>NC_090440.1:1932389052-1934789052 GCF_031143425.1 Pleurodeles waltl
AGTTTTCATGTTCCGGTTTAAAATGAAGACTATGAAAGAACAAATGTTGTCCATGAAGCTTCACTCATAAGGAAAACTACAGTCTTTTCAGTTGTCAAAAATAATTAGCATAATTACATCATATTTAATTACATAATGTGACGTGTCATGACAGTATCGTAGGCAATTACATCACATCACATGTACCAAATGAAATCGCAAATTGCCAGAAATTACAACCAGCAAGAGAGATCGGTTGTTTAGTGATCCAACTGCATAAAATGTGACTGGCAGCCCAGCTGAACTTGATGCTAAAAGTCCCAGAATACAATACTTGGGTATATAAGGGGTCATGATTGGAATTAATATTGCGGTGTCATGAAATCATCTAATACATTATTTTTAAACCCTCAAACCCCACTGCTGCAAGCTTGTTATTGAATGATACTGCCTAAGGGTTAGCCTGAGTTTCCAGCACTTACCCTGCGCACATTATGGAGAAGAAAACATTACTTACTTGTAACACCAGTCTTTTCTTTAAATTCATAACTAACCTGTCTTCACCAGTGGCGCCCAGTGAGTGGAAGCAGTATTGGTGAAATTGGATAGTACATCCTGCAGTCAACCTCACAATTAACCGATGGCCTAGCTGTCACTGATCCATGCAGGGGGTAGATTGTGGTGCTGCTGCTTCGTGGTAGTTTAGTTTTTCTTCTGTGTCACGCTGCAGGCACTTAGTGTTTTTTCTTTCCAAGCAGAAGGGAAGAGATAGGGAAGACTGCTTTGTTGTTTAACCCGTTTTGAATGTTGTAAAGGGTTTTTTGGTATATATTTTATACATTGTATTGAACTATAACACATGGAAAGAAAGGTTTGCCCTTCGTTGGCAATGCTATCTTGCTTTTATTTTGATAGATTTCTTTGTCACTCTATTAAGTATTCTGGGGTACTGCAACTGGGTACAGATATTCAGAGTTCATGAATGTTATGAAGAATCCCATGCTAATGATCTAATACTACAGGTAATAGATTTTATTAAGCAATTTTGTACCTTTTTATATATTTTGGAGGATCTCTGTGTTTGAACTACTTTTATGTCCGTGACATCAGTCCTATGCATCGGGTGAATAAATGGATTACATTTGTTGAGTTCAGTTACTAAACCGACACCCCTGCGCCGAAGATAGAGGCACAAGCAACAGGCAGCCAAGTAAGCCACAAGATCGGGGTTGAATAAAGAGCCAGACCTTTACATTTTTCGGAAGGGACGCTTTGCCTGAATAAACAACTGACACTTCGTTGAACTGGGAGCCATCACAGCTTCTTCAAATGATGTGGCATCTGGCCTTGAGGAGGCAACTTTAGGCCACAGCAGTTTAGAAATGTTGAATCCAAAATGTTGGATAAACAGGAGGACCTAGATGTACTACTTTGCAGTAGTCCACGTGCAACAACATTTTAGTGCAGACCATCAATAGTAAAGGTAATACTTTGTGTAACATTTTCAAATAGTTAAAGCATGAAGATCCGATATTATTTATTTGATGGATAAATGAGAGGGTGGTAGCAACCATAACATTAACGTTTTTCACCTCATCTTTAGGTATAGAAACCAACCCCAAGTCCGTGGCCCACCAGCCTGGGAACAAAGGCAGCAAAGCTCACCCCATTCCTCACCTCCCTCCCTCTCCCCACCCCTCCCCCAAAAAGGAAGAAGCTCCCTCTTGTCCCCTTTCAGTTTCCATAAGTGAAACCTAGTCAACTCATCCACAGCTGACAAATGGCTTGGAAAGCTCTGTCTCAACACATCTGAGTCACCAGCAAAGAAAACTACAATTTGTTTTTCGTCAGCATAGGATACTGGCATGCATCTAAACCTACGTATAAGCTCAACTGTTGGTGTCATATAGATGTGAAACGTAGCGGGGCTCAATATCGATCCCTGTGTAACTCCCTACCTTACCATCTTTGTGCTAGATCTATAAAGCTTCAAAGACACTGCCTTGTATCTACTATTACTCAAAAATTGTGTAAGTTATTGTAGTTCTGCAGAGCTGATAAGAGACTTCTAGTTGCAGATTCCTTACCCTTGAATTTCCACCAGGCGTCAGACTGGATCTGTAGAACTTTCTTACCAGTACCCCTGCGTGTGCCATTAGGTGGCATGGACCGGCTCCACATCCGTTATCAGTGTCGTCCACTCCAGTTATGACGTGACTCCTATATAGGCGCTGAAGGCAGTTCCTTTCTTTCCATGCCAGCTAGCACCAATCTCAAGAGAGCTACCCCCCCAGTTACTTTATGACTGCCCGTAGGAAAGAGCCCCTTTTGAAATGGTTTACCTTTGGTATCAAACTTCTCAGCACAATAAATCCACATTGATGCCAGTGTTGTATTTATTGCAAAATGCACCCAGAGGACATCTCCGAGGTGAGCCCTGTATTCTACCCAACTCTCTAGTGTAAGGCTGATCAGTCTGTGCCAGCCTGCCACTAAAAGACATGTTTTTGACCCCATGGGGGGAGAGCCTTTGTGCTCTCTCGGTCAGAAACAAAGCCTGCTCTGGGTGGAGGTGCTTCACACCTCCTTCCTGCAGGAACTGTAACATAGTGGCCAGCCTCAAAGGCTCAGGCCTCCTGTTACTGTGCCCCAGGCACTCCAGCTAGTGGAGTCACGCCCCCCCCAGACCAAGCCCCACTTTTCGCGGTAGGTCCGGTGGGAACATTTGGAAAAACAAGGTATGAGTGACCAGTTCAGCTGGTACCATTCCTAAGATGCCCAGAGCTGAAATGACCAACTCCTTGCAGAATCCTCCATCTTGGTTTGGAGGAGAGGGACCAATAAGGATAGGAATGTGCCCACCTCCCCAAAGGGAAGGGTGTAGCCGTGAGGGTGGCCCACTGGTCCAGAGAAGGACCCAAGGTGATTACGACCTCGAGTCTACCCCGTGGTTTGAACTCTCCTGGCCAACATGGCTATCCCTGCAGCCTGAATCTAGAGGGACCTCCCTGACCGCGACCAGATCTGACGATTCCCGATGCCCAAGGAGACCCCTGTACCCACTGAATCTGACAGAAGGTCCAGCAACATCCAGCGGCCGCCTCCCCTACTTGTCCAGCTTTTGGTTTCCCAGAACTGACCCCCTGGATCCAGCCTGTGGCATCTTTTGTGACCCCCGGGTCCCCCTATTGAAAAGAATTGGGCGCCCAGCTCCATGTTTGCACCCGGTCGCCTCTGAGCCACTGACGGTGTGTTTGGTGTGAACCTGTGCCCCACCCCGGTGCTGACCTAAACCCCCCAGGCCTGTGTCCTGGAACCAGGGGGTACTTAAATGCGATCTACTTTATATTGACCACCCGCCCTCCCCTCCCACCCCCCAAAACAGTGCTCATAGGATTCCATTGTAAACCAGACGCCCACTTTGAACTCTGCACGCAGCCAGCCCATGTTGCTAGTGGTGCACTTTTGGGGTCACCACCTCCTGATACTTCAAGGATGTCATCAAACGACTGGGTTTAAGCCCTGCACTTCGTGTCATATGGCGATGTCCATGACGGATCTGCACCTTGGCTGTCTTTGGTGCCTGGAGCGCAACCACAACTCGTAGTTGTGCTCCGAGTGTTGTGCCATGCATCCAGAACGCTTTGAGGGAGCAACCTCTGAAGCTGATTTCGGCCTGATGCTCGACTCCAGGCAAGTCGGTATCCTGGTCAAGAGGAAGGTTACGGGAGTGGTCAGAGTCCTCCACCATCGTTGCCTCACTCAAAGTCCCCAGAGCGATCTGACAAGTCGAAGCACGAGAAGAAAAGCAAGAAGTTGAAGTGTGCTTCAACTTCTTGTCTGTCAGCTGATGAGACGAGGGAGTGTCGCACTGTTGGCCTCGTTCTGTGGAGCCTGGGCCGACTCCACGCCTCCCTGATTTTCTAGGAGCCAAAGCAACCCCTGCCCTTATGAGGCCTTGCGCCTCATTTTTAGGCAGCCCACCTCCGATGGAATGCCTTCGGGCCCAATGGGGCCACTTCGGGTTCCGCACTGGCAACTTCGGCCTCAGCACCCAGGGGCACCCATGGATCCAGTTCTGGATGCAGTCCAGCGTTAGCCGTACCACCCTGACCTTTCCCCAATGCTGCCAGCGCCGCCGGCGCCCACGGGTGACGCTCTCCCCATTCACATTGCCGACTCTGACATAGAGCTAGATGGGCGTTGTACGACGTCAACACCAGCAGGACCCTTGCCTCCTATGTTGGATCCTGATTCCCTTTCTTATCGGCTAGGCTACGGTAAGGAATGGGAGTGGTCGCTGAACCCTTTAGAATACCAGCTCCAAGACAGTATTGTAGGAAGTTGGCTCTGTATGTGCTATTTCAAAGTAAGGAATAGCATGCACAGAGTCCAAGGGTTCCCCTTAGAGGTAAGATAGTGGCAAAAAGAGATAATACTAATGCTCTATTTTGTGGTAGTGTGGTCGAGCAGTAGGCTTATCTAAGGAGTAGTGTTAAGCATTTGTTGTACATACACACAGGCAATAAATGAGGAACACACACTCAGAGACAATTCCAAGCCAATAGGTTTTTGTATAGAAAAATATATTTTCTTAGTTTATTTTAAGAACCACAGGTTCAGATTCTACATGTAATATCTCATTTGAAAGGTATTGCAGGTAAGTACTTTAGGAACTTTGAATTATTACAATAGCATGTATACTTTTTACATAAAACACATTTAGCTGTTTTAAAAGTGGACACACTGCAATTTTCACAGTTCCTGGGGGAGGTAAAGTATTGTTAATTTTTGCAGGTAAGTAACCCACCTACAGGGTTCAGTTTTGGGTCCAAGGTAGCCCACCGTTGGGGGTTCAGAGCAACCCCAAAGTTACCACACCAGCAGCTCAGGGCCGGTCAGGTGCAGAGTTCAAAGTGGTGCCCAAAACGCATAGGCTTCAATGGAGAGAAGGGGGTGCCCCGGTTCCAGTCTGCCAGCAGGTAAGTACCCGCGTCTTCGGAGGGCAGACCAGGGGGGTTTTGTAGGGCACCGGGGGGGACACAAGTCCACACAAAAAGTACACCCTCAGCAGTGCGGGGGCGGCCGGGTGCAGTGTGCAAACAAGCGTCGGGTTTCCAATGGGAGTCAATGGGAGACCAAGGGTGCAGGCAGGCAAGGGGGGGGGGGGGGGGCTCCTCAGGGTAGCCACCACCTGGGCAAGGGAGAGGGCCTTCAGGTGCTGGGGGCTGCGGGTGCAGGGTCCTTTCCAGCTGTCGGGATTTTAGAGTCAGGCAGTTGCGGTCAGGGGGAGCCTCGGGATTCCCTCTGCAGGCGTCGCTGTGGGGGCTCAGGGGGGGCAACTTTGGTTACTCACGGTCTCGGAGTCGCCGGAGGGTCCTCCCTGAGGTGTTGGTTCTCCACCAGTCGAGTCTGGGTCGCCGGGTGCAGTGTTGCAAGTCTTACGCTTCTTGCGAGGATTTTCAGGGGTCTTTAAATCTGCTCCTCTGTAACAAAGTTGCAGTCTTTTTGGAGCAGGGCCGCTGTCCTCGGGAGTTTCTTGTCTTTCTTGAAGCAGGGCAGTCCTCTGAGGATTCCGAGGTCGCTGGTCCTGGGGAAAGCGTAGCTGGAGCAGGTTTCTTTAGAAGGCAGGAGACAGGCCGGTAGGTCTGGGGCCAAAGCAGTTGGTGTCTTCTTTTCTTCTTCTGCAGGGGTCTTTCAGCTCAGCAGTCCTCTTCTTGTAGTTGCAGGACTCTAAATTCTTAGGTTCAAGGAAGCCCTTAAATACTAAATTTAAGGGCGTGTTTAGGTCTGGGGGGGTTAGTAGCCAATGGCTACTAGCCCTGATGGTGGGTACACCCTCTTTGTGCCTCCTCCCAAGGGGAGGGGGTCACAATCCTATCCCTATTGGGAGAATCCTCCATCTGCAAGATGGAGGATTTCTAAAAGTTAGTCACTTCAGCTCAGGACACCTTAGGGGCTGTCCTGACTGGCCAGTGACTCCTCCTTGTTATTCTCATTATTTCCTCCGGCCTTGCCGCCAAAAGTGGGGCCGTGGCCGGAGGGGGCGGGCAACTCCACTAGCTGGAGTGCCCAGCGGTGCTGGAACAAAGGGGGTGAGCCTTTGAGGCTCACCGCCAGGTGTTACAGCTCCTGCCTGGGGGAGGTGTTAGCATCTCCACCCAGTGCAGGCTTTGTTACTGGCCTCAGATTGACAAAGGCACTCTCCCCATGGGGCCAGCAACATGTCTCGAGTGTGGCAGGCTACTAGAACCAGTCAGCCTACACAGGTAGTTGGTTAAAGTTTCAGGGGGCACCTCTAAGGTGCCCTCTGGGGTGTATTTTACAATAAAATGTACACTGGCATCAGTGTGCATTTATTGTGCTGAGAAGTTTGATACCAAACTTCCCAGTTTTCAGTGTAGCCATTATGGTGCTGTGGAGTTCGTGTTTGACAGAGTCCCAGACCATATACTCTTATGGCTACCCTGCACTTACAATGTCTAAGGTTTGGTGTAGACACTGTAGGGGCACAGTGCTCATGCACTGGTGCCCTCGCCTATGGTAAAGTGCACCCTGCCTTAGGGCTGTAAGGCCTGCTAGAGGGGTGACTTATCTATACTGCATAGGCAGTGTGAGGTTGGCATGGCACCCTGAGGGGAGTGCCATGTCGACTTACTCGTTTTGTCCTCACCAGCACACACAAGCTGGCAAGCAGTGTGTCTGTGCTGAGTGAGGGGTCCCCAGGGTGGCATAAGATATGCTGCAGCCCTTAGAACCCTTCCCTGGCATCAGGGCCCTTGGTACCAGTTGCAAGGGACTTACCTGGATGCCAGGGTGTGCCAATTGTGGATACAAAAGTACAGGTTAGGGAAAGAACACTGGTGCTGGGGCCTGGTTAGCAGGCCTCAGCACACTTTCAATTCAAAACATAGCATCAGCAAAGGCAAAAAGTCAGGGGGTAACCATGCCAAGGAGGCATTTCCTTACACAAACCCCCCCCCACACACACAAACGAAAGAGGATGAGACTAAACTTTCCCAAGAGAGTCTTCATTTTCTAAGTGGAAGAACCTGGAAAGGCCATCTGCATTGGCATGGGCAGTCCCAGGTCTGTGTTCCACTATAAAGTCCATTCCCTGTAGGGAGATGGACCACCTCAACAGTTTTGGATTTTCACCTTTCATTTGCATCAGCCATCTGAGAGGTCTGTGGTCAGTTTGAACTACAAAGTGAGTACCAAAGAGGTATGGTCTCAGCTTCTTCAGGGACCAAACCACAGCAAAGGCCTCCCTCTCAATGGCACTCCAACGCTGCTCCCTGGGGAGTAACCTCCTGCTAATGAAAGCAACAGGCTGGTCAAGGCCATCATCGTTTGTTTGGGACAAAACTGCCCCTATCCCATGTTCGGAGGCATCTGTTTGCACAATGAATTGCTTGGAGTAATCTGGAGCTTTTAGAACTGGTGCTGTGCACATAGCTTGTTTCAGGGTGTCAAAGGCCTGTTGGCATTCTACAGTCCAGTTTACCTTCTTGGGCATTTTCTTGGAGGTGAGTTCTGTGAGGGCTGTCACAATGGATCCATATCCCTTCACAAACCTCCTATAGTACCCAGTCAAGCCAAGGAATGCCCTGACTTGAGTCTGGGTTTTTGGAGCTGCCCAGTCCAGAATAGTCTGGATCTTAGGCTGGAGTGGCTGAACTTGGCCTCCATCTACAAGGTGTCCCAAGTAAACCACAGTTCCCTGCCCTATCTGGCATTTGGATGCCTTGATAGAGAGGCCTGCTGATTGCAGAGCCTTCAAAACCTTCTTCAGGTGGACCAGGTGATCCTGCCAGTTGGAGCTAAAGACAGCAATATCATCAAGATAAGCCGCACTAAAGGACTCCAACCCAGCAAGGACTTGATTCACCAACCTTTGGAAGGTGGCAGGGGCATTCTTTAAACCAAAGGGCATAACAGTAAACTGATAATGCCCATCAGGTGTGGAGAATGCTGTCTTTTCTTTTGCCCCAGGTGCCATTTTGATTTGCCAGTACCCTGCTGTCAAGTCAAAGGTACTTAAGAATTTGGCAGCACCTAATTTATCAATCAGCTCATCAGCTCTAGGAGTGGGATGGGCATCTGTCTTGGTGACAGAATTAAGACCTCTGTAGTCCACACAAAACCTCATCTCTCTTTCCATCTTTGGTGTGAGGTTTGGGGACTAAGACCACTGGGCTAGCCCAGGGGCTGTCAGAGTGCTCAATTACTCCCAATTCCAGCATCTTGTGGACTTCCACCTTGATGCTTTCCTTAACTTGGTCAGACTGTCTGAATATTTTGTTTTTGACAGGCATGCTGTCTCCTGTGTCCACATCATGGGTACACAGGTGTGTCTGACCAGGGGTTAGGGAAAAGAGCTCAGCAAACTGCTGTAGGACCTTCCTACAGTCAGATTGCTGTTGGCTAGAGAGGGTGTCTGAATAGATCACTCCATCCACTGAGCCATCTTTAGGGTCTAATGAGAGAAGATCAGGGAGAGGCTCGCTCTCAGCTTCCTGGTCCTCATCTGTTACCATCAACAGATTCACATCAGCCCTATCATGGAAGAGCTTTAGGCGGTTCACATGGATCACCCTCTTGGGGCTCCTGCTTGTGCCTAGGTCCACCAGGTAGGTGACCTGACTCTTCTTCTCTAGCACTGGGTAAGGGCCACTCCATTTGTCCTGGAGTGCCCTGGGAGCCACAGGCTCCAAAACCCAGACTTTCTGCCCTGGTTGAAATTCAACCATTGCAGCCTTTTGGTCATACCAAAACTTCTGGAGCTGTTGGCTGGCCTCAAGGTTTTTACTTGCCTTTTCCATGTACTCTGCCATTCTTGAGCGAAGGCCAAGTACATAGTCCACTATGTCTTGTTTAGGCTCATGAAGAGGTCTCTCCCAGCCTTCTTTAACAAGAGCAAGTGGTCCCCTTACAGGGTGGCCAAACAGAAGTTCAAAGGGTGAGAACCCTACTCCCTTCTGAGGCACCTCTCTGTAAGCGAAAAGCAGACATGGCAGGAGGACATCCCATCTCCTTTTGAGTTTTTCTGGGAGCCCCATGATCATGCCCTTTAATGTCTTGTTGAATCTCTCAACAAGGCCATTAGTTTGTGGATGATAGGGTATAGTGAATTTATAAGTCACTCCACACTCATTCCACATGTGTTTCAGGTATGCAGACATGAAGTTGGTACCTCTGTCAGACACCACCTCCTTAGGGAAGCCCAGTCTGGTAAAGATACCAATGAGGGCCTTGGCTACTGCAGGAGCAGTAGTTGACCTAAGGGGAATAGCTTCAGGATACCTAGTAGCATGATCCACTACTACTAGGATGTACATATTTCCTGAGGCTGTGGGAGGTTCAAGTGGACCCACTATGTCCACACCCACTCCTTCAAAGGGACCCCCACCACTGGAAGTGGAATGAGGGGGGCCTTTGGATGTCCACCTGTCTTACCACTGGCTTGACAGGTGGTACAGGAGACAAAACTCCTTAACTTTCTGGGACATGTTGGGCCAGTAGATGTGGTTGACTAACCTCTCCCACGTCTTGGTTTGTCGCAAATGCCCAGCAAGGGGAATATCATGGGCTAAGGTCAGAATAAACTCTCTGAACTCCTGAGGCACTACCACTCTCCCTAGTGGCACCAGGTTTGGGATCTCTTGCCTCCGTGTACAGGAGTCCATCTTCCCAATAGACCCTATGTGTTCCAGTTTTCTTGCCATTGGACTCTTCAGCAGCTTGCTGCCTAAGGCCTTCAAGAGAGGGACAGGTTTCTTGCCCCTTACACAACTGCTCCCTTGAGGGTCCCCCTGGGCCTAAGAGCTCAACCTGATAAGGTTCCAACTCCATAGGCTCAGTTCCCTCAGAGGGCAGAACTTCTTCCTGAGAAGAGAGGTTCTCTTTTTCTTGTTGTGTTGCAGCTGGTTTCCCAGCTGGCTTTCCTTTTCTCTTGGGAGGCTGGGCCCTTTTTCCAGACTCCAGCTCTACTTTTTCACCCTGTGCCTTGCACTGTGCCCTTGTCTTGACACACACCAGTTAAGGGATACCCAGCATGGCTGCATGGGTTTTCAGTTCTACCTCAGCCCATGCTGAGGACTCCAGGTCATTTCCAAGCAAACAGTCTACTGGGATATTTGAGGAGACCACCACCTGTTTCAGGCCATTGACCCCTCCCCACTCTAAAGTTACCATAGCCATGGGATGTACTTTAGTTTGATTGTCAGCATTGGTGACTGGATAAGTTTGTCCAGTCAGGTATTGACCAGGGGAAACCAGTTTCTCTGTCACCATAGTGACACTGGCACCTGTATCCCTCAGGCCTTCTACACTTGTCCCATTAATTAAGAGCTTGCTGCCTGTATTTTTGCATGTTAGGGGGCCAGGCAGCTAGTGTGGCTAAATCCACCCCACCCTCAGAGACTAATGTAGCTTCAGTGTGACACCTGATTTGCTCTGGGCACACTGTTGATCCCACTTGGAGACTAGCCATTCCAGTGTTAGCTGGAGTGGAGTTAGAAGTGGTTGTTTTCTTGGGACAGGCCTTGTCTCCAGTTTGGTGTCCAGGCTGATTACAGCTACGACACCAGGCCTTTTTGGGATCAAAGTTTTTACCCTTGTACCCAAAATTGTTTTGTGAAGAGGCTCTGGGCCCACCCTCCTGTGCAGGTTTTTTGGGGCCTGTAGAAGACTCTTTACTATTTTTGTTTTTGGCTGTCTCACCACCCTTCCCCTGGGGAGGTTTTGTGACCCCTTTCTTTTGGTCACCCCCTGTGGAAGTCTTGGACACCCTAGTCTTGACCCAATGGTCCGCCTTCTTTCCCAATTCTTGGGGAGAAATTGGTCCTAGGTCTACCAGATGCTGATGGAGTTTATCATTGAAACAATTACTTAATAGGTGTTCTTTCACAAATAAATTGCACAGCCCATCATAATTACTTACACCACTGCCTTGAATCCAACCATCTAGTGTTTTTACTGAGTAGTCTACATAGTCAACCCAGGTCTGGCTCGAGGATTTTTTAGCCCCCCTGAATCTAATCCTATACTCCTCAGTGGAGAATACAAAGCCCTCAATCAGGGTACCCTTCATGAGGTCATAAGATTCTGCATCTTTTCCAGAGAGTGTGAGGAGTCTATCCCTACACTTTCCTGTGAACATTTCCCAAAGGAGAGCACCCCAGTGAGATCTGTTCACTTTTCTGGTTACACAAGCCCTCTCAAAAGCTGTGAACCATTTGGTGATGTCATCACCATCTTCATATTTAGTTTCAATCCCTTTAGGGATTTTCAACATGTCAGGAGAATCTCTGACCCTATTTAAGTTGCTGCCACCATTGATGGGTCCTAGGCCCATCTCTTGTCTTTCCCTTTCTATGGCTAGGATCTGTCTTTCCAAAGCCAATCTTTTGGCCATCCTGGCTAACTGGATGTCCTCTTCACTGGAGTTATCCTCAGTGATTTCAGAGAGGTTGGTCCCTCCTGTGACAGAGCCAGCATCTCTGACTATTATGTTTGGAGTCAGGGCTTGAGAGGCCCTGTTCTCACTAAATAGGACTGGTAGGGGGGAATTTTCCTCCAAGTCACTATCTTCATCCTCTGTGTTGCCATCCTCAGAGGGGTTGGCCTTTTCAAACTCTGCCAACAGCTCCTGGAGCTGTAGTTTGGAAGGTCTGGGGCCCATTGTTATTTTCTTTATTTTACAGAGTGACCTTAGCTCCCTCATCTTAAGATGGAGGTAAGGTGTGGTGTCGAGTTCCACCACATTCACATCTGTACTAGACATTATGCTTCTAAAAGTTGGAATACTTTTTAAGAATCTAAAAACTATTTCTAGAATCTAATTCAAACTTTTACCAAACTTTTAAATTCTAAAAGCAATGCTAACAGGGACTAACACAAGGCCCTAGCAGGACTTTAAAGAATTTAGAAAAATTTCAAATTGCCAAAATCAATTTCTAATGACAATTTTTGGAATTTGTCGTGTGATCAGGTATTGGCTGAGTAGTCCAGCAAATGCAAAGTCTTGTACCCCACCGCTGATCCACCAATGTAGGAAGTTGGCTCTGTATGTGCTATTTCAAAGTAAGGAATAGCATGCACAGAGTCCAAGGGTTCCCCTTAGAGGTAAGATAGTGGCAAAAAGAGATAATACTAATGCTCTATTTTGTGGTAGTGTGGTCGAGCAGTAGGCTTATCAAAGGAGTAGTGTTAAGCATTTGTTGTACATACACACAGGCAATGAGGAACACACACTCAGAGACAATTCCAAGCCAATAGGTTTTTGTATAGAAAAATATATTTTCTTAGTTTATTTTAAGAACCACAGGTTCAAATTCTACATGTAATATCTAATTTGAAAGGTATTGCAGGTACGTACTTTAGGAACTTTGAATTATTACAATAGCATGTATACTTTTTACATAAAACACATTTAGCTGTTTTAAAAGTGGATACTGCAATTTTCACAGTTCCTGGGGGAGGTAAAGTATTATTAGTTTTTGCAGGTAAGTAACCCACCTACAGGGTTCAGTTTTGGGTCCAAGGTAGCCCACCGTTGGGGGTTCAGAGCAACCCCAAAGTTACCACACCAGCAGCTCAGGGCCGGTCAGGTGCAGAGTTCAAAGTGGTGCCCAAAACGCATAGGCTTTAATGGAGAGAAGGGGGTGCCCCGGTTCCAGTCTTCCAGCAGGTAAGTACCCGCGTCTTCGGAGGGCAGACCAGGGGGGTTTTGTAGGGCACCGGGGGGGACACAAGTCCACAGAAAAAGTACACCCTCAGCAGCGCGGGGGCGGCCGGGTGCAGTGTGCAAACAAGCGTCGGGTTTCCAATGGGAGTCAATGGGAGACCAAGGGGTCTCTTCAGCGGTGCAGGCAGGCAAGGGGGGGGCTCCTCAGGGTAGCCACCACCTGGGTAAGGGAGAGGGCCTCCTGGGGGTCACTCCTGCACTGAAGTTCCGTTCCTTCAGGTGCTGGGGGCTGCGGGTGCAGGGTCTTTTCAAGCCGTCGGGATTTTAGTCAGGCAGTTGCGGTCAGGGGGAGCCTCTGGATTCCCTCTGCAGGCGTCGCTGTGGTGGCTCAGGGGGGGCAACTTTGGTTACTCACGGTTTCGGAGTTGCCGGAGGGTCCTCCCTGAGGTGTTGGTTCTCCACCAGTCGAGTCGGGTTCGCCGGGTGCAGTGTTGCAAGTCTCACGCTTCTTTCGGGGATTTGCAGGGGTCTTTAAATCTGCTCCTCTGTAACAAAGTTGCAGTCTTTTTGGAGCAGGGCTGCTGTCCTCGGGAGTTTCTTGTCTTTCTTGAAGCAGGGCAGTCCTCTGAGGATTCAGAGGTCGCTGGTCCTGGGGAAAGCGTCGCTGGAGCAGGTTTCTTTAGAAGGCAGGAGACAGGCCGGTAGGTCTGGGGCCAAAGCAGTTGGTGTCTTCTTTTCTTCTTCTGCAGGGGTCTTTCAGCTCAGCAGTCCTCTTCTTCTTGTAGTTGCAGGAATCTAAATTCTTAGGTTCAGGGAAGCCCTTAAATACTAAATTTAGTATGGCTACTAGCCCTGAGGGTGGGTACACCCTCTTTGTGCCTCCTCCCAAGGGGACGGTGTCACAATCCTATCCCTATTGGGGGAATCCTCCATCTGCAAGATGGAGGATTTCTAAAAGTTAGTCACTTCAGCTCAGGACACCTTAGGGGCTGTCCTGACTGGCCAGTGACTCTTCCTTGTTATTCTCATTATTTCCTCCGGCCTTGCCACCAAAAGTGGGGCCGTGGCTGGAGGGGGCGGGCAACTCCACTAGCTGGAGTGCCCTGTGGTGCTGGAACAAAGGGGGTGAGCCTTTGAGGCTCACCGCCAGGTGTTACAGCTCCTGCCTGGGTTAGGTGTTAGCATCTCCACCCAGTGCAGGCTTTGTTACTGGCCTCAGAGTGACAAAGGCACTCTCCCCATGGGGCCAGCAACATGTCTCGAGTGTGGCAGGCTGCTAGAACCAGTCAGCCTACACAGGTAGTTGGTTAAAGTTTCAGGGGGCACCACTAAGGTGCCCTCTGGGGTGTATTTTACAATAAAATGTACACTGGCATCAGTGTGCATTTATTGTGCTGAGAAGTTTGATACCAAACTTCCCAGTTTTCAGTGTAGCCATTATGGTGCTGTGGAGTTTGTGTTTGACAGACTCCCAGACCATATACTCTTATGGCTACCCTGCACTTACAATGTCTAAGGTTTGGCTTAGACACTGTAGGGGCACAGTGCTCATGCCCTGGTGCCCTCACCTATGGTATAGTGCACCCTGCCTTAGGGCTGTAAGGCCTGCTTGAGGGGTGACTTATCTATACTGCTTAGGCAGTGTGAGGTTGGCATGGCACCCTGAGGGGAGTGCCTTGTCGACTTACTCGTTTTGTCCTCACCAGCACACACAAGCTGGCAAGCAGTGTGTCTGTGCTGAGTGAGGGGTCCCCAGGGTGGCATAAGATATGCTGCAGCCCTTAGAACCCTTCCCTGGCATCAGGGCCCTTGGTACCAGGGGTACCAGTTACAAGGGACTTACCTGGATGCCAGGGTGTGCCAATTGTGGATACAAAAGTACAGGTTAGGGAAAGAACACTGGTGCTGGGGCCTGGTTAGCAGGCCTCAGCACACTTTCAATTAAAAACATAGCATCAGCAAAGGCAAAAAGTCAGGGGGTAACCATGCCAAGGAGGCATTTCCTTACAAGTATGGACTGACGTACAGACTTGGGTGAGGCCGGCAGACTGGATGCTTCTCTAGATACTGGCATGCTTCTTCCGTACTGTGCCTACAGAGGAGGGAGCTTCCTATTCAATGGTGGTAGTAAGAGCAGCCGAGGTCTTGGACCTTGAGTTGCTTTTGGTGGCAGTCAGGGCTAACCTGACAGAAAAGCTTCCGCCTGGGGCTTCCTCCATAGAATCCATGCTCCCCTTTAATGAAGCCCTTACGGATGCCCTACTGGGTACCTGGTCCAAACCAAGGACAATTACCTGCCGCCATTGCCCCTCTCTGGAGGACCCAAGCTATCTAACGCAACACTCCACCCCAGAGAGTTTGGTGATCCAACCCCCCACTTCCGAGGGCACGTTACCTTCCGCGCTTCCAGATAGGAAATTTAAAAGGTTGGATACACTTGGAAGAAATGATCCATGAACACTGCATGCCTTTTGGGCTGTCATTCCGACATGTGGGATACGGTTGCGCAAGTGCTGCCACAGGTCCCGGGGGAGGCCGGAGCTCTATCCTCTCAAGCAGTTGTCGATGGGGGTGATGCAGCAAAGTTCACCATCCTTTGTGGCCTGGACATGACCAACTCGCTAGGCTGAGCAGTTAGTTTTGTTAACAGTGGCCCTGAGGTGTCACACCTGGCTGAGGACTTCTGTTTTTTCAGGGGATGTCCAGGCTACTCTGATGGACATGCCTTTTGATGGCACCCGCTCCTTTGGAGAACAGGCAGACTCAGCGCTTGAACACTTCAAGGAATCTTGTGCTACGGCCAAGACCTTGGGCCTCACAGCAGCATCTCGGTCCCCCTGTCTGACTTCACGGCTACGGAATAGGCCTCCAACAGTGTCCATTCCCCTCCAACCACCTTGCCCAGCCTCTATGTAGCCGAAGGCATGGGATCCTCCAACCCCGTGGGTCAGGGAGCCAGCAGTGTGGCTAGTCCACCCCCACTCCAGCAGCTCCTAAGCCTTTCTAGTCTGCTCCACTGGTAATCCATCACATCAGAGTAAAGGTAAAGCAGTTTACAAGTAAGTAACAATTTTCTAATTCAATAGTTGACAGTGCAGTTTTTCATAGGGGTCAATAGAGTCCTGGGGGCGAACAGGTAGTATTAGCACAGTTAACAGGTAAGTCCTTGACTTACGATTCCAGTCTAAGATGGTTAGGATGTCCACAGGTCAAAGAATAGGCTGCCCCAAAAGTGCACCACCAGCAACACAGGCCGGCTGAGTGCAGAGGTCGAAGCTGGCGTTGGGTTTATAATGGAATTCTATGAGGACTGGAGGTGCTCGGTAGAAAGCAGATTGCAGTTAAGTACCCATGGTTCCAGGACATAGGCCTGGTGGGGTTTAGGTCAGCACTAGGAGGGCCCACAGGTCCACATCAAACACACACCCTCAGCGGCTTGGGGACGGCTGGTTGCAGGGTTCAAGCAAAGAGCTGGGTGCCCATTGCTTTTCAATAGGGGGACTCTGAGGGTCAGAAAAGATGCTTCAGGCTGGATCCAGGGGGTCGGTTCCAGGAAACCAAAGGCTGACTAGGTAGGGGAGGCGCCTGCTGGATGTTGCTGGACAGTCAGTCTGATTTCGCAAGGCCAGGGGGGCTGCAGGTGCAGGGGTCTCCTTGGTCATCGGGTATCCTCATTGGATCCGGTTGCGGCCAGGGGGGGTCCTGGATTCTGGCTGCAGGCGTCGTTGTATTGCCCATGAGGGGTCAACCCAGGGTAAACTAGAGGTCTTAATCACCTGGAGACCTTCTCTGGTCTGGTAGGCCACCTGGACTCGGGCCGTGGCTTTGTGTGCAGTGTGGGCAGGGCTTGCGGATCTGGATTGGTTCTGGAGTCCTTTTGGAGGGTGTCTTCTGGACAGGGCAGCTGTCCTCTGGAGTTCTTGATACGCTGCTGGGTATGCAGTCCTCTGGGGGTTTGTAGAGGTCACTGGTCCTGCTGGATGTGTCACCTTCTTGAAGCTGGAGTTTTTGAAGCTGTAGGCAGACCGGTAGGTTGGGGCCAAGTCAGTTGTCGTTCTTCACTGCTGGGGTTGGCTTGGCAGTCCTTCTTTCTTCTTGAGGTCACCCGGAATCTGGTGAGAAAGGATCAGGGGTGCCCTTGAATACTAGATTTAGGGGCGTTACAGGGTGGCTACATCCTTTCTGTGCCCACTCACTCTGGGGAGAGGGCACATTCCTATTCCTATATGTCCCTCTCCACCAAGATGGAGGATTCTGCGAGGAAGAGGGGAGGGGGTCACTTCAGCTCTGGACACCTTAGGGGTTGTCCCAGCTGAAGTGGTCTCTTCTCCTTGTTTTTCCTAATTTTCCTGCCGAACTTGCTGCCAAAAGGGAGCTTGGTCTGGGAGGAACAGCATCTTCACTAGCTGGGGTGCCCTGGGGTGCCCTGGGGTACTGTCAGAGAAGGCCTGAGCCTTTGAGGCTCACCATCAACTGTTACAGTTCCTGCAGGGGGAGGTGTGAAGCACCTCCACCCAGGGCAAGCGTTGTTTCTGGCGTCAGGGAGCACAAAGGCTCTCACCACATGAGGTCAGAAATGTGTTTGTTAGTGGCAGGCTGGCACAGACTGGTCAGTCCTGCACTAAAGGGTTAGGTAAAATACAGGGGGCATCTCTAAGATGCTCTCTGTGTCCATTTTACAATAAATCCAGTACTGGTATCAGCGTGGGTTTATTGTGCTGAGAAGTTTGATACCAAACTTCCCAGCCTTCAGTAAAGCCATCATGGAGCTGTGGAGTTCATAATGACAACTCCCAGCTCTTGTTCTTTATATGGCCACACTGCACTTACAATGTCTAGGAATGGACTTAGATGCTGTAGGGGCATATTGCTCATGCAGCTATGCCCTCACCTGTGGTATAGTGCACCCTGCCTTAGGGCTGTAAGGCCTGTGAGAGGGGTGACTTACCTATGCCACAGGCAGTGGTTTGTGGGCATGGCACCCATGAAGGGGTGACATGTCAACTTTACCTTTTTCTCCTCACCAGCACACACAATCTGCAATGGCAGTGTGCATGTGCTTGGTGAGTGGTTGTTTAGTGTGGCACAATACATGCTGCAGTCCTTAGGGACCCTACCCGGACACAGAGCCCTTGGTACCACTGGTGCATTTTACAAGGGACTTAGCTGTGTACCAGGGATGTGCCAGTTGTGGAAACAATGGTACAATTGTGGAAACAGTGGTACAATTTAAGGAAAGAACACGGGGCTGGGGCCTGGTTAGCAGGGTCCCAGCACACAGTCAGTCAAATTATCATCAAATATCAGGCAAAAAGTGGGTGGTGCTGCAAACAAGGGGCCAGTTTCCTACATTCATGGCCGCCTGCATCCTGCTGGTGACACATGCCAGATGGCATATGCGGGCTGGGCAGTGGGACCTGAAGTTCTAGTGGGTGCAACATCAGTGGAATCTCTCTGTCATGGTCCAGATCTCAGAGGGGACTGCTCAAGGTCTGCAGTGATGGCTTTTGACCTGCGATTGGGTCAGCAGCAGATTCCTCTCTCTTCCCCAACCAGATCTGACAGAAGTGACAGATGAGTCATTCTTGTGATGGGGCGGCCACATGGGAGAGGTGGAGATCAGAGGCATTTGGTTTCCGGCAGAGTCCAAGCTCCATATCAATCGTTTGGAGCTCAGGGCGATCATGCAAGCATTGAAACATTCCTTCCCCTTCTCAAAGGGAAAGTGGGGCAGGTGTTCAAAGACAACACCACCACCATGTGGTACTGCAACAAGCAGGGCGGGGTGGGGTCATGGACCTTTTGTCAGGAGGCTTTGCGCCTCTGGACATGGCAGGAACACTAGAGCATATGGCAGGCAGTCCAACATCTGGCTGCCTCTCTGAACACCAGAGTGAACAAATTCAGCCATCAATGCCTGGTCGATTACAAATGGCGTCTCCATCCGAAGGTGGAGCAAGGTCTCCTTAAGCGTTGAGGAGAACCTTGGTTAGATCTGTTCACCTTATGAAGAGAACGTGCAATGTCAGCTGTTTTGTATGCTGGAGTTTAAAAGGCGGCAATCGCTCAGCAACGCTTTTCATCTCAAGTGGAACCCAGGCCTCCTTTACACCAGTACCACTTCTGCCCAGAGTTCTCAAAAAGATCTAGAATGACCAGACCCAAGTCATTCTTGTGGCTCCAGAAATAGTACGAAGTATGTGGTATCCCGAGTTCTTGAGCATGGCCATCAGTCCTCCACTCAGACTGCCTCTTCCGGAGGATCTTCTGTATCAGCAGCAGGGGATGGTTCTCCACCTGAAGCTGTCCAGTCTGCGCCTTCTTGCATGGAGATTGAGCAGCAGCAGTTGACAGCTTTTGACCTTCCCCCTAAAGTCTATAACATTATGTTGGCAGCCAGGCGTCCTTCCACCAAAATAGTATGCACCTGTCAGTGGAACAAATTTGTGGCATGGTGTACAGACAAGTCTGTTGACCCCACTCTCTGCCCCTCTTACCGAGGTTCTTTTGTTTGTTCTTTTTCTGGCCCAGCAGGGCTCTGCTCTGGGCACCCTCAAGGGTTCTCTATCTGCCATCTTATCTTTCCTCAGATTGTCTGACCAACCCTACTTATTTAAATCTCCCATTGTTGGTAGTTTTCTAAAGGGTCTTACCCAATTGTTTCCTCCTTCTCGTTCATAATGCCCCAGTGGAATTTGAACTTGGCTCTTACCTTTTTTTCGAGCAACTTCATAATTGTCCACTCTGGCTTCTTACTTTAAAGACAGCTTTTCTAGTCGCCATCGCCTCTGCTCGCAGAGTGAGTGAGCTGCAGGCCATTTCCTCAAAGCCACCTTTCGCTTCCATTCATCCTGACACGATGGTGCTTCGTACCAGGGCTTCCTTTTTAGGGTCGAGCCTGCATTACATGCACTCGCTCATGCATATCGCTAGCAAGACGCTTTAGGTATCAGAAAAGGGCTTGGAGCCCCGTCAACGTCACGTCAGTGTCTTTCATTGGCAAGTTGGCTTGCCTGTTACAATCCGCTTTACAACAGGAGTTTTTAGATAAATATTTACTGGTATAAAGCAGGGGTTCAGTCAGATAATATCTCAATATTTCACCCAAGGAATTTCCTTTATTGGTTGGAAACCTTAGACATGGTTCAAAATAATGGGGTAGTGGTACAACTGCAAAGGATCAACTATCCATTTAATTTACCCTGCATTTTTCAGATAAATTCAAAGCCAATTTGGGTCAGCTCCCTTCTCCAGGAAAACAATTTCAGCAAGAGAATTTAGATTCTGGAAAGGTTGCATCACCCTCCCCTTATCTTTGCATGCTTCATCATAGGTGACCTATCTACAGCAGAGTAGGTAAATACCACTTTGATGGACTCAACTTATGACAGGAGTTTTTAGTTAAGTTTTTTATGGAATAAAGCAGGTGAATATGGTAGCCAACATGTTTTGGGTGGATTCAAAGCCAATTCAGGTTGCAGCGGCCTTCTTCATGGCTCCTAGGCTGCCTGCGTAATTACACTTGCCATGGACACAAATTAGGCCTAACACTCTCATACCTGTAGTATTTTTCCTTTTAAGAGCACCTGCCAGAAAGATTAAACTAGACACAAAAGATCATAATTCAGTTATTTCAATGAATTATGGTAAAAACTGTTTTACATCAATGGAAAAAAATAGGACATGTATGGTACAAAACACCATAAAATCGCAAACACTGCAAATCAAACCGGAATGTCTAGCACCACTGAACCACCCACATGTGTGATCATGTTGTGTATTTTTCATGTTCATCTTTACAACACTTACCGGAACTTAAGGTGGATTCATTCTTGTATTTTCAGTGCTTGGGGAACACTTCCAAGTTGTACACTTAATATGGTAGAAGAATAAAATGTTTGATGGCATGTGTGGCTGTAGAAACGCATGCTCTGCATACTTCTGCCGTCTAGTGTTGGGTCTCGAAGGTTGCAAGTTATTTTTCTTTGAAAAGTCTTTCGAGTTACAAGTTGTAGTGACTCCTCCTTTTGCTGGTAATACACATACACATAGACTCCATTGTTAGTTTGTTTCCTTCCATCGTCGGGTCCAGTTGTGTATTCACCGAGCTCCGGTTCGAGGCTGCCTTTCAGACTCTTTGGTTTGGGATACCTCCCCTACTATCGAACACGTACATTACATTCTTTGCGTTCTGGGACAAGAAGAAATCACCTGTTGGATCAGCGTGTTCTGACAGAGGCCCTTCAGTCGTGACCTTCCGGCCACCATTTTGTTGGTTCCACCTCGAAGAGAATGAACTTCTAATGGAATGGTCTCCCTCTGTTTCTGCCCTAAGTGCCACGTAAAGTTCCAGCGGGCTGACCAGCAGCAGGTCTGCAACCTCAGTTTGTCCCCGGACCATAAAGATGAGGACTGCGAGGGTTGTCATTTTTCAATCGAAAAAGACCCTAAGGGGGGAGGGTCCAGGCACTAGTGACGTTTGAAGTCCTCCAGCAAGAATATGCCTTGGCGGACACTGAGCGATATAGGTACTTGCAGCTATGGCATGCACTGATTAAAACCAGAGGTACAGCAAAGTATTCTTAATGTACCATTTGACAAGGAGCACCTCTTAGGCCCACAAGTTGATCAGGTACTAGAAAAAATGAAAAAAGGCATTTTTCATTTTTCAAAGCTGCCTTACAGACCCATGGCTTTTTCGCCAGCCGTTGTATAAATCCACCTCTAAATCCAAGGACTCTTCATCTTACCGTGAAGGTCAGGCGCACACATCCTCCCTTAGAGGCTTTTATTGAAGTTCATACAAGGGAAACAACAATAAAGGAAGAGGCAAAATATCCTCCCCATGTGTCTCCTCCACATCCAGAAAACAGTGACCCTCTTCTCTTTCCCCCAGACTACTCAACACCTGTCAGGGGATGTCTGCAACAATTCTTCCCAGCCTGGCAAAATATAACATCAGATCAATGGGTGTTGCATATTATCCAACGTGGTTGCTGTCTGGAGCTCATTTCCACGCCTCCAAACATTCCCACACCTCCAAACATTCCCCCTCACACTCTCAAACTTTCTCCAGAACACATTGCTGTAGTCCAACAGGATGTTTAGGGTCTATTAAGCAACGAAAGCCATAGAACCGGATCATACTCACCATCAAGGGACAGGAGTTTACTCTCTACTTTCTGATTCCCAAAAACTCTGGGTCCTTAAAGCCTGTGCTAGATTTCATGCCTCTAAATTATTGCATTCTGTCAGAGCATTTTCAGACGGTAACACTCCAGGACATGATCCCACTCCTTCAACAAGGAGATTTCACATCGGCATTAGACCTGAAGGACACTTACTTTCATATCCCTATACACCCGGCGCATTGCCAATACGTAAGATTTGTCATAGGCAAACATTACCAGTTCAAAGTACTTCTGTTTGGAGTTAAAACTGCACCACAGGTGTTTACAAAATGTCTTGCAGTGGTAGCAGCTCACTTGTACAGATCTCACATCTAGACGATTGGCTTATCAAAGCCAGCACTCTCAACCTATGACAGCATCACATCCAAGTCACCATAGATTTGCTTCATCAATCAGGCTTCACTATCAACTTCCAAAAATCTCATCTGCAGCCTCTTCAGATCTAACCCTATCTAGTGGGCCTTTTGAACACTGAGTTGGAATTAGCTTATCCCAACACATCAAGGACACAAACTTTTGAAACACAGCTTTCGTCCCAATCATCCTGTCTCAGTCAGATGTGCCATTAGAAGTCTAGGCATGATGACTCTTGCATTGCCAAAGTGCCAAATTCTTGCCTGCACATGCGTCCGTTGCAGGAATATCTAGCACATCAGTTTGTCTGAAAGATCTAGTGTTGGTAGACAGTCGCACTTATCGCTCTCTGCAGTGGTGGAACCAGAACAACCTGTTAAAGGGCCTTTCCTTGACCCTGTTCCTCCGATCATTCTGACAATGGACACCTCACAAACAGGATGGGATGCTCACCTTCAGGATCTCACAGTCCAATGTCTCTGGGATCCCAAACATCGCAGTATGTTCATCAATTACCTATAACTTATTGCAGTTCAAAGCTAGTGCTCAAAGCTTTCACACACCATCTCATCAACAAAGTTGATTTTATCCGCTCAGACAACATGATATATTATGTGCAAAAACAGGGGGGGGCTCACACTCTACAGCTGTCTCGCCATCGCAGACGATCTGGCATTGGGCCATTCGTCACAAAATTCACCTACTAGCAGAACATCTCCCTGGGGCACACAACAACTTTGCACCCACAAGTCTTGCTTCCCTACTGCCAAAAGTGCTGGTTACCAGACATAGACCTATTTGCAACAAAAGAAAATGCAAAATGCCCACACTTGGGCTCCAGGTTCCCGCAGCCTCAGTCCAAGGGCAATGCTCTGTGGATGAACTGGTCAGGGATGTCTGCCTTTGCTTTTGTGCCTCTCCCTCTCTTTCAGTTTCTGGTTTGGGAGCTCAAGCAAACATCCCTCACGTTGATTCTGCTGGCTCCCACATTGGCCAGACAACCATGGTTCACCACTCTTTTAGAACTCTCACTAGTTCCTCATGAGATGCTTCCCCTCAAACCAGACCTTCTCACACAGAACTATGGACGAGTCAGGCACCCAAATCCCAAGGAATTAAACCTTGCGATTTGGCTCCTGAAATTATCGAATGTGAATACCTTGACCTGTCTCAAGAATGCATGGACATTCTTAAGGAAGCACGTAGGCCCACTACTAGGGCATGTTATGCAGCAAAATGGAAATGTTTTGTCTGATACTGTCTCTCCAAAGAATGATACCCTTTCAAGATTTCAGTGCAGAGTATTCTTTCCCACCTTCTTCTTTTGCAAAAAGCAAACTTGGCGTACACTTTCATAAGATTACATTTGGCAGCCATAGATGCTTACCTTCAAAACAGACAACATTCTTTGCTTTTCAAAATTCCAATCATTAAAGCTTTCATGGAAGGACTCGAGTGATTCTGCCTAGGACACATCCAGTACCTTCTTGGAATCTAAAAATTGTACTCACAAGATTCATGGGGCCACCATTTGAGCCTTTACATTCATGCTCTTTTCAATTTTGGCTTGGAAAGTAGCATTCCTAGTTGCTGTCACTTCACTCAGGCGTTTCAGTAAGCTCCAGGCTTTAACCTTGCAAGAACCCTTTTTCCAAATATACAAAGATAAAGTAGTTATTTGCACCAACCCAAAATTCTTACCAAATGTAGTATCTCAATTCCACCTAAAGCAGTCTCTTGACTTGCCAGTCTTCTTTCCGCTGCCGGATTCTGTGGTGGAAAGAGCTCTCCACATGTTAGATGTTAAGGGGGCACTTATGTTCTACGTTGATGGCACTAAAACCTTTAGAAACACCAAACAGCTTTTTGTTGCTTTCTTACGACCATACAAAGGGAACCCTATTTCTAAATCTGGCATAGCCAGGTGGATTGTTACATGTATCCTTACCAGTTATGCAAAGTCCAAAAGACCATTACCTGTTCCTTCTAGAGCACACGCCACTCGAAAAAAGGAGCAACCCTGGCCTTTTTAGGAAACATTCCCATAGCTGACATATGTAAGGCAACTACATGGTCCACACCATACACCTTCACTAAGCATTATTGCGTGGATACCTTAGCACGCCAGCAAGCTAATGTAGGGCAGGCAGTACTACGTACACTTTTCCAGACCACTGCAACACCCACTCTGCTCCACTTTTCACCACTGCACTCCAGTCTAGGCCACACTAATCTACTCTGCACAACTCCACTCTACACCATTGTGCTCTACGACACTCAGCAACACTGCAGTCTGTGCCACTGCAATCTATACCAATACACTGTACACCAGTGCACTTTACTCTGAAACAGTCTACACTGTGCCACTGCACTCTGTCTACTCCGCTCTGTATCACTCCACTCTATACCACTGCACTCTATGCCACTTTGTTATTAATCACTTCACTCTATGCCAGTGCACTGTCCACAGCTGCACTCTATGCCGCACCAGTGTGCTCTTCACCATTGCTCTCTACACCACTCGACTACACTCTTATCCACTGCACTCTTACACTCCACTCTGCGCCACTCCACTGTATGGTACGCTACACCACTGCACTCTGCTCTACACCACTGCCCTCTGCATCACTCTACACCACTGCCCTCTGCATCACTCTACACCACTACCCTCTACATGACCGCACTATGCCACTCTAATCTGTCCCACTCTAATCTGTGCTACTGTGCCATTCCATGGCACTGAATTCAATGCCACTATACTCTATGCCACTATACTATGCAACAATACACCAGTGCACAATACACCAGTCCACTCTACACCAATCCAGTGTATGCCACTCTGTGGGACACTCCCACTCTGATACACAACACTCTGCCACTCCACTCCCCAACACTGTACTCCACTCTTCGCAGTTCCATTCTACAACACTCCACTCCACTGTTCACCATTCCAGTCTACAACACTCCACGCCACTCTTCTTCACTAACTTTTAGCCATGCTGGACAGCAGCCATGCTTTTGTACAAGATGATTAAAACATATTGGCAAAGCCAATAGCTCGTGCATAGGCAAGACCTTTTGTCTTTGCCAGTGCTTGTTTACTGAAGCGATTAATTGTTTTTGTGATGGGGCATTGTTTTGTTTATAGACTTTTTTGGCAAACATGAATGCACCTTTAGTCATTTCTACCTTTTAGAACTTTTATATTGCGTTTACACTTGTAATATCTATTACGTAGGTTTGTAAAAATAGAAACCTGGAAGTTTGCCAAGATAAGACCTATTGGCTTTGCCTATTTTTGTTTTGTGTTGGCGTTCAGTTCCAAATCTAGTCCTTCACTTTTCATATTCAGTACCTAAAACAGTAGTAAGGATCCCTTGCTGGTAACCCATTGTGATAGGAACGTAACTTTTCTTGTGTTGATGCTTCAAGTGATTTGCTTCTCTTTCGCTTGGTAACTGGCAGCTAACGACGTTGTTTATATTTCCTACGTGGCAAAACATCCTTTCATCTGTGGCCTGTTCTACTTTTGTCTTGACAGGGCCAACCCTCATGCTGCTATCGACTGGGGCAAAATGGCTGAGGCCTGGCGGCAAGAGAAGGAAAAGGAGGCCGAGCGACGGAAGCAGAAGCAGCGACTGACGCCTCGCCCGTCGCCCAGCCCAATGATTGAGAGCACACCTATGTCGGTAGCAGGAGACGCCACACCGCTGCTAGACGAGATGGATCGATAGGCCACTGGACCTGTCGGGTTGTGCTGGAACTGAACAAACAATGCGCGATCACCCGCCAAGCGAAGCAGACGTGCAGTGGGATACAATCCACACGTCCCGTTTTATTTTTGGGAATGGTATTAAATAAACTTGGCGCTGTAGATGCCCCTTGCAGTGGTTCGGGGGAGCAGTCTCCGAATAATGAGTAAGCCTACAGGAGTCCTTCCCGCTCTCCAAAGGTCTGCTTTACCAATACAGAGAGCAAGACCAACAGTTATAGCTACTTTTCGCTGGAAAGCAGCCCTTCATCCCCGCTGTGAGGGTGTGTTTAATGCTGACGTGATTGCTCGGCATGGCGTTAAAAAGTGTATGAATGGCCTTGTGAGCGCGGACTAGCCTCACAATTTTCCAACCCCACGGCTGGGCAAAGCTAGCCCACGCTGGCCGAATTGCTTTGCTGCTGAGCAGATGTAGTCTGTATTACACGTGCGATCACTAGTAGCAAGCCTGTGTTTTGTACTGATGGCTGGATGAGTAAGGCCTTATGCCCCGAGGATGCCATCTCCCGCTGCATGGAGCTTTGCTTTCGTTTGGGGGCAAAATGGGATATTTATTTTTCATTTTTCATTTCCTGGTTCTTGTCCAATCAGTAGCAGTTTAAACAACAGGGATTCAGAAGGCCAGCTGACATGAGTGACCCCAATAGTGCAGTTTTTTTTTATTTTTTATCTTGCTTTTCAATAAAAAGGAGCTCCTTTCCTTGTTTTTGTAATTTGGAGGTGTTTATACTCTTCTGGCCGTCCAGCCACCTATCCATGATAGTTTGTGACTGCAGCGGATTAATAAATAGTGTTAATTTGAACACGAGTGGCAGGGTCTGCCTTTTGAGCTCTATCTTGCAGATTTACCCGGCCTTCCAAACTCCTTTTCTTCACAAGCTGGCGAAAGGCTGTTTCCATTCCCTCATTTCCACGCCTCGCTCACCGACATTATTTCTTTCTCCTCCTTTAAAAAAAAAAAAAAAAGAAACCTCCACCTTTTCTCTGAATAGTGATCCCACTTTAGGAGTAATATTGTCTACACTGTTTTTTCATTGTAAAATGTGTGTGTGTGTGTGTATATATACACACACATACACACACACATATATATACACGCACACAATCACATCCACAAGGAAGAATCGGTTACAGAACAAAGAAATTCCTTTAAAGGCATCTGGTTATTTTACAGTATAGGGTTGGAGAACTAGCACCTGGAAGCTTCCTTTATTGACGGATGTGATGCTTAGCTCGATTGATAGGTAAAAGGACTGAGCCAAATATGACACTACTGATTGGCACTTGGGGTGCTGTTCAAGGAGGGCGTTTCTCAGGGCTGGACAGACACAGCTCTTATAGGTCTTGGGAAATAGATTTTCTGGAGGTATTTGGAAACCGATATTCTGGCCTTGCTGTGTAAAAACGTTTGCGTTTTCTTTTTACCCCCTTTGAGCAGCTGCCTTGTCTTAGGCATCAGAGAGATGTGTTGGCCAGTGCCAGGCTCGCCACGGTGTCAGTTGAGGTTATACTGATTTATTTCTTTAGTATGTTGCCTGGTCTGAAGGTGGCATAATAAAGAGTAGTGCTTAGCAATTCCTGGTACTGGTGCATTTCCACCTCCAGAAGGCTATTGCCGATTTGGGGTGAGCTCTGCCACGCTCCAGTTTCTTGTCCTGGCAGCATTGGTCAAAATTATCATGACAGTGTTTTTGTGCTTGCTTTTTTTCACTACCTCTTGATGACCATCTCAATGTACAAGTCCTATATAATTGATGGTATGGTTTGGTTTTCAGCTGCTGGGTGGCAGAAGGAAGGTCAGTGGATTTAGAAGCACATGTAACTGGTAATCTCAGACTTCTAGATAGATTTCCATTTTCAGCTATGCAGGGCCTGTATGCCTCAAAAAATGATAGCTCCTTGCAGTTTTTAATTAATTGGATCAGTCTGACTTCTTTAGATACTGCAGAAAATTCCACAGAATGCTGCAGTGACATTAAACACCTGCAAGCATGAGCTCTTTACTGTGACTTCTACTCTACAACAAACGGTGTGCCCTGCCAATCGTTGCTTTTTTCCAGCCTGTGAAATGCAAGTCTTTTGTGTTCTGAAGTTGTTACTTGCAAAGGTGATAGACATCACTGACGTTTTCCTTTTTTAATAAAACCAAATGACATTTTAAAACAATACCCTGTATGTTGCAGATTTGATGTGCTAGGGCTGCTTCGTGCTGCAGACTGAGAAAATAATCACTAAGGGGAAGTAAAGGGTTCTAGGCTGTGTACCCATGGTTTTATCTCTGGATCCTTCACAGTGGCATACTGTGCAGTTTACTGAGGCTTAAATAATATTGGACTTACTGATTTAAAATTTGTTTGGCATCCCCTGGCCAAAGGGTAATATATCTGCAGCCTTCAAACTGTTGCCAAAAGCAGAGCTGGTTCAGCGTGTGAGGAAAGAGGTGAGTAGGTGTTTTTTCACTATTTAAAATCAGGGCAAGAGTCTCAGGAAAATAATAGGAAGCAAAACTCCAAGCAAACAAGATGATGACTAATAGATACGTAGCAGTTTACACTATTCTTTGACCCGATTTGCTCCCCTAACATGTTCGGTTCTATGGCATTGGAACCTTCCTGCATTCACATGCTTTTGAAATAGTCCCTGATTTTAGGTTCTAGGTACTCTGTAAAACAACACAATAGTAAGTAAACCTTACACTTTAGCAACCATCCATGCTAATATTTGATCTGCTTATTGTTGGCAAATGACTGACAAGTGATCAGCATTAAAATTCACCAGAGAAGGCTGGCGTTCTGTCCAGTTGCTTGCCAAGTGGTGAAGTCGAAGATTGAGCTGTTTAACTAAGACACATGCTTACGCCGAATTATTGTAATAGAAAGGAATATGGTATTATTTTGGAAGGCTATAGAGCCTTGCCTAGCTAGTCATATTTCCCTCAGCGGCTTATCAATTTTATTAATTATTTGGTATTTTTTTGAGCGGCCTATCACTCCAAAAGGAGTTTCTTGGCTTAAAGCCACAGCCAAAGGTGGAATTGGGAGTTAATAGGTCACTGTTAGAGAGCCAGGTTTTTAAGGTCTTCTTCAAATGCAACATCGATGGCTAGGAGCATATTTAAATAGGAATAGAATGCCAGGTGATGGCTCCCAAAACCCAGAAGGAACAACCACCCATCTTCTTGTATTTTTAATGGGGAACCCAGAGGTTTGTTTTAGAAGCCAACCTTCTATTGCAAGACTGAGTATATTTATTTAAGTTTTTAGTAGGCAGACAGGAGTTGAGTATTATTGACCTTGTACATAATGCATGATGTTTTAAAGGTTAATGTAAGCAAATGACTGTTTTTGTGTGGCCACCCCAACGTTTTTTGACTAATGCTGCTGTTTTGTCGACTCTGGCAGTGCACTGAGGTTTGCCTACCAGACCTCAGTGCCAGTGTCCTGACTCGAAGGTATATGTCAAATTGTCAATACCCAATTGGAAATGGCTAATTTACCTGTACGTCCCTAGTAAGTGGTACCCTAGACATGTGAGTTAAAGGAGTACCAGGGCATGCAGTAGCGGTTGTGCCACCCTGGAGGTCCCCCAATTAAAATAATTCTCCCAGTCTGCCACTGCAGACTGGGAGAGCAGTTGTGCACTGCTAGCCTGACTTTGCCATTGAGAGCATTGGCAAATCCTGAACTTCGCCTGGACATGTATGTAAGTCACCCGTCAGGCAGGCAAGCCTTAAAGGCAGGGTGCGACATATGATAGGACATGTGCAATGCATGTCCTGACAGTAAAACACGCGAAACAATACTTTTACTTTGTAAAGACTTGGTCACTTAGTTGGCGAATACAGGCTTACATGCTGATCCCAGGCTGTGCTAACTCCTGAACAGTGTGACCAAAGTGGGCACTCAAAGGTATCAAACAACTTGTTACAATAACTCAGACTTGTATCCCAAATTGAAATTAATGTAGCTTGTTGCACGGTGCAGCTTTAGCAAAGCTGCTGCTTTGCTGCCCTTAAAGCTCCTATGCCGTCCTGGGCACAGGTGGAGCTTGCTTCGTGAGACAGCATTCTGCCCTATTGGAGAGATGTGCTAATGGCTCTCAGGAAGGTGGTCAATAAGGGATTTCAGGCCAGGGAGATGTCATCTCCATCCTGCAGGAATCCAATTGGGGGTTAGCACCAAAGGGCAGGTTTCAGAGGAGAAGCAGTCCTTGAAGAGCAGATGTGTAACACAGGGGTGGAGGAGGTGGGGGTTGCCCCATTGTTGAGGTAGGCAGACTGGCACGGGAGGCAGAGACAGAAAACTAGTTGCCAAATAGGTTTCCCTAGGTTGCCCCACGGACGTGCACCCCTGAGGTAGCCACACCTCTCAGGTGAGCTAGTGAGGTCTGTACACTGAGGGGGGTCTTGCCATTTTGAGAGCATGCCGAATGGTCCATCCTGGGATAGCCCAGATGCTACACTCCACAAGAGGTGGTCCCTAGGTAGGAGGGAATGTGGCAGCCCATTGGCTACCAACTGCATCCATACTATGAGGGGACTTTACAAGCATCAAAGGGGTACTCTTGGCACCCAGATCTCATATCTCGGCTGACTTTGAAGAAGGACTTCCTGAGGGACCAGCAAAGAGAGGCTGCATTGATGGGGACTGCACCTGGTGAGTAGCGAAGAGAGTAGGGACTGTGCCTGCTGTGTCTTACTCAAGGAAGAAGTCACCTCCAAGTGCCCAGTCAAGCCAGAAGAACTCCAAGGGCCAGCTGACTGGCCTCCTGTCTGTGGCACTGGGACACACCAGCTGAAGAAGCCTTCTGGGGCAAGTTGGTAGCCCAAAGTCTTCAAGTAGCTTCTACCACCGGCATACAGCATAGAGGACCAAGACTCAATGCACAGAATTACACTCAAGTTTGCTGAGCCTGGGAGTGGTGTCAGAGTTTCTTGGGCCCTCAAAAGGGAATTTATCAACCCAGGAAGGAACAGCCTGTGACTGCGACAACAATCGACTGGTAGCACAGGTGCAACGGAACTTCTGCCAGACCAGAGAAGACTTTGTGGGACATCGATCCTGCCTGTTTACCCCCTTACCATTTCCATGGACTGAGGAATCCCTGCTGGAAGGCCCCTGTCAACCGCGTTGCTTTCAGAGCATCCTTGGAGCATCTTCCTCATCATTTTTCCCTTGCGTCAGGACCACTCGATAAGAATCCATTGCAACACGGATAAAGTCCCTGGAACTGCTGAAACATTGCTTCCCCTGCAAAGGTAACTGTTTTTGAGGAACTTGCTGGTTCCCCTGACTAGCTCCTTGCTGGAGTTGGTGAAACATTGCTTCCCCTGCAAAGGTAACTGTTTTTGAGGACCTTGCTGGTTCCCCTGACTAGCTCCTTGCTGGAGTTGGTCGCCCCAAGTAACTACCCGACTGCGCTGAAATTTATCCTAGTTTTCCTTGAAAAAGTTTCTAAGTGTCCCATACGTTGATTTTACCAATGCTTATTCTGGGTGGAGCGAAATTGCATTGATTTATTATCGTTTGTAAAATATGTATCTCCAGAACCCTCCAATGTGTTTTTTTGTTCTAGAGTCTAAAATCTTATAAAAATACAGTATTTTTATAAATTGGTGTGTTTTACATACAAACCTACTTGACCTAAAGGTTTGGTAAGTGTATTACATGGTGAGGTCGCACAAGCACGCCACATAATACACCCCATTTCCCCACACTTATACTTTTTCTTATGCACAGCCAGTGAAGATGGTTTTGGTGGATAGCCTCTGATTCGGTTTTGTAAGTCATAAATGAACTTGGAGAGTGTATTTTAGATCTTTTGCAGTTTGATTGTTTTGAGAGTTAATCCTCAACTACAAATTGATGTAGTTGAGACGCGATTGGCCCAAATGCATTGGCCACTTAAATTTTATGGGAAAAATTAAGGAAAGGAGAAACGTCATAAGGTACGTATTAGATATAGGCAGGCCTCTGTGACCATGGAGATTCGATGATTTAGGATAAACTCCTTGTCGAACCAGAAACCCAGGTTTTTTACCACTTTGGCAAGTTGAGGGCAGTCTCCTAGTTGGGAGGGCTGTAAATTGTTGTCCCGTTGGTTGATATGGTTGGCAATCAGAAGAATTTCAGATTTAGAGGTATTAGTTTTTAAAATGTGTGCCTTCATCTGGTCAGAGATGGTAGTAAGAATGGTTGAGACAGATTTAGTTTTGATTATTCTCCCTTCTTTGAGACTGAGGAGGATCTGTATGTTATCACTGTCTAAGTAGGTGGTAATATTTAGACTGATTAGCTTTTTGGCATGTGGGGGGGGACATATGTATTAAACAATAATGGGAACAGGAAAGGACCTTGTGGAACTTCTCACTGCAGTGAGGGAGCAGCCAAGAAGGGGCCCATTTTCTTTGTTCTTCCACATGGAAAAGACTCTAGCATGGAGTGAGATGCTTTGGTTAATCTACATTCCAAGAGGTGCTGAAGGATGGAGTGACCTATAGTGTCCTAGGCAGCAGTTAGATTTAGGAGTACTATTACTAATTATCTCTGCTGTCCATGATATTTTTGAGGTCATCTGTTGTAGTGGTGATCACCCGCTCCATGTCACAAACTAGCCTAGGTGAATTTAAGGAATTTGTACTTCTCTATGTAGTCCTTGTGTTATTTGATGGTTATTCTTTCTATCGGTTTGGAGACATATAGCAGTCAATATTTAAATTAACATGTTCATTAGATACAGTCTACAATTATCAGGTTGATTAGGGTTCAGATTAGTCTTCTTTGAGATTGGGCAAACAATAGCTTTACGTTTGTCCTTTAATTCACTGCCCTTAAGGGAGGAGCTGATGATATGATTAACCCCTTGGCTGCCAAGACTTCCCCCCGAAAATGCAAAGCCCTTTTCTGCTATTTGGGGCACTTCATGCTTACACCCTCATACCTTTTTTCCCCACATAAGGTATTCATGCCAAATTTGTGTCCTTCTGTCCAACATCCTTGGGTTTTCAAGATACATAGGGTTTGTGGCTTCCCCTAGAGGGAACCAAGAAAATAGCCAAAATATATCTAAAAGTTGAAGGAAGAGGGATTGAAAAAAATGGGGGGTGAGGGGACAAGAAAGCATGCTTTTTTTCTATAACTGGCATCAATTAAAGGTTTGTTTAGCTTGGACTACCATCTTCCCAGCTTTCATGAAGAAGCAGAGTTATATCAAGAAAAATAAATATTATTTTACCATAGTTTTTACAGTTGTGGTTTTGACCTGCTTGCAGTTTGTTGTAGAAACAGGTGCAAAACCTATGGGTGATCCCAGAAAGCTATATAAGTTTGAAACGTAGACAAAATTCTGGATTTATTAAGTTGTCATTTGTGTAGATTGCTCAAGGTCTTCCCAAAATCCTTGAAATAAAAAGTAATTAAAATTATTTATTGTGGCAACATTGTCAGCGGTAACCTCTTGTCACAGTGACCTAGTTACAAAAGCAATACACTATTACTTGCAACAGATCTTCCTTACTGCAGCGATATATATGGGTTGTAGGCTCCCAAAAATACTTGGAATCCAGGGCCATCATCTCATCTGAACCTTAAAATTATTTATCATTGAGTAAAGAGAATCAACAATGGGTATGAAGGACACCTATGCATTTCAGAAATTTGCACAACATACTGAGTTTAGGATATGTGGTTTTGCAGAGTCAGTCTTTCTGGATGCACATGCTGTGGTTTGTTCTGCCAGCTAGTGGTTGTGTCTGGTATTCTCGTCCTGAAGTCTTTCTTTTTTTCGGTGAGCGTCATCTGTTACCATTTGATGAAGTGTTCATCAACCTCCTGATGTCAGACACCCACCCCTGTGCCATCTTTAGATTATTTTTTCTACCATTTGGTCTGGAAGCATCAGCTATAGAGAGAGGAGAGAAACAACCGAAAAATACCAGACATCACCGAAAAGGTAGGTGGGCCACGTGGGGCGGTGACCACATGGTTGTAGAATGCACAGGGAGGGGGCTGTTTTCACTGGGGGCTGTAGAGAACACACCTCTCAGATTTTGTCCAAATGCCACCACAAGTTTGCCTAGAGAGACATAACCAGGTTTTCAATGTCTGTTTGCAGTGGGCTCCACAACACAGAGGCTGTGAGGTGTGTCAGATTCAAACTAAAGACACTCCAAGCCATATACAAACTGAGGTAGGCATACTACGGCATGCCAGCCTAAAAGAGCAGCTCTTCATTGAGGGACCTTGGTCTGTCAAACAAGAGGAACAGGATAACATTGCTGGGGGAGATGGGGCCCAAAGGAAAAGGCTCTGACGCAAAGGTGGAGACCATTGATGTTGTCCAAGTCCAGGTGGAAAACCAGCACAACAAGAAATGCTGACAGGTAATGCATAAAGGCTAGAGGGTGTAACCGGGCCGAAGCCTTCGGACTCTGAACCCCTCAAACACTGTCTCAGATACGAAGCACTCATCGTCTGAAGGCAGGTAAAAAAAAAAAAACATTGGCGTCCTCAGACTACAAAGAGCAGTAGAAGAAAAACTAGCTGAAGCTAAAATACCGGAGCGATAGAAAAGGCCTTTGAGTGGGCTTGACACAAGAGAGCGCTCAAGGTCGAGCGGGAAGAGACCACTAAAAGCAGAGATGGCCGTATTCCTCCAGAAAAAGCAGGAATTCTACGCCGCCACCCCCCCCCCCCCCCCCCTACCCCCCCTATAGCCCCCTTCCCCAACAGGCCCCCCGTCAATATGTCAAAGCCTCAACAAAAAAAAGCCACAAAGAGGTGGCGATAGATGATCTCAAACCACCAAAGACATTAGCGCCCTAGAACACAATGTTTTATTACAAAGAACACCTGAGGCTGTTAAGTGACCATGGACAAGGAAGATCAGTGGCAGGATCACGATGCCAACTTGCTGGACGAGGGTTTGACAGGTACCTGTTGAGGGATTTACCTCCACAGACATCGCCATGTAAAACATGACAGCCAAGAGCGCAGCAGGCAAGTATGGAGTCCAGCTAGAGGGACGAGAAGACACAAACATGCTTCCAACTCGAAACACTCCTCCCCTTGCAAAGCAAGTGCCAGTACCTATCAATGATACCCACCATCTTGGACCAGGGTAGCGAGAGGTTTAAGGAAATGGAAAGCTGATAACACCAAGACTTGAAAAGAAATAGACACTCTTCAAGGGATAGACTTCTTCGAAGAAAAACAACTTGTAACACTCCGACCAAACACCAGATGGCGGACTATGCACAACATGTGACTCTGCAGCGACTAATGCCACGAACAGATATACACTGGGTAAGTGACATTTTCCTTACAGCGTGGCTGTAACCACGCATGTGTTACAATGCATGCACCTTTACCATGCATAGCCTTAACCACACACTTTTTTTTTCTTTTCTCAAACATATGCCTTTACCAGGCATGCCTTTACAGCGAATTAAGTTGTAAGGGCATATGCGTGGTTGTGGTGAAGGTGTGGTAAAGGCTATCAGTGTCACTGGTCATAAAGAGGAAATAGAAGGGTCTCTCCATTTCCTCTTTACAACCTGCACTGCACCTCAAGAGAGCTGGCTCATCGTATGTAGAGTGATGTAAGGAGAAAGGGGTGGGGGGGTTTAGGGCTCAGAGCGGGGGGGGTGATATATATATGTTCGATGGCATGTGTAGCTGCAGATACACATGCTATATGCATAGGTCCTGCCATCAAGTGTTGGGTTCGGAGTGTTACAAGTTGTTTTTCTTCGAAGAAGTGTTTTCAAGTCACAGGATCGAGTGACTCCTCCTATTCGGCTCCATTGCGCATGGGCATCGACTCCATCTTAGATTGTTTTCTTTCCGCCATCGGGTTCGGATGTGTTTCTTTTTCGCTCCGGTAGTTCGAGTCTGAAAAGTGCTATAAACTCTCTAATTAGTCAGTATTGTTTCGATCGCGTACCATCTATCATCGACACTTCGGTACCAGCAGATCCAGCTCCTTACTTGCCCAACTCTGGCCTGGTCGGGCCAACCAAAGCCTCGTCGAAGCCTCATGGACCGAACCCCGTTTCGTTTCCGCCCTCGGTGCCACGTCAAATTCCCTTATACGGACCAACATCTTGTCTGTAACCTGTGTCTATCTCCAGACCACCGAGAGGATACTTGTGAGGCCTGCAGATCCTTCCGCTCTAAGAAGACTCTACGAGGCCGAAGAGTGCGAAGGTTGGAAATGGCGTCGAGAAGCACCAAACATCTCGACGTGGAAGAAGAGGAGATTATGCACACCGCAGTCTCCGTTCAGTGGTCTGACTCTGAGCAAGAGTCCGACAGTGACAGACCAATCACGGAAGGAGAGCACGTGAGTACGCCTGCCCCTGTCCCATCCAAGCCCAAACACAAGGCCTCAGGGACACCACTGCCAGAAGGCCATGGCTCCACTCGTAAAAAGACTTCCGGTGACCAAGCAACAACTTCGGCACCGAGAAAGGCCATGCCACCGAAGCCTTCGGACTCGAGCCGAAGCACAGGCTCCAAAATAGGCAAACACCGACCCATCGAGTCGAAGCCTCGAAAATTCCCTCTGAGCTGAGGCCAACATCTACTCCATGCCTTTTGATCCAGAGGAAACCGGCTTCGGAGCCGAAAAGACCAAATACACACAGAGGAGTATGGACTTTCCAAACAACTTAAAGTCATAGATTTTCTGAGGAACTTACGCAAATGGAGGAATTTGATGAAAGGCAGGCCAGAATTCAGATTCATAAAGACAGTGGCAAGATCCTAACTGCACCTCCTCTAAAAACAAAGAGGAAGCTGGCCTTTCAAGGACAATTGGACACTGTTCAGCCACCAGCTGAAGTGCCAAAACCCAAACAATCTCCACCTCCTCAGTTCTCACCTCACCAGTCTCCTCCTCATTCTCCTCACCGGACTGTCTCTCCACCTACTACCCCCAATGCACAGTCTCCAGTACGCTCTTCAGATTCGCACCAAGATAATGTCAACCCATGGGACCTTTACGATGATCCCATTTCTGATAACAGTCCAGACTGCTATCCGTCAAAACTGTCACCCCCAGAGGATAGCACCTCATACACCCAGGTTCTAGCTAGGGCAGCGTCATACCATAACGTAGCCATGCACATAGAACCTCTTGAGGATGATTTTCTATTTAATACGTTATCCTCCACTCACACTACGTACCAGTCCTCTACCCATGCTTCCTGGCATGTTAAAACATGCACATTTGATTTTTCAGGAACCAGTTAAGGCAAGAGTCATCACTCCTAGGGTAGAAAAGAAATATAAGCCGCCTCCTTCTGACCCAGCTTTTATTACCCAGCAGCTACCTCCAGATTCCGTAGTTGTCAGCGCAGCAAGAAAAAGGGCTAACTCCCAGTCGTCTGGTGATGTACCGCCACCAGATAAAGAAAGCAGGAAATTCGATGCTGCTGGTAAACGAGTAGCATCACAAGCATCTAATCAATGGAGAATAGCCAACTCCCAAGCACTAATGGCTAGGTCCGATAGGGCCCACTGGGACAAGATGAAATCTATCATCCAGCATCTCCCCAAGGATCAACAAAAAAGAGCCGAGCAAATAGTTGAGGAAGGGCAGGCTATTACAAATAATCAAATTAGGTCAACACTAGGCTCCGCAGACACAGCAGCAAGAACAATCAATACTGCCGTCACCATTAGAAAACACGCATGGCTTCGGTCGTGGGGGTTTAAACCAGAAATCCAGCAGGCTGTCCTTAACATGCCATTTAATGAAAAACAGCTTTTTGGCACTCAGGTTGATACAGCCATTGCAAAAATGAAAAAGGACTGACACTGCTAAAGCCATGGGTGCTCTTTATTCAACACAGTACAGGGGCTCATTTTGAAAGCCTCAATACAGGGGAGGTCTTAGAGCCCAAACATCTGAGGCATCTACCTCACAATCAAAACCGTCTTACCAGCCTCAGTACCAAAGAAGTGGGTTTTAAAGAACCTACAATGGCCAATTCCCCAGAGGTAGGGTAAAATATCAGCCATCAAAGCAAACCTCACACACCAAGCAGTAACTTGCTCCACATCTTCCCTCACCACACTTCCCCTGTGGGAGGAAGACTGCAAAAGTTCCACAGACACTGGTTACCCATCACAACAGACAATTGTGTCTTATCCATTATCCAACATGGTTACTGCATAGAATTTGCACAGATTCCTCCAGATATACCTCCAAAACCACACAAACTCTCCTCCCAACACATTTCAATGTTGCAAACAGAGGTACAATCACTACTACTCAAACAAGCCATAGAGCTTGTACCACATCATCAAATAGGAACAGGGGTTTACTCCCTGTATTTCCTCATTCCCAAAAAAGACGGAACATTGAGACCAATACTAGATCTCGGAACCCTCAATCCTTACATCCTATCAGAACACTTTCACATGGTAACACTACAGGATGTAGTCCCACTGTTACAACAACAAGATTTTATGGCAACATTGGATCTCAAAGATGGGTATTTTCACATACCCATCCATCCAGCGCACAGAAAATATCTCTTGTTTGTAATACAAGGAAAACATTACCAGTTCAAGGTGTTACCTTTCGGGATAACAACAGCTCACAGAGTATTTACAAAATGCCTTGCTGTAGTCGCAGCCTACATAAGAAGGTAACACATCCATGTCTTCCCATATCTTGACGACTGGCTAATAAAATCCAAAAGCCAGACACAGTGTCAACACCATACACGTTATGTAATACAGACCCTACACACACTAGGGTTCTCAATAAACTACCAAAAATCTCACTTACAACCAGCGCAAGTTCAACAGTATTTAGGAGCCACATCAAATACCCAAACAGCACTTGCAAGCCTAAGTCCACAAAGGTTACAATCATTCCACAATATATTACCACAAATTCAGCCAAACCAACAGTACACAGTCAAGTTTGTCATGAAACTGTTGGGCATGATGGCATCATGCATCGCCATTGTCCCGAATGCAAGACTAAACATGCGGCCCTTACAACAGTGCCTTGCAAAACAATGGTCACAGGCACATGGTCAACTTCAAGATCTTATGTTGATAGACCGCCAAACACACATCTCGCTTCAGTGGTGGAATTCCACAAATTTAAACAAAGGGCGGCCATTTCAAGACCCTGTGCATCAATGATTGGATGGGGAGCACACCTCAACAATCACGACATTCAGGGACAATGGGACAACAAACGCAAACAACTTCACATAAACCACTTAGAATTGCTAGCCGTATTTCTAGCACTCAAAGCCTTTCAATCTCTTCTCATTCACAAACACATTCTCATCAAAACAGACAAATGACTACAATGTACTACCTAAACAAACAAGGAGGGACCGCTCATCACAACTATGCCTTATAGCGCAAAAGATTTGCCATTGGGCAATACACAACAACATTCACCCTGTAGCACAATACATTCCAGGGATACACAATCAATTAGCAGATGTTCTCAGCCGGGATCATCAACAAACACACGAGTGGGAAATTCACCCCCAAGTACTTCACAAATACTTTCACCAATGGGGAACACCAGACATAGATCTATTCGCCACCAGTGAAAATGCAAAATGCCAAAACTTCTCATCCAGGTTCCCACACCCTCTGTCCAAGGGCACTGCTCTATGGATCAACTGGTCAGGGATATTTGTTTACGTTTTTCCCCCTCTCCCGCTCATTCAGTTTCTGGTCAACAAACTGCGTCAAAACAAACTCAAACTTAAAGCACCAATGTGGGCACGTCAACCATGGTACACAACATTGTTAGACCCATCACAAGTACCACACATCAAACTGCCAAACAGACTGGATCTGTTGACACAAAACAAACAACTAATCAGGCATCCAAATCCAGCAATACTCAATCTAGCAATTTGGCTCCTGAAGTCTTAGAGTTTGGATATCTACATCTTCCACCAGAATGTATGGAAGTAATTAAACAAGATAGAGAACCCACTACCAGCAGTGCTATGCAAACAAATGGAAAAAGTTTGTCTTTAACTGTCAATCCTAACAAATTACACCTCTTTCCGCATCAATACAAGACATTGTAGATTATTTACTTCATCTACAAAAAGCAAATTTAGCTTTTTCATCCATTAAAATACATCTTGCAGCTATTTCAGCGTATTTACAAAATATACAACACACATCTCTATTTAGAGTCCCTGTTATCAGAGCCTTCATGGAAGGGCTAAAACGTATCATACCACCAAGAACGCCTCCAGTGCCTTCATGGAATCTCAATATTGTACTCACACAGCTCATGGGTCCACCATTTGAACCCATGCATTTGTGTCAGATTCAATATCTAACGTGGAAAGTAGCATTCCTCATTCCAGTCACTTCATTACGAAGAGTTAGTGAAATCCAAGCATTCACTATTGAACAACCCTTTATACAAGTACACAAATATAAAGTAGTACTTCGCACAAACCCCAAATTCCTACCTAATGTCATCTCACCGTTTCATATCAGTCAAACAATGGAACTTTGAGTCTTCTTCCCAGAGCCAGACTCAGTAGCAGAAAGAGCGCTGCATACATTAGACATTAAAAGAACTTTAATGTATTACATTGACAGAACAAAATCATTTAGGAAAACTAAACAGTTATTTGTGGCATTCCAAAAACACATACTGGAAATCCAATCTCAAAACAAGGACTAGCTAGATGGATAGTAAAATACATCCAAACATGTTACCTAAAAGCCAAAAGACAGCTATTAGTAACACCCAAAGCACATTCCATGAGAAAAAAAGGTGTAACAATGGCCTTTTTAGGAAATACACCAATGACAGAGATTTGTAAAGCAGCCACTTGGTCAACACCCCATACATTTACCAAGCATTTCTGTGTAGATGTGTTAGCAGCACAACAAGCCACAGTAGGACAGGCTGTACTAAGAACACTATTTCAAACAACTTCAACTCCTACAGGATGACCACAGCTTATGGGAGGAAAACTGCTTTGTAGTCTATGCATAGCATGTATATCTGCAGCTACACATGCCATCGAACGGAAAATGTCACTTACCCAGTGTACATCTGTTCGTGGCATGTTCCTCTGCAGATTCACATGCGCCCACCCGCCTCCCCAGGAGCCTGTAGCCGTTTAAGTTACAACAAACATTTGTACATATGTATAATATATATATTTCACTTCCATTTGCATGGACATCTCTTTTCTTTATACTCTATCACTTCTACCTTACCCTCTGCGGGAAAACAATCTAAGATGGAGTCGATGCCCATGCGCAATGGAGCCGAAGAGGAGGAGTCACTCGATCCCGTGACTCGGAAACACTTCTTCGAAGAAAAAAACTTGTAACACACCGAGCCCAGCACTAGATGGCAGGACCTATGCGCATAGCATGTGAATCTGCACCGGAACATGCCACGAACAGATGTACACTGGGTAAGTGACATTTTCCATATAAATATAAATATATATATATATATATACATTTTTTTTATTATTTTTATTGTTATTATTATATTTTTTTTTTTTTTGAATGGTTGGGACTTGGAATGGGTCGTTCTGTGGTTTAGGGTTCAGGGCGGGGGGGGTTTGGCTTTAGGGCCTGTGGCGAGGGTGGGTCTAGGGTTCAGGGCAGGGGTTGAGATTTTTTTTAGAAGAGTTGGGAGTCGGGGTCACGCTGGGATCAGGTTTGAGGGCTCAGGGTAGGGGGTGTTCGGCTTCAGGATTTGGGGCATGTGGACACTTATGGTTCAGTGCAGGGGTTGGGTTTTTAATTTTTTTATTTTAAAAGAGTTGGGGTCGCCCTGGGGTCAGGTTTTAGGGGTCAGGGTAGGAGGGGGGGGGGTTCAGCTTTAGGGCTTGAGTGAGAGTTTTAGGCTTCAGGGCAAATGTTGGATATTTTTGTAAAGGGTTTGGGGCCACGCTGGGGTCTGGTTTTAGGCCTCAGAGTGGGGAGGATTCCGCTTTAGGGCTTGGGGTAGGGTGGGCAGTTTTATGCTTCAGGGGATGGGTATGTTTTTTTTAAAAGGGCTGTGATGCGGGCAGCTTAGGGCAGGTGTCGGAGAAAACAACCACGCTTATACATTTAACATACATGCTTTTACAACAAAATGTGTGGTAAAGGCATATTCGTTATTAAGGTATGCGTGGTTGAGGCATTTATGTTGTAACGCTTGCATGGTAAAGGCATGCATTGCAACGGAATGTCTTGGTCCATCATACAGCTCATACACGTTAACGCTACAGGGGACTTTGTCATTGTATACTTTGCAAGGAAAAGGGCCTATGTTCCAAAGGGAAAGCAAAATGATTGAGATGGTTGGGCGAAAGTTTTAAAGCCACATCACAAAAGAGCATAGTCAACTCCAGTGCCCTACTAAATAGGGATGCCCACCAACACTGGGAAGAGGTGGGAGAACTACTGAAACACCTTTCAGGTCATAACCAAAAGAGAACAAGCTAACCTGTGGAAGAGGGAAAGACTATAGCAAACACATGCTTAAAACCAGCTCTAGGGGCAGAAGACAAGGCAAGCAGGCAGCTAGTGACAGGAACACAACTAAGAAGATATGCCTGGCTGCGGATGTCTGGTTTAAAACATTAGGTCCATGCGAACATAATCAACGCTCCCTTCTTTGGGGAGCAGCTCTTTGACAGTGCAGTTGACACCACACTGCCACAGGTAAAAGAGGACAATGAGACAACTGAGTCCATGGGAGTTTGACAGCTTAGGGGACACCAGATAAGAAGGCCTACCCCTACAAGAAGCCTTACAGGAAGAGGGACCTTCCAAACTACTGATTTACACCAACCCTTCTAGCAAACAAATTAGCTGCAGGGAACAACATAAACATGACTATGCCAAGCGCCAAAAAGTCTGTCCTTTAGCAGGCAGGCGAGAGGTAGGAATCAGCCCTACAGAGGACGGGCCCCACCACCAAAAGACTCCCAAACACAGAGCCTTCCCATATAACAGCAGTTTTCTTTTGGGGAGGGGTAGGTGGGGGAGGTAAGGGTCTTTCTTCAAGAGTGGAAAAAGAGCGGGATTTCCAACATCGTTCAGCACGGATATAGCATGGGGCTAAGAAGACACCTCCCAAGAATGGGATCAAAGGTAAAAACACATATGAAGGAGGTAAGATGATACCTACAATGGGAAGTGAAGGAGCTGTTGCAGAAACCAGCAATAGAAAGGATACTACAAAAATAGTTCAGTCATGGAAACTACATAACATTCTTCCTAGCCCTAAAACTGGGCCAGTCACTACGCCCAATACTGCAGCTCTGGTTCCTAATCACATTCATAAAGACACCAACATTCAAAATGACAATGTAAGAGGTCATCCCACACTTGTAAGAAGGGAAATGTCATGGCAACTAAAGACCCAAAAGGCGCTTGTCTATACCCATGAACCACAGACACTAGAAATTCTTACGCTTTATAGTGGACAATTCACACCAACAGTTCAAATAAAGTTAGTAAATAAAATAATAGAATAAAATCAGCACTCAGTGTTTACAAAATACCTAGCTTCTGTAGCTTCATACTTGGAGAAAGGAGATACAAGTGTACCACTACATAGATGACTTGTTAGTAAAGTCAAGCTTGTTTTCCAGACGCAGAAGGAGCATCAAAACGGCGACTGAAACACTTCACAGATTGTTTCTCAATAAACATTGAAAACCATCATCAGTACCATTGAGGGGAAAAACCTTCTTGAGAACCAGAATAAATACAGTGGAAGCCAAAGAATCCCCAACAACAGGAAAATCTAAGAGATAATGCAACAAATTCACTGATTCCACAAGGGTCAGTCTGACCGTGAGGACGGTGGGGAACATGCTAGACATGATGGCTTCCTGCATCCCCCTTATTCCATATGTGAGGCTACACATAAGACCGATCCAAGAATGGATTCAGAGCCACTGGTTACACACAACGAGGAGTTGCAAGGGTCTAGTATTTTTTACGCAGAAAGTACAAGTGGATGAGACTTGGTGGAACAAAGAGAGCATAGCAGTGGGCAGACCAATTGCACTGCCAGTTCCAACTGTGATCGTCACAATGGGCACCTTGCTCATAGAATGTGGAACACCCATTTGGAGACTTAACATCTGAGGGGTCTAGAAACTGGAAGAAGTGACCCAGCACATAAATATGCTGTAACTAAAGACTGTCTTCCTAGCCCTAAAAGTGTTTCAAGCACAAGAAAAGTTGATACAAATACAGAGGGACAGCACAAGGTTGTACCTCAACAAAGATGGTGGTAAGAAATCCTTGGCCCTATCAGGACTAGCACAGGAAACCTAGAGGTTGGCTATCAAAAGAAAGTAAACACTAACAGAAATTAACCTTCCAGGAGTGACAGTGAGGAAGTGGACAAGCTCAGCAAGCCAGAAACTTAACCAGAAGGTTTTTGAAAGGGAAACACCAGAAGTAGACAACCTGTTTGCAACCCCGCAGAACTCAGAATGCCAAAACTTTGCATCCACATCACCACCCCCTGGGGAATGCCCTGTCGATAGACTTGTCATGCTTTTTTGCCAATCCCACTAATACCATTAGTAATAAACAAGGGCAAACTGTCACACATGACACTAATCCTGATGAAGGGCATTGGTACACCAGGGGTCCCCTGTGGACTCCAGCATATATTATGTTACCAGTGGGAGCCCCTGCAAACTGTGTCTCCAGGCCCATTTGCAGACTGCGTGAAAAGATGCATGCACCCTTTCACTGTTGGTCACTACACCAGGTCAGTGTAAGTCACCCCTATGGTAGGTCCTTCCAGTCCTAAGGGCAGGTCCCTGTGTGTTTGGGCATCCCAGCAGAAGCAGAGGTTCCCCTACGAACTCCTGCTCCGCTTCCCTGGACTTCGTATGTGCGGGGAAGCCATTTTAGCTATGTACTAGCCATAGGTCTAGCTTCATAATGGTAACTCCAAATCTAGATATGTTTGATATCAAACATGTCATAATCATACCCCAATACTAATCCCAGTATTCCTCCTACCAGTCTTCCAGGGTCTCCTACAGCCCCTTAGACAGGATTCTGCCCTCAGGCTGCTTGACCAGCTGATGCAGGGCGGAGGCAGAACAAAGGATATCCTGTAGAGGAGGAGTGCAACCTCCTCTCCCTTGTAAATAGGTGTTACAAAGCTGGGGAGGGGTAGCATCCCTGTGCCAACTTTTTTTTTTTTTTTTAAGGGCACATTTGGTGCCCTCCTTGCATTATCCTGTTTGCTTCAGTCCAGGAACTCAGTCCCTGCTCTGGCACAAAAGTGCACAAAGGACAGGGGAGTGACCACTCCCCTGTCCATCTCTACCCCAGGGGTGGTGCCCAAAGCTCCTTCAGGTGGCCACTTGATTCTGCCATCTTGAAACCAAGAAGGACAGATGCCCTTGGCAGCGTCTGACTGCTCAGGTTACAAATGATGTCAGGGACCCCCTCTGATAGGTGGTCATGTTGCAAGGTGCCCAAGCGCCTTTTGGGCTATTTAGGGACTCCCTTGCGGGTGGGTCCCACTATTCGGCATGCAGGTCTCCTCCGCAATGACCCCTTCTGCTCCTGGCCACTGGAACCACTGCTGGACTTCACAGGAACCAAACTAGACTGCAGCACCCAGATGATTTCTCCTTACAACATTGTTTCCGCAGCTCCTAGCAGCAACTTCCAAAATTTCCATGGCTGTGCATCCTCTGGGGTCGGCTAGACTTCAGGTGCACCAAAGAAGCAAGAAGGAATCTCCCTTGGAGTAAAGGAGTAACTGCCCTGCATCTGCAGGCACCTACGGCAACTATATCCAGCTGCTGGGATCTGCTGTCCTCTGGACTTGAGAATATTCTCCAACACAGGTGGTGGTTCTGGTGGGTCCTCTGGGTCCTCTCTGCCTTCTGTCCAACTTGGGAGACGGTGAGCCCTTGCCTCTTCCTCCAAGACAGAACCCCTGTCCACTGCAACTGTTCCAGCAACCAAGGCTTGTTGCCTCCTGCTCCAAGGGATCTTCAGGCTCCAAGTAGCCCCGACCCCCAGCACCCTTTCTCTGCAAGGACAGTCTCCTCTCTGCTGCTCGAGCAACCTGTTGGAATCCTCTTCAGGTATGCTGCCTGGGCCTCAATGCGACTTGCAGTGCCTGCTGTCAGTGGGTTACTTGTGGGAGCTCCGACTGCTTCTGCTGGCTCTCCTGTCTTCTGAGGGTCAGCCTGGAGTCCCCTCCAAGGATCGAGTCCCCAGGATCTCGCTGGTCCTCCTCAGCTCTGCAAATCTTCAACATCTCCAGTTGCATTTGCTTGTTGGGGGTCCTTGTGACCACTAACCCATCTGCAATCCGGTGTCTGACGAGGGACAGCTCCAAAATGACTTCAGGGACTCCTCTGCTGCTCCTGGACTCCACAGCTGGACTTCATTCACCACTGTCGACTAGATCGTCACCCACAGAAGGGGTGGGTATTGCCTTCTGCCCCACCTGACCCTCCTGCGTGGACTGGACTCTGTCTCCTTCTTTTGCAGGTCCTCTTCATTCAGAATCCACCATCCTGGTCCTTCTTTTGCAATATTCCAATTATGAGTCCCCATGTTAGCCTGTGGAACGTCCAGGTAACTTACCTCTCCTTTCGTGGTCACTGCGATACTTACCTTTTGGGGTTCCACTCTCTTCCAGCCCTTGGCTAACTACTCACTCTCTCCTAGCCCTTGGCTAACTACTCCATATCTTCTGGTGGGGCATCCATCCTTGCATTCTGACCCATCCTCACATTCCACATTTTTAGTATATAGTTTGGCCCCCCTCTCAAGGGCCCTTTCTATTTTATGCTATTTCCTAATACTTATCTGTGTATATTTTGTGTGTATTTGCCTCCAGGAGTGAGTTTGCCTTTAGTAATCTAGTTTGGTGTTCCTGTAATAAAGTACCTTTGTTTTTGTAATACTATGTGATTCCTTCCATGCTTGATAAGTTACTGTGGGCCAGATGTAGGTAGGTTTCATATTGGAACTTGCAATTTGTGAGTCATAGCGACTCGCAAATTGCAACTCGCAATATGAAATGCAGAAAGGTGTCTCAGACACCTTCTGCGACTCGCTATGAGGTCGCAAAGACCCACCTCATGAATATTTATGAGGTGGGTCGCAGTTTGCGATCCCATAGCGAGTCTAGGCACTCACAGGGATGGTGGCCTGCTGGAGACAGCAGACCACCATGTCCGTGACTGCATTCTTAATAAAGCATTAATTTTCTTCTTTTTGCAGCCGTTTTCCTTAAAGGAAAACGAGCCGCAAAACGAAAAAATACCGAAACCATTTAGTTTAGTTTTTTTCAGAGGGCTCTGAATTATTTTATTTTTTTTGCATTCACAAAGGGGTCCCTTCCCTTTTGCGAATGCGTTACCATCCACTTCAAGTGGATGGTAACTGCGAGTTGGTTTGCGACCGCTTTCGCGGTCACAAAGCAACTCTACATCACGATGCGGTCGCAAATAGGAAGGGAACACCCCTTCCTATTTGCGAGTCGGAATCACATTTTGTGAGTCGGTACCGACTCGCAAAATGTGATTCTGCATCGCGTAAGGCCTTTTGCGCCTCGCAAACAGCGTTTTTCGCCGTTTGCGAGGCGCAAAAGGCTTACTACATCTGGCCCGAAGGGACTACTGGGGTATTGCAAGTGCTTCACACTCCTCCTAGATAAGTCTTGGCTGCTCACCACAGCTTCCACTAGAGAGCCCTGGCTACGTAGACACACAGGAGTGTCCAGATGGGGCAGGAGCCACTACCCACCCTTCTGTGGATGAAGATCTGGGTCAACGGGAGAAGATCATCAGTTGTGGAGCCCAGGAGCTGGGTCGCAGATGGTCAGTGGTTAGGAGGACCACCAATAAGCTTTAGCAAATGTAAGTTGGAGCAAAATAAGATTTTCAGGGAAGAAGAGGGCCAGCATAAGCAGGCGCAGCCCTCACAGCCAACCCACTGGCAGCAAGTTGCAGTGAGGCCCGGTCAGCACACCTGGAGAGGAGTTCCACGTCGCTGGAGCAGCAAAGAAGAGATTGTCCTTGCAAGGATGAAGTGCTGAAGGCTGGGGCTCCTTGGAGCTTGAAGATCATTTGGAGCAGGTGTCAACAAGCCTTGGTTGCTGCAAGAGTCGCAGTGCACAGGGGTACTGTCCTGCAGGGGCTCAACATCTCACGTTGGAAAGCAGATAGGGAGGACCAAGGGGACCGCTCAGACCCACCACCTGTTTTGGAGATTCTTCCTGGAGCCGGATAGCAGAAGATCCCAACAGCCGGTTGTCGTTGCCTTAGGTGCCTGCGGATGCAGGGGAGTGACTCCTTCACTCCAAGGGTGATTCCTTCATGCTTCTTTGGTGCACCCTATAGGATCCACAGCTGTGGAAGTGTTGCAATTGCTGGGAGGTGCCAGAGAAACAGTGTTGCAAGGCTATCTCGGGAGTGAGCACCCAGATGCTCCCAGGCGCCTCTACACATCTTGTTTTCAAGGCAGAATCAAATGGCCACCTGGAGGAGCTCTGGGCACCATTCCTGGAGTGGTGATAGACAGAGGAGTGGTCACTCCCATGTCCTTTGTGTGTTTTTGCACCAGAGCAGAGACTGGGGGTCCATGGACTGGTGCAAACTGGATAATGCAAGAAGGGCACCAAATGTGCCCTTCGAAGCAAACCGGTGGCGTGTGGAGGTTACCCCTCCCCAGCCATGTAACACCTACTTGTGAGGGTGAGGGTGTTGCCTCCCTCTCCCACAGGAAATCCTATGTTATGCCTTTCCCTGCTTAAGCTGGCCAAGCAGCAGCAAGGCAGAAACCTGTCTGAGGGGCTGCAGCAGTGCGGGCTGCCTGCAAACCCTGAAAGATTGGTAGGGGCAATACTGGGGGGCTCCTCTAGGGAGCCCACAGAGTGCACCACTTCTGGCTTTGTATTGAGTTTGATTCTGACATGTTTGACACCAAACATGCCTAGGTTCAGAGTTACCATTATGTAGCTGGACATAGGTAGTGACCTATGTCCAGTACACGGCTAAAATGGCTTCCCCGCACTCACAAAGTCCTGTTCATTGGAACTAGGGTACATAGGGGCACGTTAGCTTGTGCAGTGGTGCCCTCACACACAGAACTTGCACCCTGTACTCGGGGCTAGGAGGGCCTACCATAGGGGAGACTTACAGTGACCTGATGCAGTGACCATTAGTGAAAGGGTGCATGCAAATTGCCACGCAGGCTGCAATGGCAGCCTTGCAGACACAGTTTGCATGGGCTCCCATGGATAACATAATACATGTGGCAGCCCATGGGGGTCCCCTGGTACCCCAATGCCCTGGGTACCCAAGTACCATACACTAGGGACTTACAGTGGTACACCAGTATGCCAATTGTGGGGTGTAAAGGGTACCAAAGCAACTAAATTTAGAGGAGAGAGCACAATCACTGGGGTCCTGGTTAGCAGGATCCCAGTGAAAACAGTCTGAACACAATGATAAATGGGCAAAAAGTGAGGGTCACCATGCCAAAAAGAATGACCTTCCTACAAAGCATAACAATAATACATCTTCCAGGGAAAAGACAAAGGAGAAGCAGACAAGCTGAGCAGACACGCATCCTCCTCACATGAGTGGGAACTCAATCAAACAGCACTCAAACAGATATTCAGGCAATTGGGAACACCAGGAATAGACTTGTTTGCAAAACCAGAGAACACAAAATGCCAATCCTTTGCTTCCAGACACCCACACTACCACTCCCTTAGTGTTCAAATGCAAGCAGTCTCAACTGCCACTAATACTTACCGCCCCACAGTGGATGAGACAAACTCGATTTTCAGACCTAATAGAGATAGCCCAAAACAATATGCTGAAGCTACCAGAGTTACAAAATCTACTCTGCATGCCAGGAGGACAGAGTTCTCCATCCAGAGCTGAAAACCCTGATTCTGATGAATATATCTACCTGTTGACTCCTCCCCTTTTGAATATCCCAAATGTGCCAGCATTCCATGGAACGTTTTCTTCATAGCCTTCCACGTTGATAAGGATGTCAGAATGCCACGGCTCTGCATGCGACTCCGTCTGATGTCATCGGAGCCATAAGAAGCCCTCGTCGGCGTGCTGACATCAGTTCCCTTTTTTTTCCACGCGTAACTGTTTTCTGGTAGCTCCCAGTTACGTTGTAAACTTTCTTAGATAGTTTTTTTTTCCAGAGTTGCAACTTTGTTGCTTTTAATTGAAATATCTCCTCCAAGGAAGTCGGGATTTAAGCCGTGTAGGGAATGTGAAGGTCAGATGTCCATTACTGACCTGCATGTCGATTGTCTTTGACGGTTGAACTCAGATCATGATGTAGAGACCTGTTTGTCGTGTCAAAAAATGAACCCAAAGGTGTTAAAGGAACAGGAGGCGAAGCTATTTATGGCCAAGGCCAAACAAAAAAGAGGTCATCAGAAAACTCAGCCTTGGTTGGCACCACCCCACTCTTCAAAATCATTGAACAAAAAACACAGGAAGAAGCGGCGTTATTTCTCTCAACACTGCTTGTCGAGGGATGATTGTCTGGAATCTCCAAAGTGACAGAGTAGAAAGATGTGAGGTGTCTCTTTCTTCATCTCCGATGCCCACTTTGGCGCCTGCGAGTCTGGTTCCGGCTCAGGCCTGAAACTGATCATTTGCCTTCTGTGACACCAACTCCTCCCAAAACAGGAGCAGAGTTATCCAGCATTTCCAGGGATGGTTCCCTTGAGTTTTCTAAATGCTATGTATGGCATCTTTGCAAGGGTGTTGACTCCATCTGGTGTGCCTGTCGGCCCCATGGGTCTTCTGTCATATTCGCTGAGTGGATTCCTCACGCCGTACCAGCAAGGTCCCTTTGTGCCTATTGTACCAATGCCCTAGGTGACCAGGCCTCATCCAGGGCCAAGGCGATCGACTTCACCAATCGAGCAAGGTTTGTTGGCGCCGGCTAGGCCTTCTCCGGCGTCAGTTGAAGTAGCTGCGATGTCATGTCATTTGACTCCAACACCTCCCATTCCTTTAGCCCAGGATTCTAAATCACCGGCACCATTGTTGGAACTGCCAGCACCATTACTGATGTCACCAACGCCATTAACGATGTCACAGATGCGATGATTAAGTCAAGGCAGAGATCTAGAAGAGAGAATCATAGGGTAGAGGTGATATTGAAGAGGGGGGTGCATAATTCACATTGACTCTGATTTTTGAGTGGTTGGACATAGCAAGTGGATAGGGCACTTCACCTGAATAGTAGCTGTTATCTCCAAAGGGCCTCCCTCCACCTGAAGTCATGTCGTATCACGTATCAAATAAGGCAGCTGAGATGTTGGAAAACCTTTATCTACAACTGAACTTAAATCAAATTTATTGACAAAGGTATTACATTCATCTCCTTCGTATGAACCCTTGTTACCTTTTAATGATGCATTGACGGAGCCAATCTTGGAGATCTGGCAGAAGCCCATGACCTCCGCTGCTGTGTCTCTGCTAATTGCAAGGAGCCAGCTCCAGGAGACCCTTTGTTTTTGACCTTACATCCCACGCCTGTGAGTTTGGTCGTGTAGACCTTGTGTTCTCCTAAGTTGACTGCTGGGTTATTTACTACTTCCCCTGCTGATAGAGATTCGAAAAGAATGGAAGAGTCAGCAAAAAAGGTGTTCTCTTCATGTAGTATGGCCTTAAAATCTACTAATGCAACATGCTTATTAGGTTGTTACCTGTATCCTCTGATGGACTCTGCTATAGCGGTAGTTCCAAAATAGCCAGAAGATGTCCAAGGCCACCTTGCTGAACTCCTGAACGATGTTCAAATGCTGCACGCCAGGGTGTACAGTCCAGTCTGGACACTCCAGACTCTGTGGTAAAAGAAATGGGGACCTCACTTGCTTCCAGGAGGCATGCTTGGTTAAGGTTGTCTGTTTTTTTTACCTGATGTTACAACCTTGTTAGACCTTCCACTTGAGGGGTCGAAATGGTTTGGTGCAATATCTGACTAGGCTTTGGAAAGGTCAAAGAGTAAAGCAATGGGAAGATCTTTGGGCCTGCAAATGCAACCCAAGGATTATAGACCGTTTTGGAAGTTTCTAGGATTCAGAAGATCCTTTTGAGGAAGACAACAATATCAGCAGCAATCCCTTGTATGGAAGCCACAGAGGGCTGAGTCATGGAAGACGGCATGGAGCCACCCATTAGCCTCCCTCCTCCTCCTCCTCCTCCTTCCTTCCCGGCCAGTGTCTCAGGAAAGCAGCTCTAGTCCCACCATCTTGGAGCATGCTTTACCCGTGGGAGGGAGGTTGACTCACTTTCTACAAAAAGGAGGACCACAACATCAGACATTTGGTATTGAGTATTGTAGAAAATGGGTATGCCTTACCCTTCCAAGAATTTGCCCCTCTTTTTCCTCCCCAGCAAAGTTTTTGTTCGGAAGATTATCTACTGTTACTTCAACAGGAGGTCCAAACATTCTTTTTAAAGGGCACAGTGGAGTTGGTTCTGGAGCAGGAACTAGGTCAGGGATGTTACTCACTATATTTCCTGATTCCCAAAAAAGACGTTTGTTTACCTCTGACACTAAACCTCAGGGTTTTGAATTGGTTCCTCAAATAGGAAAAATTCAAAATACAGACCCTGGCACAGGTTCTTTTTGCGCTGGACAAAGAAGACCGGATGGTTTCGATAGATGTGCACAATGCTTATTTTTACATCCTCATTCTGCAGGCGGTAGAGTCACAACATTACCAGTTTGCAGTTCTTCATTTAGGTCTTACTTCCACACTTCAAGTCTTCACAGAGGTGATAGCAGTGGTTGAAGCACATCTCAGAAGGTGGGGAATACCAGTAGTCCCTTAACTGGACAACTCAGTTGTTGTACAACATAGACTTTTCCATAAACTTGCCCAAGTCTCACCTGGAGCCCTCTTAGCACGCCTTTTTCATAGGGGCAGTACTGGGCCCCACAGTGAATCCTGCCGACTCTCCTCCGCAGATGATTCAAGGCATTCAGGCTATGACTCTGATGTTTGAGAATGGAGCAGTGGTTTCAGTCCTGAAGGTCTTATACCTGCTTGGTCTAATTGCTTCCTGCACTCTTGGTCACCCATGCACGCTGGCACATGAGATCCCTTCAGTGGTGCCTCCGCAGGCAGTGGTTTCAATACAACGGATATCTCAGCGAGTCAGTCAGAATCTCCAGCGATGCTGCAGCAAATCTTCGATGGTGGGGTGTGGACGGCAATCTTTCACAAGGGAAGGCATTTTGTCCTCAACTGGCCACCATGATAACGGATGCCTCCACTCTAGGGTGGGGAGCCCATCTTAGGGATCTCAAGATCAAGGGAATTTGGTCTCCAGAGGAACAGTTGTTACACATCAATCTGTTGGAATTGCGGGTGATACATCTGGCTCTCAAGGTCTTAGTTCCTTCTATTTGCAGTCAGTGCACGTCTTGACAGACAATAGTACCGTAATGTAGTAAACAGGGAGATGCTGGGCCTTATCTTCTCTGCAGAGAGGCTTTATGACTCTGGTCCTGAGCTTAGGACCATTGGATTTGCATTCTAGTAAATCACTGGGCCAGAGTTCTTAAATACGTGCAGGCAGTCTCATCTGGCATTTTTCAGCCATTCATTAGTGGTGTCTCCATCCAAAAGAGGTGCTTTGCATCTTCTGGCAATGGGGGACCCCTCAGATAGACCTATTTGTCATTCAAGATAACACACACTTCCTGTCATTCTGCAGCCTCGAGTATCCGATGCAGGGGGCTTGGACTGGGCCTCCCAGCTGCTTTGTGTTTCCCCACAAACCCTTGATTCCTCAAGTTCTGAGAAAGATTCACAAAGAAAGGGCCCAAGTCACTATAATAGCCCTGAGTTGGCTATGAAGGGTGTGGTACATAAACCTTCATCTCTCTCTGTGCCCTCCACTATGTCTCCCTCACAGGGAAGACCTCCTCTGGCATTCATAGGGGCAGCTTCTACACCTCCAGAGCCTGCACCTGCATGCCTGGAGATCGAAGGGGGCAACCTGAGTTCTTTTTCCCTCCCCCTGACGTGGTTGGATGTTATTTTATCATTCAGGCAACAGTGTACATTGGCATATGGGCTAAATTTTTAAAGTGGTGCAAACCCTATTGACCCCTAAAAAGCCGGTTTATCTAACATTTTATGTTTTGCACTTTCCCTGGCACAGCAAGGTTGTGCAATTGCAATAGTTGAGGGGTATTTATTACGTGATATTGGTTTGCTGTTTTGGCTTTCCTTTGTTTACCCAAGCAACCATCCCTGTTTAAATCCCCTATAGTGCTAAGGTTTATTAAGGGACTTGCACATAAATTCTCTACCACTCCATTTATGATACCTCAGTGGGATCTTAATTTGGTACTCACCTTTAGGGTATGCCCTTTGAATCCTTAGATAGTTGTCATTTAAGGTTACTTACATTCAAAACTGTTGCTAGTTGCTGTAATGTCCGCTAGATGTGTTAGTGAATTGCAGGCATTAAGTGTGAAACACCCTTTTACGACTTTGTGCGGATAAGTTGGCACTGAGAACCAGGGCTGCTTTCGTACCAAAGGTTGTTACTCCCTTTCACTTGGGCCTATTCTCCTTTCTGTTCTCCTCCCCACCCATCTAAAGAGGAGGAAAGGCTTCATGGTTTGGACCCTAACCGGGCTGTGAGCTTCTTAACTGACAAGACGTGATCTCTGACTGGACGATCAATTGTTTGTCGGCTCCATAGGAAAAATGAAAAGCAAGGCTGTGCACATAAGACCTTGTCCAGGTGGATCATCCTCTAAATAAAGATCTGCTACGCCATGATGAACATAGAGCATCCAGAAGGTAGTAGAGCTCATTCCAATAGAGCCAAGTCTTCCACTTCTGCTTTAGCTAGGGGTGTGCTAGTGATTGACATCTGTATAGCAGCCACTTGGGTCTCCCTCCACACTTTTGCAAAGCACTGTTGCTTAAACTCTGAAGTGAGGAGGGACGGTCACTGTGCCCATCTGTTTTGCAATACTTTTTTGGTATAACAAACAGGCACACACTTCCGAGTGCGGGACTGCTAGGGGATTCTGTTTAAATGGTGAGGAATTCACAGATACATCCATCAGAAGAACAAGTTACTTACCGTCAGTAATGCTTTTTCTGGTGGATACAGTATCTACCTGTGCATTCCTCACTGACCCACCGTCCTCCCCATTGCTTGTCTGTATATACCAAAAATAATTATATTTGTATATGGTGTATGTATTTGGCATTTCAGATACATGATGTGAGTATATGTAAAGTTTTTGATTTAAGTTTATAACAACAAAATGTGGTATTTGTGATGTTGGTGTCACCCATTTGCCTCGAAGGCACAAAAAAAGTTTGGGAAACTAACGTCAGCAAACTGAGGAGGGCTTATCCTTGTCGACCTGGAGAGCTATGAAAAAAGGTTTATGTGGAATGCTGGTGCACTGGATATATTCAAAAGGTGAGGAATCCAAAGGTAGATACTGTATCCACCAGAAAAAGCATTACTGAAGGTAAGTAATTTGTTCGTTTAGCAGCTTGCCACCTGAGGACATAGTTTGGATATCTAGGCCTGCCAGAGAAGACCGTGATGATCCTCAGAGAAGCAAGAACACCAACAACACGAAAATTCTACACAGCCAAATAGGAAAGACACTCAAGGTGGTACCAAAAATTTGGCTTCCTACAAGAAAATTACAAAGGACACTAAAGTCCTACAATACCTCACACACCTATTAGACAGCAAACTAATTTATGCATCATTTTAGGTACATTTTACAGCAATAGTGACCTACACAAGAGGTCATATAGGAAGGGGTTCATTCAAAACCCCCTGTAATCAAGATTCCTAGAGGGTGCAAAATGAATAGCTCCAATAAGAAAGGTGTCAACACCAACATGGAACTTAAATTTTGTGCTAACACAACTAATGAGGAAAACCTTTGAACCACTTCACAAGGCCTCTTTTAAACTGGTTACACCGAAGAAGGCTTTTCTCATTGCAATGACATCTCTTCAAAGAGTAAGTGAATTGCAAGTGCTCGCATTTCAAGAACCACGCATGCAAATACACAAAGGCGGGATAGTCATGAGGACAGGTCCACACTTCCTACCAAAAATCATAACACATTTCCACATAAACCAATCAATTCAAATACAATGTTTCTTCTAGGACCCAAAAAGTCAAGAGGGACAAGCACTACAAATGCTTAATGGCAGAAGAGGAATAATGTACCATATGGAGAAGACCAGAACAATTAGGAGGGGAAAACACCTCTGTTTGTTTCGCAGACAATAACAAGGGGAAATTAGTTACAAAAAATACCATCTCAGGATGGATCACGCAAACAGTCCAAATGTATTACGCAACAACGGGAATACAACTGGAAACCAAAACAGGAGCCCACGCTGCACGTAAGAAAAGAGCAACAGTATCCTTTCCGATAAATGTACCATTGCAGGATATTTACATAGCAGCTACTTGGTCATAAGTGCACACGTTCACAATGTGCTATTGCAGAGATGTACAAATATAAATAAATAAGTTCAAGTGGGACAGAGAATATTAAAATATTACAGGCTCACACGCCTCTTCATCCCAACCACCACATGTATAAAATGTTGTTACAAAATCAATGCACAGCATGTGAATCCAGAAACGGCTCATGATGCAAAACGGAATGGTTTCATGTGTGAGCTTCCTGGGAGGGCGTATGACATCAAGAGAGACTGGATTAGACACAAATGGTGGAGCAGCTGATGCAGGGTGCAGGCACCTGTGTGTGAGGGTACCCCTGCACTAGCAGAGGTGCCCCCACAAACTCCAGATCCATTTTCCTGGACTTTGTGAGTGCGGGGACGCCATTTTATGGGTGTACTGGACTTAGGTCACTACCTATGTCCATCTATATAATGGTAACTCCGAACCTGGGCATGTTTGGTAACAAACATGTCAGAATTATACCCCAATAATGTTGCAAGTATTGGAAGTATGATTCCATGCACTCTGGGGGCTCGGTAGAGGACCCTCAGCATTGCTACCACCAGTCTTACAGGGTTGACCAGGCGACCCAGCTGCTGCCACCACTCAGACAGGTTTCTGCCCTCTTGCTGCTTGATTTCATCAAGCCCAGGAAGGCAGAACAAAGTAATTCCTTTGGGAGAGGGAGGTAACATAGGTGTGACTGGATTGGGAGGGGTTTCTTTGAAGGGCACATTTGGTGCCCTCTGTGCATAAAGCAGTCCACATCAGTTCAGGGATCCCCCGTCCCTGCTCTGGCATGAAACTGGACAATGGAAGGGGGAGTGACCACTCCCCTGTCCATCACCACCCCAGGGTTGGGTCCCAGAGCTCCTCCAGAGGATCCCTAGGTTCTGCCATCTTGTTTCTAAGGTTGGCAGGGAACTCTGGTAGCTTCTGAGTGGCCAGGCCAGGCAGCTGTCAGAGCCCCCTCCTGATAGGTGCTTACCTGGTTAGGTGACCAATCTCCCTCTCAGGGCTATTTAGGGTCCCTTTCTTGGGTGGGTTCTTCAGATTCGGCTTGCAAGACTCCAGCAGGAATCCTCTGCAACCTTCCCTTTGAATTCTGGCCTCTGGAACTGCGACTGGAACCTCCAGGACCCGACAAGCTGTTTCCAAGAAGAAAGGACTCTTCAGAAACATTGTTTCCAGGGCTCATGCCAGCTTTGCAACAATTTCCTCGCCGTGCATCCTCAGAAGACTGCAACTCTTCAGTCTGCACAAGAAGAAGAAGAAATCTCCCTTGGAGTTAAGCACTCTCCTGGAACCGCAGGCACCTATGACAGGCGACGACCGGCTACGTGAATCCCCTCTCGTGCTGAGCCGCATGGATCCTGCATCACGAGTGGTGGTCCTCTCTGCCAGCTGTCCAACGTTGGTGGAGGTAAGCCTTTGCCTTACCACGCTGGATAGTACCCCAGTGCACCGCTTCTCTTGCAGCTGCTGAGGCTGGTTTGCATCTCCTCCAAGAGATCTTCAGGTGACATGTAGATCCAGTCCCCAGCACTCCATCCTGCAAAGCACAGCCTCCTGTGTGGTTCTCCTGCGGCGTGGGATCCTCTTTTGTAAGGCTGCGTTGGCTCCTTCTGCAACTCCTGTGTCCCTGTCCTGTGTGTGCTGCCTCTGCTCCTGTGGACTCTCTGCAATGCCGATCACTGTGACTCCCCCTCCTGGATTGAGTCCTCCTGGGCCTTGCTGGTCCCCTGCAGCACCTTTTTCTCCACTAACTGCAAATTTGCCTTTGCCAAGGCTTGTTGGTGGAAATCCTGCACCGACACCCGTCCGCAATCTTCCTTCCGGCATGGGACATCTTCTGCATCCATCAGAAACTCTTCACGGGCTCCAGGGCTGCAGTACTGACCTGTTCTTCATCACTGTCGACCAACTCCTGTATCCACAGCTGGGTGGGTAGTACCTCCTACTCGTCCTAGAATCCACTGTGACTCTTGGACTTGGTCCATTCTCTCCACAGGTCTTCTTTCTTCAGGAATCCACCGCTGGTTTTCTTGCGGTCTTCTCTGGGTGTCGTCTGGTTCTTCTTTCACTCCTTTTGGGTGGTTTGGGGGAAAATCCACTGTTTTACTCCTGCATTTCTGGTTGCTGGGAGGTACTGTGGTACTTTGTGGTTTTCCAGTACTACCAGCTCCCCTCTACACATTTTACTTACCTAGGTGGGGGGTACCTTGTTTGCATTCCATTTCTTTTAGTATATGGTTTGTGCTCCCCCTAGATTCACTATTGGCTATTGCTATTTGCACTGTTTTCTAACATTTTCTAGGCCTGTTTCTGATTACTAGTGTATATATTTAGTGTATTACCTACCTCCTAAGGGTGGGTTACCTGTCTAGCATTTTGTGGTGATTTGTTCCAAAAATAAAGTACCTTTATTTTTCTACAACAGAAAATGTCATGTTTGTTAAGTGCTGTGTGACTACAATGGTATTGCATGAGCTTTGCATGTCTCGTAGATAAGCCTTGGCTGCTCATCCACAGCTACCTCTAGAGAGCCTGGCTTCTAAACACTGCTTACACTTCACTAAGAGGGGATACCTGGACCTGGGATAAGGTGTAAGTACCATAGGTAACCACCACACACCAGGCCAGCTTTCTACAGTGTGACATAAAGCCCCCTTAAATATAATAACAAACATCTAAAAGTATTGCATGTACAAATGAACTTCTATGCTTGCCTAAAAGAAATAATGGAATCAGAAAACAAAATTTTAATATAAATCAGTTGTAAAATTAGACACTCAGCACTAATGCTAAAAATATAAATGTCTGCTCAACCTAAATAGGAGGAAAATCAGTGAGTTAGGGTAAGACAAATCTCACGTGCAATAGAAACAATAGCAGCACTTTCACAGTACTGATGAAACTCAAATCACTGAGGAGACCCCCCCCTCTTGTGTCAGTTTACTGCTGGCTAATGTACTTTTTCACATGTTAAGGAGCAAAAGACACCAATCTAGATTAGGCACACAAACGCCTTGAAAAGAAAGCTCATTAATTCCCTGTTTGTGTTTGTGATTCGTAATAAAACACACTACCATATACAGATAAGTAAAACTACAGTATCTCAAGATCTTATAATTAGACTAATCTGATAAGTAAACCAACCAACCAATAACAGATAAAAACCTTTTCAACACACATCACATATAATAATAATATATCAAAACAGCAGTGATCAAACTACCAGTTAGGCCCAGAATCAACAGAGCATATCCAAATGACTAACATACAGCAAAATGCAATATATTTGATAGTCATCTAGCTGCAAATTCCTTACCTTAGAATTTCCCCCAGGTTTCATTCTGGATCTGGAGATTTTAGGTGGTGTTGATCGTCTACGCGGCCATCATTGGCATTTTTTTAAGCATTTTTTTTTTTAGTATTTCTACTCCTGGTGCATCGAGGGATGTCTGTGGATAAGACTGGGTGCAAGCCCTGTGGATCCTGCCGTCGGGCGATGTCCATGATGGATCTGCACCTTGTGTGCATTTGGTGTCTGGAGCGCGACCACAACCCAAAGTCAAGCTCCGAGTGGCGGGCCATGAATTCCACTGTTTTAAGGGCGCAGTCCCTAAGCTAATGGCTGCCTGGTGCTCAGCTCCGCGTAAGTCCCGATCTCAGTTGAGAAGAAGGTCTCGGGATCAGTAGCAGAGCCCCAGGTCTTCTTCATCCCACTCCAAGTTCCCAGGACTTTTGGGTAAGTTGAGGCATAAAAAGAAGTCTAAGAAGGCAAAACGTTCTACGACTACACCTCGTCCTTTGTCTGATGAGACGAGGGAGTGGGAGTGTCGTTGATTGAGGCCTCCATCTGCAGACCCTGAGTCTGGGCTAACTGATTTATCACGAGTTTCTGGGAGCCAGAGTGACCCCTGCCCAGCTTAAAGAATTTTATGAGGCCATTCAGCTCATTTTTGGGCAATCTGACTCCCCTGGTGCTCCTTCGGGCCCTGCAGAGTTGGAAGGGGCCCCATCGGGTTCCATTCCAGTGGATTCATTCACAGATGCAAATTGGTGCTGGTTGTACCACTTTGACCTTCTCCAGCACTGGTTCTGATGTCAACGCTCCCGGCACTGCCCGTGCCCCTGGGCAGTATCCTCCCCATCCTCATTGCCAATACAGAGCCAGATGGGTGTCATATCCAACTCCGGCAGAGGCAGTATCCCCTATGTTGGATCCTGAACCTTAATACTCTAGTCCAGGTTATGCTGAGGAAGGGGAGGGGGTCACTGGACCCTTCAGAACACCAGCTCCAAGACCCCATGGACTCACGTGCAGACGTGGGTGAAGCCAGTGAACTGGATAACCTCCCCAGATACCGGCAAGCTCTTTCCTCTTACCATAGCTACAGCGGAAGGAGCTTCAAATTCACAGGTGGTGTGAGGAGCAGCCGAGGTCTTGGACCTTGAGCTGCCTTCGGTGGCAGTCAGGTCTAAACGCCTGACAGAGGTGCTTCAGCCTGGGGTTTCAATGTATGAACGCCTGCTCCCCTTTAATGAAGGCTTTACAAATGTCCTTCTGTGTACTTGGTCTAAACCCAGCTTAGGGGCTCCTGCTTGAGAATGTCTGGCTTTTCGGGGGTTGTCCAAGCTAACCTTATGGACATGCCCTTAGATGGCACCAGTCTGTTCAGAGAGAAAGCAGACTCTGCGTTCAAACGCTTCAAGGATTCTCGTGATACGGCCAGGTCCGTGGGCCTTATGCGGCCCCTCGTACGCTTCAGTCTGCTTTTCATCCCTTAGGTGGTTAAGGAAGGGGTGCCTATCCACGTCCATTCCCCTCCAGTCACTGTGCTGCTCATGCTGCCCATGCTGCCCAGCCTCTGCATGGCTGGGGGCATGGCATCCACCGTCCTCTTGGATCAGGGAGCCAGCGGTCTGGCTAGTCCACCACCTTCCCCCTGCAGCTGCTGCTAAACTTTCCTAGTAGCCCATTTCCCCACCAGGGACCAGTCGGAGGCAGGATCCACCACTACCTACCCCGCTGGCAGTCCATCATGTCAGACAGGTGAGATTGCAGATAGTCCGAAGGGGCTACTCCTTCCTCTTCGAAGGGTTACTCCATTCATGCCACTGTCCAACGATTGAATAACAGAGGATCACTTGGCACTTCTCCAAGAGGAAGTTATGGCTCTCTTGGCCAAGGGAGTCGAAGAGAGGGTTCCTGTGCCAGACGTAGGTCATGGTTGTTATTCCCTCTACTTTCTGGTGCCCCAAAAGAACAAGGCCTTCGCCTTATCCTAGTTCTTCAGTCCCTCAATCTTTCTCAAGAAAAAGTTGAAAATGCTTACTCTGGCTCAGTTTCTATCTGCCCTGGACCCAGGAGACGGGATGGTAGCGTTGGACTTGCAGGACGCTTACTTTCATTTTCCTGTCCTGTCTGTCTACAGATGTTGCTTGCAGTTCATGATAAACCACAAGCACTTTCAGTTCACCGTGCACCCCTTTGCCCTTACCAGCACCCCTTGGGTGTTCACCAAGGTGATGGCGGTGGTCGCAGCTCGTCTGAGCAGATCAGGGGTTTCAGCCTTCTCTTATCAACGACTAGCTGTTGAAGCTGGGCTCACCCCAGGCTGTCATCTCCCAACTCCAGACCATGGCAAACCTCCTGCATTCACTGAGGTTCACTATAAACATGCTGAAGTCACGTCTAGCTCTCTCTCAGATGCTTCCTTTCATCAGAACTGTTCTGACCACAGTGCATTTTCGGGCTTATCCTCCCGAGCGGCGAGTCCAAGATATTCAGGATATGATACCAATGTTTCAGTCTTCATCCTGGATTTTGGTGAGAATGACTGAGGTTGCTGGGTCTCATGGCCTACTGTATCCCTGTTGGTGACACATGGCAATTGCAGGCCCTCAGTGGGACCTGAAGTTCCACTGGGAGCAGCATCAGGAGAATGTCTCAGACCTGGTCCAGATCTCAGAGAGAACTGAGCAAGATCTGGAGTGATGGGTAACAAACCACAATTGGGTCAGAGGCAGATCCCTCTCCCTTCCCCAACCAGATCTGACAGGAGTGACAGATGTGTCCCTCATGGGATGGGATGGCCACCTGGGAGAGGTGGTGATCAGAGGCATCTGGTCACCAGTGGAGTCTGGACTCCACATCAACCTGTTAGAGCTCCGGGTGATCAGAATGGCACTAAAAGCACTTCTTCCCTCTCCCAAAGAGATGGTAGTGCAGGTGTTCACAAACAACACATGTGGTACTGCAACAAGCAGGGCTGAGTAGGGGCATGGACCTTCTAGGTGTGGCTGGAGCGTCAAGGCATTTACCGGAGGGTTCAACACCTGACTGGCTTTCTGAAAGTCAGAGCAGACAAACTCGGCCGACAATGCTTAGTTGATCATGAATGGCGTCTCCATCTGGAGGTGGCACAACGTCTCTTTCAGCAGTGGGGAGAGCCTTTGTTAGATCTGTTCACCTTTGCAGATAACACACAATGTCAGCTGTATGACACGTTTGAGATTAAAAGTGGCACTCGCTCTGCGACTCTTTTAGTTTAAAGTAGAACTCAGGCCTCCTATGCACCTTCTCGCCAGTAACACTTCTGCCCAGAGTTCTCAAGGAGATCATGAACGACCAGTCCCATCTAATCTTTGTGGCTCTGGACTGGGCAAGAAATGTCTGCTATCCCTAGCTATTGAGCATGGCCATCAAGCCTCCGATCAGACTGCCCCTTCAGGAGCATCTTCTGTCGCAGCAGCAGGGGAGGGTTGCCACCCGAAACTGTCCAGTTTCTATCGCCTTCTGGTGTGGAGATAGAGCGGTGGCAGTTGACCGCTTTTGACCTACTGCCCAAAGTCTGTAACGTTATCTTGGCAGCCAGGCTTCCCTCCACCAAAATGGTATGTGTGTTGTTGGAAGAAATTTGTGACATGGTGCGCAGACAAGTCCGTTGACCCCCCCCTTCCTGACCCCCTCTCTGAGGTCCTATTGTTTATCCTTTCTCTGGCCCACAGGGCTCTGCTATTGGCATTCCCAAAGGTTACTTATCTGCTATCTCTGTGTTTTTGAGGTTCCCTGATAACCTTCTTTAAGTCTCCTACTGTTAATAGGTTCCCTAAGGGTCTTATCCATAGGTTTCCTCCATCCCCATTCATTATGCCTCAATGGGATTTGAATTTGGTTCAGACATTGCGATTGTGCGTTTCTTTTGAGCCTCTTTACAGTTGTTCTCTCAGGTTTCTATGATTTAAAACAGCCTTCTCTTTGGCCATTACACCTGCCCACAGGGTGAGTGAGCTACAAGCATTGTCATCTAAGCCCCGCTACTTTTCCATCTAGCTTGACAAAGTTCTGCTTTGCACTAGGACTTCCTTTTTGCCAAAAGTGCTCACAACCTTTCATGAAGGCCAGTTCAGCACCTTGCCTACTTTTTACACCCTCCCCATCCCCAACATCCTTCAAAGGAAAAGGAGAGACTCCTCTGCTTGGACCCAAAAAAGAGTTGGCCTTCTACCTACATTGTACCAGAGAGTTCCGGGTGGATGATAACTCTTTGTTAGTTATGTGGGTGCAAAGAAAGGCCAGGCAGTGCAGAAGAGAACCGTCTCCAGGTGGGTCGTTCTCTGCATTAAAATTTGCTACGCATTGGCTTAGAAGCAACTCCCTGAAGGTTTGTGTGCTCATTCTACCAGAGCAACTGCTACAACCACTGCATTAGCACGCGGAGTTCCAGTCCTTGACTTCTGTCAGGCAGCAGCATGGGCATCCTTGCACACGTTCACCAAACACTACTGTCTGGACAGTGCGGTACAAAGAGACAATACTTTGCCAGTTTGGTCCTGCAGGCCTTTTTTAGTATGATCTTAGTTCACAGACCCACTACTGGGGATGGTATTGCTTGGATATCTGGTCTAAGGTAAGGAATCTGCAACTAAATGTCTGTCAGATGGACAAGTTACTTACCTTTGGAAACACCTTATCTGATGTAGATAATGTCTAGTTGCAGATTCCTTACTGACCCATCCATCCTTCCCGCTATGCAAACTGATTTCTAGGGAGAGGGGACTCCCTTTTCAGACCTTAGTTTTGACACACCAGTGGTCAGTGTTCTTCATGGCTCGGTGCATCTGGGGTGGAAAGTCATGAAGAGACACTGACAGCGCATGGGGAGGTGCCTATATCAGACCAGCATTGTCATATCCGGCACGGATGCCACCGCTGACGGATGTGGAGCCGATCAATGCCACCTAACGGTGCACTGGGGTACTGCTCAAGTAAAATCTCTGGCTCCAGACTGACGCCTGGGAGAAATTCTATGGTAAGGAATCTGCAGCTAGATTTTGTCTCTACCAGACAAGGCATTAATGAAGGTAAGTAAGGTCCCTCTGCATAAGTCTCAACACTTCAAGAACACACACAAACACTCAGACATAAGAATCATTCTGTTCTATTCATAATTTCAATTCAAATCATTCAGGAACTGAACTGCAAATCAGGTTCACTGCAAAATCCACCAGGATAATCCAAAACGGAAAATCCACTATCATTAAGACTGGGTGAAATGGAATGTTTAAAGCAGAAAGGAGGTGCTCTTTAATATGCAATCATCCTCTGTTACCAAAATATTGGGGTAGCAGGTTACCCCAAACTTTTGGGCACCCCATAATTTTGCTACACCTGGAAAAGCCCATATACACTGGATCGGAGGCAGTGTTTAACCTCAGTTTCATGAGACAGTTTACTTATTTTAAAGCACCTCCTAATAGAGCAAAACCAAGAAACATACTATTAAATTAATAAATGGGCCCACTCAATAGCTGAGTTCTAGGTCAATTAAAAAGTTAAAGGGTTTTATTACAGAATTAAAAAATTAAGTGATGCACATTTAATGTCATGAATGTGTTCAATGAAAAAATACAGTGAACAACAATTCAAAAATTATTTTAAGTCCCAAGTGGGCAGCATAATCAGTGAAGAAGCAAACAGCAACCCTAGTAGAACAGTAAAGTGTTCTAGTTCAACCCTCCCCCAAAAAAGCTTTGTATACATTATTTTTATATATGAAATGACAGAATCTGCATAGAGCAGAATAAAATAACAGCAGAAAAAGCAAAATACACCAATATAGCTCAGCTTGACTGCATGCTGCATAGTTTGTGATTAGAAGAGTGGGGAGGAAACGAGTGGCAGGGATGACTTCCATCATGGACAAGATGGCGATTATGTCCAAGTGGAGGCCTAGTTAAGACATATAAAAACAGATTTGTACACATCGTAGAGAATTTGTTTCAAAAGCAACAATTCTATATCAGTGTATACATGTGTAATCAAGTGTGAAAATACATTTTGCCCATTGTTAATAATGCATAAAAAGTTTAACACGTGAAAATCTTCTACAAACTATCCAGCAGAGGGAAAAGGAGTGTATTGCCTGAGGGGACAAAATCGATAGCCTGGAAAATGGCAACTAGATGCCTGGGATGGGACATTGAACTCTCAAGAGAAGTGGGGAAATTGATATATATTTTTTTTTTTTAAAGAAATGGCACCTAATGGTGATCAGTACGCTTGGAGAGATCTGGTATTGAACACATATGAACTCCTTTGCAACATTTCAGAGTAGGGACTAGCACACTCCAGATTTGTATGCATTCCATTGTGGTGAACCTCAAGGAGGGATAGGGGGGACAAGTAGGGTAGAATACAGCTCCCCAGTAGACAGAATATTAGACACAACACTATTAGGGAAAGCAAAATCCCAAATATATAAGAAAATAATTCATAATATTTTGTCCATTAACAGAACTAAAAAAAATGGTCCTCTGAATTCTGAGGGTTAGAAGAAGAGGAATGGCAGATAAAAGGCACTCCATGGATCCAAGGAACTTGCAATGAGAGCCGGGTTCAGATTAATGCAGGTTGGCAATATTGCAATTCAACTCAAATAAGCTTTATTTTGGTAACTAGTACCATAAAAGCACAGAACATAGACATAAAAACACAAAATTTCATATACATAAAAATAGATTAAAACAAAAATACAATCCATATAATAATAAATACCACTGGGCCTCAGTCCTAAAACATGAGGTTTGCACAATGAAGACTCTAGCAACATACACGTACAACTAAAATATTAAAAGTTATAAATCAGTGCAAAGCGTAGTAGTTTTTTTAGAGGTCAACGCCAAATACAGTACTAGAGAAAAAGCAGCAAGCACTTTCCCCCAGATAATTTACGAAATCGATTACAAAATTTCACAGTTTAGGCCACAGATTCAACATAGTCAGTGCACAGCTTCTTTTACCTGAGTGCAAGAAAAACAGTGATTTGTTTCTACAAGGGAAATGGTTATCATGTAACCACCAGCTGTATTGTCACCCTTTTTAAGATTAAACAGAAGGTCACGATTTCATGACAAAAGCCACAAGAATTAAAATGAGACAATATCCGACTCCCAGACCCCACCACCTGTAAAAATACACAGCAGCACAGTGGTATTATGAATACACACACTAGTTAACAATTCATTTCACAAGAATGGGCTAAACCACGTTCATCATCGTAAGAGCAGCCTGCAATTACATGAAGCTAGACATACAAGGCAGTTTCACATAAGTGAAGATAAAGTCTTTGCTCTGTTGGTCCACATAGCTACAAGAAATTTAGCGACAGCAGTAACCAAGACATGTGGTGGGTGTCTGACCTAAGAATTTGAAGGGATATAGCGTTCCTGCGGACACCCAGCAGTCTACAGGCAGGAACAAGCCACTTCCTGCGAGGAATTGCATAAGCAGGACAGACAAATAATACATGGGGTAGGTTTTCAATAGGGGCGTTATAAGATGCACAGACAGTAGTCCCATCAGATGACCAACTGCTAGTGAATGATCTTAATGGTAGGGTTCCTACACCAAACTGAAAGTACAGCTTCCTATCCTAAGGGGGCAAAATTATATCCTAAAATGCCTCATATCTGTGCGCATCTTTCAAATCAGCAAAAGCATGAGACAGCTTGGAATTGCATTGCTACACGCAACTCCTCAGAAACTACCATCCTCCAATACTTATTTTTAAAGTCAAGCTTCGAAGGAAAGGCAGCAGTAGCTGGGCATTCCCAAAGCTCGCACCAACCAAGGGAATACAATGATACCTTAACATATCTAAGCCAAGGGACACTATGAGAGCAGTCAGCTTCAGCTACTGCCTGAAGGGTTGCAGTATATGAGGCAAGCTCTGGAGTAGGCCAGAGCCGTCTCCAGTACAAGAGAGGATGCAGACGGGCTTTGGGGCCTTTTCCCTTCATACCCAGATCTTTGAAAAGAGGGAACAACGGGTGCTCAATGGAAGAGAAACAAGTTTCCTCAAAAAGGTATTTTCAACTATAGATAGTTCTTGAGCTTTAACATGACCCCATAGCTCCGCACCATAAAGGGCGGAACTAACAGTCTTAGTCTTGTAGATCTGACGTACCGGGTGAATCGGTTTAGTATATAAGACGCCAAAGTCCTTGGCTAGGACCCCAGTGTACTGTTTTTGCTTCAATGCCACCTTGGTGATATGGGATGTCCAAGACAGGTTCTCTGATATGGTTAAGCCAAGGTAAACAAAAGATTTCACCTTTTCGAGTGGTGTGCCTCCATGTACTATCTTCCCTTTGAATGATCTGCGGGGGTTAAATTCATCAGTTTAGTTTTGGAGGTATTGATCTCCAGTCCCTGAGAGAGATAGAACTCCTCAAATTGCATTAGAAGTTTCTGTAAGCCACTCGGGGTCTTGGAGATTAGAAGAGTGTTGTCTACAAACAGCAATACGGGGACTTTACAGGCACTTATAAATGGTGCATCTGTCTCCACCATGGCTAAAAATGGGACAATATCATCGATATACAATGAAAATAAAGTTGGAGCAAAGACAAATCCTTGTCCTACTGCGCTTTGCACTGGGATTTTGTCAGTAACTGCCCCTGATTGCACCACCTAACACGTACATAGGTGTCCTCATGAAGACGCACTAGTAAGGAAAGAATGTAGGGAGGCATTGCCAAGTCAGAGAGAGCTTCCCACAACTTGTTACGAGGTACTAAGTCAAACGCAGATTTTAGATCTACAAAAGCAACATGAAGATTTCCTTTGCCAATTAAGGCCGTTTTCCAATATAGAACAAAAATCAAAAAACTTGATCAATAGTGGAATTTTTTATGTGAAAACCGGCTTGCAGTGGACTAAGAATATCATGTTCAGATATCCAATCCTGGATCTTCCCCAGGAGACAGTGGCAGAAATGTTTCTGCACAGAGTCTCATAAACTGATAGGCCCATAGTTACAGGGCAAGGATCTATCGCCCTTTCTATGGATGGGTACAACAACGGCACCCTTCCATCAATCTGAAATTGGTGCCCTGCCCCCATTGCATTAGAAATGATAAGAATGTATCTGGACCAGGCGTCTGTCAGTCAAAAACATGTCTGCCGGAACGCCGTCCAAGCCAGACGCCTACCACACTTAAGTGTGCCTAATGAGAGCACAACATCAGAAAGAGTGGACAATTGTAAGGTTGTAAGATTGGGTGCTTGGTCAGTAATAGGAGGAAAAGCCCAGTTCTGCTCCTCTGTAACACTAGAATAATCGGCGGAGTATAATTGACTAAAATGGTCAATCCACTCTGATGCAGCAATCTTCAATTTTACGCACAATACACCATTATCAGGACCTCGAGCGGCCAACAACCAAAATTTAACACAATCCTTATCAGATGCAGCTTCATTTAGTGCAGCCCACCATTGCTCATCCTACGTGCATTTGGCTTTGCAGATAGCGGCCTTGTAAGACTTCCTAGCTATGCGGATAGAGGCTATATCCTTGGTTGGAACCTGTTTGCTGCCAGGCCTTTTCCCCCTCAGGTGCCAGGCCTTTTTTTTGGCTATTTTAGGCAGTTCGCGCTTAGGCCCTCATAACTTTTTGTCCACATAAGCTACCCACGCCAAATTTGTGTCCTATTTTTTTTTTTTTTCCCCAACATCCTAGGGATTCTAGAGGTACCCAGAGTTTGTGGGTTCCCCTGAAGGAGACCAAGAAATTAGCCAAAATGCAGTGAAAATGTGTTTATTTTTCTTTTTTTTTTTAAATGGGAAAAAAGGGCTGCAGAAGAAGGCTATTTTTTCCCTGAAAATGGCATCAACAAACAGTTTGTGGTGCTAAAATTAACATCTTCCTAGCTTTTGGGAACAGGCAGACTTGAATCAGAAAAACACATTTTTCGACACAAATTTGGCATTTTATTGGGACATACCCCATTTTTACTATTTTTTGTGCTTTTAGCCTCCTTCCAATTAGTGACACAAATGGGCATGAAACCAATGCTGGATCCCGGCGAGCTAAACGTTTCTAAAAAGTAGATACAATTCTGAATTCAGCAAGGGGTCATTTCTGTAGATCTTACAAGGTTTTCATACAGAAAATAACAGCTAAAATTAAGATATTGAAATTGACCTGAAAAACAGCCATTTTTCTCCACGTTTTACTCTGTAACATTTTCCTGCGATGTCAGATTTGTGAAAGCAATATACTGTTATGTCTGCTGGACTCTTCTGGTTGGGGGGACACATGGGACTTGTAGGTTTATCAAGAACCCTAGGTACCCAGAGCCAGTAAATGAGCTGCACCTTGCAATGGGTTTTCATTCTTTACCGGGTATACAGCAATTCATTTGGTGAAATCTAAAGAGTGAAAAATAGGTATTCTGAAAACCTTTGTATTTCCAAAATTGGCACAAGATAAGGTATTGAGAAGCAGTGGTTATTTGCACATCTCTGAATTCTTCGATCCCCATCCTAGCATGTGAATTACAGGGCATTTTTCAAATAGGTGTTTTTTTTTTCACGCTGTCTTACATGTGGAAGGAAAAAATGTAGAGAAAGACAAGGGGCAAGAACACTTGTTCTGTGTAAGGAAATGCCTCCTTGGCATGGTTACACCCTAACGTTTTGCCTTTGCTGATGCTAGGTTTTGATTGAAAGTGTGCTGGGACACTGCTAACCAGGCCCTAGCACCAGTGTTCTTTCCCTAAGCTGTACCTTTTTCTCCACAATTGGCACAACCCTGGCACTCAGGTAAGTCCCTTGTAACTGGTACCAAGGGCCCTGATGCCAGGGAAGGTCTCTAAGGGCTGCAGCATGTCTTATGCCACCCTGGGGACCCCTCACCCAGCACATGCACACTGCCTCACAGCTTGTGTGTGCTGTGGGGAGAAAAAGACTAAGTCGACATGGCACTCCCCTCAGAGTGCCATGCCAACCTCACGCTGCCTATGGCATAGGTAAGTCACCCCTCTAGCAGGCCTCACAGCCCTAAGGCAGGGTGCACTATACCACAGGTGAGGGCATATGTGCATGAGCACTATGCCCCTACAGTGTCTAAGCAGAACTTTAGACATTGTAAGTGCAGGGTAGCCATAAGAGTATATGGTCTGGGAGCTTGTCAAACATGAACTCCACAGTTAATATATATGGCTACACTGAAAACTGGGAAGTATGGTATCAAACTTCTCAGCACAATAAATGCACACTGAGGCCAGTGTGCAATTTATTGTAACATACACCCAGAGGGTATCTTAGAGATGCCCCTTGAATACCAATTCGACTTCTAGTGTAGGCTGACCAGTTTCTGCCAGCCTGCCACACACCAGACATGTTGCTGGCCACATGGGGAGAGTGCCTTTGTCACTCTGTGGCCAGGAACAAAGCCTATACTTGGTGGAGGTGCTTCTCACCTCCCCCTGCAGGAACTGTAACACCTGGCAGTGAGCCTCAAAGGCTCACCCATCTTGTTACAGCGCCCCAGGGCATCCCAGCTAGTGGACATGCCCGCCCCTCTGGCCGCTGCCCCCACTTTTGGCAGCAAGGCTGGAGGAAATAATGAGGAAAACAAGGAGGAGTCACCCACCAGTCAGGACAGCCCCTAAGGTGTCCTGAGCTGAGGTGACCCCTGCCTTGAGAAATCCTCCATCTTGGGTTTGGAGGATTCCCCAATAGGATTAGGGATGTGCCCCCCTCCCCACAGGGAGGAGGCACAAAGAGGGTGTAGCCACCCTCAAGGACAGTAGCCATTGGCTACTGCCCTCCCAGACCTAAACACACCCCTAAATTCAGTATTTAGAGGCACCCCAGAACCTAGGAAACAAGATTTCTGCGACCTGAAGAAACAAGGACTGATGACCTACAAGCATGCAGAGAAGGAGGAAGACGACAACTGCTTTGGCCCCAGCCCTACCGGCCTGTCTCCAACTTCGAAAACCTGCAGCCAGCGACGCATCTGACAGGGACCAGCGAGCTCTGAACCCTCACAGGACTGCCCTGGACTAAAGGACCAAGAAACTCCTGTGAGCAGCGACCCTGCTCAAAACCAGCTACTTCTTTGCAACAAAGAAGCAACTTCCAAAGACTGAACGGAAGCGTGAGACTTCACACTTTGCACCCGACGCCCCCGGCTCGAGATCCAGAGAACAAACACCACAGGGAAGACTCCCCGGCGACTGCGAGCCCGTGAGTAACCAAAGATGACCTTCCTGAACCCCAACAGCGACGCCTGCAGAGAGAATCCAGAGGCTCCCCCTGACCGCGACTGCCTGTAACAAGGGACCCGACGCCTGGAACCAACACTGCACCCGCAGCCCCAGGACCTGAAGGAACAGAACTTCAGCGCATGAGTGACCCCCATGCGACCCTCTGCCTAGTCCAGGTGGTGGCTATCCCGAGAAGCCCCCCCCTGTGCCTGCCTGCACCGCTAGAGTGACCCCCGGGTCCCTCCATTGTTTCCTACCTAAAACCCGACTCCTGCTTTGCACACTGCACCTGGCTGCCCCTGTGCTGCTGAGGGTGTGTTTTGTGTGCCTAATTGTGTTCCCCCCAGTGCTCTACAAAACCCCTCTGGTCTGCCCCCGAAGGATGCAGGTACTTACCTGCTGGCAGACTGGAACCGGGCACCCCTGTTCTCATAGGTGCCTGTATGTTTTGGGAACCTCTTTGACCTCTGCACCTGACCGGCCCTGAGCTGCTGGTGTGGTAACTTTGGGGTTGCCTTGAACCCCCAACGGTTATCTGCCTATGCCCCAGAACTGAGACTTTGTAAGTGTTCTACTTACCTCCCAATCTAAAATTTACTTACCCCCCCCCCCCCCAGGAACTGTTGATTTTTGCACTGTGTCCACTTTGAAAATAGCTTATTGCCATTTTTACAAAGACTGTATATGAAATTGCTTTTATTCAAAGTTTCTAAAGTATCTAAGTGAAGTACCTTGCATTTAAAGTGTTTATTGCAAATCTCGAACCTGTGGTTCTGAAAATAAACTAAGAAAATATATTTTTCTATATAAATTCCTATTGGCCTGGAGTAAGTCTTTGAGTGTGTGTTCCTCATTTATTGCCTGTGTGTGTACAAAAATGCTTAACACTACCCTCTGATAAGCCTACTGCTCGAACACACTACCACATAATAGAGCATTAGAATTATCTAATTTTGCCACTATCTTACCTCTAAGGGGAACCCTCGGACTCTGTGCACACTATTTCTTACTTTGAAATAGTATATACAGAGCCAACTTCCTACATTCTGCTATTCTGTGTTTCCTCAAATCTTCCGATAAAAATGGTACCTCACTTGCGTGGGTAGGCCTAACGCCCGCAACAGGAAACGCAACATGGGCACATCACACTTTTACATTGAAAACTGACGTGTTTTTTGGAAAGTGCCTAGCTGTGGATTTTGATCTCTAGCTCAGCTGACACCTAGGGAAATCTACCAAACCTGTGCATTTCTGAAAACTAGACACCTAGAGGAATCCAAGATGGGGTGACTTGTCGGGCTCTCACCAGGCTCTGTTGCCCAGAATCCTTTTCAAACCTCAAAATGTGGGCCAAAAAAAACACTTTTTCCTCACATTTCGGTGACAGAAAGTTCTGGAAACTGAGAGGAGCCACAAATTTCCTTTCACCCAGCATTCCGCCAAGTCTCCCGATAGAAATGGTACCTCACTTGTGTGGGTAGACCTAGTGCCCGTGAAAGGAAATGCCCCAAAACACTATATGGACACCTCAAAATTATCAAATACAAAACTACCTATTTTTGCAGGGGGATGGTACCTGCGTTTTTGGTCCTGGGCTCAGCAGCCATACAGGGAAACCTACCAAACCCAGACATTTCTGAAAACTAGACACCTGAGGGAGTCCAGGGAGGTGTAACTTGCGTGGATCCCCCCAGTTTTTTCTTATCCAGAATCCTCATTAAACCTCAAATTTAGTTTTTTTTTAAATCACATTTTCCCCACACTTCTGTGTGGGATCACCGCACCGGGACCAATTTCCTACCACCCAACGTTCCCCTGAGTCTCCCGGTAAAAATTACACCTCACTTGTGTAGGTGGGCCAAGTGCCTGTGACAGGGAGGAGCCAAAAGCATGTTGAAATTGAGGGGGAACCAAAGCGGGTCCAAAAGGGCAGTTTGGAAAAAAAATGATTCTAGGCTGACAAGTGGGGCAGAATTTTTATCGGCATAGATAAGACAATGCTGGGTGGTAGGAATTTTGTGGATCCCTTCAGATTCCGGAAGGTTCTTGTAGTATATTTCACATTTTTAGTTAATATTATAGATCATATTATATGGCTCTTGTTTATTTTTAAATTCCTTTTATTGTAATATTGTTATATTTTTATTAGTATGTTCCACTTCCCCCCCATGCTGCTCCAGACATGAGAAATTCTGGAATGTGGATTTGGCAGTTGGTGATCAGTGGAGCAGCTTGGAGGTGAGGCTGGAGTTCCTGAGCAGTATATCTTGAAGAATAAATTCATCAATAAGAATTTACCACTGTCTCCAGTCTCTATCATCTGCATTTCAAGAAAGAGAATACTTAATTTTCTGGTGACGAGCTGAACCCCTTTTAACCCTGGAACTTCAACTCATCTTACTTTGTGTCACATTCAAAGGTAATGTCTCCACTCCTTTGATCCTTGTGACATTTCTTCACTGCGCTGCTACATCGTTTCTTATTTTTCTTTAACTTCTACTGATTTTTTTTTATATACAATTCCGTGCCTTTCGTGATCCGTGCCACTCGAGTGTTGGTTGTTATAGCTACTCTTGCCTCGAGCGCTTTCTTCAGCGTCTCCAAGCAGCAACCTGAAGCTTTCTGGGTCCGCGCTGATAAACAATAGCGTGACTGTGCCGCGAGCGAAAGCTTTCAGTGTAAGCAGTTTGATTTTGACACCGTGCGCCTATCCTTCAGATATTGTGCTGCGAGCGAAAGCTTTCAGTGTAAGCAGTTTGATTTTGACACCGCGCAGGTGTCAGGAAGGAAAGCTTATTTTTGTTTTTCTTGCGTAACAACATAATTCTTTTGTACTCGCGGCGAGTACATTTTATCTCTACGTTTTCCTGTGCACGGCACATTAAACATAAGAATTACAGCCAAAGTTAAAACATTTTTTTTTCATTTTCCTGAGCAACGAACACTTTTAGAAGCAGCGAAGGTACCAGCCAACCTCATCAAGTTAACTTTGGGCCTGCCTGATTCTAGTCTGAAAACTCAACCTGGAAAGAGTTTCTTTCTCCATTTTTAGGAGCACGCTGAAAAGTTTCTCTGTATTTCTCGTGAGACACGTTATCTTTTCTTATCAAAATGCAAAACATTTCGCCTCCACCATTTTTTCTTTCTATACCTAGTGGTCCACCTATTTCCTGGAACAAATGGAAAAAAGTTTTTCTCACTTATATACGAGTTTGTGGAAGTTTAATTTATCAGCTGAAAGAAAAACTTCACTTTTAAAGCATTGTTTGGGTGCGGAAGGACATGAAATTTTAGAGACTTTCCCACATATTACCCACCCTGACGGCGCAGATGGAGACTCCTCCTTAAATGAATTTGAACTAATGTTACTTAAATTGGACAGACATTACTTACCAAAGATTTCGATTATTCTTCAACGATTTTATTTTGGAAAGTGTAAACAAGGTGAGTCGGAGTCTGTTGAAGACTTTGTTACCAATTTACGGAAATTAGCGGCACAGTGTAAATTCGAAGACAACTTGGACGAACGCATTCGAGATCAGTTCATGCTAGAATGTAAGAGTGACAAAGTAAGAGAAGCTTTGTGGTCTAAAGGAGATCCTACGCTGGAAGAAGTCTTGTTTGTAGCTAAACAGATTGAACACTCTGAGTCTTGTATCGAAGATCTAAAGAAATCTAAGAAAATGGACTCCACTGTGCATAGTTTGGATGCTAAATCTAAAGTGATACAAAACACCACGGTGAAGGGAAAATTACTTTGTTTCAGATGTAATTCACCATCACATTTGGCTAACAACAAAATGTGTCCGGCTCTCAATGCGGTTTGTAACAAGTGTGGGAAAAAAGGACACTTTTCTAAATGTTGTAGGGCGATGGGAAAGAAAAAATTTTAAGTCAATGAAATTGAATGTACCGACTGGGTAGAGGGAGAGCACAGTTTCGTTCTTCAAATAGTCAATGACGTCAATTGCGTTTCTGATCATCATTGTGCCTACCCTTCAGATATTGTGGAGGTGGGTGGTGCTGACATATCTATGATGATGGATTCCGGAGCGAAATTGACTCTTGTTTCACAATCTGATTATGATGAGTATTTCTTGGGTAAAGTTACATTACATGATCCAGATGTTACACCTTTTCGTTATGGCGGTAAGCCCATTGAGCTCAAGGGTTATTTCAATGCGAACATTAACTTCAAAGGGAACAGAATTCTAGGCAAAGTTTATGTTCCTGTTGTAGGTGACACAATACTAAGCTGGCCCCATCAGAAGTTATTGGGAATTATATTGAATCCCAATTCGGATCCTCAGGTGCAGGTGCAGGAAATAACTAATGTTAGTGATGATTTGTTGAGAGAATTTCCCTGTGTTTTTAACAATGAAGTTGGTTGCATCAAGGGGTATAAGCATCGTATTGTTTTGAAAGATAATGTCATTCCCAAAATTTGTAAGGTTAGAAACATTCCTTTTAGTGTTCGAGATAAAGTTAAGGTGGAACTTCAGAGGTTGTTATCTCAAGGCATTATTGAGAAGGTGGAGGCAGCTGAATGGATTGCTCCCATTGTGGTTGCTACGAAGGCTTCAGGAGGAATCAGATTGTGTGTGGACTTGAGAAACCTTAACTTGGCTGTGGTTGAAGACAAATTTCCTCTCCCTAATATTTCAGAGATGGTTGGTTCCCTAGGAAATGCTAAATTTTTCACTACTCTTGATCTCAGTTCGGCCTACTACCAAGTACAGTTGCGTGATGAGTCTAAACCTCTTACCTCCTTCATTACACCATTTGGTGTTTTCATGTTTAACAGAATGCCATTTGGGTTGTGTTCTGCAGCTTCCATTTTTCAAAGATTGATGAATGATATTTTGGGGGGCATTGAGGGTGTAAAATATTTTCAAGATGATGTTTTGATTTTTTCGGAAACGTTTGATTTGCACAAAGAATTAGTCAGGAAAGTACTCCGAATATTTCAGTCACGTGGTATTACATTGAAGAGTAATAAGTGCAGATTTTTCAAAACAGAAATCTCGTATTTAGGTCACCATTTCAAGGGATGGTGTTAGACCTAAACAGGAATTAGTGATGACTATTGTGAATCTAGTTGCTCCAGAATGTAAAAATGATGTTCAAGCTTTTTTGGGAATGTCAGAGTTTTATGCTAAATTCATACCTGATTTTGCCAAAAGAAGCTCTTACATAAGGAACCTACTCAAGAAAGGTGTTGATTTTATCTGGGATGCTGATTGTCAAACTGAATTTGAAGACTTAAAACAAGCTTTATCTAGTGCTCAAGCTCTAAGCAGTTTCCGTCCCGGTTTACCTTCTTACCGTACTACAGACGCCTCTGATAAGGGTTTGGGATGTGTTCTGAAGCAGGTAGACAATGACAGGGTCAACAATATTACTTTTGCTTCACGCAGTCGGCGTGGGGCAGAGAGCAAGTATTCCACTATAGAAAAGGAAGCTTTGGCAATATTCTGGGGCATCAGAAAATTCAAGCAGTTTCTTTGGGGAACTAGGTTTGAAGTCCATACAGACCATAAGCCTTTACGGGAAGTGTTTGAGAAGAAAGGATTGGATAATATTTCTTCTCGTATATGTAAGTGGATTGTGGGTCTGCAGGATTTTCATTTCACTGTTAAGTATGTACCTGGCTGTGATAACAGGACTGCAGATTGTTTATCTAGGATGAGAGTGGAAAATTTAGATGAGAATGATTGTGAGGAGACTTGGTGGGTGGATGAGGAGGTGAAAGTTTGTAATATTACTGAGGGTTGTGTTTCTGAAGATGAGTGGAAATTAGAGCTAGACAAGGATGAAGAATTGAAAAACATCAGAAGTATGTTGTCTGGTGGGAGGACTTTGTGTAATAAAGATAGGTATGGTGAACAGTTTAAGAAAATTTGGCATGAGCTTTCTGTTTGCAATGATCTGGTTGTGAGGGGTAGTAGATTAATACCTCCAAAAAGTTTGCGTGGACGTTTGATGGATCTTGCACATGAGGGTCATCAGGGAATTTGCAAAACGAAGGAAAGAATGAGATGTGTATATTGGTGGCCCGGAATGGATCTAGAGATTGAGAGGAGAGTTTGTGAGTGTGTTGAGTGCAGGGTTGCAGATAAAAGTCTGAAACTTAGAACTCAACCAATGTTTTTGAAAGAAATTCCTGAAGAAGTGTGGGAGGAAATCTCCATTGATATAATGGGTCCAATAGGTTCTGGAACATCTTCAAAGTATGTTATAGTTGTTATGGACGTATTGTCTCGGTGGCCAGAAGTATTGATCACACATGAAGTTACCTCTTCTATTGTTATCCGTTTTTTATCAGAAGTATTTGGTAGGGAAGGTAACCCAAAATGTATTGTTTCTGGCAATAGGGTTCAATTCACGTCGAGGTTTATGCGTTATTTTTTAAACTCTAGAGGTATTGTGCATAAGAAGTGTGCACTATACCATCCATAAACTAATGGTATGGTAGAACGATTCAACCGAAATTTGAAAGAAACTGTTCAATTGGCCAGACAATTGGGTGAAGATTGGGTGAGTATGGTTAGACGCAAAGTTGAGGATTATCGTTTTACTCCTCATTCAATCACTGGTCAATCTCCATTTATTCTGTTCAAGAAACGTTATCCTCATACCAGGTTGAATCCTCCCTGGATGAAAAAATATACTCAAAAAGAACTTGATTGTGAGTTGCAAAAGCAGAAGGCTGTTGAGAAAAATGTGCACTGTCAAAAAGAGAGAAAACGCATTTATGACTTGCGAAAGTCTGTGAAGAAAGTAATAGTTGATGTGGGGGATTTTGTTAAAATCAAACTACCTGGAAAAACAGGAGGTGGACAGTCTCATTATAGTAAGCCTTTTAAAGTTGTTAAAGTTTTCCGTGGAGCGATAAAGGTTGACGATGGGCGTATTTGGAATTTAAATAGAGTTGTTAAGTTGAGATGAATTGTTATTTACTATTATTATTATTTTTTTTGTGTGTTTTTTTTATGTTGTGAAGAGGGAGATAGTGTAGTATATTTCACATTTTTAGTTAATATTATAGATCATATTATATGGCTCTTGTTTATTTTTAAATTCCTTTTATTGTCATATGGTCATATTGTTATATTGTTATTGGTATGTTCCACTTCCCCCCATGCTGCTCCAGACATGAGAAATTCTGGAATGTGGATTTGGCAGTTGGTGATCAGTGGAGCAGCTTGGAGGTGAGGCTGGAGTTCCTGAGCAGTATATCTTGAAGAATAAATTCATCAATAAGAATTTACCACTGTCTCCAGTTCTCTATCATCTGCATTTCAAGAAAGAGAATACCTCCGTTCTATCACAAAAATGTGGGGAAAATGTGTGATTTCAAATGAAGTTGGAGGTTTGCACGGCATTGTGGTTAAGAAAATGGTGCAGGGTGCATGTGAAGCACATCACCCTGGACTCGCCGAGATGTTTAGTTTTCAGATGTGTCTAGGTCTTGTGGATTTTTCCACATGGCGGCGTCTCAAAGTTCGAAAAGTGCAGCCATCACCATTCCAAGTGGGATGATTTTGAGATTTAGCCAAGCTCTCATGGCACAAATGTAAAACCAGAACCCAAAATAATCAAATGTCCTCTTGCTTGCCATCGGATAAGATGTCTTAGTGTGCGGGGGAGAGCTGAAAGACTGTTACCCCCTTCAGTTGGGGGGTGGGGGGGCATAACCAGGCCCGTACTGGTTGGTAGCCACCACAACACTTATTAACTTATTATTATAATTTTTTTATTCCTGGCATCTAGTAGACTTTCTGACATCCCCCCCCCCCGGGTATGGATTGGGGGTAATTTCCCCATCTGCCCAATGGTGGGCAGAACAACTTTGGCCCCATTTTTTTGGGGTGGGGGTGTGGCCATACCCCACCCTCTTCTTTGGAAAAAAAAAAATCTTCTCTGGTGGGCTTTCTGCCCCCTTAGGGGCATTTGGGTCTTTCAAAAATAGGCCGATCTGTCCCCATGTGGGGAAGATATGGCCAACAGTAATGTGCTTCCATGGGGAGCGACCCATGCCCAAGGGGCTGCCCCCCCAAACAAAACACACACATGCCAATTCCTGGTGCCTAAGTAGTTTCTGCCCCCTCTGGGGGCTGATCGGCATAATAGAGATAGGCCGATCTGCCCCCAAGAGGAGCAAAATGGCCTAAAATTTGCCCCCCCAGGGGAGCGACCCTTGCCTTAGGGGTCACTCCCCTTGTGTGAAATTGGCGCAAACAAAAAAATCCCTGTGGCCTAGTGATTTCTGCCCATTGGCTTAATAAAAATAGGACGATCTGCCCCCAAGGGGGGCAGAAATGGCCTAAAAGAAATTTGCCACCCTGGGGAACCACTCTTGCCTAAGGGGTTGCTCCCCTCACGTAAAACTGACAAAAAACAAATCCCTGGTGTCTAGTGGTTGCTGCCCCTCTCGGGGGGAGATTGGCCTAATAAAAACAGTCCAATCTGCCCCCTAGGGGGTAGAAGTGACCTAATGACAATTTGCCCCCCAGGGGAGCGACCCTTGTCTAAGGGGTCGCTCCCCACATTTGAAAAAAAAAAAAAGACCCCTTGTCTCTAGTGGTTTCTGCCCCCCCCCCCCCCCCCCCTGGGCAGAAATGGCCTAAAAATAAATTGCTCCCCTGGGGCGTGGCCTTATTCAAGTACAAAGTGGCATTTCTGCTGCCTGATCGCATCGCGATTGGGCAGCAGTAATGCTGAGAGAGATATGAAAGGAGAGGAAAGGCCTTTCTTCACCTTTTATGCCTCTCTCGCCCATCCATGTGATCGTCGGAGAAATGCTTTTGCATGCTGAAGATTCAGCTTTCAGTGCGGAGGAGTAGGCCTTTGATGAGGTCAGCGTGCGATCGTGCGCTGACGTCATCAGACGCCACGGGGATAAGGGGAAGCAATTCCCCTTCTATCCCTGCCCAGGGGAGGTGGGTGCGAGGCCCCCAGGGGGAGTGCTAGCACTTCCCCCAAGGTCCCCTACTTAGACGTAACAGTTATGTCCAGTGCACCCGAGGGGTTAATGGCTTTAACCAGTAATTTATTTGAAGCTCAACAGTCCTTGTTCTAACAAGGATGTTTCCCTTTGAGTCTTGTGCCACCAAAATTACTGCCTATCATGAGATGGACCGCAATGCTTTCAAAAGCAGTTGTGGAGCCTGCCTCTAATTGCGCCAACCAAGACCTCAAAACTACGTTGACAGAACTTAAAATAGCAGGCCTGGCTGCTAGCTGATGCCGCTTCAAATGTCTTTTGTCATTGGTTATACTGATGTCTGTTAGCGGTATAATGGGAATGGTAGACATAGACAATTGGTTACATATGGCAAACATTTGGGCAGAAAGTGGGTTATGATGACTCTCTATATTCTCGATAACTATCATATTGACGACCAAAGACCACAGTCTCAAATCAACTAAGCAGTAATCAATTGTGCTTGTATGATTAATTTTATTATAAGTATGACAGCCCTTAACATCTGATTTAGTTCTGCCATTAAGTGCTCTAGCCAAGGCTTTTAACTGCACAGCTACTTGTGACCACCTATTAATGGAAGGGAAGTCTAAAGATGGAACAGACCACATCCGATCCTCCTCATACATGGAGCTGAAATCATCCTAATCTAAAGGCTCAAAAGTGATATTGAAGTCACCTGCTACAATGATTTTGAAATACCGAGGGCACTGCCTAAGAAACGCTTCCAACATGAGGAATGTATCAGAGAACAGCCCCCCCCTCCTCAAATCCCTCTTTCATAAATATTAATAATGATTACTTCGGCCCAAATGGTAACTCAATACCCAGTATGTCAGGAGAGTCAATGGATAACTGTGATATAGGACAGTTTAATATTGTTCTAACCCATGTTGTTAAACCATCAGAGGGTCTACCCCTATTGCTAGGAAGTGCTGAAATATGGAAATTCAAAAAACCAGACCAAAAAAAACAGATCCACTGCCTTTGTTTTATGGAAAAGGAAGATATAACCCTCAATAAATTGATTAAAAGCTGGCAAGGAGGCAGTAGATCTTAAACCTGCCACATTCCAAGAGACAAGACGTACCCAATCATTATGAGATGCCGGGTGCAAAGTAGATGTGATAGTAGCACCATTGACTGGAAAAATAACTAACCCTGTTTTGAGATGCCTGGCAAGAGCTGCCAGAGGTAGAGGAACTAATGGACTCAGACAGGAACAGAGGAAGCACTAGTGCCAGAACCAGCTATATCATGCAAAGCAGGAAACAAAAGTGAATAAGCTGAAGGGATCTCAGATGATGCACTGACTCAGTGAGTCATCATTTTAACCTGATGAACTACCCCCTGGGCAAGGAATAAGTTGAGTGTTGTGGTGTGTAGAGAGCCTAGGGTATTTAAACTGGACATGGGAATACCTTGGTGGACATTGTCTAGCATCTAAAGCCACCAGATTATCTGCCATACCCTTGTCCCTGAATATCAACTCAATCATGTGAATAGGTGTAGCAGGATCTGGCCTACTAACTGCCCTAATTATGTCCTCACAGGTCACAGAATGACAACCACTCGCGTGACATATTCAATGAATTACCTTGTTTTTAATAGCTTCTCTGCCCCCACTAGATGCAGCAGGATATAGCTTAGGTACGTTGACCATCAAGGCGGTATTGGTAGATGTAGGCCTGTCAGCAACAGAATCTGCCACATAATTGGAGGTACCATTATCTACAGGCCTAGAAGGTTGACAATAGACTCTTGGTTCCTTAACCATGCCCGTGCCACTACAATTGGGAACCTGGCGAAGATTCCCTGACCTACCACCTGCTGGCCATTGGCTGACACAAGGAGCCAGACTAGCACTAGCAGGGCCGGACAAGGAGGTGAGGCTCTTGTTACAGACTGGCAAAGGGAAGTTAAGCAAAACGAATAATGGACTGGGGAACTAGATGCAAGGCCATAAGCACCATCCAAGGTAGTCAACACATCTGATGAAATCATCTGCCTGACCATAGAGATTAAGGTAGATACCATAGATATAAGCTCAGCCACCTCAGTCTTTAAATCTTGTATGTGAGAGAGATGTTGGGACTCAGCTGAATTGGGGGCAACAGTTGTAACTATAGACTCACCTGCCATAGTATTGGTGACAGGATCATTGTGTAGGTATAGGATGTCTCTTAAGGGACTGAAGTGGTTACTGTAAGGCAGAACATTACTGCTGTCGAATGACGGCTTGTTTGCCTGCGACGGTCTGGTGTTAGTGACATGACCCCCCCCCCCCCTTCCCTTCATGTGCAAACCCCTGCAGTTCTCTTGTTTTAAACATGTCAAGAATTTTCCTGTGTTTAACCCCCAAATTTACAGGGGAACACACACTCTTGGCGGTTTCAGGAATATTATCTGGGGAGGAGGTCAGTATTTCCTTGCATTCAACTAGCCGGACCTGCTGAGTCAGTAACATCCCCCTAGCAAAATATAACAGCTACAGCAGTAACCTATGAGGCCAGTTTGATTAAACAAAATAAAAAATATATGTTAGAGGGGTGGTCCAGCCCAGCCTCCTTTCGGCTCAGACGGGCGTGGACGGGCCCGCCCTTGGCCCGGGCGCAGCAGTGATATTGCTAGCGCTATATAGCGCTCGTCATCAGCAGTAGTGTGAGCAGCTGAGCAGGGAAGATGCCCGCCTCCAGGGGCCACGAGCTGTCTGGGATGTGTAGTTCCCCTAGGCCAAGTTCAGCGCATCCCACACAGCGGTGAACTTGCTAGCGCTATACAGTGCTGGTCATCAGCACAAGTGTGAACAGCTGAGCAGGTAAGATGGCCGCCTCCAGGGGCCAAGAGCAGTCTGGGATGTGTAGTCCCCCAGGCCAAGTTCAGCGCGTCCCCCAGGCCAAGTTCAGCACACAGGAGCTATTATACAAAGACCCAAGAGGCTAAAAAATGGTTGACCCAGTTGTGATGTAAGTCTTAGAGGATGTAGCCAAACTGGCAAAGTCCTGCATACTGAATACTGGACCAGAATAAGATTTAGTGTTACCAGAATTTAATAGATTAATTTTGCATTAACTGCTAAATGATTTATCCTGAAAATATAGGGGAAGAAACCCTACCCACATATCAGAAAATGTTCTACAATCTGGGCCTGATGGTAGCAAGGAGAAATGTAGTGAGATTATAATGGGGGAAGCAAGTTTGCCACCAGTTAGCGGATTGGAAAAAAGATGTGGACTGGTGTGATATAGCTAAGATATATGTATATGAGGCTAAAGGAAGATTTTTTTTTTTTTTTTTTTTTTTTTTGTGGGGGCAAGTAAATTACTGACGAATTATCTAAGGGCATACTTAACTATTGAGTACTGGTTTGCTTCTTAACCGTATAAAACATATAGGAAAGCCTGATTAATCAGGATTAAGTTGGGAGTTGTTAAAAGGTAATGGAGTTTGTATCATGGAACACATGAAAGAACTGCTTGTTTTTTTTTTTTTTTTACTTTCTTGATGTACTGCTGGTCCTCGTGTTTTAATCTAGAACAATAGATTTGAACAACAAGAAACCTATGCATTTCAAGGGACCTTACTTCATTATTCTGGGCGGCTTTAATTCAGGTTTAACACTTATTTGAGTCCCTACAGATCAAGGGTTGAGTCGATACTTAAAATCCTTCATTTTGAGAGAGCGTTCTGGGTTCTTCACATTATTGGGGACTGTGTCCTAGTTATGGTTGGAATTCCTGCCATAGGTCAAATCTACTTGAACTTGCATAATGTGCCATGGTTTGACTTGTTTAGTTTGCTCGTTCCCCTCCTGGGAAGTCATACTCTTGATTGCCCTTTTATATTGGTGGTTTAGATGTTTTTAAGGAGTGACCTCTATGGAGTCCCATTTCAGGGTTTGTGGGGGCCTGTGTTCTACTTGCCTACATTGTAGGAAGTGGCTGGGCATACGATCGACCAGACAATTACTGTTATGAATTCAGTGCTGTTCTTCAATCATACCCATTCTGATGGATATTTATACCTGCAGATTCCTCACCTCTAGAGCAACCCTGGCATAACACTGGATACAGGAACCTTCAAAGCCACAATGTCCCCATAAAAGGATTCTGGATTCCGTCCGTGCTGGAAGTGAAGTCAGGGAAAGTCACTGAAACCATAAAATGCAAGCCCTAGTGCATCAATGTCAGTTCCTTCTTCTTTTCTGTGCCTTCTACATGGACCTGGAGCTTCTGTCTATGAGGAAATTCCTCACACAAGGTTACCTAAAGCAGAGAGACATCCAGGAGTTATTCCATTCTTCTTAAAAAAAGTGCAAGTGTTCCAGTCCTGAGAGTCTTGTGATTCCTAGGTCTGTTGGCTTCCTGTATTCTCCTGATCATATGTGCATGTTCGCACATTAGGGTCCAGCAATGGTACCTCCACAGGCAGTGGCTCCAGTATGGGGGAAACCTTTCAGATTCCATCATGATCTCCCCCAGTTCTGCAGCAGAAGGGGTTTGTTGGATGACTGAGGTGAACCTAACAAACTGGATAGCCTCTGACCGTGACTAACGTGGTAACAAATGCCTCTACCCTAGGGGCTAGCTCACCGAAGGATCTGTAGCTCAGATGCCTCTTGTGTCTGGAAGAGCAGGTTCTTCACATAAACCTGCTAGAAGTGCAGGCGATTTGGCTGGTGCGCAAGGCCTTCCTCCCCTCCTCTGTAGGCGAGAAGGCCAGTCCTTTCATATCATAGAGGACAACTGTAATGTGGTATGTGATCAAACAAGGTAGTTTCTCATTTCATTTGCCTGAAAACATTGAGACAGTGGCCCTGGGCACACCACCAAGTAATATAGCTCACCACCAATAACCTAGCGGAGTCTCAGTGTCAGAGTCCACAGTTTAACCTGGCGTTATATTGCCATATGAGAGGCATTTTCTGCCGGCCGTAGTCCAGGACATCTTCACCCAGTGAGACACTCCTCAGGTTCGCCTTCTTGGAAAATGCAAGTGCTAGCAGTTCTGAGCCCTCCAGTACCCATTGAAGAGACCCCTTGGGCACGTGTTTCAGTTGAGGTGAAGTTTTCAGCTGTATTATGCGGTTCCTCAAGTTCTAAGGAAGATTCACCAAGACTGGGCCTAAGTCATTCTCATTACTCCAAATTGGCTGACAAGAGTGTGGTATGCAGACCACCTGCACTTTCCCATGTGTCCTCTGCTCCACCTGCCTTTCAAGCTTGATCTTCTCTACCAGTTTGGGTGAATCGTTCCGCACCCCAATGTCCGAGGCCTCCACTTACATGTATGGAGATTGAGCAGGGACAATTGAGCTTCTTCAAACACCACAGTAGGTGGTAGACATCATCTTAGCTGCAAGTTGCCTCTACTAAGTCAGCCTATCCGGCAGATTTTTGCATGATGTGCAAACAATAGTGTGGATCCTTTGCAGGCTAAATTATCCCAAGTGCCGCAATTTTGCCTTTCTCAGAGGTGATGTGCCATTGGCACAGTAAAAGGCTATTTAGCCAACTCTTCTGCGTTCCTATGTCTGTCAGATCAGCCATTCCTGTTTAAGTCCCCTGTTGTCCTGGTTTTTCTTAAGGGCTTTACAAACCTTTTCCCTCCTATTCCTTTTGTGGTCTTTCAATGGGTCTTAAGTTTGGTTCACATGTTTTTAATAGGGTCTCCTTTTGAGTCACTAAACAGTTGTACCCTTTGCATGTTGACCCTCAAATCTGTATTTTTGGTTGCCATCTTGTCTTCTAGAGGAGTCACTGAGTCGCCCTATTGTTACCACCTTCTTTCCAGACAAATCGGTGTTAAAACCACAGCTGCTTTCCTCACTGAGGTGGTCTCTCTAATTTACCTTGACCAATTCATTACCCTTTCAATCTTCAAACCCCTCCTCATCCTATGACGGGTAGGTCGCTCCTCCTACCGCTGCAGCTCCACCAGCCCAGGCTCGTGACACCTCCCAGCAAGACCTGCTAAAAACAGTAAGTACTCCCCCCCACCCAGCCCCTTGCCCAGCCCTGCGCTACTCACCTCTCTTCTCCTGTACCTCTGTCTTCTCTCTCCGCACCTCTGCTGTCCTTCTTCCCTTCGCTCTCTGCTCCTCTTCTGCAGCCTTCTTGCTGCATGTTCTATTCTTCCTCGGCCCCGCTCCTCTTCCTCACCCTGTTCTCTTCCTGCTTCTTTCTTCATCTGTGATCTTCATCTGTGTCCATCTTCTGTGTTCTTCATCTGTTTCTTCTTTCTCCTCTGCACCCCGTCCTGCGTGTCCTTTCTTCTTTCTTCATCTGTGTTCTTCATCTGTGTTTCTTCTTTCTCCCCTGCACCGCGAACTGCGTGTCCTTTCTTCTTTCTTCATCTGTGTTCTTCATCTGTGTTTCTTCTTTCTCCCCTGCACCGCGACCTGCGTGTCCTTTCTTCTTTCTTCATCTGTGTTCTTCATCTGTGTTTCGTCTTTCTCCCCTGCACAGCGACCTGCGTGTCCTTTCTTCTTTCTTCATCTGTGTTCTTCTCTGCACCCCGACCTGCGTGTCCTTTCTCCTCCTCTGTACTTTTCTCTGCGTGGGCCTTCTCTTCCTCTGTGGCCTCTCCTCATCTTCTGGACGCTTCCCCTCTGCTTCTCAGGTCTCTCCTCTTCTGACTGACTCTTCTTCTTCTTGACTCTTCTCTCTCTTCTCTCCTCTCCGGACTCTTCTCCTCTTCTTCACTCTTCTCTCTTGACTCTTCTTTCTTGACTCTTCTCTCTTCTTTACTCTTCTTCTTGACTCTTCTCTCTTCGGTTCTTGACTCTTCTCTTCTTCTCTACTCTTCTTCTTGACTCTTCTCTCTTCGGTTCTTGACTCTTCTCTTCTTCTTTACTCCTCTTCTTGACTCTTCTCCTCCTCTGTTCTTCCTTACTCCCCTCCACCTCTGTAACCCCCCCTCCCCTATCTTTTCTCCCCTCCCCTCTACCTGACCCCCCCACCCTCCGCTTTCCTGCCGCCACCTCCTGCTCGGCCCGCCCCCCGCTCCCATTCGTCACCCCCCTCCCGTACCCCACCTCCAGCTGACCCCTCCTTCCCCCCCTCCTCCCTCTTATGGCGGCCGCTGCGCGGCAGAGTTAGTGACCCTTGACCCAAGGGTAGGTCGCTCCCCCTGCCGCTGCAGCTCCACCAGCCCAGGCTCCTGACACCTCCCAGCAAGACCTGCTAAAAACAGTAAGTACTCCCCCCACCCAGCCCCTCGCCCAGCCCCGCGCTACTCACCTCTCTTCTCCTGTACCTCTGTCTTCTCTCTCCGCACCTCTGCTGTCCTTCTTTCCTTCGCTCTCTGCTCCTCTTCTGCAGCCCTCTTGCTGCGTGTTCTGCTCTTCCTCGGCCCCGCTCCTCTTCCTCACCGCATTCTCTTCCTGCTTCTTTCTTCATCTGTGTCCATCTTGTGTGTTCTTAATTTGTGTTTCTTCTTTCTCCTCTGCACCCCGTCCTGCGTGTCCTTTCTTCTTTCTTCATCTGTGTTCTTCATCTGTGTTTCTTCTTTCTCCCCTGCACCGCGACCTGCGTGTCCTTTCTTCTTTCTTCATCTGTGTTCTTCATCTGTGTTCTTCATCTGTGTTTCTTCTTTCTCCCCTGCACCGCGACCTGCGTGTCCTTTCTTCTTTCTTCATCTGTGTTCTTCTCTGCACCCCGACCTGCGTGTCTTTTCTCCTCATCTGTACTTTTCTCTGCTTGTGCCTTCTCTTCCTCTGTGGCCTCTCCTCATCTTCTGGACGCTTCCCCTCTGCTTCTCAGGTCTCTCCTCTTCTGACTGACTCTTCTTCTTCTTGACTCTTCTCTCTCTTCTCTCCTCTCCGGACTCTTCTCTTCTTCACTCTTCTCTCTTCTCTCTTCTCTCTTCTCTCTTGACTCTTCTCTCTTCTTTACTCTTCTTCTTGACTCTTCTCTCTTCGGTTCTTGACTCTTCTCTTCTTCTCTACTCTTCTTCTTGACTCTTCTCTCTTTGGTTCTTGACTCTTCTCTTCTTCTTTACTCCTCTTCTTGACTCTTCTCCTCCTCTGTTCTTTCTTACTCCCCTCCACCTCTGTAACCCCCTTCCCCTATCTTTTCTCCCCTCCCCTCTACCTGACCCCCCCACCCTCCGCTTTCCTGCCGCCACCTCCTGCTCGGCCCGCCCCCCGCTCCCATTCGTCACCCCCCTCCTGTACCCCACCCCCAGCTGACCCCTCCTCCCCCCCTCCTCCCTCTTATGGCGGCCGCTGCGCGGCAGAGTTAGTGACCCTTGACCCAAGGGTAGGTCGCTCCCCCTGCAGCTCCACCAGCCCAGGCTCCTGACACCTCCCAGCAAGACCTGCTAAAAACAGTAAGTACTCCCCCCACCCAGCCCCTCGCCCAGCCCCGCGCTACTCACCTCTCTTCTCCTGTACCTCTGTCTTCTCTCTCCGCACCTCTGCTGTCCTTCTTTCCTTTGCTCTCTGCTCCTCTTCTACAGCCCTCTTGCTGCGTGTTCTGCTCTTCCTCGGCCCCGCTCCTCTTCCTCACCGCATTCTCTTCCTGCTTCTTTCTTCATCTGTGATCTTCATCTGTGTCCATCTTGTGTGTTCTTAATTTTTGTTTCTTCTTTCTCCTCTGCACCCCGTCCTGCGTGTCCTTTCTTCTTTCTTCATCTGTGTTCTTCATCTGTGTTCTTCATCTGTGTTTCTTCTTTCTCCCCTGCACCGCGACCTGCGTGTCCTTTCTTCTTTCTTCATCTGTGTTCTTCATCTGTGTTCTTCATCTGTGTTTCTTCTTTCTCCCCTGCACCGCGACCTGCATGTCCTTTCTTCATCTGTGTTCTTCATCTCTGTTTCTTCTTTCTCCCCTGCACAGCGACCTGCGTGTCCTTTCTTCTTTCTTCATCTGTGTTCTTCTCTGCACCCCGACCTGCGTGTCCTTTCTCCTCCTCTGTACTTTTCTCTGCGTGTTCCTTCTCTTCCTCTGTGGCCTCTCCTCATCTTCTGGATGCTTCCCCTCTGCTTCTCAGGTCTCCCCTCTTCTGACTGACTCTTCTTCTTCTTGACTCTTCTCTCTCCTCTCCGGACTCTTCTCCTCTTCTTCTTGACTCTTCTCTCTCCTCTCTTGACTCTTCTCTCTTCTTTACTCTTCTTCTTGACTCTTCTCTCTTCGGTTCTTGACTCTTCTCTTCTTCTCTACTCTTCTTCTTGACTCTTCTCTCTTCGGTTCTTGACTCTTCTCTTCTTCTTTACTCCTCTTCTTGACTCTTCTCCTCTGTTCTTCCTTACTCCCCTCCACCTCTGTAACCCCCCCTCCCCCATCTTTTCTCCCCTCCCCTCTACCTGACCCCCCCCACCCTCCGCTTTCCCGCCGCCACCTCCTGCTTGGCCCCGCCCCCGCTCCCATTCGTTGCCCCCCTCCCGCCCCCCACCCCAACTGACCCCTCCTCCCTCTTATGGCGCCCGCTGCGCGGCAGAGTTAGCGACCCTTGACCCAAGGGTAGGTCGCTCCCCCTGCCGCTGCAGCTCCACCAGCCCAGGCTCCTGACACCTCCTAGCAAGACCTGCTAAAAACAGTAAGTACTCCCCACCCAGCCCCTTGCCCAGCCCCGCGCTACTCACCTCTCTTCTCCTGTACCTCTGTCTTCTCTCTCCGCACCTCTGCTGTCCTTCTTCCCTTCGCTCTCTGCTCCTCTTCTGCAGCCCTCTTTCTGCATGTTCTACTCTTCCTCGGCCCCGCTCCTCTTCCTCACCGCGTTCTCTTCCTGCTTCTTTCTTCATCTGTGATCTTCATCTGTGTCCATCTTCTGTGTTCTTCATCTGTGTTTCTTCTTTCTCCTCTGCACCCCGTCCTGCGGTCCTTTCTTCATCTGTATTCTTCATCTGTGTTTCTTCTTTCTCCCCTGCAACGCAACCTGCGTGTCCTTTCTTCTTTCTTCATCTGTGTTCTTCATCTGTGTTTCTTCTTTCTCCCCTGCACCGCGACCTGCGTGTCCTTTCTTCTTTCATCTGTGTTCTTCTCTGCACCCCAACCTGCGTGTCCTTTCTCCTCCTCTGTACTTTTCTCTGCGTGTTCCTTCCCTTCCTCTGTGGCCTCTCCTCATCTTCTGGACGCTTCCCCTCTGCTTCTCAGGTCTCTCCTCTTCTGACTGACTCTTCTTCTTCTTGACTCTTCTCTCTCCTCTCCCGACTCTTCTCCTCTTCTTCTTCACTCTTCTCTCTTCTCTCTTGACTCTTCTCTCTTCTTTACTCTTCTTCTTGACTATTCTCTCTTCGGTGCTTGACTCTTCTCTTCTTCTTTACTCCTCTTCTTGACTCTTCTCCTCCTCTGTTCTTCCTTACTCCCCTCCACCTCTGTAACCCCCCTCCCCTATCTCTTCTCCCCTCTCCTCTACCTGACCCCCCCACCCTCCGCTTTCCTGCCGCCACCTCCTGCTCGGCTCCGCCCCCGCTCCTATTCGTCGCCCCCCTCCTGCCCCCCACCCCCAGCTGACCCCTCCTCCCCCCCTCCTTCCTCTTATGGCGGCCGCTGCGCTGCAGAGTTAGCGACCCTTGACCCAAGGGTAGGTCGCTCCCCCTGCCGCTGCAGCTCCACCAGCCCAGGCTCCTGACACCTCCCAGCAAGACCTGCAAAAACAGTAAGTACTCCCCCCACCCAGCCCCTCGCCCAGCCCCGCGCTACTCACCTCTCTTCTCCTGTACCTCTGTCTTCTCTCTCCGCACCTCTGCTGTCCTTCTTCCCTTCGCTCTCTGCTCCTCTTCTGCAGCCCTCTTGCTGCGTGTTCTGCTCTTCCTCGGCCCCGCTCCTCTTCCTCACCGCGTTCTCTTCCTGCTTCTTTCTTCATCTGTGATCTTCATCTGTGTCCATCTTCTGTGTTCTTCCTTTGTGTTTCTTCTTTCTCCTCTGCACCCCGTCCTGCGTGTCCTTTCTTCTTTCTTCATCTGTTCTTCATCTGTGTTCTTCATCTGTGTTTCTTCTTTCTCCCCTGCACCGCGACCTGCGTGTCCTTTCTTCTTTCTTCATCTGTGTTTTTCATCTGTGTTTCTTCTTTCTCCTCTGCACCGCGACCTGCGGGTCCTCTACCTGACCCCCCCACCCTCCGCTTTCCCGCCGCCACCTCCTGCTCGGCCCTGACCCCCCCGCTCCCATTCGTCGCCTCCGTCCCGCCCCCCACCCCCAGCTGACCCCTACTCCCCCCCCTCCTCCCTCTTATGGCAGCTGCTGCGCGGCCGCGCCCAGCGGGCGCGCCGCTGGCACGCCAAAGGCAAACCCGTCTGCGCCCGTCCGTGCCTGGACCGCGCCCAGCGCCACAACCCCTGGTCCCCAGCACTCCCAATCCCCACAGCACCGCTACGACCCCTACACCCTCCGCGCCCTCAACCCGGGGCGCTCCAGTACCTGCTTCCAAGCCAACCCTAAACGCACCCATGGACCCTTCGCATGCCTCACCTGCAAACTCACCTTCCACCGCGAAACCACCCCGTCCGCCAGCCCACGCGCCAACAAGCACCTCAAATGCATCCTGATCAACGCACGCTCCGTCCACAAGCACGCCGTTGAACTATGGGACCTCCTGGACTCCACTGCACCGGACGTCGCCTTCATCACTGAGACCTGGATGAACGCCTCTTCAGCCCACGACATCGCCATAGCCATCCCCGACGGCTACAAGATCTCCAGGAGAGACCGCTCCAACCAAGTCGGTGGAGGAATCACCATCGTCTTCAAGGACTCCATCAACGTCACCACCTCCACCGAAGAAACCCCCCTCGCCGCCGAACACCTGCACTTCCAGATCCACACCGACCCCAGGACCACCCTCAGAGGAACTCTCATCTACAGACCCCCTGGACCATGCGCCCTCTTCAGCGACACTATCACTGACTTCGTCTCCCCGCACGCCCTTGCCTTGCCGGACTACATCCTTCTCGGTGACCTCAACTTCCACCTGGAACAGAACAGCGACCCCAACACCACCGCCCTGCTCGACAACCTCGACAACCTCGGTCTCAAGCAACTGGTGAACAACCCCACCCACATCGCCGGACACACGCTTGACCCCATCTTCTCCACCAGCAACTACGTATCCTTCAGCCACTCCTCCGTAATACACTGGACCGACCACAGATGTGTCCACTTCACCTTCCGACGCGAGACTCGCCACCTCCGCACACAATCCATCCCACGCCGACATTGGAACAAAATCCCAGTGGAACAGCTTCTCTCCACTCTCAGCGACAACCAACCCACCTTCTCCACCGACCCCAACGACGCAGCCCTCATCCTCACGCATTGGATCACCAACTACGCAGACACCCTCGCTCCCCTCAGACGCTTCCCAAGACAGACCAACACCAAAAAACCTCTCTGGTTCACAGACACCCTCAAGGAATCTAAAAAAAACTGCTGCACCCTCGAGAAAGCCTGGCGCAAGGACCACACCGCAGAGAACATGGCTGCCCTCAAGAACGCTACCCGCGAACACCACCAACTGATCCGCGCCACCAAAAGAAATTCCTTCACAGACAGACTGGACAAAAACACTCACAACAGCAAAGAACTCATGAACATTGTCAAAGAGCTCTCCAACACCAACGCCAACGCCATCACGCCCTCACAAGACCTCTGCAACTCCCTCGCCACCTTCTTGCATCGTAAGATCACCGACCTACATGACAGCTTCGGACACCAGACCCAGCCAACCACCACAGAACCTGCAACCCCAGCCATCACCCTCAACGCCTGGACTCACATCAACACGGAAGAGACAAAAGCCACCATGAGCTCCATCCACTCCGGTGCCCCCTCGGACCCCTGCCCACACTTCATCTTCAACAAACCCGACGACATCATCGCCCGCATCTCCAGACCATCATCAACAGCTCGTTTGCTTCTGCCACCTTCCCTGAGAGCTGGAAACACGCCGAAGTCAACGCCCTACTGAAGAAACCTACGGCGGACCCCAGCGACCTGAAAAACGTCCGTCCCATCTCGCTCCTCCCCTTCCCTGCCAAAGTCATAGAGAAGACCGTCAACAAGCAACTTACCAACTTCCTTGAAGACAACAACCTACTCAACCCCTCTCAGTCTGGATTCCGAGCCAATCACAGCACAGAAACCGCCCTCATCTCAGTCACAGAAAACATCAGAACTCTGATGGACAACGGAGAAACAGTCGCCCTCATCCTCCTCGACCTCTCGGCTGCCTTCAACACCGTCTGCCACGAACCCTAATATCCCGCCTCCGCTCCATCGGGATCCAAGGACAGGCCCTGGACTGGATCACCTCCTTTCTCTCCAACTGCTCCCAAAGAGTCTACCTCCCACCTTTCCGCTCAGACCCCACCGAGATCATCTGCGGTGTCCCACAAGCCTCCTCGCTCAGCCCGACTCTCTTCAATGTCTACATGAGCCCCCTCGCCGACATCGTACGCAAACACAACATCAACATCTCCTCCTATGCCGACAACACTCAGCTGATACTCTCCCTCACCAAGGACCCCACCAGCGCCAAGACCAACCTGCAAGATGGAATGAAAGACGTTGCAGAATGGATGAAACTCAGCCGTCTGAAACTGAACTCCGACAAAACGGAAGTCCTCATCCTCGGAAACACCCCGTCCACCTGGGATGACTCCTGGTGGCCCACGGCCCTTGGCACCGCACCAACCCCCTCAGACCACGCACACAACCTCGGATTCATCCTGGACCCACTTCTCACCATGACCAAACAAGTCAACGCCGTATCATCCTCCTGCTTCCTCACCCTTCGCCTGCTCCGAAAGATCTTCCGTTGGATCCCCGCTGACACCAGAAAGACAGTGACCCACGCCCTCGTCACGAGCCGCCTGGACTACGGCAGCACCCTATACGCAGGAACCACTGCTAAACTCCAGAAACGTCTGCAGCAAATTCAAAACGCCTCCGCCCGTCTCGTCCTCGACATACCCCGCAACAGCCACATCTCCGCCCACCTGAGACACCTGCACTGGCTGCCCGTCAACAAAAGGATCACCTTCCAACTCCTCACCCACGCACACAAAGCCCTCCACAACAAGGGACCCGAATACCTCAACCGTCGCCTCAGCTTCTACACGCCCACCCGTCAACTTCGCTCCGCCAACCTCGCGCTCGCCACCTTCCCTCGCATCCGCCGCACCGCGGCAGGTGGGAAATCCTTCTCCTACCTGGCGGCCAAGACATGGAATTCCCTCCCCATCAACCTCAGGACAACCCAGGACCACCTCGCATTCCGGAGGCAACTCAAGACCTGGCTCTTCGAGCAGCAGTAACCCCATCCCTCTAGCGCCTTGAGACCCGCACGGGTGAGTAGGGCGCTTTATAAATGTTTGTGATTTGATTTGATTTGATTTGATTTGATGAAGGAGGAGGAAACGTTGTATCAGTTTGATCCTAGACACAGTTAATTATTACCTGGACCGTAGCTCTTTGTAGGCTATTGTGTAGCCAAATAGGGGAAGGTGGTCCAGAAGAGGACTCTATCCTGATGAATCATTCTTTGCATTAAGACCTTTTAAGCCTTAGCCAAGAAGGAGGCGCCTGAAGGTATCAGAGCCCATTCCACAAGGGCTAAATCCACTTCCTCTGCATTCGTTTGGGATATCCCAATTGCAGGAATCTGTAAGACAGCAATGTGGGCTTCCTTGCACACCTTTGCAAAGCATTACTGCCTTGATGCAGAGATGCGCCAAAATGGACAATTTGCCAGATCTGTTTTGCTGAATTTTTTTGTCTAGATCAGTGGTTCCTAACCTGTGGTCCGCGGCCCCCCAGTGGTCCACGACACATTCCCTGGGGGTCCTCAGGCCTGGGCAGGGAGAAAGGCACTTCTCCAGCTAGGGCCTCGGACAAACATGTTCGTGGTGTTTTTATATATATTACTTCCTTTGTTCAGCAGTTTTAAAAGCACTGCAAAGCTCATGTGCAACAAAAATAAAAGTGTCAAGAGAACTCTATTGATTAATGTACCTGCTGGACAGGAATGAGAGTTTTGGACAGTGGCAGTTTTGACTCAAAGGTAGCGTAGATGGTTAATATGCCTGCTGCAAAGAACGTGTATCATGAAAAGAACAGTGGGTTACTCCTTTTGTCACTGAGATTATTTTGTTACTGTGCAGTTCATAATAATAATCTAGCACAATGAGCTATGAACTGCCATTAAAGAGCTACATGCAAACGGCATGGCACAAATTAGAAAGTTGTTTTTTTCCCTTGTCTTTCAGTTTCCTTAAGCTGCTAAAAAAGGTTTGCTTGTGTAGAAATACATTCTTATTACTAACGTCATCGCTAATCACTGTGCTGTTTTCTGAATCCTAAGTTTGTGCTTCTCCATACCAAGCACTCTTAGAAAATGCCTACCAGTGTGGATGACGTGAAGTGCCCTGACACCCTACAGTGGTATGAGAGGTGCTATAAAACAAATGAAGTACATGTGACGGAGAGGCTAGGGAGAGATTAGGGGCCTTTATGGCTTACTTCCTTTCCCCATCACTCATTTATGTGAAAAAGCTTTCTCAGACCTTACATACCTAAAAAATATAAAAACAGAAATCGCCCCGGAAATGTAGAATCTGACCTGAGGATTCACCTTTCCTAAATAAAACCAAACAATGAAAATGTAGTCGCTGAGATGCATCGCCAACCTTCCCAATAAAATGTTTTGATTTTTGCATATTTCTTTCAATACAAAATAATTATATCTTTAGTAATTTGAGTATTTGTTTGGTGTGTACTTGTTATATTGTTTTGAGAATTATTGTTTTAATGTTTGAAATTAAAAGTGTACAAATTCCATCAGCACTTTTCCTGGGCATGGTATTGCTGTCAAATCTCTTCTACAGGTGAGGACAGGTTGGATTATCCATCAGAATCAAAACATATCTCCAGTAACTATTTTTCTGGTGGATACTTTACTTGCAAATTCACCACCGACCTGTCCACCTCCCAGTTAGATGAATGACTTGTAGGGAAGGTTACTAAAACCTGCCCACCTCCCAATTTGATGGATGACTTGTAGGGAATGTTAATAAGATCCCAGTTTGCAAATATGTTGATACTTCAATTTTTCACAATTTTAATCGCCCTCGAAGGCTTGGAAAAAATGGAGGAAAACACATTGATGTGCATGAGTGGGCACTTTATGGCCTTGTGGCATTACTTGATATCACTTCTGGTGCAGATGGAGTCTAGCACCCTCTACTGGTGACATCACAGCTTTGAAGGTTTTTGGATCCAGTGTAATGCCTGGGGTGTTCTACAAGTGAGGAATCTGCAGGTAGATAGAGTATCCACCAGAACGGTTCTTACCGCAGTTAAGTAACTATTTCTTCTTGTTTTGTTCTACCGTATATTATTGTATGAAAGTAGCATCTTTCTAGCATAGTTACCTCCACTTTTTGTCTGGTGTCAGTGTGTTTAAACTGTGGTACACTGGTATCCTGCTAATCAGGACCCCAGTGTCAGTGCTTTCTCCTCTAAATCTGGTCGTATGGCAACTTTTACACCCCACAATTGACATACTGGTGCACCTATGTAAGTACCCTTTATGTGGTACTTAGGTTCCCTAGGATAGTACTAGTGTTGTAATAAAGAATACTTGATTTTTGTTACACTTTATGTGGTTCTTTCTTGAATTAATATCACTTACTGACTATTGTGGTATTGTAAATCTTTACACTCCTCGTTGATAAGCCTGTGCTGCTCTCCACAGCTACCCCTAGAGAACTTTGGTTATGTAGACACCAAAACACTATCACTAAGGGTTGCGCAGACTCAGTATACGGTGCCACACCATAGGTGTTTACTATAAACTGAGCCAGCCTCCTACATTGACTTTCCATAAGAAAGGTCACTGCTGGCTTGGGTACATATTGTACTTATAACATTCAGGTACTTCTAAAGTTTTGGCTGGGGTAGTCAGGGGTCTAGCACAGCCCTTTCTCCAAATCTTTTTAAACATTTAGAACTTTAGAATAGGCTAGGTACTGCTCCTCCTAGTGCCCCTAGTAATTGCACTAGTAGTAGTACCACAACCAAGGGTGTAGCTGGGTTCACCTTGGGTACTGCAGTGGGCTCTGGCCTAGTCAGAGAGACCACTGAGGCTGTTCTTCTAACCGAGGCTGGCATTGACCTTACCATTTTGGCTGCCTGGTCACCTAACATGAGGAGATGCAGGCAGAATCTGTAGGAAGTTGGCTCTGTATATACTATACTATCAGAGTGCTCAATCACTCCCAACTCCAGCATCTTGTGGACTTCCACTTGGATGCTTTCCTTGACTTGGTCAGACTGTCTGAATATTTTATTCTTGACAGGCATACTGCCTCTTGTGTCCACATGGGTACACAAGTGTGTCTGACCAGAGGACAAAAAAAAGAGCTCAGCAAACTGCTGGAGGACTTGCCTGCAGTCAGCCTGCTGTTGGCCAGAGAGGGTGTCTGAATAGATCACTCCATCTACTGAGCCATTTTTAGGGTGAGAGGAGATCAGGGAGAGGTTCACTCTCTGCTTCCTGGTCCTCATTTGTAACCATTAACATGTTTACATCTGCTCTATCATGGAAGAGTTTTAGGCGGTTAACATGGATCACCCGCTTGGGGGTCCTGCTAGTACCTAGATCCACCAGGTAGGTGACCTGACTCTTCTTCTCTAGCACTGGGTAAGGGCCACTCCATTTGTCTTGAAGTGCCCTGGGAGCCACAGGCTCCAGAACCCAGACTTTCTGCCCTGGCGGAAACTCAACCATAGCAGCCTTTTGGTCATACCACAACTTCTGGAGTTGTTGGCTGGCCTCAAGGTTTTTGCTAGCCTTTTCCATGTACTCTGCCATCCTTGAACGTAGGCCTAGTACATAGTCCACCACATCTTGTTTAGGCTCATGGAGAGGTCTCTCCCAGCCTTCTTTTACAAGTGCCAGTGGTTCCCTAACAGGATGGCCAAACAGAAGCTCAAAGGGGGAAACCCTACTCCCTTCTGTGGCACCTCTCTGTAGGCGAAAATCAGGCATGGCAAGAGATCATCCCATCTCCTTTTGAGTTTTTCAGGGAGCCCCATGATCATGCCCTTCAATGTCTTGTTAAATCTCTCCACAAGGCCATTGGTTTGTGGATGGTATGGTGTGGTGAACTTATAAGGCATCACACACTCATTCCACATGTGTTTTAGGTAAGCTAACATGAAGTTGGCACCTCTGTCAGAAAGCACCTCCTTAGGAAATCCCACTCTGGTAAAAACACCTATGAGTGCTTTGGCTTCTGCACGGGCAGTAGTGGACCTAACGGGAATTGCTTCAGGGTATCTAGTAGCATGATCCACTACTACTAGGATATACTGGTTCCCTGATGCTGTGGAAGGTTCCAGTGGACCCACTATGTCCACTCCCACTCTTTCAAAGGGGACCCTCACCACTGGAAGTGGAATGAGGGGGGCCTTTGGATGGCCACCTGTCTTACCACTAGCTTGACAGGTGACACAGGAGGTGCTAAGCTCCTTTACCTTCTGGGACATATTGGGCCAGTAGAAATGGTTGACTAACCTTTCCCATGTCTTGGTTTATCCCAAATGCCCAGCAAGGGGAATGTCATGGGCTAAAGTCAGAATGAACTCCCTAAATGCCTGAGGCACTACCACTCTCCTAGTGGCACCAGGTTTGGGATCTCTTGCCTCAGTGTAAAGGATTCCATCTTCCCAATAGACCCTGTGGGTTCCACTGACATTTCCCTTTTCTTGCTCAGCTGCTTGCTGTCTTAGGCCTTTAAGAGAGGGACAAGTTTCTTGCCCCTTACACAGCTGTTCCCTTGAGGGCCCCCTGGGCCCAAGAGCTCAACCTGATAAGGCTCCAGCTCCATGGACTCAGTTCCCTCAGGGGATAGAACATCTTCCTGGGAAGAGATGTCCTGTTTCTTTTGCTGTGTTGAAGCTGGCTCCCCAGTCGTCTTTCTTTTTCTCTTGGAAGGTTGGGCCATTATTCCAGACTCCAACACTTGTTTTTCACCCTGAGCCCTGCTCTGTGCCCTTGTCTTGACACACACCAGTTCAGGGATACCCAGCATGGCTCCATGGGTCTTGAGCTCTACCTCAGCCCATGCTGTGAGGACTTCAGGTCATTCCCTAGCAGACATTCTACTGTTTCAGGCCAGTGACCCCTCCCCATTCTAAAGTTACCATTGCCATGGGGTGGACTTTAGTTTGATTGTCAGCATTAAAGACTGGATATGTCTGTCCAGCCAGGTACTGTCCTGGGAAAACCAGTTTGTCACCATTGTGACACTAGCACCTGTATCCCTCAGGGCTTCTACTCTAGTTCCATTGATTAAGAGCTGCTGCCTGTATTTTTGCACGTTAGGTGGCCAGGCAGCAAGTGTGGCTAGGTCCACCCCACCCTCAGAGACTAATGTAGCTTCAGTGTAAACCCTGATTTCCTCTGTGCACAGTGTTGATCCCACCTGGAGACTAGCTATTTCAGTGCTAACTGGAGTAGTACTTGTTGTGGGACTTTTCTTGGGACAGGCCTTGTCTCTAGTTTGGTGTCCATGCTGAGTACAGATGCAACACCAGGCCTTCTTGGGATCAAAGATTTTACCCTTCTACCCATTTGAGGACTGTGAAGAGGCTCTGGCCAACCGTCCTGAGCAGGTTTTTGGGGCCCTGTAGAAGACTCTTTACTTTTTCCGTTGGATGTCTCTCCACTCTTCCCCTGGGGAGGCTTTGTGGCCCCTTTTTTTTGGTCACCCACTGTGGAAGTGTTGGTCACCCTAGTCTTGACCCAACGGTCTGCCTTCTTTCCCAATTCTTGGTGAGAAATTGGACCTAGGTCTACCAGATGTTGATGCAGTTTGTCATTGAAACAATTACTTAACAGATGGTCTTTCATAAACATACAGCCCATCATAATCATGTACACCACTGCCAGTTATCCAACCATCTAGTGTTTTGACTAAGACGTCAACAAAATCAACCCAGGTCTGGCACGACGATTTTTGAGCCCCCCTGGATCTAATCCTGTACTCCTCAGTTGAGAATCCAAAGCCCTCAATCAGGTTAACCTTCATGAGGTCATAGGATTCTGCATATTTACCAGAGAGTGTGAGGAGTCTATCCCTACACTCCCTACAGTGAACATTTCCCAAAGCAGAGCACCCCAGTGAGATGTGTTTACTTTTCTGGGTGCACAAGCCCTCTCAAAAGCTGTGAACCACTTGGTGATATCATCACCATCTTCATATTTTGTTACAATCCCTTTGGGGATTTTTAGGATGTCAGTATTCTCTCTGACCCTATTTATGTTGCTGCCACCATTGATGGGAGCTAAACCCATCTCGTGTCTTTCCCTTTCTATGGCTAGGAGCTGTCTCTCCAAAGCCAATCTTTTGGCCATCCTAGCTAACATGACGTCATTTTCATTGAGGCTGCCCTCAATGCTTCCAGGGTTACTGGTTTCCCCTGTGGAAGAACCGGTCTCTCTGACTATGATTTGTGGAGTCAGGTTCGAAAAACCCTGTTCTGCCTGTTTAGGACAGGAGGGGGAAATCATCCTCCTGTTCACTAACTTCCCCATCTGTAGGATTATCCTCAGAGAGGTGGTCTCATGCAAACCCTGCCAAAATCTCGTGGAGCTTTACTTTGGTAGGGTTGGACCCAGTCTTTATCTTTTTTTATCTTACAGAGAGCCCTTAGCTCTGACATCCCTCTATGCAGGTAAGGGGTGAGGTTGAGTTCCACCACCATCTCATCTGTGCTAGACATTATCACTAAGTTGGGATAACATTTTAAGAATCTAAAAACTACTTTTAGAACTTAAATCCAAACTTTACAAACTGTTAAACTCTAAACGAAATGCTTACTGGGATTTACACAAGGCCCTAGCAGGACTTTTCAAAATGTAGAAAAATAGTACAAATTGCAAAAATCTATTTCTAATGATAATTTTTGGAATTTAGTTGTGTGATCAGGCTGAGTAATCCAGCAAATGCTGTGTCTTAGACCCTACCGCTGATCCACCAGTGTAGGAATTGGCTCTGTATATACTATCACAAAGTGAGGGATAGTGTGCACAGAGTCCAAGGGTTCCCCTTAGAGGTTGATAGTGGCAAAATTAGATACGTCTAATGCTCTATTTTGTGGAAGTGTGGTTAAGCAGTAGGCTTATCAGAGGGTAGTGTTAAGCATCTGTTGTACACACACAGGCAATAAATGAGGAACACACACTCAAAAACAACTCCAGGCCAATAGTTTTTATATAGAACAATATATTTTCTTAATTTATTTTAGAACCACAAGATTCAACATTTGAAGTAAATACATAAAATGCAAGGTACTCCACACAGGTAAGTAAGGAACTTTGAATTAAAGCAGTAGTACACACAGTTTAGGTTAAAATGGCAATACATTATTTTAAAAGTGGACACAGTTCAAAAATCAACAGTTCCTGAGGGAGGTACTTATGGTTAAGTTTCTGAGGTAAGTAAAGCACTTACATAGTCAGTCTCCTGGGCATAGGCAGCCCACGGTTGGGGTTTCAAGATAACCCCAAAGTCAATGCACCAGCAACACAGGGCCGGGCAGTTGCAGAGGTCAAAGGAGGGCCCAAAACACATAGGCGCCTATGGAGAACAGGGGTGCTCCAGTTCCAGTCTGCTAGCAGGTAGGTATCTGCGTCCTCAGGGAGCAGACCAGGGGAGTTTTGTAGAACACTGGGGGGGGACAAACAGGCACACAAAACACACCCTCAGCGGCACAGGGGCAGCCGGGTGCAGTGTGCAAAGTAGATGTCGGGTTTGCTATAGAAAGCAATGGAGGGACCTGGGGGTCACTTAGGTGAAGCAGGCAGGGCACAGGGGGGCTTCTCAGGCGAGCCACTGACTGGGCTAGGTAGAGGGCCGCCTGATGGTCACTCCTGCACTGGAGTTTGGTTCCTCTCGGTCCTGGGGGCAGCGGGTGCAGTGCTGGGTCCAGGCGTTGGGTTCCTTATTACCAGGCAGTTGCGGTCAGGGGGAGCCTCTGGATCGTCTCTGCAGGCGTTGCCGTGGGGGTACAGGGCTGTCGTCTCAGGTTACTCACGAGGTCACAGTCACCTGGGAGTCCTCTCTGCAATGTTGGTTCTCTGGAGCTCAAGCCGGGGGCGTCGGGTGCAGAGTGTGAAGTCTCATGCTTCCAGCGGGAAGAGTGAGTTCTTTAAAAGTTGCTTCAAAGTTGCAAAAATGTTGCTGTTGGTGAACAGTGCCGCTGTTCTCTGGAGTTTTTTGGTCCTTTGGTTCAGGACAGTCCTCTGAGTCTTCAGAGGTCGCTAGTCCCTGTCGGATGCGTCGCTGTGCAGGTTCTTTGAGTGTGGAGACAGGCCGGTAGGGCTGGGGCCAAATCAGTTGTCGTCTCTGCAGGGCTTTCAGGTCAGCAGTCCTTCTTCTTTGTGTAGGTTGCAGCAATCTGATTTCCTGGGTTGTGGGGCGCCCCTAAATACTAAATTTAGGGGTGTGTTTAGATCAGGAGGGGGGCACATCCCTAATCCTATTGGGGGAAACCTCCAAACTCAAGATGGAGGATTTCTAAAGGCAGGGGTCACCTCAGCTAAGGCCACCTTAGGGGCTGTCCTGACTGGTGGGTGACTCCTCCTTGTTTTTCTCATTACCTTCTGCTGCCTTGCTGCCAAAAGTGGGGGCAGTGGCACTACCTGGGATGCCCTGGGGTGCTGTAACAAAAGGCATGAGCCTTTGAGGCTCACAGCCAGGTGTTACAGTTCCTGCAGGGGGTGGTGAGAAGCACCGTCACCCAGTACAGGCTTTGTTTCTGGCCACAGAGTGACAGAGGCACTCTCCCTATGTAGACAGAAACACATCTGGTTGTGGCAGGCTGACAGAAACTGGTCAGCCTACACTGGGAGTCGGACTGGTATTCTGGGGGCATCTCTAAGATGCCCTCTGGGTGCATTTTACAATAAATCCCACACTGGCATCAGTGTGCATTTATTGTGCTGAGAAGTTTGATACCAAACTTCACAGATTTCAGTGTAGCCATTATGGAACTGTGGAGTTCGTGTTTGACAAACTCCCAGACCATATACTCTTTATGGCTACCCTGCACTTACAATGTCTAAGGTTTTGCATAGACACTGTAGGGGCATAGTGCTCATGCACATATGCCCTCACCTGTGGTATAGTGCACCCTGCCTTAGGGCTGTAAGGCCTGCTAGAGGGTGACTTACCTATGCCACAGGCAGTGTGAGGTGGGCATGGTACTCTGAGGGGAATGCCATGTCGACTTAGTCATTTTCTCCCCACCAGCACACACAAGCTGTGAGGCAGTGTGCATGTGCTGAGAGCGGTCCCTAGGGTGGCATAAGACATACTGCAGCCCTTAGGGACCTTCCCTGGCATCAGGGCCCTTGCTACCAGGAGCACCATTTACCAGGGACTTATCTGGATGCCAGGGCTGTGCCAATTGTGGGAACAAAGGTACAATTTAGGGAAAGAACACTGGTGCTGGGGCCTGGTTAGCAGGGTCCCAGCACACTTTCAATCATAACTGGCATCAACAAAAGGCAAAACGTCAGGGGGTAATCATGCCAAGGAGGCATTTCCTTACAGCATCCCTCATGAATAGTATAGAGGCAGAGGTCTACAAGGACACAGGTGAAAGTGTCACTATGGTGACTGAAAAAATTGTGTCTCCTGAGCACATTCTACCTGGACAAATGCACCAAGTGACCAGTGATGACAAGATCACCAACAGCCACTCCATAGCAGTTGTCCATATTGGGTGGGGGGGTATTGGCCCTAAGAAAGTTGTGGTATCCTCATCTATTTCTGTATAGTGTCTTATGGGCAATAATTTGGAGACCTCAGGATGGGCTGAGGTGGAGCTTAAGGCCCATACAGTCATGCTGGGCATCCCTAAGAGTACCTTTGTGACTACTAGAATACAGGTCAGGAAACCGGGGGAACAAGGAGCACTGAATCCTGGAATCATCGCCCAGACAGCTCCCAAGAAAAGAGGTAGGAAGGGTACGAAAGTTACCCTCTAACCAGACCTCATGTCTGACATCAGTCTCCTCAGGAAGATGATCTTGCCCCTTGTGAGGAACCTGCACCAGAGGAGCTTGGGCCTGACACGGCAGAGCACTTGGGTGCTGAGGGACCCTCCATGGAGGAATTGAGTCCTGAGCAGAAATCCTGCCCCTCTCTTGAAGGCCTCAGACAGAAAGCTGCTGCAGAAGAGACAAGGGATGTCAGTGGATCCCACAGGATCGACTGGGAGAATGGTCTCTTTTACTCTGAGGCTAGGGACCCCAAGCCTGGTGCCACGAGGGTGTTGGTCATATCTCAGAAGTTCAGAGAGTTCTCATTGAGTCTAGCACATGGCATTCCCCTTGCAGGACATCTTGGGCAAAGCCAGACTTGGGACAGACTTGTCCCACACTTTCACTGGCCCCACATGTCTGAAGACAGAAAGGAGTTTTGTCACTCCTGTGTCACCTGCCCAAGCCAGTGACAAGTTAGGTGACACTACAAAGCCCCCCTTAATTCCACTACCAGTGGTTGGGGTTCCATTTGAAAGGGTAGGGATTGACATTGTAGGGCTCCTTGGCCCTCCTACAGCCTCTGAGAACAAATGTATTCTGGTGGTGGACCATGCCACCAGGTACCTAGAAGCCATTCCCCTTAGGACCACTACAACTCCTGCAGTGGCCAAGGCCCTCCTGTGAATCTTTTACATAGTCGGCTTTCCTAAGGAGGTTATTTCCGATAGATGTGCAAACTTCATACCTGGATACCTCAAAGCTACGTGGAAGGAATGTAGTGTAACTTACAAATTCACAACTCATCATCCACAAGGAAATGGGTTGGTTGAAAGATTCAACAAAAACCCTTAACAGTATGATCATGGGACTCTCAGAAAATCTCGGAAGGAAATGGGATATCCTACTACCTTGCCTTCTTTTTGCCTCCAGAGACGTTCCACAGAAGGGAGTGGGTTACAGCCCATTTGAGCTTCTGTTTGGGTATCCAGTTAGAGGTCCTCTTTGCCGTGTGAAGGAAGGGTGGGAGCAATCTCGCAAACTCCCTCCCTCCAAACTGGGCCTGTGTTCTCGTATGGCAGAGTACATGAACATGGCTACCAAAAACCTTGAGGCCAGCCAAGAGCTGCAAAAGCAATGTCATGAACAAAAGGCTGTGCTGAATGTTTACCAGCCAGGACAGAAAGTGTGGGGTTTGGAGCCTGTGGCCCCAAGAGCACTCCAGGACAAATGAAGTGGGCCCCACACAATTGTGAAGAAGAAAGATTAGGTCACCGATTCAGTTGATCTGGGCACTTCAAGAAGCTGGCACACGGTGCTTCATGTGAACAGCCTAAAATCTTATTTTGACAGGGTTGACGTGTGCTTGCTCATAGCCACTGATGAAGGGCAGGAAACAGAGAGTGACACTCTCTCTGACCTTCTCTCCCACAACCCTGTTGATGGTTCAGTGGATGGGGTAGTCTTTGCTGATTGTCTCTCAGCAACAGGCTGACTTGAGACAAGTTCTGTCAGTTCTCTTTTCCCTGACCCCCAGTCAGACATCCTGGGGTGCACATTATGTGGGCACAAATGATAGTCTGCCTAGAATAAAATCTACAGGCAGCCTGGCCATGTCAGAGATTGCATCAGAGCAGAAGCCCAAAAGATGCTTTAGTTGGGGGTTATTGAGCCTTCAGACAGCCCTTGGGCTAGTCCTGTAGTACTTGTGCCAAAACCTCATTCCCAGGATGGAAAGAGAGAGATGAGGTTTTGTGTAGACAACAGAGGCCTCAATGCAGTCACTAAGACTGATGCCCATCCTATCCCCTGGGCTGATGAGTTGATTGATGCTCTGGCTGCAGCCAAGTATCCCAGCACTCTTGATGTGACCACACGCTATTGGCAGATCAAATTAAATGATGCTGCTAAACCTAAAACAGCATTTTCCACTCCGGTGGGCATTATCACTTTGGTTTGATAAAACGCACGTGCCACATTCCAGAGGTTGGTGAATCAGGTTCTAGCAGGCCTGGAAGAAGACTTTAGTGCAGCATACCTAGATGATATTTCTGCCTTTAGCTCCATCTGGCAGGATCACCTGGTCCACCTCAGGCGTGTACTTGAGCCGTTGAAAAAGGCAGGCATCACTCTTAAGACTACCAAATGCCAGATAGGGCGTAGCAAAGTGGTTTACTTGGGCAACCTGGTAGGTGGCGACCACGTTCAACCCTTACATGGCAAAATCTAAACCATTATGGATTGGGTTGCTTCAACTACTCAGACTCATGTCAGAGCTTTCCTGGGCCTTACTGGGTATTACAAAAGATTTGTAAAAGGGTATGGCACCATTGCGACCCCCCTTGAATGATCTCACCTCCAAACAGAGGCCTAAAAAGGTACAATGGACAGTTAGCTGTCATGAGGCCTTTGATGCCCTGAACGTGCCCGTGCGCTCAGCTCCACTTCTTAAAAGCCTGGATTGCTCAAAACCATTTATTGTCCAGAGAGATGCTTCAGAAATAGGAATAGGAGCAGTACTATCTCAACTTAATGAAGAAATTAAGAGGGACAGGATCAACTAATAGCTTTTATCAGCAGAAGGTTGATGCTCAGAGAGAAGCATTGGTTAGCTATTGAGAGGGAGGTCTTTGCTGTGGTCTGGGCACTGAAGAAGTTGAAGCCATACCTGTTTGGCATTCACTTCATTGTTCAGACAGGCCACAAGCCCCTCTTGTGGCTTAAACAGATGAACGGTGAAAATCTAAAACTTTTGAGGTGGTCCATTTACCTAAAGGGGATGGACTTTTCAGTGGAACATAGACCTGGAAGTAACCATGCCAACGCAGATAGACTTTCCAGGTAATTCCAGTTAGAAAATGAAGACTCACCTGGGTAAGGCTAGTCTTATCCTCTTTCATTTGGGGGAGAGGTTATGTAGGAAAGTAGCATCTTTCTAGTATACTTAACCCCACTTTTTTGCCTGGTGTCAGTGTGTTTAGGCTGTAGTACACTGGGATCCTGCTAATCAGGACCCCAGTGGCTGTGCTCTCTCCCCAAACTTTGGTTGCATGACAACTTTTACACCCCATAATTGACATACTGGTGCACCTACGTAAGTCCCTAGTATATGGTACTTATATACCCAGGCAGTTGATACACCAGGGTCTCCTATGGGCTGCAGCATTTATTATGCCACCCATGGAAGCCCATGCAAACTATGTCTGCAGGCCTGCTATTGCAGCCTGCATGAATTGGTGCATGTACCTTTCACTTTAGATATAAGGATTACCTTGTTTGCGGTCACTGCACTTGGACACTGTAAGTCACCACTATGGTAGGCCTTTTAGCCCAGGGGCAGGGTACATGGTACTGAGTGTGAGGACACCCCTGCATGAGCAGTGGTACCCCTACAAACCCCAGACCCCATTCCCTGGGCTTAGTAAGGGCAGAGAAGCCATTTTAAGGTATGTAGTGGGCACTGGGCAACATGAGTAGTCCAACTACATAATAGCTTCATCCAATCTAATGTATGGTATCAAACATGTTGGAATCATGCAACTAAACCAAATCCAGTGTTAGTTGCATGATACTGTGTACTCTGGAGGTTCCTTAGAGGATCCTCCAGATCTGCCTGTACAGCCTTGAAGGGTCTGCATGCTAGCCTGTTCTGCTGCTGACCCTACACATTGTTCTGCTGTCCTGCAACTGAGCCTAGCTAGAGCAGGGGAAGGCAGAACAAAGGATTTCCTTTAGAAGGGAGGTGTGACCTAAGTGGGAAGAGTATTCCCAGACGTGGGTCCAGTACTCAATGTGCCACTGGTTTCAAGCTAGCCTGGCTGATGAAAGGGGATACCCTGAACCCAGTCCCAGGATGATTGTTTCTGGTCCAGGGAGGACCTGGTCTGGAATTTCGGGCTGGACTGTTCCCATGGGGAAGAGGGTCAAGACTGATTTGAATATGGCTGGGTCCAGATTGGGGTGGCATGTTGAGCAAAAGAACAATAGATTGAACCCTGGTCTGTGACTGGGGGTGAGTGTTTGAAATGTTTCAGCACTCAATCCATCATCCATGTGTTGCTAGAGTCTTTTCCTCTGCCAGATTTGCACTGTGGACCCTAAACACCATCCTTTGGGATGTTACACACATACCATGTGGAATAGCGCCAGTGAGATATACTGGCCATTCATGACAAATTCAAGAATGGCTTCACTTTCTACAAGATAAATAGGATTCAGCTAACAATGTTTTTTAGGCCGGCTTGGTTATGACTGACTGGACGAGTTACATCATAAGCACCAGTGAAATGTTCAGACCTCATGCCAGCATGTGCACCACATGAATTTTTGGTGACATGCAATGATACTTTATGCATATGCCATTTGACAGCTCCGGGATATTTTGTGAAAAAGCAGATGCTTCAGGACTCTTGAGTTACAGCTTGCTCTTTATCACCAGCCTCTGTTCTTACCAGCAAATACCCGTAGGCACTAGAAGTAGGGATTTGGGTGTGCTGCAGCACCCCCAAAACAACTATGCTGGAGTCCAGAAGGTGAATGAGCAATAACCAAATCTTTATTGTCACATGTGCACGTTTGTAAAGCATTCAAAGACAGAGGTCAAATGCCAGACTATGTACTCTGTCAGATTGCTGCTTAGTGTTTAACATGGAGCCTGAGGTTTACTTTTTTCCCTCTGACTACTAAGTTGGAGTGTTTTGTGAAGTGAACTCTCTGATAATCTTGAGTTTTTCTCCTGCAACAAAATGCAAAACCTTGTAAAAACACATAAGTGAACTGTACAAATATTTCAGAATCCCTCGGGTAGTAGACAAGCACAAATGAAGCACATTTGTAAGGGGATCAAAACAATTTACTTGACTTGCTATGCAAATGATAAATATGTGCTGAAACCAGGTTTCCACACATTATCTTATGTGCGCAATATAATTTTATCAGTAACAGTGCCTATTAGTACAACTTTTGTGGTTATTTCAATGGAAAATGTTCTGTCTGGAAATGAGGTTGCTACCACACTGTGCTTTAGTGATATATTTGCAAAAGTGTACTCCCAAATGCACCTCCTGCTGAATGGACGTGATGTGACTCATTTGCTGTACTTGTTCCTTTTGAAACACTTGGGGTTTTTACAGTCCCTGTGACTTCAATCAATCAATCAATCACTGCATTTGTAAAGCGCGCTACATACCAGCAAGGATCTCAAGGCGCTGGGGAGGGGGGGTGCTACTGGTCTAAGAGCCAGGTCTTGAGGAGTCTTCTGAAGGCCAGCAGGTCCTGGGTCTGTCGTAGGATGGTGGGGAGAGTGTTCCAGGTCTTGGCGGCGAGGTAGGAGAAGGATCTGCCGCCGGCGGTGGTTTTTCGGATGCGGGGGACTGTGGCGAGGGCGAGGTTGGCTGAGCGGAGGCTTCGGGTGGGGGTGTGGAAGCTGGTGGGTCCGGTGTTGTGCAGTGCTTTGTGTGCGTGGACTTCAGTGATAACATTAATGGCAGCACCCGCACTACTGGCAATACCAGATGTTTAGAGGATACTCTCTGGGTCAAGCCAATTGCTAGAGTTTGCTCTTGAATCATAGGTAGGGCAGCAAGCACAGTGTCATGCTCACAAATCTTGCTAGTCTTAAATCAGCAAGCCTGTATACAGGGTCAGTTAAACTGTGTGACGTATATCCACAAAATGACCAATATTGCTGTGTCCCCAATTGGACAGAAAAAGTAAGAGCATTAAGATGGAGCATTATGGTTTAAAAGACTGTTCCTGAGTCGCACATTGCCTAAACAGCTCCACAGTGTGTTTCATTTTAATTAGTGTAGCATTAACCTTAGTTAAAACAGAAGAGCTGTGCTTCCATTGTGGGTGGTCTACTGGAGAGATAGATTTCCATTGCTGCCTATAAGTAAAACTCTCTGGAAGCAATGGAAGTGATTGCACAAGATTTGCAAATGTTGGTGGCCATTTTGGATTGCAGAGATATGAATACTCCTTATTCCAGTATTAGTACTTTCATAGATTCACATGGGAGTCCCCTGTACCTTAGAACAGTAATGTCACCATAGACATAGTAATAAAGGCCTTAGGCCTTTCAGTTTAGTATCAGAGTCATTATGTAAAAAAGACAAAACCTAAGAGTCTGCCAATCAGACGACACCACCACTGGGTCTTGAGAGAAGACCCAGTCTCTCAGATTCTCTACTGCACATCGTGCTAGGGAGTCTCCACTGAGCTCTGCTCTGTTTCTTCCTTCTTGGATAAATTCAAGAAATATTTTTTTATTTGCAAAGTAGTTTTCCTTTGGTTCCCAACCTTTTTTCTTCTCAGAGGTAGAGTTTGATGTTCTTTATCATGTCAGACAAGGAAAAGAAGAGTCTTTTCAGAGCCTGTAGTTCCTCTGGTAAAAATATACTTCATTCAGAAGACCCTCTCAAGGACTGTATTTTTTGCCTCTACCTGGAACATTCTGCAAAAGACTGCAAAGTATGTTGTACCTTTTCTGCTAAGATCATGAAGGGCAGGGAAGGAAGGCTGCTAATCTGGCTTCAGAAGCTCAAGACCAGGAAAGAGCCAGGGTTTTACTCTGATAGCAAGGATTCCTCTGCCACATCAAGAAAGTCCTATGATAGGGAAAGATCACCCAGTTCAAGATCTTCCTCAGAGCAGACAAAGAAAGCCTCATAATAGACCTGCCAGCTGGCCTTCTAAATCACCTCAGAAAGAGTCCTCCTCTACTAGAAAATAGAGAAAAGAACCTTCTACATCCTCTGAGAAAGCAAAAATCATCTTCTGAGCCAGCTACTCTACCTCCCTGAGATAAGGCTTTTATTTAAAAAGCCTTCTCCAGCTCCATCGACAAGCTTCCCACAGTCAGTGACAACATCGTTGTCGACAAGGAGCACATACACTGTGGCTTCAGCATTGACGATAACCTCAACTGTTACAATGTGGTCCACCACATCTTCCACCTCGTCGACGACACCGTCTGTGACTGTGCATCGGCGTTGAAGATCTCCATCAAGCCATCGCTTACGGCACCATCGTCAGTCCCACCATTGACACTGGTTCCCTCTCTGACAACAGCAGAATCGATGTCTACTTCTCCATCGATGGCCATAAAGACAAAAGTAACCCCCTTGTCGATGACAGGAAAAAATCAAGACCTAACTTGAAGTAAGCTACTAACACCAGAGCACACTTCACCATGCAAAGTAACACCCCTGATGCCAGTCCACCTCCTGGAAGAAGAAGACTCAGAGTACAAGGGACCATTTGGAGTGGCACATAGGCCTTCAGAGCTTCAGGTTAAGTGCTAAGATGATGAAGAAGACTATGACCAGGAGGATAAAGAAGAGTGTTATCCTCCTCAGATACAAAATCAACAGTCGTTTCAAGAGGAAATGGTTTGTCTTCCCAGCTTTTTGATTATGGACATCCAGCTCATGCTACTCCTCTATAGGAAAAGGTTTTCTTCTAAAACTGCTCCGCCAGAGCAGCTTTCAATGGGCTCTAATCCTCCCATGTCTCAACCATCCAATCCAGTACGCAGGCCTACATTGTTGCACTCTTTGGTAAGACATACACCACAAATGGCACTTTTATATGACCAAGATACCTCTGATGAAGATAGAGAGGAAGGAGCGCTCCAGGATACTCATTTGGAATGCGATGAATACCTAATCCCCACACCATCACCTCCATCGCCCAAACCTACAGACTCTCCACCAGAAGACCTTGGGGGTTTACACAATTTACTGGAAAGAGCAGCTAAAAGGTTTGCACTCCCCATGCCTATGAAACAAATGGACTGTTTCTTATATGACCTCAAAGAACCTCTTCAAAAGACTGTAAGATTCATGCCTTTTGTAAATTATATCTGGGAAGAGGGTTTAAAAGTGATGAAGAATCCGACTACAGTAACAGCGCTACTCCCACGGTTAGACAAAAAGTATAAAACCCTAGAAGGCATTCCAGCATGTTTAACTGGACATCCAAAACCAGATTCAGTGATAATGCCGGCAGCGTAAAGGCGCTCTAAAAACCTGTCTACCCCAATCTCTGCTCCACTGGATAAAGAAGGGAGATGATTAGACAACATTGCGAAAATGTTTTTCCTCAGTGTCGAGACTCACAGTTAGAGCTGCGAGTTTTGGAACAATATTATAGACAATTGTGGGCTGACATCTCCCCATATATTGACCAACTCCCAGAATACGCAGAGGCAAGAAAGATCTAATAGGAGAGCGAGCCTCGGCAGAGATTATAGATTGCGTAAGGGATAGCGCCACCACTGCATTTTGACAACTTGCAGGTTCAGCGGTACTTATAAGACAAGACTGCCTTAATGCTACCACCTACAGACCAGAGGTAGAAAACAAAATATTAAATCTTCCGTTTGACTGTGAAGCTCTCTTTGGCAAATACGAAGATGAAGCCATGCAAGCAATTAAGATGGACACAGATATGGCCAGGTCACTGGGGGGACCCTCCAGTTCAAGAAGTTGCCCTTTTGTGACGCCAGAGGACGAGGGACACAAGCTTATAGAGGAGGATTTCAATAGTTCTGCTACCGCTCCTACGCACCTTCATCTCAGCAGTTTCTGCCGCAATATTTACAAAGGCAACTGCCCCAGGAGGCCTACACCAGACCTCATCCTAAAGGGAGAGCAATGCTTCAAGGAAAGGAAACAGGTTGTCGCCAGTGACCTGCTACAGGCTCTGGCTTTTATGCAGCTCCAACGCTAAGACTGGGAGAAAAAATATCCTGGTTCATACAGAAGTGGCATGAGATAACATCAGACTAGTGGGTGCTACAGCTGGTTCAATTCTGCCACACCTTAGAATTTACTCAGATCCCACCTTCACACCCACCACATACCTCCATTCTAAAACATCTAAAACTTCTCAGGTTGGCGGTCAAGGTCGTGATCAGAAACGTAGCAATAGAGAGAGTCCCTTTCTCACAACAAGGAAAAGGATCCTACTCTCATTTCTTTCTAATTCGCAAGAACTGGAAGGAATGGCGACCTATCCTCAGAGATCTCAACAAATATCTGAAAAACCAATCATTCCGCATTGTCACATTGCAGGATATTCTCCTGTGTTTAAACCATGGGTACAATATGTCAACTCTGGATCTACAAGATGCATATTTGCACATCACAGTCCATCCCAACCACAGGAAATTGTCGGCAGCCACTTCCAGTTCAAAGCCCTTCCCTTTTGCCTGACATCAGCTCCCAGAATATTTACACAGTGTCTAGATCCGTTGGCAGCATTCTTACAGAAACAAAAACACCAACTATTCCCATACTTAGACGATTGGCTCATAAAAGCAGATTCCAGCCGAGCTGCTCAGAGGTCCACAAAAGGTTGCATCGACCTATTCAGACACCCCTGGCACCCCTGACAAGCTCACCTTTACCTCCCTCAGAACATAATTACTTGTGAGCACTAGTGCTTTGAAAATCTGAGGGACTGGAGCTTCTGTCAGGAGGGCTCTACAGGGGGGTGTCGCCTGATTGGTGGACTCTTAAGTTTAGTCTTACTCTAAATGGGAAGAAATCAAAACTGCAACACTAGACACTTTAAGCAATAAGGCCTGTCCCACATTAGAAAGGCAAAGAAAAATCATATCCTCAGCATAGTCAGTTCAGAGGAAACAGTCTTTTTCAGTACACCTCTACAAGTCACTTTTGGGGATGATATTGTCATGCATTCAGCCAGTTCCATTCTGCCATCTAAGAATGCGATCCCCTCCAAGAGCAATTAGATCTTTAATGGCTTCAGACAACAGGTTCTTTCAATGATACCAGCAAAGTCACTCCAGTAATGGTCAAAGCACCTTGTTGGTGGACACAACAGTCAAATCTTGCAATAGGCCTTTCCTTTTCACTTCCACCTTCCCCTGCTGGGATCACCATCCGGGATTGTAGAGGAATGCATTTTTGATGACATGGTGCGGGTCGTTGCCTATGTTTTCCACCCATTCCTCTGATTACAAGGGTTCTCATGAAGATGAAGACAGAACTTTGCAGACTAATTTTGATAGCTCCATATTGGCCTTGCCAACATTGGTTCTCAGAGCTTCTCCTCCTCTCAGAGAAATACGGCATTCCACTGAAGATCCCACTAGATCTTCTGGCAATGAATGGAGGCCAAGTCCTACACCCTGACCCCAAGTCTCTTAAATTATTGGCCTGGCTCCTGAACACAATGAATTCTCCCATCTAAATATCCCTCCAGAATGCAGAGAGGCCGGAGCAGATAGTACAAACAAGACTTACTCTCACAAATGGAAAATGTTTTGTTTATGGTGCCAGAGGGGACAGATACATCCACTGTCTTCATCGCTGGGGCACATATTGCAGTACCTATTACATCTGGCATCTTCAGGATTAGTTCATGCATCCATTAGACTTCAACTGTCCGCCATATCTTGTTTCAGACGTTCTCCGACATCTCCTTCTTTATGGACCTCCAGATTAATCAAACAGATTCTCTAAGGATTGTTTAGAGTCTTCCCTGCAGTACAACCCCCCACCCCTCCCCATCTTGGCATCTGAACACAGTACTATCACAGCTCATGATACACCCATTTGAGCCTATTCAGAGTGGACCTAGGATATTTATCTTGGAAAGTTGCTCTTCTTGTGGCTCTAACTTTGGCCAGACGCATCAGTGAGATCCCAGCTCTCACTATTCAAGAGCCCTTTCTCCAAATTAAAGATGACAGGGTAGTACTTCGCACAAACGCTACGTTTGTCCCTAAAATGTCATTGGATTTTCACATCAACGAATCTTTGATTTTAAAAACTCTCTTCCCAAACCCGTCAACACCATCCAAAAGGGCTGTTCACTCTTTTGCCGGCAAGAGATGTATCAAATTCTACTTAGATAAGACCAAAAGCTTTCGTAAATCTAACAGCTATTTGTGGTTACAGTGCTTCTCGGAAAGGACAACCCCTTTCCAAACAGAGCATAAATAGATAAATGCAAGAAAAAATTAACAGGACCAAGGCACTCCACAAACAATAATGCGTCAAAAGTAAAATGAAGTTGCTGGAAATATTTTATTCCTTTTGAAGATGGAGATGAAAAGTGTTCAGTGAGTATAAATGTCCATAAATGATACAACAGAAATCAGCCAACACGTGTTTCGTCCTATCGGACTTTTTCAAGGCTCAGAGACTATGATAGGGACCAACAAATGTCCGTGAAAAGCTTCTGACGAATTTTCAGCCAAGTCGTCACTAAAATCAAAAGAAGTAGAATGTTCCAGTAAGAATGATAAATGGTGTTGAAAAGAATGATGATTTTTCCAAATTGTAGAAAGATAACGTTCAGTTTAACCTCATAAATGAGAAGGAAAAACACTATAGGATTGTAACTGGACACATATCTGAATGTAAACCCGTCCCAAACTCCGGAGCCGGAAGTAGCTAGAGTGTCCGGTCGCGTGGAGCGCGTAATAACGCTGCCGTAACATGTGCAACCCATAGATAAATAGCGATCGCAATTCAGTTCTGTCACAGGGCAGCAGGCAATCCACTACAAGCTTCAGTACATGCTAATTCCACAAGATTGGCATCATACTCAATGCCATTCTTCCCTGGTGTACCCCTGCAGGACATTTGCGGAGCAGCTACCTGGAATAGTACACACACCTTTACAAGACACTACTGTCTAAAAACAATCCCTCAAAGGGATATGGCTGATGGATAAGCAGTCCTGAGGTATCTTTTCTGTTAAAGGTGAGCTAACTGTTGCTTCCCACCATCCTTTTTCTAGTACTGCACATTGCATAGCACATAGTGAAGGTTTTCTCTAATGTATCCTCAAATATTTTTCTACACCTTATGGGTTACATAAATGGGCTGTTCATGTTTTTATTGCTGCTCCTAACACAACATATACAGGAAATTATATTATTTTTATCATAGTACAATGTGTCAGACATACTGCTTTTTGCGCTCTGATTCAAGCATGTGAATCTAAGAAAGTTCCAATAATGGAGTAAGAAAATAAGTTACTTACCTGTAACTGTAGTTCTTCAGTATTGGAATATTTCATAGATTCACTTGCGACCCACCCTTCTCCCCCTGACAGCCCCACCTTCACCTCTCTCAGAACATTATTACTTTGAGGCACTAGCAATTTGAAAATTTGAGGGACTGGAGCTTCTCTCAGGAGGGTTCTACGGGGTGGTGTCGTCTGATTGGTGGACTCTTAAGTTTAGTCCTTTTTTACATAATGACTCTGAATAGACACTACACTGAAAGGCCTAAGGCTTCTATTGTTATGTCTACATTGACCTTACTGTTCTAAGGCACTGGGGACTCCCATCTCAACGAAGGGGAATATTTCAAGCATCTGAATCTATGAAAGATTCCAATACTGGAGATCTACAGTTACAGGTAAGTAACGTATTTTCATCCAATGGAACCACTTTTTTCTCAGCAACATTGGTTTGAAAATCAACAGAGGAACAAAGCACTTATCTTAAGAAATCGTGTTGAACTAAATCTAGGGCCTGATTCACAAAGGTAAACCGAGTGTACTGAACCCTGCGCACGTTAAGTATCAGGAGTGCAGAGGCATAAAACTCCACATGTTTGTGAATACCAGAAAGTAGTACATTTACCCAATGTTTATCTTTGTGATTTAGGCCTCTACTGTGGTTTCCCTTCTGTTTTAGCAACTTTGAAATAAATTAACCCATAATCACAGAAGTGAAGACCATACTATATATTTGAAAACTATTTTCTGTGAGCACCTGACTAGTGTTCAGCATTTTGTAAAGACCTCATTTAAAAAACTCAAGTAACCAGGAATGTGATTTGTTTTAAGACAAGAGCAGTTATGGGGTTCAAGAGAAATCAATTAAGCGCAATTTGTATATTAGCAAGATCATTTGTGTAATACTTAATTTTATGATATGGCTTGTTAAACAGAGGGATACTATTGTGAGCAGTGCAAACCAAGTAGCTAATTCCCTACAGTCAAAATCATGGTACAAGTTTAAATGTGTATGAAAGACTAAGGAACCATGCAGCTCAGAGCATAACAATTGTGAGACATTTTAAATTTTGATGACTGTTGCCCCAAGTTAGATTTTGGCAAAGGGGGAAATGCATTGCAAATGCAACGGAGTACCCTCTCTGCCAAAGTGAAGGTCCTTCCGCCTCATTTAGAGTTGGCTGTCCTTCACTGTGTTGACGGCAGAGACTCCTTCGTCTCTACCAATGGCATACACCTCCGACAGCCTGGTAGAGGATTTGCCATTTGTCCACCTGGAGTAATTATAGTGGGCAGACTAATTGCAAGTTTTAACTGTCTGTCATTGCCAAGCAAAACCTGTTGGTAAGGGGCAACAAATACTACAAAACAACACTTACACCATGAGAGAAAACTCTCATGAAGAGGGGGGTCATTGCTTTTTTTATTTTCAAAAAGAAAATCCGCCTTTGGGGTTTTGATTTTGAGAATAAAAAAATGTTGAAAGTTTAACGGATATCTCCATCATGTTGATGGAACCGTCCGTCAATCATCAGTGCCTTTACAGAATCCACTGTGACAGATGTTTCTGGAAATGCAAGAGATCTCTTCTGGGATGGCGGACATCTCTAAATTTGGCAGGAGAAGTATCCTAACTATGGCGAGAGTAAAGTACTCTATACACCAAAGTCAAAATCAGGCCTTAATACTGCAAGGTTTGCTATTGAATAAATCGAAAAGAGAATGGAAAAAAATAGTATGATATTGTAAAGGCAAGCAACAGAAGTTGCTCATTAAAGGGTAACTGGTAGCATATGTGTACTTAATGTGATCGCTTCTTTCACCCTGAAAAGCAGGGAGCAGTCAAGATAGTCAGGAAGTGAAGGCAAAAGGAAGAGCAAGGGTAAGTATCATGAAGCAAACCAAGGCCCATATTTATACTTTTTTAGCACCGCATTTGTGTCTGTTTTGACGCAAAAACAGCACAAACGTACAAAATACAATTTTGCATAAAAAAAGATGCAAATGCGTCCCAAAAAAAGTATAAATATGGGCCCAAATCTCTTTTCCTCTCTCTCCCCTCCCTCTCCATCCTCTGTCATGCAATGACTTCATACTAGTGGGTGCTGCAGATCATTCGACATGGTTACACCCTCCCCTTCACATCTGTCCACCCTCCTCATGTTCCATTGTTTTTTTCACACTACTGGAGATCATGCCTTCATTCTGGTACAAGAAGTTTAGTCTTTGTTGGCTAAAGCAGACTTAGAGAGGGTCCTGGAAGTGGAGAAAGCAAAGGGCATTGCTCCCAGTATTATTTGGTGCCCATTTAGGTTTAACATTAGTTTTATCCTGGTTGCCAAATTCATACCACCGGCTACATCCAGCTGGCCAGTGAGAAGTGCAAAATAAATAATGACAAGTTAAATAAAAGTATCTGATGCCCCCCTAATTGGTTTATTAAACAGTATTGGTGTGGTAATTTTTGGGTCTAATAGGTCCTTGTATACTACTATAAGGCTTCGGCCACTCACATATTTCCTTGAGTTTATCTGGGTAAAAGTTGAGAAACCTCTTTTGGGATAAGCCTACTCCTCTAAAATAGCATGGACTTTGTAAGATCTATATTCTCATGTAATCATGAGCCGGAATTTATGTATGACAGTGCTTCCCAAAATTTTTAGAACCAGGACCCAATTTTGTTTCCCCCTTACTGTCAGCCTTGGCATGGTAGACTGCTAGTTAGCATACCTGGCCCTTTGTGATCCTGACCAGGTAAAGTGTTTTTAACTGTGATGCCAATGTTGACATTAACACTGACTTCAGTGTCATTGCTTTTGACTTCTTCAGCATCCTGCCACCAAAAGATGGCCTCAGAAGTATTATTTTCAGCAACTGCTTCAAAAACTGAAAAGGTTGTGCCAGGTGCAAAGGAGAATGCTAAAATGTGCAGGAGAGACAGAGATACTATGGTGCCAGAAATAGAGTGGCAGACTTCCAGGACCAGACTCTGGCAGAGCATTTATCTACTGTCCAAAGTATGCCCGTTTTGAAGCTTTGTGTAAGTCTGATTCTGTTGGCCTGGAAAAGCCACTTTCCACAACATTACGAAGATGATGACATTGAAGGTGGCAATACACTGGCTTCTGCTTGGGCTTCCAGAATGGCAGTAGGTTAAACACCTCACTAGAGAAAGAAAGCTCATTCCAGACTTGTCCTCCTGTGAAGGACTTAAACTTTTTTGTCATGATCATCAGGAAGGCTGATGAGACACTGAAACCTTTCCACAGTGGACACAAGATTCAATCTGCTTATGGAAATCTTTCAAGTAGGTTAGCACCCCCTATTGACTTGAAATTAGTCGCCTCTCCTACCCGTTGTAGTGGCTTGGGGGAAGCTTTCTTCTACCCTCGGAGGTAAACAACATGTTTCCCAGTCCCATCAGCAGTGCTGAGCATGGAAGACATTCCTGCATACAAACTTTAACCTAAGAGCCATTTTGGAGTCACTGTACATCTGTGATGGTTTCCCCTTAACAGCAGGATGCCAGTAACAATTTATTTGACTAGCCGAACGAATCCCCAGAAACCAAACCATTCTTTCCGAAGGGGAATCAGCGTTGGATTCCTAAATCTGGAACATTATATAGGATGCTAACCTAAAAGGTAACCACAAACCATGCCTGGAAAGATTCTCATCATCAATAATAACCCGATATCAACCCAGAGGTGTCCTTTCAGTCAATTCGAGCCTTTGTCATCGCACACCTCAGTGTATACCGACATTGAATTGTCAAGATGCACATCCGATTTCAGAGAAAAAAAGTGTTATGCAGAACACTCCAAACCGACGGCTCTGTCTAGTGAAGTAGCATTTGATTAACTTTAAAAATGAGGAAAAAAAACGTTCCTTCAAATGATTTTAAGGAAAAACGACTAAGGTAAAGCAGATAAACGAGGCTTCTGATACAAGAAAAGTCGTAAAAGGGACATCAGCAATCGAGAGGGAAGGCGGAGGAGGTCAACATGTATCACGGCTAAAAAACGAACCAAATAGAGGCGCAGAGATACACAGTTGGGAGGGGAGAAATCTAGTTGTGTACAGGAAGAGGTTTAGATAAAGGAAAGGTGGGGGAGAGAGAGACAGATGCAAGGTGTTTGGGGTAGTTATGCTTCCTCCAGTGACACCCCCAAACAACCAAAAGTAAGGATAGACTAGGAAAAATAAAGTGCCTGAGTGAATATGGGTTTTCACTGTAAAGGGGTAACTAGAGATTTATGTGATCACTTTAGTTTATTCAGCACCGTGGGAATTAGATCCATTTGGTAAAAAAGCAAGGAAATAGGTTTGTGATGCAATCGTTTTTTTACATACGTTTTCACATATCACGTGGCAAGAAATAAAATACAATTTGCAAATGTCAAGCTCCATTACTTTTCTAGTGGAGATACTAAAAGGAACTTTTATGAGCTCAACCTCTCTTATGCTGGATTTTGTGTCATTAAATGGATGTACACAATCCTGCATTCTGAACTTTTTTTGCTAGGAAATTCTGTTGTATTTCTTTTATTTAATCTTGACAAATTTGGCCCTTCACCATAGGACCTAAAGCTACTCTGAGAAACCTGTTGGGCTGCAGATTAAACGAACTGTGGTCTGGGTTTAGTCACCAAAGAAAATGGAATGGTTATTGGGGCCGCTCACTTTGAAGGATAAGAGCCCATCCGCATTAGAATGTTTAGAAGAATCAGTGTCTCCTCAGGCCTCAAAATGAAAAGTGGACTTTTTGGAAGTAAAACGAAAAGTGCTGCTTTGTATCCGCAATGATGAGCTCCTTCTCCAAGTCTGGCAGCTTTGTGTGTCCCTGGCCTAAGGTGTGCTGTCTGTGGTGCACAAAATACTAAACGCAAATCCTAGAAAGAGCTTTGGAATGCGGTAGAATTTGCTACGAAGGTTAATTCAACACTGTTGACTATAGACATACATGAGACGTTTCCAAAACAAAAAGGAAGATTATGCATATCATTATGTAAGACAAAATCATCTGCTATAATATATATTTATATAAATCATAATCTCAGCCAATGTAGTCCTTTATTAAAATTAAATACAAAGTATCATTGCTATAGAAAACAGTATCTGTGATCAGTCGAGTATTTTCTTATTAGTGTGCTAATCAATACCAAATCAGATCAAATGAATTGTTTTGAGAATATCATATTTAAAAAAAAAACTTTTTTAGATAAAAACTCAGCTCGCAAAGCATTTGTACATACTTTTCAAGCAAGAAAAAAGTAATCAGATTTAAAACACCCGTTTAGTAAATTCAATTTACATCAAACTCCTTATATCATGATTTTCCTGAAATTAGAAAAAGAACAGAAAGAGTTGCACATATAAAATAACAGCCCAATTCCTTTGTATATACTTCTCATACCGAAACCAGGTCTTATTAAACTTATTTACTCTTCCAATTAGTATTAGGCACGCCACACGCCTTTATATAAATAATCCTGATTAGCTGAGTAGGAAACCTTTTCTCCTGGAGTACTTTCCCCAAAACAAGCAGCGAATAAAATTGAATGACTTTTCCTATTGTTTCTATCAAAAACGTAGTGTTTGAATATAGTTGGCGTCCCAAAATAAATCCGTTTTTAAGAAATGTTATAAAAATCCTTTGTTAAAAGGTGATGCTCTTGATCTCCTTGTCCCTAATGAACAGTCATTTGGATAGGCTAGAAATTCTGCTGACAGCAATACAGCATTAAAGATATTAATGATACGTACCAGAAAGAGGACAACATGTTTATTTGAATTTCATGATTTTAAATATCTCTTTCTAATTGAACTTCCATCTGTTATTTCCCTATTTTCCATATTTCATATGTGATTTTATTACTACTGTTTTTTACTACCAACACTGTCTTCACCAAATACAGGCCCATATTTATACTTTTTTAGCGCCACATTTGCGCCGCTTTTTGATGCAAAAGTGGCACAAACTTACAAAAAACAATTGTATTTTGGAGGTTTGCGCCGCTTTTGCGTCAAAAAGCGGTGCAAATGCAGCGCTAAAAAGTATAGATATGGGCCACAGTGAGTGCATGGTTCTTGATTAATATATTTCTATAGTGTATTATGCACCTTCTGTCTATATAAACTTGTATGTTTTATTCTGGTCACATCTTTTACATTTTTAGTTTTTTTTTACATTCATTGTGATCGCACTACATTATCATTACTGGCAAAATGCAGGAGCATTGTTGCTTAAAACTATTAATACCCCTGTCCATTTTGCTACACTGGTTGCTCCTGTATTCACATATACTACCAAAATTTCCATTTACACGTCATAATGTATATTACTGACACATTATATCTACATTTGTTTGCACACTTTAACGCTACATCTGTTTCAATTACTATGCTTCATATCACTTCATTCTATTCCGCTCTATGCCACTGCACTCTATGTTACTACACTCTATGCCACTTCTTTGTTTGTCACTCCACATTGCACCACTCCACTGTATGCTTTTACACTCTGTGCCACTCCAGTCTACATCACTCCACTATACGCCTCTCGACTCTATTCTACTGTACTCTATTCCACTGTGCACAACTCCACTCTAGGACACTCCACTCTAGACTATTCTACTCTGTGCCAGCCCACTGTGCAACACTTAATGTACACCACTACAATGTACACTATTTCAGTGTACAGCACTCTACTTAACACTACTCTGCTGCATGCCACTCCATTATAAGCCGCTCCACTCTGCTACAATCCACTGTATGCTATTACACTGTACACCACTCCATTCATGCCACATCCAAACTACGTCACTACACTCTACGCTACTACACTCTATGTAATTCCACTGTACAACACTCTATGCCACTCTGTGCTACACCACTATAAATCAATACACTGTACGCCAGTAAATTTAACGTTATTTTACTCTAAACCACTCCGCGCTACGCCACTACTTCTTACGCTACTCCACGCCACTCCACTCTACAACACATCACTCTTTGCTACTCCACTGTACGCTTTTCCAATCTGTCACTTTGGTGTACCCCACTACAGTGTTCAGCACTCCACAGTACTCCAGTGCATTCTATTGCAGTGTATGCTACTCAATAGTACCGGAAGCCACTCCAGTCTACACCCCTCCACTCTATGCCACTTTCCTGTTCACCAATCCACTACACACTATTCCATTCTATGCCACTCTACTCTTTGCTATTCTACTGTATGCCACTTCACGCCACTCCACGCCATTGCACTGTACACTACTCCACAGTATGCTATAACACCCTACCACACTCCATTCCACTCCACTTTTTGCTACTCCACTGTAAGCTGTTTTACTGTGCATCACTCCACTCTACTCCACTACACTTTACAGCACTCCACTGTATGCTAGTCCACTCTAAGTCACTTCACTCTATGACCCTCCACTGTACCCCATCCCACGCCACTCCACTGTACACTATTTTGCTGTACACAACTACACTCTATGCAGCTCAACTGTATGCTATTTGATTCTATGCCACTCCACTGTACCCCAATCCACTGTATGCAACTCCACTGTACTCCACTCCACTGTATGCCACTCCACTCTACACCACTCCACAGTACTCTATTCTAATCAGTCACTCTAGTGTACGCCACTCCACTGTACACTGTTTCGGTGTATGCTAGTCTACTATACACTATTCCATTGCATACCTATATACTCTACGCCACTTCCATGTATGCCCCTCCAGGGTATGCTATTCCACTGCATGCCACTCCACTGTACGCTATTCCACTGCATGCCACTCCACTGTACGCTAACCCACTGTATGCCACTTCCGTGCACGACATTTCACTGTACAGCACTCTACTACAATCTAAGCTATGCTATTCTACTGTACGCAACTCCACCCTACGCCATTTCACTCTACCCTACACTACTGTATGACACTCCAGTGTATATCACTACAGTATATGCCGCTCAACTGGACGCTATTCCATTCTACGGCAGTGCACCGTACACCGCTTCAATTTATGCTATTCCACTCTGTGCTGCGCCATGCCACTCCATTATATGCTATTTCACTTTATGGGACTCCATTGTGTGCTAGTCGGCAGTACCACAATCCACTTTACACTATTCCATTCTTCCCCACTAAACTGTATGCCAACCCAGTTAAGGACACTCCGCTATACGCAACTCCACTGTGTGCTACTCCTCTCTACTCCACTCCACTCCACTGTATGCTATTCCATTTGACATCACTCCACACTATTCTACTGTATGTCACTCCACTACATGCCGCTCCACTCAGTGGCACTGTATACCACTTCACTGCAGCAAACTGTACCACGCTCTAGTCTACTGTACCCCACTCCACTGTACAACACTACTCCACTCTATGCCACTACACTGTACTCCACTCTACAACACTTTCACACATTCAGCAACATGGTATAGCACTCCACCGTATGATACGCCACTCTACTCTAGAACACTTTACTCCATTGTATGCTATGCCACTACATTGTACTACCCTCCACGGCACAGTACTATATGAAATGCCACTCTACTATATGACACTTTAGTCCACTTTATGCTATGCCTCTCCACTCAACTACATTGTATGACAGTTTAGCCCACTGTATGACTCTCCAATGTATGCGGTGCAACTCTAAATACTCTACTGTACTTATCAAACTGCACTCTACAACACTCTACTACACTGTATGCCACATATGATACTGTACTAGTGCATGCCCCAACACTGCACTGTACACTCTACATGATGCCATTCTATGACTCTACTCAACTCTATTCCATTTAACAACACTCTACAACATTTGACTCCACCACACTACAGTAGATGATACTCCACTGTACAAGACTTGACTGTACTGCAAGACACACCGCTCTACTGTACAACACACCACTTTACAATACTCCACTGTATAACACACTATGCCACTACACTTCACTCCACTGCACTTCACAACACTAAACTCTGACACTACTCTGCACAACTCTTTCCTTTACATTATGACACTGCATTTAACAACACTCAATTAAATGACACTCAACACTATGATTTAAAACACATTTTTATTAAAAAAATAAAAAAGCAATAATAAAAATAACTAGATGTAGTTAGGGAAACTTTATTTGTTCTTTATATACAACACCAACTTAAACTAAACAAACTGGAGAAATGATAGTTATAATTTAAATTTCTAGTTCATGCACCACTTACATTTATAATTTATGCACCACCTTCAATTTACTAAATGTTGCGCACCTCTGTACACATTCTTCTTGTATCAATCGCCCGCTACATTAACTGTTACTCACCACTCTACCATGCACTGTGTTCTTAGAAATTAAGGGCTCATTCTGAACACGGCGGGAAACCATGGTGTTCTTTTCATTGACCGCCAGCCACCTTGGGACCCCTGGCCGAATTACAAACATACTGCTGGGCCAGCAGAATGCAGGGCCAGGTCAATGTCTCAGCGGGTGCAGCAGCACCCGTCGTGCAGATCACTGCCCGTAAATCGGGCAGTGTCCTACTTTCCCTGGTGGGGGAACCGGCCAGGGAAAGGCAGGAGGAAACAGGGTTCATTATCCAGAGGGCAGCGCTGCTTGCCGCGCTGCCCTGTCTGATAATGATATCCACCATCGTCATGCTGCCTGTCGGCGGTAGCCTGGCAGTGGCGGAGGGCCACCACAGGCGGCCCTCCCTGTGTTCATATTATGGCAGATCAGACCACCATGCTGGCGGTGGCGGTATTTACCGCCACCGCCAGCATGGTGGTCTGAACCGCTGTGATCATAATGAGGTCCTACGTCTTTTCTGGTGTCATAAGTGTTATTGTAAGTGATTTCACATGCTATTAGTTATATAATATGCAAGGGTATCGCCAGTGCATAGAAAAAGGGCGTGTGATTGTTGATGTAGTGTGGCGATTGATGCGAGATCTGTATACTTTGTAGTGTAAGCAATCCTTAGCCAGGTGGAATGATAAACCTCACAGCTAGTAGCATGATGGTGGGGAATACTCATTTGAGATATGGTAATGCAGGAGCTTCCGGGTGTGAGCGAGGTGGCATGAGCTGATCTCCGAGACTCAACCTAGCCCCAAGACCTGAAGGAGCCGGAGTATGCAGTAGGAAGCACTGTGCCCCTGCAGAAATTCAAGGTGATTTGGCTGCCACTGCTGAACACCATTCAGGAGTGCCAATGGCGGCTTTGCTAGTTCCGGCAGCTGCAGCGGCCTTAAAGACAGCTGTAGAGGATTTGGCAGCTGCTGTGCCAGCTGGTTATGGAGCTGCCTCCTTCTTGAAAAGAAACACTGAAACTTCTTAGGGAGCTCCTCGAGTGCTGGACCAGCATATGGGAGAGAGGTAAGGTGATAGGTAGGGTTAACTGATGTCCCGGATTTCCCCGGACAGTCCCGGTTTTTGAGGAAGTGTCCCAACACATTTCTAAAAATGGAAGAAATGTCCCGGTTTTTGGGTAGTGCCCGGGTTATTCAATGAAATGTCCTGTTTTTCAGTAGTATGTGGGTTGAGCATGTGCACTGGGGTAAATTAGATGTGCTCATGCTCACTTTTCACTGCTAGTAAAGTTGCAGCATGATTCCACTTAGGTTGGCGTTGTAATGGGAATGGAAATCCTATCAAGAGAAACATTTTCTCTCTGGATTTCACTTCTCTTTCTACAAAGCAGCAACAACATTGTTGTGCCAGCTGTCAGAAGAAGAGCACGACCCTGCTCAGCTCACAAGAGTCAGAGGCCACCGTCTGCAGCAAGATCAAGCCAGCCACCTGCATTACCCTGCTAATCAGGCAGCTGCCAAAGGGGCCTGGAGTGGAACCATCCTGCTTGACCCTTCACCAGCCCTAACAGCACCAGCAAGACGGGACCCAGGGAGAAGGTAAGGAAAGCTTGGGGGGGGGGGACACACGAAAGAGAAGGGTTGAAAGGGAGCACGAGACAGGATAACATGGGGGGTGTCCTGACATAGGCTTAACATCTTACACACTTTACACAGTTAAGTGTTCCAGTGCTCTTAAAAAGCTGTTTCATGTTCGCTTCTGTTTAACAAAGTTGAGACTGACGTTTTGTCCCCAATTACTGAGTTACTGCTTTCTTAGTAAGGAAAGATACAGGCCCTCACCGCCGAGATCAGTGCTGGTGGTCTACAGAAGACCGCCAGCGCGACGGCCCCCCCACCGGCTGTATAATATTTTCCCTGCTGGGCCGGCGGGCAGAAACAGTGTTTCAGCCCGCCGGCCCAGCAGGAAACAGGGCCTTAACATGGACATGGAGCCGCCACTAATGTGGGTGGGCGGCAGGTCCAATAGCACCCGTCGCACAGATCACTGCCCGTAAATTGGGCAGTGACCTGCGTGACGGGGCACTGCACGGGGGCCCCTGCACTGCCCATGCCAAGTGCAGGGGCCCCTAGGGGGGCCCAGAGCACCCCCTTCCGCCAGCCTTTCTCTGGTGGGGGAACCCGCCAGGGAAAGGCTGGGGATAACAGGATACATTATCTGGAGGGCAGCGCTGCTTGCATTACTGCCCTGTCGGATAATGTAATCCACCTTCGTCAGGCTGCCTGTCGGTGGCAGCCTGGCAGTGGCGGAGGACTGCTTGTGGTAGTCTTCCCTTGTTATTTATATGGCGGTAATTTCCGCCGGCATAGCGGTCTTGGCTGCCATGTACATAATGAGGGCCACAGTCTCTTTTTCAAAAGGAATTTTGTAAAGCAGTAGGACGCTGCCTGAAAAGGTTGTTTGCTGACTCCATTGAAGTGTTAATACACTTTGCACACATCTTTCTCAATTCGATTATGTGTCAAAGTAAATGAAGATTGTACCTGCCTTCTTCATTGAAATATTTAATGAACTTTTTAGGATATAGCAATATGAACTTAATATCATCTCCCCATGTTTATGGGTTAAACAAATACCAATTACAGAGCCCTGAGGAGAATTATATTTTGCTGTCAGTGGATGCGTTTGAATGTTTAGCGCCCAAAGCCTGCGTTATTGCTGTGCGTCACGTGAAAATGGCGCATGTGTACCTGTTCTGGTTTGTTTGAAGAGAGTGATGCATTTTCCACAGAAAACATTACTGCACTTTTTCTTGTTTGCAACATACTGGGTTCGCATAGACTGCCCTGGTCTGTGCTAACAGTGTGATCCTTGCTCATTTGTCCTTTGTGCCTGTATGTGTAGTTTTACCTTTAATAACATTTTGGGTCAGATCTACAAGAAAGTGCTTCATCGGTCCCGATGCGCCTCTTTTCTTGCACTGCCCCAGCCCCACCTAACGACACCATGGTTGCTCCGTATTTACAATACAGCACACCATGGTGCTCGTTTCCACAATAGTGACATAATTCATGATGCTACTGTGGCGCTTTGCTGGATTAACACCATAAATTATGGCGCTAGTGCAGCAAAACACTAGTTAGGCCCATAGATTACTATGGGCCCGTCACTTTAACGTCTGCCCTGAGCAGGCATTAAAAATGACAAAAAAATGTTGCAGTGAAATCTTCTAGGTTTCACTGCAACATTTTTTGCAGCCTCCCTGCATGGGAATGCCGCCCTGCATACATTATACCTGGTGTAGGCATGTGGGACAAAGAGTTGCAAATGTGGTGCAGGGAAATGGCCTCCTTAATGCCACATTAGCGTCTTTTTTTCTATGTCTATGACAGCTGTCAAGTAGTCCTACTTTTATGTCAATGGTTGCGGCAAACTGTATTCCTACTTCTATGTCTATGACCTGTCCCAGGTATTTGTTTTGAGAATCTGGACACCCTATTCATAGGGCCACGGTGCATTATCACGAGGTGCGGAAGTGGCGGTTATTAAGCCGGTGCCTCACTGACATGGTCTGACATGGGCCACGCACCCCTCCATCGCTTGGGTAGCACTCTCAGCGTATTTGAATCGACTTTTCATACTGTTACTTTGTGGCATATTATTCTACATTTGGTTTATTCGCTGTATCAGGATGGCTCTATGAAGAGATGAGAAGACATGTAACGTTGGAGGAGTGATGTGCCGTAGCCACGGCTTAAGTGGCTGTGACTAGCAATAAGTGGTGCAAGGCCGTGTTGGAGGCAAAGAAGAGTGACAGGGTGACTTGAAATACTGGCTGGAACCTGGTAGGGAAGGTTTGGGCCTGTGAGTGCCTATTAGCTGGTAAAATCAGTGACTCCTGTAAGCAAACAGTGGGGAGGGCATCCACATTCCTGCTTCCTTGTTGGCTCTCTCTCCCGATAAGTCACTCACACAATGACTCGCATAACGACTGTAGCTGCTCCTTTTTAGCTACTTAAGGTCCCATTGGAGTGTTGTTATAGGTGCTGCTGGGAAAATTCACCATCTTGTTTCGCTAGTGAGCAGAGCCAGCTCCTGCAGAAGAGGCCCAGCAAGGATTCGACATGGCTTGCAGAGCGCAGGGTGTTATCAACCTAAGTGATCATCTCCAGCTTAATTCCTCCCCTGTAGTTCTCAGCTCCTTTAGGTGGAAACATACTGCAACAAAACTTAGATCAGGGTGTATACTGCCCACCAGATTGCATCAAAGTCCAAAGCTAATTCATTGAAAAACAGAGCCCCCTATTTGGGAATATTCGAAGGAAGTGGCAAAATACCAGCATTCTTTCAAAAATGATCTGAAGAAAACCCTACTATTAGGGAAATGGTACAGTCAACGCGATTGGGGGAGTTGAAGGTTGAGGATATTTATCTCACTAAGCATGCAGAGGACCTGCGGGGTTCTCCCACTTCGAAACTGTATCAAATTCAAGTGCCGCTTTCTTCCAAAAAAGCTACAAAACTGTCTGTGGAGCAGCCCTTATCACGCATTTCGACAGGCTGCAAAGTTAGTGAGTTTTTACAAGCTCCCTCGGCCTCACCTTCCTCGCTAGTACTGGACCACACCTTACCTGAGATTTCACTGCTTAAACCTGTGTCTCTGGTCCTGACAGGAGTTTGGAAGCACAACCTGCAACCCTTAAGCAGCAAAAACAATCCATGGCCATTTTAACGAGAACACCTGGCCGTATGACCCCTGTTCATTCCAATCTCTCATCATCTCCGGACTTGCTGCTGAATCCTCCTATAAACATTTCAGCTGAATATGTATGCTTCTCTAGGTCTTTGCAGAGCCTCATGTGTATTTTATCATACATTCTCTCTCTATTGTAGAAGACCACTGATAGTTCAGATCACATTTTAAACATCTTATCAGTTCTGAAAGACTGTACTGAAAGAACTACCCATAAATTCAATTAGGAATTGTAGGAAGCTGGCCTGGTGTGTGGTGGGTACCTATGGTACTTACACCTTATACCAGGTCCAGGTTTCCCCTCTTAGTGAACTGTAGGCAGTGTCTAGAAGCCAGGCTCTCTAGAGGTAATTGTGGATGAGCAGCCAAGGCTTATGCAGGAGACATGCAAAGCTCATGCAATACCACTACAGTAGTTATACACAATAAAGAAAACACTTGGGGCCAGATGTAGCAAAGGGTTTTTCCCATTTTGTGTTAATGGGAAAATGTGTTTGTACATATGGCCCTTGGTTGTGCAAAAATAACGCTACTTTTTTGCACACAGTATCAGAAAATAAATGAGACACTCTCCAAAAGGATGTAAGTAATTACGCTATATATATATATATATATATATATATATAACAATGATAAACAGTGAGAGGCATAAAAAGGTTAGAAAACAGTGTAAAATAGCAATAAGCAATAATGGCCCTTGGGAGAGCCCAAACCATATACTAAGAAAGTGGAATGCAAACACAGGGCCCCCACCTAGGTAAGTAAATCATGTAGAGGGAAGGTGGGAGTACTAGGAAATCACTCAGGTCAGTAATATAGAACCACCCAGCGACCAGGAATGCAGGAGTAAAACACTGGACTTCCCCAAAACCACCCCAAAGGAGGAAAAGAAGACACCCAGAACAGACTGCAAGATCCCAGCAGTGGATTACCGAAGAGGGAGACCTGTGGAGGGAGGGGACCAAGTCCTGTATCTGTGGAGTCCAGGAGGAGTAGGGCATACTACCCACCGAGAGGTACTTATTGGAGTTGGTCGACGAAGAAGAAAGACAGGTCAGCACTGCAGTCCAGAAGCTGGTGAAGAGTTCCTGACAAGTGCAAAAAGTTTCCCACGCTGAAAACTGGATGCAGATGGGTGTCGGTGAAGGATTTTCACCAACAGGCCTTGGCAAAGGCAAACTCGCGGTTAGAGGAAAAGATGTGCTGCTGGGGACCAGCAAGGTCCAGAAGGACTCTACGCAGGAGGGGGAGTCACAGGGGACCTTCTGCGTCACAGAAGGCCCACAGGAACAGAGGCAGCACCCACAGGTGTCCCACAGAACAGGGATACAGAAGTCCCTGAAGAAGCCCATGCGGCACCACAGAAGATGCTCCCATGTCGCAGGAGGACCATGCAGGGGCCCAGGCGTTGCAGGATGGAGTGCTGGGGGCTGGAGCAACGCGGTGTAGGAGGCTGGCCTAGCTTATAGTGGGTACCAATGGTACTTACACCTTGTGCCAGGTCCATTTATCCCTTATTAGTAGAGTAGTAGTGTTCTAGCAGCTTAGGCTGATAGAGGTAACTATAGCAGAGCAGCCAAGGCTGAACTAGGAGACATGCAAAGCTCCTACCATGCCACTTATATCATTTAGGTACTATATCATAAGAAAGACAATACTTTACTAAAACATAAAGGTACTTTCTTTTAGTGACAATGTGCCAAAAATATTTCAGAGCATATACTCCCTTAGGAGGTAAGTAAAATACACAAAATATACACAACATACCAAATCAGGTAAGTAAAACAGTCAGAAAGTAGTGCAAACACTGCAGAATACAATAGGATGCAATAGGCCTAGGGGCAACACAAACCATATACTAAGAAAGTGGGATGCGAGCCACAAATGGACCCCTAGGCTAGTGTAGTGTGTAGAGGGTTGCTGGGAGTGTAAGAAAACACTAAGGGTGTCCAAGATACCCCACTCCAAGACCCTGGAAAGTAGGAGTAAAGTACTACTATTCCCCCAAAACACACTAAAGTCGTGATAAGGGATTTTGCAAAGACCACAACAGACTGCAAAGTATTGAACACAAATTCCTGGACCTAAGGACCTGCAAAAGAAGGGGACCAAGTCCAAGAGTCGCAAAAGTGTTCAAGGGGGCAGGAGCCCACTAAACCCCAGATGAAGGTGCAAAATGGCTGCCTCTGGATGGAAGAAGCTGAAGATTCTGCAACAACAAAAGGTGGTAGGAACTTCTCTTTCATGCCGAAGATGTCCTATGGCATGCTGGAGGATGCAGAGTAGTTTCCTTGGCAAAATACTGCAAACAAGCCTTGCTAGCTGCAAGAGTTGCGGTTAGAGAAAAAGGGTGCTGCCCGGGCCCAGGAAGGACCAAGATGTCGCCACTTGGGAGAGAAGACAGAGGGGGCCCTCAGCAACATAGAGAGCCCATGCATAAGCAGGAAACACCTGCAGAAGTCCTTGAACACGGGTTCAAGAAGACTGAACATGGCAGTCATCTCAACACTACAAAAGGAGGTCCCACAATACCGGAGATCAACTCAGGGAGCTGAGCATTGCAGGACAGAGTGCTGGGGACCTAGGCTCAGCTGTGCATGCAGGATTTCTTGGAAATGTGCAAAGAAGCCCTTGTAGCTGCAGTTCACGCTGTGCACAGGATTACCATCTGGAGAGGGAGGCAAGGACTTAGCTCCTCCAAATTTGGACAGTTGGACCACTGGACAGTCTGGGTCACTTGGGTCCACTACCTGTGTTCCAGGGGCCAAGCTCGTCAGGATGAGAGGGGTCCCCGAGTACTGGTGAAGCTGAAGTTTGGTGCCTGCTGAAGCAGGGGGAAGATTCCGTCGACCCACAGTAGATTTCTTCGTGGCTTCCAGTGCAGGGTGAAGGCAGGCAGCCCCCAGAGCATGCACCACCAGGAAACAGTCGAGAAAGACGGCAGGATTAGGTGCTACAAAATCGCTGGTAGTCTTCTTGCTACTTTGTTGCAGTTTTACAAGTGTCTTGGAGCAGTCAGAGGTCGATCCTTGGCAGAAGTCGAAGAGAGAAGTGCAGAGGAACCCTGATGAATTCTTGCAAGTCATTATCTGAGTAAAAGCCTGCTGGAGAGTCCCTAAATAGCCCTCATTAGTGGGTGAAGGGTGCCACGAGGGTTTTGGTTCTGAAAGGATCTTTGTTGTGCAAACTGACAAGGATAGTCAAATCTTCGAATCATTTGAAAAGAACAAAACTATCTGGAATTGGATTTCTGGCGCAATCAACTCAAAAAGGTGTGGTCAAACCCCTCTTTTGTGGATTCTGATAACTCTGATTTCCTGTCTTGGAACATTGCTGAGCTGATAAGGAATTTTGAATCTCTTCTGTCAGTTATTGAGGACAAGAACGTTATGATTTCTGCTTTACAAGAAACTTGGGAAACGTAGGATTTGGGGCTGAGCTTTAGTAACTTTAGTATTAAAGTAGTCAAGAGACAATTTGGTCGCCCTGTGGGGAGCTTAGCAGGTATGGTATCTGTAAAATATGATGTTGCAGTGTCTACTCTATTCAAAGAATATACTCGTTTCTTGACGCTATCAGTCTCTGGTCTGCCATTAACCACGAAGAATAAAATGGGGCAAAAGATTTGCCCAGACTTGAAATTAATGAACACGTATTATACTGATGGGCAACTGTAATGTAAAGATTTCGCTCAAACAGCTAAGGGAAGATCTCCAAAGAGAGAAAGAAAATGCTTTGACTATTCCCAGTCGAGCCTTGTCATGTCAGCGGGAGTATGAGGCTGGTAGACAACTAGGTACTCTGCTAAATAGCTTAAACATGGCTAAATTAAATGATAGGTGTGTGGGTGATCAGCCAGAGCAGCCAACGTTTGAAAACAGGAGGATGATTTCAATGATTGATTATGCCATAATCTCTTCTGAGAATTTTGGGTTGGTGAAGGACTTAGAGGTGGGTGAACTTGCTGGTAGTGACCATAAACTACTTGTACTCAAGTTGTCCAGCGGAGGTTACCGAAGAAACCTTTGGTTTAATAGTCAGCCAATGCACTGCAGAAATGAGGGGAGATTATTGTGGTCTGCTAGATAACAACTCCACACTATAAATGGTATGATGGGGTTTCTGAATTGCCAATTTAATCTTCCTCCACATCACACAGTACAGGATTTCAAAAAGCTCATTGCCTGCATAAGGGACAAGCTGTCTGTGGGTTTAGATAGGGGCGTGTTAGGAAGGACTCATTTAGCTCAGATTAGGCATGAAAATGGTCAGCTTTATATAAGAGTCATATAAAATATGTGGAGTGCTTAGGGAGTGCCTAATAAAAGACACAGAAAAAACTTTAAAGAAAGAAATGCAACAAATAAGGTGGAGGGAAAAGGAGAGCCTCTGGACAAAGGCAATAGTCTCCCTTCAAACCAGCAACCTTACGGGCTTCTTGTTTAGAACCAATAGTATACTGGGGCTATCAACAAAAACTGCTGCAACACCAATTCCTGAAGAAACCTGGGACAACTGTATATCTGAACTGTTTAAGGTAAGAGAGAGGGAGAAAAAAAGTGCCCTGAGACCTCTGGTGATGTGTTCTTTAGAAAAAGGGGGGAGAGGGTATCCCTCTGTAAGTAGCATCGAAACAGTAATACAAGATTTGAAAAGTTCTAGGACTCAAGGGCCCAATGGGCTTTCTTCAGATATTACCAAACTAAGGCCCTCATTGCGAACATGGCGGTTCAGACCTCAATGCAGGCGATGGCGGAAAATACTGCCACCGGCATGGCGGTCTGAACCACCATATTATGAACAAGGGAGCCACCGTCGCCAGGCCGCCTGACGATGGCAGATTTACGGGCAGGGATCTGCGCGAAGGGTGCTGCTGCACCCGTCTCACAGCGGCGTTCGGTAATGTCCCGACCCTGCAGAATGTCTATTACACGGCCGGCAGGGTCTCAAGGGGGTTGGCGGTCTGTGAAAAGACCGCCAGCATGAACACTGCGGGGTTTCCTGCTGTGTTCATAATGTACCCCTAAATCCCTGTCTGTGGGCCCAGATCTTGGCTCTGTTGTTTGGAGCAATACTCAGTGGTCAGGATATGCAAGATTCCTAGAAAAGTGGCATCAGGGTGCTGTGTTGTTTAAAAAGGGTGGATGGGCCCTGCCTTTGAATTGTGCCAACTTGACCCTGTTGGACATTTCTAGTCAAATCTGTGCGAGGAATTTGCTAGGATTATTGAAAGATTGGGTAAGCAAGACCAGAATTTTACCTATGGCCCAAATGGGTTTTCAGTGTTCCAAAACTTTGGGTTTAAAGCGCCCCATTTGTTATGGACAAAGACAGGAAACATCACTTACACCACTGTAAATGCAACAAGATGCATTTACCACGATGTCTATACAATGCATATACGTTTGCCATGCATGGCTTTACCACGCATGCCTTTACTGCGAATATATCTTTACCACGCATGCCTTTATAATGAATTTCGTTGTAAAGGCATGAATGGTAAAGGTGTATGTGTGGTAAAGGTTTTAAAGGTAAGTGTAGGTAAGTATTAAGTTGGTTGAGTGATATATATATATATATATATAGTGTTTAGAGTGGGTAAAGGTTATTGGTGGTAAATGCATTTTTAAGTTTTAGGGTGGGTATGGGATGTGGGGTGGTGAGGAAGCTTTTAGGTTTTAGAGTGCGTATGGCTTTTTGGGTAGTAAGGGCCTTTTTAGGTTTTAGTGTGGCTATTTGTTTTGGGGTGGTAAGGGCATTTTTAGGTTTTAGGGTGGGTATGGGTTTTTGGGTAGTAAGGGCCTTTTTAGGTTTTAGGGTGGGTATGGGTTTTTGGGCGATAAGGGCTTTTTAAAGTTTTAGGGTGGGTATGGGTTTTGGGTGGTAAGGAAATTTTGAGGTTTGAGGGTGGGCATGGGTTTTAGGGTGGTAAGGGTATTTTTAGGATTTAGGGTGGGTATGGGTTTTGGGGTAGTAAGTGCATTTTTAGGTTTTAGGGTGGGAATGGGTTTTGGGGTAGTAAGGGCATTTTTATGTTTTAGGGTGGGTATGAGTTTTGGGGTGGTTAAAGCATTTTTAGGTTTTAGGGTGGGTATGGGTTTTGGGGTGGTAAGGGAATTTTTAGGTTTCAGGTTGGATATGTTTTTTTAGGTGGTAAGGGCTTTTTTAGGTTTGAGGGTGGGTATGGGTTTTAGGTGGTAAGGGAATTTTTAGGTTTGATGGTGGGCATGGGTTTTGGGGTGGTAAGGGTATTTTTTTAGGTTTTTGGGTGGGAATGGGTTTTGGGGGTAGTAAGGGCATTTTTATGTTTTAGGGTGGGTATGAGTTTTGGGGTGGTAAGGGCATTTTTAGGTTTTAGAGTGGGCATGGGTTTTTGGGTGGTAAGGGCATTTTTAGGTTTTAGGGTGGGTGGGTTTTTGAGTGGTAAGGGCTTTTTTAAGTTTTAGGGTGGGGATGGGTTTTTGGGTGGTAAGGGGATTTTTAGGTTTGATGGTGGGCATGGGTTTTGGGGTGGTAAGTGTACTTTTAGGTTTTTGGGTGGGTATGGGTTTTGGGGTAGTAAGGGCATTTTTATGTTTTAGGGTGGGTATGAGTTTTGGGGTGGTAAGGGCATTTTTAGGTTTTAGAGTGGGCATGGGCTTTTGGGTGGTAAGAGCTTTTTTAGGTTTTAGGGTGGGTATGGGTTTTGGGTGGTAAGGGAATTTTTAGGTTTGATGGTGGGCATGGGGTTTGGGGTGGTAAAGGTATTTTTAGGTTTTTTGGTGGGTATGGGTTTTGGGGGGTAGTAAGGGCATTTTTATGTTTTAGGGTGGGTATGAGTTTTGGGGTGGTTAAAGCATTTTTAGGTTTTAGGGTGGGTATGGGTTTTAGGGTGGTACGGGCATGTTTAGGTTTCAGGGTGGGTATGGGTTTTTGGGTGGTAAGGGCTTTTTTAGGTTTTAGGGTGGGTATGGGTTTTGGGGTGGTAAGGGAATTTTTAGGTTTGATGGTGGGCATGGGTTTTGGGGTGGTAAGGGTATTTTTTAGGTTTTTGGGTGGGTATGGGTTTTGGGGGGTAGTAAGGGCATTTTTATGTTTTAGGGTGGGTATGAGTTTTGGGGTGGTAAGGACATTTTTAGGTTTTAAAGTGGGCATGGGTTTTTGGGTGGTAAGGGCATTTTTAGGTTTTAGGGTGGGTATGGGTTTTTGAGTGGTAAGGGCTTTTTTAGGTTTTAGGGTGGGTATGGGTTTTGGGGGTAGTAAGGGCATTTTTATGTTTTAGGGTGGGTATGAGTTTTGGGGTGGTTAAAGCATTTTTAGGTTTTAGGGTGGGTATGGGTTTTGGGGGTGGTAAGGGCATTTTTAGGTTTTGGGGTGGGCATGGGTTTGGGGTGATAAGGGTACTTTTAGGTTTTGGGTGGGTATGGGTTTTGGGGTAGTAAGGGCATTTTTATGTTTTAGGGTGAGTATGAGTTTTGGAGTGGTAGGGGCATTTTTAGATTTTAGAGTGGGCGTGGGTTTTTGGTGGTAAGGGCTTTTTTAGGTTTTAGGGTGGGTATGGGTTTTGGGTGGTAAGGGAATTTTTAGGTATTATGGTGGGCATGGGTTTTGGGGTGGTAAAAGTATTTTTAGTTTTTTTGGTGGGTATGGGTTTTGGGGGTAGTAAGGGCATTTTTATGTTTTAGGGTGGGTATGAGTTTTGGGGTGGTTAAAGCATTTTTAGGGTGGTTATGGGTTTTGGGGTGGTAAGGGCATTTTTAGGTTTTAGAGTGGGCATGGGTTTTGGAGTGGTAATGGAATTTTTAGGTTTTAGGGTGGGTGTGGTTTTTTGGGTGGTAAGGGCTTTTTTAGGTTTTAGGGTGGGTATGGGTTTTTGGGTGATAATGGCTTTTTTAGGTTTTAGGGTGGGTATGGGTTTTGGGCGGTAAGGGAATTTTGAGGTTTGAGGGTGGGAATGGGTTTTGGGGTGGTAAGGGTATTTTTAGGTTTTAGGGTGGGTATGGGTTTTGGGGTAGTAAGGGCATTTTTATGTTTTAGGGTGGGTATGGGTTTTGGGGTGGTAAGGGCATTTTTAGGTTTTAGAGTGGGCATGGGTTTTTGGATGATAAGGACATTTTTTTGTATTTTAGGGTGGGTATGGGTTTTTGGGTGGTAAGGACATTTTTAGGTTTTACAGTGGGTATTGGATTTGGGGTGGTAAGGTCATTTTTAGGGTTTAGGGTAGGTAGAGTTTTGGGTGGAAAGGTGGGTTTGTGTGTATATATATATATATATATATATATATACACACAGATATATAGAAATATATATTACAATATATATGTATATATATGCACACACATTTATATATATATATATATATATATATATATATATATATAATGCATTTTATTCTTAAATCTACTTTTTACCGTGCATATGCTTTTACTAGGAAATGCGTGGTAAAAACATTTCGTGGTAAGTGCATGAGTGGTAATGACCATGCATTATACTTACTGCGTTGTAAAGGCATGCAATGTTCCATCATATTTCTGACCAAGACAGTTTGGTATATGCTTGGCCCTCGTTGTAATGGCGAAGATGAGCAACAAGGATGAGACTGCTTTCTGTCAGCAGTAGTTGGGGTGGTTGGAAGTAACTCAATCATTTCCATCAATCATTTTTTGTTTTTGCCGTTAGAATTTCCTACTAATCACTTCAGCCTAGAGATGCATTTCTAGGTTTGTGGTTGTAAGCAATTCAGAGAAACCCAGCTCCTTGTGTATTCCTTTAAACAAGAGGTTGCTGCCACTGCACACATGTAAGTCTTCAATAAGAAAGATTTGTTCATTGCAGCACCAACTTAGGTTGGAAATCCTGACAGGGACGTTTAAAGGCATGGGCAAAGTGAGCAATTTCCCATGCCCCCCAACTTCTAAAGGGGTCCACTGGGGAAAATGAACTTTTCTCTATTTGATCTCTATCATCTCTATCTAGTCTATTGCTCTATCTAAACTGCTCACCCGCTCCGCCTTCCGCTGCCACTGAGTCTGTCTTTTTACTCTGCATCATCTTAAGGATTTTGGGGGTTTTGGTCGAAATATATTTCAACTGTTTTTGTGTATGACCCTTTTAAAATTGAACCTATAACTTAGTATTCGTTTGTATCGTACATGCTTGAATTATCAGGGAATGGGTAATGAAATTCAAATTTGATATGTAGAGGGGACCCCAAAATATGTCTTGCCCGGGGCCCCCCAAATCCTTAAGATGGCACTAGAAATCCAACACATATCCATTTCTGGGCAGTGATCATAGGACATAACAGCTGTCTCATCACATAGAACTGTAGGACAGTCCCTGGTCATTTCCAGATTGGACTATGGTAATGTTCTCTCCTTGGGTGCCTTGAAAGCACCACTCAAACATCCCCAGACAGTACAAAACACTGCCGGGTGCCTCTACTCCACCCAACCAAATTCACTCCCTCAGCCAGTTTGCTTCACAATCTGCATTGGCGACCAGTGGAACGTGGTGTCCTATTTAAAGCGTTATGCTACATGAATAAATGCCTATCAAACTCTGGGCCTTTATACCTGAGGTCTTTGATATCTTTGTCAGGGCCGGCTTTAGGGTGGTGCGAGCGGTGCGGCTGCACCAGGTGCTGACCTGGATTGGGACGCTCTGACCTCAGGGGGACGCTGTATTTAGCAATGACTTGCGAAACTTGTGATTTAGAAGCACCCTGCTGAAAGTTTCCTTGTGCTTCCAGCCTACAGGAAACAATTAAAATGTCAAGATACCTCTTGTTATTGATGGTCTTGGTGGGGAGGGAGATGGGAGATTTGTTCAGTGGCAGTTTTGACCGCCAGGAGGTAGTGTACATGGTCAATGTACCTGCTGCAAATAACAGAGCTTGCGCCCTTAGTGCCCCCCCCATGCCACCATGGTAGCGCCTTATTTAAAATACGGCGTACCATGGCGGTATTTAGGGTGACTAGCATTATAATTTTTGATGCTAGTCCGACACTTTGCAGGACTAGGGTCAAAAAGTATGAAGCTAATTGTGCAAAGCACCCAGAGGCCCATTGAACACAATGGGAGCCTCTTTTTAACACCTGCACTTAGCAGACGTTAAAAAATGCCATATAAAAATGTTGCAAAGGAATCTCATAGATTCCTTTGTGCCATTTTTTCGCCCCCCCTAGCACCGGAATGCCCCTCCTTGCATACATTATGGCTGGTGCAGGCATAATGTGGTGTAAGGGGTTACAAAGTGGCGCAATGCTTGGGCGCCACTTTGTAAATATGGCACTGTGTTTTCCCCATCGAACACTACATTAGCATAACAAAAATAAAGCTAATGTGCCGTTGGAATGGCGCAATATGGCCCTATATTTTATGTGGATAGCTGAGTGGATTAGTAAAGACAGCCTTTACAAGCGCTTTACAACAAATTAATGTATGTGAAAGGGGGTCTATGAAGGGATGAGAGGCACATTTGCCAAGTGGTAGTGAGGGAATCCGAGGAGGTGGTCATGGGGTGGAGGGGGTGGGTGGGTGCCAAAAAAGACTGTTGCACAGGGCACCACCAGCCCTAAAGCTGGCCCCGATCTTGGTATATACCCAAGCACTAGCTTCCCTTAAGCAATCTTGAGCTGGCAGTGGTTCCCAGAGCTAAGTCATCCGCATATTGTAGGCATCGCACTGATTCCCCTGCTAGCTTAGGTGGATCACTTACAACTTCAGACAAACATGTGACTGAGTCTGCAGTGTAGATGTTAAATATGATCAGTGCAAGAACGCACCCCTGCTAAAGGCTGGTGTGCGTTGTGATCTTCCCGGTGTTTCTGTCACCCTTGCCAATTTTAACCTGTACCCAAGTATCCGAGTACAGATTAATCATGACCTCCAATAACTTAGGTGTAACTCCCTGACTGGCCATCTTTACCCATAGGAGATGTCTCTGGACCCTGTTAAAAGCAGTTTTTAGATCGAAAAAGCAGCAGGCATAAAGATTAGATTGTTTATGGCTTTTTCCCTGAGAAAAGTTACTGCAAGAAGATTGATCATTGTGTTCATTCCCGCCCTGAAGCCCATCTTTGTTTTTAGAATTATCTTTTTGGCTGTAGCCCAGGCTTTCAGGTCCATTAATAAATTGGAAGCAAAGATCTTAGCCTCAACATCAATAAGGGCAATTAGTCTATCATTTGTAGAGTCAGACCATGTGCCAGATTTGAAAATGGGATGCAGGATACCTCCTCTCCAAGACTTTTGGATGGAGTTGGTGGAAAAAGCCTGGTTAAACAGAGGAGTAAAATAACTAGCCCAAAATTGTTAGTTATGTTTGAACAGGGCATTGGGGAGGCCATTCGGACCAGGCGCCATCTGATCTCAATTTCTCAAGGGTTAACTGTACTTGGGATTCTTTCAGCCATATGCCTTCAGTGAGGGTCAACAAAGGAATTGCTGAGGGTAAGTTACCAACATTTATGGAGGCTATTGATGTCATATATACTGCCATTTGCCTTTTATCACAGTCTCTTTTTTCATCCAATCAAATTGTGTTATAAGTTTTCTATTTCAGTTTTAAAACCTGAATATAGTGGGAATTCATTTACATTTTAAATATTCTTCTTCTTATTTTATCTTTTTGGTAGGAGCTTGAGCTTATCCTGGCACATCTCCAGACACATCTCTATGGTGTGGGATAACAAATCCAGGGCCTTCCTCTGCACAGAGTTGTGGTCAGCTCTGTCCACTATTATGTCCTTTACTGCATCTTTGTCTCTAAAGCATGAAGGGAGGAAAGCCTGAAGCTACTCTGTTGTCCTCTCTCAGTTGCTACGATTAAGTCCAGTATTGCAACAATGTTCATCTATCCCTGTCCTCAAGGTCGCTTAGTTTTGCAGCATGATTTTATCTCAGACTTTATACACAGCATCTCCCTTGTTAGCCCATTAGTCACCTTTTCTGCTGCAGACATTCTTTTAAGGCCTCAGCTACAGACAGCTTTAGTTGTTTGTTGGCCAGCCCCACTGTTTCCAATATACATAGAGTGGGTTTGGGGTCAGCCCCTTACTTAAGATTGGATGGCTTTGTTATCTATTGCAGTCATCTCCTCTTGAGTCAATGGTTTGCCTTAAAATTAATTTATCTGATAGAGACTTCTAGCTGCAGCTTCCTTACCTCAGAATTCCCTGGCGTCAACTTCGAATCCGGAATTTTTCTGCTGAGCAGTATCCTGCGCGCGCTCCGTCAGGCGGCGTCGTTCGGATCCACGTGTGTCGACCAGCTCCGCGTGCGTTGTCAGCGTCGTTGGAGCCGTCTATGACCTCACGGTTGTCTATATAGACGCCGTCTCGGCGCGCGTACGTCAGTTCTTTTCCTTCCGTGCCGGTTAAGTGCAGTTCCGGAAAGAGCTACCCTCCTTCAACGGTTTGTTGAAGCTTTTTTGACTGTTTGAAGTCATGTCTTCGAGAAAGACAGGATTCAAGCTGTGTGGTGCGTGTCATCGCACCATGTTGTGACAGATCCGCACCGTGTTTGTCTTTGGTGCCTGGAGAAGGACCACGATTCCACCTCATGCTCCGACTGTCGGGCCATGGCGCCGAAAGCCTTGAGGGAGAGATCCCTCAGGCTCCTTGTGGCCCGATACTCGTCTTCGGTCGGCGCGACTCCGCGGAGGTCACGGTCGTGCAGTAGGAGGAGGTCGCGGCACCGCTCCCAGAGCCCCAAGTCCTCTTCCTCGCATTCGAGGTCTTCCGAAGGTAAGAGGCACAAGAAGAAGAAGAAGAAGAAGTCCAAGCGGACTTCGTCTTTGCACGCCCGTCGGCCGACGAGGTGTCTAGGGAACATCGACATTCCAAGCGCGGTTCTGCGGAGCCGTCGCCAGGGTTGACTCCATGTCTTCCCCCCTTTCCGGGGACTAGATCGACCTCCGCTCAAATAAAATAATTTCACGAGGCCATGCGTCTCGTTTTTGAGCGGGCTCCACCCTGGGTGGGTCTTTGGGCCCGCCGGTTCAGCAGGGGCCCCTTCGGATTCGACACTGGCGGCTTCAGCGCCGTTGGGGACCCCAGGATCCAATACTGGATCCGGACTGGCGCCGGTCCCTCACAGTCGACCTCTTTCGGCGCCGGGTCCGACGTTGACGATTCCACCACTGGCGCCCACCGGTGGCAGCCCCATCCTTATTCCGGATGATCCGGAGCCGGAGCGACATCGTACGACATCGACTCTGACTTCGACGGAGCCAATTCGGCCCAGATCATTGTCTGAGCATTATTTAGATCAGCCAGACGCAGGAGAGGAATGGAAGGGGTCTGAGGACCCTTTAGAATGTGGATTACAACAGGACTGGTATGAGGATCTAGGGGAGGCCAGTGGACTGGACACGTCTCCAGATACTGGTATGCTCTCTCCTCCTAATGTGGCTACGGAGGAGGGTGTTTCTTTTGCTATGGTGGTGCGTAGGGCAGCTGAGGTCTTGGACCTAGATTTGCCTACGGTGCCAGTCAGGACGAATATCCTGACAGAGGTGCCTCAGCCCGGGGTGACAATATCAGAGTTGATGTTGCCCTTCAAGGAGGCTCTTACAGACGTCCTTCTGGTTACGTGGTCCAAACCCAGCACAGGGGCTCCTGTAAATAGGACGGTTGGCCGCCGCCATAGACCCGTTCCAATCGACCCTAGTTTCCTGACACAACACCCCACTCCTGAGAGCTTGGTTGTCCAAGCCTCTACTTCCCGTGGTGCCTTCCCTTCTGCTCCCCCGGATAGGGAATCCAAGAGGCTGGATCAGCTTGGGAAGAAGATGTTTTCTTCCACCAGCCTGGCATTGAGGTCCGTAAACACCTCTTGCCTATTGGGCCGTTATTCCCATACTTTTTGGAATACGGTGGCACAGGTGCTGCCCCTGGTGCTGGAGGGTGTACGGGACACTCTCACCCAGGCTGTCAAGGATGGGAGAGATGCAGCCAAGTTTATGATCCGGTGTGGTTTGGACACGACCGACTCGCTGGGCAAAGCGATTTCATCGTCAGTGGCTCTACGTCGCCACGCCTGGCTACGTTCTACTGGTTTCTCAGGGGATGTCCAGTCTAGCTTGATGGACATGCCCTTTGATGGCTCTCGCCTTTTTGGCGAAAAGGCAGACTCCGCGCTTCAGAGGTTCAAGGATTCTCGAGCTACGGCCAGATCCTTGGGCCTTTCAGCACCAGCACAACAGCAGTCTGTCTTTCGCCCCTTTTGAGGCTTCGGTAGGGGCGTGGTACCACGCCAGCCACAGTTCAGCCACCGTCCTCAGGCTTCACAACATCCCAGAAGAGGATGTGGTCATGGTACCATCAGACCCAGAGGGTGTGGCCAGAGGTCGGCTGCCACACAACCCCCCTCCACTGCGCCCAAGCCCTCCTAGTATGGTTCTGCAGGATCACGTCCGCCCAGTTGGAGGGAGGATTCGTTTTCATCTCCCTCACTGGCTTTCCATCACAACAGACAAGTGGGTCCTGCAGATCATACGGAAGGGCTACTCCCTTCCCTTCCAGTCTTTCCCCCCCTCTATCCCTCCGACAAAGGAATGGCTGATGGAGGACCATCTGGCTTTGCTCCGCAAGAAAGTTACGGCTCTCTTGGCGAAGGAAGCCATAGAAAGAGTCCCGATATCAGAAGTAGGCAGTGGTTGTTATTCCTGCTACTTTCTGATTCCCAAAAAGAACAAAGGCCTTCGCCCTATCTTAGATTTAAGGGTCATCAATCTCTTCCTCAAGAAAGGGGAAATTCAAGATGCTCACTCTTGCACAGGGTTTGTCTGCCCTAGACCAAGGAGACTGGATGGTAGCGTTGGACTTGCAGGATGCGTATTTCCACATTCCTATCCTGCCAGCCCACAGGCGTTACCTGCGGTTCAAGGTGGGCCACAAGCACTTTCAGTTTACCGTGCTTCCTTTCAGCCTCACCAGTGCCCCTCGGGTGTTCACAAAGGTGATGGCGGTGGTGGCAGCTCATCTGCGCAGGTCAGGGATTTCAGTCTTCCCCTACCTAGACGATTGGCTGTTGAAGGCTTCTACACCTGAGGCTTTCGTTACCCACCTCCAGACGACGGCGGACCTCCTTCATTCGCTCGGGTTCATTATAAATGTTCCTGAAGTCACACCTTACTCCCTCATAGAAGCACACTTTCATCTGAGCTGTTCTGGACACAGTGCAGTATCGGGCTTATCCTCCAGAACAGCGGGTCCAGGAAATTCAGGTTATGATACCGATGTTTCGGCCTCTATCCTGGATTTCGGTGAGACAGACTCTGAGGCTGTTGGGACTCATGGCTTCCTGCATCCTATTGGTCAAGCATGCCAGATGGCGCATGAGGGCTCTGCAGTGGGACCTGAAGTTCCAATGGGTACAGCATCAGGGAAATCTTACTGACGTGGTTCAGATCTCGGAAGGGACTGCAAAAGATCTGCAGTGGTGGTTAGTGAACTGCGATTGGGTCAAAGGCAAACTCCTCTCCCTTCCCCAACCAGATCTAACAGTAGTGACAGATGCGTCACTTCTGGGATGGGGCGGCCATCTGGGGGAGGTGGAGATCAGAGGTCACTGGTCTCTAGCAGAATCTGGGCTCCACATTAACTTGCTGGAGCTTTGGGCGATCCGGCTAGCATTAAAAGTATTTCTTCCTGTTGTGAAAGGGAAGGTGGTGCAGGTGTTCACGGACAACACTACTGCAATGTGGTACTGCAGCAAGCAGGGCGGTGTGGGGTCGTGGACCCTTTGTCAAGAGGCTTTACGTCTCTGGACATGGCTGAAATAGCAGGGCATGACCCTGGTGGTTCAACACCTGGCAGGTTCTCTGAACGCCAGGGCAGACGAGCTCAGCCGAAAATGCTTAGAGGATCACAAATGGTCTCCATCCGGAGCTGGCACAAGGACTCTTTCAGCAGTGGGGAGAGCCTTGGTTAGATCTGTTCGCCTCCGTAGAGAACGCGCAATGTCAGCAGTTTTGCGCATTGGAGTTTCCAAGAGGGCTATTGCTAGGTGACGCTTTTCCTCGCGAGTGGAGTTCAGGCCTCCTGTACGCCTTTCCGCCTATACCACTTCTGCCCAGAGTTCTCAAGAAAATCAAGAACGACCGGGTCCAAGTAATCCTAGTGGCTCCGGATTGGGCACGGAGAGTTTGGGATCCAGAGCTTCTCAAAATGAGCATCGGTCCTCCAATCAGGCTGCCTCTTCGGGAGGATCTTCTGTCGCAGCAGCAGGGGAAGGTTCTCCACCCAAACCTGTCAACTCTGCGCCTTCATGCGTGGAGATTGTGTGGCGACAGTTGATGGTTCATGACCTCCCTCCCGAGGTCTGTGATGTAATTCTGGTAGCCAGGCGTCCCTCTAGTAAGTCAATCTAGGCCTGCCGCTGGAAAGTTTTGTTTCATATTGTACAGAGAAGTCTATTGATCCTCTTTCTTCTTCTCTGTCTAACATCCTTTTGTTTATATTGTCTCTCGCCCACCAGGGTTCCTCCTTAGGGACTCTCAAGGGCTATCTTGCAGCCTTATCGGCTTTTCTTCAGTTGCCCGATCAACCATCTCTATTTAAATCACCTATACGACAGAGGTTTTTGAAAGGGCTTGTACATCTGTTCCTGCCTGTGCCTTTCGTTATGCCCCAGTGGGATCTTAATCTGGTTCTTACCTTCCTTATGTGTGCTCCCTTCAAACCCTTACATAACTGTCCTCTCCGGCTGCTCACTATTAAAACAGCCTTTTTGGTGACAATTACATCTGCCAGGAGAGTGAGTGAGTTGTAGGCTTTATCTTCAAAGCCACCGTATCTCACGATATATCCTGACAAGGTAGTATTAAGAACTCGTGCCTCTTTCCTCCTCAAGGTGGTGACCCCTTTCATCTGGGTCAAAACATCACCCTGCCCACCTTCTTTGCGCCACCGCATCCCTCTAAGGAAGAGGAGCATCTCCATCGGCTGGACCCAAAAAGAGCGTTTTCGTTCCACCTTGACCGCACTAAAGAGTTCCGGGTGGACGACCAATTCTTTGTGGGGTACGTTGGTGCAAAGAAGGGTCGGGCGGTGCAGAAACGATCCATTTCGCGTTGGGTCGTTCTCTGTATAAAGATCTGCTACGCTTTGGCAAAAAAGCAGCCTCCCGAGGGCTTGAGAGCTCATTCTACTAGGGGGAAAGCTGCTACCACTGCATTAGCATGTGGTGTACCGGTGGTGGACATCTGTCAGGCTGCAACATGGGCTTCTTTGCACACGTTTGCAAAACACTACTGCCTGGATAGTCAGGTGAGAAGAGAGGGGCATTTTGCCCGGTCTGTTTTGCAGGACTTCCTAGTGTAAAAATCTCCTTCAGACCAACCGCCAGGGGTTATAGCTTGGGTATCTATTCTAAGGAAAGGAAGCTGCAGCTAGAAGTCTCTATCAGATGAACAAGTTACTTACCTTCGGTAATGAGGTATCTGGTATATATATATATGATCTTGGCATTTTTGCCTTTCTTAAAGGCATGTAACAATTTTTACTTCAGTCAAATAAAGAGATAAAATCCATATCTGTTGGTTCTTCCATGACTCTGCGATTCTGACGTGGAAAGTTGTGGGAAAAGAACTGACGTACGCGCGCTGAGACGGCATCTACATAGACAACCGTGATGTCATAGACTGCTCCAACGATGCTGACGACGCACGCGGAGCTGGTCGACGCACGTGGATCCGAACAACACCGCCCGATGGCGCGCGCAGGGTACTGCTCAGCAGAAAAATTCCAGATTCGAAGCTGATGCCAGGGAATTCTAAGGTAAGGAATCTGCAGCTAGATAGAGTCTCTACCAGATACCTCGTTACCGAAGGTAAGTAACTTGTTTATTTGTTCCATGCATTTCAGTCTCAGTGTTCTGATACAGGAACTACCTTTCATTTAAGCCATCAATGGGAGTGGATGTGTTTTCTTGTTCTCTTCCCCATGTGCTGCTTCCACTTCAAATATCCTGTGCCCCTCTTGCTCTCCATGTTGCTTTCCCCTTGCCCCAAGCTTGTCCGTCCCTCTTTATCCTGCTTGTATTTTTCCCCACCCCTGTTCCTCTGTTGCTCCCTCTCCCACTTATTTTCCTTTTTAGGGTCGAGCCTGCGTTGCATGCGCTCGCGCATGCATATCGCAGCGAGACGCTTTTGTATTTAGAAAAGGGCTCGGAGCCCTGTCAACTTCACGTCAGTGTTTTTTATTGGTTCGTGGGCTTGCCTAATAAAATCTGCTTGCTTTCATTAGTCGAAGGCAAGCATACGTCATGCCTTTTCCGGTGGCTAGCCCTCTTCGAGCGCAGCGACCAAGTACAGAAAACATGCGTTTTCCATCGGGCTCGTGTACTTCTTTTTCTCTAATTTACGAGCGCGATCTCGCTTGGCAGAAGTCGAGCGCTTTACATAGTTAATTTCACTTTTTCGGGTTGTGTACACAAATGCACTTTTGCCCGATAGGTGATAAGTCAGGTTAGGAGTTTACAACGCGATCAGCTCTAACATGAGCAAACCCGAGACCCGTTGCATTGTAAATGCTTGTTTTATTTGTTGTTTTTACTTTTCAGCTCCGCCTCGCTATTGACCACCGCTGTAATCCATCTTCCATCTTATTTGACCATTTCAAGGTGGCTTATGAGTGCGCCTCCAGGTGCAGCAGGCAACTAGGAATGGTTCTATATTATTTTAACAAACCCATTTATGATGGCCTCTTTGGATGTGCACACATCCACCGTGGCCATGTTTGAACTGGATTTGTTAAAATATAATAAATGCATTTAAGATGTTCGCTGTTGATGCTCACACATCCACAGTGGCGATCTTTGATTGGCATTTGTAACACCTCAATACATTCCATTACAAAATGGCTGTGGCAGATGCACGCACGTTCGCTGCAGCTGGATCACCCAATAAAAAGCACGAGCAGTTTTTCACAGTCGCAATCAGTTGGCTGGTCCAGAGTTTGTTTCTAATTCTGGTGCTCTGAGTCTTCTTGGTTTGTCAATATTTTCTCCTGTCTTTGGGATGACAGTACACTAAGGGCCAGCCTCTTATTTGTCCTTTTATTCCTTCCTTTTCTTTGCGGCAGCCTTCTGTACTTGTTGCAGTATTGACTAGATTACAAGTATTCCTCTGGGCCATTTAATTCTATTTTCTGCCTACAAATGTTTGTTTCTTTTCTGTGCCATTTAGTTTTCGTTTTTGAGCTAAATGACGAAGCTGCAGCCAGGCTCTCATGTCTGCCTTGTGTTCGCAGGCTGCGCTTCTTGGTGGAGGATGCCCTTCAGTGTTAGAAGAGTCTTTAGTTGATATAGAACTGAATAATGTGTTTGTGTTAATCCGCGCTTCTCATGCACGTTTTTCCTAAATATGTCAGCCCTTTTTCTGTACTGCGCTTGTTTTGTTTTCTTTACCTGTATATATGATCAGAAAAAAGGGATTTTTTGCTAGAATAGTCTTGTTTTCACGCTAGGGAGACTATGGCCATCTGTGAACTAGGTAATATCATGCCTAGGACCACACAATGTAAGGTTACCCTCCGGACCCCAATACCCCTAACCTCAGATCAGCTATCGAGCATCTACTTGCCAGAATCCTACAGATCACCCATATTTTATGCCTTTACTCGAGCTGGCTGTATTCACAGTAGCTGTTCATAGGTCCTTCTGCATGAGGTACACATCGCCTGTGGTGTCACCATCAGCAGGACCAGATCTTTCTGTGGACAGCGATTGGATTGAGTGTGATGGTTCACAAAAGTTCACCAACCCGTTTGCATGAATGGGAGCCAGACCTCCGCATTGGTTCACACAAGGGCACAAGTTAAGGTTTTGTGTAGAGTGAAGCACAACTGATAGTCTATGCAGTACCTCCATTGGCAGCACCGTCCTCCACCTCGCGCTGTAGAGGAGCGAAGGCATGAAGGAGGGGTGCTCCTCTGGGGTGTGAGTCCCTCTGATCTATTTCACTGAGGTCTTTTCTTAAGCAGCAACATGCTACAACAGTTTCAGTAATTAGGTTTTAAGAGGTGACAATGAATATTACTGGTTGTCTTTTGGGCCTGGAGAAGGAACTTTAAGGAGCTTTTGCTAGTCCTCATGCAGGCCACCCCTCAACATGTATCTTGATTCTGAGATGAGAGACCTTGAGTATGGAATGCTGTTGGCAGAGGAGAGCACTGACAACATAAATGTTTTAAAAAAAATATGGATAGTGCACCACTGCACAAAGCCAGTAAAGTCCAGTAACACAACGTTGTCTTTTAAACATCTTAATTTTTTATTATTGCTTTTTCTTGAACAAACGAGCAATCAGCCAACGCGTTTCATCCTACACAAAAGGACTTCGTCAGGGCTTATATTTGCATGGTCTTAAAATTGATTGTCTTTCCATATTATTGGAATTAAATGTCCAACCTATTATTACCCATAAAGTAAGGGATCAGCCATGTCCGTCCCGGTCGGCAAAGGAAGTAATAAATAAAAGTTTTATTTTCATTTTTACAGCAGTATTATACTGCAATTTTTACTTTTTCCTTGCAATAACATTGCCATTTTTAACACTGACATTTTTGGTTAGTAATACTTTAAGAAACACACAACCACAACAATAGTGAAATGCAGAGATCTTCTTTTTTATTATTCACTGCAGTTAAGACCGATGTGGCAAAAGAGGCCAAGCCATATAGGATTTCTAAGCTAGAACTCCATATCATTGACCTTCGAAAGGCACATAAGAATATACAAAAATCTTTGCACAGGCGTGGATTTAGTTTGGCGACTTGTTATACGCACATTAGCATATATTCCACGGTTTGAACTGTGTAGCAAATTAATACTCGAACTCTTCACATGGCAACGTTATGAGGGTGGAACATCACAGAAAAGGTTAACTTCATGCCACTGGTAAAAGAAGGGAATGTCAAGTAGTCAAAATGTCTTCTCTGTGGTCTCTCCTGTGAAGTTGACGCTCACATCTATCTTCCTTTTTGTGTAGCGTGGCTCTTCTGCTCTATGATCCCTTCTGAAGGGTATGAATCTCTGCCTATGTCTCAGTAGAATCACCATCCATAGAGCGTGGTGCTCCTCTCCCAGGTCCCTCTTTCTCAATGTCACCCTCATTGCTATGGTTTGTCCAGCAAAATCTCCCTCTCCTGGCTTGGGTTCCCTCCAAAACAGTTGGTGAAGCATTCATACCATCATGAGGGTCAGTGGTCAGTAAAGCTCTGTTCTAGAGGCTATCACCCTACTGGTGAATGGCTGCACTCTGCTTTGACTCTGGTTTCCATGATAATATAAAGTTTGGCTGTACACTGTGCTCCTTACCTTCTCCTTTGTACCTCCTGCTGTGTGGCTCTACCTACTTATTTTCTTCCTGAAAAGTGAATCTTCCTCGCTCACCTCTTTCTTGTTCACTGTGTAAAATGTGGGTGACCTCTTTGTGATCCCTTCTGTATGTGTTACTTTTCTTTCAATGTTTCAAGGGTCCCTTGTATACTTTGTCACTCACTCCATATATTCTCCAGAAGCTATGTAGTTGGTTGTTTCTTGTCTATATGCTCCTTACTCTGAAGTGTACCTTTCCTCTCTAGGATCTCATATGTACACAACCTCTCTCCATACAATCTCGTAGAGTGGCTGTCCACTCAGTATTCTCTCCAGTAAAATGTGCCTCTGTTCCCTACAGTCACTACAACATTCTGGCACTCTAGCCCCTCTTATAATGGGCGCTGCCCTTCTCAGTGGTTCATCCTGTGCTATGGTGTGCTTCCCTCCTATTTCCCTCCTATTACTGTGGCTACACTTTTTGCTCTCTTTACCACCCCCCCATGCTTCAAATGTATTAGTGAGAGGCTGTGAGATGACCAATCATGTACATCAAGTGGAGATTACATAAATACATTTTACACACATTACATTTTACAATTTAAGTACATGGAGTTTACGTGATTTTCCCAGAATCACATAATGTTGAGTTTAGCACTGAGGTTAGGATTCAAACCTGGGTCCCCAGGCTCCACTGACAGCAGCTTAAGCCCCAAGGCCGCAGCTCCTCCCTAACATGACATGTTCCTCTCTATTGCGCCTGAAAGGAAGAGTTCAGTGTTACGTGCACCTACTATAGCGGAATAGCCCACCTGCAATGACAAAGTGGTACAAAGGGACATGCAGGCACCTCCTGCCTTGGCTTGCTCTTTTCAGCTCTCTCAGTGACCTTGTAAGGGTGGCATTGACCCTAGAGGAAGCCAGAAAATGTCCCTTGCCCTGAGTTGGGTAGTGAAAGAGAACCACGGTTTGAGGGCAATGGGCTCTTCAAACTGATAGGCAGGGCCGGATTGGAAACTATAATCAGCCCTGATAAAAATGTTCAAACCAGCTCCACACAGCAGGAGCCCATATACTAGACTGGGGCCAATGGGGCAACTTGGTGATGGCAGCTTATCCTGCTCTGAAAGGAGCCCCTAGACCTGCAGCATATCGGATCAGAGGGGCGGAATGCCTAGTCCAGTCCAGCCCTGCCCGTAGACCCCAGTGTCACTGCACCTACTGCATCAATTATGGTGGTACCCCTAGAATCACCCCTAAAGTATTGCTCTTCTTCTATGGCTCCCCAGTACTTTACATTCAAGGTGCTCATTTTCTGAGCAGTGTTACAGATCCCTTCAGCTTGGCTCAGAGCAGGTTCACAGCCAGGTTGAACCACTACTTGTTGATTAAACGTCCTCCTATCAAACAATCTGCAAACCGTATCACTGGAGAAGGAGAAGGAGAAGCCTGAAGCCACATTTTGTGATTTTTCTTGGTGCTATTGACAACTGCTGGGCTTTTTGAGCCACTTATTTACGTGAATCAGACTTCCCTCTCATGTTCCCTGAGCTTGCCTCTGTTGTTTTCTGCTTGTGACGTCTTGAGACACTACACTGACCCCACTTGGCAGGTTGTGTTATAATAATGATCTTTTCCTGATTTCCTTTTGCAATTACATATTTAATTTGGAAACAGTATTAAGGCCTTTGCAGATGTACGGCAAAGGGACCCTTCCAGGCGCTTAGGTGAAGTAATGGAAATTGGTTAGTGGGATCAGTGGAATGAACATGGCTGCAACATGCCAGTCAAAAGTTCCAATCCCAGTAGGTTCAACGCCACTTTTAATCCTTCCGAGGTCGATAAACTGAGAACCATTCCGCTGAGTTACAGACACACTTATTTTAGTGCTACATACCCACAAATCATGGGTCACCAAGTTGTACAAACATACGTTCTTATTATACACGGGGGGGAAAACCCTGATGTACTTCTAATATGAGTACCAGAGAGCATCAATAAAAATGAAATAGAACAGCAACACATACCATCAGAGAGCATCAATAACGGTGAAATACAACAGCAACACATACCATCAAAGAGAATCAATAACAGTGAAATAGAACAGCAACACATTACATCCGAGAGCATCAATAACAGTGAAATAGAACAGCAACACCGAATATGAGAGAGCACAACAAAAACTAGCATGGAGGAGAAACACAAATTACCCCACAGCATCAACAAAGACTAACATGGAGGAGTAACACAGAATATGAGGGAATTGAAGCATGGAATATACAATTCATCAGCTTCATCAACACAGAATAGCAACAGCCCAGAAATTCAGAGAGTGGCAATGCAGAATATAGACGGAATCAGCAACGGCTAAAATAGAGCCGCAACACAGAATATCAGAGCAGGAACCCAAGAACTGAGAGGCATCAGTAATGAACAACAGGGAGCAACCAACAGAATTTCAGAGTGTTAGTAAATAATAACGGAGTAGCAACACAGATTATCACAGAGCATCAACAAAGGATAAACGGTCTAACAAGAAAAAATATCCCAGCAGCAACATAGGGTGTCGGTGAGCATCAGCAAGGAGTAAAAGAGAGCACCAAAACAGAATACTAGAGGGAAATACCAAAGAATAACAGGGAGCAGGAACCCATAATTCCAGAAATTGTCATCAACAAAGAGTGCCATGGCGAACAACACAATGTTGTAAAATATCACAATAAATAAAATAGGGCGCTATAACCGCATCAGTCAAACCCAATAATACAAACCAACACAGGATATCAGAGAGCACCAACAAAGGCTAAAGTGGAGGAACAATAAAACAATCAGAAATGTAAACATCGAATAAAGGATGAGCAACATGGAATGTAAAAGCAGCAAACCAGGAATTCAGAAAGCAATAGCACAGAATATGAAAGTCTCTTGTAGCAGCAACCCAGTCTATCAGAGCAGCAACCTGGGAATTTAGAGCACACTATCATAGTATATCGGAGAGCATCAACAAAGAATAGCAGGGAACAACAACACAGAATATCAGAGGGCATTAAAAGGGTATGACAGAGATTAGGAACGCATCTCATCAGAGAAAATCAACAAACAATAACATGGACTAGCAAGAAAAATATCAGAGCAGCAAAAACACAACATCAGAGCATAAACACGGAATAAAGGACCATAAACACAGAACATCGCCGAACATCGAAAAAGAAAACAGAGCAGCAATCACAGGATGTCAGAGAGCAACAGCAAATACGAATGAAGAGCAGCAACCAAGGATTTGAGAGAGCAGCAACAGAAAATACTACAGTTAACAAAGTATAATAAGAAGGAGCAACACAGATTAGCAGTGTATCAACTCAGAATAACACATCAACACAGAATACTGTAGAACCGTGGTACTCAAAGTACGGCCCGCGGGCCGCCAGCGGCCCCCACGGACCTACCTTGGCGGCCCACGGACACGTCCGACAAACGCCATATGATAATGGCCGCCATACATAAACATAGAAGAAGGCCGCGGGCGCAAGCGCAATAGTGGCTTCTTTGCGCATGCTCCCGCGGCCCTCCTCTATGTTTACGTACGGCGGCCATTATCTTATAGCGCCTGCCCACCTGCCTGCCGCATTGTTTAGCAATGTTTTGAAAAAGGGGGTGGGATGGTTGTGCCCCCTATAAGCCCTGCCCCCACAACCCCCGCTGTCACTTCAGTGCGGCCCTTGGCCGCAAACCATACTGCAATTTTGGCCCCCGAGAAAAAGTTTGTGAGTACCCATGCTGTAGAACATCAATAAAAACTAACATAGAGGATCCACACAGATATCAGAGAGCATCAGCAAAGACTAACATGAAGCAGTGACCTAGGAATTCAATGAGCAGTAACACAGAGTATCATAGAGCGTCAACATAGAATAGCATGGAACAACAACACAGAATATCAGACAGGTTTAAAGATAACAGGGAGTGACGACACAGATTATCAGAGCATCACCAGAGAACAATGTATTATCAACACAGAAGATCACAGAACATCAACACAGAGTAGCTTAGAGGAGCACCACAGAATACCAGAGATCGTTAACAAAGACTAACATGGAGCACCAACACAGACTACGAGACAGCATCAACAAGGACTAACATGGGGGAGCAACAAAAAATACCAGAGTCTCAAACATGCAATCAGTGATCATCAACACAGAATATCAGAGCAGGGACCTAGGAATTCAGAAAGCAGCAGCACAAAATATCAGAGAGCCCCAACAAAGAATAGTTGGGACCAGCAAGATAAACATCAAAGCAGCAACACATAATATAAGAGTGAATGAACCAATAATAAAAGAATGCATATCAGAGTTTATTAACAAAAATACCCAAGAGCAGCAACACAGAACCAACGAGAGCATCAACAAAGAATAATAGGAAGCAGCAGTACAGAACACTGTAGAATGCCACCAAAAACTAACATTGACGAGTAACACCAAATGTGAGAGAGCGTCAACAAGAATGCCAGAGCAGCAACAGAGAGAATCAGAGAGCACCCCCAAACGCCATCATGTAGGAGCAACACAAAATGTCAAGGTAACCACACAAGGTAACAGGGAACACCAGCAAATATTATTGGTACAGCAACAAAGAATATCATAGAATATCAAGAAAGACTAACATGGACGAGTAACACTGAATGTGAGAGAGCATCAATAGGAATACCGGAGCAGCAACAGAGAACATCAGAGAGCATCTCCAAAGACCCACATGGAGGAGCAACACAAAATGTCAAGGTAACCACACAACGTAACAGGGAGCATCAACCAAGATTAATAGGTACATCAACAAAGAATATCAAAGAATATCAACAAAGACTAACATGGGCCAGCAACACTGAGTATGAGAGCCTCAACAAAGACTAACATGGGTCAGCAACACACAGGATCAGAGAGCCTCGACAAAGACTAACATGGGCTAGCAACACACAGGATCAGAGAGCCTCGACAAAGACTAACATGGGCCAGCAACACACAGGATCAGAGAGCCTCAACAAAGACTAACATGGGCCAGCAACACACAGGATCAGAGAGCCTCAACAAAGACTAACATGGGTCAGCAACACACAGGATCAGAGAGCCTCGACAAAGACTAACATGGGCCAGCAACACACAGGATCAGAGAGCCTCGACAAAGACTAACATGGGCTAGCAACACACAGGATCAGAGAGCCTCGACAAAGACTAACATGGGCCAGCAACACACAGGATCAGAGAGCCTCAACAAAGACTAACATGGGCCAGCAACACACAGGATCAGAGAGCCTCAACAAAGACTAACATGGGCCAGCAACACACAGGATCAGAGAGCCTCAACAAAGACTAACATGGGCCAGCAACACACAGGATCAGAGAGCCTCAACAAAGACTAACATGGGCCAGCAACACACAGGATCAGAGAGCCTCAAAAAGACTAACATGGGCCAGCAACACACAGGATCAGAGAGCCTCAACAAAGACTAACATGGGCCAGCAACACACAGGATCAGAGAGCCTCAACAAAGACTAACATGGGCCAGCAACACTGAGTATGAGAGAGCCTCAAGAAAGACTAACATGGGCCAGCAACACTCAGTATCAGAGAGCCTCAACAAAGACTAAGTCAGAGTTGTAGCAGAATCTCAGGGAAAATAAGCCCAGGCTTTCACCACAATGTAGCACCACAGGGTATCCAGGAGCATTATCAAAGAATAAGAGGGCAGAAACATAGAGACTATCAGGCGAGAGCGGAGGGGAACATCAACCGTGAATAATAAGGAACAGCAATGCATTATAACACTGGATTTCAGGTAGCATGAAAAACAGAATAGCAGAAAGCAGCAACATACAATGCCCGAGATCAGCAGCACAGACTACTAAGGAGCATCAACGCACTGTGGTAGAGAGGTTAGAGAAAGGAAAAGCAGCATAACATAAAAGTTCCAACAAATTGAATTTTATGAGTGCAGCAACATAGCCTTAGACAGAGGAAAAACCTGATTGTGAGAAAATAGCTAAAAAGACTTTGAAAACAGTAGAACAGCAGCACGCAGAGGATCAGAATGTAGCAACCCGTGGGATATCTGACAACATCAACACATAGGTTATTAGAAGCAGGCATTTACATATGTAACACCAGAAAGTGGCAACACCCTGAACACGAGCAGCAAAACAGAATATCTGAGAGCTGCAATGCATAGAATAGAGAGAAACAGAACACCATGGAGTCTCACCATATGCACATTATTTGACGACTCACAGTTTATCCGGGTTGAGCAGCATAATTTTAGAGACGACCAACACAGGCTATGAAAGAATAGCAGTACATTTGTATGCTTTCTGCCCTGCTACTCTTTGGTGTTCTGTGTGTGGGTCTCTTTTGGTTTGTGGGGCTGTTTTCAAATAATGTGTAATATGCTACTAGAGCAGCAACACAGAATATCATAAAGTGCAGCACATGACAAAGAACAGCAGCACAAATACCATCAGAGTGAAGTGGAAAGGGAATACTGGAGAGCAGCAGCACACAAAATGAGAAAGCAGGTTTTGCCTGCTGCCAAAGTGCTGCAACAAATGATACCAGATCACTTTATATGCTATCAGAGAGCAGTAAAACACGATACCTAAGGGCAGCTGTGCAAGCTGTCAGAGAGGAGCAACACAATGGCTTTCCTGTGACTTTCATTTGTCTGCTTCTTACCTGTGCCCTAGCTTGTCGATCTTGTGTGAGTCCCGGACTTTACCATTGCTTTTGTTTGCCTGGCTTTCATGCTTCCAAAGCATGTTTTTTCAAGCCTATTTTTATTTTTTGGTTAAGCACTCCAAGAGAGTGCATGTGTTTTCCAGCTTTCTCCCCCATGTACCTCTCTCGCCCTCCACTCCATGTTGCTTTCTGTCACCCAGGTGTTCTTCCTGCCCCTTCCATCTTGCATGTGTTCGTGTCCTCCCTGTTACTTTCTCACTCAGGTGCTTCTCACCCACCTGCTCCAGGTCGCGTTCCAACCTGGTGCTTCCTTTCCATGCCATGCTTTCCTTGTTGCTTCTGTCCCCCAGGCTTTCGAGTTGCTTTCCCCACCAGCTCCCTCCTTCTCTTATACTTGTTGCTTCGCCTGTCCAACCCGTTGCTCCATGTTGCTTTCATCCCCTTTGCTGTCCATATTGCTTCCCCCAAAATGCAATCTCCTTCTCTCTCACCTGATGCTTCTCCTCCCCACCTGCTGCTTTGCTTCCCCCACACACACCCTCCATATTGCTCCCAACACCTGCGCCCTGTGTGTTGCTCCCTCCTGCTTCAAAAAATGTGTTAACCCATGATGGTGCTTGTGCTTACAAAATGATGTGGCGTGCGACAAAGCATCGGGAATGCTATACAACATGGCCAGATACCATTGACAAAGCCAATACACCTCAAATGGTAGATCTATTAGCTTTGCCCATGTTTTTTTTTTTACCTGTTTAAGACAGATCGATACATTAATTAAAAATATATATATAAGTAACTCAAAATCGTTTTTAATGGGGATGAGCTGGCAGCAATTTGTTTTCTGGTCCTCTGCTATTAAAATAAATAAATACTTTTTTTTTTTTTTAAATACCGTGGTTGGGGGAAGCAGCTATGACAACTTGCAGGTGAAGGAAGAAACACACAAGAAAGCAGTGCAAGGGAGGAAATGCATAAGGGCAAGTGCATCATGGTGGAGGAGAAGCACATGAGTGAAAGAGAACACAATGAAGCCTGGCAGAGGGGGAAGAGAAGTACATCAAGTAGAGAGCTGGAAAATATATGCACTCTCATGGAATGCTTAACCAAAAAGAAAAAAGTAGTGCCTGAAAAGTAAGCAGTGGAAGGACACAACTAATGAGCCTATGCTCCATAGGACAGACAAACAAACTGACAGGAAGGAAATCTCATAAAAACTAACAAAAAGCAAGCAAATGAGAGCGACAAGAAGGCCAATCAATGGTAAACCATTGGGTGGGCGTGTAGCCCACCATTGCCTGACAATAGGCTCTTTCTCAACTAGGCAGCTTGTGCTGTCTAACAGAGGAGACCTAAAAACAGAGAGCATCAAGACACAGGATACCTGATAGCAGCAAAACAGAGAATTTTAGCGAGCAGCAACACAGTGCCTGAGAGAAATGTATAATATCAGAAAGCATCAACAAATGTGAAGTATTAACGACCAGCATCCCAGATAATTACTGCGAAGAAAAACCGGCAACAATATTAGTCAGCAGCACAAACAATCCTTCAATGGCAACACTGAATGAAAGATGGACAGAGGTTAGAAACAAGAATTTTAAAAAGCAGCATCAAATACAATACCAGAGAGCAGCAACACAGAGCAGCACAGTATAGACCATTAAGTAACAGCAGCACATTCAAAGATACATAGAAGCACTGCACAAAATATATCCAAAAGAAACAACACATAGGAAATTAACAAGCAAAAGACCCAGATTATTGGAGCAGAAGCACATAACTTCAAAATAGAACAGTACGGAACACCACAGACCAGCAACATAGTCCATGAAAGCAGCAAACGGAATACAGGAAAGCAGCAAAGGTTGTGGTACTAAACAGAATCCACACCCAGTATATGATAGAACAGCAAATAGTCTGTTGTGCTGCTCACTGATAATTCACAAAGATTGGCAGATAGTAAAATATATATAAGAGAGCAGCAACAGAGAATATCCGAGAACAACTGCACAGGCTAGGAGGGTGTAAGACCAACAGCATCTGCATATTGAGAACAGAAATGCGTAAGGTCACAGAGCACCAGCAAATAAAATATGAGTGTAGCAACAAACAGTTTTAGAAAACAGCAGCGCACAGAATGTCAGAGTAGAAACACGTTACCGGATCATAGAGTATCACAGGCAAACCGACAGCAGCAACATAGATAGATAGATAGATAGATAGATTAGATAGATAGATAGATAGATAGATAGATAGATAGATAGATAAATAAATAGATTGATTTGGGGTTTCTGCTATGTAACATTCAGTGTTCGTGTTGCTCTCTTAGTTCCTGAGAGCATCATCAGACAGAATATCATAGAGCAGCAAAACAAAATATCACACAACACAAACACAGAAAAAATGCAATGCCAGAAAGCATTAACAAAGATTAGAGGCGCAAGAGAACACAGTGTCAGAGGGCAGCTCCATATATAATATCAGGGAGCAAAAACACAGACTGTTAGAGACCGCAAAACAGAGATAACCAAATAGCCGCATACATTGTTGGAGTGTAAAAAAAGTTTTAGAGCAGTAACACACAGCCCTTGAGTGTTGATACATAAAATATGGTGAACAGAATATCAGACTACAGCGCACCACAAAATATGAAACGGAAGCAAGACAACCTATTGGAGAGAGCCCAGAATATCAGAAAGAGGCAGTTTACGGAATCCCGAAAAACAGCAACAAACCAGAGGTGCAGCAATACAAGCTACAAGAGGGGAAAAAAGTGTAGACTATCAGAGAACAGCAACACAGGGTATCATAGCATCGCGGGCTATCGTGACACACAATGATACACTGTAGTAACACAGAATATCAGAGTAAACGGAGGGCCTCATTTACAATGGTCTAGCAGCACTGTGCGACCAGAGCGTCACTTTTTTTTATGGTCTGGTGGCGCAGTGTGCAGGCCCATATTTACGGGGCCACGCCAAGCCACCTTGTAAACATGGCCCCCTTTCATGCATAACTGCGTGAAACGAGCGTTCCGTGGGTGTTGCTGTGGGTGTTCCCACACACATGCCATGGAACTTGAGGGGATCTGATGCGTTCCCAGATTTACAAGGCGTGGAATGCATCAGATTCCTATGTCACCTCAGGGGTGGAGTTAACAAAATTCACACAAAGGAGAGACATAACATAATTTCTCCCTGTTTTTTTCCCTCTTTCTATGTGTGCGGCAGAAGGTGGTGAGAGAGTAACAATGCAAAGAATGCCAGAAAAAAAAGAACAGAATACCATCTGGCATCTCAGCAGGATATCAAACACCCACAACACACAGGATATCGGTGAATAGTAACACAAAGAACATAAAAGTGCAACGGCACGCAGAACGTATGAGAGTGGCAGCACAGAATACCAGCCAGCAACAACACAGAGGACATCGATGAACAGCGGCACAGATGTAGCCAGCAGCAAAACGGAGGCTACCAGAGAACAGCAACACGGAGAATACCAAGGAGCCGCAGCACAGAGTAAGGCACCGCGCCACACAACATCAGGGAGCAGCAACACATCGTGTATGCGAGAGCAGCGATTTACCGTGGCAATGCACAAAATACTGCGGGACACCAGTACAGAATGTCAGAGAGCAGCGGCTCCGAACAATATCAAACCTCAACATAATGCGCAGGAGAGCACTGCACATGGAATAAGACAGCAGCCGCGCAGGATGGGAGAGCAGAAACAGTCAGAATATCAGGGCACAACCATGTGTAGTTTGCCATGGAGCAGTTGCACAGAAGTTGGTAGAGCAGCCATACGGAATATCAGAGAGCACCAAGACGTGTTATACCAGAGAGCAACAACACTGGTAAGCTGTGTACTGACGAACTTTGACGTTTTGGCCCATATTTATACTTTTTTTGCAACTACTGTATTTTGTAAGTTTGCGCCGCTTTTGCGTAAAGAAATGGCGCAAATGCGGCGCTAAAAGTATAAATATGGGCCTTTATGTGCTGTAGTTCGCTGGTATATTCCATTCCTGTTTTCTGTTGCTGCTGTCTGACTGCGTTGAAAGTACTTGAGATTCTCTGCATTGCTCCTCCCTGACAGCTTCTGTATTGTGGTTCTCTGATATATGTTGCAGACAGTGGCACCACTGGGTGCAGCAACACAGAGGCTCGGCCAAGTGCTCACTGCAAATGAGGACACTAAGAAATTCATGGAGTCACTCTATGTCCGCTCATTCATGGCTCAGCAGGCATCTGAAGAATCATGGCGTCCCCTAAATCACTGCACCATCAGGCATCCCCCTAGCCATGCCATGGCGCCTCTTAGCATCCCTAAGTCCATGGTGCTACCAAAGTCAACGATGCTACTAAAGTCGTGGCTCATCCGGGCATCCCCCAAGTCACGGCCCTCCATAGCATCCCCGAATCATATGCCACCAAGCATCCCCCAAGTCATGATGCCAAGGTGCCCGCTTCATATTGACATGCTGCCTAATTATGGTAGGATGTGGTCATAATGCCATGAGCATCGGGCTAGCTAGTATACTTCTGCTAAACTTGTCAAGGGATAAGATAAAAATTACAGGCTTCACTCTTGTTGAATGCCCCTTCGGAGGCAGACCAGCCTGTATTGATAGAGTGATATTTTGCCACGTGCCATTGAATTTGAAAGGCTGTACTGCCAGTGCCTGATATGTGACCCATTTCGCCCACTGCTATCAGCCTTTCAGGGGTTACGGCCTATTGGTGGCCCAGTCGACCTCGCCCCAGAATGATCACACTGTCTACCTGAAGCAGAGGATGACTGGGTGCTCAACAGGAGCTCTGTCTCATGCAAGTCACAGCACAGTCTTAAATCCCAAGCTCCTCCCTAGTAGACCTAGCATTCTCCCTCAGGCGCTTCCGTCCTTTTCCAACCTTCCTCCTCTTCTTCTGCCCTTCAGCATTTACAGTGGGCTTCGTTGGAGTTGGTGCCATGGTTTTTTTGGTAGGATGGTTGGTAGTTAGGGTTGCCAGTGTGGACTTGGAGAGTTTAACCTCATCTCTGCCTGGTTCATCATTTAGGACGTCATTAAACACAACCTGTTTCCCTCCTAAATCCAGACTCTGGTCAAACAAGAGGTGCTCCAACTCACCATCCCGAGCCTTCCCTAGGCTTTCCACCCAGGGGTCCTTGTTTGCAACAGGAGGTGTAGCTGACACTACTAAGGATGTCGGGGTAAGATTCTCACTTCCAGGAAGAACCTTCTTCTTCCCTTTCAGCCCTTTCCCCTTCCTACGCTTCTTCCCTTCTTTCTTCTTTTTCTTGTTCTTGCTCTGTTTTTTGCCAGCACTTTCGGTCCTGGTTTCGGAAGTGGTAGTTGGGCTTATTGTGGTCACCATTACTTTCAGAAGGTCTTCTGTGACCTGAATGACCTGTCCAAGTGTTGGAGCCTTGGAAGAATCTGAACTATGCTCCACGGTGATTCCAGGTGGATGGGCTGTGGTTCCAAGTGATCGATCTTTGCTTCCAAGTTGCCCACTTGTGGTTCTGTGTGACTGAGCTGTTGTTCCGAATGGTTGAGCTTTAGTTCCACCTGAGGTTCCAGTCGCTTGTGCTGAATTACTTCCTTGTGGTGGAGTAGAAGATTGAGGGATCTGATTCTTTGAATTGGTTGTCGGGACACGGTCTATTAAATATCCACCATAATCATACAGCACAGGGGGTTGGGGAACTGCGACTGCTACTTTATTGTACCGCTTGCACCTGAAGAAATGAGAAAATAAAGCAAAGGTATTACCAAATAAAGTCATTTTATTCACACACCATTGACGCCACAGTCGCAGATGAGTGCTGTAAATGATTATGAAATATGATTTGCCTTGAGAGTATCTCGATGAAACAAATATGATAAAATGACTATTTGGGTTCTTGTTCCTTTCATGGGGAGAATGTTATCTTTTACTTCTAATGCATGCCAGTCTTTACAGTCCATTGCCTGTACTTCAGCCTGAATCAATTGAAATCCTACACCAGGAAAAAAATGTAGTCTACATTGACAAAAGCAAAGGGTCTTAATGGGGTCATAATGCAAATAGAAGTCAAGTTTCCATGTTAGCTATCACTGTTTACACCAAGCCAATGGGTGGCCTGTTGAGCATGAGGTGGGAAATAGCCATCTGTAAATTGTGAGTTACGCCTGAACCTTTATTAGTAAGTGATGCACTATGTACCATTACATTTGAGAGAAATCTATTTATTGTCTAGGAAAGAAGGGCTGAAGACTTGTTATGTCATCGGACTGTAAAAGACCACAGCCTGTGCAACCATAACAGTTTTAGGGTACTGAAAACACAAACTCTTAAGCGGGGCGCATGATATTGTAGCCAATGGCATGGTGAGTAAATATATCTTCAGAGTGCGTCTAAAGGGTTAAGGTCATCAAGTAATTTAAGATAAATGGAGGGTGTGCACCTGGAAGTACCAATACCACTGGTACCAGTACTTCCAGGATGCAGAAATAATGGACCATTGCAAATGAGCCCCTGAGAAATGGGAAATCAAAATGAGAATCGTTTCTGCACAGATCTGAGTCTTGGATGTTATTCCTCATTATCAAGGTATTTACCTTCTACATATTTCATCTGCTTCTAGTTGCAATGTCAGAGTAGTGGGGGGCACATCAGGTGAGAGATTAATCTTGGCCAGTAACCCCATTTGCGGACCAAATCAGGATTACCCCTGACTTCCTAATGAGGGACCAGTGTCTTAAAATGCAAGCAGGAGTTGATAAGGCACATGTTTTTGATAACTGAATCCATACAGAATCTGAGCTGCAGCATTTTGGGTCATCGCAAATTCTCTATTGATTCTGGGGTGGCATCCAGATATTCATGAGAAGCATAATAAACCCTGTACAGTACTGAGACCATAATCGCTTGTTCCCTTCAAGCGGGGCTCAGCATTTAAATGTTCTCCTATTGGTGTTCAGAGGGGATAAATTGATATTACCAAACTAAAGATCGGTGAGACCAATGTTGCCTGATCGTCCTAAATAACTCACATTTCCTATTTACTTTGGCAACTCAGTTGAAAGAAGATTAGGCTTCTCAGAACATGTTTGTTGGATGGCCCACTGCCCACTACGTGCCCCCCAGCTTGAGAAGCACACCACGCATCACCATCTGACGAGACGATGTGTAAGGCAGCGGGGTTACCACTCGTGTCATATCTTTTAGAAATCAGTCTAATCAGTTCAAATGAGGAAGTGGAATACCAAGCTCATGCATCCTGTTCAATGGGATGGGGTAGCTGATCATTTTGAATGCTGCAGAAAGATCATCTAGTATCGGAGCACCAACAACAGCTGCAAATTGCCTAAGGATGTCTAGAACAAAAGTGACAATCACTTCTATTCTGTCAAATGGACGAACAACAGCAAGTGGGGGTGTAAATGTCGTTCTCCTTTGTAGATGCTTGCAGCTGTTGACATACATCTTTCTCTATCAATTTTACCAAGTGGCATGGCCGGAAATGAGCCTACAATTTGCAACACCATTAGAATTGGTTTGGAACCCAAGCAGAGGAAACTGAAGAGTTAATATCTTTATATAAAATCGTAGGTGTAGCTTTGAGTGGCACAAGATCTTCCTGGATAAGGCTTAAGGGGGATCTTCTGGAATCCAGGTGGCTTTTATATTTTATTACCCCTTCAGCTGGGGAAATAGAAGTGTTTATAAAACCAGACATACTCACTGTGATTACATCTTTGAGTCTTTAGGGCTCTCCACTGTAGCACACAATAATAACTACTACCACAGAGCCAGAAGCTATAGTGCGGATATTGTCATATATTTGTAAGGAGTTTTAAATAGATCATGGTTAGGGTAGTTTCATTTTGAGGCAGCCAGGTTATGTTGCTTGTTAATGAGATGCCAAATTTACTTCTACTGGGAAGAAACTGGGAAGACATTTCTTAGTCTTATGTGAGATTAAAGTCACCTGCTGCTTTCTTTCTAAGCAGTTCTAGGTTTATTCAATTTAAATTTACTGTGGTCACTATTGTAATCTGGGAGAGCTTCGATCTCTAGATCCCATCATCTTTAAATTTTGGAAGGTATGATTGAAAAGCTGTCAGTAGACCGTCCCTCGGGGAGATCTCTCAGAGTGCATTACATTTACAACTCACTTATTTACTGGTAAGATTTCTTGTTTTAAGATAGTTGAACACTATCACATACCAGGTTTCCAGCAGGTCCGCTTTCTCGTTTGTTTATTTATAATGATATAGTAGCTACACCTTGTAAAGGTCACCTACCTATTGTGTTTTTATGTCACTATAGATCATGCTGTGACTGATAATTCCATAAAAATGATCCATACCAACAAACACTACTTCACTCTTTCTGAACCTGAAGAGGCCTCACCACCTGAAGCCCACAGAGAAAGTGCTCCATTAGGTCCCAGTAAACACTAGGATAAAGTTTGAAGTTCTCTGCACAGCCCACGTGACCTTCTGAAGCAAATGGCCAATGTCCGTATATAGGCTCACAGCTCATTACACAACCAACCTCTGCTCTCCTAATCACCCAAACAGCATGTAGATGGATTATACCCAGAGGAAGAATCTTAGGAGTCACGTTAAGAGGCTGTGGCTTGCACTAAACTTGAGGGAACCAGAAAATGTACCTTTTACAGCTCAGCTTAAACAGAAACACTTTATCTGGGAGTGTGATAAAAAAAATACCTGTGTGGTCCCACCATCGCTGATTGGACTATGTGCTAACTCGGGTTTACACCTGCACTCTGACGGGGGCAAAAGAAGATGCTCACTACCCTAGACACGTTCTTCACAAATAAATAAATGTATTGCCAATCTCCAGTGAGAAGTAGATTGACCAAAATGGTAAATAGCGACAATTCAGTGCTGCTGCCAACAGTTTTGTATATTAGGGGTGCTGCCTTCTAAAACCAGATTCTAATATTTGGTAGCTCGAGCAGTTTTACTAGGCTTTAGGCATATGGCCCATTTTCAGATTGTAAAGGACGAACCCTTAAACACTAAGGCGTTCTGTCCCCAAACTGGAAATAAAAAGAGGGCAGTCTCATATTGTGTGTATTCTCACTGTAAACATCTACATAAGGTCGGTTAATCACCTGTTAGAAGATAGATTCTGTGTCCATATCACAGTAGTGTAAGCAAGGGCATGTGTAAAGCAGTAGTGTCTGGGCCTGCAAAGGCTGACCCCGCGTCTCTAGATAACACACTTACCAGCCATACCAGAACCGCTCCACGCACTGCTCCTCATACATGAACTCGAAGCATGGCACCTGGATCACATTGAAGAAGGCTTGTCCAACCACACGCGAGGCTGTGTCATTTACTCTGCGCAAACAGTCCTTCATTCTGGGAGGCAAGGAGAGAGAAAGTTGTGTTACTGCTTAACCATTAGTTCATAATCCATATAGGTTGGTGGAGATACAGACCGGCTACAATTTCCATCAGGCCTGCACCAAAAGACACCCATAGAAACATGGTGTATTCCCAACTACAATTCCCATGAAGTGTAGGAAAAGGAGATGCATCAGAGTGATGCAATGGGAGAGCCAGCATATTCGTTTGTGCACAGAGGACCACAAACCCAAGCAGGGATGATGGAAGGATTAATGCTTTGACAGGACGCAGGAGGAGTACCAGCGTCTTTTCCATGTAATAGAGGGACGAATACTGAACACATCCGCGCATCCTCTTGCCCTTCACATGACGCAGACTGGACAAATAAATCATTGCACTGGCATCAACTATACTAGTGAGGAGACACCACTGAAATAACGTACCCCAAGTAAGAGCCATACTCCACTACCACAACATGTTTCAGACTGGAGTACATGCAAATATGCAAACATAAGTAGAAATAAAAAACAAACAATAGGAGGTACTGCTGATACTATGAAAATATACCAGTAAGCTAATAAAGTGAGTTTTGATTTTAATACCCCCTCCATTACAGGTAAGCTCACAAGAATGCCATTTCTGGTGCGATCACTTGGGTGGCGCACATAAGATAACGAGTAAGAAACACTAGGTCACACTGGATTTAATTGTTAAATCCTCTTTTCCTTTTTGTTTTAACATCCCATATCCGTGACATTCGGAATGGGTAGGTTACCAGGAATGTATGCCGTCGTGTTAGCTTAAGGAATTTTTGGTGTTTACCACATTCAAGAGTTCTGACAGTACCTAAAACATCATTGTGGGCCTGAGGAAGAACTCTTTTGAACCCTTTCCCGCACGTATGAGGTTGAAACGTGTTGGCACACAATACGCAGAGCATTCCTTGGCACTGTGGATGCTGTACATACAACATATTTGATGGATGTGTAAGGTGACATGAGACCCTTGCCCTCATGGGACTATATTAATTGTTACAGCAATTATAATTGCTAAGATCAGGACATTGTCTGCATCAAACGTCACCCACCTACATTATATGTTTTGTATGCTCAATTTGTTTTAAATCTTTATGTTGTTGTGGATTTTTTTTTAATGATGTGTTCCGTGTCAACTGGTTTTACCTACTGTGCTGATAAAATAATTTTGAAATGAATTGGGAAAGTAATAAGATTTAAGACTTTGAATGAACTCTGGGTGTGGGGAATTGAATTAATTGTGACCATTTAATACGAGTATAGGATTATTTTTTGCATTGACTTTGATGTGTCCCTCCCTCAAGGGCCTTATCTGGACCTCCCCCGTTTTACTACAGTCCTGAAGCAAGGGCAGCATAGGGAAGGTCTTGTCAGGATGGCACTGCGATCTTAAATAATCATGGTGATTTTCAATCATTTTCCTTCACTTTCTAGAAATTGCCCTTCCTCTGTCTTTTAATACCCAGTTTAAACTTGAGCACTGAGTAGATTGTTCTCTTCTTTTTATCTACTTTTTGTGTCTTTTAATTTTTATTGTTTGGGTATGTCTTTAATATACACATATTTTATTTAATCTGCAAAAATACTATTGAAAATGTTGGGGAAAAGCAATAAGTCTAAAAAAAGAAATCAAAATCTGAAAAGCTGCCTAGAGAATCATTTACCTGAAGAGCCACTCTAGTCACCCTTTAGACAAAGGGCACGTTGAACCACCCATAATACTCTGGTGTTTGTGGTACAGCCTGAGCAAAACATTGATTTGTAGCATCCCAAGCAATGCATGACAGCAGTGTTGGCCCTCAACATTATGAACAGGTATAGAAAAGAGGCTGGGATTGCACAGCACCTTGTGCATGGGAAAGTGCTGAGAATCACCCAGCAAGGAGAGAAGAGGGACTGGAGGGAAGGCTACTGACATCTTCCCATTTTGCTGGAGGTGTCCACCGTGGAACAGTGTGTGTATGTGGGAGGGAGCTGGAGAAAGTGTTGCACAAATTCCTTGTGCATGTACACATTCAAAAAATGTTTAAAGAAGTTGGCACCTGTGTGCCTCTTTAGTGGCATAAAGTAAAATGATGCCCCCCGCAGAATGTGAAGAGGGGCTCCTGAGTCTCCCATATCTGAAAGATAGTCTTTATTGTTGGGCAGAATGTGGCCCCTCTGGGGGTTTTTAGGGCCCCTGAAGAGGTAGGGAGGGGGCACTGTGTGTCACAGGGGCTGCAGGGGCCTGTGTTACACCTTTTGCCTTTCTAAATAATAGGTACTTAGGCCTCTATTTATACTTTTTTAGGGCCACATTTGTGTCATTTTTTGACGCAAAAGTGGCACAAACTTACAAAATATAATTGTATTTTGTAAATTTGCGCCGCTTTTGCGTAAAAAAATGACAGAAATGTGGCACAAAAAAGTATAAATATGGGCCTTAGATTGTGGCCTGTTTGCTCCAAATAAAAATGACCTACTAGGTTCTTTGCAACACATGGAAACCCAAATAATCAATACAAACAGCAGGTCTCTGAGTGATAGCAGCAGGACTTTCAGGATGCTGACATGGAAGATCATCTAAGAAAGAATGGTGTCAGAACTTGCATATTTATTCACTCATCTACCTCTACATTCCTCTCATTTAGTTAAGCACCATTCCGGAGATCTGCCTGTAAACCTACATGTAACTCATGCTTAAGTGTACATGTTCTGTGAGCGATGGATTAAAGCTTGTACTTTTCTGCCATGCTTGAACTGTTCTGTAGAGGATGAATGAAAGATTGCACTTGCTGCCTTGCTACTACCATGCTGTCTTGTTTTATGAGGAACCAAAGCTTGCACTGCACTGCTTGATGTGCTGTGTACTTGGTGGGAAAAGCTTGCACTGCGCTGCTTGATGAGCTGTGTCCTTGATGGGAAAAGCTTGCACTGCGCTGCCTGATGTGCTGTATCCTTGATGGGAAAAGCTTGCACTGCGCTGCCTGATGTGCTGTGTCCTTGATGTGAAAAGCTTACACTGCGCTGCCTGATGTGCTGCGTCCTTAATGGGAAAAGCTTGCACTGCACTGCCTGATGTGCCGTGTGGAAAAAGCTTGCACTGCGCTGCCTGATGTGCTGTGTCCGTAATGGGAAAAGCTTGCACTGCGCTGCCTGATGTGCTGTGTCCTTGATAGGAAAAGCTTGCACTGCTGCTGCCTTATGTGCCGTGTCCTTGATGGGAAAAGCTTGCTCTGCTGCTGCCTTATGTGCTGTGTCCATGAAGGGAAAAGCTTGCACTGCTGCTGCCTTATGTGCTGTGTCCGTGATGGGAAAAGCTTGCACTGCTGCTGCCCTATGTGTTGTGTCCTTGATGGGAAAAGCTTGCACTGCTGCTGCCTTATGTGCTGTGTCCGTGATGGGAAAAGCTTACATTGTGCTGCCTGATGTGCTGTGTCCTTGATGGGAAAAGCTTGCACTGCGCTGCCTGATGTGCTGTGTCCTTGATGGGAAAAGCTTGCACTGCTGCTGCCTTATGTGCTGTGTCCGTGATGGGAAAAGCTTGCACTGCTGCTGCCTTATGTGATGTGTCCGTGATGGGAAAAGCTTGCACTGCTGCTGCCTGATGTGCTGTGTCCTTGATGGGAAAAGCTTGCACTGCGCTGCCTGATGTGCCGTGTCCTTGATGGGAAAAGCTTTCACTGCGCTGCCTGGTGTGGCGTGTCCTTGATGGGAAAAGCTTGCACTGCGCTGCCTGATGTGCCGTGTGGGAAAAGCTTGCACTGCGCTGCCTGGTGTGCCGTGTCCTTGATGGGAAAAGCTTGCACTGCGCTGCCTGATGTGCTGTGTCCTTGATGGGAAAAGCTTGCACTGCCCCACCTGATGTGTTGTGTCCTTGATGGGAAAAGCTTGCACTGCGCGCTGCCTGATGTGCCGTGTGGGAAAAGCTTGCACTGCGCTGCCTGATGTGCCGTGTCCTTGATGGGAAAAGCTTGCACTGCGAGGTCTGGTGTGGCGTGTCCTTGATGGGAAAAGCCTGCACTGCTGCTGCCCTGTGTGTTGTGTCTTTGATGGGAAAAGCTTGCACTGCGCTGCCTGGTTTGGCGTGTCCTTGATGGGAAAGGCTTGCACTGCTGCTGCCTTATGCGCTGTGTCCGTGATGGGAAAAGCTTACATTGCGCTGCCTGATGTGCTGTGTCCTTGATGGGAAAAGCTTGTACTGCGCTGCCTGATGTGCCGTGTCCTTGATGGGAAAAGCTTGCACTGCTGCTGCCTTATGTGCTGTGTCCATGAAGGGAAAAGCTTGCACTGCTGCTGCCTTATGTGCTGTGTCCGTGATGGGAAAAGCTTGCACTGCTGCTGCCCTATGTGTTGTGTCCTTGATGGGAAAAGCTTGCACTGCTGCTGCCTTATGTGCTGTGTCCATGATGGGAAAAGCTTACATTGCGCTGCCTTATGTGCTGTGTCCGTGATGGGAAAAGCTTACATTGCGCTGCCTGATATGCTGTGTCCTTGATGGGAAAAGCTTGCACTGCGCTGCCTGATGTGCCGTGTCCTTGATGGGAAAAGCTTGCACTGCTGCTGCCTTATGTGCTGTGTCCGTGATGGGAAAAGCTTGCACTGCTGCTGCCTTATGTGATGTGTCCGTGATGGGAAAAGCTTGCACTGCTGCTGCCTGATGTGCTGTGTCCTTGATGGGAAAAGCTTGCACTGCGCTGCCTGATGTGCCGTGTCCTTGATGGGAAAAGCTTTCACTGCGCTGCCTGGTGTGGCGTGTCCTTGATGGGAAAAGCTTGCACTGCGCTGCCTGATGTGCCGTGTGGGAAAAGCTTGCACTGCGCTGCCTGGTGTGCCGTGTCCTTGATGGGAAAAGCTTGCACTGCGCTGCCTGATGTGCTGTGTCCTTGATGGGAAAAGCTTGCACTGCCCCACCTGATGTGTTGTGTCCTTGATGGGAAAAGCTTGCACTGCGCGCTGCCTGATGTGCCGTGTGGGAAAAGCTTGCACTGCGCTGCCTGATGTGCCGTGTCCTTGATGGGAAAAGCTTGCACTGCGAGGTCTGGTGTGGCGTGTCCTTGATGGGAAAAGCCTGCACTGCTGCTGCCCTGTGTGTTGTGTCCTTGATGGGAAAAGCTTGCCCTGCGCTGCCTGGTTTGGCGTGTCCTTGATGGGAAAGGCTTGCACTGCTGCTGCCTGATGTGCTGTGTGCTTGATGGGAAAAGCTTGCACTGCACGGCCTGATGTGCTGTGTCCTTGATGGGAAAAGCTTGCACTGCGCTGCCTGATGTGTTGTGTCCTTGATGGGATAAGCTTGCACTGCACGGCCTAATGTGCTGTGTCCTTGATGGGAAAAGCTTGCACTGCGCTGCCTGATGTGCCGTGTCCTTGATGGGAAAAGCTTGCACTGCTGCTGCCTGATGTGCTGTGTCCTTGACGGGAAAAGCTTGCACTGCGCTGCCTGATGTGTTGTGTCCTTGATGGGAAAAGCTTGGACTGCACTGCCCTATGTGCTGTGTCCTTGATGGGATAAGCTTGCACTGCTCTACCTGATGTGTTGTGTCCTTGATGGGAAAAGCTTGCACTGCTGCTGCCTGATGTGCCGTGTCCTTGATGGGAAAAGCTTGCACTGCACGGCCTGATGTGCTGTGTCCTTGACGGGAAAAGCTTGCACTGCGCAGCCTGATGTGTTGTGTCCTTGATGGGATAAGCTTGCACTGCACGGCCTAATGTGCTGTGTCCTTGATGGGAAAAGCTTGCACTGCGCTGCCTGATGTGCCGTGTCCTTGATGGGAAAAGCTTGCACTGCTGCTGCCTGATGTGCTGTGTCCTTGACGGGAAAAGCTTGCACTGCGCTGCCTGATGTGTTGTGTCCTTGATGGGAAAAGCTTGGACTGCACTGCCCTATGTGCTGTGTCCTTGATGGGATAAGCTTGCACTGCTCTACCTGATTTGTTGTGTCCTTGATGGGAAAAGCTTGCACTGCTGCTGCCTGATGTGCCGTGTCCTAGATGGGAAAAGCTTGCACTGCACGGCCTGATGTGCTGTGTCCTTGACGGGAAAAGCTTGCACTGCGCTGCTTGATGTGTTGTGTCCTTGATGGGAAAAGCTTGCACTGCACGGCCTAATGTGCTGTGTCCTTGATGGGAAAAGCTTGCACTGTGCTGCCTGGTGTGCTGTGTCCTTGATGGGAATAGCTTGCACTGCACGGCCTGATGTGCTGTGTCCTTGACGGGAAAAGCTTGCACTGCGCTGCCTGATGTGTTGTGTCCTTGATGGGATAAGCTTGCATTGCATGGCCTAATGTGCTGTGTCCTTGATGGGAAAAGCTTGCACTGCGCTGCCTGATGTGCTGTGTCCTTGATGGGAAAAGCTTGCACTGCTGCCTGATGTGTTGTGTCCTTGATGGGAAAAGCTTGCACTGCTGCCTGATGTGTTGTGTCCTTGATGGGAAAAGCTTGCACTGCGCCGCCTGATGTGCCGTGTCCTTGATGGGAAAAGCTTGCACTGCACGGCCTGATGTGTTGTGTCCTTGATTGGAAAAGCTTGCACTGCGCGCTGCCTGATGTGTTGTGTCCTTGATTGGAAAAGCTTGCACTGCACGGCCTGATGTGTTGTGTCCTTGATTGGAAAAGCTTGCACTGCGCTGCCTCATGTGCCGTGTCCTTGATGGGAAAAGCTTGCACTGCTGCCTGATGTGTTGTGTCCTTGATGGGAAAAGCTTGCACTGCACGGCCTGATGTGTTGTGTCCTTGATGGGAAAAGCTTGCACTGCGCCGCCTGATGTGCCGTGTCCTTGATGGGAAAAGCTTGCACTGCACGGCCTGATGTGTTGTGTCCTTGATGGGAAAAGCTTGCACTGCGCCGCCTGATGTGCCGTGTCCTTGATGGGAAAAGCTTGCACTGCACGGCCTGATGTGTTGTGTCCTTGATGGGAAAGGCTTGCACTGCTGCTGCCTCATGTGCCGTGTCCTTGATGGGAAAAGCTTGCACTGCGCTGCCTCATGTGCCGTGTCCTTGATGGGAAAAGCTTGCAGTGCTCTGTCTGTACCCGTCTTCTGAAGGAGGAAAGCTTGCACTGTTTCTACTCAGACTGAACAAGTCCTATGAAGAAGGAGTAATTTCATTAGCGTTGCCCCCTCTTATGACAAAAAGTATATATTGTATCTTGTGACACCAGTAAAAAAACATTTTGAGCTCTCCCACATAATTTTCACAATTTGAATGTAGGTCTAACAGGTTAACAAAGTGAGAATATAAAGTGATAAGGGACGAAACCTTACCCATACTATGGACCACTAACTAGGAGAGGGTACAACAGTGAACAGTAGTACACTCAACTGCTCCCCCATGCCACATGTGGAAGCCATCGATGAAGCATGCTCACGGAGTGCGACGTTCATCATCCAATAGGAGTTCAACAATTAATGGTAATTCCTGACAGGTTGGATATTTTTCCGGAAGTGTTTAATTTTTGTATGTTTATGACTATTTACGGAAAATGTACAAGAACCTTTCCTACTCCTCTCACTCGCTCTTTCTGTGTGTTAGCTTCCGATGTTGTACGTGTGATGCATGTGTGAAAGAAGCGGGTAATGATCCTCCTGCTACTGGCACCGGCCCTTTACTTGTTGTCTTAGGAAAGGTTGCGTTGCTGCTACCACGCTGTACATTTCTTATGTTGTGAAGTTCTTTATAACATTTTCCACTACATGAAAGATACAACAATTTGCATTGCCAACGCTAGATTTAATTCATGATGTGAATGAAATAACAAACCTTCACAAAATATGTGAGCAGAATTTACTTTTGGTTTTCTTTGTAAAACAAGCAGTTTTTTAAATGGGCTAGAAACAAAGTGCCGCATCCCTCTTCTGAGCCTCTCCGTCCTAGAGATTAGTGTGATTTAGTTGGAGGTTCTGCAACAATAAAGTGATGAGCTTGTATGGAACAGGGGCTGCCCCACGAGAGCCACAAGTACATGACTGATAGTAAGCTTTTAGCTTTTTGTTCTCCTTTAGCATCCCGAGGACCCAGAAAGGTAGCTAGGTTTTGGCCCCACGAACATCCTGTGAACCCGAGATACTTAAGCATAGACACCTTGGCACACCTGTAGCTCCATGAATATCCTGAGGGCCTTAGAGATGCATAGGGGGCGGTCAATTTAGGGCATCAATGGCTCCACGGACATCCTGAGATAGATGCGAGAAGCCGGACAGCTCCCTGTTAGACAGTTTGGAGTGTGCTCGGAATAAAACTGTCCCACGACATTTGTAGGGGTGGTCGTTTTTGGCTTCAAATGGTACTCTGATAATTCAACAGCAGCTTGAGCAGTTGGTCAGCTTAGATCATCTGTGGCTTCATGATCAACAAAAGGGTGCAAGAAATGAATGAGATGGTGTTCAGTTCAGAGCATCTTTAACTCAGTAAACTTTGTGGTGGTAAGAAGTGCTTGAGGTGGTGGTCACGTCGGAGCATCTAAGGCTCAATACATTTTGTGGGAGCATAAGAGGTGCCTGAGGAGATGGTCTTTGGCTCACTTTAGAGCATCTGTGGCTCCCACTCCTGAGGGTATAAGGGATGTATGAGGGATGGTCACATTAATACATCCAAGGGAGATGCTGGAAAGCATTCAGCTGCCTCTTAGCCTTTCCATGTATGGCTGAATCTTGGCCACACAGTAATATGTTCACTCATCTGTCCACCAATCCTAGAACATGTAAATTTATCATGTTTTCTGTTTTAATCTTGTGACTTTGTGTTGCACTAGAGCCAGGACCGATGAGCCAATGACTTGATTGGAATTTAAGAGGCAGCTCAAAAGGGTGGGCGGAAGTTAAAACAAACTGGAAAAGGACATGATCTGTCTCACAGAGAGCTGTTTTTCTGGCCTATGTGCTAAAGGGCATTTTTAGGAACGGCTCTCATGCATGAGGTCTAATGCCATCAATGATTGTGATTATTATGCTGTGCATATCCGACTCCTTTGTGAGGAGTCTCAGATACCACTAAAGAGGGCCTGAGTCGAAATGGTTGGTCAGAAAATTATTGACTGAAAAAACTGGACTTTATTTGATCATTAGGTCAATTGATACTCATTAAGTAGATAGCTCAGGTACTTAGTGACTGATAGCACATCATGGTTGTTCCGGCACCAGCATTCCTACCTGTACTGAGGACAAGTGACTGATGATTCCAGCAGATCTCAAATTATCAATGAATGTGTATTTTCTGGTTATCTTTTACAAAAATGCCGACTCAGGTTTATTGAATCATAGAGACTTCAATTGCATCCTTGAGTGAACTGGGAGTAAGTTTAGCCTCCTAGTTTGGTGTCTAGTTTTTATGTTGATCTCCTTCTTGTTGCATTCCTCTGGTTCACAGCAGCTTAGATTCCCGTCTGAAAGGACCACAAGGTGAGCAGCATTTCTAAGCATTTATTTGGCCTCGACTCAGGAGACAAGCTGGGCCGTGAGTGGGATGCAACACTTCTAAGAATGGTGGTAGGGTCACTGCAAGACCATCCTTGGAATCTGGAGCTCGAAGGAAATGGTGCAAACAGAAACCTGGGTAGGATTAAGAACCGTGGACATCATACCTAGCTCTGATCCCTTCGTCATAAAACAGTGAAACAGGTTAGTGGGGACCATGTTTGCAAATATCAGGACTTTTGTTTTGGGTCATGCAGAAAATGTGTCCTCTTGCAGAAGACTATGAACACTGGAGCTCTTGCAGTGTCTATTTTGTTTTTGCTGGATGTGTGCGCCTCCCCCTCTTCTATGCCCCACTATATGTGTTGGGATGAAGATAGAGTGTCCCTCTTCACCTATTACCGGTGCACATAGATATGGCTAATCATGCATTAACTACTGGCTCCTTGTAGGAAGTGATGGTGTTCCACCGCCACGCTGAAAGGCAGGAGTATATATTGGGCATTGTACTTTGTTTCAGGTTGCCGCACACTCACTTGTTGCCAAAGGAATCTCAGAACTCATATAGTATGGGGGCTTGATACACACTTGTGGCCTGCTTGATACTTACTTGTGGCATGCTTGATACTCACTTGCGGCATGCTTGATACTCACTTGTGGTATGCTTGATACTCACTCGTGGTCTGTCAGTGGGCTGAGTATGTATCTGGCAGCTTATCCGGGCCTCCTAGATAACAGCACCAACGTCTATGTGCTCAATCCTCACAGGCATCTGGGTTCACTGTGTCCATCGTCTGATGACATCGCAGTGGAAGGTTCCTCTAGCACATGCTCAGCACTCGCGTCCGTCGGGAAGCTTGCTTCTCACTTTTTGCAGGATTTGTGGCTGACGGTAACCAGTATAGGTTATCTCAAGACAAGGCCACTGCTTAAAAGGGGGGGGGGAGCGTTTACACCCCCCGTAAAAAATGTATTTTTTTTTTAGGGTCGAGTCTGCGAGTGCATGCGCTTTACTATGCGTCTCGTATGAGAGATGCTGTTGTGATCAGTAAAGGGCTTGGGGCCCGCCTGTCGCTCACCATTTGTTTGCGTGGCACTCTTCTTTACAGCCCTGTAATTCGTCAAGGCGTGTCTGCCATCATTTCCGTTCCTCGGTGTGGAGCAGGGATCAAACACTAATTTATTTCAACTTAATTAATGCCCGTCCGCTGCTCCCGACGAGATTGAGGTACTATTTGGTTCCTTTTAACTTCCAGTGCCCCGCAAACAGAAGGCTTGTGACTGGCAAAAACGTGCCCTACAGGCCAAACAAAATTGTAAAGTTTTATTTTTTAAAGCTAACTTTATTTTATTTTGTTAAGTCGTCTTTTCTCAGTTTCCACTCGTGTTTTTTTTTGTTTTGGCTCGTGGGTACTGTTGTCAAACGATGACATTTAACTTGTTTGAAGTAAGCGAGACCTATTGTATTGCAAATGCTTGTTATAAATAGTTGGGTGCAGGAGTTTTCAGTTGAGTATGGTGAGGTGTCGGTTCGATTTTAGCAAATAAAAATTACATGCACACAGTCAAAACGTGCACACTCTCCACCTCTCTCTGTTTTGAAAGTCTATTGAAATGCTAGTTTTTTGTTTTTATTTAAAACATGTTTTGTCTAACTTGATACTCTTACCAATCCACAACCCTCTCCCTTTCCACAGCCTTGTAGGCCCCTCTTGTGCACATTGCTTGTCGCATATTGTATTTTTGTATTTTGTTTTATATGCCAGCATAATTGTTGGAAAATCTGAAGCTCACTCCCCCCCCAAAACAAATTTGCTGCCCAAGCTACGTCCCGTCTCTAGACCTATAGAGCGGGGTGAGAGGGTCACAAGCTGGGTACTCGCTTTTCACTTGTGGTTGAGTACTCACTCATTGTCGCAGGCACAGTGGCTGATGGTATGCCAGCGCATGTTTCGGTAGCCATAGTTGCTGGTGAAGGGATGGATGACATGTTGGCAGTGGTCATGCTCTCGGCAACAAGCATCAGTTTCCTTGAGTTCTCCTGGAGAAGAGTGAAGGAAGCAGGATGGGGAGAGTGAGAATTAGTGTCAAGGTAACCGAAAGATTCCTAGGGCCCTGGGTATTGAGCTACACAAAACCACAGAACAATTCCAGAAGCCAATATGCTCTTGGCCCAGTCCAGTCAATAATACCCCTGACAGACTCTATTGGACCCTCTGTTGGCCAGCTGGGGAAGACTGCACCACACCTACAACACTCTTCTGTGCCTGACTTGGGTACACACACATAAGCACACACATGCGCACAGCTCGTAGAATACAAAGACCCGCTCACATTGGATCGCTAATATTTTATGTAGTGTAGTGTAGCGTTGTGTACAACATGAGTGGAGTCACTGCACTTCCTGCTAGTGATTGCAGGCGGTGGAACTCATAAGTACCAGAGGTGGTGCTTGCAGCTCCCTAGCTAGGAGCAGAAGCATCTTCCCCTAGTACAGAAATGAAAGTGTTTATAAATCCCTGTACAGCTAGTTGCCCCATGGAGAGAGCACAAAGCAAAGAATGGTGGTGATCGGGGACCTGCAGGGTTAGGAAAAGCATGGGTGGTTGGTGAGTGACAGTTGGGGGTTGGGGGTTGTTTTAGGGTTAACTGTGTGTGCTGACAGGACACCTGTGTGTTTGAAATGTGGCACTCAATCTCAGGGACAGATGACCTGCGAGAAGATGCGCGGTTTTAGTACATTAAGATTTAGGTAAGATCAGATAAGATTTGAGGGGCTAATGCATTCAAGAAGTAGGGGGCAACACACTTTCATGACCGACTTCAAACCAGGTCAGTTTGGTGTCCGACCAAAGTATCAGTGAAAAATATTGTGGGTCACAAATGTAATTACCAAAATGTCGTGGGGATGTCGTGGGGCTTAATATCAACTGAACGAATATTAATTTTTAGATTCTTAATATTGTTCTTTAAAATATTGTTGAATATAATTTTGTTTCCTTTCACATGGTTGTATAAAATATCGTTTTTTAAATTTGTTTGATACATTTGAGATAGTTTACAAGAATGGTATTGTCTTTGTAATAATATGGTTTCAAATGTTTAGTAAAGTGTGTACATTTTTTATTTTTTTAAATGTATTTAGAACTTATTAATTTAGCTTTGATTTGTAAGATTTGTAGAGCATTAGAGTTTTAATTGTTTAATATGAAATGTATTATTTTTTACTTCTAATTAGTTTTTATATTATTTGATTATTTACTTGACAATTAAATATGTACATTGGATTGATGAATTGTTACGTTAGTTAATTGGTGATTTCGAAATAACTGTTGATTAGTTTATGTATTTATCTGATTGTGTTAATTCATTTTATATTAATGTATTAATTTTAAGTGTGGTACTTAATTGTAATGTAATAATAGTACATTTTTGTTTTTTAAATATTTTTTTTCACTTTGCGAGTTTTCGTTTCTTCCGGTAGTGGGGCAGCAAGTGTATAGTTGAAAACAGTTTTAATATTTTTTAAAGTATTAATTTTTTTATGGTAATGTAAAGTTTGCAATGTAAAATGCTAATGTTATTGGTTGTTTATTTAATTAATACATTTATATTTTAAATATACTATGAAAATAGTCAATAGTTAAATATATATATTTTTTTTTTAAAGGGGTGGGAATTGTGAATCTTATTTCCTCCAATACTTTCTCTACCTAAGAAGAGGCTCTGAATTAGACCCAGGCTCAAATGTTTGTTTGCCTGCCTGGTATCACATCTGCTCTAGTAGCTGTTCTGTTTATGTAAGTGAGGAAGGATGGCGTGTTGTTTTTTAAATGAGTTCTTGCCAGATATTAACAGTAGCTAATAGTGGTAATCTATGTGCGGCATTAGTTACTACCAATTTTCACACCACTATTGCTTATGTGACTTTAATCTGTACTAACCTTCACACAGCACTCCTGTCACTTTAGTTGGTACCGATCTTCACACTACTAATCTCTGTGCCACTTTATTCGGTACGAACCTTCACGCTTTTAACGTTTGTGTCACTTCACACCACCCGTACAGGGTAATTGTCAAACCTTGAATGGAGAATCAGGGGGTAGTGCTTCTGCTCTCCAAGCATCCGATTCCCTACGCTACTGTGGAGAACAGTTTCACCCCAGATAGGTGGTCCCTAGCACTGAAGAGTAGCCGTGCTAATGGCACTTTGAGAGCTATGTCGCAGTCAGTTTTGAATATAAACGCCAGGGGCTTTAAGAGCGGTGGTGGCTGGTGACATTTGAAAGTGGTGGGACGTAAAAGTTAGGGATGAGTATTAAGCAGCGAGCAACCACTGCATTTCCATTTACTTTCGCCGTGTCATAATTATTATGTGGCAAATCCATTGATGGCTCATGAATGGTGTCCTAGAGCCAAGCCCTTCCCCCGTCTCAGCACCCCAAGTCATTTACCAGCTTGGACTCGTTCATAAAGGAAAGAATATTTAAAACGCGAGATTACTGAAATAAAGCCAGTTTAGCAAATATATGTTGTGATTGCAGGCATATATCCATACAAGAGGAAGAGCAACGTGAAAAGGGTTCTTTTTATGAAAATAAGCACCACTGCATGTCAGGGGCCCTCTACATCATTGCTGATTGATTGGATAAGTGGAGAACCCTGATGAAATCCATGCAACAAAAATTCAGCTTGTTTACTCCAGTCCCTTGTACACAGGCGGTATAGATTCCCCAGAAACACTATTATTCGCCACAATTAGACGTGTAAAATGCCTGCTGTTAAATCTAATACTTCCTGCAGGGATACCTGTGCGCCCAACCCACAAACTATGGCATTGTGTGTTGTTAGTGTATAAAAAGTAGCATTGGCGTAAACAAGTCTGTGTGAGGCCGCCTGCTGATCAGAGCGGCCAACTCTGCTGAGTCCTTGAGCTGCTGCCAACTTTCGATCTGGTGATCTGCTGACTGCAAATCAAAGGAAGGCGAGGAAGCAGGAAACGAGCTGCAAGTTTCCTGAATCAAGAAATGTTGCAAGATAACTGTTTTGGGGGTGAATGAGGCGACGCAGAAGCGCCGGCGTAGACGTGTGCGTGGCACGAGTTGAATCATGAGAAGCGGGTCTTGAAGCAGTTAGATGCATGTGGGGCAGGGGCACAACCATCGGATACCGGGCGATGGCAGAGATGGGAAGAAGACGAGTGCAGGTGCACGTTTCTGTAAATACCCCACATAAAGAAAGTACTGGCGATTGAAAAGGAGAGTGAATGAGTTCACGCAGCTCACAATCATCATATGTAGAACCAAGCACTGGCAAAGCCAATATGTCTCACCTATGGAAGAGCTATTGGCTTTGCCAGTGTCGCGCTTGTATCCACCCCAAAAACTGCCGGCAGGCCGCGGTAACCCACAGGCTGGCTGCAGGAGGCAGCGGGGGAAAGGGTCGACCTCGAGGAGCTGCAGCCCGGGAGGAGGTCTCGAAGCCGCTCACTTTCCCTGAATCATTCCTCAACCTGACATTCCTCAAACACCCCCCCCCACCCTCTACTTCCCCTCAAGGAGTCCAGCAGCGTGAGGATTGGCTGGGTCAGGGGCTGCCAGTGTTCATTTGGAGCCTCGGGGGGCTCTGGCAACAACTCCCTGGACTAGTGTGCATGTCAGGTTGGTAAGAGCAATGCCCCCATCCTAACTGACATGCCCACTTCATCCCAAGGTGGCCCAGCAGCTGCCAAGCATCAAGGAGGCAGGCTTCTACCCCAATAAGGAAACTGCCACTGAATCAAGTTGGCAGGTGCAATAGGGTACCTTCATTTGAAAGGAGAGTGAAAGCATGTCTTATCAGGGTACAATACTTTTAATGCAAAAGCACTGGCACTTGTCACTAGCAAACAGGTACTCTGGGATAGAGAGTCTCTGCATCACACATTTGCATTCCAGTCAGTGCAATCACTCACATTTGGGGCGTCAGGCTGCTCGCCCTTACATGCCACGTAAACATTAGAACATATATGTATGTAACTCTTGAGTACAGAGGATGTGACACTGGACTCTTGAGGACAGAGGAAGTGAAGCTGGACTTTGAGTACAGAGGATGTGAGCCTGGAGCACGGAGGGAGTGGCATTGGACTCTCAGTACAGTGGAAACGACTCTGGACTCTGAGTATAGAAGGGGGTGACATGGGACTTTGTGAGTACAGAGGATGTGACACTAGACACGAGTACAGAGGGAAAGACACTGGTAATTGATCACTAAGGTAGTGACCGTGGACTCTTCAGTACAGAGGGAGTGACACTGGACTCCTCAGTAGTGAGGGAGGGACACTGGACTCTTCTGTACTAAAGGAGTGACAGACGATGTGACAGACAATGGACATCGAGTATAGAGGGAGTGACAATTGACTTTCAGTACAGAGGATGTGACACTGGACTGCTGAGTACAGAGATAGTGACAGTGGACTCTGAGTACAGAGGGAGTGACACTGGACTCTGAGTACAGAGAGAGTGACACTGGAATCTTGAATAATGAGGGTGTGACACTGGATTATTTATTACAGAGGATATGACAATAGACTCTTAAGTACGTTGGGAGTGACACTGGACTTTTGCAGGCAAAGGAAGTGGCAATGGACTCTCAGTACAGAGGATGTACACTGAAGTCTTGAGTACAGAGGGAGTGGCACTGGACTCCGAGTACAGAGGGAGTTGCACTGGACTCCGAGTACAGAGGGAGTGAAACTGGACTTGGAGTACAGAGGGAGTGATACTGGACTCTGACTACAGAGGTAGTGATACTGTGCGTTGAGTACAGAGGGAGTGAAACGACTTGCGGACTGAGGAAGTGACAATGGACTTTGAGTACAGAGGATGTGACACTTGACTCTTCAGTACAGAGGGAGTGACACTGGATTCTTGAGTACAGAGGATGTAACACTAGAATATTGAGTTGGGAGGGAGTGACACTAGACTCTGAGTACAATGTATGTGACACTGGACTCTGTATACAGAGGTAGTGACACTGGACTTTGAGTACAGCGGGAGTGAAACGACTTTTGCTGACCGAGGGAGTAACAATGGACTCTGAGTATAGAGGGGTTGACACTTAGCTCTGAGTGCAGAGGATGTGACACTGGACTCTTGGTTACAGGTGGATAGTGAAACTCGACTCTTAGTACGGGGAGGGGGGCACCTGACTCTGAGTGCAGAGGATGTAACCCAGGACTATTGAGTACAAAGGGAGTAACACTAAACTGAATACAGAGGGAGGGATACTGGGCTTGGCGTAAAGATGATGCGACACTGGACTCTTCAGTACAGAGGGAGCGACACTGGAGGCTTGGGTACAGGAGGAGTGAAACTACTCTTAGTGCATGGGGAGGGACACTGGACTCTCAGTATAGAGAATGTGCCCCTAGAGCATTGAGTACAGAGGGAGATCCATTCGAGTCTGAGTACTAAGGGAGTGACAGTGGAGTCTTGAGTACAGAGGATGTAACACTGGAATATTGAGTTGGGAGGGAGTGACACTAGACTCTGAGTACAAAGGATGTGACACTGGACTCTGTATACAGAGGTAGTGACACTGGACTTTGAGTACAGCGGGAGTGAAACGACTTTTGCTGACCGAGGGAGTAACAATGGACTCCGAGTATAGAGGGGTTGACACTTAGCTCTGAGTGCAGAGGATGTGACACTGGACTCTTGGATACAGGTGGAGAGTGAAACTCGACTCTTAGTACGGGGAGGGGGGCACCTGACTCTGAGTGCAGAGGATGTAACCCAGGACTCTTGAGTACAGAGGGAGTAACACTAAACTGAATACAGAGGGAGGGATACTGGGCTTGGCGTAAAGATGATGCAACACTGGACTCTTCAGTACAGAGGGAGCGACACTGGAGTCTTGGGTACAGGAGGAGTGAAACTACTCTTAGTGCATGGGGAGGGACACTGGACTCTCAGTATAGAGAATGTGCCCCTAGAGCATTGAGTACAGAGGGAGATCCATTCGAGTCTGAGTACTAAGGGAGTGACAGTGAAGTCTTGATCACAGAGGATGTGACATTAGTCTTGAGTACAGAGGAAGTGACACTGGGCTCTGAGATGAGAGGATGTGACACTAGACTCTTCAGTACAGAGGGAGTGACACTGGACCCTGAATACAGAGGATGTGACGCTGGAGTATTGAGTGAGTAACACTAGACTCTGAGTACAGAGGATGTGACACTGGAGTCATGAGTACAGAGGGAGTAACACTGGACTTTGAATACAGGGGAAGTGACACTGGACCCTAAATAGAGAGTTAGTGACACTGGACTCTGAGTGTAGAGGATGTGACGCTGGAGTATTGAGTGAGTAACACTAGACTCTGAGTAAAGAGGATGTGACCCTGGAGTCATGAGTACATGGGGGAGTAACACTGGACTTTGAATACAGGGGGAGTGACACTGGACCCTCAGTACTGAGGATGCGCACTGGCATAGGAAAGGAGAGGGAGACAGTAGACTGTGAAGAGAGGGAGCTCACTAGACTGGGTAGTGAGGGAGTGAGTGGTTTACGAGAAGCGAGTGAGAGCGGGGATCCACTGAGTTCTGAGAAATGACGGGGAGACACCGGACTAGTAGAGGGAGACACGGGGATCTGTCTCGAAGTAGAGAGGGTGATGCGCCGGATTCAGAGAGAGGGGCGGGTTAACACTGGGTCATGAGAGGAGACGGAGACCCAGTTTTGTGAGACACGAAGCGTGCACTGGGGTGTGGGAGAGACACGGGACCCAGAGAAGAGAGCCCGAGATGCGGGGTTCAGAGGAGAGGGCGAGTGACAGTGGATTGTGGAAAAGGGGACTGCGGATACTGATAGAAGAGGGACACACTGACTGGATTCTAAGAGAGAGAAGAACGTGGGAGATGCTGGATCGGAGAAGAGAGCGAATGACGCCGGCTTTTGCCACGTGAGGAAGTCAGTGGACGTTGGGAAGAAAGGTAGAGACGCCGACCTGTGTGAGGAGAGTGAGTGACATTGGATTCTGAGAATAGGAAGACTGCGTCCTGAATGCGAGAGACTGAGCTCCGAGAAGATGGCGAGAGGCCCTGATTTAGGAGAGGAAGAGGGGGAAATGCTAGATTATGAGATAACACGGGGCACTGAATTCTGAGAGAAAGAGGGAGAGACGCTAGATTATGAGAGGACACGTGACACTCAATTTTTAAGGGACGATGGAAATACGATAGATTATGAGAAGACACTGGCTTCTGACAGGAGGAGGGAGAGGCGCTAGATTATGACAGGACACGGGGGACTGATTTCTGCGAGGAAGTCTGAGAGACACTAAATTCCGAGAGGAGGAGGAGATACCTGTGTTGTGGGGAGAGAGGGGCAGACACTTGTCTCTCAGAGGAGTGGCCTTGGATAATAAGGACAGAGAAGGAACCTAGCTTTTAAAAGGGACTCTTAGAGGAGAGGTAGACACGTGTCCCTGGGAGGACAGCTGGTGACACTGGTTTACCAAAGGAGGATGAAAATACTGGATTGTGATGGGGAGTGGGAGATACTGTTTTATGAAAGGAGTGGAGCACTCTTTCTGAGAGGGACAGGGAAAAGCTGTGTATTTTGGAAGAAAGAAGGGGGAAACACCGGGTGCTGCGAGAGGAGAGGTGCAGCCCCTAGGTCCTTGCGAAGAAATGGACACGATTCTGAGAGCGCGAGAGGAGAAAGGGGGACACGAGAGAGAGAGAGTAGAAAATTAAACAATTAATTCTGTAAGGAGTGGAAGAAGCTGAATTCTCAGAAAAAAAAGTTTTATTTTAAGATTTTTCAATAATTAATATTTATTAGTATTACTATTAATATTATTATTGTTAGCAATAGCAATACATAGAAGAATACGACAAAGAAAAGTTTCAAACCACGATTAAACAATAGAGTAACATTTAAAAAAAGCTACATAGAAATGAGGGGTTAAGGGGTTTTTCAGTCACTCTTAAAACCCAGCCAGTCATTAATATTCTTTTCAGTTGTGAGCGCCACCAGTGTTCTCACGAAACAACCGTGATTTACAAGCAGCTCAGATTCTGTTTCAGTCAGAAGGGGAGATTCTGGGTCTTATACGTCTTACAAAGAGAGAGACAGAGAGAGAAAGAGATAGGTAGACTAGAGATGGCTGGGGTGAATGAGTGGCATCCTAGGCAATAGGCGCTTTACCCTACTTCGAGGCACTGTAAGGCGTTCAGATAAGGCTTCCAAACGCGCACAAGAGGGATTCTTACCTAGCTGCTGGTTGTCCTTAGCGCTGTTCCCAGCCCCGCACCAGAGGGTCCCGGGGTAAGTGAACCCCCTCCTGGACCGCTGCAACCCTCCCTCGTCATGAGGCTGAGGTTGGTATCTGGGGGTGCCTGTACCCCTGTCCTTAAGAAAGATCTGGCAGGCGAGCCTGGCTCCGGCAAACCCCTCAAACTCTGGGTCCTGGGTGCCCTCTGCACCCTGCCACCCTTGACCCTCGGTGCCTCCTGTACCCACCAGCCCTGGGTACTGGGTGCCTGCTGCCATCTTTTCTTGACTGCCAGCTCTACACATGAGCATGAAGGCCCCCACGGCCTCTGGTGTCCCCTTCAGCTCGCAAGACACCAACTGGCCCTTGGCATCAAGCGTGGACGAAACCAGCTGCAGCCCGTCCGACACCTGCTGCAGGATGTGACCCAGAGTAGGCAGCGGGGTAGTCTGTCCACACACCGAGCCCCCGCTCTCCTGGGTGTCGCCTGTGCCTAGCAGCCCCCCGGCCCAGCAGGCCCAGAGGAGGAAGAGGCCTTGCATGGCATCACCGTTCAGCACCAGCTCAGCAGACAGCAGCCGGCCGGCGGGGCATCGCCTTTATAAAGCGCTCTACCGGGTGGCCTGATGGAGTGAGATTGCAGGGGAGGGGCCAGAGCCCCAGAATCCAGCCCCCTCCCCTGTCCTCATCTCACCCTCCTCGGTAATCCTCACACGAAGGCCTATCGCGCAGACCCTTCGTCACATTTTAACGCCACATCGGGGGGCTTTCCCACGGCACAGTGCCAGGCATTGCGCAGCCCCGGTGCACTGCTGCCCACTGCCTTATCACAGAGCGCGCGCCTGCTTGGGCAAAGTGATGCCCCTGTTCTGCCCTCGTACAGAGATGTCCCCTGCACTGGCACAGTGCATTCTTCTGTTGTTCCCCGGGACAGTACTGCCCCCTGCTTGGGGACAGGGCTGCCCCCGCTCTGCCCTCGCACAGTGCTGTCTCCTGCATCGGTACTGCGCACCCTCTGCTCTCCCCTGAGATAGGGTGACCAGATTTTGAGGAGCAAAAACCGGGACAGGTCAGACATAAAAAAAGGGCTAACAACTTTACATTCACTTTTATATCCGGCCTGTCCCGTTTTTTTGCGCACACACACATTTACAAGACTACACATATAAAATTAGCTATGGGTTGACTTCCCACCCTGCACCCCAAATCCGCCCCCACCCACCTCTCTCTGCCCCCCCCCACTCCGTCTCGCTGCTGGGAGAAGACAGGGGACTCTGTTGCCTGACAGTAACAGATACATTACTTAATTATTGCATACTTTGTAGGTGCCTGTTAAAGGCATACCTTTAATTTATACTTCCCTAGATAATCTGACCTTTGTCCCAAAAACCGGGACATTTATGTAATAATTTGACCTTTGTCCCAAAAACCGGGACATTTGTTTAAAATTAAGAGAAGCGTCGGGACACCGGGACAGTCCTCTAAAAACCGTGACTGTCCGGGGAAATCCGGGACGTCTGGTTACCCTACCCTGGGACAGTACCGGTCCGTGCTTGTACACAGTGCTGCCCTTGGCCTGCCCTGGCACATTAGATCCTTCTGCTGTGCTCTGGGACACTAAGGGTCCCTTCTTGAGTACAACGTTGCCCCTTCTCTGCCCTCGCACAATAGTATCCCCTGTACTGGGACAGTACATCCTTCTGCTCTGCCCATGGACAGTATTGACTCCTAATTCAGTTCCGCCTTTTTTTGCATGTGCCAGCTGGGCCCCGCGCCCAGGGCGCCGACCAGCAAGGGCGCTGGCGCTCCCAGCAGGAGTCTCCCCACGACTGAGGTCCAAAGAAAAGTGTGCTTAAACTCTTTTTTTGAAGGCTTCTGGCGCCCTTGTCTCCTTTTTGTTGATCATTTTCTTTTGATTGCGTTTCATAATCTTGCTCCCCCCTTCCCCTCACTCCTCCCAAATGTTTAAGACATAGACAAAGAGGACGAGTGGGGGGGGGGGGGGGGGCGAGTTGGAAGGGTGGGAGCAAACCTAGTTTTGTCGAGGGCGCTCTCTGAACAAACGCTGTAAGGCAGTGCTACCCCTGTCTTTGTACTGTGGTGGTGTGTTATGTCAACTGAGATTTGCGTAGCTCATCACCAAAACTAGCTCAGTCCTACAGTAACAAGCATACGCTTTCTCACAAGGCAGGCATCAGGGAAGAGTCCGCAAAATTACTATTACATATACAATTACTGTTGGCAAAACTCCTTAGGAAGGTCTAACAAGGAATATCACCGTGCTAACCTTTGACCCCGGGGTTTATTCAATGGGGAACCAATACCAAAACCCTTGCCTGCTACAGTAATTTGTGAGAATTCGTGTTACACAGTATCAGTCTCCAGTCATGTTTTACATAGTGTTATATCAATCCTTCCTTAATCCACCCACGTAACTTTTCCAATGACACAGGTCCATATTTTAAAGTATTGGTAACAATGTATCCCCAGGATGTTGTCCGCTCCTCTGCTCACCAATGAACTTCTCTCGTACGCTGTTGCTATTATGCTTCCAAGGAGTGCTAGTCCCCTCCCCTCTCCTCAGTGTACTGACCGACTCCAGTCTCTAGCTTCTCAGAGTACTGATGTCTCTTTGTGGTATTGCCCTCTCTTAGGTGCCACCCTGTCTCTACTGCCTTTTAAGCTGCTCTCCCGTCAATCTGCTCCCCCTCAAAATACTATTCTGTGTTCCTTCTCAATGTGCTGCCCTCACTCAGGATGAAGTCCCATCATTGAAAATCCTCTCTCTAGGTGCAGCTTTCCCTAAGTGTGCAGTTCCGTGACACTGATGTTACCCTCAATGCACTACTGTCCCTTTGAGATGTTGACACAGACTTCCAGTGAAGCCCGTCCCAGGATACTTCTGGTCTTCCTGCTTAGAATACTGCTTGGTGCCACTGCCCTCTCCTGTAATATACTTTACAACCCTATCCCCTCTCTCTGAAACCCCTAAAGGTACTGTTCTGGCTTCCCCTTTTCTCTGCTGCCTTTTCTTAGCGTACTGCCCTCTTTCTGTGAAATGCCTCTCTAGCGGCAGCTGTCTCTACAGCGTTTCTCCATCCTAGGGGCAGTTCTCAGTGCACTGCAGTTGCTAGAGGTGTTACTCTGTCAGGGTGCTGCTTCCCCTCTCTTTTGTGCTGTTTGTCAAGGTGCTTCTACTTCCTTCTGAAACACCTCTCAGGTCAATTTTTTCCTTCCTATCGGGATGCTGCAGTTGCTCAGAGTCCTAAGTCCTCTGCTACTTTGCAGATTGCTGTCCTCTCATCTGTAACACTCATCTTACTGTTACTCTCATTCAACTGCTGGTCTCCCAACTGCACTCAGTTAGCTGTCCCATCCACTCAGGTTGCTCTGTCTTTCTAGGTATATCTTTGCCATGTTATCTATTTGATCCTCATTTGCCACAGATCACACTGTTTCACACCTTTCATGCAATGAACTTTGTGTAGCAAGACTGTCACTGTTATGATTCTGTCTCACATCAAGGATCCATTTGTTGTTACTCTGACCCATTCCTAAACTCAATTAGCTTTTTATTAATGTGATTTAGATAAATCTAACACACTCTTTTCACATTCTATTTATTAATCTGTTCATTTTATTTGTTGTTTTTGACCTTGTAGTTCTCCATCCCTTAGTACTGCCTTCCTCTTTCCATCCATTGGCTATGTCTGCCGACCCATCTCTAGACAATGTTTCTCCTCCCTTCCACTGGTCCATGCACCATTGTTCCCTTGGCATTGTCTCTGTGCCTAACCCTTGTCCCTCCATCCAACACTCACCTATCCACCTATCCCTTGTTCTTGCCTGCTCATCATCTATTCAAATTCTCTACCATTCATCCCTACGTTTTGCCTCTCCACCGCTGCTTTGGCCCTCACTTTCCATCTTTGGGCTATTTCTCTATCTATTCCTTGATCTTGTCTCCAAAGTATGCCCATGTCTTGGTCTCAACACCAGTGTATCTCCTATCTCCTGTTTCACCACTAATAGTGGTCTTTTCTCACATCCCTGGCAATGTCTAACACCCCTGCCGTTTTCCTTCTGCCCATGCTCTGACTTTGTTTTCCGTATCTTAGCTTGTCTGTCCACCCATTCTTTCACCTTTGTTTCTCCACTAGTTGCTGGTATCGCCATGCACCTACAGCCCTTTTGTTCATCCCTGGCTTCCTCAGCTATTCAGTCCCTCCAAACTTCCTTTGCTTTTACCCTCCCTTGTCGCCACCCATTCCATGCCCTCCACCATTTCCATCATAGCACCCTGCATTTGTACCTAACCATTTTATGCCGTCCTGTGCCACAAAGGTGGCATCTGTCCTCCATCTGCTGCCTGTCCTTTTTCCCTCCACCCACCCCTTGGGTTTGAAGATTCAGACAGTTCACATTTTAAATTAGGGTCATAGATGAATTTGTTGCCAAATTTAAGAGACTTGCACACTACATTCTGATATAATGTTATTGTATTTATACCCCTGACGAGGCATTGAACCGCTTTTCGACGAGTGGCACGCTATTCCGCAACCTAAAAGGATTGGCGGTGGATTAGTGTAGGGAAATATGAGTTTAGTATTAGTATAGAGATATATGAGTTAATTCAAGCAATGGACATGTGCGTCAGTTAGTTGGATTGAATAGAATAATGGAGGGATAGAAGAGGGAAGAATCCAGAAAGTGTTAATTAGGACATCATAGTAGTAAGATGAGGTTTTGGATGAGTAAGGGAGAGATGGAGGAGGGAAGATTCTGTAGAAAGGGATTAGGGAGACCATAGTAGTAAAATGAGGTTTGGAATGAGTCAAACGAGAGATACATGAGAGAATTTAGTTGGGTTGTTTGTGAGATCATAGTAGTAAACTGAGGTTAGGGGTGAGCCAGGAGGGATAGAGAAGGGAAGAGTCAATGAAGGGTTATTTTGGTGATCATAGTAGTAGAATGAGGTTTGGGATGAGTCAGAGAGTGGAGGTAGAGGATAGATTGAGAGAGGTCTAGGGCGAGACAGAGTAGTGCATTGGAGAGTGATTATTCAAAAAACGTTTTTTCTTGTACAGTAGGACCAAAGTAGTAAATATATAGATACATGATTACATAGAAAGGGAATATCTATATAAGGAAGATAATATATTGAGATTTAAAGGTATTTCATATAAACACAAACTTTCAATTGTTGCAGTATTTGAAGTGTATTTATTTGTGTGCTTTAAATGACATTATTTTGATCTGTTCCTCAATATTTCAAAAGTGAAATGGTTGTAGACAAATAGGTAACATAATATTTACCTATTGTGACAGATAAACAAAACAGACTCATTAGCATTGAACCATACAACTTATATAGAAACTACACAATGACCATTTAACATGTAAAGTGTAGAATTATATATATATATATATATATATATATATATATATATATATATATATATATATATAACCTAGTGGCAGTCGCCACTAGGTAGTTATATTTAGGACCATGGGACCATGTTTCCATAGAAAAAGCATTTTTTGACTTGCCTATATCTTTGGCCCAGCTTGAAAAATCTTAACGAAAATTTCCCTCAAAAAGTGCCTCTGCGATTCTTGTTGCACATGGAAAGTATAGGGTGATCCGTCAATCAGTGGTCGGGGGGGGGGTGTCAAAAAAGTTTCATTTTGCATGTTAATTCCCATCAGATCTTTAGACACAACTGCAGCCTGAACCGCTGGACGGAATAATATGAAATTTGGCAGAAAGCTAGCTTTCGGTACGCAGATCACACTTTTGTTTGGTGTAAATCTGTTCAGTAGTTTAGGAGATATTAAAGGGAAAACAAATTTGTATATCTAGGGCCGCTGATCCATCGCAACATCTTTGAAAATAATGACAAACTTGTGCAAGGAAATGCGGACCTCTGATTGGCTGCCAACACTTCACCCAGGAAGTGTAGGCAGCCATCTTGGGACTCAGCCTCAGCCAAGTCCCAACAAAAAATGCACAAAAATGGAAAAGGGGCCAGGGTAGAGTCACTCTGACCCCTTAACTCTGGTGCTGGGATCCCAGAGGAACCCTGCCAGAGCAAAAAAACACTTAATAAAAAACATTTACAGCAAATTTGCATCATCGTCGCAAATTCACTGTAATAATTAACAAAAAGCAGAAAAAATATAACACACATTTAAATCCCTTTCATGAAAGCATGTTTAGCTACTGAGGTTAATTTTCTAGCTGCGGTAATCTCTGTGTAGTCTGTGTGTTACTCTCACTTCCCGGTAATGCTGACCTGGCTCAGTATTTCATCCTTCTGAAGTAAGCAAAAAGAGCATAAATTATGGAGGGTAACACATCCATCTGCTACACAAAGAAATAGAGTGCCCCACTCTCTCAGGGCCTCCAGTTCCCTCTCTGCTGCCTCTCATTGCATCACCATCAGCATCTGACCTTCTAAGGGCTCAGGTGCTGATGGTTTACCCAAATGCACTCTTTTCCCTTCTCCACTCCTCACTTCCTCGTTCAGCTTCACTGCTCCAGCGGAGCAACTTTTAGGCTCGTGCTGCCACTTAAATGATCATTTTCTCTTGGGTGTCTGAGCCACCTCCTTAACAGTAGTGGCGCCGCAGATCAGCCCCATCGCGTCAGTCGCCAACTTCGGTTGTTGATTAGATGTCTCCTTGCTATTCAGCTAAAAAGAGAATGCCACTCATAAATGGCACCTGTCCCTGGATGCTGAGCTAAAGCAACAGCAGGAATTCTGTTAAAAAAACACAGTAAACACACTGGTTCCCAGCATCCTCCATTATCACCACCCCTTGTAGTTTATCTGCTGTAAACTCCATCTTCCCACTTGGTGCACGGCTGCCAAACTGAGGTGAAATCCATGTCCTAAGGAGAAGTTGTAGCTGGTCTGCAGCCCGGACTGAAGAAGGTGATGGAGGGGGCTAAAGCTCTTTTAGCCCAGTAGGTGTTGCGCGCCTGGGATGGGTTTACCAGGATATGACGTCATAAGAGCGTAGTCAGGTGGGTATGAGCACCTCACGACCCTCCCACCTGTACATTGTATGACAGCACATCGCACTACAACACTCAATAAAATACCACACAAAGCGTCATTGTTGATCACAGCCCCATACTGTGTCATGCTCATCACATCACGCGAGGACACCAGTAGGATGTTATACAGCTTACAGTAAAGCGCATTCACGTTCCACATTCTAGATGTAGTGAGCCCACCTCCACTCTCAGAATCTAGCTTCCCCTCCAAACACTCATTCACTGAATCCTTGCCTTTGATCCCTGCGCAGCGCTCCACTGCCTTTTGGCTATCTTTGTACTATACAAGCACCACTTACATACGCCCACACATACATCTTATGCGAAGGCTTACCCCCACTGCGATTTACATTCATCATATATATGCGTGGACCACTGCAGTGTGGAACTTTTTATACTCACTTCTGCAGTTTTATACAACATATGTTGTGTATTTCAGTAAAATTAATAGAAACCCTTAGAGCTGCGAAAACGTCTAAGTCACATAAATAAACCGGCTAACAAACATAAGGCTGCAATTAATACTTACATAGGAACGCCAGGGTTTTGGTACCTATGTCATTGCATAAGTGATGCCCATATCTTTGGTACTTGGTATTTTTACAGACAGGAGTGTGAAAATCAGAACTGGCAACACTGATTGCATGAAATTCGTTTATTGTACGGTGGTCCTGTTGTGGCAAAAAGCACCATTCACTGCCACAGCCAGCCGGTCGAGTCTAGACATGTTCACCCTTTATGTGGATATTTTTGCACAAAGCAGTGCCTTCTCCATGGTTGGGTCTAATTTGGTACGAAACAAGCACTGGCAAAGCCAACATGTCTCTCCTATGCCAGAGCTATTGGCTTTGCCAAGGCGATTTAGCCACGTTGTACACCAGCGTGGCTGCTGTTCAGCATAGCTAAATGTTAGTGGCATAACATGGAGTGGAGTGTTGTAGAGTGGCATGGAGTGTCATAGAGTGGAGTATCATGGAGTTGTGAAGAGTGGAGTGGTGTAGAGTGTAGCGTCATAGAGTGGAGTGTCATGGAGTGAAAGGACATAGAGTGGAGTAGAGTGGCATATAGTGGGGTAGAGTGTTGTAGAGTGGAGTGGAGGGGTGTAGAGGTAGAGTGGAGTACAGTGTTGTGGAGAGGCAGAGAGTGGAGTAGAGTGTAGTGGCATAGAGAAGTAGTTTCCAACCTTTTCACTTCTGTGGACCCCCACTTTATCATTACTGGAGCCCAGGGCCCCCCACTGAATCTTTATTGGAATTCGGGGATCCCCCACTGAGTCATTACTGAAAGTTGGTGACCTAATTTGTTGATATTATTTAATTTTCTAAGAATTTGCGGACCCCCTGAGGAGGCTTTGCGGACCCCCAGGGGTCCCCGGACCACAGGTTGGGAACCACTGGCATAGAGTGTTGTATAGTGGCTTATAGTGGAATGATATAGAATAAAGTGTCATAGAGGGCCATAGAGTGGAGGGTTGTGGAGTAGAGAGGCGTGGAGTGAAGTAGAGTGTTGTAGAGTGGAGTGTGGTAGAATAAAGTGTCAAAGAGTGGCAGGGAGTGTTGTAGAGCGGAGAGTCATAGAGTGGAAGGTTGTATAGTGGAGTGTCAAGGAGTGGCACAGAGTGGGGTGGCATAGAGTGTCATGGAGTGGAGGGGCGTAGAGTGGCATAAAGTGCAGAAAAGTGGAGTCAAGTGTCAGAGTGGAATACAGTGGAGTGCCATAGAGTGGAGTGGAGTGCCGTAGAGTGCAGTAGTGTAGAGTAAAGTGGAGTAAAGCGGAGTGATGTAGAGTGGAGGAGTGTAGAGAGGAAGCCAGGGATGAACAGAGGTTAAGGTGCTATTTATCGCACCCAATAAAATCTGACACCGTGGGGTTTCAAATGTATTGTGTGTGAGAAATAGCACCTATTCTGACTTTTTGGAGAATAACGTGAATTCTGGTGCTTAACACGCCAAAAACCACATGCTTTGGTAAATACTGTGCTGCTTTCCCTTGTTAAATTCCGGTTGATTTGACTTTCTGAAATGTAACAAAGAATAAGGTATTTAAACAACCTGTAATTACCAGATGCAGTAAATACTGTCCAACTATAAAATCCAACTTCTGAAAACAGGAGTTTGTGCAAGAGTCAGAAAACACAGACCAACTCAGACTCACTGCTTCAGATGGCAAGTCTGCCATGTCATGCCAGCATGGAAAAACTTTAGCATTTATCCTTTTTTTTGAAGGCACATCCCAAAAGGTGGGCGTCAGAAGTGTTGCTAGCCCAGTCTACGCTTTTCATGCGTCCTCCTAAAGTTTCTTCATATTTGTTTTAAACTGCTGTGTGCCGGATGTGAGTGCTGACTTGCTAGCTGAGGGATAGGCTCTGGCTGACTGTGGAGGGCAACAAACACCCCCACTCTGATCTCATGGTATAACCTCATTGGCCTGGCAAAGCTATGACTGCCTAGCTGATAGCTGTTTTCTTAGTCAAGGTATGTCTTATTCTGTACTTCAGTGGTGGAGTTCTACAGCCTTCAATGCTAGCATCCATTTAGTCCTCCAAAATAGTGCCTTTCTTTTCACCTGAGTAAGAGGTGTGAAGCCTGAGTGTGGTATTGTAACTGCCTACTAAAGTACCAGCCCAGATCACACATCATGTATGTCCAAATAAGATGGTGTTTTTGAAGATAGCTAGCCTAGGTTTGGAATACATATTCTGATTGACCCAGCGCAAACAAGTGCTCCCAGTTTTCCAACGACGATGAAGGGCAGGTGAGCTTTTCAGAATATTGACTTATCATCCGAGCATACACCCCAAGCGCCAACAAAAGGATCTCTTTGATTGACTCCAGCAATAGTCTTTTGAGCTTTCGACATAAAATGCAAACCTGTGCCCTACATGTTACACGTGCTTTGCAACAGGCCCACTAAGCCTCTATGCTACTTTATAAAGAATTAGATTTGTGACTAGGCAAAACACAGAATACTCCAGCAAGACCATTAACCACCAGAGTTATCTTGACATTAATTTCTCCTGAAAATTGTTGGGTACACAAAGATCTCTGCAGCAGATGCAGTAACCTGTAAGATGCTTTAAACTAATGCAGCCCTGTTTGTGACCAAGTTTGTAAGCCAGAATAGATCTACTGTCACATTTGTCCTCATTACCAATTTTTCTGCAGTAGATATTTTTTCAAAACAGGGCCAGATTTACTACGTCCTTCCGCCACGCAAGGCAAAGCATGGGCTTAAGTGAGATTTATAAAGCCACACAAAGCCACATTTCATGGTTTTGCATGGCTTAGTAAATCCCGAGTAATGAAAGGTAGCACTCCTTTCATTACTGTCCTTTGGGAAGGTGTTCCAAGGGTGGAGCATGGACATTCGTATGCATCTGCATATAGATGTGTAAACCTGGGAATGCATTAAAATGGTACGCCTTCCCTAGAGAGACCTAACGAGGAGAAATATCTTTATTTCTTCTTCTTGTTTCCTCTTTCCGTGTCTGATGCATTCTGCAGCACACACAGAAAAGGGAAAATGCCTTAAAGGACTGTTTTTGCGCAGGAAAGCTTATCTTCCTGCCCCAAAACAACCCTGCCTGTAACACAGGCACCCCTGCCACATGGCACAAGGGTGCCTGCTTTGGCCCTAGGCAGCATTCAGTGCGCCAGTGCAGGGAGCGCAGGAATGAGTCATATCTTAGTAGATATGGCGCATTCCTGCTCCCTCCCTATCACTCAGCGCAGCAAGTTGTCTTGCATGAAATTTTGATAAATCTGGGCCTCAATGTTTACCTTGACTGCCAGACCCTGCTAGTTCTGACTCTGCCCCTCTTGACCCTCACCATGATTCTGCTGCATCACCTACATTCTGAGTTTATGGGATCCTGGAGTATGTTTTTTTCCATCCCCAGCACCGACCACGATGCACAAGAACTGCCCACTACTACCATGCTGCTGACCAGCAACCGACAGCACGAAAGCAATCTTTGTGCCACACACAACACTGTTGCGCTGCCAACAGCACACACTCGTACTAGTGAGTGTCAGCAGCAAACGGTGCAACCGGTGAACAAGAGAGCAAACAGCAGCTTCACCCCAAGGCTAGGCTTTAGAAACCGCAGCACACCTGTCAATGAAGCCTAGTTTGCCACCTAGCAAATGTTTTACCAACATAGCGGTGTTTAAATCTCAAGGCCTGTGAGAAATAGAAAAAATCCGCAGTTCGTTATTTTTCCATCCTACGAAATATACAATGAATGTAGCAGCTGCAGGAGGGAATTCCTCGAAACTTTGGACGCTGTCTATAATAGCCCTAAATGTTTCTTAAAGCAAATGGATATCTTGATCCAGTACCGACTCCGGGCCTTCTAAGAACTCGAAAACATGAACAAATGTCCGGTGTTTTTCTGTCAGGAGGTTGTAACCCTACCCAGAGGCTGGAGCACTTCCACGCTGAGGGCACGATCGGCACCACAAAGGAGCGCCTGGGGCCGCCCCGCACACTGTCGCGATGAATGAAGGCTGGGACAAACACGGCCCGGCCCCCTTTTCTCACAGAATGTGCCCACGGTCGCCCCTCGATGACCGAGAGTTACCCCACCAAGGCCGAATTCATGGGCTCGGACGTGGTAGCGCGAGGCGGGCCCGGTTGCCGGGCAGCCGACGATGGGGTGATGTTGCTGGGCCCATGAGATGGAGTTTCTGCTCGGCACCCACATGTCACTGGCAGGTCCATTTCTTTTCTTTTTCTCGCCCTTTTGAGCAGTCGCATTCCGCGGAAGCCGACCGCTGACCTATTTTTACACTGTGATCTGGGGGAAAATTTAAAATAAAAGGCCTTTTATTCCGAGATATTAATCAAAACTGTATTAAGATGCCCCGAGAGCCGGAGAGGATTAAAGGAAATCGCCTTCGCACATTCCTCTCCCGAGTCGAAGGTCTCTTAGTGCTTTTCGGGCCTTCATGCTAAACTGGGTCCAATGCTTGATGCAGCTAAGGGTTTTGCCCGTTGTATGTCTATGGGGAAATGCGCTGATACATTGTTGCAAGCGCCTTTAAATAGAAATAAATTGAGGCTGGCCAAGCAGGATCCTGTGAAGAAGTTCTTTAATTTGCCTCAAAATAGGAGCTCACAACCAACATGACATGAGCACAGGTAACAAGGAGAAAACTGGCCAACCGATGTCACACTTACACTTTCAAAACCGGTTGTGCCATTCAAAATACAACATGTTGCCTGCACACGAGCCATCAGCTTCAACAACCAGAAAACAAACTGAAACTCACGAGACTCTCATCAAAGACAGCACACGCTATTGAAAATAAACAGAACGTCCTGCTGCAGAGAACCTAGTGATGTAAACATGCAGCAGACGTCACAGCCTAAACAAACAGTAACACCTATACAACATACATAATGGCCTGTGTTTTATAATTCTGTCGGAACATTCGCTTAGTGACTTTCCTTGCATGTGGGTCGATGGAGGTGAAGGTGTCTTATGGTGTCAAGCACAACCTGTATTTCGGTGCCTTCTGAAAACTGCAAACCTGAAAAGCAGATGGGAGCCTAGAAGACACAGAACTGTACAACAGTCAACTGAATTCCTAGATTATTTGATGACAGCATTGTTGCGGCTCTGCTTGTTGTAGTATCAGCAGTTAGAGTACAAATGTGCCCATGTTGGGATGGGTACTTCTGTCTGCAGATTTTTCGTTTCATTTTATGAATATCCTTCAGGCATCAGATTGGATTTGGAAACTTCTCCCTCAGCAGCAGTACTCCAGTGTCATCAGGTGGTGTCATGAAGCCCCAGCCTTCGACTCCGCTGGCCTAAGATGTGGGAACATAAGATCATAATAAAAAAACGGCAAGTGACGCTCTGGTGTTAGTTCCCATTTTCTGTGCTTTTTGACATAGGTCTGGTGATCTGCTCAGTTTTTCATCAATAACATTTTCAGCTGTCAACAGCAACTAAGTCAAATATGTTGTAAAGTTTTGGGGTGCACACCCTGTTGCAGATGTTGGAAGAAGATTATCATGTTGGTCCTACATGGCATCTGCAAGTGGTGTCTAAGATCCAAACACAACGCCTTGGCTCGCAACTCCTGTTCCTTGATGCTCCCGAAGGTCATCAGAGAGAGGGAGGTTGAAATACGTTATATTAGTCACCTCCCATTCAGGTAAGTCTCTAGACAAAGAACGATTTTGCACAATATGGGTCTTAGATCATTTGGTGGGTACTGTGAGGAAATGGGTGTATTATATGGGGTGTTTGTGCAACCTCCACATGTAATACACTTACCAACCCTGTTAGGACCCTTAGGTTTCATTTGTCAAACCCTGAGCTTAACCCTGGGTAGCAGTGGCACTGAGCAGCAAGGCTTACACAAAGGAACAGGTGTAAAGCATTTAAACAGCACCAAAACAACTTAAGAAGAAATGGACACAACACTCATGAAATCCAACACCAATTTATTGAAATGGACAGTATTTTTTATAAGAATTTAGACACCACAACGAAAAAGTTTCACAAGAGGGTTCCGGTGATATGGATTTTACAAGAAATAATAAATGAAAGCATCTCGCTCAACTTTGAACAAGCATTGGTAAATTCAATTAATTTGACATTTAGAAACGTTTTCAAAGAAAACTTGGGCAAGTAGCTATGAGGTTGTGTAGAGTTACTTGGGAGAACCAACTTGGCAGGAAGCTAGTCAGGGAAACCAGCAAGGTCCTCAGAAACAGTAACTGCCAGAAAATAAGCAGTATTCAAGCAGCTCAAGGGACATTATCCGCATTGCCATGGATTCCTATAGAGTGGTCCCGATGTAAGGGATGTAGGATGCTGAAGATGCTACAAGAACGCTGTGGATGTAATGCAGTCGACCGTGGTCTTGCTGCAACTACTTCTCAGTCCCTAAGCTGTCGGAGTGGTTCTGGTCACAGGGTCAACGTCCCACAAAGTCCTCTCCAGGTTGTCAGAAGTCCAGTCACGCAGTGTTGCGGTTACAGCAGGATCCTTCTTTTGGTGATAACTTGCTTTCTGGGTGAACAAGAGGCTCTTCAATGGCTCTCATGGGTCCATCAGACTCAGGTGCAACTTTGAGCAACAGGTCCTGATCCCTGGTGCTACACATTGGTGAGGAGCGGCAATCCGGTGATCTGGGCTACCAACTCGACTCATTAGGTTCCTTGATATGTTGTGCACCTGTACAGTGAACAGAGTGGTCATTCATCTGACTTTTGCAGTCTCTGGATTTGGCAGGGCTCGGGAGATGACTTCTCACTCAGCAGGACACAGCAGACCATCCATTTTCTTGCTAGCAGCCAGGTGCACCAGATGCAGTCCACAGAGGTGGAGCCTCTCTTTACTGGTTCCATGGTACAGCAGGGATGTCTTCCTTCAGTCCTTCTTCCAGTCGGTAGAAATCTGAACTTTGAGTGTCAGGGGTGCTGTATTTATCTTCAGAATATACCCTCAGTGTAGGGTGTGTTTGGTAGCCAAAGGGCTACCTGTGTCCCTCCCTCATGATGACCACTTTCTGCGAAGTGTGGCACCTGGCTATCCCAAGGATGCACCATTCTGCCCACTCCCAACATGGCAAGACTCCTCTCTTGACACTCAGAGCTCCTTAGCCCACCTCCAGAGGTGTGTCTTCTAAGGGCCTACATGCCCCTGGAAAAACCGGCTTAACTACTGTCGTCTCCTCTCCTGTCCCCAGTGCCAGCCTGTCTGCCTAAACATCAGAGCACTCCATCTCCCACGTGTTCCACCTTTGCCCTTCAAATGCGACTTCTCCTTTGAAGCTCCTGTTTTGGGGCTAACACCAAAGTGGCTTCCTGCAGGAGGGAGGTAACACATCTGCAGGACAAGCCCCATGTACAACAGGAAAAAGGCACTGCAAACCTTGGACAACTAAAGTGGCAACTTCTGAAGTTACACTTTTCCCAACAGTGACATTAACTTTGATTTAACCATTACATTGGATTTAATGCACTGATTCATTTGATACCAAATAATTCCCACCTTAGTAGTCCCATTCAGAAGTGAGCAGGGCTGGGGTGCCGGCCTGTAACTCTGTACATGCCAATGGGACTACCAGCCATTCCAAATTAGAAATTACAATTTAGGGGGTTTTATTGCTGGAACCTGGAAACCTACATGTTCCACATTTTAACATACAGCACCCTCCCTTAGAGCCTGTTAGACCTGCCATAGGGATGACTTACATACATTAAAATGGAGGTTTGGGCCTTGCTATTACTTTAAATGGGAAAGTGGAGTTTGAAGTTTTAAACTGCCCTTTCAGTCTGCAGTGACAGACATATTTTACCTTATCTTACTCGTGGGATAGTCCATGAGAGATACCTAAACCTATAGGCCCTCAGTACTCCTGGTACCATCTATTAGGGACTTACGAGTAAGTCAGGTTATAACAATTGGGGACAAGTCAATTAAACATACACCACTTTAAGGGTTGGAGCACATCCAGTAATGTTTAGCAGGACTTAGGGTATTTCATTACACCACTACCTAGTAGTCAAAATGGAGACAGAAAGTGGGGGGTAAACCTGCAAGAAGCCCTCAGGTCACTACTTTGGGATGGAGGCCTAGCCAGGATTGCATTACACAAACTCACCAGGGAGTGGTATGAGGGGAAAGCCCTGCCTGACATTCACAAATGCTACTGGGCGGTGCAACTTACCACCATCAACAGTTGGGCTCATCTTGCCCCAGACAAACCTGCATTCCGCATGGACAGATTAATTATGCAGCCATCGGGTTATCTTAGGGCTCTCCATGGCTCCCGTAGAAATGCCTCGCTCTTTGGCCCCATGTCTACTGTGATTGCCATTTGGCATGCAGCTCTGAAAACCCTGGGATGGTGGGGTAAAATCACACAGGTTACACCCCTATGGGATACTATGACATTGGGCACCCTAGGCATACAACCAGGATTCAATAAATGGGGCTTAATTGGCCTCTCCCGAAGACCTGTGGGCCAACGGGGACATCCTCCCTTGGACGGACCTCTAGTGTGACCATCAACTAGCCCCCCCTGCTGAGGTTTATCAATACATCCAGATATGCCCTGCATATCCAGAGTCTTCACCCCTATAAAATCACCTTTTAGTTGAATACATGTTTCGGAAAGCAACCTCCCTGCCATGTGGAAAGTTACTCAGCAACACACCCAGTAAACTGCAATACCTGAGGAAGCAATGGACCCAAGACCTTGGGGAGCAGGGGAATGACGATTGGGTGTAGGCCTTGGCATCCCTGAGGGAGGTGGCCATACGGGCAGGTTTCCGATGGGTGCAACTAAAAATACTACAACGGTCTTACTATGTCCAAACCACACTGTATAGAATGGGTAGAGTGATGATGGAAAGTTGTCCGTGTGTGTGTGTGGGGGGGGCAACTAGGCACATTCTACTATATTGTGTGGGTTGCCCTATAATACAAAGTTTTCAGGCAAGGGTGGTGGCGTGCATGGGTGAAGTGAACAGAGACTCAATAACTACCTTTGCAAAATGGTATCTTCTTAACATCTGGAGTGCAGCAGACCTGAATCTCTTGACTCAAATACGGAGGACATTGGGATTAATGGTTGCCAAATGTAATATTGCGAGAACATGGGGGCCGAACAATCACCCTGGATGGAGGACTGGAAGAGGGACATGGATTTGTGTATGTTGGCTGAGAGTAGTGTATGAGGTAAGGGGCTGCCCCTGAAAATTTGGGGGCCATGGAACGCCTACAGGAGCAATGTATGTGATGATTTTGTTTCTTCTAGGATGTTGGGGCCGAAGTCAGACCCATTTGGATCCTTCATGGAAATTGACTGATATGGTGGATGGGAGGGGTGGTCTGTGGGAAACACTGGGAGAGCGATGCTCATTCATCCTATTGAGATGTCAGTGTACCAATATGCTATGTACCTGTTTTTTATTAAACTGTCAATAAACAGAGTTTTATTTTAAAAAAGGCCTGTTTTCTTACAGGTACGTTTTGTATATCTCACGTTAATCCATATTAAATGTGAGACAATAGTGCAACTACATCAAAGAAAAACAGACCTGCCAAAAACACTAATACCCACAATTGAGTTGATGTGAGCCCCTCACACTGCTTGGTCCCAATGCAACTGCACCAGGTCCACAAATGATAGCAGCAGCTCTGCATAGCAGGCTTCCATGCATGGTCATTACTCAAAGCTTGAAACAGGCTCTCTGTACCTTTCAGAAAAAAATGAGCTCCTACGTCTTGTGCCCCATTGTGCAACAAGGGTGACCTCGGCCATAATGCAAATAAGGAAAGTGGGCCCCTATACACCTTTTGGAAACTAAGGCAGTCATAACTGTGATGTAGTTGGGCCTCTCACACCCCTGAACCCCAGTGCCACTGCTCCTGCTTGACTTCTGATAGCTGCTACCTCATGAAGTGGGCTGTCTGTGTCCTTTGTTTACAAGGGCCCCCATCCTACCCCACCCGTTCCACACCATCTTTGCTTCAGTTTTCTCTTCCTTTGAGTCATTGCTTTGAGGCCAAAAGTAACTCTGGCACACTGAGCCTTAAGGAAAGCGAGAAAGGATAGTAATTAGGGTTTAGTTGGCCCCTCACACCAGGGGGCTTCAGTACTACTGCACCTTCAACACCAATATTACCTATATCCCTGCCTCCGCCATCACTCCTGGGCCCAAGGTCAAACCAGGCTTTCTGCCCCTTTGTGTAAAAAAATGGGATAAAAGCTCCACATTTTGCCAGTTTCTTGCGCAGCAAAGATGACCTGGACCCTAATGCTAGCATGGAAAACTCCCCCCCCTCTGTTTCCCTTTTTGGTAGTAAAGCAGCCATAAATAGGGCGCAGTGGCCCCTCACACTCCTGGTCTCAGTGCCACTTCACTTGTTGCACTAATGGTAATAATGGACTGTAAAAAGAAGTCCAAAAGTATCACCCGCTTCCTCCGGGCATTTCTCTGAGGAAGATGTCTCTATTTGGAAATAAAAATATAGCTCCCACTTAGTGCTCCCTCCTCTGTGCCATCTCTTTGATGGGATTCATGGATCTTGCTCCTTTTCTCTTTCTCATGGTCCATTACTTTGAGGTCCCAGATGTCCAGACTACTGGGACTCTGGGACTCTGCATTGAATGCAGCTCAACTCTACTGATGTACATACTGCAACCTCATTGACGCACCTGAAAGGACATCTGCAAATAAACAGAGGTCTAAGTGGGTGGACTCTATGGGACCAACATGCCCATGGATTTGTTTTAATTTTATAAAAACAATTCTCATACTTTTTGTTAAAAAAGAATTGTACCTGGATGTACCTATTGGTGCCTTTGACTGAAAACAAAGAGGGTGTCCAGTCTCATGTGCTATGAAAAAGAGAGAGGGGCAGAGAACTAAAGAAACGCACCTTCTCACCAGAGTGCCTGCTCCCTGAAAGAAAAATACATGTGAGCAATTGGTGAATCATCAAATGCAAAGGCTGCCTGATAGCCTGTATGGACTTTAATTGATGGAGGCACTTGAAGCTTCATGATGACAAAGATTTATTCTTGTTGAGAGGTAATGTAAGGGAGTAATCAGATTCATTCTGTAGTGCACCGTTTTAATGGACACGTAAAAATGTTTGCACTAGGTACAGAGTGACTGTGCATTGCTAAAATATATACTTTGGAAGCAATTCTTTTACCTTAAACACTACATCATTTAGTGACAGTTTATGTTATATTGTGCGTATTGGAATTCACAGTGCTTTCTGTCACATTCTGGGATCTTGTAGCACTGTAAATACACAAGACACTATTCCTTACTGCACCAACTAGAATTCAATTCTGTGCCTCTTTGGTCACACATATAGACATGCAATGACTCCATTACTCGATTGAGGCTTCATAACTTAAAAGAGTGGATTTCTCATTGATTAGTTTAGCTAGCATATATTTTTCATTTAAGGAGTGTGCATTGTTTTATACACAATGAAAGAACAATAAAATAGTTACAGTATATTTTGCTCTTCATAGCTATGTATTTGACCCTGCAAAACACACCTACTGCCCAAGGGCGCTCAGAATCACAGTTCCCAAGCTTTTGAATACACTTCATCAAATGAACAAGGTGAGATTTCAGGCCATCTTAATTTATAAATACTTGCAGAGGCATTTGCTCCCCTCTCTGGGGAATATAGCCACCAATGTCTGGGAGGGGGGCACATCCCACAGTTTGACGTCCTTTGCTCTAGGTCGTTCCCCCTGAAACATTCCCTAAGGTTTGGCCAGCTTCTTCATGTTTGACGATTCAGTGATTTTTGTCCCTATGCTGCCTGATTCTGGTCCTCCACCAGCTCATTGCCCTCCAAGGCACCGCCCCAGTGCACCGCCTAGGACACCATCACTGGACTTCCCTCAGATGCTTTTTGTGACACCTTTAAAACCTTCAGAGTCAGCTGATATCATCCGAGTGGCAAAAGAAAAAGTTCACACCTACTTTGGTGATAAGCCTTTGGCATAACCCTTTTCAATGGCCAAAAGATAGTCACATAAAGAGGAACTTTAGGACCAGGCTCAGGTGTACTTGCCATGCCAAACAAAGACTATGGCCTCAGAGGCTGAGAAACTCCTTCCCTATTATACCTGGACTTCCAAAATGCAAGCGGACTGGACACACCTTGCCACTTTGGCCATCCTTCTGAGGAAGTATCTGTTTGTTTTAGTAATACGAAAAGCTGCAGAAGAGGTGGAATTAACTTTGCTCACCACTGATGCCAAATCTAACATTTTGACAAACATATTAGAATCTTCCTGTGCAGTTTCAGTCTCTTCTAAATTTTAAGAAGGCACTCATGGAGCTAGTAATGCTTTCCTGGGACAAAGCATCCCACAGACAAATGACTCGACAACACAGACCTGCATCATGTAACCACTACATTTTTGTTGTTGAATCCCTTTTTAGAGAGTGTAGTGTTCAACGTTTCCTATGCTAAGTAGAACCCATGTGCATTTCCTATGGCACCTCTAGACCATACCTTGCATGGCTCAACTATATGGGCTGAAAAGCGTTTTCTTCTGATAGCCTCACCTTTTGCACTGTGAACGCTGCATGCCTCGTTTTTCTTATCTGGTCAATGAAGGCTTGGATGCTTCCAACTGGATACTGAAGTGCAGCCTACATTGTGCCATAACCGTTACTGAATATATGGAGCTGCTGTCACCTATGTCAGCATGCCTGGATGCATTCCAATTGACTACACGCAATCTACATGGAGATGCCCGTCGATAACAATTGGCTGTTTGGAGAGGACGTTTACTTCTCCCTACAGCTCCTCAAAAACAGCAGAGCTACCTGCACGCTCTTTGGGCCTGGCCTCTCCAATGAGACAATTTCACCTTCTTTCCAGAAAATGTTCAGGCTATTCCAGAACAATATTGTCAACAGCACCAACCTTTGCAGATGAACCAAATGCCCCAACCAAAGCATTGCTCCTTTAGGGACAGGGGTGGATCTAGGGACTCCTGCACCATCAACAGCAGCAGCTCTAGGCCCTGCCATATTCTGCTAATTCTTCTTTCTCAAATCCTCTTTGAGTCCCACCCCCCAACATCACCATTTTAGCATCTCTATAAATGTTTTTTTTCGATGGAGCACACTGAGCCACAGATCAAACCACAAAATGTAGGCTCAGGTATTGCCTCAAGCAAGCGCTTTTGTGGGCAGTGTGCTGTGCTCTTTTTTAAATCTGTGTTGCCTCTCAGCACATTTATCAGCAGTGGTGGTGGTGCGCAAGGGAGGGGTAAGGACGGGCTCCATTTGGGTACCGTCAAGAGACACTATTGACCACGATGGTGGTGTAGAGAGGAGAAGTGAAAGAGATTATGAAGCAGAAGTTTTGATGAGGGGAGGACCTCCCATTCAGGGGTGTAGATTTGTGGGATGTTTGGGATGCAACACCTCCCAAACAAATGCATACTTGGCTTGCGTGTTGGCTGTAGGGGCCCTGAGTCGAGTCTGCTGTGTCTGTGTTGGTTTGTCTCATCATCCTGTTTTTTTCTTAGGAGGCTTTAATTTGTTCGTTTTTTGGTCAGGAACTTCAATATACATAGTGAACAGTTTAGCAAAAAGTAGTAAATTTGCACCTATGTAAGTATTATTTGAATAGATGCAAATGTGCTACTTTCTGGAATTCACAGACACCACTTTTAGCTTTCCAGACATACTTCTTGCAGTTGAACACCCAAAAGGTGATAGAACGAACCCTTGCAAATAGTCTAACCAGTGGAAATCATTTTCCACATCATCGTTTTTCACCCACTGTGCCACTCCAGCCAGAGTGCCTGATTTAGGGTTTGGTGGTTGGAGTAAAGGCAGACAGGGTGACAAGGGACTTTGCATCAGCCAGCCAGCCTTTACTTTGCCTGCAAAATTTAGAGATGTCCGTAGCTCCGTGGGCATCGCTATATATTGGCATAAACTACTTGTATTCCTGTCAATGTAGGAAAAGTTTGACGGATGGCTTCATCTTCTGCTTTGTTTGGCTGGTTGTCATACTTTCCCAAAGTTTTTTATTTTTCAAAAACAAACACCTACAGAGAACGTTGTATTTGAAAAATAAAAAACTAATGACAATTGCCCCTACACCATGGGGTGGTGGTAATTTTTCTTTTTTTCTATACTGTCCCTCACCGCCAGGATGTAACTGACAGTAGAGGACACTTAAAAAAAATCAGACTGTCTTCTCTAAATAGGATGGACAGTTGGATGGCTCACCTGCAACAGCCCCTAATCCAACAGAGGAAGTTTAACACCAATTGAGTACATTTTAATCTATTAATGTGAAACTTGTGGTCTGCCCAAATCAAAATCAGGTGGGCAGATGTTGAGTTTTGTGGGCAAGTACACTGTTGCGACAGAATACCATGTCCGCCAAACTCTAAATCAGCCCCGGAGGCTCACATAATACAAATTAGTATTGACTCTGCTCCTTTTGGGAACACTCCATCCCAAGCCTTGGTCATCTCACCCATTCACTCTGCAGCCCACTGTCTTTGTTTGTTGGTGAATTGAGGTTTGTACCTCCATGATCTCACTGACTAAGCTATACCCCATGTCCTATTTTTTCACCAGAAGGGGCAGATCACAATGGAACAATGGGTCATTAAACAAATCTGCAAGGGCTATGCCCTACCGTTCCTGTCTACTCCTCCAGACCATCCTCCTTCCACCAAGACATGCTATCAGGCTCCTGCCTCGATTTAGGAGATCGATTTTCTTACCTTACCTTACCTTACCAAAAAGGTGGTGCTCATGCATTGAAGAACTGCAGGACTTTATTCTCTTTACGTCTTGTTTACTAAGAAGGATGAAGGGCTGCGACCTAAATTGGATTTACCCATCTTGAATCTTTTTTTTGGGAAGGCAAATTTAAAATGCTGTCCCTGAGCCAGTTTCTTTTGACTCACAAAGTGTGGGATTGGTTAGTGTCCCTGGCTCTCAAGGATACCTGCTTTTATCTGCCAGTCCTACCTGCTCACAGGCACTAACGGAGATTTACCTTGTGGTCTGGGCACTAGCAGTTCACAGTTCTGCCATTTGAGCTGATGACTGCGCTGCAAGCTTTCACCAAGGTGATGGCCATGGTGGCACTGCGGAGGTGTACTTCATCTATCCCTATATTATGACAACTAGCTGGTGAAGACAGGGTCTCCCAGACTGGTCAGAGAACTTCTTCAATTCACCATGAGCTTTCTTCATGATGTGAATTTCTAATCAACATCCAGAAGTCCCATCACATCCCCACACAGAGGCTGACTTTTTTAAGTGCAGTTCTAGGCATGACCTGAAGAAAGGTTTTTCCTCCTCAGATGTTTGAAAATATTTGGTATATGATTGCTATGTGTCTGGGTAGATCATTGACCCTGGTTTGCAGGTCCTACGCATGTTAGGCCATGTAGACAGATGAATGCTGCTGCACAGAAGATGGCTGATGTGGGGCTTTCCATTGTGCCTGAGGAAACAGTGGCTCCAACATCAGGGGAGTCCTGTGGCTTAGATGCCGATATATGATTCTTTGCTCCCAAATCTGCACTTGTGGATGTGTCTCTCCAGTCTGTTGGTTGTCCATCCCTTCAGTTCTCCATAGTTACAGCTTATGTGGTTACAGATGCTGCTTTGTTGGGTGGGGCACTCATGTGGGTTACATCATTCCACGGGGATAATGGTCCATGTCGGAGCAGCATGTGTTCATAAATGTGTTGGAGCTGCGGGCGATCCATTTCTTCATTAAGGCTTTCCTCCTTTCCATCTCACCGGGCACTATTCATCACCAGCACCATATATTACATCAACAGTCAGGGCAGTGTGGGATCATGAAGCCTGTGTACGGTGGCAATTTCACTGGTACAGTGGACCCAGCTACAGGGCATTTTCCCTTTAATGGCACACCTTGCGGTCATCCTCAATATGGGGGCAGATGCTCTGACTTTCCACTCTTTAGAGGCCCACATGTGGAAATGTCATCCCAAAATGAAGGACATTATCTTTTCTAGACTAGGATGTGCATGAGTGGATCTTTTCACACGGGCCAAAAAAAACTGTCCTCAGGTTTGTTCCATAAACTTCCCTGTGAATGGTTTCCTGATGGATACCATAAGGTTTAGTTGATTACAGGGCCTGTTTTATTCATTTCCCGATCCCATTTTTTCCAAATGTCCTGAATAAGGTGCCGGAGGATCAAGCAGGTTTGATCCTATTCGCACATACTGGGCAAGGGAAATTTGGTATGCTGATCTGTTGGGACTTTCTATTTGACCCCCTAATCCTTTCCTGGAGCGGGTGGGCCTACTTTTGCAGGAGGGTGGTGAGATCTTTCATCCCACTCCCTAAAGGCTATGCCTGCATGTGTTGAAATCAAACAATACCAACCAGACCAGTGGCCGCCACCACAAATCTCAAGGGGAGGGGTTGGGGGGGTAAGGTGGGGTGCAGGCTGGGAGGGAATCAAAAATATTTAAAAAAATAACTTACCTCTCTCCATCACCGCTGCCACCACCTGCCACCTCAATCCTCTTCTGGTGTCCCAGCATACTGCTGGGACACCATCATAGGCTCCCTAGGAATCTTGGTGCTGCTTACATGCTATACATTGCATGTAAGCAGGTCAGGATTGGTCTGAAAGGTAGTCACTGCTGTTCAGAACAAGCCTGGGGACTGTGCAGTTTCTCCAGCCCGGCTGTGTATACAGCCGGTTTGGAGACACCTAAGTGCACAAGTGTGTTTGGTCGGCCTGAGACGGCTAGCCAAACACACGTGCACTTAATGCACTCTCTCCTCATCCCACCTCCCACCTACCTCCCACAGACCAGCCCCTTCCCTCCCTGCACTATTGTGCCAGAAGCAGAAAAGTAAAATGATAGAAAACTGTCGTTTTATTTTTCTGCTTCTGGCACAGCCAGTGGGGCGACGCTCCTTTGCCATAGCGAAGAAGCTACAACTGAACTAGACACTTTCTGCTTACTGCCTGAGGTTGTGGATGTTATGTGGGCTGCCATGAGCAACTATTCTCATTTCTGGAATACAAATTGGGAGACAGAAAGGCTAAATCCCTTTAAGTTCTGCCTTTCCAACATTCTACTCTTTGAACTTTCTCTTTCCCAGCAGGTCCTAACGGTTGACTACTCAAAAGGCTTCTTTGACTGCTGTAACCACCTTCCTGTGTCTCCCCGTCCAGCCTTCATTGTTTGAGTCGGCCTAGTGGCGCATTTTATGAAAGGTTTACTTTATTTATTTCTTGCACCCTGCTATTGTCCCTCAGTGAGATTTGAATCTTATATTAATATTTCCCATAGCATCTCCATTTGAGAAAAAGGCAATTTGAGATCTAACTTTGGCTGTAAAGGTTGGTGAACTTAGGCCCTCTCACCAACCCAATCCACCCCACTCCAATCCACCCTAATACAATGTGCTCCACTCCAATCCAAAACAATCTGCCCCACTCCAATCCAAAACAATCTATCCCACTCCAATCTGCCCCCTTCCAATCCAAAACAGTCTTCCCCACTCCAATCTGTCCCACTCCCATCCAAAACAATCTGCCCCGCTCCAATCCAAAATAAAATGCCCCACTCCAATCCAGAACAATCTGCTCCACTCCATTCTGCCCCACTCCAATCCAAAACGACCTGCCCCACTCCAATCTATTTCAATCTGCCCCACTCCAATCTGCCCACTTTAATCCAAAATAACCGCACCCAACTCCAACCTGCTGCCTTCCAACTTGCCCCACTCTACCCTGTCCCACTTCACCTTTCCCCACTCCAATCCCAAACAACCCACTCCAATCCAAAACAACCTGTTCCTCTCCAATCCATTCCAATCCACCTCATTTCCCTCACCTCACCCCACCTCACCCCAATCCAATACACCTCACTTCATCCCAATTCACCCCACTCCATTTCACCACCCTTCACCCCACTGCAATCCAGTCCACCCCACACCAGTCCAATCCACCCCAGTCCAGCCCAGTCGAATCTACCCCACTCCAATTCAATACACCTCACCCCAACCCAATCCCCCACACCTCAATTCACTCCAGTACAATTCACCACACTCCAGTAAAATCCACCCCACTCCAGTCCATTCTACCCTACTCCAGTCCGATCCACCCGCACCACTCCAATCCAACCCAGTCCACTACAATCCATCCCATCCAATCCAACCCACCCCACCCCACTCCAACCCACCCCACTCCAATCCAATCCAATCCAACCAACTCCAATGGAGTTCACTGCTACCCAGTCCACCTCACTCAATTCCAATCCACCCACACCACCCAATCCATCCTGCTTCAATACAAACACCTAAATCTACCCCACTTCAATCCAGCTCACTCTTCTACAATCAATCCACAGCACACCTCATCCAATCCACCCCACCCCAATCCAATTCACCCCACCCCAATCCAGTCCATCCCAATCCAATCCAAACCAATCCACCCCACTGCAGTTTAATCCACCAATCAATCATTCATAGCATTTGTAAAGCACAGCACTATCACCCCTAAGGGTATTTGGGCACTGAGGGTGCCGTGCCTCCATCGAAAAGCCACATCTTGAGTCTCCTTCTGAAGTCTGCCAGGGAGGGTGCTGTTTGGAGGTGGAGGGGCAGGCTATTCCAGGACTTGGCTACTGTGTAGGAGAAGGAGCAGTCTTCACTGCAGCTGTGATGGATGTGGGGGGATGTGCGAGGTTTAGCGAGTAGAGTATTGTTGTCTTGCTGGGACATAGAAGCTCAGTCAGTGGTTGATGTAGGATGGCCCTAGGTTGTGGAGAGCCTTGTATGAGAGTGTGAGGATTTTGAATTGGCATCTCTTCTGGACAGGGAGCCAGTGGAGGTTCCTGGGGTGTGGGGTGATGCGTGAGTGCTTGGGGAGGTTGAGGATGAGTCTGGCTGCGGTGTTCTGTAGAGTCTGGAGTCTTTTAAGTAGTTTGGAGGGCAGTTCGGCATAGACAGTATTGCCACAGTCAATGTGGCTGGTGATCAGGGTGTGAGTGACTGTCTTTCTGGTGTCGGTAGGGATCCATATGAAGATTCAGTGGAGAATACAGAGGATATAGAAGCAGGAGGAGGCGACTGAGTTTACATGTCGATTCATGGATAGTTGGCAGTGGAGGATGATGCTGAGGTTTTGTGCATGGTCTGATGGAGAGGGCGTTGGTCTGAGTTCTGCTAGCCACCAGCTGTGGTCCCATATAGAGGTATTCTTCTGAAAGATCAGGACTTCCATTTTGATGGGGTTTAGTTTGAGGCAGCTGTTTTTCATCCATGTTGCTACGCTGGTCATGGCATTGAGGAAGTTGGCTTGAGCGTTGTGGGGGTCTTCAGTGAGTGGGAGGATTAGTTGAGTGTTGTCGGCGTAGGAGACTATATTGAGTCTGTAGGGTCTGACGATGTCTGCAAGGGGGGGTCATGTAGATATTGAACAGGGTTTGGCTGAGGGAAGATCATTGGGGTATGCCACAGGTGATGTTCTTGGGTGTAGAAGTGAAGGGACAAAGGTGAATGATCTGTGTGCGGCCTGAGAGGTAGGAGGCGATCCACTCAATGGAGTTTTGTTGAATGCCTATGTTGTGGAGTCTATTGAGGAGAGTGTGGTTGGACGCTGTATCGAATGCTGCGGAAAGGTCCAGAAGGATGAGAGCTGATGACTCTTTTCGGTCAAGGAGGGTCCTGACGTTGTCCGTGGTGGCGATCAGTGCAGTCTCTGTGCCATGGTTGGCCCGGAATCCTGATTATGAGGTGTTGAGAAGATAGTTTTATTTCAGGTAGTCAGTGAGCTGTTGGTTGATATCTTTCTTGAGCACTTAGTCAGGAAGGGGAGCAGGGAGATTGGTCTGTCTTTTTTTAAGTCGCTGGGGTCGGCAGAGGGATTTTTTAGAAGGTGGTCTGACCCCTGCGTGCTTCAGTTTGTCTGGGAAGGTTGGCAGTTTTGGGGATGAGGGTTAGTTCTGTGCTAATAGTGTTGGCTCCAAAGTCGAAAAGCTGGTGGGGGCAGGGGTCAGTGGGTGCCCCGGAGTGGATAGATAACATGATGGCTGCGGTGGTCTGTGTGGTACTCAGGGATGAGGAGGTTATAGTGTGGCTGGTGTTACCTACTTGAGAAATATTTTCTAGGCTGGAGGTTGAGGGTTGGGGGTCAAACTAGTTGTATATGATAGTGATCTTGCTGTGGAAGTAGTCTGAGAGGATGTCACAGAGTTCCTGGGATGGGTGGATGATGGTTTCTGTGCTATCGCGTTAGAGAATTCCTTGATTATTCTGAAGAGCTATTTTGTGTGGTTGGCTGCGGTGTCACTGCAGGCAGTGATTGCTGCTCTTTTTGCTGCCTTGATGTGGTGGTGGTAGTTGGTGAGGGCTGCCTTGTCAGAGGGGTCCTTGGTCACACGCCATTGTTTCTTGAATTGGTGACAGTCGCGATTGGAGTTTCTGAGCTCTGGAGTGTACCATCTCACTGGCTTGGAGGAGTTGTTGGTTTTAGCTGGTTTCAGCAGAGCAAATCTGTCGGTGGATTTGGTGATCCAGGTGGTGAATTTTTGGGCAGCCTGGTTGAGGTCAAGGTCTGCCGTGACCTCGGGTTGTGTGGTGCCTGTGGTCTGTGCCCAGAGGGTCTCAGTTAGCTTGCTCCAGCTTCGGTGGGGGGTCCTGAGGTGCTTGGAAGTGGTGTGCTGGGAATTGGCAATGGTAAAGTGGACGATGACGTGGTCGGCCCAGGTGAGTTCAGTCACGTGGGCGAAATTGATTCTGTCACTAGAAGTGAATATGGCTTCCAGTGTGTGTCCAGCTTTGTGTGTGGGTTTGGTGACCAGTTGGGGGAGGTTCTCTATGAGGGAAGTGGAGTTGGTGTTGTTGGGGTCGTTCAGGTGGAAATTGAGATTGTACAGTAGGGTGAAATGGAGGGAGTTGATGACGACGAGGGTGGCGTTGATGTTGGCAATGGCATCACAGAAGGGTGGGCTTGGTCCTGGGGATCTGTATGCGAGGGTGCCTTGCATTGTGGTGTTGGCATCGGTCTGCAGTTGGAAATTGATGTGCTCCATGAATGGGGTTGGGTCATCATCACTGATGGTGCATTGGATGCTTTCCTTGAAGATGATTACAATGCCCCCACCATGTTTGTTGGTGCGGTCTCGGTATATCATCTTGTAGCTGTTAAGGGTGGCTGTGGCGAGGGGGTTTGAGGAGGGTGTTAGCCATGTTTGGGTGATGAAGGTGACGTCCGGGTCGTGGATGGTGATAGTGTCCCAGATTTCCATGGCATGTTTGCATAAGGAGCGAGCATTTAGCAGAATGCACTGGAGTGGTGCTTGGTTGTTCGTAGTCTTCTGTGTGGGTGCAGTGCAGGCCTTAGTGTGCACAGGTGGGCCCGCGTTGCAGGAGAACCAGCAGTGTAGACAGGTGAAGAGTCCTTTGGTTGAGTGTGGGGAGGCCATGAAGCAGCTGTTGATGGAGTGTCTGACTACAGGGCCTGGAGGTCCATGGTGGTGTATTGGTGGAGGGTGGAAGGACCAGGGGTCCTGCCGCTGGGCACAGTCCAGGTGCAGGTGGACGCAGACAGGCTTGCTTTTGTATGTTCTGGGATATGGGAGGTGTCTGGGTCGGAGGTGGGAGGGCGGGAGAGGCAGTGGTGTGACGGAGGCGTGGGCGGGGGCGCGAGCAGATGCAATCTGGCTCAGGAATGCAGGTGGAGCTGTTGCAATCAGGCTCAAGATTACAAACAGAGCTGTTGTAATCAGGCTCAGGAATGCAGACTGAGCTATTGCAATCAGGCTCAGGAATGCAGGCAGAGCTGTCGCAATCAGTCTCATGAATGGGGACGAAGCTGTCATAAACATGCTCATGAATGCGGGCAGAGCTGTCAGCGGCAGGCAGGCAAGAGGGCGGTGGAGTGGCTGGGGAGCTGTGTCTGGCCTAATGGCACAGTCCACTCCACCCCAACCTACTCCTCCCCAATCCAATCCACCCCACCCCTACCCTATCCACTCCAATCCAATCCACCATCCCAATCCAATTTACCCCACCCCACCCCACCCCATCTGAATCCACTCTAGTTCAATCCAATTCACTCCACTCACTCCAATCTACCACACTGCACTCCAATCCACCCACTCTATCCCAATCCACTCCACCCCACCCCAGTTCAGTTCCCCCACCCCACGCCATCCACCCGTCCCACCCTACTCCAATTCATCCAGCCTACCAAATCCAATCCACCCCACCCCACCCCAGTCCACCCCATCCCAATCCCTTCCAGTCCACCCCACACCAGTCTATTTCACTCCACTCAATCCACTCTACTCTACCCAATCCAGTCCACCCACTCTACTCCAATCCAATCTAACCCACTACCTCAATCCTCTTCAACTCACTCTACCCTATTCCACCCCACTCCACTCTATGAAGCTGTCTGCCACTGAACCACTGAACTGTACTCCCTTCTACTTAACTCTATGACACTCTACTCCTCCTACTCCACTCTACGACATTAAAAAAAAATCCACTCTATAACACTCTACTTCCACACTCCACTCTGACACTCCATGCCCCTAACTTTTAGCCGTGCTGAACAGCAGCCACACTGGTGTACAATATGGCAAAACACATTGGCAATGTCCATAGCTCTTGTATAGGCAAGGTCTATTGCCTTTGCCAGTGCTTGTTTATAATTGTAGTCATGTTGTCTCAGATCAACTTGTTGTTGCTTGAAATGGCACATCATCAATATGTTTGGCCTTGGGCTGAACCACTGTAGTTCTCTGACTTGAGTCGGGGCAGTGCATGTGGGTCACACCACCTATGCATAGTAGCCGATGGCATGTGGAACTTTTATTGTCTTACCCCTGTTTGAGTTGCTACTGTGGTACACGGGTTGCTGCGCAGTTGTCAGTGTTCCCCCACCCACAAAGATATTGCTGCAGGTTTTTCTGACCAGTGATGGTGGCCTCGTTTTTCTGAGGTGAGTGCAGACTTGTTGCAGTGTTCATGCCCAGCTGCACCTGTGCTGAGCTCTACACTCATTGCTTGGGAGTCTGGACGGAAATACAGAGTGCAGGTTGCTCATACTGAACTGGACTTTTTGCAATCCACATGATCCCTTTATCAAGACCACATGAGCACTTTATCAAGGCCATAGTAGATCACAGCATAGAAAGCTATACAGCACGAAAAATGATCAACTAACAGCCCACGATATGACCAAAGAAAGCAAAGTAAAGTGTAATGCTGACAAAGAGGGTGTAGTGAAAATACAGCTGTGGCTCGCGAAGCACATGATGGCTGCACCTCTTGACTGGCTTGGACTACTTGGAACCCTTTTTGAGATAATAAAGCACTGGCAATTGAATCTTAAATACATTTGGAAAATAATTTGCTTGGTTGGTGACTCTACAAACAATAAACTATATATTATCACAAATGGAAAACTGAATAGAGCATTTCAAGTTATTTTACCAATTATAAATCATACACATGCATTCTGCACCCTAAAGGGGTAGTTGCCTCTATAAATGGCTCAAAGTGAATACAATAAATGTTCTGCGTTAGTTGCTTATTCATTGATATGAGAGATTTCTTCAAATGCAGATTTGCGTTTCTGACTCCCCCGAACAGCCTGTTGCTCTTTGTCAATTTAAATTGAAAGTAGTGCGCTGAAATGCACTATTCAACCCCATTTTTCATCTTTTGCTCAGGAGGAGAGTCCCCGAAAACAATCTTTAAAGTGAAGCGTGCATGTTTCGCTTGCTACATATTAGGTCATGGTTTACACCCACCGTTCAAAAATACTAGCCATGATATTCTAGTATGTTAGATTTTGCCCGACCGAGTTTGCAACTTCTTGGTTAATAAGATATATAAGGGATTACATGCAGTACAATATTCAAGACTCTAAGCATGGGCATCTGCGGGGGGAGGGAGGCGCTTGCCCCACTCTGGATTTAGGTACAGTCTGGTGTTCAGCCTCACAATGCAGCGTAACACTACAGCCGCCATAGTGTTATGGTGCCTGCATTAGTCCGTTAAAATTATGTCCCCCCTGAAAAAAATTCTGTGGACGCCCATGACACTAATTTCTTCCTCTACACACCATTTCACACGCATCCTAGATCGCCTCACCCGCACCCAAACAGCTTGCCTGAGGGAAAGAGTGAATACTCAAGGATTTAGGTGTTGTCCATGCAGGTAGTTGCAGTGGCGTAGCGTGGGTTGTCAGCACCCGGGGCAAGGCAAGTAATTTGCGCTCCCTAACCTGTGGATTTTAGCACTCGCGAGTGCGAGCGCACCCCCCCCCCCCCCCAGATGTTGCACCCAGTGCGGCCGGCCCCCCCTACACCCCCCACGCTACGCCACTGGGTAGTTGCAACACATTGGTGGAAGTGGGAACATCAGTGGTGGGCTGCAGCCGCCTAGGAAGTATTTTGGACCTGGGCGCATTTACTAGTTCTCTGTTTATTCTACAAGAAGCCTACACAAATGGTCTCTTCCTAGAGAGAATGATCATTTAAATTTTGAATAAAGTTTCTGACCAGATTAGAGCTTGTACTTTCCAGCTTCTCCTCAATCAGAATAGTCAGTCAAATTAATATTATGTTAACAATTTTATATAGCGCGACTGTTACACCATAGGGTGTCCTGTTGCTAAGACGTTTAATAGAACAGGGAGAGTACAAGAGAGGGATAAAAACTGGCAGATCGAGACTACAGTGGGGTTGTATTAAGGAGTCCTAAGTGATATCAGCTTTTTTTTAAATGCCAGGTTTTAAAGGCCTTTCTGAATTTGAGAAGGGTGGGTGCAAGCCGTAAAGCCATTGGGAACTTATTCCAAAGCTTCAATGCAGTCACTACAAAGGATTTTCCTCCTGCACAAACATTTTTGTAGTGAGGAAATGCAAGCAAATTAGTAATAGTAAATTGCAAGTCGGAATGTGTTGATGGAACATCAGAACCAAATAACCAGGCCCACTAAGGTAGGTGGCCTTATAGACTAGACAGAGCTATTTAGACATCACCCTTGTGTCCACTGGCAGCCAATGATGAGCTTTGAGTGCACTGGGAGAAGAAAAATGTGGCTAACCAACTGATGGAGATGAGGTATAGAAAGTGGGCCAAAAGACTAGTGGCGTAAGAGAAGGGATACAGGGATGTCTCAACCACAACACTTCAGTTTTGTCTGAGTTCAATTTGAGTGAGTTTGAATGCAACCACTTTGATACCGCAGCCATACATTGGTGAAATGATTCAAGTGGGTTTTCAGCCACTTGATCCAATGTGATTATCAGCTGAGTGTCATCTGCATAATTCATGACACTGAGACCAAAAGATTTTATTAGCTTCACCAGTGGGCAGATGTATATATTAAAAAATTTCAGACTCAAAGCTGATCCCTGCAGATCTCCTTGACTTAAATATTCAAACCCAGGCATCTAGGGTAGTCGGAAGACTGCTTGCAATCTCCCCTGTTGGTAAGATCTACACCATACAAGTGATTTTCCATTTAAGACAATCTCCTTCAGCCTAGTGAGTACAATGTCATGAGACACTGTACCAAATGCTGCACAGATCCATTGCCCTTGGTCCACCAGCCTTCGTAGATCATCTACCACTATTATAAGGGCTGCTGCTTTGAAACGTGATGTCTCAAGTAGGTTATTTTTAAGCAAACCAGTCAGATAATAAAAGGCTGACATGTTTCTCCATGAGTTTTCCAGCAAAAGGCAGGAGGCAAATAAAGTGTTAGTTTAATAAAAACAAATGAGTCTGCTGTAGCATTTTTTTTGTAGTGGCACCACCAAGGCCCTTTTCCACTCCACAGGAACAATCCCACTATTAAGTGAGTTATTACAGATGGGCAGCAGTGGTGGACCAAGGACTTCTGCGGCTGCTTTCCACAAGTGAGAAAGATATAACATCAACTAAGGTTAGCGGCACCAAATTTTCAAAATTATTTTTTGGGGCAAAGCTCATACGCTTTGCAGCGGTTCTCAGAATCATTGTGCCCCACCTGTGGTAGCAGAGGACAACTGTCTCCTCTAAGGTGTTTACCATGTCCACCAGTTTTAGCATTTTCCAGATGGTAGTAATTTTGTCATCAAAGAAATCCGACAGTGCCTGCAGCCTCCTAAGAATTAGGCGTTTTATTCCCAACACACTTTGGGGTGGAGAATTGATGAACAATGGAAATCACTTCTTTTGATGAGCATTCCACGTACATAACTTCATCAGTACACCCTCGACCCAGATCATATACCCTGAGTAGCCCATTTCTGCCAAAACAGATCCTATGACAGACTTGTCCTGCTATAGTGGTACTAGGTTCGGGACAGATAGTTTGACCCATGGATGCAACTTCTGATGCTTTTCTGGTGGACTAGCACGTGTCTGATGTCTGATGTTTGTGACAAACATATGGGCATGTAAAGGCTGAAAGGAATCTGCTGATGATCTGAACAAACTAAAGCACTGGCACCTTTGCCGGTGGATTTGATGGCAACAAGTCCAGACCCAAAGTAGTGATGCCGGCAATGACTGGGGCACTTTGAGAGAGCATGAAGTATTATACTAAAACCAGGTGGACACATTGCACTAAGATTTGAACCACACATATGTATCAGACAGGTTTCAGTAATATATAATAACCCTCATTACAACCCTGGTGGTCGGAGATAAAGCGGCGGTAATACCGCCAACAGGACAGCAGTAATAAATATGAAATTATGACCACGGTGGAAACCGCTCAGACACACAGCCACTTTAACACACTGACAGCCAGGGCGAAACCAACAGGTACCACGGCGGTAACCGCCAACAGCCAGGCGGAAGACAATGTACCGCCGACAGTAATATGACCCACCTAACCGCCACCTTTTCCGGGGCGGTACCAACGACATCAAAAGCCTGGCGGAAACACTGCACAGAAGGGAAACGACTCACCTCTTGACACTCAAGGAAGAACCACGCCGTCATGGAGCACGAGTTGCATGTCTTCCCCATGCTCTTCTACCTTCTGCTCCACTACGAACACCAACGCCGGCGAAGACGACCACGATGAGTACTGCCGTCTAGCGCACAGAGGAGGGGGGGGAAAGAGAGTAACACACACACGCAACACCCCCACCCCCAATACCACACACACAACCAGATCCACTAACATAACACATACACCCTGTACCCCTCAGGAATAATGCAAGTACAACTACTATAGTGTAAAAAGGCTGTAATAAGATAAATATAGGTGAAAATCGGGCATCCAAATCAGAAAATATATACATATTTACAATGCAAGGGACACTGCCCAGTCCTCAATGTCCGTGGGCCACAGGGCCACATAACAAAGTCAAAGGCCAAGGCTCCTGCAACAACACGGAGAGAACACTGCAGGGGCATCTGGTCGAAAATAGACAGGCACCTCAGCGGGACGGGGAATGGGGGGGGCACCTCAGCCGGAAGATGTTATGACGCCACTGGTCCTGGAGGGGCCAACATGCCCTGTGCTTGGTCCTGGGGAGTGCAAGACCACAGTCTCTCAAGTGGGTGATTTGCCCACTGCTTGGTCCTGGGGAGTGCAAGGCCACAGTCTCTCAAGTGGGTAATTTGCCCACTGCTTGGTCCTGGGGAGTGCAAGGCCACAGTCTCTCAAATGGGTGACTTGCCCACTGCTTGGTCCGGGGAGTGCAAGGCCACAGTCTCTCAAGTGGGTGATTTGCCCACAGCTTGGTCCTGGGGAGTGCAAGGCCACAGTCTCTCAAGTGGGTGACTTGCCCACTGACTTATCCTGGGGAGTGCAAGGCCACAGTCTCTCTAGTGGATGGCTTCTCCACTGGTTCTGGAGGGGGCATTGTGCCCAGTGTGCTTCATCCTGGGAAGGATGAGGTAAATGGATGGCTTCTCCACTGGTTCCGGAGGGGGCGTTGTGCCCTGTGATGCAGATCTTGGGGAGTGCAAAGTCACAGTCTCACCTGAGTGTCAGACCCACAGGATTTGCAAGGGCCAGGCCGCACAACAGCTCAGGGATGCAGGACTACACACTGTCCGCAGACGGTGATGGCTGCTCAGTGGAAGCAGTGGCGGTGCTGGTGTCAGTGCAGGCAGTGGTGGGGGAGGCTCCAGCCCTTCCCCTGCAGCCTCGGACGGCTGCCCATTGGGGATGCTGCTACTGGCAGTGGTGCTGGTGGCGGTGCTGGCAGTGGTGGGGGGAGGCTCCAGCCCATCTCCTGCAGCCTCGGACGGCTGCCCACTGGAGCTTCTGCTGCTGGCAGTGGTGCTGGGGGCGGTGCTGGTGGCAGTGCTAACAGTGGTGGGGGGAGGCTCCATCCCGTACAGCCTCGGACGGCTGAACCACCATGGTTGGTGGTGGGGGCTCCGACTGAGTCCCAGCACTAGGCCTCTTGTCCTTTTTGCCTGCTGGTGCAGGCCCCTTGACCTTCCTGCCAGCAGCTTGGGATGGCTCCTCGCTCCTCCTGGCAGCAGCGCAGGACGCCTCCTTACCCTTCCTTTTACTAGCTGGGGGTGCCTCCTTGCCCTTCTCTGCAGCAGCTGGGGGTGCCTCCTTGCCCTTCTATGCAGCAGCTGGGGGTGCCTCCTTGCCCTTCTTTGCAGCAGCTGGGGGTGCCTCCTTGCCCTTCCTTGCAGCACTTGGTGCAGGCACCCTATCAGTGTGGCTGCCTGGTGCCAGGGTTCCTCTCCCACCTGGTGTGGCTGTGGACACTACTGTGCCCCCGGACTGGGTGGCTTAGGTGCTTGGCTGGGTTCTGACCACCCTGGCCTGACATGAGGGACGGGGGGGGGCTAGGGAGGAGGTCAAAGGTGGAGAGGAAAAGCTTCTTAGGGACATTGGGGTGGGAAATGGTTTGAGAGTGGAGGTAGAGGGAGTGGTTGTAGGAGGTGTTTGTCTGCTGTGTTGGGGTGCAGGTGCATGGGCTGGATGCTGTTGTGAGGTGGATGGCTGTTGGGTGCCTGAGTGCTTGCATTTGTGTACTTTGGGAGGAGGGGGCACAGACACAGTGGGAGAGGACACAAGGGACGTATGCATGGAAGTGGGGATGGTGACTGCCAGTGAGGGGCGTGTGCTGATAGGTGTGCTGGTGATGGGGGTAGTGGATGAGGATGTAGTGCATGTAGGTGTGAGTGTAGACGCAACTGGGAGGGAGGTGGATGACGAGGAGGAGGGGGCCACAGTGAAGGCAGTGGATGTTGGTATGTCTGCATCTGGATGGTGTTTGTGTGAGTGCCTGTGGGATGAAATGTGGTGCTTGTGTTTACCATGTCCACTCTTGTATGTTGTCCTGGGTGCCTGCTCATCTGACTGTGTGCTTGGGATAGGTTGGGGTTGAGGGGAATTGGATCGGGTAGAGGAAGTTGGAGGGGGGGAGGGTTGAAACAGGGACAATGGCTGCCATCAGGGATGAGGCCAGGGCCTGGATTGATCTATGTTGGGACGCCATGCCAGTGTGAATGCCCTCCAGGAATGCATTTGTCTGTTGCATTTGGGCTGCCAGCCCCTGGATGGCATTCACAATGGTTGACTGCCCAACAGAGATGGATCGCAGGGTTTTTAATAGCCTCCTCACTCAGGGCAGCAGGGCTAACTGGGGCAGGGCCTGAGGTGCCTGGGGCGAAGGAGATGCCCACCCTCCTCAGTGAGCGGGCACGGGAAACACGCTGAGGGGCTGCTGGAAGGGCGGTGCTGGTACAGGGGTGGCAGCTGTTCCTGTAGCTGGGGCGAGCACAGAGGTGTCCGCCACCACCAGGGAGCTTCCATCGGAGGAGGAATCCGTGTCCGAACTGTCCCCTCCTGTCTCCGCCGCGGTGCTCCCCTCGCCCTCCGTTCCACTGTGCCATCACCGTCAGTGGATTCGGCCTCCTGGGCACTGTGGGATGCAGTTCCCTCCGTCGCCGGTGCCTCAGCTCCTCCACCAGATGATGCTAATGCACATAAGGACAGGGTGACAAAACAAAAAGGGGGGGGGAGCCAAAGGATACACTTGGTCAATGGTGGCAACAACACCACTGTTGGCGTACACGACACACGCACACACACACACACACACACACACACACACACACAGGGAACAGCCAAAAGCACTATGCAATGCACTACCAGTCACAATGCTAGTCACCAGCCTATGGATAGGGACACCTAACGCCACTTGCAGCATACCTGAGACCCACAGACCCCTGCCCAGTAGTGGATGCCTACTAGCTTGGTTGGAGGTATTTTACATCAGAACCCTGCCAAACATGGGGCCTACTCTGCAATATCAGGCCTAGACTAGGGGCATCCACAGGCACACATCCCCCACCAGGATACTACCCCACCATGCGCAAGTTGTATATTGGGGCACTGTACTCACCCCCTTGTGGCTGCTGTGATGCCCCCAAGCGCCCATCCAGCTCCTGATAGGCCACTGCCAGTATGTGGGCCATCAGTGGGGGGTCAGGGTTCGATGGGCACCCCTTCCTCGTTGGGAGGCCATCCCCACCTGGGCATCCGCCGTCTTCCGTGCCCAGCGACTCAGGTCCTCCCACCGTTTCCGACAGTGGGTGTTCCGCCTGCCGAGCACGAGCCATGGTCAGTTCCAAACACAGGTCACAGCAGCACTTGCAGTGTAGGTCCTCTCCTTTTGAAGGTCAGGTAGCAAATGAGTGAACAGATAGAAAATGGCAGTGACGTCCGCAGAGGTGCATACCGTCACCACCGGCATACATTGGCCAATGTACCCCATAGGGCTCAAAGTTAACCAATGAGGAGTTGCAAAGCGGTTTTCTACGTCGGCGGAATTACCTCATTTCCACCTGTCCCTCCAAACAGAACGCCATTTCAGGGGGGGGGGTGCAGGCCATGGCTCCTAACTGCGTCACAGTGCACATATGCACTGTTAGACTTTTCATCCTTGGCGTGGTCTCCCTTAACTTTTTGCCTCTGTTCCCCAGGTTGTTGATATGTGCTGGACTCTGATTTTACTGTTTTTGTTACTCTGGGCACTTTACCACTGCTAACCAGTGCTAAAGTGCAAGTGCTCCTTTACAACATGTGTATGTAGTTGGTTTACCATGATTGGCATATTTGGTTTACTAGTAAGTCCCTAGTAAAGTGCACTAGAACTGCCAGGGCCTGTAAACCAAATGCTACTAGTGGGCCTGCAGCACTGGTTGTGCCATCTGTAAGGAAATGCCTCCTTGGCATGGTTGCCCCCTGACTTTTTGCCTTTGCTGATGCTATGTTTACAATTGAAAGTGTGCTGAGGCCTGCTAACCAGGCCCCAGCACCAGTGTTCTTTCCCTAACCTGTACTTTTGTATCCACAATTGGCAGACCCTGGCATCCAGATAAGTCCCTTGTAACTGGTACTTCTAGTACCAAGGGCCCTGATGCCAAGGAAGGTCTCTAAGGGCTGCAGCATGTCTTATGCCACCCTGGAGACCTCTCACTCAGCACAGACACACTGCTTGCCAGCTTGTGTGTGCTAGTGAGAACAAAACGAGTAAGTCGACATGGCACTCCCCTCAGGGTGCCATGCCAGCCTCTCACTGCCTATGCAAGTATAGGTCAGTCACCCCTCTAGCAGGCCTTACAGCCCTAAGGCAGGGTGCACTATACCATAGGTGAGGGTACCAGTGCATGAGCATGGTACCCCTACAGTGTCTAAACAAAACCTTAGACATTGTAAGTGCAGGGTAGCCATAAGAGTATATGGTCTGGGAGTTTGTCAAACACGAACTCCACAGCACCATAATGGCTACACTGAAAACTGGGAAGTTTGGTATCAAACTTCTCAGCACAATAAATGCACACTGATGCCAGTGTACATTTTATTGCAAAATACACCCCAGAGGGCACCTTAGAGGTGCCCCCTGAAACTTAACCGACTGTCTGTGTAGGCTGACTAGTTCCAGCAGCCTGCCACACCAGAGACATGTTGCTGGCCCCATGGGGAGAGTGCCTTTGTCACTCTGAGGCCAGTAACAAAGCCTGCACTGGGTGGAGATGCTAACACCTCCCCCAGGCAGGAGCTGTAACACCTGGCGGTGAGCCTCAAAGGCTCACCCCTTTGTCACAGCCCAGCAGGGCACTCCAGCTTAGTGGAGTTGCCCGCCCCCTCCGGCCACGGCCCCCACTTTTGGCGGCAAGGCTGGAGGGAACAAAGAAAGCAACAAGGAGGAGTCACTGGCCAGTCAGGACAGCCCCTAAGGTGTCCTGAGCTGAGGTGACTCTGACTTTTAGAAATCCTCCATCTTGCAGATGGAGGATTCCCCCAATAGGGTTAGGATTGTGACCCCCTCCCCTTGGGAGGAGGCACAAAGAGGGTGTACCCACCCTCAGGGCTAGTAGCCATTGGCTACTAACCCCCCAGACCTAAACACGCCCTTAAATTTAGTATTTAAGGGCTACCCTGAACCCTAGAAAATTAGATTCCTGCAACTACAAGAAGAAGGACTGCCTAGCTGAAAACCCCTGCAGAAGAAGACCAGAAGACGACAACTGCCTTGGCTCCAGAAACTCACCGGCCTGTCTCCTGCCTTCCAAAGATCCTGCTCCAGCGACGCCTTCCAAAGGGACCAGCGACCTCGACATCCTCTGAGGACTGCCCCTGCTTCGAAAAGACAAGAAACTCCCGAGGACAGCGGACCTGCTCCAAGAAAGGCTGCAACTTTGTTTCCAGCAGCCTTGAAAGAACCCTGCAAGCTCCCCGCAAGAAGCGTGAGACTTGCAACATTGCACCCGGCGACCCCGACTCGGCTGGTGGAGATCCAACACCTCAGGAGGGACCCCAGGACTACTCTGATACTGTGAGTACCAAAACCTGTCCCCCCTGAGCCCCCACAGCGCCGCCTGCAGAGGGAATCCCGAGGCTTCCCCTGACCGCGACTCTTTGAATCCTAAGTCCCGACGCCTGGGAGAGACCCTGCACCCGCAGCCCCCAGGACCTGAAGGACCGGACTTTCACTGGAGAAGTGACCCCCAGGAGTCCCTCTCCCTTGCCCAAGTGGAGGTTTCCCCGAGGAACCCCCCCCTTGCCTGCCTGCAGCGATGAAGAGATCCCGAGATCTCTCATAGACTAACATTGCGAACCCGACGCTTGTTTCTACACTGCACCCGGCCGCCCCGCGCTGCTGAGGGTGAAATTCCTGTGTGGGCTTGTGTCCCCCCCGGTGCCCTACAAAACCCCCCTGGTCTGCCCTCCGAAGACGCGGGTACTTACCTGCAAGCAGACTGGAACCGGGGCACCCCCTTCTCTCCATTCTAGCCTATGTGTTTTGGGCACCACTTTGAACTCTGCACCTGACCGGCCCTGAGCTGCTGGTGTGGTGACTTTGGGGTTGCTCTGAACCCCCAACGGTGGGCTACCTTGGACCAAGAACTGAACCCTGTAAGTGTCTTACTTACCTGGTAAAACTAACAAAAACTTACCTCCCCTAGGAACTGTGAAAATTGCACTGTGTCCACTTTTAAAACAGCTATTTGTCAATAACTTGAAAAGTATACATGCAATTTTTATGATTTAAAGTTCCTAAAGTACTTACCTGCAATACCTTTCGAATGAGATATTACGTGTAGAATTTGAACCTGTGGTTCTTAAAATAAACTAAGAAAAGATATTTTTCTATACAAAAACCTATTGGCTGGATTTGTCTCTGAGTGTGTGTACCTCATTTATTGTCTATGTGTATGTACAACAAATGCTTAACACTACTCCTTGGATAAGCCTACTGCTCGACCACACTACCACAAAATAGAGCATTAGTATTATCTATTTTTACCACTATTTTACCTCTAAGGGGAACCCTTGGACTCTGTGCATGCTATTCCTTACTTTGAAATAGCACATACAGAGCCAACTTCCTACACCATCCACATAAGTAGTTTTGTAATCATGTCTCAGACCTGCCATTGCAGTGTCTGTGTGTGCAGTTTTAACTGTAAATTCGACTTGGCAAGTGTACCCACTTGCCAGGCCTAAACCTTCCCTTTTCCTACATGTCAGACACCCCTAAGTTAGGCCCTAGGTAGCCCCAAGGGCAGGGTGCAGTGTATGGTTAAGGTAGGACATATAGTAGTGTGTTTTATATGTCCTGACAGTGAAATATTGCTAAGTTAGTTTTTCACTGTTGCAAGGCCTGTCCATTTCGTAGGTTAACATGGGGGCTACCTTTAAATCTGATTAAGGTGTAGATTCCCTTTGGGAGCGGATGGACATGTGGAGTTTGGGGTCTCTGAGCTCACAATTTAAAAATACATCTTTTAGTAAAGTTGATTTTAAGATTGTGTGTTTGAAAATGCCACTTTTAGAAAGTGAGCATTTTCTTGCTTATACCATTTCTGTGACTCTGTGGATTCCCTGTCTGGGTCAGTTTGACAGTTGGGCTGGTTGCACCTCACACTAGACAGTGACACAAAAGGAGCTGGGGTGTAGTCTGCATTTCCTGATGAGCCATCTGTGCTAGGAGGGAGGGGAGAAGTAGTCACTTACACCTAAAAGGGCTGTGCCTGTCCTCACACAATGCAGTCTCCGACCCCCTGGTGAGTGTCTGGTGCCTGGCCTGGGCAAGGCAGGATTTCACATTCACTAGAGACTTTGCTTTGAAGTAGGCCTACTTCAAAGGAGAAATTGGGTATAAGAAGGGCACCCAAAACCACTGACTTTGGAACACTTCTGGAAACAAGAGGAACCTCTGCCTGGAGAAGAGCTGAAGAGCTGAGGAGAAGTGCTGCCCTGCCTGTGACTGTGCTTTGTGGAGATATCCTGCAGTTGCTGCTTCTGCCAGAGTAAGAGGGCAAAGACTGGACTTTGTGTGCCTTCCATCTTGTGAAGAAATCTCAAAGGGCTTGATTTAGAGCTTGCCTCCTGTTGTTTGAAGTCTCAGGGACAGCAAAGACTTCTCTCTGCCAGCACCTGGAGACTCTGGAGAGACTCCTGCTCTGACAAGTGGTGCCCTATCCAGTCCCTGGGCCCTTGAAAGGAAAGCTAGTGGAAATCCAAGGAAATCGACTTCGGACGACTTCGGACCGACGCAGCTGCTGAATCCGGTGATGCCGCCTGAACCCGACGCCGTGACCTTCGCTGGAACGCGACGCTCTTCGCAGGCCCGACGCTGCTGCAGCCCCACTGAAGTCTGCGACTCAGTGGAAGTCGCCGCACCACGTCGTGTCCGACGCCGCTCGAAGTGCGTGGATTCAATGTTTCGCACCGACGCCGCGATCCCCGACTTCGCGCATTGACTTGTTTTCACTCTTCACCAAAGGTACTGTACTTGGGGGTCTACACGACTCCGTGTCCGGCGCCGCTGGTGTCGGCTTGTTGGGAACGACTCCGTCACGATGCCGTGTTAACACCTCATTGAAGCATTTTGTGTTTCTAAGTGCTATTTTTGAGTTTAATCTTTAAAAATTCATAACTTGACTTGTGTATGTTGGATTTTTGTCGTTTTGGTCTTGTTTTGTTTAGATAAATATTTGCTATGTTTCTAAACTGGTGTTGTGTCATTTTGTAGTGTTTTCATTAAGTTACTGTGTGTGTTGGTACAAATACTTTACACCTAGCACTCTGAAGTTAAGCCTACTGCTCTGCCAAGCTACCAAGGGGGTAAGCAGGGGTTAGCTGAGGGTGATTCTCTTTTACCCTGACTAGAGTGAGGGTCATTGCTTGAACAGGGGGTAACCTGACTGTCAACCAAAGACCCCATTTCTAACATGCACCATTTGGACCTCTCCAAAGAAATACTGTTACAATCACGACATGCATTGAAGTGTATTGTTTGGAAATAAGAGATACTGACCAGCTGCTCACCATTTTGCATCATAGATTGCAACCGCTGTGGATGAATAGGAGATGGAGACATCCCCTGTGTACAGACCCCTGGTGGAATTGGCAACAATGGAGGACAGGCACATTATCCTCACCTATGGACTGGACAGGGCCACAATCACAGAGCTGTGTGCCCAATTGGAGCCTGACCTGATCTCTGATATCCGTCAGCCCACCGGGATCCCCCCCTTGTGCAAGTGCTATCAGTGCTCCATTTACTGGCAACTGGCTCCTTCCAAGTGACAGTGGGCTTGGCAGCAGGAATGTCTCAGCCAGTGTTCTCAATAGTGCTGACCAGAGTGTTGTCTGCCCTGATTAAACACATGCGCAGCTACATCGTTTTCCCCCAGGTGGAGGATTTGGCCACAGTGAAAGCTGATTTCTTTGCAATGGGACATATCCCCAACCTTATTGAGGCAATTGATGGTACACATATTGCATTTATCCCCCCTCCCGGCGAAATGAACAGGTGTTCATAAATCGAAAGAGCTTTCACTCCATGTATGTGCAGATGGTGTGCCTGGCGGACCAGTACATCTCCCACGTCAATGCAAAATATCCTGGGTCTGTGCATGATGCCCTTATCTGGAGGAATAGTAGCATCCCATATGTGATGGCTCAACTCCAGAGGCACAGGGTGTGGCTATTAGGTGAGCCCCGGTTCCCACACAGTGGATGTTGGTGTATGGGTATGGTGTGGGCCCTAAGGGTTGGTGTGTGGCTAACAGATGTCCCTTGATATTTGCAGGTGACTCTGGTTACCCCAACCTCTCATGGCTACTGACCCCTGTGAGGAATGGCAGGACAAGGGCAGAGGAACGTTACAATGATGCACATGGGCGAACAAGAAGAATTATAGAGAGGACCTTTGGCCTCCTGAAGGCCAGGTTCTGTTGCCTCCATCTAACAGGTGGATCCCTGTACTACTCACCTAAGAAGGTCTGCCAGATCATCGTGGCATGCTGTATGTTGCACAACCTTTCCTTACGTTGCCAGGTAACTTTTCTGCAGGAGGAGGAGGCTGGAGATGGCCGTGTGGCAGCAGGGGACCCTGTGGACAGTCAAGATGAGGAGGCAGAGGATGAAGATGAGGACAACAGAAGTGCAATAATTTGTCAATACTTCCAATGACGCACAGGTAAGACAGTGTAACTTCACATTTAATTGACAGTTTTGTGTTTGACATGGTCACTGGCATACTGATTTTCCCACTTCTATGGCCACTCACTGTACCCATTGGCATCTCTATTTGAAGATATTTGTGCCCCACTATCGCTCCTGGTGTGTTGACTGCAGCCAACTACAGGTCCTTCCTATGTATACATTTCTGTACAGTTGATTTTCAATGTTTAAACCTTGTTAAACTAATACATACTTAAATCATTTGACATACTCCATACTTGTATTTTTTCAAAGGGTGTTTATTTAAGTGCTAAGAGGTAGAAGGGAAAGTGCAATGGGCTGGGGGAATGATAGAGGAAAGTCCAGGTTGGAGTCCAGTCTATTTGTATCACAGGTGCATTGTCCAAGGGGGCATTGGAAGGGGAGCAATAGCAGTTCAAGGTGGACAGGGTGACAGAGTGGGACACAAGGGTGACAATCAGGAGAGTCTTATTTCCTGGCGGGGGTCTTGGCAATAGTCTCTGGCTCCTGCCTGGTTCGCAGGGAACGTTTGTGGGGTGGTTCTCCTTCTGCAGGGGGAGGGGTGCTGGTGGCCTGTTGGTCCTGTGGTGGGGCCTCCTGTCCACTAGCGGCAGCGGAGATGGAGGGCTGTTTATCGGTTTGGCTAGTGGCAGAGGCCCGGTGGGGTGCCACTGCCTCCCTCATTGTGTTGGCCATGTCTGCCAGCACCCCTGCAATGGAGACCAGTGTGGTGTTGATGTCCTTCAAGTCCTCCCTGATTCCTAGGTACTGTCCCTCCTGCAGCTGCATGTTCTCCTGCAACTCGTCCAGTATCTGGCCCATCGTCTCCTGGGAATGGTGGTATGCTCCCAGGATCGCGGTGAGTGCCTCCTGGAGAGTCGGTTCCCTGGGCCTGTCCTCCCCCCATCGCACAGCAGTCCTCCCAGCTTCCCTGTTGTGCTGTGCCTCTGTCCCCTGAACCGTGTGCCCACCACCACTGACCCCAGGTCCCTGATCGTCCTGTGTTTGTGGGGTGGCCTGGGGTCCCTGTAGTGGTGGACACACTGCTGATTGACGTGTCCTGGGAACAGAGGTATGGGCCCACTGGGTGGGTGCTGTGGTGGTGTTTCCTGAGGAGGGAGGCGCTGTGGTGGTGTGAGAGTGTGCCTGGGTAACTGACTGTTCGGAGATCCCTGATGGGCCAGGTTGGTCATCCAGATCCAGGCGAGCAGAGCTGCTGTCATCACTGTGGGCCTCTTCTGGGGGAGAGGCTGGATATTGCTGGCACCTCTTCTCCGGTGACATTGGCTGGGGGACTTGTGGGGATGTAAATGCAGTGTTATTATTTCTGCGTGTGCATCATGTCCATGGGTGTGTTGCCCTCTATGGTTGTTGTTGCCCTGGAAGATTTGCCTTTAAGTGAGTTGCTATTTGTTGGGCTAGGTGATTGTCTCCAGTATGCCTTGTGTGGTGATAGGTGTCCATGCAGGTCTGTGAGGGGTGTCCATGCATTGGTGTTACATGCAGGGCTTGGTGTTGGAATGAGTGGGTGGTGATGGTGGGGTATGTGGGAGATGGTGAAGTGATGGGATTGAGGGTAGGGGTGGGGGTTTGTGATGGCATGCAGGTAGGGGGGGTGATAGTAATAGAGATTTAACTTTCTTTCTAGTCGTAAAGGGTTGTGGGTAATGTGGGTCGGTGTTTTATAGTGGTGTGGGTGCCTGGGTGTGGCGTGTGTGTGTGTCAGGTGTGTGTATTTTGAATTGTCCAATGTGGTGTAGTTTTGTTTGAGTGTGTGTATTTTGCGCAGCAGTATGTACCACCAATGGTTGTCCGCCATTGAGTGTCCGCCGCGGTGATTCGTGTGTCAGAATGCTGTAGGCGTACTTCTGTTGGCGTAACGGTGCGGGTTTTGCTATTGCCAGTTTATCACAGACCTTTGGGCTGGCGGACCTGTGTGTGTGGCTGTATAGTGACGGGTTGGTATGTGTGTGTCATAATATGCTTGGCAGTTATCCGCCATGACGGCGTTATGTTGGCGGCAGTCGGAATGGCGGTAAGCGGGATTTACCGCCAATGTCATAATGAGGGCCAATATATCAAAAGGTACCTCCTGTAATAGGTTATGAATCTCTGCAGCATGTTTAACTGCTGACCTGGCAATCAACCGTTCACATTCAGTATTGGTTTCACTGTATGTGTTTCTCAGTCCAGTTTGCAACTGATATCCACACCGTCCACCAGTTTCATCCTGTGTTCCTCTCCAGCACTAGCTTCCTCATATTTTTCATTTTAAGAGTGGTGAACTATCCGCCGCCATTATATAACCTGACTCCTTCATATCCAGGCCCCTCATAGAATGGGTTTTCTTCTTGCGAGTTCCCAGGAACCCTTATCAACAATACCCAGGACTCCATTTGCCTACATCCTGTCCAATCTCCAACAGTATTTCCCTTGTATAGCTGACCTGCACACACGATCCCCCCATGGGGGTAATACAGGCAGCATGGCAGGCGATGTGCGCGGCTGGTGCAGAGACATGTGGAGACGGGCTTACCTTTGGTGTGCCTTCAGAGAGCTTGAGGAGTGGCTGCGCAGCTGCCTTTTTTAAATAAGGCCTTCACAGGGCCCTCGTTAGTTCAATGCAAGAGCACTAACTTTGCAAAATTGGGAATACTGCAGAGGTAAAAATAGTGTCCCCGTGACCAAGTAAGAAGCACCCAAGGATGTCTTCTATTTTATGTTTTTTTTTTTTTTTACTTAATGGGCCAGTAAGTAGTGGAGCAACATTTTTATGGCCTAGCGAAGTCTTAACAAGCAGGGGCCGAGTGGGTGATGGCACAGAGCCCTGACCCAGTGTGCCCAGTAGTGTAGCCAGTATGTCACGGGCCCTATTTCGGTGAAGGAAAAGGGCCTTTAACTGATTTCCAAACTGTGAAATACAGCAATAACCAGGGCTCAGTGGCCTGATGAGGGGTGAAACCCCGAAACCGGTCCCAGGATGCTTGTTTCCGGTCCAGTGAGGACCTGGCTTGGCAGTTCGGTCTGGACTGTTCCCATGAGGAACAGGGTCAAGACTGATTTGCATATGGCTGGGTCCAAACTGGGGTGGCATGGTGAGCAAAAGAACGATGGATTAAACCCAGATCTATGACTGGGGGTGAGTGTTTGACAATGTTCAGCATTCCGTCCATCACTTGTTGTTTTTGCTTTGTCGCCCTAAGTGGGAAGGGTATGCCCAGACGTGGGTCCCGTGCTTCCCATGCCACTGGATTCAAGCTAGCCTGGCTGATGAGGGGTGAAACCCCGAAACCGGTCCCAGGATGCTTGTTTCCGGTCCAGTGAGGACCTGGCTTGGCAGTTCGGTCTGGACTGTTCCCATGAGGAACAGGGTCAAGACTGATTTGCATATGGCTGGGTCCAAACTGGGGTGGCATGGTGAGCAAAAGAACGATGGATTAAACCCAGATCTATGACTGGGGGTGAGTGTTTGACAATGTTCAGCATTCCGTCCATCACTTGTTGTTTTTGCTTTGTCGCCCTAAGTGGGAAGGGTATGCCCAGACGTGGGTCCCGTGCTTCCCATGCCACTGGATTCAAGCTAGCCTGGCTGATGAGGGGTGAAACCCCGAAACCGGTCCCAGGATGCTTGTTTCCGGTCCAGTGAGGACCTGGCTTGGCAGTTCGGTCTGGACTGTTCCCATGAGGAACAGGGTCAAGACTGATTTGCATATGGCTGGGTCCAAACTGGGGTGGCATGGTGAGCAAAAGAACGATGGATTAAACCCAGATCTATGACTGGGGGTGAGTGTTTGACAATGTTCAGCATTCCGTCCATCACTTGTTGTTTTTGCTTTGTCGCCCTAAGTGGGAAGGGTATGCCCAGACGTGGGTCCCGTGCTTCCCATGCCACTGGATTCAAGCTAGCCTGGCTGATGAGGGGTGAAACCCCGAAACCGGTCCCAGGATGCTTGTTTCCGGTCCAGTGAGGACCTGGCTTGGCAGTTCGGTCTGGACTGTTCCCATGAGGAACAGGGTCAAGACTGATTTGCATATGGCTGGGTCCAAACTGGGGTGGCATGGTGAGCAAAAGAACGATGGATTAAACCCAGATCTATGACTGGGGGTGAGTGTTTGACAATGTTCAGCATTCCGTCCATCACTTGTTGTTTTTGCTTTGTCGCCCTAAGTGGGAAGGGTATGCCCAGACGTGGGTCCCGTGCTTCCCATGCCACTGGATTCAAGCTAGCCTGGCTGATGAGGGGTGAAACCCCGAAACCGGTCCCAGGATGCTTGTTTCCGGTCCAGTGAGGACCTGGCTTGGCAGTTCGGTCTGGACTGTTCCCATGAGGAACAGGGTCAAGACTGATTTGCATATGGCTGGGTCCAAACTGGGGTGGCATGGTGAGCAAAAGAACGATGGATTAAACCCAGATCTATGACTGGGGGTGAGTGTTTGACAATGTTCAGCATTCCGTCCATCACTTGTTGTTTTTGCTTTGTCGCCCTAAGTGGGAAGGGTATGCCCAGACGTGGGTCCCGTGCTTCCCATGCCACTGGATTCAAGCTAGCCTGGCTGATGAGGGGTGAAACCCCGAAACCGGTCCCAGGATGCTTGTTTCCGGTCCAGTGAGGACCTGGCTTGGCAGTTCGGTCTGGACTGTTCCCATGAGGAACAGGGTCAAGACTGATTTGCATATGGCTGGGTCCAAACTGGGGTGGCATGGTGAGCAAAAGAACGATGGATTAAACCCAGATCTATGACTGGGGGTGAGTGTTTGACAATGTTCAGCATTCCGTCCATCACTTGTTGTTTTTGCTTTGTCGCCCTAAGTGGGAAGGGTATGCCCAGACGTGGGTCCCGTGCTTCCCATGCCACTGGATTCAAGCTAGCCTGGCTGATGAGGGGTGAAACCCCGAAACCGGTCCCAGGATGCTTGTTTCCGGTCCAGTGAGGACCTGGCTTGGCAGTTCGGTCTGGACTGTTCCCATGAGGAACAGGGTCAAGACTGATTTGCATATGGCTGGGTCCAAACTGGGGTGGCATGGTGAGCAAAAGAACGATGGATTAAACCCAGATCTATGACTGGGGGTGAGTGTTTGACAATGTTCAGCATTCCGTCCATCACTTGTTGTTTTTGCTCAGTGGCCCTGTCAGGCATCTGGGTCCCAGTGCCACTGTACCTTCTGCACCAATGGAAGCTACACCCCTGAATGGACTGTGTACCCCTTAAGGGGCAGGCACCAAAGCTTCCGCACATCAACTTGGGAAGAAACAGGCAGGAGCTGCATTTAAAACAACAGTGAAGATAATATGGAGCTCCAGAAGGCCAAGGCTTGCACACACACACGTGCCTTCAACTTTCTGAGATGTTGTATAAGCTTGAGGGGAAAGGAAAGGAAAGGAGCAAGGAAGAGGGAACAAAACAAATTAAGGAAGAGAAGGGAATTGAAGGAGGGAGGGTAGGGAAAGAAGAGAGAAAAGGAGGCAATGATGAGGAAGGGATGAAAAAGAGCAAGACGTGGAAAGTACAGTAAAGGACTACAGACATGGGGGAAAGTGAAAGATAAAACAGGGAGAAGGTAAAGAAGAGAGGGTAGGTGAAAGATGCGGCAGAACGGGTGTTGGGACGAAAAAGTCCACTGCATGGTGGTTGACGTGCAACCACTGCCCTGAGTGCCCCATCTGCATTGATAGCGGGATCCTTGGTTCTGATTTTTCATCATTGGTGAACAATGATCAAGTGTGTGTGTCATAACCTAGGCCTGTCTCACAGGTTGTGGTCTTGTTAGACTGGGAGGGGCTCTCAAAGTGTTACCCTGGTAGTGGTGCGGAGCTACTGCCCTTACCCAAGTAGCACAAGCATGGTGGTGGCATCATACTATTTTTGTCATAGAGATCAGTACAGCGCACAGGCCTTTTTTACCTGTGTCACTGGAACGAGGCCTATCAGCTCATTCATATAACTTAATCTGTTGCCTACTAAACTTGCAGTTGCCCTATACCATGTTAGTATGTAGCAAGGGCTATTATCTATGTGTGCCTGTGTGTAGTACAATACATGAAGACCTTTGGCTTCCATATTGGAATCCCAGGGACTTGAGAGAGGGATGTGGGTGTGGCGGAGCAATCCCAACCATAGTTGTGGATTGCCTTCATTCCTGAGAATCGGGCAGGGCTCACACACTGAAGAAAGGGAGAGCCAGCCTCTCTTGTGCACTTCGAGCCTGGGCACATCTCACAAAAGAGATGAGGTTGATAAGGGAACCATAAATAATAGGGCTGGGAGCCTGGGGAACATTTTGGTAAGCATTTATCAGTGAGGCTGGCATCCAGGTGTGATACTTTAGTCACACTCATGGCTTGTGCTGTTGTGCTATCAAGTTTCGAGTTGCTCATGTTGTTCCTGCTGTGACAGGCTGCTTCCTCGACAAAGGGCAGCACAGAGGGGTAGGCATGTCAAAGAGGGCAACCCCACAGCATGAATTTCAAAGACTAAGACACTAAGGGCCTAATTTAGATCTCGGTGGAGGGGATACTCCGTCACAAATGTGATGGATATCCCCGTCCACCGTATTATGATCCCCAAAGAATATAATGGGTTTGTAATATGGTGATAGGGGTATTCGTCACACTTGTGATGGAGTATTCCCCTCTGCCGAGATCTAAATCAGGTCCTAAAACACATCTGGGCCTGGAAATGGATTATGTGGGTGCTTGAACCTTCTAAAATTGCTAAACTGGAGCTGTACATCAGCAAGGAGAAGCTCAGCACAACATCTGCCTTTTGCAGATAGGACTGGGAATGAAGGTCTGCTAGTTTCCAGTCCGGAGAATCAAGACAACTCACCCCAGAATCTGTGGCACCAGCATCTGCCTGCCTTCTGAGACCAGAGTACCCTGTGAAAAGGAGGAAAGTGCCTGGAGTGAGTGAGGTCCACTGGGGATCCTGTGGAGTGGCCCCCAAAGCAAAGTGTGAGATCTGGGTCCACGATGAGAACCGTGGCACTAACTGGGCCATCCACCCTTCTGCTGTTGATCATGACCTCCGTATGTTGGGTGAAGGCCACGGTGAAGATTGAAGGCGATTGCACCAATTGGGCAATCTGCCCGAATGCTGCCCTTAGTGACCCCTGTATGCCAAATATAGGCCCGGTGAAGATTAAGGACTTTTGCACCAATCAGTCCATTCGCACAAGTGCAGCAGTTTGCAAACCCCTGTATGCAAGGTGGGAGCTGCAATGAATATTAAGGGCCATCGCCTTGGTTCATCACCGTGACAAGAAGTGAGCCATGGCCCTGTCCAGTGTTGAGACCTAGAGGGGGCCGTTGTCCTCTGTGCACTGTGCACAACCCCCTTACGCCAGGTGGTAGCCATGGTGAAGATAGGGCTGTCGTCCTGGACCAGCTTGTGACCATGAAGCACAGTAGGTTGTGACCTGTGGAAACAGAGAATCAATTCAATCATCCGAACCCAGCAGTACTCGAAACCTGCTGCAGAACTCAGAAAGACTTAGCACACGATGTTATGTAAGCAAATTTGTAGAGGGCATGGTTACTCCACTAGGAGTGTCCCCTCTCTAGGATTCCAAATCCCTTGTGGTCCCATGTTCGTTACTAAGCTCTAAGAGGATTGTTTAAAGAGCCATGTTTTCAGCTTTTTACGAAAGGCCAGTTCTGAATGTTCCCACCTCAGAATAACAAGCAAGGAGTTCCAAAGTTTGGCTGCCAGAAACTAAAGGAGCGACCTCTTGTTCATGCTCTTTCTACTCTTGGAATCCCCGTGAGAGATGTTCCCAAAGATCTGAGATATCTGCTAGAAAGATAAGGTTTGAGCACGCTGTGAAATTAGTGAGGTCCTTTTTGATTCAGGATGTTATGGCAGAAACATAGGGCTTTAAAAGAGACTCTTTTCTTAATAGGAAGCCAATGTAGTTTCACCAAAGCTGGCCCTGTGGGAGAGAGCTTGGGAATGTTCAGCAACAGCTGAGCTGCCACATTTTGGACCTTTTGGACCATTTGTATGCTGCTTTGAGTTTCTCTGAGTTACAGCACATTACAATAGTCCAGCCTTGACAGCAATGGAGCTTGGACTACCGTTTTCCTGGTCGCATCTGGGAGAAAGGCAAAGATCCTGCAAAAAGATTTCAAGATGCTGAAACAGACCCCATTAAGGTTGGCAATCTGGCTGTCAAAACAGAGAGTCTTTTAGAACCAGATGCCGAGATTTTAAACTTTCTGTTTAGGGTTGGGAGTTGGCCCCAGAGTGTCGGGCCACCAAGCAGATGCCCAGATAGAAGGTTGTTTTCCTATGACCAGAACATCAGTTTTTTCAGCCTTAAGCTTAAGACAGCTATCATCCATCCACTCAGCTAGCCCTAACAGACATGATCTAAAGTTGGCGGCAGAGATTCCCTCGTCTTGTGTTACAGTGATAATTAACTGAGTATCATCTGCATATGATACAATTTTAACACTGAAGCATTTAATGACGTCAACAGCAGGGTGCATATAAAGATTAAAGAGAGTTGGACGAAAGGTGGAGCCCTGTGGCACCCATGTTGCAGGGAAAGAATCTCTGAAGAACATGGCTGTTGAGTCACCTGAAAGGTATGATTTTGCAGAAAGCATACCAGCCACCTAAAGGCCAGACTCCAGATACCACCCATCCAGAGCCACACCAGAAAGAGGCTGTGGGATACAGTATCAAAGACCACACTCAAATATAGCATTATCAGAGCAGCCGTCTTCCTCATCCATAAGGCAACTTATGAACTCAGAGGCGAGTTGCAATGCAGTTTCCATACTAAACTGAGGGCAAAATCCTGATTGGGTCTCGTGCAAGAGCTGTTTATCTTCAAGAAAATTCTTCAGCTGTAGATTAACATGCTTTTCCGCTATCTTGCCAAAGAAAGAAAGAAGGGAGAGTTTGATCTGAAGTGTTCTTGTTTGCTGAGATCTAATATGGGCTTCTTCAGCACAGGTACAATATTGGCATGTTTCCATTTGGCGTGGGAGCTGACCTGAGCTAAAGGACCGGTTCAGTAGTTCGTACATTACAGGTACGATGACCTCCGTGTCATGTTCTAATATTCTTGGCAGAGCTGAGTACAGGAGTGACCCGGATTTTACTTTAGGCAAGAGGGTATGTAAATCATTCAGACATAGGTTATTTATACTATGTAAGTGTTGTGATGTGGCATAGAATGCCGTTGTGTCATGTGGAATCCTCTGACACAGCTTGCTGATGTCTCGGGATTCCACATGATACCAACGGACTCAGGTCAACGTCTTCTCTTCCCTCTGTGCCCTTTTTGCACTACTTTTGTAACTTAAAACTTGTCTACTTAATATTAAAGACTACTTCACTTCAACGCTTTCGTGGGACTCTTCACTTCAGTAAGCCTTTTGCATACTTAGGTGGCAAGGGCCAGATGGCAGGACTATGGGTCTCACTCACAGCCTTAGGAAAGGACGCATAAATCTTAGAGATCTTTTCTGAGAAAAAATGTGCAATTAAATTGCACTTTCAATCGAGGGACTAATAGACAGGGAGATACGTTTTAAGGAAACTAGAGACTTCACAATCTGAAAAAGCTCACTTGACGAGTTTTTTGCTTGTTCAATCCTTTGGGAATAGAGTTGACTACACGTACACATTATGGGTTTGTGATATTCCTTTAGTGACTTGAGGTAGTTAGTTTTATCAAAGGTGCTATAGTTCCTCCACCATATACGTTCCAGGCATTTACAGGACTTTTTCATAGCCTGCAGTTCCATGTTGAACCATTCTGCTGAAGGCTTGGAGCGACCAACCTTACCGCTCTTCAGGGTGGCAATGTTGCCAAGAGCCTCATTAATTCATGTTTCTACCTGCGTGTTGGCTAGGTTAACACAGACCTTAAGAACCGGAGAATTGGAACTCAAGGGTGCTGAAAAAGCTGTTGGAGTGGTCTTGGACCATTTCCGAGTAGTTATGCTTCTTGTTTCTGGTGGCACAGGGGCTAACATGCCTAAGGGCACTTGAAAAGGCAAGACAAGATGATCTGGCCACACTATTTGTATGGGGGAAGCCACACTTATTCTGGCAAAATTAGCAAATATAGGGTCTAAAGTATGACCCCGCTGATGTGTGAGCCCTTGGATCAACTGAGTAAACTGTAAGATATTCAAATCTTCTGTAAGGGATATTGCCGATTGGCAAGTGGTAGGTTAAGATCACCCAAAATGAGAAAGTTAGAATATCAGAGTACATACGTAGGAAGAATGTTGGCGAATGCAATGGAAAATTGGACTGCTGTACCCAGAAGACAATAAATCATAAAAACCTGCTAAAGTGCAGTTTTTGGATAGAAATAAGGAGAAAAAGGCTGCTTTGCAGCCAACAATCGCAATTTCAGATAGGATGCAGGTAAAATGCTGTTTAAAAATAATCACAATTCCCCCACCCCATAGGGAGGGTCTATCCCGTCTCAGAATAGTGTATTCTTGTGGAATGGCCTCCAAGATATCGGGGGCACGTTATGGAGTGAGCCAAGTTTCCACCAAAATGAAAGCATCTGGCCGGAAGTCAGCCAGAAAATCATAGATCTCTAGCTTGTGCTTTGGTAAAGAGCAGCAATTCAAAAGGTAGCCTTGTGCTGTGTGGGCCAACTGGGCCCCATTACTGCCCTCAGGTTCCTTGGTAACAGAGTTTAATAAACTGAAACCACATTTACCACACCTCAATTCATCTTTAGTCAAATCCATAGAGTGTTTACATAGTTCATCAGTGTCTGGGGCCAGACCTCTTTTGCTGTATAGCGCAACATGGAGGACACTGATCGTGTAGGGGTCCTGGCCCCTGGCACCATCCAGGCATGGGCGGGTGCAGATGGGCTTGCCTTTGGCATGCAGCAGCGCGTCCATGCAGCTGCAGTGAATAAGTAGCCCGCCTCAGGGAGGTGTGGCTAACGATGTGTCAGGATCTCCAAAGACCATGGGGAGCAAATAAACACTGAACGGAGTCCCAAAACTCCAATCCAACCTGGTAGGCTACCTTGCCAGGTGGAGATAGCAGGAAAATACCACCAGAAGCTAAAATAATAAAGATAAAATAATCGTGCCAAAGGAAACCATAAAAAGAAATTAAAAACTGGCGGGCCTGACCTAAAAATGTCCGCCAGCCGGGACAGAAGCTAGGCACCTCCCTGCACCTAGTGCAATCTGAAAGAATATTGTGAATGCCTGCCCCTATACCCTCACCACTTAGATTTCTATGACAGCCAGGCAGCTGACGTGCACCTGCCAAACTACAGATCCAGAGAGCGCGGGTAAGACTGACTGCTGGGACACAGAGTCTCTGGGGTTACATGCTCAGTCTGAAAGTGCTACAACGCTGAGACACTTTGCCTTTTAATGCCATTATGGAACCTCTACGACTTGTACTTGGTAGTGGAGCATAACCTGAATGTTACCTCACATGAATGGAAAATAACTACAGTTCTTAGACAGGAAAGTGGGACATGGAGACTTATCTGGACAATTCTAGAGTGCAGCCTTACAAAGACTGTGTGTATTATTTGTTGTGTGTCATATTTCACATTGTATATTAATACTATCTTTTTCATAGAAGCAAGTACTTTGCTGGTCATTCATTTATTGGGGTTGCTGAGCATGTTTTTGAGTTGTGAATCTTTGTACTTTGCACTAGCTTCCTGTAGGAAGGTAGTCTCTTTCTAGCCTTGTTACCCCCACTTTCGGCCTGTTTGTGAGTATATGTCTGGGTGTTTTTACTATCTCACTGGGATCCTGCTAGCCAGGGCCCAGTGCTCATAGTGAAAACCCTATGTTGTCAGTGTGTTTGATATGTGTCACTGGGATCCTGCTAGCCAGGATCCCAGTGCTCATAGGTTTGTGGCCTATATGTGTTACCTGTGTGGTGCTCAACGGTATCACTGAGGCTCTGCTAACCAGAACCTCAGTGTTTATGCTCTCTCTCTGCTTTAAAATTATCACTGCAGGCTCGTGACTAATTTTAGCAGTTCTCATTGGCGCACTGGAACACCGTTATAATTCCCTTGTATATGGTACCCAGGTACCCAGGGTATTGGGGTTCCAGGAGATCCCTATGGGCTGCAGCATTTCTTTTGCCACCCATAGGGAGCTCAGACAATTGTTACACAGGACTGCCACTGCAGCCTGAGTGAAATAACGTCCACGTTATTTCACAGCCATTTTCATTGCACATAAGTAACTTATAAGTCACCTAAATGTCTAACCCTCACTTGGTGAAGGTTAGATGCCAAGTTACTTAGTGTGTGGGCACCCTGGCACTAGTCAAGGTGCTCCCACATCGTTCAGGGCAAATTCCCCGGACTTTGTGAGTGCGGGGACACCATTACATGCATGCACTACATATAGGTCAAAACCTCTATGTAGCGTCACAATGGTAACTCCGAACTTGGCCATGTAACATGTCTAGGATCATGGAATTGTCACCCCAATACCATTATGGTATTGGGGGGACAATTCCAGGCATCCCCGGTCTCTAGTACCGAACCCGGGTACTGCCAAACTGCCTTTCCGGGGTCTCCACTGCTGCTGCTGCCAACCCCTCAGACAGGTTTCTGCCCCCCTGGGGCCTGGGCAGCCTGGTCCCAGGAAGGCAGAACAAACGATTTCCTCTGAGAGAGGGTGTCACACCCTCTCCCTTTGGAAATAGGTGTGAAGGGGTGGGGAGGGGTAGCCTCCCCCAGCCTCTGGAAATGCTTTGATGGGCACAGATGGTGCCCATCTCTGCATAAGCCAGTCTACACCGGTTCAGGGATCCCCCAGCCCTGCTCTGGTGCGAAACTGAACAAAGGAAAGGGGAGTGACCACTCCCCTGACCAGTACCTCCCAGGGGAGGTACCCAGAGCTCCTCCAGTGTGTCCCAGACCTCTGCCATCTTGGATTCAGAGGTGTTGGGGCACAATGGACAGCTCTGAGTGGCCAGTGCCAGCAGGTGACGTCAGAGACCCCTCCTGATAGGTGCTTACCTCTTTCAGTAGCCAAGCCTCCTTTCTTAGTAGCCAAACTTCCTTTTCTGGCTATTTAGGGTCTCTCCTCTGGGCTATTCCTCAGATAACGAATGCAAGAGTTCACCAGAGTTCCTCTGCACTTCCCTCTACGACTGCCAAGGATCGACCGCTGACTGCTCCAGGACGCCTGCAAAACCGCAACAAAGTAGCAAGACGACTACCAGCAACATTGTAGCGCCTCATCCTGACGGCTTTCTCGACTGTTTCCTGGTGGTGCATGCTCTGAGGGCTGTCTGCCTTCATCCTGCACTGGAAGCCAAGAATAAATCTCCTGTGGGTCGACGGAATCTTCCCCCTGCCAACGCAGGCACCAAACTTCTGCATCACCGGTCCTCTGGGTCCCCTCTCATCCTGACGAGCGTGGTCCCTGGAACACAGGAGCTGGGTCCAAGTGTCTCCCACAGTCCAGTGGCCTTTCTTTCCAAATTTGGTGGAGGTAAGTCCTTGCCAGCCCACGCCAGACAGCAAACCTGTGTACTGTGTGATTTGCAGCTGCTCCAGCTTCTGTGCACTTCTCCAAGGATTCCTTTGTGCACAGCCTAGCCTGGGTCCCCAGCACTCAGTCCTGTATTGCCCAACTCACTGAGTTGGACTCTGACGTCGTGGGACCCTCTTTTGTGACTCTGAGTTCACAGATCTTCTAAGTGCCTGCTCCAGTACTTCTGCAGGTTCTGCCTGCTTCCGCGGGGGCTCTCTGAGTTGCTGAGCGCCCCCTCTGTCTCCTCCTGCAAGGGGCGACATCCTGGTCCTTCCTGGTCCCCAGCAGCACCCAAAATCCTCAACCACGACTCTTGCAGCTAGCACGGCTTATTTACGGTATTTCTGCCTGGAAACACTTCTGCAACATCCAGCACGCCGTGGGACATCTTCCATCCAAAGGAGAAGTTCTTAGCGCTTTTCGTTGTTGCAGAATCTTTGGCTTCTTCCACCCGGAGGCAGCCCTTTTGCACCTTCATCTGGGGTTTAGTGGGCACCTGCCCCCCCCTGGACACTTTCGTGACTCTTGGACTTGGTCCCCTTCCTTTACAGGTCCTCAGGTCCAGGAATCCTTCTTCAGTGTTTTGCTGGTGCTTGTGGTTCTTGCAGAATCCCCTATCACGACTATTGTGCCTTTCTGGGGTAGTAGGGTAACTTTACTCCTACTTTTCAGAGTCTTGGGGTGGGGTATTTTGGACACCCTTACTGTTTTCTCACAGTCCCAGCGACCCTCTACAATCTCCCATAGGTCTGGGGTCCATTCGTGATTCGCATTCCACTTTTGGAGTATATGGTTTGTGTTGCCCCTAGACCTATGTCTACCTATTGCATCCTATTGTGATTCTACATTGTTTGCACTACTGTTACTAACCTGTTTTGGGGTTGTGTACAAATAATTTGTGTATATTACTTACCTCCTAAGTGAGGGTATCCTCTGAGATACTTTTGGCATATTGTCACTAAAATAAAGTACCTTTATTTTTAGTAACTCTGAGTATTGTGTTTTCTTTTGATATTGTGCTATATGACATAAGTGGTATTGTAGGAGCTTTGCATGTCTCCTAGTTCAGCCTAAGCTGCTTTGCCATAGCTACCTTCTATCAGCCTAAGCTGCTAGAAACACCTCTATTCTACTAATAAGGGATAACTGGACCTGGCACAGGGTGTAAGTACCACAAGGTACCCACTATAAGCCAGGCAAGACTCCTACACTTCCCCCCAGAAGCCTTGGACTGCTGGACCTGCACTACCTCTGAGAGTCAAGTGTTGAAAGGGTAGTACAATGCCAGTTACTCAGAGTCTATAGTAGGCCAGTCCCTGGTGCATCATGAATAAAAGGCCACCACCATCACAGGTGGGCTCCTGTTTGCCCTGTGGCTCTAAGAAAGGGGTTCCAACAATAGGGAAGTATAAAGGTTGAAGGAATGGGGGCAAAGCGTTAGGAGCAGGAGGGAGATTAAGAGAAGTGGCAGCAGAGAAATGGATGAGGGCATAGAAAGGTCATTATAGGGTAGAAGGTGAAATGAAAGAGGGGAAAGATAAGAAAGGTTTTTGTGAAGGGGAGGAAGGCAGAAGAGGAAAGAAAGGAAAAGTGAAAAAAGGACAACACAAAATGAGAGGACAGAGGAAGAAGGGAAGACATAATGACAGGGTTTATGGGATGGAATTAAGATACAAGAGAAACAGGCCAAAAAATTGGAGACCAGGACTCAGTGATCAGGCCACTGAGCAGCATGGACAGGAAGATCCAGGCAGAGGATAATTTGCTTCAGTTGGCATAGGCCCTTTCGGGGGGATTGAAGGGAGTGGCAAGATGCCTCACTATTCAGGTCAGGATGCAAAGTGTTCACATCAGCAAGTTAGACCAGACTGACACATATGCCAGGGTACAGGATGGTCTATTAAAAAGTGTAGCATCACCTGTGAAAAGAATTGGAATGTCAACTTCTGAGGGACATCTGCTTGGATCTGAGAGCGAAGACTCATCACCTTGCAGGCTTTACAATTCAGAGGGCAGCATTGTGCTTCTTCTGCTAGGAACAGTTTGCTTCTTAATGTTTGCTTGTGGTCTCCTGGATCCAAACTGCTGATTCATTCTTGGTTTCTCAGTATAACAGCTTCTGCAGTGGCGGCCACTTGTCAACGGGGTGGCGGGGCTGGCGGGTATTAAAAAACATAGTAAAATGTAAAAAAAGTATCTTTATGTTGGGAGAGATGGTTCCATCTCTCCTTCCTCCTCAGACTTCTGGAAGCACCAGGCTTCCAGTCTCCCATCTCATCGCGACGCAGCTGTCAACATCATGACAGCAGCTTCATGATTAATCTGAGCGCCCTGCTTCGGCGCTCAGACAGGGAGTAGGGCCCTGTACACTTTCTTCTCCCGGCTGTTCAATACAGCCGGGTGGAAAAATGCAAAGTGTGCATGACTGTTTGGCTGACCGAACACGCCCAAAGAAAACGTCATGCGCACTTATGTGCACATAGCCCTCTTCAAGCCCAGCCACGCCTGAACACTGCTCCCAAGGAAAAATAAAATGATAATTACGTTGTCATTATAATTTTATTTTTCCCTTTTGTCCACTGCAGAAAGCAGTGGGGTGACGCTCCTCTGCCTTAGCGGATGAGCCTCTGCTGAGCTACTGGAGAGCTTACAAAGGGATTGTAGTATTCAACAGCACGGTTTTGTTTTTTGTGTCTTTTCTCCTCAACTAGTTTACTTCTATTTCTCAAAGTGCTCTTGTGATCAGTGCTCAGTATACAAGGCAGCCTGTTGCTGCCAAAGTATTAGAACCCACTGTTAAGTGCTGAAAAATTACTACTAAATCCCCGCTTAAAAATGTACTTTAGCATAGTGACGAATTTGAAACGTATTGTATCCCTGCTGCGAAATAGTCCTATTAAGATGAGTAATGTAGTCCAGCTGAGAAGTGTTGGGTAGCCCTGCTGAGGATGACTGAGTACTGCTATCTTCAGGGAAGCAATTAAAATCTAATGCAGCCTTACTATGAAATGTAGCCAAGTACTGCATCCTCACAGAGAAGTGCTGGCAAGGTACTGCATCCTTGCAAGGAGCATGGGTATAGCTTTAGAGGACTGTTTGGGTTGTGACATCCCCCAAATAAAAGCATTCTTGGCTTGTTAGGAGGGTGTGAGTCATGTCTTCTGTTTCTGTGTCAGACTTTCTTGGTGTCAGCCAAGAATGAAAGGCAAAACAGTGACCTTGATGTAAACAGAGAAAGCGAGAGACAGAGAGAGAGAGACAGAGATGCCCATTTGGAGCTGAATTTCAAAATGTGAAACCAGATAATCTGGAATTAATGCCGGCTTCCCTGCTTGTCCAAATTGTGTGATCCTAGACAAATATTTTATTTCACAGAACCTTTTTTTCCCTTTCCAATCACAGTTGATCACACTCTTAAATACTTGAGTTCAGGATATGCCCTGTACATACAACTCTTATATTTGATTTAATAGGATGTAATGTTGCTTCATCTATAATTAGAATCTAGCCAATGTTTAATGTTTACATGACTACTAGCCTGCCTCTTAGTTCACCAACGGCATTGTCGTTGACGGGGGAGCCATGAATGTTACTAAATATTTTCACTTTTAATAAATGTCTATGCAGTAATATAATCTGATGTTCTAAGGTGAAACATTTCTGCATGTTGAATAAAGACAAGTTTTAGAATCTTGAAGAGATTCTATCATATGTTTACATTATGTTTGTTGCACGATATACATGCCAAACATTTTCATGGCTCGTCTCCTGCACAGACTTTTGGAGTCGAGACAGACCCATGGCTCAGTCTTCTCTTTTAATTTGCCTATGTTCCCTTCTCGACCTGTGACTCAGGCTTAGTACATGGGGCTGTCATTCACTTTTTAAAATGGTTTGTAAGAGGCAAGGACTAGAAACATGGAGCTCTGCCCACATGCACCGTTTGACAACTCTATTGTCAAGGTTTCTTGTAGCAGAGACAATATAGTGAAAATACATTTAAAATAAGTGATTCTGGGCAGGGTGTCCCGAATGTTGTGTTATACATGACCATAGTCATGAATTCCCAGGGACAACTAGCTGGCCCACGTGGGACAGACAGAGGCATAGCTTCAGTGGGGGTATTTCGGGTGTGATACCCCTGAAATACGTTCTTGGTTTGGTAGTTGGGGCTGGGGGCCCTGAGTCGGGTTTATTATGTCTGTGTCGGTTTTTCTTGTTGTTCACATTTCACTAAGAGGTTTTAACTTTCACAGTTTGTGGATGGGGATCTTAACTATATATAGTGACCAGTTTACCAAAAAAGTAATAAACATTTAGAAGGACTCCTGGGAGAAATGTTTCTTCTTTTTGGAATTCACAAACAGTGGCAGTTGTAGGCCTGGAACGCTGTGCTGATCACAGCTTTGCTGGACTACTACTGGCAATCAAACAACCTAATGATGATGGGATGAATCTTGGCAAATTGTCTAAACACCTGCAATTGGTAAATGTAACGTCCCAGCCCAGGGGTTTCCGCCCGCTGTGCCATTCTAGACAGAGGCTACCTAATGCAAGTCAGCACTGACCATGTTCTCATGGGAACAGTCAGTTTAGAACTTTGGTCATCTCACCCAGCCCCCCCCCCCCTCCCCGCAGCCCACTGCTTTTTTAGCTGGGAAATTTGAGATCTCCCCCCAGCCAATTCTCATTTCGAAAGTTACGCCCCTGGCAAGAAGAACTACTGACCAGTGCTGGAAGGGGACTACCCCTGTTAATAAGTAATGGTAGAATACTGCAGTATATAAAGTATTGCTACTCTGATAAGAAATGCTCGCCATGCACTGCAGTCTTGTTAGAAAGTGCAGCTCAGTACTGCCGCCCTGATGAAACAGCTACAGCTCAGCAGTGAAACGTGCTACGGCTGTGCAGTAAAGTGAGAATAAAGTGCTGCAACAGTTCTGTCAGAGCTGCTAAAGTGGCAGATTCCAGATAATTGCTGATAAAATACCGTGACCCCCCCGGCCCCCACGCCCAGAACTGCCCACAAGGTATTCCAGCCTTCCTGAGAAGTGTTGATACAGCACTGCACCCGTTGAAGAGAACTTACACTTTGAGCATCTCAGAAGAGCAGGAAGGCGCAATCATATTGGTTTCTTTAAATAATTTATTAAAATATGTCAGATAAATCCAGGCACGTTTTGGCGGTATTTAAACCCCGCAAACACCGCGCCGCTTGCTGACGTGGTGATCCTCAGCAGTTCACCCGCTTGGTATATAATAATCAGTCACGTACTAGAAGCGACGTTTCCTGAGAGACAGATCTCAGATTGTCTGATCTGTGCTACCTGAGACATGTCTCTGTTGCCCGAGGCTAGAATTGCCAAACTATCCACACCGTGCCGTGTGGCCTCCGAATCGCCTGCAGAAGAGGACTGTTATCTGACACCTGAGTCTGTATGTTTTGGGAAGAAAAGAACGTTATATCTAACCTGAGTGATGGTTCTGCTGTCTTTAGCCAAAGCACGTACCTTCTGTGCTACGGGAGGGTTAGCTTTGCTGTGCGAGGCATGAACAGGCGTGTTCTTCGTCACCATAGCAGTAGCCTTTATTTGTGAGCCAAGAGCTTGTGAGATATTTGCAGTGCTGGTGGTCGGCGGGCGGGGGCCTCCGCACTTATTTTTCCAGATAAGACATTTCCCAAGAACAAGAGAGGGTAAAAAAAACACATAGGGGAAAGGAGGATGAGAAAGGCGGAAAAAACTTCACAGCGGGAGAAAGCAGGAACTTGCTAGAGTGAGATAAAGGGGCTGGGGGTCTCTGGTAGTGGATGAAAGAGGCCTGAGGTTGATTGAAGAGAAGGCAGCCTTGATATTGGCGCTAACACTTAATAGCGCCGGCGTTGAGGAGGGGGGGGGAGGGAGAGAATTCCTAAGCACAGCTTTGGGCACCGGCACTTATCCTTTCGAAACTGAGCACGGGGTGGCTGCCTCCTAGAAGCCGGCTGTGATTTGTGAGACCCGCACCTGTAAGCTCCTTGGTGCATGAGGAATAACTCTGCTTTGTGATGCCAGAGTCTGTGAGTTCTCTGTCCTCCTGGAGACAGTGTTTCGTGAGGTTTGAACCAGCATGCTCTATGTCATCTGAGGGTAGCACTGCTTTGTGGGTCCTGAGGCACCAATGTCTTTGTCCTCCGAGGGACGTTTCTGCCAAGGATTTTATGAGCAGCAATCTGAACCTTTCATCTATCTGCCTGAGCAGACATGAGGCCCTGACAGCCTGTGTAAAGAAGCCTGCAGTGACAGAGAAGATCCTAGACTACAGAGTTCTCAGTCTGACACCGTCACTATAAAGATAACAAACTATCACTAATCCTTTTTTCATCAAAGACTAACTCCTGTCCTTTTTTTGTGAGACATTTGAGTGTGGAGGTACCATAACCTTACACAGAAATTATAACACTTTATGAATATCTGCTTTGCTTCTATCCCAGCTTTACCAATGTTTTACAGAAATTCCGTTTTTGATTGTAGTATTTGGCGGCAATGTCTGAGAGTTGGTGGCCAACCCTGGCAGGCATCTGGCACCCTCAGCACCTGTTGACTAGCCCTGTTACCTGCTGGGTATGAATGTTATGTATTCCGTTTCCAAGCACTCACTTTAATAGTTTTGTATTATGGTCAAGTGATGCCATTTCCAGTGATGCCATAGTTATGTCGCTTCCAGGGATCTCATATCAAGTTGTAGGTTAATTAGAGGAGCCCCACACTTACTCTTTCTGCTTGTGGCCCCAGAGATCCTAGAAATGTCCCAGTTGACAAGTATTACCTGAAGACAGCAGTGGCGGTTGGTGAAGTTTGAGAGTGGTGGGGCTGCGCTTGGCCCGGGGTCGGGGGAGGAAGAGGTTCACATTGTGGGGGGTGGGAAGCATGGCAATTTTTGGGATGCTAGTCACCATTTCAGTGTTTTCAATTTGGCACCAACCCATTTTTCTTAGTACAATCCATGTTATTTCCACATTATTGTGGGCTACTTAACACTGATCAGCGGATGGGGGCTAGTGAAGAATCAGCTTTCCTTTGCAATATTACGTGATTACTTTAGTAAACCCACCACATGTTATCCTATAGCGTATTATGTGCACTACATTGGTTAGCATGGTTTTAAATCACATATATCATGTTAATTGTACTCTGTTTTTACACCAACACTAAGATGGTGTCTGGAGAGAATCTGTCTCCCTGGCCACACAACATGTTTGCACTAATGGATGAATCCATCACTGCCCCCTAAACATGTTAATGGGCAGTTTCAACATATACTGTGTTTGGCATGTTTTTCGGTCACAACTGTGCGCACACTTGGCACCTTCCCCTACAGGAGTTTTAATGGGTGTGCATGCCCTTTGGGGACTTCTGGCCCAGCGTTCACTATATCTGCTCTGTGGCTGGTTCAAGGGAGAAGCCAGAAAATTGAAACACCACACACTTCGAACAAAAGCTCTTACTATATGGCTCCAAGCAAACAAAGTAAGTCATCACATCCCTTCCCAAAAGAGCGCTCCTGTTTTAATTGTATCCATTCCCCATTTCCTCCTTGCATTCGCCTGCTGATATCCACCATTTCATTCTGTCATTCATTCATTCTTTCATCCATCATACAGTCTTTCACCATTCTGTCCGAACACCCATACATTTCCAGTCTATCCATTCATCTCAATATATAGCCATCAAACCTATCCATCCATGCACCTATCATTCATCCATCTTTTCAGTCACTCACTCATTCATCCATCCACCCTTTCATCAATCCATCGACCCTACCTTTCACTCATCCATCCGTTATTTCCCTCATCCATCTATCCACCCTTTAATCCATTTATCAATCCACCTTCCCTTTCACTCATCCATCCATACTTTCACTCAGCCATCCTTTCACTCATCCATCCATCATTTTATCTCTCATAATCTTTCCATCCATCCATTATCCACCTATCCATCCACCTTTCACTCACCCAACAATTCACTCTTTAATCCATCTATCTACCCTCCCTTTCACTCATCTATCCATTTTTTCACTCATCCACCCTTTAATCTATGCATCAACCCACTTTCACTCATCAATTAGTTCTTCTACTCATCCATCCTTTCACTCATCTGTGCATTCCTTCGTTCATCCATCTATCCACACTTTCACTCCATCCATCCATACCATCACTCAACCATCCATACCTTCTCTCATCATCCATCCACCCTTTCACTCATCCACCCATCCATACATTTACCCTTTCACCCTCTCTTTCATTCATCCATCCATTTTTTCATGTATTCATCCATCCACCATTTTATCATCCATCCACCCATCCACCCTCTCTTTCACTCATCCATCCTTTCTTTACTCACCAATCCATTCTTTTACTCACCCATCCACCATCCATCATTTCACTCATATACCCACCCACCCTTTTACTCACCCATCCATCCACCCTTTCATTCATACATCCATCCATCCTCCCTTTCACTCACACATCCATCCATCTGACTTTTCACTCAACCATCCATACTTTCACTCACTCAAGCATCCATAATTTCTCTCATCATCAATCCACACTTTCACTCATCCATCCTCCTACCCTTTCACCCTCTCTTTCATTCATCCATCCATCATCCATTCTTGAACTTAATCATCCATTTGCCCCTTTACCCATCCATCCATCCTCTCTTTCACTCATCCATCCATTCTTTTACTCATCCATCCTACATCCATCCTTTCACTTTTACCCTCCAACTGTTTACTCACCCATCTATCCACCCTTTCACTCATACATCCATCCACCCACCCTTTCACTCACACATCCATCCATCAGCCATCCATCCATCCATTCACTCACACATACACCCATTCACCCTTTCACGTTATTTATGACCCCAGCTGACATTTTTGTTGCCTCACCTGGTGACATGGAGGGAAGCTTCAAGCCAGGCGAGTCGGGACTGACTAATTAAAATAAACACATGCACATGCAATGTGCAACACCTTGCTCTTTGCTTCACTGTCCCCACGAGTCTGCTTGCTGGCAGTAAATCTAAGGCATACCGGAGCTCAAAAGGCATCCAGCATGAACTGCAGCGTGGGAAGCAGCACCTCGAGTCTGCGCAGTGTGTCTTCAAAAGTCCAGCTCACACACTGCGCACACTTGATTTCGTGGCTTCCTGCTTGTAGTCTCTACCCCACTCGTCACAGGATCTGGTACCACCCCATCCTGTGACGAGTTGGAAAAGGGTGTGGTGACAATGGTCTCCTCTCACTGATTGACGTGGAGGCCGAGAGCTGCAGGGCTTGAATCTGAAACGCCCAGAGCTAACTCTACCTCCACGTCATCAGGGGGTGGAGACTGAACCTTGATGCAGTGTCTTTGCCGAGTTGTGACCTCACAGGCCTCAGGGATGTGAGATTGTCAGCCCAGCAAAATTCTCTAGACTTTGTGCCTGCCCAGGAAAGCGTCACTCCACTGTCATCACTGCAAGGAGTACAGTTCGTAGTGTAGAGCAGCCTCAGAAAGATAATTCAACATGTATATACACTGTGTTCACAAGTTGTTTTAAGGAAGCAGTTTCAGCTTTGCTTCCATGCATTATTTTTCACCGAGAATGTAAAGGGGGCGGAGCCCCGACGCCCTTGAAGAGAAACCGCCACTGGAAGACAGAGCTGCACGACGCCGTTTCCCACTGTCTAGGACCACGTTCTGCCTGGGCCTTGATCTTACTGACGTGCCTTTCGTCTTGAGGAGCTGGAGTCTGAACTACTAGTTCCAGGACACACCTGTCTGCCCCAACCCAGGGATCGTCACGGAAGTCCAGTGATGGACGGTGAAAGAAGCAGTGGGACAGCATATTCAGCAGGCTACAGTGGTGATGATTACAAAGTGATTGCAAAGTACAGGTGAACATCTCGTGGTAATAACATTGCGAGTTGGACATGCTCACCTGCACCAATAAAATACCTTTAATTTCCCTTCCTCTTACTCCTCCTCCAACAAAGTGTTTAGTATTTCTCATATCTCAAATCCTACCGGCAAAATGTACTACAAGGACAACAGGAGACATTTTATCTCCAACGGCTATTTTGTGATAGTTGCAATTTTTATCAATCATGTTGCCCAAAACAGAAATCTAAGAGCCGTGGAAGACTCAGTGCACTGCTGAGCACAGAAAACGTTTAAATGCTGATCCCATATGTCGCTGTTTATTTAGCAGACTTTTTGATTTCAGTTGAATGAATAATATTGGCCCAAAACGCATTGTTAGAAATGGGGTTTCTGGTCGGCTAGGGTATGCACCTCAGCCAGGCAGAACCCACCACTCTAGTCAGGCTAAGGGAGCTACACACCCACGATAACCCCTGCTCACCCCTGCTTGATAGCTTGGCCAGAGCAGTCAGGCTTATCCCAAAGGCAATGTGTAAAGCGTTGGCGCAAAACACACACACACCAGTGACACAATAAATACACCACAAAAGACTCCACTCAGGCATAAATAAAAATATATTGTATATTGTACGTATAACATAGACCCAAGTGACAAAATTATAAATACTGCACAACTTAGGCAAACACTGAGGTAGTACTCGTTATACTAACCAAACAAGAATCAGAACGACACATATTATGACATCTGGGCATGAAATGAGACAGTTAGGCTGTAGCAGAAAACATGTGACTCATCATATTTCATACTGTGCATACCCTGCTGATAGTAATCATTGTTCTGATTAGCTTAAGACATAAGAAAGATAGACCCCCGATACCAGAGCATGAGATGCAACATGTAATGGATGAAACCCCTAATCACCAGCTGTGATCAGCACACATATGCAGCTGGGTTCGCCTAAGTCCTCCTATGTGCAACCACAGCAATCACTTAGTGTGGGAGGTCATATGGAGCTCCTATATGGCACAAAAATGCGGCCCCTCCTGAAGAGGGTTAGTACTAGCCTATATGCGAGGCAAAGTTGTACAGCAAGAACAATCACAGTACCAGTCACTTGGAGTAGGGGATGGCCTATGCCATATATCACAACCACTCAGGATCCCAGCATATCCATTGAACCCTCAAATGGCCCGAGTCGGGGGCCGAAGGATGCACAGCCAAAGGTGGGTGAGGACGAGTCCTCCTATGGACCCTCCCAACCCAGGGGGAGCAAGAAAAGAAAGCAGGCCGCTAGCTAGTAAGTGCAAGACGGCCGTATAACTCTCCCAGGGCTTCTGGCAAGCTGAAGCAGGGCCCTCTCACTGTCTCACTGCTGCGAGGTGGGAGGACCACCAAACATTGTCAGGGCTAGCTTGGAGACCCCGCTTTGTCCCCAACATTGGGAATTCTACAGCAAGGGAGTGGGGTCGCTGCCTGTGTCTTCCTCATCGGCGAGGTGCGGCGGCCCCCAAAAACAGTACCTCTCCTCCTGTGGCCTCAGTTCCTGGAGCGTGAAGATTGCCGGAGGTCCTCAGGTGCTGGATCTAGGGCGACATAGTCTCAGTATGCCCCGGGTCGAAGGCCAGGCTGGGGCAGCAACGAATCCGGAGTGCTGGGCAAGCCGGTGGGGGATCTCTGAGGGGATTCCAATGTACACCCAAGACTCACCACACTCACTGCTTTGTCAACTCTCCTGGGGCACAGGGATTCCAGCAGGAGTTGAACACTGCACTCCCTCCTCTCCTTGGGAACTCGGCAATGGAGGAGGCTGCTCCTCTGGTGAAAGAAGGCTCACGCTAGGGGGAGAGTGCACGGGTCACTCAATGAGCACTGTTGGGCACCCCGCTTCCTTCTCATGCAGTTGATAAAAAAAAGGGGAGCATTCTATGCTAGTGGGGCACAATAAAAAAAAATAGAGGGATAAAGCACTTAAAAGACGCTGAGCAGGCCAAACAAAGTAAGGTCATAAAGCGCTCACCCTGCGCTAATGCAATAATTATGAAAGCGCTCATTATGTGCTGAGTCATTCAAACCAAGTAGCAGGAAACAGCACTCCCCCTGTGCTGGGCTCCTTGGGGGGTACTTGGAGGGGCACCATGCAGGCATTAGTGGTGTGACAGAGCGGCACAGTAAAACCAGCAGGTCCAATGACGATCTCTCCTGATGGCACTACAGTGCTTTGGCAGTCCAATATGAGGGTACAGCTGGCAGCAGGGCAAATGCAGAAAAACAATGCAGAGGAGTCCTTTATGCCTCCCAACAGCAGGTAGCAAGGCAACAACAGAAGAGCAGTCCAGATGAGTCCTTTGTGCAGGCCAGCAGTCCTTCTGACAGAGGTTTAGTCCCCAGTTCCAAAAGTGCTTCTAAAATCATGGGGCGAGAGCCCTTGTACTTATACTACAAAAATCCTTTTCTCTTGGGGGTAGCTTCAAAAGAACCCTTTCAAGTGAAGCACAACACCCATTCATCCCAGCCCTGTCTTCAGACGTCAGTAGGGGGTAATCAGTTCATTGTGCCATGACAGGACACAACCTATTCACATGTAGGGTGTAAACGATTCTCCCTCTCTCCAGCCCAGGAAGACTATCCATAGACAGATGCCTTTTCTGTCACACTCAACCCCTCCTGTGTGATGGTTCTCTGGAAGGTATGCACCAAGTAGAGTTCCAACTCTGCCCCAGACGTGGATTAGAGTCAGGCTGCAAAGCACTAGAGGTATAAGTACAAAGAAATGCTCACTTTCTAAAAGTGGCATTTCTAAAACAGTAATGTAAAATCCACCTACACCAGTAAGCACCATTTCTCACTTCCATTCCAAAATACCAAACATGCCCACACTACTCTCCACAGATCAGAAATTACCACAGACATATATAAGGGAATTCCCAATGCAAACCTATGAGAGGAGCAGCACTTACTGTAGTGAAAAACTAAATAGGCTGGTTGTCATTCTTAGGACATGTAAAATATAAGAATATATGTCCTACTTTTTACATACACAGCACCCTGCCCATAGGGCTATCTAGGATCTACCTTAGAGGTGACTTCGGTGTAGTTAAAAGGGAGTTTAGAACTTGGCCAGTAGTTTGACTTGCCAAGTCAGGATGGCAGTGAAATGCCCACACAGGCCCTGCAGTGGCAAGCCTAAGACAGGTTTGAAAGACTACTTCTGTGGGTGGCGCAAGCTGCACTGCAGGCCAACTAGTAGCATTTAATTTACAGACCCTGGTATACAGGATACCACTGAACAGGGGACTTACAGGTAAATTAAATGTGCCAAACATGTGTAAGCCAATCTGTTGGACCTGGCTTTTTGACAGGGACATCCCCAAACTTTTTGCCTCCTTCCTCCTATTTTTTCTGACCTGCTGTTGTTGGCTTTTGACCTCTGAGCACTTTACCACTGCTAACCAGTGCTAAAGTGCATATGCTCTCTGTGTAAATTGTACTATTGATTGGTTTATCCATGATTGACTATTTAATCTACCTGTAAGTCCCTATTAGAGTGCACTACATGTGCCTAGGGCCTGTAGATTAAATGCTACTAGTGGGCCTGCAGCACTGGTTGTGCCACCCACCTCAGTAGCCCCTTAACCTTGTCTCAGGCCTGCCATTGCAAGGCCTGTGTGTGCAGTTTCACTGCCACTTCGACTTGGCATTTAAAAGTACTTGCCAAGCCTAGAAATCCCCTTTTTCTACATATAAGTCATCCCTAATGTGTGCCCTAGGTAACCCCTAGAGCAGGGTGCTGTGTAGGTAAAAGGCAGGACATGTACCTGTGTAGTTATATGTCCTGGTAGTGTAAAACTCCTAAATTCGTTTTTACACTACTGTGAGGCCTGCTCCCTTCATAGGCTAACATTGGGGCTGCCCTCATACACTGTTGAAGTGGCAGCTGCTGATCTGAAAGGAGCAGGAAGGTCATATTTGGTATGGCCAGAATGGTAATATAAAATCCTGCTGACTGGTGAAGTCGGATTTAATATTACTATTCTAGAAATGCCACTTTTAGAAAGTGAGCATTTCTTTGCACTAAAAACTTGTTGTGCCCTTCAATCCACGTCTGGCTAGGTTTAGTTGACAGCTCCTTGTGCATTCACTCAGACACACCCCAAACACAGGGTACTCAGCCTCACTTGCATACATCTGCATTTTGAATGGGTCTTCCTGGGCTGGGAGGGTGGAGGGCCTGCCCTCACACAAAGGACTGCCACACCCCCTACTGGGACTCTGGCAGACAGGATTGAACTGAAAGGGAACTTGGTGCATTTCTTAGAGACTCTTTGAAGTCACCCCCACTTCAAAGGCACAACTTAGTATAAAACAGGGCCTCTGCCCTACCTCATCAGACACTTGCTGGAGAAGAAACCTGAACCAGAAACTACATCCTGCCAAGAAGAACTGCCTGGCTGCTCAAAGGACTCACCTGTCTGCTTTCTCCAAAGGACTGCTGTCTTGCTGTTGCCCTGCTGCCTTGCTGAACTCTTGTCTGGCTGTGAAAGTGCTCTCCAAGGGCTTGGATAGAGCTTGCCTCCTGTTCCTTGAAGTCTCAGGACCAAAAAGACTTCTTCCTTTCACGTGGACGCTCCGTGCGCCGAAAATTTCGACGCACAGCTTGTTTCGCGGCGAGAAAAACGCCGCACACCGACGCTGATCAACGCGACGCCCTCGGGACGATCGAGACTTCGACGCACAACCTCGCAAGGACAAAGCCGCCCGACTTCCAAGGAGAAATCGACGCGACGCCTACCGTGAGTGCGAAACTTTGACGCACGGCCTCGCAAGGACAACGCCGCCCGACTTCCAAGGAGAAATCGACGCGACGCCTGCCGTGAGACCAAAATTTCGACGCACGGCCTCGCAAGGTCAACGCCGCCCGACTTCCAAGGAGAAATCGACGCGACGCCTACCGTGAGATCGAAACTTCGACGCGCAGCCCCGCAGAACGACGCGCAGCCGGAAAATAAGCAGGAGAATCCACGCACAGACCCGGGACATCTGGTAATCCTCGCGATCCACAAAAAGAGACTGTCTGCGCGCCGGAAAACGACGCCCGACTTCCCCGCGTGGAAAAGAACGACGCAAGTCTGTGTGTGCTGAGCGGAAAACGACGCACACACCCCTTTTTCCACGCATCTCTTCTCCTGTGGCCCTCTGAGGAGATTTCCCACCAGAAACCAGGTACTCTGTGCTTGAAAGACACTTTATTGCTATTTAAAGACTTAAAGACTCTTAATATCACTTTTCAGTGATATCTTTACAAATTCGTATTGCAACTTTGATCGTTTTGACCTACAATTATCCAGATAAATATTCTATATTTTTCTAAACACTGTGTGGTGTATTTTTGTGGTGTTATACTATGGTGTTGTATGATTTATTGCACAAATGCTTTACACATTGCCTTCTAAGTTAAGCCTGACTGCTCGTGCCAAGCTACCGGAGGGTGAGCACAGGCTGATTTTGGATTGTGTGTGACTTACCCTGACTAGAGTGAGGGTTCTTGCTTGGACAGAGGGCAACCTATCTGCCAACCAAAAACCCCATTTCTAACATTGGTGATCAGCGGTGAGGATAGGACTTGTGTTTGTGCAGTGACATACAGTAGCTAAGTATTTCACTACCTACCCACAGTTGAAGGTCAACTTGATTTTTTATCTCTTTTTTGACTTTTGGTCTCTGATGTCCTCCTGGATATACTATTGATATTTTGGACTTTGGATTTTGGTTTTTGCTGGTAAGATCCTATCAGAATGGGATCGCTTACCTACTTATTCTTTTTGCCTACTGACCACCTCACTAAGGCTGACCTAAGGAAGCTTTGCAGAGAATGTGGCCTTCCTGTAGCAAAGAGATCTACTAAAGCAGAGATGCTACATGCCTACATAGTCTGGGAGGAAGACAGATGGGCAGAGAGAGAGGCAGCAAGAAACCAAATGACTAAGTACCCCTCAGAGGAGGAGGAGGACGACTCAGATGAGGAAAGAGACCCAGTGAAAAAAGAATGGCTCATGGCTCAAGCACGGTGGATGGAAGAGCTAGATGAGTTTATTGAAAGGGCTGAGGCAGCAAGTCTCTTAGCCCTGGAAGAAGAAAAGATTGCAGCTCAAGAGCTGAGCTGTAAAGAGCTGAAACTGGAGGCCGGAAGGGCTGAGTCCAGTTCAGATGGTGGCAGCAAAAATCTTGCATCTAGTACTGCTGAAGAAGGGCACAAGCCCAGAGATGTGGTACCCAACTTGAAGAAGAGAGTTGACACACCCCAGGCGGTTCAAGGGTATGAGGTAGTTCCCGTTATGCACAGGGTCCCTGAGAAGGATTGGGGAACTGGCACAGGGAGTCATATTCCTACTGGGGGGAGGGACACTTTACTGACTCTAGCAGAGAGTGACAGAGAAAAGGGTTCCCCCCTGGTGGACGTCCTGGATATAGAGTGTAGAGACATACCAGAAGAGTTTGGGTTGAGTGTCAGGGACAGACAGAAACTGTCTCACCAGTCTCAAGAGGGTGATGTAGAGTGCTTTTCCAAGGCTGAGTTACTAGGTGGTTGGGTGAAGGGTACTGTGGTTAATACATGTGAAGGGCAGAGTGATGTAATTGCTGGAGAGCATATGTCTGGTCCTTATTTTCCAGAGCTACGCCAACACCAGGTGGAGTGTGAGTTCTCTGACCCCAGGGAACTTACAGTGGAGGCAGACTTTTGGGTGAGTACCAGAGAGTCTGAAGAGGCATTTGGGGGTGCTCCTGAAGGGAGTGGTCTAGGTGGTTCCCGACCAAGTGAGGTGGGAGAGGATTGTAGTGTCCCAGGTAGGTCTCAGAGCCTAACCTGTACCGTAGGGCCACCTTTTGAGGGAAGCCCCGCAGTGTCAGAAGAACTTGGGGGGATGACTGTAGACAGCATCCCAACAGTTCTGGTGTCTGGCAGTACCACTCCTAGTGAGGGGGTGCAGAAGTCCAGACATAGGGTTGAGAGGGGGTGGCAGACCCCAGTGGAGGATCTTGAAAGTCAGGGGTCAGCTCTGAGAGCAGAGCCCCCCAGGAATGACCCAGGTGAGACCGTTTCTGGTTTGGGGGAAACCCAGACTCTGCCGGATGGGCAGAGGTCGGGAGACCTGCGCCAACCAGACTCTTGTGTGGCCCTTGGGGACGGCGTGTCCCTTGTGGGGGGTGAGAGTGCCCCCCAGGAAGTCCTGGCATGCCAGGCAAAGATTCAACCTCAGGGTGGTGACTCTGGGTTGGATAACCGGGTTCAGAGGTTAAACTTTGACCTGGTGGGGGGTAGATGTGCCCCCCAGAAAGTCCTGGAATGCCAGGCAATGGCTCAACCTCAGGGTGGTGACTCTGGGTTGGCTTACCAGGTGAAGAGGTCAAACTCTGACCTGGTGGGGGGTAGGTGTGCCCCCCAGAATGTCCTGGCGTGCCAGGCAGTTGTCCAACCTCAGGGTGTCGACTCTGGGTTGGATGGCCAGGTTCAGAGGTTAAACTCTGACCTGGTGGGAGGTAGGTGTGCCTCCCAGAAAGTCCTGGGGTGCCAGGCAATTGCCCAACCTCAGGGTGGTGACTCTGGGTTGGCTAACCCGGTTCAGAGGTCAAACTCTGACCTGGTGGGGGGTAGGTGTGCCCCCCAGAAAGTCCTGGTATACCAGGCAATGGTTCAACCTCAGGGTGGTGACCCTGGGTTGGAGAACCAGGCTCAGAGGTTAAACTCTGACCTGGTGGGAGGTAGGTGTGCCTCCCTGAAAGTCCTGGCCTGCCAGGCAATGGTTCAACCTCAGGGTGGTGACTCTGGGTTGGATATCCAGGTTCAGAGGTTAACCTCTGACCTGGTGGGGGGTAGGTGTGCCCCCCAGAAAGCCCTGGTGTACCAGGCAGTTGTCCAACCTCAGGATGGTGACCCTAGGTTGGAGAACCAGGTTCAGAGGTTAAACTCTGACCTGGTGGAGGGTCAGTGTGCCCTCCAGGAAGTCCTGGCGTGCCAGGCGATTGTTCTACTTCAGGGTGGTAACTCTGAGTTGAATGGCCCAGTTCAGAGGTTAAACTCTGACCTGGTGGAGGGTCAGTGTGCCCTCCAGGAAGTCCTGGCGTGCCAGGCAATTGTTCAACCTCAGAGTGCTGACTCTGGGTTGGATACCCAGGTTCAGAGGTTAAACTCTGACCTGGTGGGAGGTAGGTGTGCCTTCCAAGAAGCCCTGCTGTGCCAGGCAATTGTCCAACCTCAGGGTGTTGACTCTGGGTTGGATGACCAGGTTCAGAGGTTAAACTCTGACCTGGTGGGGGGTAGGTGTGCCCCCCAGAAAGTCCTGGCGTGCCAGGCAATTGCCCAACCTCAGGGTGGTGACCCTGGGTTGGGGAACCAGGCTCAGAGGTTAAACTCTGACCTGGTGGGAGGTAGGTGTGCCTCCCAGAAAGTCCTGGTGCGCCAGGCAACTGTTCAACTTCAGGGTGGTGACTCTGAGTTGAATGGTCAGGTGCAGAGGTTAAACTCTGACCTGGTGGAGGGTCAATGTGCCCTCCAGGAAGTCCTGGTGTGCCAGGCAATTGTTCAACTTCAGGGTGGTGACTCTGAGTTGAATGGTCAGGTGCAGAGGTTAAACTCTGACCTGGTGGAGGGTCAGTGTGCCCTCCAGGAAGTCCTGGCGTACCAGGCAATTGTTCAACTTCAGGGTGGTAACTCTGAGTTGAATGGGCAGGTGCAGAGGTTAAACTCTGACCTGGTGGGGGGTAGGTGTGCCTCCCAGGAAGTCCTGGTTTGCCAGGCGGTGATCCAGTCTGAGGGTACAGACCCTGGGCTGGAAGACCAGGTTCAGGGTGTCCCCCCGGACCTGGAGGGAGGGGCTACTGATAACAGTGCCCCTACCATGTTGTCTTCTGAGGAGGCCACTCCTAGTTGGAGGGTGCTGGACCCCAGAAGGGAGGGCAGGGGGAGGGAAGCCTCACCCCGGGCCCTAGTCCAACCTGAAGGTACAGACCCCAGGTTGGAGGGCCAGTGGCAGGTTAACAGCCCTGCACTGGTGGAGGAATGGTACAGGGCGACTTCTGTAAGCCCCCTGGCCATGTTGGACTCTGGGGGTACCGCTCCGGGAGGGAGGGTACAAAGCCCCAGAGGGGAGGACCAGGTTCAGGCTGTCATCCCTGACCTGGTGGAAGGGAGAGTGGTTAAAGGGTGCCCAGCACCTGGGGCTACCGCCCCCCACTCTCCACAGCCACAGTGGTTGGAGAGCTTTGAGAGGCCTGGGGCCCGGCTCTCATCCCTGGCAGCTGTCAGTAATCACTGTGGCTTGCTGTCCGGGTGGACAGAGTTATCCCTGGGGAGGGGACAAGTGTCACACCCCAGGGGTAGAGTGGGCAACACCACTATGTTGGTCATGGGGGTACTATCCTGCTCCTGGGATACATCTGTGAGCAAAGTAAGGTTAGGTGCTGCAAAGATGGGATCCGCAGGAAAGGAGAAAGGTTCCCCATGGATGGGCTTAATGGGCCCTGAGAGTATGGACAGAGGGACCCAATGGGAGTCAAGAAGGCGAAGAACTGGAGCATGCCCCTGCTGTTGTGGGCCTGGGTCCTTGTTCTGTCGCCTCAAACAGGGAAGTACATCAGGATAGTGATTGTTCTCCCCTGGCTTTAGGCTGGTGGAGGGTCATGTTGGACCTGGCTTTTTGACAGGGACATCCCCAAACTTTTTGCCTCCTTCCTCCTATTTTTTCTGACCTGCTGTTGTTGGCTTTTGACCTCTGAGCACTTTACCACTGCTAACCAGTGCTAAAGTGCATATGCTCTCTGTGTAAATTGTACTATTGATTGGTTTATCCATGATTGACTATTTAATCTACCTGTAAGTCCCTATTAGAGTGCACTACATGTGCCTAGGGCCTGTAGATTAAATGCTACTAGTGGGCCTGCAGCACTGGTTGTGCCACCCACCTCAGTAGCCCCTTAACCTTGTCTCAGGCCTGCCATTGCAAGGCCTGTGTGTGCAGTTTCACTGCCACTTCGACTTGGCATTTAAAAGTACTTGCCAAGCCTAGAAATCCCCTTTTTCTACATATAAGTCATCCCTAATGTGTGCCCTAGGTAACCCCTAGAGCAGGGTGCTGTGTAGGTAAAAGGCAGGACATGTACCTGTGTAGTTATATGTCCTGGTAGTGTAAAACTCCTAAATTCGTTTTTACACTACTGTGAGGCCTGCTCCCTTCATAGGCTAACATTGGGGCTGCCCTCATACACTGTTGAAGTGGCAGCTGCTGATCTGAAAGGAGCAGGAAGGTCATATTTGGTATGGCCAGAATGGTAATATAAAATCCTGCTGACTGGTGAAGTCGGATTTAATATTACTATTCTAGAAATGCCACTTTTAGAAAGTGAGCATTTCTTTGCACTAAAAACTTGTTGTGCCCTTCAATCCACGTCTGGCTAGGTTTAGTTGACAGCTCCTTGTGCATTCACTCAGACACACCCCAAACACAGGGTACTCAGCCTCACTTGCATACATCTGCATTTTGAATGGGTCTTCCTGGGCTGGGAGGGTGGAGGGCCTGCCCTCACACAAAGGACTGCCACACCCCCTACTGGGACTCTGGCAGACAGGATTGAACTGAAAGGGAACTTGGTGCATTTCTTAGAGACTCTTTGAAGTCACCCCCACTTCAAAGGCACAACTTAGTATAAAACAGGGCCTCTGCCCTACCTCATCAGACACTTGCTGGAGAAGAAACCTGAACCAGAAACTACATCCTGCCAAGAAGAACTGCCTGGCTGCTCAAAGGACTCACCTGTCTGCTTTCTCCAAAGGACTGCTGTCTTGCTGTTGCCCTGCTGCCTTGCTGAACTCTTGTCTGGCTGTGAAAGTGCTCTCCAATGGCTTGGATAGAGCTTGCCTCCTGTTCCTTGAAGTCTCAGGACCAAAAAGACTTCTTCCTTTCACGTGGACGCTCCGTGCGCCGAAAATTTCGACGCACAGCTTGTTTCGCGGCGAGAAAAACGCCGCACACCGACGCTGATCAACGCGACGCCCTCGGGACGATCGAGACTTCGACGCACAACCTCGCAAGGACAAAGCCGCCCGACTTCCAAGGAGAAATCGACGCGACGCCTACCGTGAGTGCGAAACTTTGACGCACGGCCTCGCAAGGACAACGCCGCCCGACTTCCAAGGAGAAATCGACGCGACGCCTGCCGTGAGACCAAAATTTCGACGCACGGCCTCGCAAGGTCAACGCCGCCCGACTTCCAAGGAGAAATCGACGCGACGCCTACCGTGAGATCGAAACTTCGACGCGCAGCCCCGCAGAACGACGCGCAGCCGGAAAATAAGCAGGAGAATCCACGCACAGACCCGGGACATCTGGTAATCCTCGCGATCCACAAAAAGAGACTGTCTGCGCGCCGGAAAACGACGCCCGACTTCCCCGCGTGGAAAAGAACGACGCAAGTCTGTGTGTGCTGAGCGGAAAACGACGCACACACCCCTTTTTCCACGCATCTCTTCTCCTGTGGCCCTCTGAGGAGATTTCCCACCAGAAACCAGGTACTCTGTGCTTGAAAGACACTTTATTGCTATTTAAAGACTTAAAGACTCTTAATATCACTTTTCAGTGATATCTTTACAAATTCGTATTGCAACTTTGATCGTTTTGACCTACAATTATCCAGATAAATATTCTATATTTTTCTAAACACTGTGTGGTGTATTTTTGTGGTGTTATACTATGGTGTTGTATGATTTATTGCACAAATGCTTTACACATTGCCTTCTAAGTTAAGCCTGACTGCTCGTGCCAAGCTACCGGAGGGTGAGCACAGGCTGATTTTGGATTGTGTGTGACTTACCCTGACTAGAGTGAGGGTTCTTGCTTGGACAGAGGGCAACCTATCTGCCAACCAAAAACCCCATTTCTAACACAATCATACCAAGTTTAAAGGAGAGAGCACATGCACTTTAGCACTGATCAGCAGTGGTAAAGTGCCCAGAGTCCTAACACCAACAAAAAGAGGGACAAAAAAACAAGAGGAGGAAGGCAAAAAGTTTGGGTGTAACCCTGCAAAAAGGGACAGGTCCAACACACCTTATTAGCAGCAAAACGAGATACGTCTGTCTAAAAAACAGAGTGTGAGTAATTTTGCTTCAAATATATACCTAACTAGACATTAACTTTTGTCAGCTAGCCTAACATGCCCTAGGAAAACAACCTTCACACCACCTCGTCTGAGTAAGCCTCGACAGCTCAGGCATGGCTGCCACTGGGATGTCAAGTAAGCTAAGAGCGCCTTGGCAGAAGTTACTCATGAATAGTGCAGCAGGTAAAGTGGCGCCGGGGCCCAGAAGCTTGAGGACCCCACGTGAACCTTGATTATTGGTGTACTTTGCTACCCAACAATTTCTCGGGGTATACATTCCAGAAGGGTCCAACGCTCTCTTTCTAAATACCCATATATTTTTTTTTAAAGGGTATGAGTTATCAAGGAGGTGTGGACACCTTATACTGACCTCAGCGAGTATATTTCAATGACAAGGTATTGATAAACCCATGTTTCAACGAATTGATCCATGTCTTCACATCAAGATTCTGTTCTGTTTTGAATTAGCATATCCAGCCAAATCAGTAAATCCATTCAGGATTTAGGCCTAAGGGCTGCTAGTTTCAAATGAGGGATTTATCCCGTGTTTTCAGAGAATGCGGTGTTCAATCCATTGATATGTTCCTTGATCACCCCAATATGATAATGGAGTTTTATAAGAACTTACCTTAAGAATATTTGAATAGCCTTGAGAAAGTCCCAGGTTTACATACCATTAGGGGTTTGTTTCTCATCTCTGCACCTCATATTGGTGTTTAGTTTTTCATCTACGTACTTCGTAATAACTCTTGACTCGATTTACTGATTTGGCTGGATATGCTAATTCAAAACAGAACCTTGATGTGGAGACATGGATCAATTAGTTGAAACATGGGTTTACCGATACCTTGTCCTTGAAATTTCTCGGTGGGAGGTGGCATTTTCCTTGCTCGCTGTGTGGCCCTTGGCACCCTTTCTGAGCCAATAAGTCTTAGCTAATCTGTGCAAGCAATAACAGACCTTGGTTGATTACGTACAATTCTTTAACACTTAAGTTTGAGTTGGCCCCATTGAAACAATATCACAGTCGTATGCCTCCAGAATGATGTAGAGGGTAAAATCCCACAGTAACGGGCTATAATGCTGCACATTACAGCGAGCATCTGATCGTCCTGTCCTAACCACAACACTGAAAGTATTTGGCATTCTGCCTATGGAATGGTGGCACACAATGGGTTATGGAATTTGGGTCTAATCTGCGTTCGGGGGGGGGGGGGGGTGTTGTAAGCAGCTTTTCTCCATCCATATGTGCGGTCTGCGTGTCAGACAGACTTAGACCCCACAGAGAGGTGCCCCGTTGAGATCTCTGACAAATCAAAGGACTGCAGTTTATCTACCTTTACAAAGGGGGTTTGTGCACCGTACATCAGTCTAGACTCTTGGCTGTTTCACTTTTGCCAAAGTGCCAACCTCAATGCATGGCACAATTTCGTTTCATTTTGAGAGAAACACAAATGAGTTACCTGCAGAGGGTATACCTCGTGCCCACAAAAGGGCAAGTAGGTACTCGCAGGCGTACATTGTGTGTCCATAGAAGATGTAGTATGTGTACAGTAACACATTGGGAGAGGGTAGTGTTTATATACTCGTTAAATGTCATGGGTATAGTGTGTTCCTGGAGAGAGTATATTCGCACCTACGTAGGGTGTAGTGTGTCCATGTATAGGGTGCAAATGTAAATATGTGCACTTGAAGACAGCTTCATGTGTCCCTGCGTTAGATATGTATTGTGTATATGCATATATGGCTCAGAGCCAGAGTATACTGTGTCTCTCCAGAAGCAAAACACATGCTATGGAGGATCCTCTGTAGGGCACCCACAGGAAACGAGATGATAAAGACTGCAGTGTATTCATCACTGCAGGCCCCAGCCCGAGAACAGCACCTCCATTGAGGGGCGGTGGGACACGCCAGGCCCCTCCCTCCTTTAGTGGGCCCTGGGAGCTTATGTGAGGGGCTTGACCTTGGCTGTCAATGAAAGGGTGCTGGGTCAGATAGCCCCTCCCCTAACCGCCGCATGAGGACTGAGGGAATGATTTAAAGATTGAGGACCGGGAAGGGAACTCGGCGCAGGCCCTGGGGGGTGGGGGTTAGGTCTCTTGATGGTGGAGCAGGCCGGGAGAGGAGGGGGCCTCCATCAATTGTGGGGATACTCTATGACAATAACCCTGACACATCCTATTATGATAAAAATATTCGTGGTGGAAGCTTTAGAGAAATTCAGTTTCCAGGCTAGCGCCAAAGAGTGTCTATGTAAGATGCTGAAAATAAGCCCATAGATAGACCAGCGCTTCTGATTGGATGTTACGGCTGGGACAGAGGCAGTCACATGCAAGATGTGCCTGGAATAAGGCTGCGCATGTCACCTATCTAACGGCCTTTAAGCACATTGGCTGACTCTGCCCCTACCCTCCCCTCCCCTACCCTACTTTGAAATGCACCCGCCTGACGCGACTTTTCGCACTGTCTAATCTTTACTAAGCTCACAATGGCACCGCATCAGGCACAGTGGCACCGGGACTCAGAGCCTAAAGACGCCCAATAAACACTGATAATTGCTGCATTTTACTACCCGAACAGTAGTCAAATGGGCAGCCAGTTTTCTTGCTTGCCCCCGGGCCCGAGGCATCCTTTCTGCAGTAATTACCCTTTGGGAATGGAACGGAAATCAGCCGGCAAAGAACATTAACTCATCTTCGTTGTGGCAATGTCAAATCACCCTAATCGTCCTAGAGCATTGACATCAGGCAATCTTTTTCAATGGGCTATAGAACAGATATGTTATTGAACATAAAAGAATTTCGTTTTCTTTCTTTTTTTCTCCAAACCCAAGGTCATCTAACGCTCTAGAAATATGTTTTCATGAAATAGGAAAGATATCTTGAAAACATGAATTTGTCTGTTAAAAATAGTGTGTAGTGGTACTTACAGTAACAGCATTTTAGAGCACGTCTGAAAAGTGGATGGCTTCATAGCGCTTCATAATTCTAGCCTCCCTATTACACATGGTTCTGTGATTTTGTTTTTTTACCAGACACGCCATTGTCTGGTGTCACTGTGGTTCGACATTGAACGTTAGTTTGTTAAATGTAGACCCGAATTTATACTTTTTGGTGCAAAACTGCGAGAATGCAGTTTTGAACTAAAAAGTATAGCGCTGGCTTGTGCCATTTCTGAGCACCAGCCGGGCGCCAAATTAATGGAATGGCGCAAGCCGGCGCTAGCATCAACTAAAATGACGCTACCTGGGTGGGGGTGGCAGAGGGAAGGAGGAGGTTGTGCTCCAATGGGTATTTGTATCGTTTCTATAGCTCAATAAGTCAGAGCTGTGATACCTACGGCACCTGCCACCATGTGAGTAGTGATAAGAGCCTCTGGGCAACAAAACAAGCATGTGTGACGATCGTCCATCTGCGGCAGAGATAGTTCTGTTTTCCAGCCTTGGCTAGTGTGGCTAGCCTTAGCTAGCTCACAGATGGGTGGAGCAGCCCTGTGGAGCCCACATGTTCAGTTTGGCATTGGTGTGTGGGATTTCCTTCTGGCATGGCATCCCTTCTGCCACCGCAGCCACATATTAAGGTCAGGGGCTGCGGGCGCACTTGGAATGAGTGCACAAGTTGGTGGCAATTTATGTCTCCCATCCATGCTGTCCAAGGTGCCCGACCTGCAAGGTGGCTCACATATGCAGTCAGTGTTGCACTATCCTACCATGTACACTTGTAATGTAACCTCACACGATGTTCTAACGCTCTGACATCCTCCAGGAGACTCCCCTTGGAAGTGTCTGGTCAGATGGAACGAACCACTTTTCCTCACTTACCCACAGGAGAATGTCTCCAATGGGAAAGGGGAGACACCTTTGTGCTCTATCTACGTTAGAAGCTCCAGCATGAAACACATCATCTTCTTTAAACATGCTCCAAGCACATGCTATGTACTTTAATATGGTATTTTTTTACATGTGTCCACCAAGTATCGCTTCTGTCGCCTCATTTCCATGGACATTGTGCAGGGGATTCGCAGGTAGTAGAAACGATATCTGAGGCCTGTCTGTGTGGGTATTTGTAGCGTTTCTATGGCTCAATAAGTCAGGTGTGGGGTTGCCACCTGGCCAACATTGCAACAATATTTCACGTCAATTCCAGTGGAAATGGGAAATCGCAACAAAAGCTAGTATTTTGTAAACCTTAAACATCACATAAAAAATGCATTGTATAGCTCTCTAAACGATGTGTAACTGATTAGTAAAGCAGGGGCGTTATTTCTATGTTTACAAAGAATACAAAAGATAATTCTCTAACTCTTAAGTACCAGGGCGTGGCCATTCCATAATGTTAAAACGTGGGCAGCGTGCTGACTGGCAGAAAGTTGGCCGCTGCGGTAGAACCCACCTCCGATTGGCGATCAGAATATACCAGGATCACAAGCCTCACACTGCGGTCGCGTTTTTTTACTATAATGAAGATAAATGCCTTTGACGCCGCATGTCATTCCTGATATGAACGCGACGAATTTGAAATCTAAATATCAATAGCCTAAGAGTGCATAGCCTAGTTAATCAATCTCCGCATTGCTTAATGTAGGCCCAGTGCGTAGCAGTAGCGAACAATTAGTCATTCATTTACACTACGCACGTTTAAATGTTTCCAGTTGCGTGCATTACGGAAGTCTGCGTCGCCTACAATATTCACTACTTTGTATTCAGAAACACGTGTATAGATATGAACGTGTGGAATACATACACTATGAACACATTTTAGATTAATATACAGTAACACACGCTCTAAAGTCTGCAGGGCTGTAATGTAAGTACTGCTTCATGTCGTGTCCTTGCACGCCGTGTAGAATAATTAGGCCCGTATTTATACTTTTTGACGCTAAACTGCGCTAACGCAGTTTAGCGTCAAAAAATTTTGCGCCGGCTAACGCCATTCTGAAGCGCCATGCGGGCGCCGTATTTATTGAATGGCGTTAGCCGGCGCAAGCAGACCGGCGCTGCCTGGTGTGCGTGGAAAAAAACCACGTACACCAGGCAGCGCCGGCGTAGGGAAAAATGGCGCTAGGGCGTCTTAAAAATGGTGCAAGTCAGGTTGACGCAAAAAATCGCCTCCACCCGATTTGCGCCATTTTTAACGACGCCCAGACGCCATTTACATGACTCCTGTCTTAGTAAAGACAGGAGTCATGCCCCCTTGCCCAATGGCCATGCCCAGGGGACTTATGTCCCCTGGGCACGGTCATTGGGCATTGAGGCATGTAGGGGGGCACAAATCATGCCCCCCTATGCCACAAAAAAATATATTAAAAAAAAATATTTATACTTACCTGAACTTACCTGAATGTCCCTGGGGTGGGTCCCTCCATCCTTGGGTGTCCTCCTGGGGTGGGCAAGGGTGGCAGGGGGGGTCCCTGGGGGCATGGGAGGGCAGCTGTGGGCTCATTTTGAGCCCACAGGTCCCTTAACGCCTGCCCTGACCCAGGCATTAAAAAGTGGCGCAAATGCGGGGTTTTCTGCCCCGCCAACTCCCGGGCGTGATTTTTGCCCGGGAGTATAAATACGACGCATTTGCGTCGCAGTCATTTTTTTGGACGGGAACGCCTACCTTGCATCTCATTAACGCAAGGAAGGCGTTCACGCTAAAAAATGACGCTCTTTACTCATACTTTGGCGCTAGACGCGTCTAGCGCCAAAGTATAAATATGGCGTTAGTTTTGCGCCAAATTTGCGTCGAAGAAAACAACGCTAATTCGGCGCAAACGGAGTATAAATATGCCCCTTAGTCCCCAACGCGTTTCTTTACGCGTGTGCCCTGAGAGGATCTGGATAGATACTCTAGCGGTCACATGTACACAAACATACCCTCCTGTAGTCTCCTGTGTGTGCGGGTGTGGGGAGGCAAGAGGTCACTGGGAGGAGACACTGTGACAATCATGCTGTTGTTTTTTTAGCTTGACTTTTTACTAAGAGAAATAAGTAACACACGCCAATGGGTGTACAATAAAAGTAATATATTATGAATAAAATAAAGTACTCACTAGTACATTAGAAGCAAATGTATGCTGTAATGGGCATAACAAAGAGTCACAAATTAAGGCCCATATTTATACTTTTTGACGCTAAACTGCGCTAACGCAGTTTAGCGTCAAAAAGTTTTGCGCCGTCTAACGCCATTCTGAAGCGCCATGCGGGCGCCGTATTTATGGAATGGCGTTAGACGGCGCAATCAGACCGGCGCTGCCTGGTTTGCGTGGGAAGAAACCACGTAGACCAGACAGCGCCGGCGTAGGGGGAAAATGGCGCATGGGCGTCTTAAAATGGGGCAAGTCAGGTTACGTCGAAAAAATCGTGTTAACCCGACTTGCGCCATTTTTTAACGACGCCCATCCCCCATCAACATGACTCCTATCATTGGAAAGATAGGAGTCATGCCCCCTTGACCAATGGCCATGCCCAGGGGACTTCTGTCCCCTGGGCATGGTCATTGGGCATAGTGGCATGTAGGGGGGCACAAATAAGGCCCCCCTATGCCACCAAAATAAAATATAAAAAATAAAAAATAAAACTTACCTGAACTTACCTGAATGTCCCTGGGGTGGGTCCCTCCATCCTTGGGGGTCCTCCTGGGGTGGGCAAGGGTGGCAGGGGGGGTCCCTGGGGGCATGGGAGGGCACCTGTGGGCTCATTTTGAGCCCACAGGCCCCTTAACGCCTGCCCTGAGCAGGCGTTAAAAAGTGGCGCAAATGCGCCGTTTTTAGCCACGCCAACTCCCGGGCGTCTCTTTTGCCCGGGAGTATAAATACCACGTAAAGTCCTGGGAGTCATTTTTTAGACGGGAACGCCTCCCTTGCATATCATTAACGCAAGGAAGGGGTTCACGCTAAAAAATGACGCACATTCCGGGAACTTTGGCGCTATTCGACTCTAACGCCATAGTATAAATATGGCGTTAGTTGGCGTTAGTTTTGCGTCGAAATTGCGTCAAAAAAAACGACGCAATTTCGGCGCAAACGGAGTATAAATATGGCCCTGATTGTGTAATTAGAAATCGCGTGGGTTATCACTCAGGCCTTACCTGTCTTGAAAAGGGTTACACTGGCGGGCACATCCGGTTTTTGGGCAGCTCCACGGTCACTAGAGACTAACAGGAGAACAGTTACCGTCTCCTTTCTATAAGGGGGCTCGGCATTTGAGTCTTCATACAGTCAGGGTCGGACCGGCCATTCTGGCACTCTGGCATTTCCCCGATGGGGCTCCTTCCCATGGTGATACTTTCAGGCCAGAATGGGCTGCCTGGCCTAACCATGCCTCTGTGACCTCCTTTTAGTCATGGCCCTTTGCAGTGTGTGAAATTGCACAAAACTGCTTTGAAAATCAACAAATAGCGGATGGCAAGCTACTTCATCTACTGACATTTTTGCTTTCAACTGTGCCCATGTTATACGTAGCTTGTTCTCTTTTCTCTCTTCTGATGTTCAGCCTCACGCTGGTGCTTGGTACTGCCAAGAGAGTATTCTCTAATGACAACCTCAACATCCAGAAGTTTCAATTTCTCGTTTCTCTGTCAAAGTTCCTATTCATTCTTCTCAAGAGAAAGCTGTACACCAGTTAACCTGAGTTTCAGTTTCTGTAAATCGTATTCTCATCTGAAGCATGATTGAAGAAACCCATAAAGTCATGAAAATTGGTGAGGGCTAAAATAAGATGCCCATTGCTCTAGAGCGGGAAGAAACTGCAGCTTTGCATTCTTGCATATTTTTGTTGAATAAACTTGTGCAGACTTCAGTGGGCATGTGCATATTTTCGTCTTATCTCTGACAGGTATGTGGCTGGTTTGACCACTTTTGCGATGGTGAATTTGGATTCCAATCGGACATTACGTACAGTGGGTATTTAAACGAAAAACGCACACAACAACATCATCCATTGTGGTCCCAGCTAAATGCAGATTCAGCAGCACGTAGTCCCATTCCTAGGGAAGCAGTTGTGAAGTCCATGCTGGTCCTCAGGGTGATTCGAAATCCTTGTTGGAGGACTCCAGCATTTTATTTAATTTGTAAATTATTTTTATTAATGGTTTCATATCGGTCTCACAAAACCCTTTACATTTGATAGAGATACAAATGCAAATTGGGTGTGTGTGATTGTTCCCCCCAAAAATGGCTACCCGAAGCCCCTGCTCTGCACGTCCAAGTGCTCTTGCACCATTATATAAGTTTGGATGCCAGCTTCTGAGACACCCTGAGATGGGGACCTGATTTGTCACTCCAACGGCACTGATGGAGATCAATCAATACTCAGGGAATTGGCCTGTTTATTTGACTGCATAAGGCAAGCTCAATGTGAAGCATTCAAAATGGCTGCTGCTATGAAGGCTTGAATCTGATGGCTTCATCTGCGCGAGAAAAGACACACAGACACAATTTGTCATATGATTCCTCAATTACATTTATGCAATTACTAGAAAAGTTTGGGGAAGCTCCCATAATGTAATTGACTGGGTAACATCAGAGAGTCAGGCAACAGATCAGAAGACAAAATGGCCGCTGTCACAAGGCTCGCATGACTCTCATGCTGAAACTAGCTGCCCCTACTACCCAACATACTACACATCAGAAGAGTTACTCAGCCTAGGTTACCTCTTTAGTGGCATCTTTGTGTCATGGGCTCCTTAATACAACATTTGCTTACAGCTTAGTAGTCCTGCTGTTTGAATGCCTGTATGTCTGCTTCTCAACTGGTATACTTACAATTTAGTATGGGGACCCACGTATACTTCTTGTGGTGATTCATGATGCCTTTCAGAGATGATTCTTATGCTTGTGCTGAGATAAAGAACTGCTTTAAACATTTCTGGACAGCAAGAATTGACCTGTTTCCCTATTTACCGTCAAGAGCTGGTTACAAGAGGCCCTTATCATCTAAACACATAGTAGTCTCTGGTGGATTACCTCTTTGTGGCATATTAAGAAATCATCAGGCCTTTCAGCATATCTTTGGATTCCTCCGCTAACTAGGTGTGCCATAACACAGTTCTTCATCACCAAATGGCGGATGAAGAAATGAGGGAGAACAAAGATGCAAATGCTGGGCAAAAGAGACCTAAATCTACACCACAATTACCAGACTCATCCCGGGCCGGCTTTAGGACTGGTGGCGCCCTGTGCGACGGTTTATTGTGTCACCCCTCTCCCCATTACCACCTCTTCGGTTTCAATCACTATCACCCAGCAAATGTGCCTCTCATCTCTCCATCGCTCCCCCTTCACATACATTTTAATGTGTTTAAAAGCACCTGTAAAGCCTGGCTTTACTAATCCACTCAGCTAGCCACATAAAATATCGGCGCATATTTAAGAGCGCCATTCTAATGCCACATTAGCGTAATTTTTTGTGCAGTTAGAAGGCCAAAAACGCCGTGCCATATTTACAAAGTGGCGCAATGCATGCATTGCGCCACTTTGTATCCCTATGCACTACATTATGCCTGCGCCAGGCATAATGTATGCAAAGGTGGTAGTCCACCGTTAGGGAGGGCCCAAAAAATGGCGCAAACAAATCTGACAGATTTCTTTGTGCCATTTTTTTCTAGCGCTTTTAACGCCTGCTCAGAGCAGGCGTTAAAAGGAGGCATCTATTGGTTACAATGTGCATCTGGGTGCTTTGCAGGATTAGCATCAACATTTTTTACACTAATCCTGCAAAGCGCAGGACTAGCGTCAACATTTCTTACACTAGTCCCCTAACTACCACCATGTTGCACCATATTTTAAATACAGCGCACACACTGTGGAGTTAGGGGAGCAAGAAAAGTGGTGCAGCACTGTGTGCAGCACTACTTTTTTCAAATATGCCATGTAAGGCATATTTAAGAGCCCCTAGTGCCACTCTAACACCACATTAGTGTCATTTTTTTACACAAATGGGGTGTTAGCAGGCCAAAAACGCAGAACCACATATACAAAGAGGCGCAGTGCATGAATTGCACCACTTTGTAACCCTTTGCACTACATTATGCCTGCACCAGGCCTAATGTATGCAAAGGGGGCATCCCCTCATTTGGGGGTGGGGGGGGTAAAAAAAATGACGCAAAGAAATCTGTTAGATTTATTTGCGTCATTTTTTCCAGCACTTTTAAAGCCTGCTCAGAGCAGAGATTAAAAGGAGGCATCCATTGGTTACTATGGGTCTCTTGGTGCTTTGCAAGATTGCTGTCAAAATTGATGCTAATCCTGCAAAGCACCGGACTAGCGTAAAAAATTCTGACACTAGTCCCCTAACGACCGCCATGGTGCACTGTATTTTAAATATGACACAGACATGGTGGCGTTAGGGGGGTGCTAAGGGGTGCAAGAAAAGTGGCGCTGCACTGTGTGCAGCACCACTTTTCTTAAATATGCCCCATAGTTCTGTTTTTTGCAGCAAGCATATTAATCCTCTATGCTACTTTATGTTGAGTCAAAGCTGCCATTAGGCAAAACTCCCATCTCTCTCCCTAACAGGAACATTAATCACAAGAGGTATCATGACATTTTAATTGTTTCTTGAAGGCTAAACTCACAAGGAACTTTTCAGCAGGTGCTTTTAAATCGCAAGTTTTGGAAGTTATTGATAAACAAAGCGCCCTCCTGAGGTCGGCGCCCGGTGCGGTCGCACCGCTCGCACAGCCCAAAAGCCGGCCCTGGACTCATCATTAAAGCCTAAATCTGATCAATCCACTGACATGAAGCTCATTCAACAACGACAATCATCGATGAATGATCTAGCCCAAAGCAAGAAGACGAACACAGACCTCATGCAGGCAGACATCCAGGGGTTTGAGGAAAGATTTTAAAGACCTAGTTGTAAGTATCACTAAAGCTGAATCCCGTATCAGCTGCCTTGAGGATGAGCACAAAAATTATCTGAATCCCCATGCTCTAAAATTACCTTCTTAACTTTGGACATCACAGAAAATCGAAAATGTACAGGCAATCTAAGAATGCTGCGTTTTCTGGAAGGCATGGAGAAGACAGCAAACTCCTGTGTGGAGTTCCTTGAATCGTGGATTCCTCGTAGACTGAATTTTTCTTTCACCAAAGATTTCAAAATAGAGAGAGCATACAGAGTGCCTTCTGTTAAGATCACGGCATGGGTCATGATACAGTCTGGGGCTGGGGCGGTCTACAGGTGTGGCGCTGCTGTTGGCAGCAGCGCCACCTTACTGCCGTCCGCTGCCATGGTCATCGCCGGAATTCCGCCATCTTTCTGGTGGAATTCTGGCTACGGTCATAATATTGCGGTCGTCTGGTAGCCATGGCAACAGTGTTTGGCAGCCGTCGCCGTGATGGTAGGTGGGTTTTACTGCCAATGTCATAATGAGGGCCATAATCTGGGAAGGTACGAAATTTGATTATGCACATGATTTTGCCAAAGTCATGATAGAATGTAGGAAAAGCTTTCTCACCTTACGGAAACAATTACAAGACCTCACAATACCTCGCTTTTTTGTGATTCCTTTTCAATTCAAGATTATCTTCAATGGTTCTTTGATGATGCAACTGACCTTCAGAATTTCTTATCTGTGATTAAACACTGATGATCAGCTATCATCTGGTCTAATAAATACTCTGCTCTTCACTGACTCCAGGTTTTCTGTAATTTATCAAGCTTTCTGTATTTCACTACAACACTGACTCATGTGATGGTAATTACATTTCCTGTCTGCTTCTTATGTGTCTTACCCCGAGTGTCATACTTTTGAGTTTTTGAGTTCATTAATCTCTTGCTTTATTACCAGCTTAAAGTTTTGAACAGCTTGTGCGTTTCATGGGGTCAGATGTTGCTCATTTAAATCCAGCCAGTAATAGACAAAACTTGTTTTTTTGCTTGTAACTATATGGAGCTTTTCGCCTTGACCCAGAGTAATCTAATCTTTTGGAGAAATCTTTTGTTCACTTCTAGGTATCTTCTTCAAGATGAGCCAGTAATCATTGCTTAGACTGTGCGGCTTTAGTACACTGCTTTCACGTGTTGTCTTATCACTATAATGTTTTTTCTTGTGGGATGGCTAGTTTTTCTTACATATTCTAGAACTGTAACAACTTGGCAGCTGTGGGAAGTTTTGTTATTAATCATATTGCTTTAGGCCTTGCTTTAGGGGACCTCTTGTGGTGCTCCCCCTTTCCAGGTTGTTAGCACAGGGTGGGGTTAAAGAACTTAAGGGCTCTTATCAGGTGGATTGAATTGGATCCAATTGACATGCTTTTGTATTTGTTCTTCCTCATTTCATCACTTCCGTTTTCCTACTTTTCTGTACTTTCCTACTTTTTCCACATAGCTTCTTCCTGTGTAGGTTTTTACACATATTCCATCATATACACTAAACTGTCACACCACTTGTGTCCTACATTTCTATACTGCTTTGTCACCAAGGAGATTAATGAAGACCTTTATCCTATCAACTACAATAAGACCATATGACAGTTAATTCTACCCAAACATTAAAAGTGATCTCAGTGAACACAAAAGGCTTCAATCATCCCGCCAAAAGGAAAACAAATATTCATCATTGTAAATAGGCTTCAAGGAGACTTCATCATCGTTCAAAAGACCAAAATTGGTCCCAGGGCCGCAGCTCATTTCAACTATAGCTGGATTAACAATTGATTTAACTGACCAGTGCACCAAAAGACAAATGGGGTTCTGGCTTTGATCTCTAAAAGTCTATCACTGGAAGACTGAACCAGTGTGATAATCTAGGCAGATGGGTGATCATTTCAGTAAAGATAAATTATACTGAATTCTGTATTTCCAATATCTATGCAGAGAACAACAACAACACTGCTTTGTAGTCTTCTATTAAACAAGCTCTGTCAGATGTACTGCACAATAATGGTATACTATTAGTGGGTGACTGTAATTTCCAAATGAAGGTGAACGTAGCTAGTTTGTTGTAAGTGAATTTCAGGCCTACTAAGTCTCATGCACAGCTTTTGAATCACACAAAATGGTAGACGTATGGAGAATACATATTCTGACTGGTAGTGAATATACCTTTTATTCACAACCGCACAACTCTTATTTTAGTGGAAGACCGTTTCCTCCAATACACTCTCCCCCACAAAATTGAACCAATTATAATATCTGACCATGCCTGTATTTCACATGAGTTGAGGTTGGTTTACCGCCACAGCCTCTTCAAAACATTGGCAAATTAATTATATTATCACTGATAGCAAGTAATTGAAACAGCTGATTCAAGTAGATATCGCCCAGATATCAATAAAGGACACTTACCCTAAAATGTTTTGGGAATCACTTAAAGCCAATATTAGAGGATGCATGATTAATCTGATAGCTATCAAAAGCAAGAAAGATCAACATCGTCTAAATGAATTAGACAGCAAGATAGATTAAAAAGTTGGAATTCACACTGAATCACACCAAAGGCTCTGTTTCTCTCCCTGAACGAAAAAGTCTCAAATACAAATTTAGTAATATCTTACATAGCAGAGCACACATTGATTTCTGTGAGGAAAGCTGAAAACATGATTGAAAAAATATCTTGCTAATTATCTAAAATATGGGAAAAGTAAACTAACCATTTTTGCCATCAAGAACCATGCTGGTCTTTACCTTATTTCCACCAAAGAAATTCTAGAGGCCTTTCAAACTTTCTATGAAACCCTGTATCAACCTGGATATTGGATCCTGCAAAATTCTCTTGACACACTTCCACTGCCAGAATTAGACAAAGAATTTAAAGACAGTCTCAATAAACCCATATCACAGACTGACATGTGAAACACTATTCAAAGTTTAAAACTAGGGAAAGCACCCAGCCCGTGTAGGTTCACGTGCAAATTCTACAAGATTAATACCTCCTCTCTCCCAAGACCATTACATAACTGTTTCCCATACTTTGCCAAAAACAAAAGTCTTCAGGGCTCTGCCTCTATGATCACAATATTAGCAATACCAAAAGAAGGAAAGAATTCTTAAGAAATCAAAATCATCTACCCAATCTCACTTATAAATATTGATTGCAAAATCTACTGTAGGTACTTGCAAATAGATTAAATAGAGTTCTCAGCATCCTAATTCATCCTGCACAAATGAACTTTCTCAAAGGAAGACTTGTCTTTGACAACATAAAAACCTTCTGTCACTTCCTTGATGGGGCTATATCACTTACCTCTCCCGCTGCAGACATAGCCTTGGATGCAGTAACGCTTTTTGATAGTGTTTCACGGATCTCCCTTATAGCCTTACACCCTCTTAATAAATTTGACTTGGTTGATGATTTCATCAGAATGGCATTAGCTCTCTGCTCCAACCCTCAAGAATCAGTTAGAATAAATGGTTTCCTCTCAAAAGCCTTTAATCTACACCAGGGTACAAGACAAGGCTATCCACTCTCATCTCTCTCACCCCTCCAGTCTTTTTATCCATTGAACCCCTCCTTAAATCATTAATATCTAATATAAAGATTAAGGGAATTTCCTTGAAATTTGATCCACAAAAGGTAGCAGCATATGCCGACGATGTGCTGATTTTACAGAAGAAGTTGACAGCGCGCTACCCCATTCGAGAGTTGGTAGCTGAATATGCCAAGGTTTCAAGATATTAATTTAATAAAGATAAAACTAAGGTTTTCTTTCTCAGCATCAACTGTTTCCCCTCAATTACCCATGCTACAGGTTTGAAATGGCAAAATAAAGCACTGAAATATCTGGGTATTTGGTCTTGGAGAGACATTAAGGATATGCTAACACAAAATGAAATGAAAAGAAAACAATATCCAAAGTCCCAAAGGCACTCCTACAATGGTCCCCACAAAATAGTACCTGATGGAGACAGAGACCATTAAGATGATGGTGAGACCACTTATCAACAAGTATGCTACCATTAAAATTCTTAAACACTTTCATCAAAATGATTGATAACCTACTGTCAGATTTTCTTTTGAAAAACAAGAAAGCATGAATATCTCTAAACTAGACTGGATAAAAAAGATAGAGCGGTTAGACTTCCATACTTTCAAAAACATCAGTTGACATTGCTAGCTCCACAAGGCAAGGCAGTTCTCTCGACTATCCTCCATTTTCCTACCTAGCTCCATACTGAAATAGCTCTGTCTCTCCCTCTCCCCTTGTGCACTTTATTCACAGTATATAAAGAGCCTTAATATATAACACTCATGTGAGATTATTAAGCACACAAAAGACACTCTCTGTACACTGGACAAAAAAAATTATATAAAAAATACCCAAACTGGAGTGTGCATCCCTTAGGTTGAATAAACATATCAAGATTGATGTTGGGAAAGTTGGGAACAACTGGGTTTACAACTCAAATATAATCTTTCTAACTTAGGCGTCTACAAATTCCTCAAGATAAAAACAGTACTATGGAGACTGGCTATATTTCTACTCCAGACCTCCCATCCGTGATACAAAAACTAATAAAATTAGGACATGTGCCTCAAAATACATAATTTTCTTTTGACACTCAACCCACATTTCATTCCAAAAGATATCAATACATGGAACATATACAGCATTTCCAGTTCAGGGAAGGACATTTAGGGGCCAGATGTAGGTACAAAAAAATTAGCGACTCGCAATTTGTGAGCATGTGCGACTCGCAAATTGCGTGTCGCTAATAGGAATGCAGGTACAATTTCCGTGGACAAATTGCGACTCGCACCCGGAGTCGCAACGCAGATAGCGAGTCCGCTGTCTGCGAGGTCGCTGTTTGCGACCGCGCAAAAAACGGACTCGCAATTTGCGAGTGGGTGTCGCAAATTGCGAGTTCCATGTAAATTGAATGCAGGTGCTGCAGAACACTCCAGAAACCACTCCAGGACACTCTGGAAACACTTCCTGGCACACAGCACAGCCAGGAAGTTTAAAACATACACCTGGGAGGAGGGAGGACCACACCCATTTTAAACTGCTGAACAGCCAACAGGAGGAACAGCAGCTACAATGGCAGAAACACCCAGAAAGAGGAAATTAACATTTTCTGAGAAGGAGCTGGAGGTGCTGACAGAAGAATGCTGTCAGCACTATGATGATCTTTTTGGGAAGGCAGCCCTCAATGTGCCAGACTCGACAAAAAAACAACTCTGGCTGGAAATTCAGGAAAAAGTGAACTCCCTGGGGGTCAGCCACAGGAGTGTGGATGAGATCAAGAAGAGGTGGTATGACCTCCGCTCCCGGACCAAGGAGAGGGTGGCAGAAAGACTCCGGGAGATGAGAGGCACAGGAGGGGGATCATCATCCGTACCACCACCCACACCCCTGGAAGAAAGGGTGGAGGAGACCCTGGAGCAAGAGGCAGTTACAGGATTTGGAGATCTGGACACCTCTGAGCCCACAACATCAACCGGTGAGTACCATGTGATATGCCTGTACCCCCATCAATGCCATACCCCCACCCACCTTGTACACAGGGGCATGCACAACCAAGATAGCTCCATTTCAGGGTAGCAAACACCAGAATGATGCATTATGGGCAATGTAGTCAAGTAGGCAGTCAATAGGCAAATGTTTATTAGGAAGTGTGCAACAGATAGTAGACACTGACAGTCTGTTCCCCATGTCCCACAGGTCTCCCACAAGACACCGCCACAAGCCACAGCAGCCAGGTGCCAACAGTCAGCCAGCCTCATGAGGAAAGCACAGGAGCTGCCACCACTCCCACCTGCACCACCAACACCATCCACTTGATGACTACACCTGCTGCAACAGTGGTTCCGGAGGCTGCGCCAGCAACAGCAGGAGTGCCACGGTACAGCTCACAGGGCATCCACCGCTGCGCAGGGGACGCAGGTTGAGGAGAGCAGGGCTGCAGGCTGAGTCCGGGCATCCATCGACCACCATGACCGAGGCACAACTGCTACGTGGTCAGCGCCTGCAGAACCAAATGTTAGGGAGAATTAGTGGGGTTCTGCACCGCTTTGTAAGGAGCAATGAGACCAGCATGCAGCAGCTCCATGCACAATTGGACGTCATAGGCACAAACACTGGGGACCTAGCCCTGTCCATGCGGGAACTGGTGGCTGGACTACTGTCACAGAGCGAGGGTGGGCGGCGCAGGGACCGCCAGCTGCTCCAGAGGCTGGACAGGATGGCCTCATCAGTTGGCAGACTGGCAGTCAACACCACTGGCCTGTCAAGAAGGACAGTCGGCCTCCAAGTGGAAATGGGCCACTTTGCAGGGGATGTGGCAAGAGGCCTGGGCCGGATCACCCATGTGATCGATCTGATGGAGGCACGGCATGTGTCCAGGGGTACAGGGGACACCCCCTAGGACAGCGAAGAGGGCTCCACTGTGAGCAGTGTCTCTGCTGGTAACACTAGGGTTCTCCGGAGTGGGAGTACCAGGCAGAGCACTGCAGAACAACCTGGGACCAGCCAGGCTGGCAGAGGCTGCCGTAGGTCATAGACAAAACCCTGTCCCTGATATTGGGGCACATGACGGCAATGTGCCCCATGCATGGTTGGCTTTTTGAACTCCCTGAACAGTTTGTCATTGTAAATAGTTCAATTTCTGCACATATTAAATAGTTTTTTTGTTCCACTTAACAAATGGAGTTTTTGGTCAATAGGTGAGTATGGTTGAAGTTGACACATACCTTCCAAAGTATTGGGTTGCGATGTGTTGCCGTCTCAGTCTGCCTTGATTTGCGATGCTCCGATCCCCATGATGGCGATGTGGTTGCTCCTGCTCTTCATTCTCAGATTCTGGGTCTGTAGGGGTGAAAGGTAGCCCACGTCGGGTGGCAATATTGTGCAGGATGGCGCATGCGACAACAATTTTGAATGCTGTAATGGGGGTATACTGGAGGGCACCTCCACTGCGGTGGAGGCATCTGAACCTTGCTTTCAGCAATCCGAAGGTGCATTCAATCAGGTTCCTGGTCCTCTTATGTGCACTGTTGTATCGCCTCTCGCATTCATTGCTGGGTGTTAAGAACGAAGTCATTATCCATGGCCGTAGTGCATATGCACTGTCACCTGTTGGGCACAAACAGTACACTGTTAGAAAGTCCTGGTTGGTGTGCACATTGATCTGTGTGTATGTCTACAAGGTGTATGCAGCTCTACCTAGGAGGTATCCGTCTCCAAACTCTCCACGTTCCAGGCGTTGGTGTATCCCACTGTGCCTAAAAATGTATGAGTCATGGGTACTGCCTGGAAATTTTGCGACAATGTCAGTGATGACATAATGGGCGTCACAAACAACCTGAATATTGAGTGAGTGGGTACACTTTCTGTTGCGGAAAAGATATTCCAGGTTTGCAGGGGGGCATATTTGAATATGTGTCCCATCTACACACCCTATGACATGGGGAAAGTTGGCAATCCGGTAAAAGTCCAGCTTGGTGCTGTTAATTTCTGCCTCATTCCTGGGTAGGTATATGAAGTGAGACATGTGTGTGTGAGTATGGCATCTAGGAATGCCCTGAGGAACCTTGATAGTGCACTTTGAGATACCCCACCTGCCACAGCAATGACCCCCTGATAGCTCCCCGAGGCCAAGAGGTGCAGTGAGAATAGCACTTGCACATGCGCAGGGATGGCGCAGCCGCGCAGAGTCTGGTGTTCTAGCTGTGGTTTGAGTAATTCAATTAATTCAAGTACGGCTGCGCTGCTAAGTCGGTATTTGTTATAGATCTCCTCCTCAGTTTGCTGAAAAAGAGTCTGCCTTGTTCTGTAAATCTTCTCCTGTCTCTGGCTCCTCCTCCTCCTCTGCTGGGCTGCGTGGACTCTCCTCCTCACTGCTATCAGGTATATCTCCGCCATCTTGAGTAACCCAGATGCCTTCTGGGTCTCCTTTTATACTTTGGTAATGATTACCACCTGCTCTGAGTTAGTGGTAAATGGGACATGCAAACTGGGCTTTTTGCGACTAGTCGCAATTTGCGAGTTGCAATTGCATAAGGTTTGCGACTCGCAAATTGCGACTTCCTATTTGCGGGTCGCAAAATGGGATCGCACATTTTGCGAGTCGGTAACGGCTCGCATCGCTTTTTGCGAGTCGGAAATGGGATTTTTGCATCCCATTTCCGATTTTGCGCAGTCGCAAATAGCGATTAGGGCCATTTGCGACTCGCAAACCTTTGCTACATCTGGCCCTTAATCCTTGGTCAGGCCAAATATTTAGTACTCCCCCCTTCAAGGAAAAATCACCCCTGCCTCAGCGCAAAAGAGACTATAGATCCTGCACAAAAGTTGGGCCTCTTTTTTTAACTGTAAATCTATTCTTACGTTGTGGTGTCAAATCAAACAGTGTTACAGAATGTCTTTAAAACTTCAATCTCTGTTGATGTCACTATGGTATGTATGCATCCCCATCTGTAGTGACCCTGAATACTGCAGATCTCCAACTAATTGTCCTCATGCTGATCATAGGCATGAAATTGATTCTCTCAGAATGGAATGGAAAATCTTTCTGAATGTTTCAGTCCAACAATGGTGGGCTTGACTATGCTCCGTTAGAAATGGTGACAACATTTGTATGCAGAAATCACACTCACAAACTTCCTTAAGGAAACTGTGGAGTACTCTTGGTGTGTACTTGCAACAGAATAAACCCCTAAGTATCCCAAAGACAATGTTGCATACTTTCTTAAATGAGAGCACATCACCAGCTCCTTGCTCCTGCCTAATTATGTCTCAGTGAGACTGACTGAGATTATTACCTGCTCCTTCATCCAGGTTTCTCTTTGTCTCTCTCTCCTTTCTTTTTGTGACTTTCCATTCCTCCTTTCTGCCTTGTTAATAAATTAAGTTATCGTATTTGCCAGACGGATGGTACATTAAGGATTTTATTTTTATGTTGGCGCAAAATTATTATAATGACTTAGCATAAGAACTATGTCGGTATGCCAAAATAATTTAACCTAATTGTCTAGATCAGTGGTTCCCAACATTTTGATTTCGGTGGGCCCCCATTTTAACATTAATGGAACCCAGGGACCCCCACTGAATCATCATGGGAATCCGGGAACCCCGCCTGAGTCATTACTGGACGGTGGGGACCTAATTTGTCAATATTTGTTAATATTTTTTCATTTTCTAGGCTCTCGCGGACCCCCTGAGAAGGCTTTGCGGACCCCCAGGAGTCCCCGGACCACACGTTGGGAACCACTGGTCTAGATAGTAATATGAAATATTCTCTTTATTGCCACCTAGTCAACTTGAGAGTTATATTTAATACGCAATGTTATTTACTAACTAGTATCTGTTTGAAAATATTTGTGCCAAATACATGTACTTTGTACCTTCTAGGCTTGTACTTCAACTTCAATAAAAACCTTAGAACTGAAAAAAAAGAAATAGAAATACAACATCAATTGTAATTAAAAAAAAAAAATCTTCAAACACGAAACAGCTCTTTTCAGTACATCCCAAAATTCACCAATGCCCTTAAATATGGGTCCACCCATAGAATTTTTGAGAACTTGATCTGCTCCCCTACTGTTCTTCGAACCTCCAGTCTCTGTATGCTGCAAAATTGTGAGTATGCCCAAAAAAGGAACATTTAACAATATGTTTAAGGATAGTATAGTTCCAGACTTGAAAAACAAACATACAATCGTAATATACCATGATAGCTCATGCCCCAAACTGCTCTAATATTTATATTTACCGCACGCAAACCTGGAAGTATCGAATTTGAATCTGCAGAGTTAATAAGGACACTTGCAAAGAGTGCTTAATTATTGCTAGCTGCTGCCAGTTGGGGGAAGCAGTACTCATTTTTTTGGGACTAGAACTTATTTTTCATCATCAAACTTTAATGTAGAAACAGACAGAGAAAGGCAGAAAATGCAGAAAGAAGGAGAAATCTAGGAAAAGGTGACGAGAAAAGAAAGGGATGAAAACGAACCTGCAAGAGTAATGTAAAGAGACAGTAAGTGTAGGGTGGTGGAAGAAAGTGGCATGAGGTGACATCAAGTCTAGGCACCCTTGGTATCAGAAACTGCAGCTTTAAACAGCTCTAGGATTAGGGATGGAGGACTCTTAAGAAAGTCTTGGGCTCCTGCCCATTGTTTTGAGCTTTTAAAAAAACATTTTTTTTACGAATGAATTGTGTTATGTAAGCAAACAAGTCATTCCAAATATAAGTCTTTATAATCTTCCACTTGTCACAGCTGTAACATCAACTTCACATGCAAACATAGTCGATTGTTGATACGTTTTAATCTGCTTCACATTTACATTTGCTTTGCTGACTAAAAGTGCACAATCTAAAAACTATCACAATCTACCAGTCTTGTTACAGTTGTTCATACACATACTTTTTCTGGATAGCATGGTGATGTCAATCAGTGTACCTTCCGGTGTCCTTGGGGGTTTATATCTGAAGGTAAGCACCTCTACTAGTGCCTGGCACCAAGATGAGGTCAGTTTTAACTGCGAGCTTAAAACCTTTGCTGTGGAGTCGCTTGTAAATGAAGATAAGTGTGCAACAATATTATACCCCCAGAATCTATCAATGGCATCTTTCATGGAAGCCAAACTGCCACCTCCATATTCGAGTAAGGGACAACCTTCAGTTTGTGCAACTCTCCACTAAAGGCGCTATGGTTTGGCCACGATATCGAAAGTTATGTTTACTTAAGGCGGATTCCACAACTTTGGCATATTTTTTTTAGGTGGAACCAACCAGACAGGTAGAGCAAGCTGTCTGGTTGCAAATGACCTTTTGTGGACTCACCAAGAACTTACATGGGCATGCATATTTCACATTGCTTACCGTTGGTTGGTTGGTTTGTCCCTCTCATTTGATTGCTTCTTAATAGATGGCTTTTGTGAGTCCATCTTGTGTTTGTTCCTCGCCTAGGGCCAGGCCACTCTTAAGATTCAAGAACTATATGAGTAATTAAGAATGTGTATTTAGATTATATCCATCAGCCCCTCCACATATCTCCTGGAATCCACAATCTAGAATCCAGTAGCAGAAGCATTTTGTTGCCAGGATACACCATATCTTCCCTTTTTGCAACAAAAAAAACAGGAAAAATAAGAAAAGGATTTTTTAAATATACTACTACAATAACAATGAAATAAAATAACAGCATGCCAGTTTTGGAAGCACACAACCAACAAAGTCATAATAAATGTACAAGCAACTATAGTACTTGTGCCAATCTGGCTTCCTTTTCATCTGCACTTTCGAATTGCCACTGTTCTCTATGTCAGCTCTGACATTTGGTGTACTCATCTCTCCTTTATTTTCCTAGAAAATCGTATGCTCCAATGAATTGCACAATGTAACTTTCCTGCTATTTCATTTTTTCCCATCGTCTAACCATACATTGTTGCTTACAACTTTTGGACCATTTGGAATTCCCTGCCTTTTGGTTATTTATTTGAATTACTCTTACCCAATCCCCTGCCATAAACACATTTTATTTTTCAACTTATCATTGTGTCGCCTCAGCATATTTTTCTTGATATCCTGATACTCTTTGTTCAAGTTCTACCCTTCCAGTAAAGCTTTCTCTGTCCTAATCATCCACTCAGGTGATACTTTAGAACATGCTTGCCTACCTTTAAGCAAGGAGAATGGCATCTCTTTAGTAGTTGCATGAGGGATATTTCAGTAGTTCCATAACATTTCCTTGACTGCTTTCTACAATCCATACCACTCTCATTAGCCAATAGCACACATTATTTTAGCACTCGGTTGAATCTCTCAACAAGATAATTTTCTCTAAAATGATAAACAGCAGCCTTGTGATGAAGTACTTCTTTCTGCTTTACAAACTCATGAAATTCATTAGCAACAAATTGTGGCCCTTTGTCAGTTACAATACATTCAGGATAACCTTCTCACCTAAAGACCTCTTCACAAAAATGTATGATGCTAGATGCTTCTGTTTCTCTTACAAAATGCTATCTCTTCCAATTCGGAGTAATAGTCTACGAACACAATACCATATTTGCCCTTGATTCCTCTGCTGTTGAATGGGTGACATATGTCCATTGCAGGCCTTTGATAAGTTTCTCTGGCAATTCTGTTGGGGTCATGGGAGATTCCTCGACTTAGTGGGACTTGTCACTGCACATGCATGCTGTACAATGACGCACAAATCTTTCTATCTCCTTATCCACGCCTGGCCACCAAAAATCTTTGCAGGCTGTTCCTTTCATGCCAGTCATACCTCTGTGACCCTCATGCAATAATTCCAATAAATTGGTCCTCAACACCGTAGGCACCACCAACCTCCCATTCCTTCTCAAAACTCCTTCAACCCAGGGCAACTCTTTCCACGCAATCCTGTAGTCTCCAAACTACTTTTTGATGCTTTCTGCTTGACTTGTGGTACTAGATAAACACCCCACAATCTGCTTCAAGATGTCATCATCTAGTATTGCTTTCTTCCACTCGTCTTTGGTAATCTCACCACCACATGACTCAGTCACACTGTCTACTAACCATTCCTCACTGTCATTACTTTTTACACTCTTGTCCATATTTTGCATGGGTAGGTGTGACAATCAGTCTGCATTCAAATTCTTAATGCTGGGGACGTATTTTAAGACAAACGTATTTTCCTGCAGACGTTATAACCATTTTGCGATCCTAGGTGTAGCTTTTCCGGCTCCCTTAGTTGAGAATATATCAATCAGGGGTTATGGTCAGTTCGCAATTCAAAGGTAGTCCCCCACACGTATGTTCTGAAATAGCTCTCACCCCACCAGCACATTAACACCTCTTTCTCTGTGACAGAGTATGTGCCTGCCACATCTTTAATAGTGTGTGAAGCAAATGCTACGAGTCTTTCATGGCTATCCTTCTTTTGCATCAATACAGCCCACAGTCCGTATTGCACTAGCATCAACTACTATAATGGTTTCATCTTGTGGATCAAATGGCTTTAAGGCTATTGCCTTTACAATATCTGATTTAATTCTATCAAATGCCATCTGACATTCTTCCATCCAATCAAACTGTGCCTCTTTCTTCATTAGCTTTCTTAATATATACACCTTGACAGCAAAGTTCCAAACGAATTTAAAATAATATTCAGCTAGGCAGAGAATAGAATGAAGTTGTTCCTTGTCTATGGATGGAGGCGCACACTCAGTAGCCTCAAGCAACTTCAACATAAATTTCACACTTCTCTTGACAATGTGTGCCCAAGATATTCCTCTTGCTTCACACTAAGTTTACATTTGTCCATGCTGACGGTCAATTCTGCTTCTTGTAGTTTCCTTAAGACTACATCCAATGTATCATCATGATGTTCTATGTTATTAGCCCACACTAAAATGTTGTCTTGGAAGGCTAGTACATGAGGAACCCCCTTCAACATGCTACACATGAGTGTTTGGAAGACTGCGGATGTCGATGATAACCCAAACGGCAGGCGCACAAGTTAAAATGCACCCAAGGGTGTAAGAAATAACGTGAGGTGTTTTGACTCAGAGTGCAACTGCACCTGATGGTGTGCACTGGACAGGTCTAGAGAGAATAAATATATGGCCCCTTTAATGCTCAAAATCATTTTGTTTATGTGTGGCGAAGGGTGACGGTCTACCTACATATTTTGATTAAGATCTCTTAAATCAACCCACATGCGCAATTTGCCATTATATTTGCACAACAGCACAATTGGACTAAGCCATTCAGACAATTCTATAGGTTCTATCACCCATGCCATCTAAAATGTGTCTAATTCCTCCTTGAAGGGCCCCCTCAAAGCCAGCAGGACATTCCTCACTATGTGTACTTTTGGAACACTGTCAGATTTCAGTATTATATGATGTTCAAACTTTTCTAAACATCCCAAGCGATTACTGAACAACTTGGGATATTTAGTTCACCACTTATTCACTTTTTCAGTAAGCAGCACCTGTTCGGGATGATTGGGGTCAAAAATGATCCCTAATGCATTCTGGTGTTTCCATCCCAACAGTACCTTTCTTCGTCACATAGACTGTTTCTTTTATGTATCTATTCTTGTATACAATTCCACTGTTAAAGTAACTCAACAGAGGTAACTTAATCTCACAATACTCTTCTGGTTCTGTGTCAGGAGAAGTCAATTAGCATTTTACCAGATCCTCTCAAATAGTTTTGTTTATAATGGTATACCGTGAATAGGAATCTGCTCATACAATGACATTTTTGTCATTGATTCTCAGATTGCATTTTAGAGGGTAAAATCCCTCTTGTACTCACTCACAATGTTTTGGCCCACTACTGAAACTTCAACTTTGTCTACATCTCCATCCTTATCAGAGTAGTCATCCTGGTTGTCACATACTACATTTACAATTTTTTTCTCTTACTATGACTTTCTGACTTACACATATGGAGAAGTGCCCGACTCTTTTACATCTGAGACATTTCACTTTCAAAGCTAGGCACATCATCCACATCTGCAGTATGGTTTATGCTTCTACATCTTTAACACACTTGCTTCTCTCTATTAACAGGTTCTTTGCCCGACACCCCTAGAGTTTTCCTCGATTTCTGCACCACATTCATTTTGTTACCCTCACTATTATCATTGTGCAGATCCTCATTACGTGCTTTTACATATCTCATAGTGTTTTCTACGTGTCTTGTTATATTTATGGCGTTTTGTAATTAAGGCTCTTTCAATACCAGCAGTCTCTCTTGAATCTTAACACTGCTGGTTCTGTTTATAAATTGATCTCTTATAATTTCTTCATGTAGGTCCTTGAATTTGCATGTTGCAGCTAATGTTCCTAACACTGAAACGTACTGTTCTACACTTTCTCCTGGTAATTTCGACCTGGAAAATAATTTATGTCCTTCCACTACTATAGTTAACTTCTTGCCGTAATTATCTTCCAGTGCTTTCATAGCATGTACACCTTCGTCATTATCTACCTCCTGTGCATCTGATAGTTCCTCCCCATAATGGTTTGTCAATGTCGTGCATGTAGGCTTGGGCAAGGATTTTAAAACCTTTCTCCCTTCTATGCCTAAACTGTGTTTCAATAATGCCAATTTATGTGTGGCTGGAAATACTTCCCCACCAATGGCCCTGAGGTAAGTTTCAAAGGATTCTCGCCATTCTTCCCACACCATGACCGGGTGGGCCTGGGTTGTGTAAAAATTTGGGAGGAGCCGCAATCGATAAAGAATTAGACATTCCCGCTGGGCTGGCGGGCGCAAACCAAGTTTGCGCCCGCCGGCCCAGCGGGGATGAGGCCGCAACATAGGAGCCGGCTCCTAATGGAGCCGGCGGTGTTGCGGCCGTGCCACGGGTGCAGTTGCACCCGTCGCGCTTTAGTGAAAAGCTGGCTGGGGCCCTGTTAGGGGGCCCCTGCACTGCCCATGCCAGCCTTACCGCCCCTTACCGCCAGCCTCTTCCTGGCGGTGCAAACCGCCAGAAACAGGCTGGCGGTAGGGGTGTCATAATCCCCAGGGCAGCGCTGCTTGCAGCGCTGCCCTGGCGGATTATCACCGCCGGGGCTAAAACGGCGGGAAACCGCCAGCCCCGGCGGTGCGACCATGGCGCTACCGCTGCGGTCGTAATAAGGGCCTCCGTACCGCCAGCCTGTTGGCGGTACAGACACTACATTACCTCTGGCGGCCTCCGACCGCCAGGGTCGTAATGACCCCCTTAATCTCTGCAAGAATTAATGTCACTGTAATCTAACTAATATTGTATTGTTATGTAATTAATGACCACATAGGCTATAACAGATACTAGGCAAAATAATAAAATAATAGGCTAAAACAATTAAAGTTGTCACTGTTGTCTGCTTTTCATAAAATAACAAATCAAAATAACCAAAGTAGACCTCGTTGTCCACTCATAGATGACTTACAGTTCCCTTTTTTTAGAATCTCCTCTTTCTCTTTTCTAGTTGAATATTGAGGCTCTATTATGCCTCCGACCAGATCCAACTTGTGCTGTTTGCAATTTGAACACCACCTTATAATTACTTCTATAGCGGTGCTTAGCCAGCTTTGTATTGCCGAGGTGTCATGACCATCTCCATGGTAACTGTTGTGCATCATAGCATGGCGCGTACGTCGGACATGTCACGTCTTTCAAGATGTGCCATTAACTCACTGCTCCAGACTCGCTTCTTGGAATCAAAAGGCATGGCTGGCAGGTAGGCACTCACACACTCCTGCACGCTCTTCACACACACGGATGATCGAGCAAAACTCTAACAGCGCAGTGGGGTTGTAGTTCACTCGTCTGGCGTCTCACACCAGTGCGCCCGATGAAATCTTTAAATGAACTCACCAAGATTCTAAAAGTCGACCCTTTGCACGGCAGTACGCAGGCTGATCACCAGATTTTTTATTTCCTTGTAGCACTAAGAACCTAAACCAGTGGTGATCCTTTCTCCAAGTCCTCTGTCTTGGTTTCCTTCATACAATCCAGTAACAGCATCTGGCTTTATTGCATCCCATCCTCGTCACCAATTTCTTAAGACTCAAGAAATTAAGAAGGTTTATTTAGGTTATATCCAATGAACCTTTCGCACATCCATACTCCTCAGTAACTGCCTTCTCTCTGTCTCCTGGAATCCACAATCTGGAATCCAGTAGCAGAAGCATCCCATTGCCAGGATACAACAGGCACAACTCAGAGGTACACACAGGTAGATGGCATCTATCCACTATTTTTACAGACTAGGCGCCTTCCACCCTGCCAAGAAGTTGGACCCCACTAAAATAATGTGAATTTGTCCCGGTATAATTTTCAGACAGTGAGACACGTTCAGCAGTGCCTGCACATTGTCCACTTTCCATTCCCAGCAGCAATGTACAGGTGGTGAAACTACTTTGTCCTTTTCACCTCCAGCTGGGCCAAAAATAAAGGCTAAAGTTAAGGGGTGCAATCAGGCCTCCTTTTGTTCCTGTATTCTGGCAGGGCATGATCTGGTGCCTCACACTTAGATTCAAATGCATCAGAGCGGAAACACAGGCACACAGCTTCTTATCACTTCACAGGTACTTAAGAGAGGCAGTCGGTTGACTTTGTTTAGTCCCTGTATGTAAGACATGCATGCACTGTAGAAGTGTCAGATGTTTTCATCTGTCCCAGTACTTACATAAATAAGAATTGAAATACCACTATTTTATTTCTTTTATAGTGCTACTCTGCCCAGTGCAGGGTGTCAAAGCGTTACATCACATGTAAACATTATACATTGACAATAAATCATGTAAGTGTATGAATCAATGCACAAGATGTGTTATAGAAGACAGTGAGGGATAGAAAGCGTAGAAGTCACGTGTCCTTCATAGCTTTCTGTGCTTTATTAGAAGGATTACAATTTATGAACTGCAATTTACAAAAGGATTTCTGTATTAAAAGCACTAACCCACTTACCTATCTACATGAAATAAAAATCTGTCATCTACATGTTACATGATGTGCTCCGCAGGTCACATAATAATTCTGTATGCTACTTTGATTCAAAACTAGGACTAGACAAAAAAGATCTCACTAGCAAATGCATTAACGCCAGAGTTATCTTACCATTATTATTGTTCCCAGAGGTTTACTGGGCACAGAAAGATTCCTGCAGAAGGCGTTTTAACCCCATAAGATATTTTAAAATGCCGACTGCGCAACCAATTAAGCAGAACAAATCTACTGCCATGTTTCTCCTTGATGTCAATTTTTTTGTGGCAGAGTTTAAAAATATATAAATGTATTAGTTGAGGCCCAGATTTTGCGTCAGGGTTGCACAACTTTTTTGGCACAACCCGGCACAAAATCTAATTTGTTAAATCTCATAGGACGCTTAAATGTATTCATGATAGATCAGCTAAACATGAGTGAGGTCTTAACATCTGAGATCACTTCCTATGGTGGTACGTGTGACATCATGCTTTGTGATGTCATGCTCCATGATGTTATTTGCATACTAACCTGCCTAACCTGGTTAGTCCCTTAATTTCTGTTTTTTAGGACTTGTGCCCTGTCTGAAGCATGGCCTCTTTATCATCCTCTTGACTGGCTGACTTCGTTTGCACACTTTTAAGGAACTATTTTTTTTATTTGATTAAGCACAAAGTGTGTGTTTTGAGGCTCTCTCACTTTTGTTTTTCTCTCCCTTCCTCACCAAATACTCACCTCCACTCAGTGTTTGCTCTCCCCCTAGCGGCTGCTTGTTCCTTTCCAATCCACTTCTCACCCCTGTCACCTCTGTGCTCCGTATTTGGCGAGGCATTTAGGCTTTCTCGATGGATGTTCTCTTAGGAGATCATTTAGACCCGAGTGAGCGGTCAGCCAGCATTTCAGGCCGGCGGATGCCTTGGACTCCACTCCATTGTAGTGCCAATTCAATATTTCCTTAATTCAGGTTACCAGGTATTTATAGTGCTTCACCTCCTCAAGGGCCCACCACCCAAGCAGCAGGTGAACTTCCTAGTTATTTTGCGTTTTGTTTTAAATGACTCCATTATGTTAGCATGTAGTTATCATTTGTGCAGCAGGTGCAGTGGTACAGGGATCCCTGGGGTGTTAAGGTTCCACTGCATCCCAATTATGGCTATCATTTTGTACCCCATGGTGAGTAAGGGAACATTTTCTTGCTTGTAATAGGGGTTATGATACCGTTGCTACGACACTTCCGGTACGTAGAGGGGAGCGGGGCAAAGGTCAAGCTTCTTATCTGCAAGTCGCTGGCTGCTCAGTAACAATCATTTTCACAGACTTCTCCCCTGCAGAGGTTAAACAGAGTATTCTTGGTTTGAAGATGTGTGTCATCGAGGGGGAGGCCCAGGTGACAAACCAAGCAGGTTGGTTGAGAAACTAACTCCTTAGGTGGACAGAGCCAGATTGGAGACAAATGTAATAAAGAAAAAAAAATCTGAACTCAGGCTTTCACTGCCATGCACCGAGAATCTGGAACAACATCCCCATCAACTTCCGAACTATTCAAACCCTACCGCAATTCAAAAAGAAACTGAAAGCTCATTTCATCAAAGCGCACTACAACTAACACTGTAGAACTTTTTGTACCTGCCCCATTGTAAACGAGTGATTTGCACCTTGGGGCTCTCGTCCTGCTCAGCACACCCTTGTTCCTTAGAAAGATTTGTGCTATACATTATTTCCATGGGTGATTTTCAGCAGGGGCTCGATGGAGGAAGGCACATACAATACACAAAGCTGCCTCTTAGTGGTGTAATGTGGTCAGCCAAATGTTGGGGTGTTTAAGATAACACCCCGGTCACTGATCACCCGTTTGGTTCTGCACGCAGTCACATGACCAAGGGCATAAATAAACTGGTAGGGCTGCATGAGGGCAGTCCAGCGCCAGATCCGGACCTGTGTGTGTGTGTGTGTGCACTGCGTATCACTTCTGCGCAGCGCACGGTCTGCATAGCATGCTCTGGGCTCCGACCAGCCATACTGGCCACTGGATCAGGAAAGTGGGACATCATCATGGCAACCACGTCAAAGAAAACAGTGGAAGCCCAGAGCATGCTCCACTCACTGCATCATGTACGAGAGAAGCTCACCATCTCGGCTGACAGATGTATACTCCGAGGTCCTTGGCTTGTCATGCTCATCAGCCTGACTCAACATATGGTACACTATGCTTACGGGTCACACTAGGGAGTTGTTAAAACAAAGGACCGGCTGAGAAGCAAGGTGTGGTTCTCTAGCCTTCATGAGAAAGTTGAATGGACAGTGCAATAGTGCAGCTTCTACCAGGCCACAGGGAGCAATGACCTCCCTCCCCCTACCATCACTGAGCAATCGCCTGGTGGCCCCTGGCCCCACGCCAACACAGATTTTGACAGCCTACCAGATGGGAGGCACCTAGTAGTTAATGACTATTCTTGATACCCAGAAGTAAAGATTGTGAAGACTACCTCTGTGGAAAAAACAATCCCTAAACTAGAGAAGATTATGGCCACCCACTGCCTTATCCGGGAACTCCATAGGACAATGGCCCACCTTTCAGTGGTCAGGACCTGGCAAACCACTTGGTGTCCAGTGGAACCAAAAACAATCAGATCACTCCCTATTGGCCTCAAGCCAACAGCAACGTTGAACGTTTCATGAGGACTATCACAAAGACTATCCGAATTGCACAAGCCGAGAAGCAATGCTTAGAAAGTACCATCTACACTTACTTAAAAGACTACCAGCTAAATCCACACTCCACCACAAGAGTGGTACCAAGCACTTTCTGTTTTGGGAAAAAGTAATGGATGTCATCCCGCATCATTCCACCTGGGAGCACACCCCACTGCCACCCAACCATGATCAAACTCACTGGAAAGGGCAAAACCGCCTAGCGTCTCAATGCAGGCAAGAAAGAAGCCCTAGACTTTTGTTAGGGAACAGGGTGCTGGTAAAGGACAGGCACCCCGGAAGCCAATTCCAGCTCCTTTTTGAGTTGAAGCCATGGAAAATCTCCAAGATCTGTGGGACCATGGTAACCACCTCCAGGGGCCGAGACACACTCACAAGAAACGATCGCATTTTAAGCTATTCAAGGAAATCCCAAAGACCCCCAGAGTCTTTAGACACATGCACGCAGGAAGTTGTGGATGACCACAAAATGACTGATCCATCACCAATCCATCAGGAGAGACTGCACCCATCACCACTTTCACAAACGGAACCTGAACCAGCCGGAACATCGGCCATAAAGAGAGAAAAGGAAACTGAAGGACTCAGCACCGATGCACTGGGACATGAACAACCTCTGGCGGAACCCGAGGCCATCCCAGCAGTTCAAGAACTATGTAATGGACTAGACCATATGGGGAAGCCAGCAGCTGTAATACAATTTTTGAACACCTGTATCCTTTAATTAACATAATGTTGTTTTGTTTCACAGACCATGCATGATCCCTTTTCGGAAATGTTTGCGTGACTCGATGCTCGTCTGCCACCCACATTTTGTTTCTTTGAGGTCCACTGCTGTGTTTTTTATATGATAAAGGAGGAATGTAATGTGGTCCCCCAAATGTGAGGGTGTTTAAGACAACACCCCGGCCACTGATCACCCGTTTGGTTCTACCCGTGGTCACATGACCAAAGGCATTAATAAATGGGCGGGGCGGGCTTCGGCACAGACAGTCATGCGTCAGATCCGGACCTCTGTGCGTGTGCACTGTGTAGCATGCTCTGGGCCCCGACCAGCTGTCCCGGGCCCTGGACACAATAGGTGGTGAGCTCTATCCTCTTCACATAAACAGCCCGCAAGAAGGTATACCGATCATCTGTTATAAAAATTACACCCCACCCCCATGATGCTGTAATATCAACAGGTTTGTTATGGGTTACTGCGTAGATATTTCACTAAGGAGCTGTTACGCCCAACTCCTGGGGTACAATACAAAGGTTGTATGCCAAAACCAGACAGTCTTTTTATAGCAGTTGGAGGATGCCATTCCCTCGTGGCGGAATAGGGGGCATGCTTTGAGCATCTCCAGAGAGCCTAAGGACAGCTGTGGGGTTTCCGAGGTCATGTACCAGAATGTTACAATAGTTGAGCAGAAGAAACCAGAGGTCCAAGGCAAAAGGTGGCATGGTGGCCCTTACACTGCCCTTGCTAGGGGTGAGGTAAGTATAGACAGTTTCTTTTAGAGATGGCTGTGGATCAAAGCACACTTTATATTGGATGGGGCTGTACCTTTGTCTTCAACAGGAACATTGTGCAAGGTTTATCAGTGCCATGGACAATAACTCATGTTTACTTGCCTTCCTCCTCAACCAAAGGAATGTTTTTGCAGCAACCGGTTGCAATGCATTTATCGTTGCTGCTGGCTCTGTAAGGTGCTTACCTTATTTCAGCTTATGGACGTGCAGTTCCTACTTGCCAGAGGAGGTTGGGTATAGGAGCTTCCTGCAAGGGGAATCTGCGCACAGTTTCTGTCAGAGAATTGGTGCCACATAGCTCCCTGATGCAACTGGGTGTGAAACATCCCCTGCTAAGCAATGGTGAGTACAGACAGGTCCTACCAGGTGAAACTGGGCCTTAGACAGCTCCTACCAGGGGGTTGTGAATACATATAGGTTCTGTCAGGTGAACCTAGGCACCAGACTGCTCCTGCCGGGAGGTGATGAGTACAGGTAGGCTCTGTCAGCTGAAGCTAGACCACAGACAGCTCCTGTCAGTGAATGGTGAGTGAGTACAGGTAGGTCCTGCCAGGTGAAACTAGACCCAGGAAGCTGATGCCACGGGATGATAAGTACAGGTAGGTCCTGTTAGATGGATCTAGGTGCCAGGCAGCTCTTGCCAGGGGGAGGTGGGTTCATTGTAGGCCCTGTCAGGTGAAGCTGGGCCTGAGGCAGCTCCTGTCAGGCGATGGTGAGTGAATGTAGGTGCTCTCAGGTGAAGCTAGGCCCCAGACAGCTGCTGCTGGTGGGATGATGAGTACAGCTAGGCCCTATCAACTGAAGCGAGGCCCCAGACAACTCCTGCCAGTGAATGGTGAGTACAGGTAGGTCCTGTCAGGTGAAACTAGACCCAGACAGCTCCTGCCAGGAGATGGTTGAGAGTAGGTAAGTCCTACCGTTCTGTTTGGTGAAGCTACGGGTCAGACAGCTCGTGCCATTTTTTTTTAGAGAGGGCACAAAGAGATCCCGCCAAGGTGAGGCATGGCACAGATAGCTTCTACCATGGTTTGCTGATGTCTGCAAAGAAGCTAGGCACCAAATAGGGTCTATCGGAAGAGGCTGAGTACCACAGACTGATTGTCAGGGGATGTTTTAAACAGCTGGTTTTGAGGCAAAGGGAGGTACGAGTACAGAAAGGCCCAGAGTGGGAATGAGTGGCTATGTATAGCAGCTTTTGCCACTGGAAATCGGATGCAAGGTATCCTTTGCCAGGGGTGGATAGGCACAAAACAGCATCTACCACGTAAGGGAATCTGCCAGACGAGCCCTGCAATGGGCAATGTGGTACAGATAGCTCCTACGAGGAGGCTCTGAATCTGCACAACTCCAGTCAGCACAACGTGGGTACAGACCGTTCCTGCTAAGCATGGATGTGCATCAGGCAGCTCCTGCCAGAGCAGGCCGGACACACGAAAGGTACTGCCAACGGAGCCTGCACCCAGACAGCTCATGCCCGGGCAGGCCCGACACTCGAAAGGTACTGCCAACGGAGCCTGCACCCAGACAGCTCATGCCCGGGCAGGCCCGACACTCGAAAGGTACTGCCAACGGAGCCTGCACCCAGACAGCTCATGCCCGGGCAGGCCCGACACACGAAAGGTACTGCCAACAGAGCCTGCACCCCAGACAACTCATGCCGGGGGTTGGCAGAGTTCATTCGCCTCCTCTGAGAGTTTCCCAGTGTTTCTCTTCCCTCTGTCTATTTACAATTCAGATGGGCTGCTGGGCTGAAGAATAGGGCTTTGTTTGCAGGACGAAAGCGGAAAAAATGAGGACAAAGAGAGAACTCCTCCGTCACCTTCTTCTTCACATAAAACTATAGAAAAATTCAGAGCATGATACAGATATCTTTCTCCGTTGCCTCTTTTCCTTCGTTCCTTTATGCTGTGCCCCCATTCCACTCTTTGATTTACTTCTTCCCTATTTTTTGCTTTTGCCTTTAAATCTTTCCTCCTTTCCTCCTTCCATCCTTATTCTCTGTTTGTGTTACTTTTTCATTTCAGTCTTTTATTACCACCCCTCCCTTCTCTCATTCTTTTCCCCCTCTTCTTGTCCACCCCCTCCTCTCAGTTGCATCTTTCTTTGCCCTCTGCCTACATATTTTCCCTCTCCCTCCACTTCTCCCTGTCCTGCCTCAAACTTACCATTCTATTGACATCTGTATTTTCCCGTAAAATTCACTTGCGTACCAGTTGTCACCATCAACATCTTCATGTAGCTTTTACCATACTAGAAGCCATGGACGTCAATTGCGACCCTTAGACAACCTGTTGCGGCCCCTGGTGTCTTTCTAGCGACCCCAAATGACCTGTGTCAGGAGGATACTCAGATTACTGTCAGCATTAAAATAATATTAATTACCATGGCTTCTATCAATACATGAAATTGTTGTGTGGATGGCCTCAGACTTGAAGGGCAACAGCCGTGCCACCATAAACACAGCGGTGCGGTGGAGTGCACTTGCAATATGCACTTACATCTGCGCATCTGTCTGCACATGTGTGATGTACATCATAGCAAACGTGCATACGTCCCGGGACTTGATCCTATAAAGCAAGATAGGGAGAAGGGATCATCTGAAAACAAGCATTACAAAAACAATACCCCCACTCTAGATTACTAATTGTATATGCAGATACACAAAGCAGAACATTAATCCTGTGTGCAATCATACGTCATGAACACTTTGGCCCTCATTATGACATTGGGCGTATATACCGCCTACAGCTGCGGCGACGGCCGCCAAAAGACCGTCGCCGCGGCTACCAGCCGTCCGCCGTATTATGACCGCAGACGGAATTCCGCCAGAAGGATGGCGGAAATCCGGCCGTGGCCATGCCGGCAGATGGCGGTAAGGTGGCGCTGCTGCCAGCAGCAGCGCCACGCCAGTAGACCGCCGCAGACTGTATCATGACCCATGATACAGCCTGGCAGTGTTCTGCTGGCGGACCCCCTGACAACAGGTAAGTCGGGTGCTCCGACAGGGGAAGGGGGGGGTTGTGTGTGTGGGTGTGTGTGTGTATGTCTGTGCATGAACGTTTGTGTGATGTGTGTTGTATGTGTGTGCGTATATGGATGTGTGAGTGCGTGTGTGCATGTATGTATGTCAGTGAGTGTGGATGTGTGTGTGAATGAATGCATGCATGGATGAATGTGGGTATGAGTGTGTATGCGTGTGTTCATTGGTGAGTGAAGGTGCATGTATGTCGTGGGGGGGTCTGGAGAAGGAGGAGGGTGGGGGGAAGCTAGGGGAGGGGGAGAGGAAGGGGTGCAGGGAAGACGCCTATCAGTGACAGGGAAGGAATTCCCTGTCACTGATAGTGCCTACCGCCATGTTTTCCGTGGCGGTAAGGAAGCCACAAAAACCATGGTGGTAGGCGGGGTCATAATCCAGCAGGTAGGCTAGTGACAGCCGCCGTGCTGGAGACTGAAGTCTCCAGCCCGGCGGTTGTTACCGCTATGGGCGGGCGGTGTGGTACATTGGCGGTTTGGCTTGAGCCAAACTGCCAATGTCATAATATGGAGAAAAGTACCACCAGCCTGTTGGCAGTACTTTTCTCCATATTACCGTGGTCCGCCAGGGTTGTAATCAGGGCCTTTGTCTTCAATTCCTAGTCTTACTATACACAAAATAACCTCAATGTACACAAACATGATTTAGAGTTCCATGGATAACCAATCAAATACTCACAAAAAACAACAATATAGAAACACTTATAGAGTGAAAGTCCAGGACAATAGGCCGAAAAGGAAAATAGTGCTACGCCCAAAGATATTATTGGGCTTAGTTATCATCAGTGACCCAAATAAACACTGTCAGGAACACAGTCAATGCGTGGAGACCCTTTTTTAAAAAAAAAATGCTCAAACGTACATTCTTTTCCATAAGACCATTGTTTTTGGGCCGCAAATTATTGGATGGAAGTAGGGGTGGCTCTCTACCTCTCTCACAACAACAGGTTCCTGATGGTTTTGACCTCTGTCAAAGTGGGAACAACAAAGTTAAGGAGGTCTCCATCAGGGCTCAAAGCATAGTAATCTTCTGGACTCACTAAATAAAATAAAACATTCAACTAGATGGAAAAAAAACTTGATACTTATAATAGTGTATATAGGTATTTCTCAGCTTCTCAGATCACCAATGAGTGCTTACAGACTTCCGTGAGCATATATTGATTTTCCAAATTGTACGTTTTGAAGGTCACAAAAAGTGGCAGTGACACTGCTGCCCTCTTTCTCTTTCTGCAATAATGATGTTGCAAATTGTAAGCTGATAACCTTGGCAGTTGATCAAGAAAATAGGTGTATCTGCTTTAGATGACAAAAAGAAATGTCCCCACTCCTTCCATCCCTGCTGCTAGAGCAGCACAATTCATGTCTGACAGAAAATTCCAGTCTCACTCTTCAAAAAAGTACTTGTCTCCTGTGTCTTCCTTTTAGAACATGGATGCAGGGGTGCAATACCATTAGCTGTGCAGATTCTGAGCTGTGTGATGCTACAGCTCCCTGTCTTTGTCTCACTCTCTTTCCTTCTCCTCTTTCACTCTCAGCTTCTCTGTCCCAGGTTCCCAGCCCCTCTTTTCAATCTTTCCAACTTTGTTCTCCTTCCTCTCTGGATTTTCATTCTGCTGCTCGCATTGCTCCCTCCCCTTCTCCCTCGTTCACTTTCTCATAGCTTTGCACCCCATTCTGTTTCTCATCCATTCCTGTTTCCTTTTTTTAGGTCGAGCGTAAGCATACAACCTCTTGTATACTTTTAAGTATACTTCTTCTGTGGGCTTCAAGCTATTTCATTTGTTAGTTTCAGTGTCATTTAAAAATCCTTGCTTGCTAGTAGTCAGTCATGCCTCTTTGTCCCCCCTGCTTCTGTGTGGGAGCAGGGACCAATGACTGTATAATTACGCTTTGTCCTCTTTATATGGTCTGTAGGGGACTTTTATTTACTTTGTTTCCTGGTCCTGCCAAGAGAAGCTTTCCTTTTAATTTGCAGAGCATTCTGCCTCTGAGCTTAGCTTTGAACAAGGATATAAATCAGGCTTTTATCTTGGTCACATTTGGTCTTTGTGGGCTCTCTGCACAGTCTCTCAGTTGCCTGGCTCCCGCCCTTCCTTGGCTTGGATTTTCTTTATCAAGTGTGCCTGTCTGTGTGCTGAGAGCAAGGGCAGAGGATCACTTTTAATTGCTTATAGCCTAGGCACCCAGCTCTACCAGGGCTCCACAATCTTTAGGGACAGTGCCCACTTCTGCTCCATAATAGGATCCCACTCGCAGCTCCATCAGTGCACCTCAGTTCACACACTCCAAGCCCTCAGCCGTGCCAGGGCCAGGAACCACACACAGGCTGTCTGCCAGAGCACCTTGGTTCTTGCAGTCAGTACACTCTGTTGCTCCAGTACTGGGACCTCAGTCACAGCTCCATCAGGGCACCACTGTTCACACACTCCAAGTCCTCAGCCGTGCCGGGAACGCCACACATGTTGTCTGCCAGAGTACCTCAGTTCTTGCAATCAGTAGACTCTGCTGCTTCAGTACTGGGACCTTGGCTGCAGCTCCATTAGTGCATGGAAGTTCACACACTCCAAGCCCTCAGCCTTGCAGTGCCAGAAACGCCACTCACACTGTCTTCCAGAGCACCTCAGTTCTTTTAGTCAGTATACTCTGCTGCTCCAGTACTGGGACCTCAGCCTCAGCTCCATCAGTGCACAGCAGTTCACACACTCCAAGCCCTCAGCCGTGCCAGTGCCAGGAACCCCACACACGCTGTCTGCCGGAGCCCCTCAGTTCTTACAGTCAGTACACTGTGCTGCTCCAGTACTGGGACTTTGGGCGCAGTTCCATCAGTGCATGGCAGTTCACGCACTCTAAGCCATCAGCTGTGCCAATGCCAGGAACCCCACACACGCTGCTTGCCAGAGCACCTCAGTTCTTCCACTCAGTACACTCTGCTGCTCCAGGCTATAAATATTGGTCACATTTGGTCTTCCTGAATGTCCCATACAGAGGCCCTGCCCTCATATGTAACCTGATGTTACCTAGGAAACTTTTGTATGGTGTCCCTGCTCTGTCAGCTCTGCTACCCACATGCAGCTCAGCCAAAGCACTCAGAGCCCACTGATGTTCCAGTGCTGAGACATCACCCTGTTCTACCAAGGCCCAACAATCCTCAGAGACAGTGCTCAATTCTACTCCATACTGGTAGCTCCATCAGTGCACCTCAGTTCACACAGTTCAAGCCCTCAGCTGTGCCAGTGTCAGAACCCCACACGCTGTCTGCCAGAGCACCTCAGTTCATACAGTCAGTATACACGGCTGTTCCAGTACTGGTACCTTCGGCGCAGATCCATCAGTTCACCTCAGTTCACACACTCCAAGCCCCTCAGCTGTGTCAGAACCCCACACACACTGTCTGCCAAAGCACCTTACACACTGCTGTTCCAGTATTGGGACCTCGGGTGCAGCTCCATCAGCGCATCTCAGTTCACACACTCCAAGCTGTGCCAGAACTCCACACACACTGTCTCCCAGAGCACCTCAGTTCTTACAGTCATTACACACTGCTGTTCCAGTACTGGGACCTCGGGGCGCAGCTCTATCAGTGCACCTCAGTTCACATACTCTAAGGCCCTCAGTTGTGCCCATGCCACAACCCCACACACGTTGTCACCAGAGCACCTCAGTTCTTACAGCCAGTACACAGTGCTGTTCCAGTACTGGGACCTTGGGCGCACCTCCATCAGAGCACCTCAGTTCACACACTCCAAGCCCCTGAGCAATGCCAGTGCCTGGAAGCCCACACATGCTGTCTGCCAGAGCACCTCAGTTCTTGCAGTCAGTACACTCTGCTGCTCCAGTGCTGGGACCTCAGGTGCAGCTCCATCAGTGCACCGCAGTTCGCATACTCCAAGTCCTCAGCCATGTGTAGGAGGCTGGACTGGCTTGTAGTGAGTACCTAGGGGTACTTGCACCTTGCACCAGGTCCAGTTATCCCTTATTAGTGTATAGGGTGTCTAGCAGCTTAGGCTGATAGATAATGGTAGCTTAGCAGAGCAGCTTAGGCTGAACTAGGAGACGAGTGAAGCTCCTACAGTACCACTAGTGTCATATGCACAATATCATAAGAAAACACAATACACAGATATACTAAAAATAAAGGTATTTTTATGACAATATGCCAAAAGTATCTCAGTGAGTACCCTCAGTATGAGGATAGCAAATATACACAAGATATATGTACACAATACCAAAATATGCAGTAATAGTATTAGAAAACAGTGCAAACAATGTATAGTTACAATAGGATGCAATGGGGACACATAGGGATAGGGGCAACACAAACCATATACTCCAAAAGTGGAATGCGAACCACGAATGGACCCCAAACCTATGTGACCTTGTAGAAGGTCGCTGGGACTATTAGAAAATAGTAAGGGTTAGAAAAATAGCCCACCCCAAATCATGCGGTTAGGGTTTTTGGATGCTGCTGTGGCCCAGGAGGAACCAGGATGTCGCCAATTGCGTCTGGGGACAGAGGGGGCGTCGAGCAAGACAAGGAGCCCTCTCAGAAGCAGGCAGCACCCGCAGAAGTGCCAGAACAGGCACTACGAAGATGCGTGAAACAGTGCTCACCCAAAGTCGCACAAAGGAGTCCCACGTCGCCGGAGGACAACTTAGGAAGTCGTGCAATGCAGGTTAGAGTGCCGTGGACCCAGGCTTGGCTGTGCACAAAGGATTTCTGCCGGAAGTGCACAGAGGCCGGAGTAGCTGCAAAAGTCGCGGTTCCCAGCAATGCAGTCTGGCGTGAGGAGGCAAGGACTTACCTCCACCAAACTTGGACTCAAGAGTCACTGGACTGTGGGAGTCACTTGGACAGAGTTGCTGGATTCAAGGGACCTCGCTCGTCGTGCTGAGAGGAGACCCAGGGTTCCGGTGATGCAGTTCTTTGGTGCCTGCGGTTGCAGGGGGACGATTCCGTCGACCCACGGGAGATTTCTTCGGAGCTTCTAGTGCAGAGAGGAGGCAGACTACCCCCACAGCATGCACCACCTGGAAAACAGTTGAGAAGGCGGCAGGATCAGCGTTACAGAGTTGCAGTAGTCGTCTTCGCTACTTTGTTGCAGTTTTGCAGGCTTCCAGCGCGGTCAGCAGTCGATTCCTTGGCAGAAGGTGAAGAGAGAGATGCAGAGGAACTCGGATGAGCTCCTGCATTTGTTTCCAAGGAATCCCCAAAGACAGAGACCCTAAATAGCCAGAAAAGAGGGTTTGGCTACCTAGGAGAGAGGATAGGCTAGCAACACCTGAAGGAGCCTATCAGAAGGAGTCTCTGACGTCACCTGCTGGCCCTGGCCACTCAGAGCAGTCCAGTGTGCCAGCAGCACCTCTGTTTCCAAGATGGCAGAGGTCTGGAGCACACTGGAGGAGCTCTGGGCACCTCCCAGGGGAGGTGCAGGTCAGAGGAGTGGTCACTCCCCTTCCCTTTGTCCATTTTCGCGCCAGAGCAGGGCTGAGGGGTCCCTGAACCGGTGTAGACTGGCTTATGCAGAAATGGGCACCATGTGTGCCCATGAAAGCATTTCCAGAGGCTGGGGGAGGCTACTCCTCCCCTGCCTTCACACCATTTTCCAAAGGGAGAGGGTGTAACACCCTCTCTCAGAGGAAGTCCTTTGTTCTGCCATCCTGGGCCAGGCCTGGCTGGACCCCAGGAGGGCAGAAGCCTGTCTGAGGGGTTGGCAGCAGCAGCAGCTGCAGTGAAACCCCGGGAAAGGCAGTTTGGCAGTGCCAGGGTCTGTGCTAGAGACCCGTGGGATCATGGGATTGCACCAACAATGCCAGGATGGCATAGAGGGGGCAATTCCATGATCTTAGACATGTTACATGGCCATATTCGGAGTTACCATTGTGAAGCTACACATAGGTAGTGATCTATATGTAGTGCATATATGTAGTGCACGCGTGTAATGGTGTCCCCGCACTCACAAAGTCCGGGGAATTGGCCCTGAACAATGTGGGGGCACCTTGGCTAGTGCCAGGGTGCCCTCACACTAAGTAACTTAGCACCCAACCTTTACCAGGTAAAGGTTAGACATATAGGTGACTTATAAGTTACCTAAGTGCAGTGTAAAATGGCTGTGAAATAACGTGGACGTTATTTCACTCAGGCTGCAGTGGCAGGCCTGTGTAAGAATTGTCAGAGCTCCCTATGGGTGGCAAAAGAAATGCTGCAGCCCATAGGGATCTCCTGGAACCCCAATACAATACATGGAACCTCAGTACCATATACTAGGGAATTATAAGGGTGTTCCAGTAAGCCAATGTAAATTGGTAAAATTGGTCACTAGCCTGTTAGTGACAATTTGAAAGAAATGAGAAAGCATAACCACTGAGGTTCTGATTAGCAGAGCCTCAGTGAGACAGTTAGTCATAACACAGGTAACACATTCAGGCACACTTAGGAGCACTGGGGCCCTGACTAGCAGGGTCCCAGTGACACATACAACTAAAACAACATATATACAGTGAAAAATGGGGGAACATGCCAGGCAAGATGGTACTTTCCTACACAACCCCCCCCCCCCCAAACGAAGGACAATAAGACTAGCCATGACCTGATGAGTCTTCATTGTCTAAGTGGAAATATCTGGAGAGTCCATCTGCATTGGAGTGGCTACTCCCAGGTCTATGTTCCACTGTATAGTCCATTCCCTGTAGGGATATGGACCACCTCAATAATTTAGGATTTTCACCTTTCATTTGTTTTAGCCAAAGTAGAGGTTTGTGGTCTGTCTGAACAATGAAGTGAGTGCCAAACAGGTATGGCCTCAACTTCTTCAGTGCCCAGACCACAGCAAAGGCCTCCCTCTCAATGGCAGACCAACGCTTTTCTCTAGGGGTCAACCTCCTACTAATAAAAGCAACAGGTTGATCCTGGCCCTCAGAATTAAGTTGTGATAGGACTGCCCCTACTCCTAATTCAGATGCATCAGTTTGGACACAGAATTTTTTAGAGTAACAAGGGCTTTTCAGGACAGGTGCAGAGCACATGGCCTGCTTCAGCTCCTCAAAAGCTTTCTGACAGCTAGTTGTCCATAATACCTTTTTAGGCATTTTCTTGGATGTGAGGTCATTAAGAGGGGCTGCAATGGAGCCATAGTTCTTAATGAACCTCCTGTAATATCCAGTGAGGCCTAAAAAGGCTCTCACCTGGGTCTGAGTGGTAGGGGGAACCCAATCTTTAATAGCTTGGATTTTACCCTGAAGTGGTGCAATCTGGTCTCCACCAACCAGGTGTCCCAGATAAACCACCTTCCCCTGCCCTATCTGGCACTTTGAAGCCTTGATAGTGAGGCCTGCCTTTTTCAGGGCCTCTAAAACTTTCCATAGGTGGACCAGGTGATCATCCCAACTGGAGCTAAAGACAGCTATATCGTCCAGATATGCTGCACTAAAAGCTTCCAGCCCTTGCAGGACTGTATTCACCAACCTCTGAAAAGTGGCAGGTGCATTTTTCAATCCAAAAGGCATTACTGTGAATTGGTAATGGCCTCCAATGGTTGAAAATGCAGTTTTAGCTTTTGCATCTTCTGATAATTTGATCTGCCAATACCCTGCAGTCAAGTCAAAAGTGCTTAGATACTTGGCAGATGCCAGTGTATCTATGAGCTCATCTGCCCTGGGTATAGGGTGAGCATCAGTTTTGGTTACCTGGTTGAGACCTCTGTAGTCAACACAAAACCGCATTTCCTTCTTTCCATCCTTGGAATGAGGTTTTGGTACAAGTACCACAGGAGAAGCCCATGGACTTTCAGAGTGCTCAACCACTCCCAGTTCTAACATTTTCTGCACCTCTTGCTTTATGCAGTCTCTGACATGGTCAGGCTGCCTATAGATCTTACCTTTGACAGGCAAGCTGTCTCCAGTATCTATAGTGTGCTCACACCAAGAAGTGGTACCTGGCACAGTAGAGAAGAGTTTCAGAAAACTGACCCAGGAGATTTATGCAATGGTCTCTCTGCTCAGCAGTGAGACAATCAGCCAAAACTACACCTTCCACTAGAGCATCTTGCTCTGTGGAAGAGAAGAGATCAGGGAGAGGGTCACTCTCTTCTTCCTGTTCCTCATCAGTTGCCATGAGCAGGGTGAGATCAGCCCTGTCATAGTAGGGTTTCAGGCGATTGACATGGAGCACCCTAAGGGGACTCCTGGCAGTGCCTAAGTCAACTAAGTAGGTGACTTCACCCTTTTTTTCCACAATAATGTGGGGTCCACTCCATTTATCTTGGAGTGCTCTTGGGGCCACAGGCTCCAAGACCCACACTTTCTGCCCTGGTTGGTACTGAACCAAAACAGCCTTCTGGTCATGCCATTGCTTTTGGAGCTCTTGGCTGGCCTGAAGGTTTTTACTGGCCTTTTTCATGTACTCAGCCATCCTTGATCTGAGGCCAAGTACATAGTCCACTATGTCTTGCTTTGGAGCTTTTAAAGGTTGTTCCCAACCCTCCTTGACAAGTGTTAGAGAACCTCTTACTGGGTGTCCAAAGAGGAGTTCAAAGGGGCTGAAGCCCACTCCTTTCTGGGGTACCTCCCTGTAAGCAAAAAGGAGGCATGGTAAAAGGATATCCCATCTCCTGCGGAGTTTTTCAGGGAGTCCCATAATCATGCCTTTGAGAGTTTTGTTAAATCTCTCCACCAGTCCATTTGTTTGTGGATGATAGGGTGTAGTGAACTTGTATGTCACACCACACTCCTTCCACATGGCCTTTAAGTAAGCAGACATGAAATTGCTTCCCCTGTCTGATACTACCTCCTTTGGGAAGCCCACCCTGGAAAATATTCCCAGGAGGGCCTTTGCCACTGCAGGTGCTGTAGTGGTCCTTAGAGGAATTGTTTCAGGATATCTTGTAGCATGGTCCACTACCACCAAGATAAACCTATTGCCTGAAGCAGTAGGAGGGTCAAGGGGGGCAACTATGTCAACCCCTACCCTCTCAAAGGGAACCCCAACCACAGGCAGTGGAATAAGGGGTGCCTTTGGGGTGCCACCTGTCTTGCCACTGGCTTGCCAGGTTTCACAGGACTTACAAAATTCTTTTGTGTCCTCAGACATTCTAGGCCAATGAAACAAGGGAACAAGCCTGTCCCAAGTTTTCATTTGTCCTAGATGTCCAGCTAAGGGAATGTCGTGGGCTAAAGTTAGGAGGAACTTTCTGTACTCCTGAGGGATCACTAACCTCCTGGCAGTTCCAGGTTTAGGATCCCTTGCTTCAGTGTACAAGAGGTTGTCCTCCCAGTAAACTCTGAGAGTCACTGACATCCCCCTTTGCTTGTTTGACAGCTGGCTGTCTTAGACCCTCTAGTGTGGGACAGGTATGCTGTGCCACACTCAGCTCCTCCCTGGCAGGCCCCCCTTCACCCAAAAGCTCAGCAGTGTCTGCTTCCAGCTCCTCTGGTGTAGGTTCTGCACAGGGTGGAAATTCTTCTTCCTCAGAAGTAGAATCCACTGTAGAGGGAGGGATAGTAGGTAGTGCTTTACTTCTACCAGCCCTAGCTTTAGGGAGCACTTGGTCCATTGTTCCAGGATCCAAGTCACCCTGTCCTTTTTGCTTTTTGGCCTGAGCCCTGGTTAAAGCACAAATATGCCCTGGGATGCCCAGCATTGCTGCATGGGCCTCCAACTCCACATCTGACCAAGCTGATGTCTCCAAATCATTTCCTAGTAGACAGTCTACAGGTAAATCTGAGGCTACCACAACTTTCTTTGGACCAGTAACCCCCCCCCAGTTGAGATTTACAACAGCCATGGGGTGGCTAAGTGTGTTGTTGGGAGCATCGGTTACTTGCTACTGGTGACCAAGTAGGTGTTGTTCAGGGTGGACCAGTTTCTCTATTACCATAGTAACACTGGCACCAGTGTCCCTGTAGGCCTGAACTTCAACACCATTTATTAGGGGTAGTTGCTTGTACTTATCCATGGTAAGGGGACAAGCAACCAAGGTGGCTAAATCAATGGCCCCCTCAGAGACTAACACAGCCTCTGTGGTCTCCCTAATCAGACCAACCCCAACTAAGTTACCAAAAGTGAGCCCAGCTACTCCCTTGGATTGGCTATTAGTAGGTTTGCTCCCACCACCACTGCTATTAGTAGGGACACTAGGTGTAGCAGTAGGGGTTGTAGTGGTAGGAGGCTTGGTGCTTTTCTTTGGACAACTGGGATCTGTTGTCCAATGGCCTTTTATTTTACATAAATAGCACCATGGTTTCTTTTCTTTGTTTTGATTAGAAGAGGATTTGGGCCCACCACCCCCACCAGAGTGTTTTTGTGGGCCTGATGAAGACTATTTTTTAGATTTGTCCCCACCCTTGTCAGAAGACTTACCATCCTTCTTCGTGTTGCCATCTTTGTCACCCCCTGTATGAACATTTCTGTTCACCCTTGTTCTGACCCATTTGTCTGCCTTCTTTCCCAATTCTTGGGGAGAGGTCAGATCAGAGTCCACCAAGTACTGGTGCAACAAATCAGACACACAATTATTAAGAATATGCTCTCTCAGGATCAAGTTATACAGGCTGTCATAATCAGTAACTTTACTGTCATGTAACCACCCCTCCAAGGCCTTCACTGAATGGTCAATGAAATCAACCCAGTCTTGTGAAGACTCCTTTTTGGTCTCTCTGAACTTTATCCTGTATTGTTCAGTGGTTAAGCCATAACCATCCAGGAGTGCATTCTTAAGAACTTTGAAATTATTGGCATCACTTTCTTTCACAGTAAGGAGCCTATCCCTACCCTTTCCACTAAATGATAGCCATAGGATAGCAGCCCACTGCCTTTGAGGGACGTCCTGTACAACACAGGCCCTCTCAAGTGCAGCAAACCACTTGTTAATGTCATCCCCCTCCTTATAAGGGGGAACTATCTTGTGCAGATTCCTAGAATCATGCTCTTTTGCAGGATGACTATTGGGAATACTGCTGCTGCCACCATGGGTTTCAAAACCCAGCTTCTGTCTTTCCCTTTCCACTTCTAAAGACTGTCTATCCAAATCCAGCTGTTGCTGCTTGAGCTTCAGTCTGGTTTGTTCCACTCTCAATCTATTGAGCTCCCTTTCTAACAATCTGTCATCAGGGTGGGTGGGTGGGACATTCTTTGAAACAGAAGTATGGTGAGAATGTACAGAAGGAGAACCATCCCTTACAGAGGGCATCCTAACAGCTTGGTTAACAGAAACATCACTTCTACTATGATGTGAAGCAACACTCTTGCCCTGATGTGAGACAACACTATCAGTATGGTGTGACTCCACCTCAGTACCAACTATGCTAGGCTGTCTTGTAATGGGCAGGCTAGGAAGTTTCTTTCCTGAATCTTTTTCTAGGGGAGTCCCTGGATCAGATTGGGAACCATTAGCTACTTTTTCAACAGATGGGGCGCCTCTGGCCTTATCCTGTTCTATAAGCATGTTAACCAACAGTACTCTGGGGGGATTCTTACCTACACTTATACCTCTTTCTATGCAGAGACTCCTTGCTCCTTTCCAGCTAAGGTGATCATATGCAAGTTTGGACAGATCAACAGTTTGGCCTGTGCCAGACATTTTAGAAAGAGTTAAGTGATAGAAAAAGGATAAAAAGTTTGTCAGAACTTTTTAGAAAGACAGAAAAAAAACTTTTTGAACTTTTTAAGACTTTTTAGAAAGTTTAGAAGTACTTTTCAGCACTTTAGAAAAGAAGTGAGAAAAGAAATGCAAAACTTTTTGGTTAGGTGTACATACACTGAACTTGTTTTGTATATTTTTCTCTTATGAAAAGTACAATGACAAAAGTGGTAAGTAGTTACAGAGCACTTATCCCACCACTGCACAACCAATGTAGGAGGCTGGACTAGCTTGTAGTGAGTACCTAGGGGTACTTGCACCTTGCACCAGGTCCAGTTATCCCTTATTAGTGTATAGGGTGTCTAGCAGCTTAGGCTGATAGATAATGGTAGCTTAGCAGAGCAGCTTAGGCTGAACTAGGAGACGAGTGAAGCTCCTACAGTACCACTAGTGTCATATGCACAATATCATAAGAAAACACAATACACAGATATACTAAAAATAAAGGTACTTTATTTTTATGACAATATGCCAAAAGTATCTCAGTGAGTACCCTCAGTATGAGGATAGCAAATATACACAAGATATATGTACACAATACCAAAATATGCAGTAATAGTATTAGAAAACAGTGCAAACAATGTATAGTTACAATAGGATGCAATGGGGACACATAGGGATAGGGGCAACACAAACCATATACTCCAAAAGTGGAATGCGAACCACGAATGGACCCCAAACCTATGTGACCTTGTAGAGGGTTGCTGGGACTATTAGAAAATAGTAGGGGGTTAGAAAAATAGCCCACCCCAAGACCCTGAAAAGTGAGTGCAAAGTGCACTAAAGTTCCCCAAAGGACATAGAAGTCGTGATAGGGGAATTCTGCAGGAAAGACACAAACCAGCAATGCAACAACGATGGATTTCCAGTCGAGGGTACCTGTGGAACAAGGGGACCAAGTCCAAAAGTCACAAGCAAGTCGGAGATGGACAGATGACCAGGAAATGCCAGCTGTGGGTGCAAAGAAGCTGCTACTGGACAGTAGAAGCTGAGGATTCTGCAGGAACGACAAGGGCTAGAGACTTCCCCTTTGGAGGATGGATCCCCCACGCCGTAGAGAGTCGTGCAAAAGTGTTTTCCTGCTGAAAGACCGCCAACAAGCCTTGCTAGTTGCAAATCATGCAGTTAAGGTTTTTGGATGCTGCTGTGGCCCAGGAGGGACCAGGATGTCGCCAATTGCGTCTGGGGACAGAGGAGGCGTCGAGCAAGACAAGGAGCTCTCTCAGAAGCAGGCAGCACCCGCAGAAGTGTCAGAACAGGCACTACAAAGATGCGTGAAACGGTGCTCACCCGAAGTCGCACAAAGGAGTCCCACGTCGCCGGAGGACAACTTAGGAAGTCGTGCAATGCAGGTTAGAGTGCCGTGGACCCAGGCTTGGCTGTGCACAAAGGATTTCCGCCGGAAGTGCACAGAGGCCGGAGTAGCTGCAAAAGTCGCGGTTCCCAGCAATGCAGTCTGGCGTGGGGAGGCAAGGACTTACCTCCACCAAACTTGGACTGAAGAGTCACTGGACTGTGGGAGTCACTTGGACAGAGTTGCTGGATTCAAGGGACCTCGCTCGTTGTGCTGAGAGGAGACCCAGGGTACCGGTGATGCAGTTCTTTGGTGCCTGCGGTTGCAGGGGGACGATTCAGTCGACCCACTGGAGATTTCTTCGGAGCTTCTAGTGCAGAGAGGAGGCAGACTACCCCCACAGCATGCACCACCAGGAAAACAGTCGAGAAGGCGGCAGGATCAGCGTTACAGAGTTGCAGTAGTCGTCTTCGCTACTTTGTTGCAGTTTTGCAGGCTTCCAGCGCGGTCAGCAGTCGATTCCTTGGCAGAAGGTGAAGAGAGAGATGCAGAGGAACTCGGATGAGCTATTGCATTCGTTATCTAAGGAATCCCCAAAGACAGAGACCCTAAATAGCCAGAAAAGAGGGTTTGGCTACCTAGGAGAGAGGATAGGCTAGCAACACCTGAAGGAGCCTATCAGAAGGAGTCTCTGACGTCACCTGCTGGCCCTGGCCACTCAGAGCAGTCCAGTGTGCCAGCAGCACCTCTGTTTCCAAGATGGCAGAGGTCTGGAGCACACTGGAGGAGCTCTGGGCACCTCCCAGGGGAGGTGCAGGTCAGGGGAGTGGTCACTCCCCTTCCCTTTGTCCAGTTTCGCGCCAGAGCAGGGCTGAGGGGTCCCTGAACCGGTGTAGACTGGCTTATGCAGAAATGGGCACCATGTGTGCCCATGAAAGCATTTCCAGAGGCTGGGGGAGGCTACTCCTCCCCTGCCTTCACACCATTTTCCAAAGGGAGAGGGTGTAACACCCTCTCTCAGAGGAAGTCCTTTGTTCTGCCATCCTGGGCCAGGCCTGGCTGGACCCCAGGAGGGCAGAAGCCTGTCTGAGGGGTTGGCAGCAGCAGCAGCTGCAGTGAAACCCCGGGAAAGGCAGTTTGGCAGTGCCAGGGTCTGTGCTAGAGACCCGTGTGATCATGGGATTGCACCAACAATGCCAGGATGGCATAGAGGGGGCAATTCCATGATCTTAGACATGTTACATGGCCATATTCGGAGTTACCATTGTGAAGCTACACATAGGTAGTGACCTATATGTAGTGCACGTGTGTAATGGTGTCCCCGCACTCACAAAGTCCGGGGAATTGGCCCTGAACAATGTGGGGGCACCTTGGCTAGTGCCAGGGTTCCCTCACACTTAGTAACTTAGCACCCAACCTTTACCAGGTAAAGGTTAGACATATAGGTGACTTATAAGTTACCTAAGTGCAGTGTAAAATGGCTGTGAAATAACGTGGACGTTATTTCACTCAGGCTGCAGTGGCAGGCCTGTGTAAGAATTGTCAGAGCTCCCTATGGGTGGCAAAAGAAATGCTGCAGCCCATAGGGATCTCCTGGAACCCCAATACCCTGGGTTCCTCAGTACCATATACTAGGGAATTATAAGGGTGTTCCAGTAAGCCAATATAAATTGGTAAAATTGGTCACTAGCCTGTTAGTGACAATTTGAAAGAAATGAGAGAGCATAACCACTGAGGTTCTGATTAGCAGAGCCTCAGTGAGACAGTTAGTCATAACACAGGTAACACATTCAGGCACACTTATGAGCACTGGGGCCCTGACTAGCAGGGTCCCAGTGACACATACAACTAAAACAACATATATACAGTGAAAAATGGGGGTAACATGCCAGGCAAGATGGTACTTTCCTACATCATGCCAGTGACCCCACACATGCTGTCTGCCAGAGCACCTCAGTTCTTGCAGTCAGAACACTCGGCTACTCCAGTACTGGGACCTCGGGCGCAGCTCCATCGGTGCACAGCAGTTCACACACTCCAAGCCATCAGCCGTGCTACTGCCAGGAACCCCACACATGCTGTCTGCCAGAGCACCTCAGTTCTTGCAGTCAGTACACTACACTGCTCCAGTACTGGGACCTCGGGCGCAGCTCCATCAGTGCACAGCAGTTCACACACTCCAAGCTCTCAGCCGTGCCAGTGCCAGGAACTCCACACACACTGTCTGCCAGGGCACCTCAGTTCTTGCAGTCAGTACACTCTGCTGCTCCAGTACTGGGACCTCGGGCACAGCTCCATCAGGGCACTGCAGTTCACACACTCCAAGCTCTCAGCCGTGCCAGTGCCAGGAGCCCCACACACGCTGCCTGCCAGAGCACCTCAGTTCTTGCAGTCAGTAGACTCTGCTGCTCCAGTACTAGGACCTCGTGTGCAGCTCCATCTGTGCACTGCAGTTCACACACTCTAAGCCCTCAGCCGTGCCAGTGCCAGGAACCCTACACACACTGTCTACCAGAGCACCTCAGTTGTTGCAGTCAGTACACTCTGGTGCTTCAGTAATGGGACCTCAGGTGCAGCACCATCAGTGCACCACAGTTCACACACTCCAAGCCCTCAGCCATGCCAGTGCCAGGAACCCCACACAAGCTGTCTGCCAGAGCACCTCAGTTCTTGCAGTCAGTACACTCTGCTGCTTCAGTGCTAGGACCTCAGACGTAGCTCCATCTGTGCATTGTAGTTCACACACTCCAAGCCCTCAGCCGTGCCACTGCCCAGGAACCGCACACGTGCTGTCTGCCAGAAAACCTCAGTTCTTGCAGTCAGTGCACTCTGCTGCTCCAGTACTGGGACCTGGGGCACAGCACCATCAATGCACCACAGTTCACACACTCCAAGCCCTCAGCCGTGCCAGGGCCAGGAACCACACACAGGCTGTCTGCCAGAGCACCTCAGTTCTTGCAGTCAGTATACTCTGCTGCTTCAGTACTGGGACTTCGGGCACAGCTCCATCAGTGCACTGCAGCACACACACTATAAGCCCTCAGCGTGCCAGTGCTAGGAACCCCACACACGCTGTCTGCCAGAACACCTCAGTTCTTCCAGTCAGCACACTCTGCTGCTCCAGTAGTGGGACCTCACGTGCAACTCCATCAGGGCACCGCAGTTCACACATTCCAAGCCCTCAGGCATGCCAGTGCCAGTAGCCCCACACACGCTGTCTACCAGAGCACCTCAGTTGTTGCAGTCAGTACACTCTGCTGCTCCAGTAGTGGACCTCGGGCACAGCTCCATCTGTGCACTGCAGTTCGCACACTCCAAGCCCTCAGCCATGCCAGTACCAGGAACCCCACACGTGCTGTCTGCCAAAAAACCTCAGTTCTTGCAGTCAGTGCACTCTGCTGCTCCAGTACTGGGACCTGGGGCACAGCACCATCAGTGCACCACAGTTCACAAACTCCAAGCCCTCAGCCGTGCCAGGGCCAGGAACCACACACAGGCTGTCTGCCAGAGCACCTCAGTTCTTACACTCATTACACACTGCTGTTCCAGTACTGGGACCTCGGGCAGCTCCATCAGTGCACCTCAGTTCACACACTCTAAGCCCCTCAGCCGTGCCTGTGCCACAACCCCACACACTGTCTGCCAGAGCACTTAATTTCTTACAGTCAGTACACACTGATGTTCCAGTACTGTGACCTTGGGCGCAGCTCTTTTAGTGAACCTCAATTTACACACTCCAAGCCCCTCAGTTGTGCCCGTGCCAGAACCCCACACACAGTATCTGCCAGAGCACCTCACTTCTTCCAGTCAGTACGCACTGCTGTTCCAGTGTTGGGAGCTTAGGCGCAGCTCCATCAGTGTACCTCAGTTCACACACTCCAAGCTCCTCAGCCGTGCCAGTACCAGAACCCCACACACGCTGTCTGCCAGAGCACCTCAGTTCTTACAGTCAGTACACACAGCTGTTCCAGTACTGGGGCCTCGGGCGCAGCTCCATCAGTGCACCTCAGTTCACACACTCCAATCCCCTCAGCTGTACCTGTGCCAGAACCCCACACGTGCCGTCTGCCAGAGCACCTCAGTTCTTACAGTCAGTACACTCTGCTATTCCAGTACTGGGACCTCAGGTGCAGCTCCATCAGTGCAGCTCAGTTCACACACTCCAAGCCCTCAGCCGTGCCAGAACCCCACACATGCTGTCTGCCAGAGCACCTCAGTTCTTAAAGTCAGTACTCTCTGCTGTTCCAGTACTAGGACCTTGGGCGCAGCTCCATCAGTGCAACTCAGTTTTACCCCGGCAAGGTCATTTCCTTTCCTATAATGGGAGTGCGCTCACATACAGTTCCATTAAAGCAGCTCAATTCTAATATTCAGTCCCACTGGCAAGCCAATACTGGACCCAAAAGAGCAAAACACAGCTCAGCCAGTGGACCTCAAGTCTAACATCCAACACCACTGTTGATGGGAACTACCACAGCTGCACCAGAATCCATCAATTCTAACATTCAGTGCACATTTCTTCTCAGTACTAAAGCTCACTCACACCCCCTTCAGGACTCCTTGCTTCTGTGGTTCAGAGGCAATGCCACTTCCATACTGGGCATCACTTGCAGCTTCACCAGGGCACCTCCAGGTTAACACTCAGCAACACTGGCACACCAATACTAAGTTCCACACATAGCTCCATTAACATACCTCACTTATGACCTTGTGTGCCCGTTGCTATTCCAGTACTGCAGCCCACAGACAACTCTGTCAGTGCACCTCAAGCCTAACCTGCAGCACCCCATTATTCCAATACCATGAATTACACGGCGCTCTGTTTCTCATTCCTCCCTGCTGCCTTTCTGTTATTCCAGCACTGGGCCGGGACACAGCTGTGTCTATACCCCCCAGTCCTGATCTGAAGTGCCCCAATATTGCTGTATTGGGGTTCACATACAACTCTGCTAATGCACCTCCTGCTGTTCTGCAGTCCTCCCTGCTGCTCCTCACTCTGACTTCTGTTTGAGGCCCTGGGGGAGCCAATTAAATCTAGTCTTAGATGCCATCTTTATTTGGGAGGGCCTGTTTCACCTATCTCACTCCGTTCTTTCCCTTACTCTGTTTACTCTCAATGTTTTCTTTCTCCTCGGATTTCTCTCTCCAGCTCTTAGAATCCACACATTAATAGTTTTGCTCTTTCTTTCAAATGTTTTTTTCTACTCCTCTCCCTTATTTCACTCTTTCTCTTGCTACCTCCTCTTTCAAACTCGCAAAAACTTGGTTATTTCTTTCCTTGTTTCTTCTATTTTTTCTTCATCAGGCATTCGTTCTTTCACTATTTTTTCTCTTCCCTTCATTCTTTCTTTGTCTTTTTTATTTGTTCTTTCCTTTGACACGGTATGCATCCTTTCTCTTTTAAAAAAAAATCTTTATTCCTTCCATTCTCTGGTGTTTTTCTTATCTTTATCTGTCAATTCATGTTTTTTCCCGTCTGTATGTTAATGCCACAAGTTACTTGTCGGTACCAAAGTGTCAAAGTGGTTTTTCCATTCTGTGTCAGTGGGAAATGTGTCAGTACACACATGCCCTGGTTTTTTCGCTGCTTGTTTCTCTCACTATCTCTCTTTTATTCTCTAATGTTCATTTTTTTTCTTTCTTCTTACACGTCTTTCATTATTTTTTCCTCTATCTTTCGTTCGCTAGCTTTCTTCCCTCTTTTCTTTTGTCTCACATGTTTGCTCTATTTCTTGTCTTAGTTATGTTTCCATTTTCTCGTTCTTTCTTTCACTTCTTTCTTTTATTTCTTTGTGACCCCTTCTCTTTCTTCCTTTTGTCTGTTGTATTCCTTTTCACTTCTTTTTTTCTACCCCATCTGCTTACTCTCCTGAGGCCTAGTTATCAATGGAGCAATGGGTGCAGTGGCACCAGGGCCCAGAGACCTATGGAACTCACTCAACTCTAATTACTGCTGTATTTCCCTGCCGAAACTGCAGTCAACCATTTTCGTTTTTACTCCAGGGCCCATGACACCATTACTACGTCACTTTCCCTCTCCATCTTCACTCCTGACTCCCTCTTTCCTTTCACCCTCCAATCCGCTCCAAATTATATTTTTGTTATGGTGTTTTAAGTATTACACTCTAATGCCAAAAGTCTATTTCTGATAAAGGTTTATATGCTAATTGTATATGTTTTAAGATAGAGGAAGAAGGTAGATGGAAGTGCTTTAGTTAAATTCTGAGCCACTAGAATTATATGGCAGGAAAAAACGAAATAACGAGGCAGGGTTGACCAATTTATGTGGCAAGAAAAGTCCAGTTATGAATTTACAATGCCAATAGCTCTAACTCAAGAAAATGCGAGACCTACTGCATTGCAAATGCTTGTACCCCTTGTGTGCCTTTATATAGGCGCAGAAATCTGAGGTAACTTGCCCTACACTGATCACTGCAATTATTTAATACAACTGTACATTGAGGTCTACCAGTGTTCTGGCCTCTCACCAGTGGCAACCACTGTTTATAATTATTACTCAACTTAATCTTACCCATCAGCCTCAGAAGAATCAAAGTATGAGTTGTCCCACATAGATGTACCTCTCAGGGCCCTTTTGCTAATAGATTCATCCTTAACAGGTCTTTTCCTAAGGGTGAAGCATACATACGTAGATTCCATTCAACCACGGTTGGCGAGGTCCTTAGTTATGGAACTGCGTTTCGGAGTTCTTAAAATAAATACACATACAGCAGAGTGGAAAAAGGGCTCCGACATTGGGGCCTTATGTGAACTGTGCACTAATTGTTCTGTTGAAGATATCAAACATGTTCTATTTTTCTGTCCAATGTATGCAAAACCTAGACATACATGGATTACCAGCACTGTGTCTTACCCTTGGTTTCCGCACATTTGAACCAGCTCTTAGATTATTTTTAACCAATACTTCACCTTTCATTATCTTTGGCCTGAGCAGATTTTCGCACTTTACATGCATGCATAGAAAGATTTAAGGTAAAGAGTTTTAATTCTTTTTGGCATATGTTGGGGTCACTGAGCTGATGTTTTATTTAAAGTATCTGTATTACTTTTTGTTATGTGCATATTAGTTTATATTTTGAATGCACTTTCTAATGTCATTTATTGTATGTTATTTGTGTTGTATACAGTCAGATGCATCATCACTGATTATCACAAACATATGTCTGGTCACGAGGGGGGTACCAGCTATGATATTATATCTACAGCGTTTATCTGTAGATTCATAAGCATATTCAAACAACATAGCAGAACTGTTTGTGCTTTGACACAAATTCTCCAATTAATTTCTCTCTCTTTTCTTGACCTCCTCCCCACCGTGTCATGATGCTCTTTGTTAATGCTGTGACAATGAATTGTGTGATACTGTATGTTTTATATGTACAGCTGTTAAAGGTTTTTAACCGAAATAACGGACTGATGATGACGAATGTATTCAAATATACCAATTTCAGCTAACACACAGACAATGAAGGCATTAGTCCATGGAGATATCTTATCTGCTCCTGATAATGTTTATATATAGAGGCACTTTTGTAGTTCTAATAGTTTGTATTTTACCTCACACCCCCTCCCCCGTATTCATGTGATATCTGTTTATCATATTGTGGTGGTCAGTGTGTTGGATATGTGTTGAAATTAGTTAAAGACTAATATCTGTTGTAAAATATGTAAAATAGTAACCTTTGAAGGGGATACAATGTGTTATTGCCTGTTTACACTGTAACTGCCCTTAATCAGGATATTTCAGTTGATGAGGCGTTCCACAGCTGCATAGGGGAGTGCACATCTGAGGTAGCTTGAAATATCTTTACTATGTACTCTTTGCAGTTGAGGGAGCGATTATGCTTTTTGTTACCTAACTCAGTGGTTCTGATTTCATCGACCTCTGAAGATGTTAGGCTGAGGAGATTCACTGTTATTCAGCCATGTAACTGCAGGTGGAACATAACTTTTGGCAGTAGGCACTAACCTCAATAAGCTATCCTCCCAACAATGTACTTCCCTTTCAGTGCCTTTTCCTTTTGAAAGAAGCTAAGCAGCATCAAAATAGCCCTGTTTGTCAGGCTCTGGATTTCTAGTCATCAAAGTACTACTTGACCCCCTACAATTCTCTTCTCATCAGTCATGCAATATCAACATGGCAGCCACAGAACAAGTATACTGCTGATTGACACAAGTACTCTACAGGTGATGTTCAATTTTATCTTTAGAAGAAATCAATGATAGTAAACCTCGGAAGGTGCAATGCCTCCTCACCTGGGGTAAGCAAGTAAACGTGTGCCAAGCATTATATGCCCATTTTCCTCCCATTATATAACACGTATTCGATATTGGCCAGCATATTTTTCATTGTTGCATACTATTGAAAACATTCTTAAACCATGCTGTATTATCTCGGCTCTATATCTTAACATACTGATTGACACTGACAATGTATGTGGAACGATTTCCTTTTGGATCTGAATAAAGTATGTTTGATTATAGAGTGTTTTATTTGTATCTGTTAGAGATTTTCAAGCCTCTTTGTGTGGTGAAGCCAACCAAAGATTAGATGTGTCACTCCCTGTAATGGCACTGGGTCAAAAGGCTGTGCCATGTTACTTCCTGAGAGATTATCTGGTTTCAAAGGTAACATGATGTCACTTCTTGTGATTTCATAATCTTGAAGGTCTGGTGATGCCACTTCCTGTGACATCATCGCAGAAGGGTCAAATGGCATGTGATGTCACTTCCGCCTCCCCTACCGTTTTGGTCAATCGGCGTCCATGCTAGAGCATCATCAACTAGCTACTAACACGCAATGTGAGCTGGGGCTTATATTTACCTCGAAGAAACATGTCTGCATGCAGTAACACTCGCGTTGAATGCACCATAGTCTCCCAAACTTGAGAAACTGCTGCACAAATGACCCCAATCCATATATATTGGGGAAGATTTCTCGATATTTCATGCTATGCACAGCAGCAAGTCACCATAACCAATGCAGCAAGGTGTCCCTTGCTGCACAAAAACAGTCCTCTGCGGCTTTTCCTCTTTCCACGTAGACAGAGGAAAAAAACGAGAATTAAAGATATTTCTCCTTGTTACGCCTCCCCTGGGAAGGTGTAGCATTTTGACACATTCCCAGGTCTACCACCCACGCTACATCCATGGAATGCCTCCCTGGGACAGAGAACTGAAGAGAACTGCAAGGCTGCGATTTGTAGTGGCTTGTGTTTCTCCAGATTTACCAAGCACCACAGGGCTATGCATGGTGGCCTTGTGTGGCTTGGAAATCTGACTTAAGTGCTGCGCTGCCTTTGCGTTACCTTACGTGATGCAAGGGCAATGCAACACTTTGACATATCTGGCCCCATCGTTTATATAGTGTTTCATGGCCTGGTGGAGTGCTCTGATCTCCATCGAGGTCCTTGGCCCTCTTTTAATTGTTTATAAAACACATTTCTAAATTAAATCTCAAATGGGATTAAAGAAAAACTACACTGAAATATTACAGGACAATTAGTAAATCGTTTTCCTGATGCTGAAGTGTAAAGCTTGTGTCAGAGTGCACAGTTTCTTAGAGAACCCTCCTGCAGTTGCACTCAGCAGAGGTTTTTCCTTGAAAAGAAGGTTCCAAAGGACCCCTTGCAAAGGCTTGCTTTACTGGGGACCTGGCATCTCCGACCAGGTAAGACCAGCCCATAAAAGAATGCCTGCCTGTTCCCATTTTGGGAACAATGTCGTTGGGGTAGAGTTTGTCACTAAATTTGAGAGCTTGTCTCTGCCAAGGTACCGTGGTCCAGTCCGAGGGCTGTTTGTGGCAGAACATGGTACTCCATTTATTGTATTGCAGCACTTCTCTAGCACTGTGCTATATTTTATGAAATGCCAAAGCCCTTTACAATACAACTAGCAGGACATTCATGTTGAAATTTCTGAAAAAAAAGAACCACGTACAGTTTGGACATTGGTGCACTTCCATTTGCCCAGAATGAAACTTTGAGAGTTGAGGAGTTGATTAGAGTGTATTTGAACTGGACAATCCACTATAAACTGACAGTTGCCCCAATTGGTTATACTGCATTGGAAGGCCTTCCAACGCACTTTTTATTTTAACAATTTTCATGTAAATCACAACAGCCGCATACATAAAAAGTGCAGAATTGCCCTTCATGCAAAGGAGAAAACTCCATGCGTGCAAGTGCAATCCGAATACCCCTTTCTTACTCATGTCTTGCACCCCTGCTTGCATCTCACGCACTTTGTCGTGCTCTTTTATTTTTAAGTCTGGGTTTTGACAGTAAAGCTTTCCAGCAGGCCTATTGCTAAAAATGTAGAGTGACTTGACTCCACCGATTCCAACCACTGGCTTTCTTCCACTAGCCCTCTGGCATGTGAATATGTCAATTACATCTTGGGTTTACCCAGTGGGGTATTCATCGGTCACCTAATGCTAGTGGCTTTATGGGTGAATCCCCCCTTCTCCATTCCAGTGCTTGTGTTTAACCACATGAGGAACTACTTAAAACAATAGCCTTCTCTGCCCCTTCCTGTTGGCTCCTGCCTTGCTCTAATATGCAAATGCTGCATGTCTTTACCACATTAATTCCAGATCTGTTGGCTTTACCAAGACTTCTTGTACACTGTTTTAATTTACCTTACTTAGGAAGGGTTTCCTTATTCTCTACCATCAATTCCCATTCTTTTCCTTCTTTGTAAAGTATAACCCAGAACCACTCTCCGAACATAGTCCTATTTATGAGCATTTTTCTCTAAGAGAGACTTCTAGTTGCAGATTCTTTACCTTAGAATTTCCCCCAAAAGTCAGTCTGCATCCGGAGATTTTTCTTGAGCAGTACCCTTGCGTGCCGTGAAGTGCCATCGGTCGGCTCTGTGTCCGTCATGCACACCGGATATGACGTCGCAGGACCTATATAGGTGCCACCCGAGCACACTGATGTCAGTTCTTTTAATTCCGGGTCAGCCAGTGCAGATCCGGAGAAGAGCTGCCCTTCAGTCCCCTTTTCAGTGGTCTTTTTTTGACGTTTTGTCAAATATTTTTGAGTGTCTACACTCCTGGTGCGTCGATGATGTCGTCACGCAAGACTGGGTTTAAGCCCTGTGGATACTGTCAATGGGCAATGTCCATGGCAGATCCGCACCTCGTGTGCTTCTGGTGTTTGGAGCTCGACCACAACCCGAAGTCGTGCTCCGAGTGCCGAGCCATGAATCTGAAAGCTTTCAGGGAGCGGTCCCTAAAGCTCATTGCAGCCCGGCGCTCAGCTCCACATTGCTCCCGATCTTTGTTGAGAGGAAGATCCCGAGAATGGTCGTAGAGCCCCCATTCTTCATCGTCCCACTCCAAGTCCTTGGGACGGTCAGGCAAGCCGAGGCACAAAAAGAAGTGGAAGAAGAACAAGCGTTCTTCGACTTTAGCCCGTCCGTCAAAGGAGCATTGTCGTTCCATGCCTCCATCCTTGAAGCCTGCGTCTGGGTCGTCTCCTCACCTCCCTGTTTTTACAGGAGCCGGAGTGACCCCTCCCACCTCTGTGAGTTCTAGGAGGTCATGTGCCTCATATTTGGGCATTTTGACTCAGCGCTTTAAGGAGCCCCGGGCTACGGCCAGGTCCTTAAGCCTTGCAGCTGCCACTTGCCTCCTTCAGTCTGCTTTTTGCCCTTTTCATGGCTACAGCAGGGGCACCCAATGTCGTCCGTTCCCTCCAGCCACCATGCAGCGCATGCTACCCAGCCTCTGCGTGGCAGGGGACGTGGGATCTAAGGTCCTCATGGATCAGGGAGCCAGCAGTCTAGCCAGTCCAGCACCCCTCTCTGCAGCAGCCTCCAAACCTTCCTAGTCTGACACTTCCACACCAGGGACCAGTCAGAGGCAGGATTTGCCATCACTGCCCCGCTAGAAATCCATCATGTCAGACATATGGGCTTTGCAGATAGTCCAAAGGGGCTACTGCCTCCTCTTTGAGACTACTTCTCCATCCATGCCACTATCCTACAATCGGGTGACGGAGCATGACATGGCAGTTCTCTGTGAAGAGGTTACAGCTCTATTGGCCAAGGGAGCCATAGAGAGGGTTCCTGTGCCAGAAACAGGTAGTGGTTGTTATTCCTGTTACTTTTTAGTACAAAAAAGGACAAGGGCCTCCACCCTATTCCATCAATCTGTTCCTCAGGAAGGAGAAGTTCAAAATGCTCTCTCTGGCTCAGGTTCTATCTGTCCTGGGCTCAGGAGACTGGATGGTAGCGTTGACTTGCAGGACACATATTTCCATATTTTCTGCCTGCCCACAGACTTTACTAGCGATTCATGGTAGGACACAAGCATTTTCAGTTCACCATGCTCCCCTTTGGCCTTACCAGCGCCCCTCTGGTGTATACTAAGGTGATGGCGGTGGTCGCAGCTCATCAGCGCAGATCAGGGGTTTCAGTCTTCCCCTATCTCGATGACTGGCTGTTAAAGGAGGGCTCACCCCAGACTGTCGTCTCCCACCTCCAGACTAGGGTGGACCACCTGTGTTCGCTCAAGTTCACTATAAACATGCCAAAGTCACACCTGACTCCCTCTCAGACACTCCCATTCATCAGAGCTGTTCTGGACACTGTGCAGTTTCAGGCTTATCCTCCCTAGCGTTAAGTCCAGGATATTCAGACTATGATACTGATGTTTCAGCCTCTATTCTGAATTTCGGTGAGAATGACTGAGGCTGTTGGGCTTCATGGCCCCCTGCTTCCTGCTGGTGTCTCATGCCAGATGGCATATGGGGCACTGAAGTTTCAGTGGGCGAAGAATCAGGGGAATCTTTCCAACATGGCCCAGATCTTGGAGGGAGTTGCGCAGGATCTGCAGTGGTGGCTATTGAACTGCGACTGGGTCAGAGAATGATCCCTCTCCCTTCCCCAGCCAGATTTGACAATAGTGACAGATGCATCACTCCTGGGATGGTCCGGCTACATTGGAGAGGCAGAGATCAAAGGCGTCTGGGCTCTGGCGGAGTTCGGGCTCCGTATCAATCTTTTGGAGCTCAGGGCGATCAGACTGGCATTGAAAGCATTCATTCCCTCTATCAAAGGGAAAGTAGTGCAGGTGTTCACTGACAACACCACTGCCATATGGCACTGCGACAAGCAGGATGAAGTGGGGTCGTGGACCCTTTGTCAGGAGGCCCTGCACCTCTGGACATAGCTGGAACATCAGGACATTTTCCTGGTGGTTAAACACCTGGCAGGCTCTATGGACGCCACAGCAGACAAACTCAGCCGACAATGCCGTTCGTTCACGAAAGGCATCTGCACCTAGAGATGGCGCAAGGTCTCTTTCAGCAGTGGGGAGAGCCTTGGTTACATCTGCTCACCTCCGTAGAACAATGTCAGAAGTTTCGTATGTTGGAGTTTCCAAGGTGGCACTCCCTCTGTGACGCTTTCCATCTCGAGTGGAGCTTAGACCTCCTGTGTTCCTTTCGACCCATGCCACTTCTTCCCAGAGTTCTCAAGAAAATCAAGAACGACCGGTCCTAAGTAATCTTTGTGGCTCCGGACTGGGCACGAAGAGTCTGGTATCCCGAGCTATTGAGCATAGCCATCGATCCTCAGATCAGACTGCCTGTTGTAAAGTCCCCTTTTTGGATGGTCACTCCTTACTTTTTGCTGCTGGATGCAGTTGCTTTTAACCTGAAAGTGTTTTGGGGCCTGCTTCCCTTAAATTGTACTGAGATTTTGCAAACCCACTTGGCCAAGACTTTAACACCACGGTAAGGCCCTAGTAAATGGTACCTGTGGTACCGACAGGTACAATTTGGCATTAGGGGTTTGCTAGTTGCAGGTTCAATGGTTAGGTGGCAGAAGGAGACTATTAAGGTGACAAAGACGGATTATACAAAGAAATCATTACGAAAAGGAAGAGTGTATTAACATGATGCAACGTTAAGAGTAAAGGGAGGGGGAAAGGTAGGGGAGGGGAGAGTGTTTTTGGTTAAGGAAAATTGGATGTATATTGAGGATGTTAGTTTTGTGAGGCAATAGGCCAAGGTTTTTATATTGTAAGTGCACCTGTTTCCAATAAAGCGGGCTTTTACACACAACAAATGAGTCGTGGTGCTGTTCCCTGTTCCCCAAGGAGGTCCCGGGGGGACTGCCGAACAAAGAGAGGTCTCCCCCGTGAGGTTTGGGGATGGTGGTACAGACCACGGGTGCCATTTGGGTGCTTTTTGGGTGGTGGGGAGGGGGTTTAAATAAGGACACATTTTGTAGGAGACCACCATTTTGTCAAGGAACACAGTGATTAGTTGTTGGGGATAAGTTTTTCCCTCCCGCCCTCCCTCCCTAATGACAGTCTTTTTTTTAAGGAGTTTTGTTGGGGATTCATGGGGCTTAGGAGGTGCTTTTCGGATAATGGGTGCACGTGGGTAGGCTTTGTATGTTGTCGCTTGGATTAGGTGCAAGGGGAGGCAGAGAGAGTCACATTACAACAAAAAGAGGGATGAACTGCAAATCTGACAAGATACTTTCAGATTGAAAGGGGGTGGACAGCAGCAGGACAGGACAGACAGGTACTATTTGGCATTGGGGTTTGCTAGTTGCAGGTTCAAGGGTTAGGTGGCAGAAAGAGCCTATTAAGGTGACAAAGACGGATTATACAAAGAAATCATTTCTAAAAGGAAGAGTGTATTAACAGAATGCAACGTTAAGAGTAAAGGGAGGGAAAATCGAAGTGCCTTAAGCGACAACGGATTGGAATCAGAGACTCCACATCACATGCCTTAGACTGTTACTGAAAATTGTTTCTGTGGGTTGCGTATGACCTTAACGGCTCCTAGGCAGAAGAGTGCTACAGATGTTGCAGTCTGACAGGGGAAGGGCAGAATTAGAGGACCCTTTTGGTCCTCCATAGCTGGAGAGCAGAGCGGCATTCCACTTGAAGAGAGACCCTCAATCATTTGGATCGAGCTGGAACGATGGGCAGCCACCTGCAGATTATCGCACACCGTGTGATCCTCGGCAAATACTGTATTTAATTTTCCAAACCTCCTTACCTTGCTTCTTCAAATCTTCCTGCTGTCTTCAGGGCTGAGTCTTCAAGGCGGCAGGTAGGTTCAGGCTGAGGAGGGGCAGGATGCAGACAGCAATCAACAAAGGGTCTCTCTCCCTTTGTCCTTGGAAGTGCAGAATGCAGACAATGTGGCTGCGAGATAATAAAGAATTCCTAAGGTGTTGCAGCACAACAAATGGGCAGAGGGTGAGTGGCCTCTGTAACGTCATCTTTATACTGTGACTATCAGATTGGTCACAGGTAACTGGAGGCAGGTCAAAAGCCAAGTGCAGGGCCGTTTTAGGTACCGCTGTCGCACCTTATGGCCCTGCGAATCACAGAAAAGAGAGGGAAATTCTTCCCCCTCCCCCTTGTCCCTCATACCGCCCCCACTCCAAACTCCTGGAGGGGTATATCCCCCGCATCCCCCACACTTCCTACGCCCATGGTTGGCATGTTTGTTTTTCCTGGGAAGAGTATATTTCCATAGTCAAGGCGTAAATGTATCAGGGCATCAACTGTGGTGTTCCGAGAAGTGTCAAGCAGAAACGGAAAGTTTTTTTCTGAGCACTTTCAGCATTGAGAAATATACAGCTGGTACTTGACTAACTTGGGAAGAGGAGGAGAGTTGTCAAGATTTTGTGATTTTTAGCAGATGTGACAGGTACAGAGGTGGATAGGGGTTCAGAGATTGGTGAGCCACCAGGCAGAAGAGCAAATGGATCGATTGCTGCTAAATAGTAGGGATACTGTTTTATACCCATTTAAATTTAGGCAGTTTTTTCCATCAATTTCCAGTCTGAGTCTGGGTGATGCTGCCCTGGATCGACTTGAGTGTTGTCCGCATACGATGTCATATTGAAACCAGAGGAACAAACCAGAGCTGCAAGAGGTGCAAATTAGCAGTTGAAAAGCATTGCCTGAGAGATAACCTTTGTCGCTTCCACACTTGACTGAGTCTTTGGCAGAATGACACAGTGGTAGGTAAACAGCTTGAGATCTGGAGGACCAGAATGCGCAAAGCCAATTGAAAGCATTTTTGTAAACACCTAATTGGTGAAGATTAGAGATAAGTCAATGCTGCCATAATGTCTAAGACAGCAGGGGCAGCAGTGCCTCTTGGGACCAAGATTAGGCTAATGCAGTGGCAAACGGTGACCCTAGACAGTGGAGGGTCATCGAGCCAGTGCCAGTCCAGTGGCAGGCAGGGTGAAAAAATCACAATGTTGTTAGGCTAAGATTCCAAAACTCCTAATCATGGCTTGTTATTATAATGGGCCGTGACTAAGAGATCCGGAATTAAAGCTGAAGGCAATGTGAGTTTCTCACAGTGCCTGTCAGTGGGCTCAAAGGAAAAAGAAAAGAAAAAAGTACTTACCCACCCTCCTCGATGCGATGGCACCTCATGGAGCCTCAGCTAGCTCCCTTCTCCAACTCCTGATGCTGCCTTCATGCTGCAGATGAGCATCATGAAAGCAGCGCCAGGATTGGCTGTAGCATGCTGTCTCGACCCTCCAGCAGGCACAGGGGCCCTGTGCCTGCTCTCCACCAAGCTGTCTAAGACAGCTAGGTGGAGAGATTTATACTGCGCATGTGAGGCTGACCTGCTCAAGACGGCTGGCCAAACTGCCATGCATAATGTAAACTGGGGAAGTGAGCACCACTCCCCTGCTGCCAGTCAGCAGCAACCCCGCCACCGAGCACTGATTGGGCTGGGAGCAGTGAAAAATAAAATAACAATTATTTTTATTACCATTTTATTTTTCAATGGTTTGGTGCACTGGCAGCATGGAGGCCACACTCCTCTGCCCTAATGGGGAGGCCCCCCTGGGCTAATGTCATCTACTACAGATAGTAGGGCAGTCGCCCTACTGTGTGCTAGATGGAAAACAGATTAGGCTGAGTCCAATAAAGTATTAGGAAGGAGATATTTTGCCAATTGAGAGTTAACAGCCTTTTCCAGCAGCTTCAAAGGGAAAGGTAAGAGAGAAAGCTCAGTAGTTGTTAGGGGTGGAGGGGGTCGGCCAGAAGGGAATATACCACAATTCCTTACTGCCACGTTTCTTCGATATCTCTTTCTTAACTGAATTACGCCTTACGCAGTGCCTGCCCATCTAATCTAGAACCTCCAAAATACGCTCCCGAGGGTTACCAGCAGCCACCCCAAGATCTCCAGCCAGATGAAGAGGGTTTGGGTGTCATTAATTTAGATGTTAAAATTTGGATGATGCAAGCCTAGCAAAACATCAACAATGAAGTTAAAGAGACTCCGTGGCAAGGGGGCTGTGGCGTTGGGTCAAGGAGAATGAACCCTCCATGAAAGAACTTGAAATCGACTCTTTTTCCCTTTCAAGCCTTGGCACAAGCAAGAGGAATATAAATGCTTGTTAGTTATGACCGAGAGCTGCAGGAAGTCGGAGAAGCAGAGCGGTATGCTTATTATGAGCTTTGACTGCAGCTGGGTTAATTTTGTTAGAGGTGCGTGTGCGCTCCGGCCTCATATTTCTGCATAGAAGCTGTGGAGTGCAAATGCATTGGAAGAGAAACGGTTTCAGGGATTGTTGGACCTGGCTTTTTGACAGGGACATCCCCAAACTTTTTGCCTCCTTCCTCCTATTTTTTCTGACCTGTTGTTGTTGGCTTTTGACCTCTGAGCACTTTACCACTGCTAACCAGTGCTAAAGTGCATATGCTCTCTGTGTAAAGTGTACTATTGATTGGTTTATCCATGATTGACTATTTAATTTACCTGTAAGTCCATAGTAGAGTGCACTACATGTGCCTAGGGCATGTAGATTAAATGCTATTAGTGGGCCTGCAGCACTGGTTGTGCCACCCACCTCAGTAGCCCCTTAACCTTGTCTCAGGCCTGCCATTGCAAGGCCTGTGTGTGCAGTTTCACTGCCACTTCGACTTGGCATTTAAAAGTACTTGCCAAGCCTAGAACTCCCCTTTTTCTACATATAAGTCATCCCTAATGTGTGCCCTAGGTAACCCCTAGAGCAGGGTGCGGTGTAGGTAAAAGGCAGGACATGTACCTGTGTAGTTATATGTCCTGGTAGTGTGAAACTCCTAAATTCGTTTTTACACTACTGTGAGGCCTGCTCCTTTCATAGGCTAACATTGGGGCTGCCCTCATACACTGTTGAAGTGGCAGCTGCTGATCTGAAAGGAGCAGGAAGGTCATATTTAGTATGGCCAGAATGGTAATACAAAATCCTGCTGACTGGTGAAGTCGGATTTAATATTACTATTCTAGAAATGCCACTTTTAGAAAGTGAGCATTTCTTTGCACTAAAATCTTGTTGTGCCCTTCAATCCACGTCTGGCTAGGTTTAGTTGACAGCTCCTTGTGCATTCACTCAGACACACCCCAAACACAGGGTACTCAGCCTCACTTGCATACATCTGCATTTTGAATGGGTCTTCCTGGGCCTGCCCTCACACAAAGGACTGCCACACCCCCTACTGGGACTCTGGCAGACAGGATTGAGCTGAAAGGGAACTTGGTGCATTTCTTAGAGACTCTTTGAAGTCACCCCCACTTCAAAGGCACAACTTAGTATAAAACAGGGCCTCTGCCCTACCTCATCAGACACTTGCTGGAGAAGAAACCTGAACCAGAAACTACATCCTGCCAAGAAGAACTGCCTGGCTGCTCAAAGGACTCACCTGTCTGCTTTCTACAAAGGACTGCTGTCTTGCTGTTGCCCTGCTGCCTTGCTGAACTCTTGTCTGGCTGTGAAAGTGCTCTCCAAGGGCTTGGATAGAGCTTGCCTCCTGTTCCTTGAAGTCTCAGGACCAAAAAGACTTCTTCCTTTCACTTGGACGCTCCGTGCGCCGAAAATTTCGACGCACAGCTTGTTTCGCGGCGAGAAAAACGCCGCACACCGACGCTGATCGACGCGACGCCCTCGGGACGATCGAGACTTCGACGCACAACCTCGCAAGGACAAAGCCGCCCGACTTTCCAGGAGAAATCGACGCAACGCCTACCGTGAGTGCGAAACTTTGACGCACGGCCTCGCAAGGACAACGTCGCCCGACTTCCAAGGAGAAATCGACGCGACGCCTGCCGTGAGACCAAAATTTCGACGCACGGCCTCGCAAGGACAACGCCGCCCGACTTCCAAGGAGAAATCGACGCGACACCTACCGTGAGATCGAAACTTCGATGCACAGCCCCGCAGAACGACGCGCAGCCGGAAAATAAGCAGGAGAATCCACGCACAGACCCGGGACATCTGGTAATCCCCGCGATCCACAACAAGAGACTGTCTGCGCGCCGGAAAACGACGCCCGACTTCCCCGCGTGGAAAAGAACGACGCACGTCTGTGTGTGCTGAGCGGAAATCGACGCACACACCCCTTTTTCCACGCATCTCTTCTCCTGTGGCCCTCTGAGGAGATTTCCCACCAGAAACCAGGTACTCTGTGCTTGAAAGACACTTTATTGCTTTTTAAAGACTTAAAGACACTTAATATCACTTTTCAGTGATATCTTTACAAATTCGTATTGCAACTTTGATCGTTTTGACCTACAATTACCCAGATAAATATTCTATATTTTTCTAAACACTGTGTGGTGTATTTTTGTGGTGTTATACTATGGTGTTGTATGATTTATTGCACAAATGCTTTACACATTGCCTTCTAAGTTAAGCCTGACTGCTCGTGCCAAGCTACCGGAGGGTGAGCACAGGCTGATTTTGGATTGTGTGTGACTTACCCTGACTAGAGTGAGGGTTCTTGCTTGGACAGAGGGCAACCTAACTGCCAACCAAAAACCCCATTTCTAACATTGGTGATCAGCGGTGAGGATAGGACTTGTGTTTGTGCAGTGACATACAGTAGCTGAGTATTTCACTACCTACCCACAGTTGAAGGTCAACTTGATTTTTCACCTTTTTTTGCTTTTGGTTCTCTGATGTCCTCCTGGATATACTATTGATATTTGGGACTTTGGATTTTGGTTTTTGCTAGTAAGATCTTATCAGAATGGGATTGCTTACCTACTCACTCTTTGTGCCTACTGACCACCTCACTAAGGCTGACTTAAGGAGGCTTTGCAGAAAATGGGGCCTTCCTGTATCAAGGAAATCTACTAAGATGGAAATGCTACATGCCTACATAGTCTGGGAGGAAGAAAGATGGGCAGAGAGAGAGGCAGAAAAAAACCAAATGACTAAATACCCCTCAGATGAGGAGGGGGACTACTCAAATGAGGAGGATGACTACTCAGATGAGGAAAGAGATCCAGTGAGAGCAGAATGGCTCCGAGCTCGAGAGCGGTGGATGGAAAAACTAGATGAGTTTCTTGAAAGGGCTGAGGCAGCGAGTCTCTTAGCCCTGGAGGAAGAAAAGATTGCAGCTCAAGAGCTGAGCTGTAAAGAGCTGAAACTGGAGGCCGGAAGGGCTGAGTCCAGTTCAGATGGTGGCAGCAAAAATCTTGCATCTAGTACTGCTGAAGAAGGGCACAAGCCCAGAGATGTGGTGCCCAACTTGAAGAAGGGAGTTGACACACCCCAGGCAGTTCAAGGGTATGAGGTAGTTCCCGTTATGCACAGGGTCCCTGAGAAGGATTGGGGAACTGGCACAGGGAGTCATATTCCTACTGGGGGGAGGGACACTTTACTGACTCTAGCAGAGAGTGACAGAGAAAAGGGTTCCCCCCTGGTGGACGTCCTGGATATAGAGTGTAGAGACATCCCAGAAGAGTTTGGGTTGAGTGTCAGGGACAGACAGATACTGTCTCACCAGTCTCAGGAGGGTGAAGTAGAGTGCTTTTCCAAGGTTGAGTTACTGGGTGGTTGGGTGAAGGGTACTGTGGTTAATACATGTGAAGGGCAGAGTGATGTAATTGCTGGAGAGCATATGTCTGGTCCTTATTTTCCAGAGCTACGCCAACACCAGGTGGAGTGTGAGTTCTCTGACCCCAGGGAACTTACAGTGGAGGCAGACTTTTGGGTGAGTACCAGAGAGTCTGAAGAGGCATTTGGGGGTGCTCCTGAAGGGAGTGGTCTAGGTGGTTCCCGACCAAGTGAGGTGGGAGAGGATTGTAGTGTCCCAGGTAGGTCTCAGAGCCTAACCTGTACCGTAGGGCCACCTTTTGAGGGAAGCCCCGCAGTGTCAGAAGAACTTGGGGGGATGACTGTAGACAGCATCCCAACAGTTCTGGTGTCTGGCAGTACCACTCCTAGTGAGGGGGTGCAGAAGTCCAGACATAGGGTTGAGAGGGGGTGGCAGACCCCAGTGGAGGATCTTGAAAGTCAGGGGTCAGCTCGGAGAGCAGAGCCCCCCAGGAATGACCCAAGTGAGACAGTTTCTGGTTTGGGGGAAACCCAGACTCTGCCGGATGGGCAGAGGTCGGGAGACCTGCGCCAACCAGACTCTTGTGTGGCCCTTGGGGACGGCGTGTCCCTTGTGGGGGGTGAGAGTGCCCCCCAGGAAGTCCTGGCATGCCAGGCAAAGATTCAACCTCAGGGTGGTGACTCTGGGTTGGATAACCAGGTTCAGAGGTTAAACTTTGACCTGGTGGGGGGTAGATGTGCCCCCCAGAAAGTCCTGGAATGCCAGGCAATGGTTCAACCTCAGGGTGGTGACTCTGGGTTGGCTTACCAGGTGAAGAGGTCAAACTCTGACCGGGTGGGAGGTAGGTGTGCCTCCCAAGAAGTCCTGCTGTGCCAGGCAATTGTCCAACCTCAGGGTGTTGACTCTGGGTTGGATGGTCAGGTTCAGAGGTTAAACTCTGACCTGGTGGGGGGTAGGTGTGCCCCCCAGAAAGTCCTGGCGTGCCAGGCAGTTGTCCAACCTCAGGGTGTCGACTCTGGGTTGGATGGCCAGGTTCAGAGGTTAAACTCTGACCTGGTGGGAGGTAGGTGTGCCTCCCAGAAAGTCCTGGGGTGCCAGGCAATTGCCCAACCTCAGGGTGGTGACTCTGGGTTGGCTAACCAGGTTCAGAGGTCAAACTCTGACCTGGTGGGGGGTAGGTGTGCCCCCCAGAAAGTCCTGGTATACCAGGCAATGGTTCAACCTCAGGGTGGTGACCCTGGGTTGGAGAACCAGGCTCAGAGGTTAAACTCTGACCTGGTGGGAGGTAGGTGTGCCTCCCTGAAAGTCCTGGCCTGCCAGGCAATGGTTCAACCTCAGGGTGGTGACTCTGGGTTGGATATCCAGGCTCAGAGGTTAACCTCTGACCTGGTGGGGGGTAGGTGTGCCCCCCAGAAAGCCCTGGTGTACCAGGCAGTTGTCCAACCTCAGGATGGTGACCCTAGGTTGGAGAACCAGGTTCAGAGGTTAAACTCTGACCTGGTGGAAGGTCAGTGTGCCCTCCAGAAAGTCCTGGCGTGCCAGGCAATTGTTCAACCTCAGAGTGCTGACTCTGGGTTGGATAACCGGGTTCAGAGGTTAAACTCTGACCTGGTGGGGGGTAGGTGTGCCCCCCAGAAAGTCCTGGCGTGCCAGGCAATTGTTCAACCTCAGGGTGGTGACTCTGGGTTGGATACCCAGGTTCAGAGGTTAAACTCTGACCTGGTGGGAGGTAGGTGTGCCTCCCAAGAAGCCCTGCTGTGCCAGGCAATTGCCCAACCTCAGGGTGGTGACCCTGGGTTGGGGAACCAGGCTCAGAGGTTAAACTCTGACCTGGTGGGAGGTAGGTGTGCCTCCCAGAAAGTCCTGGTGCGCCAGGCAATTGTTCAACTTCAGGGTGGTGACTCTGAGTTGAATGGCCCAGTTCAGAGGTTAAACTCTGACCTGGTGGAGGGTCAGTGTGCCCTCCAGGAAGTCCTGGTGTGCCAGGCAATTGTTCAACTTCAGGGTGGTGACCCTGAGTTGAATGGTCAGGTGCAGAGGTTAAACTCTGACCTGGTGGAGGGTCAGTGTGCCCTCCAGGAAGTCCTGTCGTGCCAGGCAATTGTTCAACTTCAGGGTGGTGACTCTGAGTTGAATGGGCAGGTGCAGAGGTTAAACTCTGACCTGGTGGGGGGTAGGTGTGCCTCCCAGGAAGTCCTGGTTTGCCAGGCAGTGATCCAGTCTGAGGGTACAGACCCTGGGCTGGAAGACCAGGTTCAGGGTGTCCCCCCGGACCTGGAGGGAGGGGCTACTGATAACAGTGCCCCTACCATGTTGTCTTCTGAGGAGGCCACTCCTAGTTGGAGGGTGCTGGACCCCAGAAGGGAGGGCAGGGGGAGGGAAGCCTCACCCCGGGCCCTAGTCCAACCTGAAGGTACAGGCCCCAGGTTGGAGGGCCAGTTGCAGGTTAACAGCCCTGCACTGGTGGAGGAATGGTACAGGGTGACTTCTGTAAGCACCCTGACCATGTTGGACTCTGGGGGTACCGCTCCAGGAGGGAGGGTACAAAGCCCCAGAGGGGAGGACCAGGTTCAGGCTGTCATCCCTGACCTGGTGGAAGGGAGAGTGGTTAAAGGGTGCCCAGCACCTGGGGCTACCGCCCCCCACTCTCCACAGCCACAGTGGTTGGAGAGCTTTGAGAGGCCTGGGGCCTGGCTCTCATCCCTGACAACTGTCAGTAACCACGGTGGCTTGCTGTCCGGGTGGACAGAGTTATCCCTGGGGAGGGGACAAGTGTCACACCCCGGGGATAGAATGGGCAACACCACTGTGTTGGTCCTGGTGGTACTATCCTGCTCCTGGGATACATCTGTGAGCAAAGTAAGGTTAGGTGCTGCACAGATGGGATCCGCAGGAAAGGAGAAAGGTTCCCCATGGATGGGCTTAGTGGGCCCTGAGAGTATGGACAGAGGGATCCAATTGGAGTCAGGAAGGCGAAGAACTGGAGCATGCCCCTGCTGTTGTGGGCCTGGGTCCTTGTTCTGTCGCCTCAAACAGGGAAGTACATCAAGATAGTGATTGTTCTCCCCTGGCTTTAGGCTGGTAGGGGGTCATGTTGGACCTGGCTTTTTGACAGGGACATCCCCAAACTTTTTGCCTCCTTCCTCCTATTTTTTCTGACCTGTTGTTGTTGGCTTTTGACCTCTGAGCACTTTACCACTGCTAACCAGTGCTAAAGTGCATATGCTCTCTGTGTAAAGTGTACTATTGATTGGTTTATCCATGATTGACTATTTAATTTACCTGTAAGTCCCTAGTAGAGTGCACTACATGTGCCTAGGGCATGTAGATTAAATGCTACTAGTGGGCCTGCAGCACTGGTTGTGCCACCCACCTCAGTAGCCCCTTAACCTTGTCTCAGGCCTGCCATTGCAAGGCCTGTGTGTGCAGTTTCACTGCCACTTCGACTTGGCATTTAAAAGTACTTGCCAAGCCTAGAACTCCCCTTTTTCTACATATAAGTCATCCCTAATGTGTGCCCTAGGTAACCCCTAGAGCAGGGTGCGGTGTAGGTAAAAGGCAGGACATGTACCTGTGTAGTTATATGTCCTGGTAGTGTGAAACTCCTAAATTCGTTTTTACACTACTGTGAGGCCTGCTCCTTTCATAGGCTAACATTGGGGCTGCCCTCATACACTGTTGAAGTGGCAGCTGCTGACCTGAAAGGAGCAGGAAGGTCATATTTAGTATGGCCAGAATGGTAATACAAAATCCTGCTGACTGGTGAAGTCGGATTTAATATTACTATTCTAGAAATGCCACTTTTAGAAAGTGAGCATTTCTTTGCACTAAAATCTTGTTGTGCCCTTCAATCCACGTCTGGCTAGGTTTAGTTGACAGCTCCTTGTGCATTCACTCAGACACACCCCAAACACAGGGTACTCAGCCTCACTTGCATACATCTGCATTTTGAATGGGTCTTCCTGGGCTGGGAGGGTGGAGGGCCTGCCCTCACACAAAGGACTGCCACACCCCCTACTGGGACTCTGGCAGACAGGATTGAGCTGAAAGGGAACTTGGTGCATTTCTTAGAGACTCTTTGAAGTCACCCCCACTTCAAAGGCACAACTTAGTATAAAACAGGGCCTCTGCCCTACCTCATCAGACACTTGCTGGAGAAGAAACCTGAACCAGAAACTACATCCTGCCAAGAAGAACTGCCTGGCTGCTCAAAGGACTCACCTGTCTGCTTTCTACAAAGGACTGCTGTCTTGCTGTTGCCCTGCTGCCTTGCTGAACTCTTGTCTGGCTGTGAAAGTGCTCTCCAAGGGCTTGGATAGAGCTTGCCTCCTGTTCCTTGAAGTCTCAGGACCAAAAAGACTTCTTCCTTTCACTTGGACGCTCCGTGCGCCGAAAATTTTGACGCACAGCTTGTTTCGCGGCGAGAAAAACGCCGCACACCGACGCTGATCGACGCGACGCCCTCGGGACGATCGAGACTTCGACGCACAACCTCGCAAGGACAAAGCCGCCCGACTTTCCAGGAGAAATCGACGCGACGCCTACCGTGAGTGCGAAACTTTGACGCACGGCCTCGCAAGGACAACGCCGCCCGACTTCCAAGGAGAAATCGACGCGACGCCTGCCGTGAGACCAAAATTTCGACGCACGGCCTCGCAAGGACAACGCCGCCCGACTTCCAAGGAGAAATCGACGCGACGCCTACCGTGAGATCGAAACTTCGACGCACAGCCCCGCAGAACGACGCGCAGCCGGAAAATAAGCAGGAGAATCCACGCACAGACCCGGGACATCTGGTAATCCCCGCGATCCACAACAAGAGACTGTCTGCGCGCCGGAAAACGACGCCCGACTTCCCCGCGTGGAAAAGAACGACGCACGTCTGTGTGTGCTGAGCGGAAATCGACGCACACACCCCTTTTTCCACGCATCTCTTCTCCTGTGGCCCTCTGAGGAGATTTCCCACCAGAAACCAGGTACTCTGTGCTTGAAAGACACTTTATTGCTTTTTAAAGACTTAAAGACACTTAATATCACTTTTCAGTGATATCTTTACAAATTCGTATTGCAACTTTGATCGTTTTGACCTACAATTACCCAGATAAATATTCTATATTTTTCTAAACACTGTGTGGTGTATTTTTGTGGTGTTATACTATGGTGTTGTATGATTTATTGCACAAATGCTTTACACATTGCCTTCTAAGTTAAGCCTGACTGCTCGTGCCAAGCTACCGGAGGGTGAGCACAGGCTGATTTTGGATTGTGTGTGATTTACCCTGACTAGAGTGAGGGTTCTTGCTTGGACAGAGGGCAACCTAACTGCCAACCAAAAACCCATTTCTAACAGGGATAAACTCAGTTAGAAATGGTTCTTGATTGAATTAGTGTCTGTTAATATGAATCTTTAAGTGAGGTGTGACAACCTCTTAATCTTACACATGGTTAAGAAAGAAATGGTTGGTAAATTAAATATGTTCCCTGCTCTTAATTTTCTCTCAGATAATGTTGAGATTATTTTAGTGCTCGATTCTAAAGGTCGAACTTTTGAAAGAAAACCATATTTATTTGCTTGATGCCAACTTTTCCATGCAATATGCTGCAGTGTCTTGTGTACTTCTTTTCACATGGATTTTGCTCCTCTGATTTTTAAAAACTTTTTTTAAAATGCCACAGCCGTTTAATTCGTCCATGCTTTTTCACAGACATTTATTACTTCTGCATTTGAATAGTGCAACTTGAAATTATACAAGTTGCTGCCCAAAGTCTGCTCACTAAGCACAGACATGCTTACCTCAGGGTTATGCCCAAGTTTGACATATAATAATTTTGGATCAATTGAAATTGTTAAAAATGCAAAACAATAATGGAAACTTAGCCCAATGGTAATAAGTAGCCAGAACCAATTAGGGTCCAACACAAAGCAAACAATGAGAAAATTGTCATGAGGACTTCTCAGTAATGTAGGAAAGAAGAACATGAAAATATTCTAGATGCAAAGTGATGAGGCTTGATATGAAGTCTACTTTTAAGAAGAACGAGGGAAAATCTTGCTTTATCTCCTTAATGGAGAGGTTTTATACACTTTTAGACAGAAAAATCATACAGTCACTGTGGTATGAAAATAAAGTTATATTAAATCACCCAGTAATAAGACAGGAAACACATCACCTGGTATATTGGCTTGCTCTACATCCATTGAATAATCCTGTATTATACCCCATCACTAAAAACAAAAGCATATTCAATATATAAACAGCCCTTCATATGGCCAAAGGAAATGGCCTCCCATTGAATATAGTTGTACTTTCCTGAAGGAAGGAACACCACAAACATATATGAGCTACATTGCATTGATATAGTGCACGCAAGAAGTGAGACTATAAAGCTAACCGAATTTCGTACATTTAATTAAACAGTGAAAGTCACTTTCGAAGCTTCTTTGTGCACAAGCCGGGAAAGAGGAAACATGACAGTGACTCTAACGTCACAAACATTTTCAAAGTGCGATTGAAAACACAAGTAGAATAAACAAAGTATCAATAAACATAGTATACATTTTGTGTTTGCCTCTCTGTGTGTTAAATTAACAGAATACATATTGTAGAATCTGCTTCCACAACTTCCCCCCTCTGATGATGATCATCATCACAAAAACTACACTACTGAATAATTCACTCACTGCTTCTTACCGCTGCCATTCTACTATGCCAGCAACTCATCATAGAACCGACTTCATGTCATCCATCTCGTTCTCATCCCTTTTCCTTTTCTTACCAGCTGTTATTTCTTTCTTAGGACCACAGTTTAACCCTTCTTACAACATGAAAGTGCTCCCAGAGCACATGAAGTCCCTTAATAGGCTGCTAATCTCGCAGGTCCAATTTATTAGTGAAAACCGGTGCAACGATGGTTACAGTTCCAATTATGAAGATAATTCATGACAAAATCCAATTTAAGAAGACAACCAACACGTTTCATCAAAAACAACTTTTTCGTGGCTGTAGATTCAATACAAGAAGACAATCAATAATCTAATATTCTCAAAAGGTGACACCACAGCCAAGAAAATGGGAAAAAACATAGGCCCTCATTATGACATTGGCAGTAAATCCCACTTACCGCCCCGCTGACGCTGACCAACTTATTGCCGCGGTGGCAGATATCCATTCACCATATTATGACACACACACACACACACCAATCCGACAGAATTCAGCCACATACACAAATCCGCCAGACCAAAGGTCAGTGATAAAGTGGCGGTATCAAAACCCACACCGTTTCGTCAACAGAACAACGCCCACCACATTATGACCCACGAATCACCACAGCAGACATTCAACGGTGGTAAACCATTGGCGGTACATACCGCCGCGCTCACAGTGGAAACCCACAGACAAAACAACAACACATTGGACAATTCAAACAACACACACCTGACACCCATACACACACCACACCCACACCACTATAAAACACACACCCACATTACCCACAACCCTTTGCGACTACAAAGCATTGCCAACAGAGAGACACCAAAACCACTGACACAACTAGAGCCACACACCACTCACACCTATACACCAGTAACGCACTCCACATCACACACCCCAACACATTACCCAACACACCCTCACCAACACACCTCACATTACACCCATGGCACCTCAAAGACACCCCCGTTTCACAGGGGAGGAGTTAAGGGTCATGGTGGAGGAAATTGTGTGGGTAGAGCCACAGCTATTTGGAGCACAGATGCAGCAAATATCTATAGATAGAAAGATGGAGCCATGGTGGAGAATCGTGGACAGGGTCAACGTCGTGGGACAGCACCCCAGAGCTAGGGATGACATCAGTAAGAGGTGGAACAACCTATGGGGGAACGTACATTCCATAGCAGCGAGACACCAGCTCGCTAACCAGAGGATTGGCGATGGACCCCCACCTCCTCCCCCGCAACTCATAGCATGGGAGGAGCAAGTCTTGGCAATACTGCATTCTGAGGGCCTGGCAGGAGTCGGATGAGGACTGGACTCAGGTAACCTGCATGCCATCACATACCCTCACCCTCACTCCCATCACTCCACTACATCCCACACACCCCACCATCACATCTCACTCATCCCAATGCCAAACCCTGCATGCTGTAAAAATGCATGGACACCCCTCACAGCCCTGCATGGACACTCATCACTAAAGCATGCATAGCAGAGAGAACTAACAATCCCACCATACACTAACATACACAAGTGAAAGCTGGCAGGGCAAATCCAACCATAAACCATAACACATCATTTACATTCCCACAGGTACCCCAGCCAATATCAGCGGAGAAGAGGTGCCAGCACTATCCAGTCCCTCAACTGAAGAGGCCCACAGTGATGACAGCATCTCTGGTCTTCAGGATCTGGATGACCTACCTGGCCCATCAGTGACCACTGGACAGCCGGTCACCCAGGCCTAGTCACATAACACCACAAGCCTCCCCCATCTGGAAACACCACCACAGCACCCACCCAGCGAACCCACACCTCTGTCCCCGGGACACGTCAATCAGCAGTGTGTCCACCTCTACAGGGACCCAGGCCACACCTTGCACACAAGACAATCATGGGCCTGGGGTCAGTGGCAGTGGGCACAAGGTTCGGGGGACAGAGTCAAAGGCCAACAGGGAAACTGGGAGGACTGCTGTGCACCAGGGGGAGGACAGGCCCAGGGAACCGACTCTACAAGAGGCACTCGCCGAGATCCTGGGAGCCTATCAACATTCCCAGGACACGATGTGCCAGATCCTGGACAACGTGCAGGAGAACAGGCGGCTGCAGGAGGGACAGTACCAGGGGATCAGGGAGGACTTGCAGGTCATCAACAACACCCTGATCTCCATAGCAGGGGTGCTGGCAGACATGGCCAACATTATGAGGGAGGCAGTCTCACACCAGCGGGCCCTGCCACAGGACTCACAGGCCACCAGCACCCACCCCCGCAGAAGGTGAACCACCCCGCAAACGTTCCCTGCGATCCAGACAGAAGCCAGAGACACTTGCCAAGACCTCCGCCAGGAAATGAGACTCGCCTGACTGTCACCCTTGTGTCCCACTTAGTCACCCTGTCCACCTTGAACTGCCATTGCTCCCCTTCCTATGTCCCCTTGGACAATGCACCTGTGCACAAACAGACTGGAACAATACCCTGGACTTTCCTCCATCATCACCCCATCCCATTGCACGTGCCCCCTTATATGTTAGCACTTCAATAAACACCCTCTGACAAAAATCCTTTTGGAGTATGTCATGTATATCAAATGTGTATTGATTGAAACAGGTAAAAACATTGAAATTGAACTGTACATAGAATGAGCATGGATTTATGACCTGTAGCTGGCTGTAGTGATCACAGCAGGAGTATATGTCAAGTCACCAACATCTGCAAAAAGAATTGCCAGAGGGAACAGTAAGTGGGCATAGAAGTGGGAAGTATCAGCATGCCATTGCCCCACAGATTACAGCCAAAGACATTGAAATGTAAAGTTACACTGTCCTACCTGTGTGTCATTGAAAGTATTGTCGAATAACTGATGTTCTGTTGTCCTCATCCTCATCCTCTGCCTCCTCATCCTCACTATCCACAGGGTCTACTGCTGCCACACGGGCATCTCCAGTCTCCTCCTCCTGCAGAAAAGGGACATGGCTTCTGAGGGCCAGGTTGTGCAACATGCAGCATGCCACTACTATCTGGCAGACCTTCTTGGGTGAGTAGCACAGGGATCCACCTGTTAGATGGAAGCACTGGAACCTGGCCTTCAGGAGGCCAAAGGTCCTTTCAATTATCCTTCTTGTTCGCCCATGTGCCTCATTATAACGTTCTTCTGCCCTTGTCCTGGCATTTCTCACAGGGGTCAGCAGCCATGATAGGTTTGGGTAACCAGAGTCACCTGTAAATATTGAGGGACAACATTTAGCCACACACTATCTTATATGGCCAACACCACACCCATACACCAACATCTACTGGGTGGGAACCAGGGCTCACCTATTAGCCACACCCTGTGCCTCTGTAGTTGGGCCATCACATTTGGGATGCTGCTATTCCTCAAGACAAAGGCATCATGCACCGACCCAGGATGTTTAGCATTGACGTGGGAGATGTACTGGTCCGCCAAGCACACCATCTGAACATTCATGGAGTGGAAACTCTTACGGTTCCTGAACACCTGTTCATTCTGCCGGGGGGGGGACAAATGCAATATGTGTTCCATCAATCGCACCAGTTATGTTGGAGATATGTCCCATTGCATAAAACGCATCCTTCACTGTGGCCAAATCCTCAACCTGGGGGAAAACAATGTAGCTGCACATGTGTTTTATTAGGGCAGACAAGACTCTTGTCAGCACGTTTGAGAACATTGGCTGTGACATTCCTGCTGCCAAGCCCACTGTCACTTGGAAAGACCCAGTTGCTTGGAAATGAAGTACAGATAGCACTTGCACAAGAGGGGGGATCCTAGTGGGGTGACGGATAGCAGATATCAGGTCAGGCTCCAATTGGGCACACAGCTCTGTGATTGTGGCCCTGTCCAGTCTATAGGTGAGGATAATGTGCCTGTCCTCCAGTGTTGCCAAGTCCACCAGGGGTCTGTACACAGCGGTATGTCTCCATCTCCCATTCATCCGCAGCGGTCGGTATCTAAGGGACACAAGAGTGAGGAGGCTGTCACAAACTGAACATTGGAGCCACAACAGGAGTTTGCAATCTGTAAACTTGTAATGGGTCAGGGTGAATTGTCCAGTATGTGCCTATTTCTCCTGTGACGCAGCATGAATCCATAGTGCTGCCCCTCCCTGAAATGGCGTTTGTAGGAAGTTGGCTCTGTATGTGCTATTTCAAAGTAAGGAATAGCATGCACAGAGTCCAAGGGTTCCCCTTAGAGGTAAAATAGTGGTAAAAAGAGATAATACTAATGCTCTATTTTGTGGTAGTGTGGTCGAGCAGTAGGCTTATCCAAGGAGTAGTGTTAAGCATTTGTTGTACATACACATAGACAATAAATGAGGTACACACACTCAGAGACAAATCCAGCCAATAGGTTTTTATATAGAAAAATATCCTTTCTTAGTTTATTTTAAGAACCACAGGTTCAAATTCTACATGTAATAGCTCATTCGAAAGGTATTGCAGGTAAGTACTTTAGGAACTTCAAATCATCAAAATTGCATGTATACTTTTCAAGTTATTCACAAATAGCTGTTTTAAAAGTGGACACTTAGTGCAATTTTCACAGTTCCTAGGGGAGGTAAGTATTTGTTAGTTTTACCAGGTAAGTAGGACACTTACAGGGTTCAGTTCTTGGTCCAAGGTAGCCCACCGTTGGGGGTTCAGAGCAACCCCAAAGTCACCACACCAGCAGCTCAGGGCCGGTCAGGTGCAGAGTTCAAAGTGGTGCCCAAAACACATAGGCTAGAATGGAGAGAAGGGGGTGCCCCGGTTCCGGTCTGCTTGCAGGTAAGTACCCGCGTCTTCGGAGGGCAGGCCAGGGGGGTTTTGTAGGGCACCGGGGGGGACACAAGTCCACACAGAAATTTCACCCTCAGCAGCGCGGGGGCGGCCGGGTGCAGTGTAGAAGCAAGCGTCGGGTTTTCAATGTTAGTCTATGAGAGATCTCGGGATCTCTTCAGCGCTGCAGGCAGGCAAGGGGGGGATTCCTCGGGGAAACCTCCACTTGGGCAAGGGAGAGGGACTCCTGGGGGTCACTTCTCCAGTGAAAGTCCGGTCCTTCAGGTCCTGGGGGCTGCGGGTGCAGGGTCTCTCCCAGGCGTCGGGACTTTAGGTTCAAAGAGTCGCGGTCAGGGGAAGCCTCGGGATTCCCTCTGCAGGCGGCGCTGTGGGGGCTCAGGGGGGACAGGTTTTGGTACTCACAGTATCAGAGTAGTCCTGGGGTCCCTCCTGAGGTGTTGGATCGCCACCAGCCGCGTCGGGGTCGCCGGGTGCAGTGTTGCAAGTCTCACGCTTCTTGCGGGGAGCTTGCAGGGTTCTTTAAAGCTGCTGGAAACAAAGTTGCAGCTTTTCTTGGAGCAGGTCCGCTGTCCTCGGGAGTTTCTTGTCTTTTCGAAGCAGGGGCAGTCCTCAGAGGATGTCGAGGTCGCTGGTCCCTTTGGAAGGCGTCGCTGGAGCAGGATCTTTGGAAGGCAGGAGACAGGCCGGTGAGTTTCTGGAGCCAAGGCAGTTGTCGTCTTCTGGTCTTCCTCTGCAGGGGTTTTTCAGCTAGGCAGTCCTTCTTCTTGTAGTTGCAGGAATCTAATTTTCTAGGGTTCAGGGTAGCCCTTAAATACTAAATTTAAGGGCGTGTTTAGGTCTGGGGGGTTAGTAGCCAATGGCTACTAGCCCTGAGGGTGGGTACACCCTCTTTGTGCCTCCTCCCAAGGGGAGGGGGTCACAATCCTAACCCTATTGGGGGAATCCTCCATCTGCAAGATGGAGGATTTCTAAAAGTTAGAGTCACCTCAGCTCAGGACACCTTAGGGGCTGTCCTGACTGGCCAGTGACTCCTCCTTGTTATTCTCATTATTTTCTCCGGCCTTGCCGCCAAAAGTGGGGGCCGGGCCGGAGGGGGCGGGCAACTCCACTAGCTGGAGTGTCCTGCTGGGTTGGCACAAAGGAGGTGAGCCTTTGAGGCTCACCGCCAGGTGTGACAATTCCTGCCTGGGAGAGGTGTTAGCATCTCCACCCAGTGCAGGCTTTGTTACTGGCCTCAGAGTGACAAAGGCACTCTCCCCATGGGGCCAGCAACATGTCTCGGTTTGTGGCAGGCTGCTAAAACTAGTCAGCCTACACAGATAGTCGGTTAAGTTTCAGGGGGCACCTCTAAGGTGCCCTCTGGGGTGTATTTTACAATAAAATGTACACTGGCATCAGTGTGCATTTATTGTGCTGAGAAGTTTGATACCAAACTTCCCAGTTTTCAGTGTAGCCATTATGGTGCTGTGGAGTTCGTGTTTGACAGACTCCCAGACCATATACTCTTATGGCTACCCTGCACTTACAATGTCTAAGGTTTTGTTTAGACACTGTAGGGGTACCCTGCTCATGCACTGGTACCCTCACCTATGGTATAGTGCACCCTGCCTTAGGGCTGTAAGGCCTGCTAGAGGGGTGTCTTACCTATACTGCATAGGCAGTGAGAGGCTGGCATGGCACCCTGAGGGGAGTGCCATGTCGACTTACTCGTTTTGTCCTCACTAGCACACACAAGCTGGCAAGCAGTGTGTCTGTGCTGAGTGAGAGGTCTCCAGGGTGGCATAAGACATGCTGCAGCCCTTAGAGACCTTCCTTGGCATCAGGGCCCTTGGTACTAGAAGTACCAGTTACAAGGGACTTATCTGGATGCCAGGGTCTGCCAATTGTGGATACAAAAGTACAGGTTAGGGAAAGAACACTGGTGCTGGGGCCTGGTTAGCAGGCCTCAGCACACTTTCAATTGTAAACATAGCATCAGCAAAGGCAAAAAGTCAGGGGGCAACTATGCCAAGGAGGCATTTCCTTACACAACCCCCCCCCAAACGAAAGAGGATGAGACTAACCTTTCCCAAGAGAGTCTTCATTTTCTAAGTGGAAGAACCTGGAAAGGCCATCTGCATTGGCATGGGCAGTCCCAGGTCTGTGTTCCACTATAAAGTCCATTCCCTGTAGGGAGATGGACCACCTCAACAGTTTAGGATTTTCACCTTTCATTTGCATCAGCCATTTGAGAGGTCTGTGGTCGGTTTGAACTAGGAAGTGAGTCCCAAAGAGGTATGGTCTCAGCTTCTTCAGGGACCAAACCACAGCAAAGGCCTCCCTCTCAATGGCACTCCAACGCTGCTCCCTGGGGAGTAACCTCCTGCTAATGAAAGCAACAGGCTGGTCAAGGCCATCATCATTTGTTTGGGACAAAACTGCCCCTATCCCATGTTCAGAGGCATCAGTCTGCACAATGAACTGCTTAGAATAATCTGGAGCTTTGAGAACTGGTGCTGAGCACATTGCCTGTTTCAGGGTGTCAAAGGCCTGTTGGCATTCCACAGTCCAGTTCACTTTCTTGGGCATTTTCTTGGAGGTGAGTTCAGTGAGGGCTGTCACAATGGATCCATATCCCTTCACAAACCTCCTGTAATACCCAGTCAAGCCAAGGAATGCCCTGACTTGAGTCTGGGTTTTTGGAGCTACCCAGTCCAGAATAGTCTGGATCTTGGGTTGGAGTGGCTGAACTTGGCCTCCACCTACAAGGTGTCCCAAGTAAACCACAGTTCCCTGCCCTATCTGGCATTTGGATGCCTTGATAGAGAGGCCTGCAGATTGCAGAGCCTTCAAAACCTTCCTCAGGTGGACCAGGTGATCCTGCCAGGTGGAGCTAAAGACAGCAATATCATCAAGATAAGCTGTGCTAAAGGACTCCAAGCCAGCAAGGACTTGATTCACCAACCTTTGGAAGGTGGCAGGGGCATTCTTTAAACCAAAGGGCATAACAGTAAACTGATAATGCCCATCAGGTGTGGAGAATGCTGTCTTTTCTTTTGCTCCAGGTGCCATTTTTATTTGCCAGTACCCTGCTGTCAAGTCAAAGGTACTTAGAAATTTGGCAGCACCTAATTTATCAATGAGCTCATCAGCTCTTGGAATTGGATGAGCATCTGTCTTGGTGACAGAATTGAGCCCTCTGTAGTCCACACAAAACCTCATCTCTTTCTTTCCATCTGTGGTGTGAGGTTTGGGGACTAAGACCACTGGGCTAGCCCAGGGGCTGTCAGAGCGCTCAATGACTCCCAATTCCAGCATCTTGTGGACTTCCACCTTGATGCTTTCCTTAACATGGTCAGACTGTCTGAAGATTTTGTTCTTGACAGGCATGCTGTCTCCTGTGTCCACATCATGGGTACACAGGTGTGTCTGACCAGGGGTTAGGGAGAAAAGCTCAGGAAACTGTTGTAGGACTCTCCTACAATCAGCCTGCTGTTGGCTAGAGAGGGTGTCTGAGTAGATCACTCCATCTACTGTGCCATCTTTTGGGTCTGATGACAGAAGATCAGGGAGAGGTTCACTCTCTGCCTCCTGATCCTCATCTGTTACCATTAACAGATTCACATCAGCCCTGTCATGGAAGAGCTTAAGGCGGTTCACATGGATCACCCTCTTGGGGCTCCTGCTTGTGCCCAGGTCCACCAGGTAGGTGACCTGACTCTTCCTCTCTAGCACTGGGTAAGGGCCACTCCATTTGTCCTGGAGTGCCCTGGGAGCCACAGGCTCCAGAACCCAGACTTTCTGCCCTGGTTGGAACTCAACCAGTGCAGCCTTTTGGTCATACCAAAACTTCTGGAGTTGTTGGCTGGCCTCAAGGTTTTTGGTTGCCTTTTCCATGTACTCTGCCATTCTAGAGCGAAGGCCAAGTACATAGTCCACTATGTCCTGTTTAGGCTCATGGAGAGGTCTCTCCCAGCCTTCTTTAACAAGGGCAAGTGGTCCCCTTACAGGATGACCAAACAGAAGTTCAAAGGGTGAGAACCCTACTCCCTTCTGTGGTACCTCCCTGTAAGCGAAAAGCAGACATGGCAGGAGGACATCCCATCTCCTTTTGAGTTTTTCTGGGAGCCCCATGATCATGCCCTTTAATGTCTTGTTGAATCTCTCAACTAAGCCATTAGTTTGTGGATGGTAAGGTGTAGTGAATTTATAAGTCACTCCACACTCATTCCACATGTGCTTTAGGTATGCTGACATGAAGTTGGTACCTCTGTCAGACACCACCTCCTTAGGGAAACCCACTCTGGTAAAGATACCAATGAGGGCCTTGGCTACTGCAGGGGCAGTAGTCGACCTAAGGGGAATAGCTTCAGGATACCTGGTAGCATGATCCACTACTACCAGGATATACATATTTCCTGAGGCTGTGGGAGGTTCCAGTGGACCAACTATGTCCACACCCACTCTTTCAAAGGGCACCCCCACCACAGGAAGTGGAATGAGGGGGGCCTTTGGATGCCCACCTGTCTTACCACTGGCTTGACAGGTGGGGCAGGAGAGGCAAAACTCCTTAACCATGCTGGACATATTGGGCCAGTAGAAGTGGTTGACTAACCTCTCCCACGTCTTGGTTTGTCCCAAATGTCCAGCAAGGGGAATGTCATGGGCCAATGTTAGGATGAACTCTCTGAACAGCTGAGGCACTACCACTCTCCTAGTGGCACCAGGTTTGGGGTCTCTGGCCTCAGTGTACAGGAGCCCATCTTCCCAATAGACCCTATGTGTTCCATTTTTCTTGCCTTTGGACTCTTCAGCAGCTTGCTGCCTAAGGCCTTCAAGAGAGGGACAGGTTTCTTGTCCCTTACACAGCTCCTCCCTTGAGGGTCCCCCTGGGCCTAAGAGCTCAACCTGATAAGGTTCAAGCTCCAAAGGCTCAGTTCCCTCAGAGGGCAGAACTTCTTCCTGAGAAGAGAGGTTCCCTTTCTTTTGCTGTGTTGCAGTTGGTTTCCCAACTGACTTTCCTGTTCTCTTGGTAGGCTGGGCCATTTTTCCAGACTCCAGCTCTACTTTTTCACCCTGTGCCTTGCACTGTGCTCTTGTTTTCACACACACCAGTTCAGGGATACCCAGCATTGCTGCATGGGTTTTTAGTTCTACCTCAGCCCATGCTGAGGACTCCAGGTCATTTCCAAGCAGACAGTCCACTGGGATATTTGAGGAGACCACCACCTGTTTCAGGCCATTGACCCCTCCCCATTCTAAAGTAACCATTGCCATGGGATGTACTTTTCTCTGATTGTCAGCGTTGGTGACTGTGTAAGTTTTTCCAGTCAGGTATTGGCCGGGGGAAACCAGTTTCTCTGTCACCATGGTGACACTGGCACCTGTATCCCTCAGGCCCTCTATTCTAGTCCCATTAATTAAGAGTTGCTGTCTGTATTTTTGCATGTTAGGCGGCCAGACAGCTAGTGTGGCTAAATCCACCCCACCCTCAGAAACTAGAGTAGCTTCAGTGTGGACCCTGATTTGCTCTGGGCACACTGTTGATCCCACTTGGAGACTAGCCATACCAGTGTTACCTGGATGGGAGTTTGGAGTGGAACCTTTCTTGGGACAGGCCTTGTCTCCAGTTTGGTGTCCATGCTGTTTACAGCTATGACACCAGGCCTTTTTGGGATCAAAGTTTTTACCCTTGTACCCATTGTTTTGTGAAGAGGCTCTGGGCCCACCCTCCTGTGCAGGTTTTTGGGGGCCTGTAGAAGACTCTTTACTATTTTTAGTTTTGGTTGTCTCATCACCCTTCTGCTGGGGAGTCTTTGTGACCCCTTTCTTTTGGTCACCCCCTGTTGAAGTCTTGGACACCCTTGTCTTGACCCAATGGTCCGCCTTCTTTCCCAATTCTTGGGGAGAAATTGGTCCTAGGTCTACCAGATGCTGATGCAGTTTATCATTGAAACAATTACTTAACAGGTGTTCTTTCACAAATAAATTGTACAGCCCATCATAATTATTTACACCACTGCCTTGAATCCAACCATCTAGTGTTTTCACTGAGTAGTCAACAAAGTCAACCCAGGTCTGGCTCGAGGATTTTTGAGCCCCCCTGAACCTAATCCTGTACTCCTCAGTGGAGAATCCAAAGCCCTCAATCAGGGTACCCTTCATGAGGTCATAAGATTCTGCATCTTTTCCAGAGAGTGTGAGGAGTCTATCCCTACACTTTCCAGTGAACATTTCCCAAAGGAGAGCACCCCAGTGAGATCTGTTCACTTTTCTGGTTACACAAGCCCTCTCAAAAGCTGTGAACCATTTGGTGATGTCATCACCATCTTCATATTTAGTTACAATCCCTTTGGGGATTTTCAACATGTCAGGAGAATCTCTGACCCTATTTATGTTGCTGCCACCATTGATGGGTCCTAGGCCCATCTCTTGTCTTTCCCTCTCTATGGCTAGGATCTGTCTTTCCAAAGCCGATCTTTTGGCCATCCTGGCTAACTGGATGTCCTCTTCACTGGAGTTATCCTCAGTGATTTCAGAGTTGTTGGTCCCTCCTGTGAGGGAACCAGCATCTCTGACTATTATTTGTGGAGTCAGGGCTTGAGAAGCCCTGCTCTCCCTAAGTAGGACTGGAGGGGGGGAATTTCCCTCCAAGTCACTATCTTCATCCTCTGAGTTGCCATCCTCAGAGGGGTTGGCCTTTTCAAACTCTGCCAAAAGCTCCTGGAGCTGTACTTTGGTAGGTTTGGGGCCCATTGCTATTTTCTTTAGTTTACAGAGTGACCTTAGCTCTCTCATCTGTAGATGGAGGTAAGGTGTGGTGTCGAGTTCCACCACATTCACATCTGTGCTAGACATTATGCTTCTAAAAGTTGGAATACTTTTTAAGAAACTAAAACTGGTTCTAGAATCTAATTCAAACTTTTACAAACTTTTAAACTCTAAAAGAAATGCTAAACAGGATCTAACACAAGGCCCTAGCAGTTCTTTTAAGAATTTAGAAAACTTTTCAAATTGCAAAAATCAATTTCTAATGACAATTTTGGAATTTGTCGTGTGATCAGGTATTGGCTGAGTAGTCCAGCAAATGCAAAGTCTTGTACCCCACCGCTGATCCACCAATGTAGGAAGTTGGCTCTGTATGTGCTATTTCAAAGTAAGGAATAGCATGCACAGAGTCCAAGGGTTCCCCTTAGAGGTAAAATAGTGGTAAAAAGAGATAATACTAATGCTCTATTTTGTGGTAGTGTGGTCGAGCAGTAGGCTTATCCAAGGAGTAGTGTTAAGCATTTGTTGTACATACACATAGACAATAAATGAGGTACACACACTCAGAGACAAATCCAGCCAATAGGTTTTTATATAGAAAAATATCCTTTCTTAGTTTATTTTAAGAACCACAGGTTCAAATTCTACATGTAATAGCTCATTCGAAAGGTATTGCAGGTAAGTACTTTAGGAACTTCAAATCATCAAAATTGCATGTATACTTTTCAAGTTATTCACAAATAGCTGTTTTAAAAGTGGACACTTAGTGCAATTTTCACAGTTCCTAGGGGAGGTAAGTATTTGTTAGTTTTACCAGGTAAGTAGGACACTTACAGGGTTCAGTTCTTGGTCCAAGGTAGCCCACCGTTGGGGGTTCAGAGCAACCCCAAAGTCACCACACCAGCAGCTCAGGGCCGGTCAGGTGCAGAGTTCAAAGTGGTGCCCAAAACACATAGGCTAGAATGGAGAGAAGGGGGTGCCCCGGTTCCGGTCTGCTTGCAGGTAAGTACCCGCGTCTTCGGAGGGCAGGCCAGGGGGGTTTTGTAGGGCACCGGGGGGGACACAAGTCCACACAGAAATTTCACCCTCAGCAGCGCGGGGGCGGCCGGGTGCAGTGTAGAAGCAAGCGTCGGGTTTTCAATGTTAGTCTATGAGAGATCTCGGGATCTCTTCAGCGCTGCAGGCAGGCAAGGGGGGGATTCCTCGGGGAAACCTCCACTTGGGCAAGGGAGAGGGACTCCTGGGGGTCACTTCTCCAGTGAAAGTCCGGTCCTTCAGGTCCTGGGGGCTGCGGGTGCAGGGTCTCTCCCAGGCGTCGGGACTTTAGGTTCAAAGAGTCGCGGTCAGGGGAAGCCTCGGGATTCCCTCTGCAGGCGGCGCTGTGGGGGCTCAGGGGGGACAGGTTTTGGTACTCACAGTATCAGAGTAGTCCTGGGGTCCCTCCTGAGGTGTTGGATCGCCACCAGCCGCGTCGGGGTCGCCGGGTGCAGTGTTGCAAGTCTCACGCTTCTTGCGGGGAGCTTGCAGGGTTCTTTAAAGCTGCTGGAAACAAAGTTGCAGCTTTTCTTGGAGCAGGTCCGCTGTCCTCGGGAGTTTCTTGTCTTTTCGAAGCAGGGGCAGTCCTCAGAGGATGTCGAGGTCGCTGGTCCCTTTGGAAGGCGTCGCTGGAGCAGGATCTTTGGAAGGCAGGAGACAGGCCGGTGAGTTTCTGGAGCCAAGGCAGTTGTCGTCTTCTGGTCTTCCTCTGCAGGGGTTTTTCAGCTAGGCAGTCCTTCTTCTTGTAGTTGCAGGAATCTAATTTTCTAGGGTTCAGGGTAGCCCTTAAATACTAAATTTAAGGGCGTGTTTAGGTCTGGGGGGTTAGTAGCCAATGGCTACTAGCCCTGAGGGTGGGTACACCCTCTTTGTGCCTCCTCCCAAGGGGAGGGGGTCACAATCCTAACCCTATTGGGGGAATCCTCCATCTGCAAGATGGAGGATTTCTAAAAGTTAGAGTCACCTCAGCTCAGGACACCTTAGGGGCTGTCCTGACTGGCCAGTGACTCCTCCTTGTTATTCTCATTATTTTCTCCGGCCTTGCCGCCAAAAGTGGGGGCCGGGCCGGAGGGGGCGGGCAACTCCACTAGCTGGAGTGTCCTGCTGGGTTGGCACAAAGGAGGTGAGCCTTTGAGGCTCACCGCCAGGTGTGACAATTCCTGCCTGGGAGAGGTGTTAGCATCTCCACCCAGTGCAGGCTTTGTTACTGGCCTCAGAGTGACAAAGGCACTCTCCCCATGGGGCCAGCAACATGTCTCGGTTTGTGGCAGGCTGCTAAAACTAGTCAGCCTACACAGATAGTCGGTTAAGTTTCAGGGGGCACCTCTAAGGTGCCCTCTGGGGTGTATTTTACAATAAAATGTACACTGGCATCAGTGTGCATTTATTGTGCTGAGAAGTTTGATACCAAACTTCCCAGTTTTCAGTGTAGCCATTATGGTGCTGTGGAGTTCGTGTTTGACAGACTCCCAGACCATATACTCTTATGGCTACCCTGCACTTACAATGTCTAAGGTTTTGTTTAGACACTGTAGGGGTACCCTGCTCATGCACTGGTACCCTCACCTATGGTATAGTGCACCCTGCCTTAGGGCTGTAAGGCCTGCTAGAGGGGTGTCTTACCTATACTGCATAGGCAGTGAGAGGCTGGCATGGCACCCTGAGGGGAGTGCCATGTCGACTTACTCGTTTTGTCCTCACTAGCACACACAAGCTGGCAAGCAGTGTGTCTGTGCTGAGTGAGAGGTCTCCAGGGTGGCATAAGACATGCTGCAGCCCTTAGAGACCTTCCTTGGCATCAGGGCCCTTGGTACTAGAAGTACCAGTTACAAGGGACTTATCTGGATGCCAGGGTCTGCCAATTGTGGATACAAAAGTACAGGTTAGGGAAAGAACACTGGTGCTGGGGCCTGGTTAGCAGGCCTCAGCACACTTTCAATTGTAAACATAGCATCAGCAAAGGCAAAAAGTCAGGGGGCAACTATGCCAAGGAGGCATTTCCTTACAGCGTTGCTTGGCCTGTGTGGTCGGACAGGTGGAAGTGAGGTAATTCCGCTGACATTGTGTGCCGTGGCGGGAGGCAGTCGGGAACCACTGTGCAACTCCTCATTGGTTAATATTGGCCCCTATGCGGTACAGTGGCCAATGGTGATCTACGCCGGCGGTGACGGTATGCACCGCGGCGGACGTGACCGCCATTTTCTATCTGTTTCCTCACTTGCTACCTGACCTTCCATAGGAGAGGACCTACACTGCATGTGCTGCTGTGACCTGTGTCTGGAACCTACCATGGCCTGTGTGACCGGGGAAAAGGTCCCAGCCTTCACTTCAGGGGAGTTGGAGAGACAGGTGGATTGGGTCCTACCCTAGTACGGACTGCTGTATGGGCCTCCAGACCAACAGGTTAGTACACTGTGGGCACGATGCATGTGACATGGAGATGTGTGTGTGAAGGCCTCGTGTAAGGGGGGTGGGTGAATGTCCTCTTTGCAGCGTACAGCTTGTGTGCTGGGCTATGTGTGTGCCAATGGTGTTGGGAATGGGTATGGTGGGCCATATTCGTAACAGGCTGACTGTTTGTCTAATGGTATTTTCCTGTGTGTATTGCCTCTGCAGGTCAGCGCCCATCAAAAGAAGGGTATATGGCGTGCCATCGCCAAGGAGGTGTGGACCCTACGGCAGACGAAGCACCCACTGTCGCAAACGGTGGGAGGACCTAAGACGCTTGGCACGGAAGACGGTGGAGGCCCAGCTGGGGATGGCCTCCCAACGAGGAAGGGGTCCCCATTGAACCCTGACCCCCCTGTTGGCCCGCATACTGGCGGTGGCCTATCCAGAGCTGAATGGGCACTTGAGGACATCACAGCAGCCACAGGGGGGTGAGTACCGTGCCCATCATTACAACTTATGCCTGGTGGGGTGGTATTCGGTGGTGGATGTGTGTCAGAGGGTGCCCCTAGGCCAGGCCTGACATAGCAGCGTAGGTCCTCTGGTGGCTACTGTTCTGAAGGGATAATCCTGCCTACCTAGCTTGTAAGCATCCACTACTGGTCAGGGCTGCATGGATCCCAGGTGTGCTGCAGTTGGCGGTGTGTGCCCTACTCATGCCTTGGTGGCTAGCAATGTCAGTGATGGTGCAATGCATAGTGCGTAGGCCTGTTCCCTGTGTGTGAGGGTGCTGTGTATGCCAAATGTGGTGTTGGTGCAGCCACTGACCCAGTGTATCCTTTGTCTCCCCCCCTTTTTTGTTTTGTCATCCTGGCTTTATGTGCATTAGCATCATCTGGCGGAAGAGCAGAGGCACCGGCGAGAGAGGGAGCTGCGTCCCACAGAACCTAGGAGGCACAGTCCACCGACGCTGAGGGCACCAGTGGGACAGAGGGCGAAGGGAGCACCACGGCGGAGACTGGAGGGGACACTTCAGACACAGATACCTCCTTCGATGGAAGCTCCCTGGTGGTGGCGGACACTTCTGTGACCATCCCAACTACAGGTACAGCCACCACCCCTTACCAGCACCGCCCTCCCAGCAGCCCCTCAACGGGTTGCCTGTGCCCGCTCACCCAGGAGGGTGGGCATCTCCTTCGTCCCAGGCACCTCAGGCCCTGCCCCAGTTAGCCCTGCTGCTCTGAGTGAGGAGGCTATTGACCTCCTGAGATCCATCTTTGTAGGGCAATCAACCGTTGTGAATGCCATCCAGGGGCTGGCAGCCCAGATGCAACAATCTAATGCATTCCTGTAGGGCATTCACACTGGATTGGTGGTCCAACAGAGATCGATTCAGGCTCTGGCCTCCTCTCTGATGGCAGCCATTGTCCCTGTTTCTACCATCCCCCTCCAACTTCCACCTCCCAGTCCCACTCTCCTCAACCCCAACCCATCCCAGGCACCCATACAGATGAGCATGCACACAAGACAACACCCAAGAGTGGCACAGGCAAACACAAGCACCACACTTGATCCCACAGGCACTCACACAAACACCATTCATTTGCAGACACTACAACATCCACTATTTCCACTTTCTCCCCCTTCTCCCCCTCTACCACTTCCCTCCCAGCCACATCCACACTCACACCTGCATGCACTACATCATCATCCACTACCAGCATCATAACCACACCAAGCAGAACACACACCTCACTGGCAGACACCTCCACAACATCCATGCACATGTCCAGTATCCTCTCCCACTGTGTCTGTCCCCCCCTCCTAAAGTACACAAACGCAAGCACTCAGACACCCAACAGCCATCCACCTCACAACAGCATACATCCCATGCACCTGCATCCAAATCCAGCACACAAACACCACCAACAACCACTCCCTTATTCTCCACTTCCATTCCTTCTCCCTCTTCCCGCCCCAATGTCCCTAAGAAACTTTTCCTATCCACCACTGACCTCTTCCCTACCCCCCCCCCATCCTGCACGTATGGCACTAGGGTAGGAAGAACCCAGCCAAGCACCTCAGCCACACAGTCCACGGACCTAGTCCATCTGCATCTACTCGTGGTGGAAAGGAATCCAAGCCACATTTACTGAAGGGGAAGGAGCCTGCACCAGCCAGCCTAAAGGGGAAGGAGCCTGCACCAGCAGGCAAGAAGGGCAAGGAGCCTGCACCTGCCACCCAAAAGGGCAAGGAGCCTGGCCCAGCAAGCAAGAAGGGCAAGGAGCCTGAACCAGCAGGCAAGAAGAGCAAGGAGCCTGCACCTGCCACCTGAAAGGGCAAAGAGCCTGCACCAGCAGGCAAGAAGGGCAAGGAGCATGCCCAAGTAGGCAAGAAGGGCAAGGAGCCTGCACCTGCCACCCGAAAGGGCAAGGTGCCAGCACCAGCAGGCAAGAAGCGCCAGGAGCCTGCACCAGCAGCTGTCACGGAGCCCCCACCACCAACCATGGTTGTGCATCCATCCGAGGGTGCAGGGGATGTGCAGGAGCCTCCCACCACCACCAGCACCACCACAGTGCATCCATCCGAGGGTGCAGGGGATGTGCAGGAGCCTCCCACCACCACCAGCACCACCTCAGTGCATCCATCCGAGGGTGCAGGGGATGTGCAGGAGCTTCCCACCACCACCAACACAGTGCATCTGTCACCACCGGCGGATGCAATGTAATCCTGCCTTCATGAGCTACTGTGCGGCCTGTCCACTCCAGAATCAGTGGGCAAGACACCCACTTGGGAGACTGTGGCCTATCACTCCCCAGGACCAAGCACAGGGCATGCTGCCCCCTCCAGAACCAGTGGGCAAGACACCCACTCGAGAGACTGTGGCCTATCACTCCCCAGGACCAAGCACAGGGCATGTTGCCCCCTCCTAAACCAGTGGGCAAGTCACCCACTCCAGAGACTGTGGCCTATCACTCCCCAGGACCAAGCACAGGGCATGTTGCCCCCTCCTCCAGAACCAGTGGGCAAGTCACCCACTTGAGAGACTGTGGCCTATCACTCCCCAGGACCAAGCACAGCGCATGTTGCCCCCTCCAGAACCAGTGGGCAAGACACCCACTCCAGAGACTGTGGCTTATCACTCCCCAGGACCAAGCACAGGGCATGTTGCCCCCTCCAGAACCAGTAGACAAGACACCCACTCCAGAGACTGTGGCCTATCACTCCACAGGACCAAGCACAGGGCATGTTGCACCCACCAGAATTAGTGGGGAAGTCACCCACTCCAGAGCCTGTGGCTTATCACTACCCAGGACCAAGCACAGGGCATGTTGCCCCCTCCAGAACCAGTGGTCTTGTTTCTGCGTTGGGGGTTTTACCGCCACTTTATCACCGACCGCCAGGGTCGTAATGACGGCCATAGTGTGAAAGAAACTTAGTCAACCACATGGTGAAGGAACACCGTCCATCATCAATAAGCCAAACGCCCATGCACAAAAGTGTACATAACGACCACATGCGGTGGATCTGCAGTGCCAAAAAGTTGAAGAGAAGGATGCAAGAAGACCCCAAGAAGTGGAGACAATCAGAATTGGAGACATAATCAGAATTGGAAGGGGGAAGAAATTAAGCCTCAACAGTCCAGTGGTAGTGCGAAAATCTGTCAAACACAAGGGGCAACATACATGTGAACGGGCAACCAAATTTGTGGTGTGGAACAGGAGGCTCATCCTGTATAATAAAACAGGGGCAGTGTCGTGTAACACGGAAAAGTGTGAGTGTTAAGTAAAAACACCCTGAGGAAAAAAGTATATACATACTAAAGAAATGTGGCACAAAACAGTGCTGATTCAAGAAAAGTAATTGTTACTGTCAAATACGCCAAATGTCCTGAGGAATGGACAAATGTAAACAGTGAATTGTCATTAAAATTGCAAAGTGAAGAGAGGCCCTTCAGGTAGCAAATACTAATAAAGTGCCTGTCAGAGGACCCTCGGGGCAAAGAAAATGTAAAAAGGGTAACGCATACCGCAGAGGTAAGTAATGAAGACCATAGTCTGGGGTTTACAAGCAGAGTGAAGCCATGATAAGCTTCTTTACAGTTCTGCAAAAAAAGACCAGAGAACAGTCGCTAGTAACAACCTCATCATGGTAGTGTGCATAGCGTCAGGACCACAGAGTGAAATGTACTCACCACCAGTGTGACGGATCGCATGTAAGCAGTATCAACTCTGCACAGTGTCCGCGGACGCTAAAGAAGCGTGCACGGCAGCGAGGTAGAAAGCGGACTTGAGTCCTGTCATTGGTAGTAAGGAGACCAAGTGGAAGCGCTATCTTGAAATGTGCAACAATCTATTCGATAATATAGTTTCGAAAACAGGAAACACAAGGAAGAAGGCTCCTATTACAAAAAACGAGGCCACATATAGACGCCTGAGATAAAAAGGACATGACAGCGACTCAATGCAGCATGATCATATGGGAGTAGAAAACGGGCTAAGGTCAGAGCCAGTCACTAGTATCAAGAGGTATAATTAATAGTGTGGAAAGAGTGCCCAGTCCAAGTTGGAATAGTTAAAGTGATGGGAAACTGGAAAGATGATCAAGTGAAATACAGCCTCCCTCCTGAGACCCCATTGCCAGGCCTTGGCATTGTCGAAACCAGGAACTATTGTGCAGAAAAACATTATTGTCCAACACAACAGAGACCATATCTATTAACATATGTGTATGTTCTAATAGGGTTGCATCTCTGAGACATAGAAAATAAATGTTGTATAGCTTGTATTCACTGCATTTTGGGAAAGGATGTATATAGGGAGCAAATGTCAAGAGTTACAAACCAACAATCATCAGTCCAAATGAAGTCTGAAAGTTGATTAAGGAGATGTTTAATGTCTTGAACATAGGATGGGAGATTTGAAACAAATGGTTGGAGAAAAGCATTGATATAGTCATAAATCCGTTCAGTGGGGGTGCCAATCCAGAGATGATTGTCTTCCTGGTGGAAAGTACCCTTCTGTGTGTATCTTAGATAAGATATAGATACAATGTGTTGTTGGGGTGGCTGGGGATTAAACAAGTATCTGTACTGCCAATTGGTAACCAAACAGCTATCCTACCATCCTTTAAGTTCTTGCTCCAGGAGCATGGTAATGTCTTTGATATGATTTCTATCCAGTTTAATGTAGGCAGTGGTGTCCAATAGTTGTCTGTCAATCCCAGAAACATAATCATCTTTATTCATTATGACTATGTTGCTGCCTTTGTCTGCTTCTCTTATTACAACATCGTCTAGAGAAGATAGTTGAATCAGAGCCTCCCTTTCCTCAATGCTCAAGTTACTATGGCTACTTTGAGTATAAAGTGAGTCTGAGCCCTCCCACTTGTATATGGCCTTGGTTATCAGTCTATAAAATATGTCAATGGCATTGTCATTGGGCAGATTAGGGAGAAAGTTAGATATGGGACGTAGTCCACTGTCCAGACTAAGATCCAGTGAAATGTTCAATTCAGATAGAATTTGTGTGAGAGAAGGTATGGAAGACTCAGTGTTGTTCAGGGATAGAAGTGTTTGAAGATTTACTAAGTCCTGAATTGTCTTGTGGCACGGCCCTGAACCTATCTCAGAGTCAGGAGTCACGGATTGGGATTTAAGGGCAAAGCACTTTTTGAGTTTGAGTTTAAGAATACATTTTAAAACCTCAGTATGTATTCTTGTGAAATCTAGACTTGAAGCAAGCCAATTCCCCAATCCTTTGGAAAGCAATTTTACTTGGGCAGGGTTCAGAACATAATGTGATAAGTTCACAATAGAAACAGCATCAGATTGAGCAACATTACTTAAAGGCCCAGGGGGGCACAGGTCATCAGAGCCATTCAGTTCCTCTGGCCTTTTGAATAAGAGCGGGTGGTCATGCCCTCTTTTTTTGGTGGACCCCTTCCTCCCTTTTCGTCTTCTTTTTTTTAATAGAAGTTGTTTGTTTGGAAAACAATTGCCTTGGTACCTTTTCAGTACCTTTCCACTTCCTTTAAAAAAAAGTAGAGGATGAGGTTTGGGTAAGTAGACCAGAGGTGTTGGAAATAGTACTAGGGCCATCATTAAGGTCACTTTTTATGCTTGGAACATCCAACTTGCTGTTGGATGTAACACTATGGACATCCCCGTGTCAGTTTTCTCACTGGACTGATTGACTTGTGTAGCCTTCCAATATGTTATTTCAAAGAGCTAAGGAATAAGTATTAAGTCTGCTATAAGCAATATGATTTTAATTAATGATCTTAGGAACTTTTTTTTATCATTTCACCACCTGCATGACCAGACCGCTCGCCAACCTTTGAAATCCCAGTTACAATTTCACTAAATCACGAACCAACCATTTTCTACTCACCAATATCTTCAAGTGCTTTTTTTGCACGTGAGACATTAGTAATATTGGTTATGTATTGATTAATAAGCCTATTATTATCAGGAACAAACGTGCAACACTGCCTCATTTTCAACATATGGCACACACACCCCTCTTTTGCTAAAGAATATCCAAAGCTAGCCTGTTCTGCAAAACCATACCACTCAGCACAATTATTTCTTAATTTATTTTTGTTAATGCACTAGCAGTATTAGTTGCAAGTTGATGAACTAAAGTCAACAATTTTCTAATCTTCACATTATTCAAAGCAACACCAGTAAGCGGAATCAACACTCCAAAAATATCCAAAAGCACTTCTCAGAATCCATGCTTCACTCTTTTGAGTCCAGTTTCACTTATTTCGTTCACATTATAAACTCTAGGAAACACCAAACGAAGACAAGAGCTACCCACCAAAATTTGTGGTAGGTTAAAATAAGCCATTTAACCACAAACATAATTAATCTCTCTATGTATAGGTTCTTCACCTTCAAATAATCATCAGCCACAAAATTATACCTAAATTCACTCTCGCTAACCATCTTTCATGAATTCACACCATCAGATTTCTTATGCACTACACACACAATGACATTTCTATCTTGTTTGATTCTAAGCCTAGGCTGCATTTTCAAACCTTTTAATCCCTCTTCATCCTCATTCTCTCTCACTTCATGTGAATTTGTGCCAATGTTCACTCTTACTCATTTAAATTATCTAATAAAATGTATTGCAACATCACTCAATTCATGCACACTCCTCTCATTACTCATGTTAATAGTGCTAATAGGCTTGCTTAATTTGACCTTTTCTGCAATAAAACTTAAATCCCCAATATTAGGTAATTTCTCTAAAGGAAGATGATTTATATTTACTTCACCAGTTTCTAGGAATCCTTGTTCATGAAGTATCAAAGTCAATATGCTGCAACTCAAAGTCTAGGAAAGAGGTAATTGGTTGTGGGACAACCCTCTGAGACAGAAACAGGTGTGTTTTTACAGACATAACAAATGGGTACATTCTTGATTACTAAAAACTCATTTAACAAGCTAGCATACATATACCTGTTAAAATTGATAATAGACACATCATAATCAATTATCATATCTATAGACTTATTAGTAATTAAATTTCAGATTTAGATGAGGTATGTCCAACTGAAGAGTGAAGGCTAACCAGAATACCTACCAAGATTATGAATAGAAATACTAAAGAAAATATTTTCAACACTAAGGACCTCATTCCGAGTTTGGTGGAGGGGATTACTCTGACACAAATGTGACAAATATCCTGTCTGCCACATTATAAGTTCCATAGGATATAATGGAACTTGTAATACGGCGGGCGGGATATCTGTCACGTTTGTGACAGAGTAATCCCCTCTGCCAAACTCATAATGAGGACCTAAGTAACAGCTCTTAAGTTTGGCCACTACCCCTTCTAAAAAAAATCTCTGAAAAATCAAAAATGTATACTACTAATATGGAGAAAAATCAAAAACTTTGAAATCTTCCAATGCCAATATATCACCTGCAATAAGATCAGTTCAAGGAATGTTCATAAGAAACCTACTATCTTCGACTGGATATCTAAGGCACAAAAAGCAATCTTATTTAAAGACTCTATTTAAAAATCTAAACACAAAGAGGTACTAGCTATCTTCATGAAGGGGAATCGAGAAAAACGCTTGGCATAAGTTAATTATAGTGAACCACTACACAGCAGCAGGGATTCAGAACAAAATGACAGCAGCATTCGGTACCATGGGACAACATTGGATTACAATATCATTAATTTTGCACGGGTCCTGTTCTATTCCCCACTTTCTGCTTGTTTATTAAATTTCCATGATCGGAGAGCTACAATGACTTTCTAGCACTTTAAAAAAAATGCCTTGCTCAATAATTTTATCAGTGTCAGACCTCCTCTACTTCATGCCATTCCCTCCTCTGCTTCCAAAGAAAGTTTGTAGTGTGGAGTAAATTGGTCTACCCTTTTCACTGTGTGTCTTGAGTCAGGATGCAAATCCTATTTGGTAAGATCTAGGAACAAACTCACTTTCAACTCCTGTGATTTTAGCTTGAAAAATAGGTCCTCATCTTGTGTTTGAAGTGCTACACCATCCGGTGTTGAATAAATGATGCAATTCATCTTGCACAAAAGATCACAACCCAACAAATCAACTGGACCCATGTCACAAATTAGGAACTGATTATTATTCTAAATCAATCCAACATTTACAGGGACATTTACTGAAACATTATTAGTAATCTGCTTGGTACTAATGCCTAGATTGTGCAGCCATTGTCTATACTCTTGATGTGTAAACCTGTCTAGCTTGTCCCATGTGTCCCCAATATGCTGTCTGAGCGCAAATACTGAACCCTCTTCCTCTTGAACACCCCTCCTCTGAGCAGTTGCCAATTCATTCTCTAGTTCCCGAAGCTTTTTCTGCAACTGTCTACAGACTGCATACCTTCCCAAGGCATTCTCCTCTAAAAAACTGCCATTAATGTTTACTGTTCCGTGCCCCTACTGTGTGTCATGCCCCAGTTGCTCTCCAGGTATTCAGTGATCCTTTCCCACTGGGCCTGCCTAAATGGAGAGGCCATAAGTATGTCCAGCTGCATGTGCCAATATCTCTGTCCAGTCCTGGCCTGCACACCACTTCACCCCAAAAACAGGGGGGAGTCGTCAGATAAAAACCTCCCCAGATAGGTGACTGTCCGAACATCTGCCCTCATGCTCGCTGTGCCTAATGTTTGGTCCAGTCAGCCGTATGCTCCATGAGTGGCTGAGTAACAGGAATACTCCATCCTCGTAGGATGTCATTCCCGCCACACATTCTCATTGCCCAGATTAAGCAGGACCGGTCAGTGTGCCCACCATTCTAGGTTTGGCCAATGCCCTGGGAGGTTTCTTGTCCAAGTTTGCATCCAAGACACAATTGAAGTCTCCCACCCACAACAAGTGTTCAACCATATTATCTGTCACCAGTGACAGAATGTGCGAGAAAAAGCCAGTATCATCTATATTGGGGGCATATATAGTCAGTATAGTTATATCCACTCCATCCAACACCCTCTGCACCAGGACATACCACCCGCCTGTCTGCCTCAAGGTAAATCATGCAAAAGGGGACCCTGGGCAGCACACAGACCGTGACCCCCTCGGGCATAGGAGGAAAAAGTGGACGTGATCAGTTGCCCTCTCCATCTTTTCTTCAGTTTGTCTGCCTCGTTGTCTGTGAGGTGCATTTCTTTTATGCATGGAATGCTCACTCCAAGTCATCTTAGATAGAAGTGCACTCTATATTTCTTTACATAACTGCCCAGGCCCTGCACATTCCATGAAACAATCTTATAAGTCTGTACCTTACTGGCAAGCTTTACCGCACCCCTACCCATACCTCATGTTCACACTTCCCCACTTGCCGTCTTTCATTCTGTGTCCTGACTGCATCCTTGTATATGTATGTTGAACCTTCCATAGCATGACATGTACTACAACATTAATAAAATCTCCCCTCCTCCAACCACCCAAGACAATCATATGACAACAACAAACAAACCTGTTGAGATCGCCCACCATTCTGAGCTTCCATGACCCAGATACCCCTATTCCCTTCTCACTGTGAATTATCTGGCAAATGTGATGTCTCAGTAATCAGACCCCAACCCTTACACAGTTAACTAATCTACACCCCCTACAGGGCAGAGGCGAGTCCAGCCAGTGTTTTCCCCACCCCAGGTGGGGCTAGGGTCCACCCTGGGTCTCACTCGGCTACCCTAATTGTCCGCTGAATGAATCCCCATGTAGGAGTCAATATTCAGAAGCATTATTGTTCCATGACACCCATAACAGTTTAGTCAGGTAAAACACCCTGTTGGCAACACAAAACGATGATGGACAGAGTCTGAAACTTTTCAAACACCCCCAGTGTAAGGAAATGCCTCCTTGGCATGGTTACCCCCTGACTTTTTGCCTTTGCTGATGCTATGTTTTGAATTGAAAGTGTGCTGAGGCCTGCTAACCAGGCCCCAGCACCAGTGTTCTTTCCCTAACCTGTACTTTTGATTCCACAATTGGCACACCCTGGCATCCAGATAAGTCCCTTGTAACTGGTACCTCTGGTACCAAGGGCCCTGATGCCAGGGAAGGTCTCTAAGGGCTGCAGCATGTATTATGCCACCCTAGAGACCCCTCACCCAGCACAGACACACTGCTTACCAGCTTGTGTGTGCTAGTGAGAACAAAATGAGTAAGTCGACATGGCACTCCCCTCAGGGTGCCATGCCAGCCTCTCACTGCCTATGCAGTATAGGTAAGACACCCCTCTAGCAGGCCTTACAGCCCTAAGGCAGGGTGCACTATACCATAGGTGAGGGTACCAGTGCATGAGCACTGTGCCCCTACAGTGTCTAAACAAAACCTTAGACATTGTAAGTGCAGGGTAGCCATAAGAGTATATGGTCTGGGAGTCTGTTTTACACGAACTCCACAGCACCATAATGGCTACACTGAAAACTGGGAAGTTTGGTATCAAACTTCTCAGCACAATAAATGCACACTGATGCCAGTGTACATTTTATTGTAAAATACACCACAGAGGGCACCTTAGAGGTGCCCCCTGAAACTTAACCGACTATCTGTGTAGGCTGACTGGTTCCAGCAGCCTGCCACACCAGAAGACATGTTGCTGGCCCCATGGGGAGAGTGTCTTTGTCACTCTGAGGCCAGTAACAAAGCCTGCACTGGGTGGAGATGCTAACACCTCCCCCAGGCAGGAGCTGTAACACCTGGCGGTGAGCCTCAAAGGCTCACCCCTTTGTCACAGCACCGCAGGACACTCCAGCTAGTGGAGTTGCCCGCCCCCTCCGGCCCCGGCCCCCACTTTTGGCGGCAAGGCCGGAGAAAATAATGAGAATAACAAGGAGGAGTCACTGGCCAGTCAGGACAGCCCCTAAGGTGTCCTGAGCTGAGGTGACTCTAACTTTTAGAAATCCTCCATCTTGCAGATGGAGGATTCCCCCAATAGGATTAGGGATGTGACCCCCTCCCCTTGGGAGGAGGCACAAAGAGGGTGTACTCACCCTCAGGGCTAGTAGCCATTGGCTACTAACCCCCCAGACCTAAACACGCCCTTAAATTTAGTATTTAAGGGCTTCCCTGAACCTAAAGATTTAGATTCCTGCAACAACAAGAAGAAGGACTGCCTAGCTGAAAACCCCTGCAGAGGAAGACCAGAAGACAACAACTGCCTTGGCTCCAGAAACTCACCGGCCTGTCTCCTGCCTTCCAAAGAACTCTGCTCCAGCGACGCCTTCCAAAGGGACCAGCGACCTCTGAATCCTCTGAGGACTGCCCTGCTTCGACGACGACAAGAAACTCCCGAGGACAGCGGACCTGCTCCAAAAAGACTGCAACTTTATCCAAAGGAGCAGCTTTAAAGACCCCTGCAATCTCCCCGCAAGAAGCGTGAGACTTGCAACACTGCACCCGGCGACCCCGACTCGGCTGGTGGAGAACCAACACCTCAGGGAGGACCCCCGGACTACTCTACGACTGTGAGTACCAAAACCTGTCCCCCCTGAGCCCCCACAGCGCCGCCTGCAGAGGGAATCCCGAGGCTTCCCCTGACCGCGACTCTCTGAAACCTAAGTCCCGACGCCTGGAAAAGACCCTGCACCCGCAGCCCCCAGGACCTGAAGGACCGGACTTTCACTGCAGAAGTGACCCCCAGGAGTCCCTCTCCCTTGCCCAAGTGGAGGTTTCCCCGAGGAAGCCCCCCCTTGCCTGCCTGCAGCGCTGAAGAGATCCCTTGATCTCTCATTGACTTCCATTGCGAACCCGACGCTTGTTCTAACACTGCACCCGGCCGCCCCCGCGCCGCTGAGGGTGAAATTTCTGTGTGGGCTTGTGTCCCCCCCGGTGCCCTACAAAACCCCCCTGGTCTGCCCCCCGAAGACGCGGGTACTTACCTGCTGGCAGACTGGAACCGGGGCACCCCCTTCTCTCCATTGAAGCCTATGCGTTTTGGGCACCACTTTGAACTCTGCACCTGACCGGCCCTAAGCTGCTGGTGTGGTAACTTTGGGGTTGCTCTGAACCCCCAACGGTGGGCTACCTTGGACCAAGAACTGAACCCTGTAAGTGTCTTACTTACCTGGTAAAACTAACAAAAACTTACCTCCCCCAGGAACTGTGAAAATTGCAGTGTCCACTTTTAAAATAGCTATTTGTGAATAACTTGAAAAGTATACCTGCAATTGAAATGATTCAAAGTTCCTAATGTACTTACCTGCAATACCTTTCAAACAAGATATTACATGTTAAATTTGAACCTGTGGTTCTTAAAATAAACTAAGAAAAGATATTGTTCTATAACAAAACCTATTAGCTGGATTTGTCTCTGAGTGTGTGTACCTCATTTATTGTCTGTGTGTATGCACAACAAATGCTTAACACTACTCCTTGGATAAGCCTACTGCTCGACCACACTACCACAAAATAGAGCATTAGTATTATCTCTTTTTACCACTATTTTACCTCTAAGGGGAACCCTTGGACTCTGTGCATGCTATTCCTTACTTTGAAATAGCACATACAGAGCCAACTTCCTACACCCAGTCACAGATCTGGGTTTAATCCATTGTTCTTTTGCTCACCATGCCACCTTAGTTTGGACCCAGCCATATGCAAATTAGTCTTGATTCTGCTCCCCGTGGTAACAGTCCATTTCGAACTGCCAGGCCAGGTCCTCCCTGGACCAGAAACAAGCATCCTGGGACCGGTTTGGGGGTATCACCTTTCATCAGTCAGGTTAACTTTAATCCAGTGCCACAGTGAGCAAGGTACCCATGCTTGGGCATACCCTGGCCACTTAAGGCGACTTAAGAAAGGATGATGGACAGAGTGCTGAAACTTCTCAAACACTCACCCGAGTCACAGATCTGGGTTTAATCCACTGTTCTTTTTCTCACCATGCCATCCCAGTTTGGACCCAGTCATATGCAAATCAGTCTTGACCCTGCTCCCCATGGGACCAGTCCAGCTCGAACTGCCAGGCCAGGTCCTCCCTGAACCAGAAACATGCATCCTGGGGTATCACCCCTCATCAGCCAGTCACTCAGACGCCCTGTCACCTGCCATATTAGAGTCTTATGTAGCAGTCCCATTGTGTGCTCCTTACCCCCGCAACATATGTATGTACACTCCAGTTCACAGGCCAGGTCCCCCCAGCAGGATCTGGACAACAACGTCACTCGGGATGGAGCCTGGCAGACCCTGATAGAGTCAGTACCATGCTCTCCTCGCCACTGATCTGCATGTTTATCAAGCCATCACCGTCCATCTGCACCTCTGCAAGTGTACCATCTTCCTGCACCTCGATTTGTGAATCAGTAGCATCTTCCGCCAAGGACTATCCCAGGGAAACACTCCAGTGCGCTGCCACTGCTGTTCAGTGTGTCTACCACATCCAGTCCTCAATAATCCACGCTCTTCTTGTGATACCTTGCCACATTGTTCTAGCCAGGCCCATTCATCCTCAGGTTGCTCTAAGAAAGTTGTTTTTCCCTGCGCTACCACTCTGAGCCGCGACAGCCCCATGGATCTAAGCTTTTGCTTGACTCCAGTGAACGACTTTATCTGGGATTGTACTTTTTGAGTATAATTTGGGAAGATGGCAATATTTGTGATTCTCATACTTCAATGTCCCCGACTCTCTGGCCATTTTAAGTATGCAGTCCCTGTCACAATAATTATATATTCGAATGGGAGAATACCAGCACTTCTCAGGAGCAAACAGGTACTCTAGTTTGTGAGTACCTGCTCTTTAATATTTCTGTTAAAGCACTGCATGCAATGAGGGCTCTTGTAGGGGCCCCGGGCTGGGGATGCATCATTAGTTGCCTGTGTCCTCGTTCTATGCAAACATAAGGGATAGGCCTTCTGGTTTCAGTGTGGTAAGAATTTGGTTTTCCAGGAAGGATTCTGTCGAGGACCCATCCGCCCTTTCTGGGATCCCGACCAGCCGCATATTGTTATGGTGGGACTAGCCCTCAGCATCCTCTGCTCTGTCTTCTAGCATCTTTGGAGTAGTCGTTAGTTTTGTCACTTGTTCTCTAAGGATGACGATGGTCTAGCCATCCAACCATTTGTCCTGTGACAGTTACTCATTTTGAAACCTTCCTGAGATCCAAGCGCAGGAGGTCCACCTCAATAGCGACAGCATCAATCTTGCAGTCCAGTATGGTGCAGGACCCTTGAATGCTTCCAGCAATGCCACCCTTGATAGTTACCCCTCCCATTCAGGCATCAGGGAACCCGTCTGGCATGTGCTGCGCAGCGGAGTCCCTGTGTTAGAGCATACAGGGTGATTGTGTTGCTCTGCTGGCCCTTGGGTTCCTTGTCCTTCCCCAATGTCTACTATGGCACTCCTCCACACCCCTGTGCTCCTCTATCTGTCTCTAACTCATGCTGGGTAGGCACGTCTTCATTTGTTGCTGTGTGTGGCATCATGTGACTCTGCGGTCCTAGTCCGTATACTTTGTATCACTTCAGACCACCACTGCTGGCAGTTGTTTGCCAGTCACCACACTGCATGTGTTGAACCGTGGCCACGGCTTCCGCAGTGACCACAGTGCTCCACTGATCCAGCACTCAATCTGGCCCAGTCTTATCACCCAGCTGGACCCCCTAGCAATTTCAGGCTGTCACCTCAGAGAAGGCCAGCTATCCAGGTGTTCCACGCCTCAACCAGTACTGAGGGGGAGCAGGGATCCAGGCACCTCCCCGCGCAAATCCCTCTTTCGTACTGTGTCTCGTCCTGTCTAGCTGGTTGCTGGGGCCCCGGAGCTGTATCCCACATCTCCACCTTTAGGTGCGGATCCTGTTCTGCAGGACCTTATGTGGTAGGACTGATGTAACCTCCCATGCAGCCTCTGTCGCCTCCAGAAATTAATGTGAGGCGTATAGTCACAGGACCCAGGCCCAGCTCACCCGCATGACCTCCTCCAGGTACAGCTTATGCAGGCTAGGGTACTTCCCAAGCCTGTTATGACCTCTGCAGTCGCTGCTGAGGCACCTCCATTGGTCCGCCACATGTCTACATTTGTCTCTGTTTTTGTCTCTCCGCAGAGGCCCCGTGCGCAGGCAGCAGTCCATCCCCAGGCACGGCCGCTACCCTCGCCATCCAGACCTTCATGGACGACCCTGCCCAGTGTCTCTATTCACTTCGCTGCTGGGCACTGGAGTGGGCACTGTTCCCACAGCCTGTGATGTCTCCATTCGGACGTGCAAGGAGGGTGCAGGACCCAACATCACCGCAGCCCCAGCACTTCCGTCTTGCCAATGTCTCCGGCCCTGCCCCACACTGTCTCCCGGATCGGATGAGGCCCTTGTTTCTTCTCTGGCCAGCGGTCTTCCTCTCACTCCATTGTGAACCTTCTCACACCGGCCCCAACCACCTCACATCACTCATACAGTGCCAGTGAGGGAAACATCCTTTTTTCGACTTTTTTTTTCCGAAGGTCGTGGTTAACGAAAGCGCAACAACGCTTTTTTTAACCACGACTTCGTTTTTTTGTGCCTTAACTACGTATGTTCTGAACAACGAACATGCGTGGTTAAGGTACAAAGAAGGGACTTGGCGAAGGTAAGTGTGGGTTTAGGTTTTGGGGAGGGGGTGGGGGATCAGGGGGTTTTAGGTTTTGGGGTGGGGTTGGGGGGGTGGGGTGGGGCGTTTTTTGTTTTGGGGAGTGGGTGGGGGGTCAGGGGGTTTTAGGTTTTGGGGTGGGGTTGGGGGGGTGGGACGTTTTTGGTTTTGGGGAGTGGGCGGGGGGTCAGGGGTTTTAGGTTTTGGGGTGGGGTTGGGGGGTGGGACGTTTTTGGTTTTGGGGAGTGGGTGGGGGGTCAGGGGGTTTTAGGTTTTAGGGTGGGGTTGGGGGGGTGGGGCGTTTTTGGTTTTGGGGAGTGGGTGGGGGGTCAGGGGATTTTAGGTTTTGGGGTGGGTTTGGGGGGGTGGGGCGTTTTTGGTTTTGGGGAGTGGGTGGGGGGTCAGGGGGTTTTAGGTTTTGGGGTGGGGTTGGGGGGTGGGGTGAGGGATGTAGGGTGAATGGTGCCTATTGCTAATGATTTTATCAGGAATGCCTTTACAACAAAATATCGTTGTTAAGGCATTCGTGGTAAAATCATTAGTAGTAGCAACGAGGTCGGTGTTCCGACCTCGTTGTTAAGGCAGTAGTTTTTTTTGCAGTCGTCGTTTCGTCGTACAGTCTGCCAGTGACATTGTTCGTCCACACAGTACTCTCCATCAGGCCGCTCACTAGTGCACAACAGTCCACCAAAACCCCCAGAAAAGAGGTATCAGGACGACGGACTCCTCTTCAGGGTTCCATATGTGTTGCTAGTTGTGAAATTCAACACTCCTGCGGAGAGGATGTTACAGGATCGTTATCTGGGGTGATGGAGCTCGGGTCTAGAGCATTCGATCGGCCATCTTGCCAGGCCACACCTGTAGAAAAGTACCATCTTGCCTGGCATGTTACCGCCATTTTTACATGTATGTAAGTTTGTTTTTGCCTGTCTCACTGTGATCCGGCTAGCCAGGACCCCAGTGCTCATAGTTTGTGGCCTGAATGTGTATACCTGTGTAGTGACTAACTGTGTCACTGAGGCTCTGTTGACCAGATCCTCAGTGCTTCTGCTCTCTCTGCCTTTAAATTTGTCACTATAGGCTAGTGACCACTTTTACCAATTTCAATTGGCACACTGGAACACCCTTATAATTCCCTATTATATGGTACCTAGGTACCCAGGGTATTGGGGTTCCAGGAGATCCCTATGGGCTGCAGCATTTCTTTTGCCACCCATAGGGAGCTCAGACAAACCTTTACACAGGACTGCCATTGCAGCCTGAGTGAAATAACGCACACGTTATTTCACAGCCATTTTCACTGCACTTAAGTAACTTATAAGTCACCTATATGTCTAACCTTCACTTGCTGAAGGTTAGGTGCAAAGTTACTGAGTGTGAGGGCACCCTTGCACTTGCAAAGGTGCCCCCACTTAGTTCAGGGCCATTTCCCCGGACGTTGTGAGTGCAGGGACACCATTACACACGTGCACTACATATAGGTCAACCTATATGTAGCTTCACAATGGTAACTCCGAATATGGCAATGTAACATGTCTAAGATCATGGAATTGTCCCTCCATTCCAAATCTGGTATTGGGGAGCCAATTCCATGCATCCCCGGGGCTCCACTATGGACCCCGGGTACTGCCAAACCAGCTCCTGGGGTTTTCTCTGCAGCTACCGCTGCTGCCACCCCACAGACAGGGTTCTGCCCTCCTGGGGTCTGGGCAGCCCGGTCCCAGGAAGGCAGAACAAAGAATTTCCTCTGAGAGAGGGTGTTACACCCTCTCCTTTTGGAAATAGGTGTTAAAGGCTGGGGAGGGGTAGCCTCCCCCAGCCTCTGGAAATGCTTTGAAGGGCACAGATGGTGCCCTCCTTGCATAAACCAGTCTATACCGGTTCAGGGAATCCCCAGTCCCTGCTCTGGCACGAACCTGGACAAAGGAAAGGGGAGTGACCACTCCCCTGTCCATCACCACCCCAGGGGTGGTGCCCAGACCTCTGCCATCTTGGATCCAGAGGTGTGAGGGCACTCTGGAGGCCTCTGAGTGGCCAGTGCCAGCAGGTGACGTCAGAGACCCCTCCTGATAGGTGCTTACCTGACTAGGTGGCCAATCCTCCTCTGAGGGCTATTTAGGGTCTCTCCTGTGGGCTTTTCCTCAGATAACGACTTGCAATAATTCACCAGAGTTCCTCTGCACCTCTCTCTTTGACTTCTGCCAAGGATTGACCGCTGACTGCTCCAAGACGCCTGCAAAACAGCAACAAGTAGCAAGAAGACTACCAGCGACATTGTAGCGCCTAATCCTGCCGGCTTTCTCGACTGTTTCCTGGTGGTGCATGCTTTGGGGGCTGCCTGCCTTCATCCTGCACTGGAAGCCATGAAGAAATCTCCTGTGGGTCGACAGAATCTTCCCCCTGCTTCAGCAGGCACCAAACTTCAGCATCACCGGTACTCTGGGACCCCTCTCATCCTGACCGGCATAGCCCCTGGAACACAGGTGGTGGACCCAAGTGACCCAGACTGTCCAGTGGTCCAACTGTCCAAATTTGGAGGAGGTAAGTCCTTGCCTCCTCTCTGCAGATAGTAATCCTGTGCACCGTGTGAACTGCAGCTACAAGGGCTTCTGTGCACATTTCCACAAAATCCTGCATGCACAGCCAACTCTAGGTCCCCAGCACTCTGTCCTGCGATGCTCAGCTCCCTGAGTTGATCTCCGGTGTCGTGAGACCCTCTTTTGCAGTGTTGAAAGGACCACTGTGTTCAGACTTCTTGAACCCGTGTTCAAGGACTTCTCTGGGTGCTACCTTCTTGTGCATGGGCTCTCTACGTTGCTGAGGGCCCCCTCTGTCTCCTCTCCCAAGTGGCAACATCCTCGTCCTTCCTGGGCCCAGACAGCACCCTTTTTCTTTAATCGTGACTCTTGCACCTAGCAAGGCTTGTTTGCGGTATTTTGCCAAGGAAACAACTCTGCATCCTCCAGCACTCTGTGGGACATCTTCTGTACAAAGAAGAAGTTCCTAGCACCTTTTGTTGTTGCTGAATCTTCAGCTTCTTCCATCCGGAGGCACTCATTTTGCACCTTCATCTGGGGTTTGGTGGGCTCCTGCCTCTCCCCACCCCCCGGACACTTTCACAACTCTTGGACTTGGTTCCCTTCCTTTACAGGTCCTCAGGTCCAGGAATCCGTCTTCAGTGCTTTGCAGTCTGTTGTGGTCTTTGCAAAATCCTCTATCACGACTTTAGTGTGTTTCTGGGGAAATAATAGTACTTTACTCCTACTTTCCACGGTTTTGGGGTGGGGTATCTTGGACACCCTTAGTGTTTTCTTACACTCCCAGCGACCCTCTTCACACTACACTAGCCTAGGGGTCCATTTGTGGTTCGCATTCCACTTTCTTAGTATATGGTTTGTGTTGCCCCTAGGCCTATTGCATCCTATTGTATTCTACAGTGTTTGCACTACTTTCTGACTGTTTTACTTACCTGATTTTGGTTTGTGTGTATATTTTGTGTATTGTACTTACCTCCTAAGGGAGTATATCCTCTGAGATATTTTTGGCACATTGTCATTAAAATAAAGTACCTTTATTTTTAGTAACTCTGAGTATTGTCTTTCTTATGATATAGTACCTATATGATATAAGTGGTATAGTAGGAGCTTTGTATGTCTCCGAGTTCAGCCTAAGCTGCTCTGCTAAGCTACCTCTATCAGCCTAAGCTGCTAGAACAGTGGTTCCCAACCTTTTGACTCCTGAGGACCCCCAATGAATCATTACTGGAAGCCGGGGACCCCCAGCAATTTGTACAATTTAATTTTCAAACATTAAAACAGTAATTCGCAAACAATATAACAAGTACACATCAAACAAGTACTCAAATTACTAAAGATAAAATTATTTTATATTAAAAAAATATGCAAAAATCGAAACATTTTACTGGAAAGGTTGACGCTGCATCTCGGCAACTACCTTTTCAATGTTTGGTTTTTATTTAGGAAAGGTGAATCCTCAGGTCAGATTCTACATTTCCGGAGCGATTTGTTTTTATTTTTTAGGTATGCAAGATCTGAGAAAGCTTTTTCACATAAACTAGTGAAGGGGAAAAGGAAGTAAACCATAAGGGCCTCTCATCTCTCCCTAGCCTCTCTGTCACATATATTTCATTTGTTTTATAGCACCTCTCATACCACTGTAGGGTGTCAGGGCACTGTACAGGGGACTTACAAGGTGTAGGATTCACATGTCATCCACTCTGGTAGGCATTTTCTAAAAGTGCTTGGTCCCTAGAAGTACAAATTTAGGATTCAGAACACAGCACAGTGATTATCAATGACTTTGGCAAGAAGAACGTATTTCTACACAAGCAAACCTTTTTTAGCAGCATAAGGAAAATGAAAGACTAGGAAAAAAAAAATCGAATTTGTGTCATGCTTTTTGTCGTTAATGGCAGTTCGCAGCTCATTGTGCTAGATTAAGATTATGAACTGCACTGTAACAAAAGAATCTCTGTGACAAAAGCAGTAACCCACTGTGCCATGCTCATAAAATACTGTTTTTTCCAATATACACGTTCTTTGCAGCAGGCATATTAACCACCTGTGCTATCTTTGAGTCACAACTGCAACTAGACAAAGCTCCCATCTCTCTTCAGCAGATACATTAATCACTTGAGTTAGCTTGACGTTTTAATTGTTGCTGTACAAGGAGCTTTGCAGTGGGTTTAAAACTGCTCAGCAAATGAAGTAATAAAAATGAAAACACGCACGCAGAGAAGTGCCTTTCTCCTAGCCCAGGCCTGCGGACCCCCTGGGAATGTGTCACGGACCCCTTGGGGTCCGCGGACCACAGGTTGGGAACCACTGTGCTAGAACACTACTAATCTACTAATAAGGGATAACTGGACCTGGCACAAGGTGTAAGTACCATCAGGTACCCACTATAAGCCAGGCCAGCCTCCTACACCACCCCCCTCAGATTTTCTTTTTATTAAATGTTTTGCTTCAATGTTGATCTTAATATGTAACATGCAATGCACTGAGTGTGTATCTTTCATGTTAAGCTTTATCATAGCTAACGTAGGCCACATTTTAAAATGATTGATATCTGATTGACATTCTGTTCTGTGTCATGTATCGTTCTTTATCTCATGAGAAAATCAAACTAGCAGCCTTAAGCAATTATCATTTAGTTTCTTTTCTCATTTGAAATGGTTTTCTTTATGCAATTTCTGTGAAATTAAACCTCTGCAGGGTACTGCCTGAAGCAAATGGATCTCGTTATGTTGCAGATAACAGCTAGTTCGAAGGTCCTTTGATGTGAGTTCATTGTGTAGTAGTTTTAGAAAGTAATGAAGTTGTCTTATCTGCTTGTGCCTTAACCTGATTGGTTCCTCATATGAGAATCATGTGTAGATCTAGCGAAATATTAGAAATGTGTGATTTAAATGAATGCAGTGTAGATGAGTGTTCTGATGGCTTTCGACTTGCCTTTAGATTGTATAGCTCCTTTTGTCCGACCTAAGAGTGTTGCATGCTCTCTTTTTGGGAGAATAGCCTTAGCTTGATTTACATTTTGAGGCAACTTTTATTATAGTTTGTATTGCTTTTATTCACTTTGAATTGTTTTGAATTATTCACTGGCTATTGCATTCATGTATTTCTTATTGAGTATAACTAACTCTGATGATTTCAGTTTGTAACTTGGCAAATCCTTTAATAAACTTTTATGATTTTGAAAGCAATCCCTCTCTGTCTTCCTTGTGGAGCCAAATGTGCTTCTCATTATTGAAAAGTATTGGATTTATTGTCAGCGAATGAACTAAAGATTCATTGGAGGGCGCTCTTTGAACCAAAATTTGCACGGAGCAAAGCGCCCTATCATAAATATTATTTAAATATGTGTAGGGAGTTGGCTCTGTATATACTATTTCAAAGTAAGAAATAGTGTGCACAGAGTCCAAGGGTTCCCCTTAGAGGTAAGATAGTGGCAAAAAGAGATAATTCTAATGCTCTATTTTGTGGTAGTGTGGTCGAGCAGTAGGCTTATCAGAGGGTAGTGTTAAGCATTTGTTGAACACTCACAGGCAATAAATGAGGAACACACACTCAAAGACAATTCCAGTCCAATAGGTTTTTATATAGACAAATATCTTTTTTAAGAACCACAGGTTCACGATTTACAGACAATACTTTAAATGAAAGGTATTTCACTCAGGTATCTTAGGAACTTTGAATTATCACAATAGCATGTACAGTTTTGACAAAAATGGCAATAAGCTATTTTAAAAGTGGACACTGCAAAAATCAACAGTTCCTGGGGGAGGTAAGTAAATGTTAAGTTCACAGATAAGTAAAACACTTACAGGGTTCAAAGTTGGGTCCAAGGTAGCCCACCGTTGGGAGTTCAAGGCAACCCCAAAGTTACCACACCAGCAGCTCAGGGCCGGTCAGGTGCAGAGGTCAAAGTGGTGCCCAAAACACATAGGCTTCAATGGAAATAGGGGTGCCCCGGTTCCAGTCTGCCAGCAGGTAAGTACCCGCGACTTCGGAGGGCAGACCAGGGGGGCTTTGTAGGGCACCGGGGGACACACAAGCCGGCATGGAAAGTACACCCTCAGCGGCACAGGGGCGGCCGGGTGCAGAGTGCAAACAGGCGTCGGGTTTGAAATAGGAATCAATGGGGAGACCCGGGGGTCTCTTCAACAATGCAGGCAGGCACAGGGGGGCTCCTCTGGGTAGACACCACCTGGGCTAGGCAGAGGGTCGTCTGGGGGTCGCTCCTGCACTGGAGTTCGGTTCCTTCAGGTCCTGGGGGCTGCGGGTGCAGTGTGGTTTCCATGCATCGGGTTCCTTGAAGCAGGCAGTCGCGGTCAGGGGGAGCCTCTGGATTTCCTCTGCAGGCGTCGCTGTGAGGGCTTTTGGGGGGGTCAACTCTGGCTACTCACGGGCTCGCAGTCGCCGGGGAGTCCTCCCTGTAGTGTTAGTTTTCCGCAGGTCGAGCCGGGGGCGTCGGGTGCAGAGTGGAAAGTCTCACGCTTCCGGCGGGAAACGTGTGGTCTTTAAAAGTTGCTTCTTTGTTTCCAAAAGTTGCAGTTTCTTGAACAGGGCCGCTGTACTCGGGAGCTTCTTGGTCCTTTAAATGCAGGGTAGTCCTCTGAGGCTTCAGAGGTCGCTGGACCCTGTTGGATGCGTCGCTGTTGCAGTTTTCTCCGAAGTAGGGAGACAGGCCGGTGGGGCTGGGGCCAAATCAGTTGTCGTCTCTGTCTTCACTGCAGGGCTTCAGGTCAGCAGTCCTTCTTCTTCTTTAGGTTGCAGGAATCTATCTTCCTCGGTTCTGGGAGCCCCTAAATACTCAATTTAGGGGGGTGTTTAGGTCTGGGAGGGCAGTAGCCAATGGCTACTGGCCCTGAGGGTGGCTACATCCTCTTTGTGCCTCCTCCCTGTGGGGAGGGGGGCACATCCCTAATCCTATTGGGGGAATACTCCATCTGCAAGATGGAGGATTTCTAAAAGTAAGAATCACCTCAGCTCAGGACACCTTAGGGGCTGTCTTGACTGGGGAGTGACTCCTCCTTGTTTTCCTCATTATCTCCTCCAGCCTTGCCACCAAAAGTGGGGGCAGTGGCCGGAGGGGCGGGCATCTCCACTAGCTGGGATGCCCTGTGGCGCTGTAACAAAGGGGGTGAGCCTCCACCAAGTGCAGGCTTTGTTCCTGGCCACAGAGTGACAAAGGCACTCTCCCCATGTGGCCAGCAACATGTCTGGTGTGTGGCAGGCTGGTAAAACTAGTCAGCCCACATTGGAAGTCGGGTATGTTTTCAGGGGGCATCTCTAAGATGCCCTCTGGGTGTATTTTTCCAATAAAGTGCACACTGGCATCAGTGTGCATTTATTGTGCTGAGAAGTTTGATACCAAACTTCACAGTTTTCAGTGTAGCCATTATGGTGCTGTGGAGTTCGTGGTTGGCAGACTCCCAGACCATATACTCTTATGGCTACCCTGCACTTACAATATCTAAGGTTTTGCTTAGATACTGTAGGGGCATAGTGCTCATGCACAGATGCCCTCACCTGTGGTATAGTGCACCCTGCCTTAGGGCTGTAAGGCCTGCTAGAGGGGTGACTTACCTATGCCACAGGCAGTGTGAGGTTGGCATGGCACTCTGAGGGGAGTGCCATGTCGACTTAGTCACTTTCTCCCCACCAGCACACACAAGCTGGCAAGCAGTGTGTATGTGCTGAGTGAGGGGTCCCCAGGGTGGCATAAGACATGCTGCAGCCCTTAGAGACCTTCCCTGGCATCAGGGCCCTTGGTACCAGGGGTACCAGTTACAAGGGACTTACCTGGGTGCCAGGGTTTTGCCAATTGTGGAGACAAAGGTACAATTTAGGGAAAGAACACGTTCTGGAGCCTGGTTAGCAGGGTCCCAGCACACTTTCAAATCATAACTTGGCATCAGCAAAGGCAAAAAGTCAGGGGGTAACCATACCAAGGAGGCATTTCCTTACAATATGTGTAAGTACAAATAATAGATTCTTGCTCTTGTTTTTGACTTATTAAACATACTCATTCATATTGTATTAATTTCAGAAAATTTGTGAGATTGCATCCTTTTTCCCTGTGCATGTGCTTTTCTTCTAATATAAAGATTTTTAAATGTTATTGATTGAAAAATATTCTTTGTTGTCTTAATAATTTCTGTCTAGATAATATTTGTGTTTCACTTGTCTTTTATGCTTATAGCTGAAACGCCTGATTATTTTGTATGCATTGAATATTTCACCTTATATAAATGTATCCTTCGTTATTAAAAATGAGTGGTGTGGTTGTAAAGACACCATCTGAAAACATTATGACCAAAAAGACCTGAATTAGTCTAGCACCGAGTCCCAAAGTCCAGTGGTCTGCATGCAGTTAATTAGGATGTCATGGATGATTGTGACCAGCCGGTTCAAGGCTCTAATACTTTTGACATTATGGGCCATCCTTGAAAAGTCAGGCACTGTGAGAAGCACATAACGATCCAGTGAGCTCAAAGGCTCTGGTGAAGCCAATTTTTGACCTGGGATTGTGACATCAGGTTCTGGAATGTTGGTGACATTCTATAATTACCTCTTTAGTTTGATTTATAGGGAACCTGCTGCTGCTTTTTGAGGCAGTGCAGTGCTCTTTTCCTAGTGGTGCCAGCTTTATGAAGCATCACAGATTGTGACATCACGCTCTGGAATGTATCTCCATGAACCATTTACTGGAATGCGATCACAGGAAATGGTGGAGGTCCATCAACTAATTTCTGAAAAACCTAGATTTTGAGTCACAAATGTAAAAATGTAACATTTCTGTTTTGGCTGTCATCTCCATGGGACTTTTTTACCCAAGGCAGCAAATGAGTCTACATTTCGCCTGTATTTTCTTGTAACAAATTTACGCTTATGCTTACAGCTTTGAGTTCAAACTTTCCACGTGAGTGTTGCAGTTTTATGGGATGTGTTTCATCAGGAGACTGCCACAAGACCAGTTTCTGTGTTTGCTTTAAGCCTTACTCACGGGAGCAGGAATTGCGGCTGATCAGGGACTGTCCATTCAGGCAGAGGAGAAAACTATCACAGGTAAGCAAAAAATAAATGTTCACAGAAGCTATTTCATATGCTGTAGTGTTTAACCTGAAGATCAACCTCTCTGTTTCTTAGCCTACTAGCTTTTCAATATTACCATTGCTTTTTGGATAGGTCTTAAAGCTTCAGAATATTCTGAAAAAAAACAATAAATTGAATTTTGAAACAAATTGCAATAATTCAGCGTCAATAGCGTTGATGCTTCAGAGACAAAAAAGTTAACTTTTCATCGTCATGGTACCAATTCAGGAGTCCAGTGAAACCCCCTACATGTTGGTATCTCAAAAAGCAAACAGTTCAAGGTTGGGTAGGCCAATGTGTCCAAAACCCCTGAATCAAAAAGGCAAGTTCCAGCTAACCCAGAAATACTGAAGTATTTTTTCCAAAGACATTGGGTTTTAAACATTTTTAATCTTAATTTACCAAAATGATTTCTGGTGGAAATGCCAGGTGTATCTTCAAGGTAAGGTTGCAATCCATTGAAATTGTCTGTAGAAAAATAGTGGGTCAGCATTGATAGAGTCCTACGTTTTTCTTTATCCTATTAGGTAGCATAAGGAGCAAAGGTGGATTTAACACAATTCTTAAAAATTATCCTAGTGTGCCAGAATAAAATGATAGTTCCAAGAACTCATGTGCAGCACACAGGATTTTAATTTTCTTGAAATACTATACCATATGGACTTTGGCTGGGCTGTCAGTTGTTGCTGTAAGACTCTCCTCTCCCTGCTAGACATGAAGGGCTTCTTCAACTAAGGATCTACTAAATGGGAGAAAAAGATTGCACGTTGTGCCTGTCTCATGTTCTCTTCTTTAGCCTGGCGTCATGTTTCATTGTGGTTTTATATGAGATTTTAAGGTTTACCTCGTTTCTGCATATGTCACTTGAAAGCAGGATAAAGTACCCTTCGACTGAGCTGATAACATCACACTCCTGGTGGGGTACGGACTTCCTTACCTGATTATCTAACATGAGCAATGATCTGCAAGGTAACAGATCTTTCAGCAAATGTATCTGCCTGCCTTTGGAAGATCTGCACCTACGTGAACTCAACCTTAATTGTAACACTGGTGACAAGGTTTAAAAGAACCCTGTAATTGAGAGGCAGCAGGTGGAAGTAAAAAGGAGGATGGATTATAAAGACGTGCTATAAGAACACTAAGAATGAGGAGATGAAATAGGTAAGTGCCCCAGCAGTGCTATAGGTAATTTGCAGAAGGGTCTTCACAGGTGTAATGACCACATGACCGTGAGGAGAGGCTATATTCATGGAAGAGGTGTTTACCCCTGGGAGATGTTGTGGCTGAGGAAGGTTCAGAGTGGAGGAGCTGTGTCCACTGGAGAAGTATTGAGCACTGGGGTGATGTCAAGGCTTAGCAAGGCACTACCTGGAGAGGTTACACCCAGTGAACAAGTGTTCCGTGCTGGGGAGATGTTCAAAATGCAGAAGGCTGGAGGAGAGCTTATGAGTCATGCTAAAGGAGTTATAAAGAAAGGGCATAACACTGTGGATGTTTTCTGCATGCCTGACTCCACGGTACTGTCATGCTGCAGTTTTCAAAAATATTAGAGCAGCACTTACTTACACTTCAATCACATTACAAAAGCCAAGCAGGAATCAGATACTCTACAGTCGGAAGGTAATGAAATGGAGCCTTCACAAAAGTTTTGTGGCTGTCTGTGGGCCTGCTTATGGTCTTGTGGGCCAGTTTGTACTGTTGATGGCTCTGATGTTACCTCAAACATAGCCTGCAGCAAGCAGAAATCAATGCAGCTTTCCATACCTTGCAAAACACTGAGTTGGCCACACACAAAGTTTTATGCGCTCCCCCTTACGTGGACGATAGTGCACGGTCAGTGGCATGGTGATGATAGCTATGCCTTCTTGCGTGCATGCCTGTAATGCATTGTCTATTCTAGTCAGTCTCTGTTGCAGAGCCATTACCTCACTTTTTTGCTAGGTCTCTCTCTTAACTTAGCTTGCTCCCTAGGCAGGTCCTGTTGTTTAGTGTAGAGTCTGATGCAGACTTTATCTTTGAGTACAGGGACACTGCCTTTCATTTGAGCTGCAGTTTTGAGGATAAGTGTTGTGAATACTGTGGCAGCTCTTGTTTGGGCAGTCTGTTTTCATTCATTGACTGCTGTTAGTCTTTCCTTTATCTTCCTTAAAAGTGTAAAGTTCCTCAAGCACACTTAAAAATGCTGATATCATCATGGCTGACAGCCCTGTAGGCTGGCATGTTTTCATTTATATTAATAGGCACAGTCATTACATAATGGCTCCTTGCAGTATTGTTTACAAAGATGGTTACTCAATGTCACCATGTAGATTGAGCTGATGCATTTTGTGTGAAGTTAGTTTAGACTGACAGTAGGCTTTGTGTCTTCAAAACCTGTTTTATTTCGTAAATATGAGATGAAATCAATGGTCCCTGCCATGCACAGTGTTTACATCAATTATGTCATTTCAGATATACCATTGATGTTATCAAATATGTTATAGAACACATCATGAGTGCTATAATATTTGAGGCAGTAAGCAGTACATGGTGAGGGCGCGAGTTATAGTTACTTCAATTAACTATAAACTGTGAATTTCAGTGTATTTTTTAGTTTAAAAGGTAACATTTTAACTGACCTTTTCAACTAATTATAACGTCACTTTAACCTTCGGTTTTTATCAGTGAATTTCCAGTTTTTTTTCAATGTAAAGTAAAATATTATACCCATATCTAACTATAACGGCACTTTAACCTTTTGTTTTTTCAGTGAATTTCAACTTTTTTTAACCTAAAATAATATTTTATTGCCATATCTAACTAGGCATCCCATGTGCTGTGCATGTCCTTTGGCTATAAGCAGCACAGGATTGGACGCAGGGCCTGGCCTGTAGCCAGGCCCTACACACACCCCCCTTGGATAGTCAACCTCCCACCACACATCGTCTTCTGCCTTGCACAGTGTTGGGTTTGCGCAGGGTGTACACCCAACCCCCTCTGGGCGGCCAACCCCGGCAGCAGGTGGCCTTTGGACATGCGCAGTGTGGAGTTGGCCACAGGGTCGAGGTCGGCCACAGGGTCTGGCTTGCGCCCGGGCTCTGCACCCAACCCCTTGGGTTGACAAGACCTGTTGCTGGCTGAAGTAAGTACACTGGCTCTTCTTGTTCTTTCCTTAAAAGTTTATTTCCAGTTATAATGTACAGACAGAGATACATGAGCTTGCCATCCCCAAACCGGCACAACTCTGACCTTTCATATGAAAACATTCCAATCCCCAGTCACAGCCTGCCCCAACATTCCACTGCCCCAACATTCCACTGCCCCTGATGTCATAGCATTCTTCTTTTACATACAAACCAATACATCACTACACATCCCCTTCCCTTAAAAAAAACACCAAAAAACAAGAAAAAAATAAAATAATAATATGTATATAAATAAATATATATATTTTTATTTAATCACACACAAAATTTTCTAATACCTTAGGTTTTCTCAAAACCCTGCCGAAACAACTTTTCTTCACTTCACCACAAACTACATTTTTATTCTGTTCACGCTCATTCACATTACATTCAAATTCTCCCATATTAATACGAGTCTGGACACCTTCCTGACAGCCCCTAGCTCCCAATTCCCCAATAACTCTAGAATCTTTGTTACCATCAATATCACACTCCAACCACCAATATTTGTTATTATTACCTTCCAGCAAATCATACTGCACAAATTGTTGTTTGCAAGGCTTAGCAATAGCAACGCGACTCATGTGACATACACTGCCATCATCCAAAATGATAGTATTTCTCATCACTTTCTTAATTCTTATAGGCTCGCCAAACTTGCTCTCACCTTTAGCCACTTTCCTTACGGATTTCACTCTCACCCAATCTCCCACATTCAAATGTGCTTCTTTAGTGCCATATTTATTATTAAAATATTCCTTGTTCTTTTCTTGTGAATTCTTTATGCACTTTCTTACATGTTCCTTGCTCCAAAGTACTTGTTTGCTTCTTTGCATCCAACCAGGGTTAATCTTCGAAAATGGAATTCTACCTCGCATTATATCAAACGGACTTTGACCTATTGTCTCATGAGGTGTCACTCTATAAGCCCATAACATTTTCCTTAACTCAAAATCTATATTACTTTTGTTTCCATGCTTTGCAATTTGAATGATGCCCTTGAAAATCCTATTTATACGTTCCACTACAGCATTCCCCCTGGGATGATATAAAGCTGTAAACCTTTGTTCAATACCAGTCATTTTAGCAAAAGTTTTCATTTCCTCAGATTTAAATTGAACACCATTGTCCGTCAATAAAATTCTGGGAAATCCTTCCCTCAAAAATATTTCCTCCAAAAAATTAATCACTGCCTTGGTATCAATTTTTTGTAACACAGAAAATTCAATCCACCTTGAAAACAAATCAACTAAAACCACAATAAACTTTGAAGTCCCATCATGCCACGTAATAGGACCCATAATGTCTAAAGCAACTTCTTCCCATGGTATATTAGGACAACTTGAAGAAGAAATTGGCGGGTTAAGTGTCTTTTGAGATTTGTCACTATTCTCACACTCCATGCAGTCACGTACATATCTCTCAATTTCTACATCAATTTTTGGCCACCAATAAAGTACTTTAATTCCTCTTTTGGTGCGAGATATTCCTGAATGACTTTCATGTCCAATAGCAATAAGTTTATTTCTAATACCACAGGGGGGAATAATCTTCCCACCTCTACACACAAAATCACCTTCAATGCTCAATTCATCTCTCACTTCCCAAAAAGCTCTTAACATATCACTGCTTTTGACTTTCTTGTCATTATACCAGCCGAACATCACTTTGTTTTTAACTTCTTTCAACACTTCGTCTTTCTCATACTCCATGATCCATTCTTCTTTTTGCAATGAGCTTAAAGTATTCTCATCAAACACACCAGCTACACACCAGTCATTCCATGGATGTTGATCCAACTCTCTTAAAGGTAAGGACATTCTACTTAAAAAATCTGCAGTAACATTTTTTACCCCAGGAACATACTGCACTTCATATAAGAAATCTTGTAGTCTCATAGATAGTCTAGCTATTCTCGCAGATGCTCTACATAAACCTTCTGTAGTTAACAATTTAGTAAGAGGTTTATGGTCAGTCCGTATGATGCATTTTTGCCCCCAAACAAATTTCTGAAAGTGTTCTAATGCCCATACACATGCCAAAGTTTCGCTCTCTATTACAGAGTATTTTTCCTCTGTGGGAGACAAAGAACGGGATGCAAATGCAACCACATATTCTTTACCCCCATTGTCACTTTGTGTTAATACACTACCAAGGCCCTTACCACTCGCATCCGTAGTGATAATAGAACAAGCTTTTGGATCGTACCCATGCAACATTGGAGCACTCACAATTGCATTCTTAATTTCCTGAAAAGCCTTCTGACAACTTACATTCCATTCAAATTTCACTTTGTTTTTTAGTAACAGTCTCATTTGGTAGGTTTTAGCTGAAAAACTTTCTACAAATTTCGAATAAAACTCGGCTAGACCTAAAAAGGATCTCAAATCATCTTTAGATGTGGGGCATGGGGCATTCTTAATAGCTTCTACCAACTTTTTTTTTAGGTCTTATGCCTTCATGATCAATCTCATGTCCTAAATACGTTACTTTTCTCTGTGCAAATCTACATTTACTGATCTCTGCGGTCAAACCTTTTTCTTGTAAGATGTTCAAAACATTCCTCAATTCCTTATCATGATGTTTCTTGCTACTTCCCATAACTAAAATATCATCCTGAAAGAATGTAACATTAGGCAAATGTCCAAATAACTGCGCCATCAACCTTTGAAAGACGGCAGCCGCCGACGCCAAACCAAATGGCATACGTTTGAAACGAAAACAACCCCATGGTGTACAAAAAGTTGTAAGATGTCTGCTATGATAGTCCAACCTAACCTGGTGGTAAGCAGACGACAAGTCCAAAGTGGAAAACCATTTAGCATCTCTCGTGGCAGACAACATCTCATCAATACGAGGCAAAGGAAACTGATCTACTATGATATTATTGTTCAAACCTCTCAAATCCACACACAAACGCACTTTGCCATTAGCTTTACGCGCAACAACCAAAGGTGAAACCCACTCAGAAGCTTCAACTGGTTCTATAATCTGTGAATTTTGTAACCTGTCCAACTCTTTTTTTACCTCTTCCCTGACAATAAACGGAATATTCCGTACCTTATGAATTTTTGGTTTGGCATCCTTTTTGAGTCTAATCTGATGTATAAAGCCTTTCAGTTGACCTACTTGCCCATTGAACACTCCTGGAAACTCTTGTGTGACCCATTTCTTTGTGTCTTCTTCATCACACATTACTAAGACTTGCTCTACACTGTTAGGATCAAGCACAATATGCAGTTTCTTTTGGTCTTTCCAGCCTAATACCGACGGACCATCCTTAGCCACATATAATTTACATACGGCTTGTCTTTGCTTAAATTTGAATACCAGCAATCTAAAACCAATAATATCTATTCTATCACCAGTGTAACTTTCAGGCGAAATGTCAGAGGTTTCTAAATGTTCCCCTAAACTATGTACAAAATGCTTTTGCCATGTGCATTCTGAAACAATACTGTATGGGGAACCAGAGTCTGCTGCCACCTGCAACATAACTCCCCCAAATGATATCCAACACAAGGGTTTGTTTGACGTTTGTCCTGAAATGTTCAAAACCACAGTTTTGTGACCCCTCAGTTTATAATTTACGTCTTCATCACTGTCATCAGAACAGTCTTCCATCACTTCCTTAATGCAGGCCACTTTACTGTTCACCTTCTTCAGTTGTTTCTTCCTGCACACCCTAGCAAAATGGCCTACAATTCCACATTCCAAACACTTAGCATTTTTAGCTGGACACCCATCAAATTTTGCAGAATGAAAGGAACTCCCACAAAGGAAACACTCATTTCTGGATCGATCAGGCATGTTAGATTTTTGATTTTTTGCAAAAGTTTGATTTTTCTCTTTTTTAAAGTCATTAACCCGCTTATCCATGGACCATTTGTTGTGCTTGCGATCACTAACTTTGGCAACAACTTCTTCAAAGTTCTTATCCTGTGCCAAAGTGATTTTCGCACATCTTTCGGATAATTCTGCTTTCTTTACTAAAGCAATAATATCCTTTAGACTGGATTCGCCTTCAATCCACAACCTCTCTTGAATAGATTTGTTTTTAGTATACATTACAATCTAGTCCCGTACCAGTTCATCATGTAGACCAGCAAACCTACATGAGCTAGCTAAATGTTTTAAAGCAGAAACGTAGCTCTCTATGTCCTCGTGTTTCTCTTGTTTCCTGTGGAAAAATGCGTGACGAGTAACCGCAATGCAAACAGCAGGAGAAAAATGATCATTTAAATCCAAAATAGCACTTTGAAACACATCTTCATCGCCTCAATCGTGTTTTTGTAGTTGATTGTAAATACGAAGACCTTCAGGGCCTAAACAGTGCATTAAGATCCTTTTTTTTCTTTCAGCAGAGATTAAACCATTGCAATCTTCTAAGTTTGCGATGTAATTCAAAAAATATTCCTTCCACTCCTTCCATTGTACAGCTGGTTCACCAGGAGACGCTAAAAATTCCTTTGGTGTACTCAACTACAAAGAAAGCGACGTCCCTGTACCAGAAGAATCTCCACTCGAAGACATGGTGTACTAAAAATTATAGCTGTAAAATATAACTCTTTAGCTTACTTCTTCAGCAAGACATGTATCTCTGTTATAATAATTTCTGTTAGTTTTCCTTTGTGCCGGATAAACTTCAGCAATGAAGTTGCTAAAAAATTAAGAATAGTAAAAATAATACCATGTACTTGGTACTAATTAACATTAAAAGGGCGCTGTCCCTGCTCCCATGTAACTTCCAGCGCAAGAACCAGGACGTTCACAAGACATTGTTATTAAGCATTATGTTGTCCAGGCAACCAGTAACCAAGCGGGGGTGCAAGCGAGGACCGAGGCGATGAAAAATCTAACGTTTGAGCAGTACACACGCGCCTCAAACAAAGTAAACAAACGGCAACTGTATTAGAGAAAGAGAAAAATAAATAAATAATAAAAAAATAAAAAAACTTCCCTCACTTGCTTAAAATAAGTTGCCTTTAACAAAGCAGGTCCGAAAATAGCTGCTCTCCAATCCTCAGTCTGATGTCTGTAGCGTTGCCTTCCAATAATTGCAGTTTTCTCAGTCCAATGCTTGCTGCTTTACGATCGCATCCTCGTCGCCATGTGAAGTAAGTACACTGGCTCTTCTTGTTCTTTCCTTAAAAGTTTATTTCCAGTTATAATGTACAGACAGAGATACATGAGCTTGCCATCCCCAAACCGGCACAACTCTGACCTTTCATATGAAAACATTCCAATCCCCAGTCACAGCCTGCCCCAACATTCCACTGCCCCAACATTCCACTGCCCCTGATGTCATAGCATTCTTCTTTTACATACAAACCAATACATCACTACACTGGCCTACCCCCATGGTCTTGCACTGCTCCAAGACAACAACCCTTTTTGTCGCTCTAACCTGGTAGTTCCACAAATTTAGACAGGGGCTGAATAGAGTGCCAAGGTAATACTGTGGTATCACTTTGTCACAGAAAAAAATCTTTTCAATTTGATCCCGGGAAGTGTTCTCCTGGGACCCCATGACAACTGCCAAGGTACCTTTATCCTGCTCCCTTATTTCTTATTTTTAATGGTTTTTCTTGACATGGGGACAGAATCCCCATGTCATAAAATGGCGGTAGCTGCAACTTTCCCTTCATGTTGTGGCCATCCAATCAGATCGTGTATTCTTAGCTTGTGGTACCATTGCACTTCACGGGTACCACTGTAATACATCATCATTAGATATGTAACCAGTTTTAACCTTAATTTCTCTAAAAATACTGAACAGATTTACACCTAATCACCAAAAGCACACTTGCTGGATCAAGGTCTAGCTCTGTGCCAAATTTGGTGACATTTGTTCAGCCATTGTAGCTGTCGTTGTGTCTAAAGTTTATATGGGAAATTACATTGGAAAAACGTGTTTTAACTCCCCTCCCCCCACCCACTTCTCTTTTTCAGACCCCACTTGACAGACCAGCCCGAAACCTTTCAGGAAGAAGCTGAGATGGATGAACCTTTTGTTGTAATATCGTTATATTATTGTTATAAACATATGTCTATAGTATGTTGTCCAAGTTATACAAAGCACTATTCATATAAGTGACATAACCAAAATATCACAAGACTATTCCTTACAATTATATATATTTTACTCTTATTAGCAAGGTGGTGCACTCCTAGTCTCTCCTCTGGAATGTTGGTCAATGGTACAACCGGGAGTGCACCTTAGAATGTTGACGAAGAGAGTAAGGCTTAAGGCTGTAAGCTGGAGGAGGTGTTATGCAAGGAGTCTGTTCAATAAACTTGTCAACTACTTCTATAGGTTGCGAGTTATTACAGAAGAACTTTGGCGACGAGGATGGGATACTGCGCAGGGGCGGTGAAGACTCCTTGCCCCTGATCTGTTCAGCACCTCAGCAAGATGTTATGTTCTGCTCGTGTATAACCAGGAAGGTGCGGTCAAGGTTTGCGCCTTCAGTGACTGTTCGTGGTGTGATAAGCTGAGAAGGTTAATCAGGACGGACCTTGGTGTGTGTACAGGCGTACCTGTGGGAACCGGAACATCGCAGTAGAGAGCGTAGTCTTTTACCATATTGAGATTCCGAGCGGTGAGTGCAGCAGGCACTACAAGGACTGTATAGATACGAGGAAGACGCTGTAATTCACACACACTTTAAGGAAGGTGTGGTGCGTAAGTATTGAGGAAGGTTGCAGTATATGCAGTGTCGTCTAAGGGGGTACTGTGCGTGGTTACTTGAGTCCGAGTTCTCCCGATTATCAAAGTGTTAGGAGAACCGTGTGGAGGCAGTTTGTTCAGTGCGGCTTGTGAGCCGTATCATTACTGAGTTCCCGATTATCAAGTGTTGGGAGAACCGTGTGGAGGCAATTTGTTCGGTGCGGCGTGTGAGCCGTATCACTGCTGAGTCCTTGACCGTCCTAGCAAGGCGTAGGAAGCGCTGAGGGAAGCTCTCCCTCAGAGCGCCCTTGGCTACGCGATCCCCGGGAGGGAGCTGCGCGGCCAATCTCCGCAGCGCCAGAGACTACCTGAGGAGGAGTTCGTCGGTGGAACTTTGCCGAATCAGCACGGTCAGCGCGGCGAGCGCACAGCAAGGTTCTGTAACGCGCTGAGTTCTCTGAGCGCATTTGACAAGGTGTGTGAAGCGCTGTGGAAAACTCTCCCTCACAGCGTCTCTAGTTACGAAACCCTAGGAGGAATCTGAGACCGATTTTATCAGCGCAAAGAGCCTACCTGGTGTGGAGTCCTGGATCAAGCGGCATGAAGGAGCAATGAGAGCTCACAGCAACGGGACACAACAGTTGTAGAGATTGTCTTAGTATTTCCCACAGCCAAAGAATACGGAAGGGAGAAACCGGATATCATTTCAAAATAAGAGTCCTGACTGTTGGAACCTTGATCGCCTTCAAAATAAGAGTTTTAAAATGTTTTTCCATTGATTTTAATGTTTGTATTGACAGTATTAAAAAGGGTGTTAGGGTATGTCACACGTAGGTATTGTATCCTTCACAATAACATATGAATGACGTAAACTTGAGCACGTTGATTGTAATTTAGTACGAGCACAATTAGTAAATTCCTTTCTGAGATTTAATTATAATGTTGATACAGTACACGCTTAGGTAGGAATATTAACAAATATTGTACAATTAAAGGGGGGGTGCAGAACACGGTCGAGCAAGTCACTATATTATATAGTGAGACTATCTACAAAGGGAATGGCAGCAGCAGGAATGTCCCAACCTCCCCCGTTCCTGAATGAAATAGGTGAACCGATGTTACCCTGGAAAGAGTGGTCTAAATTGTTTGAATCATATTTGATTGCTATTGGGGGGGGGAAAAGTTCACAGCGTTAAGGAAACAACATATACTATTACATAATCTTGGAATACAAGGAAGAAAGGTGTATGAGAGCCTGACTGATGCAGAAGATGAAGGAGAGGATGGTGGAGAAAATGTTGATGTGTTCCAGCAAACACTCATCAAGTTGGAGAGTCATTTTGGTCACAAGGTTAATATTGTCCTAGAAAGACATAGATTTTTTAGTAGAGTACAAGGCAAGGACGAGAGGGTAGCCACTTATATTGCTACTTTGCGTGGGCTGACCCATACATGTGAATTCGAGGATTTGGAGGATTCATTGATTCGTGACCAATTGGTGAGGTGTACAAATAGTCCACGGGTGCAGGAGAAACTCCTCACACATAACCCCTCTCTTAAAGAAGCCGTGGACATAGCAAGGAGTATTGAGCATACAGTTGAGTGTATGAGAGAGATCAAAAACACGCCAGAGGCAGAGGGGGTGAGGGAGATAAAAAGTTGTAATAAACAGGATGAGGGGGCGGTTAACAAGGTTGAGGATTCAGTATTAATAGCCACAGCCATAAGGAAAAATCCAACTGAAGAAATATCAAAGGGAAAGTGTTTCAGATGTGGAAACCCCAATCACCTTGCTAATAGTCCCTTTTGTCCTGCGCGCAACTGCCTGTGCAGGAAATGTGGAGCTAAAGGGCACTATGCGCGTGTATGTAAAAATGATAGAAACACTAAGAAAAGGGCTAATAAAGTGGAAGAAATCACTGACTTAGGTAGTAAGTTTATTCTGCAAGTCAAGGGAAGTCATGGGATGGAACCCCCCAGTAACACTTATCCTTTGTGTGACATCAAACTTGACGGTATTTGTGTGAAGGCGTACACTGATTCCTGCTCACCATATACCTTCATGAATTACCGAACCTTTGTTGATGAATTCCAAGCTCAGGGGTACAAATTGAACTCTTCCAATATAAAACCTGGAGGGTACAACAATGCAACAATGATCCTATACCTCTTAAGGGAATGTTAGAACTAGGCATTACATTCAAAGATAGACACACCAAGGGAATGGTATACATCACAGAGAAAGGATCCAACATATTGGGATGGAGACACCAAAGGGATCTTGGAATCAAACTGGATCCTAATAGCAAGGAACAAGTGTTGTTAGTGGATTTGCAAAAATTTAGTGAAAGCATAAGTGAGGAATTCCCCAATCTGTTTGAGGATAGACTGGGGTTGTTGAAAAACTTCCAACACAAAATTAACCTCAAAGAGGGTGCAACACCAGTCGTACACAAAGTCAGAACTGTACCGTACCTGATGAGGGAACCCCTGAAGGAAGAATTGGATAAACTAGTTAAATCTGGAGTCATAGAACCTATTGAAAGTTCCTTGTGGCTAGCACCTATAGTGGTCACTAGGAAACCTAACGGCAGAGGCATTCGTCTATGTGTGGATTTGAGGGACTTGAATGCTAACATATGGGTAGACAGGTTCCCCTTATCCAAGATATAAACGAAATGGTGAGCATGTTAGGGTCAGCCGAATATTTTAGCGTAATCGATCTATCGTCTGCTTACCACCAAGTGGAATTACACCCAACGTCATGCTCACTCACATCCTTTATCACTCCCTTTGGGGCATTTAGATATCGCAGGATGCCCTTCGGTCTTGCGTCGGCGGCTGCGGTATTCTAAATAATTATGCAAAGGATATTTCAGGGAATTAAGCAGATTAAGTGCTTCCAAGATGATATACCAGTGTATGGAAGTACGGAGTGTGAGCACAATTCCATCTTAAGAGAGGTGTTCAAAGCCCTTGATGATGCTGGCATGACCATTAGGAAGGAAAAGTGCCAACTGGGAGTGGAGTCAGTAGAATACCTGGGGCATAAGATAAGTAAGAATGGAGTAGAACCCAAGTGCGATCTTGTAGTGGCTGTGAAGGAAGCTCCAGCCCCTACTAATAAAGAGGAATTGAGATCGTTTTTGGGTTTAGCTGAGTTCATGTCTAAATTTGTTCACAACTTCGCTGTGGTCACTGCCCCCATGAGAATATTATTGAAGAAGAACGTACCTTCCGAGTGGAATGATGAATGTCAGATTGCATTTGAGGAAGTCAAAGATGCCATAGTTCATTGCCCCACTTTAGGAAATTTTGACCCCACTAGGAAAACATGGCTTACTACGGACGCTAGTCGAAGAGGTCTGGGTGCCACCTTGTCTCAGTGTGTAGATGGGCAGGAAAGGATTGTGGCGTTTGCATCCAAGTCATTAAGGGAGGCAGAACTCAATTATTCCACAATTGAGAGAGAGGCTTTAGCATGCTTCTAGGCCATCAATCACTTCAAATTCTTCCTGTGGGGTTTGCCCTTCCTTGTCAGAACGGACCACAAACCCCTTATTTCCTTGTGCACCGTTAAAGGTAAAGACCACGCCACCCCACATATTGCCAAATGGATCATGGGGTTGGAAGGCTTCAATTTTGATATGCAATACGTCCCAGGTAAAAGAAACATATTAGCAGATTGTCTTTCTAGACTACCCAGGAAGGGGGGGCAAAACGAGACCGATGAGACCCTTGAACTTGTGCTCCATGTTGAGTTGTCGGGCATCACCAAGGAAGAGTGGGTTACAGCCAATAATGAGGATCGGACTATACAGACTTTGAAAAATAAGATAAGGAATGGTTGGCCTGAAAGACGACAACAGATCGAAGGAGACTTAAAGGGGTATCGGGAGGTGCGTTCTGAGTTACATATAGCCAAGGATCTAGTTATGAGAGGTGAGCGAATTGTCCCCCCCAAGTGTTGTGGGAAAAACGTATAGGTCTGGCACACGAAGGGCACCTAGGAAGGACTTTAACTAAAAATAAACTTCGAGCTTCATACTGGTTTCCCACCATGGACAGGTTAGTTGAAAATACTGTGCGCGAATGTGTCCTTTGCGCATTGAGTGATAAAACTAAGATTACGCACAAGTCTCTTTTATCTCCCGTCGAGGTTCCCACCAAACCATGGGACAAGCTAGGGTTGGACATCCTAGGACCCCTTACGTGTATGGGATCGAGAGCAAGGTTCATATTTGTTTTGGTTGATTACCACACACACTGGGTGATGACAAAAGCTGTGCACAATGTAACAACACAAGATGTCACAGAATTCCTTAAAGAAGCTTTTAACAAAAGAGGGCATTCCAAGCACCATTGTGACAGACAATGGGGTGCAATTCATCTCAGGAGCCATGGTGGAGTTCTTGAGGAACAGTGGTGTCCAATACTTCCGGACGGCATTGTATAACCCAAAGGCTAACAGTCTTGTAGAAAGGGTTAACAGGATGATCAAGGTGTTTGCATTTAGCTAGCATATCTCGAGAGCCTGGAGAAAGTGCGATTGAGCGAATGTTATGGTCATATCACACCACACCTAACTTGGTCACGGGAATATCCCCCTTCGTATCTCTTAACGGTAGGCAACCAGGAACTAAGTTAAACCCCAATTGGTTAACAGGGGGAGAACCCTTCTGGGTACAATGCGAAGAGGTAGTGACGAAAGTACGGAAGAACCAGGAAAAGTACCAAGACTGGTATAATAACAAATATGGTACTAGGAGTAAACAATGGAACATTGGACAATGGGTCAGAGTAAAACTTCTAGAACCCACCCGGAAGGAAGTAAGTTCTTGAAACCCCTACGAATAACAAAAATACATAAGAACGTGGTAACCCTGGTGAATGGTCGCGTATGGAATATGGACCGCATAACTTGCAGCCTGGGCAACAGGTCAGATGAGGAACAGGAGTACAGTGAAGAACTGAGGGATACCTTTATTAGGAGAGACACAATTGAGGGTCCTAGGAGGAAGACTCCTCCAACATGGCACAAAGACTATGTATTACAGAAGTAAAAGACGATGAGATCCATTCTCATTATGTATTGGTGGGGAGGGGGAAGTGTTGTAATATTGTTATATTATTGTTATAAACATATGTCTATAGTATGTTGTCCAAGTTATACAAAGCACTATTCATATAAGTGACATAACCAAAATATCACAAGACTATTCCTTACAATTATATATATTTTACTCTTATTAGCAAGGTGGTGCACTCCTAGTCTCTCCTCTGGAATGTTGGTCAATGGTACAACCGGGAGTGCACCTTAGAATGTTGACGAAGAGAGTGAGAGAGAGATTAAGGCTGTAAGCTGGAGGAGGTGTTATGCGAGGAGTCTGTTCAATAAACTTGTCAACTACTTCTATTGGTTGCAAGTTATTACACCTTTTTTTTTAAATGTTTTGTGAAGATTTATTCAAAGGTACCAAAGTTGTTAGCGAACTAAAAAATCAATTTCCCCTTGAAACCTGGCCCTAACTGTAACTACACAGTGGAGCCCGCCACTATATACAAATATATGAGGATGAAGGATCATAAGGTTAAGGAAACACCCTGTCAGCCACAGCAAAAACCCAGATCCCAAAGAATATAATGAGTCACAAGAAATAAAAAATCCAAGAAAGAAGTGACTAAAACAGATTGACTCACCAGAGAACAAAACTGTATTTCAACTACAATGATTCGGCTTCCACTTTCTTCTGGTAGTACAGGATGGTTTGCTCAGTGGCTGCACAAGTGACACTGCTGGATATTAGTAGTAAATCTGTACCCTTAAAATTACCTTGTATTGGGAAAGATTTACTACTTTTTGCAGTTCACATGTATTGCAATGTGTGCACCTGGAAAGCTAGTATGGATCTTACTAAACATACACTCTCTGGCCCTAAACCAAATCCTTGAATTTCGCAGGGACATTCCACTACCTGCTGCCTACCTACAAGCCCCAATAGACACTGTAATAACCATTCCATCAGGTTCGCCACTGAATCTTCCAACCCCTAGGAAGATGGCTCATTACTGTAATTTGGAGTAGTACTAACAATCATTGACCTCTTAATAACATCCAAATCCAAAAACACATTTCCAAACAATTTCACAATTTTTCACCTTGTTTGTTGATTCATCACTTTCTTGGCACACCAACATCAAATTCCAGATCCATCCATCCTCCTTTGTTACTGAAGAGATGAATATTTCATACACCCTCACAGTTCCAAGTTTGGAACCTACTGTGGTTACCTAACCTTCACTATTTGCCCCAAAACGTTCACCTGGCAACTCAGTCATCCATTATCCTTCTGGGTGTTAACTTACTTCCTCACTCTTTCTTGATATTTCCTCACTTTATCCTTCATCTGCACATGTTTCTGCATGTCATTCAGTCCTCAGTGCTTATTACATAACCATGAAGGAACAGTTTTGTAAGCAGGTTCTTTCCTCTCAATAATGCAAATGGTGACTTCCCAGTGACTGCATTCTGTGTTATAGTTCTATGTAATAATTCTGGTTGTACATCTTTCTTCCAGCTAATGCACGACAACTGCATTTACTCCTTCATTGTTCTGTTAAATCGGTCCACTTTTTGTATAGAAATAGTAAATCATATCAATTACAATAAGATACAGGTGAATAAGTTATATAGACTGAATAAAACAACATTTCAGTGCAACCAATTAAAAATGAAAAAAGATCCCTGTCTAGAACCATCATCCAGGATCATTATAGCACGTCTGTTTTTTAAAAGTCGGAGGTAAGTAAGGTCTAACAATTGTTTCAGCTTTCCGATGACTTTGCAGCCTTTTGACGAAAAGCAATACATAATTTTATTACAAGCACGGAGGCTCCTATTATGCTTATCTTCTCTTGCTTTAATTCAAATAGCAGCCAAGAAACTACAAATCCCAGCAGACCCCGCTGGGAAACTACAATAACGAATATGTCATACAATATGTCATAGAGTATGTAACCAATCAGATGCACAGAGGGGTATAAACATATTGGCTGATAGCAACAAGTCCTCTTTTCTTGCTGCTAGCAGTCAAGATAAGTACTATCTTCTACTCATTTATTAATTTTCGTTTTGCGTGTATATATTTAACCTGGGCATAGTTTGTTCGAATTTTCCACTTAATGTATGTTGTTTTGTCTTCTTATATTCCGTATCATTCCGTTTTCTCCTGAATATTTGGGAAATTCCTTTCCCTTCGCTTCGCGCCCCAACGTTCTAACTTGAACGCCTGGGGCGCGCGCGCACGCTCTATCCGCCGCATTCCTCTCAAGCGAGCGGACGGAGCTTCTGACAGCTGAACGCGCGTCAGATCAGCTGTTTTTTCTCTTCAGCTGAGGCTTGCCGGCTGTTCTCTGCGGCATTGCTTCAGCGTACACGCGTTCGGCAGCGCTCCTTTGCCTCAAGTTTCTTCGTCCTTTTCTTTGGCTGCGGTCGCGCCTTTACATTTGGAAAGGTTTTTAAACCTCTACGACATCGTCATAGTGCACTCTACTGGGCTTGTCAAACACCGTTTTTTCTCAATACAAGCACTTTATTTCACGGTTGGTTCTTTCATTTATTTATTTAACCTGTTGAAAGGGAAATTTTAGTTATTTATTCGGAATATGGAAAATTACTCAGAAGAGGATGACGCTCAGCAATTCAAAGAAGATTTGGACTCTTTTATTAAAGATTCGGTCCAGAAAGCGGTTTCTGCTTCAATCTCGGGGGTTTCTAAAACATTTGAGGCCTCTATTAGAAAGTTAATCTCTTCAGCCTCGCCTTCTAAATCCAAAAAAAGAAAGGCAGACAAGGCTCAGGATGACTCCGACTCTCCGGCTAAGAAAGTTTCTAACCAGGCTTCCACCCCTAGCACTTCCTTTCCTATACAGATCACTAATCTGGGAGATACTGATGATGACATGGGTGATTCAGATTCGGATAAAGATTCGGATAAGGAGGATCCAGACATAATGATCTGGCCAGGGCCTACGGAGAAGAGGCGTAAAACTTCTCTGAGTCAACTGGGAGAGTCTTCTCAAACAAAATTAAAAAATACCTTAGTGGACTTCGCGGGCCAACCGATGTTTGACCCATCCCTTATCCGTCACCCAAATTCCACTGAATGGACTCCCTGTGATCATGTATCGGAATACGTACTTAAGAACTTACGTCAACCTCTAGAGAAACTGGTACGTAACAGACTCAAATCTGAGTGCCCCAGGCCTTCACTACCGAACAACATCACTAATACTCCGGCCATTGATCCAAATATCATAATGTTTTTCACAAAATTTGGCAAAGATCCCAAAAAAGGTGTGGACAGAGCCTGGACCAACTGTCAGGACAGGCTGCTGGATATCTCCGGTCCACTCACTAGAATTTTGGATCTAGCAGAAGAGGCTAGAATGGAGGGCAAGAAAGTGGATCCGGTTGTACTCTCTAATTGGGCCCAAAGGGCGATATGTCTTCTTGGAAATGCTAACGCCTCTATGGCACAGGAAAGGCGGAAGAGTCTACTCCTTAAAATCGACCCTAAACTCAATTCTCTCGCAACCAAGGAGACGGGTCCAGAAGCCAACGGTTTGCTGTTTGGAGACTCTTTCCTCAAAGAACTCAGCAAATATGTTCAAACTTTTGCTTCAATGGACAAGGCGCAGTCTTCCATGAACAAAATCTTTCACTCCCGTGTTTTTGGAAGAGCCGGCAAAGGCAGGAGCCGCTTTGCCGGCCGCTACACCCAGAGGGGTGCGGTCAATCAGACCAGAGGCTCCTCTTCATACCCTCAGGAGTACAAGCCACAGTTCTATCCACAAAGGTATCGCTCCTTCAGACGTGGCTTCAGGTCCAGAGGCTCCCAAAACGCAGGTAAGCGTTCCTCCTTGTGGCTCATTGTTGGTGGGAGGCCGGACGGCTTTGTTTGTGACAAATTGGCGGTCTCTAACCGCAGATCCTTGGGTCCTGCAGACAATTTCAGGATATCACATAGAACTCTACTCGATTCCTTTCCAACATCATCATCCAAAACCCTTAAAGTTTTCCGAACAGCAAAACACTCTTCTTTCTCGCGAGGTTCATTCTTTACTCCTCAAGCATGCGATAGAGCCATGCGCTCCTCACCCTTCAGGCTTTACAAGCACTTTGTTTCTCGTACAAAAGAAGAACAAGAAATTTCGTCCTGTGATAAACCTCAAATTGTTCAACAATTTTGTCGTTTATCACCATTTCAAGATGGAATCTATTCTCCATCTCCGAGATTCGTTGTTAACAAACGATTGGATGGTCCGCTTAGACCTACAGGATGCATACCTTTCCATTCCAATTCATTACTCCTTCAGGAAGTTTCTACAATTTCAGTGGAACGGCCAATTTTATCGATTTACATGTCTTCCATTTGGCCTCTCCTCGGCTCCTTGGTGCTTTACCAAGGTGTTGAAACCAGTCATAACTCATCTACGAGCTCAGGGAGTCAGAATTATCGTATACTTAGACGACTTCCTAATCCTTCACCAGGACAGATCCACTCTCATACAACATGTGGACATGTTAGTTTCTCTTCTTCAAGAGTTAGGTTTTCTGATAAACAACGACAAATCCAACCTCATTCCATCTCATCACATGGAATTCTTGGGGTTTCTCGTAGACTCTATCAAGGCTACTCTTCATCTTCCGGCCCAAAAAATTTCCCATATCAAGAAAGAAATACACTTAGTTCTCAGCAAATCACAACTTACGATCAAAGGTCTCGCCCGGATAATTGGTCTGTTAGCATCATCCATTCAAGCTATATTTCCAGGTCCCCTTCATTATCGAGCACTCCAGCGTCTAAAAATCCGACATCTAAGAGAGGGCTTTACTTACGAAGACCTAATCTTGCTGGATCACGAATCCCGGATCGAACTTCAATGGTGGCTCGATCATCTAGATGCTTGGAATGGCCGGGCAATATTCTCTACAGCACCAGATCTTGTTTTAGAATCCGATGCAAGTCGGACTGGTTGGGGCGCAAGATGCGATCAGTTCTCGACTGGAGGTTTATGGTCAAGAGAGGAGTCATATCTGCACATAAATTGTTTAGAGATTCTTGCAGGTTCCTTTGCGATCCAAACCTTCGCCAAAGACAGGGTAAGTTGTTCTATTCTCCTCCGGATGGACAACCTTTCTGCGGTTCGTTACATAAATCATCTTGGAGGTACTCGGTCAAAACCCCTGGCCGAGCTAGCAAAGAGTCTATGGGAATTCTGTCTCCAAAATCAGATTTCGCTTCGAGCAGAGTATCTTCCAGGAGAGATGAACACAATCGCAGATTGGTGTTCCAGATATCTCCAAGATTCGAGCGATTGGCGTCTTCACCCCTCAGTATTCAACGCTCTTTCTTCCAAATTCGGTCCCTTCTCGGTCGATCTTTTTGCTTCTCGTTTAAACAGCCAGATCCCTCGGTACTACAGCTGGCGTCCAGACCCCCAGGCTTTGGCCACCAATGCTTTCCAACAGGACTGGTCCAATCAAATCAACTATGCTTTTCCTCCTTTCATAATGATTTCCAGGGTTTTGGCGCAGGTTCGCCGTCAATCCACCAGAATCCTCTTGATTACCCCCCTCTGGCAAGGTCAGCCTTGGTTCCCGTTAGCCCTCGAGCTACTTATAGATCTCCCCGTTCTTCTTCCAAGTTTCCCATCTCTATTATTGAATCCTCAAGGTCATCCCCACGACCTAATAATCAGTCAATCCCTTCAGCTAGTTTCTTGGATGGTTTCGGGTCTGCCTGGAGAACCCCAGGAATTTCGCAGGAAGCTGCAAGCTTCATACGACAGGCCTGGGCTCCTGGCACAACCAAAGCTTACAAGTCAGCATGGTCTGTCTGGCATAATTGGTGTCTGCTCAGGGGTGCCAATCCCTTTTCAGCAGATATAGTCCTAGTTGTAAATTTTTTAGCTTCCTTGGCAGCCCAAGGAAAGGCCTACAGAACGGTCAACATGTACAGGTCGGCTATTTCAGCGGAACATGACAGAGTAAACAATAAACCTGTCGGTGAACATCCTCTGATTTGTCGTTTATTGAAAGGAATCCGTTTTACCAAACCTCCTTTACCGAAGTACAATTTCATGTGGGATGTTAATGTAATGCTACGATTTTTCTTATCTCAACCGCCTAATTCCCTTTTATCTCTAAAGTTGCTTTCTGCTAAATTAACCATGCTTCTTTGTCTGGTGTCTCTAAAACGTATTTCTGATGTTAGAGCTCTAGATGTGACCTCAGTTCAGTATACCCCTCAAGGTGTTTTCTTTCAGGTACAGAAACGAACAAAAACTAATTTAATGTCTGTTTTTTATCCTTACTTTCCTGAGCATGTTAACTTATGTGTAGGAAATTGCTTGAAGGAATACATTTTTAGAACCAAGGATTTGAGGAAGTCCTCTGAAGCTCAACTCCTCGTCTCTTTCAGACCCCCTCATAAACCTGTAACTTCCACTACTTTAGCACGATGGGTGAAATGGATGATGGAATTGGCTGGCATTAACACCTCCATTTTCGGTGCCCATTCTACCAGAGGAGCTATGGCTTCCAAAGCCTTTTGGACAGGTTTGAGCTTAGGGGACATCCTCAAGTCCGCTGATTGGTCAAATGTCTCAACTTTTAGAACCTTTTATTGCAAGCCTGTATCCCATGTAGCTAATTCAATAATTTCTATGCTTTGAACTAAGCATAATAGGAGCCTCCGTGCTTGTAATAAAATGGAGATTTTCTTAGCTTTAGTGAAGGAAAGTCTTGATTTTATTAAAACACGGAGGCGAGTATTATCCCACCGCTTTGGGTCCATTATTAACCCTCCCTTTATTCTCATTAGGTACAACTTCCACTACCAACCAGTCAACTTAAGATCCTGCCTTCATCCTACCAGGATACTCCGCAAGCGGCATCTTCTCCGACTCATGAAACGACTCTATTCCAAGACCTCTTCATTCCCAATTTGGATCAAAAGACTATTCATGTTGTCTATCGTTTGGAGGCTCTATTTTCATTCATATTGGCATGTATTATTTTGTTGTTGATAATACCTTTATTTAGACTATCTTAACTGCTCTACAAGAAAAGAGGACTTGTTGCTATCAGCCAATATGTTTATACCCCTCTGTGCATCTGATTGGTTACATACTCTATGACATATTGTATGACATATTCGTTATTGTAGTTTCCCAGCGGGGTCTGCTGGGATTTGTAGTTTCTTGGCTGCTATTTGAATTAAAGCAAGAGAAGATAAGCATAATACTCGCCTCCGTGTTTTAATAAAATCAAGACTTTCCTTCACTAAAGCTAAGAAAATCTCCATTATTTCCTGGATAGTTCTACTGGTGGCTGCAATAAATGTAGTCCTCCAGTATTTCTTTTGTAAGTTCAATAACAAAGGACATATGCAGGTGATATTTTTTATTGACTTGTCCTTGTAACTGCAGGGCCTACATATTTTTGGCATTACATATTCAATGGGCCTTTGAATTGTGATATTGGAATGCACATTAAGCACAATCTTAGATATTTAATTTGAAAGGGAATGGCATAGCAACAAGATTGATTTAGAGGTGGAAAGATTTTACAGACAGAGAAGGGGTCTAGAGAAAGATGAGGTAGGAGAGAGATAAGGTAAAGAAAGAAGGGTAATGTATCCAGAAATACACTTACAGAGAGGTGAGAGGCAGAGAGTTGTGGAACGTTTTTAGATTGAGATACAGAGTTAGAGAGACCTAGGAATATGGAGGAGGAAATATAGTCAGAGAGGGGCGGGGTGCATAAGAGGGCGCGATAGAGGTTAGCTAGCAAAGGTTAGAGGTGAAGCAGGGCAGAGGTTGATAGGTAGGCGGGTGAGGTAGTGACAGATGTTTAGATGTTTAGAGAGCTGCATGGTAGAGAGAAAGGCAAAATGATTAGTGAAGTGTAGAAGAGAGGTCAGGTGCAGAGAGCAGTGAGGGAGACAGAACGGTATAAAGAGATGGGTGAAGGATAGACATAGAGATGATTTGTATAGAGGAAGAGGCGGAGTAGACAGATGGGGCAAGGTAGAGAAAGAGGTAAGGTTGATACAGCGATAAAGAGAGGGAATGACATACAACGAAATGATGAGGTGGATTGGAACACTGCAAGTCAACGTTGTCTGAATACCTTCTTGTAACAGTTTGTGGATTCGCTCAACTGTACTATTGGGGACTATATAAAGAAACACTGTTGTGTTTGATGCTGCTTTCTTTAAAAAACAACGTCATCCTTTCGGATATCAATTGAACACCCTTATCAGTAATAAGTTCTAGTGGAGATCTTTCCATAGCAATGGGGAGTCACTTGGATCCATCATCATGGCGTGTGCATCCTAATTGATAAGCGCTTGATGCAAACACTGTTGTGTAATCGGTGTAATGAGGCAGCCTGCCACGCTCAACCTCAATTCGTGTCATGCCATGATGATGGTTCCAAGTGATACCCTGTTATGCCACACAACTCTTTTGTGTTAATTATTGCCACAACTCTTTGGTGCTTCCATCATATTCTTCCGTGCTGATGATGACTCTTGTTTAAATCATTTATGTGCGGGGTCAAAACGTTGACAACTATTTCAGTGGACTTTTTTTTATTGATTTCGGATATCAGCACTCCTACATTGCATTCTGCACAAACATACATTTATTCTTATCAGTCACTTGTATATGTTTGCTTTTCTATAGCACTTGCGCACTTTATATTCACCTTTTCACTTGCACTGCGCCACAAGACTATTTGGAGCACCCTATTTTTCAATGTATTTGTTGAACTAATATAAGACAATCTTTAAGTGATATTTTTGGAAATTTAGTGAATACATTCTGTTTCAATCTCAGTATAAACTAATCTATTGATGGTTTTGTACATGTTGTCACGAAAATTGAGGCCTACACTTCCCCATAGGGACCGTTTGTTTCCTTATTAAATGTCCTGCCCTGGTCCCAGAGTTACTGGGTTGTCCCTTTTTCTTTAAGAGTGCAGCGTGTGAAGGGAGCACATGGGTTAGGATTACACAAATGAGACTGGACGAACATTATCTCTTTTCCTTTAGGCACACTGGTAATTCTAAAATTAAATCATCCGGAATGGTTCTCGATCTGCTCTTGCGTATCAATCAGATTTGCTTTCTCCTTCTCAAATTGGGCGGTTTGCTCTACAGTAATGTTTAACTTGTCCTCGCAAACGGATACCCAGTGCTCCATTTCTTCCATTTATCTGAGAAATCAATCATCTCGCCATCTATTTCAGCAAAGTACCCATTTAGTTTCACTTGCCATCTCAGTCTGCTGTTTCATAATTTCTTCAAGGATCTTTTTCAATAGTGGGTTAAATGAATTAGTGAACTTTGATTAGGCTTAGAGGGCACAAACCGCTCAAGCGTTAAGCTGGGTGGAGAAAGGAATCTGTAATAGCATTTCTTGTTAGACCCCCCCGGCCTTCCCTACCACCATTTCTTCTGTGGGTAGGTGTAGCACGGGCGACTCCCCTTGCTCGATTTGAATTCCAACCTTTGTTAGAGCAGAGACTTCTGGCAGTGACTTCCCCTTATATAACACTGTCTTGGGGAGGGGCTCTGTTGGAACAGGGGGAAATGCTCATTGGCTTATTAACTGCAGCCAGAGTAGGAGCAGCAATTGCTTCAAATTGTTTTTCTGGGACCGTCGCTGTGCCAGTGAGAGCAATACCCTGCTGATTCAATAATGGTGTAACACTTGAAGTACTTACAGATTAACTTTCTGCTGAATTCGCTGAAAAGGCATTCTCACCCCGCCATATTTCCAGTACTACCAGCATCTGCTTCCAGCATGACTAGCTCAGCTGTTATTGTTGTTATTTGAATTGGGGGAGCTTCCTGCGAGCGAACTTTGTTTCCTTTTGTGTGTCTCTTCACGCCGATGCTCATGGCGGCCGTGGGGCTGTGAATCTGCTCGCTTATGTGAATCTGTTTTACTTTTAATTTTCAATTTATGTGGCAAGAAAAGTCAGGTTAGGAGTTTACAGCGCTAATACCTCTAAGCAGATGCGAGACCCATTGTATTGCAAATGCTTGTTAATCCTTCCTGAAGTTCACAAGATTTACCACTGACTTGGACAGCAGCCCTTGTTGCTTTGCTATTTTAGCCACCTTTGATTCTTTTCAGAGCATTGCATGTGTTTGTATCCTAGGTCGCGGGTTTCTAATCACTAACGGTTTCATGTGTTAAGCTGCCTTATGGCGATTATCAAGTTTTCCCTTAAAAAAATGCTTAAATTGCTACCCTAGCAATACGCATCACTGGTAGAATGTCACTTTTCCATGTGGAATGGGAGGCGCAGAATTCAATAATGGTCACGCAGACGCCAGCTGTAAAACAAGCATTTGCAATGCAATAGGTCTCGCATTTCCTTGAGTTAGATATTGACATTGTAAATGTATAACTGGGCTTTTCTTGCCACATCAATTGGTCAGCCTTGCTGCACAATTTGGTCCTGTCTGCCACATAATTCCCGTGGCCCAGCAAATAACTAAAACCCTTCCATTTACCTTCTTCCTCTATCTGCAGCAAAAAATGAAAATATTGGCATTTAGCATCCTAATTTAAATCTGCCATGCTAATTAGAATAGAATAAATACCACTTGCTCCGCCTCACAGTCAGAGTTGCTAGCTGACTCAAGAGGGCAAATTAAGTTGTGTAACCTGCTACATCAAGGAACACATATGCTACTTAAAACGTTTTTCTCTTACAAAATTTAAAACACTGACAAACAAAAATAGCTCAATGTTTATTGTAGCGATATTTACTTTAAGGGTACTTGTGGTTGGCATGCAATCTTAAACATATGAGCTTCAACTCGGTCTTGTAGCAGAGGGGTACTATACATTCTCCAAGTGCCAAGCTTACGCAACACGAATCTAGTTAAATAGTATTGCTGACAAAATGTTTAACTTAGCACTTTTACTGTATTTCTTGGCACTGTAAATCCACTGCTTTACTACTATCTAGTACAATCACACTCACTTTTTCAGTCTCTAAAAGCCTGAGTTTGCCGGGCATGTCATTAACCTTGTAATATGTAGTCTTCACACAAATTTCAGCAGTGAGTATAACTTAAATAACGTAACAATGATAGTTCCCCGATTAGCACCCTTTGGTAGATTTGTTATCAAAGAAATGTAAACATTAAGCCTTGTTTCCAGCCCCTAGTTTTCACTTAACACCGTGCATTCTGAAAGAAGTAGTTTAAATCTCACCTTGATCGGCCTTAAGAAAAAAGAGATTTGCGGTGACACTGAGGCTCAAGGCAACTGAGAAATAGATACTTAGGCACCGTTAGTGTTATTGTGTAAAAACTCTAAATTATAGCATTTCACCAGAGATACACAAAAGCAATAGTAACACAACTGGAGAGTAAGGGAGAGTTGAGGATATAAAATATATATATCTCCAAAGGGAACAACACCGTACTGATCTTTCTAAACACAAAACCAAAATTCCACAAGAAAGGACGGGGTTCAAGAAGAGCTCTAAGCTGTGGTAAGTTTCCTAGTAGCTCTAAGACCATTTTAGGTAAGTTGATGTTGGTGAATACTGTGGAGAGTCGAGGTTAGGAGGTGGAGGAGGGGGAGGGAAAGTTTCCTTTACGGACTCGGTGGTCTCACACACTATATAGTGTCATGCTTCATCATATGACCACCTAGCCCCACCAAGGTAGGACAATGCCACCTGGGCGGACTCAACCTCACTGTTAAAGGAACAGGAGGGAGTGCGTAAATTATCACTGTTCAGGAAAAGTGTGGGATCCAGCTAACCTAAGGGTATACTTAAAAACACCTAAGCAGTCACCTATGTGAAAGTACACTTTAATGGTGGAGACTGTTGGTGTGGTTAAAAACAAAAATGGGGACACCTCTGTGAGAGCAAGGACTCACAGGGTCACCTATCTAAAAGTCAATGGCCAACATGTTTCTGCCCTCTTTGTTGAGCCACGGAAGGTCTTGGGCGTTCGTCAGGGCCTGGGATCCCTATTTCTCATATAATATGAGGGAACAAGAAAATACTCCATGCAATGAGAGAGTAGGAGGAAGAAGGTGCAATGAACGTAAGGGGCCTACCTTGAGCAAGGAATTACCTTGTGTAAGCCTGGGGGGAATAAAGCACACATAAGAATTGTGAAACATCACTCCACAGCAAAGCAAACACACTTGACATAAAAAGCAGAATACATGCACTGCACACGTGTGTGGAACAAAACTGAAAATGGGGTGAAACATTTTCTTACCCAAAACCTAGAGGCAACTAGCCCCAGGTGTCCAGGAGGGGGAGAGTCCCCTTATTGTGACACACTATATGGATAGAGTAATAAAATATGGTAAAAAAGAAGAATAGGCAATATATCAACTACATAGCGTTCTATCTGATGAAGGCAAGTAGGAAAAGTAGTAATGAGTCCCAACATGGGGTAAGTATTGTCTCAGGAAGATAAGGCACCACAAGTACCTTAGTGAAGTATGATGTAATCAGCCTAATGAGGATGACATACACAACAAAAGAGGAAAGAAGAAAAAAAGGAAAGAATACGAAATAAGAAATAAACAGGAGAGTTCTTATCTGTGCCTGGGGGGGCCGAAGACTCACAACTCCAAAGGGGGCGCTCGCTGTGCGCCTATACCGTCCCCTCGCCGGACCGCTTGTGTGAGGTGTCCAGGGGGAAGGCGGTATTTGAAGGGAAGGGATAATTGGCCCCAGTGCGTCAATTAGCGCAATCACTGCTACCTGCCCAGGTGTTTAAAAAATGGTAAGTAGGGGCCAGCGCGCCAAAAAGCGCAATCACCCCCGCCGGCCAGGCTGTGTAGCCGGATACAATGCATGGAGCCGGTGTGCGGCATCGGGAGAGCAACGTCGCGTGATGAGACGTCACATGATGTTGCGCTGCTAACAGAATGCTGGGAAGTGTAGTTCCCAGTGTTACCAGCGGCAAGGTCTGCCCTTCTCGCGATGTGCGGGAGGGGCAACAAAATCGAATGATAGGAGAAACTAAGGATAGGGATAGCAAAGGAAAAAAGGTAAACAAAGAAGGGAAGAAGGGGTAGCCTAAAAAAGTGGCGGGGGGAAGGGAAAAGGGGAAACAGAAGGAAAAAGGAGGAGGGAAAGATAAAGATAAAAGGAGAGAGAGGAGGGACACCAGAGATGGAGAGGGGAAAGTCAAAGGAGTGGTATGAAGGAAATGGGACAGGAAGGTATAAAGGTGGGTAGGGGGGAAAAACAACAAGGAGAAAAGAAAAAAAAGAAGAAAAAACAAAAGAAAAAAACAAAAGAAATGAAAAGGGGGGAAAAAAGGAAGAAATGCACGGAAATAAAGAGGGCAAGGGGAGGGTATAAGGGGAGCCAGCGGGGAAGGAGAGAAATGGAGGGGGGAACAGAGCAAGGGGGAAGGAGAGGAATGGGGGGCAAACAGAGAGGAAGAAGCACCGAAGAAGGTGCAGTGGGAGAAGTGGGAGGAGGGCGGCTGTTCTACACCACAGGGTGGTTACCGGGCAAAGTATTGCTTTATACCAAAATTATAGCGGACAAGATTATTTGTTAAGTGAGAACCATGGGATCTCATCATTAAGGCCATTAGTGTCTGAGTGTAGTCTCCAGACCCAGCGTTGTTCATAGAAAAATAACTTCTGTTTCATATTGTTGGTCGTGGGTGGTAATTGTTCTAGAACAGTCCAAAATAAGTCATCCGGCGAATGGTTGTTCAGGATGAAATGATTTGTGAGTTTAGTTGCGTCGCGCTTGCAGCGGATAGTGCTTGCAGATTCTGGTGCCCACTTTCCTCGTTGTCATTCCAAATACTGTACTTTCACATAGGTGACTGCTTAGGTGTTTTTAAGTATACCCTTAGGTTAGCTGGATCCCACACTTTTCCAGAACAGTGATAATTCACGCACTCCCTCCTGTTCCTTTAACAGTGAGGTTGAGTCCGCCCAGGTGGCAATGTCCTACCTGGGTGGGGCTAGGTGGTCATATGATGAAGCATGAGACTATATAGTGACCACCTAGTCCGTAAAGGAAACATTCCCTCCCCCTCCTCCACCTCCTAACCTCGATTCTCCACAGTATTCACCAACATCAGCATACACAAAAGCAATGACATTCTTACTGACTTGAGAGAAGGTCATATTTCAGCTCTCTAGCACTTCCACCCAACCCCCACCCCTCACTCTTTGACTGGATTAGTAAGGGTTAATTCAGAGAGGAAGAGGACACTTTATTCCAGATATGCAGCAAGTACGATCTGGGTTAAAAACATGCATGCTAATTTCTGTTATAATAGCAACGCTGCAATCACGACTAAAATGCCAAAATGCGGTGCCCTCAAACAGCCACCATAAATCAAAGAAAATTCAGTGCACTGCTGCAAAATTAAAGGGCGGCACCCCAAGCAGCCACAATGGAAAATAAACATAGTGCACTGCAACCGTGAATTAAAAACAAACCGCAGTGTCCCAAACGCGAGAACTAAACTAAATGCAGTGCACTGCAACTGCGAAGTAATTAAGTAAAACTAAAATGTGGCATCACAGGCATCTGCAATAATCAAAATAGATGGTGGGCACTGTAGACGTGAAGAAAAAACAAAAAGTGGCAGCCCCAGCAGCCACGATAATCAGGTAATCGCAGTGCACTGCACCCACGAAGTGAAAACAAAACGAGGCACCTAAAGCAGCTGGATAATTAAAATAAAGGTGGTTCACTGCAACCGCAAAAGAAAAACAAAACGTGGCACCCAATGAGCCGCGATAATTAAAGTAAACGTGGTGCACTGCAACCATGAAGGAAAAACAAAACACAGTGCCCTAAGCAGCTGTGATAATTAAAGTAAACAGTGCACTGCAACCGTGAAGAAAAAACATAACGCGGTGCCCCAAGCATCCGCTATTTGTCCAAAGGCGGTGCACTGTAACCGCGATGCAGAGAGAGATGAGGTTCCCAAGCAGTCGCCAATAAGGAAAACGAATGCGGTGCCCCGCAACTGCTAGGAATTACCAAGATGCAGCCAATGCAGCCATCCAGAATGAAAATGAACGTGGTGTGTTGTCACCACAAAGCAAATCCCAAATATTTGGCACCCGAAGTAGCTGCTCTAAACCAAAATGTATTCGGTGCCCTGCAACCGCAATGTAAACAACAAATATGCAGCACCCTTGCTGCCGCCCAACCTATAAGGAATACAAAAAGGAAACACACTTAAGTGCTAAGTGCTAAGAGGCCCAGCACCCTTAGAAACACAGAAGGTTGCCCCAGCTGAACCTTCAATAGCCCTCGTGGGAAAACAACAGGGATTAAATAAGCATTTGGAATGCAATAGTGTTGTGTTTGCTCGAGTTAGAGCTCATAGCGTTGTAAATTACTGACTGGACTGAAAATAACAAGAGGAAGAGAGCGAGAGCGAGCTGGCCCTGGAAAATCCCCCCTCTGATGTTGGTTTATGTTTACAGAGGGAGCTGGTGGGGAGGAGGGACTGAACACATACCCACAGTGCAAGGCAAACAGGCCAATACTGAAAGAAAAAGTCCCCTTCAGAAGAGATAAACAGGACAAAGAGTAATTACACAGTAGTTTGTGCTGCTCCAAAGTGAAAAAAGGCAGGACAAAGAGGCAGAACTGACCACTAGCAAGCAAGGATTTTTGAAGGACACTGCAACTAACAAATCAAAACGCTGGAACTCACTCTATTGTATACTTTAGTATACATCAGGCCGAACGCTAACGCTCGACCTAAAAACAGCATGGCCATGCTCTTTGCCACAGACTCAGAGATCAATTACTCGTCAATTACAGCCTAGCACAGACCGCACTCCACCTCCACCTTCTATCCTCCACCTTACCGCCTCCATGAGGCAACCGGTGAACCATGAATAAACAGCTTTTCTTCAAGTAGATTGCACCATACAAATAGCCAGCTTCATTCAGGTTGTCTTTCGGTTTCAGCACCTTACAAAGCAATGTTACGGCCACAGTGATACTTCTCAGCTGCTGCCCACCATTAGGAGCCAGCTTCAGCTTGGCACGCCTAGCCTGGAGGAGGATGTCTGCAGGGACGGGAAAGTCTGAGGATGTTACACTGGCAACGCTATGCCCTCCATTTTGAGTATTAATCAGTCAAATTAAATATTTAAGTTTGTTCCATGCCCTCTCAGGCAATGATACTCATAAAAAAGGGGGGTCTCTAAGCTTCCAGTGTTTTTTAGAAAACAAACATTTCTAACACTTGTTCACCATTGCATCAACTTCCCCGTCCATGCCCGGCCACCAAAATGCGCTGAAAAGAAGAAAAAAGCATTTACAATGCAATGGGTCTCGCGTTTGCTCGAGTTAATGCTATTAGCGTTGTATACTCCTAACCGGACTTTCTTGCCACGTAAACTGAAAAGTAAAACAGTTTCACATAAGTGAGCTGACAGTCACCATGAGCGCGAAGCAGACACACAAAAGTAAACAGAAGTTCGCTCAATGTGAAAAGTATTGACAAAAGTGCAATTATCCATGTAACCAGCAAAAGTGCAATTATCCATGTAACAGGCTCGATGCCATGCAAAACGCTTGACTGCTGCCCAGCGAGATCGTGCTGCCCGCGAAATAAAAATAAAAAGCAGTCCAGAAACCATGCTGAAAACTTGGAGCATCATCTGTTTTCAGTAGTTGGCCGGTGCGCTCGAGGAGGGCTAAACAGTGGAAAAGGCATGAGGTATGCATGCCTTTCACTAATTAAATTAAGCGAATTTATTTTAAAAGGCAAGCCCACAAACCAACAAAACTGATGGGCGTGCAGTGTGCGTGGTTAAAGTCCCACAAGGGGATTACAACAGGGACAGAGCGCTTTGTGCGCTCAACCTTAAAAAGAAATGCATGCAACTGATGAATACTCAATTGAATTGGGCATTGATCAAGTGGGGGCAGGTCTAAGCAATGTAAAATAGATGTGTAAATGTTGCCCGACACTAGCACCAGGGAGCTATTAGCATTGCAAACTGCTAACCAAACTTTTCATGCCATGTAAACTGAAAATGAAAAGTAAAACAGTTTCACATGAGCGCAAAGCGGACACACAAAAGGAAACAGAAGTTCGCTCGCAGTCAAACGTATCGGCAAAAATGCAATTATCCATGTAACCGGCAAAAATGCAAGAATCCATTTAACCGGCAAAAGTGCAATTATCCATGTAACAAGGCCGATGTCATGCAAAGTGCACGTTACTGCCTAGCGAGATCGCGATGCCTACGAAATATAAAGAAAAGGTAGTCCAGAAATCATACGGAAATCATGGAGCCTCGTATGTTTTCAGAAGTTGGCTGGTGCACTCGAGGAGGGCTAAACACCGGAAAAGGCATGACGTGTGCATGCCTTTCGCTAATAAAATCAAGCGAATTTTAAAAGGCAAGCCCACGAACCAACCAAACTGATGGGCGTGACATGGGCATGGTTAAAAGCCCACAGAGAGATTACAACAGGGACAGAGCGCTTTGTGCAATCGACCCTAAAAAATGATCTCTTTTCTGAGTGTGTGATGAAAGATTCGAGAAGTTTAAGTTGGAGCAAAGCTAAGGAAGCCTGACTGAAAATTAAAGAATTTCTTTGTTGGATTTAAAGAGTGATACCACAGTAATAATTGAAAAAGCAGGTAAAGCAATATCATCATACAGTCCAAAGAACTGTATGTAAGAGAAGCAAAAAGGCAGTTATTAGATGGAAACAGTTATGAGAAATACATAGAAAATCCAATGACCCAAATTCAAGAAAAAAATGAAAATCAGTTGTACATACGGATGGAGAGAGACCTTAGTTATGATGAGATAAGATACTTGATTGTTGAGAATCCAGCCATGCCAATAATATACTTCTTACCCAAAGTGCAGAAGGAGCATAGAATCCACCTTGATGCCCAATAGCTTCTAGCATGGGCTCATTATTTGAAAGAACACTGAAACACATAGATGTTTTCCTGAATCCTAAAGTAAAATAGGTCAGTTGATATTTATTTGATACAACTGATTTGCCATGCCACTTGGAAAACATTCCATGGCACCCTAATTATCTGCTCATTACTATGGATGTAACATCCTTAGAGACAGTGCATAAGCTGTGAAATAGGGTTAAATGCATGTAAAAAATGTTTACAAATGAACAACAAATAGGTAGCAACATACATGTATGATTAATGATTAAAATGGTACTCACCAACAATTACTTTCTTTTTGGTGTGGAAAGTTTCCACCAACCCTGCAGTACAGCAATGGGAAATTCTTTTGCCCCAAACTATGCAAACTTGATTTGGGGTGGTGGGAAAAAGATTACACTTGGGCCAATCAGCAAGAGGAATATCTGGAGAAAATAGTCATTTATTTATATGTTATCAATGACATTAAAAATTATGGACAGAACTGAAAAGCGCTTTACAAATTACTAAGGGAGCTTAAATATTAGGCGAATACCAATGATGAGGTGAATGATGTACTACACAAGATCAATAAGTACATCACATGCAAAAGCACATTTGTGAAATATCTGTTAGAATGTCCATGCAATGTGTGTATAGGAAGTACCACATGTCAACTACACAAATGCATCTTGGAACATTTACAAGCCATACAACATCATCATGATGAAGGGTTTTGATGCCACAACATTGTTATAAAGTACACGACGGTAATGTGACTCTTTGAAATGTTGTGAAATTTATTTGGTAGAGAAACCTGGATGTGGAGGCGATAGAGTCAAGATGGTGTTCTGCTTTACTTCATAAAAGGGCAAATGAAAGGAACACTTCAGCACTCAGCCTGAATAATACATTTATTAAAGTACTTTTCAAGGTTTGTACAGGGAAAGCGTGCAGGTCAAATGCAGCAACACGAATACACTTCTAAAAATAATCACAGCAGTAGAATAATAATGATCATAGAAACAAACAATTAGAATACACTACTTCTATCATGGATAATATATCTACATATACAGTGATTATATATTCATTCACAATGCAACGCTAAAAATAAGAATTAAAAATGCATTACCATTGGGCGAGGTAGGGACATCATCTCTTTGCCAGCTTCAAGTCGGGAAGCCATACGACTGCTGAAAGAGAGAACCACCCTCAATGGGAATGAACGGGGCAAAGGCGTCCCCCTCCCGAAATTAGTTCGATCTAACCCCAGTCGTCAAAATTAAAGAATTTCTTTGTTGGATTTAAAGAGTGATACCACAGTAATAATAGAAAAAGCAGGTAAAGCAATATCATCATACAGTCCAAAGAACTGTATGTAAGAGAAGCAAAAAGGCAGTTACCAGATGGAAACAGTTATGAGAAATGCATAGAAAATCCAATGACCCAAATTCAAGAAAAAAATGAAAATCAGTTGTACATACGGATGGAGAGAGACCTTAGTTATGATGAGATAAGATACTTGATTGTGGAGAATCCAGCCATGCCAATAATATACTTCTTACCCAAAGTGCAGAAGGAGCATAGAATCCACCTTGATGCCCAATAGCTTCTAGCATGGGCTCATTATTTGAAAGAACACTGAAACACATAGATGTTTTCCTGAATCCTAAAGTAAAATAGGTCAGTTGATATTTATTTGATACAACTGATTTGCCATGCCACTTGGAAAACATTCCATGGCACCCTAATTATCTGCTCATTACTATGGATGTAACATCCTTATAGACAGTGCATAAGCTGTGAAATAGGGTTAAATGCATGTAAACATTTTTTACAAATGAACAACAAATAGGTAGCAACATACATGTATGATTAATGATCAAAATGGGACTCACCAACAATTACTTTCTTTTTGGTGTGGGAAGTTTCCACCAACCCTGCAGTACAGCAATGGGAAATTCTTTTGCCCCAAACTATGCAAACTTGATTTGGGGTGGTGGGAAAAAGATTACACTTGGGCCAATCAGCAAGAGGAATATCTGGAGAAAATAGTCATTTATTTATATGTTATCAATGACATTAAACATTTTGGACAGAACTAAAAAGCGCTTTACAAATTACTAAGGGAGCTTAAATATTAGGTGAATACCAATGATGAGGTGAATGATGTACTACACAAGATCAATAAGTACATCACATGCAAAAGCACATTTGTGAAATATCTGTTAGAATGTCCATGAAATGTGTGTATAGGAAGTACCACATGTCAACTACACAAATGCATCTTGGAACATTTACAAGCCATACAACATCATCATGATGAAGGGTTTCGATGCCACAACATTGTTATAAAGTACACAACGGTAATGTGACTCTTTGAAATGTTGTGAAATTTATTTTGTAGAGAAACCTGGATGTGGAGGCGATAGAGTCAAGATGGTGTTATGCTTTACTTCAGACAAGGGCAAATGAAAGGAACACTTCAGCACTCAGCCTGAATAATACATTTATTAAAGTACTTTTCAAGGTTTGTACAGGGAAAGCGTGCAGGTCAAATGCAGCAACACAAATACACTTCTAAAAATAATCACAGCAGTAGAATAATAATGATCATAGAAACAAACAATTAAAATACACTACTTCTATCATGGATAATATATCTACATATACAGTGATTATATATTCATTCACAATGCAACGCTAAAAATAAGAATAAAAAATGCATTACCATTGGGCGAGGTAGGGACATCATCTCTTTGCCAGCTTCAAGTCGGGAAGCCATACGACTGCTGAAAGAGAGAACCACCCTCAATGGGAATGAACCGGGCAAAGGCGTCCCCCTCCCGGAATTAGTTTGATCTAACCCCAGTCGTCAAGTTTCCCTCTTAAATACCCTAAACAAGCTGGAGAGGAGAATTCAAGAAACTACCCCCTCCCATATTGTAAGTTGTTGTTCAAGCGCTGGCTGTACCAGTCTGTGTTGAAAGAGCACGTTAGAGATTGGCCACATCTCAAGGTGTGCTCCCAAGACCGAACTGCTTCCTGCCGTACCATGAACATTCTCTGGTCCATCCTTATCTTTCCCTCACTCCTCCGTGTTAGGTCCCTGCCTTGGTAAGAAAGAGAGCGAAAACATGTTGCACAAGCTGTGCACGGACAAATACCTGACAGTGATGGTGTATGAAGCTAACACAAAATGGAGTCAGTGGTCAAGCTGGAGCTGGTGGTTAAATACGAATAGCATTACAGATGGCAAAACAATTATAGTCATGTTACATCATAAGGATGAAAACTAAAGAACAATATGGGCATAACCAAGATGAGGAGATTTTTGTACATCTATAGCTGTGAGCTGGATGTAGGACAAGGATGATAATCATGATAATGAACATTTGTCTGCTTAATGTTTAAAAAGACATTGGTGAATGGACACGAGAAGGAAATGGTGCTTTTTAACATTGGTCACCTTTATTTTTCTGATTAGTTATAGATTGTTTTGCTTTGGTATGTACGATGCTCACAATTTGGCACTGTGATTGTGAAATAATTAATGATTTGTTGGTCTCCTCCAAGTAATTAGATTGTCCACTAAAGGACAGAATGGTAAATGGGAATTCAATATTCCAGTGATTGAATAATCTTCTAGGGTGTAAATGGAAAGTAGAAGAATACACTTTTAGAGGTGATTCAAATATGGTGAGGGTAATATGAAATTGGGTGGCCCTAAGGCTGATAAAAATAGTAAAAGTGTATATAAAGATGAAATGCTGTAATGTGTTTAAGTGTTTGCAATGAAATAATCAAAAGAGATTAACATTAGAATCGTAAAATAATAGTGAATTCATACTATGTCGTTCACAAGTTTGTGATACTTAAAATTGCTTATAAGGAAAATGAAAAAATGGCATGAATTCTGAAAACAACATCACCCAATAATTCTTTGTGTAAAAAGAGTAATAGGACAAAAGTTTAAAAAGGAGATGAAGTTGTAATCACTTAACACGTGATCAAACCTAAGGTCCAAACGTGTTGTGATTGTCGGATGTGGCACGTTGGTGAATACAATAAAATGGAGGACTTTTCAGTGGACTGGAGTGCCACCTGTATTTTGTAGGATTGGTATGTTTTGGAAGTGGTTCCCCCACCAGGCTGGCACCATTGCTGAAGATATATATATATATGTATATATATATATATATGCATATATATATATATATAGACTTTTTAATGAGTAAATTCAGAACCTAACTATAACGTCTCTGTGACCTTTGTTTTTTTCAGTGACTATATACATATAGTGACTATATACATATAAAAAGTAGAAATTCTGCAATTATAGTTAGAGTTCTTTCAAATAACTAAAACTCGCGCCCTAGGGTAACTATAACACGCGCCTTCACAATGCACAGTTGTCTCATCAAAAATTTTATTCCAAATGTTGCACTGAGAATATGAAATATAGCCTAGAATATGTCATCAGTGATATAATATGTAGATTAATTAGGTGTGCATGGTAAAGGTGAAAGTTATAGTTGCCTAAGGGCACGAGTTTTAATTACTAAAAAGAACTCTAATTAAAACTGCAGAATTTTTATGGTTTTGAAAGATGGTGTGTGATGGTCCGTGTGGGTGTGTGCGTAACTGTCTGAGTGGATCTGAGTGGATCCGTGAGGGTCTGACTGGGCAGGAGTGGCTCGCAGGGCTTGGAAGGTGCTGGGCGGTGCATGGGGGGATAAACATTTAAATAAATTTTAAAAAATGAAACACTTTCCTCGCAGCGACCATGCCGCTCCTCTCCCATCTTGCTGCAGGCACAGGCTGTCAGCCTGCCCTGAGGGCAATCCGGACGCTGCTCAAAGCTCAACTGTGTTGCCAGGCTAGAGACAGCCTACAGCGCATGTATGTATGTTTGACCGGCCCAAGACGGCCGCCCAAACATACATGCGCTCTGAGAGGGAGTGCTGGGTACTTCCCCTTGCTGATCGTCATCCCGTGGCCCCACCCCTTTAAAAGAAAAGGATGATAAACACATTTTATTATCCTTTTCTTTGAAAGGTTTCCGCTGTGGGCAGGGGGGTGACGCTCCTCTGCCCTAATGGAGGAGCCACCCTTGTGACTCTGGCTGCGAGCGAGTGCATGAGGGTCTGAGTGGCTCTGTGAGTGGGTGTGTAAGTGTCTGAGTGGGTGTGTGAGTTGGATAATTGATTGAAAGAGAATGAGCGAAAGAAAGTGAGAGGGAGAGAAATTGAGTTTTTTAGGCTTAGATGTCGTATACTTATAATGAGTTCTTTGTGTCTAATTTGAAATTTAAAAATGTATTAAAAAAAATATATATAATATTTAAAAAAAAAACATTAATACATTTAAAAAAAAATTTAAATTAGTCCAGCTGGACTCAAACCCCCAAACCTCAGTGTAAAGGTCTGTGACCTTCACGATGAGGTATGGGTTTTTGTGGGGTTTTTTTCTGCCCTTTATGGGCTATGGGGGACTACGAGGGAGCCCTTAAATGCTCCCCTAGGTCCCTCTTTATTTTTTTTATTTTTTTATTTTTTTAAATAAAATGCCCTTTACGGGCTACCTAATATTGCAGGGGAAGTCTTAAGGTTTCCCTCGCTGTGCCATTGCTTCAGCAAGCACAGAGCTGCTCCGACAGCAGTTCCCTGCTTGCTGAACCATTTGATCTCTTTCAACTGCATGAGTGCAGGGTACAGAGATAAAAGCTTTGGATTTTGACAGCGGGACCTGCACGAAGTGCTCGCTGTGGCTTGGCTGCAGCTGCAGAGCTGCACCCGAGCCACAGCAAACAGATATATCCCAGGGTAGGGCACCTCAGGACATAGCATGAGCCGGGCCTATGCGGTGGTGGGCCCAAGGGCCATCTGTGGCTCCAAAAGGGGAGCCATTTGGTCCCCCTCAAACGAGAATAGCCCCGGGGTGGTGGTCCCAGGGGCTTGGGAGCCTCAAAGGGACCGCCTTTATTGTTTTAAATAGTTGCCCCAGGGGGTGGTGGTCCTCAAATAAATTACTTTTTGCCCCAGGGGCTGGTGGTCCCCCGGGGGCCATGGGTCCCCTGCATATAAAATAGTGAAAGCCCTGGAGAGGTGGTGGTCCCCAGGGCAGTAGGGGGGCGTGGCCCCCCCCAACAGTTTAGAAAAATGAAAGCCCTGGGGAGGTGGCGGTTTCCACGGCAGCGAGGGAGCCGCGTCCTCTCTACCCGGCACATTTTTTTAAAATGAGAGCTCCAGGGAGGTGGTGGTCCCCGGGCTGTGGGGAGCCCAAGGTCCCTCACGCAAAAAATGTTATACCCCCAGTACCTGGCCCACTCGGGGACCTATAAAAAAACAAGTGCTTGGTTTTAAAAAACATTTTTGCCACAAATATCGCAAATTCGTGGTAAAAACATAATTTAAAAAAATGTTTTTTGCTGTGAAGGGGGGTCACTCTGGGACCCTCCCACCAGTGCTAAGGGTCAGGGTGACTCTACCCTGGCCCCTTTTCTTTTTTTAAACTTTTTTTCTGGGACTCAGCTCAAGCAGTGTCCCAAGATGGCTGCCAACACTTCCTGGTTTGAAGTGTTGGCAGCCAATCAGAGCTATGCAGTTCCTGGCACGAGCTCGTCTTTGTTCACCAATACTTCGCAGCCAGAGATTTACAAATTTGAATTTCCCTAAATTTCTCAAACACTATGAACAGGTTTACACCAAATTAGCGACAGCGTAATCCACGTACCGAAAGCTAGCTTTCTGGCAAATTTGGTGTAATTCCATCCAGTAGTTCGGGCTGTAGACGTATCTGAAGAATTCTATGGGAATTAACATGAGGAACGCAATTTTTTTTAGCCCCCTTTTTCTTGCTCCCTGCTTGACAGATCATCCCGAAACTGTTCGTGTGCAACATGAATAACCGCAATATTTTTTGGGGAAAATTTAATGAAGATTCGTCAAACGGTGCCACAGATATAGGCAAGTCAAAAAATGCTTTTTCAATGGAAACATGGTCCTAACTATAACTACCTACTTGCAGTCACCACTAGGTAGCTTTAGTTAGTGTAACTCGGCTCCGCCATGCACAGCTAATTACTCCACATATTATATCATTGATGAGATCTTGTATGGCATTTTTGATATTATTACTGCAACATTGGCAATAAAGTTATTGATGAGAAAACCGTGCATGACAAGGGCGCGAGGTATAGCTACCTTCGGGCGTAAGTTACAGTTAATTGAAAGAACTCTAACTATAACTGCTGAATTTCTATGGTTTTGTACAAGTAAATTCAGAACCTAATTATAACTTCCCTATAACCTTTGTTTTTTTAGTGAATATATATATATATATATATATATATATAACTATAGCATCCCTATAACCTTTGTTTTTTCAGTGAATATATATATATATATATATATATATATATATACATATATCTATATAAATATATATATGATACTACACCCACTCTTTTTATAGATAGATAGATAGATAGATAGATAGATAGATAGATAGATAGATAGATAAATAGATGGATAGATTCTACATGAACATGTTTAATAGTAAAATTAATCTTATTAAAATATATTCAATTTTTATATTTTATTTAGTTACATTTATATTAATTATTTATTTATTTAATGCAATTGATGGGATTTTGCTTGCTTTAAGTAAAAATTAATTTTTAATCACCCATCCCTGTATAATAAAATGTCCTTACTATCGCTATACAATATCTCTAAATCTTAAAATGTCTTTACTACCCCATACACTACCCATCTCTAAACCCTTAAACCTCCTTGCTACCCCATGCCCTACCCATCCCTGGACTTTAAAATTCTCATACTACCCATCCATGAACCCTAAAACCTATATGTGACCTATAACTGAACCCTAAAACCTCTATACTACTCCTATGCTACTACACATCACTGAAACCTTAAAAACCCTTCCTACTCTGAAAACTCGTTACTGCCCCATACGCTAATCCATTTCTGTGTCCTAAAAACTCTGTACTACTCCATACACTATCTGTGCCTGTACCTTAAAAACTATACACTACTTATCCCTGAACCCTAAAACCTCCTTACTATCCTTATATACTATTCATTCCTGAACCCTAAAAACCCTTTACAACACCTGTGTACTACCCATCCGTGAGCCCTGAAAACACAAATACAGCGACAGCACACTACCGATCCCTGAACCGTAAACATTGCATACTTCCCCTATACACTACCTATCCCTGAGGCCTGGAACCTCCATACTATCCTATTCACTACCCATCTTTACACCTATACAGTACCCATCCCTGAACCCATAAAGACTCTTTACTACCACTGTGTACTTCCCATCCATGACCCCTAAAAATATCATACTACCCCTATACACCACTCATTCCTGAGTCATAAAAACCCTTGCTATCTTGATAACCCATCCATTCCTGACCCCTAAAAACTCCACCCTTTCCATATACATTATGTACCCCTGAAACCTAAAAATCCATTGATACCACTATACACTATCATCCTGTGAACCCTAAAAAATAGTTACTGCTCCTATACTTTACTCATCCCTGAGCCCTAAAACCTCCATACTACCCCACATACTATCCATCCCTTAGCCCTAGAAACTCCATAGTACCCCTATACGCTACATATGCCTGAACCCTAAAATCCAATTACCATCCTTTACACCTATTTCATTTATGATAACCATACATCTATATATTAAATGAAACATGTTTAAAATAATATAAGTTCTTACTTAATGATATTTAATACTCTTTTTTAACTTACATTTTCATTGTTCAATCATTTACACTTATTTTAATTTTAAAATAACATTTTTAATTTAAATACATATATTAAATATTCATTAACTACTTACATTAATTGTAATGAATATATTTTCATTCTTAAATACATATATTAAATTGATCATCTTAAATCATTTGTAAATAACTTAATTCAAGTATATATGTTTTGAATGTACATGTATAATAACATACCTTTAAACATATATACAATAGGCATATCTACTATTTAAAAGCACACAAGGTAAAACAATTAAAAACATACCTCCACTGTAAACATTCCCAATGTACTTACCTGTGGTGTTGTGTGTCTCCCGGTGTACTTAACTACCAGGTAATATCCCTTAAATTACAGACTATGAGATAATGGTAAATGCCCAAATCACACATTGACTACTCCAGTGGGATCTATGGGGATTTCACTTTCAAAATTATGAGCATGTTCGTAAAAGAAAGCAAACATTTGCTGCCTGGTTCATGCTTGACATAACAAGAGATAAGATCTCATCCACCAGCACTGTTGTTATGCCACTTGCCTCTAAGCAAATTTTCCAATTGAAAATCCTATTTTTGTACAGTGAATCATACTAAGAGACGGACTGGAGAACTTATCTAGAGTTGTGTTTCCCATCCCAACCAACGGGCACCAATGCATTTTACATCACAAACCATGAGGTCCGATCTTTTTATAATAATGTTAAATGGTATTTAAGTCTAACATGAAAACTTCTTGGGGAGAGACAAACTTCAGATTCTCAAGGGAAAGATCAGCTCCTATAGCACTGCAGATATCACATCTTAAGCCATACATTGGTGCCTTCATCGAAAGCCATAAAAGAGCCAGGCTGCGACTTTGCTTCTCAAACCAAAGCACTAGAGTGGAATGAAAAACAAGTATTTGCAAAGAGCTATTATTGCCTTTGGCAATGCATTTTGCCATGCTGAAAGCCAGTGTGGCTACTGTTCAGCATGACTATAAGTTAGTGGAGTGTGGGGGGGGGAGGTAAAATGGCATAGGGTGGGCTTGTTGGAGTGATGTAGAGTAGAGTAGGGGGAATAGAGTGCCGTAGAGGTGAGTAGAGGGAAGTAGAGTTCTGTGGTTTTGTGGCAGAGAGTGTTGTAGAGTGGAGTGAATAGATTGGAGTGGGGCGGTCTGGATGGATTGGAGTGAGGTGGACTGAGCTCGAATGGGGTGGATTGGATTGGGATAGAGTGGGTGGATTGGAGTGCGGTGTGATGGGTTTGAGTGGGGTGGGTGGAGTAGAGCGGGGTAAACTGGATTGAGTGGAGTGGATTGACATGTGGTGGGGTGGATTGGATTGAAGTGGGGTGGAGTGGATCAGTGTGGGGTGGCTTGGATTGGTTTGAGGTGGATTGACTGGAGAGGGGTGTACTGGATTGCAGTGGGGTAGATTAAGGGGGTTTGGAGAGGGGTGACCTGTACTGGAGTAGAGTGAATTAATGTGGACTGGAGTGGTGTGGATTAATATGGATTGTATTGGAGTGGGTGGAGTGGATTGGAGTGGGGTGGATAGGGTAGTGGTGGACTTGATTGGAGTGGGGTGAATTGGATTGGAGAAGGGTGGGTTGGATTGGAGTGGGGTGGGATGGATTGTAGTGGGATGAGTTAGAATGGAGTGGGCTGGATTGGAGTGGGGTGGATTGAACTGTAGTGGGATGGAGTGGACTGGAGTGGGGTGGATTGGACTTGAGTGCGGTGAATTGGACTGGAGTGGTTTGGGGTGCAGTGGGTTGGATTGGGGTGAGGTGTATTGGATTGGAGTGGGGTAGATTGGACTGGGCTGGAATGAGGAGGATTGGATTGGTGTGGGGTAGATTAGACTCGGTTGCAATGAGGAGGATTGGATTGGTGTGGGGTGGGCTGGATTGTAGTGGCGAGATTGTGGTGGATTGGAGTGGGGTGAATTGGGATAAAGTGGGATAGATTGGATTGGGGTGAGGTGGATTGGAGTGGAGCAGATTGTTTTGGATTGGAGTGGGTTGTTTGGAGTGGGGCAGCTTGTTTTGGGTTAAAGTGGGGCCGATTGGAGTGAGGCAAACTGGAGTGGGGCAGGTTGAAATGGACTGGAGGTTGTTTTGGATTGAAGTGGGGTAGATAGGTGGAGGAGATTGTTTTGGATTGGAGGGGGGCAGGCTGGAGGGGCAGATTGTTTTGGACTGGAGTGGGGCAGATTGTATTAGGGTGGAGTGAAGTGGGGTGAATTGGATTGGTGTGCGGTGGATTGGATGAGAGTAGGGGGGATTGGATGATAGTGGGGTGCATAGGAGTGGGGTGAATTAGGATGGAGTGGGTTGGATTGGATTGGGTGGTGGATTGGATTGGAGTGGGGTGTATTGTTTTGGATTGGAGTGGGGTGGATTCAAGTGGGGCATATTGCTTTGGTTTTCAGTGGGGAAGATCGGAGTGAGGTGGACTGGAATGGGGCAGATTGTTTTGGATTGAAGTGGGGCAGATTGTTTTGGATTGAAGTGAGGCAGATCGGAGTGGGGCAGATTGTTTTGGATTGAAGTGCAGCAGATTGGAGTGGGGCAGATTGTTTTGGATTGAAGTGAGGCAGATCGGAGTGGGGCAAATTGTTTTGGATTGAAGTGCAGCAGATTGGAGTGGGGCAGACTGGAGTGGGGCAGATTGTTTTGGACTGGAGTGGGGCAGATTGGAGTTGGGTAGATGGGGCCCTTTGTCTTGGATTTGAGTAGGGCAGATTGAAATGGGGCAGATTGCTTTGGGTTGGAGTGGGGCAGATTGTTTTGAAGTGGTGCACCTTATTTTTTATTAGAGTGGGGCGAATTGGAGTGGGGGAGATTAGATTGGGGTGGGTTGGGAGGATTAGAGTGGGGTGGGTTAGAGTGGATTGGAGTGAGTGGTTTGGATTGGAGTGGGGTGAATTGGTGTGGGGTAAAGTGGGGTGGATTGAGGTGGATTGTAACAGGGTGCATTGAAGTGGGGTGAAATGGGGTGTACTGCACGATTATTTGTGAAAGCATAAATTCATTGCATCAAATCATTAATGGAATGATTTTGTCAAAGGCAGTCCAGGGCATTGGTGACGATTACTGTCAGCAAGTGGTGAGGGATTCCTATTCAGATTGATTCTATTAATGATTTGATTCAATGAATACAATCAAATTTGTTGAAAATGTTATATTATAATTATATTGTGTTTTCAGTTCTAACCTTTGTGTTTGTTTTGTGACTTTTAGTCATATAATCTGCATTAGAATAGGGCACTAATTCATTGTAAAGCCTGAGACTGGATTTCTTGTGTGTGTGTTCATTCACAGGGGAAAAGGGCCCCACCACTCACTAATAAACATCATCTTGAAGTTTCATACAGGACTGATCGTTGCTCAATACAAACCCTAGTAGGTCGTAGGAGGAACTCCTGGATCAAGGCGATCAGTTGGTCAAAACCCCATTGCTTGCCAAAGGAATTTGCTTGTCTAACAACTGGGCCATAGTTGCTGGGGAACCTGCAAAAAATGTACTTCTTCAACTTCCTGTTTTTTGTCTCTAATAGGCCATTAGAAAGTGACAAATATTTAAAAATCCATCTGTTTTGATGTGCTTAATAAAAAATAAGTTATCTGCCTGTTTGTCATTCTACTGATGATTGCCAACCACTGTGAAGCATCCACCTGGTTAGCCTTGCATGAACAGAGCATAATCTAAAGTAAATGAAATAAATGTGCAGATGGTCTAACTGGATGGCACATGGGGATTAAATGGGGTACATGAAGGTATTGATTCTCTTGATGAAGCATTCTTAGGCACTCCAGTGCCACAAGTACCATATGACGGGGTTAATTGGGAAAAGGAAAACAATGACTGGAATACTAAAATTAAAGAACAATATTTGTGGGCAAAATGAGTATTTATTGACAAGGACCAATTGATATTTGGGAACAAATTAAGGGCCTGATTTTGATCTTGGTGGATGGGGTTACTCTGTCACATATATGACAGATATCCCGTCCGCTGTATTATGATTCCATTATATCCTATGGAAATCATAATATAGCGAACGGAATAACGGTCATGTTTGTGAGTAAGCCGTCTGCCAAGATCTAAATCAGGGCTTAAGTATTTTCAGAAAGGACAGGGTGATATAAAAATAAAAGCTAAAAATAAAAGCTGGTACTTGGGGGGCAGGTGATGCATTATCAAAAAATGACTAACTAATATTTGGGCATGGGACCAAATTAGTTTACTTGCTGACAATGACAAGGTAATCTTTTGTGACATTATAAGGACCTTTCTAAAATATCTCAAGCTGATGATTGAGCTGTAATTTATGCTGATGTGAGAGTACAGCACAATTTCCCTGGTCGTACAAGGCACTTTTTTGCTATTTGTATAGTTATTGTAAATCATGCAGATATCTTCATCGCCTAAATGAATAGCTTTTTAGGGTTGGCTTTCATGAGTGATAAACTGCTCCAGTGATATGAGAATAAATGACTCAGGTATAATGTGCAGAATTACCAGCTTTGTACATTGTTGATCAAAAGAAACGTGAAAACATCATGCTCAAAGGAACGCAGTTGAGATTTCTTTCACTCCATGCTAATATGCTACTTTATATTTTCATTGCTGTTGCTGAAGTAACAAAATACCGTCTTAACAGAAAATAAAAGAGCCGGACGTCTGCTGTAACAGCATATGCACATGTCAGAAACATGATCACTGCCTTGACTCACTGTAACATGTATCCCTCATCTCCAGAGCTTCAGTAAAGTTTTTAGGCGAGAAATTCTAAAACTCCTTGCAAACTCCATGCATTTATGTTTTGAAACCTAAATGCGTCCACAATCAAATGTTCTAGAATAAATAACTTCTATGTCAAACTTTGTAAAGGTTATATAAGGCTGCCTGTTTGCTTCGCATGCTTTCTGTTTCTTCATTTGTGAAAATCAAGAAGATCTCAGAGCAGCTAGTACTGTCTGTGAATTACTTTTGCGGGTATTGCAGCTCCTACTTTTGGAAGTTTTCCAGACAAGAAAACATCGTAATATGATTTCTCTGTGATCTTGAAAAGCTCAGAGGTCAGGCAATTACTTTGCGAAGCTGTTAGAAGTGCTAATTACTAATTAATTTCTGATCTCAACTAAAATACCTTATTTAGTCACAGAACATTTCCATATGTATACTGCCCTTAAAGTTTCCTCTGGCCTCTCATTTTCTGCATCCATTTCCGTACTTTCTTACTGTCTCTATCAAACCATTACAGCCTGAATGCTGCCTCATACTCTCATCACATCTGCCTGGCTCTGTGTCCCATCTCCTCCCTGCTTGCATTTAACTATCACCCCGTGTAGGAAGTTGGCTCTGTATGTGCTATTTCAAAGTAAGGAATAGCATGCACAGAGTCCAAGGGTTCCCCTTAGAGGTAAAATAGTGGTAAAAATAGATAATACTAATGCTCTATTTTGTGGTAGTGTGGTCGAGCAGTAGGCTTATCCAAGGAGTAGTGTTAAGCATTTGTTGTACATACACATAGACAATAAATGAGGTACACACACTCAGAGACAAATCCAGCCAATAGGTTTTGTTATAGAAAAATATCTTTTCTTAGTTTATTTTAAGAACCACAGGTTCAAATTTAACATGTAATATCTTGTTTGAAAGGTATTGCAGGTAAGTACATTAGGAACTTTGAATCATTTCAATTGCATGTATACTTTTCAAGTTATTCACAAATAGCTATTTCAAAAGTGGACACAGTGCAATTTTCACAGTTCCTGGGGGAGGTAAGTTTTTGTTAGTTTTACCAGGTAAGTAAGACACTTACAGGGTTCAGTTCTTGGTCCAAGGTAGCCCACCGTTGGGGGTTCAGAGCAACCCCAAAGTCACCACACCAGCAGCTCAGGGCCGGTCAGGTGCAGAGTTCAAAGTGGTGCCCAAAACGCATAGGCTAGAATGGAGAGAAGGGGGTGCCCCGGTTCCGGTCTGCTTGCAGGTAAGTACCCGCGTCTTCGGAGGGCAGACCAGGGGGGTTTTGTAGGGCACCGGGGGGGACACAAGCCCACACAGAAATTTCACCCTCAGCGGCGCGGGGGCGGCCGGGTGCAGTGTTAGAACAAGCGTCGGGTTCGCAATGGAAGTCAATGAGAGATCAAGGGATCTCTTCAGCGCTGCAGGCAGGCAAGGGGGGGGGCTTCCTCGGGGAAACCTCCACTTGGGCAAGGGAGAGGGACTCCTGGGGGTCACTTCTGCAGTGAAAGTCCGGTCCTTCAGGTCCTGGGGGCTGCGGGTGCAGGGTCTTTTCCAGGCGTCGGGACTTAGGTTTCAGAGAGTCGCGGTCAGGGGAAGCCTCGGGATTCCCTCTGCAGGCGGCGCTGTGGGGGCTCAGGGGGGACAGGTTTTGGTACTCACAGTCGTAGAGTAGTCCGGGGGTCCTCCCTGAGGTGTTGGTTCTCCACCAGCCGAGTCGGGGTCGCCGGGTGCAGTGTTGCAAGTCTCACGCTTCTTGCGGGGAGTTGCAGGGTTCTTTAAAGCTGCTTCTTGAAACAAAGTTGCAGTCTTTTTGGAGCAGGTCCGCTGTCCTCGGGAGTTTCTTGTCTTTTTCGAAGCCGGGCAGTCCTCAGAGGAGTCAGAGGTCGCTGGTCCCTTGGAAGGCGTCGCTGGAGCAGAGTTCTTTGGAAGGCAGGAGACAGGCCGGTGAGTTTCTGGAGCCAAGGCAGTTGTTGTCTTCTGGTCTTCCTCTGCAGGGGTTTTCAGCTAGGCAGTCCTTCTTCTTGTAGTTGCAGGAATCTAATTTTCTAGGGTTCAGGGTAGCCCTTAAATACTAAATTTAAGGGCGTGTTTAGGTCTGGGGGTTTAGTAGCCAATGGCTACTAGCCCTGAGGGTGGGTACACCCTCTTTGTGCCTCCTCCCAAGGGGAGGGGGTCACAATCCTAACCCTATTGGGGGAATCCTCCATCTGCAAGATGGAGGATTTCTAAAAGTTAGAGTCACCTCAGCTCAGGACACCTTAGGGGCTGTCCTGACTGGTCAGTGACTCCTCCTTGTTGCTTTCTTTGTTCCCTCCAGCCTTGCCGCCAAAAGTGGGGGCCGTGGCCGGAGGGGGCGGGCAACTCCACTAAGCTGGAGTGCCCTGCTGGGCTGTGACAAAGGGGTGAGCCTTTGAGGCTCACCGCCAGGTGTCACAGCTCCTGCCTGGGGGAGGTGTTAGCATCTCCACCCAGTGCAGGCTTTGTTACTGGCCTCAGAGTGACAAAGGCACTCTCCCCATGGGGCCAGCAACATGTCTCTAGTGTGGCAGGCTGCTGGAACTAGTCAGCCTACACAGACAGTCGGTTAAGTTTCAGGGGGCACCTCTAAGGTGCCCTCTGGGGTGTATTTTGCAATAAAATGTACACTGGCATCAGTGTGCATTTATTGTGCTGAGAAGTTTGATACCAAACTTCCCAGTTTTCAGTGTAGCCATTATGGTGCTGTGGAGTTCGTGTTTGACAAACTCCCAGACCATATACTCTTATGGCTACCCTGCACTTACAATGTCTAAGGTTTTGTTTAGACACTGTAGGGGTACCATGCTCATGCACTGGTACCCTCACCTATGGTATAGTGCACCCTGCCTTAGGGCTGTAAGGCCTGCTAGAGGGGTGACTGACCTATACTTGCATAGGCAGTGAGAGGCTGGCATGGCACCCTGAGGGGAGTGCCATGTCGACTTACTCGTTTTGTTCTCACTAGCACACACAAGCTGGCAAGCAGTGTGTCTGTGCTGAGTGAGAGGTCTCCAGGGTGGCATAAGACATGCTGCAGCCCTTAGAGACCTTCCTTGGCATCAGGGCCCTTGGTACTAGAAGTGCCAGTTACAAGGGACTTATCTGGATGCCAGGGTCTGCCAATTGTGGATACAAAAGTACAGGTTAGGGAAAGAACACTGGTGCTGGGGCCTGGTTAGCAGGCCTCAGCACACTTTCAATTGTAAACCTAGCATCAGCAAAGGCAAAAAGTCAGGGGGCAACCATGCCAAGGAGGCATTTCCTTACACCCCGTCTCTAACTCCTTCTCAGCACCCCTTGCCTCACCAGCACTTTTCACAAATCTTCCTGCCCCTGACCTCTCCACATGTGCCTATATCTGCATTTAACATTTCTAAGGGTGACTGTTACTCTAGCTTATCTTCACTTCTCTGCCTGTGTTTCCATTTCATCACCTCTTTCTTGTCTCCTTCTCATCATGACCTGTCTGTATCACAAGTCCTTGTGCGTGTGCTGGCTACTTCATCTCAGTGGCGCGCCCAGATGTTGGGTGGATGATGGTAACTTCAAATCACGAGACAATGTTTCCCAGAGACAAGGTCAAAACAGCATTTCAAAACAGTCAGTAGGAAAAGGACTGACTCAATAAGTGAGTTTTAGGGCAGTATTTAGAAAGCCATGAAGGTTTATTACTAAATTCGAAGGTAAAATAGAGAAATAGTAAAATTCAGATGCAGCAATACCTCATTTAAATGCCTAAAGTCATTGCTATGAAGACTCTCAGTAAAAGGAACAATGCAGATTAGTAGGCAAAAACATAAATAGGCGAAGTCTTAAATGTGCAGCAAGATCAGTAAGAAATCATGCAGCATCCCCAGTGGGGTGACCACACATCCCTTATTTACACGGACTGCCTGTAATTTAACCCTAATATCCGTTGTTTGTGATTGATGTTTCAACACACAGCACTTGTGGCTAATTCCACAGTTGAGAAAGCTCAGCAGAAGTGGAAGGGATAGAGTCTCCTGTGTTGTGCCATGATCTTGAGAGAGGAGCAGACAATTAAACTAGAATGAAGCCTTATTGCCAGGGTGCCTGCTACTTGAAAGTAATATAAAGGTGTATGCAATTGGTTAATCTGTAAGCGTAAAGGTTGCTTGGAATCTGGTACAGGCATTAATTGATGGCGTCACTTTAAGCTTCCGGATGACAAAGTATTATTCTTTTTGAGAGGTGTTGTAAGGGTGTTCCAAGCTAAGCTGCTTTTAATGGCCAGTTATAAAAAAAGTAGGCACTATGTACAATCTGCATACTTCCAAAATGATATACTTTGGAGGCACTTTGTTATCTTTAACCTACATTTATTTGCACATTTTGTGACAGCCTTTTGGATACTGTGTGTAATGCAAGTCTGATATAGCTTACACATTCACAGTGATTTCTGTGACAGGCAGGGACGTCATAGCAATAAAAATACACAAGTCACTATTCCGTACTGCCTGAACAGGATTCAATTCTAAGGGGTGTGTTTGCACACACAGACATCTGCAGTGATAGCATTAACCAATAGCAGTTTCGTGACAAAGTAGTGCAAGTCCCACTGATTAATGTGATTTGCATTTATTTTTCATTTAAGGTATGCATTATTTTATACGCAGTTACCTGATGGTGAATGATCAATAAAATGGTTACAGAATATATTGTACCTTTGACTCTGCTTCCATGCTAACTGACTGTCCCCATTGCACTCAGAGTCAAAATATCCATACTTTTTTTAATGCACTTAAACCTCTGTGCTGAATAGCTATGTAAAGTCTGAGACAGCCACTGATGTTAGATAAATATTAAACATATGTTGTCCTATCTTCCCTTACCTTCATGATGTATTTTTTTAGTTATTGTGTCAGGTTAACCTGTGACCTGTAGTTATTTAACAAGGTGTACTAGTCACCTGACAGAACTGTTCATAAAAACTGCTCTCCGGTGTTAAGGGGGACTGAGAAACATAAATGAATCAGGCAGTGGCTTGTTTGCACTACTTGTAACCAGGAACCCTGGGTTCAAATCCCAGCTTCCCTGCATGACAAAACTGTGTGATTTAAGTCAAATCAGTTTACTTCATGTGTCTGATTTACTTGTTTGTGACATCTGCGATCTTTTTAAGTAATTTAATTCAAGATGGATCCTGTACAAAAATCTCACTTGTATATGGTTTAATAGCCTCTAATGTTCCACCAACCAAATAATATTGGCCACGATGCAAGGGACAGCAGACAATTGAACCGCTTTGTTCACTCATGACGTTGTCAGGAGGGCGGGTTAATACATGTAAAGTCCATGTTTAGAAACTTTCTCTTCAAATAAATCTCAATGCAATGTTGTGATCTAATGTACTCTATTGAAACAATTCCATATGTAAAGAAACACTTTCCACATTTTAAAGTCTTTAACATGTTCTTACATTTTGTTTGTTTTCTAATTTCAATTCCAAATATTTTGAAGATTCTGCATGTTCTTTGGCACTGAGGGATAAGCCAGGCCACTTTATGACATGGACAGAGTAGACTACTGCCTAGGGCTCATCCTTCAAAGGGGCCCCTTCCCTGCCCACCCTCCACAAGCACGGCCAACAGACCATCGCACCAATAGAGTTTTCCTGGGTTGGGGAGTGCTGCCAGTTCAACCACCTGACAGTGCCTCTTCTGTTTCTGGCCTGTTTGCTTAGATTATTCTTCAGGTACGCAATACTTTTCGATACTCATGGCGGGCCCATCTTGATTTTAAGAATTCTCCTACCTTGTTCTTCTCTCCTTATTTGTCAGGTTCTAAGCAACAACCCTTTGAACCATCTGATCCCTACTTCATCCTGCTCCATAATTCTTTGTCTGGTGGCCCGGGCTCCCAATTAAAATTAGAGTCCCTGGCACATACTCTAAGGTAGCATCGGGCCTTCCTGGTGCTGTGAGACTACAGACAAGTTTTGGGTACCTCACATCCTGAAATTAGGGGTGAGACTGTCGTCCACTCCATCAGCTCTGCCTCATTACTTTTTTAGGGTCGAGCCTGCGTCTCATACGCTTGTGCATGCGTTTCACTAGTGAGACGCTTGAGGGATTAATAAGGGCTCGGAGCCCAGTCCACGTGACGTCAGTGTCTTTCATTGGTTCGTGGGCTTGCCTGTTAGAATCTACTTGAGTTCATTAGTGGAAGGCACGCATACGTCATGCCTTTTCCGGTGGTTAGCCCTCCTCGAGCGCATCGACCAAGTACAGAAAACATACAAGGCTCGCTGTTTTCCATTCGGTTTGTGGACTACTTTTTCTCTCTTTTCGCAACGCGATCTCGCTTGGCAGAAGTCGAGTGCTTTGCATAATATCGACCCTGTTACACAGTTAATTGCATTTTTTCCTGTTACGTACGTGGTTTATGTCGCAAGAAAAGTCCGGTTAGGAGTTTACAACGCTATTAGCTCTAACACGAGCAAACGCAAGACCTGTTGCATTGCAAATGCTTGTTTAAGTTTGATGTCCAGTGGAGGGGTGGTGAGCCGGATGTTTTTGTTCAACTAGATGTTTTTGTTCAATGTGTCTAAACTAGCAGAAGGCAGAAAAGTCACATACTTTAATGTTTCCCAAACTGTTTGCCATGGGCTTTAAAATGTTTGGAAACCTAATTAAAATGTTGTTGTTGCTTTCTCTCAGAGAAGATTGAGTAAATTTGGGTAAGGGTGACACCGTGCTCAAATACATCAGATTAGTACTGAACAAGAACATAATGTGGCACCTGAATGTAGCATAACTAGAGGCAATCACATATAAAGCACAATGAATAAATAGTGCAATATAAAATAGTAAATATATGTACTGATAAAGTAGAGGGTTATGGCCTCTCTTTGGATGTGTCTGTAAAATGTATATTTTGTCCTGAATTTTTGTCCTGAATTTTGACCCTTTCTACTGAATTATTACAATCCTCCCCTGAATTTGCCTCAATGCCAGGTGGTCATCCCCTAGGGGTTTGGAAACTCTTCTGGCTCACCCCAAAATACATGAGTTTATATAGTTTTCTTACATACGAAAGAACAAATTCTGCCAAGTCAGGGTGATAAGATCATTGCTCCAACAAATCACAGTTTTACAATTAAAATAGCCGTATCACCTTAGCACAAACCCACTACGTGAATATTGATTTGCCATCTTTTGATCACCTGAAGGTGTCAGGACAAACTAGTTATATAAACAGTGAACTACTGTAAATTAAGGTAATGTAATGTGGAAGCGAAAGATCCTTGGAAAATGTTGCATAAGGTAAGATAGATAAACAATACATTTATTACGACATATATCCTTAACACATACAGAAGTGCAATATCATTAAAACCATATAAAATCATAAACAATACCACCATAAAATACATTAAAGTTTGAGATTTTTACAAATCACTAACTGCTCGCCGATGTTTGATAAATATTAAGAATCGTGCAATTACAAACCGCATCATCAAAAAGTGGATATGAGCCAAAAAGGCAATTGCCTCATACCTTGACCAAATCTAATACTTAAACATTGGTTTTAAAAAACGTTTTATGAGCAAGTATATAGTAAGGGCAATTGATATAAACATGAGAGACAGAGTATTTCATTTTTAAAAAACAATTTACACCTACCATTATCATCCAGACCCTATTGTACCATTCTGATCAGGAGCAAAATGGATAACAACCCTGCAGAATTTTGAGTAATTCTAACTGCAATTTAGGGCCAGGTAGATTTGTCACATGGAGAAAAAGATCAGCCTGATAGAGGGTGCTGGGTGTAAACATGAAGGGTTTCTTAATAAGCTATTCCATATCCAGCCTTTGGGAAACTTGAAAGGTGGACAATCTCATATTGTATGTTTGTTGGGAAATTGTGCCCATGTTCTTATAGTGCCTTATTAACTATGCATAGTTTTAATTTCATTGAATCCTTTGACTAAGCCTCTGGCCCATTTCCTTTCACTTAAGCGAATATCGTTTACTGCCTGTTTCCAAAGGACAACTTATTTAGCAAGTCTAATTGTCGTTAGCCTGCAAAATGGTACCAATACGTAATGTTACATTTTTGCTGTATATTTTGAACTATGGTACCCATAGGCAGGCTAAAAATGTGTTTTAATATGTCATTCTCAAAATACGCGCAGATGTCACCAGCTTCCAATTACAGAAACTTTGCCCCATACAGGACCAATGACTGGTACTTTCATGAGCTTTCATGAATGGAGCTAATAAAAAAACCCATGTGTATGAAGCAGGGCTCTTGCTTTTACTATCTCATATGGCCATCCCATGTCAGGATTTTGGAAAATGTCAGCCTCAAGAATTTATATGAATTTACCACCTCAATTTCTTTTCATCCCTTGATAATTTAGGGTTAGTTACCTTTTCCCCAAAGATCATAACTTTGTTTTTTCTAAACTCATTTAAAAAAAATTATCCCTACAATATGTTGATAAACCCATTAAGCATCAAGTTTCCTTTGAAGACCAAAAGCTGTGTAATCAAATAAGATCATATCATCGCAAGAAAAGGCAAGGAATATGTTTTGAACCAATTTTGGGCGAAAATGACTGGGTTGTTTTTAGGACAGCAGACATATCTAACACATAAAGACTAAAATGAAAAGGTGCCAATACACAGCTTTGATGTGAGCCATTCAATATATTAATTTTACTTGCTATCCAATCCAAAGAGTCAAATTCCACCAGTACCCATTTCACTGTTTGCAATGAGTACAAAATGAAAGAACATGAGGAATATTTCAGTCCCTCTGTTTCTCTCAGAGCCGCCCTATTTCCCCCATTTCAAAGGCTGTGAGGAACTCAGTAAAGCAACAGCATAGCCGTTGATTCACTTCCAGAAATTTCTTGATGGCTGCCCATGGAACAAAACAGTGATTGTTAGTAGAGTGACCCTCCCGGAATCGTCCTTCTTTGATCGGCTGGAAATTATTTGCTGAGGCCCATTTTTCAAGATGAGGTAATAACATTTTGGAAAAGTTTTTTAGAAAAAATGAATACGCTTATTAATCTATAGTTCGATGCTGAACTTCCATCTCCCTTTTTTAGTATCAGCTTTACCGCGGAGCTCTTCAATGTATCCAAAAATAACCCACATTTGGCTATCCAGTGAAACAGGTGCAGAAATATACTTGCCCACCATTCACTATTGGACTTAATTATATGTCAGGATATTTCCTGATCATGCAGCTCTACTGAGCTTCAAAGATGCAATTATAGAGTGGGTTACTTTCAGAGAGAACCAATCATATTGAATGGCATCAGATGGGTGTACTGATGGAGAAACTTGTAAAGCAGGCAAACCATGTAAATTATTAAAATAGGCTGTCTACGAATCTTCCGCAATCATACAAAGCAAGGACCCGGGACAGCAATTGCTAACACTTGTTAGTATTTTCCAAATACTCTTATGGTCACCTGACTGAATTACATTTGACATTTCTTTCCAACGATTATAATAAAATTACATTTTCCTTTGTCTTATATGTGACTTATAATTATTTTATATATAATTAACTGACTTACATCTTCTTTTGTTATACTTGGAGAGCCTTGTTTATATTTTCACTGTACCCTCTGCAAATTAGTTTTAAATTTCTTACAGGATAGGTCAAACTACGATTGAGATGGAACTCTCGCTACATTCTTAACTCTTGAAAGATTGCAGTTTGCATTAATTCATATGCAATCTAATACATTTCCAATCTGAGTAGTTTCCTTAGCAAGTTCAGTACCCATTTTAATACAATCTATGACCTGGTAAGAAGCCAGATGTTGGAGATGTAGAGGGTCAAGACGTGTTCTGAGTCTTCTGGGACAGTTCATTGCAAGGGGATGAACTTTCTGAGTTGAGGATATTTTCATAAATATTAAGTTTGCCACAGTTGCCCAATGATCAGTTTCTTTAAAAGCTGAGACCGTAGAATTTTTTTTAAAAGACCAACTTTCAAAGAAAATGACCAGATTGAAAGGTTTGTGCAGCGGGAATATCATTGTGAAAGTGGCCATTTAGATTGATTAGACAATTTTGTAGCCAGTCAACCACCCAACACCAATGTCTCCTTTAAACTGATGCCTAGTGGAAAAACTGCACTATATAGTTCCAGTAGATCCTGCAGTAAATCATGAGTGCATCTAAAAAACAATTTCACGTTAAAATTGCATGCTATAACCAAAATGACATTTGGATAGCTAACAAAACTTCTTTTGTTACATGGTTAACCTTCAACAATTTTGCTAACCCAGAAAGTTCCACTTTGTGGCTGTATATATGTATTAATGCAAACAATTTGATTCCAGTGTGACTTACACCCAGTTCCACTCTTGTAATTTGTATTCCATTCATATCCAAAACCATTTCCATAACTCTCTTAACTGTAGAAATTAATGCCAACAAGCCTGCTGAAAAATGTCCCAATCCTTATTTAATCCCCAGGCTATTAATTACAACAAAGTCACTAATATTGGTGTTCTCTCTAACCAGGGATTCTTGAAGATACACAATATGTAGGTAATTCAATATAGGTGACCCTCTTTTTCGATTTTTTCATGCCCATGGATGTTCTGACTTAGTATTTTTAGGCCATGAGAGGACACAAAATGTTATTATTCGACAACCCGTCCAGCCGATTCATTGCCATCCTGATATCCCCAGAGGAGGCTAAACCAATTACAATTTGCAAATCTTAGCTATAGCCCTGCATAATGAATTTAATTAGATATAACAGCCCTCAGTTTTTCAATTATTATTGGATTGGTGTGATAACCGTTTACTTCTGAATGTAAATCATCAAGAAAAGGACTGACTTGAGAAAGCAGAGTTGGGTTCTGAGTTGACAGATTGCTTGTTTTGCTTCTTAGATCAAAGTCCAAGGAGTCAATGTTCTGAGCTGGAACGTTTAAACATAGAAAGGAAGATAATCTGGGCCTCTTTTCCAAGTTTAATATAGAGAAAGCATCCGCCCCATTCTCTCTCGAGTTCCAAAGGATAAAATAAAAACATTAACTTTTTCATTTCCTGAAAGTTTATCCTTCTCCTGGTCATGGATAGTTTAAGTTTAAATTAAAATGCTTGGTAACAAACTTCAGAATAGAGTTACATAACAGGGATTTATGGACTACTTATTTTCTCTGAGTCAGTTGCTGTTACACATTATGGGACCTTACCTTTACAAATTCTCCCTATTTCCTTGTTTATATTAACGTTCGAGTTAACTTTATCTATTTGCTTTGATTGCAACAAAGGGGCAGAATAAGTGGTTTGGCTCTCCATTTCGACTACCTTAGCACATATAAGTTAAACTTTTGGCCCTTGTTACATAAATATAGCAACACGAGGGTTAACCCCGTAATCAGCCAGCCAGTGTGTTGTAATTATCTAGACGAGAAGAAAAATGTTACTGATGTTGGATCTTATCCACTAATAAACTGTTATTCCTTGTATTGTTTAAAATATAAATCATTCAGGTAATTGAGTTGATAAAGTATTTACAAATGCTCTCCTTACCTTCTTCTTCGAGGTTCGCTGCAGCCACCATCCTTTGATTCTTGGTTTTTAATTAACCAGGGAGTGTTGAACCACTACCCTGTATATGGGGTCCCATTGGTCCCGAAGATCTTCTTTAATTCTTTTCAATTCTATTTCTCCAATCTTCCTCACACCGTAAACCACTGGCTGCGAAATTCTACGCTCCCTGATACACACCCAGCCTCTCCGGTAGGTCGATGCAGTGTTGGGGAGATGCAGTCCGAATCAATCAATACCTGTAGTTCAGGAGTCATGGACATCCACATGGGTGGTTGGGAATAACAGCAAACTCCGAGTTGGAACTACCAAAGTTCAAGGAGACACGAGCCGTGACCACACCAAAAGGAATGTTGAGTGCAGACAGCTTTGACAGTGTTTGCTGACTACAGCACTAACGGCAAGGCATGAGCACAACAAAACGCAGCTGACAGAGAATAGAGGAAGGAGTATCAAACCAAAGTGAGCAGTAGAATTTTGAGTGGGCCCTACTAGAACATTGTGATTTAGCAATCAATTCACATCTTGCTGCACATAGGGCCTGATTACGACTTTGGCGGAGGGGATTACTCCTTCCCAAATGTGATGAGTATTCCGCCCGCCGAATTACGAGTCCATTATATCCTATGGAACTCGTAATTCGGCGGGTGGGATATCCGTCACATTTGGGACAGAGTAATCCCCTCCTCCGAAGTCGTAATAAGGCCCTTAGTGTCAAGCAGAAATATAAATGAAAAATAAACATGATGATACAGCATCCAATTTGGTCAAGATCGTGTTGCGGTTTTCCAATGTCTTATGCAGTTCATTGATTCTATCTCTAGCATAGGCATCTTCTATCTCTAATTTGGACCTTTTCCTATTGGACATTGTCTCCTTTTTATACCACACGTTGAACCCAACTTTGAATTTATTAGCTCAGAAAATTTGAACAAAATGAACAGATCGATTCTACAGATTAACACAACAATTATAGTTTAATATAATAAGTAAAATGTCTCCTCTCTAACTATCAAACCATTCATCACCCTTTCTAAAGCCTTTTCCAATCTCCCAAACCAATCTCACCAAACCAGGAACCAGCTAATTCCCACAAACCATACTCTTCTGAAGGTTTAACTTAGCAAGAAGTGTTAGTTATATTTCTGACATATGTGTTATTATGCTTATTGTTATCTGGGATGAGGGTGCAGCACTCGCTCACCTTCAAAACCCTGCTGACTCCGACCCATTTAGAAAACCAGCAATCACAAGAACATGTTTGAGCCCACTGGAAACAGACATTTCTATGAGGTGTACTTGAAGTCCAGTAAATGGGCCTTCTGATTTCCCTGTGACTCATTGCAAGTATATGCTTACCCTGATTACTTCTCTGGCAAGTAATGCATCTTTGACATTAATCTTCTGCTACACTTTTAAACTTTTTGGTGTGCAAACATTTTCTGAAGGTCCTCGTCATCCCAACTCTCCCTACATAAGTGTAGGACTCTAGCAATGACATGTAGCATAGAATCTGGCAAAAACATATTGATGATGATAGTTACCCACTAGTCATTTTGATCTCTTACAACCAGCTAATTTCCATCTTTTCTTTACATCTTCTGCTACTTCCACTTGTAATTCTCATCACCCGTCTTTACATCAGTTTTGCATTGTTCTGATTCTTGTGACTGTCATCATCAGACTTATGGGCTACACAATTCACTACTGATATTTCTTTAGGTTGTTATATTGCTTGCAACCGGCCTAAAATGTCTGACCCATTCCAAATGGGAGTACCAGAGGACTTAATGGAGCCACTTTGTGACCACAACAGCCCAAAATCATGTACCAGTACAGATCAATACTGGCTGTCTGTGCAAATCGTCACACTTAATTCATGATGCTTCAGTGATTTGAAGAATAGAGCAAACTGCGGAAGCTGCTCCCAGTATTCCTTAATGATGTCTCAGACAAGAACCATTCACAAAGTCAGATCAGCCATTTCAAGAGCAACATATATGATACCCGGTTTTGGCTTAGTACACAGTTATGTTACTTGATTACAATCATGGTTGGGATCTTCGTCCTCTTCATCATTGTTTGGAATCAGGGGCATCATTGCAGAAATTAAGGTACTTCACTTCTTAATCAAAGTCTATTCAGCTGCCAGTAGTGCTTGCTCATACTATGTGAATCAGATGCTTCCCAGATGCCCTGTTTGAGTATGCATTAGCAAAATCTCAAATGAATAATGGACACTCAAATTAATAATTGACAAACAATGAGCGTATGACCCATGACAATTCCTTCCCTCTTCTGCGAGGGAACCAGCTGCAACTACCTTCAAACAACTAGGAAGAGCTGCGGCTGCTGGATCTAATGTAGCAGAGAATTAAGTGACAGCCCACTTTCGCTCATCATCCTTACAAATTAACATGAATAGAGCACACCCATCCTTTTCATGGCAGAAGAAGAAGTAAATAAGTGTACTGACTCCTATGGCAACTCTATACAACAGTGATATAGGTGGAGGGCAAACCAACACATTATACAGTAACCTGATCCAAAAATATGGTATATCAAATCACATATTAATTCTCTAATTCAATACAATTAATATAAAAAAATGGCCAAAACAAAACCCTACGAGAATCACACACCTTCCATATCTGCACGCGCACATCCACTCACTCTATACCGAATAAAACCATCAATAGAAAGAACAAATGGCAGAAAAAATATACCTGTTCTCCCCTAATATCCAAAAGAACCCCACAATTATAGTCACTTATTATAATATTGGAAGTTAACAAAATGTGCTCAATTGACACAGTACAAGTGAATGAACACTTTTCAGGAATTATTAATATAATAGATTGTTAACTCCATAAAATGCAATACAATGCATAGTACTGTGAAATATAAACGGGAGGGGCTATACTGATGTCATCAATTGTTGTCTCTCAACATGCGTTTCAGTCCGTGCGTGTCTTCTTCAGGAGAAGCACCCCATAATTATAATCTGAAATCTAAAATTGCTACATTAAGCACCCCACCTATACCAAACTTTTAAAAATGACTTACTCCTACTGTGACCTTTGTATAGATAGACTTCTATGTTTGAAACAATAAACTTCTAAGGAGATAATCACACAAAGATAAAAAACAAATATATACATTATATGCTACATAATGTATAAGTAGTCCTATAAAACTCTTTATGTCTTCCACTAAAAGAGAACTTGATATCAAAAGTCGGTTGATTCTCACTGGAGCACGTATTTTTGGTGCTATGGTCTCCTTAAAATTAGAAATTAGACATGCTCACTAGATAGAGTATATTTTTTCTCTGTGATTTGTATGATAAGAGCTCTATTGTGGTGCTTATGATTATTTCTATTGTAGAGGTGTATCAAAGGAATCTCGTTCGCATCTAGCACTTTGACCCAAAGGTGCCGGGCATGTTCGCTAATGGTCTTGTTTTCAGCCCTGCATCACTACATGTAATCAGGTGAGCATGTACCATTCACCTTGTTACCTATTTTATGTTGTTTTATAATCTTTATTAGGCTAGTATACCCAAGAGTTTGTAGTTTTGGCAGCAAGTATATTGTCTATAGATAGTGGTTTGAGCTCAGGTATCAATACCTGCAGTCACCTCTGTGTACAAAATATTTACTTTGATCTTTCAGAAGGTCTGGAGTTTTGATCATTTTCTTTTTTGTTACACTCTACTAGTGGGCATGTCTAATTTCAAAGGTTTAGGAGACCATAGCACCAAGAATACCTGCTCCAGTGAGAATCAACTGACTTTTGATATCAAGTTTTCTTTTAGTGGTAGATATATTTTGTGGTTTTTAAAATAGTTTGCTTTAGTTCCATCTTGAGAGTTTTGTAGGACTAGTTATACATTATGTAGTATATATATATATATATATATATATATATATATGTAATTTTTATCTTTGTGTGAATATCACCTTAGAAGATTATTGTGTCAAATGGAGCAGTCTATCTATATCAAAGTCAGCGAGGACCACACAAGCTGCCCATTATATGATGATGAAACGATATTGGGGGGTAGGAATGTCTGTGTGTATAGGAGTCATGCATGGCTATATCACCATATATTGTATGGTTAGTCTTGCACCTAAGTGTTTTTGTGGTTGTTTATTTGAGATGGGTTGATAACATATGGTGTTTGCACTTGTGGTATATTATAGGTAGGGCTATAGTTCACAGTGGTCTCTGAGGCATGAACAATGGGATAAAGCTGTTTCCTTTTTAAAATGCTGGATTATAACTACACTGGGGTCTGGAACTGTCGAACAGGTTACAAACGTAAGGTCTAAGTCATTTTTATAACTTTAGTACAGGTGGGGTGCTTAATGTAGCAATTTTTGATTTGAGATTATGATTATGTGGTGTTTCTCCTGAAGAAGGTGCACATGCTTCAAAATGTGCCTCAAGAGTCAACAATTGATGACATAATTATATCCCCTCAAGTTTATATTTCACAGTACTATGCATTGTATTGCATTTTAGGTAGTTAACAATCTATTATATTAATAATTCCTGGAAAGTGTTAATTCACTTGTACTGTGTCGATTGAGCACATTTTGTGTACTTCCAATGTTATAATAAATGACTATAATTGTGGGTTTCCTTTGGACATTAGTGGAGAACACGCTTATTTTTTCTCTTCTTTGCATTGCTGGTTTTATTCGGTAGAGAGTGAGTGGATGTGTGCATGCAGATATGGAAAGTGTGTGATTCTTGTAGGGTCCTCTTTTGGCCAGTTTTTATATTAATTGTATTGAATGAGAGAATAAATATGTGATTTAATAAAACATAATGTTTTACCATTTTATTGTATAATGTGTTGGTTTGCCCTCCACCTGTATCAATGATGTATAGAGTTGCCATAGGAGTCAGTACACATGTGATTTCCCTGCCTATGGAATTCCAGTTTGTAGCATGATGCCCTTCTTCTTTACAAGAACAAGAAACAAATCCTTCTCACAGTCAGACATTTTAAAAGCAAGTGTGCTACAAAGACTTTCTCTGAGTGCCAGGAGGCTTCACCATCAAATGGTACTGGATCATTGATGTCACTGCAAGTATCCCTCACTGAAGGCTTAACAATTAGGGAAATGTTTGAAATCCACTGATGACAGTAGCCAACTGTTCCCAAAAAATCTTCACTTCTCTCTAGGTTGTTGGAGGATTCATCTTCAGGATTGCAGAACCCCATTCTTTGGACGCTTTCCTTGCCATCCTCTCAGCAGGGTGACAAAGTTAAATCCCTTCTTTTTTAAACTACTTCATTTTTGTGGGTGAGACTTTGTGAACATTGCCAGCAAGATGGTTCGGGAGTGCAACTGTAGCCAGCTGACAATCTTCTTTTGTCTTTCATGCTACTATTAAGTCATCAGCATATTGTACCAGGACTGAGTTACAGGTCATATGCAAACTCTCCACATGTTTCTTTAGAATCTAACTAAAGATCAAGGGACTCTCTGAAGGATTCAACACCAAACAAGCACTTTATTAAGGAACTGAAATGTGAAAAGATATTGGCTAGCCTCATGTAGCAGCTTGGAACAAAACACACAATACTAGGTATCTTTTTGCATTGTCAGGAATCTGGAGCAAAATTACAAGAGGATTTGGTAACATCAGACAGCATAAGACTACAAGGCCCATATTTATACTTTTTTAGTGCAGCATTTGCGCCGCTTTTTGACGCAAAAATGGCGCAAACTTACAAAATACAATTGCATTTTGCAAGTTTGCGCTGCTTTTGCGTAAAAAAATGACGCAAATGCGGCGCTAAAAAAGTATAAATATGGGCCCAAGTCTGATAATGTTTTCCAGGTCCAGCACTTTCTTCCATTTACCAGTCGGGTATTTAATGGCCATCACAGGAAAGTTGCAGCACTCCCAAGCACCTCTCACAGAATGCCCTGTTCTAACATCTTATCTATGACAAGCTTCATTACCTCTTCTGCTTCTCAAGAAAATGTATATTAATGATTCTTTAGTAAACTGTGTTTGATATAATTTGTATCCTGACAGGTTCTGTGCTTTTTATCAGTCCTATTTCTTTCCCTCTGAAACACCATACCTCTTCTTTCATAGTATGTCTGAAATCAAGAGTGAGGTCATCTTGTGTAAGAACTGGAAAAAGCTAAACTCTTGATTCATGTGATTTTATTATAAATACTGAATCTTCACCTTGGGTTTTAACTGCAACACCATTAAGCATGCAATAAATCATACGGTTCATATTCCAAATCAAATTTTTGCTAGGTAAATGAAAACAACTTCAATCACACAATATGATTTGGTGACCATTCCCCATTTACCATATTTTAACTTGGACATTTGCTGAAATCTGATTTTTATAATGTTTATTGCTGTTTCCTACAACTTGGACTTCTCTTTCCAAAAAGAGTAGGTTTGGGACCTCTCCAATGGCTAAACCATGGAGTGAATAACACCAGTATCCATTTAGAATGCTCCAGAGTGGCCATTCACCTCACAATCTATGTATGGGCCACTAAGGTCTACCTCTAGGAGTGCACCAGGCATACAATCCTCCTCCCTTTTCAAGTACAGTCACTGCAATTTGTTGCATCCAGTGAAAACTGGGGAAAAGCGTTGCTCAGAATAAATGGATTCTGCTGGTATTCTGGGTTGCATAGCATCTTGTTCCTTGTGGTGTCTGGAACACTGGGGCTTTGGGCATGCTGGGGAACAAAATAATTTTGATTTGATCTGGACTGTGTCTACAATCATGCTTCCAATGCCCACATTTCCTGCAGATGTGACAAGCAGGGCTCTTCTACAGTAACCTGACATTTGCACCAATTCCAGAATTGTTCACAAACCCTCCACCTCGACCCTCAGCCTATATTTGCATCATATCATTCCATGTTTTCAATCCTTGCATTTTTCCAGAATTTTCAGAATTTTCAAGTTGCACAAAATATGGATCAGACTTTATCATCTGAATTCCATTATTTCTCTCAATCTGTTTCATCTGCACAATCAGCTTCCCTGTGACCTTTTTCTGCTTTGCGTCAAAAGTCTCTACAGGACTTGGCAAACTTCAATCTCTCATTGGTTCATTGAGTCTGCCAGCACATGACACTGAATATGAGAGCTAAGCAGTGGATATAAATCCAACAGGAAAGCCAATATTAATCCACTAATACCTTCTGTTTCTGGCTCTTCAACTCCACTGTACTTACTATAGATCTGCATAAGCCTGTCCTAATAAGCATGCACTGACTCTTTCCGCTTTTGTGTGGATCTCATCATCCTGGCCCGATTCACTTCTTCCTCCAGCAATATCTTCTTCAAATGCTCTATCACTGCTCTGTATTCTTCCATAATCAAATCCTATGGAGCATTATTAGGTAAATTCCCTGCTGGTTCTTGGCCAAGCAACAGTCATTTCGCATTCTGCCCGCAAATCACTAGGGACAACAATTTCAAACAACATATGCAAATCAGTCCAAAGCACATTCGATATTGTCACCAATCTGTGAACCTCCTTATGCCACTTGTCATGTTTCTCTCTCAGGTTTGCACCAATATGTTGGCCTATGTTCCAACTTGTCATCATGTCTCTTTGTGTCTCCATTTTATTACCACCTCATTGCATATGTTTCCATCTCTTCACCTATCTATGAATGGTATCATGCCCTGGACATAGGTACTAGATACAAACGTACACATGTAATCAAACATTAAGTTGAATTGTTCTTTGTGATTTCAGAGTCCACAGCTGAGCACCCCAATGAAGACACTTGTGATGACACCAAATCTGCTATTCCAATGGCTCTCGGTGAAGGAAACAGCAATATTACAAGAACTTCTACTCTTGAAACCTCCAGGAGAACCTTCCAGAAGCAAGTTGACTCTGCAGTTTCTAGTGTGTAGGCCTTTCCTGTCCTCAGTACCCCGCCCTTTGATGCCAACCCTCTAATTACAAAAAGCCTACCCTTCTGATCCTCACCACCCCCTCATCGGTCCATACCTTGGATAAATACCTCATTATGGAGACATTGTGCCCTGCTATTTAAAACAGCAATTCTAATTAATTCTAACCACTGCTTTGTAACGTTTTTTTTGCCCTATGCTTAAGCTTGCTTTCAGGGGGATAGAGTTTATCTTTCTTTAGGGAAAAATACCATATGGAGGAGAAACAAGGAGGTTCACTGTATTTAAGACAGTGGTTTTCTTGTTTGTAGTTGAATAGCTTGGGCTTCACCTTCTCACCAACACATTGGTCTTTGTTCAAAGGTGTATGCAAATCCTGATCCATGGTTATACTCTAATTTGTGCCAGAATCGAGATTCTAACTCCGGTGGTAATCGCTCATGCATCACAGGGGTTTTTGCCCACAAACATTTCTCCAGTTACAAGAGGGTGCCAGTTGTGCATAGGTTCTTGAAACTTGTACCAAAGGTGTAAAGAGGGCCTTTATGTTATTTGCAAAAGCCATTACACCTCCTCATGCACGAGTTACATGTGAAATTATTGATTAGATAAAATCAGCTTGCCAATAAAACTTAAAGGGCTAAAAATGATGATTCACTGAAAGTTATCCACATCTTTTTTGAGAGGAAAAAAGATAAAACTATACCTCTATTGGTAGTCAGCACTTGTTGAGCATGCTATCTACCACAAGTAGCACTGTAGTGCCTTTTGATAGTCCGCAGGACTAATCTTTACTACTTATCACCCACATATGAACTTCCCAACACCCCAGTACACAGGCCAAGATGTTTTTAGTTCTTCAGGGTTCAAAGTCTGGTAAATGGCCTTGCATCATGATTTATTCAAAGTAAATGTTGTAAAGGAAGTTAAAGACCCATATTCCAAGATCCATGGCCTGCGCTGACTTGTATATGACAAGCAGGAACAGAGTTGACTCCTCTGTGCTTCAATGAGGTGCTTAAGTATTTTGCTGCAGAGGAGGTCAGCACTACATATCAAGTGTGGATGTTGCTTGGTGTGAGGCTTTGTGCCTGCAACACTCTACAGGAACCAAGCAAGTAGACTCAAGACAAACTACAATTTTCAGAGCACTACTGAACTCTCTTGAGACTAGGAATGTGATGGTCATCTTAAATCCAGAAAGAATAAATTGCTCATATTTTAGATTGTTCCTTGTGAAGCAATCATAGTACTTAATTTCTGCAGTCATAGCCTTGTTTCCAGGAGTTTGGAATTCTTTGCATATTAATCGAAAGTTGTCAAGGGCCTTTGTTTTCATAGACTTATTCCAGATAAACTAGAGAGACCAAGGATTTAGACTTTGACTTACACTTTACCAGTGGATTCATCCTTCCAAGGATTATGAATTGCGTTACACTGGAGTCATCCTTCATAGGTACAAGCACCATCAAACTTGTTCACAAGAGGAGCTAGTGAATGGACCACACGTTCTGCCTTTATGTATATTACTTGAATAATGTGGTATTTAGATTTTGCCATTGGTGGGGAAGTGCATATTCTCAGGAGTGAAATCACAATACTAATGAGTATTAATTATGTTACAGCTTATGCATTACGTGTATTGAGAACCACTAAATGGCAGACTTGATTTCTAGTTCACTGAAGGTAGCTATAGACATAAAGATGTGTATGACAGTTTAGGGTACTTATTCTGCATTTTGATTATAAAGGTTTATTATTTCCTCTATAGGAAAGTAACACTGTTTTTATCAACTCTACAGAGAAGGTGATACAGAGATTGTCACAACGTGTATCATCTGTCATAGCAGGAATATTTAAACACTTTAATGCCGTTGACCAAATACTATAAGAGTTATTTCTTGTTAATGTATCTGCAATGCATTTTGAGCCCAGAAGTAAGAACAGGCAGAGCTGAGATATCCAGTGTCTCTGTTTCTCTCTTTTATCTCAACACCAGGTCCACTACTGACTGGTACAGATGTAATTTGCATGGTCAACAGTGGGTTTAGATAAGTGCGAGTACTAGAATCGCTCCTGTTGGATCTGGATTGCAAGGTTAGTACAACCTTAACACCATTTAAAATAGACCTTATTGCCTTTGTAAGTTTATTCCTTTTTCTTGCAGGGCTCCACATTGGGGTTTTCAAGAGTGTTAGGAAAGTGGTTTATTATATGGTTTGGTTGTGCAACCTCACCATGTAAAAAGGCACAATTCTGTATCAGTCAGTCCATGGTAGCTCTGGCTCCGAGCATTCAATCTTTATCAAAGGAACAAGTGTAGGGATGGCTAGCCTAAACATGGAGCTCCAGGCGCTGGACTCCTTTATATAATTGATCTGGAGCCCAAGAAGGATCCCAGGTCTAGCCATATCCTCACTGAAATAGGAGGGCCAGGGAGAACTGGGGGCTCTGATGATTTCCCGTGTGTGATACCTCCACGACCAGAGCTGCTCTAGTGCATTGCAGGGTCAGCGAGCCATGAGGCAAGGCCTGTTTGTGACCAGACGCGATCAGTCAGCTGCTCCTAGTTTGCACTGAGAGGGGGGCCCTAAGGACCTGTGGTTCTCTCATGGGGCGGAGTGAGGTACTGGGTTTTTCAGAACCGGTACTGATCCGGTAACCCAGCGGTGCCAGGGTACACCCAAAGACCTCGGGTACTTTCCTGATTCAGACCACAGAAACTCAGAGTCTTCTAGGTGAAGTCAAAGATCGAATTTATTGGCTGCAGCCAAGTAACAAGCGTCCTAGAAGTACAACAGCACGGTTTGTATGTTCTCAGGAGACTGTGTTTCAATGCAAAGTCAGGTTTCCTTATATACAGTTTTTTAAGCTTCAGGCAAACATTCTTGACATTTTGGTTGGTCATTCACATGTTTTCACTACAAAGGAAAAAACAGTGTCATGATGAAACCTCATATTTCATGTCATCTAACCCATAATAAATTACCCGGAAAGGCCTAGTATTTTACATCAGATAAGTGTGGACCCCCAATAAAAACGGGCACCTCCCCCTCGTAAAGTAAGAAGAAGAAAAGAGCAGGTGCAGGTGTGAGCAAGATTAGGCAGGGTGTGTGAGCGATAATAAGGGTTTTATGGCATGGTGTGCCTTGATGCTATCTGATTCGGCCACTGGGAGAGGGACTGACCAAACAGGTTTGGCCTGAGGCAATGGTTCCAGCTTGCCCAGGTCAGAGAAAAGTCAATCAAGGTGTACGTGTCCTTGGAATCAAATCTGACTGTATTATAAGCCTATGTGAGGGCAACTTTTAAAAATGGCTGCCGTGTATAAAATGGGAGCCACGAGTGCAGAACGAAAATGGCGATTTCGAGGTGAAAACGCTGCTGGAATTGAGCGAAAATGCTCATGCTTAGTGTACTAGTCATTATCGGTCTTTTGATACTAAAATCGTACTGCTGTGGCAAAGTAAATTACAGGGGTCCAGAATTTTTAGAACCACAGGAGACATCCTGTTATCCTGCTCTGTGAGTCCTGAAGCTGGGGGGGGGAGTCATCAAATCTGGCTGCCTTCCGGTCATAGCAGCAACTCGGGGCAGGAGGCCCGGGAGAGGCCTTAACAGATGGTGCTGACCCTACCAGCTCCATGCTGGACTCGGACAAACTGGATACCATCCTCAAGGCAACAGAGACCTCCCACACCTCACTAAAGACCAATATAGACTCAGTTGTGTGGATGTGACCCTCCTACATGATGACACCCACAAACTGTCTGACCGAGTCACTCAATCAAAAAAGATGTTGGCAGACGTAAAGCCCCCAAGCAGCTAATTTGCATACCCAAGGAAGGAGCTTGTAGACAGGGTTAGGTTTTTAGAGAGCCAGGCAGAGGACGCAGAAGGAAGCTTCTGCCACAGTAACTTATGGGTAATGGGCCTGCCAGAGGGCATGAGGGCTGAAATGTAGAGGAATTCCTAGAGGCCTGGCTAAGAGAGCTGCCCCCCTCCCTGATCTTACCCCTAACACCTCAGTCAAGAAAGCCCACCAAGTACCCTTGTGCAGCCCCCTCTGGGAGTACTACTGCATCCGATTGTAGCCAAGATTCTACACTACATACATCATGACGCCATCCTCGGAAGGTCCAGAAAACCAGATCCTACTCTTAGAGACCTTCTTTGGAATACATGCTAGAGGTTCAGAAAAGAGGGGTCTCTATCTTAGGCGTCAAGCGAAGGCTCTGAGAGATGGCACTCCAATATGCGCTACTTTTCCCAGCAAAGCTCAAAATCATGGGCAGACCAACAAACCCACTTCTTTTCTGATCCTGAAGACGCTTTTGACCTGGGTATAGGGCAGAGAAATACCTACCGACTCAACTCAGACCCAAGATCTTTTTCCCCATCCACGTTGGGGATGATGCTCACGGGAGAATCTACTTGAGTCTCATCAACCTTGACGGACTCATCCCTAGAGCAGATCCAGGGTGGCCGGAGCTTGGCTTCGGACATGGCCGCTACCTTTAGAAACTCACATGAAACTCATCTGGCTCCATGGGGGAGGACTCTTGATGCCTCTTCTTCGACCCTCCGTGGGATGAGCCCCTCACCTCGCCACAGACAGCAGATGATCTTATTTAACTCCCCATCCAAATTCCATCTCCCTTTTCTCCTGACACGGTAATGAAAGGCATGCGAACAGTAAGACATTCTCCCCGTTACAGCCCCCCAGCCAAAACTATGAGGTATCTAAGCAGATCTTCCATTCTTTCTACTGGGGCCCAAGTATGGGACTCACGGAAGGACAAGGCACCAAAACATCAAGCAGGTATTTAGCAAGACTCATTTCATAGCCCTGAACGCCCCAGGCTTCCCTAATCCCCTATGCCACAAGGATCCTAAACATGAAGGAGTCCACAGGCCTGTGAGGCCAGATAGCCCACCTGGATTCAACATGGGAAAGTTTTTACAAAGTTTGGATGATGTCTGCAAAGCTTGTCGCCTGATATATTTGTTCTCAGTTTCAAACTGTTACTGGTTTGTTTGGATGTTTCTGTTCAGGAGCTGACATCTCTGCTATATCCCACACCCCGCCTCCCTAGAAACATCCATGCCTTGAGAAAAGGTAGACTCTCCGTCCCCACATGGGCGTATATGGGGATACTGGTGATCTGATGTCACTGACACAGGCCTTTCAGATAATTTAGGGGGATGCAAAATCTGCATGCCAATACATATTCCACTCCTGCCTAAAACGCTGCAAAGCTCATATAGCACTACTGCTGGAGTCACATACTGTACACATTATTCTGCAGTACATGACCTGTATGTCTGCCTTGACAGAATTATATGCTTTATTCGCTGCAGTTTTCTCCCTTGAATATCTGCACAGAGAGCTATCAGACCATACCCCCAACTACTAGGGTTGTGTTGGGGCAGAACCCCCTCCTGGATTCCCACTTGAAAATTACAGACCTTGGCTTTAGAAGACCCAATCTTTAGGGACACCCTATCTGGTCACTTCACAGACTACTTTCAACACAATGAAGGCTCAGCCACCTGCCTGGCAGAGGGGCCTGCATTTGCTCTACAATTAACAAGTGCAGAAGTCACAGTAAACCACTTGCACAAGCAGAGCAAGCATATATTGAAGTGGAATGCAGTCATAAACAACCCAAAGCAGCACCCCACTGTCCCAATTATGGGAAGACAAAAACAAATTTCTGGAAAGACTGTGATGCCTCGACTATTTAGCTTGTATATCTCAATCACACAGAGTAGGCAATAAATCAGGCCTCCTTATGGCCTGGTTGGTTGCTAATGAAAATAAGCAGCCCCCAATAATGTGATTCAAGAGGATGGATGGAACCTCATCTGTTCGCAGAGAGAAATCCACAAGGCCTTTGGGGAGTTCTATACTAGGCTGTACTCTCCTTTCATAGCAGATATCCAAACATTTCTTAACCGGGCTCCCTTCCCTGTCTTTACAGTAGTGGAACCGGCAGAGATTGATGCCCCCATCACAGAGGCATATGACTGTGCAGTGATTACAGAACTCGACACAGGGAAAATGCTGGAAATGGATGGGCTTCTGATAGAGTTCTACAAAACCTTTATGGCTTCTTCCCTAGTTGCAGAACTGACTCTTTGACTCTGCACTGGAGTCGGGCTCCCTGATACACTCCGAGAGGTGCTACAGGTCTCCCTGTTGAACCTCTGAAAAGTCCCTACTAGCCCAGCTTCTTACCACCCCATTGCTATCCTGAACATGGATTAAAAAATTCTAGCGACAAAGATCCAACAAGTTCTCCTCTGCCTGATTCATCCAGACCAGAATGGTTTCATTCCTGGTAGGTGCACCGCTCTGAACATCAGACAACTGCAGGTGTTATAAAGGCAGCTCAGACCCAGTGGCCTCATGCCATGGCCCTGGCCTTAGACCTAGAAAAAAGCATTTGATTCCCTCAGCTGGATTTACTTGTTTGCAACATTGAGCTGCTTTGACTTTGGAATCTACACCTTTGAACGTTTCCACTTGTTATACACTCACCCTATGGTGAGAGTTCTCTCAGGGTTCCTGATTTTGCAGCAGCAGGTGTCGGTAGGCAGGGGCACTCGACAGGGGTGTTCCCTTTCCCCGCTACTCTTCATGCTGACAATGGAACCCAATGTAGCTCAGAACCATCTCACAGGAAGTGACTGAGGCATTCCCTTACCTGATATGACACATTTCATCGCCCTATATATGGATGATGTCCTCTGCTATATCAAGGATTTGAACACTGACAAATCAGGCATAGCCAGCCTACTACTGTGTTTTGAATCTCTTAGTGAACTGGACCAAATCCTGCCTATTTCCTCTGACCCCCACTGCAATCCTGGCCCTATTGGACATCAGGGAGAGCCTGGTGCACTGGGAGGGGAGATCTTTCTGCTATTTGGGCCCTAGGATATACCATTCCGAGTCAGATATACTGGATGGGAACCTCACCACTGAAGCGTCTTCCCTTCGAGCCCAAGTTACCTTTTGGAAATCCCTACCACTGTCAGTGAAGGGTCATATAACCCTTGCAAAGATGGTGATGCTACCTAGGCTCACCATTCTCCCAGTAATACCTCACCACACCGGCAGACCTTGAAAAATCATAAAAATGTTATTAGACATGCAGATTAAGTAACGTGAATAATCTACTCGACCTAACTGCAACGTACTTGACCCTTAAACAGGTCTCAAAATGTGTGATTCTAGGCAAATATTTAATTTTACAGCATCACCTTTTTCTTCATTGCCACATATGGGTGCTACTTCAAATATGTGAGTTCATAATTTCTGCTGTACAAAAAAAAAACCTCTTTGGTTTGATTAAACAGATTAAGGCCCTCATTACAACCTTGGCGGTCGGATGAGGCCGACCGCCAAGGTTGTACCGCCAGGGAACCCGCCGGCCGCATTTGGACATTCCCACTGGGCCAGTGGGCGGAAACAGAGTTTCCGCCCACCGGCCCAGCGGGGATGTGGGCCGTAACATTTCACCCGGCTCCTAATGGAGCCGGCGGCAATGTGGCGGTTTGGCGGGTGCAGCAGCACCCGTTGTGCTTTTAACTGTCTTTGACCGCCAGGGTTGTAATGAGGGCCTAAATGTTGGCTTCATGTATAATAAGAATCTAGCCCACATACAGGGTACACATGATCCATGCCTTACCTCTTAGTTTACTAATAGCATTGCCATCAGGGCAGGAGGGTTTCTCAATGTATTTACTCACATGATGTGGTAGCGCACTGTGATTTGCAGAAAGTAAATTTCCAAGAAATGTCTAAAAACCTTCACACTAACTTGCAGCTTTACTGAAAAAATTATGTACATTATTATGTGTTAGGAAAGACTTGACACTCTACAGCCTTTTATTTCACACTCTTTGTTCAGCAGGTCAGACAGTTCACCTTACAAAATCCTGTAACTCTGCAGTCAGAAGGAAAATTAATTGTAAGACAAACTGACTTTTGACCTCTGTCTCTAGACACAGAGCAAATATGACAGGAAAAATATTGTATTGCTCCTTCACTTTCTGACTGAACAGAAAATCTGTTCTTTGTCAGCTCACAAGAAGGGGCAGGTAGGTCCTAAAAATAGCTTGACCTGATAAAATATGACTTGCCATAGCAAGTGAATGAGTAGATTTTTTGAGGCCTGTATATAAACTGCTTGAGGACCTCATTTGGCATAACTGCTGCTAGCGAGTGGCCCTGCCAAAACCACAGCTCCTGCTGGTTTTGAGATCCTGGGTGCCCCTAAGTTTGAATTATACTTTCTGACTGCCCAACTACAGTGGTTTGCCTGCTAGCTTGCGGGGCACTGGCTAGAAGATACTGGGGTACTGGAGCCCTACCCAAACAACTGTCCTGTATTCTACTGTGCTGGGGGCCTGCCCAGCTGGAGGGCTCCCTCGCCTGTTATGAGTGTGCCTGCAGTGCCTAACCAGAGGAGGTTGGCTCACTAGAAATGCCCCCCCACCCCATGTTCCTTCTAGACCCCTGTTAGAGCTTCCTAGCTGACCAGGTTACCTCACTAAAAGACTCCTGTGATCCTGGGATCAGGTGGTTCTCTCGACCTTACGTCACCTCTTCCACAATGGACAGCTATTAACCTTTGAAGAATTAGTGAATCAATATGGCCTTCACTCGGGTCAATTCCTTATGTATGGCCTACTTCTTTGCAAGATGCTGTGTACCAACCAGGTATTCTGACTTGCTGCGCACGACTTGGGAATGATCCCAATTAAAATAATCCTTACTTGACACAATTTCCTATGTAATTGCAAATATTATTTATTTTGATACAAATGTATTCCATCTGGAAATGTTGAATTAATTGAACTGATTCAGATTGTTGTTACATTACAACTTTATTTCTCAAATCATGATTATTGAAAAGCTCATTGCTCCACTCCAATGCATTTCAGGCATTCGTTTGCCCTTTTTCAGGGAGAAAGATGCTGAAAAAGGGTATTATGCCAAAATCATTAAAGGAACCTAAATCAGAATGATCTCAATACTTATAGAACTATTTTTAAATGTACAACCTGTCAACTAAAATAAGCAAATATTACTAAAAAAAATCAAACTGTGAGTTAATGTGTATGTGTAAAACCGTCACCGTGGAGTGAACTTCATGCATACATCATCCAAAGATCACAAAGAAAAGTGTTCTTATGATGATGTGTGCAGCTAGTCTGAATACCAGGCTGGTACACAGCATCTTGCACAGTTTTATACTGGTGTGTTCCAGTGCGGAGGACATGTTGCTGTAGCACCACAAATTTTGTTCAAATTATCACATTTTTTCGTTTACCTGGAAGTTAAACAGTTATGTTTATGTAGCTTCCATGAGTGCAAGTAAGGAACTTGTAAGCTGAAAGTACGGCCTACTCCACCAGGTCCTCTGGGACCCCTGGCACATAGAGAATGCATAACCAGTTATGAACACCATCATTGATTTCCTATACACCTTGGGCACTGGGAGATGAATTGTGTCGTGGACCACACAGGCGATGGTCACTCACACACAGATCTCACTACAACATCTCTGAGAAATATGGGAGGGAAAGTTCAATGGATCGCTCCGGAGAAGGAATGGGCCAGGACTCTAGAATACCCATGTAAAATCTCCTGCAGTGGGCGCCTACAGCTGTTACAGTTCTACTTATTATACAGAGGTTATCTCTTGCCCCATCACATCCACAGCATCTTCGCTGATATGCCCCTGATACATGTGCCTGATGCACGCCCCCTGTGACAGATCTACGTCATGTGTTGTGGGACTGCCCCCACCTTCGCCCATACTGGATGGAGGTTACCCAGAGGATCGCTGCAACCACAGGCCAATCTCGACTGGATACTCAACCAAGGTGGACTCGAACTCGGGGGAGCCAGGGGACGTCATTGGCACTGGTGGCCCTGCTCAGTTGAAGCCGTGCAGTGGTTGCTGTAGTTGTTGGGGTTTCTCTCACCACCAGGCAGTGGGAGAGGGTGCTTGCATGCAGGGGCTGCAGGCAACTTGGATGAGTCCGGGAGAGGTGTCACTTGGGTGGACTTGGGCTCAGGACAGCTGGGGAGACCTGCTGGCACCATTGGTGGACTTCTCACCAGGTCGAGGTTGTCGGTGCAGAGGTCACTTCAGGTGCTGGGTCTCCAGGCTGCAGAGTCCTTGTTGGATACTTTGTTGTTGAGCATGTCCACTGCACAAAGGAGTCTGAGTCTTTTTAGAGGGCAGGCAGTCTTCCTGTGTTTCTTGAAGCTGCAGGACAAGTCTTTTTGTTCAGAGTCCGTTGAGGTCAGCAGGCAGGCCAGAAGGGTTGGTACCGGGTCAGCTGCTTCTTCTTCCAATTCTTCTGCAGGGGCGACTCTTCTTTGTCCTTCTTCTTCGTAGGTAGCCAGGATCTAAGTTACAGGGTTCAGGGATGCCACTTAAATACTCAATTTAGGAGTGTTGCAGGGAGTGCCAGGTGGTAACCAATGGACTGACCATCTTTAGGGTGACTACACCCTTTTTACGGCCATTTCCGTTGTGAAGTTGGCATAACCCTAACCCTAGTGGCCCAATTCTGTTCCAGAGAAGATGGAGGAATTTTAATAGTAGTGTCCACTTCAACTCGTCCACCTTAGGGGTGGGACTGCCAAGAAGTGGGCACACCTCCTAGTCTGCCCAATTTTCCCACCTGTGCTGCTACCAAAAGTGGGGTCAGGACAGGGAGGATGGTCATCTCCACCATTCGGAGAGATCTGGGTTGCATTACAAGAGCGACAAAGCCTTTGAAGCTCCCCGCCCTGAAACATCCATCCTGCCTGCCCAGTGCAGGCTTTTGTTTCAGGTCCTCGAGAGCACTGGCTCTGACCTTGGTGGGCCAGAAATGCACCTCTGGTGGCTGAACTGGTCATGACCAGTCAGCCAACACACTAGTAGTTGGTAGGTTTTCAGGGGGCAACTCTGAGGTGCCCTCTGTGGGCATTTGTTAATAAATCCCTCACTGAGGTTCGTGAGGGTTTATTATTCTGAGATGTTTGATACCAAACATCCCAGGGTAAAGAGAAGCAATCATGTAGCTGAGGAACTCGTGAAGACCAATGTCCAGCACATGCATTTAAAATGGCTTCCCTGTGCACTTACTATGTCTCAGAATTGACACAGACATATCTGGGGCATATCTCCTCATGCGTATATGCCCTCACATGTCCCTGGATGCACCCTGCCTTAGGGTGACTTACACCTGGCACATGCAGTGTTAGGGAACATGGCACACATGGGTGTGTGACAGGTCGTGTTTTCAATTTAGCCTGCACCAACACATGCAGTCTGCAATGACAGCACTTGTGTGAGTTTGTTGAGGGGTCCCTGAGGGTGGCACAATTGGTGCCTAACAATGACTAACGATGAGTCACACAAGTATATATAAGAATGAGTATGGCAATTATTGATTTTTACATAGTCAGCATTATACATACCTTTTTATTGCTGTTTATAATCCATGCATGGGCAGCACTTATTGTATGTGAACAATTTTGCAAAACTTAAATTAGGATATATCCTCTCTGATTTCTGCCAATAAGGATAAGCAAATCTTCTGCTCCCTTTCAAAACGGCCACGACGTGAGCTGTTCCGCTCGGTCTTGTATTCCAGTCCCCTTTCGTATGCACGTTGGTTTAAATCAGGACGGTTATGGCTGGACCCTGGACTGCATGTCGTGTTGGGCGTCAGGACTTCATATTTCTCAAAATACTGGGTTCCTGGTTTTTAGGATTGTGGGCTGCAAAAGAACTACTTCATTCAATACACTGAACTTGCATAAACTATTGCGAAATTACACGTTGCTGACACATTTTGCATATGTTTATATAAGGCTGAGCAAGTCTCTTCCTCCTTTTTACAATACTTTCAGAGTCTCTGAAGCAATGTCCAAACTCAAAAACAAGCAACTTAACTAAATGGCTTCTTTGTGTTCTGGTGTAATCTCTTGCCAGTAATAGTTTTGATAAATTTACTCTATTTCCAATCTCCTTATTCTCAGGGGAGCTCTTGTTACAGTAATACGTCTTTCCTTAATGTCGGTTTAGCGGTATCTTGGATTCCCACCTAAACGATAAATCATGCTAGTTCTTATTGTCCTAATTATTTAAAAGACAGAACTCTGTTTTGTTTAATTTAAGCAATTAATCTTTCTTTACCTTGAAATGAAGTTACTTGCTTGAAAATTTTAGAAGAACCCAAACTGTTTTTTTTTACCTTTCTCATTTTCTCTCTTTTACAGGAAATACAGGATCGTTGGCAGAAAATGAAAGAAGAGAGCTGCGAGTCTGCAGGAAGCCGACCAGAGGGCGAGGATCGCCGGAACTTGACTGGAGGCTGCAAATGTTCAATACAGATCACATTGTGAAGAGCACATGTTTTGGCAGTTACAGTTGAAGCAGGTGGAAAGGTAGTTGGTTGCTTGTTAAGGAAATGAGCAACTATCCTCCTGATTGTGACACATGTTCAATACAGATCACATTGTGAAGAGCACATGTTTTGGCAGTTACAGTTGGAGCAGGTGGAATGCAATGTGCATATTCAGTAATCATTGATTATAATAAATTAGTCAATTAACAAGCATTGGTTATTGCAAACATGATATTTGAAGATGTAATGAATAGACCCGAACAAGTCTGAATGTTGCACGCAACAGCATCTTACTGTAATCAAGCTCTTTGATGTGCTAGTATACCTACAACAGCATGTTGCACTAAGGGGTGGAGTGTGTGTCTAATATCACATCTTATGCTCTTTGTCTGGCGCACAACAGTATAGTGATACACTGACATTGTAATTAATATTCAATGATCTCTTGATACCGCTTTTATTAACTTGTGCCTAATGTGACCACTGGGTGATGGATTCTCATTCAAAGTTTTGGGCATGCTGTGGATTGAAAGGGCCTCAGGTTAATTAAGTTTCACGAGATATACACCAACACTTTGTCTATAGCGAATGCGGGTTCACCACTGGAGGTGGTTCACCTTTGAGTAGTGGTGGATAATGAAAACTTAGACAGTTAATTATTTTAATATGTTTGTTTTTAGCTGTAGGGTCACCTGTCAACTTAGGTCCTGATAAGGCCTACAAGGTATACAGGCCGAAACGTGTTGACACTACTGTTTCCAAAGAGCCAATTTAAAGTAACTAATTGCAGGAGTTGTTGCTCTACAAGTTAAGCAAGTTGACACAAAAAGGAGGGCTATGTGTCTTCTTTATGGCTATCTGATTTGTGGATTATAATTGTGCAGAAATACGTAGAACCACTTTGGACACAATTATCCTAAAATATGGGTTTGATAGGCTAACAAATATTTTGTCTTTGTTGTAATTATATATGTTTTTGAATGGTGATGTTCAGACATGTTTTATATATTTTTTTTACAAGAAGAGATTCTTTGATATTTGAATCCACATTCTGAATAATCTTGTATGAAATAAACATAAAAATGAAGACATAATTATATGGTTGCTGAGTTTGATTTACTTAAAAGATTTTTTTCATAAAATGCTTTTTATCTTCATACACAAATTAGTTTTCTGTTCCACAAACACATTTAAGGCGTGTTTGTTCAGGAATCTTTTGTTTAAATCATTGTTCCTGCCTCTCATGTTTTCTGTGCTGAAAAAATACAAGACAGCAGCCCGTTTCATTGATTTAGCCCATGCACTAGCAAAAGAGACAGTAAAAATGAAATGAAAAAGTGTGGCATCTCCCAACAGCGAGACTTGGAAGGCCACAGTGGCATGGTGGGCTGGGGCTCAAGCAACCGTTCTTCACAGAGAACAAGCCTGGGGACCCTGCCCTGTAGCCTTCAACATGGGATCATCTATTATCCAGGTTTCTGGATTCCAGGTCAGACAGCTACTCCTCCTCCTCCTGACTCTTCATAATAGGGTGTTTACCCTCTTCTCAACCTCACCTGCCATACATACCCTGCCCAGCTACATGACTTCATCTTAGGGCTGACACTATACTTGGGTTCGGAGATAGATGATTCCCTCCTACACCCTCCACAAGATGACCAACAGAAGGGACCCTAGGTCTCTACCCCCACTTAACAATGCTGAGGCCTAAACCCCTAGGCCAAATATGGTGCATACCCCTGACCAATGTCTCAAATTCTTCACACAGTCATCTCCGTAGTACTTCATAGATTTATCTTGGTTTCCTTCCCCCTCCCCAAAGGTTATTGATGTATTTGATTGTGTCTTTCTAGAAATGTTCATCCACTGATGTAAATTGTTTTTTTTTTACATATAGAAAACTGATAAAAATTGTTTGAAAAAAATCAAAGGAAAAAGTCTAAAGCATTGCTGGGTCCAGGGAACAGCAGGGTGAGGCTGCACCAAAGACTAGACTGGACCTGCTGCTTCTTATGCTTGTAAACTGAGGACTGTGCCTTTGGTTTCCTACTCATGGAAAAGCCGTCCCTGAGCCCCAGACAGAAGAGGCAACTCCAAGAGTTAGTTGCTGACTCCCTGTTACAGCTACATGGCCATAAAGGCTGAAGAAGCCTGCCTTAAAAGGTTGGTAGCCAGGATCACCAGTGACCGCCAAAGTGCAGCTTGGGAGACCGAGTCCTGACCCTCAAAACTTGCACCTCAGTCTGCTGGACCCAAGAGAGTCGTGGAGTGCAGTTTAGGCACCCAGCACGGACTTTACTTCCAGTTAAAGGAAACAGCTGGTTTTGCTGTAACTGGAGATCAGTAGAACAGTGGCAACTTGTTTTTGGCCGGACTTCATTTGTTCATGTTTTATGATTGTTCAAAGACCCTGGAGTGATACTTAAAACAGACGAAAGGTAAAATCGTCCATATTCATTTTTAACACTGCTCTTCTACCTTTGTTCACTTTAACAAGCAGTCATGGATCATCAAGGTAGCTCTAGGGCACATATTAAAGTGCTTTTTTATATTTGCCATTTTAGGTATGCAAAGATAAGAGGAAAAACTAATTACAATAAATAATTGCTTTAGGTGATTTTCTTGATTGTTGTATGAGGTGGACGGTAAAATAGTGATCATGCCAGTACAAATCCAGCCAGGTGGCAACCCTTCACACACCATGACACCCTACCATGCTTTATTTGTGCTGGTGGTTGCAGATGGTACTCATTTTTGGAAAGTGGGTTTTCATCATCAGACTTTTGAGAAAGAACGAGGAAGAGAGAGAATGGGTACACAGTGAGGAATGGAGAGAGCATGGACCCAAAAGAACTGCTGGATTAAGCTGCAGGCACTTGAAGTGTAGGGTGGTAGAATCAAAATTATTCAGCCGAGATATTTGGCTACCCAGTACTCCGTAGCACCAGCAGTAGACTTCTGAGAAAATCTTTTGGGCCTTCCTCCTCATTTCTCTGCTGCTGAAATAGAAGGCGAACAGGCGAATGAGCCCTCCTTAATACCCATCCCTTACCCGGGACTAGACGTCGCCCAGGTGCAATGGGGGAGGAGATCTCGCGCTGGCCGTGGCTAGCCTGATTGGCCACTTGGCCTCTGAAAAATACTTTTCGTCCCGGACAGGGAGAACACCAAGGGGTCGTCTTCTCTAACATCCCTCCTCCCCCATACGGGTGACGTGGCCTTTCCATCAGGCTCTCCGACGAGTGCGTGGTTCTCGTGGTACAGCATGGCCGCCCCCTCTACTATGGAAAGCGGTCCCTCAGAGGACGATGCATCCCCTACGACCAACAACAGACGTGAGCGTTTCCTGCTTTGTTTAGTGTATGTTAGATTAGTGCATTCCTTATCGATCGATTGATTAGTAAAGCCAGTGTTTGTTAGAGTCGATCGAAGGTAACGGGAAAATATAAATATGCACTGAGACAATCTAAGGCTGGGCGGCCTGAACTGGGCACTTTTAATTAAGGTCACCGGATGCCTCTGTGTTCCTCACCCTAAACACATCCTGGTTTTAATATTCCCATTTGTTTCCGCTGAGTGAACCTAGTCTATACCTCCCAGAATGCATTATTTGCTGAAAAAAAACCAAAACAAGAAAATAATGACGCCATAGCGTCATCTCGTAACCTCAGTTTTGCACTAGTCAGCATAGAAGGGTCATTACTTGAAAAGTGTACTTTGTAGTAAATTGTAGATCAGATACTAAAATCATTCCATAAAACGAGAAATGCGTGTATTTCTTAGCAAAGGAGATTGCTGGGCTTGCGAAGCTGCCGGTGCCAACTGCCCGAGGTCACGAGGGTCACCTTCGGCCATTCCAGGGCCGAAGTCGATGACCCTGTTGATATGGGGGTCAGGTGGCTAAATATAGGCATGGATGGCATCTTTCACAGTCCTCGTTGTTTTTCTTGCACCACTTTCAGGTGGTGTAGCTGTCAGTACAGCAGGTGCAGTGGCACCCGGGCCCAGGTGTGCGAGGGACACAGTGCCCTTTAACTGCGACTGCCATTTACAACTTAACTGGAGGTGTACGCGGATCAATGTCCTTGCTTACATTAGAGCTAACGGGTCACGTCAGTAAACCTCTTCCGAGGGAGCAAGAATTGAACTTATTGTATTTATTCGTGGAACAGAGTAAGTGAATTCAGAAACACCGTCCCAGGAGAAGCGACGGAGGCAAAAACGAATACAGTCAGGAGAAACTCAAATACTGGAGCAATAGTACTCCGCAAACAGCGTAAAGCCGAAGACTACGTACAACTGTCTCAACGTGAATGGAGCCTTCTGCACCATCCGTCCCAACACCCAGGAAGTGGTTGGCAATTTGGAAATATTTCTAAAGCATTTTTTCCGTGAGTAAGCAGGATTCTTGGAAATTCAGGGGCAAGTCACCACTATGTCCAAAATAATGCACATCTGTTAATAGCAGTAATTTTGTACCCCCAGCCCATGCTGAGGAAGGGATGGCATTAACGCCTTGGGGCAGAGAGTCGCCTTGGGATGTTATGTGACAGACTGCAATTGGGGTAGTGTCGGTCACAAGTCCGGTACTGGAGCATATTAGGTCATGTGTCTGGCGCTGGAGAGGATGGTGCCTCTGACAGATTATTATCTGTGGTTTATTGTAAATCTTTCACTCTCAGATTGGATTAAATTATCCATGAAAATGCACGTTTTGCTCAAATAGATCAGTTTTAATATTGATATCCCGTAGTAATCTAGTCCCATCACTGTGTGTTTGACTCTAGCCCTATAGCCATTTCTGTCACAGACCTTCTCACTTAGGGTTGTTTTAGGGTTTACTTCCCAGTCCAGAAGGCTGATCTCGAGCCCGTCTTCCTACCCCTGCGGGTGAGGATATTGGTTCACTAAATTGCAAGGGGTAGCACGGCGTCACACAGCCTTCCCCCCACGAGACATCATAAGGTTAACTCCGTCGAAGAAAAATATGTAGTCTCACGGCCACTTGATGCCTGAACAAGTTTATTTAAAAATAAATAGAAATCAAGACTCTGTGAGTCACCGAGTCGAGTAACCAGAGGAACACGGTGAACATAAATTCTAAGGTATACATGAACATAGAGCAAATGTATAGGTTTTTATTATTACACTGACGCCGGGGGAGTTCACATGGCTGAAACCGATACTACACCCCTCGCGCCCCCAGCTTTAGCTGCTTCAGGGGGGGTGGGGTTTTTGATGGGCCTCTTCTGTCTATAGCTCGGCAGACAAGGGCTCATAGTTTATGTGAAAGGGTAGGAGGGTGAGTGCATGAAAGGATGGGTGGATAGATGTAATGAGTGAAAGGATGGATGAGTGAAAAGGAGGATGGATAGATGATTGAATGGATGGATGAGTTAACAGGTTGATGGATAAGTGAAAGGATGGATGAGTGAATGTGTGGATGTATGAGGGAAAGGGTAAATGGATGGATGGGTGAGCGAAAGGCTGGATGGATGGAGTAAAGGACTGTAAGGATGGATGTGTGAAAGAATGGATTGATGAGTGACAAGGAAGGTAGCTGGGTGGCTGAATGAAGGAGTGGACGGATGGATGAGTGAACGGGTGGAAGGATGGATGAGTGAAATTGTAAATGGATGAATTGATGAGTGGATAAGTCGAAGAATGGATGGCTGAGTGGATGGATGGATGAGTGAGAGGGTGAATGCATAGCGTGAAAGTGTGGGTGGGTGGAGTGAAAGGGTGGATGGATGAGCGCAAGAATGGATGGATGGATGAAAAGGGGGGTGGATGAGTGAAAGGGTGGATGACTGAGTGTGAGTGATAGCATGGATGGATAGGTTTGACAGATATGTTTGAAGATGTATAGGTTTGGATATGGATCAGCGTACAAATGGACGGACTGAATGGTGACAGACTGAATGATGGTTAAAAGATTGAATGGGTGACAGACAGCCGGTGGCTCCTCCACTATGGCGGAGCAGCGTCGCCCTCCCCACTCCCCCAACAGCAGCAGCTGCAAACCTTTAAAAATAAAATGATAATAAAAAAATGTTTACTATTGTTTTATTTTTAAAGGGGCAGTGCCATGGGGGATGACAGGGACGGAGAGGGAGTGCTGTGCACTCCCCTTAGTGCACATGTATGTTTGGCTGGCTGTCACGGGCCGGCCAAACACACATGCACACTGAACTCTTTCCAAGACAGCAGGCCCATGCTCCCAGTCTGCCTGGGAGTGCAAAGACGGGGCGGTCCGGTCATTCCTAATGCTGCTTTCATGCTGCAAGCAGCATGAGAGAAGCGTTAGGATTGGCCACAGGGCAGGGTGGGAGCATGTGCCTGCAAGTGGAGCCCGAAGAACGGCGCGGGGAGGGAGAGTCAGGTAAGGTTTTGTTTATTTTTTTAAAATTAATGTTTTCCCTAGTGTTGTCCCCCTGCCACGCTATCCGCCGTCCCGCCCCTTTACCACGCCACGACTGGTGACAGAATGTAAAGATGAAGTAGTGGATATCAACCGTTGGATGGAAAAATGAATGGATAGCTGCTTGGATGTAAGAGACATGCAAGCTGTTCTGGGGAGGGATGCAGTGACTTCCTTTGCTTGCTTGGTGCCATAGGACTTTGTTCAATGTGGGGGGGTATTTTAACTTTCTGGCTACTCCCTTGGGTACAGATTGGTACTACGGTTAACATAAGCAAATAAAATGGCGTCAGTGATCGCAGTAACGCCAAGACAAATCATAAAACATTCACAACCACTTGACCCACTTGTGGCTCCTCCTCACTTCTGATGGATCAGGAAATGGCACAAAGTTAAACTATTGAACGTAACCATGGTTCTTAGAGGCTTTTTGTTCCAGTCTGTGTCTTCATGGCCACTGAGACCAGGGGCAAGAGGGACAGTACCTAGGATGCCAAAAAGAGCAAGGCAGGTTGTCAACTCTGGGGAATTTTCCTCTCTCTGCCCTTAACATTTTTTATCATAGCCTCTCGTCTTGGGTTCTCAGTATTTCATGTCCGGGAGACCCACTGTAGTGCTGCATGCAAAGTCACATACATCCAAGGGAGAGTCTCAAAGATAATCTGACTGCATCCAATATTTATACACTTCAACAGGCATTGAATACAAATAGCTGGTTCATACGTTACAATGTGAATTTTTTCCTCAGCCTCTAGCTTTTTTGGAAGTGACGCCCTACACTCCCTGGGCTTGGGGTGTTTATAGATAAGATAACCCATTTTTCTTGCAACTGTTTGTGTTCTTTGTTGTCTATGCCTTGTGACCATGTACTGAAACTCGGGATATAGCACATACTTTATGAGTTTGTTTTCACGCTTGTTTGGTTGAATGAAACAAAATGGATTCTCTTCACGAGATGGAGTTAGGATTCTGTTCCCTATCTCCACATTCTACCCTCTTGTTGAATTTTTATTTTTTATATCCTTCTGATCTATCCTTGTGTCATCTATGATGTTCATTTCCTGGGATGGACGTACAACAGGAAGACCCTATTTTGGCACATACCCCACCTCCAATGACAGCATGTCCAACACCATCCTGTTTTGCATAACGGTGCTGCGCATATTCAGAAGCTCCTCTTTGATGGAATTGAATCCATTCTTTGTATTGTTTCCTAGTAGCATTAACTCATATCTAGTTAGTTGTAACCAACGAGCTTTGGCTATGTATTGTGGGGGAGGCATCAATCCTCCCGGAGAGACAACCTGTACTCATCCGGCACTGATTGTACATCTAAGGTGAAGTATTGGCATACATCCCTCTTCCATCTATGTACTAGAGCATGTTGTCACTACTCTGCATGTGCACAGATATCGTCCACTGTTATATTGTCATGTAGTGGAACTCTCAATATCTGGGACACCAGTATGGTATTGGAGCACAGGCCCTTCCAGCTGTATGGCAACTGGACATATGCTGATGTACCACATACCCAACAAGTATCCATCAATGCTTATTCATTCTTACTCTGTGTCCCATTTCCTCTTACTCTGTGTCCCATTTCCTCTAAAGCACATTAAGGCCCTCATTACAACATTGGCGGTATTGACCGCCTACCGCCAGAGCGACGGCCGCCAGCATACCGCCGCCATGGCTACCAGCCAAAGTCTCCAGCCCAGCAGCTGTTACCACCCTGGTGGTCGGTGTGTTAAAGTGGTGGTGTTGGATGGCGTTAACCGCCAGAGTCCAAATCCCATTTTTTTTTACCGCTGCTTTAACACTCACCTCCAGGGTTCTAATGATGGCCTATGTATTCTTTGGAAGGGAAAATATGTGTAGAGAGTGGAACTGGATCCAAAAAGATGTATGAGAATACCTCAAAATCCCATTTACGGGTAAAATTTGTACATATCTGATTATATACTGTATAATGATTTATATTTCCTTCAACTCCCTTGAAGGTCAGTCTATCATCATATTTCCCCTCCACTGCCCCCTGACATAAACCTGAGCCTGGAATGTTAACTGTTAACTGTGGTCACTGTTCACAGGTGGAGTCACTCTCGTTATTACATTTCCTAGTCTGCAGCCCTGCGTCTGCCACTGTTTTAAGTGTATATTTCTGTTGTCTGAGAATTCCTGGCTTTTCAAGCTGGCTAAAATCCTGAAACTTTGATTGAGATCGTTCTTCTAACGTTACTGTAGAATTCCATTTTTTTTGTTGAAAAATTCCAGCCATGAAATTGCTCTCTTGCTTTGATGTAACATGACATCAGGGTTATCAAATATATGGGGAATGGGCATTCTTGAACCCTTCTTATTTCTTGACTATCAACAGCGTGTGGTGTAAGGGTACAAACAAAGCATGATGCTTTGAAATGTGATGTAACTGTTGTATGTACACTTTTGTGCCACATGTTGTGGCTCCACAAGTGATGCATAGAGTGCTGAGAAATGTCTCTTTTTGGCCTTAATAATTTGTAGGTTTCCAAGGGGATACTACTGCTTGCGATGGTTCATTTATCAGAATACGTGGCAGACCATTGTCTGTTAAGGAGGGGGGTCAGCAACATCTGATTCATCAGACTACTGGGCAGACCCTTGTCTTTTAAGGAGAGTTAGCATCAGCAACACAAATGGAAAAAATATACACATTAATAGAAAATAGAAACAACATGCTAGACTAGAGGGCTTATTGTCTCAACGAAGATCCCACCACACCTAGGATGATATTCTTTTAAGTCTCTTAAAGGGGAGTCCATACCCCACTCTCCTTACACATATCAAGGAGAAAGGACGTTGTGTTGAGCTAGTCTGATATCTGTCCTGTGAATCCAGTGTTTCAACTTGTGGACCTTTACAGCTGTTGGAGTAGCCTGAAGTACTGTGTAGGGCGCCTATAAGTGTGGATCCTTTCATTGTCGAACAAAATTATTGTACTTGGGAGCCTGGAGCTGCCTTCCCTCAGCCAATGAGGGAAGGCAGCAGTCCCAGCCTCGTCACAGAGTGGGATGGGGTCAGTGAGACTGCTGACCCCACCCCACTCTGTGACGAAGTGTCACTGATTGACACTCGCCCTGGGCACTTCAGGGCTTAAACATGAAGCACCCAGGGAGAGTGTCAATTGGTGACGCTTTCCTCGTCACCCAGGGGAGGGCCTCAAGGCACATTTGCTGAGCCGAGGAGGTCACGCCCATAGGAGCTGTGACCTCCTCAGCCCAGCAAAGTTCAGCTCAGGCAGCCAGGAGTGTGCGCAAATCACGCATGTCTGCTCCTGGCTGCCTGAGCTGAACATGGAGAGTGTCTGTCAGGCTGACCTTTATTTAGCCTGACAGACACTCTTCATGAGGGGCAAAAGGTGGGGGGGGGGCGTGGCCCCTCCGCCCTAAAGGACGGGCTGCCACTGTTCAAGCCCCCTTATGCACTTGGAATTTACCACTGCTTTGTTCACCCCTCTTCTCAGTTCCATTATTAGTTGTTGTAGAAGGGGCCATGAGCTTCTGGAGTACCATTACTCTTGTGAGAACCTCTTCTCTGCCACCTTGTTATCCCAGAATGGACAGTAGAGGCTACAAATGCTGAGTCCATATATATTGTAACCTCATCTGATACACTAGTTGTAATGTCTGTACCAGGGCATGTAATTTCACTGCTTGGACAGAGAACTGTGAAGGCAATGGTAAGTACTGCAGTACGGAGTGCATCACATTAGGTAAGGTTCCACTATGGCTGAACCTGTGTGTCCAAGTCATGTCGCCTAATCTATCATAGAAGATCCATCAATATATAGACTCTGCTACCTTCAATTGGTGTCTCTTGTGATGGACAACATGTTGTTCCTCATGTGTTGCACAATCATGGTCTGTGTCTTTTAGCAGTTCTACCAGAAATTGCGCAGGGTTGACAGAGTGAACAAGCACTATTTTAATAGCAGCATTGGTGAGTATGACTTCATATCTGGACGCCTTTTGAGTTGTTGGAGTGCTCTTAGCTTTCTGTAAAACCGCAAAAGGGGCATGTTCAGCATACAATTGGGAGAGGTTACCAGCCGTTATTGCTGATACTTTCTTTACAGCAAAGGCTGCTGCTGCTTGGGACTGCTCACAGGGAAAATGTCCTCTCATAATGTCATGTAATTGAACACTAAAATAAACAATTGGCTTATGCCCCTTTTGTTATTTCTGTGTAAGGATAGCTGTCATAGTTGTCCCATTTGTATGTGAGAACAAAAAGAGCTCTTTTCCATAGTCTGGCGTTGCCAGCAATGGTGCAGAGGAAATGGATTCTTTCAAGTCATTGAATACCTGTATCAGTTCTGGTGTCCACTGTATAGGCGCGCTTGTGAGTGCTTCCCTTTTACCATTCGGTATAAGGGCGCTGTCCCAGAGCTATAATCAAAAACCCACTCTCTCACAAAATTGCACAATCCTAGACATTTGTGCATTTCTTTTACAGTTTGAGGCAGTGGCTGGTTGCGGGCAGCTATCGTTCTCTTTTGTTATCTGTCTCCCATTTGCTGAGTTCAGTTGCCCTAACTCCTGCCCTCCTTCCTGTGCAAACTGCAATTTCCTCCTCTCAACCTTGTATCCCTTGTGTGCTAGAACTGTTAACAAGTTCACAGCATCTTGGACGCACTCCTCATGGGTTGGGCTGTTGTATAGCTATTTTAGTCATATCTTAGACATGTTATTTTAGCAAACTAGGCCTGCCGTTGTGCACTTTGGCCCAGTTACATTTTATTCTGAATCGCTTCATTTTTCTAGCAATAGCCACATTTAAGGTGTTGTTTTCTTTCTCTCTATCTAATTGTTCTTTCACCTAGGAAAGCATTATGTTCTCATTCATTTCACTTTGTGCTTTCTTCAAGGCTGCAGTCAGATAGGGTTGCTGGCAAAAGTAGTAAGCTGTGTCTCCAACATTCACAGAGACATACACACTCACGCGGGGGCCATTTCTTAGAATGTCAACTGTTTTATTATAAAAACACTCCTTTGTTCCATACACGTTAGAGGGAGATTCCAGCCAGGTGACCACGACTGCATGCTGATTGCTCAGCTACAGCTGCTTGCTTAGATGGCTGAACCCCTGGCCTATATAGGGATGGTGTCTTTCTAGACTACCAGTTTCCTTATTCAGTTATGAAGGATGATATTTTCCCGGGGGAAACCTGAAGGGTGGGTTAGGCTTATTATGCTGTGCTCGAACATAGCGTAGGTTGGATAATTATATATCCCCCCCCCTAGTGACGGTATGGTGGGACTGTTTTTGTGTTTCACACTCCTTGTTACGCTCTTGCTTTTATTGTGTTTTATCATCCTAGTTATTGCCATACATGCCACTTTATCTAAGACCCATTTTACTTAAATAAACCCCTATTGAACTATATTCTGCCTATGTTGTCTTTGCCTGTGTGAGACTAATGTAACTGAGAAAAAGGGATAAGATCTGATCAACCACGCTTCCCCCTGAGGAGTCTTTATTGTCATGCGCCCGGTTGCCACAATCATCCCTGCTCTTGGGTGGAGATGAGGTGCTGCTAGTTAGCCGGAAAACCCGGATTAGGCAGACAGCCACCACATGGTGTGGAATTGTACGTAGTACCCCACAATCTAAGCGATTCTGCCGCGCAAATCCAGTAACCTCATTAGGATGATGAGAACCTACGCGACAGGGCTACATACAGGTAAGTCATCAATGTACTGTAAAATTGTACTGTCACATTGAAAATTTGTCATGTCATTTCTAAGAACACTGTTAAGCACTGACGGGGACACACAATACCATTGAGGTAACTGAGAGTGTAAATAGTGGGTCCCAGAAAATGTGAAAGCAGTCAAATAATGACTCTCTGGATATAATGGCATGCTAAAAAAAGCATTTTTCAAGTTTATGACAGAGAAATACTTACCACCCTTGGGTATTTTTGTGAGGGTAACGGAAGGATCAGCTACCACTGGAAATTCTTGTAACACAATAGCATTTAAAGGTTGGAAATCCTGGACCATCCTCCAAGAATTCCCATTAACTTTGCGCACAGGAAAAATCAGTGTAGTACATGGTGAAGAAGAGTGATACAAAACCCCTTGTCTAACTAATGCTTGTATAGTCATGCTTATTCCTTCCTGGGCTTCACAAGAGATAGAATACTGTTTACTCAAGGTAACTGCACAATATCTTTTAGTTTTATTTTAAATAGTTCTGCACTTAATATCAGTCCTACATCACTTGGATCCAAGGAGCATAACAGGGATGGCATGCTAGCAAGACAGACATTCACATCCTCTACTGTGGTCCTTGGGAATTCCGGGGGCAGTGTCTCCACCTGTGTTTCTGTGTCTACTTCTTCTTCGAACACAATCTCTGTGGATCTTGAATCGTCATTTAACAATATGTCATCTGTTATGCCTAATATTCTTGTCCCTGGTGAATATTATAGCTGACCATCTTCCCTGATCTACTGCTTCCAATATGCCAAATTTGCTTGTCATCTTTATGCACATCATCAATAGGAGTACTACAACCGCTCCTTCATTAGCTTTGGGGTATTCAGATTTTTTAGGTGGTATCTCTAACCAAATGGGATCCCTATTATTTGTGGGTCCTGTTTCTTTGGTGCTGTTCTGAGTCTCATGCACTTTAATGGTACCCCGGGAGTAGAACAAAGCATTGATCCATCTTGACAAAATGTAACTGTCTCTATCCAATAACTTTGCAGGGGCCTGAGGGGCATATAACAAAGATTCAGAGATTATTGTATCCCCAATGTGGACTGGAACATCTCAGGTATATGTAACTGTTATTATTTCACCTGAGAACCCCTGTGCGTCCATATATTTATTTGAAAGCGGCAATCCTTGATCTCTGATGCATGATTTTGTAGCCCATGTGTCAATCAAAAACGTATATATTCTTTTCCCCCAGTATACATTGTTTTTGTGCCGTTGACTCCTGTTGGTGATTGAAGGTCCTGGATATTACAGGGCACATTAGGGTCTCAGGTCCTGGCTATCATGTATCTAGAAATGGATTGCCTCCTTGTACAATCATTCCTCCCATCATTTGTCGGGCATCACCTTGGGTGTAGGCATTTGCACTGATCCAGAGGGAGGAGGCAAGGTCTGCTGGGAAATTTGCTGGTAGCACATCGGTGTCTATGGCTGTAATTGTGTTGCAACTAGCTGCATAGGCAGGTGCTGTTGACCTAAAGAAGCCTGAAGACCATAATGGGTGCCTTGTTGTTGTTGATATTAATACTGCATATTGTTGTCTTGCTTGGACTTCTTGAAGTGACTTTCCCCTAAAAGATGTCATTTCCTCCTTCAATAGAAACCTGTCATATTTTTTTTTATCTCCGCCTCTCATTTGGCCCCTTCCTCTACCCATACCTTGTTGTTGTAATTGGGGACGCTGCGGGTATGGCAGTATTTGTGTCTCAGGCACCAGAGTGGCTATATATAATGGTTGTGATGCCACCGTTGGAGGGACCGCAGCTTGAACTGCTTAAGTTACGATATTAGCTCCCAGTACCCCTTCTTCTTTTTTTTATTTATTTTTTTTTATTTTTTTTAACCTGCTTTTCTAACATTTGAGCTGCCAGATTAGCAGCAGTGCATTCATAAATTTCTTTCTTCTTCTTCTTCTCTTTCTCATCTTTCTTTTTTACCTAATGTAAAATAATGCCTGTTGTATCTCTGGCCCATTCTTAGTTTTTAATTGCTACTACAGCTTCTAATTTATTTTGTATATCTTCAGGCAGACTATTCTTGACAGTGTGAAAAACAAATCCTACAGTTCTGCAAGTTGAATTCCTCCATCTCCATTTTCCACATATTTTTAATCCTGTCCATATATTCTAAAACTCTCATCTTTTCCCATTGTTTGACTCATCATACCTCCCACATCGGGGATATCTGGATCCCTTACTCTCAACTGATTCCATACTGCCACACCTGTACCATTAAATTATTCACCATCTCTGTTATTACTTGTTATTGTGATCCTATTGTTTGGCAGCCCTGTTGTTACTATATGGCAAAATATAGTATTGACATAGTCGTCTATAGTACTGGCAAGGAGGCTCTTCACATCCCCTATAGGCAAGACCACGGCTGCTGCCAATATCTGCCTAGGGCCCCCACCAAAAGAAAAACCAATTACGCAAGACCTCGGGGGATGGGGTCCCCATGGGGGAGAGTGGCCTAAGGGGGGGGGGGGTGCACGTGGCCCACCCTCTCCACCCCCCAAAAAAATTTTATGTTTGCCCTGGCGGATGGGGTCCCCGGAGTGAGATCGGCTGGGGGGGAGGGCACATGACCTCCTCCCCCCCCAAAAATGCATAATTTGGCTGCGCCTGGGGAATGGGGTCCTTGGGCCAATATCGGCTTAGGGAGGGTGGCTGCAGGACCCCCCCCACAAAATAACAAATTAGGCCGGGGGGGGGTCGTCCTCGGGGGGATGGGGTAGAGGGTGAGATCAGCCTAGGGAGGGAGGCACAAAAAAATGTAACTGTTTAGGCTGTTTGGCTGGGAGGGCCAAGCAGCCCCCGCCCCCCAAAAAAATCAATATTTATGCAGTGCCCTGGGGGATAGGGTCTCCTGGGCTGGTATAGGCCTGAGGAGGGGGGTTATGCAGGGTTGGGTGGTTATAGTGGTTGGTACGCATGGCCAAAGGCCATGCTCAGCATGGTGTTGGGTGATTATAGGAGTTGGCTTCGGGCCCTGCGACCAACCTCATCCTTCGGCCATGCACAGCAGTGGTTAGATTAACATATAGTAATGAAATGGTATTTTCCCATCAGCTGCTCTATATGCATCCCATCTTTGTGCTTAAAACTGCTGAAGCAAAATTGCATCCCTCCAGCTCCACAAAGGGTCAGTGTCAAAAGCTCTTTGTAGTAGACTGCAGTAGCAGCATGGGTAGCAGCTTAGATCGTGGGCTCTGCTCTGAACCCCCTGTATTGCATCTTGTTGCACTGCCTTAACAATGATCTATGCCCGAATTGCAGCTGCTTCTCTGCACGCGCTGTAGCATGGAGATGTTGCAAAGCAGATATCGCTAAAGAGTGGGGGCAAGGGATACTCACAGTTGGGTATCTGTGAACTTGCGTGGTGGATGTGTGCCACTGTGCATCTGTATGCCTATCAGTGAGTGTGTGTGTGTGTGTGTGTGTGTGTGTGAGATATCCTGCATTAATTACATGCCATTGTGTTTTTGTGTACTGTGTGTATATGGGCCTAGGATTGTATGCCATGATGTAATTGTCATAATGCCTGGACCCCTCATTGTTTTTTTTTTTTTTTCAATCTGTTTATTAAACTTAATATAAAACAGGGTCTGGAAATAGCAGTACACTACATACATTTTGGTGAAAAGTCACCTATCTTCTAACGTTTGTACATTACATTACACAGCATAGTTATATTTCAGTGTACTGGCTTCCGTAAACATTCTATAACTAGTAACATTTGACATGATGATTAATATTCTTAGGTATATACTTTGGCGTCCATTATGATAGTGGGAGCGTGAAGCTGTACAGGCCCCGAGGGCTACATTCCCGTGTGTGCTCTGTGGTATAGGGGGATAGTTGTGTCATGGGTCGGACGATGGGTAAATGTGGTGTGGGCTAGGCCTAGTGATGCAATAGTTTGGATCTATTCTTGGCAGATTCAGTTAATGTGTATAGATCTAGGGATAGCTTATTTTAAGATTATTGAAGTGTATAACTCATGGTGGGTATTTGTCATCCCTAGATTCAATTATAACTACAAAGAGATCCCAATTTTCAATCCCACCTTGTGTCTGACCTCTATGCTGTGATTGCCTCAGAGTTTGAGATTCCGCCAATGTGTAATCATGCAAGTCACGTAGCCAGAGGGAATGGGGAGGGGCATTTGGGGCCTTCCAGTGTGTAGCTATCAGGCGTTTGTATGTCACGAATGCTAAATCTACAAACTTGTGGACATGTTTATCTTTTTTTGTGCGGTATCGTATATTAAGCAGACAGGATTCTGGAGTCTGGGTAAGCGGTTGGCCTGTAAGGTCAATAGTTGTAGTGACGATTTGGTTCCAGCCAGTGTTGATCGTGTGGCATTCCCAGACCATATGGTAGAAGGTTGCTGCAGGGGCAGCACATCTTGGACATATGGGGGGTTATTCTAACTTTGGAGGAGTGTTAATCCGTCCCAAAAGTGACGGTAAAGTGACGGATATACCACCAGCCGTATTACGAGTTCCATAGGATATAATGGACTCGTAATACGGCTGGTGGTAAATCCGTCACTTTTCCGTCACTTTTGGGACGGATTAACACCTCCTCCAAAGATAGAATAACCCCCATGGAGTTAACTCCTAGGTATATTTTATGAATATGAGCTGGAGAGAGATAAGCCTGATGCACATAATTAAATTGCGTGTATCTTAGTCTAAAGTTGCGAGATACGGACTTGATCGAGGTGAGGGCTGTGTCCCAGGATTTTTGTGCTATTGGTGTAGGAAGAGCAGAATCCCAACGAATTTTGACCTGGGTTAGAGCTTTACAGCTTCTTGATAGGAGGATTTTGTATAATTTAGTAACAGTGCGTTTTGCCTCTCCCATAGAAAGTATTGCAGAAAGTAGGAGGGATTAGTTTGGTTCATTTTGACCACAGCCCCATATGTTGCGTAGGAGATTATTGATGACATTGAATGTCAGAAAGGCTTGTGGTTGCATTACCCCCGCAGCCGTCAGATCTGCGAACTTGATTGCTCTGGAATCATTATATAGGTCTCCTGTGTTCAGGGTATTAACCGTTCGTACGTCATGATGCGAGGATAAGGCGTGGAAGCCCGGTAGCTGTGATACTGGGATTAAGGGAGAATTAGGGAGGGGTGGCATTTTGCCTTGTACATATCTCTTCCAGCAATGTCTGGCCGAGCTAAGCAGGGGAGTATTATGTCGTAGGTGAGGGAGACCTGTTAATAACCATGCCAATATCTTTGTAGGGGTTATGTAATCCATTATTGCTGCAACCTCTGTGTTAGACGGCTCGTTGAGCCATTTGGTGACCCATTGAAGTTGGGCTGCTGCATAATATAGCTCAAGGTTCGGCATACCCAAGCCACCTTCCTCTTGTGGGTATTGCGTGGTGTTTAGGGCTACTCTGCGTCTGTCTCTGCCCCAGAGTAAGTCAGTTAGTAGGGAATGTACTTTGTGGAAAAACGTGCGTGGTAAGGCCAACGGGAGTGCCGAGAAATAATATAAGAATTTCGGTAATATTAGCATCTTGACTATTGCTATCCGGCCCATGGGCGATAAGGGCAAGGAACTCCAAAATGCCAAGGAACCTCGGGTGGAACGGAGTAGCCTATCTAGGTTACCTTCTCTTAGGTCTGCCATAGAATGATACACTTGGACACCCAAGTACTTGAAGGTTTGGTACGACCATAGTAATTGGTGCATGGGAGGTGGTGTTTGTTGTTCGGGGGGCAAACAAGTGAGGGGAAAGATACAGGATTTAGACCAGTTCACACGTAAGCCAGATACAAGAGCGGACCTATCTAGTATATGCATTATCTTGGGCAGGGAGTCAGAGTGGTTGCGTAAATATACCAAGGCGTCATCTGCATACAAGGAAATTATATGATATGTATCGAACTCCCTTATGCCCCATTTATGTGCGTATCTCCTGAACTTAATTGCAAGTGGTTCCATAGCTATTGCGAATAGCAATGGTGAAAGCGGGCAGCCTTGTCTGTTCCTCTGTTCACAGGAAAGGCTTCCGACACTACCTGGCCGGTTTTGACTCGGGCTGTTGGTTTGGAGTATAGTGTGGTAATCCAATTGATGAAGCCACTCCGGAATCCAGACGTCTTGAGGGTGCTAAATAGATATTCCCAGCCCAGCGTGTCAAACGCCTTCTCGATATCTAGTGACACAGTCACACTCTCTGGGTCAGTGGTGTTGTGCATGATACGAATTAGGCGCCTTATATTAATAAAAGTGTTTCTTCCCGGGATAAATCCCGACTGGTCGGTGTGTATCAAGTTTGGTAGATGGGGGAGCAATCTATTTGCTAGGATTTTTCCCAGAAGTTTGCAATCAGTGTTCAACAAAGAGAGTGGTCTATATGATCTGACGTCTAAAGGATCCCGCCCCGGTTTTGGTAGAACCACTATTAGTGCTTCCCTTATGGAGCCTGGCAATTGTTTTCTATTACGCGCTTCATTAAACACCTCTAACAGGGGTTGTAACAGGTGAGTGCTTTGCGAGTTATAATATTCTGGTGGTAAACTATCTGTGCCAGGGGTCTTGCCTCGTGCCATCTGAGAGAGGGCCAAGCGAAGCTCTTCAATAGTGATGGGGCCGTCTAGGATATCCGCGTTGTTGACGATGCTCGAGTTTTGAGGAATCTGAGTTAGGAATTCGGCCAGTTGCTGTTCTGTGGGAGGGATAGAAGATTGGTATAACGTGTGATAATACGTATAGAAGGCCTTGTTGATGTCAGCTTGAGTGTTGACCTCTATTCCTGTTTGTAGTTTGATAGCTCCTATCGGCGATGATTGTGGTGATTTACGCACCAACCACGCCAGAAGTTTGCCCGATCTGTCCCCCTCAGCATGTTGTCTCGTTTTGAAATGTCTATAGTCATGTCTACCAAGACTATTGTCTGTCTCTCTGTATTTTGCTTTCAGTGGTATAAGTGTTTCTGGCGGTGTATTATTTGTTGAGACTTCAATCTCCGCCCTATGTATTTCGGTTTCCAATTTTAATAATTCTGAGGACAGCATTTTCTTAATGCCCACCGATGCTGCCAGGCAATGCCCTCTAACTACTACTTTATGGGCATCCCATTCAGTAGCTCGGGTTGATGTTGTATTTTTATTTAGAGAGAAATAGGTCGACAGGCATGTGGCCAATTCTGTGTTAAAGGGGGGGTCAGTCAAGGCGTCTGGCTGTAGGCGCCACGTTGGAATGCAGGTATGAATATAGCCCCATAGCAGCATGGAGTAGTGTGGATTATGGTCTGATATAGTGCGCGCTAGGTAGCCAGATGTAGTTACCTTTGGGATTATGTTAGATGTAGCGAAGAACATATCTAGCCTAGTGTAGAGTTTGTGTACTGGTGAATAAAACGAGTACTCACGTAATGTGGGATGGGAAGTTCTCCATATTTCAGTTAGCCTGTTATTAGCAGCCCATTCTATCAGATCCAGCGATGCTCGTTTAGCCGGGCGCGTTCCAGTGGGGGGGTAGAGCGGTCTTTCAAGATATCCATAACGCAGTTGAAGTCTCCGCCCCATATGGCATCTGTTGCAGGGTCACTAAGCATGCTACTGCCCAGTGTCCCTAAAAAGTCACGTTGATTTGTATTAGGAGTGTATAAAGTTATCAGGGCTAGTGGGTCGCCGTCTAAAGTACCTTCTAGAACTACGTACCGCCCGTTTAGGTCACACTGTTTACGGGACACAGTATATGGGACCCCGGGGGCTATCCAGATTACAGTTCCTCTGGCATATGACGAAAAGGTGGACCCATATAATTGTCCTTTCCACTTTGTTTTAGTTAATGCCATCAAGGGGACCCCTCATTGTTAGTGTTGCTGGAGACAGTTGATAATTCTACTTGGTAGGGATATTATTGTTTTACTGGTGCATTGTGAAATTGGGTGCATTAGCATGTGTTAAATTAGGGCCATTGGGGAAACTGAGGAAATTAGTGCAGCAGTCTGTACTTTAGTCAGGCAATGTGAAGATTAGAATCGATATTTTTGCTTTATGGCAAATGTGTAATTTAGCTCAGTAATTTATCAATATGTAATGTGCTGTGTCAATGCGAAAACTGGCATTATAAGTTACTGCTCTTATAGAGTATGGGGAATTGTGGTAACTAGCTTGATAATGTCTATTTTACAAGAGTAATGTGGAAAATGCAATGTGTGCTTTATTGTGCAATGTGTTATCTTTCCTAATGGCAGTACGGGCCAGATGTACGACCATTTCCTTTTGGGACTCGCAAATTACACATTTTTAGCGACTCGCAATTTGTGAGTCACAAAAGGAAATGTACTAATGTGTCACAGACACACTTAGCGATTCCGAATGGGGGCGCAATTGGCCTGCCTCATCTATATTCATGAGGCAGGTCGCAATGTACAACCCATTGGGATTGGGCAATAACACAGGGACGGTGACCTGCTGGGGACAGCAGACCACCATGTCTGTATTTTCTTTTCAAATAAAGCATTTTTTTTAAAATGCAGCCCATTTTCCTTAAAGGAAAACGGGATGAGTTTCAAATAGAAACATTAAACATTTCTGTTTAATTTTTTAAGGGTTGGCAGTGGTCCGTGCTCTTAAACATTTTTGCTACCATTCACAAAGGGGTAAGGGGACCCCTTCCCGTTTGCATGTGGCTTACCACCTACTTGGAATTGATGGTAAACTGCAATTGTTTTGCCACCGCATTCCGGTCGTAAAACAACCATACTCCCCTCCCCCCCCCCCATTCCCTCCTCAACTCGCTATTAGGAATAGACACTGTTGGCATGACCCTTCATAATATCAACTCACAAACCCTATTTTGCAAGTTGGTAATGGATTACTAAGTAATAGAGGCTGCTTTAGCTGTCGCAAACAGGCCGAATCTCTGTTTGCGACTGCTATAAACGGGCGTACATCTGGCCTATTGTAATTTAATGGAGCAATGTGGACACTGGCTTAATTGCAAGAGGTGCTCTATTAGGACAAGTGGCATTTTTTTCATACAGCATTGTGAAAATGTACATGGCACTATGGACTTCACTGGAGCAAGGTGTAAACTTCAATGCAATAAGCTCTTTTCCTGGGCAATTTGGGAAAAAGTATTTCCTGGAAACAGCTGCTCTACTAAAATTATGTGGAAAATGTAATAGTGGCAATATCTGTTTCATGTATGCACTGTAAAACTGGTATGACGGCAATATGTTGTTTTCTGAGATAGTATGAAAAAAGTAATTTGTGTGGTATTTCTATAGCAAGAACCTAGCCAAAAGGCAATGAACAACTGTACAGGGTCAAAGACAAGCATAAGTCAATGTGAGATAGGAGAGGTACCTGCTTTGTGGATTGTTAATGCATTGTGATGTAGTGTTCTTTAAAAAGGTGTGTATTTTACTTTTTCCTAAAGCAGCGTTGGTGGTCGTCCGATTGGTACACGGGTGTTGTCCCATATCCTAGGTACATAGATGAAAAAGGTATGATGCTGTACTTTCTTTTGTTTTTTTTACACTTCTTAATCTTAATCTGCAGTCTGATGGTGTCCTACCTGTGGTTGTGTCGAGAACCACCAGAGATGGTGAGCTTGTCTGGAAGATAAGCAAGGTGCTGGTCTTGACATCTTTGTAAATGATGCTGATGGTTTTGAATGTGGAGTGAAGTGGCAAGGTGTGCCAGTGGAGTTTCACCAGGATGAGGATGATTTGATCATATTTTTTCAGGCCCTGGATGAGACGTGCTGCTTATGTAGGTTGCCATTAAGTAGGTACATCTATAGAGCCTGAGAGGCCATGTAGCAGGGTGTTATCACCATCTAGATGGGAGAGTACAGCAGTTCTGAAGTCGCTTTCTAGAGTAAACGGTTTCGCTTTCTTCAGCAGAGAACACTAGTACTAGACTGACTTTGTTTTTTGACAATATGTTCCCCGAGGGTGCAGTTGGTGTTGAAGGTAAATCCAAGTGACACAGTGAAAGTTGTGGTTCGAACCCATGAAGATTCATTTTATTGAGGCATGCTTGTTCTCTTTCTTGTTTGCAGTTCTTGTTTGATGTGCTCAAATAACAGGAATTCTCTCTTGGTTGATCTTCAGGTAGATGCTGGGCATCCATGTCTGGGTGATGTGCAGGCAGTTTGAGTGATAGATGTCTGAAGCAGAGACAACTTTCAAGTAGAGTTGTGCATCATTGACCTATTGCTAACCCTTGTTGTCATGTGAGTAGAGCCCCACGTAACTCCAGGTAGAGGATGAAGATGACAGGAGACAATATGGAACCATGGGGCATTCTGCAGGTGATGGGGATCTTTTGAGATCTGGAGTTGCTACAGGTGAACAAACTGCTATTGGCTGGAAAAGCAGGAAGAGAACTAGTGAAGGACAATGACAGGGGAGGATCGGGCCTGTCTTGAGAGCTTCGGAGAAGAAGCCTTGAGTGGTGGAGGTATTGAGAATGGCTAGTACAGGCGAGAGTGTCACCAGAAAGAACTTTGAGGATGGACAAGGGTAAAATATCATCTTCTTCAGAGTTCACTATGTTGGAAAGATGTGTAAGAGATCTGGCTTTGAAAGTTGGCCATTTTGGGATTCTTCGTGAAGGTATGGGCGTAATAGATGAAATTGGCTTGGTGTTGTTGATGTGCTCTCAAATTTCCCGTATTTTGTTTTCAATAAAGAAGAGGTTGCTGGCATTGCATTTATCTATGGAGTGAAGGATAGGTGGGTCTGGTCGGCGGTTGATACAATACATGATTGCCTTGAAAAGAATTCGGTTTGTGGTTTCATTTATGTTGCTGGTATAGTTTTTAGCTATGGGTGATAAGATGATGTATCCGCGTGTTGTACTGAGGTACTTCTGTATCGTGAGGTCACTGTAAGTTCAGATTTTCTTCCATTTGTTTCCGGTCTGCTAATGGATCATTTATTTATTGGCAAGATCTTTAGAGTATCGGAGTGCTGGAGGCTTTAGCTTGCACTTAAATGTTTTAATTGGGGTGTGGATTTTGACATGGTTTTCCAAAAAAGTGTTGAAGCGGTTTTGAAAGTTGTAGGCAGTGGACATGGGATCTGTGGGGTGAGAGGTGAGTTCCGGTATTTGGTTGTCTATGGAGAAATCTTTGAAGAATCTGTAAATTTGGTCTCCTCTTCTGAATTGACCATCTTTGTTGGTAGAAATGGTATTGTCTGCTTGTCTGGAGCAGATGGAAACTGACAAAACATTGTGGGATTTACCGGGGCAATGTGGAGATTGACATAAAATAAACATGCACTTTGATGAATCATTGTGGAAACTACTACCTTGGCATTGTGTTTTACTGTGGGAATGTGTAAATTGCACATTGGCAGTATCTTTAATCTGTGGGATAGTGATTTTGCAGCAGGTTTTTGTTTAAGTTTATACAAGCTCTATTTGAGGCATAGGAGAGTGATATATGTGCTTCAGATGGATAGCTGTTCTCAATGAGGCCTGAGAATGAAAGACATGTGTAACATTAGGGACAGCTTACATTTCAGACTTCAGTCAAAAGAGATAACATCAAGTTTGGTTTGGTAGTTTGTTTGTTTGGTAGTTCTCAACCACTGGTGTAGTTAAGCAGGGGTACTTATCATTCGACTTTACATTTTACTTCTGGTTGGACACAATAGGATTAATCACTCCCAGTGAACATACTTGGGTATTTTAGGCAGAGTAAATTCCAGGGGCCTCTGTACGTTACATTGGAGTGAATGTGACAGGGGCATTCATTCCTCAGTGAACCTGTGGGACTATCTGCACCTCAGTAACTATCAGATGCCTTGTCTTTTCACATCTGTGTAAACCAGACTTCGCAATTTGGGCTAATGTTCCTTGCCTCTTGGTGAATCTTCTGATTAATTCTTATCCACATCTGCTCCTTACACATATGCAAGCCACCTGCTTGGAGTATCTAGCCATGAGTAATTGTCAGCCACTTATGCATCTCTGATCCAGGTCGACCTGGCTGACGTTTTGGGCATGCACTAGGCATGAGTAATTGTCAGCCACTTATGCATCTCTAATATAGGTAAATGTGGCTTAAGTTTTGGGCCTGAGCATTTTTCACTTCCAACAGGTAGACCTAAAGGAGTATTCACTCTTAACTAGTTGGTGCATCCTATCTAAGTAAATCTCATCTACCACAGCATCTTAATTTTGGGTGGGCTTGACAGTGGCCTCATTTGATACTACAAATCTTGCCATCCTGGTTGAGTCAACTAATGTGTATTCCCAACCACTTACATTTAGAAAATACAGGGTTACCTGTCCATCCAGAGAGCCTCTAAAAACCCGGAACTTTCTATTTCCAGAAATTATCAGTCTGTTCCCATTGCTAAATCCACCTCACAAAGAAACCTTTCAATTCCAAACATAACCTCAGTATGACCTCCATAAGGGTATTGTATAAAACACGTGCAACCTATAGCAATCTAATAGACATCTCTGTTATACCTGTAGGCTGAGTTTTGCTGAGCGGTTTCCTGCAGCATACTCAGAGTGAACACCAGCCCCTATGTGCTATCAGCCCCTTTGTGCTACACCCAGCTCTTCCCACATTGGCTATCCACCAGCAACATGCTTTTCCAAACTTGCATGTATGCTGCTGCTTGCAATTGCTACTTGGCGGGGCAAAAGCGCTAACAATGCCACACTACTGACACACCAAAATGACAGGTCACTTGGCATGTATCTGGATGTCACAATAATGGTGTATGAAACAGATTGAATCCAGCCACCAAAAATGGCAGACATTACTTTCCGAGCTCCTGTCGAGCGTTAGAGAATCTGCATTGATCCGTGCATCAATTGCTGTAAAATGGGGCCCCATTAACTCACAATGAAGAGGTGATGCTCACCCATTGCTTAGTCTGTCGGAGGTCTGGCCCACGCCGCGGATATTGCCCGAACTTGTTGGTGAGGCTCACCGAGGCCTACCCACTGAAAATGATGTAAGTGGCCTTGTTTTCCCCGCACCCACCTGGGAGTGGCCGCTGGTGCTTGGGATGACCGGGGCATAGAAGGGAGCCCCCCCTCACTGGTGGTTGTCCATCCGGTGACTCGTGGGCCCACTCTTGTGGCGAGAAGGAGGAGCTGTGATCAAGGGCCTGTGATTGCTGTAAGACAAGCGCAGCTGCAGTGACTAAAGCAGGCTGAGATGCCGGACCGCTGGGGACAATATCTGAGAGGTGAGGTGCGACGGCTGAGGGACGAGTGTGAAACGAGGACGGGAGGCCCGGATTGCAGCGGTGATGGGCTGGGGGAGCGACGATTGCCACCTCCCTGAACAGATCTCTAGGAGATTGATAACAATATTATATGAGCCGCTCAGGAGCGACCCTGTGGTGGGAGATGGAGGGTCAAGCTGTCAACTGTAACCACTAGTGGATATGCTGCGCAAACTGCGGTCGTTAGGAGGCAGCAGCATTCTTCCCCTGAAGTCTACACAACTGCAGTCCCTGAACCGGGTACTACAGAAACAAGGATGGCCAGGTACCGAAATGTTCACTAAGAACTGTGGCCGGTTGACACCCCCTTCTCCCTTAACTAGCAATGCTCCATTAAAGCCTAAACCTGTCCACTGTTAAGCTGCCCAAGCCACTGCTGGTTGGCCCTTGAACGACAGAGGGCAACTACATATAACCGGCTCCATATTGAGGCAGACGTCTCTTGACTCGTTATACCCAATTAAAGACCAGTCACTAATAGACACTAAGGGCTGCCAGCCCGAACTTGCGAGAGCAGCGGTCAACACTCTTGGTTATATACTGTTGGGCCCCCTTTTCTTGGAGGTGACATAGCAACAGCGGTCCTCACTGGCCGTGTGGTTGGGTTTGTGAGGGAACATCTCACCCATCCTACATAGGGCATCCTTAAGCTGGTATAAGTGGCACTGGAGAGCTCACCGGTACACTCCTTTTAGATAGGCTGGATTACCCTAGCAATTGAGATCCTGGACTATTATGTAGATCATATTTTGACGGACACCTCTGGTAGCACTGCACCATCTCTAAACTTATCGTGATAGGGCGCACTAAATCTACTAAACTAACAACACATGTTCAGGGACCGTCCCAACATAGCTTCTCGAATGAGTAGTCCACCCATTCTTTCGAAGACTGTGTCCCACCCACACACCTGGCGCCCTCACCAGATAAACTACATGTAATCCTCCAAGAAATTTCAGACTCTAGAGGTGCAATTGAACATCGCATTGGTGCTCTGTCTGCTGATTTTTGGACCCTGTATAATGACCACCGTAAACTTTAGGAGAAAGGTTCAGCAGCTGAAACCACACTGTCTGCGTTGGCCCTGGTGCAGACCTCCCATTCTGCTGCTATCTCTGAACTCCAGAAGCAGCTCACCATCCTCAGTGACAGGGCCGAAGATGCAGAGGGACGCGCACGTTGCAATAATGTGCACATTATAGGTGTGCCGCAGGGAGTGAAGGGCTCCAACCCAGCGCAGTTCTTTGAACTCTGGCTCCAGACGTCAGTGCCCCCAAAGGGACTTTCCATGCTGTTCACTGTGGAACATGTACATTGTGTACTAACTAGAGGTCCTCCCCACCTCTGGCACACCGTTGCGCCCCATGGATGAGCGTATTCTCAATTTCAGAGACCCAGATACTCTCCTTCAGAGGGCTAGAGAGAAAGCCCTCGTAATGATGGGCAATGCTACAGTATCTTTTTTCCCGGAATATTCCTTGGAGGTACAGAGAAAACGTGCTTCTGTTATGGCAGTCAAAAAAACAGTAGTTGTATGCAGAAGGCTTCACCTATGCTCTGCTGTATCCAGCACGATTTGAAGGTGATACAGCACGATTTGAACGTGACGCATAACCAGAAATCCATATTCTTCGATTCCCCAAGTGCTGCATGGGAATGGTTGGAACAAAATTGTCCCAATATGAAACAACCTCCTCCTCCCGACCGTCCTCCAAGGAAGCAACAAATGCCTTCTCGCCGGTTTACCCATGGATGCTGCGTGGGTCAGCCTATGTAGCAGGTCTGTCTCCTCAGCAGGCCCTGGTGGGCGGACGAGCCATCCTAGCGACAATGTCCTCACTAAGTTCACAGCACCGGGGACCATCTTCCAACTCCTCAGTTGGTGCCAGCTCTGACTCTAACTCCAATATTGGCATGATGCTATTTTAAACTATAACACCTCAAACAGCTGATTTATTGACTTGAATTATGTCATAGATACTGTCTGCACTCGTGTTACCACTGCCACATTTGGCAGACAGCTCAAATGAGTATTCCAGCTTCTCCCCCCCCCCTTTTTTTTGTCTTCCTATCTCCCCCATTCAACCCCTCTCCGCCCCTTTTCCCATGTCGACTACATTACAACACTATAAAATAATCACTTGGAATGGGTGGTGAACTCTGCTCCACTTGCGGAGGTTGCAGAGTTTTTCCCACTCCGCGTTCCACTTAGAGCACGGAGTTCCCAAAAACTCTGCGTACCGTGGCGAAGTGGTATTTGTTCCTCTCTCGCGCTCACCAGTGTTGAGTTGGCAAGCGAGGAAAATCTTATTCCAGACCACCTCCCTGCAAGATTTTTGTGTTGAGGAAGCTGCAACTGAAGTTTGAAGCCAAACACCTGGTGCTAAAAGTCAGCACGAACAGTGCGACCTAATGCACTCCGCCGCTTGTGGAACTCCGCATAGTGCAGCAGAGATTTTTGGTCACTCTGCAGACTCACGGGAACTCCGCCCAGACCTAATCAATACACAAAAGGCATAGAATCCTGGTGCAGCTACATCACCGAGAGGTGAATATAATTTGTTTACAAGAAACTCACCTCACTGCCCCTAAAGCCACAAAACTGTGTACCAAATGGACGGGTCAAATATTCGCTACTACATATTCTGGGTTCTCCTGCTGTGCAGCTGTGCAGTTGCGTTCCGGGGTTCCTTTGAGGCACAGAACGTTAGAACTGATGTGCATGGGTGATTATATCTTTATCCGGGGGTCCTTGAATGGCGAATTGTTAGTTCTAGGCAGTGTCTATGCTCCCAATGCTGATCAAGACCTTTTCTTCCAACGTATATCCTCCATTCTTGCGGAATGGTCACCTCTTCCCTGGGTGATAGGAGGAGATTTTAATGCAGTCTTGAATGTCGACCTTGACCGCTCTCACCTCCCATTTGCCACACATGGGAGCCATCAAAGAAGCGAAATCCTTGGGGAATCGGGTGTCTAGATAGTCCTTACTTGATGTTTGGAGGAAACACAATGGGGGCATGCGTGTATATCTCTCCCACCTCCCCCCACACACACATAGCCTACATACACAATTAGATTGTATCTTATGTACATCACACATGGTTGGGAAATCCACTAGGTCAACCTATCTGGGAAAGACCTTTGTCAAACCATAATCCACTAGAGGTCATTCTGACATGGGGTAGGGTCCCAATGCCTATTCCAACATGGTGAATGCAGCCCACTCTACTTGAAGATGCAGTATTCCATGACACCCTTGGTACCGCGATCAATACATACTTAGCAGACAATGAAGGGACGGCTCCACACTACTTGTTAAGTGGAAATCTTTAAAAATAGTGATAAGGGGAGCATCCATAGCTACCGTAACAGGTGGTTGACACTGTTCTCCAAGAATTGCAAAGTACGGAAATGCTGTTGGGGGCACCTTGAACATAAAACAGCACATGGCCCTGCACCTTTGAAAGACCTCCAGAACACCAGAATACACCATGCAGAGTTATTCGAGAGGTGAGAACCATCAATCATAAATTATATTTACAGAGGATGCAGTCTGATGGTGACGGGGTAGCTACATTACTAGTTAACATGATATGTCCACCAATTTCTCCCACTAAGACACTGAAAATTACATCACCTTCTGGGGCTCCATGCACCGCTCATGTAGATGTCAATGAGGCTTTCCGCTTCTACTACACTGAGCTCTATCAACCCCGACCCACCCCATCAGTCGCGGCTAGAGACACCTTTCTGCATAACCTGAGACTTCCACAGATTACACTAACTGTGCAAGAATCATTAGGACCCCCCCTTTCTCCAGGGGAAATATGTTCTGTCATAAAGCAGATGGTGCCAATAAAACGCCAGGCATTGATGGCTTGCCTGTCAAATTCTACTCTACCTTTTGCCTCCCGACTGGCCCAGAGGTTTGAGAAATTATACAATGCATCCCTGGAAGCAGGTACATTACCTCCGACCACCAAACACGCCCTGGTCACTTCACTGCTTAAGCCTGGCCGGGCCCCAGTAGAGCTATCCTCATATAGGACACTCTCTTAACTACTGAATTCAAATTTCTTAGTAAAGTGTTGGCACACAGACTGCTGCCCCTGCTACTGGGCCTGATCCACATAGATCAATGCGGATTTGTCCCCCATCAGAGCACATCACTTAACATTAGACCCTTAAATCAGGTGATGGATACTGCACATGATGACATCGCAGAAGTCGGCTGCCTATCACTGGACCTCCAGCAGGCCTTTGATTCCCTAGATTGGTAGTATATGTTCACATTTCTTCAGCTCTTTAATATACCCCACACCATTATTAAGTGGGTTAAATTATTGTATGCTACACCTACGGCAAGGGCTAAAATGGGTGCACATATTTCCATGGAATATACATTAGGTAGGAGTACGAGACAGGGATGCCCATTGTCTCCGTTGTTGTTCGTACTGGCAATGGAGCCACTTGCACAAAAACTTCAGTAAGAAGCAACGCATTGGTGTATCCTGCAAGGCCCACAGGCCCATGAAATCTCCTTGTACACAGATGACATGCTTGTCTATACCCATTACCTCAGTATGGATTTTGTGCTGATTGCCACAGTCCTGCAATCATTTGAGGCCTTATCTGGCCTCACGATCAACCATGCAAAGTCCTATGCCTTCTACTTTCAGGGCACCATCCGGCAGGACATAGTCCATATGGGTACATGGACTATACCTGCCTCATGACTCGCATTCCACTATTTAGGCACCCAAGTCTATAGGTCCCCTATGGATCTTTTAGACGGGAACCTAATTAAGGCCATTTCAGCACTGAAGGCACAAGTGACTTATTGGGTCACACTACTCCTGTCAGTAACAGACCGATTAACCCTTCCCGAGATGGTCATGTTGCCCAGACTACTTCCCTTTTTTGCCAACCTGCTGGTACTCATCCCATGGAGGTTTTTTAAAACCCTGAACTCCCTCCTTGTTGACCTAATATGGAAAATTGGTAAATACCGGGTTTGTCTCCAAAAATTGTAAGTACCAACGGACGGTGGAGGACTGGGAGCCACAGACTTCCGATCTTATTGCTTTGTGGCTCAGTCACAGTGGCTCTCCCACTGGCTTACTGGGGCTACACCTACAGGAAATAGGCTACTCACAATCTATGTTGAATGCTGGTCGGTTACATAATCCAGTGCTGATGGGAGTGACACGTCCCCCTACACTTCCTCTACTCCTGAGCAGTGCTCTACTATATTGGAGAGCTGCGCTCTGTACCACACACAGCATCTTACCTTGTGCCCCGAATGTCCCTCTGTGTGGTCTGCCTACTCCATTGGGCAGGCTCACACTTGCAAGATTGGCACCCTGGGAGGTGGATTGTGTAACCACGGTTGGTATATTTTTGAGGATGGCTGGATATTGTCCCATCAAGACTTCATACAACTACATGACTTACCAGGGACTTTATTTATTACATATGCCCACATTTTACAGTATAGTCGTACATGTTGGTCACCAACGGGTTCTGAACCAAGCACACGCCTTTGTTCAGGCAGTTCACGAAATGGGGACTGGCAGACACTTAGTCAAATGGCTTTATAAATGACTACGCTCCCATTTACATCTCACTTACATTATTGAGGGCCCAATGGGAGACTGACCTTGGCCATGTACTCCATGAAAAGGAATGGAGCTTTCTGCTGGAGTAGCCCAGCTTAATACCCCGCAATATGCGGTTCAAATTAATTAAGTTTTCATTATTCCACAGGGCTTACCTCACACCCTCAAAATTACAAAGGATCTTCCCACTACTCACTTCCCTCTGTCTGCGCTGCCGCACAGAAGATGCACATTTACTGCATATGCTATTGTCATGCCCCACACTACACCCTTATTTGGGGGGAAATTAGGGAAACTCTAGTATTCCTAACAGGACAACTGCAATGGGACACAGTGGGACATTGCATATTGGGACTGTACACTAGACCCAAAACATTATAAACAGAAACACATTTTGTGGACCAAACACTCCTGCTAGCCAAACAGCAGATCACATGCCACTGGAAGTCCTCCACTGCACCTCGTGTGACTAGCTGGTGTGAAGAATCCTGGAAATGGGGTTCTGCCAAGAGCTCCTCGCTGTATAGTGAACAATTCAGAGGACTACATAAGTGACCTATAGCTATGGCGTGGGATATTAAGTTTGAATTACCTAAGGCACAGGGAGAAGATAATGATTAAATCTGTGCATGAGGAGAGTGATCAAATATGTGGGGATTCCCATTACTGACATCCCCCATCTCCCTTAATAGTTTAAGCAATGTCACCATGAGTTAAGCTTTCATCTAACAGTTTTGTCCGTGGTTGCCTCCTTGTTTCTTTTTGCCAATAATTGTGCACTTGTACTACACCGCATGGTACAGCAGACCTGTTTGGAGGTGGGGAACAGTTCTGTGGTATGGGCATGCACTATTTCAATATGTATTACCATCTACATTGTTTAGGTTAGCAATTTCTGGAACTACATACCTTTTCTGTTATGTGACAGACACACCAGGGAGGGGTTAACTGTCTCCTTAATGTGACCAGTACACAATGTTATATTTATGGAATTGAATTATACTGCTTTACATGTATTATCCCTGTTTTCTTACAAATTAAATAAACTACATTTTAAGAAACAAAAATTACAATTTCTTCTAGAGCCTGGATTTACTCGTTAGTTCCTAAACTGAGGAAGTTGGCATGTTTTTTAAAACAAAAATAATCCAGCGCTGAAGCTTGATTTGCCCTCCTTGCACCTCCACCTACCACCTCCTACACTCTCTCCAAACAGTGACAGTACCTACAACTATTCCCCCTCAAAGACTCATTTCTCTGCAAAGCATAAATCGTATTTTAACTGTAGTCCCCTCAATTTAATTATCTCTTGGAGACTTTCGAGATATTTCCAAATTGAATTAGTCTCCGCCTCATTCTTTTACTGCTAATGAAATTTCTTTGGAACAAAGTTTATTACCGCTTATGGCTACCAAACTATATTCCCCTTTGATTTCCCTTGGAAATTTGAGAGAGAAATCTAAAGTTGAATTGCAATGTAAAGCAGACATAGACTGTGTATTGTTGGCCTGGCCAATCTGTGGGTTCATATCTGGATGCGTTTATCAGTTGCTAGTACAACTCAAACACAATTTTTCTTTTATAATAGATTATTTCCCCCTCCACAGTCTATACGTACAATTTATTTGAAAGTCTGATTATTGCCGGAAAAGCTTCAAGATACTTGTTACTAACTGGCACATGATTTTTCTTACCATAGAATTAAAATAGTTTTGGTCTCGAATCTGGTGACAATTTAATAAAATATTAAATACTGATGTTCCTCTAGCTCTTTTAATATATTAATAGGTAGTTTATTGAAGTATTGGTACTTGGTTCCTCCTACGTGCAAAATTGTTGATCTTTTTATGGCAATCTCTGCTCTACAGATTATTGCGATTTGGAAACCCCAGCATGCATTGTCTTTTTTTGCTTTTTGGAGCCCATCTTTTTAACCAGAAAGTGAATATATTGTCATTATTTTCTTTAAAACTTGCTGTGAAAAGAAATCTGATATGGCCTCCTTTGATTTCTTATCTTTCCAAGTCCAATTCTTACATATTTCAAAAATCAGTGGGTACTCAATGTTTTGGCATTAGAAATATTCGTAAACGTTAGGTGTATAATAATAAAATAATAATTCAATAAAATAATCTTATTAGCTATCATTTCGATATGTATAAAATATTGTATGCCTCCTATAAATGTTTATGAAAACCTCCCTTGTTATTCATAATTATTTTATAACATTTTCACTAATATTAAATAAGAATAGGGACAGGAGGGATGTCCAAAGGCCCTTATCTCCTTAAGAGTCCATGGCTTCTGAAAGTAGATTGTGTCCATGATGACTGGTTCTAGACCCCGCAGTCTCTTGCACAGGCCTGCTAATCCAAGCTTCCCGCAGCTTGGGGCTTCGAGCGTCATTGCCCGAGGCCCCAAGTGACTGCTACAGTGAGGTCAGGACTTAAGAGCAAATGAGGGTAGGGGGTTAGGTTGCGTCCAAGCTTCTCCTGTGAGAGCTTGTCCTTGCCAACAGGCAGAAGCGATATATAGCGGCCTTTATGTGTCTGTACTGTCCCATTTCAAGCACGAAAGCTCTGCTAATAGGTACCCTGTTAAAAGTGCAGTGGTCCTGGTGAGACGATGACGCGTCTTGTTTAAATAATAGAAGTTCTGCTGGGAAGTGGTGGTCTTCTCGCTGATGACACTTCCATTAAACGCGGAGCAATCCTGCCAAGGGGTGGGGCTCCTATCCCATTCAGAATTCAGAATAATAGCTATTAATATTGGGTATTCATAGGACGACTATAGACACTTCTCAGCAATACAAAGTGCCGCACGGTATCTACAGTGACTGGGCTATCCGCCATGTGAAACGCTGCACGTGGGGCCTGCCTTGAACAGGGCCGGCCCTAGGACTGTTGAGGCCCCGGACAAAAAGGGAAAATGTGAGGCACCTCTAATCTTCATGTGACATCACTAGAAGTGACTTTACAGAAAATTAGAACACAGAACCATTAGTCGTCTTTGGCATCGCTGAAGTGACCTAGTCCTTTCATTTGTATCTTGTACTCCTGCATTTGATGGAAAAATGAAAAAGCAATTTCCAGAATGCAATTAAATAACTAGAGGATGAGTTACTTAGGTCTGGTTTAGAGATGCAACTTGAGACCTTCTCTGGTGGAAGTCTGTGCTAGTGAAAGTTACAGTTTCCATATAAATGCCAGTTACTGTGACGGAATAATACAGGGAGTGCAGAATTATTAGGCAAGTTGTATTTTTGAGGATTAATTTTATTATTGAACAACAACCATGTTCTCAATGAACCCAAAAAACTCATTAATATCAAAGCTGAATATTTTTGGAAGTAGTTTTTAGTTTGTTTTTAGTTTTAGCTATGTTAGGGGGATATCTGTGTGTGCAGGTGACTATTACTGTGCATAATTATTAGGCAACTTAACAAAAAATAATATATACCCATTTCAATTATTTATTATTACCAGTGAAACCAATATAACATCTCAACATTCACAAATATACATTTCTGACATTCAAAAACAAAACAAAAACAAATCAGTGACCAATATAGCCACCTTTCTTTGCAAGGACACTCAAAAGCCTGCCACCCATGGATTCTGTCAGTGTTTTGATCTGTTCACCATCAACATTGCGTGCAGCAGCAACCACAGCCTCCCAGACACTGTTCAGAGAGGTGTACTGTTTTCCCTCCTTGTAAATCTCACATTTGATGATGGACCACAGGTTCTCAATGGGGTTCAGATCAGGTGAACAAGGAGGCCATGTCATTAGATTTCCTTCTTTTATACCCTTTCTTGCCAGCCACGCTGTGGAGTACTTGGACGCGTGTGATGGAGCATTGTCCTGCATGAAAATCATGTTTTTCTTGAAGGATGCAGACTTCTTCCTGTACCACTGCTTGAAGAAGGTGTCTTCCAGGAACTGGCAGTAGGACTGGGAGTTGAGCTTGACTCCATCCTCAACCCGAAAAGGCCCCACAAGCTCATCTTTGATGATACCAGCCCAAACCAGTACTCCACCTCCACCTTGCTGGCGTCTGAGTCGGACTGGAGCTCTCTGCCCTTTACCAATCCAGCCACGGGCCCATCCATCTGGCCCATCAAGACTCACTCTCATTTCATCAGTCCATAAAACCTTAGAAAAATCAGTCTTGAGATATTTCTTGGCCCAGTCTTGACGTTTCAGCTTGTGTGTCTTGTTCAGTGGTGGTCGTCTTTCAGCCTTTCTTACCTTGGCCATGTCTCTGAGTATTGCACACCTTGTGCTTTTGGGCACTCCAGTGATGTTGCAGCTCTGAAATATGGCCAAACTGGTGGTAAGTGGCATCGTGGCAGCTGCACGCTTGACTTTTCTCAGTTCATGGGCAGTTATTTTGCGCCTTGGTTTTTCCACACGCTTCTTGCGACCCTGTTGACTATTTTGAATGAAACGCTTGATTGTTCGATGATCACGCTTCAGAAGCTTTGCAATTTTAAGAGTGCTGCATCCCTCTGCAAGATATCTCACTATTTTTGACTTTTCTGAGCCTGTCAAGTCCTTCTTTTGACCCATTTTGCCAAAGGAAAGGAAGTTGCCTAATAATTATGCACACCTGATATAGGGTGTTGATGTCATTAGACCACACCCCTTCTCATTACAGAGATGCACATCACCTAATATGCTTAATTGGTAGTAGGCTTTCGAGCCTATACAGCTTGGAGTAAGACAACATGCATAAAGAGGATGATGTGGTCAAAATACTCATTTGCCTAATAATTCTGCACTCCCTGTAGAAGGTTTGATGCGTTTTGTTTTGAAACCATCAATGAAGCAAGTGAGAATAAGGCAATGGACAGCTTTGGTGTGAGCATGTTCACACAAGTGTGTGTGTTTGTTGCAGCAGTTTACCAGTGCAGTTTATTCCTGTCGCTGCTTTAAAATGAGAGTTTAGACCTTTTTGTATCATCTGGACAGAGAAACAATATCAGCAATTAAGTTTTGCTTCAAGACTACTGCTGAACAGCTAATTTTCATAGCCAGAACAGGAAATTGACTCCTTACTCTTCTCCGAAAAATTGGTTTTATACCCTTGGAGTCATTAAGATGTTCTTGCATGGCATTGCTATAAGGATGTTACTAAAGAGCTCTTATTTTGGTGGTGAAGTAAAGGGGGGCGATTGATGTGATGGACCTGATATAGGGAACACATTATGGGTGCATCAGCAAGAGGGATTTAAACTCGGGAGTCAGACTTTATTTATAGATGCTTTGCACAGAGCTGCACTGGCTTGCAGATGTCACAAACGGATGTTTCCCTGCAGCTTCTTAAAGAAGGCACTGATGATTCACTATTACACAGTTTATTTTGGGCACCGTGCCTGTTGCTGCAAACAAAATATACATCTCAAGCACATCTCATGGCACTATGAGGCTTGTTCAAAAGCTTTATGCTTAAAACAAAACATACTAAAATTTACAGTCACTAGTGTTGCATTCAAGTAGCAGTTGGTTATTGTAGGAAGCTGGCTCTGTGTATATGGTATAACAAAATGAGGTATAGTGTACACAGAGTCCAGGGGTTCCCCAGAGCCTTTACAATGGCTAAAGTAGATAATCCTAATGCTCTCTTTTGTGTTAGTGTGATCGAGCAGTTAGGCTTATCAGAGGGTAGTGCAAAACATTTGTTGTACACACACAGTCAAGAAATGAGGCACACACTCAATGACTAACTCCAGGTCAATTGTTTTTATATAGCAAATATATATTTTGTTACTTTATTACTAGAACCAGAAGAACTTTGTTGCAGGTAAGTACAGCAGTTGGAAACAGGTATCAAGTATAGGTATCAAATGTACTTTGTTTGGGTTTTGCAGCTAAAGCAATTTACAAGTAAGTAACCCTTTTCTATTTCAAAAGTTGACTGCAATTTTTCACAAAAGTCAATAGAGTCCTCGGGGCGGGGGGGGGGGTGTTAGCACAGAAAACAAGTAAGCACACAACTTAGATTCCAGTCTTCTGGGGTTAGGATGTTCACAGGTCAAAGTTTAGGCTAACCCCAAAAGTACACCACCAGCAACACAGGGCCCGCTGGATGTAGAGGTCAAAGTTGGCGTCTGGTTTACAATGGAATCCTATGAGGACTGGGGGGACTTAGTAGAAAAGAGATTACAGGTAAGTACCCGTGGTTTTGGGACACAGGCCTGAGGGGTTTAGGTCAGCACAGGGTGAGCACAAGATCACACCGAACACACAACCTCATCAACTCAGGGGGTGCCAGGTGCAGGGTGCAAACACAGAGCTGGGTGCCCAATCCTTTTCAATGGGGGAAACTCCGAGGGGGGGGGTCACAAAAGATGCTGCAGGCTGGGTCAAGGGGGTCAGTTCTGGGAAACCAAAGGCTGGACAGGCAGAAGAGGCCCCCGCTGGACGGTGCTGGACAATTGGTCGGATTCTCCAAGGCTAGGGGGCTGGGGGAGAAGGGGTCGCCTTGGGCATCAGGAATCTTCTTCGGACCCGGTCGCAGTCTGGGGCTCTTACAGATTCAGGCTGCTGGCGTCGTCATGTTGGCCAGGAGTGGGTCAACCCAGGATGGACTCTGGGGTCGGAATCGCCTAGGTACCTTCTCTGGACTAGTGGGCCACCTAGACTTGGTTTGTGGGCGTCGGGTGCAGTGTGGGCAGGGCTTGTGGATCCGGGACGGTTCTGGAGTCCTTTTGGAGGTCTCTTCTGAACAGGGCCGCTGTCCTGTGGAGGTCTTGGTCATCTGCTGAGCAGGCAGTCCTCTGGGTTGTTTGGAGAGGTTGCTGGTCCTGCAGGATGCGTCGCCATTTTTGGATTTGGAGCATGTCTTTAAAGCTGCAGACAGGCAGGTAGGGCTGGGGCTAAGTCAGTTGTCGTCTGGAGTCTTCTCTGCTGGGGTCGGCTTAGCAGTCCTTCTTCTTTTTTCTTCTTCTAGCGGTTCCCAGGAATCTGGTGAGTGGGGCTTAGGGGATCCCCTGAAAACTAGATTTAGGGGCGTTAGAGGGGTCAGAGGGCAGTAGCCAATGACTACTGTCCCTGAGGGTGGCTACACCCTTCCTATGCCTGCTCCCTTTGGGGAGAGGAGCACATCCCTAACCCTATTGGTCCCTACCCTCCAAAACAAGATGGAGGATTCTGCAGGAAGGGTGTCTCTTCAGCTCTGGACACCTTAGGTGTGGTCCTAGCTGCAGTGGTCACTCCTTCCTTTTTTATCTAATTTTCCCCCAGGACATGCTGACAAAAGTGGGGCTTGGTCCAGGTGGGTGAAGGAGAGGGGGCATCTCTACTAGCTGGAATGCCATGGGGCACTGTAACAGGAGGCTTGAGCCTTTGAAGCTTACTGCCAAGTGTTATAGGTCCTGCAGGGGGAGGTGTGAAGCACCTTCACCCAGAGCAGGCTTTTTCTGATCTCAGAAAGCACGACGGCTCTCACCCCATGGGCTCAGAGACGTATCTGTTAGTGGCACGCTGCTACAGACTGGTCAGTCCTGCACTAAAGGGTTGAATAAAATACAGAGGACATCTCTAAGATGCCCTCTGTGTGCATTTTACAATAAATCCAACACTGGCATCAGTGTGGATTTATTGTGCTGAGAAGTTTGATACCAAACTTCCCAGTCTTCAGTGGAGCCATCATGGAACTGTAGAGTTCGTATTGACCAACTCCCTGCCCATGTACTCAATATGGCCACACTACACTTACAATGTCTAAGAATGGACTTGAACACTGTAGGGGCATATTGCTCATGCAGCTATGCTCTCACCTGTGGTATACTGCACCCTGCCTTAGGGCTGTAAAGCATGCTAGAGGGGTGACTTACCTATGCCACAGGCAGTGGTTTGTGGGTATGGCACCCTGAAAGGGATGCCATGCTGACTTTACCTTTTTCTCCCCACCAGCACACACAATCTGCAATGGCATTGAGCATGTGTTTAGTGACGGGTCCCTTAGGGTGGCACAGTACATGCTGCAGCCCTTAGGGACCCTCCCTGGTCACAAAGCCCTCGCTACCTCTGGTAGCGTTTACAAGGGACTTAGCTGTGTGCCAGGGGTGTGCCAACTGTGGAAACATTGGTCCAGTTTTGTAAAAGAATACAGGTGCTGGGGCCTGGTTAGCAGGATCTCAGCACACTGTCAAGTCAGCATCAATATCGGGCAAAAAGCAAGGGGTGGTAACCATGCCAAAAGAGGCACTTTCCTACAGATATCACTCAAAATATCATATGAATAATGTAGAGATGTCACACATATATTCTATAATCCATCAACTGTGGCAGCTGGCTTATATTTATAGTGGTGGGGCAAGGGCTTTAATAATAAAAATGATAAAAATGGCCCTTACTTCATTGCATCCTCCTCTCACTTCCTTGTCTCATCTCTCCTCTAAGCTCCAGCGCGCTACACAGGAAACTGCACCACCCAGTCCTGACACTGCTGTCATGCTGTTAAACAGCATAAGAGAAATGTCAGGATTGGAGGGAGCGGCCTCACTCAGCTCTCTTAAGAGCACTGGAGGCCTGTGCTTTCTCTAACCCAGCTGTCTTAAGACAGCTGGATTAGAGAAGTTTAAAGTGTGCATGTCAGGCTGGCCATCGCCAGACAGCCAGTCAAAGCGATATGTGCACTTTAAACATAGTGCCCAGCTCCATGCTGCCACTCAGCAGCAATTGCCCGCACCGTCCTGATTGTCGGTTCAGGATGGGGTGCTGAAAAAAAAAAATGGTAATAAATTAAACTTTATTACCATTTTATTTTACAGCTCTGTGGGCATTTTTTTAAGCAGGGTGACACTCCACTGCTCTTGTGGAGGGGCCACTTCTGTTCATCAATTAGTCTTTCATCATTCAGTCAGTCTGTCCATTCATCTGTATGCCCAGCTATTTCCAAACCTATCCAGCTATCTCCAAACCTATCCATCATCCATCCATCAACTTCCTCATCAATCCCTCCACCCTTTCACTCATCCATCCACCCTTTTGCTCAGCCATCCATCCATCCATCCACACTTTCACTCCATCACCCATCTTTCACTCGCCCATTCATTTACAGTTTCTTCCATTCAGCCATCCTTTCACTTACTTATCCATTCTCCCATTCACTCATTCTTCCATTTATTCACCTTTTCACTCATCCAGCCATCCTTTCTTCCATCTCTCTACCCTTGCTTTCACTCTTCTATCCATACCTTCCACCCATTCATCCTGTCAGTCATCCATCCATCCTACCTTTCACTTCTCTATCAACCCTTTCACTCGGCCACCCATCCTTTCACTAATCCATCCACTCTTCCATCCATTGACCCTTTTACTCAACCATCCTTCAATTCATCCGTCCTTTCTCTCATCATTCATCCACCCTTTCACTCATCCATCTATCCATTCACTGTTTCACACAACCATCCACCCTACCTTTCACTCGTCCATTTATTCTTTCACTCATCCATCATTACATCCACCCTTTCCCTCACCTGTCCATCCGTTCACCCTTTCCCTCACCTGTCCATCCGTTCACCCTTTCACTCATTCATTCATCGGTCCAGCCATTCATCCATCATTTCACCCATCCAGCCATCCTTTTACTCCGGCCCTCCTTCCACTCTTTCTCTCCACCCATCTATGCATCCAATCTGCCTGTTATCCAGCCTTTCAATCAGCCATCCATTCTTTCACACATCCTTCCACCAATCCATTCATCTGTCCATCCATTTATTTTTTTACTCGTCTATCCATCCATTCACTCATCCATCCTTTCTCTCAACATTTAGTCATTCACCCTATCACCCATCCATCCACACCACTCACCCACACCCTCCCCGCTCCTTTCATGTTAATTATTAGCCTTTGTGAGTTGCTGACAGAAGAGGCCTATCAAGAACTCTACACCTACTGTAGTTTCTAAAGTTGGTTGGGAGGGGATAGGAATAAAACATAGGCAACCTGAAAACTTGGAAGTCATGCTGATAATCAATGCCAGGGCGTGAGGCGACTGTAAAATGGCGTTGAGTTTCCTTTTGTTGCTGTTTAACATACCGCAAAATCGACACAAGGACTTTGCAACGCTTTAGAAAAGTACCAATTACATTACAAAAGGTAATATTTTTTTGTAGACATGGGGAGATTTAACTGATTTGGGCAGAATCACAGGATTTAGAACTGGCGCCAGGACATGTACCTGGTTCCCCAGGTCCATTAAAGGACTGTGTGCTGCGAGGCCCAGGGGAGGGAGTTTCGTGCCCTGGGCTTCAAATCCATAGGGTAGCACCACAAAGCCAAGGAGGACAGGTCAACTATGCCTTTGACCTCACAGCCCAAGATAAGGGCTGCAAGGCCCAGGGAAGGGGGCCCTAGTCCTGGACCTTGTAGCCTGATCCAGCCCTGCTTGGCCTGTGAAGGGTTACAGTAATCATGTTTAAATAGTTAAAGTGGCAACCCAAAACAGAAATGGTAGACAAAGCTTCACACCAGTTTTTTAAGGGAGGCACTTTCCTGTGAGCAAGCGCAACTTTTGACTGTTGGGTCCTGCCCACTTCCCCAATCACTGTTTCCTTTCCCCTCACCCCTGTACCCTCAGCAATGCCACCATGCCATTGGACCAACGAGGTGAAATCAACTCTCTTAAAAAAAAAAAAACATTTGTGATTGGATGAGGGAGGGGGCTCTCGGGAAGCGTGTGGACTAATAGATGGTGTGTTCTTTCACTAGGAAGTGGGGTCCCTTCCACCAACAGTAGCATCTAAAAGGTAGTTCGGCAGGGAAGAAGTACCTTTACTGGAAAGCAGGCAGGGGTTCAATCAATCAATCAATCAAGGGGGTCTTGTAGAGCGTGGCTTGTCACCCTGGGGGATCTCTAGGAGCTAGTGGGATGCTGCGAGCCTCGTTCGGCAGGCGATGGCAGTCGAAGAGCCAAGTCTTCAGCTGCTTTCTGAAGTCCTTCAGCGAAGGGGGGGGGGGGTGCGCAGGTGGAGGGGTAAAGTTTTTCAGGATTTGACGGTGAGATGGGAGAATGAGCGACCTCCGAAGCGGTTGTGATGGATGAGGACGTGGTCCTGGGCGAGGGTGGCTGACACAGTTCTCTGGATGGTCGGTGGAATGTAAGGCAGTTGTTGAGGTAGGTGGGTCCAGAGTTGTAGAGGACTTTGTAGGTGTGCGTCAGGAGCTTGAAGAGGCATCTTTGCTGGACAGGGAGCCAGTGGAGAGCTCTGAGGTGGGGAGTGGTGCTGGTTCTTCTGGGCATGTCGAGGATGAGTCTTGTCGCAGAGTTCTCGATGGTTTGGAGGCAGTTCAGGAGCTGTTTGGTGGTTCTGGCATAGAGTGCGTTGCCGTAGTTGAGTCGGCAGTAGATGAGGTCCTGGGTGACTGTCCCATCTTCTGCCTACTCGACTACGGCAGGAGATGGGACATCCATCAGAAGATTTTGCGGAGGATGTGGAAGCAGGCAAAGGAGACAGCGTTAATCTGTTGCTTCATGGTCAGTTGAGTGTCCAGGATAATTCCGTGGATGGTGGGAGTGGGAGGGGGTTCGAGGGAAGCAGGCCACCACGTGTCATCCCAGGGGGAGGGCTTGTTCCCGAAGATGAGGACCTCAGTTTTGTCTGAGTTGAGCTTGAGGCAGTCCTCATCTGGATGGCGATGTCGGTCATGGTGTTTTTGGAAGTTGGTTAGTGTGGTGGCGGAGTCGTCTGCGAGGGATAGAATGAGCTCTGTGTCGTCAGCATAGGAGATGATGTTGAGTCCATGGGCGTGTACAATGTCTGCCAGTGGTGTCATGTAGGTGTTGAAGAGAGTCAGGCTGAGGGAGGAGCCCTGGGGAACTCCACAGATGATGTCTTTGGAGACGAAGAAGAAGGGTGGTAGGTGGGCCCTGTGTTCAGCTGGAGAGGGAGGAGGAGATCCAGTTGAGTGTGTTGTCTTGGATGCCAATGCGTTGGAGTCTGGTGATGAGAGTATGGTGGGAGACTGTGTCAAAGGCTGCTGATACGTTGAGGAGGATGAGGCCAGCTGTTCCACCCAGGCCGAGGAGGCTTTTGCTGTCATCGGTTGCTAAGATCAGGACGGTCCCGGTGCTGTGATTAGGCCAGAAGCTGGACTGGGATGGGTTGAGCAGTTTGTTGCCTTAGAGGTAGTCCGTGAGCGGGTGGTTGATTGCCTTTTCCAAAACTTTGGTGAAGAATGGGAGGTATGAGATGGGGTGGTAATTTTTGAGTTTGACCTTGGCATGTTTCCAGGTGTCTGGTATGGCAGCTGTGGAGATGGAGGTGTTGAGGACTTCTGTAGGGGAGACTCTAATTACTTGTCTTCCTACGTTGTAGAAGTGGCGAGGGCAGGGGTCCTGGGGGGATCCAGAGTGGATGGAGGTCATGATAGAGATGGTATCTTCACCGGAGAGCTTCTTCCATTTGGTGAACTGGCGGGGAGATTTGGGTGCGGAGGAGGTATAGATCGATGGAATGTGGGTTGACGTTGCTGTAGATGTCGGTGATCTTGTGATGAAAGTAGAACAATAGCAGAGGGCTTGGGAGGGGTGGATTGTGTAATCTGTGCCAGAGGGTCAGGAGAATTCTCTGATGATGTTGAAGAGTTCTTTGGCGTGGTTGGTGCTTGCCTCGATGCAGTTGGTGAGTGCTTCTTTATTGGTCTCCCTGAGCAGTGTGGTAGATGTTTAGGGCAGACCTGAAGAAGCGAGGTTGGTGGAGGTCTTGTTGGAGCACCAGTGTCTTTCTAGTTTCCTGCAGTGACGTTTGAGGGTCAGAAGTTCTTGGGTGAACCATCTGGCTTGCTTGGTGGGTTTGCTGCTAGTGGTGCTCTTAAGGGGGGGGGCTATGGTGTCGGCGACTGAGGAGATTCAGTTGGAGAAGTTTTGTACGTGGAGTTCGAGGGTGTCTGTGGACATGGGTCTTGCTCCTTTTGAAGGCAGCGATCCAGGGGGTTTCTCTGACTTTGCCTCAGTTGTGGCGGGGTAGGGTGGGAGGTCTTGTTGGGGCTTCAGGCTATCCGTCGATGGTGAAGTGGACGATATTGTGGTCAGTCAAGGTTAGCTCGGTGGTGTGGGAGAATTTGGCTCTATCACTGGTGGAGAAGATGGGGTCCAATGTGTGTCCTGTGCTGTGCTTGGGGGTGGTGACCATCTGAGATAGGCCGATGATGCTCATGTTTTCAAGGATTGAGGTGGATTTGGCTTCATCCAGGTCTTCTAGGTGGAAGTTCAGGTCCCCTAGGAAGATGTAGCGATTGGAGTCGATTGCCGAGGCAGGGGAGGCAATGAAGTCTGGGATGGAGTTGCAGAAGCTGTTGTGCGGGCCAGGGGGGGTCTGTAGACGAGGGTTCCTCTGATGTTGGTTTTGGCATCAGGTGTGATCTGGAAGTTGGTGTCTTCGACGGAGAGCTGCCTCCAGTCGGTGGTCTGGGGAGGGAGGAGAGGGTTTGGGTGCGGAGGACGTCGATCGGTGGGCTGGTGGTCGAAGTTGCTGTAGATGTCGGTGATCTTGTGGTGAAAGTAGTCCGATAGTGTGTCGTAGAGGGCTTAGGACGGGTGGATCATGTTTTCTGTCGCAGAGGGGCTAAGAATTCTCTGACGATGCTGAAGAGTTCTTTGGTGTGGTTCGTGCATGCCTCGATGTGGGTGGTGAGTGCTTCCTTTTTTGTCTCCAGAGTCGGCGGTTGTTGGTCAAAGAATGGGAAGGATACAGAATAAGCAAAAGATCCAAATATCTCCCCCTTCCCAGAAGTATTTTAGGTATATGTGTCTTGTTTACCAGTTCTGGTTGGGTTTGCCAATCGTATTAAGCTTCGTGTATTGTGTAACAAGTTATGCTCATGTAACCAAGATAGTTTAAGCCTCTTGACACGAGGCCAAGCCTTCTGACTACTTCTCTTGGGTTGGTATGTGCACTTTTGCAAAGGCAGACAACAGTTCCAACTCCAACAGCTCAGAGCACAGTGTGATTTTGAGGCTCAACAGAGGCCAGATGAGGATCCTGGGTCATAAAACTAAAAGCAAAGTTATACTTTTATGGTAAGCCTCTTACAGAGAAGGGTCTCAAAGAACGCATATTAATAGAAGGTAAAAAATTTAACAAGCACTGACAAAGCCAACGTGTTACACCTATGCAATATGTATTGGCTTTGTCAATGTTTTTTTTACACGTGTTGCACAGCAGCCAGCACGTCGCAGCATTTTCAGTGAGGCTCAGAAATAAATTCAGTGGCTATTGTCTGGAATGGATGATAAAGTGTAGGAAAACCTTGACTGCGGCGCCTAAAATGCTAATATTGCATGAACCACTGTCACTAGTGTGTGTTGCCAGATCAAAACACAGATCCGTGAAGCGAGGGCATTAGACTACTGCACCACCAGACCCCGACATAGTCTCACAACAACCTCCTTTAATAACCATGATAGTGGATCTGCATGCAGGTTTGATGCTGTCTTCTATGTGTAAACTTTAGAAACAAAGGTATCCACCGGAGCACTGGGAAGTTAATCCATGTAGTGAGCTATAACTTCATTAAATAGGACTTGTGAGAGTGCCTGAATTTGTTTCCCTCTGTGGCGTGACAAAAACATTGAACTCACTATAAGGCAGCAAGTAGTGGATTCTCATATTAATTACGTTGTGCAACGATAGTAACAAGAACTTCAACCTTTGCCCTAGAGCAGAGATACCAAATAGCTCTTTATACTGGGCCACATTTATTTTATCAACATTGAATAAATACGGATAGGCCTGTAAAGCCATCGTTTGTGAAATAATATAAAATATTATATAGTCACCAGTGTGTCTGATCTGCATTATACTACACCGATAATATACTTGGAAGGATTATGTTCTGGCGCTTCAGATTAACATGTTAAGTGCAAGGATTCTTCATTTAAAAAAACTCACAAGTCTTTCATTGAAATGGCTGTCTTGCAACATCTGTGGAACCAGCGCATTGACAAGTCATTGTCTTCCTAGTGGTATGTTTCTCTTCTAAAGGCCCACCATTGCTCCCAGAATTTCCAGTTGTTAACACGTTTGATAAATTACACTACCAGTTATATTTCAAGTTTCTGCTGGTGCTCCGGGCAACCATATGAAACTTCTCAGTAGCCTCCGAGCGGCTGTGAGAAAGAATAGGGGCACTGGAGTACATGTGTGGATGTACACTCTGCCTACGCGAGATCTCTTGGCTTTGTCAATTTGTTTTTAGCCATGTTTTACACTGCCGCAGCTGTTTTTTAGCATGGTTAAAAGTATGTAAAAGTGCTATGACGCGGTCAAGGCTGGCCACTTTATGGCGTTTTTTTTATTTTTATTATTTTTTTACTTTCAACCATGCTGCACAGGAGCCATGCAGCTTTTCAACATAGCAAAGAAAACCTCGAGAAGGTAAAACGTAGAGATAATTGGCTTTGTCAAAGTTCTTTTGCCATATTGCACAGCTGTGTGGCTGCTGTGCAGCATGGTTGAAAGTTAAAAAAACTGGGCTATAAAGTGTTGTCGACTGTATCATAGCACTTTTTTTTTCTACTTTTTGCCATGCTGTACAACATAGCTTAAAGAACAAGCATTTGCAATGCACTAGGGTATCGCATTTGTCGGAGTTACAACTGTTCACAGTTGTAAACTCCCAACCGGATTTTCCCTGCATTAAAAGAAAACATTTGCGCGACCGCGTTGTACAGTTCACACAAAGTGCAATTATGATCGTAACCGGCAAAAGTGCAATTAACGAAGCGCTCGACTTCTGCCCAGCGAGATTGCGCTCCGAAAACAGAGAAAAAGTAGTCCACAACCCCAGCGAGCCTCCCATGTTTTCCGTACTTGGTCGCTGTGCTCGAGGAGGGCTAACCACGGAAAAGGCATGACATATGCGTGCCTTCCACTAATCAAAAGAAGCGGATTCTAACAGGCAAGCCAACTTGCCAATGAAAGACACTGACGTGACGTCGACGGGCTCCGAGCCCTTTTCTCATACCTAAAGTGTCTCGCTAGCGATACGCATGCGTGGGCGCATGCGACGCAGGCCCGACCCTAAAAATGGACAAGGCCAATAAATCTCTCATAGGCGAGACCAGCTGGCTTTGCCAGTGTTTTTGGTTTATTTTGCAGTGTTTCTGTTGTTCGAACTCAGTGCAAGGGCATTGGAGTGCTTTACATGATCACCAGTTACAGTACACAAGGACACCTTCATTTTTTTTTTTTTTTATACATACGGAGAGATTAAGGGCCTGATTTAGATTTTGAAGGACGGGCTACTCTGTCACAACGGTGACGGATATCCCGTTCACTGAAATATAAATCCCATAGGAAATAGTGGGATTTATATTTTAGCGGACAGGATATCCGTCACCGTTGTGATGGAGTAACCCTTCCGCCAAAATCTATATCAAGCCCTAAGTGATATGGCCAGAATCACAGAATGTTGAGCTGACGCGCTGGAACTGGAACCTGGTTCCCCAGTTCCAATGACGGCAGCTTTGGCCGCAACTCGAGATCCTCTTCCCTGGCTACAGAATAATAATTTTGCAGCGTACTGTTGCATTAATAGCCCTGTCTGTCAAGGGGGTAATCTGATGTTAATTGGAAGCAGGCTTGGATCAGAAGAATTGTGAAGGTGTTTAACATTGCCTTTGTTCTACACCCCACCCTTTCCTCCATGCTGCTTTCCTAGAAACTGTTGTGAATGGGCAGCAGCATGCTGTAGTGTGCAGATGTGATCTTGACACGTAAGGGTCCAACTGTTTGTCCCATCTCTCTGCCTACAGAGGCTTTAATGTGGACATGACATGCAGGACACATCTTTCTGGTCAGACTATTGTTCGTTTTTTTACCAGATGTCAGCCTTCCTCCTGGAAAAGACAGAGATGGGGTGGTGCCAGGAATAGTTCACTAAAAGCTTTATGTGACAACTGCTTTAGGATGGAAGATGTCTAGGAGAAAAAACATCAAAAGATTTCTGATGTTTTAACAAAAGAAAGAGAGAGAAATAACCAGGATGAGCTCTCTGTCAGAGCAGTACCCCAGTACTTGCAATTTTAGTAAACCAGCCTCTTTTGTTCAGCGGACGCTGCAGTACTGAGGATTCTGCCCATAACCCAATTTTTCTTCTTGTTCTTTTGCAGTGCTGCTTCTTTGTCATTGCAGCTGCCTTTGGCTGGCGGGGGAGGGAACAGCATGTTTTTAAAACATGAACATCAGTTGTTGGTTGTCACTCTCAAACTGTATTCTCAATCAATCAATCAGTAGATTTGTAGAGCGCTTCTTGTCACCCGTGAGACATGAGTCAGTCAGTCGGTCAAAATGATCTTTATTCGGTTAGTAAAACCATAAAGAATACACAACATAAAACAATTAAAAACAAAGGTACATTAAAAACTTTTAATATATAAACATTCCTTGTCAAGATTAGACCATAGAGTGAATTGTGGATACAAATGATGGCGATAAATGCAGCAACATAAAAAGCACATCAAGGGCTAAAACAGCTCTAATAAATACATCAGCGTTGTAAGCATTGGATCCCCAGCGTAAACCTCAGCATTTGTAACAATAGAGAAGATTACAAGATGTTACTTCCCCACCATGTTCCTCAGTCTCACAGCCAAAATACATTTATGAATCTTTCTGCAAATGTAATCCGAAGCAGCTGCAAATAGAGTAAGGCTGGCCGACACCTTCTTCTATTCAATAGCCTGAGCAGTAGAAGTAGAAACTGTTTCCTCGGTGCAACACACAATTTACAAAAAAGGAAAATGTAACGTAGATTGAGTGGAACAGGAGTCTCGAGGACATAATTCAACATATTAGTCACAATATGCGTCACAAGAATAGGAGACCAGAAAGTAGGTCATGTTGAACCTAAACCTAAGTAAACCAAATGTCTGGGACTAGTGATGTAGGGAATAAAGATTAGCCACCATCCCTGTGGTTGCCAGCAGGTGGTAAGCAGCCACCCTTTTCTTTTTCACCCCTTGAAGTTCCCTGTGTCGACCCCAGAGGGAAAGGAATTCGATCTTAAGATAGAGTGGTGACGTCCTGTCGGTTGAGAAAAAACTCTGGTCTCCCTAACAGGGTGAATTGTTCTTTAACGTTCCTCGGCCAAGGGAGCTTGGAAACATAATCTAGATGCAAACAATCAGTGATTACATTGTGATTAAAGAGCTTCTTGTTTGGACCAAATAGAAAGCCACATCATAAGTGGGGCTAATTTGATACGATCCCCCACACATTGCAAGCCCAACTCCATGTTGCAAAGATGAGTGGGCACGCTATTTGGGACAGACAAGAGTCTTCTCTAAAAACACATTCTCACAGACTTGTAAGTATGATGTATCACAATACCCCCCCAAATACCAGCACCATACAACATAACAGAGCAACAAGGTGCTTGGTAGATCATGTCTAGGGGTTTGGTGCCTGGCTACCAGCAAACCTGAAAAGTGCCTCCGCTGTTTGCTTAAATTGGGATTTCCTAACCTTCATTAGGTGCAATCAAACGGAACCCTCAAGTATGTGAAAGTTGGAACTGTTAAAAGCTTATTAATGTTAATAAAATGGTGTCTCAAACTAGAAGAGGATCATCCGCAGACCATAATATGTGACCTTGTTATGATCGTCATTAAGCCCAAGTTAGTCATAATTAAAACATATCTGTCCAACAACTTTTGTAGACCCACACCAGTTCTTGAAAGTAGGATGCAATCATCCTCATTTAACAGAGTGAGAGCTTCCTTTAGTCCAATACTAGGTGTGTCTGTCTCCTCAAGGGATAAGAAATTATCTAGATTATTAATATATAGACAACAAACAAGATGGGCCACAGCACAACTTTGTCTCACCACACGTCTATTTTTGATAGGAGCAGTACATTCACCATTGAGCTCCAAACCTTATGCACCCAGTAACGTATTCATGCAGCTGCACCAAGAAGTTCACCACATGAGTCATACATGTGTGCTGGAAAGGAAAACTTTGAAGGCTGTTTAATAAGTTTTGACAGAATGTATGTGTGTTATGCAAGGGTGGGACAGCAAGTCTAAGTTAAAGGAACACATGTATGAGATGGAAGCACCAAGGAGCGTTTCCTAGGAGGGAGATTCAATGCCCACACACCTGAGGTGCTGGATGAAGAATGCTATTAACAAGGCAGGGCTGTCCTTGCCCAAGAGAAGCACACATACAAGGTACACCAATGTCACTCCCATTCTCTCTGAGTGAATCCCTGACAAGGATCTAACTTGCCTGATGTTTTATGAACCTCCTACTACAGGTTTTCATGTGTGCGCCTCAGGTGTCAGCTACTTGTTGTTCTGGCTCTACTTAGACAACTAGCTGCTTTTCTCCTAAGCATGCACATAGTGCCCATATGAGGCATGTATGCTGCAAGACACTGCTCTGCTGTTCGTGCCTAGAGAGTATTCCAATTTCCAATAATTAAATTTGTCGTTTTGATGTGGCCAATTTTAAATAGCCCCCTCTCCCCCATGAAATAACCACAGTGAACAGCAATAGGTTTGGCTTTCCTAAACCATATTTGTGTTCAGCATATGGTTTGACTGCTACCTTGGAGTTTTGGTCACAAAAAAAGAGCTGAAGGCTTCGTTGAATGGTTTGGGACTTAACTTGGCTGCTTTAAAACATCCTAAAGACATTAAAAATTGTTGTAAAAACAGTTTTATAAACATTCAGAACAAGCAATGTACAGAGAAGAACGGTAGCAAGGGTGTCAAAATCAAGATAAGGGAACAGTAAACAACTGCAGAGACATGCCCTCTCGAAAAGGGCATGTCCAAAATTTTAATAAAAGTACCTGGCGGAGCCTGTGTCCAGTGGAAGGGCAGTGGCCATAGACAGAAAACTCTACTTGGTCCAAGCTCCACAGCTGACGTGACACTGAAGTCACCCAGGCTGAAGCACCTGGAGGAAGCGGGAAGGAGCTGGAGGCGCTGACCACTCAGAATCAAGAAACCAAAAGAGACGTGGAGGCCAGCCAGTGGTAAGTACTGGCAAGTAATGGGTGTGTTCTAAGCCTCTTAAGTTTTTTTGTGTTTCTAAGAGATTTTGCATGCACAGCACATGCGCTGTGCAGGCTAAACATAAATTTGGTGGCAAGAGGGTAAATCCACATGCTCCATCTATGGTGTCTGTACCGCTCTGCTAGCCTGCCTCTAAGCCTGTTGCATTGTTGTGGTGTCATGTCATTTTTTTATGTTTAATGCGTCCCAGTATGTGACAGGCCGAGCATCCCTCACCATACTTCATATCAGACATCTGAATTCTCAAGTCAAAACCGTTTATCATTTATCGTGCATTCAGTTTGGCTCTTAAAAGCACCTGCCATCCCTCCCTTTTGGGAAGGAACCTTAACATTCACAGAGGCTCATGGGTGGATTTTCTGTCAAAAATTATTTTTATCCCATCAGAAAGGCATCTATTTTAGGAGTCAAGGAAAAAAGGGAGTGTGGCCAGGACACCAAGGGAACACTTGTATGAGGCCCAAAACATCTTTTGAACATCTTCATAAAAAGCGTCCTCTTTTTTTGTCACCCCCTGCCAGGCATGGAGCCTAGTTCACATTTAAAACTATTTTTTTGTGTGGTTAATGTCAAAGTTGAAACTAATGTGACCACCTCGCTCCAAGTCTTACAGAATGTAGGCCTGATTACGACCTTGGTGGATGGGTTACTCCGTCACACAAGTGACCGATATCCCACCCTCCATTTTACAAGTTCCATAGGATATAATGGAACTTGTAATATGGCGGACGGGATATCCGTCACTTTTGTGACGGAGTAACCCATCCACCAAGGTCGTAATCAGGCCCAAAGTCTCCAATCTCAGACTTTTCTCATATAAGTTTATCAGTGCTTTCCGGCAGTCTAATTAGTTCAATGGAAGCAAAATAAGACTACAACACCCAAAATACATTACGCTATCTCACATCTCGAAAGGGTTCTTAGTGACATGTAAGGAGGTGATCACTCTACTATAAACAATTGCCATTTTTGGATTAAATTGATAGTTTGAGGGAGAAGGTACTAACTTTCCAACTCTACTACAAATTATGTAGAACAGAGAAGATGCGGAAATGGGCACAGCAGCAAGGCGCACAAAGATGCCACACCTGGGAAGGAAAGCGGCAGCATGAATGTTCTTTCACAGATATAAACACTTGTATTTACAAACATTTCAGTTAACTAAGAATTTTCCGTTCTAGCGCTTTGTTTTCCACATCCTTCCTAATGGATGATTATCAGTTCCAGAGTACTTTAAATTCCAAAAAGGGAGCTTTGGGGTTCTCCAGCCTCTCTTCTCAAAATGTAACAGTTTGAATTCTGTGGGATCTGCACTGCACTGTGTGCTTGTAGGAAAATGGCTCCCTGTTGCAGTTACCCCCCCACTTTTTGCCTGATACTGATGCTGACTTGACTGAGAAGTGTGCTGGGACCCTGATAACCAGGCCCCTGCACCAGTGTTTTTCACTTAAAAATGTACTATTGTTCCACAATTGGCACATCCCTGGCACACAGATAAGTCCCTTGTAAAATGTACAAGTGGTACCAAGGGTCCTGTGACCAAGGAAGGTCTCTAAGGGCTGCAGCATATGTTGTGTCACCCTAAGGGACCCCTCACCTAACACATGCACACTGCTATTGCAGATTGTGTGTGTTTGTGGGGAGAAAAAGGCAAAGTCGACATGGCATCCCCCTCAGGATGCCATGCACACAAAATGCTACCTGTGGCCTAGGTACGTCACCCCTCTAGCAGGCCTTACAGCCCTAAGGCAGGGTGCACTATACCAAAGGTGAGGGCATAGCTTCATGAGCAATATGCCCCTACAGTCTCTAAATATATTCTTAGACATTGTAAGTACAGTGTGGCCATATTAGGTGTATGGTCTGGGAGTTTGTCAAAACGAACTCCACAGCTCCATAATGGGCACACTGAATACTGGGAAGTTTGATATCAAACTTCTCAGAATAATAAACCCACACTGATGCCGGTGTTGGATTTATTACCACATGCACACAGAGGGCATCTTGGAAGATGCCCACTGTATGTTACCCAATCCTTCAGTGCAGCACTGACTGGTCTGTGTCAGCCTGCCACTTAGATGAGTTTCTGCCCCCCTGGGGTGAGAGCCTTTGTGCTCTCTGAGGACAGAAACAAAGCCTGCACTGGGTGGAGGTTCTTCTCACCTCCCCCTTCAGGAACTGTAACACCTGGTGGTGAGCCTCAAAGGCTCATGCCTTTTATTACAGCACCCCAGGGCATCCCAGTTAGTGGAGATGCCCGCCCCTCCGGCCACTGCCCCCTCTTTTGGCGGCAATGCTGGAGGAGATAATGAGGAAAACAAGGAGGAGTCACCCACCAGTCAGGACAGCCCCTAAGGTGCCCTGAGCTGAGATGATCAATGCCTTTAGAAATCCTCCATCTTGGTTTTGAAGGATTCCCCCAATAGGAATAGGGAGGAGGCACAAGGAGGGTGTAGCCACCCTCCAGGACAGTAGACATTGGCTACTGCCCCCAGACCTAAACACACCCCTAAATTTTGTATTTAGGGGCGACCCAGAACCCAGGAAATCAGATTCCTGCATACTACAAAAGAAGGACTTCTGACCTGAAAGCCCTGCAGAGATGACGGAGACGACAACTGACTTGGCCCCAGCCCCAGCCTTACCGGCCTGTCTCCAGACTCCAAGAACCTGCACAGCGACGCATCCAACAGGGACCAGCGACCTCTGAAGACTCAGAGGACTGCCCTGAACCGAAAGAAAACTCCTGAGGACAGCGGCACTGTTCACCAACAGCAACATATTTGCAACAAAGAAGCAACTTTTAAAGAACTCCCTCTTCCCACCGGAAGCGTGAGACTTCAAACTCTGCACCCGACGCCCCCGGCTCGAGCTCCAGAGAACCAACACTGCAGAGAGGACTCCCAGGCGACTGCGACCTCGTGAGTAACCTGAGATGACCCCGCTGCACCCCCACAGCGACGCCTGCAGAGAGGATCCAAAGGCTCCCCCTGACCGCGACTGCCTGGAACAAAGAATCCGACGCCTGGACCAAGCACTGCACCCGCAGCCCCCAGCACTGAGAGGAACCAAACTCCAGTGCAGGAGTGACCATCAGGTGGCCCTCTGCCTAGCCCAGTCAGTGGCTGGCCCGAGAAGCCCCCCTGTGCCCTGCCTGCATCGCCTAACTGACCCCCGGGTCCCTCCATTGCTTTCTATAGCAAAGCTGACGCCAACTTTGCACACTGCACCCGGCCGCCCCTGTGCCGCTGAGGGTGTGTTTTGTGTGCCTGTTTGTGTGTCCCCCAGTACTCTACAAAAAACCACTGGTCTGCTCCCCGAGGACGCGGGTACTTATCTGCCAGCAGACCGGAGCACCCATGTTCTCTATAGGCGCCTATGTGTTCTGGGCCCTCCTTTGACCTCTGCACCTGACCGGCCCTGTGTTGCTGGTGCGGTGACTTTGGGGTTGCCTTGAACCCTTAATGGTGGGCTGCCTATACCCAGGAGACTGAACTTGTAAGTGCTTTACTTACCTCAGAAACTTAACCATACTTACCTCCCCAGGAACTGTTGATTTTTGCACTGTGTCCACTTTCAAAATAGCGTATTGCCATTTTAACCTATACTGTGTGTACTACTGCTTTAATTCAAAGTTCCTTACTTAACTGTGTGGAGTACCTTGCATTTTATGTATTTACTTCAAATGTTGAATCTTGTGGTTCTAAAATAAATTAAGAAAATATATTTTTCTATATAAAAACTATTGGCCTGGAGTTAAGTCTTCGAGTGTGTGTTCCTCATTTATTGCCTGTGTGTGTACAACAAATGCTTAACACTACCCTCTGATAAGCCTACTGCTCGACCACACTACCACAAAATAGAGCATTAGAATTATCTAATTTTGCCACTATCAACTTCTAAGGGGAACCCTTGGACTCTATCTCTCACTTTGAGATAGTATATACAGAGCCAACTTCCTACAGTACTTCTGTTTCATTTTCAGAAAAATTATGGTATTTTGGAGAAGGTGGAGATGCAAAGGCTGATTCAGTCAGACATGGTCAAACTAAGGTTGCTGCACATGTATGAACCATGGTGACGCAACAATGCTTACAGAGTGAAATAATGTTTCCAAGCAAAGGTGTCCCATGGGTCGTTCAGGATTGTTGAATCCATTCCACCTTTTCGATGTAATCTGTGGCTACGTTAATTGTTTCCATGTAGATTCATTGTACATGTTGAGAGCTCTCACATTCCCAGGTCCATGTGTAACTCATCTGGTCTGGGTTTTTTGCTTTGCATTTTGGGGCTTGCAGTTTTTCTGTCTGTCTCTCCCCCTTGCTTGACATTATAAAGATATTTTAAGACGAGCAAGATTTCCGACTGTATAGTAAAATGAGGCAGGAGGCTAAGTTTCTTTATAAGGTTATAGAATACCGAGATGACTTGCAATGTCCTTTTAACACATGGCAGAGGTTATTTTATTCTTTATAATACATGGTCACGTTATCACTCACAAACCTTTTAAATCCTTGGTGTCTTGCTCTTTCAGATTAAAGAACTGGCATGGTTGCAGATATGACAAGAGTTGTAACTAGTGCAAAACTCAACACACCAAAAAGCAATTTGTGGTTGTTTAGCAAAAACATTTTAAAATTGGATTAGTGTGTAGCAGATTGAAAACAGTATAGCTCAGACTGAGTTGTAATAGGTAGAGAGATTCTTGCTTACTTTTTATTGAGCTATAATGTGCAAACAAAGTTGCTATGATTCTCTCTTTTGTACTGATCACTTTATTTTAGAAACAAAATACATATGGATGAAAAGTGTTTAAAGGGCCTCCACAGTGATGCCCTGTGACCAGCCTTTCACCTTGGCTATTGGCTCTGGCCCAGGCATTATTACATTACAACTCAACTGTTAACTTATTAGAGTTGAGCTGCTACGCCATTTCATTGGTAAACATCCTTTTTTACGACTTTTTTATTACGAAAGTCGTGGTTAACGAAAGCGTAACAACGCTTTTTTTAACCACGACTTCGTATTTTTGTGCCTTAACTACGTATGTTCTGAACAACGAACATGCGTGGTTAAGGTACAAAGAAGGGAGTTGGCGAAGGTAAGTGGTGGGTTTAGGTTTTGGGGTGGGGGTGGGGGGTTAGGGGGTTTTAGGTTTTGGGGTGGGGTTGGGGGGGTGGGGCGTTTTTGGTTTTGGGGTGGGGGGGTCAGGGGGTTTTAGGTTTTGGGGTGGGGTTGGGGGGGTGGGGCGTTTTTGGTTTTGGGGAGTGGGTGGGGGGTTAGGTGGTTTTAGGTTTTGGGGTGGGGATGGGGGGGTGGGGCGTTTTTGGTTTTGGGGTGGGGGGTCAGGGGGTTTTAGGTTTTGGGGTGGGGTTGGGGGGGTGGGGCGTTTTTGGTTTTGGGGAGTGGGTGGGGGGTCAGGGGGTTTTAGGTTTTGGAGTGGGGTTGGGGGGTGGGGCATTTTTGGTTTTGGGGAGTGGGTGGGGGTCAGGGGGTTTTAGGTTTTAGGGTGGGGTTGGGGGGGTGGGGCGTTTTTGGTTTTGGGGAGTGGGTGGGGGGTCAGGGGGTTTTAGGTTTTGGGGTGGGGTTGGGGGGGTGGGGCATTTTTGGTTTTGGGGAGTGGGTGGGGGGTTTTAGGTTTTGGGGTTGGGGGGTGGGGTGAGGGATGTAGGGTGAATGGTGCCTATTGCTAATGATTTTATCAGGAATGCCTTTACAACGAAATATTGTTGTTAAGGCATTCGTGGTAAAATCATTAGTAGTAAGGACGAGGTCGGTGTTCCGACCTCGTTGTTAAGGTTAGTAGTTGTTTTTAATTCGGTGTTCCGTCATATAATCCATTTAATTATTACAGGTAACTAGAGCATTACAACGTGATTGTAATTATGAAAATTAGAAATAGTTTGTTTTATATTCTGATTGCACACTTTCTTGTATTTTGAGGTAAACAGGGCTACAAGTTCTAGAATACACCGTACAAATAGGAGCTCTGCATGTATATACTGAAAATCTGCCATAGATCTGACGGTTGTGACCCTCGTTTAAACCCCTTTTCAGAGAGTCTGGCTCGGGCACTGTTAAGTGGGGTGCCAAATATATATTAAACAGTGTAGGGGACTCTTGTGGAACCACATACGTGATCGATTTAGGAGCAGAAGAAAGGGGTTCTAAAATGACAGATTGTTCCCTAGCTGATAGAAAAAGACTGAGTCCACCAGACAGAGGTTTCACCGACCCCAAGGCCTCTTTCTCTTTTTTCGGTACCACTCACTCATCCTTTCCCTCATTCCAAACTCCAAGTGCAGGACTGATGATAGGATGGTGTTAGAAATGGGGTCTTTGGTTGACAGTCAGGTTACCCCCTGTTCAAGCAAGGACCCTCACTCTAGTCAGGGTAAAAGAGAATCACCCTCAGCTAACCCCTGCTTACCCCCTTGGTAGCTTGGCAGAGCAGTAGGCTTAACCTCAGAGCACTAGGTGTAAAGTATTTGTACCAACACACACAGTAACTTAATGAAAACACTACAAAATGACACAACACCGGTTTAGCAAAATAGGAAATATTTATCTAAACAAAACAAGACCCAAACGACAAAAATCCGACATACACAAGTCAAGTTATGAATTTTTAGAGATTAAACTAAAAAATAGCGCTTGGAAAAAAAATGCTTCGATGAGATGTTAACACGGCGTCGTGACGGAGTCGTTCCCAACAAGCCGCCACCAGCGGTGCCGGACACGGAGTCGTGTAGACCCCCAAGTACAGTACCTTTGGTGAAGAGTGAAAACAAGCCGATGCGCGAAGTCGGGGATCGCGGCGTCTGTGCGAAACATTGAATCCGTGCACTTCGAGCGGCGTCGGTCACGACGTGGTGCGGCGACTTCCACGGAGTCGCGGACTTCAGCGGGGCTGCTGCGGCGTCGGGCCTGCGAAGAGCGTCGCGTTCCAGCGAAGGTCGCGGCGTCAGGTGCAGGCGGCGTTACCGGATTCAGCAGCGGCGTCGGTCCGAAGTCGTCCGAAGTCGATTTACACCAGCTTTCCTTTCAAGGGCCCAGGGACTGGATAGGGCACCACTTGTCGGGGCAGGAGTCTCTCCAGAGACTCCAGGTGCTGGCAGAGAGAAGTCTTTGCTGTCCCTGAGACTTCAAACAACAGGAGGAAAGCTCTAACTCAAGCCCTTGGAGATTTCTTCACAAGATGGAAGGCACACAAAGTCCAGTCTTTGCCCTCTTACTCTGGTAGAAGCAGCACTGCAGGAAAGCTCCACAAAGCACAGTCACAGGCAGGGCAGCACTTCTTCCTCAGCTATCAGCTCTTCTCCAGGCAAGGGTTCCTCTTGGATCCAGAAGTGTTTCTAAAGTCTGTAGATTTGGGTGCCCTCCTTATACCCATTTTAGTCTTTGAAGTCACCTTTCTTCAAAGGGGACTCACGCCTACTTGTGAAATCCTGCCTTGCCCAGGCAAGGCCTCAGACACACACCAGGGGGTTGGAGCCGGCATTGTCAGAGGCAGGCACAGTCCTTTCAGATGAGAGTGACCACTCCTCCCCTCCCTCCTAGCAGAGATGGCTAATCAGGAAATGCAGGTTACACCACAGCCCCCTTAGTGTCACTGTCTAGTGCGAGGTGAAAAACAACCCAACTGTCAAACTGACCCACACAGGGAATCTACAAGCACGGCAGAGTCACAGAATGGTTTAAGCACGAAAATGCTCACTTTCTAAAAGTGGCATTTTCAAACGCACAATCTTAAAATCAACTTTACTAAAAGATGTATTTTTTAATTGTGAGTTCAGGGACCCCAAACTCCACATGTCCATCTACTCTCTAGGGGAATCTACACTTTAATCATATTTAAAGGTAGCCGCCATATTATCCTATGAGAGAGACAGGCCTTGCAACAGTGAAAAACGAAATTGGCAGTATTTCACTGTCAGGACATATAAACCACATTACTATATGTCCTACCTTATCCATACACTGCACCCTGCCCTTGGGGCTACCTAGGGCCTACCTTAGGGGTGCCTTACATGTAAGAAAAGGGAAGGTTTAGGCCTGGCAAGTGGGTACACTTGCCAAGTCGAATTTACAGTGTAACAATACACTTACAGACACTGCAGTGGCAGGTCTGAGACATGATTACAGTGTTACTTGTGTGGGTGGCACAACCAGTGCTGCAGGCCCACTAGTAACATTTGATTTACAGGCCCTGGGCACCTCTAGTGCACTTTACTAGGGACTTAACAGTGAAACAAATATGCCAATCGTGGAGAACCAATTACGTACAATTTACACGGAGAGCATATGCACTTTAGCACTGGTTAGCAGTGGGAAAGTGCTCAGAGTTCAAAAGCCAACAGCAACAGGTCAGAAGAAAATAGGAGGCAGGAGGCAAAAAGACTGGGGATGACCCTGCATAAGCAAAAGTCCAACAGAGGGAAAGACAATGACTCTGCTGTTGAGCTGCATGTTTTGTGTTTCCCCATTGCTACTCACAATTCTGGCAGACCTTAGAAGGAGCAGCAAATCCCAATATCTGCCGCCTATTGTCTCAACCATGTTGGTTGGGACATCTGACTGTAAGGAATGGGAGGCAAAGGTGAAACTTCACGCATCTCCAAGTACAAAAGTCCATGTTTTTTCTGACTTTGCTGGTATTGGTATTGACTCCCACCTAGGCTAAGGTCACAGGTTTAGAGGTATAAGGATTGCAAAGCGATCTTTTTCTGTAAGTCTATAAGAATAGAGGTTCAGGAAATATACTAATAGACAGTGGATGCATTTAAGAATGGTTATGATAGCAGTAGGTTTGGAAAGACGTTCTAGGGAGAGCAACCTTCCTTCTGATCGGACTAAGAGATTGTTGTAGTATAGTATCTTAGAATACATTATTTTGAAATTCCAACACAAAAGGAAAACACAGATATACCTGTTTGTCCCAGGTCGAATTGCCCTTCCCAAGCTTCATGCTTTAGTTATCCAAGTTCTCATTTCGAGGACTCATGTGTGTCCTGCTTGCATTAATTTTGCAGTTTGGTTCTTAAAATAGTCTGTCTTCCATGCTTCACCTGCCTCTAGAGGACGTAATCCTTCTAAGTCTGAGAGAAGCTTCGTAAGGTTTGTAAGATAAAGTATTTTACTTCTTCATCAGGGCAGAGTCCAAAAAGTTTTTCTTTCAGTTCTTTGTGTAAGTCAACTCAGTTTCTTAGGACTTTTTTTTTTTATGTGATTATTGTTCTTTTATCAATTATTTAGTCAATGTCAAGCCAGTTGTTCTCCAGGGCCAGTGGAACCCTTGGGCAATTTGGCGATTCTTATGGAAAGAATTTGTGTTGCCTCTGGGGTGGCAGGAGGCAGCTACTAGTGCAAGCAAACTGAATTGTCATGTACCACCTCTTTGGGAAGCGAGGTTGAACATTCAAGGCTTCCGCTTGGTGGGTGTTGTGAGGAAGACTGAAGTTCAGTTCAGGCAGAGCAAGTATCACTTGTAATTAATGTATTGTGCAGGCAGTGTTATTTCTTTATGAAATGAATATGACTGTGAAAATGTATGTACATTTTATATGTAAAACCTTGTGTGAGGTCTTACATTGTCTCTGTAACATGTATAAGTCTCCAGGTTCCAATAACCCCTTTCTGACAATATCTACTATTGGCCACACTCACAGTCATTTCTATGCAAACCATAATCTTAAAATAACTGTGGTTCATCCACTTTAATTATTTCATCTATGCTTTGAGAGATATTCCCAAACTGAATTTTTCTCTGCCTCATTCTTTAACTTCTAATGAAGTTTCTGCAGGTTAAAGTTTATTTCTCACTCCAGAATCTATATGTAAAATTGATATTTCAAAATCTGAATATTGCTGGACATGCTTCAAGATTGTTGGTACTTACTAACACGTTTTTTTTTTCTTGTTCTAGAATTAGACAGCTTTGGTTTCAAATCTGGTTGTGGTTTAATAATGTATCAAATACTGGTGTTCCTGTAGCTCTTCATGATATATTTATAGGTTCGTAATGGAAGACCTGGTATTCACTTCCTTGTAAATGCAAAACTGTTTATCTTTGTAAGCCATTCGCTGTTCAACGGATTAGTGCAAATTGGAAGCAACATAGTACACTGACTTTTGCTGCTTGGTGGAATGGGGCCTGTTTTAACCAGAGAGTGAATAGAATTTTGTTAGTTACGGTAGACCTTGTGGTAAAAAATAAATACTGTTTTAGCGATATAATATTATGATTTGAAAACTTTTTTTGTTAACAGCACCTCTTTTTCTCCTCTTTCTTTTGTATTTCAATTATCTGAAAACATTTTGTATTTCAATTATCTTAAAACATTTTGTCATATAATGTGTTGTAATTAAAGATTCCTTTTTGGTAAGCAGAAGTCACGTAGCCAGTTCATGTAGAATAACCGATTGTAGGTTTATTTAAGAAGTTATAAGTTACCTAATAAAGTAACCCATCAGAAGTAGCATCCTCTCTGCTCAGCTAACTCTAACTGCCAAGCAACCTCTGCCAGGCCTGAGATGGCCAGCCAAACACACATGCGCACTGAGGGGAGTGCTGTCCCTGTCACGCCCTATGGCTGGCCCCTTTAACAATAAGTAACGGAGGAGCTGTTGCTGCGACCTAATGTTACAAGATTAATATTGAGCCTAAGTGCCTGTACTCGCCAATGTGAATCTGTGCTTTGCGGCTTGCCTTGAAAGTTTCATAGTACTATCGAATATAGTTCGTGTGCGTTTATTTAAAAAAAAAAAAAAAGAGCGCACTCCTGTTTGGCATCCTTGGCAGGAGCTGCTTGGCATGACGCACGACGCCCAGTTACCCTGCTGTGGTGGTTCAATGGTTCCTGCTGCTGCTGGCCAGTCTCCCAGACATTTTTCGTGCACAGGCTCTGATAGTGCGAGCACGTGGCTCCCTCTAGCTCCCTTCAACCTTTTGGGTGATTGAGTTATGCAGGATTTATCTTTGGGTTTGATGACCAGGTTAAAGTTTATGTCAAGTTTGACATCTCGAATTTTCTTTACGTGATAACTGACGCCAGACAAACGGTTAACTCGGGCCCTGCGCGCAATCCCGCCCACTTCTCTCGGCGCCTCGCGAGGCGGTTCACTGTTGGGAGGGTCTCTGGCTGCGCAGTGCGCACATGCTGGTTGTTGGAGGGGCTGTAAACAGACGGATCAGATTCAGGGCTCCGGTCTCAGGAATACAAACATAACGAACTTTTCACAGTAAGTTTCTTAGTACTGGCTAAAAAAAAACTACCTAAAAGTTTGTTTTTCAGAGGCTGCAGGCAGTGTTTGTCTTGTTGATGTGCTGTGATGCGTCTGCCTCATTAAAGCGCCATGAGACCAAGCTATTGGATGTGCGCTATGACAGTATAACATAACGGTGTTTGCAGCATTGCACCCGGATACCTCCCTGTCATAGTCCGAGCATTCCTCACCACTTTTACACGTTTGATTTCTAATTGTTGGATTAAAATAAAATCCCATGTCCCAATCTCTCGTGCTCTTTTCATTTCTAGTCTTTCAGTTCCCCATCCCCAAAGAACGCTAGTAAAACGAATCTACCCCTCTCGTAAGTACTGCTTCTGATGGTGTGAGTTATGTTTGGTTATGTCATGCGCTGGAGAGCATTTATATCCCACGCATGAGTAAAGTCATGTCAGGAGCCAGGAGTGTACGGGGCCGCAGCCAGCGCCCTGCTCGAGATAGCCCGGATTCTTCAGTTCTTCATCAGTGTCAATTTAATCCTTTTCATGCATAATTTGGCCACTTTGCGGGTGATCGGACACATGTAATCCTGCACCTGCCATTGAAGCCTTTCGGGAGACCTCTCCTTCGTGTCACTTATTGTCAGCGATTGAGTCTTCAAAATCAAATGTATTTCTCACATGCACGCAGTATCTTAGTTAATCGAGCACCGACGCATGCATGAAAAGTTCTGGACAAAATGGGTTCTGGTCTAGGGAAAAGGCAAAAATGGCAATTTACCCTTGTTACATTAGGAAAGGTAGGACTAGGCATTTTGTGCGTGGTATTTGTTTTTGTTTTGGTATAACAGAAAACAACTTCGGCAAGCATGGTCTCATCTAGCACATAGATAACATTTATGGAACGAGGCCTTCGCAGCTTGGCAGGCATTGATTGCGAAGCTTTTGCTCTAGATCAGTGGTTCCCAACCCTTTGACTTCTGTGGACCCCACCTTTATCATTACTGAAGCTCGGGACCCCCAATGAATCATTATTGGTGTCCTAAAAGCTATGGACTAAATCTGTTAATATTATTTAATTTTCTAAGCAGTTGCGGACCCCCTGAAGAGGCTTCGCGGACCCTCAGGGGTTCCCAGACCATAGGTTGGGAACCACTGCTCTAGATTATAGGGCAGTTAGACATTACGAGATAGCATATTTGTTAAGTATTGTCGTCACTACTCAGGTTGTGAAGCGTGGGTACTATTTCACTACAGGTTATGTTCTTGTTCTTTGTGTGCGTGACTTTTCAAAGGTATTGAGGGCGTGAGGTCAAGACGTATACTCCCGGGACTGGGGGGCGGGGCGGGGGGGGGAGACTGGGATGGGGGGAGGGGGGGGGAAGAGTGGTTAGGGGGATTGTACAGTGTTTGGAACTCTGATATGGTGTGACAGAAATAAGTACACTTGTTCGTCTGTATGTACAGACAGAGCTGTATCTTTGAAAAAGAGCAGGGCTTTTATTTACCGGTAGGAAAGTCTTGCAATTAAAATAACTACACAAAGTCAACTCTTCCTAGCACTTTCAGAGTCTGAAATACAACCGAAAACGCAGTAATAGCATTTATGTGGCAAGGAGCTGCAACACTGATCACATGTGCACTGTGTCTAATGTCATCTAATGACTGTGACGAGTGTTCTAGAAAGCTCCATTTTTTACCGCTGTTTGTGATTCTACAGATGCTCAAAGGGGCAAAGGTGAGAGCTTCAATTTATGGTTTTGACTATAAATTATTCTCTTTCCTAGTTTGCTGTCCCAAAACGCGACTTTGGTCTCTGAGACCATTCTGATGTTCATGGGCCATCAGTTCTGAGCGGCAAGCAACCTGTCATATCTCTTAGTGGCTCCTTTGTTTGTGACAGTCTCGTGCAGGCGCCAGTCCGCTTCCTTCTGGATCTTGCTAGACAGGGCCCTCGGCTTCTCCACAGACAGGTTTGTGTGGATAGATAGATAGATAGAGGTGCAAAGATAGATAGATCTGCAAAGATAGATGGCCAGACAGGTATATAGACAACCAGGTAGGCAGGCCCACAGGTAGATAGACAGGTAGGTAGATAGACAGACCGGGAGGCCGATAGAGCTGTGAAGACAGGTAGTTAGACAGGTAAAAAGAGATGTAGGCAGGCAGCCCGACAGAGAGACAAGTAGATAAAAAGACATATAGGTAGACAGAAAGACAGATACGACTGGTAGATAGATAGTCAAGTAGATAGTTAGGCAGCGCAGTTTTAATTACTGATATAATAGTTAAATGTAAAAAAAGCATGATATAACATAGCACTGAAAGCAAACCAGAAAGCCAAATAGGCAGGACAAACCAGCTAAATTTCTTTACAGATATAATTGTAGTCCTCAATTATCATACATACCTCCATGACATACAAGAGTGCAGTTATAAATGCACTTCATTGAGCGCATATTAAAAGAATATTACTTTATAAAGAACATTTTCGAATGGACATACAGCATAGGTCACATAAAAAAGGCCACTGAAAAGGAATTTACAATAGAAATAACAGGAAACAGGAACTGATAGCTGCAACATCAGCCTGTAAACACAAAAGCACCACTGAACAATAAAGTGAAAACAAAAACACTGGTACTGAAGTGAACTACCATGTGTGTGGATATGCTCATTGTGAAGAGCAAAATGAAGTCACTCAAATTGAAATTAACCAGTGGCTGAAGGAGGCTGACCTACTGCGCTATGGTGTAGTGGGTGGAAACAAAATGTGAATGACACAACAGACCAATGGATGAAGAGAGCTGACTGAAAACCTCTTTAAGTAAGTATGTTATACCTATACCTTTAGTGAAATCAAACGTTGTTGTCTAACAAAAGACCTAAAAATGTTGGCAAGAGGGTAAATCCACATGCCCCATCTATGGCATTTGCCCTTCTTGCTAACCTGCGTCTAAGCCTGTTGTATTGTTGTGCTGTTATGTCACTTTTTATGTTTAACGCATTACCATGCTATAGAGGTCCCACCAAATGACATGCTGAGCATCCTTTGCCAAGCTTCTTGAGCTACAAATCCAACATCTTGACTCTCAAGTCAAAACCATTTATTAATGTTCCTGCTTCCAGTTTGTCTTTTAAAAGCACCTGTCATCCCTCCCGTATAGGAATGAACCTTAACATTTACAGAGGCACATGGGTGGATTAGGTGACAACATTTATTTTTATCCTGTAGGAAAGGCATCTAGTTCAGGCGTCCAGTAAAAAGGGAGTGCGGCCAGGATGCCAAGGGAATATGTCCATGTTTTTCTAAAGTTTTTTTTAATTTAGAAATTAAACCCAAATACGCTATTTGAGCACCTTGATCATAAAACATTGTATTTGTTCTAGAATGTTTCAGAAAGGAGACAAACTCTGTTCTTTTGTCACTCACTGCCAGTGATTGAGTTTAGTTAACATTTAAAACTATTTCGTGCATGTGTTTAACGTCAACTTTGAAACCAGAGTGATCTGCTCACCCCAGGCCCTTACAGACAGTTTCCACTTCTGAACTTTTCACCCCATAATCAATGATTTCAGATCTTAGTCTAATTAGTTCAGCAGAAGCAAAAGAAGACCACAGCACTCACGCCCTCCCTCTCCACATCAACCGAACCACCTCCTTCCTCAGCTTCACAAAGGAACTGAAGACATGGCTTTTTTAAGAACCACCTCACCGGTAAATGCTACACTTTTACCCCCCACCCAGCGCATTGAGACCCTAACGGGTGAGTAGTTGCACTAAACAAGCACTAATTGATTGATTAGGTTCTGTGGGGTCAGTGTTGCACTGGAGTTTTATGTACAATTTTCAGGAACGTTATGGTATTTTGGATGAAGGTTGTGATGCAAATACTTTCTCAGAAGAAAAAGGACCAGTTTTAGATTTTTGCACTTGTTAACCATAGTGATGGGACAAAGAATACAGAGAGAAATGAAGTTTTAAAGCAAGGACAGTTGGACCTGGATCATCACATCCATGCTACATTTCAGTATATTCTATGATTATGTTAATTGTTTTCATTTAGATTTCCTGTATGTAAATTTTTCCTGCATGTACATAGCGCTCACATTTCCAGGTCCATGCATGGGTAGCTCATGGAGTCCAGGTATTTGCATTCTTGTAACCCTAGCTTTATATACATATATATATATATATGTGTGTGTGTGTGTGTGACAGTAAGAGTTTGTTTCTATAGGAAATAGATTTTTTGTTTTGATAATAAATTTGGCACTGTTTGACAAATCTTCACGAAAGTTTCCAAAAAAAGTTAATCTACCTCAGCTCCTTCATGGAAAGTTTCAGGGTAAAGTGGGGGGGGCCAAGAAAAAGAAAGGGGAGGGGGGTGCAAAATGCATTTTGCCCAAGCTGTTTATCATAGGAATTTAAGGCAAAGATACAGCAAAAACAGCTGAAAAGAAAAAAATGTTTAGGGGGAATGGTAAGTATACCATGTCCCATTAGTCTCCAGGACCAAAATGTTTAAAAAAAAAAAAAAAAAAAAAAACATGTACCATATCATGAGAAAAAAAAAAGGCGGGATCACCATCTTTCAATAAAATCACCTTTCCATCCCTCCCTGGAGTGGGCCAGGGCCTGTGGGGTCAGCACAATTTAAAATATTTTTTAGTTTGGGGAGGTGTCATGCATGGGGCTCCCGTCTCGAAGTGTATCCGGGACTAGAGTCTGACACACTTTGGAAGGTGCCCCAGGATCCTGTTCCAAAGAGGGGGGATAGTGCCGTGACACACTGCCTACATTGGGGTGTATCGTCTTACTCTCTGTCACTTTAAAAGCAGGTCACACACTTAAGCACCTTGCCCACATGGAGCGGGCAGGGAGGAAGAAACTGTCAACTTCAGCGCCAGACTGTGGGAGCCGGCTCTGCAGCATGGGGGAGGGTTCCCCGTGCTGCTGTTACTGTAAAGAAAAAAGGAGGGGATCTGGTGGGACCGGGGCACCCAAATAAAAAAAAGAAACTGGTATGGCAGTGCAGGACTGGGCTCCCCGTACTGCCATTAACATAAAAAAAAGATAGGTTGTGGGTGCCCCAGTGAGACAGGGGCTCTCAGAATATATATATATATATATATATATATATATATATATATATATATATATATATATATATACACACAAAAAAATGAAATGACAACCTCACCGCTTCAGTTTTAAGGTCGAGAGGCCACTCATTTAATCGCTGGTGGGATCACTCTATAATGCCCTGCAGGGACTTTATTTTACATATTATCTTTCTGTGGTGCTCCAAGGAAGGTCAGGGACACCACCATCTATTAATATGTGTTGCAGGGGACTGCAGGAAGCACAGCAGCCCCCTAGGAATGTTTAAAAAAAAAACCTGTAGTAAGTCTCCTGGGTCACTGAATGCGTGAACCCAGGAGAGCTTATCATCTTTTTCACAGTACTCTAAGCTGGAGTTGTATGCTTATTAGCTGGGTTGTTGGGACCCCTTGTGGTTAGTCCAATCGCTACATTCTGTGTCTCGAAGAATGTTAAAAAAAATACTCAAACACATTGTTTATGTTTTTTTTATTAAAAGTGCTTTATTTAAAATACTATAATGTCCATGTTATATAGGTTTTAAAAATGAATGCATTGATTATGGTAATTGCATTGGTTTCAGTGGTAAATCACACATGTGGCTAATTGGGGTGACCCGTTGACAGAAGCCTGATATATTGATGTCCTGACCGCTTGACAAAGCCAATAGGCCTACCGTTTATATATTGACTTTTTAACCTTTGGAAAAGCCTGTAGATCTGCGTACTTTAATTGACAGCCTCTTACAGTGTAATGGACAGACCTTATTCAGAATGACACCACTTTATATTGGGACAGCTAGGCCCTGTGGACAAACCCATGTCTTTGGCTGTGCATGGCGAGGGTTGGGCGCAGGGCCTGGCCAAAGGCATACGTGCGGGGGTTGGCATAGTTAGATATGGGAATAAAATCTTAACTTTATGTTTAAAAAATCTTATAAAATCACTGAAAAAACAAAGGTTACAGTGACATAATTAGAATAGATTAAAGTGATCTTATAGTTGGAATGCCAGTTAAAGCTTAACATTTTAAACCCTAAAAATCTCTGAAATACACCAGTTATAGTTAACTGAAGTAACTATAAATCGAGCCTTTGGAATGCACATTGTTATCATCAATAATGTCAGTTCAACTACCAACACGGTGCATGGTGGTTCCAGTTATAGTTCCTTTATTTAAGTGTAACTGGTGAGCTTCAAATGTTTTTAGAGTTTAGAATGTAGGGCCAGATGTATCAACGGGTTTTACCCATTCTGTGTCAATGGGAAAATGCTTTGGTACATATGGCCCGTAATGTTTTACCTTACATTTCCCCTTACTGTAACGCCACTTTAACCTTTGTTTTTTTAGCAAATTACTGGAGTTTTTTTAAATTAATATAAAGTTCTATATATAGCTATATGTATGTGTGTGTACATATATGTATGTAGTGCCTAATGCCTTATGTTATCAGTTACTATACAAGGTCATAGCATATTGAGATGTTGAAGTGTCTTGAAATAGCCTATTAAAGCATGGTGAGAGTATTATATTTTATTTAATACATGGTCACATTATCACCAGCAAACCTCTTAAATCCTTGCTGCCATGTTTCTCTTCATGAAATGAATAATGTGGTTGCAGATATCAAGAATAAAAACGGTATCTAGAGCAACATTTATCACACTAAAAATACATTTTTAATTTGTCGCAAAAATGTCTGAAAGTCAGTTTAAATTAGATTTAAAAAATAGCTGCACTGTGCAAAAATAACCATGTTGCCATAGATTTCTTCTTTGTACTGATCACTGGTCATTTTAGAAAAACAGGTTGTTAGAAATGGGGTTTTCTGGTTGGCTAGGGTATACACTTAAGCCAGGCAGAACCCACCCACCCATTCTAGTCAGGGCAAGGGAGTTATACACCCAAGATAACCCCTGCTCACACTCTTGGTAGCTTGGCATGAGCAGTCAGGCCTATCCCAGAGGCAATGTGTAAAGCGTTTGCACAACACACATAACACATGTGACACACTATTCCCACCACAAAGGAAACACAACATCAAGTTATATAAAAATAAACTGGACTGTGCGCAACATCATTGGACCAAACACAACATGTCAGCAGTACCCTGCTATCCAAGCAGTTGTCAGAACATTACACAGTACTATTACTCCGCAAAAAACAGCAGTAGCCACATATAACACACAGGTTACTTATTATTCTGCAACATAAACAGTAGTCAGGAAAACATTACTAGAGAAATGCACTTGTCATAAGCTCATAATGAATGCCAATAAAAGGAACATTGGAAGATGGGAAACATCCTGAACAACTAGGTCTAAACCACTACTTGCCTGAACCACTACTGCTAAACAACTAAAAAGTCTCTACAACTAAGTACTGAACAACTACTGTGTCTGAATAACAATTGCCTGAACAACTAATTTTAAGGTAAGGTTTTCCTTTTGGTTTTTATGGTTTATTAGTTGTTTAGAATATATATATATATATTAGTTGTTCAGGCAATTGTTATTCAGACACAGTAGTTGTTCAGACAGTAGTTGTTCAGTACTTAGTTGTAGAGACTTTTTAGTTGTTTAGCAGTAGTGGTTTAGGCTATAGTTGTTTAGGACCTAGTTGTTCTGTCACATATTCTTGGAAGATATATGGTGCGCCAGTAAAATCACATTATCATCATTTTCAATAACCGGAACATCATAAAACATATAACCATTGTATTGTTGTAAAGGCAACCTCATGAATGCACCTCACACAACAGAAGGAATGCACATATCATTTTTGTAATCTTCTCATCAGATCCGGTGAGGGTGAGCTGCCCTCCGCTCCAAGCATCAAGAAAAACTAGGTGGCACGACAGGGGCGTCCATGTCCCAACCCGTGGAGCTCCCGGGCTCTGGTCCTAATGCAGGATTTGCAGGGCTGGGGACCTCTGTCGAGGGTCACTACCCCGGCCTGCCTATGTGCCACAAGTGTTCAGTGTACAAGGAAGGCAGAGGAGAGAAGTCCCAGCGGTAATGAGGGGACCTCCGTTGAAGTTGCCACCCGACCAAGATCCTCTGCACAACAACAGGGGGTCCAGTGTGGAGCGGGAGCCTCCGAAGAGGTTTCCCCGTCCGCCTCAGCAATCCAGCAGGGGGGGCAGCGATAACGGCCCCCCCTGGAACAACAGGGGAAGAGGCCCGGGGGCACGGGGAATTTCCGATGAGCCTTCCCTCCCATCTGCGGACCTGTATAGCAGCATGGGGTGGCGAGTGGGGCGAGGGACCTCCAATGAAACCTCTGCCCTCCTAGACAGCTGCGCCCCCATAGGCGAGACGCCCACACCTGATGTGGTACGTGAGTTCCTCTGGGCTGCGGCGGTGATCTTTGGACAAAAGTGGATGCCGGCTGGTGCCCCAGGGATGCATCTTTGCAACATGCTTCTCCCCAGGGGCACTGTTAGGAGCACACTTGCTCCATTCTGCACTTTGTGGTGCCCCAAGGGCACGCAACACAGCACGCTTTCGACGCATTCCATGACCTTCGAGTGCCTGGGTCGCGGTGGTGATTTTCCCCAGCAGCAGCGCTCTCAAGGTGCTTAGTAAAAAAAAGCACAGGTGCTCTCAAGGCGCTCAGGTAATTCATAGAAGAGGCGCTCTCAAGGCGCTGTGGTAATTAAAGAAAAGTGCTCACCAGGTGCTTAAATCCATAAACACAGGGGGCTTCCAACACAGGTTTGTCCTTGCTCTAGGAAGCTAAGGGTTGCAGGGGCCACAGCACCCAGCCTCTGGGGACACAAGGGTGGCACGGAGCGACAGGGCCCAGCAACAGGCCAGCACAAGGGGGATGCAGTCAGTGGCAGTTCCTCCTAGTGAGCACAGCAGCAGTCCGAGGCGGTTCCTGGTGAGTCCCTTCAGCAGCATTCTGTGTCCAGTTCCAGGTATGTTTCTTGTGAGTTAAAAGTGTCTCCTACGTGGGGAAAATCCCCTGTACTTATACTCAGTTTTGCACAATGTTAACAAAGATGGGTAGAGGAGGTTCAACCAGTTACAACTGGTTCCGGGGTTCCAGCACAGTCTGCAGACATCAGTTAGGGGTAAACTAGCCATTTGTGTGAGGCCAGGGCACAGCCTTTACAAATGCAGGTGTGCCCCACCTCCCCTTCTCTCAGCCCATGAAGACTATTCAGTATGCAGATGCACTGCTGTGACACCTCCACCCTCACTGTGTACAGGCTGTCTGAAAAGTATGCACAAAGCCCATCTGTCACTCTGCCCGACGTGGATTGGAATCAAGCTGGAAAACACCAGAGTCACAGGCACAGAGAAATGCTCACTTTCTAGAAGTGGCATTTCTATAATGGTAATAAAAAAAACACCTACACCAGCAAGCGGCATTTCTCACTATCATTACAACCATACCAAACATGCCTACCCCTCATAAATCAGACAATACCCCCTAGTCACAAGGCAGGGCATTCCCAATGCAATCCTATGAGCAAGGCAGCACTCACAGCAGTGAAAAACCCAATAGGCTGTTTGTCACTACCAGGACAGGCCACACAACTAGGCACATCTCCTGCCTTCTACGTACATAGCACCCTGCCATAGGGCTAGCTAGGGCCTACCTTAGGGGTGACTTACATGTAGTAAAAGGGGAATTCTGGGCCTCGCAAGTAAATTTAGATGCCAGGTTCCTAAGACAGTAAACTGCGCATGCAGGCCCTGCACTAGCAGGCCTGAGGCAGGTTTGAAAGGCTAGTTCTGTGGGTGGCGCAAGCTGTGCTGCAGGCTCGCTAGTCACATTTAATTTACAGGCCTTGGGTATAGGGATACCACTGTACAAGGGACTTATAGGTAAATTAAATGTGCCAATCATACCAACTTTAATAGGGAGAGCACCTGCACTTTAGCACTGATCAGCTGTGATAAAGTGCTCAGAGTCGTAGAGCCAACAGTAAGAGGTCAGAAAAATAAGAGGAAGGAGGCAAAAGGTTTGGGGATGACCCTGCAAAAAGGGCCAGGTCCATCACAGATGATAATAATGTCAATTGTTTAAATGCCAGCTGCAGTGAAGCTGTGTGACCCGCCTTTTTCCTTTGCTGTTGGCTCTTTCAGCAGGCATAAAGAGGTCACAAATGAACTGCAAGAAGAGATTAGAATTAAACAGCTATGCCATTCCCTTATTGCAGTTGATTAGAGGCCTCACAACTCGACTGTAATAAGTGAATTAGAGAGTTTTTAATTTGGGATTGTAAGCTCCCATGTTTTACAATGAGATAAGGAGGATTACATATTTCTAAATTAAATGCTAAAACTGCACTGGATGAACTACTCATGCATTTTGCCTGGTAAACATAAGAGCTCTGCATGTATACACTGAAAATCTACCACATACCTGTCTTGACCCATGTCAAATACCTGTGTTTCAGAGAGTCTGGCTTAATCATTATTAAATGGGGTGATTAAAGTTTATGCAACCTAGGTAAGTCTTCAGACGATGAGTATGAGTTATGGATTTATGGAGATCTGTTAAATTAATTTATGTTCTTCTGGAAAATCACTAGTGGCTCTGTTGTGTTTCTTTAGACCATCTTCTTTCAACAGACATCAGCAAACCACTCATCCATTTCCAGACCTGCACATGAGCGGCGCCAATAGGATGGACAGCTATTGGAATGTGGCCAAACTAACATGAGTGAAGGTTTGGAATGAGCTGGGAGACAGTTGGGGAATGTATTATTAATTGCCCAAGGTGCTTGAGCTTCAAGGGTGACAGGAGCAAGCAGGGCTCGAGGGAGACACATCCACAGGGCTCTAGATGTATTGGCTTTATCTTAATCTAAAGAGGTCTTGATTAGACTTGGGGAATTTAAGACTGTCGTAGGTAGAGTAGACGGTTTCTGTGATGAAGCCCCTGTGATCCTGTCCTGAGGAAAGCCAATGCCTGGCGTGGACCCGAGGCACGTTTGAGACACCTTGAGGACATTTTGAGAGGTGAGCTTTGGGAGCTCTACCAGATTCACCTTTTGGCAGTATGTTACTTAAGACAGCAGAAACCTGCCAACCACTGAGAATACAAACCGGATGTGATTGTCTACATGGGGCAGGATAATTGCCAAGTTATATTTAGTCAACTGGAGGATTCATTCATGTCACAAGAACTAAAGATTGTTATACTGAACATTACCCCTTGGTTTGCAGATCATGCCCCAAGAACCCAAAGCTCCCCAACACGATGTTCATTAGTAGATCATTTTTAACTTTCATTCTGCTCAGCTTGTCTGGTTAAGGACCTGCACGTTGTCCGCTTTTCTCTGACTACCACAGATGCCCTCAGAAGAGGATAAGACCTAACAGTGCATATTTTGAGTTTTTACATGCGACTATGGCCCAGTTGGATCTAATGTAGGTGTGTACAAAGACGTGGACTTTTCATCTTTGCAGCGTCATGTGTCAATCATGTTGGGTAGGACATTCAACTACAAGGAATGTGAGTCGAAATCCTTGGTTGAATTCAGAGAATTTCAAACGTATCCAAGTACAAAATTTCCTGCTTTTATCTGACTTTGCTGACACCATTGTTAACTCCACCCTCACCTAGCCTAGGGCCCCAAGTTTAGACCTACAAGCAGCGCAGAGAGAACTTTTTTTTTAATGTAAGGGTAAGACTCATAGAATCATCTCTCTCTGACACTGAATGAATATAAGAGGACGTGATAGTAGTAGATTTGGGAAGAATTGCCAAGGAAAGCGTTGTTCCTGCTCACCTGCCAAGGGGGCTTGTTGTTACCTTGTTTTGACCTCCTACCACAATAGCAAAACGAAGATCTACCTGTGTATCCCAGATCCAAATACCCTTGCTTTGGTTATCCAAGTGCCAGGACTTGCATTTAAAAAAAAGAAATTAATGTACAAGTTCTCATTTCGAGCCCCCTTGTTTCTCTTGCTTGCATTTATTTTTCATTTCGGTTAATAAGATTCTTCCTTCCATACTTCACCTGTCACTAGAGGAAGCAATCCTTCCAGGCTAGAAAGAAATGCTGTAAGGTATTTTATTTTATAGGGCAGAGTCCAAAATAAACTGCCAGTTGTCTGCTTAAGTCAACTCAGGTTCTTAGAACTGACTTTGTTATCTTTTACCAATTTATTGCATCAGTGAAGGGCCAGTTCTAGATTGTCCAAGGCCCGCAGGACACAGAGGCAAAGAGGCGAGTCTTACAAGTATTGCCCTTGTCCTTGGAAGCAGCTACTACTGCACGCAAACTGAACTGCCAGGTCCCTCCTCCGTGGGTTTCTTTTTAGGAAGCGCGGTCCTAAAGTCGAGGCTTCTTCTTGGAGTGAGAGCTGGGGTCAACTGCTTAGTAAATGTAATGTCCAGGCAGTGCTGTCTTTATGAAAAGAAGATAAGACTTTATGTATATTAAAGACACATGATCTTTTCTAGCAGCTGATTTACCCTTTATCATCTTTGTGTAAGGTTTTACAGTTACTCTGTAACATGTCTAAGTCTCAGGAATGCTACATGGGGGTGTCGGGGATACAGTTGTTTATTATCTATAGCTGTGCGCTGCATCTGCTCTTCCAAGTAATAAGTTCATAGTCCAGTTTGCTCGGTTTATAGAAAGTGGGTTTGGGAGGCGGGCGCAGCACGGCTTTGGCTCCAGGTGTGCTGGGAAGCGGCAGTGATCACAGGTGGGTCTCGCTCTCAGGTGCCAGCAGGACTGTCACTGGCTCTCACGTGATTCCTCTGGTTTGCGGCACCACTAGACACAGATAAAGGGATTCGTTCAGAATATCACTCGAAGGGACACCTGGCATTGCATCACCCCAAAAAGGTGGAAAGAAGGGTGGCTCACCACATCAGTTCCAACCAGACTCCTGCACCTGTCCAGTGTTGCTTTCATGAGAGAAACACGAGGTGGTGGCAGGAGGTTGTGGTGTCCACCTGTTCCTCACTCTTTCAATAAGAGGTGTGAACGGACTTGGGCCTCTGCGTTCGGTTAGTACCACTCATGAGAAACCAGGGGCAGCGGCATTGTGCAAAGTCCTTTCGCTTGATCAGAGCTGCTCACGCGCTCTTGTTGGTGCTCTGTAGTGGTGACCACCTTCTAGTCTTCGCAGCTTTGGTTTCCTCAAACTCTTCAAGGCAGTGCTCAGTGTCACTAGACTCTGACTGTGCCCGAAAGTAAGCCAATTTCTCTCCCCATTTGGGGAACCTATCTCTTCTCTGTTCTAGAGTCAGCAGAATATTTCCTCAGTCCTGAGGTATATTTTATACCCCTCTAGGGGAGACAGTCAAGGTGTCTGGTTCCCCCTCCTCATTACTGGTTTGAAGAGGTCTCCTCAAAGTTTAGGAGGGAGAAAATCACGTACTCAGTTATAATAGCTTATTTTACTTCAAAGCAAGTTATAAAACTACATATTTTTTTATATAAAATGTATATCGCGAGACAGTAGATTAAAATGCACACTTTTGTTAACATATATAAGGAATGGATTAAGGAAGCAAAGTATGAACTTTAGAACATAACCAACTCTACTGCTAGGGAACCTGTCAGTCAAAAGTGCATTTCCTTCAGGTATGCTGTAGTTCATGACAACCACTTGTGTCACCGGTTGTGGATAATATACTGGGTGACCTGTCCAGTCAGGTGTGTTTGCGGAGTCTTTGTTTCTCCATCAGGACACGACCCAAAATGTGTGGGGGGGCGAAGGAGCCAAACTCTGTATCTGGCCATCTTCTAAGCCGCAGCCTTTGTTCAAGTGCTGCTTCCCTCGGGCCTCCTGGCACTGGCTTGGCACAGAGGCTGTGAACACAAAGTAATCTTCCTGCCCTAGTCGGCTGGAATTGAAATCGGAACCTCGTGTGCGCTCGTCTTTATAATAGTTCATTTGTGGGCTTGGAAGTAAAGGAGCACTACACCGGGAAAGGCAGGAAAGGGAAAACCCAAAACTGTGGCTACCAAAAAACACCCTAGGGAGCATCCTACAACCTTTAAAGCCACATGCGCAGAGGGGCACTTGACCATGAGTACCTAACCTCTCCTGCCCAAGCACTGCTCAGGCACGCCGTTAGTAACCGTGGGTAATCAGGGCGCCCAGTCACAGCATACTACACACACTTACACAGGAAGGCCGGTTGGTGGTGTCCCCGGTGAGGTAAAGGTAAAGAGGGCTGTACCGTGTACCCCACAAGTGTTAAGTAGCTGTCACCAACCGTTAGTCATGCCAGGACAACTTTTGGCAACTGTGACAACTATTTAAACACATACCACGGCCTTGTATGAGGACCTTAGATATTCGAGTTAAAAGGAGCACAACTCTGACATGTTTTGTTGGTGAGTGGCAGCCGAAACAATCGGAGCACGACAGGGTCGTCCAGAATGAGAATATGAGGAGCAGGGTTTAACAAGAAGACTGCACCAGGGCCGCGCGACCCTTCAGTGATGTTAATGATTAATGAATTGCTGTATTCCAGCATGCATTGCGGCATCTGTCCTGCATGAAATCACGCCTGTTTCATGTCACGTACTGGCAGGGACTGAGCCCAATAGATATTTATACTTGTTTTACACGACTTAACAGTATTGTGATTCAAATACATGCTATTTTGGGTCAGATTGATGGGCTTTGTAGAATAAGATGGTTGGACCTGCCACACATTTTCCGAGTGGGGCGTTTACAGTTGGCCATTCCTGCTGAAAGTTCAACAATCCTGATGTTTTTTGGGGAAGGAGTTGGGCTATTTTTCAGATGGAATTTAAACTGTGGACAATGTGTTGGATCGTTGCCATTGCGGTGATTTACAATTCCTTGACGGGAAGTAGTGCTATTATAAAAAAAAACAGCGAGTAATAAAAAAGGCACTCTATGCCGGAAGGGCTACCAGATTTTTGACTCATGCAGTGCCAGGTCTGCACCTGAGTGTCTGGGGACAACGTTCCATACACCCCACCTGCTCCTCTCGGGCTGGCACTGATGGATTGTGAGTTGGGTCTCTGGCGCATTTTGAGATTGGATAGGCAAGTGTGGTCTTAAACTACAAACCGAGTCAGCCCTTCACAGTTAGGGCCAGATGTAGTAAAGGTTTTTACCCCTTCTGTGTCTATGGGAAAACGTGTTCGTACATATGGCCCTTACTCTCCAAGGGATAACAGAACACACTCTCTATCTGGCACTTTGTGTATTCAGCAACAGCGCCAGGCGGAGGAATGGGGGGTACTATGTTATCTTATGGGTTCTATTTCGCTGTGCCAGTATGGCATTGAGAAAAGGTATGAATAGTCTTTTTAGGTCATAAGCATTATGCACATTTTTGCAACGTGGCACTGTTCTCCTTGCTTTAACAGTATTATTAGACTGATAATTAAGACATCTTCCAGAGGCTAGCAGCTGTGCCAAATAAAATACCAGTGCCATTACTTTGAGGGGTGTGCTGCAATATGTAACTGTAACGAAGATGTCGTAGTCCTTAATGAACACTCTTTTGCCTGGCTAGCAATAAATCGAAATTGACACTGGTCACGCTGAAAAGGTCTGACTATTCTGTTCTGTGGAGGACCATAAACATAAGATCGACTGAAAACCATCTCAGCTTCAGAAGATTAGTCAGGAGCTGGCTATTCTTGCGGGATCTCTCCCTCCTCACTAACATGATACTTCATAGGGTTTTTGGGGTGGAGGTGTCACCCAGTAGCCACATCCCTACATTACTTTTCTTCCAACGTTAATCTTACAAGGTACATGGTGCGATATGTGTTTAAGGATATGAATGAAATTTCTTAAAAACCTTTAAAAAAAAACCTGACTATTCTCTACATGTAACAGGCATCATTAAAAGTATGTATGTGTGTGTGTGGGAGGGGGGATGATTGTGCTTATATACTGAGCTGGCCCTTGCTCAGATACTGCCCAGGATGGAAAGCTAATAGGGTGCTGCACATGTAGGAGTAGTCTTGCAGCAACTTTCGGAATTCTCTGTAGTCTAATAGTTGATAAAGGTGAGCTAAGATAGAAACCAGTGGTGTCATCTAGTTTTGATAGGACAAGAGAGAGGGTAGCTTGAACCGTGTGGAGGCATCCTACCTGCGGGAACATGTGTTGTACGCCTTCATTCTAAGAAAGGTTGGTTTCACTACCTTGTCCACTAGCACATTCATTGACAGCTTGATGTCAATGATAATTCAGAGGGTTCTTCTTTGATATTTTTGACGGTAGTCCTAGATCGTCAGGCCACGTGCTGAGAGAACCATAGGTTTTCCAGTCCTCACAGGTATTTCAGTTTGGGACGTATTCAATTTGAGGTGGTTCCATGTCATCCATTTGTCAACGGCCCGGAGGCAAGTGAAGTTTGTGAATGTTCTGATGTCCCTTGGGGTTTCCAATTTCAGAAGTATCTGCCTATCTTCTGCATATTTATATACGCATAATTATATAATATAATCAGATCCAGTAATGATTTCATATAGGTGTTGAAAAGCATGGGTGAGATGTTTGAGTCATGAGGGACTCCTACTTTAATGCTGTATGGCTTAGAAGAAAATGGAGGAGTATCAATAATATATTTTTTTTTTTTTGTGTAGGTAGAATGTTATCCAAACAAGAGCTTTGCCCTGTGTTCCAGCTTCCTCAATTTGGATTAGTGTGTCATGATCCACTGTCCAAAGGCAGCTAAGAGATCAAAGAGAGAGGAGAGCAACCCTGTTCTGGTCTACTGTGCTTATAGGTAATTTCCAGATGGAGATTAGGGATGTTTCCGAACCTCTTCTTGGACACGATCTGGTTTGGAAGTCAGAAAGTATAATTCGCAAAAACATGTAATGTGCACAAGAACATTTCTAGTAAGTACTGAGCAGAATTACATTTCAAAAACTATTCGAAATAACTTGTGTATTTCACAGTGACTGTTTGCCACTGTACTTCTTCCTGTTTTTTAACACTGAGAATATCGAACTGTACAAATAATCGGAATTCTCATGGAGTCTAATGACTGTAAAAAAATAAAAATAAAAAGACTATTGGCGCTTATATCAAAGAGGTGCTGCCATACCCTGCAAAAGCACAGAAATTGCTCCATACAACAGGCAGGGTGACCATTCCTAAACACAGTCAACTTTCCACATTCCCACGAAAATTCAGTTTCTTCATTCTGTCGCAAGTTGTTAATGCACTTCAGCATAACATATGATCTCATGTCAGTCCCCGCTCAGGAGGCCATGGGGGCATGCAAGGGTTACTGGGCTTCAATCGTGCAGGTTGGGGCCTTTTACCTCTGCTGTTCTGGGGTCTGCCATACTATGACTCTGCAAACTGTCCAGTACAACTCTTTCCAGCTCACAGGCTGCTCAGGGAGGTTAGTAAGGCGTTATTCAGGCTCAAGAATCAATAGTACCCCCCTCAAGTAGTGCAGTAAGATCAGTGACCAACCCAGTGCTTCTCCTTGTAGAAAAGACAATTACTTTATTACATAGAAAACAGAATTCCACTATACAATCAATAATGCACGAATACAAAGTTCACAGGTGAGTGTTTGTGATCTAGGGGCGTCTGCTGTCTAGTCCTTCACCTCCCACTTGCGGGTCCCCCTGTTCTGGGCTCTTCACCCACCCCCACATTTAGCATTCGAGGTAGATCACCGGGTGCAGCTCATATTCCCCCCTCCCATTTAGTCTTAGCACTTAGGGGCAGATTAAAGAGCCCCTTGTGCCACATTAGTGTTATTTTGTTTTATGCTAATGCGGCCCAACAAGGCCAAAATCAACGCGCCAAATTTACAAAGTGGCGCAATGTATGCATTTCACCACTTTGTAACACTTTGCGCTATATTATGCCTGCGCCATGCATAATGTATGCAAAGGGGGCGTTCCCCTGTTAGGGGGGCTGAAAAAATGGCGCAAAGCAATCTAGCCGATTTCTTTGCGTCATTTTTTCGGACACTTTTAACGCCTGCTTCGAGCAGGCGTTAAAAGGAGGCTTCCTTTGTTTACAATGGACCTCAATGGGCTTTGCAGGATTAGCATCACCATTTTTTATGCTAATCGTGAAAAGCTCCGAACTAGCATAAAAAATTTGAACACTAGTTCCCTAACTCCCACCATGGTGTGTTATATCTTAGATACGGTGCACACATGGTGGTGTTAGAGGGGCGCTAAGGGGTGCAAGGAAATTGGCGCTGCACTAGGTGCAGCTCTACTTTCCTTAAATCAGGCCCTTAGTGTCTCAGGCCGAGTTCAGTCTCTCACCAAATTTGTAGTAGGTGTGAGGGGCTGCGTTCAGGCCTCCCATGGACTTCACTGGTAACAAAAGCCTTCAGGTGGCACATGGAAGTACTCTGTAGTCATGCAGCAGCAGGCGCTCAGTACATCGTTCAGAGGGTTGGGCAGGAGTTGAGACAATGGGCTCCAGATAGCAGCTTACTTCGGCGTTCCAGTAGGTTCTTGATTCATAATACAGCTCACTCCAGCACTCCTGGGAGTGCTTGTTGCTTCCTATAGAGCACGATAGACACACTCGTAGATGACAATTCTTGGATGCAAGGTGCCTCGAAGTGACGATCTAAATTCTTCACGAGATTCCTATAGGGCACCTCTTGGGTCTCTTAATCTTCATGACTGGCTCCAACTCAACAACATACCTGCCAGTGCTGCGGTCACGTGGTCCACTTGTATGGCACAGGAGCCACCAGGTGCTTATCCCGACTTCCATCAGGCTAGCACATGGGCACACACGTCCAGGTGCCCAGCAGGACCAACCCTAGGTGGAGTGCCACAGAAGTACAAAGAGGTGAGAGAAGGCCACACCCAGCTAAATACAACTACTCACAGAGATTATGAAAAGAGACAAGAATCTGTGCTTTTTAAAAGGTCTCCTTTCCCCAACAACAGATACTGCAGACCTCACCTTGTACCCATGCCATCTACCAACCAGCAGCTCTAGTCCGAGTCATTTACTGAATTGCGTATCAGGAAAGTCCTTACACATCTAAGAAAAGCCTGTCTTTCCTCACCATACCACGTGGTGAATCCCTCCCCCTTCTAGGGGATGCTAGCAATACACATATGCTGCCTTGCAATAGCAACCTCTCTTCCACCTTGCACTCTGGTCCAGGCTTTTGGCTTCCAAAATGGAATCAACAGGCCGGAATCACTCGTGCAAGACCCACATCTAGGTCAGATGTAGAACTCGCAGGATGTCGCGTTCAGGATTCCGGGTTACTCATGAGTAGCAGATCTTTATAGGAATGGGCCTGTAAGAGTACATTCATCTCTTACATGTAAAATCCTCTAACAATAATTACCCAACAATAGTATGCTGCCCCCACTGTGCTTCTTGCATGAAACTCCCAAGAGTGACAGGAGTCCCCTATCATTATGAGGGTGCACTTAGCGCGCACCTCCTTGTTCAGGATTAGGTCCAGAACCTATCATTGCCAGAAGACTGGGTGTAGTCCCAAGCGCACACAGGATTGCTGTGTGGCATGAGTAAAAAACAGTCCTAGGCAGTGCTTGAAATGGAAAAATATAAGTGCCGGTACTCTGTACCAGACTACCTGCTTGTTTCTGAGAAGTGTTGGTACTCTCTAATTAAAAGGATTACGTTTTTCCTGAGAAGTGCTGGTACTCTCCCTCTCAAAATAAAAAAAGTGTTGGTACTCAGTACTGGACAGTACCGGCCGATTTAAAGCACTGGGAATAGGTATGCAGTTAGGGCAAGCAGGTCAGGGGACACAACTTTGCCTTATGCAGAGGACATTCCCATCCAGCATCTCATAACTCATTTATCATGCTCCTCCATGGAAGGGTTTTATGATAGTTTGGCACATTTATAAAATATGTATCATGCTGTCTCAAGGAAGGGCTTTATAGTTTGGCACACTTGTAAACTCAGTATTCCCAACAAGTTTTTAGTTTTCTGTGGGATTCTTCAGCCTCTCATGAGGAAATTTTAGGAGCCTGGATCTCATGGGGTTGGAAGTTTAGACCTACAGTGTAGAACGCTATAAGTGTAGCTGAAAGTGAGCTCCAGATTGAGATGGGTGCAGGGGCCTTACCAAGGTGCCAAGGCCCTAGTGCAAGGAAAGCAAAATGGGCATACATTATCTGCTTGTCTGGTATTAATCTGCTGCATTTACGCCGAAACTGGCTCCTCGCAGCCCATGGTCCCGGTTCCACAACACCTGCTGAATTTTGACAGCCACTGTTATGTTGACATTAGTGATGAAATTATAGCTATATGGAGTGATGTCATATATGAGATGGGCTGGATGTGGGTGAAGAGGTGAAAACTGAAACCTGCACAGCCAGGTTCGTTCATGTGCATCAACATCAATTCCGGTAGATGGTGAAATAGTGTAATGTTGTTCTTGGGGGTCTGTGGAGGCCCCGATGTTCTGCATATACCAGCTACCAACTTCAGCCTCAAAAAATCTTCATTGAGAGGAGGCTTCGTGGGTAGAATGGCAGCCACTCACAGGCCAGCTGGTTATTTTGGTCAGGTGCTAGGCAAGGGGCAATGTACATCTCTAGTGGACGGGTTTGTGCGCAGCCTTAAGTGACTGCCGGAAATGAAGCTTGCAAAATCAACTGCGGCAGAAAAGGAACAGGGTAATAGGGGCAGACATGAGGAGCTGAGTCCGTAAAAGGCAGCCTAAGGTCTGACAGTGCAATATTATGTACAAACTCTGCTGCAAAAGAAACTAAGATCATGAAATGGTGAGGCGCAAACCTGTTTTGGTTTTCATGGGCATAGGAGCTGTGGGGGCATGGGGAGATTAGATTCCCCCGCCCTCCCCGAATTTGGAGTGGGGGACAATTTTGACAATATTCCTCCAGATTTTGAAGTGTAAACTGACAAATGAACAATGAATATACGGTGGCAGAGAGAGAATATCTATCCGAAGCCAAACTGCACATTGCCTAAGTCTCCTTGAACGCTGTAACCAGAGGAGCAAACTCTGTGGCGTCTTCTGTTTTTCAAATGATTTAATTGCTGTCATTGAGGTGTTGAGCCTCTCCTAAAACTCATTGGTTGGTCAAGACAGGCGAGCAACTGATGCTGGCCACCTTTTTGCACAAAAGAAATGTGAAAAAAAAATCATGAGATTTCTGCCAATGCCAGGTTTCAATATATTCAACAAAACATTCTCCATCATCCTTATCTGATGTTTGTATGATTGGATCATACATGCCTGAACCACACATGCCTTTACAACGAATTGTGTTGTAAAAGCATGTTTGTTAAAAGAACACCCTGTCCTAAAAACTACCTGACCCCCCCAGCCCTGAACCCTAAAACCTACCCCACCCTGTCCTAAAAACTGCCCAGAAACCCCGCCCCCTCCCTGAACCCTAAATCCTACCCTGCCCTTTCCCAAAAACTACCCCGACCTCCCCCACCCCATTCTGAACCCTGAAACCTACCCCACCCTGTCCTAAAAACTACCCCCACCTGAACTCTAAAACCTACCCTGACCTGTCCTAAAAACTACCTGCTCTGAACCCTAAAACCTACCCCACCCGGTGCTAAAAACTATCCCAACGCCCCTCCCTGAACCCTGAAACCTACTGCGCCCTGTTCTAAAAACTACAAAGACCCCCTGCCCTGAACCCCAAAACCTACCCCGCCCTGTCCTAAAAACTACCTGAATCTGCAAGGGGCCTAAAAACTACCCCAATCCCTCTCCCCCAAACCTTGCCTCAGCCCCACTTGCCTTTCTCTCTTCTGCTCTCTGCTCCTTCCTATTCTGTCCGGACAGCTAGACCGCTCGCTCTACCTTCACTACTCATATGCGTAGTAAAGGCATGCGGACTAAATGCATATGCCTGGTAATGGCAGTGTGGTAAATGCATTGCATTGCATTGACTGCGTTGTAAGTGATGTTTTTCTGCTTATCTAACCCCTGCATTACTGAACAAAATGTATACAACTGCTTGCTCTGATTTCCCTCACTGCCTTGCCCCATAGCAATCCCAGGGAGCAACATTCTTCAAAAATCCAATATGGCTGAAAGTGATTTTTGGAGGTTAGATCTGGCGGAGCCCACCCACTGGTGTGGCTAAAAGTCCAAAGCATATCCCTCTTCAGCCCTCTCTTAATCTAATCAAGAGGGCACCTAATTGTCTGGGGTGGCAGGAAATGGGAGCGGTCTCGAGCTGCTCCATATGTCCTTCTCTGCCTTTGAAGACCAGGTTGGCTGGCCAATCAGAGAAGGCCACTACAGAGCTGAAGTTGGCATCTTTCTGGTAGAGTTTTAAAACTCTTTACCTGAACTATAGTTATATTAAATCCAACAATGGCAAGTCATGAGATTTATTATAGCAATTAATTTGGAACCAAACTCAAGAAATCTGGCTCTTATGGGGACTTTGTTAATTAAAATAAAGTCTCCCCATTTTAGCCTATGGAGCCCATTCACTAAAGCGAGGGAAAACACAAATTTGTCTATTTTACCTCACCAGGGCTTCTAAAACAATTTGTATAAGTTCCCTGCTTATAGTTACATGGCACCCAACCCTAGAGGCACTTAGGGCACACCTCAGGTGTGACTCATATGTACCAATAAGGTAGTTGAAGACTTTGGAAGTGCTTTCAGTTCCAAAGTCTAATTTGCATATAACTTTAGTTTAAAAGCAGCCAGCAAGACAGGCATGCCTTTAAAATGACACTGGGCACCTCAGCAGTGCACCTATGAGTGCACTACCTGTGCTGGGGTCCCTAAACCTACATGCCCTACCATATACTAGGGACGTATAGGTAGGTTGATACTGCCAATTATAATTCGCCTAATTTGCATACTCATTTTACACAGAATATTTTAGCAATACGCAGGGCAATATCGGAGTCCAGAAAACACAAGCAAAAAGTGAAAAATGGGGGCAAAAGGTTTGGGGTCCTCTGCAATTATCCTAGTTTTCTCACAGCGACCCTCCGCAACCCGGAGACCACCATTACCCCATGGGTGCATGCTTAAAAAAACTAATGGGGGGTCCCAGAGACCCCGCTGGGCCCCAGGGACCACCACATCCTCAGAGCTATGTGTGAAAAGTAGGCAGAGGGGCCACGCAGCCCACCGGTGCCCAGGGGATCACCACCTCTCGGGGCAACTTATTAAAATATTAATAGGGGGAGTCCTGCTGCCCCCCTTGCCCCGCCACCTCCCCGGGGCTATGTGCAAAAAGTATCCCCCCCCCCAACATACTGGCGACCACCACCTCCCAGCAGCTACAAAATGATTTAAGGATGGGATCCATGCCGACCGTCAGCCCCAGGGACCACCACCTCCCTGGGGCTAAATAGAAAAGGAGGGGAGACGCGCAGCCCCCCCTTCTGGAGCCATACATGGCCCTGGGGACCGCCACCCTCCCAAGGCTGGCTTCTGTCATGCCTCCTTCTTTGCAATCCTGCATCACACTCCAGAATGTCTTCATGCCACTGCTTAGATATTTTGTAGTGCTTTTACTAACCATTGTTACGAATGTCCCACTGCTCAGTTTATTGGACTTGCAAGAACGATGGGCGTAGGCTTATCTATTTGGACCATTGTGACTGTGCCACTAGTTCCAAGAAATAAAACATCCAGCGTCCTGTCTTTGCTTGTTTGTTATCTGTCCACCAGCTCAGCTGTGTATCCCCAGTTTCTGAATGACATGCAGTTCTATATCCTACCTCTATTATTTTGTGGACTAAACAGTGATTTAGTTTCATCAGTGAAGATACTTTGATAGTGCCTCGCTGCAAACTAGGGTGCTTTTGAGTGTTTTCAGGGTGAGCATAATCACCAAGTCTTTTATATTATGCTAGAGGAGGAGATATGGTCAAGTGCATTGAAGCAGATCATTTTCATCCTGGCTTTGGCACTAGTCTTTGGTCACTTTTAACCGTGCCTTTGGGGCTCTGCGTTTGTCAGTGCTGGGTGGGTTTACACGTGGACCCAATGACCCACAAAAGTGGTGGTTTCTTCTTCAATGAACAGGACAGCAGAAGATCCACAAGCACATCTGCGTCTCCTGATGTACCACTATGGTTAGAGCACGTCTCCAAACTCACTGGCTGTTTCACACATAGGTGTAGCTACAACAAACACCCATCTCAGCCAAACACTCCTGGAGGGTGTCTGGGAACCCAGTGTAAATTGGAGAGCTTTGCAACGCTTATCACGCGCTTTATAAATACAACCCAGTACTGGAGGGATTTGAACCTCAGGCAGTCAGATAGCGGGACTGAGCTAACACGTGTGTGCTGGCTAGATGCATAGCACCACTGTTAACTAGGATTCGGCCCGGTCCCTTGGCCGATGCCCCCCACGCCGCACCTGCTCCCCTGGAGTTGACATGGCTCTTGACAGCTGGGTATCTGTTGCAAGGGACTCTGGCACCTCAGTGCCCTCCTGGGCTTGTGACAGACTACAGCGGGCAGTTCAGCACCCCAAGCATGGTGAACTTGTCGCAGCAACTGTTTACAGGGCCAGGGCTTGAGGAATCTTTGTTGTCTGTAGCTGTGGAGCACTGAGAGGTGGCGGCTGGCAGGAGGCCGCTAGCAGGCAGCCCCTGTCCTCTCTTAGATTTATAGTACGCCAGCATGGAGATTATTCCATAGCTAAGGCCTAGCATCATGTTTCTGATTTTGAACTCGTTTACTTTTGACCCCTCCCTGTTTCTATGTCTTGTGCTCATTTTAAACTTTGATGGACTAAAGGATGAATACCTAAATATAGTTACCAGATGGGACATTTTTATGGAACTAGCACATTTTTATTGAAGATAGACCACACCTAGACTATATGAATCACCGACAAACTTGTATTTAAAGCTTGTATTTAACGCCACTTTCACAGCAATACATTTTATGGTAACAAAATAGTACCATTTACAGTACCGTATGCAAGTGCCTGCATTGGACATATTGTAACCTGTTTGTCCTTCGAGTATTTTGCACTACCCTAAGTGCGTTTCGGGTTCTGACGCTTAGGGCCAGATGTAGCAAAGGTTTTTCCCCATGCTGTGTCTATGGGAAAAAGTGTTCGTACATATGGCCCTTAGTGCTGGAATTCAGTGGAATTGGTTCTTGGCAACACTAATGTGATGAGAAAATGTTCTTTGAAGAAAATTCGACTATTGGATGGGAGGATCTGTGTCCTAGAAAAATCAAGACCAACTTTAGGTATCAGCTTGATTATTTCAGTTGGCTCATGCGATTAGAGGATCAAACTACTGTGCTACACTATTTATGCAATCAAGTGTTTCAGCTGATTGTAGTGCGTTCTAGCAGTCTGCTTGAATTTTAGTCTGCTCTGCTCACAGTAGTGGGTTTACACTATAATTTATAATGTTGTTGGCTTGGGTGATGCTTTTAAACCTGTGCATTTTTGGGGCCCAGGTGCTGTTGACTTGACATACAGCTGCTGCATCTTTGTTTATAACATGCCACCCCAGTCTCTACCTGGGTAGCCTGGATGTGCCTCAGTTCTAGACTTCTGTTGCTTATCGATGTTGGAAGCTAAGGGCATTGTAGTACTGTTGAGATGCTCACGGCTTGAGATGAGGCAGACTGAAATGCAGCAAGTGTGGTAAACAGTACTCGTGCCGACTCTGCACCATACTCTGCAAGCTGTGTGCTGCAGCACTTCAGCATACCTCTGCCAGTACTGCTGTGTGATGCACAGACTGAAATGGTAGACGTAGATCAACTGATTCCTAATGCTTATCCTATCTGCCTGCGCCAAGGAGTACAAAGAAGGCTGTCTCTGCATTCCACACGACCCTGAAGGACAGCCAACCACCCCATCACTTATTGCACCTGCCATGCATCTTTCACACATCCTGCTTATTTGAGCAGCGCCTACACATGCATACTGGATTCACCCTGCGATATTGTATTTGTAGACAAAATCTCCTGGATCAGAGAAGGTGTTTTCATAGGACAAAGTAACTGGCCCACTTAGAAGGTGTCTGCTGACGTTCTTGGTTTAAAAATATTCCAGTTAAGTTATCCTGATACACAGTGAACCACCCATTAAATGGCACTACTGGTTAGGTATTTGATGCAATAGATCGTATTTAATTCAGAAGGGAGCAAACATACTCCAATGAAGTGATGGTCACCAGGAATCACTCGTGGAAAAAAAAGATAACGCTAAACATCCCGTCAGTCAATCCTCCTTCTGATCCACCTTGATCAACATCTCTATCACCATCTCTATCAACATTAAACCTAGTCTACATTCACCCATGTGCACTCCAGCACACACAGGCATCCATCCACACACGTACACCTCCAGATACACATCAGTCCACATCCAGATACACATCAGTCCACATCCATCCAAACATACTGACATTCATGCAGATTAACAAATCCCTCCACATTCACACCTATCCACGTGCTCTTCCACTTGCTCCTCTGTCTACATATCATTCACATATAAGCCATCAACAGCCATCCTTTCATATACCATTCCACACATTCGTCTGTATCCTTCAACATGCACAGATCCTAGCCCCCTAAACCACAATGAAGTGTCCATACATAATCACATCATTCACAAACCCCTGCATCCATCAAATGCTCATCCATTCACATAAATCTTCATTGTCCACAGCCATCCACATCCAGACATTTGTAAAATCTATCCCTCTATTTCCGTCCTTCTACATGCACCTCATCCGTATCTAGCCATCCTTGTCCTCCATCTATCCTCATATGTCCGTCCAGCCATCCACATATGCATCATTCTACATATACCAGTACTTCTACTTCCATCCTTCCACATGCCCCTCCATTGATCTACGAGTCTATAGCTTCCATCCACATGCACATCCATACCCACATCAACTGCATCTACACCTGTCTATCCACATGCAGTTATTCATCCATTTGCACACCCATCCTCGTTATTAACATTTATATAGCACACAGTCTGCGATTAGTATGATTGGACTGAAGCATCATTTTATTAGACTGGAGAATTTCTTTCCTAGCAACTCAATCACAGATAGGAGTTCAATTCAGCTAATATGCAGTTACATCACCTCACATCTATTCGTATCTATACCTATCAAATCAATTAACTTCCAATTGCACCTCCTGACATCTTTCCACTTGCATATCCACCTGCATGCAACTTCATTCAAAAGGCATGTCAGCCATGTGCACCTCCACACATACTCAATTGTGCATCAGTTTATGTCTGAGCATCCACATCCCCATCTATGCATTACCATCCATCCACATCCTCCCACATTCCCTTTCCACAACCTTCAACAGGCACATCCATCTATTTCCAGTCATCCCCACCCTTGCGTCCACATCCAAATCACCATGTCTATTTCCATTGACATTGTCAATATTCATCTCCAGCCACATCTGCCCATCCCCCATCTACCCAAATCTGTCTATCTGTCTATCTATTATCCATTCATCTATCCATCTATACACATATACTGAACCACCAATCCATGCCTGTCCAAGTATTGTCAAAGAAAATCAGCGTACCAGCCTACCAAATTCTGATCACGTTTATTGAAGCACATATAGTCTGTGATTAATCAGATTGAGCGGTGCAGGTTCGCCTTGCCATAATTATGCATGTAATACTCGACCCTCAACCCCCAAAACCCTCAGACAGGAATGATTTTATAGGTTTTTACAAATAGGCACCAATATTGAACATCTGTCAAATTGAAACTGGTAGATTATAAAATGTGTACACCATTCTCATCGGAAGAGTGAAACTACATTCAGAAACAGTTCAACACTCTTGAATTTTTGCTTCGAGTTGCGAAACATGAGAGAGAAGCTAGATACATCAGAAGTGGCATAACTTGCACAACTATGGCTAACATGGGCACACAAAATGGCGTTGGCTAACTAACTAGTGTAACGGTAAGCTTAGGCAACTTCCCAGTATCCATTTGCATGTCTTCTTCTGCCCTTCCACAGATATCCATCTAGCTAGCTAAATACATCTGTATCAGCCACATATCTATAAACATCAATTCAACCATCCATGGGTGTTCCCAGCTTCATTTATTCAGCCATCTCACCACATTGATCCTTATTCTCGATCACAAGCACCCAACAAGCCATCTATCCACATCAGTCCAGAGTCCTTCCACATTGATCAAAATCCCTATCTCCATTCATCCAGATATCCGCCACATCAGTGAACATTCTGATGCACATCCATATCCATGTGACCATCCATCCATATGAATCAACATCTCCACCCACATCCATCAGGCCACACACATGGATCGCCACTCCCCATCTACTTGCTTCTATTCATCCATCTACATCAATGGCAGTGAATGTGACTATAAATATCCATTTGGCTATCCATACATACCAACCAACATGCAGAACCATCAGGCCATCCTTCCTCATTTATCAACATTTTCCTCCACTTCCTTACAAAACCACATCCTCTTAAGTCAACATTTTCATTTGCATCCATTCACCCACATCAATCAACTCCTACATCCTTATAGCCATCTATCCATATCAAGCAACAGCCCCTTACTCATTTACTTCCTTCCAGCCCTACATCCACATTGCACTGATCAGTATCCTGATGCCCATCCATATCCTCCTCATTTAAAAATATCTCCTTGCCATACACTAAGCCATCCATTTACATTGATCAACATCCATCTAACCTTCTATTCACAAGCACCATCTCCATTCTCATCCATCCAGCCTCTCATTTACATTGATAATCCACCCCAATCAGTTCCATCTAGCCATGTAGATAAACACTTCGATTCAAATCCATCCTTCTATTTATCCACATTTATCCTCATTTCCATCCTCATCCATTCAGCCACTAATCCACCTTAAAAAACACCTACCCATGCATATAATCTTACCACTTTTTCTAGCCCCAATTACATCTGAACACTCACCCACATTCATCTCTGTGTATCCATCCCACCCTTCATTCATCTTTCCAACCCCATGCTCCATCTGTCACTTTAAGCACACTCGTACCCATTGTAAGAAGTAAGATTATTAGTTGAATGGAGTAAGTACCCCCCTCAAGTAATAATCACAGTTCTCATCAGGCTGAACCACAAAAGTCACTAAATAAACCTGAGCTGAGCTGGTAGCTGTGGAGCAAAACTGACCACCTGAAAGGCAATGTGTAAAGTATTTATGCAGTACTAAAACAGTAATAAAGTCACAATGCAAAGCAATAAAAATCTAAAAACGAATTAAGAAAAAAAAGTAAAATGAAATTAGCAAACTGACACCAAAATGACAGAAATCCAACGGGGGGAACTGGAGCCATGAAATGTTAAAGTTTTAAGCATAAATAGTGCCAAGAAGTACTAAGTGCCATTGATAGCCAATGGTCACAATAGAACAAAACCTAGGCACAATTTGACGTGGCCTGTGATGGAGTGCAAGTTGGATACACTAATCCTGTTTGTCTTGGTCAAAGGTTTTACCATCTGACTCTAGTCCTTTTTAAATACCAACCCTCTCCTGGACCTCAGGAGAAGCATTTACAGACTTACAGGGTGGCAGGTAGAGGCCAACAGGAGGGTCTAATCCAGGTGCTACTGGTCAGCTGGGCAGTTGCAGGTAAAGGCCTTTTATAGATTGTTGTGCTCCTGTAGTTGTAACAAGAGGTCAGCCTTATGACTTTTGGAGTCCACTTCTTCATCCTGGGAAAAAGAGGGACAGCAGGTACAATCTTCAAGGCTCTTCTCAGGTCTCTGTCAACCGGTTCAGCCCACTTTCTAGTTATCCACAGGTGTAGGCGTTTTCTGAAGTGGGTGCCTGGAGATGCCACATTTATGCTTGGCACTAGCTAGTGAGTACGAATGAATTCTGGGAATACCCTAACCAATAGGGTCCAGCCTCCCAGTGCTAAACCTACCCACTTTGGGGATTTTTAATATGGCAAAAGTCTTTGGCCATACTAAACTTGGGTGCTAGGGGTGTGTGTGAGGAGTAAACTATGTTAATCCTAGTGCCTTCCCACATCTAACTCTAAAATCCAGTTTGAGGTAGACCCTGTACCCACAACACCCTCATAAACAGATGTCTGGTAGACAATAAAAGTGAGCATTCAGCAACCACAAATGAGATACACAAGAATTATTTTGGCATCCTGCATTCACCCTTTGAATCACACTCCAACCAGTACTAAACCCAATAGACCTGTGTCTAAAAAGAGTCCCAGTGTGATTGGGGTCTGTCTGGTTAGAGGGAAAGGTGGGCAAAAAAGGGCCATACCCAAATCTCAGCTAACATTTGCCTGTGACAGGCTAGGTATCTTTGAAGTGTGACTCAAGTGCCTTATGAAAAACTCCAGCAGACCTGTCAAGCAGGAAGCGACATTCAAGTAGGACTTGACACTTGTATGTCAAAAAGGATCCTCCCAGCCATACCTTGCATATTCTGTTGGGTTCAGATGGATCATCTCTGCCATTTCAGTTCAGCCGATTGTTTGCTCCTGGAAGCAAGTTCACACCTCATTCATGCATATTCTAATACTAACTACCAGCTAGCAAAAATGCAAAAATGGGAGAACAAAATGAAGATTTCGCTTTCAGAGACTTCAGGCAGTAGGTTTCTAAAAGTTACTTTTCCATAATATTTAGAAATCTGGTTTTACAACTGAATTGGATATTTAAAAACGATTTAAAATAGTTTATAATTATTTGCTTTGGTAGTACCATTCTCGAGATACAGTATAAGTATTTAGTATTGCACCCTAGTCTTTTTCTACGGAATAACCACCCTTGCTACAATGAAACTAGCTTTGAGGTGGTACTCAAGTTAGGGACATGTTTAGCATGAAACTTTTACATGTCAAAATGGGTTATTTTGACATGTCGAATATGCAGTTTTGAAACCGAATAGCCAGGCTACAGTAGTTGGCATGGAGACCGGATTAGAATGCTACTGCAGTGGGTGGCACAGTGAGTGCTGCAGTCCATTGGCAGCATTTCATTTACAGGCCCTGGGTACGCTTGGTACCAGATACTAGGTGCTTATGAGTAAAGTAAATGTGCCAGTTAGGAGGATACCAATCTCACCATGTTGAAAGAAGGGGCACAAACACTTCACCATTGGTTAGTAGAGGTAAAGAATTCTATAACCAGTAACAGGGTTCAGACAAAAGGCAAAGATCCTGGGTGACATTGCAGAAAGATCTAATTTCCTCTAATATGTAAGTACCCTCTTTTTGGCATGGTTACCCCTACTTTTTGCCTGATATCAGTATGTTTTGGCTGTGTTCACTGTGCTCTCTCCCTCTAAATTTGGTTGCTGAGACTTCACACACCCCACATTTGGCATACTGGTGCCCCATATAAGTCCCTAGTATATGGTACCAGGTGCACAGGGCATTGGGGCACCAGGGGTACCCCATGGGCTTCAGCATGTAATATGACCCAGGGGAGCCCATGTAAAATGTGTTTGCAGGCCTGCCATTGCAGCCTGTGTTAAAAGGTGCATGCACCCTTTCACTTCAGGTCACTTCACCAGGTCTCTATAAGTCACCCCATGGCAGGCCCTCCTAGCCCTGATGGCAGGGTGCAGCTACCTGCATGTGAGGGCACTCCTGCATGAGCAGTGGTGCCCCCACAAACTCCAGCTGCATTTTCCTGGACTTTGTGAGTGCGGGGATGCCATTTTACAGGTGTACTGGGCATAGGTTACTACCTATGTCAAGCTACATAATGGTAACTCTGAACCTGGGCATATTTGGTATCAAACGTTTCGGAATCGTACCCCAGTACTTTTGCCAGTTTTTTTTGTATGATTCCATGTACTCTGCTGGCCCCTTAGAGGACCCCTAGCATTGCTATGACTGGCTTTCTGTGGTTTTCTGGGCAGCCCCCACTGCTGCCACCCCTCAGATGGGTTTCTGCCCTCCTGCTGCTTGACCTGCTTGAGCCCAGGAAGGCAGAACAAAGGAGTTCTGTAGGGAGAGGGGAGTAACACCCTCTGCCTTTGGAAATAGGCATTACATGGCTTGGGAGGGGAAGCCTCCCAAGACACTGGTATGTTTTGAGGGCCATATTTCCTTGCATAAACCAGTCTGCACTGGATCAGGGACCTCCAGTCCCTTCTCTGGCACGAAACTGGACAATGGAAAGGGGAGTAACCTCTCCCTTGTCCATCACCACCACAGATGGGGGTGCCCAGAGCCCCTCCAGATGGCCATTTGATTCTGCCATCTTGAATACAAGGTGGGCAGAGGCCTCTGGGAGCATCTGAGTGGCCAGGTCAGGCAGGTGACATCACAACCCCCTCCTGATAGGTGGTGACCTTGCTAGGTGACTAGTCCCCCTTCCAGGGCTATTTAGGGTCTCGTTCTTGGGTTGTCCTCACATTCGACATGCAAGATTATAGCAGGACTCCTCTGCAATGTTTACTTCAACTTCTAGCCACTGGAACAGCAACTAGACTCCACAGGAACCTACAGTCTGCAGGTACAGCGACAACTCTGCTTTGCAAAAGTGTTTCTCTGGCTCCTTCTAGCAACTGAAACATTTCCCCGGCTGAGCATCCTCTGAGGGTGGCAAGTCTTTAGTCTGCACCAAGAAGCAAGAAGGAATATCCCTTGGAGTTAAGGAGTCACTCCCCTGGATCTGCAGGCACCAACTGCCATGACAACCGGCTACGTGGATCTCCTTTCTTCCTGAGCTTCATGAATCATGTGTCATGGGTGATGGGCTGGAGTGGTCCCCTTGGTCCTCTCTGCTAGCCGTCGAACTTTGGAGATGGTAAGTCCTTGCCTCTCCATGCAGGACAGTACCCACATGCACTGTGTCTCTTGTAGCTACCAAGGCTTGTTGGCATCTCCTGTAAGAGATCTTCAGGCTCCGTGTAGCCCCAGCACTCTTCCCTGCGACGCACAGCCCACTGCGTACTTTTCCTTCAACATGGGACTCCTTTGTAGGTGTGCTGCGTGGGCCTCACCGCGACTCCTGTGCTTGCTGCCTGTGGGTCATCTGTGGGGATGCCTCCTCTTCCTCTTCCTCATACTCCTGGTCGCTGAGGGTCACCCGGGACCCCCTCCCATGGGTTGTCCCCCTGGACCTTGCTTGTCGCTGGTGGCTTAACTTTTCTTCATTCGCGACATTTGCCAAGATTTGTTTGTAGTTTTTCCACAACACAGACTAACTGCAATTCTTCCTCCAGCGTGGGATGTCGACGGCATCACTCAGGAACTCTTCACTGCTCCAGGGCTGCACTGCTGACCATCTTCGTCTCACCGTCGGCCAAAGCCTGTATCCAGAGCCAGGTGGCTAGTAGCTGCTGCCACCACTGGACACTCCAACATGAACTAGACTTGGTCCCCTTCTTTTCCAGGTCTTCCTCTTCCAGGATCCACCTTTGGTTTCTTGCAGTCTTGTCTGGGTCTTGGAATATCCTTCTCTGAAGTCCTTTTGGTGGGTTTGGGAAGAACGGGGGCACTCTTGTACTTTCCTTGTGGTATTCCTAGTTCCTCCAGCTCCCCTCTACTGATTCCACTTCCTTCGGGGGGGCCCAATTTTCACATTCCATTTTCTTAGTATATGGTTTGGTCCCCCCCCCCCCCCCAGGCCTTCAGTACTTAGTATTGCATTCACTGTTTTCTATTGCATTCTATGCTAATTTCTGACTGCTAATGTACATATAATCATGTGTTTTATTTACCTCCAATTGGAGTATTGCCTATATAGTAATTTAGCATTTGTGTCACTAAAATAAAGTACCTTTATTATTGGAACACTGTGTGGTTCTTTCATGTGTATAAGTGCTGTCTGACTACATTGATTTTGCATAAGCTTTGCATGTCTCCTAGATAAATCTTGGCCGCTCATCCACAGCTACCTCTAGAGAGCCTGGCTTCCTAGACATTGACTACACCTCACTAATATGGGATACCTGGAATAAGGTGATAATACCATAGGTACTCACCACACACCAGGCCAGCTTCCTACACCACCAATCCACACTCCACCCCACTTAGCCTCATCCCATACTCCTGGATACACTCACATCCACATCGAACCGTGTTAATTTGTACCTACCTTCTTATTCATCCATCTTGTGACCACTCCCTAAGACATCTGCTTGTTATATTACCAGTGTTTGTGAAGCTCACTATGCCCTTTGTATGTGGCCTTGTACCACTATCAGAAATTGGAGACTTTTTAACACAGTCCTAGTATATTCTGTTGACTGGAGTCCTTAAGTAAGGTCACATTCATCCACTTGAACAATTCAATATCCATTCACATCTGCAGTTACCAATATCCACTAACACCCACATTCAACTACACATGCATCAATATCTATCCACTTTTATACAACTTCTGTTACATGCAAACTGACCAGAATCCGCCAGGGTCCATCTCTCCCCTGCTTCAGGAGTGAGCTGAAGACTCCATATAATAACCAGTCTGCTGGACCCACCTTAAGAGATACCAACCACTGCTTCCTTCTCTCCTATTTTAATCCACCATTTTCACTTTCTTGTCAGCATACCCCTTGTTCATGGTATCCTCCCTTACATGTTTGACCTGTGCCTCTCCATTTATTTCATATCTTCTAGTATAATCTATTTCCCTACAGTGTTCTCTTTCTTTGTGGCTATTTTGTAATATTTAATTCTGAAATACATAACATTCATCCACAACTGCATCCGCATCAGTCTACCTTAACTTCTACATGCAAATCCTCATCTTTCTACATCCTCTGTAACCACATCCAGCCTCTTTGAATATCCGCCCACATACATCCACTTCCACATTAATTACTACCCATCTATATTCACATCCACTCATAGATATGCACATTCCACCATTATCTGTCCTCATCCCAAACAGTCCACACCTCCATCTACCCACCTCCTTTCTCATGCACCACACATTCATTTATTTTGCCACCCATACATGTCCAGCCTTTTCTATCTGCATTCATGCACACCCACCCAACCATATCTACCACGCCTCCCCCATCCACCAACATCACGGCATCCTCCACATGTATCAGCGTCATATATATATCCTTTGCCCTCTCTCTGAATTGGGAAGGCTGCAGCTGCAGCATAGACAATAAGAATGTGTCTAGGTCAGACCAAGTGATAACCGCTTGTCAGTTGGCTCTGTATATACTATTTCAAAGTAAGAAATATTGTGCACAGAGTCCAAGGGTTCCCCTTAGAGGTAAGATAGTGCCAAAAGTAGATAATTCTAATGATCTATTTTGTGGTAGTGTGGTCGAGCAGTAGGCTTATCAGAGGGTAGTGTTAAGCATTTGTTGTACACACACAGGCAATAAATGAGGAACACACATTCAAAGACTTACTCCAGGCCAATAGGTTTTTATATTGAAAAATATATTTTCTTAGTTTATTTTAAGAACCACAGGTTCAATATTTACAGTTAATACTTTAAATGTAAGGTACTCCCCTTAGATACTTTAGGAACTTTGAAAGAAAACAATATCATGTACAGTCTTTGTAAAAAGGATAATAAGCTATTTTTAAAGTGCACACTGCAAAAATCAACAGTTACTGGGGGAGGTAAGTAAAGGTTCGATTTAGGAGGTAAGTAAAACACTTACAAGTCTCAGTCCTGGGGCATAGGCAGCCCACCGTTGGGGGTTCAAGGCAACCCCAAAGTTACCACACCAGCAGCTCAGGGCCGGTCTGGTGCAGAGGTCAAAGAGGTGCTCAAAACACATAGGTGCCTATGGAGAACAGGGGTGCTCCGGTTCCAGTCTGCCAGCAGATAAATACCTGTGTCGTCGGGGGGCAGACCAGGGGGGTTTTGTAGAGCACTGGGGGGACACAAGTAGGCACACAAAACACACCCTCAGCTGCCCAGTGGCGGCCGGGTGCAGTGTGCAAAGCAGGTGTCGGGTTTTGTATAGGTTTCAATGGAGGAACCCGGGGGTCACTCTAGCGGTGCAGGCAGGCACGGGGGCTTCTCGGGATAGCCACCACCTGGGCTAGGCAGAGGGTCGCCTGGGGGTCACTCCTGCGTTGAAGTTCGGTTCCTTCAGGTCCTGGGGGCTGCGGGTGCAGTGTTGGTTCCAGGTGTCGGGTCCCTTGTTACACGCAGTCGCGGTAAGGGGGAGCCTCTGGATTTTCTCTGCAGGCGTACCTGTGGGGGCTCAGAGGGGTCGTCTCTGGTTACTCAAGGGCTCGCAGTCACCGTGGAGTCCTCTCTGAGGTGTTGGTTTTCTGCAGGTCGAGCCGGGGGCGCCGGGTGCAGTGTAGAGTCTCATGCTTCCGGCGGGAAACGTGAAGTCTTTGGAAGTTGCTTCTTTGTTGCAAAGAAGTAGCTGGTTTTGAACAGGGCCGCTGTTCACTGGACTTTCTTGGCCCTTGAGTCCAGGGCAGTCCTCTGAGGCTTCAGAGGTCGCTGATCCCTGTCGGAAGTGTCACTGGAGCAGGTTTTCGAAGTTGGAGACAGGCCGTTAGGGCTGGGGCCAAAGCAGCTGTCGTCTTCCTCCTTCTCTGCAGGCTTGGAGGTCAGCAGTCCTTGTTTCTTCAGGTTGCAGGAATCTGATTTCCTGGGATCTGGGGAGCCCCTAAATACTGAATTTAGGGGGGTGTTTGAGTCTGGGAGGGCAGTAGCCAATGGCTACTGTCCTTGAGGGTAGCTACACCCTCTTTGTGCCTCCTCCCTGTGGGGAGGGGGGCACATCCCTAATCCTATTGGGGGAATCCTCCAAACTCAAGATGGAGGATTTCTCAAGGCAGGGGTCATCTCAGCTCAGGGCACCTTAGGGGCTGTCCTGACTGGTGGGTGACTCCTCCTTGTTTTTCTCATTATCTCCTCCAGCCTTGCTGTCAAAAGTGGGGGCAGTGGCCGGAGGGGCGGGCATCTCCACTAGCTGGGATGCCCTGGGGCGCTGTAACAAAAGGAGTGAGCCTTTGAGGCTCACCGCCTGGTGTTACAGTTCCTGCAGGGGAGGTGAGAAGCACCTCCACCCAGTACAGGCTTTGTTCCTGGCCACAGAGTGACAAAGACACTCTTCCCCATGTGGCCAGCAACATGTCTGGTGTGTGGCAGGCTGGAAGAAACTGGTCAGCCTACACTAGAAGTCAGGTAGGTATTCAGGGGGCATCTCTAAGATGCCCTCTGGGTGTATGTTACAATAAATTGCACACTGTCATCAGTGTGCATTTATTGTGCTGAGAAGTTTGATACCTAACTTCCCAGTTTTCAGTGTAGCCACTATGGAACTGTGGAGTTTGTGTTTGATAAACTCCCAGACCATATACTCTTATGGCTACCCTGCACTTACAATGTCTAAGGTTTTGCTTAGACACTGTAGGGGCATAGTGCTCATGCACATATGCCCTCACCTGTGGTATAGTGCACCCTGCCTTAGGGCTGTAAGGCCTGCTAGATGGGTGACTTACCTATGCCACAGGCAGTGTAAGGTTGGCATGGCACTCTGAGGGGAGTGCCATGTCGACTTCGTCATTTTCTCCCCACCAGCACACACAAGCTGTGAGGCAGTGTGCATGTGCTGAGTGAGGGATCCCTAGGGTGGCATAAGACATGCTGCAGCCCTTAGAGACCTTCCCTGGCATCAGGGCCCTTGGTACTGGGGGTACCAGTTACAAGGGACTTACCTGAGTGCCAGGGTTGTGCCAATTGTGGAGACAAAGGTACAGTTTAGGGAAAGAACACTGGTGCTGGGGCCTGGTTAACAGGGTCCCAGCACACTTTCAAATCATAACTTAGCATCAGCAAAGGCAAAAAGTTAGGGGGTAACCATGCCAAGGACGCATTTCCTTACACAGGCTGTGCCCTAGTGCTGATCTTTAGAGAAAATGCTTCTCTAACTGGTACTGGTGAAAGATTCTGAGATGTCCGTTTCTCCTCTTCTTTGTGGCTTCGAGGTTATCAGTTACAAGTTTACGAAGAGGTAGCTACACTGTGAGAATGTTGATGATCTCTTCTGCAGAGAGGCCAGCATTAACAAGACTGACCTGACGATTGACATTGGAGGGGAAGGCTCCCAGCCCCCGCAGCTTGTCGTAGATTACACGGCACAGTGACAGAATCCTTCGACTACTTAACTGGCTACTTCTCTGGCTGGGCTTCTTATATCTGAAGTGGGGCAATGTCTTGGCTGAATAGTGTAGATTTATGGACTAGGATCTCTAGAGTGAAAGGAGAACAGGGTCTTGAGCCAAAGGCCCATGTGTGCTCCCTGCTCGGATGAGTTGCTGCATCAACCACAGCTAGGCACTGCACTGGAATGTGAGGGAATCTGTTGTGCCCTCATTGTTGGCATTGCACAAAACTCAGGTTATTGATGGAAACCCCATAAAGAAGTTGGTATTTGCAAACAAAAATCCTGCAGGTACTTCAGTGTGAAATGGAGATGTGTATTTAGGGAGAGGGAGTATTACACATTTCTTAATTTTGATATAAACCACCTTTCTGCCAAAATATTGTGGTTTCAAGTACTAAAAACGTGGCACTTGGCTGTGTTCAATAATTTTTTTTTTATTGAAGCGCATTGACATCAGATTTCGTTTTTCCTAAACTTACCATTGTTACCTATTAAATTGGGCCTGTTGGTAATCTTTTAAACTGCCAGTTTTGCCCTTAGTTTACCTGCCATCAAACCATGATTAAGAGGGCTTCTTGGGGCAACTGTTCAGCTTCGTAGAATATTTGGCTTATTGCTTTTTGAGCTTTGGCCAACTGACTCACTTTCTGAGCTGATTAAGAACCTAATGAGGAGAGAAGTCACTGTCTGAATTCAAACCAGTGTCCTGCAGAACTAATTTCTACAGTATGCATCCTACCCACTGACCTACCTTATTGGAAGTAGGCTGAGAAAACTCTGTTGTTGGCAACAGGGCTCAGAAAGAGATAGGCTGTGGCTATTGATTCTGAGAGCTGCTTGTGATCTTTCCTCTCTTTCAAGGCTCCAGATTCTCAGCTGCACCCATGGATCTTTGGAAGTACCCCAATACCAGGGACCGAGGGTGGTACCTGGCTCTGATGGCACCCAACGTGAAAGGCCTTGATTATGCCTGGCTTGACCCATCTCGGCTGTACTGCCACCCACAGGTATGTGACTGGGGGATGAGGAGATGATAGAAGGTAGGAATTTGGTTAAAAAAACAACTTGCTAGTCACATGGAGAACATTTTGGTTTGCCTTGCTTCTCTGTTGCTAATTCTGTACAATTTAAGAGCACCAGTATCATGACTATTTATTGCAATTTGCTGATTTCCACCAGATTTGGATTGGGAACCAAAAGCAGCCCTGGCAAAAATATTCAAACTAGTCCCTCTCTTTTCCTTTCCTCACTTTCACTCACCTTCCATTCCTCCACAATATCTCTCCCTCTGCCAGAAGCATATTGTGTGTGCATAGCTAATGACTAAAACTTTCACATCCCTCACTCCTGCATGTGCCCTACATTTCTGTGCCCCCAGCACAGTATCAAATGCCAATCTACTGGCAAGATAATCTTGTTATCTAAGACACTTTAGCAGCATTACAATATTGTGTGTGTACCACTGAAAGTTAAAACTCAGGCAGCAATACCGCTACTGGCTGAGGCAGCTGGATAAATAACAAAATGGAGCTAATCGAGGGAAAATACTCTTTTCTGCGACAGACAAATTTCGCCCAATCAACACAGGTACTCCTGGCTCAACGTGTGTCAGAAGCCAAAGCCCCCTCGTTACTCCTCCTGAATGCTCTTTTTTTAAATTGATCACATTATGTCTGGTGACAGCTGTGCTGTCAAACTCGACCTCAGAATCACAACTGAAAGCAATGGAAACAGTCAGGTAGGAGCTGTTAAGGAGTGACAAGAGCTATTGCCCTGGGAACATGGGGAACCAAGCTTGAACCTGGCCTCGGCTCAACATCCTGTCTTTCTGGGCAAATCACTCAATCTCCCACTGATAACAAAAATAAACAGAAATCAAATCTGCAATGTTTTTTGTTTTGTTGTAAAGCTTTGGGCCAGGTTTGTGATGTAAAAAATTGCAAAAAATAATAAAGCAAATATATTCACGTTCAACAGCTTCCTGTCTACCAAGTCCAATTTTGTTTATATAATTACCTCTGGATACATAAATAACATGCATTAATGTAACCCACCTCTCACACATCCACAATTTCACACCTGAATTCAAATTGGAGACTCAACCTTCTGGATTCCAGAGAAGAATTGTGACTTGGTGTCTAGTCCCCATTCTCTTTTCGCTCATTTTCAGTGAGATTTTGAAAGTAAGGTAAGAGCTATACTTAAAAATCCTGTAGCATTATTTATATTGAGGTATTACAGGTGGTGCTTTCTTCTTTATGACACTATCACTGGGTTTATGCAGGTTTCTGGACGCAGATCCTAAGATCTCATCTCACTTGAATTCTCTCTTTCATAGGCACTCCAGGATTGCGTGGAAGATCTGGTCCAGCCCTTTCGGAGTGACCGCATTGATCTAGTTGCCGGAATCGATGCTATGGGCTTCATTTTAGGTATTGATGCAATTTAATTATTACTAAATGAACTTTCTGCTGTCATTCAATCTACCTTTTCTCTCATTTTCCAAACCTGGTGACATTTACGAACACTGGGGGCCAACTCGCATGAGAAGTATGTGTGATCTCCTCCTTGTGCACGTTCCCAGCCGTGACTCTGGGACGGTCATGTGACCTTTCTGCCATGACTCAGGCTTGGACCCATGGCCTTGTTATAGTCCACGTCCCCTGCAGTGTGGGGCTAATTTCAGTGTGTTTTGCAAGACCGATTTTCATTCGGTGCCTGGGTGCCACAATGAGCCCAGTTAATGGCATATTTCCAGTTCAATTATACTCATTAGACTGAACTCCAGACTGATCTCAGTGATAGTTCTGCTGTGACTGATTTGAGGTCTAGCACCTTTATGAAACACAAATACTTTAATCCACACCTGGAGATGCAAAAAATGAAGACGCAAAAAATGGCACTGCAACCAGGAAACCACATTTTTGGACCCCCATGTCCATGGCATTAAAAATGGCACTGCAGCCAGGAAACTACAGTTCTGCTCCACAGGTCAGGGAATGCACAACCTCAGCAACATAGGATTTCCTGAAGGCCATAACATTGGAAAGTGGCATTTGAGCTCCTTGATGAGTCGGGAGCGTTTATCCATAGCACAATCTAGAAGATGAATTGATGCCAAACTTGAATCAGACGTTAAAAGTGGTCCATCATAGTACAGCATTTTGTAATGGGAATATAGCACCATGTTCTCGGTTGGGTTTAGGAGTTTGTAAGTTCTATCTGATTTGGCTGACATGCCTCCTATATTTTCATGGGTCATGTGTAAGCAACTTGACAACACTGATGAGGGACCATAGCGCATAGTGTTGGCACCCTTACTAGAGATAATTACCAGCCATCTGCTCACTTAAGATTCTGCACATGCCTGAGCACGCTTCTTAAGTAGAACTTTACATGAAATGTCTGTATTATTAATTTTTAACATGGCTTTCTGCCTTTTTTTACTTTATCAGTCAGGGGTCTTTGGGGCAGCTGTAGAACACATTTTAAAGAGTTTTCTTCTAACACTTACTATCTGTTAGAAATGGGGTCTCTAGATGGCAGTTGGTTTGCACCCTGTCCAAGTAGGGACCCTCACTCTAGTCAGGATAAGGGAGATACCCGCTCATATAACCCCTGCTCACCCCCTTGGTAGCTTGGCACAAGCAGTCAGGCTTATCTCAGAAGCAATGTGTAAAGCATTTGCACATAACACACAGTAATAAGTAAAACACTACAAAAGGACACCACACCAGTTTTAGAAAAATAGCCAATATTTATCTATATAAAACAAGACCAAATACGATAAGAATCCAACATACAGTAAGAAAAATATGAATTATGCAAGATTTACTCAAAAATACAGTTCCTTGAAGTCGATAGCTCCACGGCGTCGTGATCAACAAAACCAACAGTTCAGGCCGGCTGCGCCGTTGCGGGCCAGCTACGGTGTCGGGAAGACCCGCAAACAGTACCTTGGATTTGCAGGGCATCATGATCCTCATGGTGAGCTCCGGAGGGCGGCGTCACTGACGTCGCGGTGTCGGGTCCAGAGTCGGTGCAGGAGTCGTTGGGCCCTTGAGGTAACATGCGTTGCAGATCGAACTCCAGGCTGATGAAGTCAGGTACGCTGGCGTGGATGCCGTCGGGGCTGCGGTGCGAAGTGGGACGATGCGAAGTGGGACGATGCGACGTGCGGTGCCCACAGGTCACGGTGCAAGCAGCGGCTCTCTGATGGCGTCCATCGGCGTCGGTGAGACCAGGGCTGCGGTGTGAAGCAGTGCGACGTGCGGTGTCCACAGGTCACGGTGCAGGCAGCGGCATCGTCGTTGCTGAAGCGCTGTCGTCGGTAGGCCCAAGCCAGCGGTGTGGGATGGGACAGTGCTTTGTGACCCTCACGAGCGGTGTCCACAGGCCACCGTGCAGGCAGGATGCCTGGTGATGACACCGGAGTCGATGGTGCTGGCATCGGTGGACCGGGGCTGCGGCGCGGGACGGTGCTTTGTGTACCTCACGAACGGTGCCCACAGGCCACAGTGCAGGCAGCGGCGCCGGTGTCAGCAGGAGCGTCATCGTCGGGGATGCCCAGGCTGCGGTGTGAGCAGGCGATGCCGGAGTGCAGGGCCCACAGGTCGCGGTGCGAGCAGCAGCTCAATGAAGTCATCCGATGACTGCGTCGGTGAGACCAGGGTCGTGGTGCGAAGCGGGGCAGAGCGACTCCATGCGGCGTCAGCAGGTCACAGGCCAGTGGCGTCGTTGGCGGCGTCGCAGTGGTTTCTCCTCTTGGACAGCACAAAACACACAGTTCCCAGTGCTGCAGGTCAAGGAAACTGAAGTCTTTGGTGTCCCTGAGACTTCCAACAGGAGGCAAGCTCTACTCCAAGCCCTTGGAGAATTTTCTCAAGCAGAACACACAGCAAAGTTCACCCTTTGCACTCTTTTCAGGCAGAAGCAGCAACTGCAGGCAAGTCCAGCAAAGCAACACAGCAAAGGTAAAGTACTCCTCCTTCAGCTATTCAGCTCTTCTCCTGGGCAGAGGTTCCTCTTGATTCCCGAAAGATTTTAAAAGTCTGGGGTTTTAGGTCTGCTTCTTATACCTAGTTCTGCCTTTGAAGTTTGCAAACTTCAAAGCAAAGTCTCAAGTGTTTGCAAGATCCTTCCTTGTCCAGGCCAGGCCCCAGACACTCACCAGGGGGTCGGAGACAGCATTGTGTGAGGGCAGGCACAGTCCTTTCAGGTATGAGTGACCACTCCTCCCCTCCCCTCCAGCACAGATGGCTAATCAAGATTCAAGATATGCAGGCTACACCCCAGCCCTCTTTGTGTCACTGTCTAGAGGAGAGGTGTGAAAAGCCCAACTGTCAAACTGACCCAGACAGGGAATCCACAAACAGGCAGAGTCACAGAATGTATTAAGCAATAAAATGCCTACTTTCTAAAAGTGGCATTTTCAAACGCACAATCTTAAAATCAACTTTCCTAAAATATGTATTTTTAAATTGTGTGCTCAAACTCCACATGTCCATCCGCTCCCAAAGGGAATCTACACTTTAATCAGATTTAAAGGTAGCCCCCATGTTAACCTATGAGAGGGACAGGCCTTGCAACAGTGAAAAACGAATTTAGCAATATTTCACTGTCAAGACATATAAAACACATTACTATATGTCCTACCTTAACCATACACTGCACCCTGCCCTTGGGGCTACTTAGGGCCTACATTAGGGGTGCCTTACAGGTGAGAAAGGGAAGGTTTAGGCCTGGCAAGTGGGTACACTTGCCAAGTCGAAGTTACAGTCAAAACTGCACACACAGGCACTGCAGAGGCAGGTCTGAGACATGATTACAGAGCTACTTATGTGGGTGGCACAACCAGTGCTGCAGGCCCACTAGTAGCATTTGATTTACAGGTCCTGGGCACCTCTAGTGCACTTTACTAGGGACTTACCAGTAAATCAAATATGCCAATCATGGATAAATCAATCGACAGTACAATTTCTATAGGGAGCACTTGCACTTTAGCACTGATTAGCAGTGGTAAAGTGCGCAGAGACAATAAACCAGCAAAAACAGACGTAAACAAATAGGAGGAAGAAGGCAAACAATTTGTGGATAACCCTGCAAAAAGGGCCATTTCCAACACTATCTGAAGTATGTACTGATAAGTGGCAAATATTCCGTCTCTTGGTGATTTTTAGGTGCAGCCTAGGCCACATGTGCTGTCTCTCGACGTGTCGTGATCTATTTCTGTGGGCTTTCTCCACACCCATCACTTTCATTGGTTCCTTGGTGTGCATTTCCAAATGCCTTTGGTTTGTTAGGTAAATGCTTTGCGCTTGTCCCGCCTTGAGTCTGTTTTGCCACCACCTTGGAGACTGACCCTGTTACATGGATTATTGCACAATCAACCACATACCTCACTGTTGCGCACTACTTTTTTTCTTGTGCATCACTCTCCTGTGTTAGCTTGTTTTACATTTATGTGCATTCTCTGTACAGCCTCCATCTACCCAGACACTCTATTTCTCTATTGCTTCTTTCTGCATGTGTCCTTTCCATTTCCCCTTCCCTTCTCTCACCTTCAAGCCCTCTAGCTCCTTCCTTCTTTCTGTGATCCTTCTCTTGCCCTGGCTTACTTTTCTCCTGTCACTTATTCCCCAGCTCTTCTGCCTGACCCCCTCCTAGCTGCACTGTCTCTTTCCTTTCACTCCTCCTCTTAAGTGCCTCTCTGACACCTATCTTTTCCTCCACTCGCTCCTTCCAACAAGCACATTATCCTCTCCGTTTCTCTCCCTCTGTCTTCTTTCTCACCTCTCCTATCTCTCCAATGCATCCTCTCTCCTCAGTTCCCCCTCGGAGCACTCAGACACTCCCAAACTCACTGCATTCCAGTCACCGCTCCTCGAAGTTTAGCTCTACACTTAACTCCTATCCAATCCCAACATAATGCACCCCATGCAGGCCCTCCAAGTCACATCCTAAACCCGCAGCCTTTCCTGCTGCCTCGGACACACCCAACCATTCTACGCTCCGCACCACTCTGACACACTGAGACAAAGCATCTCGCACTGCCTTCTCCTCTCTGAAATGTGCGCACTGCGAAAGCACGCAGCGTCCTGCTTAGCATGGCAGAACCCCGACATACCTCACCTACCCTGAGCTCCCAGACAGACCCAACACACCATCCCTTACACTCCCATCGAAACCTCTCTCAGCATCAGCTTTGCACAAACAACCCGCTCCCTACTCAAAACATCTCTCCACAAACACAGCTACCTCCCTCCTCAAGAGATTCCAATACTTGCAGTCTCCGTGCTCCCAGCACAGCTCATCATTTCACCATTCTGCGCACATCCCCTCACTAAAACATGCTACACACCCGGGTCAGACTGGAATTTGCCCAGGTAAAAAGTTCAAACCAGCCCCACTGCTGTCCTCCCCCTCTATGTCTCACTTTCCATCCATCCATTCTCTGCCTCCCCCTCTCTCCTGTCATCTCCATCCATGATTGCTCTGTTTCGCGCTCTCACTTTTTCAAAGGTTTTCTCTCTTCCTTTTGTTCCTTCATCCCTCTGCTGCAGCTCTTCCTGTTAAACCTCTTCCCACCCACGTTAGTTTCAAGTTTGTAAATTGTGCACCCATCATTACAAAGACTGTCTTTGGGAAAAACGTCACCCTAAAGACTATGTCACGATTTTTAATAAGGGTAAGGTGGAAGATTAGAAAAGCCTCTCACCCCCTGCAGAATCCACTTTGGGAAAACCCACAAACCACATACCTCAGTCTCCAGTTCTGATCATTGTTTAAGTGCCAAGAGCTAATTGTTTTTGGCATTTCAGTTTGGTTGCAATGGCTCACAGTGCTTTGAAGGCACTAGTTAAAATGCATACATTAGAAATTCACTGTGTATTTTGGATCATTTCATGATCATTGTAAATGTATCTTGTATTCCCACAGCATTAGCTATATATTTCTAACTGTAGCAGCCATATGTGTTTATTAAACAGTGATTGCATTGTGTTGCTGTATTTATATGGCACTTATTACGCCTACGCAGGGCCCTGAAGCCCTTGCATACATTATTAGCATGCTGGGTATGTGGTTGGAAGGATGATGTCTTTGTTTGGTGCAGTTATCTAAGAAATAGCCAAGTTTTCAGCTGTCTTTGGAAGTGTATGTGCTCCTGGGTGCTTCTACTGCTGGCTGTTAGTGAGCTCCACAGCTTGGCGCCTAGTACTGAGAAAACAGTGCCTCCTACGGATTTTTCGTGATAAGATAGTATGATGTTAGGTGGCGGAAGCCTGGAGCACAGGGTTCATAGGTAGCCGGTGAAGCGATTGCAGGACTGGAGTCATGTGTTCTCTTTGGTGAAGGTGAACAAGAAGCCTTGCGAACAGTTTTTTAGATTAGTTGTATTTTGCTTATAATGAATGTGGGTGCACCAATGTATAGGCTCTTGGATAGTCATGATACATCCATCATACCAAGCAGCGCTATTAGGGTAGCAAGACTGACTCTGGATCCAGTTGGCCTTGTGCCAAATATACTTTTCTATTTGCATGGTTGTCATATTGTAATACTACATGCCTTTTAAAGACTTTATAACAGACAGGTAGTCCAGCAATTGACCAAGGACTGCTCAATCTTAGGGCTTTGCCTTCTCAGGAGCGGAGTTGCTACCAACTGTTAAAGGACTGAAAGTGCAATTCTTTCCCTAAATGGAGAGTTTACAATTTTGGTGTAGATGAGGAGAAAATGTTTGCACAATCTCACAGCAGCCATTTTGGGGCCAGATTTACGCCAGTTCAGTTTCCTTGAGTTTATGGAGTACCCCTTCCACCTAATCCTCATGGACAGGTCTAAACTGAAACAGAAGTAAGACCCCAAGCATGCTTGTGGCATCTAAATGTCATTGCAAAATAGTCTAGGGGTGAATCAAAGTTTCCTTGATTAGAATTATTCACTGCACTTTGGATGAGGGGATTCAAAGTTTGTCGTTTCAGAGCTTCACTTTTGTTGAAAAACATTACCAATCTCTCTTTCCTGTGAACGGAGCTTATAGAGAGCAGGCTTGGTTTTGGTGAGCAATAGATATTCCACACTGCAGAAAAGAATTTTAGCACTAAATAGCATCCCATAGTCCATTGTGCCAATTTTTTTTACTTCTTTTTTTCCATTTTGTTCATTCTAAATAGCCACAAAAGGATATTTTCAGGGGGAGACAAGAAAGTGCCTTGATTTGAGTGCTCTCACTTTTAATACTTTTGCACCTTCAGTATCCTGGACTTTTCCTGAGTAACTTCTCAGTATACTGACAATATCACAAGATGATGTACCCAGACGGCAGATAACTCAATATGAAGGCATGCATTCGGATGTCCCAACACTTATAAACCCTTAGATGTTCTTCGCAGGAGCTTACACAGCTTTGATCTTGTCCAATCAGAGATGTGTGCTTCCCTCCTACGTATTCATATCAGGAACCTTGGCTTTACAGCCTCAATACTCCCAGACGCTACATCAACAGATGAGCATTATTGTAATAAGAGGAATACATTTCTGAAAGGGAACAGGTCCAGTGCTGTAGAAACCCCATAAAAAGACAGATGTCGTCAACAAGCTAAATAAAGAAAAATAAGACAGACATCACGAAATGCTCACCAAATCGTGGTGCAAGGGCTCTTGATTAAACTGTATTAGATTTTTTCAGCTGCCTAGTTAATGCATAGAAGCAGTCTCACTGTAGGTACAAACCTTCCAAGAACTATGGACAACATTTGCACAATACATTTAGACAAGTTCTTTGCTGTGCAAGGCTCTTGAGCTACTGAGCTTTTGCTAAAGATTTTTGAAACACTTTCAACACCAGACCTCCTTAGACGACCAATGATAATACCAATAATCACCCACTGTGGTTTAGGAGGACATGCAATATCACTCTAACCTCTACCCCCACCACCACCACCACCACTGTTCCTTCCTGACTGGAAGAACCTTTCTGTATCTCCCCCTAACACAGAATTGTTGAATGGATATGTGCTTCATGTGCAATCGAGTATCTGCATTCATTTATAATGATTAAAAAAAATGAAAAACACCCTAGCCAAATAGCAAAATGTATGGTCTGAGTCCTATGTTTAGCAGGGTTTGGCCGCATAAAATAAGTTGGCCGTGGGTCAGACCCTTTGGGCAAATGCTGCTGTGCGTTGTCACCAGTGGAATATTTGGTGCAGGGCCTGGCAAGAAGCGAGGCCAAACGCCCAACTCCAGCAGCATCTGGTCTAGGGCTGTGCACAGCTGGTGTTAGCACCCAAGGATGGTTGAATGGAGAATCAAACCTCCATAGGCTAGCTTCTGTGGCCAACTCGAGCTGTGTTTAGCTTAAAGCCATGCGCAGAAGGGATTGCACGCTTTGGATGCTTGGGCGCGGGGCCTGGCCAAAGGCTGTGTGAAGCGGGGGTTGGTTATCCTTGTTCGGCTGGGCACAGGTCCCAGCCAGAACCTCTCGGCGACAGGGGTTGGCCACCCTTCGGCTGCGTGTAAGGCTTGATGAGTCCAGCATGGCCTGGCTTAACAGTTCTAGGCCCCAGGAATCCTGGAAAGCTTCAAACACAGAAAAAATGAGAAGTAACTGTTGGAAATGGCCTTTGCAGGGTTATCTCCAAACCTTTTGCTGCCTTCCTCCTTTTTTTATCTGCTTTTGCTGCTTTTAGGACTCTGGGCACTTTACCACTGCTGACCAGTCTAAATTTAAGTGCTCCCTGTGTAAATTGTGGTTATGATTGGTTATCTCTGATTGGTAATTTGATGTACTAGTAAGTTCCTAGTAAAGCCCAGGGCCTGTAAATCAAATGCTACTAGTGGGCCTGCAGCACTGATTGTGCCACTCACATGAGTAGCCCTGTAATCATGTCTCAGACCTGCCACTGCAGTGTCTCTGTGTGCAGTTTTGTTCTGCCAGTTCGACCTGGCAAGTGAACCCACTTGCCAGGTCCAAACCTTCCCTTTTACTACATGTAAGTCACCTCTAAGGTAGGCTCAAGAGAGCCCCATGGGCAGGGTGCAGTGCATTTAAAAGGTAGGACATGCACTGGTGTGGTTTACATGTCCTGGTAGTGAAACACTGCTAAATTTGTTTTTCACTATTGTAGGGCCTATCTCCCCCATAGGGTAACATGGGGATTTCCTTGAAATATAATTTAAGTGCAGTTTACCCTTGGGTGCAAATAGAGCTATGGATTTTGGGGTATCTGAACTCACAATTTAAAAATACATCTCTTAGTAAAGTTGTTTTTTAGATTGTGAGTTTGAAACTGCCACTTTACGAAAGTGGGCATTTTCTGGCTTACCCATTCTGTGCCTCTGCTTGGCTGCTGAATCCACGTCTGAGTTAGACTGACAGTTGGGCTGTTTGTGAATTCACTCTAGACAGTAACACAAAAGAGGCTGAGGTGTGTCCTGCATATCCCGATGGGTCTTCCTGTGCTAGAGCAGGAGGGAGAAACTGACACCAGTACGTGAAAGGGCTGTGTCTGACCTCACAAAATACAGTCTCTAACCCCCTAGAGTTTGGCTGGGGTAGGGCAAGGGAGAGGCAGGGTCTTGTGCACTACAAAGACTTTCCTTTGAAGTTTGTCTACTTCAAAGGCAGAAATTAGTACATGTATTGGACTGCTGACCCCATAATTTTAAAACACTTCTGGATCAAGAGGAACCTTTGCCAACGAGAAGAGCTGAAGAACGGTGAGGAGGAGTACTGCCCCTTTGCTATGTGTGCTTTGCTGGGTTGCTCTGCAGTTGCTGCTTCTGCCCTAGAGAGGACAAAGACTAGACTTTGCTGTGTATCCTGCTTGTGAAGTTTCTCCAAGGGCTTGGACTTGGATTGAGCTGGGCTCCTGTTAAGAAGTCTCAGGGACATGAAAGACTAAATCTGCCAGCACCTGGGCTCTCTTGCTGAGTTCCCTAGCTTGCCAAGTGGTGCCATTTCAGACCCTGCGCCCTTGGAAGGAGAAGCTGGTAAAACCTGAGTGAGAATCCACGCGCCAGAGCCAAGCAGCAGAAAAATCAATGCAGCACCTGCCTCTCGGGTGTAAAATTGATGCAGCGCCTGCCTCGTGGCTGCAGAAATCAACATATCGCCAGCTCAGCGCAACTTTATCATTACTGTGTGTCTGGATTTTCCACGCATCATCCCAGGGCTTCAAAACTTCAACATAACCGCACGGACCCGAGGCTGCCTGCCCGAAAATCAACGCTTCCCTTTCCTGCAAGGAAAGAATTGTTGCATCGCTTACCCAGCAGGGAAAGAATCAACGCATCACCTCACTTGCAAGTAAGTTGTGCTAAAACAATGCATCTATTGATTCTAATGGACTAAGACTCTTTTTACTTTAAAAATTGATATCTCTTTTTGCGTATGTTGGATTATTTTTTTTTTTTCTTGTTTTACTCAGATAAATATTGTCTATTTTTCTAAACTGGTGTGGAGTCCTTTTGTGGTGTTTTCACAGTGTTACTGTATGTGTTTGTGCAAATCAGGGGCGGCTCCTTCACTAGGGTGGAGGAGCGTTGCCCCCCGCCAACAGCTGCAAAATATTTTCAAGAAAACGATAATAGTGTTTATTATCGTTTTCTTGAAAAGGGGTGGGGCATTGGGGGTGACGAGTACTTGAGGGGAGTGCACAGAGCACTTCCCTCAGTGCGCATGTGTGTTTGGCCGGCCGTCTCAGGCCGGCCAAAGACACATTCGCAGTAGGCTTCTTTCAGTCCGGCACTGTGTTGCTGGGCTGGAGAGAGCCTGCACAGGCTCCAAGTCTGCCTGGGAGCGCCCTGGCTGGGCGCTCCCAGCCAATCCTGATGCTGCTTCTAGCAGCATCAGGATTGGGCACAGGGCAGGCTGGGAGCCTGTGCCTGCAGCGAGATGGAGGAGATCAGAGCGGATGGAGTGGCGCAGTAAAAAGGTACGTTTTATTTTAATTTTTATTCATGTATTTTTTTTAGTTCCCCGCGCCGCCCGACCCTTTTCCCTCCTGCAAGCCGTGCCTGATGCGAATACTTTACACATTGCCTCTGAGATAAGCCTGACTGCTACCAAAGGGATGAGCAAGGGTTACCTTGGGTGTGTGACTCCCTTACCTTAACTAGAGTGAGGGTCCCTACTTGAACAGGGTGTAAACTGACTGCCAACTAGAGACTCCATGTCTAACAGTAGCAATATGTGTGTGTGTTTTTCGCTGAAATTATATAAACCTTTACATTTAAACAACTGAAAGCAATTCGTTTTATAGCAAACACATCTTCTTAAAAATTACTTGGATTGAGGTACTTGGAAAGGATGTCCTGCATCTGCAGTTGTTCGATTGTCTGAATCAGAAAAAAATGTGTGGTCTCGAAGCACTGTGTCTCTTGGCAGACTGCCTGAATCCTAAATAGGAAACAAAGGAAAGGAGGCATCTGATTGGTTACGCACTCCACATTATCAACAACAAGTCCATATAATCGAGAAAGAAGAAGGAGCTCATGCTTTTGGCTTCTACTCTGTGCAGAGCAGAAAATGTTTACAAATCCATCTCTTTTTCCTCAAGAGGTAGATGCCCAAAAATAGCATCCAGATTGAAAATGAGGCAATATGCAGCACATAACCTCTGCGACTTCTGTAGAACCATGAGAAGAGGTTATTGATATTTCTTCAACTCTCGGAAAACTCAGCCAGAGTGGCAAAGGTCATGCACAGCAGGAGTTGGCTGCCAGAAGCCGGATGGGGCCCTACAACCAACCCCTACTGCACTCAGCTGACGGTCTTGCATAGTGGAGGTTGATTGCACAATGTGGGTTGGGTGCAGGGCCTAGCTTCAAGTTGCTATTCCTTGCTGTGGATGGCTGAAGTCTGTATGCATACAGGGTTGCCTCCTACAGATGGCTCTGCACCTGGTCTGGTTGACTGAAGGTCAAGCGTTACTGCCCATGCTCGCTTATGCCAAGCCAAAGGCTAGGGTACAGGGACTGGCCACAGTACCCACTAAGGACGGCCAAAGGCTTTGTGCAACAGGGTTGGCTGTAAATGGTTGATTGTGCAGAGGGAACTGTTACACGTGATAAATGATTTAAAAAAAAAACTCACTGAGGAAAACCAAAGGTTACCGTGCGGTTAATGGTTAGCTTTGATTATAACCCATTACATATGATTAAAAACAACCTTAGATATTTGCTGAAAGCCAGAGTGAAAGTGGAGTTGTGGTTGTGAACTTAAATTAATAAAATAAATGTCATTCTCAAGTTATGGTTAGAGTTTCAATCCATAGCTCGCACAATAGACTTGCAAACCATAATTGGCACATGCAATGTAAGCCTTTTGACCTCACAATATTTATGCCAATAAGCAACAACGCCTAAAAGTGCGATTAAACAAAAATACACATGTAAACCAATTACTAATACTAGAAATGTAGTTGTCTCTTTTACAGTGGTAAGGGTGACATAATGTGTAATTTTATCTGTAAGATCATTCACATTTGCAATTGCATCTGTCACATCAAGATCATTGCACCCAGTGTGCGAGTTGTGTTTTACATGTCTGCTTTGCAAATAACGGATTGCAGTCCTAATCTAAAGTGCAGATTTCAGGGATTTTTTCAGTTTTAATTTGCAACCGTAACTCCACTTTAACTGTGATTAGATGTTAGCATCATCTTATTTATATTTGCCCATGTACATCATTTATATATTCCCATGTTCACCATCTAATCATTTATATATTTGCATTTATATATCCCCTTGTGTATTGTCTGTGTTTCTAAAGCATGATCAATAGCCCTTATTTCAACTGTGCTGCTGATGTGGACGCAGATTACACTAATTACTAAATGTTTGCGATGTTGTAATTAGTGGGTACCCAGTTCTGAATTGCACGCCTTGGAAAATTAGGTAATATAAAAACTACACATTTACCCTATTCCAAGGTGTGCAAACAGAATTTGTACCCACTTAGATTCAGGATTTTCGCCAGATTTTACCACTGTTTACACATGGTTTATAATCACATTTTGGGCACAAATTGAAGTTTGCTAGTGAAACAGGATTTGAGGCCCAGTTTTAATCAGGATCTATATATCAACTTGCTTATTGACAATGTATTTCAGTGTTTTCTGTCTCCATATCACTATGCCTATTGGACTTATTTTTGTGTATAATATTTATATATTTTTATGTCCAGAACGTCGCCTTGGGATGGTTGGTGTGTGATTACTTTGTGACATCAGTCATGGGTCTATTTTCCCCCTGTGCAGGTGCTGCCATAGCCAATCACCTTGGGAAAGGTTTCCTGGCTATTAGAAAAGCAGGACATCTGTGTGTCCCGACCCTCACGCAGAACTATGTTGATTATTCGGGTCGGGAGAAGGTGATGGAGGTCCGGGTGGATGCAATCAGACCAGGTGAGTAGTTATGAATTTGTTTTGAATGCATATATGCTTGCAGGAATTGTAGGGTTCTGAGCTGGGCCACAAAACTAAGCATCTTCCTTTCCTTGAATACAATATTAATATATGAATAAATATTGACCCAAGATAAGGATAGTGGGGTCCATCTCCTAAATTTGCTGCAAACCTGTACTGAATCTCCCTCATTGTCATTGTTCTAACTCTACGATTACTCCTCTGTTCAAAACCTTTTGTATGAGACTACTCTTAAATTCATTGCATTACCCAACATTTAAAGTGTAACCCAAGCAAATGTGCATTGCCACAGAAGCAATACTACAGGAAGCAGGGGGATGGTGTATCTAAGGCAACATATTTGGATCGAATCCACTGCGAGCATTACGCACATTTCAGTCAAACAAAAAGGAAAACTAAATTCCCATAATGAATAAAAAAAAATCCGGATAGTCATTTGTAGTTCTGGAAACTGTTATCAATTGCATTTTAAGTTTAATAAATGTATAAAGCCTTTCCAACGTATCACTTTACTAAAATAAAAAAGTATAAGCTGAAAGATGATCCCTTTTATTCAAAGAAATTGTAGCATTCAGAATGTATTAAAAATCATTTCAAGATCTGGAAAAGGGGAGATTCTTAGAAAAATGTTCGTGTTCCTACTTTAAAACATAAAAAATAAATTGGGAATTATCTAATTAAGTTTTTACCACAAAAGCATCGGAGCGGTGTAAAACAAACCATCTGCGGTGTACCTCACGCTGCCGTTGTTTTGCTGTGGACATGTGGATAGCCAGTGTTTTGAATTTTTTAGTGGCTGCATTCATCTAACCAGGCCCCTACCAAGGTTTCAAAATTGACACTCTGGAAAGACTTCAGTGTATGTGACGGTCCCCTGGCCAGTTGCACAAAATACCAGTGTAAGATGCCGGGGTGAATATTTTTGTCCTACCTACTTCTAAATTATCACCGTGCAGTGCCAAGGCTGGGAATAGTGAGTGCCCTGGGGCCTACTATGTAACTTAATAGAAAGTGTAGCACATTTTCCAATTCTGAAGTTAGTGCGAAGTGACCCACTGGAGTCAAAGTCTGTTGTGTTGGTTTAAGTAGCATTCTAATAATTTACTAACGTCAGTGTTCCTGGAAGCACTGAAATATAAACAATGAAATGATTGATTTTTATCTTGCAATGTAACATTTTAAGGGGAAATATTTAACTACATTAAAAGAGATGCTTTTATTTTGTTTTACTACTTTTGACGCACAGGACATCGTACACTAGTTTAAAGCTCTTATTAGCATTATAAATCTTAACTTAAAAATTGGGTGGGGAAAATACAATGCAGCAGTTTTCACAAGGAGCCTGTTGCATAATGTTGGTTTGGGCAGTAACTAATCAGTCTTTCTGGGTTGTACAGAAGTGCTATATCTAAATCAGTCTGCCAGCACCTGGCACCATGAAATCTTCAGCCTTTTCTTACTTTGTTAATTTAATTGGATTTTTCTTGAATTTAACGATCCACTTAACTTGGCATCCTAGACCCAGTCCAGCTATATGGATAGGTTGCTGCTTCTTGACAGACAAGGTCTCTTCTGACGAACAGCAGAATGCTTGTCAGCTAACTACATCCTCACTATCTCTGCGGGGCACAGGGCAGTCAGGGGCTACAGCACCGAAAACCTGGTGTTTGAGGTAATTTCCCATTGGTGCCCCGGGTCCTGCTCTACTGTGGCTCTGCAAGCTGGGCCAGGTACACCCTTTCTGCACTTGACTCTTAGGATAGCAAAGGCAAACAGTCAGAGGCTTCCCGGGGAGTTAGTGTGGGGGACATCAGCTAAGAACTCGACAATCAACCAACAATCAGCCCAGTGATTATGTTTGAGTTAAAACAAAAAGTACTTTAATCACACAGCAAAACGAGATACTACACAGCGCAATTTGGGTTCTTCAGTGAAGCAATACACCACTTTGGTACCCCCCAAAACCCACACCCCCACTATCCGTGTTTCCTAGCAATTATTACTCCTGGTATGTAACACAGGACTAGACATGGATTAGGTGTAGGTCACTAACAGTACCTAGTGTTTAGATGCTCATACGCTTTCACCAATCCATGTTCACCTGGTAAAAGTCTGTAATTCATACAACAGAATTAAGCTTCTTGAGTTCCAGTCACAATTTAGAATCCACAGTTGTCTGTGTTACTGTTGATGGAGTTGTGGTAGTGCAGGACCAGTATGTGGTGGTGGCTTCTGTACTGCTAGGGTTGCAACAGTGAACTCACTTGGAACTTGATTGCTGGGCAGGATCAGTAGGGCAGACTCCCATTGTAGCACGTCTTGGACAATAGCTACCTTCCTGTCGAGGGCAGACAGAACACCTATATAGGTAGTTGTGGCCTCTGGGCTGGACATCAGCAGTGGGTGTCTTCAGCACCTGTGGCACACCCCTTGAGGGCAGCTTCTTGTGCTTTTCGAAGTCACAGAACAGTTTTAGGACCTTGCATTACCAGGGACAATGTTTAGGCCTTTGCCCACAAACTAAATTAGCCTAGTGCCAAGGCCAAAGAAAAAGTCAGGATACCAGTTTCACAAGCAGGTAGGGAAGTGGTACACACCAGCCTGCCATGCAGGGTACATTCCCATCTCAACACTGTGCCTCACCAGTTGAAAACACTTGATAGGCTCTCCATCCTCCATACACTAGATTGTGGAAAATCCCTCTAAAGCTGGCACCATTCTCAGTCATCTTTATGGTCCGTTTCACAGTGACCACATAACAGAGTCACAATCATCTATCAGAAGCTAGTTACGTCTGCCAGAAGTCAGTAACGTCATGGACACATGCTGTTGCTGACCCACGGCTCTTAAGCAATTGCTCTAATCACTGCCTCAGCATGCCATTTCCCTCTTTAGTACATCTTCCTTTTTCTTCTACAACCTGCACATGCCATGCATTCATTGCGCATGTTCACCATTATTTATCACATGCAGATCACCCATCAGTTGACGAGATGTGTGCACACCATCACTTGAAGGCACATACTTAAATACTGCCACAGCATCCCTATTCTCCAGTATTGGATCTTTCATAGATTCACATGCTTGAATCATCCCCGTCGTCGAGGTGGGAGCCTCACGGTAAACTTAAATATATAAAAAGCAGTAAGTCAGTAAAAGTAAAACCAGTAGGCCCTAGTAGGCCTCATAGGGTATTTTACAGTCTATCCACTTTGTTTTGTGAAAAGACCCAAACTTGAGTATCAACCAATCAGGATTCAGCCCCTCCCAAACACTCCCAACAGAGGCTGAATTCCCTCAGATTTTCTACCGCACGTCGTGTGAAGGGAGTCTCCCTGAGCTCTGCTCAGTTTTTTTCCTATTTTCTGACTGAAGATTGTTTTTTCTCTCAGGAAACTAGTTACAACTTTACTATGTCTGAAAAGGCAAAGAAGGGTCTGTTCAGAGACTGTGACAACTGTGGGAAGAAGAGACTACATATTGATGACCCCCACAAGAAGTGTATTTACTGCCTTCATCCAGACCATAAGGTGAGAGACTGCAAAATCTGTCGCACCTTTAGTCAAAAAACCCTCAAAGACCGAGAGGGTAGACTTCTCTTATGGCTACAAAAACAGAAAGCCTTAGAGCATCCTTCATCAGACAGCGAAGAGTCACCACAAACTTCTCGCCCTCAGAAAAGAACAGGTGAGAGAGATAGAGGTGCGGATGAACCACCAAGAAAAATGCACAAAAAGACAAAACAAGTCTTAACTGAAGAGGCAGTTAAACATGGACCAAAAAAGGTTCATTCAGAACCTACTACGCCGTTACACCGGAAAAGCACCTCAAAGAAACCATCCCTGTCTCTGTCACCACAAAAAGAGCCAGAAAAACTCTTGTCGGTGAAAAAACAACCGTCGACGACCGCCCCGTCGACGACAGTGTCGACGGTAACAGCGACCACGGTATCGTCGACGTTCACAACACCATCATCACCGATGATTATGACGTCGTCGCCGTTGTCATCGACGACGATTATTACTGCAAAAATCTTCAAAAGAGCTTCGTCGGCAACCACAGCGTCGACGGCGGAGGCCTCCTGGGTTCACAAATCATCCAGGGCACTAAAAAACCCATCTACGCAAGATACGTCGGCGAAGCGACCGTCGTCGGTAAAATACCCGTCGACGAAGGGACCGTCGACTAAGGACCCATTGACAAAGACGCAGTCATGGACGGAAGTGTCGACGAGAGACCCGTCGACGACAGTACCGTCGACGAGGGAACCGTCGACGAGTGAACCGTCGACGAGGGAACCGTCGACGAGGGAACCGTCGACGATGGAACCGACGATCACCACAGCATTAACAGTTTACAAACCTTGGGACATTTCACCAGATCATTCCTCATACCATCATGAGGACTCCACCAGATTCTTACCCCTTTCCCTTATTAATATAGGGGACAAGCCATCTGACATTTTGCCGATACATACATCACCAAGTAAAGTGCTGCCATACCCACCGCAACATCTTTTGGACGATGATGATGATGAGGATCAAGGAATGTTTGGGGCAGCTAGTAGCCCGTCCCAACTAAATGTCAAATGTCAAGAGTTTGATGAAGAAGAGGATCAACATTACCAGCATAGTTATGCTTCAACATCTTATCCACAGGCAAACCAACCATCGCCACTGGCGATGGCTAGCACATTAGTGACAGATTTACAACATATGTTGAAGGACTACTATAAAAGGTTCCCACCGTCAACTCAGTCCACGCCACCTAGACCTCAGAGTTACCAGCAAGCTCAAACTACTAATGTTTCCGAAAAGCCACAGGCTAGTAGACCTGTAACTAGCCAAGCTCCGGAAGCTTACCTCTCGTCGGACGACGAAAGGGAAGAGGGCGAGCTAGCAGATTCAGCGGCTAGTGAATGGGACGATTATCTCGTTCCCACACCATCTCCACCTCCAGCAGCTCCAGTGGATTCTCCTCCAGAAGACATAGGAGGTTTCCATAATATCATAGAGAGAGCGGCGAAACGTTTTGGCCTGGCAATTGTTTCCCATGAAACTGAGTGTTTTTTGTATGACTTTAAAGAGCCATCAAAGAGATCTGTAAGAGCCATACCGATTGTGGATTTCTTATGGCAAGAGGGTTTGAAGGCAATGAAAAACCCGGCAACAGTGCCTTCACAAATGCCAAGGCTAGAGAAAAAATACAAGGCCCCAGATGATTCTCCGGCCTGTTTAGTCTCACAGCCGAAACCTGACTCGGTTATATCACAGGCGGCTCAACGACGATCCAAAAACCCCTCTACGCCTATTGCATCTCCCCCAGACAAAGAGGGAAGGAGACTAGACAATATTGGTAAGAAATTCTCCTCGGTTGCTGCAGTAACGGTCAAGGTGGCCAATTCCCTCGCCATCCTGGGAAGGTACGATCGCCAGATGTGGGCAGACATGTCCGCTTTTGTAGATTCACTGCCAGAAGATCTCAAGGTGGAAGCCAAAAAGGTCTTGCAGGAGGGAGAAAGGGTCTCCGCAGAGATGATAGACACTGCAATAGATATTTCCCTCACTGGCTTTCGACAATTAGCTGGAGCAGCAGTCCTGCGCAGACAAGGGTGGCTTAAAGCTACTTCATTCAGACCAGAAGTCCAAACTCGTGTTCTCGACATGCCCTTCGATGGAGAGAGTTTGTTTGGCAAACATGTCGACGACATGCTGCAGGCTATCAAGACGGATACCGATACAGCAAAATCCCTAGGTACCCTGCAGTATAAAAAACTACCTTTTCGTGGAGCAAGGGGTAGAGGTAATTACTCCTTTCGAGGTGGATACCAACAATACAGGTCACAATATCCATCTTCCTCCACAGGACCAGGACATCAGCACCATCAACAACAGCAGCATTATCGATTACCACCAGCCGCAGCTTACAAACATCCGGCTAGAGGAAGAGGAGCTGCCCGAGGAAGAGATACAGGCAGAAAGCAATGACCAGCGGATAATCTCAACACCTCCCCAATCAATATTGAAGGTCGGAGGTCGCATCAATTCTTATTTCCCCAAGTGGAAGGCTATAACATCGGACAGATGGGTACTAGATGTAGTGACCAGAGGTCATACTCTGGAATTCATGCAAACACCACCGAGTGTCCCTCCATCGGGTACACCGCCTCCGAGGTTGGGCCAACTTCTCAGGGAAGTAAGAATAATGCTAACAAAAGGAGCAATAGAACCAGTCCCTTTATCTCAAAAGAACAAAGGATTCTACTCCCGGTTTTTCCTTCTAAAGAAACCATCAGGAGACTGGCGCCCCATCCTGGACTTGAGAGCACTAAACAAGTTTCTAAAGAAACAATCGTTCAGGATGGTAACGTTGCAGGATGTCCTGCGTCTCTTAAACACAGGAGATTGGATGGCATCCCTAGACCTCCAGGATGCTTATTTTCATATCCCCATATATCGCAAACATCGCAAATTTTTAAGGTTCAGGGTAGGACGTATGCACCTCCAATTCCGGGTTCTACCATTCGGTCTCAAATCAGCCCCCAGAATCTTCACAAAAATGTTAGCTCCAGTAGCAGCACATCTTCGCCAGTCAGGTATCCAGGTCTTCCCTTACCTGGATGACTAGCTTATAAAGGCACCCTCAAAATTCCAAGTAACAAATCATATTTCCTATTGCCTTCAGTTGTTACACAGCCTGGGGTTTGTAGTCAACTACCAGAAATCTCAGATATACCCCAAACAAGAATTGAGTTTCTTGGGAGCAATTTTGGACACAGTACGCAGCAAAGCGTACCCATCACACGAGAGGAAACAAAAGTTAACCTCTTTGGCAGACAACCTATCCAGAAAAAAGTTCGTTTCAGTCCGCATCTACAAATCATTGCTCGGAATGATATCATCGTGCATTCCGCTAGTCCCAGATTGCAGGCTCCATATGCGACCCCTGCAAGAGCAATTGGACATACAATGGACACAGGTCCACGGCTCCTTCGAAGACAAGATTCGCATAACGCCTCTAATGAAGAACACTATGAGGTGGTGGGCGACTCCAACCAATTTCTCAAAAGGGCTGTCTTTTCTTCTTCAAACACCAAGTTACATAGTAACAACGGATGCCTCTCTAGAAGGATGGGGTGCACACTGCCAGGACCTGCAAATCAGCGGACTCTGGAATCAGCAAGAGAGCCAGCTCCACATCAATTATCTAGAACTCAAAGCAATACACTTAGCTCTAAAAGCTTTCTTGCCAAAGATACAATGTTCAAGCGTCTTAATCCGGACGGACAACATGACCAGCATGTTTTATCTAAACAAGCAAGGAGGCACAAGATCCCTACAACTCTCGCAGCTAGCCCAACAAATTTGGACATGGGCCATCAAACACAATATTTCACTAAAAGCGGAGCATGTGCCAGGACAGATCAATGTTCTAGCAGACACCCTGAGCAGGACAGTGATTCCTTATCACGAGTGGGAGCTAGACCAGAAAATTCTCAATGGCCTGTTTCTATTATGGGGCAAACCAAACTTAGACCTATTTGCCACTCTCGAGAACAAGAAATGCCAGTTCTACGCAAGTTGGCTTCCCCAAAAAGATTCGTGGGGGAATGCGTTTTCGATGAGATAGTCAGGAGTTTATGCCTACGCTTTTCCTCCGATCCCGCTCATTCCGAGAGTCATCAGAAAAATGAAGACGGAGGGGTGTCGACTTCTACTCATAGCTCCCAGATGGCCCAGACAAATATGGTATACGGAGCTCCTCATGCTCTCCGAACGACCACATCTACCACTCAGACAGAGTCCGACTCTTTTAACGATGCACCAGGGACAAGTCACACACCCACATCCGTTGTCTCTTCATTTGTCGGCTTGGCTCCTGAACACAATGAATACTTAAATCTCAAAATTTCTCCAGAGTGTAGAGACATCTTAGCAAAAGCTAGAGCTGACACTACCAACAAAACCTATAGACTTAAATGGAAACGGTTTTGTATTTGGTGTGCAGCGGAAAATATACATCCTTTATCTTCTACTCCGGAACAAATACTTCCATATCTCCTGCTCCTGGCAAAATCAGGACTTGCATATTCTTCCATACGGGTACATCTGGCAGCAATTTCCAGATACCGCAGATCACCAGACAGACTCTCTTTGTGTTCCACAAGAATTGTCAAACAATTTATGAAGGGCCTTTTTCGGGTCTTCCCGCCAATTAGGAAACCTCCGCCTCTATGGTCATTGAATGTTGTGTTGATGCAGCTCATGAAAGCTCCTTTTGAGCCGATCCACAAAGCTGACCTAAAATTCCTCGCATGCAAAACAGCGTTACTGTTAGCTCTTACTTCGGCAAAAAGAGTCAGTGACATTCAGGCGTTCACTATCAAACAGCCGTTCCTACAGTTTACAAACTCAGGTGTCATCCTGCGGACAAATCCTAAATTCATTCCGAAAGTTCCCTCAACATTTCATTTAAATGAACCAGTCATCTTAAAAACCTTTTTTCCAAATCCGCAAACAGTGGCGGAAAAAACATTACATTCTCTCGATATTAAAAGATGTTTAAAGTTTTATCTACAGAAAACTCAGGCCATCCGCCAGTCGGATCAATTATTTGTAGCATTCGGCGGAACAAAGAAGGGACACGCGGTGTCCAAACAGACTTTAGCAAGATGGATTGGCCTGGCGATTCAATTCTGCCATTCAAAAGCAGGAAAGCCGCTCCACACCAGGGTGAGAGCCCACTCTACAAGATCGGTAGCCACTTCAGCTGCACTCTTTGCAGGTGTACCACTACATAGCATCTGTAGAGCAGCGACATGGTCCAGCCAACACACATTTACAAGACATTACTGTCTAGAGGAGACTAACCAGGTCGATACAGCAGTGGGACAAGCAGTGCTGAGGCATCTATTTCGTTAAGGTGAGCCTCTTACACATCCCACCACCACACTCGAGGTATGGTCATTAATGGTTCATTTTCTTATACTGTTTGACGTGTCGTATTCTCCATAATAATAGCATAAATTGTGTCAGGATTTCTTGCCACACACCTTTTATTGCTCTTATATTTGGATGTCTATGAATATAAATATAATTATATGTAAGTGCATATTTAAACTGAACTAATGTGAATCACATCACGTATAGAATTACGATGGAATTACAGTCAATGTAATTCAGTAAGTAAGAAAACATTACTGCTCGTTACTCTGATTCAAGCATGTGAATCTATGAAAGATCCAATACTGGAGAAGAAAATTAGTTACTTACCTGTAACTGCAGTTCTCCAGTATTGGTATCTTTCATAGATTCACATGCGACCCACCCTCCTCCCCTCAGAGGCTCCCCTATTATACAGATATTAAACTTCACACTCCTACTAGAAAATCTGAGGGAATTCAGCCTCTGTTGGGAGTGTTTGGGAGGGGCTGAATCCTGATTGGTTGATACTCAAGTTTGGGTCTTTTCACAAAACAAAGTGGATAGACTGTAAAATACCCTATGAGGCCTACTAGGGCCTACTGGTTTTACTTTTACTGACTTACTGCTTTTTATATATTTAAGTTTACCGTGAGGCTCCCACTCCGACGACGGGGATGATTCAAGCATGTGAATCTATGAAAGATACCAATACTGGAGAACTGCAGTTACAGGTAAGTAACTAATTTTCTTCCATGCCATCCAGCCATTAGCTGTTAGGAGACTCATAGGCTCACTTGCACCTGACAAATCTACAACCACTGAATCAGTGTAGCAAGGTGGCAGTATTATGTGGCATGACTGGGGGGGTCCTACCACGTAATACTAGCATGTTACCCAGCTCAGTCCTGGTAGGGTGGAGGTCAGGCCACTTAGAGGGCCGTGTGGACACCAGAATAAACTTTTTAAGTTACACACAATGGGAGTTGTGAATTTTGAAAGCGTTGATAAATCACTGCTATTCACTTTGTAAAACAGTTATAATTGGTGTCAATGAGGAAATTCAAGGTGTGCACTTGGGCACTTGCAGGGCGAGTTCCTTGGAGCCCACCTAGACATAAGGTTCTGCGGGGACCGAGACTAAGGGATAGCAGTAAGATTTTGGTTACCTTGCCCAGGGAGTCCGGGTGCAGAGGGTCTTTGGCTGTCCTTGGTGCTGAATGGATCCGTGGCTACTAGTAAGTTTGTACCACTTAGCAAAAGGGCACTTGGGGGTGGACACACGTTCTTCTCTTGTGATGTAGAGGTCCTTGGGGGCCCAGGACCAGGATTCAACAGTTGGATCGATGCCACCATGTCCGATGACTCGGGGTGCAGAGGTGGCTTCTAGCTGTCAATCACAGGAGCTGGTCACATCAAAGATGCTTTGATGCTTTGCTGCTTTACTCAAGGTCACCTCCTTCAGGCAGCGAACCACAGGGTGGGGCCACTGCAGACATTGGTCTCTGTGATAGTGTTCAGCTCTGGAGTCGGTGATGTTTGAGAGGTCGTCTGTTTCCAGGTAGGCGACAGACAAGCCTTGGTAGCGGCAAAGATGCTCCACGGGTTTTTCTTTGGCTGGAGGTCGTCTAGTGGGGAGTAGAGGCTCAACACTTGGTGGATACCTCACTCCTACTCTTTGGAGGCTGACACCCAGTTTGTTTAGACTCAGTCACACGGAGCCTGTTGGGTCACATTTTGTTTACTTCCACACATCGCTTCACCTGCAGGTTGCAGGGGACTGATGCCACCAGTCAGCGGAGTGTTGATTGTTTACTCGGTGTCCACAGTGGTCACTCTGGCTGGGACCAACAGGCCTTAACCTTGGGCACACGTCGGGCACTCGGTTCCAGTACTAGGCTCCTCGGGTCACGTCTGTGTCCTCTTCTTTGCACTTGTGATGGAGTCCAGGTCCTGTTGTTGGTGGTGACGTCTCTTTGTGCCTCTTCTTCTTTTCCAGGTGGGAACTGAGGGTCTGGTGTCAGGGGAGCCCTTTAATTCCAAGTTTAGGGGCATTAAGGGTTTGAGGCACAGTGGCAAATGGGCTACTGGCCCCCACGGCTAGTCTGCCCCTATGGTGACAACTTTCTGTGGGATGATGTCACTTTCTACCCAGAACCCCTTATTCCTAAGGGTTGCCAATACAGCAGAACCCTTCCTCGGCTGTACAGACCTCCTAGCCCACCCTTTTGGAGATGTACGCCTCATTCATATCTAATTTTCCCACCTTTCGAGCTGGTCAAGGCAGGAAAAGCTTTGTCGTCCACTGGGGGACAGGGATCTGCACATCAGGGATGGTGAAGCCTTTGAGCTTCACTGCTTTGATTGCCTTTTCACACTAGCCAGCCTGGGAGGAGGAGGTGTGACCTCCTTCCTGTCCAGGGCCTTTGTCTCCATCCCCTGGATGTTCTAGCATGACCAGCAGAAGGGCAGACTTCTGGTCTGTGGTGACAGAGACTCGAGAGAGCCCGTCAAAACAGCAGAGGACTGTTTAACTTGGTGGGTACCCTCTAAGGGTGCCACCAGGGCGTATGTAATTTAATCTGGAGTACTGACATCACACTCCGGGTTAAAAAGCACAGTGTTTGATACCAAACACGGGGGCATCGGCCGGGCCATCACGGAGCTGGACAGCAGGGTAGTGCCCAGATACCAGCCCACGTTATCTGATGGACCGCTGGTTACTCATGTCAGCATTAACCTTTAGATGCTAACACGGGGTCATATGTGCTTATACACATATGTCCTCACTCATAGAACAGTGCACCTTGTCTCCTGGGATAGAGGAGGTCTGTCTTAGGGGTGACTGACCTGTCTATGGGCAGTAAAGAAGACTCTGCCTGCACCTGGTGTGGATGGGCAGAGTCTTACTCGAGCAGCAGGCTGCTCGTGCAGGCAGACATGGCAGCTCTGCAGTCTACCTTTTACCTGGGGGCACCCAGGGTGGCACAATAATTGCTGCAACCCTGGTGACCCCTTTACCCTGGGTACCACTGGTACCATTTAATAGGGACTTACAGGGGTGGTAAAGTCTTTGCCAATTGGCCTAAGCAATTTGACATACAGTTTAAGGGAAAGAGCATAAGCACTGAGGTCTGGCTAGCAGGCCTCAGTACACTAACAGGTCAACAAAACAGCATCAACAGGCAAAAAGTGTAGGGTGACCATCCTAAAAGGGGCACTCTACAACAGTCAGCACGCCCATTCCCTGCCTAGCCTTGCTGTTTGTGTAGTAAAATACAGCAATAAGCAGGGTACAAATGAGCCCCCAGGTGTCTGCGGCCCAGTGCCACTGCACCTGCTGCACCATTGAAAGCTACGTTTCCCCACATCATTCGTACATAACAGGCTACTCCCTTTCCCCTCCCTCTGCCTCCCAGCTGGACTCTACTTCTAACCTGTTTCCTCTCCCCCTCGTTACTTAATATTTTCGCCTCCACACTTGCCCCTGTCACCTCACCCTGCACTTTGCACATCCGCACCATTTCCCTGCCCTTCCCTTGGCCCCTCCTGCAATCTTTCCCCTCCTTGCCTCTGTTCTGCTTTTTTGACCACTAATGATCTTTGGTACCATGACAAGGCAAACAGCTACTCCCATTTCCGGTTTGTATGTGTTTTTACATGTTATTTACCTTCGCCTTAAAGGGTCGTATGTAACAATCGATTTTTAAAGTGTTGAGTACATTAAAGTCCATTTGTCAAAGTAATTAAGTCATGTCCTTCATTATTACTTAGGGCAATATCATAAATGTTCAATTTTAAGTCTTTTTTTCTCACATACATTATTTAATATTCCTATCTATACCCTAAAAGCCTCTTAATACTCCTTAACGCTTCCCATCCTTGAATCCTTAAAACACAAACTACCCCTTAATGCTACCCTTCCATGAATCCTAAAAACCTTAGTACCCCTAAACAATATTCTTCCCTGAACCCTAAAATCCCTTCTCCCCCCGAATTCTACCAATCCCTGAAGCTTACCATCCCCTTACTACCCCTTAACACTACCAATCCCCGAACCCTACCAATCCCTTATCACTCCTTAACGGTAATCTTCCCCGACTGCTAGAACTCCTTAGTAGCCTTTACCGGTAACCTTACCTGAACCCTAAAAACACCCTTACTATATCTTAATGGAACCCTTGCCTGAATCCTAAAAACACCGTTACTATACCTTAATGGAACCCTTGCCTGAACTCTAAAAACACCCTTACTATACCTTAATAAAACCCTTTAACTCTAAAAAGCCCTCAATATCCCTTAATGATGTGCTTACCTGATCCTAAAAGCCCTTTGCTTCCCCTTATTGCTATTCTTCCTTGAACCCTAACAAACTTTTACTACCCCTTAGCACTACCCTTCTCTGATCACTAAAGACTTTACCACCCTTTTACTCTATCCTTCTCTGAACCTTAAAAATACAAACTACTCCTTAATGCCACTCTTCCGTGAACCCCAAAAAACACTTAAAAATCCCTTAACGGTGCCCATCCCTGAACTCTAAAAGCCATAAGCTACCACTTAACACAATCAACACTTGCTCTCTACCAGCACCTTGCTACCCATTAAAGCTACACTTCCTCGAATCCTCAACCCCCCTTACTAGTTACAGCACCTCATTCCCCCCTTGCAGTAAATGCTTCTCTCTACCTTAGTTGGAGGATCCTCCCTTGCCCCTGCTCTTAGTACAATTACCTTGCCGTATAAGATACAACATATTTTTTGTAGCCACAACCTTTTTCATTTTATTTTTTCGTTAGACAACATTTTTGGCCCATCTTTTGTCAGTGCTCCCCACATCCTGCCCCCACCCCCCGCTGCCCTCTCTGTGCAGTATTTTTACTGCAAACCCCTTAGAGTTGATTAAGGCATACACATATTTTACTATGTTCTGTGCCCACCATTCTAGTTTGACAACATTTAGTGTTTGGCCTGGGAATGGCAAATTGAAAAAAAATGTTTTCTCTTGCACCCAAGGAGCATTTGGATCCTCAAGTCTCATCCTTCGGCTTAGATATCAGATGGGACATAAACTAACTAAAATATTAAATGAGAGCACCCACATGCTACTATTTCATCATCCCATTACAGTTGCTTTCACCACAATGACAACTGGTGAACCCACAGGTTCTAAAACAACACAGAAGGGATGGGCGTGTGCTTAGCAAATAACAGTAATATAAAAAGTACAATTTTCTAACTCTCCAAAACAGGAAACAGCCATTAGACCTGGTAGACAAACTTTACATCCCTGCAGCTGCCACTGAACCTAGATTTTGAATTTTATCTATCCTACTTCAATGCTGTAATGCACTTAAATCTATCAGTCCCGCCTGAATTCCAGACGCAGCAACTAGCCAGCGGTGGGACACTAATCAAAGCTAATTAATCTGCGCTTAGTCTATGCACCACAACAAGAAAAAGAAGTGATTCATGTTAAGACATTAAAGAAGAGCAGCAATGATTCCAACAAATGCCAAGCTATGGGTGCGATCCAAGCCCATTATTGAACATAAGAGTTTCGCAAGTGAGAGCGCATGCTCTTGCAGGCTCGACCTAAATGAAAACTTCTCAGTTTTCTTTTTGAAACCCATCCCCCTTTTCTTTAAGAAAAACTGGCTGCATTTAAAAATAATTTCTTTATTTAAAAATCACAGACATGGTGGTCTGCTGACCCCAGCTGACCGCCATCCCTGTGATATTTGGCCATTCCCAATGGGTCACAAATTGCGACTTACCTCACAAATATTAATGAGGCAGATCTATTTGCAATCCACTGGGAATCTCTAAATATGATTAGGACACATAAGTACATCGCTGTTTGCGATTTCCTAATTGCGAATTGCAAAAATTCACAATTAAGAAATCACAAACACATTTTTTGTACATCTGACCCTATATTGCTGTTCATTAAACAATATTAACTTTAACTTTTGAAAGCAGTGTCCAATGTGACTCTAATGTTGAAAGTTGCTGATTTCCAATGTATATTGCACCCTGTTGACTCTAAAGGTTCTGTGTTACAGTAAAGATGGTCACTGGTATTAATGTTGCATCTTCAGGTTTAACAGTAGTCCGCCTTGAGACTAGATTCCCTGAAGCCAGCTGCTTTCAGCTGACTTCTGGGAATTACATAAATCAGTACACAACATTTTCTAAGCCGACATTCTAGTCAGCTTAAAGCTACAACACATCTACCTTGCTTATAACCAGAATACTAATATTAAACAAGATTATCAAACTAATACTACAGGTTGCAAGCATTAGGTTTACACATTTCTTCAGAACTAAAATGTACTTGAAAGGTGAACATATTCAAAGAAAAAAGAAAAACACCAATGTTCAAAGTGCCTTCAAGATAGAAATTCTTATGACACAGAATCACTCAGCCACGTGGGAGCTCTAGGGAATGTGTATAGGGCACATGATGAACCTTCTACTCTTATACTCCTCCTTATGGCATGTTGCCGGACCAATGTGGCATCTCCTGAAGGTGAACATCCTTTTCCCTTTTCTTGTCTGACTGCCTAACATTTCCTTGTCAGACATTAACATGAACCCATTGCATCCACTCTTATCTGCTGAAGTCAAGGGCCTGAGCTTAAATGCTCTGTACAGTGTGAAAGCATGGATTTGCTATCAGATGCCTGAAGTTGTAGGGTCTTTGCACCCTGAGGGATAGCTCTCCTGTCATATAACTAGGTAAGTAAGATCTGTGTTACAATATAGTTAGCTTAGCTATCAGAAGCTTGATCTATAAGGACTTCTTTAGCTGAAAGACTGATATGCTATCAGAGGTGTACTCCGTGTGCAGTCTTTTTAACCTGAATGACAACTTTGTTGTCAGATGTCTGAACCTGTAAGAGCACTGTAGCTTGAGGGATAGTTCTGCTCTCAAAGGCATGAACATAGGCCATTGATGTAACCTGAGGGATCGATCTGAGATCAGCTGTGTAAGCCAAATGCTAGTTTGCTGTCTGAGGTTGTTCTACATCTATATATCATCAAGCAGACACTAAACTGACATCCTACAACAATACACCACATCATACATCTATACAACCAACATCATCGGCCAACACCATCCACATCTTATTCTCAGACAGATGCCAGCATATGCACACGCACTCACCATCATAAGCCAACACACTCACCATGATGCACCAACACAAATACCAACATAGCCTTTGGTGGTGGATATGTTGACATATGTTGGTTGTGTGTACAAAGTGGGTTGTATGGATGTTTGAATGTGGGTGTGTTGACCTACAAAGCGGGTTTTGATCTATGATGGTTATGTGGACATATGATGAAAGGTGTGTTGGTGTGTGATATTGGTTGTGTGGATGCATGATGGTACCTGTGCTGGCATATGATAGTGGATATGTGAATTTATTTTGGCTTATGTTGGTGGATGATGGATTATGTGGGCACATGATGTTTGTTGTGTTATGTGATGGTGTGTATTGGTGTATGATGTTGCTTGAGTGGATATATGAAGAACGTTAGAATTGCATATTATGGTTGGTGCCCAAGACATGATTATATAGATGCATGCTGGTGAATGTCTTGATGTTAGTTGTGTTGACATATGATGGTGGATATATTGAGCTTTTAATGTAAGTCTATTAGGTAAGCCTTTAAGTATAAGGCTAATGTTTTTAACATGGATGAATGATGTGCAGTTCTTAATTTGAGCCGGTGGTTTCCGGTGCTCGACACTAGCACTTAATTGTCAATACTGGCATGTATGACAGTACGCCACATGGTGTCGCTCTTTGTCTAGTTTAGAGATGAGCACAACAGTTGTTTATTAATGCAGTACACATTAAAAATGACTAATACATGCCGCCTAAGCCATTCTTATAGCTTTGGGGGCCTGGAAGAGTCTGAATTGTTACACTTGCAGGACTGTGATGGTTAGTAGTTGTGTTGACAGTCTGTTGTACTGTCATTGGTCGTGCTGGCTGGGGAAATGGGTGGCCTTGTGACAAGGGCTTTTGCACTTACTGTTTTACAAATCAAACACTGATGATGTGGGTATTTTTGGTATGTGAAGATTTGTGCGGGACATATGGTGTTGTTTGTGGTGTGTATATATTGTTTTTGTGGATGTATGAAGTTAGGTGAGTATATGATGGCGGATACTTTGGATTATGATGCTAGTTGTGTGGACATCTGATGTTGGTCGTGTGGACTTTTGCTGCTGGTTAGGCTGACATTTGATGGTGGATGCGTTGGTATATGATATGAATTGTGTGCACGTAAGATGGTGTTTGTGTTGGTGCATGATATGGGTTATCTGCAAGTGTGATGGAAAATGTGCTAGCAAAGGATGCTTGTCACATGGTGAGTTTGTGGATGTATGATGTTACTTGTGTTGATGTATGATGGTAGATGTGTAGGTGTATGACTGCTTTATGAATATATGATGGTGAGTGGGTTGCTGTATGACAGTGGTTGGGTTGGTGCACAACACTGTTTGTGAGGCCCTGTTGTTGGGTGTGCCCCTCTCACCACTGTTCCTCTGCCTGCCTCCCTGCCCTAGTGCTGAATACCTTCTAAATACCCCTCTTGACCCTGTGTAAGGCCTTCCGCTCCCCTGCAGCCTTTTTGTCGCCCTGCCCCTGCAGTCCCTCCTTGTGCCACTCTGCCCCTTTTTAGCCCCACTGTGTCTCCCACACTGCTTCCCCCCTCTCTGTATGTCTCTGCCTCACCCTGCTGCTCATCTGTGTGCTGCCCTGCCTCTGCAGCCCATCTGTGTGTCTCAGACAGGCCCTCCGTGTCCCTACATCCCACCTTTATGCCATCTACCCCGTCTGGGTGTGCCTCTCACTAGGGCTGCATTCACTGTGTGCTGCAGTGCCCTACACCTCCTCTGTGTGCCCCCGCCTTCCCTGCAGCTCCTCTGTGTGCTACTTTGCCTCACAGCTCCTCTGTGTCCTCCACCCCACTGTGTGACCTCTGCCAAGCTTACATTCTCTTCTCTGTCCTATGATGAAGCCCATCTGTGTGCCCCCCACCACATTCAGTCCCTCTGTTTGCCTCCACTTAACCTGCTGCCCCTATGTATGATGGCCTGTCTTGCCCCTACAAACCTTGTGTGCCACCGTCTTCCATCCCTACAGCCACACTATGGGGGTCATTACAAGTTCAGCAGATGGTTTTTACCGTCCATCGTACTTCCGATGGGCCCATTAAGAGTTACCTAACCTGTTAACCTAGTGGGAAACAGGCTACAGCATTTTCACCGGCTTGTAATTGAGCCGGCAGCAATGCTGTAGCCCGCAGGGTGCACCAGCACCCTCTCAATGTTCACTGTCTGCAGTGCAGACAGTGAACATTGCGATGGTTCTGGCCGGGGGGGGGGGAGCCTGCACTGCCCATGCCAAGTCCCTTTGTGTACCCGCACTATCCTGCCACTGTAGCCTCTCTGTATCCCTCTCCACTCCCACATCCTGCTGTTCTGTGACCTCAAATCCCTGCAGCGCCCCTGTGTTTCCCCTTCATCAATCTAACTAATCCCCCTTTAACCCTGCTTTGTGCCTCTCCCCCATGCAGCTGTTGTATGTGCCTCTTCCTCTGTTACCTCTGTGTGCCTCTCTGCGTGCCCCCCCTGCACCTCTGTGCTTCTCTCTTCTGCCAGTGCCGCTCCTCTATGCACCTGCTTTTCCTGTATTCCATCTATGTTGCCCCCTCCATCCTCTCTTTGGGCTTTTTATTCCCACTACAAGTCATGTATGCTACCCTGCACGTTCCATGCAAACATTCAGTGTGCCTCCTACCCCTGTCTTCTGCCTGCCTTGCACCTATAGCAACTACATGACCCTGCCTCCTCTGCATCCTCTCTATGTGGCCCCAACCCCGGCAGCCCATCTTTCTAAGCCTAGCAGATACAGATTGCCGCTTTGCCCTCATGCAGCCCGTCTGGGACCACTGCTGTCTATGCACCTCTTGTATGTGACACCCTGCTGGTACAGCCCCTCTGCATGACCCCATGTAGGAGGCTGGCCTGGTTTGTAGTGAGTACCAAGGGGTACTTACACTCTGCACCAGGTCCAGGTATCCCTTATTAGTGTAGAAGAGGTGTCTAGCAGCTTAGGCTGATAGAAAAGGGTAGCTTAGCAGAGCAGCTTAGGCTGAACTAGGAGACATGCAAAGCTCCCACTTTACCACTGGTGTCATATGCACAATATCATAAGAAAACACAATACACAGATATACTAAAAATAAAGGTACTTTATTTTTATGACAATATGCCAAAAGTATCTCAGTGAGTACCCTCAGTATGAGGATAGCAAATATACACAAGATATATGTACACAGTACCAAATAAATGCAGTAATAGTAATAGAAAGCAATGCAAGCAATGTACAGACACAATAGATTGCAATGAGAGCACATAGGTATAGGGGCAACACAAACCATATACTCCAAAAGTGGAATGCGAACCACGCATGGACCCCAAACCTATGTGAGCTTGTAGAGGGCCGCTGGGACTGTAAGAAAACAGTGAGGGTTAGATAAATAGCCCACCCCAAGACCCTGAAAAGTAGATTGCGTGAGGAGACAGAGGGGGCGCCCAGCAAGACAAGGAGCCCTCACAGAAGCAGGCAGCACCCGCAGAAGTGCCAGAACAGGCACTACGAAGAAGAGTGAACCGGAGCTCACCCGAAGTCACAAAAGAAGATCCCACAACGCCGGAGGACAACTCAGGGGGTTGTGCACTGCAGGTTAGAGTGTCGGGGACCCAGGCTTGGCTGTGCACAAAGGAAATCCTGGAAGAGTGCACAGGAGCCGGAGCAGCTGCAAATCACGTGGTACCCAACAATGCAGTCTACCGTGGGGAGGCAAGGACTTACCTCCACCAAATTTGGACTGAAGAGTCACTGGACCCAGAGGACCGGTGATGCAGTCTTTTGTTGCCTGTGGTTGCAGGGGGAAGATTCTGTCGACCCACGGGAGATTTGTTCGGAGCTTCTAGTGCAGAGAGGAGGCAGACTACCCCACAGCATGCACCACCAGGAAAACAGTCGAGAAGGCGGCAGGATCAGCGATACAAGGTTGCAGTAGTCGTCTTTTGCTAATTTGTTGCGATTTTGCAGGCGTCCAGAGCAGTCAGCGGTCGATTCCTTGGCAGAAGGTGAAGAGAGAGATGCAGAGGAACTCTGATGAGCTCTTGCATTCGTTATCTAAAGAATTCCCCAAAGCAGAGACCCTAAATAGCCAGAAAAGGAGGTTTGGCTACTTAGGAAGGAGGATAGGCTAGCAACACAGGTAAGAGCCTATCAGAAGGAGTCTCTGACGTAACCTGCTGGCACTGGCCACTCAGAGCAGTCCAGTGTGCCAGCAGCACCTCTGTTTCCAAGATGGCAGAGGTCTGGAGCACACTGGAGGAGCTCTGGGCACCTCCCAGGGGAGGTGCAGGTCAGGGGGTGGTCACTCCCCCTTCCTTTGTCCAGTTTCGCGCCAGAGCAGGGCTGGGGGATTCCTGAACCCGTGTAGACTGGCTTATGCAGAGATGGGCACCATCTGTGCCCATCAAAGCATTTCCAGAGGCTGGGGAAGGCTACTCCTCCCCAGCCCTGACACCTTTTTCCAAAGGGAGAGGGTGTAACACCCTCTCTCTGAGGAAGTCCTTTGTTCTGCCTTCCTGGGCCAAGCCTGGCTGGACCCCAGGAGGGCAGAAACCTGTCTGAGGGGTTGGCAGCAGCAGCAGCTTCAGTGAAACCCCGGTAAAGGTAGTTTGGCAGTACCCGGGTCTGTGCTAGAGACCCGGGGGATCATGGGATTGTCTCCCCAATGCCAGAATGGCATTGGGGTGACAATTACATGATCTTAGACATGTTACATGGCCATGTTCGGAGTTACCATTGTGAAGCTATACATAGGTAGTGACCTATGTATAGTGCACGCGTGTAATGGTGTCCCGCACTCACAAAGTCCGGGGAATTTGCCCTGAACGATGTCTGGGCACCTTGGCTAGTGCCAGGGTGCCCACACACTAAGTAACTTAGCACCCAACCTTTATCAGGTATAGGTTAGACATATAGGTGACTTATAAGTTACTTAAGTGCAGTGGTAAATGGCTGTGAAATAACGTGGACGTTATTTCACTCAGGCTGCAGTGGCAGGCCTGTGTAAGAATTGTCAGAGCTCCCTATGGGTGGCAAAAGAAATGCTGCAGCCCATAGGGATCTCCTGGAACCCCAATACCCTGGGTACCTCAGTACCATATACTAGGGAATTATAAGGGTGTTCCAGTAGGCCAATGTAAATTGGTGAAATTGGTCACTAGCCTGTTAGTGACAATTTGTACAGAGAGAGCATAACCACTGAGGTTCTGGTTAGCAGAGCCTCAGTGAGACAGTTAGGCATCACACAGGGAACACATACATATAGGCCACAAACTTATGCGCACTGGGGTCCTGGCTAGCAGGGTCCCAGTGACACATAACAAACATACTGAAAACATAGGGTTTTCACTATGAGCACTGGGCCCTGGCTAGCAGGATCCCAGTGAGACCGTGAAAACACTCTGACATACACTCACAAACAGGCCAAAAGTGGGGGTAACAAGGCTAGAAAGAGGCTACTTTCTCACACCCCATCTGCAACACTGCCAGTCAGTTGGCCTAGCCTGTAACTTCAAATGCAAGTTACACCTATTGTTTTTTTCTGTGCTAATATTTTACTGTGTTCTGATGGTAATGAACATCGACAGATATGTCATCTCAATGGGCACACTACATTAACTAGAACTCACCACTCTACCATGCACAGTGTTCTCACAAATGATTTTATTAGATATATCAGGAGTTTTGTTAGAAATGCTATGATTTAACATAGTAGGAGTGATGTAATACGAAAGCATATAAGCAGTGCTCGGGGAAGGCGCAAGTTATGGTTAATGTAGTGTGGCTTGCGAGTTGACAAAACTGTGTACGAAGGGGGTGAGTTACAGTATTCTGATGGTGCGTTGAATTAAAAATTGAACTTTACTTTAACTTTAGAATTTCTAATGCTTGTAATTTCTTTGACTTGTATCGAAAGAATAAGGTTTTCCTAACTATAACAAAGCTTTACAACTTTATAAACCTTACCTACCTCTTCCCAAACTATTGCACAAATCTACCTGTCTAGGGACACAGGGTGTATGCATTGCAGAAATGCGAAGGCAGACTTTATGCATCTAATGTGGGGATGTCCAATCATAACACACTTCTGGGAAGAGATACTAGAGCAGCTTAACATGGTCACGGGAGGGGTCATTGTGTTTACAGTCAAGCAATGTCTGCTCGGTTTCCTCCCTGGAAAAACAAATAAGAAATTGTTAAGAAAACCTTTGATGTTGGGCATGGCTTTGGCCAAGAGGTGGATTGAAATGAGATGAATGAGTCCGACCCCACCTTAGGTAGAGGTGTGGTAAAGGGACCTACTGAAATGGGCAGGAGCCGAAGGGGCACGTATGAACGAGACGCAACGAAACATGAAACTGGCTGATGACCTGACTGCCTGGGAAGCCCTGATGCTGTCTCTGACTGATCCTCCAGATGCTAGTAACCCCTGAAGAGGTGGGGTACTGGTCATGAGCCCCAGAATTTGACAATACAAGAGTGAGGGGACATGGTACTCGCGATCCCTGACTGACACAATACAAAGAGGGAAAGTGAAATGGGATACTTATCTCAAATCTAGTGATGGAGCATTGTGGGGGTGGGTTCTGTTTTTGTTTTTGCATATAATGTCCGTGGTGGTTTATGTTGGGTTCTATGGGACAAACACGCTATGATCCTGCTCTGATATGATACCTGCTTCCAGCAGGCAGGTCGCTCCTCGCGCCGCCGCCCCGCACCGCATCCACTTTGCCGGTTTCTTTCCCACCCGCCTTCTGTTTTTTCCTTTGCCTAACCCCTGCCGCTGCATCACTGCAGCCCCTCTCCCCACCTCCTCTCCGTCTGTTCTCCTTTGCCTAACCCCTGCCGCTGCTCCCCGCGGCTCCTCCCCCTACCTCCTCTCCGACCGTTCTCCTTTGCTTCACCCCTGCGGCTGCGTCCCCGTGGCCCCTCCCCCCACCTCCTCTCTGATCGTTTTTCCTGCCGCTGCTAATCCCTGCAGCCCCACCCCCCCAGCCTTCCCATTGATCCAGCCCTCCCTCCTCCCAGCTGCCACTCCATCCCTCCTCCCTATTTATTGCAGCCGTGGCGCGGACGTGCCGCTGGCGTGCCAAAGGCAAGCCCGTCTGCGCCCGTCCGCACCAAGACCGCGCCCAGTGCCAGTCCCCCTGGCCCCCTCAGACAAATCTACACCCCTCTCGCCCTCCACTCACTCAACCCAGGCACTCGCCCCACCTGCACCCTTTCCAGCCTCACACACACACTCATGGCCCCTTCACCTGCCACACCTGTCATTGCACATGATCCTCATCCCTCACACCACACACCAACCATAGCGACCCCCCCAACAACAAACACAACACCCCCAACGCAATACTCATCTGCTCTGCCCCCACCGCCACCAACCAGCCCCGCCGCACACCACCCCACACCCAGAACACACCCCGCAACAGCACCCTCATGCACCACACCAACACCACCCACCACAACCACCTCAACTGCCTGCTCCTCAACACCCGCTTCCTCCACAAACATGCCATAGAACTCTGGGACCTCATCACATCACACTCACCTGACATCGCCTTCCTCACGGAAACCTGGACCAACCCCTCCTCAGAACCCGACATAGCCATCGCCAACCCCAAGGGATACAAACTCCAACGCAAAGTCTGCCTCAACAGGCCAGGTGGTGGCATCGCCATCCTACACAGGGACACCATCAAAGTCACCACCCAAGACACTATCGACAACACAGAACACATGCACTTCCTAATCCACATTAACAACAACTCCACCCTCAGAGGTACACTAATCTACAGACCACCAGGACCACGCCCCGCCTTCTGCGACACCATCGCCAACACCATCAGCTTGCACGCCCTCACCTCCACAGACTACATCCTCCTCGGTGATTTCAACTTTCACTTGGAGAACCTCCTAGACCACAAATCAACCTCCCTCATAGAAAACCTCACCAACCTCGGACTCAAACAACTGGTCACCGCACCCACCCACTCAGCAGGACACACGCTTGACGCAATGTTCACCTCAAGCCAACACATAGCCTACACCCACACCACCGAACTCCACTGGACTGACCACCACTGCGTCCACTTCTCCTTCACCAAACCCCCCACACACCACCATCAACACACCACACCCTACCGCATGTGGGACAAGATCCCCACAGAACGCCTGAACTCCCAACTGGCTCACAACATCCCCCCACACACCAACGACCCCAACGCTGGAGCACACAACCTCTCTAAATGGATCACTACCTGCGCCAACACACTAGCCCCGTCAGAAAACACATCGCCACCCGCAACATCAAGAACGCCCCATGGTTCACCCCCGAACTCCAAGACTCCAAGCGGAGAAAATATGGCGACAAGAACCCTCTACAACTAACTTCTCCACCCTCAAAACTACCATTCGCACCCATCACCAACTCATACGAAACACCAAAAGAGATCACTACAAGACACACCTTGACAACAACTCCCAAAACAGCAAAGAACTCTTCACCATCATTAAAGAGCTAGCCAAACCCAAAGCCAGCAACATAGACCCCACACACACACAGCCCCTATGTGACGCCCTCTCCAACCACTTCCACCACAAAATCCTGGACATCCACAACAGCTTCATACCACACACACCCACCACACACACCCCTCACTCACCCAACTCAACCCACACTCAGGACCCCCCCAACACACTCACCACCTGGGCCCCCATCACACATGAAGAAACTGAAAAAACCATGAACTCCATACACTCCGGATCCCCCTACAAACCCTGGCCTCATCGCATCTACAACAAAGCCAGCCCAACCATTGCCCCCATACTCTGCGACATAATCAACTCCTCTTTCGACTCCGCCACCTACCCAGACCCCTGGAAGCACGCAGAAATCACCGCTCTCCTAAAAAAAAAAACAAAGCCGACCCGGAGGTCCATTCCAACTATCGCCCCATCTCCCTCCTCCCTCTCCCCACCAAGGTTGCAGAGAAACTAGTCAACGCCCGCCTATCCCACTTTCTCGAAAGAAACAACACTCTTGACCCCTCACAATCCGGATTCCGCAAGAACCACAGCACGGAAACCGCCCTCATCGCATGCACTGACGACATCAGGACCAAAGTCGACAAAGGCGAAACCGTCCCACTCATCCTCTTAGACCTCTCCGCAGCCTTTGGCACTGTCTGCCACCACACACTCCGCACACGCCTCCACAACACAGGAATTCGCCACAAAGCCTTAGACTGGCTCACCTCCTTCCTCACCGACCAGACCCAAAAAGTCCGCCTTCCTCCGTTCCACACCACCGCTACCAAGATCATCTGCGGAGTCCCCCAAGGGTCCTCCCTCAGCCCCACACTCTTCAACATTTACATGATCCCCCTAGCCAACATCCTCCGACCACACGGAATCACTATCCTCTCCTACGCAAACGACACCCAACTCATCCTCTCCCTCACCCGCAATCCCACCACCGCCAAAACCAACCTACATGCTGCTCTCCTCGACACCGCCAACTGGATGACAACTAACCACCTCAAGCTTAACTCCAACAAAACCGAGATCATCATCTTGGGCTGTAACAAAACCATATGGGACGACTCCTGGTGGCCAATCGCCCTAGGCCCAGCACCCACCCCCACAAAACACGCACGCAACCTTGGCATCATCCTGGACCCCTCCCTCTCCATGACACAGCAAATCAATGCACTAATCTCCTCCTGCTTTCACACACTCCGCACTCTAAAAAAAATCCTTCAAATGGATTCCCCCAGAGACCAGGAAGACAGTCACCCATGCACTCATCAGCAGCAGACTAGACTACGGTAACGCCCTCTATGCCGGCACCACACTCAAACTCAAACGCAAACTCCAGAGAATCCAGAACACAGCTGCACGCCTCGTCCTTGGCCTCCCCCGCCACGAACGAACCTCACCACACCTCAAATCCCTTCACTGGCTCCCCATAGACAAGAGAATCAATTTCAAGATCCTCATCCACGCACACAAATCCTTCCACAACACTGGCCCGACCTACCTCAACGAAAGAGTGAACTTCCACACTCCCACCCGCAACCTCCGAACAGCTGACCTCGCACTAGCTACAGTCCCCCGCATCCAACGAACCACCACAGGAGGCAGGGCTTTCTCTTACCTCACCCCCACAACCTGGAACTCCCTCCCCACCAACCTCCGCAAAACCAAAGACCTCCTACTCTTCAGAAAAAACCTCAAGACATGGCTGTTCGAACAGTAACCCCCCCCTCATTCCCTCCCTCCCTTCGCAAGCGCCTTGAGACCCTCACGGGTGAGTAGCGTGCTCTATACATTTTTTTGATTGATTGATTGATTGACTAAAAAGAGTACAAAAGATCATAACTGTGACCCTGACATCACTCAAATAATTTTACTAATTACTTTGAACAGCTTGTTTTAATATTGTGGAAAGCACAAAAGCCAATTGAGTTAATAAAAAAAAAAACTATAACTAAGCTCTATCCTCTCTTTTTATTGAATCTGTATGTTTTTAAAAATCTTTTTACATTTTTTTAGTAACATATCACAAAGTAAATATATCATTGTTTTTCTTTATACAGTGGCTTGGAGTGGATTAGAGTTGCATACCGTTCAGTTCCGTAGAGTAGCATGGAAAGCCGTAGATTAAAAGACGTACAGTAGAGTTGAATGGCTTAGATTGGAATAGCGCAGTGAAGTGGTTTGGAGTGCCCTACAGTGAAGGGAGTGGAGTGGGGTAGAGTAGGGTGTTGTAGCGTGGAGGGCAATCGCGTAGAGTGTTGTGGTATAGAATGTTGTGGCGTAAAGTGTTATAGTATGGAGTCGTATGGAGTGGCATAGAATGGTAGAGTGGAGTGGAGTGGCGTAAAGTGAAACACAATAGATTAGAGTAGAGTGGTGTCCAGTGGCTCAGAGTGGAGTGGTATAGAGAGTAGTCTAGATTTCAATAGTGTACAGTGGAGTGTCATACAGTGGAATGTGTGGAGTAACAGAGTGGAGTAGCATAGAGTGGGAAAGGACAGGGCATACTGACGTAGAGTGGAGTGGATTGGCATATAGCAGAATAGCGTAGAGTGGACTGGTGTAGAGTGCAGTGGCATAGAGCTGCGTAGAGTGGAGTCACATTGAAAGGAGTGGTGTAGAGTGTAGTGGCCTGTCGTGCAATACAGTGGAGTGCCGTGTCATAGAGCACTGTGTCATACAGTATGTTACAATGGAGGGGCATAGAGTGGGATAGCGTAGAGTTGAGTGGCATACAGTAAAGTGGCATAGAGTGGAGTGGCCTAGAGTGAACTAGAGTGGATTGGTGTAGAGTGGAATAACATAGAGTAGAGTGACGTCTCATAGAGTGGCATGATGTACAGTGTTGTAGATTGGAGGGGCGTAGAATGGAGGGGTGTAGAGTGAACTGAGATGTTGTAGAGTGGAGTGGCATAGAATGGAGTGGCCTGTCAGAGTGGAAAAGCCTAGAGTGGAGTGCAGTTCAGTGACATAAAATGGTGTGGTGTGGAGTGTTGTGGCGTAGAGGGTAACAGCATGGAGGGGAATATCGTAGAGCAGTGAGGTGTAGTGTTTAGCCCACAGTCTGTGTTCTGCATTTTAAGTGGAAATATAGTGTGCTACTGCCATGGTCATAATGCAGTGGTCGGACCGCCACATTAGCGGTGGTCTGACTACCACCGTGACCCTGGAGGTCTTAAGAGCACCAGGGTCGTAATGACCCCCTATATTTCTACTTCTGTCCCACAATGCAGACTAACTGTGGGCTAAACATCATGGCTGCCTTTTGCTTTTCTAAAGGTTATCATCATATACTAACTGCTTTGTCATCAACGTGTACTGCAGTATACCTCAGACCAATATAACACTAGAATTTTGGGCCTTATTATGAAAATTGGCTGAACTGATTTTTATGAAATCCCAAAAAGGATCTTTTCAGGGCCATAACCTATATTCTTGCCAGATTTCATGAAAATCTGTTTAGCTGTTTTGCTTGTCTGTCTAAAATGTTTATGGGAAATGCACAGGTGGAAAAACACGTTTTGAGACCCCCTTTTTTTTCTTTGCTCCCCCTTAACAAATCACTGTGAAACTTTGCATCATTTCCCAATGTAGAAAAAGACGTAGGTCTGCAAAGGTTCATGGAGATTGGTCAAACGCTGGCAAAGTTATTGGTGAGCAAACATCAGAAGAATTTCTACCTCTGGGAATCCTAACTACTGTATAACTACAGAGTGGCTACCAGCAATTTGTGAAATGTGTGTGTGTGTGTGTGTGTGTGTGTATATATATATATATATATATATATATATATATATATATATATATATATATACACACACACACACACAGCCTACTGGCGGTTGCCAGTAGGTAGTTATAGTTAGGACTTGGCTTCCATAGGAAGAGCATTTTTTGTTTTGCCAATAACTTTGACACCGCTTGATGAATCTTCACAGAATCTTCAAAACGTATAATTTGGTCAGGTCAGCTGCTGTCTTGAAAGTTTCGGGGTGATCCATCAACTAGGGTACGAGAAAAAGAGGGGGTCCCAAAACACATTTTACCCATTCATTTTTCCTTAGAGTTTTTAGGCGTGCCTACAGCTCAAACTGCTGAATGGAATTATACCAAAATTGGCAGGAAGGTAGATCTTGTTGCCCAGATTGTGATTTTTTGTAATTTGGTAAATCTGTTCAGAAGTTATGGAGATATTAAAGGTAAAAAAAACATAGCTATCTAGGGACGCAGATACTCCGCAGATCCAACTGTCCCCGTGCTTATTGGCTGCCAACACTTCAACAAGGAAGTGTTGGCAGCCAGCTTCAGTGAGTCCCAGAAAAAAGAAAAGGGCCAGGGTAGGGTCAGCTTGAGCCCCTAGCCTTGGTCTAAGGATCCCTTTTGGACCCTGCCAGTGGAAAAAGCACTTTTTTTTTTTTTAAATGTCGGGATAATCCGCAGATCTGGATCTGCAGATTTTCCTGCCTTTTTTTTTTTTTAAAGGGCAGTCTCCCTCCCTTTTCTTTTTTTAGGTTGAGCTTAGCAGTGCGCAGCGCTGTCTTCAAGACATGTTGTATTCAATATGGACTTTTAACCACGCCCACTCTTGCCATTTGTTCTTTGTTGAACTCATCTTAAATGCTGTTTCATTTTAAGTCAAGGGGTGCAAGTGCTCTGACGTTTTGTAATCTCTGTGGGTTTTGAACCACGCCCACCGTAAGCACATCTTTATCACTCATTTGTGGGCATGCCTTTCAAACTCCTTTGTTATCATTGGTAAATGATTCACGTTTGTCCCTCCTTGAGGCAGTTTTGTTACCGCCTTAGCCATCGCCCTTGTTACATGGATAATTGCACGTTTGCCGATACGTTTGACTGCCAGCAAACGTCTTTTTTCCTCATGTGTCTCTCCTTAGCGCTCATGCTCATGGCGGCCGTGGTGCTTTGAATCGGCTTGCTTACCTCCACTGTTTTACATTTCATTTTCAATTTAAGTGGCTAGGAAAGTCCAGTTAGGAATTTACAAGCTAATAGCTCTAATTCGAGCAAACGCGAGACCCAGTGCGTTCCAAATGCTTGTTATTGGTGCATTTGTCTAAATGTCCCTCCCTCTGTGTGCTTAGGTCCCTCCCAGGGGATTTCACTAAGAGAAAAATTTTGTTGGCAATCATATTATGTCATGCTTCCTCCTGTTAGAGCGTGTGATGGCCCCTCCCCCCGTCTGGTTTCAGTTTTGCCGTTTATCCTAGCCACGAGCTTTTCTCCTCGCAGCTCGACGCCATCCATGCTTCGTGTTCGAGGTAAATGCACACTTACACTATGAAATTTCAGCCTGTTAATTCGATGATTGCTGATGTCTGTGTGCGTAACCTAAGTGCCTCAGAACGAAGTCCTTGTTTGCACATTGGGGAATAGTGACTTGTGTATTTATGTGATCACATTGTTTATTTTGTCTCTGCTTCGTAAAGCCGCTTTGAAGTTTCATAGAGCGCAAACTTGTTTAGTCTGTGCGAGAGGTTTTCCCACCTTAGCCCACAACAGATTGTTGTGTCTCATGTGACCGGATGCCCACGCCTGCCATTAGCAGTAGTATCACTTTTTTGACATACATACTCTCCTACTGACTTCCCACAGCATTCACAGACGCTGATTTATAAGTCTGCCTTCCACAGACGTGTAATGTTGAAAAATCTATTGATGGATCATGCACATTTCTGATTTGGAGCTGATGGTCCCTTTTTTATTAAGTCCTGTTGGAAACTTAGGCCCATATTTATACTTTTTTAGCACCCCACTTACATAATTTTTTTTTACGCTAAAGCGGCGCAAACTTGCAAAATACAATTGTATTTTGTAAGTTTGTGCCGTTTTTGCGTCAAAAAAGTGCCGCAAATGCAGCGCTAAAAAAGTATAAATATGGGCCTTAATTTTAGCTTTCACCCGATAAACCTCCCTCCACTTCAGTGCAAATCAATATGGGAAAATTCCGTCTTTTTTTTTGCCAAATTCTCTCTGTCTGTTCGAAGATGTTGCCATTTGTGGAAATCTTATTTCGCCACGGTAATAACATAAAGCAGTATTTTGAAACCTAAAAGTTTATTTGAACTTGGATGGTCTCGCGTTTTACCACCTCTGTACTTATCCACCGAAAGACCTCTCAAGAGATGACATCCAGCAGTCCTCACTCTTGTTAGATTCTCAGCATGTAATGAATGCTGTAAAACGGAAGAGTTTAAACAAATGCCTGCAGAGCTAACCCTTTTATCTTCTGACCGAGATCTGATTACTAGTGGAAATAATTCTCCACGTGCTGTAGCCATGAAAACACGAAAGAGTGAAATGTCTTCTGGACCACAGGTTCATCCCTGTTAATGGGAACTGTGTTGGCTTTTTCAGAGAGGGAATTGAACGTTTTTGACGATGTTTATTTGGAGTTGTAATATTTGGTCTGACGCTTGGGCTGCAGGAGAGCGGGGCGCTAGTATTCCTGGTGCGGGTACGAACCTGAAATCTGAATCTAATTTAGCACAGCGGGTTCCTTTCCTTCTCTGCCATTTAGCATGTTGCTGATTTGGAGGCCTATCATAGTTCTTTCGTCAGGTGGCTGAAATATACGTTTGATAGCTATTGCAGAGCTCGTAGAGTAATGGCCGCAGAAGTTGACTTCCATGTTATGAAAGGACGTAGAAGTACGAGCCCGCTTTACTTAAGCGCCGGGGTTTCTCGTGCGGCTAGATGCCTGGTTCCATAGACTGGGAGATGCTGTCCATATTGCAGAAAAAACTAAAACTTTTTAGAAAGCACAGTTTTACTCACTGAGTTACTACAAGCTCCTTTCTGGGTCCATGAAGGTGTCTTGTGGCATCAACGGATATAGGTTTTTAAAACGTATTTTTCCTTTTCTGAACCGCAGGTAGCCTTTATTACAGTTAGTCACTGGAGCATGTTTCACCTATGGGTTGCTTGGACTGCAAACCTCTGCCTTCTGAGCTGCAGCTACGCCGGGGAAGCCTTTCTTGCCTGTTATCAGATTATGGAATGAAAGTGTTTTCAGACTCTGGCACTAAAGCTAAACTGCTGTTCCTCCATCTCAGTGCTGAAAGTGCAATAACCCATCAGTAACACCGCGCTTAGTTCAGTGAACCATCCCCATTCTTTAAATAAAGAGCTGACATTGAAGGCTCAGGAGTTTGTGGGATTTATTTTAACTACTGAGTGATCACAAAGGGGCACTGCTACATGACCAGACTACAACAGGGGGATGTTCTGCTGTGAGTTATTTTGATCCCTTGCCGCTTAATACTCATGTAGTTTCTCAGTCCTTAGCTTGCAACAGGAACACGGGGCTGACTCGTCCAAATAATATTTTTGTTGTCATGCCTTCTAGTGGCTGTTTAGAGCATTACAGTCTAATGCCAAAAGCTTATTTCTGATAAAGGTTTTTATTGGGTTTACATGATAATTGCAAATGCTTTATTAATTTCTCCAGTTATGACCATGATTCGGGCCAAATTAACATCCTTGTTACACTATGACTGTTTGAACACTCTTGATATGTTTGGGTGATCCTTCTAGTTTATTTTTCTCGTTACTCCTCCGTGGCTGTCTTGTGTGTGTTTTGTTTTGGGAATTCTGTTAGCCAGCCAGCAACTCTGATGCTGAGGTGGTGAAAGTGATATTCTACTGAAAGTAGCATGGCAGATTTAAATTAGGATGCTAAATGGCAACATTTTAATTTTTTGCTGCAGATAGAGGAAGAAGGTAAATGGAAGTGCTTTAGTTATATGCTGGGCCACTGGAATTATTTGGCGGAAAAAAACTAATTACGAGGCAGGTTTGACCAATTTATGTGGCAAGAAAAGTCCACCTACGAACTTACAATGTCAATAGCTCTAACTCAAGCAAATGATAGACCTATTGCATAACAAATGCTTGTTTTTATTTTGCTGCTGGATCCATCGGGTCTTGGGGGCATTGGGCTATTGAAAGAGGAGGGGGCGCCTGGGACCCCCCTCCTAGGGTTGAATTAGCCCTTGGGATTGTCACCTCCTCAGGGTGATGACAGAGAAATATGCTGGGGGCCATGCCCCGGAGACCACCACCTCCCCGGGGCAAAAAATGGGGAGGCCTGTACAACCAGAGAAATTTAGCAGTTGTAGTTAGCATTATTTCAAGTAACTATGACTTGCAGCCTAAGGTAACTATAACTCGCGCCCTTGCCATGCACTGCTAATTACCCCAGATATTACAGCATTCATGACAACTTTTGTAACATCAGTAAAAATATTAATGAAACATTAAAAGGTAAATTATTGAAGAAAAACTATTCATGGCGGGGGAAGTCCCGAAATACTGAGGCTCAAAAAGTGGCGGTTCGACCATGGTTTCGGGAATAACCATTAATGAAATCAAACGAATTCTTGTAACCACAAGAAAGGTCAGGACACTTCCAATGAATATAAAAGTTTTACTTTCGTACAGATTCTTCCTCCCAACGTTTCAGCCGTAGCCTTGTTCACAGATGGGGGAACTCAACACATTAGCATACAAATACCCAAATCCAACAAAACTAAAAACAGACCAATGCAACAGATAAAGCAACTTACTCTGCAAACGCAGTGGCCATATTGGACTAGTATGTAGTACATTGGATACCTTACACTATTATACAATATTCTTTGCCTTATTATTAATCTACCTATGTAACAAACATATTAATAAACTGGGTATATGTTATTATCATAAATTATTACAAATTATATATCCTGATATCACTGTATCCTCTAATACTTAATATGTACCATACAGATACTCAAAACCATATCCACTGCAATACAGTCAATTTCATGTGCCCATAAAACCCCATACTTAATCACCAGAAAACCCTGTGCAAAAACACAATAATAATAATATCAATAAATACATATTACTGTATAATTAGAATAATAATCAAAATTTGATAATCAAAGTTTGTTATCAAAACTTATACCCAGAAATGTCTATCCAAGATGACTACTCATCTCCTCCCTGGAGTTTAATCCCCCAGGCGAGAGAGTCATAAACCTAATAATATATTTGGACTCCAAAATACGTAAGGCTTTTTGTCTGTCACTCCCCGCATATTAGTCTTGACATGATCACATACCAAGTAACTTAGTAATTTCTCATCACCTTGATGTACCTTTGAAGTGAGCATTGATAAGGATTGGGTGTTAACTAAATTATACAGAAAAGCAACAGCTGGTAACAGTTTTTTAAATGCAAGTAGTGCTCACCCTCCTAATCTCATTAGGAGCATTAGTAGCCAATATAGTTAGTTATAGTTAGCATGACCAAAGATAGGAATTTTTTTTACCCCTTATGATGAATTTGCATAAAACTTGGCAGACTTGCTGTCCCGGTTCAATTTTTTAAGGACTTGGGGCCAGATGTACACCCATTTCCTTTTGGGACTCGCAAATTACAAATGTTTGCGAGTCGCAATTTTCACGTCGCAAAAGGAAATGTACTAATGTGTCACAGACCAATTTAGCTATTCCCATTGGGGTAGCAATTGACCTTCCTCTTCAATATTCATGAGGCAGGTCGCAATTTGCGACCCATTCGGAATGGGCAATAGCACACAAGCGGTGGCCTGCTGTGGACAGCAGACCACCATATCTGTGTTTTCTTTTAAATAAAGCAACTTTAAAAAAAAAAAATGCAGCCCTTAAATGAAAACGGGATGGGTTTCAAAAAGAGAAATTAAATGTTTCTGTTTCATTTTTTAAGGGTAGGCAGTGGTCCATGGGACAACTGCCTGCTCTTGAAAAAACATTTTTGCTACAATTCACAAAGGGACGTGGTCTCCAGGGGACTCCTTCCCTATGGCAATTGGCTTACCACTTACTTGAAGTAGGTGGTAAACTGTGATTGTTTTACGACAGCATTCTGGTCGCAAAACAATCGTACATTCTCCTGCGACTCTCTTATTAGGAAGGGACGCCCTTAGCACGCACCTTCCTAATAGAGACTTGCACACCCTATTTTGCGAGTCGCTAATAGGTTATCAACTCACAAAATAGGGTTTGCAAATGCCAGACGCCGTTTTAGCGGTTGCAAACAGGCTGAATCTCTGTTTGTGACCGCTAAAAGCAGACGTACATCTGGCCCTGAAAGTTTTGCGATGTTTTGCCAAGGGGGTGCAAAGAAAATACAGGGGTCTTTAAATCCAGTGCATTTTCCATAGACTTGTATTTCGCATAGGGCAAAGCCTTTCAATTGGAATTTTATGGAATTTGGCAGTATTATTTTTAAGGGTCGCAGATGATTCTGTGGGGTTTGGCAGGTAAGTAGAATAAGTAAATGTTAAGTTATAGGGTTTTTCAACTTAGTGATATAACTTGTAGCACAATACTACTAAAAGTAGTTAGAAAGCCCCAAAAAGAAACTAGACTGCATTTGTAAAGTTTCAGATTTACTACGTGGACAACCAAAAGACCTAGATATGGTCACATGCTAATGGAAACCTATAAACAAATACATAACCAATAGAATACATCTTAGTCTACATACATTTTGTTTCCATACTCTCTGACTCACAAGAAACAAAAGTAGCCAAACAAAAAACATCTTTATAATGCACCCATGTGCACCAAAGTCAAAAACATGCCCAAGCAGTGAGCCAGCCAAACTACTATTTGGAGGATATGATAATTGGCCACTAGAAAGAAAAATGATAATTTCAATTTTTATAACAGTAACAATGATTGCCTTTCATTCACTTTGGTCTTCATATGCAGCACAAACCTACTAAAAGTAGCAAGGAAGCCCAAAGAATAAACCAGGCTAAATATGTAAAGTTACAGATTTACTACATGAACAACTGAAAGACCCATTTCTGGTCACATGCTAATGGAAACCTATAAACAAATGCAATACATCTTAAACTATGTAAGTTTTCTTTGCTTGCTTTCTGGTTCTCAAAATACAACTGTGCCTAACAAGTCAAACAAAAAACATTTTCCGTATGTACTCCTGTCCAACAAAACAGAAAAGTGACCTAGCAGTGAACTACACAAAACTACTACCTGGACAACATGAGAAGTCATGTTTAGGAAAGAAATAATCTTAATTTTTATAACAGCAATGTTTGCGTTTCATTCACTTTGGACTTTCTATATAGCACAATTCTGCTAAAAGTATCCCAGAAGTCCAAAAATAAACTAGTCCGGATATGTACATTTTCAGAATAACTACATACAAAACTAAAATACACATTTCTAGTCACATTATTATGCAAACCAATAAACAAACACATAGCTAATACAATAGATAAAAAGAAATAAATCACATTAAATCTGATTGCCACTCTGTAGTTACAGTTAGTCTTCCCAAAGATTGGAATCCCTCAGACATTACCTCATTAATAACTTTCCACCCGTTTGACGATCACCACAAACAGTTCCAGACCTATAGCATTTTCTGCATTTTGAGAGGATGTGAATTTTTGTGGTGAATCATTAAGGGGGTGCAAGATAAAAGGGGATCCTAAAACGTGTTTTTTCCACCAATGCATTGTCCATAGACTATTGTTTATGACGTACTGCAAAAAGGGCTAAGCGGATTTACATGAAATTTGGCGGGATTATATATTATGGTGCAGAAATGATGCCTTTTGGGTCCTGCAGTTAAGTAGGGTGAGTATTTTTAAGTTTTAAGACTTTTAAACTTATGCCCATATTTATACTTTTTTTGTGCCACATTTGTGTCACTTTTTGATGCAAAACTGGCGCAGACTTACAAAATACTAATATATTTTGTAAGTTTGCGCCATTTTTGCGTCAAACAATGACGCAAATGAGGCGCAAAAAATGTATAAATATGGGCCTTAGTGACCTCCGTCACTGCTGTATGTTTGCAGAATTGCACTACATTTTGTGAAACTACCATAGCACATGGCTGTAAACTATTAAAAAAATATATATAAATATATGAATAAGCCTCCTCTACCTGTTACCACTTTGCAAAAGTGGTAACAGGTATGGACCTACTGCTCACCTAAATCTAAAGCCCTCACACTAAAAACAGACAAAGTATAGTAAAAAAAATATGGCTGCCTTTTCATTCTCAAAAAACAACCATTACCCAATTATATACTGGCTTGCCATTGCCATGTACCACGGTATGCTGCACAGTTATCACGGTATACCATGGCCAAAAATATAACTAAGGCCTAGCTGTATTATTGAATTGCAATACTTAAGTCAGATTTACAAAGGACGGCAAGGCCACTGTGCGTAACCCTGCGTTAATTGGTAAATCTAGAGAAACACAAGGCAGCACAATTCACTGTTTGGCACACCATAATGTGCATTGCTGCTGCATTTCACATACAGCCTTATGCCACGCCACGCCACTGTAGCCACTCCTCTATATGCTATTCCACTCTGCGCCTCTCCACTCTTTACCACTCCACTGTATGCTAATATACTGTACGCAATGCCACTGTATGTCACTCCAGTCTACATCACTCCACTGTACGCCACTCCATTGGACGCTTATCAACTATATGCTATTCCACTCTTTGCCATTCAACTGTACGCCACTTCACTCTACTCTGTCCCACTGTATTCCCCACCACTCAACATCACTCAATTTACGCTGTTCCACTGCATGCCACTCCATTGAATGCTACTCCACTCTACACTACTCCAGTATATGGCACTCCAATCTATAATCTATGCCACTTCATTCTACGCTGTTCAGTTCAACCCAACTCCTATGAGCGGCACTCCACTGCATGCTATTAAACTCCACCTCACACCACTGTATGCCACTCTAGCCCACACCACTCTGTTATATGCCACTCCACTGTGTGGTACTCCACTACACAGTATTACACTCTATGCTACTCCACTGTAAAACTTGCCATTCTATGCCACTCTACTCTACGCTATTACACTGCACACAACTCCACTATCTGCCAGTTCCCTCTCCTCTGTTACACTGCATGAAACTCCGCTGTACGCCTCTTCATTGTATGGCACTCCACTGTAAGCGACTCTGCTATACGCTACTCCAGTATATGCTATTCCGCTCTATGCCATTCCACTGTATTCCAATCCACACTATGCTGTTTCACTGTGTGCCACTCCACTGTACGGTACTTAAATTTACACCACTCCACTGTATGGCACTCCACTCTATGCCACTTAATTCTACGCTATTTGGTTGGACACCAGTTCAATGTACAGCAGTCCACTGTATGCTATTACACTGTACCATACGCAAATGTATGCCACTCCAGTCTTCCCCACTCCATTATAAACCCCTCCACGATATGCTACGCCACTATGCACTATTACACTGTATGCTATTACATTCTACCCCCGTGTTTTTTAACCTGTGGTCCAAGGGTCCTCGGGGGTTCACGAAGCCTACTCGGGGGAATTGCATCTGCTTAGAAAATTAAATAAAATTAACAGATTGATAAATGGTATATAAATAAAAAGAAACTTTGAAATTGGAGCCTACAATTGTTAGTATCATTACATTGATTCAGGGGTGCAGTACAATTGTATCAGACAGAATACAGTATGGATGATGAGTGGCCTCTGTGTATTGTTTTGTGATTCAAATCATCAAGAAAAGGACTCAGTGGGGGTCTCCAGATTCAAATAATGAATCAGTGGGGGTCCCCAGGTTCCAGTAATGGTTAAGCGGAGGTCCACAAAAACCAAAAGGTTAAGAACCCCTGCTCTGCCTCATTCCAGTGTACGCCACTCCAGTCTACACTACTGCACTTCAGGCTACTCCACTATACGGTGTTCCAGTATATGCCACTCTACTGTACAATACTCCACTCTACCCTATTCCATTGTATATTACTCCACTATATGCTACTTCACTGTGTTCCACTCCAGTGAGCAGCACTTCAATGTACACCACTACACTAGTCCATTGGATGCCACTCCACTCTACTATATGCTATTTCACTCTACCCCACTCCACTGTACACTACTCCAGTCAACGCCACTCCACTCTACTCTACTCTCTTCTACTCTATGCTATTCCACTATACACTTTTCCACTCTAGGCTGTTCCACTCTGTGGCACTCCACTGTAATCCACTCTATGCTATTCCACTGTACGCCACTCTGTTGTACGTAACTTCAGTCTTTGTCCCTCGACTGTATGATATTCCACTGTACGCCACTGCACTGTATGCTGTTGCACTCTACCGCACAATACACCACTCCAGTCTAAACCACTTCAATGAACGCCACTCCAGTGTATGCTACTCCACTTTACACTGTTCCACTTTATGCCACTCCCCTGTATGCTACTCCATTCTACACCACTCACGTGTACTCTCCTCCACTCTAAATAACTCCAGTCTACAAAATTCTTCTACACTCTATGCCACTCTACTAGACTACTTCACTCCATACTCGTTCACTCTACTGTCCTAATTTGTACACAACTTTATACCTGATGTTCTTCTGTACAACACTCTTCTCTACTCTACGAGTTTACAACATTCTATAATGCAGCAGTCCACTTCAATTTATTATAGTTTCTTCAACTCTACCCTACGCCACTCATAAAGGCCATCCCACTCTGCACTGATCCACTGTACCCTACTCCACTCTATGCCACTCCACTCTTTTACTCTCCACTGTATAGTATTCCACTGTATGCTACTCCACGGTAATCCACTCTACACCACTACAGTGTACACCATTCCACCCTACACTGCTCCATTGTATGACACTCTTGTCCCCTGTATATAACTCTACTGTATAAAAGTTTACCACACTTCATGACACAGATCTCCACTCTACAAGACTCACTCCAGTTTATAATTGTGTACTACTTATGACACCCTGATATACTTCACTCCATGCCACTGTACTCTACGACTCACCAATACACTCTATTGTACTTTACTTTACATTGTTACACCACTCCTCTCGACAGCTCCACTGTACAAGACTTTATCTCACTCTATGCTGTTATACAACAGTCCACTCTATGATGCTCCACTGTTTCGCACACTACTGTACTCTATCCAGCTCCACTCTACTACACTGTATACCACTCTCAGACACTTTACTCCTGTCTATACCCCTTCCCTCCTCTGTACAACACTTCACTGTACTGTATGCCTCTGTACAACACTCTAATCCACTATACTCTGATACTCTAATCCACTATGACACTGTAAAGAACTCTTTGTATGCGACTGCACCCCACTTTACTACACTCTACTGACATTGTACTCCACTCTGCTCCACTATACGCCACCCCACTCTGCCCCCAGTGCCATTGTACTCTATAAACCTGTATGCCAATACACTATACCACACTCTATACAACACTGCACTTTACACCACATCAGTCTACAAAAGTCAATTAGACTGTATGCCACTATACTATGCTGTAGTATACATCCTTCTCTAATTCTGTATGACACCCCACTGCACTACACTTCACTCCAGTACATGACACTTTACTCGACTGATGCCATTCCACTCCACTCTGCTGCACTCCATACCTCTATAGTCTGACACAACTCCACTCTACACTACCCGACTCCAGTGTACTCCACTGTATGCCACTCCACTGTCCGAAACTCTACTTCACTGTATAGAACTCCACTCTACAACATTGTACTACACTCTATGCCACTGTATGCCGCTCTGCTCTATGCCATGGTCATCCACTTTACGCCAGTGTACTACACTGTATGACACTCGACAACACACTAGTGAACGTCTTTCTATTAAGAACACACAGGCTAGGTTTATGCTTTCTCTTTCTTTACTGAGAAACAAACAGCAGCTGTAGGAATCTGACCTGGTGTGGTGAGCAACTATGGTGTTATCATCTTATACCAGGTCCAGGTATCCCCTATTAGTGAGGTGTAGGCAGTGTCTGGGAAGCCTGGGCTCTCTAGAGGTAGCTGTGGATGAGCAGCCAAAACCTATCCAGGAGACATGCAAAGCTTATGCAATACCACTGTAGTCACACAGCACTTACACACATGAAAGAACCACACAGTGTTACAAAAATAAAGGTACTTTATTATGGTAACACATATACTAAAATACTGTATAGGCAGTACCCCAACTGGTGGTAAGTAAACACACTACTATATACACATTAGCAATCAGGAAATAGCATAGAAAGCAATAGGCATTGGTAAAAGCAATAGCAAACAGTGAGGGCCCTAGGGGAGGGCCAAACCATATACTAAAAAAATGGAATGTGAAAGGCAGTCCCCCACCCGAGGAAGCGGAATCAGTAGAAGGGAGCTTGTGGAACTAGGAACCACAAGAGGTAAGTATCCGGGTGCCTCCAGTGACCAGGAGAGAAGAGGTAAGTACCTGGTTTTCCCTAAAACCAACAGGAGGACTTTGGAAAAGGACTAACAGCTAGCACTAGTCTTTCCTGTGGAAAGTGACTGATGACAAAGTGGTAAGGCAATTGCAAGTGTCTTATCCCACCCCTGCACCCCCAGTGTAAGATGCTGTACACATTAGTAGTCAGTGATTAGCATAGAAAGCAATAGTAAAAACAATAGCAAATAGTGAAGGCCCTGGGGGAGACCGAACCATTTACAAAGTAAGTGGAATGCAAAATGCAGTCCCCCACCCAAGGAAGTGGAGTCGGTACAGGGGAGCTGGAGGAACTAGGAACCCCCAAAAGGTAAGTACCAGGTTGTCCCCCAGTGACGAGGAGAGAAAGGTTAAGCACCTGGTTTTCCCCCAATCCATAGGAGAGGTTTGGAAAAGGACTGTGCAAGCCTCAGACAAGACTGGAAGAAACCAAAGGTGGATCCTGACAGAAGAGGATCGGCCAAAAAAGCGACCAAGTCCAGTTCGAGTTGGAGTGTCTGGCTGTGGCAGGAGCTACTACCTAACATTCTGTGGATCCAGGACCAGAGTTGACGATGGATGAAGAAAGTCAACAGTGCAGCACCGGAGCAGAAGCGGAGTTCCAGAAGTGACGCAAGTGATGTCCCATATTGGTGGTCGTGATGCAGTCAGTCAGTGGTGCTGGAAAACCACCAACACGCCTTGGCAAATGCAAGAGTCAGAGAAGAAGGTTTTGCAATGCTGAAGAGGACCAGCAAGGCCCAGAGGACTCAACCCAAGGAAAGGAGTCCGAGGTGACCCTCAGCAGCTGGGAGAGTCCCAAGAAGAGGAGGCATCCCCCTCAGGTTACCCACAGGCAGGATGCACAGGAGTCGCAGTGAGGCCCACTCAGCACACTTGGAGAGGAGTCCCACGTCGCTGGAGCAGCAGGCAGGAGACTGAGTGCTGGAGGCCGGGAGCTACAAGGAGCCTGAAGATCCCTTGGAGGAGGAACAAAAAAGCTTTGGTAGTTGCAAGAGTCGCTGTGCACAGAGGTACTGTCTTGCAAGGAGGGGCCAGGGCTTACCATCTCCCAAGTTTGCAGCTGGTAGAGAGGACCAAGGGGACCACTCCAGACCACCACCTGTGATGCAGGATCCACACAGTTCCGGAAGAGAGAGGATCCACGCAGGCAGTCGTCGTTGCAGTTGGTGCTTGCAGATGCCGGGGAGTGACTCCTTCACTCCAAGGGAGATTCCTTCTTGCTTCTTGTGCAGGCTGAAGACTCATTGCCCTCAGAGGAGCACAGCCAGGGAAATGTTGCAGTCGCTGGAAGGAGCCAGAGAAACAATGTTGCAGAGCGTAGTCGTCGCTAGAGTTGCAGATTGTTGGTTCTTGGAGGGCCCAGTTGCAGTCCCTGTGGCCAGATGATGAAGTAAACGATGCAGAGGAGTCCTGCTGGAATCTTGCACGTCATATCTGAAGGCCCACCAGGGATAAAGACCCTAAATAGCCCAAGAAGGGGAATTGGTCACCTATCAGGATGACCACCTATCAGGAGGGGGTTGTGACATCACCTGCTTGATCTGGCCACACAGATGCCCCGGAGCCTCTGCCCACCTTGTATTCAAGGTGACAAAACCAGGTGGCCACCTGGAGGAGCTCTGGGCACCGCCCCTGGGGTGGTGATGGATAGGGGAGTAGTCCCTCCCCTTTCCATTGCCCAGATTTGCACCAGAGCAGGGACTGGGGTTAGCTGGACTGGTGCAAACCGGTTTATGCAAGGAGGGCACCAAATTTGCCCTTCAAAGCATAGCGGTGGCTTGGGGAGGCTACACCTTCCAAGCCATGTAACACCTATTTCCAAAGGCAGAGGGTGTTGCCGCCTCTCCGAAAGGTAATCCTTTGTTATGCCTTCCTCTGCTTGAGCTGGTCAAGCAGCAGAAAGGCAGAAACCTGTCTGAGTGGTGGCACATCACGGGATGCCCGGAACACCCCAGAACAGTACAGAGCAGTATTGGGGTATTATTCCAACATATTTGATACCACACATGCCCAGGTGCAGAATTCCCATTATGTAGCTGGACACAGGTATTGACCTGTGTTCAGTACACAGGTAAAATGGCTTCCTTGCATTTATGAAGTCCAGGGAAATGGAGTTGGAGTTCGTAGGGGTACCTCTGCTCATGCAGGGGTGCCCTCGCACACAGGTACCTGCACCCTGTCGTCCGGGCTAGGAGGGCCTGCCCTCTGGTCTAGGAGGGCCATAGGGATAACTTACAGTGAAGTGGTGCAGTGACCTGTAATGAAAGTGTGCATGCACCTTTTCACGTTGGTTGCAATGGGAGGTCTGCAGACATATTTTGCATGGATGGCACAATACATGCTGCAGCCCATGGGGAACCCCTAGTGCCCCAATGCCCTGGGTACCTAAGTACCATATACTAGGGACTTATAAGAGGGCACCATTATGCCAATTGTGGGGTGTGATAATTTCTAAGCAACCAAATTTAGAGGGAGAGAGAACAGTCACTGGAGTCCTGGTTAGCAGGATCCCAGTGAACACAGTCAAAAACACACTGACAGCAGGCAAAAAGTGGCAGTAACCATGCCAAATAGAGGGTACTTCCCTAAGGCTCGCTGCACCACTGGATTCAAGCTAGCCTGGCTGATGAAGGGTCATACCCTGAAAACGGTCCCAGGATGCTTGTTTCCTGTCCAGGAAGGACCTGGTCTAGCAGTTCGGTTTGGACTGTTCCCATGCGGAACAGGGTCGAGACTGATTTGCATATGGCTGGGTCCAAGCTGGGGTGACATGGTGAGCAAAATAACGATGGATTAAACCCAGATTTGTGACTGGGGGTGAGTGTTTGAAAAGTTTCAACAATCCGTACATCATTTTATTTTGTTTTGTGATGTTGCTTTGTGCGCCCTAAGTGGCAGGATTATGCCCAGACGTGGGTCCCTTGCTCGCCGCGCCACTGCATTCAAGCTAGCCTGGCTGATGAAGGGTGATACCCTGAAACCGGTCCCAGGGTGCTTGTTTCCTGTCCAGGGAGGACCTGGCCTAGGAGTTCGGGCTGGACTGTTCCCATGGGGAACAGGGTCAAGACTGATTTGCATATGGCTGGGTCCAAGCTGGGGTGATGTGGCAAGCCAAATAACGATGGATTAAACCCAGATTTGTGACTGGGGGTGAGTGTTTAAAAAGTTTCAACACTCCGTCTATCATTTTATTTTGTTTTGTGATGGTACTTTCCTAAGACAGCCGATCAAACATTTTTAATCACAAAAACGACTTTTCCCAATAGCCCCAGTAGTCCATACTCCGTCCAATCATAGGTCGGCTCCCAGTACATATGTTTGTGTTACCTCAGCCCTTCCTCTTTCTTTACAACAACTAGAACGTAACAACCTGAAGGCCAATGAAACTGGAATCGCCATGAAGTCTAGCAACAAAGAACTCTGAACTGCAACCTCCTGTCGAACCTGAAGTGATAACGAGATGGCTTCCTTTTCTGAACCTCGAGATCAATCATGCTCCTTTATTGTCTGATCCCAAGAGCAAAAGAAACATGCAAATAATACTGATCTTTACGCAAAACTAAACTGGGGGGTATATCAAACCTTATTATTACCACATTATGCATATACGTCAAAATTTGAAATCAAAATTTTTAATGAACACCAGCATATGTGTACACAGAAATCATCGTACAGGTGGGATAATTCTCGCCTCTGTGTCTTTAATAGAATTGAAAATTCTTGTCGCCATAGCTAGAAAATGTATTATTCTCTGTCTGGCCGGAGGCTTCGGATTATGCTAGTTTAAAGCTGATCCACCACAGTAGATGCCACATCAACAATGGGTCTGAGATAGAACACTTTGAAAGTAAGGTCCCAAGACCAATCTGCGGCAGCCATGATGTTCTCCAAACGAGAACCAGCCCCAAATTCTTTAAACGCCATGGCCCCACGAATGCACACCAAACTTAGCAGTAACTATTCCAGCCTCTGCTAACAACCACTTGACCCATCTAGCCAAGGTGGCCGCAGACACTGGTCCCAAGGGACTCTGCAGGGAAATGAGCAACTGTCCCGGAGAGCTCTACGAATCTCATTAGTAAAATCCTGATAAGCCTTTAAACATTTAACAACACATATCTTGTATTATTGGGAAAGGCTGGGTATGAAATGCAATGAGATGCAGTCTTTGTATGTCTGGAAATGGTGAAAGAAACTACCGAATGAGTAAATACTCTACCTGTTAAATCCCAGAGCATGTACATCAGAAACACGTTGACATGATATTAGACAAAGGAGGTTTTGCTGACAATTGTTGCATAAAAGGTCTTTGTTACAAAGCCAGGCTCTCAAAAAAACTTAACACAACATCTACATCCCATAAAGTAGAATATTTGAGCTGACGGGGTCTGACCATACTGATGCCACAAAGGAGTTTACAAATCAGAGGGTGTTCCCCTACTGGCTTGCCCTCTAGATGAGTGTGACCTGCTGAAACAGGGGACCTGAAATTAATGGTTGTGTATGCCAAATCGGAAAGAAAATTGACAATCATCCTGATGCTTGCCCCTATGGAATCAACACGTTGAACACCACACCAACCCTCCCACCCATCTCTTCCAGAAAGCCTCATAGCTTTATTGTGGAGGGAGCCCAAGATTGGGATAAGAACTCCTGGCATTTGCCAACATCATCGGAAAGTCTCCAGGCCATGAGTGACAAGTGCCCCACTATTATCAATGGATGAGGAACACCTGACTGGTCCAGGAGCAGGGATGGAAAGGATGTGATTGGGATTCGAGGGACACACAACAGTGACATTGCTAATGGAAACCATGACATCCAGAGAGGGGTCACCAAAATAATTTCTGCTACCTGTCTCCTCATCTGACAGAGTACTCTCTGAATCATAGAAAATGGAGAAAATCAAAGAGGAGACCCATGGTCCATTCTTGAAGGAAAGCATCTGACCCTGTTACTAGGTGGTCTGGTCTCCAACTGCAAAATAGTGGAAGCTCAGCATTCAGTCGTGAGGTGAAACCGTCTCTCCAGACTGTGAAACACTGACTGATTGAGTTTCCAATCACTGCCGTCCCACAAGAAATGAGAGTTCCAGAGCGCCACTATATTGGAATGTCCCATAATGTATTTTGCTGTCACCGATATTTGATGTTGGAGACAAAAATGCCAAAAATCCTTGGCAATCTCCACCAGGACTCGCAACCTTGTCTCTCTTAAGCAATTTATGTTTCAAATTGCCAATATGTTGTCCATCGTAACAGAACGAAACAGCTTGCCTTGCGGGGATACAGAGAACGAATCACAAAGGCCTCTGCAAGTAGTTCCAGACAATTGGTATGGAGACTCCAGTCTTCCAGGGACCACCTGTCTCCACTGATCCGAGCCACCCAGCCCCACCGGCTGGCATCTGATTCTATCACTGTCTCTGGAGAGGATGCAAAAATGGCCTTTCCGTTCCATGCATCCCTAGGATCCAGCCACCAGATTATCTCCAACCTGGTCTAGTCTGACAATAGTGCCTGTTCTGAATAAGACAGCCCTTTACGAAGGTGTAGAATCTTCAAACGTGGAAGGGCTCAATAATACAGAGGACTCGGAAATATCGCCTGGATCGAGGAGGCTATAAGCCCCACCACATGAGCAAGTGTCTTCAATGATATAGTCAGAGGCCAGGGCTCTCCTCAACTCTTTCTTGATCGAATTCCTTTTCGTTAGAGACAACTTCAACTGCGCTCTGATCAAGTCTGCTTGGAAACCTAAGAATTCTACAGATTGAGATGGGCTCATGATCGATTTGCCTGAGTTTATCAGAAAAAACAGTTCCTGTAGAATTTGGATAGTCCAGGACAGAAGCAACAGAACTGACTCTTTCCTTTGAGCCCTGGTCAGAATATTGTCGAGATAGATTATGAGGCGCACTCCTGTTTCCCTGAGAAACTGCACCAGCGGGCGCAACAGTTTGGTGAAGCACCAAGGGGCAGAAGAAAGTCCAAAGGGAAGGATGGTGAATTTGTACCATTGGCTTCGCCAACAAAATTGAAGAAAATGACAGTGAGGAGCATAAATGGGGACCATTAGATAAGCGTCTTTGAGATCTAGACATACAAGCCAGTCGCCCTCTTGCAATAGATCTCTTAAAAGGTGGATACCCTCAATTTTGAAATGGCGATACACTATCTAAGAGTTGAAAGTCTTTAAATTGAGGACCAATCTGCATCCCCTGCCTTTTTTCTGTACCAAAAAGTTTGTACTGTCAAAACCTGTAGTGCAGTAATTCGTTTTGATTATCACTTGTTTGTGGAGGAGCAAACTGATTTTGTCGTCTATGAAACTGCTCTCTGTTAAGAGGTTGGGGAAGAAACTCCTGTTGTGGAGGGGAGTAGAATTCCAGCCTGTAACCCTGGACCGTCTGTTAGATCCATGGATCCTGAGAAATGCACTCCCAGGCCTAATGGTGCCATTTTAGTCCACCCCCCACAAGACACCCTCTGAAAAGAGGATTATTGTCACCTGATGCTGTGGAGTCCACTGTGTTGAAACTACCTTGGTTACCGGTAGGCACGACCATGACCTCTCTGGGACCGGGTAGGATAGAATCCAGCTACGGTGTGGTAATTGCCTTAGTCCCCTTGTGGGGGTATCCTGCTGAGGCCTGATAGAGACCACGGCCTGGCACTCTGCCTTGGTAGTGTCCTACCCTGGTAAAAAAAAGTCCCCACTGAACATCTTCATGGATGTCTGGGCCTTGTCCCTGAATAATAGTCAATTTGCCAGAGTAACTTCCTCTGTTGGGGTCAATTCAGCCAGCTTTGGATCAATACACATCAGGAAGGAATTCTGACGCTTAGTGGACATAGCGCAGTTTGCATTGGAATTGCCCAAAAGACATATGACTCTGTGCCTATTCTAAAATCGCCTCTGGGTCCAACTGGGAGTTGGAGTCTTTCATCTGTACAACTAAGTCTAGGATAATTGTAATAGGATCCGAGATTTTGAGAAGTTTGTCCTGGCATCCTCTCCACACTTAATCCAGGCCCTTTTTTGGGTCCTTAGCAATTTATTTAAAGAAAAGTCATCATACTAGGGCCCACTTCTGGAGTGTCTGCCACGTTGCCTAGTAGAGAGGGGCGGGACACTCTGAACACAGGGTATTGCGTATGTCTCTGTGAAAGCTCTTTCTCAACCTGTCTTGCACATAGTGTGCCACCTCCATACATGGCACCCACTCCGTGTAGCGGGGGTGTATAATATTCTCCGGGTCAAAAAATAGTTTTTTCTAAACCATGGTTTCTTGGGCTCATCATGCGCCTGATCAGGATCGGAAGAATGCGAGGAGGTGGACTGAGCGCTTCCGCCGCTTGTGCAGAAGGGACTGAAAAGACCCCAGGAAGCCAGGGATCCATATTTGTGGTCCTTAAGAACCAATGCTGCCAGTTGTGCAAGAATTTCAGCTGAGAAGACAGGCCCTGCTGAGTCTCTCTGGGCAATGTCCACTCCAAAAGTCTGTCCTTCTCTGGTCAGCGTCTCGGGCGGGGGATCTCCCCATCCATTCACAATGTCCAAGCCTCATAAGAGGTTGTGAGAAGGGCTTTACGGCTTTAATAAGAGCCTGGTTAACGGAGTCCTGTACATAGTATCCAAAGGTCTGCACTAATCTCTCTTCCATCTGGTGCTTATAAGGCACATCTGCCATTTCCTGATAATATTCATCCTCTTCGGTGTATTACGGCATGGATAACTAAGCAAGAGGATATGGGGGAATTCAGAGGGGGGAATAACCCCAGCAGGTCAACTGAGGAAGAAGACTTCTTTTTAACGTACGAGACAAAATGTCTCCATCAGCCCAATATAATATGTGGAGGGAGCACCTGCCAAATTTCCTCTAGGGCAAAGCGCTATAACATTTATGGGCCCTGTGAGGCATTCTAGGGGATGCAAATGAAATGTTGGTAGGCAGTCCTGCACACAGGCTGTTCTCCGATAATATTTTATATTGAAGACCGCCCCGCACATGTGCGGCCACAGACATAGAGAAAGAACTGGGTAGTCTAAAATGCAGCGCTCGCTCGTAACTCCATCCACACGAGTGGTAAAGGAGTTGTTCAAGGGCAGTGCCCCAATGTTTAAGAGCCCCGTCGGGTTTTCCTCTAGTAAATCAGTCAGTGCTTATGGCAGTCAATGCTGATGTGGGCTGATTGGAGGAAACACAGATGATCGGTCCTGCGTGCATGCGTGACCTCGCAGCAGAAAGGGGACACGGTCCTCTGGGTACAAAGTGCTGATGCAATCTCCGCTCCCCCTCCATGGCTGACGATCGTGTCTGGGTAAATTTTAAAATATTAAAGAAATGCCTAAGGCGTAAACATATGAAAACACAAATTCCAATACACAATAAGCAATATAGTATATATGGGAATCAACTTATCTCCTGAAGGTTTATATGAATCCAGCATCACACCTCCTCCCCTGCTCTGTTGTGTGGCCGCGTGCTGGCATTGTTCTGCATCCTCGTGGCTGCATTACTGCTGCATTGTGAAGTTGTTCAACAGCTAATCCAGCCCCATGGGGCTGGCACATCTGGTGCTAAAGTTGCATGGCTATCATTTAGCCGCATGTGAAGATATTTTGATTGAGCAGTGCTCTATTGTGACATCTGACTGCTTCCTTACGTCGTCCTAGAATATCGACCTCCTTATATATATTGAAACCGTTCAACTCTGTTGTCAATTGCTTGTGTTTCTGAACAATATGCCATTGTAAACATGCTTCTTCAATTGAAATCCCTTCCGATCTGTGGGAATATGTTACTGTCTATGTATGGATCGATTAATTGAATAAATAAAAAAGGCAAAGACAGACAGTTGTCACACCAGTGGCCACTACACTTTAAAGATTCCAAAATTATATCCACCAAGGTTATCCCAGCAGCAGTTATTCAGCTCAGACTGTCAACTTCTCTCAGCATTCGTCCTGTTACTTTCATTTGGAGAATTTGTTTAGCAAGATTGTCCTTGGTGTTGGGCTTCTTTAAGCTGACAGTGAAATCCAGTGTTCTCTACTGGTATTGCAGTTTTACATAAAACCCTATGGCCTGTTGCTGGTTTCTTACGCCGACACACAGTTGGTTTTGTCTTTTTACTCAAACACTAATTTGGATCACTTCCTAGTGTCCCCCTGCCTTCAAGCGATAACCAGATGGATGGCTGACTGCAAACTACATTAAACAAAGACAAAACAGAGGTGATGCTATTAGAGAACTATCTTCTTCATGGGCCCCTGTAAAGAAATGGCTCCCTGTTGCAGTTACCCCCCACTTTTTGCTTGATACTGATGCTGACTTGACTGAGAAGTGTGCTGGGACCCTGCTAACCAGGCCCCAGCACCAGTGTTCCTTCACCTAAAAGGTACCATTGTATCCACAATTGGCACACCCTGGCATTCAGATAAGTCCCTTGTATCTGGTACTTCTAGTACCAAGGGCCCTGATGCCAAGAAAGGTCTCTAAGGGCTGCAGCATGTCTTATGCCACCCTAGAGACCCCTCACTCAGCACAGACACACTGCTTACAAGCCTGTGTGTGCCAGTGAGAACAAAATGAGTAAGACGACATGGCACTCCCCTCAGGGTGCCATGCCAGCCTCTCACTGCCTATGCAGTATAGGTAAGACACCCCTCTAGCAGGCCTTACAGCCCTAAGGCAGGGTGCACTATACCATAGGTGAGGGTACCAGTGCAGGAGCACTGTGCCCCTACAGTGTCTAAACAAAACCTTAGACATTGTAAGTGCAGGGTAGCCATAAGAGTATATGGTCTGGGAGTCTGTTTTACACGAACTCCACAGCACCATAATGGCTACACTGAAAACTGGGAAGTTTGGTATCAAACTTCTCAGCACAATAAATGCACACTGATGCCAGTGTACATTTTATTGTAAAATACACCACAGAGGGCACCTTAGAGGTGCCCCCTGAAACTTAACCAACTATCTGTGTAGGCTGACTGGTTCCAGCAGCCTGCCACACTAGAGACATGTTGCTGGCCCCATGGGGAGAGTGCCTTTGTCACTCTGAGGCCAGTAACAAAGCCTGCACTGGGTGGAGATGCTAACACCTCCCCCAGGCAGGAGCTGTGACACCTGGCGGTGAGCCTCAAAGGCTCACCCCTTTGTCACAGCCCAGCAGGGCACTCCAGCTTAGTGGAGTTGCCCGCCCCCTCCGGCCACGGCCCCCACTTTTGGCGGCAAGGCTGGAGGGAACAAAGAAAGCAACAAGGAGGAGTCACTGGCCAGTCAGGACAGCCCCTAAGGTGTCCTGAGCTGAAGTGACTCTAACTTTTAGAAATCCTCCATCTTGCAGATGGAGGATTCCCCCAATAGGGTTAGGATTGTGACCCCCTCCCCTTGGGAGGAGGCACAAAGAGGGTGTACCCACCCTCAGGGCTAGTAGCCATTGGCTACTAACCCCCCAGACCTAAACACGCCCTTAAATTTAGTATTTAAGGGCTACCCTGAACCCTAGAAAATTAGATTCCTGCAACTACAAGAAGAAGGACTGCCTAGCTGAAAAACCCCTGCAGAGGAAGACCAGAAGACGACAACTGCCTTGGCTCCAGAAACTCACCGGCCTGTCTCCTGCCTTCCAAAGATCCTGCTCCAGCGACGCCTTCCAAAGGGACCAGCGACCTCGACATCCTCTGAGGACTGCCCCTGCTTCGAAAAGACAAGAAACTCCCGAGGACAGCGGACCTGCTCCAAAGAAAAGCTGCAACTTTGTTTCCAGCAGCTTTAAAGAACCCTGCAAGCTCCCCGCAAAAGGCGTGAGGCTTGCAACACTGCACCCGGCGACCCCGACTCGGCTGGTGGCGATCCAACACCTCAGGAGGGACCCCAGGACTACTCTAAGACTGTGAGTACAAAAACCTGTCCCCCCCTGAGCCCCCACAGCGCCGCCTGCAGAGGGAATCCCGAGGCTTCCCCTGACCGCGACTCTTTGAAACCAAAGTCCCGACACCTGGGAGAGACCCTGCACCCGCAGCCCCCAGGACCTGAAGGACCGGACTTTCACTGGAGGAGTGACCCCCAGGAGTCCCTCTCCCTTGCCCAAGTGGAGGTTTCCCCGAGGAACCCCCCCCTTGCCTGCCTGCAGCGCTGAAGAGATCCCTAGATCTCCCATTGACTTCCATTACAAACCCGACGCTTGTTTCTACACTGCACCCGGCCGCCCCCGCGCTGCTGAGGGTGAAATTTCTGTGTGGACTTGTGTCCCCCCCGGTGCCCTACAAAACCCCCCTGGTCTGCCCTCCGAAGACGCGGGTACTTACCTGCAAGCAGACCGGAACCGGGGCACCCCCTTCTCTCCATTCTAGCCTATGTGTTTTGGGCACCACTTGGAACTCTGCACCTGACCGGCCCTGAGCTGCTGGTGTGGTGACTTTGGGGTTGCTCTGAACCCCCAACGGTGGGCTACCTTGGACCAAGAACTGAACCCTGTAAGTGTCCTACTTACCTGGTAAAACTAACAAAAACTTACCTCCCCCAGGAACTGTGAAAATTGCACTAAGTGTCCACTTTTAAAACAGCTATTTGTCAATAACTTGAAAAGTATACATGCAATTTTGATGATTTGAAGTTCCTAAAGTACTTACCTGCAATACCTTTCGAATGAGCTATTACATGTAGAATTTGAACCTGTGGTTCTTAAAATAAACTAAGAAAAGATACTTTTCTATATAAAAACCTATTGGCTGGATTTGTCTCTGAGTGTGTGTACCTCATTTATTGTCTATGTGTATGTACAACAAATGCTTAACACTACTCCTTGGATAAGCCTACTGCTCGACCACACTACCACAAAATAGAGCATTAGTATTATCTATTTTTACCACTATTTTACCTCTAAGGGGAACCCTTGGACTCTGTGCATGCTATTCCTTACTTTGAAATAGCACATACAGAGCCAACTTCCTACATTGGTGGATCAGCGGTGGGGTACAAGACTTTGCATTTGCTGGACTACTCAGCCAATACCTGATCACACGACAAATTCCAAAATTGTCATTAGAAATTCATTTTTGCAATTTGAAATTTTTCTAAATTCTTAAAAGTCCTGCTAGGGCCTTGTGTGTTAAGTCCCTGTTTAGCATTGTCTTTTAGAGTTTAAAAGTTTGTTAAAGGTTTGAAATTAGATTCTAGAAACAGTTTTAGATTCTTTAAAAAGTCTTCCAACTTTTAGCAAAATAATGTCTGATACAGAGATGAATGTGGTGGAACTCGACACCACACCTTACCTCCATCTTAAGATGAGGGAGCTAAGGTCTCTCTGTAATATCAAAAAAATAACCATTGGCTCCAGACCTACCAAAATTCAGCTCCAGGAGCTGTTGGCAGAGTTTGAAAAAGCCAACCCTTCTGAGGATGACTTCACAGAGGAAGAAATTAGTGACTTGGAGGGCAATTCCCCCCTTCCAGTCCTAAATAGGGAGACCAGGGCCTCTCAAGCCCTGTCTCCAAAAATGATAGTCAGAAATGTTGCTTCCCTCACAGGAGGGTCCAGCATTTCTGAAATCACTGAGGATGCTCTCAGTGAAGATGACCCCCTGTTAGCCAGGATGGTCAAAAGATTGGCTTTGGAAAAGCAGCTCCTAGCCATAGAAAGGGAAAGAAAAGAGATGGGCCTAGGTCCCATCGATGGTGGCAGCAACTTAAATAGGGTCAGAGATTCTCCTGACATCCTAAAAATCCCCAAAGGGATTGTAACAAAATATGAAGCTGGTGATGACATCACCAAATGGTTCACAGCTTTTGAGAGGGCTTGTGTAACCAGAAAAGTGAACAGATCTCACTGGGGTGCTCTCCTTTGGGAAATGTTCACTGGAAAGTGTAGGGATAGACTCCTCACACTCTCTGGAAAAGATGCAGAATCTTATGACCTCATGAAGGGTACCCTGATTGAGGGCTTTGGATTCTCCACTGAGGAGTATAGAATTAGATTCAGGGGGGCTCAAAAATCCTCGAGCCAGACCTGGGTTGATTTTGTAGACTACTCAGTAAAAACACTGGATGGTTGGTTAACTGGAAATGAAGTGTGTGACTATGTTGGGCTTTATAATTTGTTTATGAAAGAACACATTTTAAGTAACTGCTTCAATGAAAAGTTGCATCAGTATCTGGTAGACCTAGGTCCAATTTCTCCCCAAGAATTGGGAAAGAAGGCAGACCACTGGGTCAAGACTAGGGTAACCAAAACTTCCACTGGGGGTGACCAAAAGAAAGGGGTTACAAAAACTCCCCAGGAGAAAGTGGGTGACACTAGAAACAAAGAAAAAGAGTCCTCTGTAGGCCCCCAAAAACCAGAACAGGTGGGTGGGCCCCAAGACACAACCCAAAACAAAGGTGGGTACCAGGGTAAGAACTGGGATGCCACTAAGGCATGGTGCCACAACTGTAAACAGTCTGGGCACCACACCAAGGACACTTCTTGTCCCAAAAACAAACCCCAGAACAAAATTCCAGGGGTAACCAGTGTAGCCATGGGAGATGACTCCTCAGATGAGGAGGTCTTCCTAGCCTTCAACTGGAAACAGGGCCCAACAGGTGAGTTGGAGATTCCAGAGGGAAGTAGACACTTCCACCACCTACTGGTGAATGGAATCCCAACCACTGCCCTGAGAGACACTTGTGCCAGTCACACTATTGTGCATGACAGGCTGGTGCTCTCAAACCAGTACATCCCAGGTGAGACTGCCAGGGTAAGAGTTAGCCTAGACAGGGTCACTAAGAGGCCTGTGGCTTTAGTGCCCATAGAAGTGGGTGGCACTCTTAGCTGGAGAAGGGTAGTAGTCAGTACAGACCTCCCCCTTGATTGTCTCCTTGGAAATGACTACCCAGAGGTTAGTCAGAGCCCAAGAGAGAAACTGGTCCAGTGCCAGTCCTCTCCCAAGGATTCTGGAAGTCCTGCCTCTGCAGTAAATGCAAGCAGGCCCCAGAAGAAGAAGAAAAGAAAACAGAGTAGGAAGGGTGGACAACCTTTAGCCAAGGTTACAGCAAGCCAAGGAGATTCTGCTCCAGTAGGGGAGAACTCCAAAAATGGCCCTGATAAAGTCCAACCTGACCCACAAGAAGTCCTGGCTAGTCAGGCAACTGTTAAACCTGAGTGGGTGGCTCCTCAGCTAACAGAAGAAAGAGTGGAAGAAGGGTGTTTACTACAAGATGTGGTAACCCCCCACTCCAATACAGCAGACAGGCAACCTGAACCCAAAGAAGCCTGTAACTTAGCCCCTTCCCTTTTAGGTGAAGAGCTAAAGGTGTGGTTCTGGGCACTGACAGCTGTCAGTGGCCTCTGCTGGGTGTTAGCCTTTATGGCTGCACTATCCTTAGCATGGTGGTCTGACCCCATGCCAAATAGCAAGTTAGGCCCCCTGACCCTATTGGTCATGGTGGGGTTACTCCAGCTCTGGGTAACCTCTCTGGGTAAGCTAGGGGTGACCCTGGCCAAGATAAGGTTAGCAGAGGTGGACACCTCTAAGACCAAAATAGAAAGAATGGGTGGAGACATTGAAGAGGCAGACAAGAGGCAATTCAGACTAGGTCCTATTACTGTGGAAGTGGGTCAGTTCCCCAAAGGGAATGACCTGAACAGAAGGATGTAAGGCAGAGTAGGCCCTGCAACTAACCAGCCTATTTCTCCTACTCTTCCTCGCCTGGCAGACTAGGAAGACTCTCCCAGCTTGGGCTGAGTCTCCTGGCCTGTAGGCTGGGGGGGGCTTGTGTAAAGAAATGGCTCCCTGTTGCAGTTACCCCCCACTTTTTGCTTGATACTGATGCTGACTTGACTGAGAAGTGTGCTGGGACCCTGCTAACCAGGCCCCAGCACCAGTGTTCCTTCACCTAAAAGGTACCATTGTATCCACAATTGGCACACCCTGGCATTCAGATAAGTCCCTTGTATCTGGTACTTCTAGTACCAAGGGCCCTGATGCCAAGAAAGGTCTCTAAGGGCTGCAGCATGTCTTATGCCACCCTAGAGACCCCTCACTCAGCACAGACACACTGCTTACAAGCCTGTGTGTGCCAGTGAGAACAAAATGAGTAAGACGACATGGCACTCCCCTCAGGGTGCCATGCCAGCCTCTCACTGCCTATGCAGTATAGGTAAGACACCCCTCTAGCAGGCCTTACAGCCCTAAGGCAGGGTGCACTATACCATAGGTGAGGGTACCAGTGCATGAGCACTGTGCCCCTACAGTGTCTAAACAAAACCTTAGACATTGTAAGTGCAGGGTAGCCATAAGAGTATATGGTCTGGGAGTCTGTTTTACACGAACTCCACAGCACCATAATGGCTACACTGAAAACTGGGAAGTTTGGTATCAAACTTCTCAGCACAATAAATGCACACTGATGCCAGTGTACATTTTATTGTAAAATACACCACAGAGGGCACCTTAGAGGTGCCCCCTGAAACTTAACCAACTATCTGTGTAGGCTGACTGGTTCCAGCAGCCTGCCACACTAGAGACATGTTGCTGGCCCCATGGGGAGAGTGCCTTTGTCACTCTGAGGCCAGTAACAAAGCCTGCACTGGGTGGAGATGCTAACACCTCCCCCAGGCAGGAGCTGTGACACCTGGCGGTGAGCCTCAAAGGCTCACCCCTTTGTCACAGCCCAGCAGGGCACTCCAGCTTAGTGGAGTTGCCCGCCCCCTCCGGCCACGGCCCCCACTTTTGGCGGCAAGGCTGGAGGGAACAAAGAAAGCAACAAGGAGGAGTCACTGGCCAGTCAGGACAGCCCCTAAGGTGTCCTGAGCTGAAGTGACTCTAACTTTTAGAAATCCTCCATCTTGCAGATGGAGGATTCCCCCAATAGGGTTAGGATTGTGACCCCCTCCCCTTGGGAGGAGGCACAAAGAGGGTGTACCCACCCTCAGGGCTAGTAGCCATTGGCTACTAACCCCCCAGACCTAAACACGCCCTTAAATTTAGTATTTAAGGGCTACCCTGAACCCTAGAAAATTAGATTCCTGCAACTACAAGAAGAAGGACTGCCTAGCTGAAAAACCCCTGCAGAGGAAGACCAGAAGACGACAACTGCCTTGGCTCCAGAAACTCACCGGCCTGTCTCCTGCCTTCCAAAGATCCTGCTCCAGCGACGCCTTCCAAAGGGACCAGCGACCTCGACATCCTCTGAGGACTGCCCCTGCTTCGAAAAGACAAGAAACTCCCGAGGACAGCGGACCTGCTCCAAAGAAAAGCTGCAACTTTGTTTCCAGCAGCTTTAAAGAACCCTGCAAGCTCCCCGCAAAAGGCGTGAGGCTTGCAACACTGCACCCGGCGACCCCGACTCGGCTGGTGGCGATCCAACACCTCAGGAGGGACCCCAGGACTACTCTAAGACTGTGAGTACAAAAACCTGTCCCCCCCTGAGCCCCCACAGCGCCGCCTGCAGAGGGAATCCCGAGGCTTCCCCTGACCGCGACTCTTTGAAACCAAAGTCCCGACACCTGGGAGAGACCCTGCACCCGCAGCCCCCAGGACCTGAAGGACCGGACTTTCACTGGAGGAGTGACCCCCAGGAGTCCCTCTCCCTTGCCCAAGTGGAGGTTTCCCCGAGGAACCCCCCCCTTGCCTGCCTGCAGCGCTGAAGAGATCCCTAGATCTCCCATTGACTTCCATTACAAACCCGACGCTTGTTTCTACACTGCACCCGGCCGCCCCCGCGCTGCTGAGGGTGAAATTTCTGTGTGGACTTGTGTCCCCCCCGGTGCCCTACAAAACCCCCCTGGTCTGCCCTCCGAAGACGCGGGTACTTACCTGCAAGCAGACCGGAACCGGGGCACCCCCTTCTCTCCATTCTAGCCTATGTGTTTTGGGCACCACTTGGAACTCTGCACCTGACCGGCCCTGAGCTGCTGGTGTGGTGACTTTGGGGTTGCTCTGAACCCCCAACGGTGGGCTACCTTGGACCAAGAACTGAACCCTGTAAGTGTCCTACTTACCTGGTAAAACTAACAAAAACTTACCTCCCCCAGGAACTGTGAAAATTGCACTAAGTGTCCACTTTTAAAACAGCTATTTGTCAATAACTTGAAAAGTATACATGCAATTTTGATGATTTGAAGTTCCTAAAGTACTTACCTGCAATACCTTTCGAATGAGCTATTACATGTAGAATTTGAACCTGTGGTTCTTAAAATAAACTAAGAAAAGATACTTTTCTATATAAAAACCTATTGGCTGGATTTGTCTCTGAGTGTGTGTACCTCATTTATTGTCTATGTGTATGTACAACAAATGCTTAACACTACTCCTTGGATAAGCCTACTGCTCGACCACACTACCACAAAATAGAGCATTAGTATTATCTATTTTTACCACTATTTTACCTCTAAGGGGAACCCTTGGACTCTGTGCATGCTATTCCTTACTTTGAAATAGCACATACAGAGCCAACTTCCTACAGCCCCCGTCTTCCATCCCTGAAGGTTTGAAAGTTTTGCCTCCTCCAAAAGAAAATATAAAGAACCTGGGAGTCTGGTTCAACTCCCAGCTCACCATGAATTACTGATCAAAACAGTTAGCTTCTACCTGCTTCAGACAACTAACGCTTCTAAGCAAAGTTTTTTATGTTCTTCCATTTTTAGCCAAAAAGCTCATAGTCCAATCTCATTATTACGCACCTGGACTATGGCAACGCTCTTTATTTTAGTTCCCCCAAGTCTGTGGTTAAAAGACTTCAGGTTGCTCAGAATGTCGCTGCACGTCTCCGCCTGAATCTTCCAAGACACCAATCTGCCAGCTCCTCTACACCCTCCCTCCATTGGCTTCTGGTTGAACAACGGTTAAACTTCAAAGCCCTCTGCATTATGCATAGAGCGCTGCACAACAGGGGCCCTGCCCTGCTAAGACCTTTCGCTTCACACTATACCCTTTATAGGTCTCATAGATCTTCAACGGCTTCTCTGATGAAGATCCCTCCGGTTAGGAGAGCACGGTGGGGTGGCATATCCATGATCTATAAAGGAACCAAACTTTGGACCTCTGTCAGACCAGTCACAAATTTTCCTTCCACAGAATGTTGAAAACCTGGTTGTTCAGAGCCTAACTTTCTTCCTCTAGGTTGGTTCTGTTTCCGCTTCAGCACTGGGAGGCCTGCGCTTTATAAATCCACTAAACTAAACATGTACCAACTATTACAGTGATTGGCCCTCTTTCTACTCAAAATAAGCAGCAAAATTAAAAATGTATGACCAGAAGATTTATTGGTGCTGCATGAGTTATTGTGTCAATCAGAACAGCGATTGGCATGCTTTTGCATGGTTCTATAACTGAATTCAAAGAAAGTGCCAAGAACGATTGGTACACTTCATTTAGTAAAATATTCAATAGCTATTTACATGCTAGTTTCTATGTATGTTGCTTGGATCCACAGTGTGTAGTGTGCATATTTATTTGAGGTTTTACACGGTCAGTTGCACTTTATATACAACAATGAAATAGTCACACCACTAGCTCCATTTTTGCAAGAACTAGGAAATCCACCTTTAAGATAGCGTTTATGGTACAGGTCTTTCAATGCATATCTATGCGCAGTAGGTGTGAAGTTTAAACCTGACTGAAAAATAAATTTATTGTATTATTATTCAAGGATGGAAGGACAAAATGTTTTTGATCATTTGCCAGAATATACTTGTCTACAGCAAGTAGATGAATATGAAATTTATGTAAACAACCCAGTGGATCTATTGACTCCTATATTACAGCATTAAAACTGTTAGCTTCATATTGTGAATTTGAAGGATTTACGTCCCAATTGATTTGTGACCAGACTGTATATAGATGCCATTTAAAAAAAATGCAGCAAAGATTGTTAACGTATAAAAATCCAACAATTCATGGAGCACTAGACATAGCGAAAAGTATAGCATGCTCAGAAAAGGATGCAAAGCAATTAGGACCAGAAAAAAAGAAAGATGCGTCTATCAATAGAGAAACAAATAAACAAAGTAGAACAAACACATTGCCTAGTGGAGTTTCAGCTAATGACACTCACAGTAAAAAAAAAAAAAACCTTGAGTACGTTTTCCAACAAACAGATGTGTTATGGATGGGTTTTAGTAATCATGTTTTTAATTTTATAAATTGTCCAGCGGTCACTCAAGAATTTTGGAAATGAAAAAACAAACTTGGTCACTTTGGTAAAGTTTGTAGCGGTGTCAAGCAAATTCTCTTAAAAGTATTCAAGGTAGGAATTCAAATGATGAAGATGACTTAGACCAGAAAGTAGAAAAGTAGAAGAATTAGCCTGGTTGGTAGGAAGTATAGAAATCAATAGCGTAACCAATGAGAAGAAATATAGTGATCCTTTTATGACAGTAAAGATACATGGTACAGATATGCCATTACTAATAGATTTTGGTGCAACAATCACCATTATTATAGCGATTGAAAAATAAAAATAATTTTGGTCCAGCAAAGATCTTTCACCACCAGATGTTATCACTACAGCTTTGGAGGAAAGCAGAATTGATCTAGTGGGATATTTTTGGACAAAATTTACTTCTGAGGAATAAGCAATTGAAGAGATGGTATATTTAGCACATCAGGGTATTAACGTACTAGGATGGTGGCATCAAGCAGATTTTGGCACGATTATTACCCAGGTCAGAAGAATCCAGTGTCATTGGTTGGTTCTGTGTCCTATTGTACATGGAAAGAAAAATGTACAGAAGCTATTAACAATAAGGTGGGCAAAAAAAAAAAAATGTGTTCATACCATTAAGGTCAAGGAACGGGTTTTAACAGTAAACCATAGGCTTTGTAATGTATGACAAGAATTAACAAAGATTCTCAAAGAAATGCAAAAGGATGGAGTCAGAGAACTTGTAGATGCAATTTTATGGCTTTCTTCAATAGTTTTGGCTAAAAAGAAACAGAAGGTTTACGCCTATGTGTGGACCTTAGATTTCTAAACAATGCTATCTGTGTTAAAAATTACCTGTTACCACATATTGATGATATAATTGCAACTGCAAGTCAGTCCAAATGGTTTACAAAGTTAGATCTTAAGGCTGCTTACCACCAGGTGGAATTAGATGAGAAATCAAGCTATCTTACTGATTTTGTAACACCGGATGGAACATTTCAGTTTTGTCATATGTCGTTTGGACTGGCCTCAGCAGAGTCAGTGTTTCAAAAAGTTATCTCCAGAATGTTTGCTGACATGGCTCATGTAGTGGTATTTGAGGATGATATCCAATTCATTCTGATACATGTGAAATGCATGAAAAAGATATTGGAAAACTAAGACAACTGAGTCATTCTTAGAGAAGACAAATGTATATTTGTTGTGAATGAAGTGTAATCTCTAACCTTTTCTGTAGTGAGAGCTACTTCCGATAAGCAAAATTCATTGTGATCTACAAGAGCTACACAACTCGTGCATTGTTACCAGACACCCTCATGCCCAACTTCATTGACTTTAATGTCCAAAAAGCTAGATACTATGGTTTGAAGAAAATACTTTAAATAGAGGAACTATGACAGGGTTGCCATGTGTGTCAGTGAGAAAAAGGTCTTTGGGAATGTATGAACATTTGCGCATATGAGTGAGATTTATGTGTATGGGTGACTGAGAGCCTGTGTTGTATGTACTTGTGGCAAAGGACATGTCTTTCGCCGTACAAGGCACTGTTACATGAATAACACAAACATACAACCATGTTTTTAAATGGGAGAAATTTAAAATGCAGAAAAATGTTCTGCAAAAATGTTGAAACTATGGATCATGTTTCTGCCCATTAACCTTCTCCCATTTAAAGAAATTAACATATTTTTCAGTTATACATATGGCACCATGTCTACTGGCAATGAGGAGCAAGTGATCTGCTGTTTGTAAATGTAACACTTTGAAATGGGAGAAAATTAAATTGAAGAGTTAATTTAATCATTACAGTAACTTCATTTTAATTTCTCCCACTTAACAGCTATCAGAAACATCATTTTGTTCTCAGGCTCCAATATTAAGTTGACAAGGACTTTATTTGAAAGGTAAATACCTCAGTACTTCAGTTCTTCTCCTCTGTGCTAATAGCAAAAAATAAACACAACTTTCCCTTAACTTTAAAAAGAAAATGTGATCCATGCTTAAATAAAAATAACCTCAAGGTTGTGAGCTACTCTGAAGGTGTCTGGGAGCTACTGGTAGCTTACAATCAAGTGGTTGGAGACACCGGATGTAGGCCATGTAATATCAAGTGAAGGAGTTAAACCCAAATCTAGCAACCTAGAAGGAATTATCTTTCATTGGCTTATGTGAAGTTTATTTCAAATTTTTTCAACATTTGCAAATGAAAGTTATACCTTTGGAATTTTTAAAATTTGTGTAGTTTAAACTTGTTTAAACTTGGTTTATATAGGGAAAATATTTTCCTAACTAGAACTAAGCTTTAACCTTTTGTTTTTTTTCATTGATATATATATATATATATATATATATATATCGATGGCATGTGTAGCTGCAGGTACACATGCTGTGCATTATCCTGCCATCTAGGGTTGGGCTCGGAGTGTTACAAGTTGTTTTTCTTCGAAGAAGTCTTTTCGAGTCACGAGACCGAGGGACTCCTCCCTTTCGGCTCCATTGCGCATGGGCGTCAACTCCATCTTAGATTGTTTTCTTTCCGCCATCGGGTTCGGACGTGTTCCTCTTCGCTCCGTATTTCGGTTCGGAAAAGTTAGTTAGCTATCGGAAAATTTGACGGTATTGTTTGTGTTCGGTATCTGGTTAGTGCTAGCACATCGACACTGAAGAAAGAAGTGCTCCGGCAGCCCTTCGGGGCTTCCACTCCTCGGTGGGGCCTGGTCGGCCCGACCGCTTCCATCTTCAAACCTCATGGACCGGACCCCCTTCCGCTTCTGCCCCAACTGCCACGCAAAGTATCCTTATACAGACCAACACTTGGTCTGTAATTTGTGTTTGTCTCCCGAACACAAAGAGGATACTTGCGAGGCCTGCCGGGCATTTCGATCCAAGAAAACACTGCGGGATCGAAGAGCTCGAAGGCTCCAGATGGCGTCGACACCGACCGAGCACATCGATGTCGAAGAAGAGGAGAGATTCTCCATTCGAGATTCGGACTCGGACGAGTCCGGGAGTGAGCAGCCGAAGATGCAACAAACCGTGAGTAAACCAGTCCCGGGAAAACTCACGACAAATTATGAAGGCCAAGGGGACGCCACCGCCAACAGGCCATGGCTTAACCCGAAAACACAGTGACCAAACATCGGCACAGAAAAAGGCCTCACAGCAGCCGAAGACATCCGACTCCGGTCGAGATACCGGCTCCGAACAGACTCTGCACCGAGAGTTCGGCACCCCGAAAGTCAAAAAGGTTTCCTCGGAGCCGAAAAAGACTGTCGAAAAGATTTCGGTGCAGAAACATGCAGCCTCGGAGCCGAAACAAAGCTCCTATACAGAGGAACAAGGCCTTTCCACACAACTACAAGGTCACAGATTTGAACAAGAACTGAGCATGGGAGAGCCAGACCATACCCAGAGGAGGCTCCATATACAAAAAGACATGGGGAGAATCAGAACTCTTCCTCCAATAAAGATGAAGCGGAAGCTCGCATTCCAAGAGGCGGAAATGCAGCCAAAAGTGAAAGTGGCTAAATAAAAAACACCACCACAATTTTCGGCACAACAATCGCCACCGCATTCGCCACATTTGTCCCCAGTAGCAACACCCCACTGATAGTCACCAACACACACAGGGATGAGTCAAGATGACCCGGATGGATGGGATTTGTATGATGCACCGGTCTCAGACAATAGTCCTGATTGCTACCCGGCAAGGCCTTCGCCACCTGAGGACAGTACTGCATACATGCAGGTGGTTTCCAGGGCAGCTACATTTCATAATGTAGCACTGCATGCAGAGCCCATAGAAGATGACTTTTTGTTCAACACCCTGTCATCTACGCACAGCCAATATCTAAGCTTGCCAATGCTGCCAGGCATGTTAAAACACGCCAAACAGGTGTTTCAGGACCCAGTCAAAGGCAGAGCCATCACGCCTAGGGTGGAGAAGCAATATAAACCTCCCCCTACTGACCCTGTATACATCACACAATAGTTAACTCCTGATTCGGTGGTAGTAGGAGCAGCCCGGAAAACGGCAAACTCACAAACTTCTGGAGATGCACCACCGCCCGACAAAGAAAGTCGGAAATTCGTTGCAGCAGGCAAAAGGGCGGCTGCACAGGCAGCCAATCAATGGCGAATTGCCAATTCTCAAGCTCTACTGGCAAGATACGACAAGGCACATTGGGATGAAATGCAACATCTCATTCAACACCTTCCCAGAGAGTTCCAGAAACGTGCCCAACAGGTTGTCGAGGAGGGCCAAACTATCTCCAACAACCAAATAAGGTTGGCTATGGACTCAGCAGACACGGCGGCCAGGACAGTAAACACAGTGGTAACCATTCAGAGACACGCATGGCTATGGACCTCCGGATTCAAGCCAGAAATTCAGCAGGCTGTGCTGAATATGCCTTTCAATGAACAACAAATATTGCCACGAACAGATGTACACTGGGTAAGTGACATTTTCTATATATATATACATATATATATGTATATATATCTCAATCAATAAATCAGGAATTTGTAAAGCGCACTACTCACCCGTGAGGGTCTCAAGGCACTGAGGAGGGAGAAGGGGAGGGGGGAGAGGTGCTGCTACTGCTCGAACAGCCAGGTCTTGAGAAGTTCCCTGAAGGTAAGGAGGTCTTTGGTCTGGTGCAGGTGGGTGGGAAGAGTGTTCCACGTTTTGGCGGCGAGGTGCAAGAATGATCTACCACCGGTTGTAGATCTGCAGACGTGCGGGTCGGTTGCGAGGACGAGGTCAGTGGAGCGGAGATGCCGGGTCGGGTGTAGAAGGAGAGTCGTCTCTTGAGGTATTCTGGTCGGGTGTTGTGCTGTGCTTTGTGAGAGTGGGAGAGGAGTTTGAAGGTGATTCTCTTGTTGACTGGGAGCCAGTGCAGGTCTTTCAGGTGGTTTGTGATGTGGCAGTGGCGGAGGATGTCCAGTATGAGGTGTGCGGAGGCGTTCTGGATGCATTGCAGCCTCTTCTGGAGTTTTGCCGTGGTTCCTGCGTAGAGGGAATTGCTGCAGTCCGGCTTGCTGCTTACGAGGGCTTGGGTGACTGTTCTTCTGGTTTCGGTGGGTATCCATTTGTAGATCTTTCAGAGCATGTGGAGGGTGTTGAATGAGGAGGAGGAGGAGATAGCGTTGACTTGCTGGGTCATGGATAGTGAGGGGTCCAAGATGAATCCTAGGTTGCTTGCGTGGTCGGTGGGAGTTGGAGTGGTTCAGAGAGTAGCAGGCCACCAGGAGTCATCCCATGCGGATGGGGTGGAGCCGAAGATGAGGACTTCCATCTTGTCGGAATTGAGTTTGAGACAGCTGCTCTTCATCCATTCGGCGATGGCCTTCATTCCTTTGTGGAGGTAGGTCTTGGCGGAGTCCTTGGTGAGGGAGAGGATCAGCTGGGTGTCGTCTGTTTATGAGATGATGTTGAGGTTGTGGGATCGGGCGATGTTAGCGAGCAGGACCATGTAGATGTTGAAGAGGGTCGGGCTGAGGGACGAACCCTGGGGTACGCCGCAGATGATTTTGGTGGCCTCCGAGTGGAATGGGGGGAGGCGGACTCTCTGGGTTCTGCCAGTGAGAAAGGAGGTGACCTAGTCCAGGGCTCTGTCGCGGATTCCAGCATTGCTGAGGCGTGAGCATATGGTTTGGTGGCAGATGGTATTGAACGCAGCCGAGAGGTCCAGGATGATGAGGGCTGCCATTTTCCGCTGTCCAGTATGGTTCTGATGTCGTCGGTGGCGGCGATGAGGGCGGTTTTAGTGCTGTGGTTGCTGCGGAATCTGGATTGGGAAGGGTCCAGGGTGCGGTTCACCTCGAGGAAGGAGTTTAGTTGTCTGTTGACAGCCTTCTCGATGACTTTTGCCGGGAAGGAGATCATGGAGATAGGCTGGAAGTTCTTAAGGTCCTTTGTGTCCGCCTTGGGTTTTTTAGGAGGATGTTGATCTCGGTGTGTTTCCAGCTCACACAAAGGGCTTGTTTACCCCCTACTGATGTCTGAACCCAGTGCTGGAGGAGAAGGGGACATTCCTGGAATCAGTTAGTGCTGGTTGGAACCCCCTCCCCTGAGCAAAATGAGTATAAGTACAAGGGGTTGTCCCCCACATTTTTAGACCCTGATGAACTTTGATAAACTGGACACGAGATGCTGCCGGAAGGACTCGCCAGGAACCACCTTGGGATTGCTCCACTGTTGTGCTGACCTGTGACCTAGTGGGTCACAAGGAGGACCACCACTGCTTTCTTCTGTCCCTTGTGCTGGCTTGTTTGCCTGAACCGTACAGCCTTGTGTCTCTGTCAATTGTCTTTAGGGGCTGGGTGGCGTGCACCCTTTCCCCTGTCTAAAGTGCATGAAGGGAGCTTTAGGGTTTAATTCCTCTGCGTGAGGAAAGCGCTGCTTTGCTACTCCAGGATCATGGGAGGAAGCTCCTCTATTTTAAGCTGTGTCCCAGAGTGCACAGATTTTTTCTAGATAAAACCCCAAATGGAGTGGTTACATTGTCTAGTATTGCCAGGGAGTCAGACCGTTAGATTCAGAGTTTCCCTTGTATCTGTTTTTAACCTTGACATGTGTACTAATTTTCATTAAAGATAGGTGTCTTTGGTACCCATAATCCGTTTTAACCATTATTCTAGCCCCTCTCACATCCACTCATTACTCTACATTACTTTTACTCTATAAAAGATCTCTGGCAAAGAACCCTCTAGTAGGGCCCGTCAGGCATTGCAGTCTTACCCCTTGGAACTGCATGTCTCTAGTGAATTACAGTTAGAATAGGGAGATTGTGGAAAGTTGGCTCTGTATATACTATCTCAAAGTGAGAGATAGTGTGCATAGAGTCCAAGGGTTCCCCTTAGAGGTTGATAGTGGCAAAATTAGATAATTCTAATGCTCTGTTTTGTGGTAGTGTGGTCCAGTAGTACGCTTATCAGAGGGTAGTGTTAAGCATTTGTTGTACACACACAGGCAATAAATGAGGAACACACACTTAGACTTAACTCCAGGCCAATAGTTTTTATATAGAAAAATATATTTTCTTAATTTATTTTAGAACCACAATATTCAAGATTTGAAGTAAATACATAAAATGCAAGGTACTCCACACAGGTAAGTAAGGATAGGTTGAAATGGTGATAAGCTAGTTTAAAAGTGGACACTGCAAAAATCAACAGTTCCTGGGGAAGGTAAGTATGGTTAAGTTTCTGAGGTAAGTAAAGCACTTACAAGTTCAGTCTCCTGGGCATAGGCAGCCCAAAGTCACCACACCAGCAACCCAGGGCCGTTCAGGTGCAGAGGTCAAAGGAGGGCCCAAAACACTTAGGTACCTATGGAGAACAGGGGTGCTCCGGTTCCAGTCTGCTGGCAGGTAAGTACCCGTGTCCTCGGGGAGCAGACCAGGGGGGTTTTGTAGAGCACTGGGGGGGGGACACAAACAAGCACACAAAACACACCCTCAGCGGCACAGGGGCGACCGGGTGCAGTGTGCAAAGTTGACGTCTGGTTTGCCATAGAAAGCAATGGAGGGACCCTGGGGTCACTTGGATGATGCAGGCTGGGCACAGGGGGCTTCTCGGGCCTGCCACCAACTGGGCTAGGCAGAGGGCTGCCTGATGGTGACTCCTGCACTGGAGTTTGGTTCCTTTCTGTCCTGGGGGCTGCGGGTGCAGTGCTTGGTCCAGGCGTCAGGTTCCTTGTTACCAGGCAGTTACGGTCAGGGGGAGCCTCTGGATCCTCCCTGCAGGCGTCGCTGTGGGGATGCAGGGGGTTGTCTCAGGTTACTCACGTAGTCGTAGTCGCAGTCGCCTGGGAGTCCTCTCTGCAGTGTTGGTTCTCTGGAGCTCGAGCCGGGGGCGTCGGGTACAGTGTGAAGTCTCACGTTTCGGGCGGGAAGAGTGAGTTCTTTAAAAATTGCTTCTTTGTTGTAAAGATGTTGCTGATGGGGAACAGTGCCGCTGTTCTCGGGTGTTTCTTGGTCCTTCGGTTTCAGGGCAGTCCTCTGAGTCCTGAGGTCACTGGTCCCTGTCGGAAGCGTCGCTGTGCAGGTTCTTTGAGTCTGGAGACAGGCCGGTAGGGCACGGGCCAAGTCATTTGTCGTCTCCGTCATCTCTGCAGGGCTTTCAGGTCAGCAGTCCTTCTTCTTTGTGTAGGTTGCAGGAATCTGATTTCCTGTGTTCTTGGTCGCCCCTAAATACTACATTTAGGGGTGTGTTTAGGTCAAGAGGTCCTGGAGGGTGGCTACACCCTCTTTGTGCCTCCTCCCTGAGGGGAGGAGGGCACATCCCTAATCCTATTGGGGGAATCCTCCAAACTCAAGGTTCTAAAGACAGGGGTCACCTCAGCTCAGGACACCTTAGGGGCTCTCCTGACTGGGGGTGACTCCTCCTTGCTGTTTCTCACTATCCTCTCCTGCCTTGCTGCCAAAAGTGGGGGCAGTGGCGGGCATCTCCACTAGCTGGGATACCCTTTGAGGCTCACCGCCAGGTGTTCAAGTTCCTGCACAGGGAGGTGAGAAGCACCTCCAACCAGTACAGGCTTCGTTCCTGGCCACAGAGTGACAAAGGCAGTCCCCTCATGTGGCCAGAAACTTGTCTGGTTGTGGCAGGCTGGCAGAAAACTGGTCTGCCTAGCACTAGGAGTCGGACTGGTATTCAGGAGGCATCTCTAAGATGCCCTCTGGGTGCATTTTACAATAAATCCCACACTGGCATCAGTGTGCATTTATTGTGCTGAGACGTTTGATGCTAAACTTCTCAGATTTCAGTTTAGCTGTTATGGAACTGTGGAGTTCGTGTTTGACAAACTCCCAGATCATATACTCTTTATGGCTACCCTGCACTTACAATCTCTAAGATTTTGCTTAGACACTGTAAGGGCATAGTGCTCATGCACATATGCCCTCACCTGTGGTATAGTGCACCCTGCCTTAGGGCTGTAAGGGCTGCTAGAGGGGTGATTTACCTATGCCACAGGCAGTGTGAGGTGGGCATGGCACTCTGAGAGGAGTGCCATGTCGACTTAGTCATTTTCTCCCCACCAGCACACACAAGTTGTGAGGCAGTGTGCATGTGCTGAGTGAGGGGTACCCAGGGTGGTATAAGACATGCTGCAGCCCTTAGAGACCTTCCCTGGCAACAGGGCCCTTGGTACCAGGGGTACCATTTACAAGGGACTTATCTGTGTGCCAGGGCTGTGCCAATTGTGGGAACAAAGGTACAGTTTAGGGAAAGAACACTGGTGCTGGGGCCTGGTTAGCAGGGTCCCAGCACACTTTCAGTCATAACTGGCATCAACAAAAGGTAAAAGGTCAGGGGGGTAACCATGCCAAGGAAGGCCTTTCCTTACAGAGATTGACATGCTGAGCCATATAATCATCCCTGCGTAAACATCCCTACCTATCTTTACCTTAGTGCAAACGTGTTACACACTGCCTCTGGGATAAGCCTGACTGCTTGTGCCAAGTTACCGAGGGGTGAGTAGGGATTATCTTGGGTGTGTAGCTGCCTTGCCCTGACTAGAGTGGTGGTCCCTGCCTGGATGAGGTGCCTACCCTAGCTAACCAGGAACCCCATTTCTAACAGTATTTGTGTAGATTAGTGTGAACGTAAATTGTGCTACATTTTGTGGAGATACTTGTAGAGTTTTATGTGTATCGGTGGGTGTCAGAGATTCACATTTTTCTGCATTGGGAAGTTGGTTGCCCTTGCTCTACTGTGGTAATGTTGTCTAGCTATGCGTAACAGTCCAGGCAGCTATTTTTGACGCTACAATGGTGTGCAACAGAGTGTGCTGTTGTAAGGAAATGCCTCCTTGGCATGGTTGCCCCCTGACTTTTTGCCTTTGCTGATGCTATGTTTACAATTGAAAGTGTGCTGAGGCCTGCTAACCAGGCCCCAGCACCAGTGTTCTTTCCCTAACCTGTACTTTTGTATCCACAATTGGCAGACCCTGGCATCCAGATAAGTCCCTTGTAACTGGTACTTCTAGTACCAAGGGCCCTGATGCCAAGGAAGGTCTCTAAGGGCTGCAGCATGTCTTATGCCACCCTGGAGACCTCTCACTCAGCACAGACACACTGCTTGCCAGCTTGTGTGTGCTAGTGAGGACAAAACGAGTAAGTCGACATGGCACTCCCCTCAGGGTGCCATGCCAGCCTCTCACTGCCTATGCAGTATAGGTAAGACACCCCTCTAGCAGGCCTTACAGCCCTAAGGCAGGGTGCACTATACCATAGGTGAGGGTACCAGTGCATGAGCATGGTACCCCTACAGTGTCTAAACAAAACCTTAGACATTGTAAGTGCAGGGTAGCCATAAGAGTATATGGTCTGGGAGTCTGTCAAACACGAACTCCACAGCACCATAATGGCTACACTGAAAACTGGGAAGTTTGGTATCAAACTTCTCAGCACAATAAATGCACACTGATGCCAGTGTACATTTTATTGTAAAATACACCACAGAGGGCACCTTAGAGGTGCCCCCTGAAACTTAACCGACTGTCTGTGTAGGCTGACTAGTTCCAGCAGCCTGCCACACCAGAGACATGTTGCTGGCCCCATGGGGAGAGTGCCTTTGTCACTCTGAGGCCAGTAACAAAGCCTGCACTGGGTGGAGATGCTAACACCTCCCCCAGGCAGGAGCTGTAACACCTGGCGGTGAGCCTCAAAGGCTCACCCCTTTGTCACAGCCCAGCAGGGCACTCCAGCTTAGTGGAGTTGCCCGCCCCCTCCGGCCACGGCCCCCACTTTTGGCGGCAAGGCTGGAGGGAACAAAGAAAGCAACAAGGAGGAGTCACTGGCCAGTCAGGACAGCCCCTAAGGTGTCCTGAGCTGAGGTGACTCTGACTTTTAGAAATCCTCCATCTTGCAGATGGAGGATTCCCCCAATAGGGTTAGGATTGTGACCCCCTCCCCTTGGGAGGAGGCACAAAGAGGGTGTACCCACCCTCAGGGCTAGTAGCCATTGGCTACTAACCCCCCAGACCTAAACACGCCCTTAAATTTAGTATTTAAGGGCTACCCTGAACCCTAGAAAATTAGATTCCTGCAACTACAAGAAGAAGGACTGCCTAGCTGAAAAACCCCTGCAGAGGAAGACCAGAAGACGACAACTGCCTTGGCTCCAGAAACTCACCGGCCTGTCTCCTGCCTTCCAAAGATCCTGCTCCAGCGACGCCTTCCAAAGGGACCAGCGACCTCGACATCCGCTGAGGACTGCCCCTGCTTCGAAAAGACAAGAAACTCCCGAGGACAGCGGACCTGCTCCAAAGAAAAGCTGCAACTTTGTTTCCAGCAGCTTTAAAGAACCTTGCAAGCTCCCCGCAAAAGGCGTGAGACTTGCAACACTGCACCCGGCGACCCCGACTCGGCTGGTGGCGATCCAACACCTCAGGAGGGACCCCAGGACTACTCTAAGACTGTGAGTACAAAAACCTGTCCCCCCTGAGCCCCCACAGCGCCGCCTGCAGAGGGAATCCCGAGGCTTCCCCTGACCGCGACTCTTTGAATCCTAAGTCCCGACACCTGGGAGAGACCCTGCACCCGCAGCCCCCAGGACCTGAAGGACCGGACTTTCACTGGAGGAGTGACCCCCAGGAGTCCCTCTCCCTTGCCCAAGTGGAGGTTTCCCCGAGGAACCCCCCCCTTGCCTGCCTGCAGCGCTGAAGAGATCCCTAGATCTCCCATTGACTTCCATTACAAACCCGACGCTTGTTTCTACACTGCACCCGGCCGCCCCCGCGCTGCTGAGGGTGAAATTTCTGTGTGGACTTGTGTCCCCCCCGGTGCCCTACAAAACCCCCCTGGTCTGCCCTCCGAAGACGCGGGTACTCACCTGCAAGCAGACCGGAACCGGGGCACCCCCTTCTCTCCATTCTAGCCTATGTGTTTTGGGCACCACTTTGAACTCTGCACCTGACCGGCCCTGAGCTGCTGGTGTGGTGACTTTGGGGTTGCTCTGAACCCCCAACGGTGGGCTACCTTGGACCAAGAACTGAACCCTGTAAGTGTCTTACTTACCTGGTAAAACTAACAAAAACTTACCTCCCCCAGGAACTGTGAAAATTGCACTAAGTGTCCACTTTTAAAACAGCTATTTGTCAATAACTTGAAAAGTATACATGCAATTTTGATGATTTGAAGTTCCTAAAGTACTTACCTGCAATACCTTTCGAATGAGATATTACATGTAGAATTTGAACCTGTGGTTCTTAAAATAAACTAAGAAAAGATATTTTTCTATATACAAACCTATTGGCTGGATTTGTCTCTGAGTGTGTGTGCCTCATTTATTGTCTTGTGTATGTACAACAAATGCTTAACACTACTCCTTGGATAAGCCTACTGCTCGACCACACTACCACAAAATAGAGCATTAGTATTATCTATTTTTACCACTATTTTACCTCTAAGGGGAACCCTTGGACTCTGTGCATGCTATTCCTTACTTTGAAATAGCACATACAGAGCCAACTTCCTACATTGGTGGATCAGCGGTGGGGTACAAGACTTTGCATTTGCTGGACTACTCAGCCAATACCTGATCACACGACAAATTCCAAAATTGTCATTAGAAATTGATTTTTGCAATTTGAAAAGTTTTCTAAATTCTTAAAAGACCTGCTAGGGCCTTGTGTTAGATCCTGTTTAGCATTTCTTTTAGAGTTTAAAAGTTTGTTAAAAGTTTGAATTAGATTCTAGAACCAGTTTTAGTTTCTTAAAAAGTATTCCAACTTTTAGAAGCATAATGTCTAGCACAGATGTGACTGTGGTGGAACTCGACACCACACCTTACCTCCATCTTAAGATGAGGGAGCTAAGGTCACTCTGTAAAATAAAGAAAATAACAATGGGCCCCAAACCTACCAAAATACAGCTCCAGGAGCTTTTGGCAGAGTTTGAAAAGGCCAACCCCTCTGAGGGTGGCAACTCAGAGGAAGAGGATAGTGACTTGGAGGACAATTCCCCCCTACCAGTCCTATCTAGGGAGAACAGGGTCCCTCAAACCCTGACTCCTAAAATAATAGTCAGAGATGCTGGTTCCCTCACAGGAGAGACCAACACCTCTGAAATCACTGAGGATAGCCCCAGTGAAGAGGACATCCAGTTAGCCAGGATGGCCAAAAGATTGGCTTTGGAAAGACAGATCCTAGCCATAGAGAGGGAAAGACAAGAGATGGGCCTAGGACCCATCAATGGTGGCAGCAACATAAATAGGGTCAGAGATTCTCCTGACATGTTGAAAATCCCTAAAGGGATTGTAACTAAATATGAAGATGGTGATGACATCACCAAATGGTTCACAGCTTTTGAGAGGGCTTGTGTAACCAGAAAAGTGAACAGATCTCACTGGGGTGCTCTCCTTTGGGAAATGTTCACAGGAAAGTGTAGGGATAGACTCCTCACACTCTCTGGACAAGATGCAGAATCTTATGACCTCATGAAGGGTACCCTGATTGAGGGCTTTGGATTCTCCACTGAGGAGTACAGGATTAGGTTCAGGGGGGCTCAAAAATCCTCGAGCCAGACCTGGGTTGACTTTGTTGACTACTCAGTGAAAACACTAGATGGTTGGATTCAAGGCAGTGGTGTAAATAATTATGATGGGCTGTACAATTTATTTGTGAAAGAACACCTGTTAAGTAATTGTTTCAATGATAAACTGCATCAGCATCTGGTAGACCTAGGACCAATTTCTCCCCAAGAATTGGGAAAGAAGGCGGACCATTGGGTCAAGACAAGGGTGTCCAAGACTTCAACAGGGGGTGACCAAAAGAAAGGGGTCACAAAGACTCCCCAGCAGAAGGGTGATGAGACAACCAAAACTAAAAATAGTAAAGAGTCTTCTACAGGCCCCCAAAAACCTGCACAGGAGGGTGGGCCCAGAGCCTCTTCACAAAACAATGGGTACAAGGGTAAAAACTTTGATCCCAAAAAGGCCTGGTGTCATAGCTGTAAACAGCATGGACACCAAACTGGAGACAAGGCCTGTCCCAAGAAAGGTTCCACTCCAAACTCCCATCCAGGTAACACTGGTATGGCTAGTCTCCAAGTGGGATCAACAGTGTGCCCAGAGCAAATCAGGGTTCACACGGAAGCTACTCTAGTTTCTGAGGGTGGGGTGGATTTAGCCACACTAGCTGTCTGGCCGCCTAACATGCAAAAATACAGACAGCAACTCTTAATTAATGGGACTAGAATAGAGGGCCTGAGGGATACAGGTGCCAGTGTCACCATGGTGACAGAGAAACTGGTTTCCCCTGGCCAATACCTGACTGGAAAAACTTACACAGTCACCAACGCTGACAATCAGAGAAAAGTACATCCCATGGCAATGGTTACTTTAGAATGGGGAGGGGTCAATGGCCTGAAACAGGTGGTGGTCTCCTCAAATATCCCAGTGGACTGTCTGCTTGGAAATGACCTGGAGTCCTCAGCATGGGCTGAGGTAGAACTAAAAACCCATGCAGCAATGCTGGGTATCCCTGAACTGGTGTGTGTGAAAACAAGAGCACAATGCAAGGCACAGGGTGAACAAGTAGAGCTGGAGTCTGGAAGAATGGCCCAGCCTACCAAGAGGAAAGGAAAGTCAGTTGGGAAACCAACTGCAACACAGCAAAAGAAAGGGAACCTCTCTTCTCAGGAAGATGTTCTGCCCTCTGAGGGAACTGAGCCTTTGGAGCTTGAACCTTACCAGGTTGAGCTCTTAGGCCCAGGGGGACCCTCAAGGGAAGAGCTGTGTAAGGGACAAGAAACCTGTCCCTCTCTTGAAGGCCTTAGGCAGCAAGCTGCTGAAGAGTCCAAAGGCAAGAAAAATGGAACACATAGGGTCTATTGGGAAGATGGGCTCCTGTACACTGAGGCCAGAGACCCCAAACCTGGTGCCACTAGGAGAGTGGTAGTGCCTCAGCTGTTCAGAGAGTTCATCCTAACATTGGCCCATGACATTCCCCTTGCTGGACATTTGGGACAAACCAAGACGTGGGAGAGGTTAGTCAACCACTTCTACTGGCCCAATATGTCCAACATGGTTAAGGAGTTTTGCCTCTCCTGCCCCACCTGTCAAGCCAGTGGTAAGACAGGTGGGCATCCAAAGGCCCCCCTCATTCCACTTCCAGTGGTGGGGGTTCCCTTTGAAAGAGTGGGTGTGGACATAGTTGGTCCACTGGAACCTCCCACAGCCTCAGGAAATATGTATATCCTGGTAGTAGTGGATCATGCTACCAGGTATCCTGAAGCTATTCCCCTTAGGTCGACTACTGCCCCTGCAGTAGCCAAGGCCCTCATTGGTATCTTTACCAGAGTGGGTTTCCCTAAGGAGGTGGTGTCTGACAGAGGTACCAACTTCATGTCAGCATACCTAAAGCACATGTGGAATGAGTGTGGAGTGACTTATAAATTCACTACACCATACCATCCACAAACTAATGGCTTGGTTGAGAGATTCAACAAGACATTAAAAGGCATGATCATGGGGCTCCCAGAAAAACTCAAAAGGAGATGGGATGTCCTCCTGCCATGTCTGCTTTTCGCTTACAGGGAGGTACCACAGAAGGGAGTAGGGTTCTCACCCTTTGAACTTCTGTTTGGTCATCCTGTAAGGGGACCACTTGCCCTTGTTAAAGAAGGCTGGGAGAGACCTCTCCATGAGCCTAAACAGGACATAGTGGACTATGTACTTGGCCTTCGCTCTAGAATGGCAGAGTACATGGAAAAGGCAACCAAAAACCTTGAGGCCAGCCAACAGCTCCAGAAGTTTTGGTATGACCAAAAGGCTGCACTGGTTGAGTTCCAACCAGGGCAGAAAGTCTGGGTTCTGGAGCCTGTGGCTCCCAGGGCACTCCAGGACAAATGGAGTGGCCCTTACCCAGTACTAGAGAGGAAGAGTCAGGTCACCTACTTGGTGGACCTGGGCACAAGCAGGAGCCCCAAAAGGGTGATCCATGTAAACCGCCTTAAACTCTTCCACGACAGGGCTGATGTCAATCTGTTGATGGTAACAGATGAGGATCAGGAGGCAGAGAGTGAACCTCTCCCTGATCTTCTGTCATCAGACCCAAAAGATGGTACAGTAGATGGAGTGATCTACTCAGACACCCTCTCTGGCCAACAGCAAGCTGATTGTAGGAGAGTCCTACAACAGTTTCCTGAACTCTTCTCCTTAACCCCTGGTCAGACACACCTGTGTACCCATGATGTGGACACAGGAGACAGCATGCCTGTCAAGAACAAAATCTTTAGACAGTCTGACCATGTTAAGGAAAGCATCAAGGTGGAAGTCCACAAGATGCTGGAATTGGGAGTCATTGAGCGCTCTGACAGCCCCTGGGCTAGCCCAGTGGTCTTAGTCCCCAAACCTCACACCACAGATGGAAAGAAAGAGATGAGGTTTTGTGTGGACTACAGAGGGCTCAATTCTGTCACCAAGACAGATGCTCATCCAATTCCAAGAGCTGATGAGCTCATTGATAAATTAGGTGCTGCCAAATTTCTAAGTACCTTTGACTTGACAGCAGGGTACTGGCAAATAAAAATGGCACCTGGAGCAAAAGAAAAGACAGCATTCTCCACACCTGATGGGCATTATCAGTTTACTGTTATGCCCTTTGGTTTAAAGAATGCCCCTGCCACCTTCCAAAGGTTGGTGAATCAAGTCCTTGCTGGCTTGGAGTCCTTTAGCACAGCTTATCTTGATGATATTGCTGTCTTTAGCTCCACCTGGCAGGATCACCTGGTCCACCTGAGGAAGGTTTTGAAGGCTCTGCAATCTGCAGGCCTCTCTATCAAGGCATCCAAATGCCAGATAGGGCAGGGAACTGTGGTTTACTTGGGACACCTTGTAGGTGGAGGCCAAGTTCAGCCACTCCAACCCAAGATCCAGACTATTCTGGACTGGGTAGCTCCAAAAACCCAGACTCAAGTCAGGGCATTCCTTGGCTTGACTGGGTATTACAGGAGGTTTGTGAAGGGATATGGATCCATTGTGACAGCCCTCACTGAACTCACCTCCAAGAAAATGCCCAAGAAAGTAAACTGGACTGTGGAATGCCAACAGGCCTTTGACACCCTGAAACAGGCAATGTGCTCAGCACCAGTTCTCAAAGCTCCAGATTATTCTAAGCAGTTCATTGTGCAGACTGATGCCTCTGAACATGGGATAGGGGCAGTTTTGTCCCAAACAAATGATGATGGCCTTGACCAGCCTGTTGCTTTCATTAGCAGGAGGTTACTCCCCAGGGAGCAGCGTTGGAGTGCCATTGAGAGGGAGGCCTTTGCTGTGGTCTGGTCCCTGAAGAAGCTGAGACCATACCTCTTTGGGACTCACTTCCTAGTTCAAACTGACCACAGACCTCTCAAATGGCTGATGCAAATGAAAGGTGAAAATCCTAAACTGTTGAGGTGGTCCATCTCCCTACAGGGAATGGACTTTATAGTGGAACACAGACCTGGGACTGCCCATGCCAATGCAGATGGCCTTTCCAGGTTCTTCCACTTAGAAAATGAAGACTCTCTTGGGAAAGGTTAGTCTCATCCTCTTTCGTTTGGGGGGGGGTTGTGTAAGGAAATGCCTCCTTGGCATGGTTGCCCCCTGACTTTTTGCCTTTGCTGATGCTATGTTTACAATTGAAAGTGTGCTGAGGCCTGCTAACCAGGCCCCAGCACCAGTGTTCTTTCCCTAACCTGTACTTTTGTATCCACAATTGGCAGACCCTGGCATCCAGATAAGTCCCTTGTAACTGGTACTTCTAGTACCAAGGGCCCTGATGCCAAGGAAGGTCTCTAAGGGCTGCAGCATGTCTTATGCCACCCTGGAGACCTCTCACTCAGCACAGACACACTGCTTGCCAGCTTGTGTGTGCTAGTGAGGACAAAACGAGTAAGTCGACATGGCACTCCCCTCAGGGTGCCATGCCAGCCTCTCACTGCCTATGCAGTATAGGTAAGACACCCCTCTAGCAGGCCTTACAGCCCTAAGGCAGGGTGCACTATACCATAGGTGAGGGTACCAGTGCATGAGCATGGTACCCCTACAGTGTCTAAACAAAACCTTAGACATTGTAAGTGCAGGGTAGCCATAAGAGTATATGGTCTGGGAGTCTGTCAAACACGAACTCCACAGCACCATAATGGCTACACTGAAAACTGGGAAGTTTGGTATCAAACTTCTCAGCACAATAAATGCACACTGATGCCAGTGTACATTTTATTGTAAAATACACCACAGAGGGCACCTTAGAGGTGCCCCCTGAAACTTAACCGACTGTCTGTGTAGGCTGACTAGTTCCAGCAGCCTGCCACACCAGAGACATGTTGCTGGCCCCATGGGGAGAGTGCCTTTGTCACTCTGAGGCCAGTAACAAAGCCTGCACTGGGTGGAGATGCTAACACCTCCCCCAGGCAGGAGCTGTAACACCTGGCGGTGAGCCTCAAAGGCTCACCCCTTTGTCACAGCCCAGCAGGGCACTCCAGCTTAGTGGAGTTGCCCGCCCCCTCCGGCCACGGCCCCCACTTTTGGCGGCAAGGCTGGAGGGAACAAAGAAAGCAACAAGGAGGAGTCACTGGCCAGTCAGGACAGCCCCTAAGGTGTCCTGAGCTGAGGTGACTCTGACTTTTAGAAATCCTCCATCTTGCAGATGGAGGATTCCCCCAATAGGGTTAGGATTGTGACCCCCTCCCCTTGGGAGGAGGCACAAAGAGGGTGTACCCACCCTCAGGGCTAGTAGCCATTGGCTACTAACCCCCCAGACCTAAACACGCCCTTAAATTTAGTATTTAAGGGCTACCCTGAACCCTAGAAAATTAGATTCCTGCAACTACAAGAAGAAGGACTGCCTAGCTGAAAAACCCCTGCAGAGGAAGACCAGAAGACGACAACTGCCTTGGCTCCAGAAACTCACCGGCCTGTCTCCTGCCTTCCAAAGATCCTGCTCCAGCGACGCCTTCCAAAGGGACCAGCGACCTCGACATCCGCTGAGGACTGCCCCTGCTTCGAAAAGACAAGAAACTCCCGAGGACAGCGGACCTGCTCCAAAGAAAAGCTGCAACTTTGTTTCCAGCAGCTTTAAAGAACCTTGCAAGCTCCCCGCAAAAGGCGTGAGACTTGCAACACTGCACCCGGCGACCCCGACTCGGCTGGTGGCGATCCAACACCTCAGGAGGGACCCCAGGACTACTCTAAGACTGTGAGTACAAAAACCTGTCCCCCCTGAGCCCCCACAGCGCCGCCTGCAGAGGGAATCCCGAGGCTTCCCCTGACCGCGACTCTTTGAATCCTAAGTCCCGACACCTGGGAGAGACCCTGCACCCGCAGCCCCCAGGACCTGAAGGACCGGACTTTCACTGGAGGAGTGACCCCCAGGAGTCCCTCTCCCTTGCCCAAGTGGAGGTTTCCCCGAGGAACCCCCCCCTTGCCTGCCTGCAGCGCTGAAGAGATCCCTAGATCTCCCATTGACTTCCATTACAAACCCGACGCTTGTTTCTACACTGCACCCGGCCGCCCCCGCGCTGCTGAGGGTGAAATTTCTGTGTGGACTTGTGTCCCCCCCGGTGCCCTACAAAACCCCCCTGGTCTGCCCTCCGAAGACGCGGGTACTCACCTGCAAGCAGACCGGAACCGGGGCACCCCCTTCTCTCCATTCTAGCCTATGTGTTTTGGGCACCACTTTGAACTCTGCACCTGACCGGCCCTGAGCTGCTGGTGTGGTGACTTTGGGGTTGCTCTGAACCCCCAACGGTGGGCTACCTTGGACCAAGAACTGAACCCTGTAAGTGTCTTACTTACCTGGTAAAACTAACAAAAACTTACCTCCCCCAGGAACTGTGAAAATTGCACTAAGTGTCCACTTTTAAAACAGCTATTTGTCAATAACTTGAAAAGTATACATGCAATTTTGATGATTTGAAGTTCCTAAAGTACTTACCTGCAATACCTTTCGAATGAGATATTACATGTAGAATTTGAACCTGTGGTTCTTAAAATAAACTAAGAAAAGATATTTTTCTATATACAAACCTATTGGCTGGATTTGTCTCTGAGTGTGTGTGCCTCATTTATTGTCTTGTGTATGTACAACAAATGCTTAACACTACTCCTTGGATAAGCCTACTGCTCGACCACACTACCACAAAATAGAGCATTAGTATTATCTATTTTTACCACTATTTTACCTCTAAGGGGAACCCTTGGACTCTGTGCATGCTATTCCTTACTTTGAAATAGCACATACAGAGCCAACTTCCTACAGCTGTGTTTTATTATTCTAGGTTTAGGATAGTGCTTATTTGGTGCATGACTGAGTTTTACCAACTGTATTGCTAAATTGACGTGTTGGCCATAAGAATGTGTGAGAGTTCTTCCTAACCTGTGCCATTTCATTGTTCACATGGTGGGGCCAAGGGGGTGTCTGGAAATAAGGGAGGGGAAAGTCCGTCCTCTAGAAAAGACCGTACTGTTCAGAACAAGGTTCCTCATGACCTTTATGGCTGTCACTTTCCAGGTCTGCGCGTGCTCCTGGTTGATCAGTGGATAGAGACTGGAGGAACCATGAAGGCGGCTATCAAACTAGTGGAGGAGCAAGGCGGAGTAGTGGCAGGTGAGTAGCAAGGCACTTAATAATCATGCCACAGATTTTAAATTGTACAGTCCGCGACAGCTGCATGGAATATCAGGAAATGTGAACGTGGGATTATCATTTTGATATACGGCCTTTATTTGGGCACATATGTTTTTCCATTACAGCAGCCACAAAGAGTCAGTGCAATATGCAGTCCTCGGCCACCAGTCTCAAGAAGAGTCAACTTTAGTTTTCGGACCGAGGACAAACGTAGATAACCTGCGCCATCTACGGGATACATGCATGTTGTCATGCTTTTTTGAGCCAGCTGGTTGGTCCACTTTCCCCTACTAGCGTCTAAAATTAGCTGTTTCCACAGCGCGCGAGTCTACTTTTTGAAGTCTCGGTTACTTATTAGTGGTCAGGGCACAAGGAGGGAGCACACGCGGGTGGACGGGGTCCACCTACTATTTTCACAAGGTGGACGCCGTCCACCCTGGCAAGAAGTTCCCACAAAAATATGCTGAATTTGTCTCCGTGTAGAGAGGGACACGCTCAGCAGCACCTGCACACAGTTTCAGCAGCGCCTGCACGCAGTTTCAGCAGTACCTGCACGTTGATGCTTTTCTTCGATCTGAGCAGCAACGTGCAGAACGGGAGAGGGCTTTCTTATTTTTATTTCCTTCTCGGCCAGGACAAAGGCTGAAATTAAGGGGTCATCAGGCCTCCTTTTGGTTTATCCTGGCTGGAACTGGCTGGAGCCTCATACCTAGCTGCAACGGAGGAATCAAATGCAAACAGGGTATCGCTTCACAGGTATTTAGTTTTCACTTTGTTCAGTGTCTGCGTGTAAAGAGATGTGCATGCACTATAAGGATGTTAGATGTGTTGGTCTGCCCCAGTACTTAGTCAAATAATAAATTAAACACCACTATTTTGCTTTAGTTCTTCCATTTAGTTCATATGTAAACATTATACATTGACAATAAATGATATGTGTTTAAATCAATGTACAGGATGTGTTACATAATACAGTGAGGGTTACAAGGTGAAGGAGTCACCTGCTCTTCATAGCTCCATGTGCTATATTAGAAGGATTACAAGTTGTGAACTTTGTAGGAGACATATTAACCCTCTTTGCTACTTTTCAATCTGGGACTAGGCAAATCACAGATCTCTCCAGGGAAAGGATGGGGGCGGGAGGCGAGCTTTAGATTTTCTGACCATCAGGCTGATATATAATGTTTAAATACATTATATGACAAGCAGGGTGCATGAGAGAGGCCTACGGGGCAGTGGAAAGGGAGAGGAATGCAGTTTGGTAGGAGTACTAGGAGAGAAAACAAAATATCTGTAAAATAACCAATATTTATGAGGACTTTCAAACAGTGTGTGAATTTTTTGTCTGTGTGTATGCAAAAATGCCTGCTGAAATCCGACTGATATCTCACAGTAGCCGACTTAAAGCACCTGTACCCAAATATATACACGAAAATACATTTATTAGAGGAGTATAACACCCCAAACACCACCCAAAGCTACACCCCCCTCTTCCTTGTCACAGTAGTCTGCTTGTATTAAGCCCTCCTCCCCTTGATAGGCACTGCATTGAAAGCTTTTACTTTTTACCCAGTAAAGTGTTTACCCAAAGGCCCTCCCAGGTGCAAACCATAAATGGTCAGCCACGGGCACTAAACTCCCATGGAGAAGGCCTGTTCAGAGGCACCACAGGGTGAGAGGGTGGTTCATAGTGAATAATAGGGAAATTTGGACTCTGTGGTCCAGCGCAATGGACCCAAATGTGAGCAAGGGAAACTCACTTACACATAGTTTGGTAGCAAACTACTGCCACAAATTGGGTCCAGCAGGCCCCTCACAACACTGGCCCTGGTGTCATTTCACCTGCTGCATTATTCAAATCTACTACACCCCTGGTTGAACCAATACAGATTACTGGCAGATAGTCAAAACATTATACAAACGTAACACTCCACACACACCTCATCCCCTTTTCTCGTTCCTATCACTTAAGGTTAAAGAATACTCAAGCAAGTGAGCAAAGCAGGTCCTACCTTCCTAGATCTCAACCACACCAAAAGCAAAGTTCAGTGCTTCACTTGCCTAGTTTATGCAACACAGAATGCCAACTAGAATTGGAAAATTATGCATGACCAAAAGGACTGAAATTTCCCATGTTCCTCTCCTCATACTGCAACTTGTAATTTTTGACATATGTTGAAGGAGTAGTCCAAGTGGCTCCCCTACAGATTGCCTCATGAGAAAGTCACTGAATTGTACCCAGACAATCAGCTTAGCCCTCAAGGCCGGGCTGACTGTAATGGGCATCAGGCGTTTCCCTGTGAGGCTGGAAGGGTAGGTGGTTGTTTTTGTTACTAGGGGGTGGGGGGTTTGTAGCAGTGCAGCAGATTTAAAAGCACTGCAGAGTTCCTTGTGTATCCAGTAGTTTTCAGGAAACAATAAAAGTGCCAAGATAACTCTGGTGATTAATTGGAATTTTGTTTAGTGCCAGTTTTGACTCATCTAAGGTAGCGCAGAGGGTCAATATGTCTGCTGCAAAGAACGTGTGCTATGCAGATTACAAAACAGTGTTTTATGTGCGTAGCTCAGTGGGATACTGCTATTGTCATACAGATCCTTTTGCTACCTGCAGCTCATAAGTTAATAATCTAGCACAGTGAGCTGTGAACTGCCATCAAAAAGCTGCATGCAAGCAGTGTTACAGGTGGGAAAGTTATGCTTTTCCCAATTTCTGATTATTCTAGTTTGGCAAAAAAAGGGTTTGTTTGGGTAAAAATGAATTGTTATTAGTAAAGTCAACCCTAACCACAATGTTATGTTCTGAATCCTGAGTTTATGCTTCCCCAGACCTGGCACTCTTAAAAAAATGCCTACCAGTATGCATCACATTTGAATCCTACACCTTGTAGTCCCCTTTTTTTAAATAACATTTTCTACACACTGATTTACACACGTATGATTCATTGTCTTTGTATGTATGTATGTATGTGTGTGTGTAATGTAACGTGCTCCAACACCATATACTGGTAAGAGAGGCACTATAAAACAAATTAAATACATGTGAGAGAGGGTCTGTGGAGAGGTGAGAGGCACTGTTAGAGGGTGATGGTGAGGGAATCATTTCAGAGGCCCAATAAAGAGTTTCTTATCCTAGTAATCTGAAAGGTCATCGTTTACTATGCTTTAAAAACAAACACAGTTGAATATATAATGAAAAATGTGTTGTAGAATGCACCGTTTTTGCAATTTTTCTCCAAATTTTCTTGGGGGGAGAATCCCCCCAAGTCCCATTGTAGTGGTCAGTCTGACTCTCTATGTGCACAATGGAGTCTGGTCTGACAAAATTTGTCAGGTCTGCTTTGGGTTCCCAGTCCGGCCCTGATAGCCCTGGTTGTAAACCTGTGAACGCCATTAGGAAAGGGTTACCCCAGATGCACGACATGCTGCTGAAATTACTAAGTTAAGGACAGGGCAAAAGGTTTCACCCACCTTAGGACTATAGCCAGGTTGGTGAAAAGATGTATGTAAGCCCCGGCTCTAGTCAGGTATGTGAAAACAGCTCTACGAATATCCAGAGATGTCCCCATGCAGTCAGCTGCAATATCGAACTGGCGCCACTTCCTGACGCCTGGGGCTGCTGGAATCCTCATCCACTTCTCCTGGAACTTGCTAACTCGACAGCCCAAGAGAAATGACAGCCCTTTGCATTGAGTTTGGCTCCAATTGATTGCACCATTCACGGTTCTAAAACAGATTTGGTCCTCTTCAGTAGAGGAAAAATGTAAAATATCCACCAGCAATTTCCCAGCTCCTCCTCTGCGGGCAATGCACGAGGCAGGCTTGTAAGGTCATACCCGAGCGGCCATCTTGTCTTGAGGACATCACATTAACACTAGCAATTATATGTAAGTGGGCTGACAGGAGATCAAATTGTCAAAGACGACAGGGGGGCATTTATTGCACAGGGCATATCCTGAAATAGGCTGTGGTGACAGACGAGGAGACCTTGTCCATCAGAAGAGGTTTAATAAGAGCCCAGACCCCTGTTCCCTATCTGGCAAAGGAAAGATGACTTTCTTTACAGGTAAGCACTGGGTCCCTTCCCAGACTGTCCTCTGCCTTTAAGGTCTGGACTGAGTATATATTGGCAAAGAGCCAGGGTTCGGATATTGGGGCAAATTGTATTCATATCTTTTTTCTCATAAACCTTCTTCTGAGACTTTCTTCCCAGACCAGAACAAAGTCGTGCATGTGTCCTCCCAAGAGGATTCCCTGCCACCTCCTTTGCTGGAGGGGAGCCTGTTGGCCCCCACGTTAGGCTGGACTATCGCCAGCACTGCCTCTGAGCCAGAGTTGCAACCAGCTGCTTTCATGCGCTTTGGAAAAGTAAGATGGATTTTCACTTGACGTCTAAATTATGTCGTAGATGACAACAGTTTACATGCAGTTTTGAAAGCTTGCTCCCACTCCTTAAAATCATTTTGACCAGTGCCCCTGGATGGTCCCTGGGATGTTTTTATGGCGTCCCTGGGCAGGCAGTGGTTACTCTGCAGTGTTCTAAGTCTCTTGTGTCATTTACTACTGGTTTCCCATGACTATTCAGTTCGATAACCAAATTATTCCCTTTGGACACTTGCCCTACCTTGGCTTGAGAAGCTTAGCAGCAAAGGCTTAATCCAGGACGTGTTAGTGGAGATCGGTGCCTTATACAGCACAGTACAACTAATGACACACAATAAACAGAATTCCTAGTCAGTGCTCTAAAATCTGGTTCAAGGGGTTTCACTACAGTGTTTATTTACACTTTTCAATCAATGGGTCAGAGGTGCCCGCTAAGCTGACACAATGTATTATTATTGTTCTTTCCAATTTTCATAGCCATTGAATGTATTTCTGCCCTAAAATAGTTGGTTCTAGTTGCAAAACTAGTTACCCAGTTAGTTTGGAATTTTGCAGCAGATTATTTAGTACTAAAATAAAAATATCTTCATCCTGAAACCTGCTACCCAAACATAGCCAGATGTTTTAGAACTTCAGCGTCCAGTTAATGGTTCTACCAGAGGACATCATTCAGGGGAGACCACTTCAGAGTCATAACTGGTCTTGCAGCCTTTCAAGGTTTTTAAATCGAGACAAAGGTAGGCAAGGTTCAGTACCCACTATGAAGTCCCCTGAGAGTACCAAATCTTTGGGGCCTGTATCTTGAAACTGATGATTTTGTGGTAATGGGAACAGCCTCTGTATTGGGGCATTCTCTGGACTCAAATGTTTCACTAGTTCCTGCAGGGACTTGTAATATGGGGTTATGGGTCGAACACAACTTTTAAATGTACTTTAGCCAAAACCATTTGTGCTTCAGGTATCGCTTACGTGGTTCCAGAATCAGGGTGACTGGACACAGCCAGCAGAACACCACAGTAATAAAAGGTGCTGAATGAGGGCAGATACGGGTAACATAAGGGGCTGTGGTTGTCATGGACAGTGTAACCACACCACAGACACTTTGTGGAAAGTTTGTGCAGAAGTTGCGCTTTCATGTCAGGCAATGCTTTCCTCTGATAACTGCCAGATGGGCTGCAGGGATGTGGGAGGTTTCTTGTCTATTGAGATGGCCTCCAAGAAGATTCAGTCTGCAGGGCTTTGCACAAGTTTTTCTGGCAGCGATGGATTAGCTGTTGTCCTTGCTGAAATCACTGCAGCAAGATGCTCCAGACTCCAAGACGTTTCACAGCCTGAATTAAGTCTTGGACCGGCAAGTGTCCAAATTTTAGCCAATGTCTTAGCACGAGTGTGCAATGTCCACTTCAAGGTCGAAGAAGTACACCTTACTGGCTCAAGGAGATCATTATTTAACCTCATTTGAAGGTACAGATGGGAAATCGCTGCCAATCAAAGATAATTTTTATGTGTACATTCAAGTTCTTCCTCCAGTGGCCACAAGGTGCATCACTGGTCTTTTCCCGGCCTTTGTGGACTTTTCCAAGCATTTAACACAGGTGAGGTTGCTCTGAACCTGTTACGGTTTTATGTAGAGCGCACACAGACAGTAGCCGTCTTTAACAAAACAAAAGAAAATCTTGTGTGGTGGATTGGAAAGGATACGACTTCATGGCCTGAAAGTACAACTCCATAATTAGAAAGTGATCCCCAAAGAAAGGGACAGGCAGGCTGCCATGGCCTCTTGAACACAACCAGCCTGAACGAAGCCTACCATCTTGAGCAGCCATAAACGGACACCCACCATCTTGCATGCGATATCCTGCTCCAACCACACTAGAGTCATGCAGTCAACCTACATTATGCTGCATTCACGAGGAAAAGGCTAGAACCCCACTAATGGAGGACCGGGCATTCACTTACAGCAGATGGCCAGTGAGCAACTCCCACACCCAGGGGTGCAGGTGAGAAGGTGGTACCCCTAAATAAGAAGCACTGCCACCACTGGCATTCACTTTATAGCCAGTGTGCCTCGGGTGTGTCTTCTTTCAGCAGAACAAGGCTGTGCTGCCAGACCACTCTGGTTAAATGGTGGAGCTCCTCGAGTGAGCTCACGGGAAAAAAAGAAGTGGGTAAATAAAAACGGAGAGTAAGGAGTCACAACTTCTCCAACAGACCTCCAAGAAAAGCTGCCACCAGCTTTCCATTGTGTGAACTTTTACGTCAAATCAGGAGCCTACGTGTCCTCTTGGTTCGTACTGACTAATGAGTACGTTTGGGCTCAGTGGTCCCTGGTGGGCAGTTAAGCTGTTCTTTTCCTAAAACCATCCACACAAGTGGAGTGTGGAATAAATGTAAACATTCTTTACTAGAGGGAGAACTGCTTTTTCACAGGAGAAAGAATGTGGTGACCAGGAAAACAGGAAATAAAGGAAGAGGTATTCTGGCCAGGCTGTCCTCTGATACCTTCTGCCCAGCTCCCCCTCCACTCAGGTGCTATTTACATAGGGTGAAAAGTAAAAGGTGGCAACGCAGTGCTTGTTTAATGAAGGCACACTGGTTTCAGGCAGTGAAGACTGGAAAGAGGAACAGCAGATTGTATCAGTGGTTCAGCAGGTGCGATATCACCAGAGCCCAAGAGTGCGATGGACCACTGCACTGTCAAGGGCGCGGGCATTTTCTTTGCTTGCCATTAAGGTTCGTAATACCCTTTCTGCGCCACAAATAATTGAACTCTTTCATCCATTGTTCAAAATCAATATGCCCACCTAGCTGATCAGAGCAGGAGCTAATAATAAATAAGAATAGCTTATTTTTTTAGGTGGTGCTTAATAGTGCATGTTTCCATTATCTTGTTCCCGTAAATAACAGGTATTACTATTACAAAATGTAATTTAATTTATTGATCTCAGAAGGATGAAAGGTCGAGTCAGCACTGCCGGGGTTCAAACTCATGATTAGTTGGTCACACCAGATGTCCACAGCGAAGTCTTGACTTGCTAAGCTATGTTCTTGGCCACTGGAATTATGCAATAGAGGAAGACCAAATTATGTGGCAGGATTCCCTAAAATTATGCAGCAAGGAAAGGCAAGTAATTCGGCATATTTTCTAGTATCATTACTTCATTATTTTGTCTTTTTCACACACGGTAACATTGTCTAGGCAAAGATTCCACCTTGTTAGTACCAGATTAAAAGTAAAATACAGCACTAAGCCACTGAAGATGACCAATCAGTAATTTAGAAGGGCCTTCCACTGCGCAGGAACAAGTCGCCATTTTTTTAGTAAATTTTGATGTTTTAGCTACAAACTTTTTGTTAATATTGCAGATTATGCAGCATATGACCAATTATGTGGCAAACGTGAAAAATTGATTGTTTTGCGAAAAGCTCTACGACCGCAAAATCACATAATTCCAACTACCCTGTCCTGGGCTTTCAACAGCGGAGTGGAATCTCTGTACCTGTCAGGAGGGAATCTCCTTACCCCTTCTCTTCTTGGCAAATGTACTTCAGCATAATTTGCAGTCCATTTTTCATAAGAGCACAAGAAAGTTAAGAAAGTTTTGTCAATTGTCCTTTTTGCGCTAGTTCGTTTGAATCATTGGCGATTTGGCACTCGTGCATTTATTGTATGTTTCATTAAATCTAAGCATTTGCTTTCTTATTTAAACAACCACACCCCCATAATGACAAGAGGGCCTCTTCTCTCTTCCTTGATTGGTTTTCTTCTGTAAGCTGTTCTTAACCACTGAAACCTTGGTGCCATTGCTCAAAAGATTAAGCTTCTCATTACAGCGCAGTGAAACAGTGCGACAAGTCTAAAATACAGTGCTCACCTTGAACCCTATGCATCGTATAAAAGGTGGCCACTGCCAGGGCACGGTGATGCTATGGTCTGGTTCCCAGTTTTACTAAGTAGTGCTCCTCCAGAACCTTCGTCTGAAAACAGAGGGGAGCAGGTTATCACCAACTTGCAAGATCTTCCTGATCTTTCAGGCGATCTTCTTCCATTGTTTCTTTCGGTTGGTACCAGGAGAGTGTTTAACTTGACTTGGACGTGTATCTGGTACGCTACCTGGCTGTGGAAATTGTACAAAATAGCTGTCCAGTACTCCTGTCTTCTATATTAAACCAGGTTAATATCACTTTGACAGGCATTGGGATTACCCTACCCAGTTGCTTGCTCCATTCTCTCAAGCAAATAGGAATTCACAAATATACTTCCCTTTCTTGTCGGTACCTCTGGGCCATGTTCAGCTAGGAGGTGCTACTGCTTGTGTGTTAATGAGCACAACTGTGGTACCCCATGCTAGGGGGTACGTACTGGGATAGGAAACTGGCTCCTAGTAAACCCTCTGGTTCCCGTGGCGCTACAGCATGGGTCTGCCTAAACATAAGCACAAGCTACACAAGACCAGTAAAAGATGCTAGCAATGTACTTTGATGCAGAAAACACAAAGTGCTGAGACAGCAGAAGTGATGCGGGGGATGCCTGCGTCCAGGTAGACACACATCAAATGGTGCACTTCAACAAATAAGGTGACATCCTCTACTTTACCCACGTTGACCATGCTCTCTTCTGTTGACACGCCTTGTGGTAAGGAGCTGCGTGGTGTGTGACTCTAGAGCATGTCAGTTGAGAAGATGGTGGCAAACTTGATCCCTAATGTTAGTGACTAGTAAGGATGGCTGATATCTGAGGTCACCCTGGGTCTGCCCTTCCTGTGGCAGTGTGGCTGTACCAACACACACGGAGACTGACGTATCCATAGCCTTCCCAGCAGAAACCAACACATGGAGGCCCCTTGTTATCAATGCGTTTCTGGTCCTTGATCTACCATTTAGAAGTTTTATTGTAACAGGCACTTTGGTAACAGCACAGCACAGTGCATGTACAATGAGGCATAGCGTGACATTGGGACTCAAGTCTGAGAAGTGAAACACAACAGTGTTTGTAAAAGGATGGTTCAAGGTCATGTTTGACACCTTCATCGAGTCCGGCTTTTAAGCAAACCATTTTGGCACCGGAAGTCCTAACCTGTAAGCCAGCTATACAGGCCCTAAACTGGTATTCCATTAGTGCCCTCCTCTTGGTCTCTCTGACTGCATTGAGCACCTAATGTAAAACACATTATTTATATTGTGTATATTTTACAGTAGTACCGACCACTTGACTGACAAAAATTATTTATTTATTTTTAATTTCATGAGGTTGATTTATATTACTCATGTAAAATATCGATTGAGGCAACACTGCTCTTTCTTGCCACATATGAAAAGGTTTTCTAACTCCCCTTGTGATATATAAAACCGAATAAATATAAATCAAAAAGCGAAGCAATTTTCAGTATGTATAGTGTTGCTGGCTTAACAGTTAGGATGGCTGTAGTTGTCAAACATCTTCGTGCCGTTTAGCAGCTGCTTAGAGAGCATTAGCAACATTGCACATTGTGCACGGTTAGTATCTTTGGCCGTGATCCAGTTTCACAGTTTTCTCATTCTTTCCGCAGGAGTCGCCACGGTCTGCATCGAGGACAGTGAAGGAGGCAGCTGGGTGAGAAAAAACTACAAATGCTCCGACTGCGTCCCCGAGCACCTGAGGGACCAGTTTAACAACCACTACTTCTGAGCTGCCAGAGCACTATGTCTTAGAGGAGTCCATTGAAGTAGGACCCTTCAAACCCGGCATGACTAGCGACTCAGATGCTTTAGTCTGCACCGCTGTCCTGTACATACAATCCTGTTCTTATGTGTATGTCTTCAACTGGACCTGATGATTCTCTGGACCCCTAGATCTCCCATATCTCTAGCAAGGGAACTCGCACATAGAAGTCCACTTCTGTCCCGCTTATACCAGTCCTTCCTGACATGTGGACCTCTATGGCACATGTTTTGACATTTCACAAAATTGGCACCATCCTATTCTCCTCAATGAGTGTAGACGTTGTACACCTCTGTTCTCCAACTCAACCTACTTGCGTCACACAGTGGTCTCTATACATTCCAGGGCCTCTTAAGCATACACAAAGTTGTAAACTTACTAATGTGCCCAAGTAAGGTCACTTCTCAGAAGAAAAAGGAGTAGGAGGGTGAGAAACGACAGAGATGAGAGCAAGAAGGGTTTAGAGGGTGGAGCAAGAAAAAGGGATGGGAAACAGCACTAGAAGACCGCTCTTGCTTTTTATATTTGCTTTCGATTAATAAAAGAATTAATGTTTTATAATGCTGTTGTGTTTGTATACCTAAAAACTATTGTAGAATCTAAGACATACATCAATTGACCCTGGAACTAAGTAGTGGGTCAAAGCCCATTTCGTTTGAGGTATAAAAAGTATGTGACCCATTTTTTAAAGTAGGGGCTGCAGACAGCATTAGATGTCTACAGGAAACCCCGGTGTTTCCATTACATAAAATATACTTAGATTGGGCTTTTGGTCAGCCCCTTGCTCCTTAATGGATGGCTTTGTTGTCTCAGCTGTTTGTTTCTGATTCAATGGGTACCTCTCTTCTTGTGTTTGTCCTTCCTGCAACATTTAGGCATGCTTCAGAGATTTTTTTAGTGCTTTTGGGCATTTCATGGAAGTGCATGTGTTCAGGCATGAATGTTCCCTACATGGTGTATAGTCGTGTCCGCTGCCCTGCATTTCCAACTGCACATATCTGGTATCACAGTTTTTAAATTTTGGACACAGCCTCATGTTAATCTAGCATGTGCATAAAGGGCTAGGCCTGCCCTTTAACAAGAGTCCAAGCCTGTACCCATTATGGACTTGAAGGGGCACACCAAGAATCCTGTTCACAGTGGCAGAGAACTACTGTTCCTGTCATGGGTTCATGCTTGTTGAGCAGTGGTGACAGTGTGCCCTGTGTGTATTTCTAGTGTGACCAGACATTTTACTTGTGTTACAAGAGTCGAGGCCTACTGCCCCACTTGAATAAATCTAAGCTGTTACAGATAGGCACTAATATCCCAAATACATGGGTTTAAGGAAATGCCTTTTTTTGTATGGTCACCCCATGTGAAATAGAACTCACAGTCTGCCACTGCAGACTGGAAGTTCAGTTTTAAACTGTTAACCCGCCTTTTTACGTTAAAAGGAATGGCAAAGCCCAAACCCCTGGTTTTTAATATATAAGGCACCCCTAAAGAAGGCATGTCGAGCAATAAGACAGGGTGCTGTATGTTAGAACATGTAAAGTATAGGTTTCACTTTCTAACAGTAAAAACCTGTAACTGTTATTTTTAATGTGAAAAAGGCTAGTAGTCCCATTGGTAAGTGCAGAGTTACAAGCTGACTGGGGCTACTAAAGTCGATACTGTAAGGTATCAAGAAACTCATTTTATTAAGCTCAACTTGATGCCCAAGTTGCAATTAATGCAACTTGTTGCAGCGTGCAAGTTGCCAGTTAGTTTCCTAAAGTCTTTTGGACCCTTCCACGATTGAACATGGGGTATGTCCCTCGCATAGCTTTCTGCCCTCCTGGGAAGACGTGAAAAGAACTTCCAGGAAAAGACACAATAGAAGCCTGTGTGGAGAAGAGGTGTTACCTCTTCCTACCAGGAAGTCACATGGGTGATGTCCCAAAAGGTGAGCTTCAAAGAAGAAGCTGCCATTGAAGGGCAAATGGTGAACCCTTGGAAGAGGGACTGCTCTATTGCTTAGGCAGACAGGCTGCCACTCAGGGTGGAAAGGGGTAACCAGTTGCCGAACTTGTTCTTCAGGGGTGTGTAGCCCCCAGGGTAGCCACGTCTCTGGGTTGGCCTAGGGAGCTCTACATACAGAGACAGGGTTCTGCCATCTTGGAGTGGGCAGAATAAAGACTTCTGGGATAGCTAGATGCCACACTTTGCAGGAAGTAGTCATCAGGAGGGAGGGAACCCGGTAGCTCTTTAGCTAGTGACCGCATCCACCCCAGAGGGCATTTTATGGTCATAAAAAGGGCACCCCTGGTAACCCAGATCTCAGAGTGGAGAAGAAGGTTGTAGATGGACTGCCCTGCTGCACCAGGAGCCCAGTGAAGAGAGGCTACACTGACATGGACTGCTCTTGCTGAACCTGGGGGCTAGTGAAAGAATAGAGATTGTGGCTGCTGTGTCCTGCTCGTGGAGAATGTGTCTATTGAGCCCAGATGAAGCAAGAGACTCCAAGGGCCAGTTGGCTGGTCTCCTATTCATAGCACAGGGCCACAACAGCTGAAGAAGCTTGCTGGGGTGAATAGGTAGCCTAGATTCCTGAATCGCCGATCCTCGCCGCTATGCAGCCCAAGGGACCAGACTCAATGCTCAAATTTGTCCCAGAGTCTGAGTAATCCAGGAGAGTCAACTGAGTGAAGCTAGGTCACTCAGAAAGCAAGTTCCTGCCATAAGAAGAAAGCAGCTGAGACTGCTGTACCAGGCGACTGGTAGCACAGTGGTGAATGGACTTCTGCCACGCTCAAGAGGACTTCTAGGGACATCAACCCCTATGACCAGTATCGCGCCTCAATAATCCCGTAGGCCGAGGATTAGCTCGAGGAAGACCTTCGTTCACCACACAGCATCTTGAGCATCTTTAGCATACTATATCCATTTCATCAGAACAATTCCATAGAAATCAATGCCAAGGAGTCACTGACATTGGAACCGAACTGAAGACTGCTTTTCCTGGAGAAGTAACTGTTTCTGTGGACCTGGTGGGTGCTCCTGACTGGCTACCTGCCAGAGTTAATCACTGAAAGTAACTCTAAAGTAACAACATTATTACTTACCAAAGTTTTTCCTGAAAAAGTTTGTGTCCGATTTGTTGAAATCACCAATGCTTGTTCATAGGTATGTAAAGTGTTGGTTTACTATACTTTGTCAATTCAGTTTTTCTGGAACCCTCTGGTGGATCTTTTGTGTATTTCTTCTTCATTTATTTTGGTGCTTTTTAAATGCTTTACAATTGTTCCTTTATGTAAGCTTAACTGCTCAGAGCCCCAGCTACCCAGGGTTGAGCTAAGGTTTTCCAAATTAACCTTGACCGGTTCTTAAGGGGTTTGTAGTGTCTTACATGGTCATACAACCACACCATATAATACACCCCATTTCCTCACAATGAGTGTATGCATGTATGGTGGGGCTTCTGTGAGTTACACACGTTAGTATCTGAGTGAAGGAGAGTCAACAAGTTTGTGGATGCTATTTTGGAAACCATTGTTTTAGTTCATGTTCATAAGATGAAGTTGAGATTCTGTTCCAAGACAGTGGAATTGTGTTGCTGGCATTCCTTGAGACCGAAGGGGGAAACCTAGACTCTACAGTGGAGGATGAGGTGACTGGCTTTTTAGAAATACGATTAGGTACTTTTGTTTCAGAGGACTGCTGATTAGTCTTCCTGCAACTGAAGTGTGGTGGATAGTATGAATGAAGGGTGGAAAGGTAGTTTCTGGTTTCAGATTGTGAAAGGTCCTTTACAAGGGGGTCAGTCTTGTCTCTCTTCCTAATCAATCAATCAATCAGGATTTGTAAAATGCAGCTAATCACCAGCAAGGGTATTCAAGTGCTGAGAGCTATGCTGCGTCCGGGGGCTCAGTTGAACATCCAGGGCTTGAGTCCCTTCCTGAGTTCCTGAAAAGAGTTCGAGATCCTGAGGTGCAGGGGGAGTTCATTCCAAGACTTTGCTGCAAGGTCAGAGGAGGAGCGTCCTCCGCTGTTGCTTTGGCAGATGGTGGGGGGGAGGGCGTGAGCAAGGGGGGGCAGAGCGCAAGAGCATGCAAACAGTGAGAAAACAGGCGGTGTTGACTGCATTGATCTGACTCTTCATGGTGAGCTTGTTGTCCAAGGCGATGCCAAGGTTGCAGCCGTGGTCTGTCAGCGCATGGGAGGGCCCTAGTTTGGGAGGCCACCAGTGTAGGAAGCTGGTTCTTTACATATTTCGGACCAAAATGAGGTAGACTGTGCGAAGAGTTCACACAATCCCCAGAGGTATCACAGAGGCACAAATGACATCCCAAATGCCCTCTTTCGGGGAGGTGTGATCGAGCAGTTTGGCATATCAGAGGGTAGTGGTAAGCATGTAAGGCACCCACTCATACAGTAAGTGAGACACACACTCAATAAAAAAATCCAACACCAATTTATAAAAATAATGTACTTTTGTATAAACCTTGATACCAAGGTCACTGGAATCAGGTGAGTACTTTTCGTGTTATGAATTTATAGCGTTTGCAAAAGTTGACAGTGTGTTTGTCAGATGCTGTAATGTTATTATATGGAGGAAGAACAAGCACTGCATACTAGTGTAGTACATTGACTTATGTGGAAAATCTCCTGGACTTAGGGTAAGTATGGGGCATGGTCCAAGGCCATACCAACTGGTCACCTCGGGCGGTATTGGAGTGGCCGGTTGCAATGGTGCAGTTCAGAGTTGGGTGCCCCGTGTAAGTCTATGGGGATTGGTCCAGTCACAAAGTTGCTGCAGGAGGGGGAACTGAGAGTCCAGTCTGGGTGAACCAACGAAGGGATTCATGTTTGCAATGTTTGGGGGCATAGAGACACCAGTGCTCCTATTTTCCTTGGTCCAGGGAGTCCGGGTGCAGAGGTGGTTTGGACCATCGAGTTTACTGTCACTGGGGGGCGGTTGAGTTGGAGGGGGCCCACAGAAATAGATTGCAGGCGTGGACTGGAGGTCCACTCCGGCCAAACCAACAAGTGGGCTTGGGTCTCACGAGCCAGGGGGGACATAGGGAAACCCGTGGTCCTCTTCTCCTCGGTCCGGGGCGTCCAGGTGCAGAGGTGCAATGGACCATCGGGTCTCCGTTACCAGAGGCAGTCGCTGTGAAGGGGGGGTCTGCAGTATCAGGAAGTATTGGGAAGTCCACAGAGGGCAAACTCAGGGTGGGCTTCGTCTCTGGAGGGCAATGTCATTGTTGGCCCACTTCAGCTCGGGCTAGGCGGCTTGGATACAGTGGTGCTGTCTGGCGTCTAGTGTTTGGTGGTCCCGGTCCCCACAGTTCTTTCTTTGGGTACCTGCAGATGCAGGGAGCAGCTCCTCTTCAGTTCTCAGGTTCAGCAGGCTTCTTGTCCACTCCTCCTTTTGTGTTCAGCGAAGATCTGAGGATCTGGTATTTGGGGTCCCTTAAATACTCCATTTAGGGGGTGTTAAGGGGAGTGAAGGGGGTAGTAGCACATGGGCTTACCCTTGAGGTCACTATACTCTCCAGATGACCACTTTTTTTAGGGAGTGGGCATCACCCTGTCTCAGAATTCATATTTCCACCACACACAAATGATACCGGAATTCCTGAGGCTGTGTTCAGTTGAGGCTGGTCACCTTAGGTTTGTGTCCACCCTGGAAATGCAACACGCCTCCTGCATAAATAATTTTCCCACCTGCCAAGGTGCCAGATGGGCCCTGGGGCAGGGGGTCGGCAACTCCCTCTGAGGAAGGCCAGTTCTGCATACCAAAGGTGGTGGGCTTTTTTGAACCCTCCTGCCTTGGAATGTAGATCATCCTGCGGGGGTGGGATGTGTAACACCTATGCCTGAGCAGACTTTGTTTCTGACCTCCAGAGAGCACTTGCTCTCTCACCCTTGGAGGTGAGATTCTCCTCTGTTGGTAGCAGACTGGTTAGAACTAGTCAGTGTGCTCACCAGCAATTAGCAGGTCTTCAGGGGGCACCCTTAAGGTGCCCTCTGGATGCAAGTACTAATAAATCCATCAGTGAGGGTTTATTAATATGAGATATTTTATATCAAACATCCCTAGTTTCAGTGAATTCATCATGTAGCTATGGAACTTGCCGTGACCATTGTCCAGCATATGTACTTAAAATGGCTTCACTGCACACTTACTATGTCTAAGAAATGACAAAGACATAGTAGGGGCATATCTGCTCCCGCAGAGATGCCCTCAAATGTAATAAAATGCACTCTGCCTCAGGGCTGTAAGGCCTGCTGTAGGAGTGACTTACACATATTACATGCAGTGTTTAAGGGACATGTTGTGTTTTCACTTTTGAGAGCACCTTGTCACGGAGCCTGCAATAGCAGTCTGCCTGAGGTTGAAGCTGGGTCCCTTACAGTGGCACAAGTTGTGCTGCAACTCTTAGGGACCCTCTTTAATACCTATGACTTAGGTATCAGGGGTACCATTTACTAGGGACTTAGAGGTGCTAAAGGGGCCTGGTCACTTGGGGATCAGGTGTCTTGTTTTGGAGAAGGAACAGTGGTACTGGGGGACCTGGTTAGCAGGAACCCAGTATACATCAGTCAAAGTTGCATCAAAAACCAGGCAAAAAGTGAGGGGGTACTGCAACCAGAACCCAGCTTCCTACAACCAGGAGTCGTTCCACGGGGAGTTGTTCTTCCCGAAGATCAGTACTTCTGTTTTGTGGCTGTTGAGTTATGGACAGTTGTGCTTCATCAATTTGGCGACGCTCGTCATGCACCTGTGAAGTTGGGCTTTGAGGTGGAGGGGTCGTCTGATAGCAAGAGGATGAGCTGGGTGTCGTCTGCGTAAAATATGTCACTTAGTTCATGGGTTCTGAGGATGTAGACCAAGGGGTCATGTAGGTGTTGAACAGTGAGGCTTGTGGAACACCGCAGGTGATGTTCTTGGGTTCCAAGGAGTAAGGTGGCAGGCGGATTGTTTGGGTTCTTCTGATGAGGAAGCAGGCAATCCATTTTGTGGTGTCTCCTTGGATTCCAATGTGGTAAAGCCCCTTCATGTGGGGGTAGATTGTGTCAGATGCTGCTGAGAGGTCAAGGAGAATCAGGGCTACTGTTTCCCCCTGGTCCAGGAGGGTTCTGATGTAGTCGGTGGCAGCAAGCAGAGTGGTTTCGGTGCTTTAGTTGATACGGAATCCAGATTGGGAAGAGTCCAGCAGATTGTTGTTCTCCAGGTGCTACAGTTGTTGGTGGTTCATGGATTTTTCGATGACTTTGGCAGGGAAGGGGAGCAGAGAGAAATGGGGCGGTAGTTCTGAAGTTCGCTGAAGACAGAAGAGGGTTTCTTGAGAAGTGGTTTGACTTTTGTGCATTTCCAGTCTTCAGGGAACATTGGCGAGGTGATAAATGCTTTGAGGATGGTGGTGAGTTCCTTGCTAATCATCTTGCTCCCGAGCTTCAATTTGTAATGGGGGCAGGGATCTGTGGAGGTTCCAGAGTGTACAGTTTTCATGATTGCTGTTGTATCTTGTGTGGTGAGCTGGTCCAAGTTGGTGTACAGTTGGTCAGGGTTTGCCCCTGTGGATGAGAAGTGGCTGAGGGTATTGGCAGCAGTGGGTTGGGGTTTGAAGTTTTTGTAGATGGTGGAGATCTTTTCGCGGAGGAAATCCACCAGGGGGTCACAGAGTTCCTGAGAGGGGCAGATGATGTTATCTGTGACTGAGGGCTGGAGAACTCTCCGACGATGTTGAGTGTGGTTAGAACTGGCTTCGATGCGGTCAGTTCGGGTATCAGTTGAGGGATGTCTTGAAGGTGGCTCGGTCTGCGGGCTCCTTGCTGGTTCACCATATTCTTTCTAGTGACTTGGAGTTGCGTTTTGCGGCTCTCAGCTCCAAGCTGTACTAGCTGGCTTGCTTGGTGGATTGCTTAGGTCTGGTGTGCTTGACAGGGGTGACTGTCAATGGATTCTGTGACACAGGCAGAGAAATTCTTTTCAGCCTGTTTTAGGTTGATTGAAGCAGCAGAGTGGAATGTGTTGAGGCCATTGGTCCACTGGCTCTCTGAAACTTTGCTCCAGGTGTGGTGTGAGGGGCTGGGAGGCTTGGCTGCAGTGCTTAGTGATCCTGTGACGAGGTGTCGAGAGAGTGAGGTGAGCTCAGTAACATGGCTATACTTGACTCTTTCACTGGCTGTGAAAATGGAGTTGAGTGTGTGTCCTGCGTGGTATGTGGGGGTTGGTGACTAGGTGGGTGAGGCTGATGTTCATGCTTTTGAGGAGGTTGTCAGCGTTTGTGTAGTTGCGGTCAGCTAGGTGAAAGTTGAGACTTACAAGGAAGACATAGACCCTCATTATAACACTAGTGGTAAAAACCACCGGGGCGACGGCCGCCAAAAGACCGTCGCTGCGGCTACCAGCCATCAGCCATATTATGACCACAGCCGGATTTCCGCCAGAAGGATGGCGGAAATCCAGCTGTGGCCTTGATGGCGGTAAGGTGGCGCTGCTGCCAGCAGCAGCACCATTCCAGTAGACCGCTGCCTGCCGTATTATGAGAATTAATACAGCCTGACGGTGTTCTGCTGGCAGACGCTGCTGCTGGCAGCAGCACCCCATCGCGTCTCCTGCCAGAGGACCCCCTGGACACAGTTAAGTGGGTGCTCTGACAGGGGAGGGTGGCTGGGGGTGTTGTGTATGTGTATGCCTGTGCGTGCGTGTATGCAGGTGTGTCTTGCGTGTTGTGTATGTGTGCATGTTTGGGGGTGTGAGTGTGTGTATGTTGAGTTGTGTGAACGCCTGTCTGCGTGTATGTATGTAAATGTGTGTGGATGTGTGTGTGAATGGATGTATGCATGCGTGGATAAATGTGGGATGTAGGAATTTGGCTCCGTATATACCATCTCAAAGTGAGAGATAGTGTGCACAGAGTCCAAGGGTTCTCCTTAGAGGTTGATAGTGGCAAAATTAGATAATACTAATGCTCTATTTTGTGGTAGTGTGGTCAACCAGTAGGCTTATCAGAGGGCAGTGGTAAGCATTTGTTGTACACACACAGGCAATAAATGAGAACACACACTCAAAGACTTAACTCCAGGCCAAAAGGTTTTTATATAGAAAAATATTATTTTCTTAATTTATTTTAGAACCACAAGATTCAGAATTCAAGTAAGTACATAAATTGTAAGGTACTTGGCATAGGTAAAAATGCAAGGTACTCCACACAGGTAAGTAAGGAACTTTGAATTAAAACAGTAATGTACACAGTTTTGGCAAAAATGGCAAATAGCTATTTTAAAAGTGGACACTGCAAAAATCAGCAGTTCCTAGGGGAGGTAAGTATTGGTTAGTTTTCAGGGAAGTAAAGCACTTACAAGTTCAGTCTCCGGGCCATAGTCAGCCCACCATTGGGGGTTCAAGTTAACCCCAAACACCCAGCACCAGCAACACTGGGCTGGTCAGGTACAGAGGTCAAAGTAGGGCCCAAATAGAATAGGCGCCTATGGAGAATAGGGGTGCTCCGGTTCCAGCCTGCTAGAAGGTAAGTACGTTCGTCCTCTGGGAGCAGACCAGGGGGGGGTTCTGTAGAGCACTGGGGGGGGTGGGGAGGGTCACAAACAGGCACACAAAATACACCCTCAGAGGCACAGGGGTGGCCGGGTGAAGTGTGTGAAGTTCCTGTCGGGATTCAGATAGGAATCAGTGAAGAGACCCAGGGGTCAATCTGGCGATGCAGGCAGGGCACAGAGGGGCTTCTCGGGCGAGCCACCAACTGGGCACAGATGAGGGCCGCTTGCTGGTCACTCCTGCACCGGTAGCTGGTTTCTCTCGGACCTGGGGGCTGCGGGTGCAGTGCTTCTTCCAGGCGTCCTTTGTTATCAGGCAGTTGCGGTCAGCGGCAGCCTCTGAATCCTCACTGCAGGTGTCGCTGTGGGGCTGAAGGGAGGTCGACTCAGGGTGTCCACTTCGTTGGAGTCACCTGGGGTCCTCTCTGCAGTGTTGGTTCTTCTGGACATGAGCCGGGGGCGTCGGGTGCAGAGTGTTGAGGACTCGCGCTGCCGGAGTGAGGCTGGAGTCCCTTTAAAGATGGTTTCTTTGTTGTTGTTTCTTGGTTTCTTGGACAGAGCCGCTGTCCACAGGAGTTTCTTGGTCCTTTTGGTGCAGGGCAGTCCTTTGAGTCCTCAGAGGTTGCTGGTCCCGCGGGATGCGTCGCTGTGCAGGTTCTTTGAGTCTGGAGACAGGCCAGTAGGGCTGGGGCCAAGTCAGTTGTCGTCTCTGCAGGGCTTTCAGGTCAGCAGTCCTTCTTCTTGTTTCAGGTTGCAGGAATCTGATTTCCTGGGTTCAGGGTTGCCCCCAAATACTCAATTTAGGGGTGTGTTTAGGTCTGGGGGACAGTAGCCAATGGCTACTGTCCTTGAAGGTGGCTACACCTTCTTTGGGCTTCCTCCCTGTGGGGAGGGAGGCACATCCCTAATCCGATTGGGGAGAATCCTCCAAAACAAGATGGAGGATTTTCCAAGGAGGGGGTCATTTCAGCTCTAGTCATCTTAGGGGTGGACCTGGCTGAGTGACTCCTCCTTGTTTTTCTCATTATCTCCCCAGACTTGCTGCCAAAAGTGGAAGCTGGGTCTGGGGGGCTGGCATCTCCACTAGCTGGAGTGCCCTGCGGCATTGTAACACAAAGGCAGAGCCTTTGAGGCTCACTGCTAGGTGTTACAGTTCCTGCACGGGGAGGTGTGAAGCACCTCCACCCAGTGCAGGCTTTGTTTCTGGCCCCAAAGAGCACAAAGGCCCTCACCCCAGGGGGTCATAAACTCGTCTCAGTGGCAGGCTGGCACAGACCAGTCAGTCCTGCACTGAAGGATTTGGTAAAATACAGGGGGCATCTCTAAGATGCCCTCTGTGTGCATTTTTTAATAAATCCCACACTGGCATCAGTGTGGGTTCATTGTGCTGATAAGTTTGATACCAAACCTCTCAGTATTCAGTGAAGCCATTATGGAACTGTGGAGTTCATTTTGACAAACTCCCAGACCATATACTTAATATGGCCACACTGTACTTACAATGTCTAAGAATAGACTTAGACACTGTAGGGGTATATTGCTCATGCAGCTATGCCCTTACCTGTGGTATAGTGCACCCTGCCTTAGGGCCTGCTAGAGGGGTGACTTACCTATGCCACAGGCAGTATTTTGTGTGCATGACATCCTGAGGGGGATGCCATGTCAACTTTGCCTTTTTCTCCCCACCATCACACACAATTTGCAATGGCAGTGTGGTGTGCATGTGTTAGATGAGGGGTCCCTTAGGGACCTTCCCCGGACACAGGGCCCTTGGTACCACTGGTAACTTTTACAAAGGACTTATCTGTGTGCCAGGGGTGTGCCAATTGTGGACACAATGGTACATTTCTAGTGAAAGAACACTGGTGCTGGGGCCTGGTTAGCAGGGTCTCAGCACACTTCTTAGTCAAGTCAGCATCAATATCAGGCAAAAAGTAGGGGGTAACTGCAACAGGGAGCCATTTTCCTACAGTGTGCGTGTGTGAAGAGAGGGGCGTGTATGAAGGGGGTGTCTAGGGAGGAAGCGGAGGGGGTCATGGGAGACCTGTGGAGGGAGAGAGGGGTGGGGAAGACCCCTATCGGTGACAGGGAAAGGATTCCCTGTCACTGATAGTGCCTACCGCCATGGTTTTCGTGGCGGTAAGGAAGACATGAAAACCATGGCGGTAGGTGGGATCAGAATCCCGCAGGTGGGCAAGTGACGGCCGCCGGGCTGGAGAATGACATCTCCAGCCCGGCGGCCTTTACCGCCATGGCGGTCGGTGTCATTCATTGGCAGTTTGGCTTCAGCCAAGCCGCCAATGTCATAATATGGAGGAACGTACTGTTGGCAGTACTTTCCTCCATATTACCGCCGACCGCCGGGGTCATAATTACCCCCATAATGTTTGCAGTCCGTGATGAGTAGTGAGCGGAGTAATGTAATCTGCTGTAGTGGATGTTTTCTTTGTGAATGAGTGCGATTCCACCTCCGTGTTTGTTGATGCGGTCCCAGTGTGCTATCTTGTATGCGCCGGGTGATGCCGAGATGATGCCAGTTGCAGAAGATGGTTTAAGCCAGGTCTTAGTGAGGAAAACGATGTCTGGAGTGAGGGAGGTGGTGGTGTCCCAGATCTTGGTGGCATGCTTATAGGGTGATCGGACATTGAGTAGGAGGTAGTGGAGTTGGTCAGGGGCTGTAGTGTTCGGCATGGTGGTTGAAATACATGATTGTGCTGTGGTGTTACAGGAGAAGAGACAGTGCCGGTAGGAGAATGGTCCAACCGTTGCTCAAGGAGAAGAGGGGTGGAATTTGTTGTGGCATGGGGGTCCAGGGCTCGGTGGTGGTGTATCTTTGGGTAGTAGGAGTGCCAGGGTTCCTGGGTTGGGGAGCGATCCAGGCTCAGACGGCCTTGCCTTTTGCACAGCTGTGCTACAGCCTCCATTAAGTAGATTGTGAGAGGAGGGAGAGGTGCTGAGCAGAAGGTAGGGCAGATGGGAAACAAGAGGGAAAATGACAGGGAGGATCTGCAAAGTGGAAAACATGCAGTGAGGGGAGAAGGACAAAAGGATAGAAACAACCAAACAGTAACACGGGCAAAAATGAACAAATCAGGCAAACAAGTAGAAGTAGACACAATGCAAACAAGGGGGAAAAATGAAACAAATCAGGCCAACAAGCAAAGTAGAAAAGCTGCAAACAAGGAATCAGTAGGCAGATCAAGCTGACAACAAGCACACCCAAACACAGTCAAGGCAGAGTTAGCCGCAGAGGGTGCTGGCATGGGGACATGCTCAGTGGGGTTGTGCTGCGGCCTCTATTAAGTAGGTTGTGGGAGGGGTGCTGGGCAGAGGACGGGGCAGACGGGAAGCAGGAAGTAAAACAGTGGGAAGGAGTGCTGAAGCATGAAAAACGGCACAGAAATAGCCAGAGTAACAAGGGCAAAAATGAGCAAATCAGGCCAACAAGCAGAAGTAGACATGTGGCAAACAAGGGCAACAACTGAAATATATGAGTCCAACAAGCAAAGTAGACAAGCAGCAAACAAAGCAAAAATAGATCAGGCTGGCAACAGGCACAACCAAAAGCAGACAAGGCAGAGTTTGCCAGCAGCAGAGGGATCTGATAGTCGGTGCAGGATTCTGATAGTCAGGTGCAGAATTCTAACCCCCTCATTGTGCCTTGGTTGTGGGTTTTCTAGCCTGGAGATGGCCCTGCTGTGAACAGTATCGCACCAGGCAAAGAGTAAGGGCATGATTTAGAGTTTGGTGGAGGAGATTACTCCATCACAAATGTGCCGGATATCCTCTTCGTCATATTACGATCCCATTATAGCTTATGGAGCTCTTAATATGGTGGACGGGATATCCGTCATGTTTGTGACGGACTATTCCGTCCATCAAACTCTAAATCAGGGCCTAGGTCTAGAAGACAGCGTGAGAAGGAAACATAAAAAATAAAAAAAACTCAGACCTCTTCTGAAAGTGCAGACCTTGAATAAAAACGTAAAAACGTGGCAGCTACTGACCCACTTGTTGTTCGAGTTCCAAGTTCTCTTTGACCAAGGATGTGTTGCACCATAAGGTAACCAGAGGATGGCTGTGCAGCCAGATCTAGTGTCTGCCTAACAGTAATTTTCCCTGAAATGAGGAGATAGCACCTGGAGTCCGATCTAGAGGAAGTGATGATTTGCTGCCTTGGAAAGCCCGGGGAGTCCATCTTGGAAAAATAGGGAAAGAGCCATTCCTGCAGGAGGAGCTACCTACCGGTGTGGACAAAAACAGTTGTTCCTCATATTGTGGGTCCTCCCAACAGAGACTCATGAAGAACATGACTGCGTGCTCCTGGCTCAGACCCAGTCACTATCTCTGAATCTGAAGATTTGCGGCAATGCTGAAGTTTGCCTGAGCAGCTCTCCCCATCATTGCTGTTGTCGCAGATATGGCTATTGCCTCAGTGTCCTTGAGCAGTTTGCTCCACTGAAGACAAAACCTATGAAGCTGTGGCACTTGCTCCAAGTGAGCCCAAATGGAGTAATATTATGGCTAGCTCTGGCAAGTGCCAATCGTGCCACGCGCACTGTGCCTTTGTGAGTAATGGTGCTATCTTGAGACATTTGTCATCCTGTGATGAACTAATTGGCTGCTCATGGTGCTGTCCCAGAAGAACACCGAGTCTGGCTCACCTGCTGCTGCCCCACAACTCCCTGAAGCTACCTGGCAGCTGAGCCCAAATATGCACCTGGAGGAAGACTGCATCTAAACAGCTGAACCAAGGCTCATGCAGTCCAGAGGGGGGAGGCCCAACTGTGACTCGCAGGACATTGACATTGTCTACCCAGATCAGGGCTGCTGGCTGAAGACAGCTACCTGGCACAGCTGATTGCGGGACACTGATGCACAGCCTGCGTCTGCTCTCCGGGAGTTGAGCAGCCGCCTGGCCTGACCGGGGCCAGTGCACCTTCCCCACTGGGTGAGGTACACACACAAATGTGGGAGGCCAAAGCAAGGCCTTACTGTTGAACCAAACCACAGAGACTGAGTGCTTGCTTTTATCACATAAGTATGTTAAACAAAAGAGAGGAGCGCTGCTGCATGTGTGCTGAGAACCACACCAGACTGACCTTATAGTAAGGGAGGTGGAAAAGGGGCAGAGAGGAGAGTGTTCTCTCCTTAGAGAAATAGCCTCACACTCATCCCTTGGGTATTGTATACTTTTAATGATAATGTGTACGTACTATTGATTTTTATGGTACATTAAAGTTCTAGTAATTTTCTTTAATTAAAAAAATGCTGGGCTGGGCCATCATGCAATTTCACTGTTGGTTAGCTGTTGAGTGCTGATCCTGTTGTACCCCTGCACTAACCTCCCATCATGTCCACCAATAGTCAAGTAATGAAGAACAAGTTACTTACCTCCAGTAAGACATTATCTGGTAGAGACATATTCTAGTTGCAGATTCCTTGCCTTAGAATTTCCCCCAGGCGTCAGTCTGGATCCGGAGATTTTCCTATGAGCAGTACCCTTGCGTGCAGTTAGGTGGCGTCGGTCGACTCCGCGTCCGTCAGTGTCGTGGTTGCCGGATATGACGTCATGGGTCCTATATAGGCATCAGTTTCTTTTCACAACTTTCCACCCCGGAAGTGTGGAGCCATGAAGAAGAGTTTGGTGCACCAGAACTAGGGCCCTGAAAGGGAAGTCCCTGTCCCTAGAAATCAGTTCGGAGAGCTGGGAGGATGGGTGGCTCGGTAAGTAATCTGCAACTAGAATATATCTCTACCAGATAATTTGTTACTGAAAGTAAGTAACTTGTTCATCTGATAGACACTTCTAGTTGCAGATTCCTTACCTTAGAATAGATACCTAAGCAATATCATCCCCGGAAGCAGTTCTGCGAACGAAGATCATACTATGAAGTCCTGCAGGACCGAATGGGCAAAGTACCCGTCCTTTCAGATCCAACTGTCCTGACAGTAGTGTTTAGTAAACGTGTGCAAGGACGCCCACGTGGCTGATGTTCAGGACTGGACTCCGCATGCTAACACAGTGGTTGCAGCTGTTGCTCTGGTAGAGTACGCACACAAACCCTCTAGCCAGTGTGTAGCACATTTTATTGCAGAGAATGACCCATCGAGAGATGGTTCTCTTCTGCACTGCCTGACCTTTCTTCGCACCCACATAACCCACAAAGAGTTGATCATCCACCCGGAACTCTTTTGTATGATCAAAATAGAATCCCAGCGCTCTTTTTGGGTCCAGATGGAGGAGCCTCTCCTCTTCCTTAAAAGGCTGTGGGGGTGTGTAAGAAGTAAGCAAGGTGATTGATTTGGCCTGCATGAAAGGACGTTACCACTTTAGGCAGAAAAGAAGCACCAACTTGTCAGGGTGATTGGTGATGAAAGGTGGCTTTTAAGAAATCATCCAACAATGGGTGATTCAAACAAGGAGGATTGGTCAGGCAATCGGAGGAAAGCCGAGATGGCAGACAAATAACACTTTAGGGTGCCCAGATTCCTGCTTGGCCAAAGAAACAATAAACAAAAGAACCTCAGAAAGAGAGGCACAGAGGGTGTCAACAGACTTGTCTATACACCACGCCACAATGCGGCATATGCATATGCCGTTTTGGTGGAGGGACACCTGGCTGCCAAGATAATATTACAGACTTCGGGCAGAAGGTCAAAAGCTGTCAACTGCCACTGCTCAGTTGCCACACAAGAAGGCGGAGACTGGACAGGTTCAGTTAGAGAACCATCCCCCACTGCTGCAACAGAAGATCCTCCCGAAGGGGCAGTCTGATTGGAGGATCGATGGCCATGCTCGAGAGCTCGAACTACCACAATCTTCTTGCCCACTCCAAAGCCACTGAAATTACCTGGGCCTGGTCGTTCTTAATCTTCTTGAGAACTCTGGTTAGAAGTGGTGTTGGTGGAAAGGAATCCTGAGTTCCACTCAAGGCGAAAAGCGTTGCAGAGTGAGTGCCGCCTTGCAAACTTCAATGCACAAATAGCTGACGTTGTGCATTCCCTGCAGAGGTGAACAGATCTAACCAAGGCTTTCTCCACTGCTAAAAGAGACCTTGCACCACTTCTGGATGGAGACGCCATTCATTATCGACCTGGCATTGACGGCTGAGTTCAACCAATCTGACGTTCAGAGAACCTGCCAGATGTGGAACCAGGGATATGCCCTTATGTTTCAGCCATGTCCAGAGGAAGCGAGCCTCCTGACAAAGGGTCCACAACCCCAACCTCCCTGCTTGTTACAGTACTACATGGCGGTGGTGTTGCCCGTGAGCATCTGCACCACTTTCCCTTTGAGACGGAAAGAATGCCTTCAGTGCTAATTGCCCTGAGTTCCAAAACACTGACATGGAGCACAGACTCCGCTGGAGACCAGAAACCTCGGAACTGCACCTCCCTCATGTGGCCGCTGTAATAGGGTGCTTCTTTTGGCATGGATACCCACACACAGTTTTTCCTGATGTCTGATGCTAACTTGACTGAGTGTGTGCTGGGATCCTACTAACCAGGCCCCAGCACCTGTTATTTCCCTAAGCTGCACCATTACTTCCACAATTGGCACACCTCTGCCACACAGCTAAGTCCATTGTAAAAGGTACCAGTGTTACCAAGGGCCCTGTGGTCAGAGATGGTCCCCAAGGGCTGCAGCATGTATTATGTCACCCTAGGGAACCCCTCATTAAACACATGCACAATGCCATTGTAGGTTGTGTGTGTTGATAGGGAGAAAAAGGTAAAGTCGACATGGCACCCCTTCTGGATGCCATGCCAACAAACGACTGCCTGCGGCATAGGTAAGTCACTCCTCTAACAGGCCATACAGCCCTAAGGCAGGGTGCACTATACCACAGGTGAGGGCATAGCTGCATGAGCAATATGCCCCTACAGTGTCTAAGTCCATTCTCAAACCCTGTAAGGGCAGTGTAGCCATATTGAGTGCATGGGCTGGGTGTTTTTCATTATGAACTCCACAGCTCTATGATGACTTCACTAAATGCTTGGAAGCTTGATATCAAACGTCTCAGGTCAATAAACCCACACTGATGCCATTGTTGAATTTCTTGTAAAATGCACATAGAAGGCATCTTAGAGATGCTCCTTGAAATTCACCCAGTTCTCTTCTGTGTGGCTGACTGGTCTATGCCAGCCTGCCACTACCAGACAGATTTCTGACCCAATGGGGTGAGAGCCTTTGTGCTCTCAGGAGTTGGGGATAAAACCTGCTCTGGGTGGAGGTGTTTCACACCTCCCCCTGCAGGAACATCAACACTTGGCGGTGAGCCTCAAAGGCTCTTGCCTTTTCTTTTGCTGCCTCAGGGCACGCCAGCTTTGGAAGTGCCTGCACCTGGTGGGAAAATTAGTAAGCACCAGGAGAAGTGTCCACACCATCTGGGACTAGCCCAAGGGTGCCCAGAGCTGATGTGAACCCCTCCTGGCAGAATCCTCCATCTTGCTTTGGAGGCTAATAGCCAGTAGGGTTAGAAATGTGCCGCCCCCCCCATGGGAGTGGTCACAGGAAGGGTGTAGCCACCCTCAGGTTCAGTAGCTACTGGTTACTGACCTCTGTAGCTCTCCTAAACGTGGTATTAAGGGGCACCCCTGAACCCTGCTCTTCAGATTCCTGAAAGAAAAAAAAGGACTGTAGAGCCCAACAGTGAAGACTTCAGACGACAACTCACTTGGCCCCATCCCTACTGGCCTGTCTGCAGCTTCAAGACTCCTGCAACAAAAAGGCGACACATCTTGCAGGACCAGTGACCTCTACAAACTCCCAGAGGACTACCTGCCTACATAAGGACCAAGATTTCCCGGGGACAGTGGCCCTGTCCACAAGGAAACCTCCAAGATGGATTCCAAACCGTTCCCGGATCCGCGAGTCCTGCCCACTCTGCACCCAACACCTACAAACCAAGTCCAGATGGTCCCCAGGCAATTCCGACCTCTACCCTGGGTTGGCCCCTCCTAACCAACACCAGGACTCCTGCAGTCTAAATCCAGAAGACCACCCTGACCACTACCGGCCAAGATTCCCGATGTCCAAAGGCCCGTTCACCTGCAGCCCCCTGTCATTGGACAGTCCAACAACGTCCAGTGGGCTCTCTACTTACCTGTCCAGCCAACTCCCTGAACAAAGCCTGCAGCCTCTTTGTGACCCCGGGCTTCCTCCATTGAAAAGCATTTGGCGCCTGACGCTCTGTTTGTACCCTGCACGCGGCCGCCCCAGTGCCACTGAGGGTGTGAGTTTGGTGCTGGCCTGTAGCCAACAACCAGTGTTGCTCTAAAACCTCCAACTCTGCACCCTGAAGTCGCAGGTACCTGCAAGCTTTTTATTTTTAAGTGACTCCAGTCTCCATAGGATTCCATTGGGTGCCCTACACCAACTTTGACCTCTGCACACGGCTAGCCCCATTTTGCTGGTGGTGCACCCTTGGTGTCTTCCTAAACTCTGCCCTGTCAACACCCTAACCCCCTGAAGGCTTGGATTGTAAGTTGAGTACTTTACTGCAAACTGTGTTTAAATTTTTCCTCTCCAGGACTGAAAATTGCACTGTCTACTTTTGATATTGAAAAGTATTACCTGAAAACTGTTTTCACTGTGAATTACAAATGAAGTGCATTTGATACCTGAAAGTGATAAATTCCCAAAACCACTTACCTGCAACAAAGATCCTTTTGGTTCTAGAAATTAAGTATATGTTTTTGATGTGTAAACATTGGCCTGGAGTAAGTCATTGAGTGTGTGCTTCATTTCTTGACTGTGTGTATACAACAAATACTTAGCTCTGGCCTCTGATAAGCCTAATTACTCGACCACACTACCACAAAAGACCGCATTAGTATTATCTACTTTAACCTCTGTAAAGCCTCTGGGGATCCACTAGACTATGTGCACACTATACCTCACTTTGGTATAGTGTATAAAAAGCCAGCTTCCTATACTGGTGGATCAGCAGTGGGGTCTACTACTCAGCCAACATCTGATCACACTACTAAGTTTCAAAATTGCCTTTAGATTCAATTGATTTTTGAATTGATAATTTTTCCAAATGTTTAAAAGTCTGGCTAGGGCCTTGGTTAAGTCCCCTTTAGCATTTCTTTAAAAAGTTTAAATTTACTGTAGTAAGAGGTAAAGTAACTAGAAGCAGTCTTCATTTCTAAAAGAAATCCCTAACCTTAGTAACATAATGAGCAGCTCAGAGGACATGGTTTTGAAACTCAACATGACCCCTTACCCCCATCTCAAGATATAGACAAAAACTATAGTCTGGTTCCAACCTTACCAAGGTCCAGCTCCAGGAGCTCTTGACAGAGTATACAGAGGAACACCTTGCTGAGGAGAATGATCTCTCTTCAGATGGGGAAGAAGTTGGGGATCAAAGGGATGACCTCCCTCCTCCTAACCTACCTAGGAAGGGCGGGGCCTCTGTGCCCCTGGCCCTAAGGCTAGTACCCACAGCACCTAGACCTCACACAGTTGGGTCAGGTTCTACTGGGTCCACTGAGGACATCCTCAGAGAAAGGGACAGCCTTTTACCAAGGTTGGCCAAAAGAAGAGGTTTGGAGGATAGGCTCCTAGCTATAGAAAGGGAAAGAGCAGAATTGGGTTTAGCATCCTTTAATGGTGGCAAACAACTTAATAAATAGGGACATGGAGTAATCTTGTGACCCTACAATCTCCAAAGGGATTGTCTCCAAGTATGAGGATGGTAATGTGGCATCACCAAATAGTTTACAGCCTTACCTTCAGGGAGGCTTGTGGAATGACAAAAGTGAAAAAGTCTCACTGGGTAGCTCTCCTCTGGGAACTGTTTACTGGTGAGTTAAGGAATAGATTTCTCACACTCAGTGGAGCAGATGTTGAGTCCTATGACATTATGAAGGCTACCCTGATTGAGGACCTTGGACTCACTAATGAGGAGTATAGAATTAGGTTCAGGAGGCTCACAAAACCTTGAGCCAGTCCAGGGTTCACTTCATAGACTACTCAGTGAAAACACTAGATAGTATGATGGGCTCTATAATTTTTTAAATAAAAGAACACATCTTAAGTAACTGGTTTAAGAAAAGTTGCATCAATATCTGGTAGACATAGGTCCACTTTCTCCCCAAGAATTGGGAAAGAAGGCAGGCCATTGGGTCAAGACCAGGGTGACCAAGATTTCCACTGGGGGTGATCAAAAGAAAGGTGTAACTAATCCTCCCCAGAGGAAGGGTGGTGCGACACCTAAGGATAAAAGTAAAGATTCTAAAGGCCCCTAAAAACCTGCTGGGGAGGGTGGGCCTGAACCTCTTAAACTGCCACTCATACGTACAAGGGAAAAAAGGTTGATCCCAAAAAGGCCTAGTGTTTAAACTGTAGACAGAATGGACACCAAACTGGAGACTTGGCCTCCAAAAAGAATCCCCGTAGTACTGCACCAGCTAGCACTGGTATAGCCAGTCTCTAGGTGGGATCTACAGTGTGCCCAGAGCAAATCAGGGTCCCCACTGAAGCTATTCTAGTCTCTGAGGGTGGGGTAGAGGTTGCCACTCTTGCTGTCTGCCCCCCTACCATGAACAAATACAAACAGTATCCCTTGATTAATGGTACTAGAGTAGAAGCCCTGAGCAATGCAGGTGCCAGTGTCACCAAGTTGACAAAAAAACTGGTTTCCCCAGGCCATACTTTGCTGGACAAACATTTCCAGTTACCAATGCTGATAATGTAACTCAGGTCGATCACATGGCTATGGTGACCTTATGGGAGCGGTTACTGACCTGAAACAGGTAGTGGTCTCTTTTGCAATGTCAGTTGAATGTCTGCTAGGGAATGACCCGGAGTCCTCAGCATGGGCTGAGGTAGAACTTAAAACCCATGCAGCCATGCTGGGAATCCCTGAGATGATGTGTGTGAAACCCAGAGCACAGAGCCGAGCATAGGGTGAAAAATATGTGTTGTAGACGGGAATGAAGGCCCAGCAAGAGAAAGGGCAAGAAGACTGGGGGACTAGCTTCTAAACAGCAAAAAACTCAAAACTCCTCTTCCCAGGTTGAGGACATATCCACCCCAAAGGGAACTGAGCCCATGGAATTTGAACCTTACTAGTTTAAGCTCTTGGGCCCAGGGGGACCCTCTAGGGAACAGCTGTGCCAGGGACCTTTGAAGGCCTGAGGTAGCAAGCAGATGCACAGGAGGAGAAAGGAGATGTCAGTGGCTCCCACAGGGTCTATTGGGAGGAGGCACTCCTCTACACTGAAGCCAGAGACCCCAAACCTGGTGCCCCTATGCAAGTCTCAGTGTCTCAGCAGTCCAGGGAATTCATCCTCACACTAGCCCATGCCAACCCCTGAGCTGGGCATCTGGGCCAAACCAAAACTTGGGATAAGCTAGTCAGACATTTCTATTGGCCCAATATGTCTCAAAAGGTGAAGGAGTTTTGCAGCTTCTGTGTTATTTGCCAAGCCAGTAGTAAGGCAGGTGGCCCCCCAAAGCCCCCCTAATTCCACTACCAGTGGCTGGGGTTCCCTATGAAACAGGTATCCTGAATCAGTTACCCTTAGGTCTACTATAGCCCCTGCAGTAGCCAACGCCCTCAAAGGTATCTTTAGCAGAAAAGGGATTCCCAAGCAAGTGGTTTCTTACTGAGGTGCCAACTTCAACCTACCTAAAACACATGTGGAATGAGTGTGGGGTGACCTACCGGTTCACTACACCATACCATCCACAAACCAATAGACTTGTTGAAAGGTTCAACAGACATTAAAGGGTATAATCATGAGGGTCCCTGAAAAGTGCACAAGGAAGTAGAATGTTCTCTTGCCATGCCTGTTTTTCACCTACAGAGAGGTGCCTCAGAAGGGAGCAGGGTTTTCCCCCTTTGAACTTCTATTTGGCCATCGTGTTAGAAGACCACTTGCTCTTGTGAAAGAGGGTTGGGAGAGACTTCTCTCCGAATCTAAGCAAGATGTGGTGGACTATGTACTAGGCCTACGTTCCAGGGTGGCAGAGTACATAGAGAAAGCATCCATCAACTTTGAGGCCCGCCAGCAGCTCCAGAAGCTGTGGTATGACCAAAAGGCTGCACTGGTCGAGTTCAAACCAGCGCAGAAAGTGTGGGTTCTGGAACCTGTGGCTCCAAGGGCACTTCAGGACAGGTGGAGTGGTCCTGACCCTAGCCTTAAGAAGAAAAGTGAGGTCACCTACTTGGTAGACCTGGGCACTAGCAGGACACCCAAAAGGGTGATCCATGTGAACCGCCTAAAACTTTACTGTGAAAGGACTGATGTAACCATGCTGATGGTTACTGATGAAGTTCAGGAAACAGCCAGTGAACCTCTCCCTGACCTCCTCTCATGCAGTCCTAAAGATAGGCCAGTTGATGGAGTTGTCTACTCAGACACCCTCACTGCCTAACAACAGGCTGGCTGTGGACAAGTCCTGTAGCAGTATGCAGGGCTCCTCTCCCGAACCCTTATATGGATATATTGGTGTAGCCATGATGTGCACCCTGGAGACAGCTTGCCTGTCAAATCCAAGATCTATTGGCAGTCTGACCAAGTTAAGGGGAGCATCAAAGTTCAAGTCAGCAAGATGCTGGATATAGGGGTTATTGAACCCTCTTACAGCTCCTGTGCTAGCCCAGTCGTCTTAGTCCCCAAGCCTCATCCCAAGGGTGGAAAGAAAGAAATAAGGTTCTGTGTGGATGACAGACGTCTCAACACTGTCACCAAGACAGATACTCACCCCATACCCAGGGCTGATGAGCTGATAAGACAAATTAGGTGCAGCAAAGTTTATCATCACTTTGGACTTGACTGCAGGTTACTGCCAAATTCACATGGCTCCAGGAGCAAAAGAAAAGACAGCATTCTTCACACCTGATGGTCGTTATCAGTTTACTTTTACGCCCTTTGGTTTAAAGTATGCCGCTGCCACCTTCCAAAGGTTGGTGAATCAAGTCCTTGCTTGATTGGAGTCCTTTAGTGCACCATATCTTGATGATATTGCTGTCTTTAGCTCCACCTGGCAGGACCACCTGGTCCACATTGGTAAAGGTTTGCAGGCCCTGCAGTCTGCAGGCCTCACTATTACGGCATCCAAATGCCAGATAGAGCAGGGCAGTGTTGTATACTTGGGCCACCTTGTGGGTGGAGGCCAAGTGCCACCCTTACAGCCCAAGATCCAGACAATTCTGGGCTAGGAAGCTCCTACCACCCAGATTCAAGTCAGGGCATTCATTGACTTGATTAGATATTACAGGAGGTTTGTGACGGAGTATTGGTCCTTTGTGATCCCCTTACAGAACTCACCTTCAAGAACATGCCCAGAAAAGTAAACTGGACAGTCAGTTGTCAAAAGGCCTTTGACACCCTGAAGGAGGCACTGTACTCAGCACCAATTTTCAAAGCTCCAGACTACTCTAAGCAGTTCATTGTGCAGACAGATGCCTCTAAACATGAAGTAGGAGCAGTGCTGTTCCAAACCAGTCGTAATGGCCATGACCAGCCTGTTGCTTTTATTAGCAGAAGGTTGCTCCCTAGAGAAAAGCGTTGGAGTGCCATTGAGAGGGATGCCTTTGCTGAGTGCTTTGGTCCCTGAAGAAGTTGAGACCATACTTGTTTGGTACTCAATTCATTGTTCAAACTGACCACAGACCTCTCAGGTGGCATATGCAGATAAAAGGCGAGAACTTTAAACTTTTTAGGTGGTCCATCTCCCTATAGAGAATGGACTTTACAGTAGAACACAGACCCGAGATAGGTGCAGTATACCAATGCCCTCACAGTGTCTAAGTCCATTCTTAGACCCTGTAAGTGCAGTGTAGCCATATTGAGTACATGGGCTGGGAGTTTGTCATTACAAACTCCACAGCTCCATGATGGCTTCACTGATTGCTGGGAAGTTTGGTAACAAACTTCTCAGCTTAATAAACCCACACTGAAGTCAGTGTTGAATTTATTGTAACATGCACACACAGGGCATCTTAGAGATGCCCCCTGAAAATCACCCAACTCTACTGTGTGACTGAAATGTCTATGATTGCCTGCCACAACCAGACAAGTTTCTGACCCCATGTGCTGAGAGCCTTTGTGCTCTCAGGAGTCAGGGACAAAACCTGCTCTGTGTGCAGGTGCTTCACACCTCCCTCCTGCAGGAACAGCAACACTTGACGGTGAGCCTCAAAGGCCCCTGCCTTTTATTTTGCTTCCACAGGGCACTCCAGCCAGTGGAGATGCCCGCCCCTGGACCGGGACCCACATTTGGCAGCAGGTTTGTTGGGAACATTAGTAAACACCAGGAGGAGCCTCCACCTCAGCTGGGACCACCCCTAGGGTGCCTAAAGCTGAGGTGAACCCTTCCTGGCAGATTCCTCCATCTTGTTTTAGAGGGTGATAGCTAGTAGGATCAGGTATGTGCCCCCCTCCGCAAAGGGAGTGGGCACAGAAAAGGTGTAGCCACCCTCAGGGTCCATAGCCATTGGCTATTGCCCTATGACCCTTGTAACGCCCCTAAATCCAGTATTTAGGGGCACCCCTGAACCTTGCTCTACAGATTCCTGGTGACCTAAAGAAGAAGGACTGAAGAGCCGCACCAGCAGTGAAGACTCCAGACGACAACTGACTTTGTTCCAGCCCCACCAGCCTGTCTGCAACTTCAAGACTCCTGCTACAAAAGACGACTCATCCTGCAGGACCAGGGACCTGGACAAGCCCACAGACAACTTCCTGCCTTCTCTAAAGACCAAGATCTTCTGAGGACAGCGACCCTATCCACAAAGAAACCTCCAAGAAGTACTGCAGACCCTTCTGGACCCACGAGTCCTGCCCACTCTGCACCCGACGCCCAGGGCCCGAGTGCGGGTGGCCCACAGGTCCAGAAAAGGTCCCCAGGCGATTCCGACTTTAAGTCCACCCTGAATTGACCCCTCATGACTACCACCACGACGCCTGCAGCCAAAAATCAGAGGACCCCCCGACCGCAACGGGCTTTGGTGAAGAGTACCGACGTTCAAAGGTACCCCTGCACCCGCAGCTCCCTGGCCTTGGGGAACCCAACTGATGGTCCAGCAACATCCAGTGGGCTCTCTACTTACCTGTCCAGCTGTTGGTCTTCTTCATCTGACTCCCTCCAACAAGCCTACAGCCTCTTTGTGACCCCTCGGGTTCCTCCATTGAAAAGCTTTAGGCACCCGATGCTGTATTTGCACCCTGCACCCAGCCTCCCCCGTGCTGCTGAGGGTGTGTTTGGTACTGACCTTTGCAGTCCCCCCACAGCCCCCTGCAGTGCGGATCTAAACCCCCAGGTCTGTCCCCTGAAGTCACGGACACTGTGGGGGTGATTCTAACTTCGGCGGGCGGCGGAGGCCGCCCGCCAAAGTTCCCCCACCAAAATACCGCTCCGCGGTCAAAAGACCGCTGAGGGTATTTTGGGATTTGCCCTGGGCTGGCGGGCGGCCGCCAAAAGGCCGCCCGCCAGCCCAGGGCAAATCAACCTTCCCACGAGGACGCCGGCTCAGAATTGAGCCGGCGTAGTGGGAAGGTGCGACGGGTGCAGTGGCACCCGTCGCGTATTTCAGTGTCTGCATAGCAGACACTGAAATACTTTGTGGGGCCCTCTTACGGGGGCCCCTGCAGTGCCCATGCCTTTGGCATGGGCACTGCAGGGGCCCCGCGGCACCCCCTACCGCCATCCTGTTCCTGGCGGGAGACCCACCAGGAACAGGATGGCGGTAGGGGGTGTCAGAATCCCCATGGCGGTGGAGCGCGCTCCGCCGCCATGGAGGATTCTGCAGGGCAGCGGGAAACCGGCGGGAGACCGCCGGTTTCCCGCATCTGACCGCGGCCGAACCGCCGACCCTGGCCCCGGCGGTCAGAGACCGCCGGGGTCAGAATGACCCCCTGTGTGTGTACAACAAATGCTTAACACTACCCTCTGATAAGCCTAACTGCTCGACCACACAACTACAAAAGAGAACATCAGTATTATCTACTTTTGCCTCTGTAAAGCCTCTGGGGATCCAATGAACTCTGTGCACTCTGTACTTTACCTTGGTATAGTGTATATAGAGCCAGCTTCCTACAGTCGTCCCATCATAGGAGTGACGCATCTGTCACTAAGTCAGATCTGGTTGGGGAACAGAGAGAGATCTGCCTCTGACCCAGTCGAGGTTCAAAAGCCACCACTGAAGAACTTGTGCAGTCACCTCCGAGATCTGGACCATACCGGAGAGTTTCCCCTGATGCTGCGCCCACTGGAACTTCAGGTCCTACTAGAGAGCTTGCTTTTGCCATCTGGCATGAGTCAGCAGCAGGAGGCCATGAGGCCCAGCAGCTTCAGAGTCATTCTCACCGAAATCCAGAGTAAAGGCTGAACTTCGGTATCATAGCCTGAATATCCTGGACTCGCCGCTCAGGAGGATAGGCCCAAAACTGTATTGTGTCCAGAACCGCTGCGATGAAAGAGAGCGTCTGAGAGGGAGTCGGGTGTGACTTTGGAACATTTATAATGCACCCAGGTCCTCCGTACTCTGGAGGTGGGAGACGACAGCCTGGGGAAAGCCTGCCTTCAACAGCCAGCCATAGAGGTAGGGGCGGACTGAAACTTGAACCGTCACAGATGAGCTGTCACCACCACCACCTTGGTGAACACCCGAAGGGCGCTAAAGAGGAGCAAGGTGAATTGAAAATTGAGACCTACCACGAACCGCAAGAAACACCTGTGGGCAGGCAGGAAGGGACTGGAAATAAGCATCCTGCAAGCCCAACGCTACCATCCAGTCTCCTGGGTACAGGGCAGATAGGACCTGAGACAGAGTGAGAATTTTGAACTTCTCCTTCCTGAGGAAGAGATTGAGGAACCGGAGGTCGATGATGGGGCGGAGGCCCTTGTCCTTTGTGGACACCAGAAATTAGCGGGAATAGCAACCATGATCTACTTCTGGCACAGGGACCAGAGAGCCGTAACTTCCTCAAGGAGAAGTTATACTCCATCATAGGATGGAGGTATAGTCTTGAATTTAGTGCAGTAGCCCCTTTGTACTATTTGCAAAACCCACCTGTCTGACATGATGGTGTTCCAGCGGGGCAGGTGATGGTGAATCCAGCCATCGACTGGTCCCGCAGGGGGAAGCGTCCGACTAGGAAGGTTTGGAGGCTACAGCTAAGGAGGAGGCATGGCTGGTGGAGGACGGATGTGGCTTGGTGCCCCTTTTGTAGGCATGAAAGGGTTGAAAAGCAGACTGAGGGGGTGAATGGCAGCAGCAAGGCCAAGGGACCGGGCCGTAGACTTCCCAAAGCGTTTGAGCACCAAGGGGGTCATTCTGACTTTGGCGGCCGGCGGAGGCCGCCCGCCAAAGTCCCGCCGTCAGAATACCGCTGCGCGGTCAAAAGACCGCCGCGGTAATTCTGAGTTTCCCGCTGGGCTGGCGGGCGACCGCCAGAAGGCCGCCCGCCAGCCCAGCAGGAAACCCCCTTCCATGAGGATGCCGGCTCCGAATGGAGCCGGCGGAGTGGAAGGGGTGCGACGGGTGCAGTTGCACCCGTCGCGATTTTCAGTGTCTGCTTGGCAGACACTGAAAATCTTGGTGGGGCCCTTTTAGGGGGCCCCTGCAGTGCCCATGCCATTGGCATGGGCACTGCAGGGGCCCCACGACACCCGTTACCGCCAGCCAGGTTCTGGCAGTCAAAACCGCCAGAACCAGGCTGGCGGTAAGGGGGTCGGAATCCCCATGGCGGCGCTGCCTAGGGCAGCGGGAAACCAGCGGGACACCGCCGGTTTCCCGTTTCTGACCGCAGCTGTACCGCCGCGGTCAGAATGCCCATGGATGCACCGCCAGCCTGTTGGCGGTGCATCCGCGGTCCCCAGCCCTGGCGGTAGTCAACCGCCAGGGTCGGAATGACCCCACAAGTCTGCTTTGTCCCTGAAGAGACGGGTGTTGTAGGAGGCTGGCCTGGTGTGTGGTGGTGGACACCTATGGTGTAGGTACTTTATACCAGGTCCCGGCAACCCTTATTAGTGTTACAGTGTCTAGGAAGCCAGGGCTCTCTAGTGATAGCAGTGGTGAGAAGCCAAGACTTATCTAGGAGGAGTGTGACCACAGTAATCACACAGTAACTTATCACACCTGAAAGGAACCACACAGTGTTGCAAAAATGAAGGTTTTTTATTACAGTAACACTGAACTAGATTACTATAGGCAATACCCCCTTTCTGGAGGTAAGTACACACAACATATACACAGGTAGTGTAGGAAGTTGGCTCTGTATGTACTATTTCAAAGTAAGAAATAGCATGCACAGAGTCCAAGGGTTCCCCTTAGAGGTAAGTTAGTGGCAAAAAGAGATAATTCTAATGCTCTATTTTGTGGTAGTGTGATCGAGCAGTAGGCTTATCAGAGGGTAGTGTTAAGCATTTGTTGTACACACACAGGCAATAAATGAGGAACACACACTCAAAGACAATTCCATGCCAATAGGTTTTTATATAGAAAAACATATTTTATTAGTTTATTTTAAGAACCACAGGTTCAAGATTTACAGTCAATACTTCAAATGAAAGGTACTCCACTTAGGTATCATAGGAACTTTGAATCAGCAAAATAGCATGTACAGTTTTGGCAAAAATGGCAATAAGCTATTTTAAAACTAGACAGTGCAAATTTCAACAGTTCCTGGGGGAGGTAAGTATTTGTTAGTTTTGCAGGTAAGTAAACCACCTACAGGGTTCAAAGTTGGGTCCAAGGTAGCCCACCGTTGGGGGTTCAGGGCAACCCCAAAGTTACCACACCAGCAGCTCAGTGCCGGTAAGGTGCACAGGTCAAAGTGGTGCCCAAAACGCATAGGCTTCAATGGAGAAGGGGGTGCTCCGGTTCCGGTCTGCCAGCAGGTAGGTACCCACGTCTTCGGAGGGCAGACTAGGGGGGTTTTGTAGGGCACTGGGGGGGACACAAGTCAGCACAAAAAGTACACCCTCAGCGGCACGGGGCGGCCGGGTGCAGAGTGCAAACAGGCGTCGGGTTTGTAATGGAGTTCAATGGGAGACCCAGGGGTCTCTTCAGCGAAGCAGGCAGGCAAGGGGGGGGCTCCTCGGGGTAGCCACCACCTGGGCAAGGGAGAGGGCCACTTGGGGGTCGCTTCTGCACTGGAGGTCGGATCCTTCAGGTCCGGGGGCTGCGGGTGCAGTGTCTTTACCAGGCGTCGGGTTCTTTGAAGCAGGCAGTCGCGGTCAGGGGCAGCCTCTGGATTCCCTCTGCAGGCATCGCTTGGGGGATTCAGGGGGGTCAACTCTGGCTACTCACAGGGTTGCAGTCGCCGGGGAGTCCTCCCTGTAGTGTTGTTTCTCCGCAGGTCGAGCCGGGGGCGTCGTGTGCAGAGTGGAAAGTCTCACGCTTCCGGTGGGAAACGTGCAGTCCTTTAAAAGTTGTTTCTTTGTTGCAAAGTTGTTTCTTCTTTGGAGCAGAGCCGCTGTCCTCGGGAGTTCTTGGTCCTTTTAGATGCAGGGTAGTCCTCTGAGGCTTCAGAGGTTGCTGGACCCTGTGGAGCACGTCGCTGTTGCAGTTTTTCTTGAAGTGGGGAGACAGGCCGGTAGGGCTGGGGCCAAAGCAGTTGGTGTCTCCGTCTTCTCTGCAGGGCTTTCAGGTCAGCAGTCCTTCTTCGTCTTCAGGTTGCTGGAATCTAGTTTCCTAGGTTATGGGGAGCCCCTAAATACTGAATTTAGGGGTGTGTTTTAGGTCTGGGAGGGCAGTAGCCAATGGCTACTGTCCTGGAGGGTGGCTACACCCTCTTTGTGCCTCCTCCCTGAGGGGAGGGGGGCACATCCATAATCCTATTGGGGAAACCTCCAAAACCAAGATGGAGGATTTCTAAAGGCAGGGGTCACCTCAGCTCAGGGCACCTTAGGGGCTGTCCTGACAGGTGGGTGACTCCTCCTTGTTTTTATCATTATCTCCCCTGGACTTGCCGCCAAAAGTGGGGGCTGTGTCCAGTGGGGCGGGCATCTCCACTAGCTGGAGTGCCCTGGGGCATTGTAACACGAAGCCTGAGCCTTTGAGGCTCACTGCTAGGGGTTACAGTTCCTGCAGGGGGAGGTGTTAAGCACCTCCACCCAGAGCAGGCTTTTGTTTTCTGTCCTCAGAGAGCACAAAGGCCCTCACCACATGGGGTCAGAAACTCGTCTCTCAGCAGCAGGCCGGCACAGACCAGTCAGTCCTGCACTGAACAATTGGGTAAAATACAGGGGGCATCTCTAAGATGCCCTCTGTGTGCATGTTTTAATAAATCCAACACTGGCATCAGTGTGGGTTTATTATTCTGAGAAGTTTCATACCAAATTTCCCAGTATTCAGTGTAGCAATTATGGAGCTGTGGAATTCGTTTTTGACAGACTCCCAGACCATATACTCTTATGGCTACCCTGCACTTACAATGTCTAAGGTTTTGCTTAGACACTGTCGGGGCATATTGCTCATGCACCTATGCCCTCACCTGTGGTATAGTGCACCCTGCCCTAGGGCTGTAAGGCCTGCTAGAGGGGTGTCTTACCTATGCCACAGGCAGTGTGAGGTTGGCATGGCACCCTGAGGGGAGTGGCATGTCGACTTAGTCATTTTCTCCCTACCAGCACACACAAGCTGGCAAGCAGTGTATCTGTGCTGAATGAGGGGTCCCTAGTGTGGCATTAGACATGCTGCAGCCCTTAGAGACCTTCCCTGGCATCAGGGCCCTTGGTACCAGTTACAAGGGACTTACCTGGGTGCCAGTGTTGTGCCAATTGTGGAGACAATGGTACATTTTAGGTGAAGGAACACTGGTGCTGGGGCCTGGTTAGCAGGGTCCCAGCACACTTCTAAGTCAAGTCAGCATCAGTATCAGGCAAACAGTGGGGGGTAATTGCAACAGGGAGCCATTTCTTTACAGGTAGGTACTAGGAATTAGCATTAGAAACATTAGAAATAGCAAGGGCTCTATAGTGGGGCCAAACCATATGCTACAATAGTGGAATGCGAGAATGCGTCCCCTATCAGAGGATATGGAGTAGTTAGCCAAGAGCTGGGAGAGTATGGAACCTCAAGAGATCAGTATCTAGAAGAGCCCCAGCCACCAGGAGAGCAGAGGTAAGTTACCCGGTCGTCCCAAAAGCTAACATGAGAACTTGGAATTGGAAGAATGCAATAACAGGACCAGCCCGGTGGAACCCAGCGGTGGATTCCAGATGAAGAGGACCTGTAGAAGAAGAAGATAGAGTCCAGTCCAAGCAGGAGTGTCCAAGCAGGGCAGGAGGCAATGCCGACCCTTCTGTGGGTGATGATCCAGGTCAACGGTAGTGGATGAAATTCAGCTGCGGAGTCCAGGAGCTGCAGAGGAGCCCCTGAAGTCACCTAGGAGCTGTCCCTCGACATTTGCCAGATTTCAGATGGGTCAGTGGACAGGAGGACCACCAACAAGCAAATGCAACTGGAGCTGTTTGAGATTTTCAGAGCTGAAGAGGACCAGCAAGGTCCTCGGGACTCGACCCATGGAGGGGAGTCTAGCTGACACTAAGAAGGCACGAGAGCCAGCAGAAACAGTGTGAGCCCCCACAAGCAACCCAATGGCAGCAACCCGAGTAAGCTGCAGTGAGGCCCAGGCAGCACACCCGAAGAGGAGCCCCATGTCACTGGAGCAGCAGAGAGGAGACTATCCTTGCAGGAGTAGAGTGCTGAAGGCGGGGGCTACTTGGAGCCTGCAAATCCCTTGGAGGAGGAGTCAACAAGTCTTGTAAGTGTGCACAGAATCTAGGGGGTCCCCAAGAGGCTTGACAGTGGCAATAATAGATACTACTAATGTTCTATTTGTGGTAGTGTGGTCGAGCAGTTAGGCTTATCAGTGGGTAGTGTTAAGCATTTGTTGTACACACTCAAGCAATAAATGAGAACACACACTCAATGACTTAACTCCAAGCCAATAGGTTTTTATATAGAAAAAAATTATTTTCTTAATTTATTTTAGAACCACAAGATTCAAATTGCAGGTAAGTACATTAAGTGTAAGGTACTTTGCATAGGTATAGTTAGAATGTTGAACCAAAACAGAAATGTACACAGTTTTTCATAAAATGGCAATAAGCTATTTTAAAAGTGGACACTGCAAAATTCAAAAGTTCCTGGGGGAGGTAAGTACAGTTTGGTTAATACAGTAAGTAAAGCACTTACAAGTTCAGTCTCCAGGGCGTAGGTAGCCCACTGTTGGGGGTTCAAGTCAACCCCAAACACCCAGCAGCAACAACACAGGGCCGGTCAGTTGCAGAGGTCAAAGAGGAGCCAAAATACCATGGGAACCTATGGAGACAGGGGGGTGCTCTGGTTCCGGTCTGCTGGCAGGTAAGTACCCGCGTCCTCAGGGAGCAGACCAGGGGGTTTTAGTAGAGCACTGGGGGGGCCCCAAGTAGGCACACAAAACACACCCTCAGCGGCACAGGGGCGGCTGGGTGCAGTGGGCAAACAGGGCTTCGGGTTTGTAATAGGATTCAATGGAGGGATCCAGGGGTCACTCAGGTGTTGCAGGTAGGGCACAGGGGGGCTTCTCGTGCCAGCCACCGACCGGGCAAGGGTGAGGGCTGCCTGCTGGTCACTTCAGCACTGGTGGTCGGGTTCTCACGGGCCTAGGGGCTCGGGTGCAGTGCTTCTCCAGGTGTCGGATATCTTCGTCCTGGGCAATCACGGTCAGGGGGGTCCTCAGGATTCCCTCTGCAGGCGTCGTCGTGGGGGTGCAGAGAGGTTAACCCAGGGTGGACATGTCATCGGAGTTGCCTGGGGATCCTCTCTGGGTCGCTGGTTGCTCTGGACACTGGCAAGGGGCGTCAGGTACAGAGTGGTGGGGACTCACGCTTCTGGAATGGGGTGGGAGTCCCTTTAAAGATGGTTTCTTCTTTCTTTGGTTGGGCAGGTCCGCTGTCCACAGGAGTTCTTGGTCCTTTGTAGTTTCAGGGCAGTCCTTTGAGTCGGCAGAGGTCGCTGGGCCCGCAGGATGCGTCGCTGGTGCAGGTTCTCTGAAGTTGGAGACAGGCCGGTAGGGCTGGGGCCAAAGCTGTTGTCATCTTCTTTCTTCTCTGTGGGGTTTTTCAGCTAGGCAGTCCTTCTTTGTAGGTCGTCAGGGATCTGAAATCCTGGGTTTGGAGTCGTCCCTAAATACTGAATTTGGGGCTGTGTGAGGGTCACAGGGCAGTAGGCAATGGCTACTGTCCTTGAGGGTGGCTACACCCTCCTTGTACTCCCTCCCTTTGGGGAGGGGAGCACATCCCTATCCCTATTGGGCTAAATCCTCCAAAGCAAGATGGAGGATTTTCCAAGGAGGGGGTCATTTCAGCTCTGATCACCTTAGGAGTGGACCTAGCTGAGAGGGTGACTCCTCCTTGTTTTTCTCATTAGCTTCCCGGACTTGCCGCCAAAAGTGGGGGCTGTGTCCGGGGGGCAGGCATCTCCACCAGCTGGAGTGCCCTGGGGCGCTGTAACACCAGGCTTGAGCCTTCGAGGCTCACCGCCACGTGTTACAGTTCCTGCAGGGGGAGGTATGAAGCACCTCCACCGAGGAGAGGCTTTGTTTCTGACCACAGAGTGCACAAAGGCACTCACCCCATGTGGTCAGAAACTAATCTGGAAGTGAAGTGGCAGGCTGGCACAGACCGGTCAATCACACTCTAACAGTGGAGCTGGCATACAGGGGGCATCTCTAAAATGCCCTCTGTATGCATTTCTCAATAAATCCCACACTGGCATCAGTGTGGGTTTATTGTGCTGAGAAGTTTGATACCAAACTTCTCGGTATTCAGTGTAGCCATTATGGAACTGTGGAGTTCGTTTTTGACAAACTCGCAGACCATATACTCAGCAAGGCTACCCTGCACTTACAATGTCTAAGAATTGACTTAGACACTGTAGGGGCACAGTGCTCATGCAGCAATGCCCTCACCTGTGGTACAATGCACCCTTCCTTAAGGCTGTAAGGCCTGCTAGAGGGGTGACTTACCTACGGCAGGCAGTGGGTTGTGGGCATGGCACTCTGTGGGGAGTGCCATGTCGACAGTCCTTTTCTCCCCACCAGCACACACAAGCTGTGAGACAGTGTGCATGTGCTGAGTGAGGGGTCCGCAGGGTGGCATAATACACGCTGCAGCCCTTCGAGACCTTCCCCGGCCACAGGGCCATTAGTACCAGGGGTACCTTTTACAAGGGAATTAACTGTGTGCCAGGGCTGTGCCAATTGTGGAGACAAAGGTACAGTTTTAGGGAAAGAACACTGGTGCTGGGGCCTGGTTAGCAGGGTCCCAGCACACTTTCAATCAAAGCTGGCATCAACAAAAGGCAAAACATTAGGGGTTAACCATGCCAACAGTGGCATTTTCCTACATAAAGGTACCAAGGCAACCAACTGTGGAGGACAGCGCACAAGCACTGGGGTCCTGGTTAGCAGGATCCCAGTTAAAACAGTCTAAGTACATTGACAACAGGCAAAAAGTGGGGGTAACCATGCTAAAAAGAGGGACTTCATACAGGTGCCACCAAAGGGCATGTCCATCTAAGTAGATTAGACATCCCCTGAAAAGCCAGATGTCCTTAACCAAGCGTGGTGCCTCAAGGCCACCATCGAAGCAACCGTTCTGCCTAAAGAGTTGGCCGTATCCAGCTCACATCTGATTGTGAGCTTGGCAGCATCTCTCCCATCAGCAACAGCCAGGGAGAGAATGGCGCGGACCTTCTCCAGGAGCTGTGGCAGCACTTGAGCGACCACGTCCCATAAGGTATGGGTGTTAACAGCCCAAAAGGCATGCTGTGTTAACAGACTGCAATGCCAGGCTGGAGGAAGAAAACAAGTTCTTCCCAAGGTAATCCATTCTCTCTGATTCCTTATACAGGATAGCAGAAGGGAACGCACCATGGGACGTTAAGGGTTGGATGACCAAGCTCTCAGGGGTTGGGTTTTGGGTCAGGAAAGCTGGGTTGGTAGGTGCAGGCCTATGGCAGCGGACTATTGTCCTATTAACAGGAGCCCCTATGCTGGGTTTGGACCAGGTCCCAAGTAGGACATCTGTGAGGACTTCATTGAAGGGCAAAAGGGGTTCTGATGTGGAAACCCCAGGCTGAAGCACCTCAGTCAGGAGATTTGTCCTGGCAGCATCCGAAGGCAGCTCGAGGCCCAAGATCTCTGCTGCTCTCTGCACATCTTGGAGTAAGAAGCCCCCTCCTCCGTAGCCACGGTAGGGGGAGAAAGCATACCAGCGTCAGGGGAGGTATCCAGACGGCTGGCTTTACTCTTTTCGGGAGCCCAGTCCATAGGGTCTTCAAGCTGGAATTCTAGAGGGTTCAACGACCCTTCCATACTCTCACTGAAGTCTTCCCCATAAGAGTAAGGGTCAGGATCAGATCTAGGGACTAAGGCCCCAGCCGAAGTCGGAATCAACATTGAGCGATACCCTCGAGCTCCATGTCGGAGTCAGCGATGTGTATAGGATCGATGCCATCCGCAGGCCCAGGTGCCATCAAGAGCGCCGCAAAGGTATTACCAAAGCCATTCTGGATCCAAAAGTGGATCCATGAGTGCCCCTCAGAGCCGAGGCTGAAGCCGCCAGAGGGGCCCCTTCCAAACCTGTGGGGCATGAAGGCTCCCCAACAGAGCCAGACTGCCCAAAGATGAGGCGCATGGCCTTGTAAAATTCCTTTGATAGGTCAGGGGTGGCTCCAGCTCCCGAAAACTCAGTGAGGTGTGGAGCCGACCCAGAAATAGGCTCTGAAGTCGGCAGCCAAGAGCGAGGACGCTCCTTCTCCTGCGTTGCGTCACCTGACCGATGGGGTGAAGTTGAAGAACGCTTATGCTTCTTCAACTTCTTTTTGTGCTGACCTGAATGACCCGACGATTTGGCGTGGGACGAGGAAGAGTGGTGATGGCTCGGCCAATGGTCTCTCGGCCAATGGTCTCAGGACCTTCCTCTCGACTGGGAGCGATGCGGAGCCAGATGCCGGGCTGCGAGCCCCTTTATGGACTGCTCTCTCAAAGCCTTTGGGTTCATGGCCCAGCAGTCAGAGCACAAGTTTGGGTTGTGGTCGTGCTCCACGCACCATAAACACACCAGGTTCGGATCCATCACTGACATCATGCGGTGACAGGAGTCACAGGGCCAGAAGTAGGTCTTACAAAACAACATCTTGATGCACCAGAAGTCAAAAAACTTTGACAAAAAGTCAAAAGGCCAGTCAAAAAACAACTGAATGGGTAGCTCTCTCTGGATCTGTGCATAGGCTGGCACGGAATGAAAAGAACTGCCAGCGCTCCAGGGTGGTGCCTATATATGACCTACGATGTTATATCTGACGACCACGATGCCAACAACAGACATGACCAACGCCACCTAATGGCATGCGAGGGTAGTGCTCAAATAAAAATCTACAGATCCAGAATGAAGCCTGGGGGAAATTCTAAGGTAAGGAATCTTCAACTAGAAGTCTTGATCAGATGGGGTTTTACTTGGCCCACTGTGCAGAGCCATATAGGATAGACTACAGGATATCAGAGGCAAATGGCCCAAGACCCCTTGCCTGTGGCCTAGTGGCCCCTTCTTATCCCGTAGCCCTCCCAAGGGGATCTGACAGCATGCCTTTCCTTCCTCTGTCCCCTTTTTCGTGTTTATGTGTGCTATATTCACCTGGGTGCTTTTTTTCACACCCCTCATACCCAATTCCCCTTCTTGCTCTCCAGATTAATTTTTTTCTACAGCAGCCACTATGTGATCACAGCTGTTTGCATCCATTTTTGCACTCTGTACACGCTGTTCTAATTTTCTTAAACATTTTAATTTACTATTCGATAATGGCTGACCGCCACATCAGGATGGTAAATTAAAAATGTTTGTATACAACATGTCATGATGCATTTTTTCAACAGCAACTTCTTTCTGTAAATTTCTTTATTTGGTTTTGTATGCTAACTATGAGAAAATAGATTGTCACTAGTATATCTTTGTTCTTCAGCGATGACAATGATTCAGCCCCTCAGTGCGTCATTGTGTAGGCATCTGATTGTCACTTCCCTTTTGTTCCTCTCCACCACATGAATTCAAAGTGATTTAGTTCCCTGTGTTCCTCGTCCGGGCCTGTAACTCCGGATGGAGCCTCCAAGGACCCCATATTTTTCCCATTTGTTGGGTTAACCTCTCTCTGAGTATGCTTCTTCAGCCAGCATGCACCAGTCCGTGTCTGTTTTTTTTCTAGGACTGGCACCTGCTCTGGACCCCGTTCCCACACAGTGATGCCCCTCACTACTATTAGTCTCAGTTCCACCCATAGTTTGGATTACTTTGGTACAGTGCTTTATTAAGAAAAGAATAAGTGCCAGGGCCCTCGCCGGGAGGCTACTGCAGCTTGCCCAACCCGTTGTCTCTGCCAGCATGAACTATGACTGTGCCAACACAACTATTAACAATCACACTCCTACAAGTGTGGCAGTTCAGACTTTTTCAGACCACCAAAGCTACAAGAATGACTTCGGCGGCATGTCTCAGTCACTTTTTAGGTTGAAGCCAACCAGGCAGTGCAGCTGTCTGGTTTGCTAATAACATCTTGGGGACATTCTGAAAGCCTCCCTGTGAATGCATTCTGCCCATTGCTTACCATTGGCTTTGTCGTTTGCAACTCATATTTCCTGGCTCAATTTATTTTAGGCTGTCAAGCTTGAGTTTATCTCTTCTGTTGTCCAAAGCCTATTTACTGTATTCTTCCACCAGTAAACAGGCCTTTTCATTCTTGTTCTTATCTTGTCACATTTGCTGTGCATTCAAGGACTGTCTTCCAGGGAGGTTGGTGTGTACTTTTCTTTCTCTGACTTAAAAGTGAAATCATTGATGTAACAGTCATGCTGGCTACTGGGGTTGTGCTTGGAGAAGGCTGTACAATGTTATTTGTTTTCTAGCACACAAGAAAATATAAGTGTCTGTAAATGAACAAATCAATACAGTATGTGACAACATTTCAACGCATTATCATTTGAACACTGTATACTTTCATCAGTAATACTGTATGTCTGTGCAAATGTAATGGTGATTTCAATTGAAGATGTGTTGTCTAATGGCAGTACGCTACCACACTATGCATAATTCAATTTACCACTCCACACCACTGCAGTGCACTCTGAACCACTCTACACAATGCTACTCCACTCCACACTGCGCCACAGTACTGTACTCTGCACAATGTCACTCTATGCCTCTCTACACTGTTCTAATCGATGCTAATGCACTTTACCCCCACACTACTCTATCACTGCACTTTCACCACTCCACTCTATACCACTCTACTCTGTAACACTGCAATCTATACCACTGCACTTTTTGCCAATGCACTCTGTGCACCGCTCCACTCTGCAAGTACACTCTATACTAGTCCACTTTACGCTGCTCTAATCTACTCTGTATTGTATGCCACTCTACTCTACACCACTGTACTCTACCATGCCACTCTACTGTGAAATAATCTGCTCTTTGCCACTCCACTCCATGCTGCGCCACTGCAATCTAATCTGTACCATGGCACTCCCTATGGACTATACACTCTACACTATTTTACTCAAAACAAATGCACTATATGTCAGTTTACTCAAACCCAATGCACTCTACGTCAGACTACTTTCCACCACTGCACGCTACGCCACTCTAGTCTACTCTGCACGAATGTACTGTACGCCACTGCTCTTTACGCCACTCTATGCAACTGCATTCCATGCCAATGCACTCTTTCTTACACCGCTATGCTCTGACAGTCTAACCTGCCACGCTGCACTCTCTGCCTCTGCACTCTACTCTGCACCACTATCCTCTATGCCACTACACTCTATGCCAGTGCACTCTACCCTGCACCACTCCACTCTATGCCACTTCACCGTATGCCACTCTGCTCTGCAACACTGCACTCTATGCTACTGCACTCTACACTGTACCACTCTACACCACCCTACTGCACTGCTCTACTGCACTGTATGCCACTATACTCTTTGCCACTCTACTCTGCACTGCTCTACTCCAGAGTGCCACTGCACTGTACGCCAATCCACTCACCACCACCGCACTCTATGCCACTGAACTCTACTCTGAAACAATCTACTGTATGACACTATTCCACTGTGCATCATTCCACTCTATGCACCACTGCAATCTACCCTGTGCCACTCAACATCACTTTCTACATCCTACGTCACTGTATTCTAAGCCAATGGACTCTTCACCACTTTACTCAAAAGAATATACTTCACACCATCAGTCTAACCTGCACCACTGCACTGTAGGCTACTGTAGTCTACTCTGCAACTCTATTGCACTCTACGCCACTCTAGTGTACATAATTGCTCTCTACATCACTGAACACTACACCAATGCACTCTATGCCACTCTACACCAGTGCACTCCCCAACACCCTACTCTGCAACAGTGCACTCTGCCACTGAATTCAATGCCACTCACTTCTGCACCACTCTACTCTGCACCACTGCACTCCACTCTGCTGTACTCTACGCCACTGCACTCTATGCCACTCTAATCTACTGTCTTCCACTGCACTCTACACCACTTCACTCCACAACACTCTGCACCACTGCACTCTACACCACTACTCTGCCACTGCACTCTACCCTGCACCACTACATTCTATGCCACTACACTCTGAATCAATCTACTCTATGCCACTGCATTCTAATTCACTCTATACCACTGTGCTCTAAGCCACTCTACTCTAAACCACTGCACTGTGTGCCAATGCACTTAACTCCACTTTACTCAAACCTATTGTACTCTATGCCAACTACTCTGCACCACTACATTCTACGCCACTATACTCTACTTGGAAACACTCTACACCATTGTGCTGTCACTGCACTCTATGCCACTCTATTCTACTCAGCATCACTGTACTCTATGCCACTGTATGGTATGCCACTCTGTTCTACTCTGCACCACTCTATGCCACTGCACTGTACTCTGCACCACTCAACTCTACCCTTTACTGCACTCTATGCCAATGCACTCTGCATCACTCCACGCCACTCTATTCTGCACCACTGTGCTACACACTTCTCTACTCTACGCAACTGCACTCTGCGCCACTCTACACCTCTGCACTCCACCCAGCACCGCTCCACTCTATGCCACCTCACTCTACTTTGAAAGTCTACTATATGCTACTGCACTCTACGCCACTGCAATCTACTATGCACCACTCTACTCTACACCACTGCACTCTACCCCACTCTACATTTCTGCACTCTACACCACTTTACTCAAAACCAATGCAGTTTATGTCAATCTTTTCTTCACCGCTGTTCTTTACACCACTTCACTAAGCCATGTGACTCCACTCTACGATACTCCACTGTGACACTCCACCCAATGCCCCTCCATTCTAAGCCACTCTACTGTACTCTACACTATTCTATGCCACTCCACTGTACAACACTCTACTCCACTCTATTCCACTCTACAATGCTCATCACAACTCTCTCTCACACGCACTCCATGCCACTTTACTCAACTCATTTCTGTGACACACTACTTCACTCACTGCCTCTCAGCTCTAAGCCACTCCACTATACTCTACAACACTCTACTCCACATTAGCCCACTCCACGCCGTGACAATCTACTGTACTCTACGCCACTGTATTTTACAACGCTCCTATCCACTCTAAGCAAAACCCTCTATGCCACTCCACTGTGCTCTACACCACTCCACCACACTCTTCTCTATGACACTGTACTCTACTCCACTCTGTGACCTTCCACACAACACTGTACTCCCTCTACCACACTCCACAACACTCCACGCCACTCAACTCTACACCACTCCATAACACACCACTCTACCCCACTTTATGACACCCCACTCCATGGAACTCACATTTACCCCCTAACTCATAGCCATGTTGAACAGCAGCTACGCGTATGTACAAAATGGCTAAAACTAATTGCCACAGCTATTAGCTCTTGCATGGCGAAACACAGTGACTTGGCCAATGCTTGTGAAAGTATACTGAATGAATATGTGTTCATCTCAAAAGCAGACAAAAAGCACCATCATGTAGCAGACTGCCATAAGTGCCAGTGTTGTCAATTAAGTGCTGCTGCCGAGCACCGGAAAACACTGGATCAAGTTAAGCACTGCTTTGGTGTATCTTCCTCATCCCATATATTCATTACAAACCACTTGACAGTTCTTGTTATTGGGTTCCTGTCACTTGTGTCATGTATTCTGCTATCCCCCACCCCTGAAGTATTCCTGCATCTTCGGACAGGCTCAGATTATGTGAATGAAAGAGCAAACCCCTGTGCAGACCGTGACACATCTGTGAAGTATTTTTTTCAATTTTGTGCAGAACAATTCTAGGTGGTATGCTTAGTATAATATTCGAAGCTGTATGAGGTGGAACCCCGTTTTAATAGCTGTTTCTTATGGGCCCCACACTGCCCACTCTCATTCCTCTTCTTCTAACTCCTCTGTGCACACTATTTAATTTTTTATAACATTTTAATTTAGTATTCTAATATGGCCGAATACCATATCGGATTAGTAAATTAAATATGGTCGTTTACGTGATGATGCAATTTCTTCAATAGCAACAATTTCGAACATTGTCGACCACCTTGTTGCATGTATTTGCATGCAGTTACCTACAAGCATTGGCAAATCCAATAGCCTGTGTGTTTTAAGCTCAGCTCTATTGGATTTGTCACTGCTTGTTTTAGTATTAGATTGTTAGTGGCTTAAAAAAAAAATCTGACCTTTTGTAAATTAACTGGTGCTCATGTAATGCACTCTAGTGCTCTTGTGCTGAGTTAGTTCTTTATAAAAACTATTTTAAGAAATTGGTAACGTCATATGTCATTTTATTAATTTAATTTGGCGAATATTGCTCGGCCGTAACACTCACAGCTTTCATTTTACTTTTACTAATTCATTCTTCTTCTCCATTTAATTAACCCCTTCACAATCCTTTATTGTCTGCCCTGCACCTTTATTTGCATTCTTTTGCAGCTGTAAAAATGTGTTACATTTGAAATATAAAAAACGAGGCAAAGCTGAAAAGGTGATTGGACAAAGCATTAATGCCATAGGCCCTGCACTTAAACAGCAAGTACATTTCAGAAGTTTGCTTTAGTAATATTATTGTCCAGTTGAACTTGAAACATTACATATTTTTGGCTTAAATTATCAGACTTAGGCCTCATTTACAAAGAAATGAGTCAGCGTGGTGCTGCAAGTTAGCTTGCAGAGCCGTGCTGCTTCATTTTGAAAGTGCTGGGATGCATCTCAGTTACAGAAATAGGACACATCACTGTACTTTCTTCAGCGCTGGTGCACAAACTGCTGCCTAGCGCCAATGCAGGCACCCTTGTGCCATGGTGCAAGGAATGATTGTTTATGTGCAGGAAGGCACATCTTCTGCACATAAACAATCATAAATAGCGTTTTCCTCTTTCTATGTGTGCTGCAGAATGCAGCACACATAGACAGAGGAAACGGGGAGAACTAATGCTATTTCACACCACTTTAATCGCCACCCCTGAGATGTTGTAGGAATCTGACGCATTCTCGTCCTTATAAATCTGGGAACGCATCAGATTTCGTCAGGTTACATGGGTGTTGAGTGAGAACATCCACAGCAACACCCACGGAAAGCCCGTTTCATGCAGTTATGAGTGAAAGTGTGCCATATTTATAAGGCCATGAAAAGCCATGCAAGGTGGCTTTGAGTGGCCTTGTAAATATGGACCAGCACACTGTGTCACCAGAGCATAAAAAAAATGACTCTCCAGTGGCACAGTGTGCCACTAGGGCCTTGTAAACGAGGCCCTTAGTGTCACATAATGGAGTATGTAGAAAGTCCTCACCTGTGCTGTACTTTCATTAGCCACAAAATCGCCTAATTCAAATGGCTTTACCTGCCTCACAGCAATCTTCAGAGGATTCTCGTGAAACCCTCATGCATGTCATGTGCTGACCTACTTTCAACAGTTAATTTATTCAGGATTCTTAATAAGCACTGTATATTGCCATTTAGCCACTTTACAGTGTCTGTCTGCCAGGTGGACTTGTAACAAGGGAAGTTCGGACTACTGGTAAATTAATTAAGGCAAATAACTGAATGGGTATCGCAAATCTGGTCTGAAGAAGAGGAAGCGCCATTATTTGTGTTATGCCACTGGCAGAAACCTATTTCTGGAGACTATTGAGTTAGCTGGAACTAGAGAAACTATCAGGGTAGACTTCAGTCTGTTGGTAACCCAGTGCAATGCTCTGCATCAGTGTGCCTTACTGGGACAGTTGTAGTGCTGTGAAGAATAGGGCTCTCTGTGGCCTGCAGTTAGTTCCTCTTTGAATTATCTGCATGTATCTAGTCAGAATGGCATATTCTGACCATAAATGCACAGATTATGAAAACTAAAATAACAAACTTACGGTCTGATGTACGAAGCATTTTCTAAGTCACAAAGGGTCCAATTCGCAGAATCGGGCCGTTTGCGATTTGAAAATGCTTTTTGGGATGTACAAAGTTACAAGTTACTGAATCGCAGTTTGGGTTTTGCAATTCGGTATTAGGAAGGGGCGTGGCAAGCGTGTCCCATCCTAATACCGAATCCAAATGGTATGTATGATTGTTTTGGGACCGCGAATGCGGTCGCAAAACAATTGCAGTTAGCACCAGTTTCAAACTGGTGCTAACCCATTTGCAAACGGGAAGGGGTCCTCATGGGACCCCTTCCCCTTTGTGAATGGCAGCGAAAATATATTTTCAGAGCAGGCAGTGGTCTCATTGACCACTGCCTGCTCTGAAAAAATGAAAAGAAAACTTTTCATTTTTGTTTTTGAAATGCATCTTGTTTTCCTTTAAGGAAAACGGGCTGCATTTCAAAAAATATAAAATTAAAAAAACAAAACCTGCTTTATTTAAAAGCAGTCACAGACATGGTGGTCTGCTGTCTCCAGAAGGCCACCATCCCTGTGAGGGCGACCATTCCCAATGGGGTCGCAAATTGCGACCTACCTCATGAATATTCATGAGGTAGGCCATTTGCGACCCCATTGGGAATCACAAACAGTGTAAAGTACACTGTTGTACATCCGGTTTTGCGATTCCACCGCCCCCCCCCCAACGAGCCCCGCCCCCAATCCCCCACCCAGTGCCTTGATACCCTCATGGGTGAGTGGCCGCGCTTTACAAAAATTGATTGATTCATTCATTCATCATTAAAAACTGTTTTTTTTTTCATGGCAAACCATAGCTGAAAAGTTTAGAAAGGTGTGAACAGAGATAAAGGCTCAGAAGACATTTTTTAAAAGTCAGTCCACCACTTAAAAGGGAAAACAAATGAAACCAGACATGCTATGATGAGTTGCGAGGCTGTAAAGAAGAGTGCCACTCAAACCAACAAATGGTGAGCGACAGGCGGGCTCCAAGTCCTTTACTGTACACAAGAGCGTTTAGCATACCAGACGCATGCAAATGCACTCACAGACTCGAGCCTGAAAAAACATGTTTTGGAGAATGGGGTCACCTTCCTTTTCGCTCGTTCGAAACACAAAGGGGGTCATTCTGACTCTGGCGGTAAATACCGCCAGGGCGGTGGTTGGCGGTAGCACCGCCAACAGGCTGGCGGTGCTCCGCCGGGCATTCTGACCGCGGCGGTACAGCCGCGGCCAGAAGCGGAAAGCCGGCGGTGTACCGCCGACTTTCCGCTGCCCATGGGGATTCTGACACCCCATACCGCCATCCTGTTCCTGGCGGGTCGCCCGCCAGGAACAGGATGGCGGTATGGGGTGTCGTGGGGCCCCTGGGGGCCCCTGCAGTGCCCATGCCAATGGCATGGGCACTGCAGGGGCCCCCGTAAGAGGGCCCCACAAAGAATTTCAGTGTCTGCTTTGCAGACACTGAAATTCGCGACGGGTGCAACTGCACCCGTCGCACCTTCCCACTCCGCCGGCTCCATTCGGAGCCGGCTTCCTCGTGGGAAGGGTGTTTCCCACTGGGCTGGCGGGCGGACTTTTGGCGGTCGCCCGCCAGCCCAGTGGGAAACCCAGAATGACCGCCGCGGTCTTTTGACCGCGGAACGGTCTTCTGGCGGTTCCCGCTTGGCTCAGGCCCACAGTATGCAAAAACATACTCAATAAGGCCTAAACCCTATGCTAAAAATATTGACAATAGAAATACACATTAAAATGCATTTTTCACAGTTATTCCTGGTAGATGTTTTCACAGAGAGCCATCCATGTAGTCCAACTCTTTGCACGCTGCCTTCTGAGCTGGCAGTGCCTTTTTAGTTGCCGCTGATTTCATTTTTTTGTTAATTGAACGGAAGTTTATATACATTTAAATCATCCCAGGGGAAGAGCCTAGACTTTTACTGCCAGGATAAACATCCATCATATAAGCAATATATACTGCACATACTTACACATCCTCAAAGAACCATTCATAATCAGGCTACAATTGGAGAACATCTAGAATAACTGATAAGACACTGACTAGTGTGTCAACACATCAAGCAGTGGACAGGTGTAGAAGTCCCAAAGACACCACAAGGAGCCCAAGCTACTATCATTAATCTCCGAATGTCACACGCTGTAATGTGTGAATGTCCACATTTGCCAATGGAAAAAAACTGCAACGATGTGGCAAGTGCTTTTACTTTGAACTATGCTGCATAGCAGCTGTGCCGCTTTACAACATGAACAAACTATGATAAAGCCAATAGCTCTCATCTCCTAGTTGAGACCCTTTGGCTTTGACACTGTTTTTTGTGTTATGGCAGGTGGGGAAGGGCAACATAAGAAACATCGCTGGTGGAATGCAGCACACATGCACAATAAGAAAAAATGTGAAGTAATAAAAATATTTCTCCTCGTTTCGCCTGCTTCTGGGAGGTGAAAGCTTTTGATGCAAATCCGTGTCAACAAGGGTTTGTAGATACAGATTTGTGTCAGAATCCATGGCTGGATGCACTTGAATGCCAATGTACTACCATTGGAATGCCTCTTTGATGCAAAGTAAAACAAGGCGTAACAGCGCTGCAGTACACGATTTTGACTTATAATCCAATGCAAATTGTGATTCGTGTTAGCTTGTAAAAACAAACCCAACATTTTGCATCCGGTTTGCATTACGTTTTTTAACCCAGGCCTGAAGCAAAGTGTTTATAAGTCTTGGCCCTTACAAACAATGACTTGTTGCACAGTGCAGGACTCAGTGTCTATTTTATTGAGACAGGTGTCCGGTCTTAATTGTTGGTGACTCTCTAAAAGCCTCGTGGGATTGCAGTAAAAGCACCACAAAATGTCCCTTCCACAGCTTAGTTATTAACTTAAGCGTATCTCCCATTGCAGGAACCAGTGGAATTATGGGGCAATGAAGGACCAACTTATGGGGCAGGCTGACTAAAGTATGTTGCAAAAAAACAGAAGTGTTATTATGAGGAAGGAAAATGTTACTTACCCAGTAGACATCTGTCCGTGGCATGTAGTGCTTCAGATTCACATGCTTTGCATAAGCCTGCCATCTAGTGTTGGGCTCAGAGTGTTACAAGCTGTTTTTCTTCAAATAAGCTTTTTCGAGTCACAAGATCGGATGACTCCTCTCGGTGATAGTGCACATGGGCATCAAGTCCTTTGTAAAAAATATTTCCCACAGGAGGGTGAAGTAAGGAGTGAAGAAATGTATATGTACATATATTTAGTAAGAAAAGAAGATGTCTATGCAATGTATGTACATATTTACGTAAGAAAGTACCACAATGGCTACAGGTTTCCGGGGAGGAGGAAGGGTGCATGTGAATCTGGCGCACTACATGCCGCGAACATATGTACACTGGGTAAGTGACATTTTCCGTTCGATGGCATGTGTAGCTGGAGATACACATGCTTTGCATAGACTGAAAAGCAGTCCCCTCCTAAAATAACCGGTGGCTAGCCTGTAGGCATTCGAGTAGTTTGAAATAGTGTTTTAAGCACTGGTTGACGAACATTTGCTGGATGGCGAGATAACACATCCACACAATAGTGTTTAGTAAGTGTGCGTGGTGTGGACCGTGTGCGTGGTGTGGACCATGTGGCTGCTTTGTATATGTCTGCCATTGGTATAAGAATGTAATTGAAGCTCCTTTCTTTCTAGTAGAATGTGCTTTAGGAGTTACTATTGAGATAGCAAGTTTGAATACACTTTCTTGTCCATCTGGCCAATCCCTGTTTTGAAATAGGATTACCCTCAGGAGGCTGTTGAAAAGCCAAAAAAAGTTGTTTAGATTTTCTGAAATCTTTTGCTCTGTCTATATAATACATGAGAGCTCTTTTGAGATCAAGAGTGTGGAGAGCTCTTTCGGCAACTGGATCTGGCTGTGGAAAGAAGACTGGCAATTCTACTGACTGATTAATGTGAAATGGTAAAACCACTTAGGGTAGAAATTTTGCATTTGTTTTAAGTACCATTTTGTGTTTGTTATTTTGGAAGAAAGGCTCCTCTAAAGTGAATGCTTGAATTTCACTAACTTCACTACCAGGAAAGCAACTTTCCATGAGAGAAATTGAAGAGCGCAAGAATGCATGGGTTCAAATGTTGGACCCATAAGCCTTGTGAGCACAATGTTAAGATTCCAGGCAGGAGCCAGGGGAGCTCTAGGTGGAATAACTCTTTTAAGGCCTTCCATAAAAGCTTTTATGACAGGAATTCTAAGTTTTAAGAAGTATGCTGTCGGTTTTGGAGGTAGGCTGATACTGCTGTTAAATGAATTTTAATAGATGAATATGCAAGATTTGCTTTTTGTAAATAAAGCAAATAACATAGTTTCCTGTACTGATGCTTTAAGTGGAGCAATGTTTTGGGTCGACATTAATATACAAAATGTTTCCATTTAGCTGCATAGCACTGCCTAGTTGTAGGTTTACGTGCTTCCTTTAGAATGTCCATACATTCTGATGGAAGCTGTAGATATCCAAACTCTATGACCTGAGGGGCAAACTCGCCAGGTTGAGCACAATGGGATTGGGATGCCTGCTTTGACCTTTGTTTTGAGTGAATAGGTCTGGTTTGTTTGGGAGCTTGTAATGTGGTACTACAGATAGATCCAATAGTGTTGATGTGCCCATGTGGGAGCTATGAGTATCATAGTGAGGGAAGTGTGACTGATCTTGTTGACCAGAAATGGAATTAGTGGGAGATGGGAAAAAGCATAAGCAAATATCCCTGACCAATTGATCCACAGAGCACTACGCTTGGATCAAGGGTGTGGGTACCTGAATGCGAAGTTTGGGATGGAATCAGGTGGCAATTGTTGTGTTATTAAGAGTGGATCTGATGGTGCAGCTTTATATTTTTTGTCCACCTTCGGTGTGAGTACCCTAGCCGTTGCTGGTTCTTTAAAAATATCAGCATGTTTTATCATGCCTGGTAGCATTGGCAAACATTGGTACTGTTTGTGTGTAGAGGATAGCGTGTTGAATAGAAAGTCATCTTCTATGGCTTCAGCGTGCAGCTGCACATTGCGGTATGTGGCTGCTCTAGCAATCCCCTGATTATAGACTGTGGTGTCTTCCGGTGGAGATGGCCTAGTGGGATATAGATCAGGGTCATTAGATGGGATAGGGTCAGAATCATATACATCCCATGGGTCTACATTATAAGTACTGTCACCCATATAATCCCCATGTGAAGAGACAGGAGATTGCATAGAATACCGTGTAGGTGAAGGTGGTGGAGGAGTATGAAGTGGTGGAGAAGTGGGAAGCAAAGCAGAATGAGGTGGAGAAGGCTGTTGTACTGCCTTTGGTTTCTCCTTGTGCTTAAATATATTTGCAGGTGGAGGCCCAGAGACAGTTTCCTTTTTGTTATTGAAGGAGGAGAGGCAATAATTTTCCCAGTGTCTTTTTGAATCTGTATTTTCCGTGTTTATGGTCCATCACTTCAATCATGGGCCTAATTGTCTGCTGACTCCTCCACAGATGTAACATGTTTTTCTTCCCATAGTTGTGTGCTCTGAAAGCGTGGTGACTGTCTGCTTTAATCGGGCTGAAAATGTGGATTCTGAAGCAGATGGGAGATTTTTTGGCTCAGAAGAGGAGCTTGGCTGCTTCATCTTGCGGTTCCGAAGTGGAAGCCTCCACTTTGCGACTCAATCCCAAAACAGGCGTGCCAGTCTGTTCAGTCGAATGCATTTTGGTCTTCTTCGATGCCGAACCTGAGGGACGGTCGTCGAGATGTAACTTTCGGGTCCGACCATGGCCGGTAAGCAGTGGTGAATCCAAGACCATTTGTGCTGACTTTTTAAAATGCTTTTGGTGATGGGAAGGGACTGGCGTACTTATGTACTGGGCTGCAGGAATAACTTGGCTGTCCCCATTTGAGTCACGGCTGGAATCGAAGTCTGCGATGGAAACTGCAGTCTGTGCCTGTTCCTCACCGAAAATGTCAGGCATTTGTTCGGTCGACTTTGATGACGTCTCTAACCGACATGCTCTTCGATCCCGCACTCTTCTTGGAGCGGAAGGATCGGCACGTATCGAAGGTTTCTCCCTTGTGTTCCGGAGAGCGGAAGAGGTTACATATTGAGTGCTGGTCAGTATAGGATAACTTGGCGTGGGGTGGGATTCATTGAAAAATGCACACAGAGAACATCTTGGAGATGCCCCCTGTAGCCCAACTGCTAGTGTAAGGCTGACCGGTCTATGCCAGCCTGCCACTTCCAGACGAGTTTCTGACCACATGAGGCGAGTGCCTTTGTGCACTCTGTGGTCAGAAACAAAGCCTGTCCTGGACGGAGGTGCTTCACACCTCTCCCTGCAGGAACTGTAAGACCTGGCGTTGAGCCTCAAAGGCTCAGGCCTGGTGTTACAGTGCCCCAGGGCACTCCAGCCAGTGGAGATGCCCACCCCCCCGGATAAGCCCCCACTTTTGGCGGCAAGTCCAGAGGGATAATGAGAAATAGAAGGAGGAGTCACCCCTTCAGCAAGGACGTCCCTTAAGGTGTCCAGAGCTGAAGTGATGCACTCCTTGAGAAATCCTCCATCTTGCTTTGGATGATTAGGACCAGTGGGGATAGAGATATGCCACCCTCACCAGAGGCAGTGTGCACAAAGAGGGTGTAGCCACCCTCAGGGATAGTAGCCATAGGCTACTGCCCCCTGACCCTAAACACACCCCTATATTCAGTATTTAGGGGCGACCCTGAACCCAGCTCTTCAGATTCCTGATGACCTCAAGAAAGAAGGACTGATGAGCTGAAAACCCAGCAGACATGAGAAATGGAGACAACAACTGACTCGGCCCCAGCCCTATCGGCCCGTCTCCTACTTCGAAAAGCTGCACAAGAAGAAGCAATGCATCCTGCAGGACCCACGACCCCTGAAAAGCCTCCAGGGGACTGCCTGCCACACCAAGGGCCAAGAAACTACTGTGGAAAGTGGACAGGTCCAACAAGAAGACAAAGAAACTATCTTTAAAGGGACTCTCACCTCACTCCAGAAGTGTGAGTCCAAACTACTCTGCACGCAACGCCCCTGGCCCGTGTCCAGAGGAACCAAGCAGCCAGAGAGGATCCCCAGGCGACTCCGACTAAGTGACCACCCTGGGCTGACCTCTCCATCCCTCAACGACGATGCCTGCAGAGGGAATCCCGAAGATCCCCCTGACCGTGACAGCCCGGGACGAAGACATCCGACGCCTGGAGAAGCACTGCACCCACAGCCAACAGACTAGAGAAACTGACCACCTGTGCAGAAGCGACCAACAGGCGGCCCTCCTCCCTGACCAGTTGGTGGCTTGCCTGAGAATCCTCCCTGAGCCTTGCCAGCAGCACCTAAGTGACCCCCAGGTCCACCCATTGAGTTCCATTGAGAACCCGACATCCTATTTGCACCTTGCACCCGGCCGCCCCAGTGCCGCTGAGGGTGTGTGTTAGGTGCCTACTTGGGGCCCCCCTAGTGCTCCTCTAAACTTTCCTGGTCTGCCCTCTGACAATATAGGTACTTACTTGCAAGCAGACCGGAACCAGAGTACCCCGTCTCCATAGGGTCCCATGTTATTTTGGCTCCTGTTTGACCTCTGCACCTAACCAGCCCTGTGTTTTCCTGGTGCTGGGTGTTTGGGGTTATCTTGAACCCCCAACGGTGGGCTACCTATGCCACGGAGACTGAACCCGTAAGTTTGTTACTTACCTCAAAAACTGTACTTTATTTACCTCCTTCAGGAACTGTTGAAAATTGCAGTGTTCCCTTTTAAAATGGCTTTTTGTCATTTTAAATAAAACTGTGTACATTGTTGATTCCATTCAAAGTTCTGAGTATTACTATGCAAAGTACCTTTCATTTAATGTACTTACCTGCTAAATGAATCTTGTGGTTCTAGAAATAAATTAAGAAAGAATATTTTTCTATATAAAAAAAACTATTGGTCTGGAGTTGTCATTGAGTGTGTGTTTTCACTTATTGCTTGTGTGTGTACAACAAATGCTTAACACTACCCTCTGATAAGCCTAACTGCTCGACCATACTACCACAAATAGAACATTAGTATTATCTATTATTGCCTCTGGCAAGCCTCTTGGGTAACCCCTGGACTCTGTGCACACTATATCTCATTTTGATGTAGTATACACAGAGCCAGCTTCCTACAAGTGTGCTTTAGTACTTGCTGACAATTGTCTCTTAGCTTTGAAATAACAAGTTTGAATACAATTGATCATCCGTCTAGCTAATCCATTCCTTGAAACTGGATTACCTCTGTGAGGTTTTAAAAAAGCTACAAAAGGTTGTTTCGATTTTCTAAAACTCTTTGTACTGTCAATATAATACATAAGAGCTCATATGTATAGGTTGAGAGGCCTGAGATTTAGAATTGGTCTTAAAGATCCGTCTTTCTTTGATATGAGGAAGTATAGTGAATATACTCGTAACCCCTGTTGGGATAGGGGAACTGGTTCTATAGCCCCTTTGAGAAGAAGGGACTGTACCTCTTCTTTTAAAAGAATGAGATTGTTGTGTGAGAATTTGTAAAAACAAAGAGGTATATTTGGTGGAGTGTAAATGAGTTCTAGATAATAATCAAGTTGGATAATTGATAAAACCCACTGGTCTGTGGTGATATTGGACCATTGGGGATAAAGGTTTGCCAGTCTTGCCACAGGAGATGTATTTGCTATGGGAATTTGTAAAACGTCACTGATTTGTATATAGGGAAATCCTCTAGAGACGGATGATTTACCTCTCCCTCTATTATTTGTGCCTCTATAAGACCCTCTAAAGGAACACCAGTTGTAAAAATGTGTTCCTTCCTTTTTTTGTGAGGTGGAAGGTTCAGTGGTTCTTGTTTAGAAACTACCTCTAAATTGTGCCTACGAAAATTACCCCTGTTGGGTGTAGTTAATAAGGCCCCCATGGCTTTAGCTGTTTCAGCGTCCTTTTTTGATTTATTGATAGTGGTATCTATCTCTAGGCCAAATAAATGCTCCTTGTCAAAAGACATGTTCAAGATTGCCTGTTGTATCTCTGGTTTAAAGCCTGAACACCTTAACCATGCATGCCTTCTTATTAGAACAGTAGTGTTGACACCACATGCTGCTGTGTCAACCGCATCAATGGCACATCTGATTGAATTACTGGAGATGGCCTGTCCTTCTACAACTATCTCCTGCCCTCTTTTTTGATACTCCTGTAGAAGATGTTGTAATAACTTCTCCATCTCATCCCAGTGGGCCCTGTCATACCTCGCCAGGAGTGCTTGAGAATTTGCAATTCTCCAATCATTTGCAGCTTGAGCAGCCACTCATTTGCCTTCTGCGTCCATTTTTTTGCTCTCCTTATCTGGAAGAGGAGCACCCCATGTAGACTGACTGTAAGCCCTCTTTTGTGCTGCACTTAACATTCAGAGTCTGGTGGTAGTTGTGTTTTTATGAAAGTTGGATCTGATGGTGCAGCTTTATATTTCTTGTGTGATTATTCTTGCCCCAACAGGTTTTTTTAATATGTCAGTAGCATGTCTGAGCATGCCTGGTACCATTGGTAGAAACTGAGACTCTTTGTGTGTGTTGGTTAGTGTGTCGAAGAGAAAGTCCTCTTCGATTGAGTCTGTATGCATTTGCACACTGTAGGAAGTTGGCTCTGTATATACTATTTCAAAGTAAGAAATAGTGTGCACAGAGTCCAAGGGTTCCCCTTAGAGGTAAGATAGCGGCAAAAGGAGATAATTCTAATGTTTTATTTTATGGTAGTGTGGTCGAGCAGTAGGCTTATCAGAGGGTAGTGTTAAGTATTTGTTGTACACACACACAGGCAATAAATGAGGAACAAACACTCAAAGACTGATTCCAGGCCAATAGGTTTTTATATAGAAAAATATATTTTCTTAGTTTATTTTAAGAACCACAGGTTTAAAATGTACAAGTAATACTTCAAATGAAAGGTATTTCACTCAGGTATTCTAGGAACTTTGAATAATTACAATAGCATGTACAATGTTGACAAAAATGGCAATAAGCTATTTTAAAAGTGGACACTGCAAAAATCAACAGTTCCTGCGGGAGGTAAGTAATTGTTAAGATTACAGGTAAGTAAAACACTTACAGGGTTCAAAGTTGGGTCCACAGTAGCCCACCGTTGGGGGTTCAAGACAACCCCAAAGTTACCACACCAGCAGCTCAGGGCCGGTCAGGTGCAGAGGTCAAAGAGGTGCCCAAAACACATAGGCTTCAATGGAAACAGGGGTGCCCCGGTTCCAGTCTGCCAGCAGGTAAGTACCCGTGTCCTCGGAGGGCAGACCAGGGGGGTTTTGAAGGGCACCGGGGGGGGACACAAGCAGGCACAGAAAGTACACCCTCAGCGGCACAGGGGCAGCCAGGTGCAGAGTGCAAACAGGCATCGGGTTTCAGATAGGAATCAATAGGGAGACCCGGGGGTCTCTTCAACGATGCAGGCAGGCACAGGGGGGGCTCCTCTGGGCAGGCACCAACTGGGCTAGGCAGAGGGTCGCCTGGGGGTCGCTCCTGCACTGGAGTTCGGTTCCTTCAGGTCCTGGGGGCTGCGGGTGCAGTGCTGGTTCCAGGCGTCGGGTTCCTTGTTACAGGCAGTCGCGGTCAGGAGGAGCCTCTGGATTTCCTCTGCAGGCCTTGCAGTGGGAGCTCAGGGGGGGTCAACTCTGGCTACTCATGGGCTCGCAGTCGCCGGGGAGTCCTCCCTGTAGTGTTAGTTTTCCACAGGTCGAGCCGGGGGCGTCGGGTGCAGAGTGGAAAGTCTCATGCTTCCGGCGGGAAACGTGGGGTCTTTAAATTTGCTTCTTTTTGCAGAAAGATGCAGTATCTTGAACAGGGCCGCTGTTCTCGGGAGCTTCTTGGTCCTTTAGATGCAGGGCAGTCCTCTGAGGCTTCAGAGGTTGCTGGTCCCTGTTGGATGCGTCGCTGGTGCAGTTTTCGTTGAAGTAGGGAGACAGGCCGGTGGGGCTGGGGCCAAATCAGTTGTCGTCTCCGTCTTCACTGCAGGGCTTCAGGTCAGCAGTCCTTCTTCTTTAGGTTGCAGGAATCTATCTTCCTTGGTTCTGGGGGCCCCTAAATACTGAATTTAGGGGTGTGTTTAGGTCTAGGAGGGCAGTAGCCAATGGCTACTGTCCTTGAGGGTGGCTACACCCTCTTTGTGCCTCCTCCCTGTGGGGAGGGGGGCACATCCCTAATCCTATTGGGGGAATCCTCCTTCTACAAGATGGAGGATTTCTAAAAGTAAGAGTTACCTCAGCTCAGGACACCTAAGGGGCTGTCCTGACTGGGGAGTGACTCCTCCTTGTTTTCCTCATTATCTCCTCCAGTCTTGCCGCCAAAAGTGGGGGCAGTGGCTGGAGGGGCGGGCTTTTCCACTAGCTGGGATGCCCCGTGCCGCTGTAACAAAGGGGGTGAGCCTTTGAGGCTCACCGCTAGGTGTTACAGTTCCTGCAGGGGGAGGTGAGAAGCACCTCCACCCAGTACAGGCTTTGTTCCTGGCCACAGAGTGACAAAGGCACTCTCCCCATGTGGCCAGCAACATGTCTGGTGTGTGGCAGGCTGGCAAAAACTAGTCAGCCCACACTGGAAGTCGGTATGTTTTCCGGGGGCATCTCTAAGATGCCCTCTGGGTGTATTTTACAATAAGGTGCACACTGGCATCAGTGTGCATTTATTGTGCTGAGAAGTTTGATACCAAACTTCCCAGTTTTCAGTATAACCATTATGGTGCTGTGGAGTTCGTGTTTGACAGACTTCCAGACCATATACTCTTATGGCTACCCTGCACTTACAATGTCTAAGGTTTTGCTTAGACAGTGTAGGGGCACAGTGCTCATGCACATATGCCCTCACCTGTGGTACAGTGCACCCTACCTTAGGGCTGTAAGGCCTACTAGAGGGGTGACTTACCTATGCCACAGGTAGTGTCAGGTTGGCATGGCACTCTGAGGGGAGTGCCATGTCGACTTAGTCTTTTTCTCCCCACCAGCACACAAAAACTGGCAAGCAGTGTATGTGCTGAGTGAGGGGTCCCCAGGGTGGCATAAGACATGCTGCAGCCCTTAGAGATCTTCCCTGGCATCAGGGCCCTTGGTACCAGGGGTACCAGTTACAAGGGACTTACCAGAGTGCCAGGGTTGTGCCAATAGTGGAGACAAAGATACAGTTTAGGGAAAGAACACTGGTGCTGGTGCCTGGTTAGTAGGGTCCCAGCACACTTTCAAATCATAACTTGGCATCAGCAAAGGAAAAAAGGCAGGGGGTAACCATGCCAAGGAGGCATTTTCTTACACACATTATGATACGCTGGTGTCTTGCAATAACTTGGTTGTATGTGGTCGTATCCTCAGGAAGAGAAGGCCTTGCTGGATGAAGGTCAGGGTCATTAGGGAGAATGGGATCTTGATCGTATATATCCCATGGATCCACATCTTGTGGAACATCACTTAAATCATCTCTATGAGGTGATGACAATGATGCTTGTGAAGAAAATTGTCGGTGAATAAAGGATGTAGGTGACTGTGGTGGTGGTGAAGTAGAGGGAAGAACAGGAGAATGAGGTGGCAAAGGCGAAGGTTGTTCTGGAGCCTTGTCTTTTTCTTTTGAGACTTTTTTAGGGGGCAGCATAGTCTCCAATGTTTCTTGGAATGTAGGTCTCCTTTTGATTGGAATAGAAAGAGAAACCATGATTCTTCCTGTTCCTTTCTGTATGTGATTTTGAGCTGTCAAGCGTCCATCACTTCCAAGATAGGCTCTACAGAAGATGTCTCCTCAGAGGAAACTGTAGAATCTTTGCCCACTATTGTTTTTGGCTCCAAACTTTTCGGTACTGAATGCTTTTTTTTAGCCGAAAGTGTCGGCTCTGAAGTAGATGGCAATATTTATTTCTTTGCTGCCAAAATGGTCGATTTGAATGTTCGACTCAATCCCAAAACAGATTTTGATGTGGTTGCCTGTTTGGTCAGTGCTGAAGCCATTTTGGTCTTTCTCAGTTTTGATGCCGAACTGGAGGATGTGGCATCTAAATGTATTTTTCAGATCCTACCATGGCCCAAGGGCACTAGAGGAACGATGACCAATTTAGAAGTCTATTTGAAAGTCTTCACTTGGTGCGATGGTGCTGGTGTACTCCCGTACTGCGCAGCTGGAATGGATTGACTCTCGACGTCTGAATCTTGGTCCGACTCTGTGTCTCGAATCGAAAGGGCTGCTTGGTGTCCATCTTCTTCCAGTGCGTGCTCTTCTCCTAAGATGTTGAGGGTGTCATCTGTTGTTTTTGACGCCATTTCTAATCGACACGCTCTTTGGTCCCGGAAGGTCTTTTTGGATCGAAAAGAACTAGAGGCATCGTAGGTCTCCTCTTTCTGTTCTCTGGACAGGCAAAAATTACACACCAAGTGTTGATCCATGAACAAAAACTTGGAGTGACACCGACAGCAGAATCTAAACGAAGTATGTTCCATTAGCCTATCATTCTCCGACTACAGTTGTCGAGGTAGGCCCAAGAAGGGCGTGGACGCCCCTAAGGGTGTTTAATCAACGTTAACGATAAAAGTCTAATCGATTCATAAACGTATGGGATACGCGGATGAAAACTATACCGACGTTGATAGAAAGATGAAATTTAAAGTTTAAAAGATACCAAACCGAGATTCACCGGAGCGAGAGGAAACAAATCCGAACCTGATGGCGGAGAGAAAACAATCTGACAAAGGACTCAATGCCCATGCGCACTATCACAGAAGAGGAGTCACTCGATATTGTGACTCGAAAATATTCTTTGAAGAAAAACAACTTGTAACACTCCGAACCCAGCTCTAGATGGCGGACTTACGTAAAACATGTGTATCTACAGCCACACATGCCATCGAACATATTACTTCTCTTTTTTGTCATTTCAACACACATTAATGCTGTCTGGGCAAAGACAGCACCTCATCAGTAGCCGTTTAACACCAAAACACTGTAATCTGCCCTGAAAGGTGACCAGTTAATCTTTGCACAGTGCCTGTCTCATGTAATGTGGCATTTCTTGTTAATACATTTTGATCTGTTTAGAATTTTATTAAATGCTCTTTTCTGTTGAAAACTACAAATTAGGATTATGTAGTGTATCCATAATTATGTGGAAAACACCAGTGTCACATAAATCCAGAAGCTCTGTACTTGGTACATGAATTCCTTACACATTTTGCACAGAAGGGTTTAAGTTCCTGCACCTCCTTTAGTTTAGAGGAAGGCGCAAGTCCATGTTGTTTCTCTAAAGCAGGTTGTTCTGGGATAGCAGCCAAAATCCAGACTATGCTCCTCGTTTTAATAAAAATACATTAGCTTCATTAGCATTAGCTTACATACCTCTTTGCATCTCCATGCAAGGCCTCCAATTATCACGTCACTGGAGAGAAAATGCACACAGTTTACAAAATTACAAAATGATCTTTATTAAGTATTGTATTCCATTGTCATCCATCCACATGTGCAAACATGCACATTCACACACACCCACACACACAGCAGGTCAATGCACCAAGGTAAGAATTCATCCTTTCAAACCACTTTAACAACAGCCATTTCACCACCAGAATTTCTTCAGTACACTCATGAATAATGTTGATCTGTACAGCCTCATACATAGGGCAGTCTGTACATTCTGATTCTGTGGCCCACTTTGAGGTGGAGATGACAAGAGTTCTGTACCAAATGTAATTCAAGAGCAAAGGTACCATAGCGAAAAGAAAGGACATGTCTTTCATTTGACAGCATATGCTGCTCTTCTCAGGTGATAACTTGGATAGATTAAGGGTTGGAGTGTTGCACAAGTGAGGGTGGGTGATGTTGGTGTAAGTGGAAAAAAGGTAAAGAGGAGGACAGCATACACTAATATACATGCATATATGATACCAGGAGAGTATGGGTGTGCGTACTGCCCTACACTGTGACATTCCACTGGGAATGTGACTCAAAAAAGGTGCTTAACTATAGGTTCTACTGGTAAAACTAGGGTTTGTATGATGGAGTATAGGATACACTGACAGCACTGGGAATGTATAAGAGAAAAAAGCAGCCTTACAGAATCCTATGAAAAGTAGGTGTCACAAACATGTTTCTTTGCTATAATGTTTAAGAGAAAATGTCAAAAAGGCACTTTTTGAAAATTATGAGAATCTCCTTTGCAGCTATGAGTTATTTTACAATAAATACATTTGAAAAACACCATGGAGACAGCTCCAGATTTCATAATCACATTCAATGTACTGATCAAACAATAGATTGTATTGTAGAATGTGTACAGCAAAAATCAAAGTCAGCATGATAAGATCACACAGGATCAGAGAAGGGTGGTAACACTGCGCAAAAATAGGTGTTTTAGCAAAAAGCATGTATCAGATAGCTAATGTTAGACAAAAGCAAGGTACAGACTATATAGTAAAAAGCATAGCAAGGCCAGACCTCCAAATCTATACTAATTAACGGTCCTCCTAGTCAAAATAGCAGGGGCAGTCAATGACATTTCAGCCCACTGGTTTTTGTTGGATTCATTATCAGCACATGAGTAACTTGAACCTGAGCACAGTGTTCCAGAAAGGACAAAATCACAGACATAGTTAAATATATCAAATAGAGTTAAGGATAGAGTTTTGGCAACAACATGTTGGAAGCCACTCACTACTTTAAGGTAGCTGAATAATCAACAATTTGGAATGGCGGAATCCTCAGAAAACGCATAAGTGGAATATAAGGATTCCTAAACTCATCATAAAAATGATACTGCACGAGCGAAAAAGTCTGTGCGGTAAAGCACACATCATTTGGACTTTCAAAGTAGTACATCCTGATTCAGGTAGTCTGAAAAAACAGGGACATGAATGCTGGCGTTTTCCTTTAAAGGGACGGTATTACTTGCTAACATACAGGTTAGAATGGAGTACTTTGTAGCTTCTTGATAAAATTATGAACGGGTCTGATAGGGCCCAAAATTGACTGGGCTGTAGTAACCGTACGTCACCTGCGAGCTGAGAACACTAGTAGAAAAAACTCAGGGTAGAGAAGTACCGCATTGACGTCTACAGTCAAAACAGCATAACATGGGGATGTCCATATACACCGACAGGTTCAGGGAGAGTCTAAAGAGTCAATTTCTTTAGATTCTTTACAGTATGTATATTTTACAATACAAGCTAATGTTTGATATGTCTCCATGGTGTTTCAGATGTATATATTGCAAACTAATTCATAAGTACAAAACAGATTAACTTGTTTCTAAAGTATAGTTTTTCTACAATTCCCCTTAAATATTAGCTCAGTGCACACCGCAACACTATCCTTTGTCATAGTTGGGGAGGTGGCACTGGCGTACAGGCTACAGAAGGGATTTGACACTGGAGCGTAGGTTATTACAGACAACACAGATAATTTGGCAAAAGGTATACAATGGCGCATTGCTATCTGGAACAGGAGCACACAATACATATTGGTAGCAGGATTTGGCACTGGAGAACAAAGTGTAAATACTGATCTCAGAGGATTTGCCTCTACAGTACACGATGGACAAGATATGGAGACTATGAGACGCTGGCGGCACATCCCATTATGTTCTGTATAACGTGGCATACTGGTTGCACTGGGGGATTTGACACTGAGCATATCTTTGACAGCAGCAGAGCACAGAATACACTGATGGCAGATACTGATTGTACTTGCGATGAACTTATGACACTGTAGCACAGGATATATGAGCAATGTGGTTATGGAAGGCAGGGTACACAGTATTAGCACTGGTGAAAGAGATACACTTCTGGCACTGGAGTATAGAATACACTGGTGGTGGATACTGGAATATACACATACTTGTGACTCTGGAGAATGTATAGCCCATGCAACAAGGTACTTGAGGAATAAACCTCCAGAGTGCAGGGAACTGGTCCCTCGTGAATGGGATACACTCAGTGGCAGACGTGTGAGTACAAGATACTGGGTACGCTGCATTATTTGGCACTGGGTATAGGAAAGATGAGGGACGAGGCACTGCAGTGCAAGATACTCTGAGTAGAGTATAAAGTACACAATGTATTTGGCATTAGTAGAGGTCACACTGGGGGATTTGGCACTAGAGTGCTTAATACACAGTGAGATTTGACAGTGCAGTACAGGGTACATGAGAGATCTACGAGAGTGCAGGATACACTGGATTAATTGGGGTGTTTCCACTGGAGTACAGGACACCACAGGGTATTCTTTTCATGAGAATAGGATAAAATTGTTTTTTTCACTGCAGTACACCATAATATTATTTGGCACGGTAAAGAGATTAGGAATTGGAGCTGAGTGGTGCCAGATTTGCCAGATTAAGGGTCCGGTTGCCGCGGTAAATGTAATGAGTAAGCAAAGTCCCCTTGCTGGCCACTGCAACACAAGGCATGGGATCTGGTAGCTCTTTGGTGTAAAAGGCAATGATTGTCCCAGTTCCTGGTCTGAGAGAGGATTGGACTCCTTCAGCATTGGCCCAGGGTATCTGCTGGCGAAGAAACTAGACATCTGCAGACCATCTTCACTGGCAGCATTTAGACTTGTTCTTCTTGGCAGGCAGATACAGGTTGCTGTCATTGCTGTGAATTCCTACAGAAAACAAACCTGATCAGTACAGAGAAGCATTTCAAGGTAGAGAGAACCATGAAAAACTTGAAATCACACCCATCAAACTGGTAGCTATCACTGCATGCACTTTAAAGAGGGCGAACCATTGCTGGAATGAGAGAAGACCTGAATCGTAAAACATTTACCATCATGCATATCTCAAAAAAGAGTGACCACAAATAACAATGAGTACTCCTGTGGATCTCAAAACATAGAACACCCATGAGGATTCTGTAACACCCAGTGACCACACGGATCTCAGAAAGCTGAGGAATCACATGCATCTCCAAACACTGAGCAACATCATGGATGTCACAACATAGAGGATCATCTGCAAATCAAAACACTGGATTGCCCCATGGACTTCTGAACAGTGAGCAACCGCAAAGAACTAAGCACACTGCGTGGCCACATGGATCACTTAACTGTGAGCAGCCACCCACAACTCAGTTACCCAGGCTACTTTGAGCAAACAACATCTTTCAACCACATGTATCTACAATTACTTAAAGACCACTTGAATCTCAAAATACTGAGTATGTTGATCTAGAAAACTTGTGTAGCCAAATGGACCTTAAAACACAGAGGAAGCATGTAAGGAAATGCCTCCTTGGCATGGTTGCCCCCTGACTTTTTGCCTTTGCTGATGCTATGTTTACAAATTGAAAGTGTGCTGAGGCCTGCTAACCAGGCCCCAGCACCAGTGTTCTTTCCCTAACCTGTACTTTTGTATCCACAATTGGCAGACCCTGGCATCCAGATAAGTCCCTTGTAACTGGTACTTCTAGTACCAAGGGCCCTGATGCCAATGAAGGTCTCTAAGGGCTGCAGCATGTCTTATGCCACCCTGGAGACCTCTCACTCAGCACAGACACACTGCTTGCCAGCTTGTGTGTGCTAGTGAGAACAAAACGAGTAAGTCGACATGGCACTCCCCTCAGGGTGCCATGCCAGCCTCTCACTGCCTATGCAGTATAGGTAAGACACCCCTCTAGCAGGCCTTACAGCCCTAAGGCAGGGTGCACTATACCATAGGTGAGGGTACCAGTGCATGAGCATGGTACCCCTACAGTGTCTAAACAAAACCTTAGACATTGTAAGTGCAGGGTAGCCATAAGAGTATATGGTCTGGGAGTCTGTTTTGCACGAACTCCACAGCACCATAATGGCTACACTGAAAACTGAGAAGTTTGGTATCAAACTTCTCAGCACAATAAATGCACACTGATGCCAGTGTCCATTTTATTGCAAAATACACCCCAGAGGGCACCTTAGAGGTGCCCCCTGAAACTTAACCGACTGTCTGTGTAGGCTGACTAGTTCCAGCAGCCTGCCACACTAGAGACATGTTGCTGGCCCCATGGGGAGAGTGCCTTTGTCACTCTGAGGCCAGTAACAAAGCCTGCACTGGGTGGAGATGCTAACACCTCCCCCAGGCAGGAGCTGTAACACCTGGCGGTGAGCCTCAAAGGCTCACCCCTTTGTCACAGCACCGCAGGACACTCCAGCTAGTGGAGTTGCCCGCCCCCCTCCGGCCCCCACTTTTGGCGGCAAGGCCGGAGAAAATAATGAGAACAACAAGGAGGAGTCACTGGCCAGTCAGGACAGCCCCTAAGGTGTCCTGAGCTGAGGTGACTCTAACTTTTAGAAATCCTCCATCTTGCAGATAGAGGATTCCCCCAATAGGGTTAGGATTGTGACCCCCTCCCCTTGGGAGGAGGCACAAAGAGGGTGTACCCACCCTCAGGGCTAGTAGCCATTGGATACTAACCCCCCAGACCTAAACACGCCCTTAAATTTAGTATTTAAGGGCTACCCTGAACCCTAGAAAAACTAGATTCCTGCAACTACAAGAAGAAGGACTGCCTAGCTGAAAACCCCTGCAGAGGAAGACCAGAAGACAACAACTGCCTTGGCTCCAGAAACTCACCGGCCTGTCTCCTGCCTTCCAAAGAACTCTGCTCCAGCGACGCCTTCCAAAGGGACCAGCGACCTCTGAATCCTCTGAGGACTGCCCTGCTTCGACGACGACAAGAACCTCCCGAGGACAGCGGACCTGCTCCAAAAAGACTGCAACTTTATCCAAAGGAGCAGCTTTAAAGACCCCTGCAATCTCCCCGCAAGAAGCTTGAGACTTGCAACACTGCACCCGGCGACCCCGACTCGGCTGGTGGAGAACCAACACCTCAGGGAGGACCCCCGGACTACTCTACGACTGTGAGTACCAAAACCTGTCCCCCCTGAGCCCCCACAGCGCCGCCTGCAGAGGGAATCCCGAGGCTTCCCCTGACCGCGACTCTCTGAAACATAAGTCCCGACGCCTGGAAAAGACCCTGCACCCGCAGCCCCCAGGACCTGAAGGACCGGACTTTCACTGCAGAAGTGACCCCCAGGAGTCCCTCTCCCTTGCCCAAGTGGAGGTTTCCCCGAGGAAGCCCCCCCTTGCCTGCCTGCAGCGCTGAAGAGATCCCTTGATCTCTCATTGACTTCCATTGCGAACCCGACGCTTGTTCTAACACTGCACCCGGCCGCCCCCGCGCCGCTGAGGGTGAAATTTCTGTGTGGGCTTGTGTCCCCCCCGGTGCCCTACAAAACCCCCCTGGTCTGCCCTCCGAAGACGCGGGTACTTACCTGCTGGCAGACTGGAACCGGGGCACCCCCTTCTCTCCATTGAAGCCTATGCGTTTTGGGCACCACTTTGAACTCTGCACCTGACCGGCCCTGAGCTGCTGGTGTGGTAACTTTGGGGTTGCTCTGAACCCCCAAAGGTGGGCTACCTTGGACCAAGAACTGAACCCTGTAAGTGTCTTACTTACCTGGTAAAACTAACAAAAACTTACCTCCCCCAGGAACTGTGAAAATTGCACTAAGTGTCCACTTTGAAAGTGGCTATTTGTGAATAACTTGAAAAGTATACATGCAATTGAAATGATTCAAAGTTCCTAATGTACTTACCTGCAATACCTTTCAAACAAGATATTACATGTTAAATTTGAACCTGTGGTTCTTAAAATAAACTAAGAAAATATATTTTTCTATACAAAACCTATTGGCTGGATTTGTCTCTGAGTGTGTGTACCTCATTTATTGTCTATGTGTATGTACAACAAATGCTTAACACTACTCCTTGGATAAGCCTACTGCACGACCACACTACCACAAAATAGAGCATTAGTATTATCTCTTTTTACCACTATTTTACCTCTAAGGGGAACCCTTGGACTCTGTGCATGCTATTCCTTACTTTGAAATAGCACATACAGAGCCAACTTCCTACAAAGCACATGTATGCCAGAATTCTGGGTGTCTGCATACATTTCAGAACTCTGAGTGGCCACAGAGGTCAAAACACTGAGTGATCTTGTGGATCTGAGGGCACTGGGTAAGCACGTGGAATTCTGGATACTGAGTAACTGGAGACATGGGGAGACCGAGTAAGCATGTAGGTGTAAAAACACCAGTAACCATAAAAATTATACAAGACTGAGTGACAATATGCGCAAGCAAGTACTGCATACTCATGCGGTTATTGGAACAATAAGTAGCACATGGATGTCCAAGTCCTGACTGACCACATGGAACACAAGACACTGAATGACCTCATTAATTTAGTGGATCTTAATGCTACAAGAAATCACATAAGACGGAGAACAGTTGCTAATTAAACATATTTTGGTACAGTGGGTGACAACCTGGATCTGAAACGGTAGCTAGTAACACATGACTCAGTGCACTGAGTGACACCATGAACACAGAGTGACCAAAGAAAGCAGCTGAATGCTCATCGACAAGGCGGATATCGTATTAATGGGCACTATTCACCTCTCAGAACACTTAATCATTCACACTGCATAACTGAACTTAGCATCCAGTCAGATCCTAGACTACTGATGCCCCTCAGGGAGACCTTAGGAGACAGAGCCCTTGAATACCAGTGGCCTGCTGATTCCAAGGGCCTGGTAACAGTACTTCCAGGGCATAGAAATAACTGAGATAATTTTGCAGCTTTTGTAATAAAGCCCTGAGAGTAACAGAAATCTAAGAGCACAGACTGAACATGAAGCAGTTCAAACACTGCTACGCTCGAGGATGGACAGGTACAGTGTTAGCAACAGTGTGAGACGCTGATCTGGTGGCCAGTATGTGAGGTAGGCATTTAATTGTCAGTGAGAGATTCTGGCATCAATGATGAGTGTAAGACGCTGACACTGTCGTACAACGGGAGTCAAGAGGCCATCTACGCACAAAGATACCAGGCAGAGTGTTATTCCCAGAGTGATCTGTCAAGTGTTTCCACTGAGGGTGCCACACCCTCGCTGCATGATAACATCCTGCCATACTGGGGAAACACTCACACAAGCAGAAAGGGTTCCTGCTGAATATGGCAGAGTGGGGCTTCGCATTTGAGAGGCCACAGACTGACCATGCTCACACCTAATCTTATTCTTTCACTTTGCTGGGTCACTTCTTCAAGGTCATCAAGGGCAATAGCAGTAAAAAAAGAGTGTCATTTCTTTTGATCAGCGTCTAGCAGCTTTTTTGGTTTGCATTAGCTTTCTGTTGTTTTTGTGTCTGCACAATCTGCACCCCACATTGCTCTCCCCTCATCATGTTGTTTTCCTCCCTTTTATGTTCTCTCGAGTTCTCTTAGTGGACACTATATTTGTGTTCCTTGCTCTGTCCTACATGTGCTTTACTGCCGACTCACCTCCCCCTTCTCTGGGATCACAGTCGGTCTATGGTCTTCCCTGGGCTCTTCAAGGCCTGCAACCATGAGAAGGCTGGTGAGTGATTCCTTGAGTGTTCCACTAAGACCCTTTTATAATTGTTGTATTCCGTTTATTATACTTACTGTATGTTGTTCAACTTCCTCTAGAGGTCCTGTCTGGCCCTGTGTCTTGAAGCAATGATATCCTGACACTACGGGGTCCCCAAACCATACCAGCTCCTAACTCCGGCCTAGTGTTTCTCTCAGTCTCCCCTATTCCCTTCCCCAGGGTACGTTGCTGATGCTGCAGCTCAGGCTTTAGGGGATGGTATGGATTGGCTTCAGAACAAATGTTGCAACTCCAGTTCCCTAACACCAATTTTCTTTGTCACACTTAGGTCAGGAAATAATGTTAAGTGTTGTGGGCAGCTCTAGGCAAAATGGAGCTCGAGGCCCCAACAAATGTCATTTTCTAAGAATGATATTCAGCTTTGGGGCGGAACTGGACAACATTTGTAACAGCAATGATTCAAACAGAAGAAGCCCCCACGCCAACTAACCCCAATAACCAACTGACTGACCACTAACAAGGCTCTGAGTAGTGTGCTACTCACCGTAAAGCGCTTTGATGCCTCGTCAGTGGTAGTAAGCGATATACAAATACAACCTATAATTATGCCCACATCTTCAGAACCATGCTGTATGTCTCTTTCATTGACAACAGCGCAGTGTTGAATGCTGTGACACAGACTGCAGACGTGGGGCACTGACAGTAAGCTTCAGAAAGCCACCGAGACCCTTTGTTGTGACTTCTGGGTACCAATCAATGTGGCCATTGTAAATCGAACCATATTTAAAATAACAAGGGTTTGAAGCAATGACTGGATGCCCATGTCTGCTTTTCAGCCTCTACACAACGGACTTTGGCCCTGCATTAGCAAAATCGAAGGCCATTTCCCTCCCAAACGAATGGCGCTGTTTAGCGGTGCTGCAATACATGGCTGATGATACTGTGGTACTTGATTGCACAAGTACTGGGCAGCAAAGGGCGCTTCATGCACTGTATACTTATAAGCAGGCTAAAGAAATTCAGCTGAACAACAGCACATCTAAGATACTTCTATTTTCCCAAAAACATGGACGGTGGGGTCAACTGGAGATTGGCAGTGGAATCTTAAATTCCACGTGCACTTGCAATTATTTAGGACCTTAGCCATCAGACTTAAGTATCCAAGATACCATTTGTCCAAGCTCAAGACAAGGTGACTTCTTTTATGTTTGATCGCAGGACCTTATATGTAAGATTAAACCAACCTTCAGCTCTGTCCATTATTAAAGTAATTAAAGCTAAATTTCTTCAATTTTTCACCTATGGTATGACTGAGTGCCCTGGAAAATTTGACTCATGGCCGGCTCAAATTCAGTGTAACATCTCTAGGAAAATATTTTTTTTGACCTACTCCTCGAACCAGTTCTAAATAAGGTTGTAATTTGGGCTCCTAAGGCAAGACTTATTAAACATGGCCTCCCACATAAAGCTTTGGTACAAATTATTGTTGGCGAACCAAGGTGTTCTCAAGAGTTTAGTTTGGAGCTACATAAAGAACGAGGGCACTGCTGCTTACAACTCCTTGTATTTTGATCCTTAATGCAAATCAATGCATCAGATATTTGGCACAAAAGGCTGTATGCACCAAGTCGAGGTGGTTTTAGCTGAACAGCATAGTATTAGGCCCAGAATATTGCATTTTTCAAATTTTACACTAAAGAAAGCAGTGGTTTCTGTAATATTTTCCTATGAAACCAGAATGCAACAAGTGTATCTGAAAAAGGCTCTAACTAGCCCAGTGAGACACAAAAAAGTCCACTTAGTCTTTTTTCAAATTCCAGTACCTGAGTTTATGAAAAACTGTACCAACTTTCGAAATGAGAAGCAAAGATTGGAGACTTTGCTGCAGTGCATCAGAATCTGAAATGGGCTATTCAGACATGCCACAGTGCAATCAAGTTTCACTTTAATTATGATTTGCCGTAAGTTCTGTATAGGGTTGTGGATTGTTTTGCAGCAGTGGACAAATGATTAATGGGAATAAGTTACATTCATACGGAAGGCTAATTATATGTTGGCAAAATGCGTTTGTTTTATTTTGTTTAGTTGAGAATGCTCTTTTTATGAATCAAAAGTTTGTAACCAGTGTACCTTTCTAATCTTGTTTCTAGATTTGGTGTTAGAATCAGTAAGTAAAACTTTTGCAATGGTTTTAATTAACTGTGCAATGAACTATCTGAACTGCTATGGTAGGGATCCTGTAATTGCTCTTGTTTTCAAGATGTGCTGCTTCGAACTCAACTAGTCACCTATAACAGTACTTGGGAAAATGTTCACCCCCTTTCAAGGCATCATGACCATCAAGGAAAATGCAAAGTGTGCTAGATTTGCGAGTGATTCTGCTGTAGTCGAAGAAGAATACTTAACCTTTATAGGTTTGTTGAGGTCAGTCATTACCACTGTATAGCTTCTGAGCTGAGAATTGCCGATCCAGACAGTAAATTAGGGAGGCACTCTTTATTTGGGTTGTTTGTGTGTGACGTAACAGAGACAGTACGAATAGCGTACAAGAATTCTCTTGTGCTTGAGATTGGAGCTATATGTGGGTGTTTTTCCAACTTTACAAAGTTGAGCATCTCCATTACTCCCAGCTTCTGTAACGAAGAACAGGGTCTATCTCTGCCAACCTCAGAGTAATAGTTACAATGGTTATGGTGCGTGAAGGGTTGAGGTTATGTAAGATAATTGTATTTGTGTTTATGTATCGTCTAGTGACCATGGCGAGGTGTTGAATCGCTTTTCGGCGAGTAGCACGCTACTCCATAACCAAAAAAGATTAGTGGTGGATTAGTATAGGGAAATATGAGTTAATTTGAGTGGTGTCTGTTAGTTGGATTTAATATGATAATGGGGGGGAATAGAAGAGGGAAGAGTCTAGAAAGTGTTATTTTGGGGCTCATAGTAGTAAGATGAGATTTGGGATCAGTAAAAAGGGAGATGGAGGAGGGAAGAGTCTTTAGAAATGGATTAGGGAGAAAATACTAGTAAAATGAGGTTTGGGATTAGTCAAACTCAAAAGAGGGATACAGGAGGAAAGAATTTAGAAAGGGTTGTTTAGGAGATCATAGTAGTAAAATGAGTGTAGGAAGTTGGCTCTGTATGTGCTATTTCAAAGTAAGGAATAGCATGCACAGAGTCCAAGGGTTCCCCTTAGAGGTAAAATAGTGGTAAAAAGAGATAATACTAATGCTCTATTTTGTGGTAGTGTGGTCGAGCAGTAGGCTTATCCAAGGAGTAGTGTTAAGCATTTGTTGTACATACACATAGACAATAAATGAGGTACACACACTCAGAGACAAATCCAGCCAATAGGTTTTGTTATAGAAAAATATCTTTTCTTAGTTTATTTTAAGAACCACAGGTTCAAATTTTACATGTAATAGCTCATTTGAAAGGTATTGTAGGTAAGTACTCTAGGAACTTTGAATCATTACTTTAGCATGTATACTGTTTACATAAAACACAATAAGCTGTTTTAAAAGTGGACACTGCAATTTTCACAGTTTCTGGGGGAGGTAAGTTATTGTTAGTTTTCACAGGTAAGTAAGTCACTTACAGTTTTCAGTTTTTGGTCCAAGGTAGCCCACCGTTGGGGGTTCAGAGCAACCCCAAAGTTATCACACCAGCAGCTCAGGGCCGGTCAGGTGCAAAGGTCAAAGAGGTGCCCAAAACACATAGGCTTCAATGGAGAGAAGGGGGTGCCCCGGTTCCAGTCTGCCAGCAGGTAAGTACCCGCGTCTTCGGAGGGCAGACCAGGGGGGTTTTGTAGGGCACCGGGGGGGACACAAGTCAGCACAGAAAGTACACCCTCAGCAGCGCGGGGGCGGCCGGGTGCAGTGTGCAAACACGCGTCGGGTTTTCAATGGAAGTCAATGAGAGATCAAGGGATCTCTTCAGCGTCGCAGGCAGGCAAGGGGGGGGCTCCTCGGGGTAGCCACCACCTGGGCAAGGGAGAGGGCCTCCTGGGGGTCACTCCTGCACAGAAGTTCCGTTTCTTTGGGGGCTGGGGGCTGCGGGTGCAGGGTCTTTTCCAGCCGTCGGGAAATGGAGTTCAGACAGTCGCGGTCAGGGGGAGCCTGGGGATTCCCTCTGCAGGCGTCGCTGTGGGGGCTCAGGGGGGACAACTTTGGGTACTCACAGTCGTAGAGTCGCCGGAGGGTCCTCTCTGAGTTGGTTGTTCTCCACCAGTCGAGTCGGGGTCGCCGGGTGCAGTGTTGCAAGTCTCACGCTTCTTGCGGGGAGTTGCAGGGGTCTTTAAATCTGCTCCTTGTAACAAAGTTGCAGTTCTTTTGGAGCAGTGCCGCTGTCCTCGGGAGTTTCTTGTCTTTTTTGAAGCAGGGCAGTCCTCGGAGGATTCAGAGGTCGCTGGTCCCTTGGAAAGCGTCGCTGGAGCAGGGTTCTTTGGAAGGCAGGAGACAGGCCGGTAAGTCTGGGGCCAAGGCAGTTGGTGTCTTCTGGTCTTCCTCTGCAGGGGTCTTTCAGCTCAGCAGTCCTTCTTCTTGTAGTTGCAGGAATCTAATTTCTAGGTTCAGGGAGAGCCCTTAAATACTAAATTTAAGGGCGTGTTTAGGTCTGGGGGGTTAGTAGCCAATGGCTACTAGCCCTGAGCGTGAGTACATCCTCTTTGTGCCTCCTCCCAAGGGGAGGGGGTCACATCCCTAATCCTATTGGGGGAATCCTCCATCTGCAAGATGGAGGATTTCTAAAAGTTAGAGTCACTTCAGCTCAGGACACCCAAGGGGCTGTCCTGACTGGCCAGTGACTCCTCCTTGTTGCTTTCTTTGTTCCCTCCAGCCTTGCCGCCAAAAGTGGGGGCCGTGGCCGGAGGGGGCGGGCAACTCCACTAAGCTGGAGTGCCCTGCTGTGCTGTGACAAAGGGGTGAGCCTTTGAGGCTCACCGCCAGGTGTTACAGCTCCTGCCTGGGGGAGGTGTTAGCATCTCCACCCAGTGCAGGCTTTGTTACTGGCCTCAGAGTGACAAAGGCACTCTCCCCATGGGGCCAGCAACATGTCTCTAGTGTGGCAGGCTGCTGGAACCAGTCAGCCTACACAGATAGTCGGTTAGGTTTCAGGGGGCACCTCTAAGGCGCCCTCTGTGGTGTATTTTACAATAAAATGTACACTGGCATCAGTGTGCATTTATTGTGCTGAGAAGTTTGATACCAAACTTCCCAGTTTTCAGTGTAGTCATTATGGTGCTGTGGAGTTCGTGTAAAACAGACTCCCAGACCATATACTCTTATGGCTACCCTGCACTTACAATGTCTAAGGTTTTGCTTAGACACTGTAGGGGCACAGTGCTCATGCACTGGTACCCTCACCTATGGTATAGTGCACCCTGCCTTAGGGCTGTAAGGCCTGCTAGAGGGGTGTCTTACCTATACTGCATAGGCAGTGAGAGGCTGGCATGGCACCTTGAGGGGAGTGCCATGTCGACTTACTCATTTTGTTCTCACTAGCACACACAAGCTGGTAAGCAGTGTGTCTGTGCTGAGTGAGGGGTCTCCAGGGTGGCATAATACATGCTGCAGCCCTTAGAGACCTTCCCTGGCATCAGGGCCCTTGGTACCAGAGGTACCAGTTACAAGGGACTTATCTGGATGCCAGGGTGTGCCAATTGTGGAATCAAAAGTACAGGTTAGGGAAAGAACACTGGTGCTGGGGCCTGATTAGCAGGCCTCAGCACACTTTCAATTCAAAACATAGCATCAGCAAAGGCAAAAAGTCAGGGGGTAACCATGCCAAGGAGGCATTTCCTTACAATGAGGTTTAGGGTGACCCAAGGAGGGATAGCGAGAAGAGTCTAGAAAGTGTTATTTTGGAGATCATAGTAGTAGAATGCAGTTTGGTATGAGTCAAAGAGTGGAGGCAGAAGATTTATTGAGAGAGGTGTAGGGTGTGTCATAGAGTAATGCACTGGATAGAGTCAAAGTTTTTTTTTTTAACTTCTACAGTAGGAGTAAAGTAATAGCTATATAGGTACATAAGTACATAAAGAGTGTAAACATGCATAAGTAAGAGAATATATCGAGATTTAAAGTAGTATTTTTTTAAACGTAGACTTTCGAGTGTTACTGTACTTAAAGCTAATTTATTTGTGCATATAATTACTTTTTTTTCGTCGCGAGGCAATGCCTTCTATACTGACCTCAGTGGCATTAAAGCGCGAGCCCCTGATTTCCATTTGTTCTTTCCCATAGTGGGTTGCTTATTGTACTGTTTGTTTGCTGGTGGCTTGGCAATATAATTTCCCAACTATGAGTAATATAAAATAATCTTTTAATACGGAGCCAGGCAACTAAAACAAGTTAACCTTCCACTGATGCATTGGCAGGAACCATGAGTTTGGTTTCATAAGTTTAGGCCAAATTTCAGGATTTTTGTCTTTGTTTCAAGCCCAATCTCTGTCAAGCAATACCTGAATGAGAGTGTCCTGCCCTTTGTAACAGTCTCGTAGTGATCAGAAGCTGTGTCATGTCCCTGTCCTGTGGCAAAGAATTCTTCATTCCAACATAGATCCTCTAGACACAATATCACATGCTCTAACAAAAAATTGGCCCCATTTCAAATCACAGAGCAATACTCACGTACGACATCACCAATCTTTCGTGCGTTTGTTTTCTCCAGCTCTGCCAACACACTGGACTCAAAAGTCAGTGATGCCACCCGAAAGAAGAAATCCTTCACATTCTCACCTGCAGATCAGAAAAACATGTCTTGCATTCATCCAGGAAAAAATCTCTGGCTTAAACAAAATATTTTCACAGTTTGTTGAACGTTATTTCTTTAGACTCAGGTTTCTCTAATGCCTACAGATTTGGAGAAATTGTTAAAGTCTCTAATAGGTTTAGCAAAATGTGTCCATGCACACTATCTCAAACTTCGAACTACGTCAGTGTATGTGTACAGATCATTCTAAAGTTCCGAATATCTGGGAAAAGCTGCCATTAACACCAGAACAGCTCCCACCCTCCTCCTGTTCAGGAAGGAACCGAAGATGTGCCTCTTAAAAACACACTATACTTGGCAGTATAGAACCTCCCTCTCCCGTTCCCATACTGTGTACAATTCTTCAATTGCACTCCGTGGCCCTCACCATAGACCCTAATGTGGCAGGAAATAAACAGTGTATCATATGCAAAAACAAAAGTGTCACATGAGACAAGTACTCTCATCCTGGTCTATCGCAACATTACTTTCAGCAGACAATCACTACTTCAGTCACAGAATAACACACACATTTAAGGTCTTGACTGTAGCCCCAGTCTCCACCTCTAGGACAATACTACATGCCATCCCATCCTTCTAAAACACACTGCTCCTCCTGGACAAAGCATAAAGAAATAGAGAAAGAAAATATATTAAACATAGCACTTGCTGAGCTCTTTAGAATTCTAAGGTGACCTACCTGTGAGAGATGAGACAGCCCAGTATTCTGCCTGCATTTCCTTGGCTATCCTGACAGCATCCTTCTCAATGAGGGAGTACTGTGAAAGAGACTGACAAAAAGAGCACAAATCACTACATCTGACATGTCAACTCTACCTGTTTTTCAAGAACCCTACATGTTTCTGGGTAAGCCCAGCAAGTCCCTGCCCAGCAGGATGAATGTCACCTTCTAGGTGAGATAGGCCTGGTCACTGGTATTATTGCTTGGGGTAAAATCAGGAATGGAAAATGGAAACATCTGCAAGATCTGTACGAAGGACAAGCTGTTGGAACCCTATAAGTTGCCAGACTTGGTGGGGGCATGGCCAACTTTACTGCCCAAGGTGATGGCTTAAAGTCCAACCAAAGTGACCAGTTATTCATAAGTGCCAACCGATTTGAGGGTCATTGAAAAATTAGTTGATAGGTACCCAGGGAAACCGAGATGACAGGTTAAGCGGAATGAGAAACAGCACTCAGTCCCTCTCCCTCCAGAGAGGGTTTACTGCACAATGGAATGTGACAAACCTGTGCTACTATCAAAGAATCCCGAAATTATGTAGTCATATGAATCTAGAATAGTTTTATGCTGCAAAATCACCAAGTTTCCCTAAGTACCTAAAAAACCGTGTGCATTGTGCATTTTACAGAAAAAATGACCCCCGAATGTACTGTCCACCTGACAACTTAGCGTACTGTACTGTTTTCTTTTAATATCATAGACTATTGGATCCAACAGAGGTTGTCTTGTCACATGCTTTGCACTATAGGTGGGCGTACCTTGGAAGAGGACATGTGACGAGAAGCTTGGGACGTCTCCAACTAACAACAGTGTGAAGTCCAAATGTGTGATACTGCAAGTTCAACCCAGGCCAGCAAACACTGAGATTTTCAGGCAGTTATACTTTGTCTACAATGTAATGAGTTAAGGCATGCACTGAATGATGATGCTTGGGTAGAGGTGTGTTCCAGTTACTGTTGTGCTGGATAGCAGTATGCATGGATAGCATCAAGAGGAGTATATGGGCTGGGTATTCTGGAGAGGCAGGTCATTATTTAGATAGTGCAGAATGTCTATGGGAAGGATGTGCAGGGGCTAGAGAAACTTGACGGGAAAGGTGCATTGTAGCTACTTGAGAACCTTATGGCACATCAACGGTGGTGGAGTTGTAGCGCAAGGAATTCTAGAGCTCCTATCACACATCATGACTAGCTTCAGCTCTGTATCTTCAGTTTTTATTCACTTTCTAAATATTTTTGCAAGCAACATTGCAAAAGGCTTACATATGAACCTCTCCCAATAGTGTCTGCATAGCAGCAGAGGTCCACTATGTCTCATCACCATAGATGAAATGCCCAAGATCTGTAAAGAGGACCAGGCGTAGCCCTTAAGGGTGAACCCCAGATGGATTATTCATGCAACCATTCTGTCTTTCTGCCACACTTACACTGAGATCCTTCTTCGTGCCAACCAGGAATAGGAGGACAGAGGAGGCGTCATTTTCCTTTAGGGCATCCTGAAGCCACTGTCTAGAAGAAAGAAAAAGCCCACATGAAGAAAGAGAAAGTTTTGGAAAAGCTTCTGTGTGCAGCAAAAAACAGGGGACAGGCCTTAGTTTATTATCGTCCTGCATCGCACGTAGACAGAATCCCTATCCCTTCGCTTTACCTGGTGTGTTCCAGAGAAGCAACGTCGTTAACATCAAACACGATAACTATCGCTGCAAGAGAAAACGGAGAAATGTCAGCACGAAACGTGGGAGCTACCTCTTGTTGGTCAGTGGCATTTACAGGAAATCCTGAAAAATACTTGTTGTTATTGAAGAACATAGTTAATACGGAAGGAGAAAAGAATTGTGGAAAGAAGAAGGATGATTTATGGTCAAAGAACATGCGCAGCACTAACAGCCGTGCAAGCTTCAATCACATACAGAGCACGTACAGCTGTGCAAGCTTCCTTCATACATGGAGAAGATACAGCTTTAACAGATGGAGTGTAAGCTTCCCTCACACACAAGATGTACAGCGCTGGCAGCTGCAGAGAAAGCAGCCCTCACACACACAAGATGTACAGCAGGGCAGTGTAAGCTTCTCTCACACACACAAGATGTACAGCACTGGCAGCTGCAGTGTAAGCTTCCCTCGCACACACAAGATGTACAGCGCTGGCACCTGCAATGTAAGCATCTCTCTTAAGCTACAGTTTAAGCGTCCCACACACACAAAAGACCTGCAGCACAAGGAACAGAAAAGTAATTTCCCTTAACACACAGAAGAGGTGCAGCAAAGAAACAGAAGAGGTATTCCTTAGCACTCAGAGGAGGTACAGCAATGACAACAGTTTAAGCTTCCCTCAGATTAAATGCAGCAATATGTTCAAGAATACAAATCTGGCAGTCTAATGTATTTTGAAAAGAGCGATACAGACTTATAAAAGCCACAAAAACATGCCCGCTTTTCAAATGCTAGTATTGTTCTATAGCTATTTTAGCCCTGTTTTTGATACATTGTTTTAAGCTAACTAGGCCTGCCGCTGTGCACTTTAACCCTGTTATATTTTGGTCAGCATTGCTTTGTTTTTCTAGCAATAGCAATATTTGCGGCGCTATTTTATTTTATTTTATCTCATTGTATTTTCTCCTAGGAAAGCATCCTGTTCTTCGGATTATTTCACTTTGTCCTTTCTCCAAGGCTACAGTCAGATAGGGTTGCCGACAAATGTGGTATGCTGTGTCTCCAACATTCACAGAAAACACACACACACACTCGTGGACCTTTTCTTAGAATGTCAGCTGTTTTATTATAAAAACATCCCCTTGTCCTAGACACGGTAGAGGGAGATTCCAGCCAGATGACCACGACTGTATGCTGATTGCTTCGCTGCAGTTACTTGCCTAAACGGCTGGACCCCTGATCCACAGGGGGACAGTGTCTCTCTAGACTACAGGCTTCTTCCTCCAGGTATGAGGGATGGTGTACCCCCAGGGGGAAAACCCAAAGGGCAGATTAGGCTTTTATGCTGTGCTAAGACATAGTGTAGGTAGGAGAAATATATGCATCATTCCTAGTGCCCTAGTGTTAGTATGGTACGATTATTCTTGTGTTTTACTCTGTTAGTAACCTGTTTGCTTTTACTGTGTTTTATCATCCTAGTTATTGAAATACACACTTTTTAATCTAAGATGCAGTTACTTCAATAAATTCTTATTGAACTATATTCTGCCTCTGTCGTCTTTGCTGCATGAGACTTTTGGTAACTGAGACAAAGGGATGGGATCTGATCGACCACGATTCCCCTGAGGAGTCATCCTGTCATGCGCCGGGTTGCCACAATCATCTTGGCTCGAGATGAGGCACTGCTAGTTAGCCAGAGAACCCGCATTTGGCCGACAAGTGTCATGTGGTGTGGAATTCTACTAAGTAGCCACAGACCATGTGATCCTGTCTCCCAAATCCAGTAGCCTCATAAGCATAATGAGAACCTATGCAACAGTATTCGCTTTAGTTTTAAGCGGAAAGCAAAACTGCTGGGTAACATGGGGCTGTTCTGCCAATGTTCTGCAACATCCATAATATCCAAATTAGCAAAAGCTGGGCTATAACGTGTGAAATGTGGCAAACTCAGAAGGATTGTAATTTGCAGTGAAAGTCTGCAAAGGCAGGCTGGTGACAGATTTGCATAGACAAATGCTCCCAAACCATTGTGAATGTCTAATACTTGAAGACCTGGTAGAATCCTTTCCTATTTTGAGATAGGTGATAAGCCAGGCAAAACAGTAAGAAATTGACTCCGGGTACTCGGTTGCACCACAAAAGGGAGATTGCATTGTTGTCTGCAACCCCGAGGAACTTTTTAGGTCGAGTGTAAGCATCTGATCTCTTGTATACTTTTAAGTATACTTATACAGTGGGCTTAAAGCAATTTTCATTTGTTTCCTGCAGTGTGCTTTAAAAATCCTTGCTCGCTAGGGTCAATTCTGCCTCTTTGTCCCTCCTTTTTTTTTCTTTCAGATCAGGGACCAACTACTGTATAACTACAGTTTGTCCTGTTTATCTCTTTTATAAGGGACTTTTTTTCAGTCTTTGTCTGCTTGTCTAACACTGTGGATGTGTGTTTCAGAGCAGCCACGCTTCCTCTGGCAAGTCCTCCAGCAGGTCTTCCTTTCCCACTTAGTTCCCTCTGCATACACAAAACAACAGCAGAGGTTAGCATTTCGAGGGCCAGCTTGCCCTCGCTCTCTTTGTATTGTTTTTTTTTTATTAACAGTAAATATATGGGAGAGCTGAGACCCTGCCCACGCCCTCCGCTATCAGCATAATGTTTGGTCAAATACACACAGCTTTCACATTTTATTAAAACATTTAATTTACAAAAAAATACAGGGGGAGAGCGATTGCAGAGACCCCACCCACGCCCTCCGCAGACAGCATAATAAGGCTTGTCAGTGCTTCAAATGAGACTTGGGAACAGCATACTGTGACGCCCTCTGTGAAGATGCCCCGGCTCCTGAACATTTTCTATGTGTGCACGTTTTGTTTCCTTTGCTCCTCCAACCCACCCTGCACAATGTAGCTTGCTAGCACTATTCCGTATGCCCGCTTTTAAAAGCTTTATCTCGATCCCCCACCCACCCCGTCGCTGTTTCATCTCACCCCCGCCGGCATGTGTGCTTCCGCCTTCCCCCCACCAACCACTCCTTGCCGGCTGTTGGAAAACTGCAGTGTGTACAAGCTTCATAGCCACTTTAATAAAAGTTCTGATGCTGAGGCACCGCCCATGCCATTCGCATAATTATTGGTCAAATACACAAAGCTTTCACTATTTTTGAAAAATTTACAATAAATACACGGGGAGAGTCTATGCCGAGATCCCACCCATGCCCTCCTCAGACTGCATAATAAGTCTCGAGAACAGCAGGTAATAAATTTCATTTTCTTATCAAACCCTGCCCAGGTCTGTTAGTGTTATGGGCATTAAGCTCAGACAAAGCCACTGTATTCGTTTTTTTCCTTAAAACGAAGGGGGAAACAAAGGGGAGTAAAAAACAACAATGACCTAAAAACACCATCCACGCTCCTGTGCTTTACATCAGTAACTCTTAGCCATACGCAGTTCTCTGCAATGCAAGGACACGCGTACCAAATAATATACAAAATAAATAAATAATGGCAATATTTAAATTTTTGCAGCAGATAAGAGGAAAAAGGTTAATGGAAGTGATTTACTTATATGCAGGGCCACTGGGATTATGTGGCAGAAAGGACCAAATTATACGGCAGTGTTGACCAATTTATGTGGTGAGAAAAGTCTACTAATGCATTTACAACGCCAATAGCTCTAACTCAAGCAAATGCGAGACTTACTGCATTGCAAATGCTTCTTTAAGTAAAGGTGGCTATGGCAATGTCCCCAGGCCAAACTTCAAATTCAGTAACTTGGCATATTGCAGTTCAACAAGAAACTGAAACTTCAAAATATGAGATGCTTTTAAGATTCATATAGGGCTCTGCCAGACCTCTCTTTTGAGCTTCAACAACCTTCCTATCTTTGGCGTTTTTCTAGTACTCTTTTATGATGATACTAGAAGTATTGAGAGCAATAGGAGATGGGCTGGCCCAATATTGAGACAGTCACGATTTGCTGAGAGTCATGTTTGTATGGTGGGATCAGGTCAGATTCTCAACACTCCCTATAAGAACGACCCACAAAGAGGAGCTCTAATAGGACTTGGGACATCATTATTTTTGGCTCGTATTAGGTTGAAAAACGCTCTAAGCCGTGCAACTGAATCAAGGTTATTAAGAAGGTGACCACAGGGTACACAAAGGCAGCTTCATCAAGGTTTCAAGGAACCAGTGTTCAGCTACTGTTAGTTTATTCATTGTAGCAATAGCTCGAATATTAGGAGCATATAATGTAGCAGATTACAGTTGAGCCTAATAATCTTCAAGAAGGGGTGAAACTGCACCAAAGCTTAACCTATTTCCAAAACTCAACATGGCATTTGCTCTGTGCTTCAAAGTAAGGAGGGTGATCTTATTAGTCTGCGTATACCAGGAGGTGTTAGCAGTAGCTCTAATTCTGAAATAACAATACTCAAAGACCCTTTCAAGCAAAACCCTTCCACATAATTATGAGCACGAAAGATACCTATATTATTATGTGCTTTGTATAACGCATTCCCAGCCTGATGCAAACAATTATATGCAGTGCTCTGTTGAAGACCTATTATAAGTGAAAAGCTGCTATGGTTTTTAGGTATGTGTAGGGACCAGAGAGATGTTTATCTCTATACTGAAACATTTTCCCACCAACACAGGAATATGTGGCGGGGTTGGCAGATGCATTATTCCGGTGCTTTATTTCATCAGACTCATGCGCTACTGTTTATTGTCTTTAACTAAGCGCCCTTTGGTCCTACAACAGCTCATTGACTGCTAGGGCTCTGCTTACAATGTTCACATAATACAGCTATCCTGCCGTCTGGAGACTGCCCTGGCCATACCTTGAGCTCCTCTATAGTACGTCGATGCGATACACTTGAACCTCTCTTGACCCGCAGTGTCCCAGCTGGGAAGGAGAGAGAAGATTCAGCAGGTTAGCAATGAAGACAAGGCAGAGACTGGCACCCTATAACCAAATCCTCTGCACTCTCCACTACAATATTAACATTCACAATGACAATAGCAGCTTGATGTTCACTTTAAGAACACCAAGCAACAAGTGCTAAACAATATACTGAGCTACTACATGGCCTTCCACACAGATAAGCATTCTTTTGTCAGCAGAACATACCTCGTGTTGTTTTCTCACACTTTCCTTTTCATTCCCCCTCATTTCCTTTCGGCTCCTTAACTAACGACCTCCTCAATCTGGCTTAGTGCCGAGCCTCAAGGATCTACTCTCCTAACCTGCCTCTTGCTTCTGCTGCTTGCTGTGGTTTCATCCCTCCATGCCCATAGTTCCTGTGTCACCTCTCCTCCCTGATGGGGCTTTCCTCCCGAGGCGAAAACTCCTCCTATACTCCAAATGTCCTGTCTTTTTGGTCACTGGTTTACTCTTCTATTGCTTCTCTAGCCTGATTCCCATTATTTCACCTCTCCCCAGGCCTTCCTTGTGTTACGCAACTCTTATTCTGTCTGCTCTCCCGCCCATCTCTCCCCCTTGCCTGATTATGTTTGATACTTACAGTTGTAGGCTAAATGGGACACCCATCACCTCAAACCGTTCCATCTCGAAGTCCACCCCGATAGTAGCTTTGTAGTTCTTGTCGAAAGTGTCTTTGCAGAACCTTTTGAGAAGATGAGGGACTGTAATGAGTCAGGGGCTGTGATTTTTCCTTGTGAACAGTATTCAAAGCTTTGGAAGAAGTAGCAAAGTGGGAATTACATGTATTCTCACCAACTAAGAACAAAAGACAAAGTGGGAGGTGAGAAGGAACCTGAGAGGCAGGAAATATAGGTGAAAGTCCAGAAAGATACATACCGGCGCAGATTTACTAAGAGTTTGCAATGGTGCAAAGCAACACAAACAGAGGCACAGGACCATATTTATCACGGGCCTGCGTTGACCTTGAGCCAGGCATGGGGGCGCAAGGGTGACGCAAAACCTAGAATTATATTTATTAAGCCACACAAGGCCACCTTGTGTGGTCCTGTGTAGCTTGGTAAATGTGGAGTGACACAAGGCATCCCAAGTTGCTGCATTGTGTTACTCTGCGCCACAGAGGCACCACATAAGTGGAGCATAGGTGCTCCCACGCATCCATCAATGTATTCTGGCGCATGCCCAGAATTACTATGGGCAGTAAACCTGGGAATGTGTCACAATGCTACTCCTCTTCAGAGGAGGCATAACAAGGAGAAATATGCTTATTTCTCAGTTTTTTCCTCTTTCTATGTGTTCTGCATTTTGCAGCCCACATAAAAAGAGGAAATAGCTTCTGGGGGTTGTTTTGTTTTTGTGCAGGAAGGTGTCCCTTCATGCACAGACTGTCCTGCCTACAACCCAGGTGTACGAACGTGGCTATCTTATGAATGTACCGAATGTACACTATGCAGATAGTCCAGGCGACCCTTACTGGTTTACAGGGGATTAAAGTAATAATCCCAAATGTTCTCTTTTGTGGGAGTGTGGCAAACAGTTTAGGCTTACCAGAGGTTAGTGCTCAGCATCTGCTACATGTACACAGTCAGTAAATGAGACACACACTCAAGAAAAAAACTCAAGACCAACTTTAGAAAAGTATAGTTACTTTTATAGAATGTTTCAACACAAGAAGTAAGTACTGTTGCAGTGTATCAGTTTTTGCAAGGAAGTAACAATTACTCAAATGCACTTTTACGCGGAGAAGGGGCTTCCATTTGGATAAAGTATTTTTACTGCATAAGGGTCCTTGCAATCAGTTCTCAGGGGTCGTCTTAAGCTCTTAAGAGTGCTGGGGGAACAAGGTCACAAGAAACACCAGCAGTTCAGTTTTACCTGCCCTGAGTCATCCGGGTGCAGAGCTGCTGGATGGGTCGGTGGCTTGAGCACTGCATGGTTGACTTAGAGGGGGGGACACATAGAACAGGTCACAGGGGACAAGTCCGGAAGCTTCCAACGAGGGGCTCAGAAGGTGGGAGTCCTGGAAGCAGGGGAACACCATTGGTTGTAGTGGAACCAGGCCGTAAAGCTGCAGTGCAACGGGTTTTGGTCAGCAGGTGCTCCTGCATTACGGCGCCCACAATTCTTTGGGGAACGTGCAAGGAGGGGACAAAAAGGGGACAGCAGATTCACTCTCAGTGATGGCCTCTGCAATGCTAATGTCCCTCGATAGGTGGTCTCTGGCTGCGGCGTTGAAATCTGGTTTGGACTCAAGCAAACTTTGGTTACTGCAAGGGGTCCAATACCTGGGTATTGGTGCAGTTCGGAGCCGGTAGGTCGTGGGGGCTTCTCACTTGGTGGGGAGATGGGTTGGCCCTGCTGGAGCTTGGTTACCTCCTTCTGGGCAGTTGCTGTGTTGGTTGACCTGGAGGTCAGCAGAAAAGTGAATCTGACATTGTGGTTGGTGTCTGCAGGAAAGTGGTTCCTCCACCTCAAGGGAGATGCTGATGGCTTGGAGTAGTGCTGAAGGTTCCCCAAAGCGTTTGGAGGAAGCACAGCAGCGGGACAAGTCAGGATGTCGGGACAGGAGCAGGTAAGCAGGCAGGGTTTTGCACCACAGTCCACCAGCAGGCCACAAGTCTCACTTCTTCAGCTCTTCGTTGTCCTCTTCTTTCTTCAGTCAGCCGAATCTGTACTTCTGGTGACAGGGAGCCACCTAAATACAGGATTTAGGGGTGCTTAGGGGAGCGTAGGGTAGTAGCCAATGGGCTACTTACCACTGGGGTGACTACACCTGTGTGTAGTGGGCATATCACTGTCCCAGAGTCCAGAGTTCCACCAAAAACAAGATGGTGAAACCCTTCTTTTGTAGAGCACATCAGGCTGCCAAATTAGGGGTGTGACTAGCCTGGTAGTGCACCACACCTACCTACCTATCCTGGTGCCAAATGGGCCTCTGGGCAGGGGGTGGCAACTCCCAGGTCTAGGGGAAGCCAGAGTTGCATACCAAAGGCAGCAGGGTCTTTGAAGTCCCTGGTCTTGGTTTGCTGATTCACTACTCATCCTGCTAAAGGAGGTGTTAACACCTTCCTCTGGAGCAGGTATTGTTTCTGGCCTCAGAGTGTGGTCTCTCACCTCCAGGGATACAGAAACATGCCATTGGTGGCAGGGCAGTCTATACAAGTCAGCCAGCACACTAGAGGACTAGTAGGTTTAAGGGAGCATCTCTAAGGCGCCCTCTGGATGCATGTCACAATAAATCCAAGACTAGCATTAGTCTGGATTTATTAGGATGAGGTGTTTAACACCAAACACCATAGGTTTCAGTGAAGCCAGTGTGCAGCTGAGTAACTCGTGCTGACCAGTACCAACTACATACCTTAAGATGGCTTTCCTGTTCACTTGCAATGTCTAAGCAACTGAACTAGACACCACAGGGGCACATATACTCATGCTGAAATGTCCTCACATCAAATATAATGCACCCTGCCTGAGGGCTCTAAAGCCTGCTGTAGGGGTGACTTACATATAGTTAGATGCAGTGACTGGGGCATGGCAAACAATGCGTGTCATGTTGTGTGTTCACTCATGGCTTGAAACCATGACACGCACTCTGTGATGGTTGGCTGTGTGCAATCTGTGCTACAGCCCTTAGGGACCCTCTGTAGCACTCAGGTCCTAGGTACCAGGGCTACCATTTACTAGGGACTTACAGAGGTACTAAAGTGGGTGCCAATTGTGTATAGTTAGGCCTTTAAACATGTTTTAGAGAAAGAGCACTGGCACAGGGTACCTGTTTAGCAGGAATCCAGTGAACCTCAGTCGAAAAACCTCAGTACCAGTGGCAAAATGTGGGGGTGACCATGTCCAAAAGGAGCACTCTCCTACAGCGGCACCCTTGCACCATGGTGCACGGATGCCTGAATTGGCGCTAGACAGCGCATTGTGCGCCAGCGCAGGCAAAGAGTAGGAGTGGGCCATATAATGTTATATATATGCCACATTTCTGCTTTCGCCCTTTCACGCAGTGCAGCAAGGTGGCTTGCGCCGTTGCATTGTGTGAACATTGATAAATATGCCCCCAGTGCAAAATTATCCAGTGCAAAAGAAGTTTTGTTCTGGAAATGTGCCCTTTTCTCAGTACAAAAAAACTGCATTGGGCTGCTTTGCATCAAAAGAGCTTTATTGGGACAAATCAAACACCCATAGGTTTAGATGCAAAGCTCGATCAACTAAGATACCCCCTTAAATCAGACATAGACCAGGGGAAATGGGATGAATTCTTTTAAAAAAAAAAAAATGCAAGTCTACTCCAGTGCACAGCACATTTAGAATGTGCAAGATTCTTCTGATTTTGTCTAAGCAACTGTATTTGTATTAGAAGGGTATGCTTCCAGTACAAATATTATGCTAGACAGTGTACACTGGCCTCTGCGCCATAGTGTGAAGTTGTGCGTCACACAATACAACTTTGTCAGAGCACCAGCGCAGGGGATGACAGCAGCAGCAGGGCAATCTTAGTACAGATGGCTCCACAGTGTGTTTGTTTCCTTGTGCAACACAGCACATCACATTTGTTTGCTGTGCTGCATGAAAAAGTAGTCAACCTGGTGCACACTTACTGTATATAATACTGTAAGGAAATGCCTCCTTGGCATGGTTACCCCCTGACTTTTTGCCTTTGCTGATGCTATGTTTTGATTTGAAAGTGTGCTGAGGCCTGCTAACCAGGCCCCAGCACCAGTGTTCTTTCCCTAACCTGTACTTTTGTTTACACAATTGGCACACCCTGGCATCCAGGTAAGTCCCTTGTAACTGGTACCCCTGATACCAAGGGCCCTGATGCCAGGGAAGGTTCTAAGGGCTGCAGCATATCTTATGCCACCCTGGGGACCCCTCACTCAGAACAGACACACTGCTTGCCAGCTTGTGTGTGCTGGTAAGGACAAAACGAGTAAGTCGACATGGCATTCCCCTCAGGGTGCCATGCCAACCTCACACTGCCTATGCAGTATAGATAAGTCACCCCTCTAGCAGGCCTTACAGCCCTAAGGCAGAGTGCACTATACCATAGGTGAGGGCACCAGTGCATGAGCACTGTGCCCCTACAGTGTCTAAGCCAAACCTTAGACATTGTAAGTGCAGGGTAGCCATAAGAGTATATGGTCTGGGAGTCTGTCAAACACGAACTCCACAGCACCATAATGGCTACACTGAAAACTGGGAAGTTTGGTATCAAACTTCCCAGCACAATAAATGCACACTGATGCCAGTGTACATTTTATTGTAACATACACCCCAGAGGGCACCTTAGAGGTGCCCCCTGAAACCTTAACCAACTACCCGTGTAGGCTGACTGGTTTTAGCAGCCTGCCACACTCGAGACATGTTGCTGGCCACATGGGGAGAGTGCCTTTGTCACTCTGTGGCTAGTAACAAAGCCTGCACTGGGTGGAGATGCTTATCACCTCCCCCTTGCAGGAACTGTAACACCTGGCGGTGAGCCTCAAAGGCTCACCCCCTTTGTTACAGCACCACAGGGCATTCCAGCTAGTGGAGTTGCCCACCCCCTCCGGCCACGGCCCCACTTTTGGCGGCAAGGCCAGAGGAGATAATGAGAAAAACAAGGAGGAGTCACTGACCAGTCAGGACAGCCCCTAAGGCAACCTGAGCTGAAGTGACTCTGACTTTTAGGAATCCTCCATCTTGCAGATGGAGGATCCCCCCAATAGGGATAGGAATGTGACCCCCTCCCCTTGGGAGGAGGCACAAAGAGGGTGTAGCCACCCTCAAGGACAGTAGCCATTGGCTACTGCCCTCCCTGACCTAAACACACCCCTAAATTCTGTATTTAGGGGCACCCCAGAACCTAGGAACTCAGATTCCTGCAACCTAAGAAGAAGAGGACTGCTGAGCTGAAAAACCCTGCAGAGAAGACGGAGACCTGGCCCGGCCCGGCCTGTCTCCCCCCTTCTGAAGAAACTGCTCCAGCGACGCTTTCCCCAGGACCAGCGACCTCTGAATCCTCAGAGGACTGCCCTGCTCTAGAAGGACCAAGAAACTCCCGAGGACAGCGGCTCTGTTCATCCAAGACTGCAACTTTGTTTTCCAAAGGAGCAACTTAAAGACAACTGCGTTTCCCGGCGGAAGCGTGAGACTTGCAACTCTGCACCCGACGCCCCCGGCTCGACTTGTGGAGAAACAACACTTCAGGGAGGACTCCCCGGCGACTATGAGACCGTGAGTAGCCAGAGTTGCCCCCCCTGAACCCCCACAGCGACGCCTGCAGAGGGAATCCCGAGGCTCCCCCTGACCGCGACTGCCTGACTCCCAGATCCCGATGCCTGGAAAAGACTCTGCACCCGCAGCCCCCAGGACCTGAAAGATCGGAACGCCAGTGCACGAGTGACCCCCAGGAGGCCCTCTCTCTTGTCCAGGTGGTGGCTACCCCGAGGAGCCCCCTTGGGGCTCTGAAGAGACACCTTGGTCTCCCATTGATTCCAATTGAAAACCCCGACGTGTGTTTGCACACTGCACCCAGCCGCCCCGTGCTGCTGAGGGTATACTTTCTGTGCTAACTTGTGTCCCCCCCTGTGCCCTACAAAACCCCCCTGGTCTGCCCCCCGAAGACGCGGGTACTTACCTGCTGGCAGACTGGAACCGGGGCACCCCCTTCTCCATTGAAGCCTATGTGTTTTGGGCACCACTTTGAACTCTGCACCTGACCGGCCCTGAGCTGCTGGTGTGGTAACTTTGGGGTTGCTCTGAACCCCCAACGGTGGGCTACCTTGGACCCAAACTTGAACACCGTAGGTGGTTTACTTACCTGCAAGAACTAACAATTACTTACTTCCCCTAGGAACTGTGAAAATTGCACTGTCTAGTTTTAAAATAGCTATATGTGTTTTATCTGAAAAGTATATATGCTATTGTGATTATTCAAAGTTCCTAAAGTACTTACCTGCAATACCTTTCATGCAAAGTATTACATGTAGAATTTGAACCTGTGGTTCTTAAAATAAACTAAGAAAATATATTTTTCTATACAAAAACCTATTGGCCTGGAATTGTCTCTGAGTGTGTGTTCCTCATTTATTGCTTGTGTGTGTACAACAAATGCTTAACACTACTCCTTTGATAAGCCTACTGCTCGACCACACTACCACAAAATAGAGCATTAGTATTATCTCTTTTTGCCACTATCTTACCTCTAAGGGGAACCCTTGGACTCTGTGCATACTATTCCTTACTTTGAAATAGTGCATACAGAGCCAACTTCCTACAAATACATAGAAAGAAAATCAACAATTCAAGTGATAAAGACAAAATTGTAGTCAAGGAGCTACAGAGGTAGACAGGATATAGAGAAAATGCTGACAATCCTCAAGGAATGAAAGGCATCCTAAGTATTCCCTGGAATGTGGAAGAACCCTAAAATTGGAATTAGGTATAAAGTAAACCCTGACTACAGTGGAAGTGTAGAGGAAACAATGAGCACCTAAGGAGGCCGAGGATCCCTAGATCTGGCAGTTAACAGGAAAATCTCCAGGATGCAGAAGGAAAACAGCCTTCAGTTAGGCACAAAGTAGAGGAAACCCTGACCACATAGGAGGTATATTGGATCAGGAAGTAAAATGTAAAGATCCACAGAGGCCAAAATGCTTTACAAAGCAGAAAGCACCTTAAAATAACTGTAAATACAACCAGAAATGACTTCGAACTATGAGAGGCTATTATCATTGCAAAAAAGCCAATGATGATTAAAATACAAAAGACCTGAGGATTAAGGAACAAATATAGAAAACTGAATCAAGAATATTCAAAATCTTTAGCAGGCTAGTAAACAATTCGATATAATTGCACCATTGTTGTCATGTCTGAACAGGAATGATTCCTGCTGCTGGTACTTGAATCTCAAAAGCACCAACCTAAAGATAACAACGCTTTGAACATTCTGTGTTTCTTCCAAAATTTTACCTAGCTATTTTCAAATTCTCGGTTAAACTGCTTGAAAGACCAGGCATGCTATCTTAAACTTAGACACAGCATCCACTAAGGTACTGGCATACCATTATCAAACCTAGCAGCATCAATACCCAGCCTGACTGTGGCATGTGTGTCTGACTAGGGAAGGACATGTGCAATAGCAGAATCAACCTCAGAAGGACTGTAACATGCAACACGCTTCTAAGGTTTGCTGCTGGGAGAAAGTGTCAGATCTTTCTTGAGGCAACCAACTGAAATCAAACTAGCTTTATCAGGGTACTTATGTGAAGATCTAAGTTCAGCCATGAACTAATGGGAAAGTGTGGAAAGAGATAAAGAGGAAAACAGATTTACAATATAAGCTAGTAGCAACATCAACTAGATAACAGGTGTATTAGAGGTTCTGATCATGTAGGCAATGTAGATGAAACTTAGATTACGCACAAGGTATAAACCAAACATAGATTGTGCAAATGGTATAAAAGGGTCCTCAATTGGGAGGATGAATTCCAGAATCAATGACCTGTTGTGAACTACAGAGAAAATTCTTACCAGGAATAGGAAGGAGGCATTCAGGAGACCTAGACGAGGCGGAAGGTATGGAAAAATTCTGGCCCAGATAGGAGGAATAGAGTAAATTTGGCAGAGACAAGAAATACCTTATTCAAACTTCATGTACTGAATAGCTCTGGCCATTCAGGAGATAAATGAGCTAATGCACCAATGCAGTATATTAGTGTTCAGTTTAGTTTCAACCAATGATGGTGAGGCCCTTCTCCTTCGTAAGTCAATTAATAGACCCACAGTGGAATCCAGCCACCATTCGCTGGTCAAATTGTTCTTTGGAGCTCCGCAGGACTATCATATGATCTTTCAACACCAAACTCAATTCATTCAGATACAAAGCTATAAATGTGGGGCATTAAAGACCTGGGGAGGAGTTCAACATGGGTGAAGATGAGGATATTAATCACATTAGGAAGGGATCTAGGAGGTGTCCAGTCTTGCCAACTTTGTGTTTTCAAAAGCTGTGTTAAGCCAGAGACAAGCAGGAACGGGGGGAGAAAAGTTAAACCGGAAGAAAATGAAAGTTGTGTTAACACTGTGTATGAATGGCTAGGTCACAACTGCAGTCATGTCCGTCTCTGGAGACCATATCTGGAGTTTTGTGTCCTGTTCTGAATCCTTAATTTGGAGTATGGTGTCCAATTATGGATGCTAAATCTGGAGTTTTGTCTTTATTTACCTTACCTGGAATACTGCATTAAGGGCCAAATGTATCAAACATTTTTGCGATCGCAAACGGTCGCAAAAATGCGTTTTGGTATATAACAAGTCCAATTTGCGATTCGGTAACTTGTTACCGAATCGCAAATTGGATTTGCGACTGCATACCCATTTGGTATTAGGAAGGGGCGTGTCAAGGGCGTCCCTTCCTAATACCGAATCGCAGAGGTATGTATGATTGTTTTGTGACCGTGAATGCGGTCGCAAAACAATCGCAGTTACCACCTACTTCAAGTAGGTGGTAACCCATTTGCAAAGGGGAAGGGATCCCCAAGGGACCCCTTCCCCTTTGTGAAAGCATGCGAAAATGTTTTTTAAGAGCAGGCAGTGGTTCCACAGACCACTGCCTACTCTCAAAAAATTAAAAGAAAACTTTTCATTTTTCATTTGTAAATGCATCCCGTTTTTCTTTAAGGAAAACGGGCTGCATTTAAAAAAAAAAAAAAAAAAAAAAAAAAAAAAAGATTGCTTTGTTGAAAAGCTATTACAGACGTGGTGGGTGGTCTGTTGAGCCCAGCAGACCACCATTCCTGTGATTGTAGCCATTCGCAATGGCTCGCAAATTGCAACCTACCTCATGAATATTGATGAGGTAGGTCCATTTGCGAGCCCTTGCGAATTGCAGTATGAAACTCCTGGAGTTTTATACATTCCAATAGCGATTACTTAATTGCAATTCACAAAAAATAGCAATTAGGTAATCGCTATTGGATACAATGATACATCTGGTCCTAACTTCTGAAAGACATCAGAATCATTGTCCCCATTTATGGCGGTCACATCTGGAATACACTATGCCGTTCTGGAGCCCACATCTCCAGATGGGTCTAGAAAGATGAGAGACAGTCCAAACTAGAGTACCAATTTGTCAAAGGGCTGACTCTAAAATCCTATCAAAGTAAATGCAAAGCCCTAAATCTTTATGACCTAGAAGAAAGGAATGTGTTGGTGCGATGATCTAGACTGTAAATACAATAAAGGTGTGAATACAGAAGAAGGCCATGAGAGGATATATGTCAGAGACATTATGATGAAATTCAAGAAGTAAGGACATTAGATGCGGAGAGATATCTGAGAGGTATGAATAAGGTCAAAGAGGTGGCTATATTTCAAAAGAGGGTCTGCAATAAGCTTTTGGTGGGCTAGATCAGGAGCAAACAGAAGTTCTTCTTTGCATGTAATAAATATATTGTACCCCCTCCCCCCGGAGGACATGTGCTTGACAAATCAGTAGGAAAAAATTCAAAAGGGCTTGGAACCTATTTGTAGTAATTATAGTGTGAGCACAACGACAGACCTAGGGAGTGTAGTGGGTTTACAATGTTACATCAGATAGGAAAAAGGGAAAAACAGATGTGTCGCAAGATCCATATTTCTTCTCAGTATCTTTGCAAGCCCCATCACCAGCATAGGCCATATCCCGAAACAGCAAACACTTCTTCCAACAATAGTCATGCTTGAAAGGTGCTGTATATTGGAGAAAACTTTGCAGAGCCTGACTTTATATTCACCAGTCCTTTTTACCCACCTGTACGTACCTGTTGATTAGACATGTTTTCCCAACTGACAGATCCCCCACCACAATGATCTTCGAGATCTTGAATCTGCTGGGGATGAAACAAATAAGATACAGAGGCTGTCAGAGGTACTGATGGGAGGTCCACTTTATATTCGCCTTTTAGAACGCTGAGTGAGATGAGCACCAGCTTCGGAGATGTGTGTGTAACCTGCAGTCACATACTTGAATCAGACTTTGGAGGTCAATAAAATGATAGAGGCTATTAATTAAGCACCAAAAAAAGTTTTTGGGTGTGCCCTATATAGAAGTGCATTGTTATTCAAATCTGTCTGTAGTATTCCCAATGATGGGACAGCATACTGATTGCCACGCACAGATTGGAGTTTTCACAATGACCGCTCGCACAATAGGAAAATCTACACATAGTGCCACTATAGTAATGCTCTGAAACAGTGGCTTACAGCTGATTGACTGGATTATCTCAGGGTAGTGAGGTGCAGCAGTCCAGGGACCACTCGGGAAGGTGGTGTTTGCTAGTACCCCCGTCCTCAGGCATGCAACAAGCAATGCCCACTAACTGAGGGCCTGATTCACAAAGGTAAACTTACACTTTTGTGTAAGTTTACGATTGTTTGCTATTCACAAAGGAATTTACGAGTAGTATCTTTACTAGTGCGAAGTCTCCACACATAAAAAGACCTATCTTTATGAGTGCAGAGACTCCACACTCATAAAGATACTACTCATAAATCCCTTTGTGAATAGCAAACAATTGTAAACTTACACAAAAGTGTAATTTTACATTTGTAAATCAGGCCCTAAGTACCAGTCAATCAATAAATGTCTTTATTCAGTTATTATACATAATCATAAAAGCACAATTCAAAACTAGGCACAATCATATTAACTGTAATAAATATTATTAAGAATAAAGCAAACTAAAAGAGATTAAAATAACAAAAATGAGGTGTTGTAGATGTTAGAAACTTGACAGCATTTCATATTAATGGATTACTCAACAGTTTTAAAAAATGAAGTGCAGGCTTACACTTGTAAAATCCATTACTCTTAAAAACTAAACTTAAGAAGTGATGTGTAAAAGATGTATAAAATCTACAAAAAAATACAAAGTGCAGTAGTTTTTGCAGAGAGGATTCAGCACATGGACAAATCAATAAAGCAAGTGGATCGTATTGGCAAGGGGAAAACAAAGACGACGACAGTTAGTGCCTATTCAAAATCTTGTTAACATTGATCTCTCCCATGGATTAATAACCATACATATATACGGATCCATATTCATTGTGGTTTGAATTACAACACAGTCATAAATAGAAGGCTTTTTCAGCTCATCCCTCTCCCAGGATAGGGTTGCATAAGCACACAATTTATCCTTGGCCCATGCTATATGGGCGCGTGTTATCTGCTGGGGGGGCTGTTAAATAGGTCTGGCCTTCCTAAAATGGCAGCTGTTGATTTAATGTGAGCAACTAGGAGATTTTATGGCCATTGTCACAAGCAAGGCAATCCTTAATAATTTGCCTATTTACAGAGGTATTTGCTTTGTACTAAACAGACAACCATATCAGCATTGAAGCTAGTTTAACCCAGTCCTCTATGTAAGGGTACACTAACACCAGCCAAGGGTCCAGAACTTTTTGACTTGACTAATGGTCCAGGACTTGGTAAGTTAGGACTCAGTCTCCGAGAAGCCACCAGAAGGGTCCAATGTGAAACCAGTTCAAACTGGACAGTTTGGTCTTCTTTGTAGCAGGCTTTTTGCAGTTTTTGTGTTCCTGAAGCTAAACAGGAGGCTAGCCAACTAGATCTTGGAATTCACTCTTTTGTCCTGGTTTCAAGTGGAAGATGACCCAGCCCTTGGGGTTTCCCCCATATGTAAAACAGGAGGCTCAGCCCTTATTTTGAGCTCCAATCCTTTGGTTCGGTAGGTGTGGTCCTTCTTCTGTTTGTCACAGGTCCAGCAGTGTTCAGAAGGTGGTCACAGGTGCCAATAGTATACCTGGCACTAGCTTGTAGGTGGGGGTGACTCCCTAACCAATAGGGGAAAAGTTCCCAGGGGCAACTCTACCCACTTTATCATCATTTCCTGGGGGGGGGGGCTTGGCTCTAAACAATCCCACTGTGCCCTTGCTCTGCCAAAATCCAGCATGGCAGAATATTTCTTCCCTTGGTCAGAGCTCTGGTCAACCCCGCCTCCCACACCCTATTCCCCTCAGGTGGGTCTAGGGAAATTAAGAACTCTTCTTAAAAACCAGTTCTAGAAAAGTGTTTCCACCCACTTGCATTGGTGCCTCTCTGGCTACTTAGGCAATGGCAGGATCAGGCCTAGCTGTGAAGTTATACATTGTGTTATAATGTAACCTAGTGCTTTTCTGTGGGACAGCCAGCATTGCCAAAGTGAAAAATTACTTTGGAGATTTTTCACTGCCATACCATGCACCCTATCCAGTTGGCATTTAGGGACTACCTTAGGTGACTTGAGAAAGCAGGTTTAGGCCTGTCAAAAGGTGTATTTGTCCAGGTTGAATTTGCAGTTTTAAAACAGCCATCCTCTGCTGCAGTAGCAGGCCTAGAGCCATGTTGTAACTCTGTCACTGTAGTGGTGGCACAATCAGTGCTGCAGTCCACAAGTGACATTTAGGGCCTGATTTATGAAAAGTTAGCGCCGCCTTTGCGTCATTTTTTTATGCAAAAGCGACGCAAACTTACAAAATATAATCATATTTTATAAGTTTGTACCTCTTTTGCATCAAGAAATGACACAAAAGGCGGCTCTAACTTTTCATAAATCAGGCCCTTAATTTACAGTCCCTGGGTACACAGAGTTCCATATATTAAGAACGTATAAGCAAATTAAATATGCCAATTAGGTATTACTCTTATATTGGGCAACATTAAGATCTGTGTTCTTCATTAGCCAGTGGCACATCTTATTGTTATTGTTAAGCTGAGTTGTGGTCTCTAAAGGGTTGGCTGGGAGCACAGGGACGTTAGCTAAGATTGCCACATAAGGGCAGGCTTTTGAGGGTAAATTAAAATGGCAAAATGGAGTAGTCAGACTTTGAGATGCAGAATGTGGATTCTCGTTATCGCTCTGGTGCCTATTATATATAGCTAGATTATCATCACTGAACCCTAAGATCACAATACTTTACCTCCCCCACTCATGCTGAACACAATATAATGAGGCACAGTTATCAATCATCAGGAATATTGGATTCATCAGGGTTTCACCACAATGATAAAAAAGAACTATGTCATGATAACCGAAAGCAACAAAGTTAAAACCTCTCAGGATGGAACCATCTTACAATGATATGCATTATTACATGTAATGATTCACTGTTCACTTTGTCATTGTCAAAAAAGCATTTCATTATGCTATATGCATAAGTGTTTGTTCTACATTTACACATGGCTGCAAAGTAACCCAGATTCTAACAATAGGGCTAAAAGTCCTAGCTTTCTTCCTGGTAACTGAAGTTTACAGAGTCTCTCCTGGACCAGGATGTTCCCATCCTCACTGTTTTCCTTGCTATGCGCGGCTAACACTTCTCTTCTTAATGTGGGCTCTGTCTGCCATAATTGTTCCCCATAGGCTTTTCCAGCAGTTGTGCTTGGAAAGGCTGTCAAGCAGGTCACCCCTCCAATTAGCATGCAGGCAGGTCTCCCTTCTTCCACAGGTCCAACAAGGTGACTTGTCAGGGTAGTTTCCAAACTTCAGCCCAGTCTGGAGGGAAAACTGAGACACCAGCAGGGGTTCCCACTCCTGGCTCTTTCTCTCTCCAGCGCAGGTGTGAAGTCATCGATTAGAAACGAGCAAGGCTGGCTGCACCTGCCGTACCAAGTGATCTACAGTGGCTCCTCCAATCCAGGAGGGGGATGGCCCCAGTATGATCACCTATTGTAGAGGTCTCTTAGTCCTGCCAGTCCAGACCTGCATGGGAAGGATGTGAAATTACTCCGGACAGTTCTAAAGAAAATCAGCTTTTCAGCAGGAAGAGGGGTGTAAGTTTTACTTTGACAGGAGAGCTGTGGTTACCTCAAAGAGGCCTAGCAGGGTAGCTACCCCACCCACACAGGCAACTCCTATGAGGGATGAAGGTGCATGTGAAGTCTTCACACTGGTGAGTGACACAAACCAACGACCATTCCCGACATCCAATGGACTTCACCATTCACCCATCCACGCTTTTGTGAAACCAGTCCACCCACGCCACCCCCTCCCCAGCACACATTAACTCTCTGTAGCTCCCCGTGACTGCCCTCGGACTGCACACTCTGACAATGAAGCGCGTTATTTCCGGGCGCTAGGGGCACCGAACCTGCGTGTGAACTTTCAGGTCCAGGCGTTGGAGCATGGCATTAGTAATGTAAACTTCCGGCAGCCTTTTACACCAGGACATCCAGCAGCCGACTGCGGACACTGTCATGGTGACTGGGCATACGCTAAGCATTGTAAACATTGCAACATTTCTGGCCTCCACCAGTCACTCACGGAGCTCTGCGGCAATGTACATTACTAAGATAGATACACAGGATTTTTTATTTCCTTCTTCACTGAACGTCAGTAACCGCACATCCCTCCCTTTGTGTCCGCTGCTTACAACCCACGCCGAGATACCGTAGACGTATACAGTTTTAAAGTCTACCTACATATTTACTATCTGGGCCGCAGCACTCATGGAACTTAGAAGAGCGCTGGCCTGGTGGAAATAAATCAATAGTTTGCTTACCAAGCCAGCGGCTTGGAAAGGCCAGCAGGGCTGGGGTAGCGTTGGTGACAACCTGACACGGGACTGATTCTTCTGTAGCCCTCCGCTGTCATCCCCACCCATCTCCCCGCATATCTGTTTTCAGTATCAACGGGGACAAAGTGCGCTGTACTTACATTATTTTAAAACACAGAGAATATACCTTCCGAAGTGTACCGTACCTGCGTTTATAAAGCGTATAAAAGCCCTGGCGAGCTTCCAATCGCTTCACGTGAAGGGTATTAATAGAAGTACCAATTTATTGCATGGCTAATTAGAGACGTGTTTCAGTGTCATGCGTGTTGAACAGCTAAAGCCTTTAAGGTATTAACAAACAAAACCATTCCTGCGCATCGCCAGGAACAGAACACGGAGGTTGCTGAGAGTAAGTGCTTTTCAGATTCAAGCACCTTGCAGGCGCAGCTCATCTCTTCGGGGGGCGCTCACCGTGACGCGCTCCGGGCCTCCAACCTTGCCGGGCTGCAGCCGTGTCCTGTATCTTTAAGGGGCTTAGGAGCGAAAGCCGAGGTCGGTTATTTGGTAATATAGTTGGAATGTGTTTATGCTCTGAGGGAGGGGAACTCGGAAGCAGTCGGCGGTTTTAAAACTATTCCGCCAGGAACGCTGACACGGAAAAATTTTGTTTAATGGCAAATTGGGACCGCCCGCGCCAATGCCCGTCTACTCTACTGCCTCGTCATCATCACAGCAGGCCCAGCTTTAGATACATAGACGCGGGGCTATTTCACTGTCCCGTGTGCGCCCTGTGGGTTTACAGTCGATTTCTTGCTCGGCGCATCACTGCTACAGCTCAGCAGGACGGCCACAGGGGCCGAGGTACGGCTCTCCGCAGAGCTAACCGTAAACAGGCCTCGCAGGCGCAGAGGGCGCTACACACGGGCCGGTCAGTACTGTAACTCCTACACGCTGAGGGCCAGAGGGGGGCAGTGTGTGGACCGTACGGACGCACAGCTATTACACTCAAAGGAGGTGTGAGGGAGATGGCTGCAGACCTCACAGGGACACAGCTAATACACACAAAAGGAGATGATTGGGGGGGGGGCACGCCGCTGACCAACATGGCCACGCGGCAGTGAAGCTCCTGCGGCGTCTCCCACCATACTGCTGAGATCGGCGGACACCGTGTGCAGGAGCCCGCAGCAACAACGGAGCGGTGAGAAGGGGACTGGGGTGAGCTGTGGCGGGAGCATTACTGGGCAAGGGCGCTGCTAACGCTGCACACATACTTACACACAGTGGAAGAGTAATAAGTCTGAGACAAGTGCATGCCCATGGGATGAGTGAAGTTTAAACAAATGTACGGAATTGAAACTGATGTCACTAACTACCAAAACATTTGTTACACTACCTTGAAGACTTTATTAGTTGGGTGGGAGGACTCCAGGGAATACTTGTTAATCATTCAAGCTTTTAAAGAGCCCAGTAAGTCTTGGGGTTTCTCTTGCACGACATAAAACACAAGAGCCGATGGAATACTTAATTTCCCTTGGATCTGAGCCCGACACCACCCGGGGATATGTAGGCCACCACAGGACAAGGTTTTCTCTCTAAGAAATGATACTGAAGCAGTTTTGTGGAAAGACGAGGCTACATGGGGGAGGATACAAGTATCCTTGGTAAGCTGAATCTTGCAGCAAGGGCCATGACAGCTATGAGAGTCTTTGCAATACGTTTGGCCAGGCGCACTCTTTGGTCACTTGAAATCTAACAGCAGTGGCCACCTCACTAAACTAAAAGGGGAAAAATAATTCTCAGCTTCCTCCTGAGGGCGGCTTTGGAGGGTTTGACAAGACAAGAAGAATAAACAGATGGCCAGGAGCCACCAACTGACTATAGAACACAGAAGGCACTGGTGGGGGGTACTGAAAGTGGTTTGCAGTTCCCAACATAAGGAACTACTACTTTCCATTATATTCTCATTGGTGTTTTTCAGTACATTTCCATGTGAACTTGTAGCAAGAACAAATGGTGAGCCATTTAAAGTAAATAACCTCAAACTGGGGGTGGGTAGGTAAAGGGACAGCTGTCACACTAAAGGAAATGTGTGTGACCCAAAACACTTCGCAGTTCAACTCTTACACATATACACGACGGCTTGTCACTCAGAAGTGCTAGGTTACTTATTCATCAACTAAGACGGATACCTCTAACATTTTTTCATCTTAAACAGGTTTTAGACTGTCGGAGCCTGGGAGACCCAAAAAGACATATTTAACCCACTCATTTAGAATAGAGGCCGGCATTACAGCTTTCAAAGACGGCATCCACTGGCTTCTACTCCAGTGCCATTGTGAAAACTGACAGCTGGCACTATGACAGACACAAACTGTATTTTAGATCCTGAACCAGATATTTTAGAGCTTTCATTTGTGTGACCCTTATTTTATCCGATATTTGTACAAAGAACCCTCAGATATCTATGACAGAGGAGTTGATGAGTGGACGGGGCATGTGTGTGTGCCTGTTAAGGATCTCCTTTCTCAATAGATACTTGATGACCATTGCAGCACTGGCACCCCTCACACCACCACCCATTCACCCCCCCCCAACCCACTAAACCCTGCCCACCCACTATGGGGTCAGCCAGAAAATCATACCTTGCTATAACCTACTTGACTGTTGTGACCTTACAGAAAAGATTTATGTGGAACTGCCAGCCTGCATACACCAGTCCTAACACAACCCCTTCCAAGCTCAAGTGTCTCCTGCTGCCCAGAGTGTGTCTATGCTTTGCCACTGGCTGAGGAGCTTCACTTTGGACAATACAATGTATGTCAAATGAGCAGTTAGGAACCCCTGCTTTTATGCATCAATCCAGCCAGCCCCCAAAAGCATGAAATAGTCTGGTCCTCCCAAGAGGATCATCGCGTCCTGTGTTTGCTTCCTTGAGTACTGCTAGCATACTCATTTTTTTGGTTCTAAAAGGCTACAGAGAAACCCTAGTACTGGATTTTGATGTGTTCTATCTCTGTTACCTCCAGTCCCTTGTTCTTCTAAAACCGCAAGGTGTAAGATATACTATTGTAGCTTGTGGCAGTGCTCGAGAGTGAAGTGATCTCCTGGGGTAGATTTACAACTGTGGCACGGACTAGAACAAAAAGTATAGCTTTTAATACATGTCTAAATAACCAGAGGAAAATCTAGTGTGGAAGAAGCATGTGCAGCATTGCAGCTCCCTAATGACAGTGCTGACACGTTCATCTCAAGGCAGCTGTAATGATGCGTTGTGACCAGAGGAAATACCCGATATGCCTCCCAGGTCCAGTACCTGAAGGCACTTGTTCCTTTAAAGCTTTAGGACTGTCCTGTAACTCTGCCAGGTCTTGGGGACACCACATTGAAATACCCACCCCCCTGTGATCCCACTGACACTGCATGAAATATAAGTAAGACACCCCTACAGCAGGCCTTACAGCCCTATGGCAGAGTGCATTACATTACATTACACGTGTGGCCATATCTGTAGGAGCAGATATGGCCCTTTTATGTCTTTGTTGATTCTTGGACATACCAAATGACCAGGGAAGCCATTTTTCATACATGTGCTGGACACCGGTCAAAACGGGTTCCCCAGCTACATGATGGCTTCACTGAAACTAGGGATGTTTGGTATCAAACATATTGTAATAATAAACCTGCACTGATTCCAGTGAGGGACTTATTAATACATGCACCCAGAGAGCACCTTAGAGGTGCCCCGTGAAAACCTACCACAGACGAGTGTCTGACCCCCAGGGGTGAGAGCCCATGCTCTCGGGTAGTCAGGAACAAAGCCTGCTCTGGCAGGGTGGTGTTACACACCCCTTCCAACAGGATGACATGAAAAGTAGCATTCCAAACCCGGGAGCTTTACAGAGCCAACTGTCTGTGGTATGCAAAGCGAGCTTCCCTCAGAGGTGAAGGGATGCCAACCCCGCCTGATCAGGGCCCATTTGGCACCTGAACAGGCATGAAAATAAGTTATCAGAGAGATGTGTCCACCTTGAGGCTAGTACCACCCCTAAGGTGGGGGCCACCTGATGTGGACACAAAATTTAAAAGTCTGCCATCTTGGTGATGGCAGAATTAGGAACACTGGGACAGGGTTATGCCCACTGACTTATATAAAGATAACTGTTGTTTTTATAAATTGGTGTGGATCTCCTTATTGAGATGTGTGTGTCATTTATTGACTGTGTGCATGCAGCAGATGTCTAACACTCCTCTCTGATAAGCCCGAAGCTGCTTGATCACACTATCCCCTAAGAGAGCACATTGGGATCGCTAGAGCAAGCCCCTGTCCACTGATAAGGGATACCTGGACTCTGTGCACAGTACGCCTCTTTTGGGATACTATATAAAGGGCCAGCTTCCTACACCCATTTATAAGATAAGCACAAATGCCAGCTGACTTACAAACCAGAGTGGAGGATGCATCAAGGAATCGTGACCACCCAAGAGGCCCTGAGATTCCTGCAGTAAACAAATGCACAATTACTTCTCCAGAGCTCATGTTGAGAGTGTGCATGGTCATCGGGGGAGAATACTCCCAAGGCCGGTTCTAGGGCAGTGGAACCGGTGCCACTGCATCGGATGCTGACACTGGGAGGGGGCGCTATGTTTGCAAGTATATTTTAGTTTTAAAAGCCCCTGCTGCAGCGATCCTTGCCTCCAGCAATTTTCAGGCTACAATTAAAAAGTCAAGATAACTCTGGTGATTTATGTACTGCCTGAGAGAGTTCGGAGATTTCGCTGGTCGAAATTTTAAGATAGCACAGGGGGTTAATATGCCTCCTGCAAAGAACATGTACCATACAGATCACCAAGTGCATATAACAAATGGATCAGCAGGTTACTGCTTTTGTCAGAGAGGTCTTTTTGTTACTTACAGCTTATAACTTAAGATCTGATTCTTTGCTTCTCCAGATCAAGCACTCTTAAGCTGTACAGCCTGTCAGTGCATCTTTTGTTCTCTGTCTTATGTAACATTTCTTACACACTGATTTGCACACTTATGATTGACTGTCTCTGTGTAATGATGTAAAGTGCTCTGACACCGTACACTGTAATGAGTGGTTATGGAGACTTGAGGGACACTGTTAAAGGGTGGTAGTGAGGGAATCTGTGAAGAAGGTGGTCATTGGGAGGTGCCAACCATCACTGTCGCACAGGGCGCTGCCACCGTTAAGGCCGGCCCTGAATCGTCCTGTGACTTATAAACATCCTGCCTGGGCCGCTACAGGTCCCTCTCCTCATGTGCTGCTTGAGGTATTCTAGGCACTTCTGCTTCAAGGAGGCGCCTGTGTATATTTTCAGTCGCCTGAAGTGTGAGCAGGTTGTTTTTCACTTAAGGGGAGCTCTTGTCTTCTGTGCAGTTCAGCATCCCTATAGTCTATCCAGGTAACTGCTCTAAGGATTTCTCCAGAATCCATCATCTGTTCCCAGCACTTAATGAAGACACACACCAGAAAAGATCTTGTCTTTGAGGTCACTGTTTTCCAGTGTCCTCGAAATCCAGACAAAAAAAGAGAGCCCTTGACCAAGAAGGCCAATATTTATTCTGCTCTCGGGGCACTTAGTGGGACACAAAGCCAACCATAATGATAGCTTTGTTCAAATGTTGAACTCTCTTCTTTTGTCCAGGGCGTTAGCAGCAAAAAGCAGATGCCAGGCTAGTCAGAATCACCCTTGAGAATGTTCATATAGGGCTGGAATAAGATAGTTCTCCTTGGGGCAGCCAAGTGCCTCTTGAGCTGAAACGACTGATTATCTGATAAGGTTTTGTGTTACAATCTTTTCTAAACCTTCAAGCCATCTGCAATCTCAGTTATGAAAATCTTAATTTATGTCTACTATTAAATGAAAAATAACTGCTGAGAAGTCCGTTCTCAGGGACAGATGCATTAAGGATAAAGGAGAGAAACCCCAAATACTTACATAGGCGAGACATATTGGCTTTGCCAATGCTTGTTTTCTCAGTTGTCACTCAGTACTATTTTGGTGCTGTATAGAATTCATGATGAAAGAAATTCAAATCATCTTCCAAACCACACCCTTAATCTGGTAGAAATTTGCATGTTTAGAGGCTTTTCCTGTTGCAGAATCGGACTGCTTTGCGGACTTGAAAAATGTGTCAGTTTTCTCAAATTTTGGAAAGTGAGTCTGCTGGGTTGAGAAGGGTGTGCTGTGTGTAAGAAATTTAAACCAAAATCCTCCCAAAGCTGTGTGAATCAAAATTAAACCAGCCCAGCTGGACCAATAAAAAAGCTAGAGAAAGGAGAGTGACCAGCAAGTCTACCAATGGTAAGTAAGAGAAAGGAAAGTGACGAATAATAGACTAGATGTTTCTGGTGTGACCTAAAAATGGGTAGCCTGCCAGGGCCTAAGCAGGGGCATAGCTCCAGGAGGGGTGTTCGGGGTGTCACACCACCCCTAAAAAATATATTCTGTAAGAAATAGTTGGGTACCAGTGCTTTCAGTCAGGTAGTGTGAGGTGTCTATCGGAATTCACCTGGGATTTTCACATGCCCACAGTGACAAAAAAACACACACACTCTCTCACCTATGTTTATGAAGGCCTTAAAATTTTTTGATTAGTTTGAAAAATATTGCATTTTAAGTACCCCTAACAATCCGCACTCCTCTTTCTGTCCACTGCCCCTCAACTCTCCCTCATGTCCTACTTATTGAATGTTTTTTAACTAGATGTCCCAGCATGATTGTTAGGAATTCTGAAGTCCCCCCCCCCCCCCCCTTCCAAATCTCCCCTTTTCATAGTGACCAAGCTATGCCCCTGGGCCTAAGTGAGGCCTTGCATCTGTTTGTGTCTGTGTAACTGATATGCCGAGCCCTTGGACTCCTGATTATACTCCATTGTGCTGTACACGTTAAACCTTATTTATGTTGTAGATTGAGTGGGTACAATGTGTATGTGTCTATTCATCAGGGTCTACAACGGGAGCGGACTTCTCAAGGATCATTTGTCAGGGACACTGGAGAAAGGGTTACATTTCCATGCCCGGATAGACAGTTTCTACTTGAAGAAACAGAGTGCTCTATCACCAAAATTGCGTCCTGCAAAAGTGTAAGACACGTGCAGGCCTTGGCATACAAATCATCAGACAGAAGCCGAAGCCTGTGTTACTCTGATTTAAACAACAATATGAAACAACAATACAACACTTCAAACAAAGCTTGAGTTTCATGCTCACCACCCAGTCTCTTCCCGACGCTCTGCGCATGTGCAGGTGTGAGAGCGAAGGTACTTACCCAACCGTGCCGGTGCGCTGCTGCTGACACGCTGAGGTCACTTTCGGGTGGAAGGATCCGCGGCAGTGCAAAGCGGCCTCCTTTGTGAAGCACTGCAGCAGAAGACAGAGACATGGGGTAAGGGAAGGATCCCAGAAACCAACTGAATGGAGTGGGGAAGGCGCTGTCTGTAAATGACAGTGCGCCACCACACCATGCTTAAGTAATATATTTGTGACATTTACTACATACCACACGCCTGCTGAATGCGCGTGGTTCATTTGTTATACTCGTTCTTTGTGCGACGCTTGGATTTTTCACACCCCCCTGGGATTTCAGTGATGTCACACTGATGGCCGCACCCCCTAACTCTGAAAATTGTTCCAGCACCGCTGAGATATAGTGCAAGTCACACAGTTCATAAATTCACGAGGAAAACCTTTTACAAAATACGCTGTATGTTAGCATACACTGTGCAGTGGGGTAACAAAACTTAAAGCCCCCCCCCCCCCACACACACCTTGCAAAGTACCTGTAGGTGGCCCCCATTCCCCCTGGACCCAGTCAGGGGTCTGCCGCCCGTGCACATGCCCCCCCCCCCGCCCCCATCACCGCGGGGGCCTTTGTTACGTCCCTCCACGGGCAGCGAGCCCATTGCGTTCAACGTGGGCGCACCGATCTGCCGTGTCAGTAGGGTGTCGACAGCGTACTCCCCCGTGCGCTAGTCAGGCTGACGCAGCCCTCCCTGGAGGAGCGTGTCTGCACAGGAAAGGCCGGGCCGCTGCAGGCAGCGTGGGGACCACACACGGAGTCTCCCGGCAACTCGGCGGACTGGGGACAGCTCACTGACGTATGACTGGCAGCATGTCGTGAGATCACAAGGAACCCGGACAGCGCCCCTTGCAGGCAGGCAGCCTGGTGGGCTCCTCACCCACACCAATGTGTGCAAGGGAAGAGCCAGATAAATAAAATATCTCCCCCGCCCCACACTTTGAACCACATGACTAAATATGCGAGCAAAGTGAGAAATCAGACACTTTCTTTGCAAGCCTGTAAGAGTTGTTCCACTCTCGCACGTGAAAAAAATGGTGCTAAGTTATGCGTTTAGAGCACAATTTTGAAACAATTTGGCCACAAAACTGCTTGTTTACTAGTCTTTCCTTATTTCTTCCCTGACTTCTTACAATGACGCTCTCCTTTCTTCCATGGTCTTTCTTTTTATTCTTCATGTATTTTTCCTTCTATATTTCTCTCTGCCTTTTATTTATACCTTCTATCTTTTTAGCTTTCCTTCCTTCGTTATATCATTCTTTCTTTTCTACTTTATAGTATTCCTTCTTTCCACTCTTAATTCCGTCTTTCCATTTTACTTTCCTATTATTTTTTGCTTCCATCTCCCCTTTTGATACTTTTTTGTCCTTCTTTAATTTCCTTTGCTAGTCTCCTTCTTTACTTCTTTTTCCTCTTCATTCTTTTCATTTCTTCCTGCCCTCATTCTACCCTTCTTTTAATTGTACCTTTGCTTCTTTAATTCTTTCTTTCCCTTCCTTTCATTGCCTTTCCTTCCCTTTTCTCCTGTCTTTCATTCATTTTTAATTGCTTTTTGAATATTTTATGTTGTTTTTCTGATTTTCTTCTTTCCATCCCTCCTTCTATTTTTCTTTTATAATTTCGTTGTTTCTTCCTTCCCTTCCTGACACTCTTTTTTCTTTCTTCCATTCTTCATTTGTGCTTGTTTTCTTTCAACTGTGCTTTCTTTCTTTCTGACTTTTTTTCTTTCTTTCCAGTCTTACTCTGTGTCTGAAGAGTTGATCGTTTGGAGTCAAATATGACTCCGTCGAAGAGCCCATCCCAGAGAAAGCGTTCCTTGCTTACAACATCAGCATGTATTTCCAGCCTGTGTGTTCTAATCTAAGGAGACTTCACTAGTTTCAAGGTATACACCTGATGCTCTAGATGGCGGTTCTAGATTCACAGTGAATAAGCTGCTTACAATTACAAAACACCTTGAGCTAGAAAGAGACCCCAGCTCACGATCTGCATTGCCAAGTTGCAAATTTGTTTTATTGACATAAAGTGGGGAGTTCTCAGAACAGGTCAAATTCAATATACATGCACAGCATACGAGGAAGGCATAAAGTGCTGACGGTATGGCACATCGCTACCACTACTATGGCCCAAAGTGATGTTGCTCTACCACTGGAAGTATGCAGGTGTGCACTTTACATGCTGCAGAACGGCAGGAGCAGCGAAGCAGACGGGCAGATGCATCGAGGGTAGAGCTGGCTCAGAGGCTACCTTGTGTGCAGCATTACACATGTATACTTGTGGATGTTGTGTGTGAATGTTGGAAATGCGTCCGGATCACTGCTGTGAGTCCAGATAAATGGGGAAGAAAAGTACACGGGCCTGATTTCTGAATAGTGCTGCCTCTGTGTAATTTTTTGACTTTTATAATTTATAATTTTATAATTATATTTCATAAGTTTGCGCCGCTTTCGCATCAAAAAATGACTCAAAGGCAGCACTAACTTTTCATAAATCAGACCTATGGTTTTAACAGACCTGCAGGAGCGGATTAAAAGGCCAAGTAAAGAGCTACCCAGATGCAGTTAGGTGTTCAAAACTGGTACAGAAATGGTGCGCACAGAAATATTTCACAAGTTGTACCTAGATGAAGATTGCACTCTGGCAAGAAGCAATTTAAGGAAGAATAAGTAGGTGATGTCCAGGTGCAGAGAGACAATTTATGGGGCATATTTACAAGAAACTGGTGCATCAGTGCTGATGCGAGTTTTCTTGCATCGCTTCTGGCACTTATGACACCAGGGGTGCGCTGTATTTACAATGCGGCGCACCATGGCGATCGTTAGGACAATAGTGTCAGAAAGAGCAAGGAGGCTCATAGGTTTCTATGGGTGCGTCATTTTAACACCTTCTTTGAGCAGGTGTTAAAAATTACACCAAAAATGGCACTGTGAAATCTTGTAGATTTTACTGCGCCATTTTTGCAGGCCTCCTAGCGCCGGAACACCCCACCCCCCCCTTGATACATTATGCCTGGGGCAGGCATAATTTGGCGCAAGGGGGTGCAAAGTGGTGCAATGCGAGCATTGCGCCAATTTGTATATATGGTGCTGCAAAAAAGCCTTTCTAATGCCACATTAGCGTAAAACAAATGACGCTAATGTGACGCAGGAAGGCGCTGGGGCTTACAAATGTGCCCCTAAATACTGCACACAGGCGCAGGTAACAGGAGCAAGCAGAAGTGCACAAAATGATAAGCAAGCAGTACCCAGATACAAAGTGGAGCAATTTACAGGCTGGTCCCAGATGCAGGAAAGAGTAAAGCAGTATCTTAGCAGTGGATCAATCACAGCTTGCACATGCATGCACTCAACAGATGGATGGTAGCCATTCACAAATAGAACTTGCAGTGCCCAATTGTAGCTGACAGTGCTTACAGTGCAAGAAGGCGGTAACCAGGTTTGGAGGGTAACAACCTAAGAGTTACAACCAGATCCAGTTGGTATTGAGTAGTATGACAGTTTTCAAGCAAGGAGGCACACAGAGGCAGAAACCTGATGCGGAGACTCTTGGTGCTGACATATAGATACGGGAGTTTCAAGTGAAAGAAGACCAGGACCAAGGAACGGGCAATTGTGGAAGTACGATTAGGCCAGATTAAAGGGGTGTTCCCATGTTACATTTGGTGATTAGATGGGGATGGGGAGTTTAAGTGGATCAGGTGTTCTGGCTCTAGCCCCTGCCATCTTCCAACAGATCCAACTAGAGAGGTCGCTACAAATTGACCCTTTTGTGCTGTAGTCGTTAGCTGCTTGACACCCTGGAGACGTGGAATAGGAGCTAGTTCATGTGCACAGTCATAAGCTCAGATGCACAGGGCCTCAGTGGTGACCACTAGGCAGACGAGACTGGTGGTAATGCATCCCCAAAGTTAAATTTCACATAGAAACTACTGGCAACGAAGGTTTCAACAAAACGCAGCGATCCTTGTCACACCCGCGCCAAAAGAAATATTTTTTGGTTTAGGCCTGTTGAAAACCCAGCATTAGACCCGTGGTCCAGTAACACACATAACTAATCTCACACTCGCTTACCCCTAGTTAAACTGACAGTCAATTCGTAGTGTGATATAAGAGGAGCTCGGCAACACAACCCGATCTAAAATGACTCATTTAAGCCCCCTGGTGGCCCAAGATTGAGAAAAAGCTGTGATCTCAGTTGCACTCACCCCAGAAATAAAAAAAAATAACCCTTCATCTTTTAATAGAAATACAATGTGCTTTCTTGTTGGTTGTATGATGGCCGTACCCCTCTGTCCAGTGTACTTTAATTTTCTAGCACTTGTACCCATCTCACTCGTTTGCACGAGTCCACGTTTTTACTCTGCTATATTGTTTCGTGCCTGTAGGTCTGGGAGTTCTGTGGCTGTAGTAACCTGTGGCTTCTTTAGGTACAATCCCCGGATTATGTTCTAAAGCCCACACTATCTGGTTTACTCAGGAACTCTCCTGTGCAGTTGACCTGACAATTGGCTGCAGCGGTGGGAACCTGGAAACGGGTTCTTGTGAATGTTAGTCAGTACCTGCACCTCTGCCGAGGGTCAGTCCCAATACACTTCTGCTTTATGTCTTGTTATATTTTGTTGTCTTTCTAGATGTTTGGATTTTAGATGGTAACGCTCTGCTTTCTCTAAAGGCAACAGACTTAAGACGGGGCCTGTCCTGTAATGAAACTTGCCTTTTGCTATTATGAGTCATATTGGCTCAGATGCAAGATGTCTTTACTGCCTTCATGGGTAGACGCTGGTTGGGTCTCTTTAAGGTCAAACCTCTATGACATGAGACTTGGCCTCCTTGCTATAGTTGTGGTGCAACTTATGATTTATTACACGCACCAAAGAAAGAGCTTTCAACTAGATTCGGAAAGCAAAATGAGAGATATGCTATCAGAATGTATCATGAGTGGGGAAACAGGGGTTCGACCAGCTGTTCACCTAATGAAGAAGGCACAGAGATGGGTCTAAGCAAAGGTGGCTTTCCCCAGAGGACGCATGCATGGGGGAAGTGAGAAGCATCTCAGAAGCTCAACATGCACAAAACCCGGCTGTCTCTTTTCTACCTCCATCAATATCACTGAGTTCAACCACCCACCAAGGACAGCTCAGGTGCTGCCTCAATCCAAAAAAAAGTTATCAAAACCCTTTGCAGGTACCGTGGTCCTGATGTGAGTGCCCTGATCAGCTCTGGACCTTCATCCGTTGAACCAGCACTTACCAGAGGCTGCTGTGCTATGATGCGGTCCTTGCGTACTGGAGGCAGCACACTCATCCTCCAACAGCTGGATGGGGTGATGGCTCAGCAGACAACAATCTTCTACACCTACAAGAGAGGAGTAAAGAGAAGAGACTGAACAAGGTGTGTCCTACTCGGTGGAATCAGATAGCCAGGCCTGGAGTTCATCGCATTGTTGGAAGGCTTGGGGAGCATAGGGTTCAAGTAACATCACGCGTCCCCCGGAGCAAGGACAGAGTTTGAATGCAGCGCTGTACCTGAGATGTGCGCTGCCTTTTACTGAAAGTGCATTTCTGAAGAGCACAAGGGGCCTAGCTCCTTCTCCTGTTCAAGTACTACTACAAACTGACCGACACATATTTCACTATTTATGGTGTCAGATTTGGAAAGTAGTTTCTCATCTGATGAGCCTCAAGTGCTCCCTAAGCATGAATGCAGTCCCAGTCCTGGCACAGGCTGAAGGATCCCTGGTGCACTGATGAAGTCTCACGCCTTGCAGAGATGTACGGGCCCTGTACACTTCAATGCTGTCTTATTCCTGGCTGAGGCTCGAGGCATAATGAAGTTTTACTGTTCTCACCCCAGCCAGCATCAGAGCCCCGCAAACATTGGCGGAGTCTAGCTGCTTGTCTTTAATGACGCCCTACATTTAGCACTACGTTAAGCTGGAGGGAGACTCACGCCAAGCCAGGGTCAGTGACCCCACGAGCATTAATGGGGTCTCCCTGCTCTCCAGCCCGCAGTGGAGTTTCATGAGGAAAGGATCTGTTGCATCAGACGGTCTGTATGTTAAAGCCACGACAACGCGCGCACGTAGAGCCCCGGCACGTGGGTGAAACAGCTGGGCCGGGTAGAAACATCTGCAGACTCAGAGGGCTGGCAAATATTCAGCATCCCCGTGAATCATCCCGAGCCAGACATGAGGAAAACACGGTCCGAGGACAGTCAGGCTCTGGGCGCTTCCAAACCGAGCACAACCTGGCAACAAACGGGATGCAAGCAGTCGACGTCCGAGTGGCTCCTGGGACACAGGCCGCCCTGTGCTGGGAGAAGAGGCGCCCTGGCTCGGAGGAATGAGGTGTTAGATGCAGGGGGCGCCCTGTGCTGAGACAAGAGGTGTCCTGTGGACCACTGTTCAGATACACGAGAGGAGGGCGGATGTGTTAGAGACAGGAGGTGCCGTGTGTTGAGACAAGAGGTGCCACTGCTAAGAGATATGAGAGGGCAGAGGAAGAAGTGTCCATTAGTAGGACAAGCGGTGGTCTTGTTCATGGGCATGATGTGTTGAAGGCAGGGGTGCCCTCTGCAGCACTGTTCAGAGATATGAGGGCAGAGGACTGAGGTGCCCGTTCTTAGGAGAAGATGTGCTCTTGTTCATAGGCATGATGTGTCAGAGACAGGAGGGGCCCTGTGTTGAGACAAGAGGTGCCCTCGTTCAGAGGTATCCGAGACAGGAGACATGGTCTAGCTATCAATAGTGCTGCAGGTCTATCAAGGTCGAGGGATCTAAGGGGCACACAGCACTCCAATTTTTTTCATTTTTAAAACTAGGAAATCTGCAGATAGGAGCTTGTTTTCCTTGCTTACACAGGGGCCCACTGCATCCTAGCTATGCCACTGGCATGAGATGTCCCTGTTCAGAACCCTGAGGTGTTAGAGGCCCTGTGCTAAATGAAGAGGGTGGGTGTTGGTTGTTGAGGAAGGGGTGCCTCGGTGCTGTGGCAGGAGATGCTCTATACTGAGTGAAAGATGCCTGCGTGCTTAGGAGGAGATCCCAAATGTAGCAACACTGCGCAGGCGAAAAGTCACAAAAAATAACACAGTAGCACTCAGCACTGCACTTTGGTGCAAAGGAGTGTGCGTGGCGCTATGCAGCCTGAAAGTGCACCAGCACACAGGAGCAGAGCGAAGTGGCAAATCTAGGTGGATAGAGCGCTGTCCTGCCCTCGCCCTTTCACGCAACGGGGCACAACTTTGCTGCGTTGTGTGAAATGATAGTACATTTCCCCCCGAGGGGTCTTGAAACGACGTGGGGCGTGTATTGCGCAACAAAGTACCCCGTCCAGCGCCAGGACAGGAGCGGGTGCTCCTATATCAAAGGGGGGGTCGGGGGATATTTTCCTCCTTGAGATACGGCAGAAGGGTCACCTGGAACGAGGCAGGCTCACAGGGGTTACAGGTACTTCAGATGCACACAGAGCAGTGGGCACCCGATTCTGAAGTGCGTTGGTGTACAGGGGACACCACTCTGACACTTGGGAAGTCTGCCCGAGGGCTGCAGGAGCGGGGGTTCTTCTGCAACCACAGAATGGAGGCCAGTATGAAAAGATGGAGCGTAAGAAAGGGCACGGGGTGAACAGGACGGGATAGAATGGACGGGAGGGGGGTGGGGTGAGGGAGGGAGTTAAAAGCGAGGCGCAGCGCAGGAGCACAGGGAAAGAACAAGCGTATGGGGGGGGGGGGGGGGGTAAAAGGGACCAACTGGGGGAAATGAGGGTCTGCTGGTCCTCTGCCTTTACGGAGCGATGTGGGGCAGAACAGAGCCTCTTGCGGTTCATTGCCAGAGTGGAGACTCCAGGCGGAGAGTAAGAAATGCAGGCGAAAGTAAGCACAGGAGATGGGATGTAGGAAGGGAGGGGAAGAAAGAGACGGGACGAGAGCAGAAATGTGAGCCATGCAAGAGACAGCTTCAGCTGGGACTCACCTTTCCGCCAAGAAACCGGAGCGGGATCTTCTGCCCGTTGCACAGGAAGAGAGGAAAGTGGGACAGAGGAGGCGGAGTAGGGGGGGCTGAGGGGTGAGAAGAGGAGGGGGGGTGTTGAAGGAGGGAGGAGAGTTGGGATGAAGGCGGACCCAGCCCTGCAGCTGCCTCTGGTTACATGCTGGCTTTGTAAAGTTCCTGCTCTCACAGCGTGGGGAGCGACCCTCCCTCACCCGCCCCCCGCAGAGCACTCATTAGTGCCCAGGAAGCGGCAGCGCAGAACATGCAGCGAGAGGGCGCAGGGGGAGGGGCAGACACCCCTTCCAAAACACAGCGTCACTCCCAAAGCTACCTATTGTGAGAGGTGCTGAAATGGAATCTGTGAAATTCACTGACAAAAGCCAAGAGCAACCTTAAAGTAAAAAAGCGACGCAAAGATTTAAGAGAATGTCTTTCTTAAAAGAGGACGTTATAAACTTCAGTTAAGGGAATTTTAAAGTTAAATAATTTAGAATGCTTATTAAATAACCATCACATCCGTTCATTAAACACTTACGTTGTCTCCAAAAAGTATACAATGAGAACAACTGTGTGGAGTGATGGAAACACATTTTGTTTAAAAGCCCCACTAAAACGTGCGCTAGAAACGGATGCCAGAAATGGGGTTCCTGGTTGGCTACTGTAGACACCTCAGCCAGGTAGGGACCACCAATCTAGTCAGAGCCAGGGAGTTACACACCCAAGATAACTCCTGCTCATCCCCTTGGTTGCTTGGCACAAGAAGTCAGGCTTATCCCAGAGACAATATATAAAATGTTTGCACAATACACCCAACACAGGTGACACAATAAATACACCACAAACAAGACTCCACAATCAGCTAAATAAAAATATACTGTACTGCATGAAACGTCATTAGACCAAACACGACATGGATCAGTAATACCCTGCCACTCAAGCAGTTTACAGTACATCACACAGGTTGCTAGTACTCTGCAAAAGCAAGAAGTAGTCAGGTAAACACATAGGTTACTTGTATTCTGCAGCACAAGCAGTAGTCAGGTCATCATTATCACCAAAAACACACATCATAATAAAATCACCTTATCAGGAATGCCAAGACATCATTATGAATGCACATATCAATCAATAATATACTTTTAGAACGCACTACTCACCCATAGGTTCTCAAGGTGCTGAGGGGTGTGTCCTCAGATCAGTTGAAGAGCCAGGTCTTGAGGTCCTTCCTGAACTGAGGCAGCATTGGCGACTCTGAGATGAGGAGGTAAGGTGTTCCAACCTTTTGCTGCCAGGTATGTGAAAGATCTTCCTCCAGCCAAGGAATTCTTTGTGCAGGGTATGTTGGCGAGTGGCTGCTGGGACGAGCAGAAAGGTCAGGTGATGTGGTGGTTGAGGTAGCTGGGTCAGGTGTTGTGGAGGGCTCTATAGGGGTGTACGAGGAGTTTGAAGTTGATCCTCTTCTCGACTGTGAGCCAGTGGAGGTTTTTCAGGTGTTCTGTGATGTGTTCTCGGCGGGGGATGTTTAAGATGAGTCTGGCAGCGGCGTTCTGAATTTGTTGCAGCTGGCTCAGGTTCTTCTAGGAGGTTCCGGTCGTAGTCAAGTCTGCTCGTGATTAGGGCATGTGTTACCAATCGGTTGGTAACCATCTGAAGATTTTCCGTAGGAGTCGGAGGATGTGGAAGCAGGTGGAGGCAACAGAGTTGACCTGTCTGGTCATGGTAAGCGTTGAGTCAAGGATGACACCAAGGTTTCGTGCATGGTCTGTAGAGGTGGGGAGCCTGCTGAGTGTTGAGGGCCACCAGAAGATGTCCTAGGCTGAGGAGGAAGGTCCCAGGATGAAGATCTGTTTCGTTGGAGTTCAGCTTAAGGTAGCTCTCCCTCATCCAGGTGGTGACTGCTTCCACCCCGTCCCTGAAGTTCTTCTTGGCTGTTGAGGGGTTCTCGGTCAGGGAGATGATCAGCTGGGTGTCAATAGCATAGAATACGATGATCATACCGTAGTTTCTGACGATAGGGGCGAGTGGGATCAGGTAGATGTTGAATAGCGTGGGGCTCAGTGATGATTCTTGAGGTACTCCACAGCTGATGCCTGTAGGTTCAGACGGGTGTGGCGGGAGCCTGACTTTCTGTGTTCTGCCTGTCAGGAAGGAGTGTATTCATCGAAGGGCCTTGCCACATATACCTGCTGCGTGGAGTCTGGCGCATAGGGTGCAGTGAGATACTGTATTGAAGGCAGCTGAAAGATCAAGTAGGATGAGAGCTGCTTTTTGTCCATGGTAGAGGAGGGAGCGGATGTCATCTGTGGTGGCGAGCAGGGTGGTTTCAGTGCTGTGGTTAGTTCTGAATACTGGTTGGGAGATGTTCAGGATGTTGTTGTCCTTGATGTGTTGACATAGCTGAGTGTTGGTTGCCTTCTCCGTGACTTTAGCTGGGAAGGGCAGTAGTTTTTGAGATCCATTGGGTTGGCTTTGGGTTTCTTTGGAAGTGGGCGGATCACAGCATGCTTCCAGTCTTCGGGGTAGGTTGCTGACTATAGGGAGCAGTTGATGGTTTTGCAGAATTCGGGTGCGATCGAGGTGCTGGCCTTGTTGAAGATGTAATGGGGGCAGGGGTCCGTAGGGGCTCCAGAGTGGATGCAGCTCATGATGGGGTGGGTCGCGTCCGTCATGAGAGGGGTCCAGGCGTGCAGGAGCCGTGGGGGTTTGGAGGATCCTGGCAGGGGTTTTGTTGGTGAGTTCAGAAATTTCTGGGGTCCGAGGCTGTCGTGGATGTCTTTGATCTTTCAATAGAAGAAGGTGGTCAGTCTGTTGCAGAGATCCTGAGATTGAGGGATGTTAGTGGTCTCGGCTTGTGATTTGGTGAATTCTTTGATGAATTTGAAGAGTTCTTTAATGTTGTGTGTGGTGGAATTGATGTGGTCCTGCAGGGCGGATTTCCTGGTGGACCTGATGAGGCCATGGTGGGATCTTGTGGCGGATTTGAAGATTGCAAGGTCTTCCGGGGGATTTTCTGTTCCTCCACTTCTTCTCCAGCCTCCTGCATGAGCGCTTTGATTCTTGGAGTGTGGTTTTGAACCAACTGGCTTTCTTGGAGGAGTGTTTCCCTGAGGTCACCCAGAGAGGAGCTAGGGAGTCAGCGCAGTCGGTGATCTATTTGTGGAGGTTGCGTGCTGAGGTGTTGGTATCTGTTGTGTTGGGGGATGGTGAGTTGCTGAGGGTGTTGATGAGTTGCTCCTCTGAGATCTGGTTCAGTTTCCTGTAGGAGGGGCACGTTGTGCGAGTGTGCGCTGTAGGTGTGGAGATTGAAAAGTGGCCTGTCCAGTTTATCGGGGTTGAGTCAACGATGATAACGTTGCTGCTGGCGGAGAGAATGGGGTAGAGAGTGTGTCCGGTGGTGTGCGTTGGTGAGGTTGCTTGAGCCTGATTGTGTCCAGGTTCTCGATTAGTGATGAGGTGTTTTGGTCGCTGAGATCATTGAAATGGAAGTTGAGGTCGCTGAGGAGAATGTAGTTGCTGGGGGCAAGTGCGTGGGGGGCTATGATATCGATGGTGGAGTGAAACATTCCCCAAATGGTAACTCATCATTATCACCAACATAAATGCACATAACATGAAAACATTTCTTTAGGGCATATATCATATAAAACCTAACTCTCCCCCTGCATACAAGGTATACCCTGAAAATATACACATCGCTCCCAACAAGGCCAGACAGCATACAACATAATCAGGGCATAAAGGATGCTACAGATAACATGGGGACATGCATGCCCTGGGAAAATGCAATCATCGCTAGAACCACCTATCACAAAAAGCTTCCTGCACCCCGCGCATCTTTCAGCTGGTACACAGTAATTGCCAAACTCTCTTAATGAGTGCAGGAGCCTCTGCGCTACTATTAGCGTAAATGTCATACTCTCGCTGTATCCAGAATAACGACTCGCTTCTCTTATGTGGGGCCGCTACCACAAGGAGTGCAGCACCGTAGCTGTGTATGGGGGGGGGTGGATTCTTGCCGGATTCGTTTCCCCACACCAAGGAAAGAAAATAAATCACACTGCAGCCACCCACATGCGTGCAGCACAGCAGTTTTCTGCCCCGGAGCGCTGCCTTTCTGAAGCAACCCAGAAAGTAAACAAATCGCACAGCATCCACCTGTGCACGCTGGACACGGCTGCTATCTTCCCCCAAGCGCTGCCTCTCTGAAGCAGCCCACCCAGAGCCCTCCACTGCCTCCTTGGCTGCTACCTCCTCTCTCTTTGGGGTGATACAGCCTATGGTGGCCTCCAGTTTCAGCAGCAGGGCCGTAACACCTGCCCAGGCCATGGTGGTGATTTCTCAGCAGGAGGACGTGCCTTCTCGTGCCCTGGGGCACCACAACAGTCACACTCCACGCTGTACAAGAGGCTGCCGGCAGACTCTTCTTGGTCTTTCTGGCATCAGGGACAGGGGGAAGGTCACCACCACCTGGACACAGGGAGCTTTCCCCCGACCAAAGCAGGAAGTAAATCCTGAATAAAGCGCTCTCCACACACTGTAACAAGCAGGTGTAGCACTCTACATGCTCCTGAATAGCGCACACAGAGCTTCCCTCGCGCTGGTGCAGGGATGAGGGCAAAGCGCCCTTCACATGCTGTAAACGACAGAGTGACATGTTCTTCACGCTCCTGGGACCAATGCGGCACCCTCCGTGCGCTTCACCAGAGCAAAGGGCACTCCACTTGTGCCCAGCTGAAGGAGCAACACTGAACCAACAGAAATGCAGAGGAGTGGGGGGGGGCACGCCACCCAGCCACTGGAGATAGTTGTGGCGGCACAAGGCTGCAAGGCCCAGGAAAGCCGGCCAGCACAAGGGTCCAGACAAATCAGTGGTAGTCCTTTTGGTGACCTATCAGGTCACAGGTAGGTGCAACAGCAGAGCAGTCTCAAGGTGGTTCCTGGTGAGTCCTTCCAGTATCTAGTGCTCAGTCCATAAAGAGTCCATCAGTGTCCAAAAATGTGGGGGATAACCCCCTGTACTTATACTCATTTTGATCAGCTGCCACAAAAGTGGGGAGATGGTTCCAACCAACACTAACCAGTTCCAGGAATGTCTCCTTTCTCCTCCAGCATTGGCTCCAAACATCAGTAGGGGGTAAATGAGCACTTTGTGGGGGGCCAGGACACAGCCTATCTGAATGTAAGTGTGCTCTGCCTCTCCCTCTCCCAGTCCAGGAAGACCATTCAGTATGCAGATGCAATCCTGTTACTCCTTCACCGTCCCTGTGTTCTGGCTGTCTGAGAGGTATGCACAAAGCCCAGCTGTCACTCTGCGCCAGACGTGGATTGGAGTCAAGCTGCAAAACACCAGTCATAAGCACAGCGAAATGCTCACTTTCCAAAAGTGTTTTTCTATAATGGTAATAAAAAATACACCTACACCAGTAAACAGCATTTCTCACTACCACTCCAAACACACAAAACATGACCTTGCTATTCCTCATAAATCAGAAGTTACCATGTAGACATATGTCAGGGCATTTCCAATGCAATCCTGTGAAAGAAGTAGCACTCACAGTAGTGGGAAACTAAATAGGCTGTTTGTCACTACTAGGGCAGGCCGCACAACAGGGCACATATTCTACCTCATACCTCCACAGCACCCTGCCCATAGGGCTAGCTAGGGCCTCCCTTAGGGGTGACTTATTTGTAGTAAAAGGGGAGTTCCAGGAAGTCAGTGTGGCAGTAAATTGCACACACAGGCTCTGCAGTGGCAGGCCTAAAACAAGTTTGAAAGGCTACTTCTGTGGGTGGCGCAAGCTGCACTGGAGGCCCACCTGTACCATTTAATTAACATGCCCTAGGTACAAGGGATACCACTGTACAAGGGACGTACAGGTAAATTAAAAGTGCCAATCAGTTGTAAGCCAACCTTCTCAGAGAGCTGGAAACACGCCAAAGTCAACGCCCTTCTGAAGAAACCCAAAGCGGACCCCAAAGACCTCAAGAATTACTGACCCATCTCCCTCCTCCCCTTCCCGGCAAAGGTCATCGAGAAGATAGTCAACGGCCAACTGACCCTATTACTGGAAGAAACAACACGCTGGACATCTCCCAATCAGGATTCCGGAGGAACCACAGCACCAAGACCGCCCTGACCGCCGCAACGACGACATCAGGACCATGCTCGACAAGGGCGAAACTGTGGCTCTCATCCTCTTGGACCTCCTGGCTGCTTTTGACACCGTCTGCCACCACACTCTCTGCACTCGTCTCTACGACGCTGGGATCCGCCACAAAGCTCTTGCCTGGATCTCGTCCTTCCTCTCCGGCCGAACGCAGAGAGTCCGCCTTCCTCCCTTCCTGTTGGGGGGCCACCAAAACCATCTGCGGCGTTCCCCAAGGATCTTCTCTCAGCCCAGCTCTTTTTAACATCTACATGGTACCGCTCGCAAATATCGTCCGATCCCACAACCTCAACATTGTCTCCTACGCCGACGATACCCAGCTGATCCTCTTACTCACCAAGGACCCCACCACTGCCAAAAACCAACCTCCATGACGGACTGCACGCCATCGCCACCTGGATGGAGAAGAGCTGCCTCAAACTTAACTCTTACAAGACAAAGGTCCTCATCCTCGGCTCTAACCGCTCCGCATGGGATGACTCCTGGTGGCCAGCCAACCTAGGGACCGCACCAACACCCACCACCCACGCACGCAACCTAGGCTTCATCCTAGACTCATCGCTCACCATGAGCCGGCAAGCCAACGCCGTCTCATCTTCCTGCTTTAGCACCCTCCGCATGCTTCGCAAGATCTTCAGATGGATCCCCACCGAAACAAGAAAGACCCACGCTCTTGTCAGCAGCAGACTGGACTACTGCAACGCGCTGTACGCATGGACCACAGCCAAGCTCCAGAAGAAACTGCAATGGATACAGAATACCTCCGCACGCCTCATCCTCAACATCCCTCGCCGGACCACATCTCAGCCCACCTCAGAGACCTGCACTGGCTCCCTGTCACCAGGAGGATCACCTTCAAACTCCTCATCCACGCTCACTAAGCCCTTCACAACACAGGCCCGGCCTGCCTCAACGAGTGACTCACCTTCCACACTCCCACCTGCCAACTCCGCTCCGCCAACCTTGCCCTCACCGCCGTCCCTCACATCCATCGAACTACAGCCGGTGGCAGATCTTTCTCCTACCTCGCTGCCAAGACCTGGAACACCCTCCCTGCCCACCTTCGACAGATCCAGGACCTCCTGACCTTCAGAAAACGCCTCAAGACCTGACTATTCGAGCAGTAGCAGTCCTCTCCTCCTCCCCCCCAGCGCCTTGAGACCCTAGCGGGTGAATAGTGCGCTTTACAAATGTTTGATTGATTGATTGAAGTTTAGAAGGGAGAGCACATGCACTTTATCACTGATCAGCAGTGACAAAGTGCTCAGAGTCCTAGAGCCAACACAAAGAGGTCAGAAAGGTAGGAGGAGGAAGACAAAAGGTTTGGGGATGACCCTGCAGAAAGGGCCAGGTCCAACAGTGCCCCTATCAATCACCAAATATGAACATTTAAATGGGAAAAATCGCATGAATGTGTGTGGTTAAACCTAAAAATAGAATGGGAAATCAATCTGCAATGTGGTGCTGCCCTCTTGTGGACATACATAGGAACTGGGTGACATATGGCACTTAGTAGTAAAAGGGGGAATAAAGCTGAAGAAAAACAATTGTGTCTTCTTATGCACAGTGGTCCTACAACTATTTTCAGAGGGTGCTGACCAGCAACGTCAGTTCAGGGCAATTTAAGGGGCTTCAAAAAATCGTGATGTTTATTAATGGGTGCAAAAAGTTGAAAGGTGAGGGGAAAGCGTTTCTCTCCACGACATTTTTACATGACTATGTTCTTTGCGGGAGGCGATGGCATGACTAGCAACATACAAGATTAGATTAATCAACAAGCAATGGCAAAGCCAATAGGTTTCGCCTATGCTAATTCTGTTGATTTTGGTCAATTTTTTTTTTTACATGTTACACAACAGTTGAGCTGCTGTGCAACATGGCTTAAAGTAAAAAAAAAAAAAAACCTATGACCTGGACAATGCTGACAGCATCATAGTGTGTTTTTTTTTTTTACTGTAAGTGGGGGTGAAGTAGAGGGACTGCAGAGACATGCACTCAAAGAGTGCATGTCGAAAAGTAAAAAAAAGTGCCTGCACTGCTGGATCCTGCAGTGTAAGGACCCTGGCCACCTGCTCCTACGTATGACAGCAGGAAAAAGGCTTGACTCAGGAGGAAGCAGAGGTGAGGAGGCAGTGCTGACCAATAGTAGGCAAGGAAACAACAGTGACCTGGGAGTCACGTGGGAGCCAGCCAGTGGTAAGTAAAGTGACGTGAGAACCATGTGGGAGCCAGCGAATTGCAAGTAAAGGTGAGTAATGGCTGGCTCTAAGACCCTTTTAAGAGTTTTTTTTTTAAGTACAAGAGATTTCGCAAGTGTTGTGGAGGCAAAACACTTAAAACAGGTTTTAAGGCTTCTTCTCTGTTGTTTGAAGTTCGCTGGTATTATGCAATTCCTGTGTATTATGAGACACAACTATTAATAAATAGTAGGTTTTAACCCCATGCAATTCATGCAATAATAGCTATATATATTTTTGTTGAATATTAATCATATATATACATAGTAGTACACATTCAAAAATATATATCTTGCCCCTTAAATAATTGGATGCCCTTTAGTGTATAAACCTTGAAAGTATGCAATACTGAAAGACGTTAAAACCAGTGATTTAAATTTTACACACACATTTCTGAATCCGGCGCTCAAGCCACTGAGCTAGTTTGTGCTTTTGGGTAAGTTTTAAATAGAGCTATTATAAAAATTATCTGAAAACAAAACAAACAATGTCTGCAATACAACAAAGGCCACAGAGATTATACGATTCTGTGGCTTTGGCATTTTGCACATAATTATTGATTGGCTGCTCTGGCCACATAATTCAACATCTTCTGCGTAATTAGCAAAAGTTAATACAACTAAAATAATTTTTAAGGATGAAATGGATCAAAAGTTACTAAAAACATGACCACGCATAAACATATTAATAAGGTGAAACTTCTGCCTACACATGCTAACATGTAAGAATGACTAAATGGAGAAGTAATACTGCTTGGAAATGTACTGCATTTCCCAGCATAATTAGCCTCTTGTTGTAGCATAATTTAGTCAACAATGCCACATAATTTGGTTTCCCACGGCTGCATAATTACAGTGCCCTGATTATAACAAACAGCAATTCAATCCTAAATAGGTGAAATCAGTTTATCATAGTACTCAACAACAACCCCTCTTCTTTCAATAAAATAGTATCATCCACCTACACAATACGTTTGACACAGCCCAGCCACCAACATTGGCAAACCGAGTAGGACATGTCAGTGACAGCTTATGCACAAATGACCCCCTCTGCACAACTGCAATTCGTAAAAGTCCTACAGATTTCCAAATCCCGAACAATAAAAGCAACGAATGCTGGTTGAAGAATTTCATTTGTTAGGGCGAGCGAGGGAGAATGTAACCAAGCTACTCTCATGTACCTATCCTAATTGTAAAGAAACATGGCCCTCCATGAAGACAGCTGCCACGCCCCCAAAAACCCACCAGGACCCAATATTGTAACAGGTGTCGACAGTGAATCTCATCATCCGTCTGCTGTGCCCGAGTGACATCACTCTGAAGCCATCGTCGCCTTATCTCTCAATGAGGCAACCAGTGAACAGTCATATAAAAGGGGGAAGGAAAAACCACTGAAAAGGAACCACTGCGTATAAAACAACATGAAAACTCTATTTTTAACAACATTGATGTTTATAAAAAAAGGTTCTGCTTCGAACTCATTGATGCCAGCGAGAAATAGTTTGGATAAAAAAGGATTTCTTTAGTCTAAACAGGTTCTCATGGTACTGTATCGATTGGTAGAGCCATTCATACTGTAACAGTGCACAATATTTTTGAATCAGCCACTTTACAAACCATTGTTGAGGTAATCTGGGCAGCAGTGTGTAAACAATTACTTGTATCTGTGCTGCCTAGATTTTGACGTCTTTGCTCAATAGTGGCTGTGGTGAGACAGTTTGGTGAAGATAATTAGCTCATGCTGCGACTGCCTGGATAGAGCTTGCCAGCAATGGTCTTTATGATCATTTAAACACTGTAGGAAAGTAGCACCTTTCTGACATAGTTACCCCCACTTTTTGCCTGGTGTCAGTATGCTTAGACTGTAGCACACTGGGATCCTGCTAACCAGGGCATTAGTACACTAGGGGTACTCAATGGGCTGCAGCATGTATTGTTCCACCCATAGGGACCAATGCAAATTCCGACTACAGGCCTGCCATTGCAGCCTGTGTGAAATGGTGGATGCACTTTTCACCCCAGAAATAAGGTTTACCATATAGCACAGTCACTGCACTCTGACCCTATAAGTCACCCCTAAGGTAGGCACTTCAGACCAAGAGCAGATTGCATGGTTCTCAGTGTGAGGGTACCCCTGCATGAGCAGAGGTGCCCCTACAAGCCCCAGACTCAATTTTCTGGGCATTGTAAGTGCAAGGAAGCCATCTAAAGATATATAGTGGACACTGGTCAACCCAAGATGTCAAACTACATAAAGGCTTCATCAAACCTAGGCATGTTTGGTATCAAACATGTTGGAATCATGCAATTACACCATTTGAAGTGCTAGGTGCATGATACCATGTACCCTGGGGGTTCCCTAGGGAATTCCCCATGTCTGCCTGTACAGCCTTGCAGGGTCTGCAAGCCAGTCTGTGCTGCTGCCCACACATGACACTGTTCTGCCTTCCTGCTGCTGAGCCTAACTCGGGCAGGGGAGGGCAGAACAAAGGATTTCTTGTAGAGAAGAGGTGTCATCACCTCTCCTTTAGAAATAGGTGTCTCTGGGCTAGGGTATGGGTACCTGAGTCCCACCATACTGCTTTGAAGGGCACATTTGGTGCCCTCCTTGCATAAACTGGTTTACTCCAGTACAGGAGCGACTGGCTCCTGCTGTGGCGCTCAACCACACACAGGACAGGGGTGTAAACCCCCCTGTCCAGCTCCTCTCCTAGGAAGGTGCACAGGGCTCTGCCAGGTGGCCACTTGATTCTGCCATCTTGGAAATAAGATGAGCAAATGCCCCTTGGAGCATCTGACTGCTTAGTCCAGCTGGCTGACGTCTCTGAACCCCTGATAGGTGGGATCCTGAAGTAAGTGCCCCTCCCCTTTCCTGGGTTACATTAGGGCTGCCCTGGGAATCATCTGTGGATTCATCTGAAGACTCTTCTGCAAGACCCCTCTGCAATGTGGACACTAGAACCACTGATGGACTTCACCAGGACCCAAGACAAGCCTGCACCTAGTAGGAGGGCTCCTACTGCAACATTGTCCCCGTGCATTGCAAGGACTCTACAACCTCCGTTGTCGTGCATCCTCCAGAGTCACAAGAACTCGGCCTGCACTTAGGAAAGCAAGAAGGAATCTCCCTTGGAGTGAAGGAGTCACTCCCCTGCATCCACAGGTACATCAAAGACAACAGCTGGTTTGTGGATCCTGCTGTCCCACAGACTCTCCAGGGCTCTACAACACAGGTGGTGGTTCTTTAGCCCTCCAGAGGTCTGACCTGTCTTCTTTGCAACTGAGAAGTCTGTGGTCTCTCGTTGGAGCTGCCTGGCTGGAACCCTTGTGCACAGCATCTGTTTGTCATTGCCAAGGCTTGTTGGCTTATCAGTCTGAAGACCTCCTAGCCCCAAGAAGCTCCAGACTCCAGCACTACACAGCTCCAAGAATTACATCCTCTCTGCCACTTCTACGACGTGGGCATCCCCCTTTGCTGTGCTGCTCTCTGTGACTCCCTGTGCCTGCTGCCAGAGGGTCCTACTGGGGGCTCCAATGTTTCCTGCTGGCTCTACTGCTTGCTGAGGGCTGGCCGTGAGTTGCCGCAAAGGTAGAGTCTCCTGAACCTTGCTGGTCCCCAAAATTCTGCAACACTCCGTGCAATGCTTTCTTGCGTTTGCCAAGGCTTGCTGGTGGTTCTGCTGACCACTCTGCAATCCAACGACTGGCGTGGGACAGCTCGTGGAAGACTCCTGGGATCCTCCTGCATTGCCTGAAGTCAACAGCTGCACCACAGGGGCCCATGTTATTTTATGCTTTTACTTACCTGTTACTGAATATATTTTTGTTTGTTCATACCTCCGGTTAGGAAATATACCAAAGCTAGTTTAGTGTTTGTGTTATAACAGATAATATAATATTTTTTAAACACTGGTGTGGCTCTTTCCTGTGTGTACATCACTGACTGACCTGTGTGTTATTTGCAACTGCTTTACGCCCTCCTGGATATGCCTTAGTTGCTCTCTGCAGCTCCCCTTTGAGAGTTCTGGTTATCTAGAACCTCTCACACTCAATCAATCAATCAATCAAAGAGACTTATAAAGCGCGCTACTCACCCGTGACGGTCTCAAGGCGCTGGAGGGGTGGAGAAGGGGGGGGGGGGGAGATCACTGTTTAGGTTTTAAGGTTTTTTCTGAAGAGTAGGAGGTCCTGGGTCTTGCAGAGGTGGGTGGGGAGGGAGTTCCAGGCTTTGGGGGCCAGATAGGAGAAGGATCTGCCTCCAGTGGTGGTGTGTTTGATGCGAGGGACTGTGGTGAGGGAGAGGTCGGCGGAGCGGAAGTGGCGTGTGGGAGGGTGGAAGGTCACTCTTTCGTTGAGGTAGGTTGGGCCGGTGTTGTCGAGGGATTTGTGTGCATGGATGAGGATCTTAAAGGTGATCCTTTTGTCTATGGGGAGCCAGTGGAGGGATTTGAGGTGTGGTGAGATGTGTTCATGTCGGGCAGGTCAAGGATGAGTCGTGCTGCTGAGTTCTGGATTAGTTGTACTTTGCGTTTGAGTTTTTGTGTGGTGCCGGCGTAGAGGGCGTTGCCGTAGTCAAGCCTGCTGCTGATGAGTGCGTGGGTGACTGTCTTTATGGTCTCTGTGGGGATCCATTTGAATGTCTTCTTCAGTGTGCGGAGTGTGTTGAAACATGAGGTGGTGAGGGTGTTGACTTGTTGGGTCATAGAGAGGGAGGGGTCCAGGATGACGCCGAGGTTGCATGCGTGGTTTGGGGGTGTGGGTGCGGGGCCTAAGGTGGTGGGCCACCAAGAGGGGTCCCAAGTGTTTTTGTGTGGACCAAAAATGATTATTTCGGTTTTGTTGGAGTTGAGTTTAAGGTGGTTGGCTGTCATCCAGGCAGCGGTGTCAAGGAGTGCAGCGTGTATGTTGGTTTTGGCGGTGGTGGGGTTGCAGGTGAGGGAAAAAATGAGTTGTGTGTCATCAGCGTATGAGAGGATGGTGATGCTGTGGGGTTTGAGGATGCTGGCTAGTGGGGCCATGTAGATGTTAAAGAGTGTGGGGCTGAGGGAGGAACCTTGTGGGACTCCGCGGGTGATTTTGGTGGTGGAGGATTGGAAGGGTGGGAGACTGACTTTTTGGGTTCTGTCGATAAGGAAGGAGGTGAGCCAGTCCAGGGCTAAGTGGCGGATCCCGGCGTCGTGGAGTCGTGTACGGAGTGTGTGGTGGCAGACAGTGTCAAAGGCTGCGGAGAGGTCCAGGAGTATGAGTACTACGGTCTCGCCCCTGTCGACTCTGGATCTGATTTCGTCGGTGCAAGCGATGAGAGCGGTTTCCGTGCTGTGATTCTTGCGGAACCCAGATTGGGAGGGGTCAAGTGTGTGGTTTGTCTCGAGGAAGTGGAATAGGCGGGAGTTGACTAGTTTTTCTGTGACCTTGGCTGGGAAAGGGAGGAGGGAGATGGGGCGGTAGTTGTAGAGGTCGTCAGGGTCGGCTTTGGGTTTTTTCTATCACTATCACTAAGGGTTATCTGGACTCAGTACAGGGTGCCGCACCTATGGGTGTACACCATATACTGAACCAGCCTCCTACAAACTCTGACATGGTGCCTCGGCTTGCCCTTAAAAATCAGTGATGCAGCAGGGGGTGATGGAGAGGGGTTGTCAAAAAGTTTTTAAAAAGTGCCTGCACTGCAGGAACCTACAGTAGAAGGACACTGGCCACGGTAAGCAGTACTTGGTCCAGGCTCCAACTCAGGACGAAGGCTGACTGAAAGCCAAGGAGGAAGACAGAGGCAAGGAAATGTTGCATGGTTACCCCCACTTTTTGCCTGCTGTCAGTATGCTTTGACTGTTTTCACTTGAATCCTGCTTACCAGGACCCCAGTGATTGGGTTCTCTCCCTCTAAATTTGATTGCCTAGGAGATTGCACACCACACAATTGGCATACTGGTGCCCCCTTATAAGTCCCTAGTATATGGTACTTAGGTACCCAGGGCATTGGGGCACCAGGGGTTCCCCATGGGTTGCAGCACGTATTGTGCACCCATGGGAACCCGTGCAAAATGTGTCTGCAGGCCTGCCATTTTAGCGTGCGTGAAAAGCTGCATGCACCATTTCACTAAAGGTCACCCTATGGTAAGCCCTCCTAGCTCAGAGGGCAGGGTGCATGTAGGAAAATGCCACTGTTAGCATGTATTTTTTTTTTGTAACATCTCTTTATTGTTTCAAAGTGATATACATAGCTAGTCGCCGCAGAGGCGGCCATTAAGGTACATAGAGAAGAGCTTTGAAAAAACATCTTTTAACATTAACAGTGACTTACATATACAGCTTCAACTTAAATTATAACCTGTGTCGTGTGGTGGTCAGGACGTGATCGCGCCAGGAAGGACGGGGGGATGCATACAGTAATATTCTAATAGAAGGGGGGGCAGGGGCGGGGGCGCCCACGTGCATTATAGGCAATTGTTATGTGAGTGTGTTAGTGACTGGTGGTATAGCATAACTATTTCAAGTGTGAAATGGGGTGAATAAGGACATAATAGGTTGAATCACGGGGATGTCCAGGAGCCCTTTTACTCAGGTATATTAGCGGTGCACTCTTTCATGTGGGAACAGCAGCATTCGCAATAGATGCTTCTAGAGCAAGATTTTAATTCAAATCGGGGGTGGGGGGCAAACAACCAACCCACCTTGATGTCTATAGAGAACCTATGGTGGGCGAGTGTCGTCCCTGACCTCCATCCTGACTATAAAGGCGTCCCATATTTCTGAACCAACCTGCGCTAATCCTCTATATTGTAAGCTGTGCAGTGTCTAAGCCTCGGCTTGAGACTGCTGTAGTAATATCCGTAGCCACCCATCCTGTTTGGGGGCGTGTGGTGCCTTCCAGTTAATGGCTATTTGTTGTTTAAAAACGATGTATGCCAGATCGATGAACCTATGTAGTTGCTTATCTTTGTTGGCGCGACGTCTCAATCCCAGTAGGCAAGATTCGGGAGTTGGTAGCAGAGCGTGAGAGGTAATGTCAGACACTATATCGGTGACGAGTTGCCAAACCACTGCCAACGGGGGGCAGCTCCACACCATGTGGAAAAAATGCGCCAGGGGGTGCGCGCATCGGGGTCAAGCTGGATCCGAAGCAGGGAACATGCGTTTTATACGGAGGGGGGAGTAGTAGTAGGTAGGAGCAGTGTATATAATTAAATTGGGTGTAGCAGAGTCTAGCATTACGGGAGACAGTTTTAACTGAGGAGAGCGCAGACAACAAAGCTGTCAAGGACAGGGGGGCAGGCAACGACTCGTCCCAGCGAGACTTTGCGTGATCTAGGCTCGGGAGGGCGTCCAGCAGGAGCACGGCATATAATCATGACACCGCTCTCCTACCGTTGCCCATTGAGAGGAGCAGAGTGAGAATCTGCGACACAGGAGATTCAATGTCACCTAGACCCCACAATATATGAAGGAGATGACGTATAGCGCAGTATGCTAAGAAGTTACCGGCCGGTATCTTTGTGTCGGTCAATAATTCGTCAAATGTTAGTAGTGTGCCCTCAGAGTAGAAATCTCCAGTTGTGACAAGGCCCGCCGCCTTCCGCTGGGACATATTGTGGTGCGCTAACAAGGACCGTGCATCAGGTAGAAGTGTCAAGGGGTACATGGGGGAGTATGGCATGCGAGGTCCCCTGTCATGGACATAGCGTAGCCAGCACGACTTTGCAGCAGTCAATACAGTGTTGCCATGTATTGGGAGGGAGGGTTTGTCTGACAGCCAGGTCAGTAATGGTGTCTGAGCCAGGGCGTTGAGCAGGGTCGATTTTTTTTGCCCGATGGGTGATCGCTTAGCCAATCTGCTGGCCACTGCAGCTGGGCCGCAGCGTAGTACATTTCGAAGTTGGGAAGTCGCCCTCGGTCTGTGGATGAGGGATCGTAGATGAGGCCGCGTGGTGTCTGTCCTTACCCCACACAAAGTCCGCCAGAGTGCTCTGTAGTGTCTTAAAGAATGAGTGTGGCAAGACAAGTGGGAGCGCTGCAAAGTAGTAAAGTAGGTGAGGATGTAGGTGAGGATGATCATCTTAGTGTTAGAAACCCTGCCCATAGGGGACAGGGGAAGCATTCCCCAGAAGGGCAGGGAGCCCTTAATGGAGCGAGGGGCTCTGTCCAAATTGCTCTCCCTGAGGTCCTTTAGAGAGTGGTACATCTGTATGCCCAAGTATGTAAAGGTGGTATGACACCATGGCAGTTGATAATTCGGTAATGCCGACTGGAGTTCCGGAGGTACTGGAGATAAGGGGAAAATACAAGATTTGGACATATTTATTCGTAGGCCGGAAATATCTGCGTAGGAGTCCAAGATCTCCAATACCTGACTTAGTGACGATGTGTGATCGCGTAGATAAATCAAAGCGTCATCCGCGTACAAGGAGATTATATGAAATGTATGTAGTTCTGGGATGCCCCAGCATTGTGCCTGTTGTCTGATGTGTACGGCCAAGGGTTCCATAGCCGTGGCGAACAGTAGAGGGGATAAGGGGCAACCCTGCCTGGTGCCCATGGAAATGGGGAATGGGTCTGAGATAATTTGTCCCTTCTTGACGCGGGCCGACGGATTAGAGTAAAGGATCTTGATCCATGCTATGAATCCTGCTCCGAGCCCCATCGCAACGAGTGATTGAAAAAGGAAAACCCAGCTCAGCGTATCGAATGCTTTTTCTATTTCAAGGGACACCGCGATTTCGCTGCCGATGGGGGTTGGGTCGGTGCGGTGTAGTATACGGATCAGTCTCCTAATATTTTGGGAAGTATTCCTACCCGGTATGAAACCCGATTGATCCTCGTGAATTAAGTGAGGAATATATGGGAGAAGTCGGTTGCCTAAGATTTTCTCTAGTATTTTGCAATCTGTGTTTAGTAATGAGAGGGGACGGTATGACCAGACATCAAGGGGGTCACGGCCAGGTTTCGGTAGTACCACTATGAGGGCTTCCCGCATGGAGGCAGGCAGTGTGCCGCGGTACTGCGCCTCATTGTAGACCTGAAGTAGGGGCTGCAAGAGGTGGGGTGCCAACTATGCGAAATACTCGGGTGGGAGACCGTCCGAGCCAGGGGCCTTGCTTCGAGACAGTTGAAATATCGCAAGACGGATCTCTTCAACCTCGATAGGCCCATTCAGTGTGTCCCCCTGTTCCGGGGGCCGTCGGCGGAACTGTAGGGAGTCCAGAAAGCCAGTCACGCGGTCCCCTGGAGGGGAGGGAGGAGGGGCATACAGTGTACGATAGTAGGTATAAAAGGCTTCGTTAATCGCCCCTTGAGCGTTTACTAATTCGCCGGAGCCAAACGAATCGCTCCAATAGGCGAGGACTGGGGATTGTCGCGAGCCAGCCATGCCAGCAGGCGGCCTGATGTGTTGCCCTCCGCGTACTGGCGTGTAGTGTAATGTCGGTGATAATGTTTGCACAATCTATCGTCTGCTACCCTGCGGTCTGCGCGTATGAATATAAGTGTGTTTGCTGCTTTCTCGCCTCTAGCCACAGCAATCTCTTCCGTGCGTAGTTTGGACTCTAACTGCAACAGTTCCCTGGTTAGAACCCTGCGGACCCCAAAGGAAGCCGTCATGCAGTGTCCCTGTATCACCACTTTATGTGCATCCCACTCCGTTGCCCTATGTGTGGTCGTGTTTTGGTTTTGTGAGAAATAAGTGGTCATGCATTGCGCTAGGTCCGCCTGAAAGGGAGGATCCTTCAGGGCCTCTGGTTGCAGGCGCCACATTTGTATCCAGATCCTTGGGCAGCCCCAGTCCAGAGCCACTTGTAGGGGGCAGTGATCCAACACAGTACATGCCTGGTAAGTGGTGGTACTGATCTTGGATATCATTGTGGAAGGGACAAAGAATATATCAATCCTTGTATGCAAGTCATGCACCGGGGAGTAAAATGAGGACTCACGGTCTGTCGGGTGTTGCAGGCGCCAGATGTCGTTTAGGCCATTTTTCACACTCCATGCACCGAGCTCCTGTGATACCTGCCTGCTCAGAGCAGAGGGTAGGGGAGGATAAGAGCGGTCAAGTTGGATATCCGAGACAGAATTAAAGTCTCCCCCCCAGATGCTCTCCACAGTGGGGTCTCTGAGCAAGCCAGCGGACATTACATGTAGAAAGCTCTTTTGGGAGGTATTGGGTGCATAAAGGGCTACAAGAGTCAGTGGTTTACCATCTAGGCAACCCTCTATCAGTACATAGCAGCCATCAGGGTCCAGTCGGGTGTGAGAAATCATGTACAGGACATTTGGTGCAATCCAGATTGCTACGCCTCGAGCAAAGGACGAGGTGACAGTGCCCACCAGTTGTCCCCTCCAGCTAGCGCGTGCCCTCTCTATCGTGGTTGCTGTCAGGTGCGTTTCCTCTAGCATTGCTATATGGACAAGGTGTCGCCTTAAGAAGCTGTATATGCGTTGCCGCCTGCGAGGATTGGACATACCCCGAACGCTCCATGTGATTACGCTATAGCAAGGGCTGTGTGTCTGAAGTTGTGTAATCATAACTAAGCTATTCTATTTGATCGCGGGGTGGTTCCACAGTACCAAACCCCCATTGCTTGTGGGATCCCCCCTGGTAACCTCCCCCCAGCATGAGTTTCGGAGCAGGAGCGCTGAGGAAGCCACTCGTCCCCCCCCCCCTCCCCGACCACCAGACGCGGCACCGTCAAAGAAAACAAGTGAAAACACAGAATAGAAAGACCCCAATAAAGTGGGGGAGGAAACGTAATTCAATACATAGTAACTATGTGTAAACAAAGAATGAGGCCTGTAGGCTCGCATAAGAGGAAACTGGTCCATATGGAGCGGGCGCTGTATGTGAGTTACAGATTGCGGAGGTCTGGCCCCCGGTCACCCAAGCAACCAATCAGACCACCACCATCTCGGATCCCGCACTAGTCGTAGCAGTTGTGTGACCTGCATTCCCAGGCAGCAGCATGTTGGCCCAGCATGTCACAGATCGGATAAAGTGGGTCAAATTGGTAAGAGAGTGTCTTGGAGTTTTATCTCCCATGGAGGTAGTGGTAGAGTGGATTTTGTGGGTCAGATGTCGTCTGCCGACCGTGGAGTGAGTGTCGGGCCCTGGTGGGAGTCCCCTGCGTCCGAGGAGTCGGCCCGGGTGGTTTCGGCATCAGTGTCCAGCAGCACTTTCAGGGCCAGGTAAGGATGAGAGACAAAGTGCGTGGCTTTGCGCAGTAGGCGTGTGCACTCCTCTTCTGATAGCGCCTTGGTAGGTTTGTTGCCTGGTCGGGCCCGGCAATCTCTCTTCCTTTTTGGGGGTGCCCAGGACCCTTCCGGGTTCCCCTGCCGAGTGGGCTGGGCAAGCCCCTTAGCATGTAGCCACGTCCAGAAATCCTCTGAGGAAGTGAAAACGTGCACCGTGGAGCTATCCTGTATCTGTAGTTTTGCAGGAAAGAGGAGGGCGTATTTAATGTTGTGCTCGCAGAGACGTTGTTTTGCAGAGTAGAAGGAGTTGCGATGTCTTTGGACTTCAGCAGTGAAATCCGGGTAGGCAGTTATTGATGCGTTCTCGAATTTTTGCAGGCCCTCCTTGCAGAAAAGCTGAAGCACTAGGTCTCTGTCTAGATAGTTAAGGAAGCGGGCGATCAATGGGCAGGGATGGGCCCCCGGTGGCGGAGGTCTGCCCGGAACTCTGTGTGCCCGTTAGATCGAGAAGAATTTCGCCACATTATTCTGTAAAATGGTGTCCGTTAGCCATCCTTCCAGGAATATGTCCGTGCTGGGGCCCTCGGCTCTCTCAGGGAAACCCACCAGGCGTATATTGTTGCTCCTCGATCTACCCTCCGCCTCTTCGGCTGTGCGCCTAAGTCCGTCCACCTCTGTGGATAAGTGGGTCATTTGCTCCTGGAGGGACTTCACGGCTGGGGTCAGCTGTGCTATGTCACCCTCCGCCTCCTCCAGTGCCCGGTGGTCCATTCGTAGTAGGTTGACATCTAGGGTGACGGCATCAGTCTTCGTTTCGAGAGTGGTTTTGGTGTCCATGATGGCTTGTAGCACCCTCTCGAACTGCGAAGTATGGCCCTGGAGGGTTGACTCCATCTGGCTCAACGCCCGGGCGGTCAAGTCTGGAGCTAAAGGTGACGTTCCTGACATCTCCGCGATTGGCGCTGGTATCCTGGCGGGTCGCGTCTTGCCCATCCGGATGTCCAGGTGTCAGACTGGTGCTAGTCAGGAGCTCTCAATCTGGGCAGCGCACGTTCTATTCGTTTCCGAGGTGTGTGGCCAGAGAGTTGAGGGGGGTAGGGCGTATGCAGTGCCGGGTAATTGAAGAGATATTGGTGCGGTAGAACAGTACAGTGAATCAGTAGGGTAAGTAAGTCAAGAGCAAGTGCCGACCCCAGCGGTATGATGAAGAGAAGGAGCAGGGTGATGTCAGAAGGGTTGAGTGACCCACTGGTTGAGTTGTCAGTGTGGGTCCACAGGCTCGTTAGACTCCAGAGTCGGTGGGGAGTGGTCCAGTTGAACTTTATATGACAGGCTTGGGGTGCCAATGCTACAAGCGCAGGGTGAGGACCAATATCTCCGATGTGTGGCTGACCTCGTAAGGGGCGTAGGCAACAGGAACAAGGATTTGCGGCGGCACCCTCTTCGGCAAAGGTTTGTGCGTGGGCGCAATGGTGATGGGGATCCTCAGTGTGTGTGCAAGGTGAGCCGTGGCTCGATTTGTGCCACCGATTTCCCCCACCCCGTCGCTGCCCAAGCCCTAGTCTCTGATTCTTGTGTCCAGGTGACAATCCCGGTGCTCCCCATCACAGGGGTCTGGGTGGATGTGCTCGGTGGTGCACGGGGGGGGGGGCTCCTGGGGCCAAGCTAAGTACTCACTGCCAATGGTGCCCAGAGGAAGAAGTCACCGCCGGCGTTGCATCGTCGACTTTCAGCCAATCGGGCTGTGTGTGGAGAGACCGACACAGCAGGGGGCCTCCAGACCGCGTGCGCACCAGCAGAGTGCCCAGGGGGATAGCAGCTACGGCGTACGCATTTTCTCGGTCGCCCGGGCGAGCGGCGGCGGACCACGGCCTCTCAGAGCGCTTGGGGCCCGGCGGGCGCGGCTCCAAGAGTCACCCAAGGAACTCCAGGAATCGAGGCTGAGCACACCCCCGTCACAGAGCGGGCTCTGGGCCTCAGCCGGGAGTGTGCCTCGCAGAGTGCTCACCACTCGCGGCGAACGCGGCACGTACGTGGAGTGAAGCGAGCCTCCGTTGAAGCCAGATAGAATCTTCCCGGGGGCCCCTCCGAGTGGTGGGGCAAGCGCCGATCCGCCGGGAAGGTGGGGGGGAGCCTGGATACAGGATGATCGGGTGACCTGGAGCGGAGCCGCAGTTTATACAACCGCTCCGGTCGCCATCTTGGACACGCCCCATCACTGTTGGCATGGTTACCCCCTAATGTTTTGCCTTTTGTTGATGCCAGCTTTGATTGGAAGTGTGCTGGGATCCTGCTAACCAGGCCCCAGCACCAGTGTTCTTTCCCTAAAACTGTACCTTTGCCTCCACAATTGGAACAGCCTTGGCACACAGTTAAGTCCCCTGTAAAAGGTACCCATGGTACCAAGGGCCCTGTGGCCAGGGAAGGGCTCTAAGAGCTGCAGCATGTATTATTCTACCCTGGTGACCCCTCACTCAGCACATGCACACTGCCTCACAGCTTGTGTGTGCTGGTGGGAAGAAAAAGACTAAGCCGACACGGCACTCCCCTCAGAGAGCCATGCCCACAACCCTGTGGCATAGGTAGGTCACCCCTCTTACAGCCCTAAGGCAGGATGCACTATACCACAGGTGAGGGCATAGCTGCATGAGCACTATCCCCCTACAGTGTCTAAGTCAATTCTTAGACATTGTAAGTGCAGAGTAACCATACTGAGTATATGGTTTGGGAGTTTGTCAAAAACGAACTCCACAGTTTCATAATGGCTACACTGAATACTGAGAAGTGTGATATCAACCTTCTCAGCACAATAAACCCACACTGATGCCAGTGTGGGATTTATTGAGAAATGCACATAGAGGGCATCTTAGATATGCCCCCTGAATGCAAGCTCTACTGTTAGTGTGCGACTGACCGGTCTGTGCCAGCCTGTCACTTCCAGAAGATTTCAGATTCCTGACAACCTACAAAGAAGGAGGACTGCCTAGCTGAAAAACCCAGCAGAGAAGAAGGAAGACTACTAATGCTTTGGCCCCAGCCCTACCGGCCTGTCTCCCTCTTCAGAGAACCTGCACCAGCGATGCATCGTGCGGGCCCAGCGACCTCTTCCAACTCAGAGTACTGCCCTGCACCTAAGAATCATCAAGAACTCCTGAGTACAGAGGACCTGTCCAACCAAGAAAGTAGAAACCATCTTTAAAGGGACTCCCACCTCACTCCAGAAGCGTGAGTCCCCAACACTCTGCACCCGATGCCCCCGGCCAGTGTCCAGAGGAACTAACTATCTAGAGAGGACCCCCAGGCGACTGCGTAGACGTGTCCACCCTGGGCTGACCTCCATGCACCCCCACGAAGACGCCTGCAGAGGGAATCTCGAGGACCCCTCTGACCGTGACTGCCCAGGACAAAGATATCCGACGCCTGGAGAAGCACTGTACCCGCAGCCCCCAGGCCTGTGAGAAACCGACCACTGGTGCAGCAACAACCAGCAGGTGGCCCTCACCCTTGCCCAGTCAGTGGCTGGCCCGAGGAGCCCCCGTGCCCTGCCTGATGCGTCTGAGTGACACCCGGGTTCCTCAATTGAAATCTATTTAACACCCGATGCCCTATTTGCCCACTGCATCCGGCCGCCCCTGTGCTGCTGAGGGTGTGTGTTGTGTGCCTACTTGGGGCCCCCCCTAGTGCTCTACCAAACCCCCTCGTCTGCCCTCTGAGGACGCAGGTACTTAGCTACCAGCAGACTGGAACCGGAGCACCCCATGTCTCCACAGGCACCCATGTTATTTTGGCTCCTCTTTGACCTCTGCACCTTACTGGCCCCGTGTTGCTGGTGCTGGGTGTTTGGGGTTGACTTGAATCCCCAACGATGGGCTACCTATGCCCTGGAGACTGAACTTGTAAGTGCTTTACTTACCCTAATGACTAAACTGTACTTAACCTTCCCCAAGAACTATTGAAAATTGCAGTATCCACTTTTAAAATAGCTTATCGCCATTTTATGAAAAACTGTGTACATTACTGTTTTGGTTCAAAGTTCTATCTATACCTTTGCAAAGTACCTTTCATTGAATGTACTTACCTGCAATCTGTACCTTGTGGTTCTAATAATAAATTAACAAAAGAATATTTTTCTATATAAAAACCTATTGGACTGGAGTTGTCATTGAGTGTGTGTTTTCACTTATTGATTGTGTGTGTACAACAAATGCTTAACACTACCCTCTGATAAGCCTAACTGCTCAACCACAGTACCACAAATAGAGCATTAGTGTTATCTGTTATTGCCTCTGTCAAGCTTTTTGGGGAACCCCTGGACTCTGCACACTATATCTCATTTTGACATAGTATATACAGAGCCAGCTTCCTACATTGCAGGTATCTGTGTGTGAGGGCACACCTGCATGAGCAAAGGTGTCCCTTAAGAACTCCAGCTCCATTGCACTGGACTTCGTAAGTGCGGAGAAGCCTTTTTACCCGTGTACTGGTCACTACCTGTGTCCAGCTACATAATGGTAACTCCGAACCTGGGCATGTTTGGTATCGAACATGTCGGAATCATACCCCAATACTGTTGCCAGTATTGGTTTATGATTCCATGCACTCTGGGGGGTCCTCTTGCTCCTACTAGTCCTTCAGGGTTTTGCAACAGCCCACACTGGTGTCACCCTCCAGAAGAGTTTCTTCCCTCCTGCTGCTTGACCAGCTCAATCAGGGGAAGGCAGAACAAAGGATTTCATGTGGGAGAGGGAGGCAACACCCTCTGCCCTTGGAAATAGGTGCAACATGGCTTGGGAGGGGTACCCTTCCCATGCCACCGGTATGCTTTGAAGGGCACATTTGGTGCTCTCCTTGCATAAACAAGGGATCCCCGGTCGCTGCTGTGGCGTGGTTTGGACAAAGGAAAGGGGAGTGACTCCCCTGTCCATCACCACTCCAAGGGTGGTGCAGAGAGCTCATCCAGGTGGCCACTTGATTCTGCCATCTTGCATCCAAGGTGAGCAGAGACCCCTGGGAGCATCTGAGTGGCCAGGCCAGGCAGGTGACGTCACAGCCCCCTCCTGATAGGTAGTCACCCTCGTAGGTGACCAGTTTCCCTTCCTGGGCTATTTAGGGTCTCCCTTTTGGCTGGGCCCTGAGATTCGATGTACAAGATTCCAACAGGACTCCTCTTCTTCATCTTCTGGCCATTGGGACTGCAACTGGACCCTCCAGGAACCGACAATCTGCAGCTTCAGCGATGACTCAGTTCTGCAGCATTGTTTCTCCGGCTCCTTCCAGCTACTGCAGCATTTCCTCAGCTGTGCATCCTCTGAGGGTGGCGAGTCTTCAGCCTGCACAAAAAGTAAGAAGGAATCTCCCTTGGAGTGAAGGAGTCACTCCCCTGCATCTGCAGGCACCAACAAAGACCGGCTGCGTGGATGCACTCTCCTCTGGAACTGCGTGGATCCTGAATCACAGGTGATGGTTTGGAGTGCTACACCTGGTCCTCTCTGCCAGCTGTCCAACTTGGGAGAAGGTAAGCCCTTGCCTCTCCTTGCAGGTCAGTACCCCTATGCACTGCAACTCTTGCAGCTACCAAAGCTTGTTTGCTCCTTCTCCAAAGGATCTTCAGGTGCCGTGTAGCCCCGATCCCAAGCACTCCTTCCTGCAAAGCACAGTCACCTGCCTGCTGCTCCAGTGACGTGGGACTCCTCTTCAGGTGTGTTGAGTGGGCCTCCCTGTGACTGCTGTGACTGCTGTGCCTGCTGTCAGTAGGTTGCCTGTGGGGGCTGTCTCCTCTTCTTGTGACTCTCCTGACTGCTGAGGGTCAACCCAGACTCCCCTCCTTGGGTTAAGTCCCCTAGGTGTTGCCGGTCCTCTTCAGCCTTGCAAAACTTCTTCTCTGTCTCTTGCATTTGCGAAGGCTTGTTGGTGGTTTTCCAGCACCACTGACCAACTGCATCTCGATCGCTGACGTGACCAGTCACAAAAGGGTGGGTAGTGGCTCCTGCCTCAACCGGACACCCCAACACAAACTGGACTTGGTCCTCCTTCCTTTGCAGGTCCTCTTCTGTCAGGATCCACCTTTTTGTCCTTCCAGTCTTGGTTGGGTCTTGCATAATCATTTTCCAAAGTCCTCCTGTCGGTTTTGGGGAAAACCAGGTACCTACCTCACCTCTCCTGGTCGCTGGGGGTCACTCTGTTACTCATCTCTTGGGGTTCCTAGTTCCTCCAACTCCCTTCTACTGATTTCCCTTCCTTGGGTGGGGGACTACCTTTCACATTCCCCTTTTTTAGTAGATGGTTTGGCCCTTCCCTAGGGCCCTCACTGTTTACCTATACATTTGCCAATGATTATTGCTTTCTATGCTTTTTACTGATTGCTAATGTGTATATAATAGTGTGTTTACTTACCTCCAGTTCAGGGATTGCCTATTGAGTATTCTAGTATTCATGTTACTAAAATAAAGTACATTATTTTTGCAACACTGTGTGGTTCTTTCATGTGTGATAGTGTTGTGTGACTACAGTGGTATTGCATAAGCTTTGCATGTCTCCTGGATAAGTCTTGGCTGCTCATCCACAGCTACCTTTAGAGAGCACTGGCTTTCTAGACACTGCCTACACTTCACTAAAAAGGGGATGGCTGGACCTGGTATAGGGTGATAACACCACAGGTGTCCACCACACACCAAACCAGCTTCCTACAGTGCTGACCAATAGTAAGCAAGGAAAAAAGAGTGACGTGGGAGCCTGCCAATGGTACGTAAAGTGATGTGCGGTCACGTGGGTGCCAGCCAATGGTAAGTAAGGAAAACTGGCAAGCTCAGTTTATTATAACTTTATTTAGTTTTTACCTAGTTATCTACTGTCTTTATATAGCATTAATTCTACCAGGCGAGGTGCACTATGCAAATGTAATGCTAACCTAAAACATCAAGTCAACAATATATTGACTGGTAGCCGTTGTTGCATAAAAACATTTTTCTGACTTTTATGGACATAATTTGTTGCAGCACAACTACAATGAGTTTGAAATCAGCATACTGGTCTTATACAATTAGACAAACCTATCACCATAACCCATATAAGGGAGAATGAGAGTATAGAAACAGAAGCTAGGACAGAAAGTGAAAAACACAGCAGAGATACAAATAGTGTAGAAAGGGAGAATTTCAGTTGTGGTTCCAAATCTTTGTGTGTGAGACAGAGTTCATATGTAGTGGAGGCTCTGGGGTCACACAAGGATGTCCTTAAAAATATGTGAAAATAATATGATTAGATAATGGGAAGAAGCAGGGTAACAAGGAATTATACAGGACAAGGTGAAAGAAATTGCAGTTTGCACTCATCTTCCCATTTGTTTAACCACTGATGTTTCATTGCGTTCCTGTGGTAGTTTATATGCAGGAATTGTTATTTACTCTTGCTACTTACCTCTCATTGTTCCTGACTCCGCTCCATTCATCCTGGAATCCTTGGATTCACCCTGTTGCCAAAGTTGAATCATAGGCTCTAAGTGGTTGACAATAGGAATGTTTTATGTCTAATATTACTCACATATCTAGATTGCTAACACCTGTAGAACCTATTGGAAAATTATTGTGGAATGGGTTTTAGTGGTGGTCAGTTGTGCTCAGAATATTACAAATTCAAGAGTGTCATTTGCCGTACCCTTTTCCTCTGTTTCCACAGGGCTTGATTCCTAGTGTTGATAATCTAAGTATACTAATAATCTTAGGCCTCAGGGAGGCTTGGGCCTACCTGCTTTGATTCAAATACTGCCTAAGGTCATGATAGTCTGCCATAGTACTGGACACGTTAAAGAGTTACAAAATAGGACTGCTAGGTGGGGTCGAGAAACATATTTACATATTATACTATATGTGACAAAGAATTATTGGCTATTAGACATGCTTTTGACAAATGGAAGTACTATTTATAAGGAGCCAACCATTAAGCATATGTTTGGATAGAGCACAAGAATCTTGGTTTCTTAAGTCCATGAGATGTGAAAATCACAGAAATGTGTGATGGATGCCGTTTCTTTCTCATTTCCATGTTCACAACAACTGCAGGCTACAAAGTAAACACATTAAAGTTAATGTTTTATCACTAAATGGAAAAATACATCAAGGAAACACCACTGCCACTAATTCTTCCTGTTGTTCATAGCAGACCCTTCACCCCAGACACCTTCCTTGAAGTGGTAAAGGAAGCTTAGCAAGATAATACACAACAAAAGTGGTTACTAGGAGAACCAACGTTGAGACATACTGAAATATGAAATTCTGTGCTCCAACAGAGTAACTCTGTGATCAAATACTTCAGTGGTGTCACACCACTCCTTTAGTTGGTCTTTCTGGTAATCAATGCACTGGAGAGTTGATCACAGTATCTTTCATGTATGTAGCCATACATGAGACAACCTTTTTAAGATTACATAACAAACTGTATAAATTGTTTACAGGTGACAAATGTATGTGGAAAACCTGTAGGCTTATTATACCTTTTGCCCATTCTCAGTTAAACATAATTAACCACATTGATCATTGATGGACCTCATTGTTGACTTAAACCATCTTTAAACACATATACAACTTCATGGGATGTCATTGACTTCTTTATTAAGATGGGACACGTTATACCTATGAAATCGGTTTCCACCACCCAATCATTGGCAGAAGAATTCAAACAAGATGTAGTTTGTGTCAGATCGAGGGACACAATTTACCTAAATATTCCGGCCTGCTTTATTGAACAATCAAGGAGTGATCTCACCTAAACCCACCAGTTACCACCAACAGTCTGACAGTCAAGCAGAAAAAGTTTAAAAAGCTATAGAATGTTATCTCTAATGCTTTTCTGACACAGTACCAAGATGATTGGAGCAAATTGATTCAATTTGCAGAATGTGTATATAACAATTCACAGCATAGTTCTTTGAAATCTTCACCATGTGATCATCTTTGCACGCTACTCACACATGAACTATCAAGACCAGTACCTTCAGTAAAAGCTCTGATCACATCCATTCATAAAGTACAAAAACAAACTGTTCAACATCTGAACACTGCCAAGAGATCCAACAAACTTCATGTTGGCCATCATTGTTGACCTGCTCCACACTATGAAGTTAGTAATTAAGACTGTTCTCCAACCATCATTTACATCTCTCAGGATATCATGTGAAATGTAAACTTAGATTTGTTAATCCTTTTCCAATGTCCCAGATAATCAGTTCAGTTGGAGTGTGTCTCACCTTTGCCCACTAACTGGCTGATACAACTAGTTTTCCTTGTCTCTGCTAAAATTGTCTCCTTCCCATCCCCTCTGATCTACTCCTCCACCTGTAGTTAAGAGCAATAAATAGCAATAAATATGAATGTGAAGTCTTTTCAATCTACAATTCCCTTCAAGTTTGTGGACAGCTACAATATCTCACACTTGGAGGGGTGTGGTCGAGCTAATGTGTTATGCGAACCGGCCACATTTGTTCATACTGCTGACCTAATGAATAAGTTACTTACCTTCGGTAACGCTTTTTCTGGTGGATACAGTAACTACCTGTGGATTCCTCACCAAAGAATTCTCCCCTCGCGCCAGCCTTCAACGGAAATTTCTTCTAGTTCTGCACGTCGACGATGATGTCACAATCGCCCGACTCCACGCGACGCCACATGACGTCATCCAGGCAATAAGAAGCCCTCGTCAACGTGCAGACGTCAGTTATCACCATTCTTTACGTGCCATAGAGGCGAACAGGTTAAACCTAAAGAGCACACATTCATCCAGAATAGATGAAAATAAAACATTTAATATAAAACTCAATATAAATCACAGTTATGAATACTCAATTCGAGATAGAAATAAATATATATATATGTATAATTCCAGTCCAAAATGTCCTTTTCACTATCTTAATTTGCAAAGGAAAAGTATATACAATGAATACAACTATATGCATGAAAAAGCTATATATATATATATATATATATATATATATACAAGATCAAGGATGCGCACCCAAAGAGATCTTGGTTTGACCAGTCAGGCAACGGGGAGGTGGGTGGGACCGTGAGGAATCCACAGGTAGTTACTGTATCCACCAGAAAAAGCGTTACCGAAGGTAAGTAACTTATTCTTCTGATGGATACACCTACCTGTGGATTCCTCACCAAAAGAATAGAGTCCCCAAGCAGTATAACCTCCGGAGGTGGGTGCCCAAATGGTCAAACCAAGAAATCTTGCAGCACCGAGCGAGCAAAATGGCCATCCCTCCTGACGTCAGAGTCCAAACAGTAATGTTTGGCAAAAGTATGGAGGGATGCCCAGGTCGCTGCCCTGCAGATGTCAGCCACAGGAACACCTCTGGCCAAAGCCGATGAAGCTGCTTTGGCCCTGGTGGAATGGGCATGAAGCCCCACAGGTGGATCTCTCTTCGCCAAAGAATAGCAGATCTTAATACATAGAATGACCCACCTGGATAGCGTTCTCTTGTGGACCGCTCTACCTTTCCTCTTCCCCACGTATCCAATGAAGAGCTGTTCATCCTGTCTGAACTCTTTCGTCCTGGCGACGTAGAAGCTCAGTGCTCTTCGCGGATCCAGCCGGTGGAGCCTCTCTTCCTCCTTGGATGGGTGAGGTGGAGGGTAAAAGGAAGAGAGAGTAATTGACTGCCCCAGGTGAAAGGGTGTAACAACCTTCGGTAGGAAAGCCGCCTTGGTCCTCAACACCACTTTGTCCTTGAAGAAGGAAAGGAATGGGGTTTCTACAGTTAGAGCCTGAAGCTCACTAACCCTTCTGGCAGATGTTATTGCCACCAGGAAAACAGTTTTAAATACTAGGAACCGTAAAGAACAAGAGTGCATGGGTTCAAACGGGGCCCCCATAAGAAAAATTTAAACTAAGTTAAGGTCCCACTGAGGCATAACGAATGGCGTGGGCGGATACTTATTAGTGAGTTCCTTTAGAAACTTTAAAACAATTGGTGATTTAAAGAAGGATGGTTGATCAGGAAGGCACAGAAAAGCAGATAGTGCAGACAGATAACCCTTAACAGTGGCAACTGAAAAACCTTTCTGTGCTAAATAGAGCGCAAATGACAAAATGTCAGATAAACCAGCTCTTAAAGGATCTAAACTATTCTCTCCACACCAGCTTGTAAACTTAGCCCAACGATTTGCATAGATTGACTTGGTGGAGTGTCGCCTGGCCGATAGAATAACTTCCACCACATCTGGATGGAGAGAAAAGGAACTCAGATTGCCCCGTTCAATCTCCAGGCATGAAGATGCAGGCTCTGGAGGTGGGGGTGTAGAATCTGCCCCAGCGACTGCGAGAGGAGGTCCACCCTGCAAGGGAGACGGAGCAGAGGGCACTGAGAGAGTTGGAGTAGGTCCGAATACCACACCCTTCTTGGCCAATCCGGAGCTATTAAGATGACTTGAGCTCGGTCTTGGCGGATCTTCCTGAGAACTCGAGGAATCAAGGGTATGGGGGAAATGCGTAAAGCAACTGACCCTTCCAGGACATCTGAAACGCATCCCCATAGCTCCTTGCACTGGATACTGGAGGCTGCAAAATAGCGGGCACTGCGCATTCTCTTGAGTTGCAAACAGATCTATTTGTGGATATCCCCACATCCGGAAGATATACAGAACTAGATCTGGATAAAGACGCCACTCGTGGTCGACCGAGCTGCGTCGACTGAGAATGTCTGCACGCACGTTCAGGACTCCGGCCAAATGATGTGCAATCAAGCAGATCTTGTGGTCCTGAAGCCAGGACCAAAGACGAGGAGCTTCTCTGCAGAGAAGATACGACTCCACTCCTCCCTGTTTGTTTATATACCACATCGCGGTCGTGTTGTCCGTTAGAACCTGGACTGACTGACCGCGAATGGAAGGGAGGAAGGCCTTGAGTGCCAGTCGTACAGCCTGCAATTCTAACAGATTGATGTGCAATTTCTGTTCTACTGGAGACCAAAGGCCTTTGATCTCCAGGTCCCCCAGATGAGCTCCCCACCCTAGAGTGGAAGCATCCGTTACCACTGAGGTCACTGGTGGGGGTAGCGAGAACGGCCTTCCTTGTGACAGGTTGTCGACCGCTGCCCACCATTGAAGATCCACTGCAGTGTCTTTGGAGATCTTTATCGAGTCCTCAAGATCCCCTTTGTGCTGAAACCACTGCCTGCGGACGCCCCACTGGAGAGCCCTCATGTGCCAGCGTGCATGAGTGACCAACATTATGCAAGAAGCAAACAGACCGAGCAGACGAAGGACTTTGAGGATTGGAACTACAGCTCCATTTCGAAACATTGGAATCAAAGCCTGTATGTCCTGAACCCGCTGTGGCGGAGGAAAGGCCCGATTCAATGTCGTGTCCAATACTGCCCCTATGAACAGGAGGCGTTGAGAGGGCTTCAGGTGAGATTTGGGTACATTGACTGAAAACCCCAGGTCGTACAACAATTGAGTCGTCGACTGGAGATGGCACTGCACAAGCTCTGGAGTATTGGCTTTGATCAACCAATCGTCCAGATAGGGAAACACAGTGATCCCCTTTCTTCTGAGCTCTGCCGCTACCACCGCCATCACCTTTGTGAAGACACGAGGCGCTGAAGTAAGACCAAACGGGAGGACCACAAACTGATAATGTTGTGATCCCACCACAAAACGGAGATACTTCCTGTGCGATTTGAGGATTGGAATATGAAAATACGCGTCCTGCAAATCGACCAACACCATCCAGTCTCCTTCGTTCAACGCCAAAAGAACCTGTGAGAGGGTCAGCATTTTGAACTTTTCCTGTTTGAGGAACCAATTCAAAATCCTCAAGTCCAAAATCGGTCTCAGCTGACCATCCTTTTTGGGAATCAGGAAATATCTTGAATAACACCCCTGACCCCTTTCCTGCACCGGCACCAACTCTATTGCGCCCTTTGATAACATGGCCAGAACCTCCTGTTGTAACAACAGAAGATGGTCTTCTGAACAAAATGAGGGACGGGGGGAAGGGAGGAGGGGACTCCTGAAGGGGGAGAGCATATCCTTTTTCCACAATCCTTAACACCCAAGAGTCCGTTGTAATCCACTCCCACTTGTGGAGAAAAAGACTCAACCTTCACCCTACAGGAGAGGTATGAATGATAAAGTGGGGAAAACTAGGGCTGCTTCTGCTGTTGTCCACCGGAGGAGGAGGATGAAGATGAAGGCTGCTGGACTGCCCCTCTAGCTATACCCCTACCACACCCTCTAAAGGCACGATAGGGTGGATTGGCAGGTTGCTGGGCCAAGCATTGGGACCGCCGAAAGGCAGAACCTCGTGCAAACCCCCTGAATCTGCGAAAAGGTCTATAAGATGTAGCAGTGGTAGTCTGTAAGCCCAAAGACTTAGCTGTCTTCTTTGGAGGAGACATTGTAACCACCAAAAACGCAACAGTAATCAACGAGCCAGGAAGAAAAACCGTTGGCATCGAAGGCACGGAAAAAAGGAAAACTGACTTCAGCACGCTGATGAGGACCTCTTATTGGCACGGTGACGTCAGACGGATTCACGTGGAGCCGTGCCATTATGACGTCCTCGTCGACGTGGACAGCTAGGAGGAAGACTTTCCGTCGGATGCTGGCGCAAGGACGAATTCATAAGGTGAGGAATCCACAGGTAGTTGTATCAATCAGAAATCTACTTTTAAGGTACACATAACATACATAATTGAACATAAAGAGCAAACAAAATAAGTAGATTAGTAAACACGTTTTATACTGTATATTCACAGATTAATTTAAAGAAACAAACTTTGAACACAATAATCCAGATTTGGAAAAATATTTATTGTTAAAAAAAATAAAGAGACTGATTCAAAAACTGCACTTTGTAGTACATAACGTACTTCAAAGGGCATCATCATAGAACTCTCCAACCCCAGGCCCTGCTCCGACAAACCCACGCCATCACAGGAGCTCTGCAACTCCCTCGCCACCCATTTCCTTCGAAAGATCGAAGACATCCACAACAGCTTCAAACCCCAGACCCACCATCCAACCATAGACAACCACAAACCCAACGCACCAAGCACCACCAACCTTCTATACGCCGGGACCCACGTCAACAATGAAGACACCATCAACACCATGACCTCCATCCACTCCGGCTCCCCTTCAGAACCCTGCCCACACCAGATCTTCAACAAAGGCAGCGACATCATCGCCCCCCATCTCCGCGCCATCATCAACAGCTCCTTCGAGAAAACCATCTTCCTGGAGAGCTGGAAAAACGCTGAGGTCAACGCCCTATTGAAGAAACCCAAGGCGGACCCAGATGACCCCAAGATCTACCGGCCCATCTCCCTCCTCCCCTTCCCAGCGAAGGTCATTGAGAAAATCGCCAGCTATCCCTCTTCCGGGAAGACAGCAAGGCACTTGACACCTCCCAATCCAGATTCTGCAAGAACCACAGCACTGAGACCGCACTCATTGCTGCTACAGATGACACCAGGATAATTTTCGACGAAGGCGAAACCGCAGCGCTCATCCTCCTGGACCTCTCCGCAGCATTCAACACCGTTTGTCACCACACTCTTCGAAACCGCCTCCACAACACCGGGATCCACGACAAGGCCCTCAACTGGATCTCCTCATTCCTCCCCGAAAGAACCCAGAGAGTCCGCCTTACCTGTCCGAATCCTCCAGACCATCTGTGGCGTCCCCCAGGGATCCTCCCTCAGCCCAACACTCTTCAACGTTTACATGGCTCCTCTCGCCAACATCGCATGATCCCACCACATCAACATAATATCCTATGCAGACGACACCCAGCTGATCATCTCCCTCACAAAAGACCCTACGACCGCAAGAAACAACCTCCACAACGGACTTCACGCCATCGCCAACTGGATGGAATCAAGCCGCCTCAAGCTGAACACAGACAAAACAGAGATCTTCATCTTCGGCAGCAACCCCTCTGCCTGGAACGACTCCTGGTGGCCTACCTCCCTAGGAGCCGCACCCACCACTCAAGTACGAAACCTGGGAATCATCTTGGATTCAGCACTCAGCATTTTTAAGTGGATTCCTGTCGAAACCAGAAAGACAGTCACCCACGCCCTGGTCAGCAGCCGACTGGACTACGGCAACGCACTCTATGCAGGAACCACAGCCAAACTACAAAAGAAAATGCAACGTATCCAAAAAGCCTCCGCCCGACTCATCCTCGACGTCCCACGCCACAACCACATCTCTGCCCACCTCAGAGAACTACACTGGCTACCGGTATCGGAGAGGATTACCTTCAAACCCCTCACCCACGCACACAAAGCTCTCCACAACACAGGTCCGGCCTAACTCAATGACAGACTCATTTTCCACACTCCCATCCGCCAGTTCTGCTCCGCCAGCCTCGCCCTCGCTTTCGTCCCCCACATTTGCTGCACCACCGCCGGAGGAAGATCCTTCTCTCACCTCGCCGCCAAAACCTGGAACTCCCTACCGCTCCACCTACGCAAGACCCAGGACCTCCTGACTTTCAGGAAACGCCTCAAGACATGGATATTCGAACAGTGGCTCTCTCCCCCCCCAGCCCCCCAGCGCCTTGAGACCCTGATAGGTGAGTAGCACTGTAGGAAGTTGGTTCTGTATGTACTATTTCAAAGTAAGAAATAGCATGCACAGAGTCCAAAGGTTCCCCTCAGAGGTAAGATAGTGGCAAAAAGAGATAATTCTAATGCTCTATTTTGTGGTAGTGTGGTCGAGCAGTAGGCTTATCAGAGAGTAGTGTTAAGCATTTGTTGTACATACACAGGCAATAAATGAGGAACACACACTCAAAGATAATTCCAGGCCAATAGGTTTTTATATAGAAAAATATATTTTCTTAGTTTATTTTAAGAACCACAGGTTCAAGATTTACAAGTAATACTTCAAATGAAAGGTATTTCACTCGGGTATCTTAGGAACTTTTAATCAACACAATATCATGTACAGTTTTGGCAAAAATGGCAATAAGCTATTTTAAAACTAGACAGTGCAATTTTCAACAGTTCCTGGGGGAAGTAAGTATTGGTTAGTTTTGCAGGTAAGTAAAACACCTAGAGGGTTCAAAGTTGGGTCCAAGGTAGCCCACCGTGGGGGGTTCAGGGCAACCCCAAAGTTACCACACCAGCAGCTCAGGGCCGGTCAGGTGCAGAGGTCAAAGTGGTGCCCAAAACGCATAGGCTTCAATGGAGAAGGGGGTGCCCGTAAGTACCCGTGACTTCGGAGGGCAGACCAGGGGGGTTTTGTAGGGCACCGGGGGGAACACAAGTCAGCACAGAAAGTACACCCTCAGCGGCACGGGGGCGGCCGGGTGCAGAGTGCAAACAGGCATCGGGTTTGCAATTGGTTTCAATGGGAGACCCAGGGGTCTCTTCAGCGAAGCAGGCAGGCAAGGGGGGGGCTCCTCGGGATAGCCACCACCTGGGCAAGGGAGAGGGCCACCTGGGTGTCGCTTCTGCACTGGAGGTCGGATCCTTCAGGGCCTGGGGGTTGCGGGTGCAGTGTCTTTACCAGGCGTCGGGTTCTTTGAAGCAGGCAGTCGCAGTCAGGGGGAGCCTCTGGATTCCCTTCGCAGGCGTCGCTGTGGGGGCTCAGGGGGGGGCAACTCTGGCTACTCACGGGCTCGCAGTTGCCGGGGAGTCCTCCCTGTAGTGTTGTTTCTCCGCAAGTCGAGCCGGGGGTGTCGGGTGCAGAGTGGAAAGTTTCAAGCTTCTGGCGGGAAACGTGCAGTCCTTTAAAAGTTGTTTCTTTGTTGCAAGTTTCAGTCTTTGTGGAACAGGGCCGCTGTCCTCAGGAGTTCTTGGTCCTTTTAGATGCAGGGTAGTCCTCTGAGGCGTCAGAGGTTACTGGACCCTGGGGGACGCGTCACTGTTGCAGTTTTTCTCGAAGTGGGGGGACAGGACGTTAGGGCTGGGGCTAAAGCAGTTGGTGTCTCCGTCTTCTCTGCAGGGCTTCAGGTCAGCAGTCCTTCTTCGTCTTCAGGTTGCAGGAATCTATCTTCCTAGGTTCTGGGGGCCACTAAATACTCAATTTAGGGGTGTGTTTAGGTCTGGGGGGTTAGTAGCCAATGGCTACTAGCCCTGAGGGTGGCTAAACCCTCTTTGTGCCTCCTCCCTGAGGGGAGGGGGGGGGCACATCCCTAATCCTATTGGGGGAATCCTCAATCTGCAAGATGGAGGATTTCTAAAAGTCAGAGTCACCTCAGCTCAGGATACCTTAGGGGTTGTCCTGACTGGCCAGTGACTCCTCCTTGTTTTTCTCATTATCTCCTCCGGCCTTGCAGCCAAAAGTGGGGCCGTGGCCGGAGGGGGCGGGCATCTCCACTAGCTGGAATGCCCTGTGGTGCTGTAACAAAGGGGGTGAGCCTTTAAGGCTCACCACCAGGTGTTACAGTTCCTGCAGGGGGAGGTGAGAAGCACCTCCACCCAGTACAGGCTTTGTTTCTGGCCACAGAGTGACAAAGGTACTCTCCCCATGTGGCCAGCAACATGTCTGGTGTGTGGCAGGCTGGAAAAACTAGTCAGCACACACTGGAAGTCGGGTATGTTTTCAGGGGGCATCTCTAAGATGCCCTCTGGGGTGTATTTCACAATAAAATGTACACTGGCATCAGTGTGCATTCATTGTGCTGAGAAGTTTGATACCAATCTTCCTAGTTTTCAGTGTAGCCATTATGGTGCTGTGGAGTTCGTGTATGACAGACTCCCAGACCATATACTCTTATGGCTACCCTGCACTTACAATGTCTAAGGTTTTGCTTAGACACTGTAGGGGCATAGTGCTCATGCACCTAGGCCCTCACCTATGGTATAGTGCACCCTGCCTTAGGGCTGTAAGGCCTGCTAGAGGGGTGACTTATCTACGCCATGGGCAGTGTGAGGTTGGCATGGCACCCTGAGGGGAGTGCCATGTCGACTTGGTCATTTTCTCCCCACCAGCACACACAAGCTGGCAAGCAGTGTGCCTGTGCTGAGTGAGGGATCCCCAGGGTGGCATAAGACATGCTGCAGCCCTTAGAGACCTTCCCTGGCATCAGGGCCCTTGGTACCAGGGGTACCAGTTACAAGGGACTTACCTGGATGCCAGGGTGTGCCAATTATGAAAACAAAGGTACAGTTTTAGGGAAAGAACACTGGTGCTGGGGCCTGGTTAGCAGGCCTCAGCATACTTTCAAATCATAACTTGGCATCAGCAAAGGCAAAAAGTCAGGGGGTAACCATGCCAAGGAGGCATTTCCTTACACAACCCCCTCCTCCCCCCAAACGAAAGAGGATGAGACTAACCTTTCCCAAGAGAGTCTTCATTTTCTAAGTGGAAGAACCTGGAAAGGCCATCTGCATTGGCATGGGCAGTCCCAGGTCTGTGTTCCACTATAAAGTCCATTCCCTGTAGGGAGATGGACCACCTCAACAGTTGTGGATTTTCATCTTTCATTTGCATTAGCCATCTGAGAGGTCTGTGGTTAGTTTGAACTACAAAGTAAGTACCAAAGAGGTATGGTCTCAGCTTCTTCAGGGACCAAACCACAGCAAAAGCCTCCCTCTCAATGGCACTCCAACGCTGCTCCCTGGGGAGTAACCTCCTGCTAATGAAAGCAACAGGCTGGTCAAGGCCATCATCATTTGTTTGGGACAAAACTGCCCCTATCCCATGTTCAGAGGCATCAGTCTGCACAATGAACTGATTGGAGTAATCTTGAGCTTTTAGAACTGGCGCTGTGCACATAGCTTGTTTCAGGGTGTCAAAGGCCTGTTGGCATTCTACAATCCAGTTTACCTTCTTGGGCATTTTCTTGGAAGTAAGTTCTGTGAGGGTTGTCACTATTGGTCCATATCCCTTCGCAAACCTCCTATAGTAGCCAGTCAAGCCAAGGAATGCCCTGATTTGGGTCTGGGATTTTGGAGCTGCCCAGTCCACAATAGTCTGGATCTTGGACTGGAGTGGCTGAACTTGGCCTCCACCTACCAGGTGTCCCAAGTAAACCACAGTTCCCTGCCCTATCTGACATTTGGATGCCTTGATAGAGAGGCCTGCTGCTTGCAAGGCCTTCAAAACCTTCTTCAGGTGGACCAGGTGATCTTGCCAGCTGGAGCTAAAGACAGCAGTATTGTCAAGATAAGCTGCACTGAAGGACTCCAAGCCAGCAAGGACTTGATTCACCAACCTTTGGAAGGTGGCAGGGGCATTCTTTAAACCAAAGGGCATAACAGTAAACTGATAGTGCCCATCAGGTGTGGAGAATGCTGTCTTTTCTTTTGCTCCTGGTGCCATTTTGATTTGCCAGTACCCTGCTGTCAAGTCAAAGGTACTTAAGTATCTGGCAGCACCTAGTTTGTCAATTAATTCATCTGCCCTTGGAATGGGATGGGCATCTGTCTTGGTTACAGAATTAAGTCCTCTGTAGTCCACACAGAACCTCATCTCTCTCTTTCCATCTTTGGTGTGAGCTTTGGGGACTAAGACCACTGGGCTAGCCCAGGGGCTGTCAGAGTGCTCAATGACTCCCAATTCCAGCATCTTGTGGACTTCCACTTTGATGCTTTCCTTAACTTGGTTAGACTGTCTGAAAATTTTGTTTTTGACAGGCATGATGTCTCCTGTGTCCACATCATGGGTACACAGGTGTGTATGACCAGGTGACCAGGGGTTAGGGAAAAGAGCTCAGCAAACAGTTGTGAGACTTTCCTACAGTCAGATTGCTGTTGGCCAGAGAGGGTGTCTGAATAGATCACTCCATCTACTGAGCCATCTTTAGGGTCTGTGGAAAGGAGATCAGGGAGAGGTTCACTCTAAGCTTCCTGGTCCTCATCTGTTACCATCAACAGATTCACATCTGCCCTGTCATGAAAGAGTTTGAGGCGGTTCACATGGATCACCCTTTTGGGGGTCCTGCTAGTGCCTAGGTCTACCAGGTAGGTGACCTGACTCTTTCTCTCTAATACTGGGTAAGGGCCACTCCATCTGTCCTGAAGTGCCCTGGGAGCCACAGGCTCCAGACCCCAGACTTTCTGCCCTGGCTGAAACTCAACCATAGCAGCCTTTTGGTCATACCACATCTTCTGGAGTTGTTGGCTGGCCTCAAGGTTTTTGCTTACCTTTTCCATGTACTCTGCCATCCTGGAATGTAGGCCTAGTACATAGTCCACTATATCTTGTTTAGGCTCATGAAGAGGTCTCTCCCAGCCTTCTTTTACAAGAGCTAGTGGTCCCCTGACAGGATGGGCAAACAAAGTTCAAAGGGGGAAAACCCTACTCCCTTCTGAGGCACCTCTCTGTAGGCGAAAAGCAGACATGGCAAGAGGACATCCCATCTCCTTTTGAGCTTTTCAGGGAGCCCCATGATCATTCCTTTCAATGTCTTGTTAAATCTTTCTACAAGACCATTGGTTTGTGGATGGTATGGTGTGGTGAATTTGTAAATCACCCCACACTCATTCCACATATGCTTCAGGTATGCCGACATGAAGTTGGTACCCCTGTCAGACACCACCTCCTTAGGAAATCCCACTCTGGTAAAGATACCAATGAGTGCTTTAGCTACTGCAGGGGCAGTAGTGGATCTAAGGGGAATTGCTTCAGGGTACCTAGTGGCATGATCCACTACCACTAGGATATACTGGTTCTCTGAGGCTGTGGGAGGTTCAAGTGGACCCACTATGTCCACACCCACTCTTTCAAAGGGGACCCCCACCACTGGAAGTGGAATGAGGGGGCCTTTGGGTGTCCACCTGTCTTACCACTGGCTTGACAGGTGGCACAGGAGACACAAAACTCCTTTACTTTCTGGGACATGTTGGGCCATTAGATATGGTTAACTAACCTTTCCTAAGTCTTGGTTTGTCCCAAATGCCCAGCAAGTGGAATATCTTGAGCTAAGGTTAGAATGAACTTCCTAAACTCCTGAGGCACTCCATCTCTCCTAGTGGCACCAGGTTTGGGATCTCTTGCCTCAGTGTAGAGGAGTCCATCTTCCCAATAGACTCTATGTGTTCCAGTGATTTTTCCTTTGGTCTCTTCAGCAGCTTGCTGCCTAAGGCCTTCAAGAGAGGGACATGTTTCTTGCCCCTTACACAACTGTTCCCTTTGGGTCCCCCTGGGCCTAAGAGTTCAACCTGATAAGGTTCTAACACCATAGGCTCAGTTCCCTCAGAGGGCAGAACTTCTTCCTGGGAAGAGAGGTTCCCTTTCTTTGGTTGTGTCGAAGCTGGTTCCCCAGTCTTCTTTCCTTTCCTCTTGGAGGGTTTGGCCATTTTTCCAGGCTCCAACACCACTTTTTCACCCTGAGCCTTGCACTGTGCACTTGTCTTGACACACACCAGTTCAGGGATACCCAGCATGGCTGCATGGGTTTTGAGTTCTACCTCAGCCCATGCTGAGGACTCCAGGTCATTTCCAAGCAAACAGTCTACAGGGATATTTGAGGAGACCACCAGCTGTTTCAAGCCATTGACCCCTCCCCACTCTAAAGTTACCATAGCCATGGGATGTACTTTAGTCTGATTGTCAGCGTTGGTGACTGGATAAGTTTGTCCAGCCAGGTATTGACCAGGGGAAACCAGTTTCTCTGTCACCATGGTGACACTGGCACCTGTATCCCTCAGGCCTTCTACACTAATCCCATTAATCAAGAGTTGCTGCCTGTATTTTTGCATATTAGGGGGCCAGGCAGCAAATGTGGCTAAGTCCACCCCACCCTCAGAGACTAATGTAGCTTCAGTGTGAACCCTGATTTGCTCTGGGCACACTGTTGATCCCACCTGGAGACTGGCTATTCCAGTGCTAACTGGAGTAGAGTTTGAAGTGGAACCTTTCTTGGGACAGGCCTTGTCTCCAGTTTGGTGTCCCTGCTGATTACAGCTACGACACCAGGCCTTCTTGGGATCAAAGTTTTTACCCTTTGACCCAAAATTGGATTGTGAAGAGGCTTTGGACCCTCCCTCCTGAGCAGGTTTTTGGGGCCCTGTAGAAGACTCTTTACTTTTTCCCTTGGATGTCTCAACACTCTTCCCCTGGGGAGGCTTTGTGACCCCTTTCTTTTGGTCACCCCCTGTGGAAGTCTTGGTCACCCTAGTCTTGACCCAGTGGTCCGCCTTCTTTCCCAATTTTTGGGGAGAAATTGGTCCTAGGTCTACCAGATGCTGATGCAGTTTATCATTGAAACAATTACTTAACAGGTGTTTTTTCACAAATAAATTGTACAGCCCATCATAATCATTTACACCACTGCCATGAATACAACCATCCAGTGTTTTGACTGAGAAGTCAACAAAATCAACCCAGGTCTGGCTCGAGGATTTTTGAGCCCCCCTGAACCTAATCCTGTACTCCTCAGTTGAGAATCCAAAGCCCTCAATCAGGGTAGCCTTCATGAGGTCATAGGATTCTGCATCTTTTCCAAAGAGTGTGAGGAGTCTATCCCTACACTTTCCAGTGAACATTTCCCAAAGGAGAGCACTCCAGTGGGATTTGTTCACTTTTCTGGTTGTACAAGCCCTCTCACAAGCTGTGAACCATTTGGTGATGTCATCACCATCTTCATATTTAGTTACCAGGGGTACCAGTTACAAGGGACTTACCTGGATGCCAGGGTGTGCCAATTGTGAAAACAAAGGTACAGTTTTAGGGAAAGAACACTGGTGCTGGGGCCTGGTTAGCAGGCCTGAGCACACTTTCAAATCATAACTTGGCATCAGCAAAGGCAAAAAGTCAGGGGGTAACCATGCAAAGGAGGCATTTCCTTACAAGCGCGCTTTATAAATTACTTGATTGATTGATTGAAAGGACTATTCACAAACTATGTGTGGAGTTCACACCTCTGCATTACTTATACTTGTGTGCAGAGCTCTCCGCTCCGAGTGTGAAGTCTGCACATATGGAAGTATACGTTTTAGTAGTAAATGTCGGAATGACTGGAGGGTTTAGGTGGAGAAAGGGGCAGACTTACTAAAAAAGTGGATGGGGTTAGCGATGAGCTCGAGGGAATTAAGGGGTAAAGGAAAAGGTTTAGGAAGGGATGTCAGCCAGCCACACAAGAGTAAGCTAATTGCTTTATGCAGGAGATGGAGGCCCTTAGATCATTGTCTAATCTGAGAATAACAATGTTTGTGGATTCTTCCAGGTAGCTCTCAAGCCTCTGATACTAAAATTACTTCAGTTTGTTTTCTTATTCTCCATCTTCTCCGAATATTTCACACAACATCTCATAAACAGTAGTACATGCACTCTTTACTGCTTGATTTTACCAGCACTCTCTACCTTGGTCTTCCTTATCATTTGGTTAAGAGGTTGCAAATTGTCTAGACTTCTGCTACCAGTCTACTACGGAACATTTGTGATCGAGGGTCCATAAAACCTCACTTGCAGGTACATCAGTGCCTTCAGATACAAATACTTTTAAGGCCCTCTGCATCACTTATTGGAAACGTAACCTCAAAGGCTCTTCCTACATTCAGCAAAACTTTCCTTGGAATATGCCATCTCATACTTTACACTCCACTGTACTGCATTTGGCAAATGTACCTAAGATCGAATTGTATAAGCAAAATGGCAGTTCCTTCTCCTACTTTGTTGCAAAGGCATGTATCTTTTTCCCCTTCTCATCAGGCTCATTACCTGATCACTCTCTGTTGAGGAAGAATATAAAAACTTTGGCTTTTCCAAATCGAATTATTCTCCAGGATTCTGAATATCCACTGTCAGGTCACTTTTGGGTATTAGCGAGATTCCCAAAATCAAAATGAGGGAGTTTGAGATATACTGTCATGTTCACGTCCATGCCAATGCAACAAAGGAAGGAATAAGCATTCAAAATAATAAACAAACACATCAGTTTAAATCACAGTGTTAAAATATCGAGCCAAAATAATGAGTTGATGTAGCAAATCAAAACAATACATCTCTGTGCTGTGTGAATGCCCAAGTAGATTTAGTTGGAAGTTCAGGATTACAACTGCAGTCCCCGAAACGTTGCAACAGAATATATGTTGTGCACAATGTATAATGTGCCACATAAGTTTACAGTTCCATATGAAAGACATTGATTTGCCTCTCTAAATTGTGAATGTTAAGAAATAGTTGGCAAACCGGTTTGAACTAATGCAAAGAGGCTTGCTCATGTTGAATTGCTGCATTACATCTCCCTCATGGTGAAGGGCAACAAAGATAGCCAACAGGGGTGTAATAATGTCTTACACGTTTCTCATGTTATGCTCATGTTTATGCTTGAACATTCCTAAAGGAATCCTCACAGCATCAGCACTGTCTAATATTCTAGAGCGTCTGTGTTGGCAGTTGTTCTCGGACCCCGCTCTTGGATGGCTCCTGAGGTTGTCGTGGGTCCACCTCATTGGAGCTCGTTTGATGTGGATGCTAGACTTTGGGCCTGATTACAACTTTGGAGGATGGTGTTAAACCGTCCCAAAAGTGACGGATATACCACCTACCGTATTACGAGTTCCATAGGATATAATGGACTCGTAATACGGTAGGTGGTATATCCGCCACTTTTGGGACGGTTTAACACCGTCCTCCAAAGTTGTAATCAGGCCCTTTGTGTTCTTATTTCAACGAACACCTTAGAGGCTTCACCTACATTACCCTTCCTACATTTTTGGTACCAGGAGTGGGGTCAACCGTTTGCGCAAGTGGACCCACCAACGGATTCTTCAGCCGCTGGATTTGGATTTGCCTGTGTTTATATTTGGGAAACTTTTCACGCTGACGCCACGCTCAGTGGTGTTTCTGCAATTTGTTAACTCTGAAGTTCATCGCGTTTTGTTTTGGAGGGTGACTCGTTGCCTGTATACAAGCGTCGGCTGTTGCCAGGATACAGCTCATGCTGATTACTGAGTCACCACTGCCGGCAAACCATCTCTTCCAGAATGTTTCTCCGTAATATGTAAACTTTGAACTCAGCATCCTCACGATAGCGCGTAAAGTACGCTGCTATGTTTTTGCTGTGTCTCTGTTGCCTGATGCAAGGAGGCATCAGTTCTACTTCTGTTTACTCTGTGGATCCGTGCGCAGAGCGTGATCTAGTTGTTCGTTTGTTTCCAAACTTCGGTATTTAAACGCATCGCATGGAGAGTTTGGCTTGTCGTCAAACACATTGCTGGGACAGTTTCACCTGACTAGTTTGGTTTGGTTGTTATTTATTTGTTTGTTACATTCATGAACCCACTGGATCTTAATCCAAATTACTACAATTTGTGTTGAGTCGGAACGTTATTTCTCCACATCCTAACTTTTTGGCAGGATTCTTTACTTTATTTTAAGTGAGTATTTTTGGTATTAACTCACCTTTTGCTACTTTACTACAGTTTTAGCTCACATTTTACTATGGCATATAATCAAGGAGTTGTTCAACCTCCTCCTTTCTCATAAAGGAGTTGCAAACTTGACATAAAATGGAGTGAGTGGCTGAGAATATTTGAGAACTATCCCACAGCTATTGATGCTAGTGACTTTTCTCCTGTTAGAAAGATGGCCTTGCTGTTCAACCACCTGGGAGTTGCTGGTCAACATGTGTTTGACAATTTGCCGCCTATTTAGGCGCAGCAAAGTGGGGATACTGCTTGGAATGTTTATTTGGAAGGAAAGCAAAGGATGGGGAAGCAGTATTCAGATGAATCCAGCGTTCTTCTTGAAAGATTTAACTTTGCCATGGGCAAGCAATCTGTTGACGAAACAGTGGAAGAATATGTGACAACCTTGCGAGTTTTAGCTGCCAAATGTGATTTTGGCAATAATGTTGATATTTATATAAGAGACCAATTTGTATGTTACTATTTCTCTAAGAAAATACAGGAACGTCTGTTAGCCTGTCGTAATCCTACTTTAGCAGAAACAATTGACATTGCAAAAAGTATAGAAAGGTCCATTGTTTCTTCTAAAGTTTTGTCCAGTCACATAGGCCAATCTACCGTTAGTTGTGTGACAGAGGATGATTCTGTCTGTGCTGTTAGCAATGCATCTTTCAAACAAGGGAGAGCTGCGAGAGCCTGTTTCTGCTATGGTGCTCGCAGTCATATCAGAAACAATCCATCTTGCCCTGCTATAGGAAAAAAATGCTTGAAATGTCACAACGTAGGACATTTTCAAGTGGTGTGCAGAGGTACAGCCATTGGTGTTGGTATGGCCAGCAATCATAGTAAAGTAACGTACATACCAATGATTGTGAAGATCAGACACAGAGTTGTGTAGAAAGATTTTCCAGTGTTTTTAACAGTCGATTCTATGGATTCTGTCATGCACTTGAAAACTGAGGTTATCAAGGGGCCTTTGTGTGAAGCACTTGTGGGTGGTAGAAGTATAACAGTTATGGCAATTTCTGGAGCTCCTGTCACAATTTTGGCGGCTACTACCTATTTTAAGTTTTGGGCAAATTCAAATGTTTTGAAACAGCCTGATATAAGTCCTAAAGCATTTGGTGAGCAGGATACTGAACTTCTTGGTTTCTTCTGTTCAAATTTAGATATTTTGGAGAGGTGCTCATATACAAAAATATACGTTGTTGTTAAGGGTAGAGATATTGTGGGATGGAAGATTTTAGCCAGGCTTCGTATCATTGTACGTCCTGTACATGACATTCCTATTGCTTTGGGAGATATGCCTGTTGTGAGAGGTGATGTTTCTTTATCTCTAGTTTCTGCAGATGGAGTGTTTGACCAATTGAAATGTTAGTTTCCCAAAGTTTTCGCAAATAGGGATGGAACTGTTCTAGGCTTTGAGCATTGTATTAAGTTAAAACAAGGAGCTATACTCATAGTGCATACGGTCAGGCTTGTACCTTTGAGCATTAGGCAAAATTTGAAGGAGTTATTTGATAGGTTGGTATCTGAGGGAATAATTATGCCTACCAATTCTTCCGAGTGGGTTTCTCCCATTGTTCTAAAAAAAAAAAGAGGTCTGGAGATCTTTGTTTTGATTTGAGATATCTTAACAGCTATATTTTAGTACACTGTCGTCCTCTGCCCCACATTCAAGAAATGGTGACAAGCATTGGTAAGTCTAAGTTTTTTTCTACTATAGACCTACACTAGGCTTACCATCAGATAGCAATGAGTGAATTTTCTCAACCACTTACTGCTTTTGTCATGCCTTTTGGTGCATTTAAGTATTGTAGATTGCCATTTGGTCTAGCATCTGCTGTCACTGTTTTCCAAAAAATGATGGACACTTTATTTGGAGCAATGGATAATGTTCAAGTATTCCAAGATTACATATTGGTTCATACTGGGACATTTGAGGAACATATTCAGGATTCGAGGAGGGTATTTGTTGTTTTACAATCATGTGGCATGACAGTCAAATCAGAGAAGTGCAAATTCATGCTAGAAAAAGTGGAATATTTGGGGCATACTATTTCTGGAGATGGCACAAAACCAAAATCTTGTCATTTGGAGGCAACCAAAAATGCTCCATCTCCTGCTGACATAGATGCTCTATGTTCATTTTTGGGCTTCTGCGAATATGACGCAAGATTTGTTCCAGGCTTTGCAATAATAGTTCAACCTTCAAGATCATTACTTAAAAAAGGCAACAGACTTATTTGGGATAGTCAAGCAATTGATGCCTTTCAGAAAATTAAGGAGTTTGTTTTGTCTGCTCCTGCTCCTAAGCCCTTTGTCTCTTTGGCCAAGTCTTTTATAACTGTTGATGCTAGTCTTAAGGGGATTGGTGCTGTGTTTGGCCTGTGGGTCAATGGGCAGGAAAACACTGTGGCTTTTGCTTCAAGATCTCTTACAGATGCAGAGAGTAATTATAGAACAATTGAAAAAGAGGCCATGGCATTTGTACGGGTGGTGAAAAAATATAAAACATAAATTTGAGGCACCAGTTGTGATCTGTACACTTACCACAAACCTTTAGTTTACCTTCTTTGTGGCAATGGTTTGGGTAAAACATCTGATAGCTTGGTGTGTTTGCTTTCTAAATTGCAGGAGTATAATCTTAGTGTGAAATATGTACAAGGAGGGAAAAATACTCGTGCAGACTGTCTTTCACACATGCCATTGCCGCATTCTGATGATGCTACTGCAGACCATAATACGGAGTGTGTTGTGGGTTTAGCGGATGCTGTTTCAGCTTGTGATGGTGTTATTACAAAAGATGATTGGAGTTTGGCCATGTCTAAAGATGAAGTGTTGTCACAGGTTTTGCACTTCATTAAAAATGGTTGGCCTTCTGAAAAGAATCTCAATGGTGAGTTAAGAATGTTTATTCAAATTGCCATGGAGTTATCATGTGAGAATGGAATATGCATGAAGTGGGTATTATTTGTTCCACCTAGTGCTGATGTTAAAGATTATCAAAATTGCACGAGGGGCATTTAGGCATTTCTGCAACGTGCAAAAAGTTAAAGGGAGTTTATGGGTGGCCCAGTATGGACTAGCAGGTAACAAGTTTTGTGGACAACTGTTCTCACTGTGTCATTTCTGATAAACACTGGAAGGGCACTACTAAACCTTTGGGTAGTGTCCCTCTTCCCGACAAAATGTGGGATAAATTAGCTTTAGATTTTTCTGGGCCTTTTCATTTATTGTCTGTCTAAATCCATTAAGTATTTCATTGTTGTATTTGATTACTTTTCCAAATGGATTTATTATTCATTTGTGGAGTCTGCAGATCCAGAATCTATGATTTCTTTCCTGGAGAAACTGTTCCTAGTTGAAGGTTCTCCTTCCTTGATTGTTACAGACAATGGAGTGCATTTTACATTTAAAAAATGGAGGATGTTATGAGAAAATGTATTGCAAAGCATTCTCAAGTAGCTCTATACATCCCAGCGTCAAATGGTCTGGTAGAAAGGGCCAACCAAATTTTAAAGGAGAGGATTCAAACAGCTATTGCTGCGAATGTAGATGTCTCGTGTTTTCTTAAGGAAAGAAATTGGGCTTATCTCACTACAACTCAGTCTACTACAAGGTTGTCTTCTTTTACTCTTCTTAGAGACAGGGAGGCGAGAACCAATTTGCTTCCACTTTGGTTGGCTTACAGGGAAGAAGTGAATAAAGTGAATAAATCCAAATGTTTGTGCAGAATTGATTGGAGAAAAGTACAAAGCAGAGTATTACCAAAACATAGGTTGCAAAAGTGCAACTATGATCTCAGAAATAATGTTAAAGAAGTACCAATCAATGTACAGGATTATGTTTTGATCAGAAAACCACAGAGAGGGTGAATCTAAGTTTTCTTTACCTGTGAAAGTTATTAAGGCTAACAAGACTTCTCTTTTGTTCGAAGGAAGGAGATGGTGGAATAGGAACTGGGTAGTGCCTATTTCTTCTTCGCAACATTTTTAGAAGAGTATATTCTGACAGCAATTTTCACATGAACTCTGATAGCATGATTTCATCAGATACTTCCATTGGTGCTAACAAGAACATAATCACTGACATTCCAGAGTTGCAAGAATCATTCCATTCTGAGTATGATGAGGGAAAAACTAGTGTTTGTGCTACTCAAGAAGTGTGTGCTAACAAGTAAGGAGATTATGTAGTACAGCGTACTCACAGCAATCGTTCGGTTAGATTACCATCAAAATTATCTGATTTTATTTTGAGTGAATTTGTCATGGTTATAGTTTTCTTTTATTTTGTTGTAAGGAAAGGAGATGATGTAATACGGTATTACAAGTTTCTCATGTTATTCTCATGTTTATGCTTGAACATTCCTTAAGGAATCCTCACAGCATCAGCACCATCTAAGATTCTTAAGCGTCCGTGTTGGCAGTTGTTCATGGACGCCGGTCTTGGATGGCTGCTGAGGTTGTCGTGGGTCCACCTCATTAAAGAAGCTGGTTTGACGTGGATGTTCATCTTTGTGTTCCTATTTCAATGAACAACTTAAATTACCCTTCCTACAAGTGGTTTACGTGACCCAAGGCATTGATGCAAATGTTATAAATCTGACAGAAATGTTACAGGCAATAATAACTACTGGATATGTTGTTCTATAAGCAGATTTTGGTCTTCCTGAAGATGTGTTTGAGGTTCTCCTGGTCTCTGATGAAGCTTTTGGTAATAACATTAAGGATGCAGTGCAATTAAAGAAACTTGATGCACGTTCAAGTGCCAAAGAGATAAAGAAAGTAAAAATAAGAGGCTTCTTTAACTCAAAAATCAAGTTTAAGGGGCTCCAAGAAAGAGGTAAGGCATATGTGCCTCTGAAAAGAGATAGTGTACTCAGTTGGCCGCACCTAAAGATGTTTGGCATTACTTTGGACCACCGAAGTCAATCCCCCACTGTAAGAGTTAATTACTTTTTTCATAATCAAGATGTGATGATAAATATTGGGAACAAATCTATGGCGTTTCATCAACTATAGACATTGGGGTGTCTCTGAAGTTATTTTCACAAGATTAATTTGAGATATGGATCAATGAATTATTTAGTTTGATGAGGAACATTTTGTGTTCAGTTAGAGAAGCAGTCGCAAAAGAACTAAATAAACTGTGTGATTAAATGCCTGGTGTTAGGAAACGAACAGTTGGTCCCTGTGCTGGGTGTCAACACATCTTCATAAATCCTCAGGGAAGATTCAATTATACATACATTTGAGAATATTGAGGCTTTCCCTTGCCAATCATCTAAAAAGTGATTAACATGCTGGCCAGTAAAAATATGTTTCTCTTCCTCTCGTCTCTACCCTTTAGGTCACACTTCACAAAGATTTCATATATCTTGCTGTCTTTGTAACTCCACTTGGGGTGTGCGGATTTAAGAGCTTGACATTTGGGCTGGTTTCAAACATCTCTGGGTACCAGAGGGTACCAGAGGGTAATGGAGTGACTGTAGGAGGGATGAAAGGGGTCAAATGTTTCCAAGGCAAAAATCTTGATTTATGGAAAACAGAAGAAATACACAATGAGGGGTGAGAAGAGTATTGGCAATTTTGTAGAAGCGGTTGACTATGAAATATGCCAAGTGAAAATGATGTAAATGTGATATAGAATACTTAGGCCATTTCCATTGGGCAACGCTTGGTTCTCCCTCCCTTCAGTAGGTAAGGCAAACAGACGCATCCCACATATATCACCTGCATTAGAAGTTTGCAGCATACAGTGAAGTGGCAGATTTAGAGATTTAGGTTTTATAATAAACAACTATTGAAGTACTGGGAGTAAACAGTATGTCAATTATACAGCTTTTGTTTGTAAGGCAAAAGATAGAGCTGACATCTAAATTTACATAGATAAACTTACACAATTATTCATGTTAGGCAAAGGACAGACTATGAACGCTGCCCCATTTTTCACAAATTTAGTCCCGGTGACCTTTTCATTTAATGGAAAACAGCTACCTTGGTTGCTGTCTCGATATGTCGGATTGTGAAACTCTTCCTGCAATACCCAACCCTGCCTTGCAAAATTCCAAACCCTCGTCGCTCCACCTAAATTGGAAGTTGTTTGCACTCTTGGTAGCATTACCACATGACAAGTAATCATTGTGTAAACATACACCAGTACTCATTCAAGTGAGCGTGTATCAGTCGCGGCTGGCGACGGTGCAAAGTGGTGGGGAGTGGGAAAAAAACAAAAGTAAAAAATATATATATAAAAAAGAAACTTACCTTGACTGCAACGCCGCAGTGCTGCTCCCCGCTGCACTTCAACACAGGCTCCCAGCCTGCCCTGTGGCCATTCCTAACGCTGCCCAGAACAGCATTGGGATTGGCTGGAGCGCCCTGGCTGGGGAACAAAACAAAAGTAAAAAAATATATATAAAAAAGTAACTTACCTTGACTGCAACTCCGCACTGCTGCTCCCCACTGCACATCAACACAGGCTCCCAGCCTGCCCTGTAGCCAATCCTAACGCTGCTCAGAGCAGCGTTGGGATTGGCTGAAGCGCGCTGGCTGGGCGCTCCAGGGCAAACTGGGAGCCTCTGCCTGCCCTCTCCAACCCTACAACACAGTGCCGGGTTGGAGAGAGCTCTGTGTGCATGTGTGTTTGGCTGGCCTGAGACGGCCGGCCAAGTTTACATGCGCATGGGGGAGTGCTCAGCACTCCCCCTCCCTGCTAGTCATCCCCCAAGGCCCGCCTCTTTAAAAATAAAACAATAATAAACATTGTTTATTATCGTTTTATTTTTAAAGGTTTGCAGCTGCTGCTGGCGGGTGTGGGGTGGTGATGCTCCTCCACCATAGTGGAGGAATCACCCCTGCCCTGTATGTAAAGGCATAAATCTATAAAGTAGTGCCGGCACATCAGCAATGACCAGAGCTTAACTATCCATATCATCAAGTATAAAAGCATCCTTCCCTGCATTATCCACAAAAAAGCAAACCATGCCATAATAAAGTGCACCCAAATCAGTGCTGTTCAACCATGACAACCTACCTCATGGTGCTGTCTGCTGCATCTTCCAGAGCATGCCACCCTCTGACATGATGCAGCATCAACTGGTGAATGGAAGTCTAGGTCACGAAGCAGTGCGCCAGATCAAAGTGATGTCTGGCTTTTACACTTTGAACAGTATGCAGACTGCCTTATAATATGAGAATGTCAGTGCCTTGAGACCCTCACGGGTGAGTAGTGCACTTTACAAATGCATTGATTGATTGATTGATTGGACCCACACACAGCTCATATCTTAAGACCATCATTTTTTACAGACAGCATGAGATAAAGACCAGATTGCAGCAGGGAAAATCTCAGTAAAACTACATTTTAAAAAACTCAACTGCAGTCTCCTTGCCCAAATCACGATGACTCTAGATGCTGTCAGATGTGGATTCATCCTTTAACAAAACGGTAAATCCTTCAGCAAGCTAGTAATTCCAGAAATGGTGGGTAGAGCTGGTGGGGAGCTCGGACCCTGACTCTTACCCACCCATTGGGCCCAGGTGCCGGCAATTGCCTCAAGATGAATGTTCTTTGTAACCTCAGTACCTTTTATTTAAGGGGCCAGAGGGGGGGGGGGGGGGGAGTGAGCAGGGCTATAACGTCCCTAACTATAATCCAAAAGGATATCAGTCTTGTGCGCCAGACCACGATGTGCCAGGATAGTTTTGTTTGGATACAAAATAGTGTAGAGATTAGGGTGCTTCATGAAAGATATTTCCAACATGAATTTCATAGTTAGAGCCAAAGTATTTAACAGGTCCAAAGAAAGGTCTTACCACAGACTAACGCACGCTGGGTGGAGTGTCTCTCATCTACTCATAACATCCATCATTTGTTTTGTATCAAATGAGTGACTGACTTATTTGTGAACGCAATAAGCAGTGTAAGATGCAATAAATGGTTTACTCTGCCGCTTACCATCTGCGATGCTTTGAAAACCCTTGAGTGTAAAAGGGACACTCATTTGTGTTTCGTGCCCTTCTCCTTTCTGGGATTGCCTGTAGTCTTTACATTCTTGTATCATTTTCACAGAACTGCATGTTCAGTGTCTAAAGTGCTGTCAAGAGGTGGAACAGCCTGACTTTGTCTTGATGGAAATGTCTACTTTATTGTCCCATACAACATCTCTGGCTAGTGGCTGGTTTGTTTGCTACCTCATTTGTTCAGGATGCTTCAATTCTTCCCAAAGAACACCCGTGACATACTGAGAGGAGCAAACTGGAAAAAAGAGCCAACCAAGTAAGGCAAAAAAAGAAGCCACTGCATTTTAAATATTTTTGAAAAACTCATTATGGCTATATTAACCGAAACCAATTCTTTTATTTCATCATCATGGTCTGCTCAACTAGTCTTCATACTAAACCTATTGTTACAGCATCTTCCTTACATGGAAGTTACATCTATTGCACAATGCACATTTATAGTTCATAGACTTTTCCTGTTATTAAATGAGCAACTTGCCTTTACAGAAACCGGCCCTACATCTGCTGCGTAAGAGGGCAGGAGAAGCAGTGCCCCAGACTTTGCTAAGTCAGCCACTTGGTGGTGGGATCATCTCCCATACACCCTCCAATCTCCTGCAGTTCTCGGCTTCACCCTAGCGCTCTGGGGTACGTTAACAGAGCTGGATATTCAGCTGTGCATATCAACTGGTTCCTACTTCCTTTAGGGGTAAAACCTTATCACGTGTATAGTTACATACACGAGGCCAACATGTTACACATGGCTGCAGTGTGCTGTAATTAGGAGCTCTGGTAAAACACAAAGGAAATCGAGGAAGAGTTAAATCTCATATTCATTTATTTAGCAACACTTGAGGCAGCGTCTCAAATTCCCAACCGAAATAAACCGCGAACAATGTATCTTTTAGATTGAACATTTCCTTGTAAACAAGTTTTATGAAAACATTTATGTCAGAGGATTTCGACATTGGTCTAGTTGGGCCAGATCCACGGGAGATCTACACAATATGGATTTACTTACAAAAACAGCCTGTGTTCAACCTAAACATCCGGCATGCATCGGGCACATGGTCCATCACTGGACGCCCCTGATGTACATTAACCCAAACAGCACACAGGAAACGAAACAAGCCTGCATACTCTCAGTGTCCGTCCTACTCAGTAGCAGGTTCTGGTGGGGAGAGTCTGTGGCTCACGGACCCCTAGAGTTAGTTTAAGGAGTACCGTGTTAAAAGGAGCCCCTTCCTCGGCAGTAGGCCAGAATGTGAATGAAACAGCAGACGGTCAAGCTGCATGCAGACTAGTGAAGCTGGTCGGGCCTCTTTACCCACAGACAACCCAGGGACACCCAGGAAAGGGTTCACGTACGAGTCCAGATAGCTCGAGTGAATTTATTAATTACCGATTGTCTTTCCCAGACTCTTGGCTGACCACTCTGAAGAGAGGCCAGTCCATGCCCTTCCTCTACAAAGGGGCTCCCCACACTGTATCGCAGGTGCCTCCTGCTCTCTGCCACTCTTGTAGAATGAGCATTCCCCAAACCTGGGCAATGAAATGCCTTGCTCTGTTGTCATTCCAGCCACGTACTTTTCAATATTGGTGCCTTCCTGAAAACAGATAACAAAATGCTGGGCCCCTTGCTCTGGGGTCTCCTCTGATAGGCTCGCCCTGAAGATATCATTTAGAACCTCCTATGTGACACTCAAAGAAAGGTGACACCTCATCTGTTGGCCCTCTATAAAGAGGAGCTGAAGTGCGGCTTTTTTCCTTTGGACTGTGATACTGCCAGCATTGTTGTCATACCGAAGGTGGGACAACCTGCAGACTTCTGCTCCTCATACCACCCGATTTCCCTTATCAATGTAGACATTAAGATCTTTGAGAAAGTCTTGGCGACCAGGCCGACTCGGACTCTCGCCTACTTCATACATCCAAACAGTGTGGCTTTATGCCTGGTAGGAGCACTCACCAATATATTCAAAAAGTACAACTGGCCCTCTATCAGTCATATCAACTGGAAGAAAAACTGTCCCTCCTTCTTATTGATTTTCAGAAGGCATTCAAAACGGTCTCCTGGTCATTTCTACAGGCCATGCTCCAAAAGGCAGGCTTCTGGCCCACCTTTCACAGACTGGTGGGACTGCTATATAGATCCCCCACTGCCCAGGGTCGGATAAATGGAATTCTCTCCCCGCCCTTCCCAATCTGCAGAGGGACGTGGTACAGTTGCCCTCTGTCCCCACTGCTTTTCACCCTCGCCATAGAGCCAGTGGCATGCTTGATGAGGTGTGATGCGCAGGTTTGTGGCTGGTGAGGCTGGAGAAGAGACCAAAGGTGCACCTAGATCCCCAAGCCTGCTACCTACCTGTTTGTTGCCCCCAATAGACTTCCTAGCCAGAGCCTACAGCCTGCCTTCACGAGGACCAAACACCCACAGGAAACCATTGGGCACCCGACACCTTACTGCACCTCGTCACCCAGCTGCCCCAGTACTGCCCGGTGTGACTTGTTGGTGTGGTTCTGATCAGTGCCCAGTGCTTACCTTAACTTCCTGAGATTGTCTTTGTAAGTCGTTGTTAACCCTGTGTTTGCTGAATATTTTTTTCCTCCACAGGATAACATTGAGAGAACTCTGAAAATTGCAGTCTATATTTTTTAATCTGCAAAGTATTTATACCTGAAAGTCTACTTACCTGACTGCGAAGTTCTTTGTTTAGAAACATATATAAAAATAATTGTTGGTTTCTATGACTAAGCTTATCCCCTGCTCCATTATAAGGAGGGGCAATGAAAAGCCCTTGATTTTATTTAGCCCCAGCTCTGATTCCACCTGCCCCACCACTGAAATCTTGCTCTCTATACTGATGAAATCTAAAATTGCCCTCTTCAGATTAAGCTCTGTTTAAGGTTTCACATAAATGCAATCTAAAGGCAGTTCTAAAATACGATGGAAAATATTCAGGTAAGGAACTTTTTTTTAGGAAGCAATCTTGCTGGAGACCGCAGTTCCCAAGTTATTAATTTCCTGCATTGTGCTGAAAAGTTAGACATCAATTGTGCTCCAGCACGCTCAGGTGGGTGTGACATGCACAGTTCCTTCTCTTCCAATTCAGCATCTGAAAAGGTCTCTAGATCCTCAGGCACGTTTCTGCTTTAATGGTTTTTGCAAATGATTTCATCTTACTTAATCCTCACGGATCAACGTGATCCTACGCTACTCCATTTTCCAATACAATAATCCAGACATCAATATCCTAGCTGCTAGACCCTGGCAATGTCTAGAAACCTGTACTAGCTTTGATGTGAATTACAGCACACCTCCCCAAATCACTTTGGTGGCCATATGCCATTTCTGTATGATGTTCAATTTACATCTCCAAAGCACATAATTATTTTGATAGCATGCGGATAAAACCTAGAATCACATCACTTTATAATCCTAATGGAAATGGAATGATAAAACAATTTAATAGTAGTTAAGAATTGTATGTAATTAGCTGTCAAAAATGGAAGTGATTGGGAAATTCAAGTTTTTAAAACAATTTTGATATACAGAACTACTATTCATAATGCTGTTGGGTTATCACCTTTTGAGGTCATGCGAGGTAGAGAGGCCAGAACTAAAGGTAATCCAGAATGATTAGTAAGTGCTTCCATAGTGGAGTTTCGTTTAGAAAGGATCAGAAAGAGAATTGTTGACAACCATTTAACATACAAAGAAAAATATGATTTAAGGAAGAACACAGAAGAGACCATGACGAAAGTGGAAATCATGGGTAAGCCTAAAAAACCTTGGAAAGTTAAAAAAGGCAAAAGTCAATTTACAGAACCTTTGAACGTTATCAAAGTGTTGTGTAATGTGGTCATGTTGAGTGATGGTAAGTTTTGGAATCTGAAGAGAATTGAAGTGCTTAAGGGCAGAGTTGTAAATAAAGAACTTATCCCTAGTAAGGATGCCAGACTGGACTGGGAAGTTGAAGAACAAAGGGACTTATTTACAAGCCCCTTGTGCCGCCAATGCGTCACATTTTCCCATATAAAAAGTGATGCACCAGTGGCACAAGGAGCTTGTAAATAAGCCCCAAAGTGTGGTTTCCAGAAGTAAGAGGAATGAATGGTCCTGAGGGACAAGCATAGGAAGAAGTGGATACTGTGGTCAGAATTGGAGAAGCAGAACAGACGAGAGGTCAGGATGGAAATGTGACTTGTCACAATCATGAAGGGGAAAGCCATGAAGTAGATACTATGAATACTAGTTTAGAGGGGTTGGAAGTAAGGAGTGTGAATGGAAAAATGGACAGAGATTGGAGGACTGATTAAGACAAATGTAGTGTGATGGGAAAGGAAAAATGAGTGATGTAATTGCTCTTATATAAATCTTTTTTTAATTTCATATTTCTTCCATAGTAGAAAGTTTACAATTAGTCTGAGTTGGAGAAGTATGTTTTTTATTTTGCTGTAAATGACAAAGATGTGTTATGTCATGTTTTTTTTGTAGTATTGCTCGTGCTCCACGGCACTGCTGTCCTTTTGACAACCGGGGATTCTAGATTGTGAAGGGAGATAACAGTTGCCTGAGGAGTGGGAGAAGCAACGAGCCGAGCAAAGGCTATGGTCGTTATCGGTGCTTCAGCCTGCAATCAATCTTCTTAAACTTGCTATAAGGAGTATTCATTACAACATGGTATGGCATCAGTAGTGATGTATGTCAATTTCTCAACAGCAAAATGCCTTAACAAAGCAACTTTTATTTTTTGTGTACATGTTCTGTAACACTCTACCAAATACAGATATTTTGATTTGATTCTGTCATTGGTTCAACCCTATCTGCAAATCACTAATTTTATGAAGTGCTCAGCCAATTGCACAGGAGATCTTCCCTCCTCTGATGATAAGCTCGCTGAGGATCTTTTAAAATATTATTTCGCCAATCGGAATTACAGTAACACTGCTCCAAAGTAAAAATAAATAAATTTGAAAACAGCTTATTGTACTTGAAGTTACCTACTTTACAAGAGCCTTTTCAGCAACGGACGAGTTGTTCCTTTCTTGGCCAGTTTAGCTCTTTCCTTCTTATCTTTGGTAAATCCAGAGATGGTGATCCCAGAAGCTGCTTGCTCCACAGGTAACTTGTTTCTATAATGTGAATATGTAGTAACACGCTGAAGAATATCCAAGAAGTAGGTTTATTATATGAGACATTGAAATCACCAGCTGGCTCCAACAGGAGTTCACACCAACTGAACTCTATTAGATAGAACTTTGAAAGTTGGAAGTACACAAGGTGATAGACTGTTCTTCTGCAGAGCATGTTCCATTTACCTTCTGAATTCTACAGTTACCTGGGTGCTGACTAGTCCTCCGCCCACACATGTCAGCCATTCTCCATGGTAATATAAAAGCTGTGTGACAAAATTGTGTTTTGTGGCCTTATGGTGAAGTTTGAAGGATATTACAGTTCTGAAAAAGTGGGCAGCTATATTTTACTTAGAGTGAGTATGTAACTGCAGAATCGCTGTTTTTGGAATTTATGGTGTACAGGAAGATACACTAGAGACAGAGGGCTTGATTAGAGCATGGTGGATATATTACTCCGTTACAAAGTGACGAACATTCCGTCCGCTTTAACATATTGCAGGAAGCTGGCCTGGTGCATGGTGGGTAGCTATGGTACTTACATCTTATACCAAGTATCCCCTCTTAGTGAAGTGTACGCAGTGTCTAGAAGCCAGGCTCTCTAGAGGTAGCTGTGGATGAGCAGCCAAGGCTTATCTAGGATACATGCAAAGCTCATGCAATACCACTGTAGTCACACAGCACTTGCACACATGAAAGAAAACTCTCATATGTACAAAAATAAAGGTACTTTATTTTTGGAACAAAGCACCACAATATAGTAGACAGGTGACCCACCTTTAGGAGGTAAGTAATATACTAATTATATACACTAACAATCAGAAATAGGCATAGAAAAGGTTAGAAAACAGTGCAAACAGTAATGACCAATAATGACCCTAGGGGAAGCACAAACCATATGCTAAAAAAAATGAAATGCGAACAAGGTATCCCCACCTAGATAAATAAAATGTGTAGAGGGGAGCTGGGAGTACTAGAGAACCACAGAATTCAATAACACAGTACCCCTCAGCGACCAGGAATGCAGGAGTAAAACACTGGATTTTCCCCAAACCACCCGAAAGGAGGAAAAGATGAAAAAGAAGACACCCAGAACAGCCTGCAAGAAATCAGCAATGGATTACCGAAGATGAATACCTGTGGAGAGAGGGGACCAAGTCCAGAAGTGTCTGTGGAGTCCAGGGGGAGTAGGAGATTCTACTCACCTAGAGGTACCTTTTGGGGTTGGTCTACAGAGAAGGAAGACAGGTCAGCACAGAAGCTAGAGAAGAGATCCAAATGCATGCAAAAGGTGTCCCACACTGGAAGCTGGATTGCAGATGGGTGTTGGTGAAGGATTTCCACCAACAAGCCTTGGCAAAGACAAATTTGTGGTTGGAGGAAAAGAGGTGCTGCCGGGGGCCAGCAAGGTCCAGAAGGACTCTACCCAGGAAGGGGTCACAGGGGACCGTCCGCATCGCAGAAGGCCCACAGGAGCAGAGTCAGCACCCACAGGTGTCCCACAGGACAGGGACACAGAAGTCGCTGAAGCAGCCCTTGCCGCGCCACAGAAGTTGCTCCCACGTCACCAGAGGACCACGCAGAGGCCCAGGAGTTACAGAAGGGAGTGCTGGGGGATGGAGCTACACATTGCCTGAAGTTCCTCTTGGAGATGAAGCAAACAAGCCTTGGCAGCTGCAAAGGATGCGGTGCATAGAGGTGCTGTCTTGCGTGTAGTGGAAAGAACTTACCACCGCCAAAGTGCGGCAGCTAGTAGAGAGGACCAAGGGAGACTCTCTGGATCACCACCTGTGATGCAGGATCCACGCCACTCAGGATGAGGGCACAGCCACACAGCCAGTCCTCATTGCAGCCAGGTACCTGTGGTTACAGGGGAGTGATGCCTTCACCCCAAGGGAGATTCCTTTGTTCTTGTGCAGGCCGGAGAGTTGCAGTCTTCTTAGGATGGACAGCCGGGGAAAAGTAGCAAAACTGGCAAGAATTCTGGATACAATATTGCAGAGGAGTCTTCCTCGTGGATCTGCAGCTTGTAGGTTCCTGGAGGGTCCAGTCGCGGTTCCGGAGGCCAGAAGTCAAAGCAGAGTTTGCAGAGGAGTCCTGCTGGAATCTTGCAAGCCGAATCTTGAGGACCCACCCAAGAGAGAGACTCTAAATAGCCCTGAAAGGGGGATTGGTCCCTAACCAGGTAAGCACCTCTCAGTGGGGGCTCTGACGTCACCTGCCTGGCCTGGCCACTCAGATGCTCCCAGGGTCCCCTGCCAACCTTAGAATCAAGATGGCAGAACCCAGGGACCCTCTTGAGGGGGTCTGAGCACCCCCCTGGGGTGGTGATAAACAGGGTAGTGGTCACCCCCTTTCCATTGTTCAGTTTCACGCCAGAGTAGGGACTGGGGGTCCCTAGACCAGTGTGTGGACTGGTTTATGTACGGAGGGCACCAAATGTGCCCTTCAAAGCAAACCAGTGGCTTGGGAGGCTACCCCTCCCAAGCCAGTCACACCTATTTCCAAAGGGTGAGCGTGTAACCTCCCCTCTCCCAAAGGAAATCCTTTGTTCTGCCTTCCTGGGCTTAATCAGATCAAGCAGCAGGAAGACAGAAACCTGTCTAAGGGGTGGCAGCAGCTGGACTGCCTGGAAAACCATGTAAGACTGGTGGTAGCATTGCTGGGGGTCCTCTAAGGAGCCCCCAGATCGCATGAAATCATACTTGCAATACTTGCAACAGTATTAGGGTATGATTCTGACATGTTTGATACTAAGCATGCCCAGGTTTGGAGTTACCATTATGTAGCTGGACATAGGTAGTGACCTATGTCCAGTACGCATATTAAATGGTGTCCCCGCATTCATGAAGTCCAGTAAAAGGGGGCTGGAGTTCATGGGGGCACCTCTGCTAGTGCAGGGGTGCTCTCACACACAGGTACCTGCACCCTGCCCTCTGGGCTGAGAGGGCCTACCTTAGGGGTGACTTACAGTGACCTGGTGTAGTGACCTGTAGTGAAAACGGGTGCATTCACCGGTTTCACGCACGCTGCAATGTCGGAACTGCAGAACCCTTTGCATGGACTCCCTGTGGGTGGCAGAATAAATGCTGCAGCCCATAGGCATCTCCTGGAACCCCAATGCCCTAGGTACCTAGGTACCGTATACTAGGGACTTACATGGGGGGACCAATGTGCCAATTGTGGGAAGAAAAAGGTACAATTTAGAGGAGAGAGCAAAACTGCTGGGTTCCTGGTTAGCAGGAACCCAGCAGTCACAGTCCAACACAGTCAAATATACTGACAAAGGGCAGAAAATTGGGGTAACCATGGCAAGAAAGAGGGCACATTCCTTCGTAAAGGCAAACTGGAAATGGGTCACGTTTATGATGGAGTAGTTATCCACCAAACTCTAAACCAGGCCATGAGTTCCTGTTGTGGTTTTCTGTTTCCTGTAACTGCAATTAAACACTGCATTAAGAAACTGTTCAAGTAATTCTTCAAGTGGCACCTGCATTTTTTCCTTTTTATAGTATTGTGAATTAATTATATTGGTCTAAAAGCTGGGTATAATTCTAAGGACAGCAAATGCTTAAGGGTTATGGAATTTTGAGATTATTTCTTTACATCCAGATCACACTGGTCATGGTCACTTTTTTGATTGTTTCTCGTCCAGTAGGATAGGCCCACCCACACATGTGCGCACCATTTTTATTAGCTGTGGGAATGCAGGATGATGGAACTTTTACCATTGGCCACATATTCTGATGTTCTCATGTACCTAAATGAGAGGACATTGTGTGATGCAGCCAAAGTGTAACATTTGCATGGCATTGTGGGTAAGGCAAAGTGGTTCGATACATGGAAGCCACACCTTCCTGGATTCTATTGGTTCTCTAGTTTTTAGAAATGTTTGTGGTATTAGGGTTCCCTGTTTAGCAGCTGCCGTCAGGGCCCAAATACTGCAGCCACCCCATTGTGATTTTGTGGTTATTTCTTTTCTCCCAAATCACAGCACACTATACATGGTTGCAGCTTGAGAGCTTACCACACACACGCACGCAATCACGCACACCCCTCTCCCCCCCCCCCCACACATATTGTTTTAATGGTTTAAGTGTATTTATTGGGCAAACATTTTGGTTAGGCAACAGGACTTAAACTAAATCAAAATCTCAAGATCGAAGTTCGTTATAATGCTCTAATACTTAAGAATATTCATGATCTGGTAGGAAACTTTCACCAAACAATTCTAATTTGGCTTTAAGCTCGGTTAGAAGAAAGGATAAAAGGCAGGTAGTGCAGGGGGAAGGAAGGGGGAAAAAGAAACAACTCCTCTCACACTACTCATTTAAACTTAGGTTCAAGAAAGTCTTCAACCCAGAAGGATCCAGATGAAATCTTTAACCCACTCGGATCACTTGTCTTCTAGTCTTGTTGGTGCACTCTATAGCCCCTGCTGTTAGATAATTTGGCCTTTGTCTCTCTCAATGTTTCAAATTCTGTAAGGACATAGGGGCATTTTTCTCAAACTTTCATGCAATGCAACAAGCCACCTTGCTGTGCTGTGTGAAAGGGAAAGGGCAGTAACATGACGTATTAACATTATACAGCGCATTCTTGTCCTTTCCAAGCATTAGCACACTTTTGGCTGCCTAGTGCCAATGCAGGCACCTTTGCACCATGGTGCAAGGGTGCCTTTGTTGGAAGCAGGATTGTTTTTGTGCAACAAGGGACACATTCCTGCACAAAAACAATCCTGAGAGGCATATTCTTTTTTCTGTTTGCTGCAGAATGCAGTACACACAGAAAGAGGTAAAACGATGAGAAATAAAGATACTGTGGGGGTCATTCTGACTCCCGCCGGGCGCGGTCACCGCGCGCCCGGCGGGAGCCGCCAAAATACCGTACCGCGGTCGGAAGACCGCGGCGGGTATTTTGAGTTTTCCCCTGGGCTGGCGGGCGGCCTTCAAAAGGCCGCCCGCCAGCCCAGGGGAAAACGACCTTCCCACCATGAAGCCGGCTCGTAATCGAGCCGGCGGAGTGGGAAGGTGCGACGGGTGCTACTGCACCCGTCGCGTATTTCACTGTCTGCTATGCAGACAGTGAAATACAAGCGGGGCCCTCTTACGGGGGCCCCTGCAGTGCCCATGCCATTGGCATGGGCACTGCAGGGGCCCCCAGGGGCCCCGCGACACCCCCTACCGCCATCCTGTTCCTGGCGGGCGAACCGCCAGGAACAGGATGGCGGTAGGGGGTGTCAGAATCCCCAAGGCGGCGCAGCAAGCTGCGCCGCCTTGGAGGATTCTGACGGGCAGCGGAAAACCGGCGGGAGACCGCCGGTTTTCCTGCACTGACCGCGGCCAAAGCGCCGCGGTCAGAATGCCCTGCGGGGCACCGCCGGTCTGTCGGCGGTGCTTCCGCCGACCCTGGCCCCGGCGGTCTGAGACCGCCGGGGTCAGAATGACCCCCTGTATCTTTACAAACGCCAACAAGTGGAAAAGAAGGATGGATATTTGGGCTATCATCTTTGCGAAACAAAAGCAGTTATTATGCCTATGTGCCAACACTGCCAAGTGTAAAAGGTGCTTAGCATTGGGAGTGTGAAACCCCTTACCATTCATGAGGTTAACGAGTCTCCTATCCATTAAGACATTCATTATGGCATCCACAGTATTTCTGGTGCAGTCTACCACACCTGGTATCACTGAAACTGTAAGTATTGGTAATTCGGGGGTACATCATTACAGGGGAATTATGATTTATTCTAGAAAAGCCCACTGTAAATGGGGAATAGAATATGGCACCTCACTATTGTCCTTCCACCCCCCCACCAAGATCAAGGTTCTAAGTTAAGTTAAGGCAGACTGCCTCCTGGTATTCCTGGAACTGAAGAGGGAGGAACTGGTCCCCTACATGTAAGCAGGTGGTTGGTGACAGTGGAGACTGACCTTTTCTATTGAGACAGAAAATGATACAGCTGCATGACCTTCTTCTTCCTGATGCTTTCTTCTTCTGACAGCTACACTATGGGGACCGTTGCGGCGTATCAGCAACCTGAATCTACTAAAATGTAATCCATGAAGATCTCCCAGTATGCTGGACCCTGTGCAGTGATTCCTAGGTTCAGGTCTGCATCTCCTGAAAAATGCAGTTCAACTCTTCATGCACATAAGCTCTCCATCTCGCCACAGGTCACAGCAGCGAGGCATATTGTTAAACTACCCTTCCAGTTGACAAATGCAGTGATCTACTGTTCATGAGCTTGAATCCTGGCAAGGCTGACTCGGCCTTCCAGCCCTCCGAGGTCAGTAAATTGAGTGCCATTACTTTGGGAAATGGTTACATTTATTATTTATGGAACTTAGAAGTGGGAAATAGTGGTATAAAAGAGTTTCAGGCTAGTTCTTCAGGGCTTGTGTGACTCAGGGTTATTAGGCAATCCTTCTAACACTTATTGACATTGTTCTTTTAAAAAGAGGAATCTGAGATTACTGCAAGCTTGCTGAATTGCCAAGGGCATGCTGTTGTTAAGAGATGTTTATATATTATTTCCAGACTCAAACCAATATTGTCCCTCATCTCGGCCCAGGACCTTTGGCTAGCTATTGGTGCTGCAGTTAATTCTAGACTTGATTACTGCAACACCATCTATCTAGGGACAGCAAAGGGTCTTTTGGAAAGCCAGCAAAAAGCCAGAACACAATAGTCCAAGCAGTTTTTGGTAACAGAAACCGACCACGCCACTGCCGCTCCCTGTGTTCCAAGCTATGATGGCTTAAAAAATCGCCAGGTGGATACCGGCAGGTTTCTGTGCAGCTCAAATCAACAAAAACTCTTCATTCAGATATAACCTTCACCTCCCAAAGCAGCTACACTTTTTCTACTTGGTAACCACTTCTTTGGACTTTTTTACCAGGAGATAATAGGCTTACAACCACCAAGATGGTTTTGTTACGTATGAATACTGATTTGATTTGAAACTCACCACTTTTATTAAGCAAAGGGCTAACTTTTACTTCCTCAATGCTGTTTGCTGCAATTCATTCTTTACTGTTCTCTGATCAGCGTGTATAGAGACAATGAGTATGCCATTATCTCACACATGCCATTGATCGACGACCCATAGCATCATCTTGTTCCACCCGCACACAATATAGTCATCTTCACGAGACATCAGGTATAATGGTTTATCGTTTCCTGCTACCGCCACATTCACACTTTTTTGTGTGTTTCACAGTCTAATGGTGGGTTCCCAGGCAAATGAAGAACAGATAGAGGGAGTGCCACATGCATCTTGTTTACATACAATAGATTCTGGGGAAGTTCTTTCTTAAGATAACCTAATAACTGATATGGGACTGCCACCAAAATTGAAGTCCATTAAATAGAATGACTGTGCCTACGTTAAACATAATGGCCACTATGGCTTGGTACCACAACCATAGTAAATGTTAATAAACTGTACCCTGGGGTGGGGGGGGGCAATGACAGCATCAGAGTGAGCCTTGCAATTCATTGGCAGTGGGCAGGAAAAGTCACAACCAGATTTATTTATTTCTAATTTTCCATAGCCCTTAGAGGAGTAAAGGCACTTTACAATTAACAATGCTGAAATACAGTCCTAGCGTAAAGATGTTAAGCGAAAGGGAGAACAATAAACAAGGGAAATAACAGGAAATATAAGGCACAGCAGAAAGGAGGATAAAGACACAGGCAGTTAAGATATGACCAGAAATGCTAGATTTTTAGTAGCTTCCTGAAAGTGAGTAGATGCAGTTGAGATCTAAGTGAGGATCACCATGGTGAAGTGGTTGATGGGCTTGTGTGCCTCAGTTTCTGTGTGTCTCAGTGACCTTGAGAGCTATCCTGGTGGGAATTTAGTCTCCTGGCATGGTCGCCCAAGCCAACCATATTAAAGGAAAGAGAGCAGGCGAAGCGCGATCCACTAGTCCTCAAGGTTGGGGGTTGGGCATAAAGTTAACATCCTAATCCCATAAAAATAATTTGTTATGGAACAGCAGCAAGAAAAACTAAGTATTATGTGCATGAGGGACTTCCAGAGACTCTGCATGAGACAAACATGATTGACAGTAGTCAAAGCTTCAAGGAAACTACTGACAGGATGACAGAAGTTTTAAGTGCCAAGTGTAACACCAGAGTCGGTTTCTGGAACGTACGATTATGTATGATATAGGAAAGCTGGCTCACATAACATCTGAGTTGAGGCGCTACAACCTGCACACCCTAAAGGTCAGTGAAAGTTGGTGGACTGATCTGACAGAATGCAAACCACCTTAGAAGAGACCGTACTGTACTTGGGAAGGAACGATGACCAATATCATGAAGGAGTAGCTGTCATCCTGTGCAAGTGGACAGAGAAATACCTAATTGAGGTTAAGCCAGTTAGTAACAGCAGACTCACAAAAGCCAGGTTAAAAATCAGACACATCAACACCACCATTATCCAGTGGAGTGCTTCAACAAATGAAGAGGAAACAGTGAAGGACATATTCTACCAACAGATGCAATCTGAGCTTGAAGCAGTGCTGAGCCATGGCCTAAAGACCGTAATGTAGCTCTTGAATGATAAAGTGGGGAATGACAACACAAACCACGACAGAGCGATGGGACAGGAAGGTTGTGGTTCAATAAGCAACAATGGAGGAACACTATTGAAAATTTGCACCACAATGATCTGGTCATAGAAAGGTCTCTCTTCCCACGCCGTGATATTCACAAACTAACATGGTGCTCGCCCTAAGGTAGAGAAAGAAACCAAACTGACCACCTGATGATAAGCAGCACCTGAAGACGCTCGCTGCCAGATGTAAGAGCGAGTAAAGGAGCTGACATAGGCAGTGATCACAGTCTAGTGACCACTTGTGATGCTGAAGCTTAGAAAAACAGAGCACAAAAAAATCAGAACAACAGCACTTTAATGTGCCAAAATTACATGACCCCAAGACTGAGAAGAAAATCGGTTTACAAATCAAAAATGGGTTCCAACTCCTAGGATACACAGAAGATCAATCTGAGCCAGCTACAGACACAGTTATCAGGAAATGAGAACAGGTCTGTTTAATATACACAAAAGCAGTGAAACATGCATGATAAATAAGACAAGGAAAAGGAAAAAATGGATAAGGCAAGACACATGGCATGCTATTGAAGACAGGAGGGCAGCAAAAGAAACTCATGGAGGCCACATCTGAGAGGCTCCAGATGAAGTACAAGCAACAGTACAGAGCAATCAAAAGTTTATAGTTGGACCCAAAATCATTTTTTACTACAGCAAGGCCTATCTCTCTCATAGGATAACATTGGGATTACCTTATTTTTACATGTTATAAGTGTAATTCCTAATTCTGAATAAATAGACTTTTCAAGTTTGGTGTCTCTGGAATCACAATTTAAAATCCAAACTGATGGTGAAGTCAGATTTAAACTGCAATTCTGAAAATGCCACTTTTAGAAAGTTGACATTTTCTTGCTTTAGCCATTTGGTGCCCGCTGTCTGTCTCTGATCACGTCTGGGGTGGGTGACAGCTGGGTTTTGTGTATTGCCCCTAGACCGGAACACACAACAGGAGCTTGGGTGTGAGTTGATGGGCCATCCTGGCAGGATGGGAGCTAGGAGCTGGACCCAGCCTCACTTACATCTGGATAGGCTGTGTCTTTTCCTCACACAAAAGGCTGCATACCCCCCTGTAGTGAGTCTGGAGCCAGGACCGAAATGGCAGGGCCTCTGTACACATCACTGGACCCCTGGGCTCCAAGAGAGCCTTAGGCACATGTTTGTCCTGGTCTTGGTGGACCATGCCACCTGCTACCAAGAGGCCATCGCTCTGAGATCACTGACTGCACCTGTGGTGGCTAGAGCTCTGATGGGGATCTTTACTTATGTTGGGTTCCCCAAAGAGGTAGTGTATGACAGAGGCACTAACTTCATGTCAGCATAAATAAAGTCCATGTGGGATGAGTGTGGTGTAACGTACAAGTTCACCACACCCTATCATCCCCAAACCAGTGGTCTTGTGGAGAGATTCCACTAGACCCTGAAGGGCATGATTTTGGGCCTGCCTGAGCCCTTGAGGCATAAGTGAGACATCCTCTTCCATGGCTTCTCTTTGCCTACAACGAGGTGCCACAGAAAAGAGTAGGGATCAGCGCCTCCAAACGTCTCTATGACCACCCTGTTAGGGGACCTCTGAGCCTTGTCATGGAGGGGAGGGAGCAACTCCCAGAAACTCCCCCTCCTGTAGTGTAGCCATTTTTAATGTAGCTTTCTGCATGTTTGCTTAATGTATTAGGCCTCTGTGCACTTTGCCCTAGATGCATTTTATTTAGCCTTGCACTGCTATTTTACAATAACCAGTTTCACGGTCTTGTTTTATTTTCTTCTATCACCCTGTTGCAGATGCTGATCCCGATCACAGGCCTTTGCTCGGGTATGAGGGTCGATGTTCTCCCGGGGGAGCCTGAAAGGCAGGCTTAGAGCTTAACATGCTGAACTCAAAATATAACTTAGAGAGAGAACGTAATCTAGTTGCACTATGATAGCATTATTCTTATGTTTCACTCTCCTCGTTACTATTTCAATCCTACTGTGCTGTATGGTTCTGGTTATTGCGGCTCACGCCTTGTTATCTAAAATGCAGTTGTTTTATTAAACCAATCTTTAAAACTCAAACTACCTTTGTCATTTATATATGAGACCACACTGTGTATGAGAGAACTGGTTGGGGCCTGAATGACCACGACTTCCCTGGGAAGCACTAAGATGTCATGCGCTCGGCTGCCCAATTGTCTCTTCCCTTTGGGAGAGATAAGGCACTGCTAGTTAGCCGGAGCTCAACCCGGATATGGGGTGACAAGGGTCCTTCGCCGTGGGCCAGACTTAGTCCCCCACACTGTGAACGATCTTGCCGCCTAAAAATCCAGTAGTCTCATTAGGATAATGAGAGCCTACGCGATACTCCCACCCACTAGGATGTGGTCAGCTACATGCTACATGCAAAAAGCAATCATGAGGCCAGTCAAGAGGTCACAAAGCTCTGGTATGACCAGAAGGCCACACTGGTGGAGTTTTAGCTTGGCCAGAAAGTATGGGCATGGAGCCAGTAGAGCCAGGAGCTCTCCAGGACCACTGGACAGGTCCATACAAAGTAAAGGAGCAGAAGGGCCTCTGTGCACTTCTTTGAAGTCTCCCACACTTCAAAGTCAATACTGGGTATTAGAACTGTACCTCAGACACCACTCTTGCAGTATACTTCTGGGCCTATGGATACTCTTCCAGGAAGAAAGACTGCTTTCCTGCTGAAGGACTACCACTCTGCTGGTCTGCACTCTACTGGACTCCTGCTTTAATGTACTAACTTGCTGCTTGCTGCTTGCTGCCCTCTGCCTGTGTGTGTGAAGGACTGGACGTGTATCACTTGAAGCCAGAGTGACTCCAAGGGCTAGTTGGCTGGCCTCCTGATCTGAAGTCTCAGGGACATAAGAGACTTCCAACCACTCTGCTTCTACACCTGAACTCTGCCATCTGTGAGTCTACTCTACCAAGTGGTGTCACCCCAGCCAGTGACACATCCTGTTCTGAGTGACGCATCCTTGTGCAGAACTGATGCATCAGCACTGTTGAGTGAATTGGACCTGTCCCAAAAGACTTGCATCGCTGCCACATCCCTTATCTTAGGTTTGACGCATTGCTTTCTGCACAACACTTTTTCCAGCACAAGCTCTTCGCATCTCCTGTTGATGGCAGCCTTGATTATGATGCTGAAACTCCGCATCGCAGCCTTAATGCTCATCGAAACTAACACATTGCCTTGACTGCACATCCTTGACACTGGCCTTCACATAGCAAACCCTGTCGACAGGCTGTCACAGAACAGACGCATCACCTCGGCTGTGCAACGTGGATCCACGCAGCGCTCTGCAACTAGGAATTCAAAGTACTTTGTTTGAGCAGGCCTAACTGGGTCCCTGAAGCCAGCCAACACTCCATTGTGTTGGACTGAACTTTTGACTCTGTTGCGGTCAGGCATAACCAGATGTCCCCAATGGCGCCTCTTGTTGCTATTTTTACTTAAAACATTGAAATTCCATATCTCCAGGTCTACATATTGGATTTTCGTCATTTTGGTCTTGATTTTGTTTTATTAAATGCAGATCTATTTTTTTAACCTAGTGTGGAATCTTTTTGCATGGTGTTTTTACTGTTTGGAAAGTTGCACAAATACTTTACACATTGCCTCTAAGTTAAGCCTGACTGCTCTGTGCCAAGCTACCAGAGGGTAAGCACAGGTTAATGTAGGGTTTGCGTGTGCCACCCCTGACTAGGATTATGGTTGCTGCTTGACCAGGGCTTACATCCCAGTCAACTATCAACCCAATTTCTAACAACTCCTTCAGTCAGGTGTCAAGAACTATAAGCACATGATACAAAGATGTCCAATCATAACCTCAGTAACCATATAAAACAGTCTCCATATAGTCCTTCCTCCTCCTTCTTTCTTTGAGGAAGCTGTGTCCAATCATGGTTCTTCCATATGTCTTTGCACAGCGTTCTGTGTTCACGGTTTTTCTTCAGAAACTGAAACAATATATGAGATATTACCCATTCTTCTACCTAGACCAACGTAATTGTAAAAATAAGTATTTTTTTGACAATGCAACGAACAAGCTAGTAGCGCAAGATAAATAATCATAGGTATAACATGAGAGTCTACAATATGCCATCTTGAACAATAGTACATTCCATAAATCAGTGAACCTTAGGCTGCAAATCCTTGCATGGGTTAGAAAGAGATAATTCTTGCCTTTGAGTCCTTAATAGAGTTGAAAGTTTCTGTTACAGTTGCTATGAAATTTTGTCTTTCTACGTCTGGACCTGAGGTTTAGATTATGCTCATTTAAAGATTACTTACCATCAACATATCCATTTTCATAATAGGTTTGAAATACAACTTCTTGAAGTTAGAATCTGAGAACCAGTCAGGGGCCCTCAGCATGTTTTCCAGCCTGGCTCCAAGGATCATGGCTTAAGGAGACATTGTGCTTCTTGTCAAGTGTGCTCCAAAGCAGGAAGTATTAATGCCAGCCTCATGCCTCCCTCATCACACATCTTACACATCTAGCTAGTGTGGGTGATGATACAGCCTTGTGAGGCTTTTTTAAAGAGATGAATAGTTGAGTAACCCTTTTATGTCTGAGCTCTGGAGAAACACTTTTGTATTCTTGAAGACAGTGCACCACACAGAGTTTGGGCTTAGATGGAAATGAAGAGTATGGAATTGTGCGAGTGTTTCATTTTGTACATTTGTCGATCATAAAGACAACCTTGTCTGGGGTGAAAGACTGTCCTGGTAGATCCAACACTCGCACATCTGAAACTCTTTTGCCAGACATGAGACACAGAAGCATGACAAATTTGGCAAAAAGTTGCTTCTGAGACAAGTCTGGATTTTATGGCCAAGAGGGGAAAAGTCTCAACACTGAGTTAACATACTTCGAAGTTGGGGTGAGACAACCCAATACCCTCATAAGCTTGTGGACAAAGCGGGAGAGTCCCATTGGGAGTGTTTTCTATGGAGAGTGCTCTGTAGAGATTACAGATCTGATGGAATTAATGGTAGAATAGGCTTAACTACCCCCTGCCAATTGTGCTAGCAATGCGTACTTGAGCCCTCCTCTCCAATTTTGCATAAACAGGTCCAGTCTCCAACTGAAATATTGTGGAACTTGAGCATTCAGCCTCGATGCAAAAAAAAGTCCCTGAATGGCGTTCCCCAACTGAGGCACAACTGTTGGAATACCTGCGGAGTTGCCAGTCGCAGGAATCCTGTAGGAACTGGGAATTCCAATCTGCTACTATGTTGGACTGTCCTTACAGATGGACAACTGCAGGCAGTTCCTCCAGAAATCTTTGGTGATCTTGGTCACTATCCTCGACGTGGGTCCCCTCTGGGTTGTTGATGTACTGTATTACCTAAACGTTGTCCATCTTCAGTAGGATTGAACATCTGACCTTGCCCTTTGCCAGGCTTTTGATATTGAAAGAACCTGCCAGGAGCTGCAAGCAGTTGATGTGAAGGGGCTAACTCTTTCTGAAACTATTGACTGCCGGTGAAAATGTCTCTGCAGTGAGCTCCTCAGCCCCAATGGCTGGCATCTGAGTCTGTCATAACGTCCGGTGCTGATCCATATGTTACCCTGCTGTTCCACGCTGCCATGTGGTTCAGCCACCATATCAATTCTGCTCTGGCCTCCTGGGACAGAGGGATCTCTTCCACATATGACAAAACTTTCTGGAGGTGCTGGACCTTTAGCTGTTGTAGAGCGCTGTAATGCGGGGGCCCCAGAAATATCGCTTGAATGGATGAGGAGAGGAGTCCTACCATCCTGCCAATAAAACGCAGCAACACTGTCTGTGTAGCTATTGTGCTCCTGAGTTCCCTCTTGATGGATGAGATTTCGAGGAGGGGTAACCCCAAAGACGGTGTGTTGGGGTCTATCCTAAAGCCTAAGAATTCCATGTCCTGAGTGGGAATGAGGTCCGATTTCTCTGTATTTACGTGGAAGCCTACGTCTTCTAACAGACACACTGCCATCTGAGCCTGTTGAAGTACTACCTGCAAGTTGCTTGCCATTAGAATGATGTTGTATGCAGGGACTGGAACAGGCTGCATCATAAACCTACTTGTCCTGTAAAAAAATTCACTTGTCCGTTTGGTGCCATATAGTGCGGCAACAAATTATGGCAGCAAACTCATTGTGCAGGAGTTCTGATGATAGCCTTTCTGATTTTGCCAGGGGTCATACTATTGTAGGGTGTGAAAACTAGCAATATCCTTATTTTGCCACTTTTCAGCAGATCTACATACTGGGGCTCGAATTAGGGCTAAGCAATAGTTCCAGTGATGGAAAGCCCTTTTGAGTCTGTGTAAACCTACTAACTTGCATGTTTTAGAGGTTTTAATCAGCGCTTCCCTAATCTTCACCTAAACTGCTAAAAGTTGGAAATTTACTCTGACAAGGGCAGAAGTAAAACTTCTTCCAGGGTTGGGGAAAAAGTAGTTGGGGGGAAAGTGAACTTATAAATGCTCAACAGATTTTTGCATGAGCAAATCTACACATGCATATTTGCTCATGCTAAAATGCAGTTTACAAGTATGTTCTAAGAGTACAATTTCCTGGCCTATTTCTATCAATTCTTGTGAACTCATGAAAGCCGTAAATCTGCGCTAATGGAAGGACATATACCATTGATGCACTTTTGTGATTTTATTTAAGAATTGTAGCATAATTGGTTATCTAAGACCTTTTGTTTTTAATTACAATTATGTCTCTCTCTCTCTCTAAGTGTCTGCTGGTGTCACTTTAAGTGACAGTATTCTGCTGTTTCACAAGGCACACACACAAGCATATTTGCACAAAGTAATTTTGCTCAGTGCCAGGAACTATTGCGGCAATGTGCACTTGTCGAGACCAAAATTATATTTGCTTTTTGCCTATGTTTGTTAACATGCTGAGGGCCTGGCAGCTCCCCCAGCAATACAGTTTGACAATAAACCATGTGAAAACAAGACACACATTGAAGACACTAAAAGGCTGTCCACTAATGTCAGACCTATTGGCTTTGCCAATACTTGTTTATTTTCATGCTTCCCATAATCTTGCTGAAACTGGTTACATTGATTTTCCATTATAAATATTTTTGGGGAAATATTAGCATGCATTAACACATTTTACTAAATCATTCTTCAAAGGTATGGTATCTAAAATTTCACAGTAGTTTATCAAAACATTATTTTTCCTAGTTACACTTTTTTGTGAACATTTTACTTTGAAAGCAAAGAATCATCAGTCTGGCATTCAAGCTTCTGCAAATATTTGCATATAACCAGAGTGTATTCTGGGAGCATTATACCTAGCCTCTTTCTTCTGGTTAAACTAAGCAAATGTGTGTAAATGTTTTTATACTGGAACTAATGTCAGTAGTGCAGTCCAAGCTTACAACATTTTCCTAGAATGCTCACCATAATAATGAAGGCTTTGCATTAATGAACCATAAATACAAGTTCAAACAGCAATAGCGCATGAACACAAATATTACTCAATTATGTGGTACCATAGACTAGTAGTCAAAAGGTTTGTGTTACAAGAGGGTTGGGCCTACTTGTCCTAAAGACAAAAATACCTGAGAACTTGTTGTCCTTGACCTCAAACAATAAGTCCTAGGCATTGGGCCCTGTGTATAGATAGATTATGTGTCTGCAGCCTTGAAAGCAGAACCACACTACAGCCAGTTTGAGAAGCCTGGAAAAACATCAGGGGATGGACAATAGGCCAAAGGACAGAACCTTGAATTCCCAGACATGATGTTTCCAAATGAACTGAAGAAAATCTCTGTAAGGAGGGAATATTGCTAAGTAGTTGTCCTGTCTGAGGATGTCCCTTAGAAGATGGATTCCCTCCATCTGGAAATGACTATAGATCAGCCATCCCCTGAATTGCCATAGAGTGATTATTGGTCTCATTCCTTTGTGTTATTTCTTGACCAGAAAGAGGTTGCTTAGGAATCCTCTTGGATGCAAGAAAGATTCTTCTATGGCACCTTTGACCTTTAGTGTCTGAACCTCAGGATCTATTAGATCCTCCAAAGATAAAGATATCGGAATCAGACAGATGAGTTACCCTGAAGATCCCCACACCTCTATGTGAAAAGCCTAGACTGTCTGGGTAACACAAGCATTGGAATTGATTTCTCTCCACCTGAGCAGACATTGGCCAGTCTTGCCCCCTTGGTTTGTGAGGGAGGAATATCTAGGCTCTCATTACAACCCTGGCGGTCGGTGTTAAAGCGGCGGTAATACCGCCAACAGCCCGATGGAAAAAAACATTGAATCACGACGTGGCGGAAACCGCCAACATAGACAGCCACTTTAACACTCCGACCGCCACGGTGGTAGAAATAAACAGCGCGACGTTCACCGCCAACAGACAGGTGGAAGACAATTTACCGCCTACACTATTATGAGAGGCCAATCCGCCACCTTTTTCAGGGCGGAACCAACGCGAACAAAAACATGGTGGAAACAGGACTTGGAAGGGAAAACACTCACCTCTCCACACCCCACGAGGAACCAGGACGCCATGGAGCCAGAACTCCAAATACTCCCTGTGATGGTATTCCTGCTCCTCTACCAGGAGCAACAAAGACAGCGGCAACGACCACAGTGAGTACTGCAACTACAACACAGGGGAGGAGGGAGGGAAAAGAGGAAAAGAGAGTGACAGACACAAGCAACACCCCCACCCCCACCCTCACCCACAACACCATACACACAAATACATGCTGCAACATTACATTTACACCCCCCCACCGCCTTTCAAGAACGCAAGGACAAAAGGAAATGAGTTGAACGATTGTAATCATGAAAAAAACAGTAGTCAAAACTCGAAATACAGTATATACAATTATGTACACCAACTACACAAGTCCGGATAGTGTACCAATAATTGTCCGTGGACCACTGGGCCCAAAATGCATGGGCGAGGCCCACACTCAATACCAGACATCAAACGGAGAGAACACTGCAGGGGCATCAGATCGAAATAAAACCGGCACCTCAGGGAGAAGGGAAGGGGGGGGGGCACCTCAGCCGGATGAGTGCACGACACCACTGCTCCACGAGGGGGCTCCATGCCCACTGCTGTATCCTGGGGAGTGCAAAGCCACAGTCTCTCAAGTCTCTCCAGTGGGTGGTTTGCCCACTGCTTTATCCTGGGGAGTGCAAAGCCACACTCTCTCAAGTCTCTCCAGTGGGTGGGTTGCCCACTGCTTTATCCTGGGGAGTGCAAAGCCACAGTCTCTCAAGTCTCTCCAGTGGGTGGTTTGCCCACTGCTTTATCCTGGGGAGTGCAAAGCTACAGTCTCTCAAGTGGATGCCTTTCTCCACTGGTTCTGGAGGGGGCTTTGTGCCCAGAGTGCTTCATCCTGCCAAGGACTGAGGTAGTGGATGACTTTCTCCACTGGTTCTGGAGGGGGGCTTTGTGCCCAGAGTGCTTCATCCTGCCAAGGACTGAGGTAGTGGATGCCTTTCTCCACTTGTTCTGGAGGGGGCTTTGTGCCCAGAGTGCTTCATCCTGCCAAGGACTGAGGTAGTGGATGTGATACTCCACTGGTTCTGGAGGGGGCTTTGTGCCCAGAGTGCTTCATGCTGCCAAGGACTGAGGTAGTGGATGTATCTCTCCACTGGTTCTGGAGGGGGCTTTGTGCCTAGATTGCTTCATCCTGCCAAGGACTGAGGTAGTGGATACCTTTCTCCGCTGGTTCGGGAGGGGGCTTTGTGCCCAGAGTGCTTTATCCTGCCAAGGACTGAGGAAGTGGATGCCTTTCTCCACTGGTTCTAGAGGGGGTTTTGTGCCCAGAGTGCTTCATCCTGCCAAGGACAGAGGTAGTGGATGCCTTTCTCCACTGAAGGTGTTGCATCATGGAAGCTGCCCAGACTCCTGGAACTGACCACCAGGCTCGGTCGACTGACCACTGGGGATGGCAGCCACGTCTGCGGTGGTGCCACTGGCTCAGGACGTTGCGGGGCTGCTGGCGGTGCTTGCGGCGGTGTCAGTAGCGGCGGTGCTTGCGGCGGCCTCTGTGGCATCGGTGCTGGGGCAGACTCTGTGGCAGCCATCCTTGTGGTGGCCTCTGTGGCATCGGTGCTGGCGGCGGGCTCTGTGGTGGCGGTGCTGGTGGTGGACTCTGTGGCATCGGTCCTGGCGGCGGGCTCTGTGGCGGTGGTGCTGGTGGCGGGCTCTGTGGTGGTGGTGCTGGTGGCAGGCTCAGTGGCGGTGATGCTGGTGGCGGGCTCAGTGACTGCGGTGCTGGTGGCGGGCTCAGGGACTGCGGTGATGGTGGCGGTGCATGTGGCAGTGCAGGTGGCGGTGCTGGTGGCGGCGTTCTCCGCCGTACCGGTTGGCGTCGACGTGGACAGAAGGTGTGACACTGGTCCCATAGTCGGTGCCACCATGCCCTCTCCTGACCTGCCCTTGATTTTCTGGCCCTTCCCCACCTTGGATGGTGGTGCAGCTGTCTTGCCACTATCCCCTTTTGTTTTCCCTGAACCCTTGGTGGCAGGAGTTTTCGCCTTCTCCCTCTGGGATGTGAGCAACTTTTTTACTTTCGCAGGTGGCGGAATGTCCTTGCCCTCGCTCCGTGGTACACGGGCTGCCCTGATGCTTGGCGCACTCCAAACGCCCGCTGTTGCTGGGGCCACTGTACCCGGTGATGTGATGGCTGAGGTGCTGGGTTGGGACCTGGAAAGCCTGGCCCTAGGGGATGGATGGGGGAGAGGTGTAGGGAAGAGGTCAATGTTAGCCAGGAAATGTTTTTTACACACACTGGGACAGGTAGATGGAGTGGGTTTGAGAGTGGAGGAAGAGGTAGTGGTTGTAGGAGGTGTACGATTGCTGAATTTGGGTGAAGGTGCATGGGCTGGAGGCTGTTGTGAGGTAGACGGCTGTTGGGTTGGTGTGTGCCTGCGTTTGTGTACTTTGGGAGGAGGGCTCACAGACACACTGGTAGAGGACACGGGATGTGTGAATGGTAGTGGGGGTGGTGAGTGCACGTGAGCGGTGTGTGGTGATGGGCGTGCTGGTAATGGAGGTAGTGGCTGAAGATGTGCATGCAGGTGTGAGTGGAGACGAGACAAGGAGGGAGGAGGACAACGTGGAGGAGAGGGACACAGTGGAGGCAGTGGATGTTGGTATGTCTGCATGGGAATGATGCTTGTGTGAGTGCCTGTGGGATGTGTGGTGCTTATGTTTGCCAGAGCCACCCTTGTGTGATGAGGTGTGTGCATGCTGGTCTGATGGTGTGCTTGGGATAGGCTGAGGTACAGGGGATTGGGTCTGGGTGGAGGAAGTTGGAGGGGTGAGGATGGACACAGGGACAATGGCTGCCATCCGTGCTGAGGCCACAGCCTGAAATGCTCTCTTTTGGGCTGCCTGGACAGAATGAATGCCCTCCAGGTATGCATTTGTTTGTTGCAAATGCCTCTCGACACCCTGGATGACATTCACAATGGTATATTGCCCAACAGTGAGGGATCTCAGGAGGTCAATAGCCTCCTCACTGAGGGCAGCAGGGCTGACTGGGGCAGGGCCTGAGGTGCCTGGGGCGAAGGAGATGCCCACCCTCCTGGGTGAGCAGCCACGGGACACGCCGAGGGGATGCTGGGAGGGCGGTGCTGGTAGGGGGGGTGGCGGCTGTACCTGTTGATGCGGGGGGCACAGAGGGGCCCGCCACCGCAAGGGAGCTCCCATCAGAGGAGGAGTCGCTGTCGCTGATGTCACCTCCTGTCTCCGCCATGGAGCTCCCCTCGCCCTCCGTCCCACTGTGGGCTTCAGACTCCGTTGTCTCGCCCTCCAGGGCAAAGTGGGATACAGCTCCCTCCTGCTCCGGTGCCACTGCTCCTCCGCCTGATGATGCTATTGCACACAAGAACAGGGAGACCACAAAAAGGGTGGAGGAAAGACAGAAGAAAAACATGTTCAGTGCATGCAATACCACTACCGTTGGCGGACACTACAGACACAGCAGCCCTCTGCACTACGCCATGCACTTAGAGTTCCTAGATTAATCACATGCCCATGGGGTACAAGGCCTATGCCCGTTTGCTGCACACATGGAAGTCACAGGAGCCTGACTAGGTGTAGATGGCTCTTACCACTGGTGGGGTTGGGGTGCCACATAGCCTGCCTCACAAAGGGTTCTTGCCTACAAACCTCGCCCTGGCCTAGGGTAACATCCCACCTCCCCCACCCAGACACCTCATAATGCGCGCAGAGTCAGATGGATGTGACGGTACTCACCCCCTTGTGGCTGCTGTGATGCCCTCAAATGCCCATCCAACTCTGGATACGCCACCGCCAGGACCTGGAACATCGGGGGCGTCATGGTGCGATGGGCACCCCTCCCGGGTTGGGAGGCCATCCCCAGCTGGGCCTCCGCCGACTTCTTGCTCCAGTGGCGAATGTCCTCCCATCTTTTCCGGCAGTGGGTGCTCCGTCTATGGTGGACCCCCAGGGTGTGGACGTCCTTGGCGATGGCACGCCAAATATCCTTCTTCTGGTGGACACTGACCTAGAGAAATAGTACAGGGGAAAAGGAAAAACTTTAACCGTCCGGACCGTCACAGTCATTGGCCCACGTTCCCACCCTTGCCCTGACGCACATACACTCACCGTCCGCAAATGCAGGCCTCAGTCCACCCCCCCATGTATCTTCCATCCACACCACTCCAAACAGGCATTGCCCATGCAGCATGCTCACAGTGTACTCACCTGTTTGTCTGGAGGACCGTAGAGTAGCATGTACTGGGGGAGGACCCCATCCACTAACTTCTCCAACTCCTCCAAAGTGAAGGCAGGGGCCCTTTCCCCAGACACATGAGCCATCATCACTTCCAGACTGAGGTCACAACAGCACTTGCAATGTAGGCCCTCTCCTGTCGAAGGTCAGGTATCAAGTGAGTGAACAGACAGAAAATGGCAGTCACGTCCGTGGCGGTGCGTACCGTCACCGCCGGCGTACATCGTCATTGGCTCCTGGGACCCATAGGGTCCAATGTTAACCAATACAGGATTGTGCTGCGGTCTTCGACCGCCTACCGTGATGTGTAGAATGCCAGCGCAGTTACCTCATATCCCCTTGTCCCACCTTACGGGTCAGACAGCCGCCATTTCAGGGGCCACATGGCATTAATATTAACTGCTTCACACCTATATAGGCCTTGCATACACACAGTCAGGCACATTGTGGATTTACAAATGTTTGCTAATGACATTTAGTAATACCTCAGTGTTGGCTGACTCTCTGCTCGGTGTTTTCCTCCATAGGGCACGTCCGCTGGGGCAGGTGGTGAGATGGCGGCATCCTCCGATGTACAGACCGCTGGTGGACCTGTTGACAATGGAAGAGAGACACGTAATAGCCACCTACAGACTTGATCTTGCAACAATCCATGAACTGTGTGCCCAGTTGGAGCCAGACCTGATGTCAGCAAACCGCCGTCCCACAGGAATCCCCCCTCTAGTGCAGGTCCTGTCAGTACTCCATTTCCTGGCAAGGGGGTCTTTTCAAACAACAGTGGCCATTGCATCAGGGATGTCCCAGCCTATGTTCTCAAACGTGTTGTCCAGAGTGTTGTCTGCCCTACTTAAACACATGTGCATCTACATCGTTTTCCCTCAGGTGGAGGATTTGCCTGCAGTGAAAGGTGACTTCTATGCCCTCGGACATATCCCCAACATCATAGGTGCCATTGATGGGACACATGTGGCCTTGGGATCCACCCGTAGGAGTGAACAGGTGTACAAAAACCGGAAGAGCTACCATTCAATGAATGTGCAGATGGTGTGTTTGGCCGACCAGTACATCTCCCATGTGAATGCCAAGTTTCCTGACTCAGTGCATGACGCTTACATTCTGAGGAATAGCAGCATCCCGTATGTGATGGGGCAACTCCAGAGGCACCGGGTGTGGCTAATGGGTGAGGACAAGGACCCTATACCCTGTGAATAGTTGTCTGGGTCTGGGGTTGTCCCTAAGGGTTATTGTGTGTCTGGGGTTGTCCCTCGACATTTGCAGGTGACTCTGGGTACCCCAACCTGTCATGGCTACTGACCCCAGTGAGAAATCCCAGGACAAGGGCAGAGGAACGCTACAATGAGGCACATGGGCGAACTAGGAGAGTGATCGAAAAGACCCTTGGCCTCCTGAAGGCCAGGTTCCGGTGCCTCCATATGACAGGTGGTTCTGTCTACTACTCACCAAAGAAGGTGTGCCAGATCATCGTGGCCTGCTGTATGCTGCACAACCTAGCTTTGCGACGAGAGGTGCCTTTTCTGCAAGAGGATGGTCCAGATGGAGGTCCTGTGGCAGCTGTGGAGCCTGTGGACAGTGAAGAAGAGGAGGCAGAAGAAGAGGATATCGACAAAAGAAACAACGTTATCCAGCAATACTTCCAGTGAGTCGGAGAGGGCCTCATGGAGAAGGGGTTCCCTGGGCCTGTCCTCCCCCTGTTGCACAGCAGTCCTCCTAGTTCCCCTGTTTTCCTGTGCCTCTGTCCCCTGAACCGTGTGCCCACTGCCACTGCCCCCAGGTCCCTGATTTTCTTGGGTTGGTGTGTTTGCCTGGGTGCCCTGCAGTGGTGGACACACTGCTGCTTGACGTGTCCTGGGGACAGAGGGATGGGCCCGCTGGGTGGGTGCTGTGCTGGTGTTTCCTGAGGGGGGAGGCTCTGTGGTGGCTTGTGCCAGTGTGAGGGGAACCGACTGTCCCGAGATCCCAGATGGGCCGAGCTGGTCATCTTGATCCAGTTGGACAGAGCTGCTGTCATCACTGTGGGCCTCTTCTGTGGGGGGAGTGGACATGCCTGGAACCTCCTGTCCGGTGACGTTGGGTAGGGGTCCTGCAGGGGTGTAAAGGCATGATTATTGCATCTGTGTGTGCCACCGTGTGCAATGGGTGGGTGACCCGGTACTCCAGTCCTTGCATTCTTGTGTAGGACCTTGGGTGATAATTGGTTTGGGGATCTGTGTGGGTATCTGTAGTGGACATGCTTTGGTGATGGGTGTCCATGCTTTGGTGTTGCATGCAGGGCGTGGTGTTGGGATGTGTGGGTTGTGATAGTGGGACATTTGTGACGTGTTGGAGTGATGGGGGTGAGGGTGAGAGTGGGGTATGTAATAGTTAAGATATGACTTACCAGAGTCCATTCCTCCTGCTACTCCTGCGAGGCCCTCAGGATGCAGTACAGCCAAGACCTGCTCCTCCCATGTTGTTAGTTGTGGGGGAGGAGGTGGGGGTCCGCCGCTAGTCCTTTGAACTGCAATCTGGTGTCTTGAGACCACGGAACGCACCTTCCTGATGTCATCCCGTGTTCTTGGATGCTGTCCCACTGCGTTGACCCTGTCTACGATTCTGCGCCATAGCTCCATCTTCCTAGCTATGGAGGTGTGCTGCACTTGTCATCCGAATAGCTGTGGCTCTACCCAGATGATTTCCTCCACCATGACCCTGAGCTCCTCCTCAGAGAACCTGGGGTGTCTTTGCGGTGCCATGGTGTAGTGTGGGTAATGTGTGAGGTGGTGTCGTTTGTAATGTGTGAGGGGATGTGTTTGTGTGTGTTGTCTGAGGTGCTTGGATGTTGTGTGAGTGATGGTGTTGTGTGCCTGTGGATGCTAGTGTTGGTTCTGGTGGTGTCTCTCTCTGGGCTTCTTTCTCATTTTTTGTCGTAGGGGTTTTTGGGTGTGTGTTTTATATTGTATTGAGTGTATGGGAGTGGTGTGTGTATGTGTATCAGGTGTGTGTATTTCGAATTGTCCAACGTGGTTGTGTTTTGTAAATGTGTGTGTATTTTGAGCGCGGCGGTGTGTACCGTTAATGGAATACCGTGGTTGAAAGACCGCCCCTTGGATTCGTGGGTTGGTATAGTGTGGGCGTATTCCTGTTGGCGTGATGGTGGAGGTTTTGTTATCGCCAGTTTATCACTGACCTTTGGTGTGGCGGACTTGTGTGGGTGTCTGGATTTTTGCGGATTCCGGGCTGTGTGTCGTAATAGCTGTAGTGGAATTCCGCTGCCGCAGTAGTGTGTTGGCGGTCTTCTGCACGGCGGTACCGCCAATGTTGTAATGAGGGCCTTAATCCTTACATGCGGTATTTGGGGTTCCTCATTCTAAGCGCAGTCCTTTCTAGTATTTTTTTCTGGAAGGGAAGAAGGGGGTGTAACCCTTCTAGTCTGACCAGTTGGATCTCTTTGGCCCTGAGCACCCTGGGTATTGTAGGAGGAAAGACGGTTGGGCGAGCATCCCTTACAACTCTGGGCCCAGTAAAAAACCTTAGTTGTGAACACGCGTTTCATTGAGGACAGGGCTTTGTCTAACGCTGTGAAGACTTGTGCAAACATCGTTAGATCTTTGACAAACACTTCCCCAAACAAAGAACCGTTGGCTTCGGGCCCGCCTCCGTAGTTGCCAGCTCTCTGAGTTTGGGGTCAGGTCTGAGGAGGATAGTGTCTGCCTTCTGTACAGAACAAATCAGCCATTCAACTTTAGGCTAATAGCATTGCTTGATGTAGACGAGAAATGCTTTGCGAAAGTTTTAAACTCAGAGTTAGAAGAATGGGCCACAGCCAACACATTAATACTTACTAAACATTCAGGCTTTAGACAAGGCAGCAGCATGGAAGACAATCTGGTGTTACTTTCCTCCTTGATCAAAACAGAAAATTAAAAAACAAGCACCAACTCTATATGCAGGTTTCATCGATACCTTTATTTATCCAAACACTGTCATACGGCTCTCTAATAGTCAAAGTCCGCATAGGAATCCAGCTGGACAAGGCCCAGTGTTGCTATTATAGAAGACTACATCATCTGCCTGGTGCCACTCCGTCATCTCAAATCCGTCTTAAGTTCAACCTAAGCAAACAAGTGATCATGGGGAAAATAAAGGGCCATATGTAAAAACACATTTTCCCATAGACACAGAATGGGTAAAACCCTTTGGTACATCTAGCCCAAGGTTCTTAAGTTACTATATGAAAGTCGAGGCAGCCCCGCCTGGCTCGGCGAGGAAATTAATATGGTCAAGCATGCAGGACAGTAAGCTTGCATAGGGATCATATGCTATGGATTCATTTAACAACTTGGGCGCTCAGGAAATCATTGACCTAACCTTCCACCAAAACTGTGTGCCAAAACACTCCCTTAAAATGCAAGACTAAAGTCCTTGGAGCACTGGAGCTATCAGCTATGGCCCACACAAACGTAAGTGTCTCCCTTTACCAGTCCAATTGGTAGGCCTCTCATCTATCTAGGCATAATAGTCTAGAGCAGAAACAAGATGTAATCAGCATAATATGTAGTATAATACATCTGAAGGCCTATAAATTGTGAAAACTGAAAGGGTCAGAGGCCCCAGATTGTAGACTGTGCAATTATAAACTGGAATCACTGCTGCATAAGGTCTGCATTTGTAACAAACTGAAGGATTTAAGAATTGTTGGCTAAAACCAGTATTACATCTTTTTGGTATCAGGCAATGCCAGAAAGCAATAGAAATATGTCTAAGTGGGTTAAACGTCCAATTAAGATCTAGATTTTTTTAATTCATGAAGGATGCTAATAAAGTCATGAATAAGAACACCCTACATCAAGAATTTCGATCCTTACTGTACCTAGGCATAACATTTAACTGTTGCGGTTTTCCACATGGCACATTTCACTTTTCATTGTCCTTACTGTGCTTTTAACAGCCCTTGGCAAGCAATCTGGGTCAGAGGATGGCCAATATAAAGGCACATGTATGGTTAGATGGCCCTGGTCAGCTCTACACACTTTATACACCCTAAAAGAGCAGCTAATGGACCATTTTGCACATTGCTTTACGACTATAATGCTAGAATAGAGTGATTTTAAGGGGAACGTTGATGTCTAATTTTAAGAATGATGTGGGGTTTTTTCTGCGCTTTTCATGTTAAATTTTTACAATGTTAAATAACTTAAAAAAATAAAACTCTTTACTTACATTACTTCTGTAGACAAAGCGCAATGTGCAATCCTTAACATTCAAATCGCTCTTTGCACCCAGCTTGACAAAATCTTGAAATCAACAGGATCCCCTGACTTCTTAGCCGACTCAGCCAGCTTCATGATTTTTGTCCAAAAGCTTGTCCTGACAAGTATGCCAGGAACAGTCAATGTTCCCTTTTGGGTCCCTTACCAATTTACCAATGAGGTGAGCATTGTGGGGCCTAATTCAGGGGTTATGGCCACTTTCCCCTTTGTAGATGGTCTGGAGCATTTGGCTGTCAGCCTGTTCCCGACCTTCTTATCCAGGGGTTGTCTGAGGCGTTGTTTCAGGTAATAGCTAGTAGGCCACCTTGGTGTAGGTTCCCATCCTGAGGAAAGCGAGTGGCATATATCTTCAAGATCCAACTGGTCATGGTGTTGATTCCTGTCTTTGGAGAGTTTGTCTTTGCCTCTCCTTGGTCTCTTGTCGATCTTTTCAGAGGGATGTCAATCCCTCGATCTCTTAGACTTTGTGTCAGAGTCATCTGCTGAGGGAGATTCTGTACGTCCCGTGTCTTGTATGGCCGCAGAAGTAGGTGTTTGTTTGACAGGAGAAACAAGACTACTAGGACCAGCAAGTTCCTCTGAAAGCAGATCTAGCTGGGAAAGTTGAATAAGTCTACATACTTGATCTAGGGGTTCCGCTTTATTGTAAGTCCTTTGGCATTTCAATGTGGGGCCTACCTGCATCTCTGGGACACATCCATTTCACTGGACAGCTTGCGATCCCAGGGGGACGGGGTCTGAGGCAGGAGGGTCCAGAAGCTTTTGTAGGGCAGAGTCAAACGAGTTTAAGACCTCTTGGTCAATCCGGAGCTTCATCTCGAGATCAATCTCAAAAGACTGCCTCAGAGTCCTGTCTAACATAACCATGGTCTTTCGCCATTATTTGTTGCCCTGGAAACTGCTTAAGCCTGGGAACCAACCAGGGACCTTTGGGTCTCCAGAGGAAAGCTCACCAACCGAACAATTACATGCTGTCCCTAACTACTCCCCAGATATTACAGTGGGAAACAAGCATTGGCAAAGCCACTAAGCCTCACCTATACAAGTGCCATTGGCTTTGGTGAAGTGTTTTTGCCATGTTGTACACCAGATGACTGCTGTTTAGCATGGCTAAAAGTTAATGTGTGGAGTCATACAGTGGATTTGTTGGAGTGTCGTAGGGGAAGCAGAGAGTTGTAGAGGGAAAGAGAGTTCAGTGGCAGAGAGTTTCATAGGGTCGGTGGAATAGAGTGGAGTGGGTTGAAATGGGGGGGATTGGAGTGGGGTAGAGTGGGGTGGATTGGATTGGATTGGAGTAGAGTGGGGTGGAGTGGGGGATTAGAGTGGGGTGGATTGAAATGGGATGAGATGGATTGATTTGGGCTGTGGTGGGATGGATTAGATTTGAGTTGGGTGGAAGTTGGATTTGGGTGGATTGGAGTAGTAAGGATTGGAGTGGGTAGATTGCATTGAGGTGGGTGGACTGGATTGGCATGGGGTGAATTGAATTGAGTGGGGTGGATGAATTGGCCTGGAGTGGGGTGGACTGAACTGGAAAGGTATGGTATGGGGTGGATCAGATTGGGGTGCGGTGGATTGGAGTGGGGTGGGTTGTATTGAGGTGTGGTGGATTGGATTGGTGTGGGGTGGATTGGGGTGGGGTAGGCTGGATGGATTGGAATGGAATGCAGTGGACTGAACTGGGATGGGGTGGGGTGGGTTGGATTGGGGTAGTGTAGTGTAGTGTAGGGTAGATTAGAGTGGAGTGGGGTGGATTGAAATGGGTTTAGATTGGGGTAGGATGGACTGGAGTGGGGTAGATTAAACTGCAGTGGGGTAGGGTGGATTGGTGTGGGGTGAGGTGGGTACTAGGATGAATTGGACTGTGGGGTGGATTGGATTGAGCAGCGTGGATTAGGGTGGGGTGCAGTGGATTGAGTGGGGTGGATTGGAAAAGGGTGGGTGGATTGGATTGGTTGGATTGTAGTGGCTTGGACTGGAGTGGGTTGGATTAGATTGGAGTGGGGTAGACAGAATTGGAATGGGGTGAATTGGATTGGTGTGGAGTGGATTGATTAGAGTTTGGTGGATCAAGGGGGTTTGGAATGGGGTGTATTGGATTTGAGTAGAGTGGATTAAGGTGGAATGGACTGGTGTGGGTGGATTAAAGTGTACTGGAGTGTGATGAATTGGGGTGGTGTGGATGAAATGGACTGGAGTAAAGTGAATTGGGATGCAGTGGACTTGAATGGAGTGTATTGGATTGGAGTGCAATTGATCTGGGTGGGTGGAATTGATTTGACTGGTGGATTGGATTGGACTGGATTAGAGTGGAGTGGGCTGGATGGGAGTGGGGTGGGTTGAGTTGAAGGTAGATTGGGGTGAAGGTGGATCGGGGTAGGGTGGAGTGGGGTGCGGTGGTTTGGACTGGAGTGGGTGGATTGGACTGGAGGGAGGTGGGTTGGACTGGAGTAGGGTGGGATTGACTGGATAGGAGTGGGGTGGACTGAAGTGGAGTGGTGTGGAGTGGAGTGGGTGGGATGGACTGAAGTGGGGGTGGATTGGGGTAGATTGGACACGGTTGAATTGGGGTGGATTGGTTTGGGTGGGGTGGATTGGATTGTGGTGGACTGGAGTGGGGTGAATTGGGATGGAGTGGGGTGGATTGGATTGGGGTGAGGTGAGGTGTAATGGAGTGGACTGGGGTGAACTGGAGTGTGGCAGATTGTTTTGGATTGAAGTGGGTTGTTTGGGATTGGAGTGGGGCAGATTGAAATAGGTTGGAGTGGGGCAGACAGTCTTTGGTTGGGGATTGGAGTGGGTGAGATTGTTTTGGATTGGAGTAGGGCAGATTGTTTTGGAGTTGGGCAGACTGCTTTGGAGTGGGGGAGATTGGGATGGGGTGGATTGGAGTAGGGTAGATTGAACTGGGCTGGATTCAGTTGATGTGGGGTGGATTAGGTTGGTGTGGGGTGGACTGGAGTGGGGCAGATTGTATTGGGGTGGGGTGGATTGGGTTTGTGTAGGTTGGATTGGAGGGAGTGAATTCCTGTGGTGTGGGGTGGACTGGATTGAGGTGAGATGGATTGCATTGGAGTGGGCGAATTGTTTTGGATTGGAGTGAGGCCAATTGTTTTCGATTCAGGCAGAATGGAGTGGAATGGACTGGAGTGAAGCATACTGTTTTGGATTAGAGTGGGAAGGATTGGAGTGTGGGAGATTGTTTTGGATTGAACTGGGGCAGATTGGAGTGGGAAGGATTGGAGTGGGGCAGACTGTTTTGGATTGGAGTTGTGAAGATTGGAGTGGGTCAGATTGTTTTGGATTGGAGTAGGTGAGATTGGAGTGTGGCACATTGTTTTGTATTGGAGTGCAGCAGATTTCAGTGGGAGAGTTTGTTTTGGACTGGAGTGGGGTAGATTGTAGTGGGTCAGATTATTTTGGATTGTAGTGGGACATAGGGGGTCATTCCGACCCTGGCGGTAAATACCGCCAGGGCCGGGGACCGCGGGAGCACCGCCAACAGGCTGGCGGTGCTCCCTTGGGCATTCTGACCGCGGCGGTTCGGCCGCGGTCAGAGACCGCCGGTTTTCCGCTGCCCTGGGAATCCCCCATGGCGGCGCAGCTTGCTGCGCCGCCATGGGGGATTCCAACCCCCTCACCGCCATCCTGTTCCTGGCGGTTCCGCCCGCCAGGAACAGGATGGCGGTGAGGGGTGTCGTGGGGCCCCTGGGGGCCCCTGCAGTGCCCATGCCAATGGCATGGGCACTGCAGGGGCCCCCGTAAGAGGGCCCCACTTTGTATTTCAGTGTCTGCATTGCAGACACTGAAATACGCGACGGGTGCCACTGCACCCGTCGCACATCCTCCACTCCGCCGGCTCCATTCGGAGCCGGCATCCTCATGGAGGGCTGTTTCCCACTGGGCTGGCGGGCGGACTTTTGGCGGTCGCCCGCCAGCCCAGTGGGAAACCCAGAATGACCGCCGTGGTCTTTTGACCGCGGTACGGTCTTCTGGCGGTTCCCTCCAGGCGGGCGGCTCCTGCCGCCCGCCAGGGTCAGAATGACCCCCATAATATTTTGGACCTGAGTGAGGCAGATTGGAGTGGGGTAGATTGTTTCGGATTGGAGTTGGGCATAATGTTTTGGATTGGATTGGGTGAATTGTAGTGGCTTGGACTGGAGTGGTTGGATTGGGCTTGAGTGGGCTGGATTAGATTGGAGTGGGGTGGACAGGATTGGAGTGGGGTGAATTGAATTGGTGTGGAGTGGATTGGTTGGAGTGGGGTGGATCAAAGTGATTTGGAGTGGGGTGTATTGGATTTGAGTAGAGTGGATTAAGGTGGAATGGACTGGTGTGGGTGGATTAAGGTGTACTGGAGTGTGATGAATTGGGGTGGTGTGGATGAAATGGACTGGAGTAAAGTGAATTGGGATGCAGTGGACTTGAATGGAGTGTATTGGATTGGAGTGCAATTGATCTGGGTGGGTGGAATTGATTTGACTGGTGGATTGGATTGGACTGGATTAGAGTGGAGTGGGCTGGATGGGAGTGGGGTGGGTTGAGTTGAAGGTAGATTGGGGTGAAGGTGGATCAGGGTAGGGTGGAGTGGGGTGCGGTGGTTTGGACTGGAGTGGGTGGATTGGACTGGAGGGCGGTGGGTTGGACTGGAGTAGGGTGGGATTGACTGGATAGGAGTGGGGTGGACTGAAGTGGAGTGGTGTGGAGTGGAGTGGGTGGGATGGACTGAAGTGGGGGTGGATTGGGGTAGATTGGACACAGTTGAATTGGGGTGGATTGGTTTGGGTGGGGTGGATTGGATTGTGGTGGACTGGAGTGGGGTGAATTGGGATGGAGTGGGGTGGATTGGATTGGGGTGAGGTGAGGTGTAATGGAGTGGACTGGGGCGAACTGGAGTGTGGCAGATTGTTTTGGATTGAAGTGGGTTGTTTGGGATTGGTTTGGGGCAGATTGAAATAGGTTGGAGTGGGGCAGACAGTTTTGGATTGGAGTAGGGCAGATTGTTTTGGAGTTGGGCAGACTGCTTTGGAGTGGGGGAGATTGGGATGGGGTGGATTGGAGTAGGGTAGATTGAATTGGGCTGGATTCAGTTGATGTGGGGTGGATTAGGTTGGTGTGGGGTGGACTGGAGTGGGGCAGATTGTATTGGAGTGGGGTGGATTGGGTTTGTGTAGGTTGGATTGGAGGGAGTGAATTCCTGTGGTGTGGGGTGGACTGGATTGAGGTGAGATGGATTGCATTGGAGTGGGCAAATTGTTTTGGATTGGAGTGAGGCCAATTGTTTTGGATTCAGACAGAATGGAGTGGAATGGACTGGAGTGAAGCATACTGTTTTGGATTAGAGTGGGAAGGATTGGAGTGTGGGAGATTGTTTTGGATTGAACTGGGGCAGATTGGAGTGGGAAGGATTGGAGTGGGGCAGACTGTTTTGGATTGGAGTCATGAAGATTGGAGTGGGGCAGATTGTTTTGGATTGGAGTAGGTGAGATTGGAGTGTGGCACATTGTTTTGTATTGGAGTGCAGCAGATTTCAGTGGGAGAGTTTGTTTTGGACTGGAGTGGGGTAGATTGTAGTGGGTCAGATTGTTTTGGATTGTAGTGGGACATAGGGGGTCATTCCGACCCTGGCGGTAAATACCGCCAGGGCCGGGGACCGCGGGAGCACCGCCAACAGGCTGGCGGTGCTCCCTTGGGCATTCTGACCGCGGCGGTTCGGCCGCGGTCAGAACAGGAAAACCGGCGGTCTCCCGCCGGTTTTCCGCTGCCCTGGGAATCCCCCATGGCGGCGCAGCTTGCTGCGCCGCCATGGGGGATTCCGACCCCCTCACCGCCATCCTGTTCCTGGCGGTTCCGCCCGCCAGGAACAGGATGGCGGTGAGGGGTGTCGTGGGGCCCCCGTAAGAGGGCCCCACTTTGTATTTCAGTGTCTGCATTGCAGACACTGAAATACGCGACGGGTGCCACTGCACCCGTCACACATCCTCCACACCGCCGGCTCAATTCGGAGCCGGCATCCTCATGGAGGGCTGTTTCCCACTGGGCTGGCGGGCGGACTTTTGGCGGTCGCCCGCCAGCCCAGTGGGAAACCCAGAATGACCGCCGCGGTCCTTTGACCGCGGTACAGTCTTCTGGCGGTTCCCTCCAGGCGGGCGGCTCCCGCCGCCCGCCGGCGTCAGAATGACCCCCATAATGTTTTGGACCTGAGTGAGGCAGATTGGAGTGGGGTAGATTGTTTCGGATTGGAGTTGGGCATAATGTTTTGGATTGGATTGGGTGAATTGTAGTGGCTTGGACTGGAGTGGTTGGATTGGGCTTGAGTGGGCTGGATTAGATTGGAGTGGGGTGGACAGGATTGGAGTGGGGTGAATTGAATTGGTGTGGAGTGGATTGGTTGGAGTGGGGTGGATCAAAGTGATTTGGAGTGGGGTGTATTGGATTTGAGTAGAGTGGATTAAGGTGGAATGGACTGGTGTGGGTGGATTAAGGTGTACTGGAGTGTGATGAATTGGGGTGGTGTGGATGAAATGGACTGGAGTAAAGTGAATTGGGATGCAGTGGACTTGAATGGAGTGTATTGGATTGGATTGGAGTGCAATTGATCTGGGTGGGTGGAATTGATTTGACTGGTGGATTGGATTGGACTGGATTAGAGTGGAGTGGGCTGGATGGGAGTGGGGTGGGTTGAGTTGAAGGTAGATTGGGGTGAAGGTGGATCGAGGTAGGGTGGAGTGGGGTGCGGTGGTTTGGACTGGAGTGGGTGGATTGGACTGGAGGGCGGTGGGTTGGACTGGAGTAGGGTGGGATTGACTGGATAGGAGTGGGGTGGACTGAAGTGGAGTGGTGTGGAGTGGAGTGGGTGGGATGGACTGAAGTGGGGGTGGATTGGGGTAGATTGGACACAGTTGAATTGGGGTGGATTGGTTTGGGTGGGGTGGATTGGATTGTGGTGGACTGGAGTGGGGTGAATTGGGATGGAGTGGGGTGGATTGGATTGGGGTGAGGTGAGGTGTAATGGAGTGGACTGGGGCGAACTGGAGTCTGGCAGATTGTTTTGGATTGAAGTGGGTTGTTTGGGATTGGAGTGGGGCAGATTGAAATAGGTTGGAGTGGGGCAGACAGTTTTGGGTTGGGGATTGGAGTGGGTGAGATTGTTTTGGATTGGAGTAGGGCAGATTGTTTTGGAGTTGGGCAGACTGCTTTGGAGTGGGGGAGATTGGGATGGGGTGGATTGGAGTAGGGTAGATTGAATTGGGCTGGATTCAGTTGATGTGGGGTGGATTAGGTTGGTGTGGGGTGGACTGGAGTGGGGCAGATTGTATTGGAGTGGGGTGGATTGGGTTTGTGTAGGTTGGATTGGAGGGAGTGAATTCCTGTGGTGTGGGGTGGACTGGATTGAGGTTAGATGGATTGCATTCGAGTGGGCACATTTTTTTGGATTGGAGTGAGGCCAATTGTTTTGGATTCAGGCAGAATGAAGTGGAATGGACTGGAGTGAAGCATACTGTTTTGGATTAGAGTGGGAAGGATTGGAGTGTGGGAGATTGTTTTGGATTGAACTGGGGCAGATTGGAGTGGGAAGGATTGGAGTGGGGCAGACTGTTTTGGATTGGAGTCGTGAAGATTGGAGTGGGGCAGATTGTTTTGGATTGGAGTAGGTGAAATTGGAGTGTGGCACATTGTTTTGTATTGGAGTGCAGCAGATTTCAGTGGGAGAGTTTGTTTTGGACTGGAGTGGGGTAGATTGTAGTGGGGCAGATTGTTTTGGATTGTAGTGGGACATAATGTTTTGGACCTGAGTGAGGCAGATTGGAGTGGGGTAGATTGTTTCGGATTGGAGTTGGGCATAATGTTTTGGATTGGATTGGGTGAATTGTAGTGGCTTGGACTGGAGTGGTTGGATTGGGCTTGAGTGGGCTGGATTAGATTGGAGTGGGGTGGACAGGATTGGAGTGGGGTGAATTGAATTGGTGTGGAGTGGATTGGTTGGAGTGGGGTGGATCAAAGTGATTTGAGTGGGGTGTATTAGATTGAAGAAGAGATGATTAAGGTGGAATGGAATGGTGTGGGTGGATCAAGGTGGATTACTGGAGTGTGATGGATTGGGGTGGTGTGGATGAAATTTAGTGGCGTAAAGTGAATTGGGTGGCAGTGGACTTGAATGGAGTGGATTGGCTTGGAGTGGAATTGATCTGGGTGGGTGGAATTGATTTGACTGGGTGGATTGGTTTGGACTGGATCAGAGTGGAGTAGGCTGGATTTGAGTGGGGTGGGTTGAGGTGAAGGTAGATTGGGGTAAAGGTTGATTGGAGTAGGGTGGAATGAAGTGGGGTGGTTTGGACTGGAGTGTGGGGATTGGACTGGGGTGGGGTGGGTTGGACTAGAGTAGGGTGGAATGGACTGGACCGGAGTGGGGTGGACTGAAGTGGAGTGGTGTGGATTGAAGTGGGTGGGGTGGACTGAAGTGGGGTGGTTGGACTGGAGTGGGATGGATTGGGGTAGATTGGACTGGGTTGAATTGGGGTGGACTGGTGTGGGTGGGGTGGATTGGATTGTGGTAGATTAGAGTGGGGTGAATTGGGATGGAGTGGGGTGTATTGGATTGGGGTGATGTGAGGTGTAATGGAGTGGACTGGGGCGAACTGGAGTGTGGCAGATTGTTTTGGACTGGAGTGGGTTGTTAGGGATTGGAGTGAGGCATATTGAAATAGGTTGGAGTGGAGCAGATTGTTTTGGGGTGGGGTGGGGCAGATTGTTTTGGAGTTGAGCAGACTGCTTTGGAGTGGGGGAGATTGGTATGGGGTGGACTGGAGTAGGGTAGATTGAATTGGGCTGGATTCAGTTGATGTGGGGTGGATTAGGTTGGTGTGGGTGGACTGGAGTGGGGCAGATTGTATTGGAGTGGGGTGGATTGGGTTTGTGTAGGGTGGATTGGAGGCAGTGAATTCCTGTGGTGTGGGGTGGACTGGATTGAGGTTAGATGGATTGCATTGGAGTGGGCGAATTGTTTTGGATTGGAGTGAGGTCAATTGTTTCGGATTGGGGCAGAATGGAGTGGAATGGACTGGAGTGAGGCATACTGTTTTGGATTAGAGTGGGAAGGATTGGAGTGTGGGAGACTGTTTTTGATTGAACTGGGGCAGATTGGAGTGGGAAGGATTGGAGTGGGGCAAACTGTTTTGGATTGGAGTCGTGAAGATTGGAGTGGGGCAGATTGTTTTGGATTGGAGTGGGTGAGATTGGAGTGTGTCACATTGTTTTGTATTGGAGTGCAGCAGATTGCAGTGGGAGAGTTTGTTTTGGACTGGAGTGGGGTAGATTGTAGTGGGGCAGATTGTTTTGGATTGTAGTGGGGCATAATGTTTTGGACCTGAGTAAGGCAGATTGGAGTGGGGTAGATTGTTTCGGATTGGAGTTGGGCATAATGTTTTGGATTGGATTGGGTGGATTGTAGTGGCTTGGACTGGAGTGGTTGGATTGGGCTTGAGTGGGTTGGATTAGATTGGAGTGGGGTGGACAGGATTGGAGTGGGTTGAATTGACTTGGTGTGGAGTGGATTGGTTGGAGTGGGGTGGATCAAGGTGGTTTGGAGTGGGGTGTATTGGATTGGAGTAGAGTGGATTAAGGTGGAATGGAATGGTGTGGGTGGATCAAGGTGGATTACTGGAGTGTGATGGATTGGGGTGGTGTGGATGAAATTTAGTGGAGTAAAGTGAATTGGGTGGCAGTGGACTTGAATAGAGTGGATTGGATTGGAGTGGAATTGATCTGGGTGGGTGGAATTGATTTGACTGGGTGCATTGGGTTGGACTGGATTAGAGTGGAGTGGGCTGGATTGGAGTGGGGTGGGTTGAGGAGAAGGTAGATTGGGGTGAAGGTAGATTGGAGTAGGGTGGAATGAAGTGGGGTGGTTTGGACTGGAGTGTGGGGATTGGACTGGAGTGGGGTCGGTTGGACTAGAGTAGGGTGGAATGGACTGGACGGGAGTGGGGTGGGCTGAAGTGGAGTGGTATGGATTGAAGTGGGTGGGGTGGACTGAAGTGGGGTGGGTGGACTGGAGTGGGATGGATTGGGGTAGATTGGACTGGGTTGAATTGGGGTGGACTGGTTTGGTTTGGGTGGGGTGGATTGGAGTGTGGTGTATTGGATTGGGGTGATGTGAGGTGAAATGGAGTGGACTGGGGCGAACTGGAGTGTGGCAGATTGTTTTGGACTGGAGTGGGTTGTTTGGGATTGGAGTGAGGCATATTGAAATAGGTTGGAGTGGAGCAGATTGTTTTGGGTTGGGCATTGGAGTGGTTCAGATTGTTTTGGATTAGAGTGGGGAAGATTGTTTTGTATTGGAGTGGGGCAGATTATTTTGGAGTTGGGCAGACTGCTTTGGAGTGGGGCAGATTGGGGTGGGTGGATTGGAGTGGGGTAGATTGAATTGGGCTGGTTCAGTTGATGTGGGGTGGAGTGGGGCAGATTGGATTGGATTGGAGTGGGGTGGGTTGGGTTGGTGTAGGGTGTATTTGAGGGAGTGAATTCCTGTGTTTTGGGGTGGACTGGATTGGGGTGAGATGGATTGGATTGGAGTGGGGCAAATTTTTTTGAATTGGAGTGAGGCCAATTGTTTTAGATTGGGTCAGCATGGAGTGGGATGGATTGGAGTGAGTCATACTGTTTTGGATTGGAGTGGGGTAAATTGTTTTGGATTGGATTGGGGCAGATTGTTTTGGATTGGAATTGCAAAGATTGGACTGAGGCAGATTGGAGTGGGGCAGATTGTTTTGTATTGGAGTGGGTCACATTGGAGTGTGGCAGATTGTTTTGTATTGGAGTGCAGCAGATTGCATTGGGGGAGTTTGTTTTGGACTGGAGTGGGGTAGATTATAGTGCAGCAGATTGTTTTGGATTGGAGTGGGGCATAATGTTTTGGTTTGGAGTGGGCCAGATTGCAGGGGCGGCTCCTCCACGGGGAGTGTCACTCCGCTGCTTTCAAGCAGAAGAAGGAAATATTTAAATGATAATAACGAAGCGTTATTATTATTTTATTTTTCCTGGGTGCCGGGTTAGGGTGGGGCTGGGTTGGAGGGTGTTGGAATACGGAAGAAGGGGGAGTTTAATGTGCACAATAAGTGCGCATGTCTGTTTGGCCGGCTGTGTTTGGCTGGCCAAACAGACATGCCTACTTTACATTCCTCCACCCGGCTGTATATCACAGCTGGGTGGAGAAAGTGCACAGGTCTTCACTCCCTCTGTAAGCTCCGAAGTAGGGCGCTCACACCAATCACAACGCAGCTGTCATGCTGCTGACAGCAGCCTCATGACTGGCTGGAAGCCTGTGTGCAGTGCAGCTGGGAAGAGGACGAAGGAGATCCAAACGCATCTCCGAAAGAAACAGGAAAGTGTTTTTTTTAATGTATTTATTTATTTTGTTATCTCCCCACCTCCCCCGCTCAGTGGCAGCTGCCACTGGCAGATTGTTTTAGACTGGAGTGGGGTAGATTGTAGTGGGGCAGATTGTTTTGGATTGTAGTGGGGCATAATGTTTTGGACCTGAGTGAGGCAGATTGGAGTGGGGTAGATTGTTTCGGATTGGAGTTGAGCATAATGTTTTGGATTGGATTGGGTGAATTGTAGTGGCTTGGACTGGAGTGATTGGATTGGGCTTGAGTGGGCTGGATTAGATTGGAGTGGGGTGGACAGGATTGGAGTGGGGTGAATTGAATTGGTGTGGAGTGGATTGGTTGGAGTGGGGTGGATCAAAGTGATTTGGAGTGGGGTGTATTGGATTTGAGTCGAGTGGATTAAGGTGGAATGGACTGGTGTGGGTGGATTAAGGTGTACTGGAGTGTGATGAATTGGGGTGGTGTGGATGAAATGGACTGGAGTAAAGTGAATTGGGATGCAGTGGATTTGAATGGAGTGTATTGGATTGGAGTGCAATTGATCTGGGTGGGTGGAATTGATTTGACTGTTGGATTGGATTGGACTGGATTAGAGTGGAGTGGGCTGGATGGGAGTGGGGTGGGTTGAGTTGAAGGTAGATTGGGGTGAAGGTGGATCGGGGTAGGGTGGAGTGGGGTGTGGTGGTTCGGACTGGAGTGGGTGGATTGGACTGGAGGGCGGTGGGTTGGACTGGAGTAGGGTGGGATTGACTGGATAGGAGTGGGGTGGACTGAAGTGGAGTGGAGTGGGTGGGATGGACTGAAGTGGGGGTGGATTGGGGTAGATTGGACACAGTTGAATTGGGGTGGATTGGTTTGGGTGGGGTGGATTGGATTGTGGTGGACTGGAGTGGGGTGAATTGGGATGGAGTGGGGTGGATTGGATTGGGGTGAGGTGAGGTGTAATGGAGTGGACTGGGGCGAACTGGAGTGTGGCAGATTGTTTTGGATTGAAGTGGGTTGTTTGGGATTGGAGTGGGGCAGATTGAAATAGGTCGGAGTGGGGCAGACAGTTTTGGGTTGGGGATTGGAGTGGGTGAGATTGTTTTGGATTGGAGTAGGGCAGATTGTTTTGGAGTTGGGCAGACTGCTTTGGAGTGGGGGAGATTGGGATGGGGTGGATTGGAGTAGGGTAGATTGAATTGGGCTGGATTCAGTTGATGTGGGGTGGATTAGGTTGGTGTGGGGTGGACTGGAGTGGGGCAGATTGTATTGGAGTGGGGTGGATTGGGTTTGTGTAGGTTGGATTGGAGGGAGTGAATTCCTGTGGTGTGGGGTGGACTGGATTGAGGTGAGATGGATTGCATGGGAGTGGGCGAATTGTTTTGGATTGGAGTGAGGCCAATTGTTTTGGATTCAGGCAGAATGGAGTGGAATGGACTGGAGTGAAGCATACCGTTTTGGATTAGAGTGGGAAGGATTGGAGTGTGGGAGACTGTTTTTGATTGAACTGGGGCAGATTGGAGTGGGGAGGATTGGAGTGGGGCAGACTGTTTTGGATTGGAGTCGTGAAGATTGGAGTGAGGCAGATTGTTTTGGATTGGAGTGGGTGAGATTGGAGTGTGTCACATTGTTTTGTATTGGAGTGCAGCAGATTGCAGTGGGAGAGTTTGTTTTGGACTGGAGTGGGGTAGATTGTAGTGGGGCAGATTGTTTTGGATTGTAGTGGGGCATAATGTTTTGGACCTGAGTAAGACAGATTGGAGTGGGGTAGATTGTTTCGGATTGGAGTTGGGCATAATGTTTTGGATTGGATTGGGTGGATTGTAGTGGCTTGGACTGGAGTGGTTGGATTAGGCTTGAGTGGGTTGGATTAGATTGGAGTGGGGTGGACAGGATTGGAGTGGGTTGAATTGACTTGGTGTGGAGTGGATTGGTTGGAGTGGGGTGGATCAAGGTGGTTTGGAGTGGGGTGTATTGGATTGGAGTAGAGTGGATTAAGGTGGAATGGAATGGTGTGGGTGGATCAAGGTGGATTACTGGAGTGTGATGGATTGGGGTGGTGTGGATGAAATTTAGTGGAGTAAAGTGAATTGGGTGGCAGTGGACTTGAATAGAGTGGATTGGATTGGAGTGGAATCGATCTGGGTGGGTGGAATTGATTTGACTGGGTGGATTGGGTTGGACTGGATTAGAGTGGAGTGGGCTGGATTGGAGCGGGGTGGGTTGAGGTGAAGGTAGATTGGGGTGAAGGTAGATTGGATTAGGGTGGAATGAAGTGGGGTGGTTTGGACTGGAGTGTGGGCATTGGACTGGAGTGGGGTCGGTTGGACTAGAGTAGGGTGGAATGGACTTGAAGGGAGTGGGGTGGGCTGAAGTGGAGTGTTGTGGATTGAAGTGGGTGGGGTGGACTGAAGTGGGGTGGTTGGACTGGAGTGGGATGGATTGGGGTAGATTGGACTGGGTTGAATTGGGGTGGACTGGTTTGGGTGGGGTGGATTGGATTGTGGTGGATTGGAGTGGGGTGAATTGGGATGGAGTGTGGTGTATTGGATTGGGGTGATGTGATGTGAGGTGAAATGGAGTGGACTGGGGCGAACTGGAGTGTGGCAGATTGTTTTGGACTGGAGTGGGTTGTTTGGGATTGGAGTGAGGCATATTGAAATAGGTTGGAGTGGAGCAGATTGTTTTGGGTTGGGGATTGGAGTGGTTCAGATTGTTTTGGATTGGAGTGGGGAAGATTGTTTTGTATTGGAGTGGGGCAGATTATTTTGGAGTTGGTCAGACTGCTTTGGAGTGGGGCAGATTGGGGTGGGTGGATTGGAGTGGGGTAGATTGAATTGGGCTGGTTCAGTTGATGTGGGGTGGATTAGGGTGGTGTGGGGTGGATTGGAGTGGGGCAGATTGGATTGGATTGGATTGGAGTGGGGTGGGTTGGGTTGGTGTAGGGTGTATTTGAGGGAGTGACTTCCTGTGGTGTGGGGTGGACTGGATTGGGGTGAGATGGATTGGATTGGAGTGGGGCAAATGTTTTTGAATTGGAGTGAGGCCAATTGTTTTAGATTGGGTCAGCATGGAGTGGGATGGATTGGAGTGAGTCATACTGTTTTGGATTGGAGTGGGAAGGATTGGAGTGGGGTAGATTGTTTTGGATTGGATTGGGGCACATTGGAGTGGGGCAGATTGTTTTGGATTGGAATTGCGAAGATTGGACTGAGGCAGATTGGAGTGGGGCAGATTGTTTTGTATTGGAGTGGGTCAGATTGGAGTGTGGCAGATTGTTGTGTATTGGAGTGCAGCAGATTGCATTGGGGGAGTTTGTTTTGGACTGGAGTGGGGTAGATTATAGTGCAGCAGATTGTTTTGGATTGGAGTGGGGCATAATGTTTTGGTTTGGAGTGGGCCAGATTGCAGGGGCGGCTCCTCCACGGGGGAGTGTCACTCCACTGCTTTCAAGCAGAAGAAGGAAAAATTTAAATGATAATAACGAAGCGTTATTATTATTTTATTTTTCCTGGGTGCCGGGTTAGGGTGGGGCTGGGTTGGAGGGTGTTGGAATACGGAAGAAGGGGGAGTTTAATGTGCACAATAAGTGCGCATGTCTGTTTGGCCGGCTGTGTTTGGCTGGCCAAACAGACATGCCCACTTTACATTCCTCCACCCGGCTGTATATCACAGCCGGGTGGAGAAAGTGCACAGGTCTTCACTCCCTCTGTAAGCTCCGAAGTAGGGCGCTCACACCAATCACAAAGCAGCTGTCATGCTGCTGACAGCAGCGTCGTGACTGGCTGGAAGCCTGTGTGCAGTGCAGCTGGGAAGAGGACGAAGGAGATCCAAACGCATCTCCGAAAGAAACAGGAAAGTGTTTTTTTTTATGTATTTTTTTTTTTTTAATCTCCCCACCTCCCCCACTCAGTGGCAGCTGCCACTGGCAGATTGTTTTAGACTGGAGTGGGGTAGATTGTAGTGGGGCAGATTGTTTTGGATTGTAGTGGGGCATAATGTTTTGGACCTGAGTGAGGCAGATTGGAGTGGGGTAGATTGTTTCGGATTGGAGTTGGGCATAATGTTTTGGATTGGATTGGGTGGATTGTAGTGGCTTGGACTGGAGTGGTTGGATTGGGCTTGAGTGGGTTGGATTAGATTGGAGTGGGGTGGACAGGAGTGGGGTGAATTGCATTGGTGTGGAGTGGATTGGTTGGAGTGGGGTGGATCAAGGTGGTTTGGAGTGGGGTGTATTGGATTGGAGTAGAGTGGATTAAAGTGGAATGGAATGGTGTGGGTGGATCAAGGTGGATTACTGGAGTGTGATGGATTGGGGTGGTGTGGATGAAATTTAGTGGAGTAAAGTGAATTGGGTGGCAGTGGACTTGAATAGAGTGGATTGGATTGGAGTGGAATTGATCTGGGTGGGTGCAATTGATTTGACTGGGTGGATTGGGTTGGACTGGATTAGAGTGGAGTGGGCTATATTGGAGTGGGGTGGGTTGAGGTGAAGGTAGATTGGGGTGAAGGTAGATTGGAGTAGGGTGGAATGAAGTGGGGTGGTTTGGACTGGAGTGTGGGGATTGGACTGGAGTGGGGTCGGTTGGAATAGAGTAGGGTGGAATGGACTGGACGGGAGTGGGGTGGGCTGAAGTGGAGTGGTGTGGATTGAAGTGGATGGGGTGGACTGAAGTGGGGTGGTTGGACTGGAGTGGGATGGATTGGGGTAGATTGGACTGGGTTGAATTGGGGTGGACAGGTTTGGGTGTGGTGGATGGGATTGTGGTGGATTGGAGTGGGGTGAATTGGGATGGAGTGGGGTGTATTGGATTGGTGTGATGTGAGGTGTAATGGAGTGGACTGGGGCGAACTGGAGTGTGGCAGATTGTTTTGGACTGGAGTGGGTTGTTTGGGATTGGAGTGAGGCATATTGAAATAGGTTGGAGTGGAGCAGATTGTTTTGGGTTGGGGATTGGAGTGGTTCAGATTGTTTTGGATTGGAGTGGGGCAGATTGTTTTGTTTGGGAGTCGGGCAGATTATTTTGGAGTTAGGCAGATTGCTTTGGAGTGGGGCAGATTGGGGTGGGTGGATCGGAGTGGGGTAGTATGAATTGGGCTGGATTCAGTTGATGTGGGGTGGATTAGGGTGATGTCGGGTGGATTGGAGTGGGGCAGATTGGATTGGAGTGGGGTGGGTTGGGTTGGTGTAGGGTGTATTTGAGGGAGTGAATTCCTGTGGTGTGGGGTGGACTGGATTGGGGTGAGATGGATTGGATTGGAGTGGGGCGAATTGTTTTGAACTGGAGTGAGGCCAATTGTTTTAGATTGGGTCAGCATGGAGTGGGATGGATTGGAGTGAGGCATACTGTTTTGGATTGGAGTGGGGTAGATTGTTTTGGATTGGATTGGGGCAGATTGGAGTGGGACAGATTGTTTTGGATGGGAATTGTGAAGATTGGATTGAGGCAGATTGGAGTGGGGCAGATTGTTTTGGATTGGAGTGGGTCAGATTGGAGTGTGGCAGATTGTTTTGTATTGGAGTGCAGCAGATTGCATTGGGGGAGTTTGTTTTGGCCTGGAGTGGGGTAGATTGTAGTGCAGCAGATTGTTTTGGATTGGAGTGGGGCATAATGTTTTGATTTGAAGTGGGCCAGATTGCAGGGGCGGCTCCTCCACGGGGGAGTGTCACTCCGCTGCTTTCAAGCAGAAGAAGGAAACATTTAAATGATAATAACGAAGCGTTATTATTATTTTATTTTTCCTGGGTGCCGTGTTAGGGTGGGGCTGGGATGGAGGGTGTTGGAATACGGCAGAAGGGGGAGTTTAATGTGCACAATAAGTGCGCATGTCTGTTTGGCCGGCTGATGCCCACTTTGCATTTCTCCACCCGGCTGTATATCACAGCCGGGTGGAGATAGTGCACATGCCTTCACTCCCTCTGTAAGCTCCGAAGCAGGGCACTCACACCAATCACAATGCAGCTGTCATGCTGCTGACAGCAGCGTCTTGACTGGCTGGAAGCCTGTGTGCAGTGCAGCTGGGAAGAGGACGAAAGAAGCAGGAAAGTGTTTTTTTTAATGTTTTTTTTTTTTTTAAATCTCCCCACCTTCCCCATTCAGTGGCAGCTGCCACTGGCAGATTGTTTTGGATTGGAGTGAAGCAGATTGTTTTGGAGTGCTGCAGCTTGTTTTGGATTGGAATACACCAGATTGTTTTGGATTGGAGTAGGGCAGATTGGACTGTGAAAGATTAAAGTGGGGAAGATTGTTTTTGATTGGAGTGAGGCAGATTGTTTTGAACTGGAGTAGGGCAGATTAGAGTAGGGCAGATTAAATTGGGGTGAGTTGGGAGGATTGGAGTTTGGGTGGGATGGAGTGGATTGGTTTGGACTGGAGTGGTTTGGGGTGGATTAGGCAGATTTGGGTGGATTGGTGTGGGGTGGACTGTAGTGGGGTGGATTGGAGTGGGTGGACTAGGGTGTACTGCACCATTATATGTTACAGCATAATTTCAGAAATTACACATAAACTATGCTGCTTTGCATTATTTAGAACAACATAATAGTCATCTTTTGAGAAAATCGCCCACAAGCAAAAACAAAAGAAAACATGAGTGCAAAGTGAAAAAGACAACTTGGAAAAATAAAAGAAAGTTGTCTATAGTAAATAAAACTTTGCAATTTTGTTTGTTCTACTGGGCAAGTTTTTGCCAGTCACACGCCTTCTGTTTGCAGGGCACTAGAAGTTAAAAATAACAAGATAGTACCTCAATCACATCAGGAACAGCAGAAGTGCACTGATTAGTTGAATTAATCAGTGCTTGGTCCCTGCTCCACAGATAGGCACAGAAAAGATGCTTGGCCTCAGTGAGGAATTACGAGGCTGTAAAGAAGAGTGCCACAGAAGCCAACAAAAGGTAAGTAGCGGGCTGGCTCCAAGCCCTTTACTGTAGACAACAGAGTCTTGCATGCGAGATGCATGTGCAAGCGCATGCTCTCTCAGGCTCAACCCTAAAAAAGACCCAGACTAGAGCTGCAGTTAAGGTGGGAAGGGAGGGTCCTGTAAGTACTAAAGCAATCTGCAGGATTGGTTTTTCCCACTATTTAAATTTCCCCCCACGGAGCAGCCGAGATGTGCGGCCTTGCCGAGTGTCACGCATCTCACATTAGAATAATGCATTTTCAGTCATTTTACCGCATTACTGCAATGCTTGAGATTGTCACACAAGTCCTGAAGTGCTGTAAAACCTTCTTGTTCCAGTTTCTCACTTTGCCAGGTAAACTCCGAGTCGTGTTTATCAACAGCCACAAGGTGGTGCTGGTGTACAACGGGAGGTATAGTACTCTCAATATATTACGATATTTATATGGTTCCCTCGTCTTAATCGCTTGATTTTGCCTGCAAGAAAGTGTCACTCATAGTTGTTGAAATGTCACTCATAATCACACTGAAATTATGAAATTGTCACACATAGCAATCTGAAACCTTGGCACCTATGGATGTGTGTCAGATGCAGGAGAGCACGTCTGCCGTCCAAAACACAAAATGGCCTTTGGAATCCTTTGACTGGAATGTTTGAGGTCGAGAATTGACTGAAATGCCTGCACGTAGCAGCCCTCCTCCTGTGCGAGTAAGGCCAAGTCGGGACGTTGACCCGGGGCCTCCTGTTAAGTGGGATGAATCAGAGGCAAAATAGCTTACATCTCCTGGTCTGCTGCCCACAGGCCATAACACACCTACACCTAACAATACTACCAATCAACTAAATGCTTCCTGAAATGAGTGTGAACATACATGCCAATAGAGTCGATTCATTTGGGAGACTGTAAAATTTTCTAGCATTTGTGACAAGAATTTTCAATTCTATTAAGGACACAGAGTTGAGAATTATACTTCTCTTTCTATGTCCTTATTTCTCAGCAGCCAATAAGGTTTAAAGTTTTATAACACTATATTTCCCAGTAAACCATCATAGTCACATGACCTACCATGCAGTATGACACTATAAAACCTGACTACATCAAACTACTTCCTCTTTCTTTGCACAATTAGAAACAGTTAATTCACTGAATCCGAAACGGCAGTCCATAACAAGAATAGAGAACTTCAGCCCAATGGAAAACACTCTGCAAATCCCATGGTTTCAGCACGTCAACACAAAGTTGCAGACCTGGAACGTAGCTGCAGACTCCAATGAAATTTGCATCACATATAACGAAGAACTGAAGGAAAGAAGATTACTTGTCATCTTGACCTGAGAATAAGAATGAGAACAGGCCATAAACCTTTGTTGTGTAGCCATTTTAGTTATAGCTCCATGCACGTTATTTTAGCACACTAGGCCTGCAGCTGTGCACTTTAACCTAGATATATTTTATTCAGCTTTGTTTACTATTTTAGAATTAGCCACATTTGCGGTCTTGTTTTATTTCTCTCTATCTAGCTGTTCTTTGCCTAGGCCAGCACTGCATTCTTAAACAAGACATTTCTTTCACTCTGTGCTTCTCTCAAGGTTGCAGTAAGATAGGTTGCTGGTAAACGTGGTAACGCTTTGTCTCTGGTATTCTTAGAAACATACACATCCTTACGTGGGTACATTTTCTCAGAACATCAGATGTTTTATTATAAAAACACTTCTCTGTCCCATACACATTAGAGGGAGATTCCAGACAGACAACCGCAACTGTATGCTGATTGCTGAATTCTTCGCTACAGCTGCTTATGCAGACTTCAGGCCTCTTGCTCAGGTATGGGGGATGATGTCTTCTCAGGGGACCCTGAAGGGCAGAACTAGAGCTTAACATACTGTGCTCTATTATAGCTTAGGTAGGAATTATTTTAATGACTCTAGTGACACCATGGTAGCGTTATTTTTATCCTTCACTCTCCTCGTCACAATTTTAATCCTGTCATGTTTCATCGTCCTGGTTATTGCAGTATAATCCCTGCTCTTGGGTGGAGATGAGGCACTGCTAGTTAGCCGGAGCAAAACCCGGATTAGGCCGACAGATGTCACCTGTAGTGGGTTCAGACTTAGTCCCCCACACCGCAGGCGATTCTGCCGCTCAAATCCAGTAGTCTCATTAGAATAATGAGAGCCTATGAGACACCTTGTCTCGAGTATCAAAAAGACAATCACTGAACAATTTACCAGTGAAACAATCAAGGGTGGGAAACATTTGATTAATACAACTATCATTTAGTTAAATATGTGTATATATACTATCAATACAAATTGTTTGAAGTAATCAGGTAGGGACATCCTCGCCTCCGTGTCCTTAATAGAAATGAAAATTCTTGTTGCCAAGGATAGAACATTTTTCATTCTTTGTCAGGACCGGAGGCTCTGATTATGCTTGTTTAAAGCTGAGCCATCACTACTGAAGATACATCCATAATAGGTTTGTAATAAAAGGTAGATTCCAATGACCAATCAGAGGCCCTCAAAATGTCCTCCAAAACGTGACCCCAGTGAAGAAGACTTTGATGTTATCGCTCCTCTGGCTGAATGAGCACCACATTTGGACACATCTACACCTGCTTCTGATAGAAGCCACCTCTTCCATCTTGCTCAAGTAGCAGATGAAACAGGACAAAATGGTTTCTGTAATGCTATCAACAATTTACCTTGCATGTCTGTCCGAAATTCGGCTATACTTACCTCATAGGCCTTCAAGCATTGCACCATGCACAGCTTGGGATTATCTGGAAAGGCAGGGTAGTATACTAACCTGGTATTACATTTTGTCCTTTGGGAAATAATAAACGACACTCCATCTGGAGAAAAATGCCAACCTGCCAAGTTTAGAGCACTCCCAAAAGAAACTTGTTTACATTAAATAAGACATAATAGCATAGTCAACTTAGCTGACAACTGCCTCCTAGATAGATATTTGTTACTTGGCCAAGAGTCTAAAAACCTAAGCACCGCATTAATGTACCAAAGTTCCAAATACTTGGGTAGAGGGAGGTCCAACATCCTAAGTCCCCTAACAACTTGCACACAATAGAGAGCTGACCAACCTGTTTCCCGTCTATAAAAGAGTGACCAACAGAAATGGCTGAAAGGAAATTGTAATTAACCTATAGGCCACCCCCACAGCTGCCAAGGAGGAAAGAAAATTCAGGATCATGATGCAATCTGTTTTAAAAGGATCCGCACCCTGTGTATTGCACCAATAACACCAGTGTCTCCAGGCTGAGCTGTATTGTTTGTGGGTACTAGATGCCCGTGCTCAATTAATGTAGTTCTGAGCCTCTTGCGAAAGGCCTGGGAGACTCCACTTTTTCCTGAAAGATGCCAAGCTATCAGTGACAGTTGACCTGTTTGAATCAATGGATGTGGCTGCCCCACTGGGTCTAGAAGCAGATTCTAACACCAGGGTATCAGAATAGGAGGTGCACAAGTCAACTCTAGTACATTTGGAAACCAAGCTTGCGCCCTCTAAAGTGGGGTTACCAAGATAATCTCTGCTTCCTTCCGTCTTAGTTAAGCTAGCACCCTGGGTATTATCATAAATGAGGGAAAGGCATAGGAGCGGAATAAGCTCCAGTCCTGTAGAATGTTCACCAGCTGAAATACGTCTGGAGTTGACTGTTCAAACGCAATGCAAACAGGTCGACATCGCAGGGACCACATCTGTGCACCAGAGAGCAAAAGATCTTCAGATGAAGTCTCCAATTGCTGGAATCTCTCAGATGTCGAGAGTGGCAATCTGCTACCACATTGTATTGGCCCGGTAGATATTCCGCAGTCATTGAGCTGTGATTCTAAAGGCAGAAATGCCAGAAATCTTTGGATATTTCTGTCAGAACTTTGGATCAGGTCCCACCCAGTTTGTTCACATAATAGTCCGCTGATATGTTGCCCATGCAGAGAAGGAAAGCACTTTGCTTTCCCCGCCACAAAACTTGGGATTGCGAAGGAACCCACCAGGAGCTCCAGGCAATTGATATGTAGAGATAACTCTCTCAATGACCATCCGCACATCCGGCCACAACAGGCTCCCCAGCCCCAACGGCTGGCATCTGATTCTATGGTCATCTCTAGTATTGTGCCAAAAATGGCCCTGCGTTCCTTGCCTCCATTTGACACAGCAAATTTCCATCCTCACGTCCTCTGAAAGGACTTGTTGAGAATACGAGAGACCCTTGTTCAGATGTTGGATTTTCAAACGTTGTAGGGCCCTGTAATGGAGGGGCCTCGGAAATATTGCCTGAATGGAAGACGCAAGAAGGCCCACTATCCGGGCTAGGGATCTCAAGGATACAGTCATCCTGGACAGGGCTAACCTCTATTTCCTCTTGATATTCTTCACCTTCTGAGGTGGGAGAACTAGTTGAGCTGACTAAGAGTTCACTTGAAAGCCCAGAAATTCTATGCACTGAAAAGGGGTCGGAATGGATTTTTGGACTTTGATAACGAACCCCAGGTCCTAGGGAAGAAATATCCACCACTCCAGATGTAGAATAGATGTCTGTGGGCATTGGCATATAGGCCCTCATTACAACCCTGGCGGACGGTGTTAAAGCGGCGGTAAGACCGCCAACAGACGGGCAGTAAAAAATTTGCAATTACGACCGAGGCGGAAACCACCAACAAAGACAGCCACTTTAACACTCCGACAGCCACGGCGGTACAAACAAACAGCGCAGCGGTCACCGCCAACAGACAGGCAGAAGACAATGTACCGCCCACACTATTATGACAGGCCAATCCGCCACCTTTTCCGGGGCGGATTCACCGCTGATAAAAACACGGCGGAAACAGGAATTTCAAAGGGAAAACGCTCACCTCTACACACTCCACGAGGAACAAGGACACCATGGACCCGGAACTCCAAATTCTACCTGCGATAGTCTTCCTGTACCAGGAGCATGAACGTCGGCGGTGAAGACTACGATGAGTACTGCACCTACGACACAGGGGAGGGGGAGGCAAAATACAGGGATACACACACGCAACACCCCCACCCCCACCCCCACCCTCACCCACTACAACACACACACTAATACATATCTATATATTATAGTTACACCCCCCAAACCCCGGAAGAATGCAAAGACCAAAGGAAATGATTGTAACCATTGTAATCTATTAAAATACAGTACTATAAAATATATATACACTATAAACAAATATATACACCAATAATACAAGTCCAGGTATTGCACCATTTATAGTCTGTGGACCACTGGGCCCAAAATGCATGGGCGAGGCCCACACTCGATACCAGATCAAAACAGAGAGAACACTGCAGGGGCATCAGATAGAAATACAACAGGCACCTCAGGGGGAAGGGAAGGGGGGGCACCTCAGCCGGATGAGTGCACAACGCCAGATCCACGAGGGGGCTCAATGCCCACTGTTCAATCCTGGGGAGTGCAAAGCCACAGTCTCTAAAGTCTCTACAGTGGGTGGTTTGCCCACTGTTCAATCCTGGGGAGTGCAAAGCCACAGTCTCTCAAGTCTCTACAGTGGGTGGTTTGCCCACTGTTCCATCCTGGGGAGTGCAAAGCCACAGTCTCTCAAGTCTCTCCAGTGGGTGGTTTGCCCACTGTTCAATCCTGGGGAGTGCAAAGCCACAGTCTCTCAAGTTGATAACAGTCTCCACTGGTTCTGGAGGGGGACTGGTGCCCAGAGTGCTTCATCCTGTGAAGGACATAGGTAGTGGATGGATGTCTCCACTGGTTCTGGAGGGGGGACTGGTGCCCAGAGTGCTTGATCTTGTGAAGGACAGAGGTAGTGGATGGATGTCTCCACTGGTTCTGGAGGGGGACTGGTGCCCAGAGTACTTCCTCCTGTGAAGGACAGAGGTAATGGATGGATCTCTCCACTGGTTCTGGATGGGGACTGGTGCCCAGAGTGCATCACTCACCCCGTGACGGTCCCAGTTGCATCAGTGCCCCTGCCGCTCATGGGCTAGCGGTGCTTGATTTGGCGGTGCCCTGTTCAGCAGTGCTTGAGTTGATGGTGCCCTGTTCAGTGGTGCTTGATTTGGCAGTGCCCTGTTCAGCGGTGCTTGAGTTGGCGGTGCACTGTTCAGCGGTGCTTGATTTGGCGGTGCCCTGTTCAGCGGTGCTTGATTTGGCAGTGCCCTGTTCAGCGGTGCTTGAGTTGGCGGTGCCCTGTTCAGCGGTGCTTGATTTGGCGTGCCGGCGGTGCCCTGTTCAGCGGTGCTTGATTTGGCGTGCCCTGTTCAGCGGTGCTTGAGTTGGCGGTGTCCTGTTCAGCGGTGCTTGAGTTGGCGGTCCTTCATGGCCCAGCAGGGCTTGTGCTGGCGGTCCTTCATGGCCCAGCGGGGCTTGTGCTGGTGGTCCTTCATGGCCCAGCAGGGCTTGTGCTGGCGGTGCCCTCCTGGGCAGCTGGGCTTAGGCTGGCGGTGCCCTCCTGGGCAGCTGGGCTGGGGCTGGCGGGGCCCTCCTGGGCAGCTGGGCTGGGGCTGGCGGGGCCCTCCTGGGCAGCTGGGCTGGGGCTGGCGGGGCCCTCCTGGGCAGCTGGGATGGGGCTGGCGGTGGCCTCCTGGGAAGCTGGGCTGGGGCTGGCGGGCCCTCCTGGGCAGCTGGGATGGGGCTGGCGGTGGCCTCCTGGGCAGCTGGGCTGGGCCAGCTGGGCTGGGGCTGGCGGGGCCCTCCTGGGCAGCTGGGCTGGGGCTGGTGGTGGCCTCCTGGGCAGCTGGGCTGGGGCTGGCGGTGGCCTCCTGGGCAGCGGGGATGATGGCGGTCTTCTCCGCCGTGCTGCTCTTCCCAGACTTGCCGGGTTTCTTGTGGCCCTTCCCCACCTTGGGAGGTGTCACAGCTGAGTCCACACTCCCACGGGGACCCCTGGAAGCGGCTTTGGTGGCTGGAGTCTTCCCCCTCTCCCGCCGGGCACTGGCCAACTACTGATGCTTCACGGGGGGACTGGCTGTGCTGTGGCTCCGTGCCTCACTGGCTGTCCTGGTGGCCGGTGCACTCCACATACCTGTGACTACAGGCACCACTGGTCCCGGAGATGGTGTGGCTGAGGTGCTAGTTCGGGACCTATGAGATGGACGGGGTGGGGGAGGTGGGGGAAAAAGGTCAAGGCTGGACAGGAAATGTTTTTGGGACACACTGGGACGGGTAGCTGGAGGGGGTTTGGGAGTGGAGGAAGAGGTGGTGGTAGTAGGAGGTGTACGTTTGGTGACTTTGGGCGCAGGTGCATGCGCTGGAGGCTGTCGTGAGGTGGATGGCTGTTGGGTGGGTGTGTGCCTGGGTTTGTGTATCTTGGGAGGGGGCGTCACAGACACACTGGGAGAGGACACAGGGGACGTGTGAATGGTAGTGGTGGTGGTGACTGCACGTGAGCGGGGTGTGCTGGTGGGTTTGCTGGTGAGGGACGTAGTGGCTGTAGAGGTAGTGCATGCAGGTGTGTGTGTAGACGAGACTGGGAGGGAGGAGGGAGACGACGAGGTGGGGGACACAGTGGAGGCAGTGGATGTTGGTGTGTCTGCATGTGTCTGATGCTTGCGTGAGTGCCTGTGGGATGTGTGGTGCTTATGTTTGCCTGAGCTTCCCTTGTGTGGTGAGGTGTGTGCAGGCTGGTCTGATGGTGTGCTTGGGATAGGCAGAGGTACAGGGGATTGGGTCTGGGTGGAGGAAGTTGGAGGGGGGAGGCTAGACACAGGGACAATGGCTGCCATCAGTGCTGAGGCCAGAGTTTGAAAGGCTCGGTGAAGGGCCGCCTGACCAGAATGAATGCCCTCCAGGAATGCATTTGTTTGTTGCAACTGCCTTTCTACACCCTGGATGGCATTCAAAATGGTAGACTGCCCAACAGTGAGGGACCTGAGGAGGTCAATGGCCTCCTCACTGAGGGCAGCAGGGGTGACTGGGGCAGGGCCTGAGGTGCCTGGGGCGAAGGTGATGCCCACCCTCCTATGTGAGCGGGCACGGGGCGAAGGCTGAGGGACTGCTGGGAGGGCGGTGCTGGTAGGGGGGGTGGCGGTTGTACCTGTAGATGCGTGGGGCACAGATGTTGCCGCCACCACAAGGGAGCTCCCATCAGAGGACGAGTCCGTGTCGCTGGTCTCAGCTCCTGTCCCCGCCGTGGAGCTCCCCTCGCCCTCTGTCCCACTGGTGAATTCAGAATCCGTAGTGTGGCCCTCCATGGCCATGTGGGATGCAGCTCCCTCGTGCTCCGGTGCAACTGCTCCTCCGTCTGATGATGCTAATGCACACAAGAACAGGGAGACCACAAAAAGGGGGGGGACAGAATAAAGACATGTTGAGTGCATGGATTACCGCTACCGTTGGCGGACAAGACAGACACAGAAGCCCCCTGCACTACGCCGCGCTCTTGGGCTCTACAGTGCAATTCCTGGGAAATGGCCCACAAGGCTATGGACGACATCTGCACACATAGATGACATAGGGGCATGAATAGCTGTACTTGGCACTCTACAGAGGTGGGGTGGGGGGCCACAGGGCCATGCTTTACGGAGGGGCCTATCCTACGGAACTCGCCCTGGCCTACGGAAACCCACAGCCCTCCTCCCCCACCCAGACAACTCCACTGCGTGCAAAGTCAGCTGAATGAGAGTGTACTCACACCCTTGTGTCTACTGTGATGCCCTCAAGCGCCCATCCAACTCCGGGTAGGCAACCGCCAGGATCCTGAACATCAGGGGGGTCATGGTTCGACGGGGACCCCTCCCACGTTGGGAGGCCATCCCCAGCTGAGCCTCTGCCGTCTTCTTGCTCCAGCAGCGAATGTCCTCCCATCTTTTCCGGCAGTGGGTGCTCCGTCTGTGGTAGACCCCCAGGGTCCGGACATCCTTGGCGATGGCACGCCAAATATCTTTCTTCTGGTTGGAGCTGACCGACATAAAATGTACAGGGGAAGAAGAGAAGTCATTACCAACTGCACCGTCAAAGTGAGTGGCCCCCATCCCTACCCTTGCCATGTGGCAAATGCACCCACCGTCTTTCATGCACACAGAACTCTGCCCCCTTCCTTCTTACATCCAGCCCTCTCCACACAGGCATAGCCCATACAACATGCTCCCTGTGTACTTACCTGTTTGTCTGGAGGACCGTAGAGTAGTGTGTACTGGGGGAGGACCCCATCAACAAGCTTCTCCAACTCCTCCGATGTGAAGGCAGGGGCCCTTTCCCCAGACGCACGAGCCATTGTCTCTTCCAGACTGAGGTCACAGCAGCACTTGCAGTGTAGGTCCTCTCCTGTCGAAGATCAGGTATCGAGTGATTCAACAGATAGAAAATGGCGGTCATGTCCGCGGCGGTGCGTACCATCACCGCCGGCGTACATCGTCATTGGCTCCTGGGACCCATAGGGTCCAATGTTAACCAATGCAGCATTGCGCCGCGGTCTCCGACCGCCTACCGCGACGGTGTACAACACCAGCGCAGTTACCTCACATCCCATTGTCCCACTTTAGAGGTCAGGCAGCCGCCATTTCAGGGGCCCACATGGCCTAATTTCCAACTGCGTCACACATACCTAGGCCTAGTCTCAACACACATACAGGCCACCTTTTGTGTATGATTGGTGTTCTGTGTAAACTGTGGGTACGTACCTCTGAGTTGTTTGACTCTGTGGTCGCTGTTGTCCTTCATAGGCACCGTCCGCTGGGACATGTGAGGAGATGGCGGCATCCTCCGGTGTACCGACCGCTGGTGGACCTGTCGACAATGGAGGAAAGACATTTGATAATCACCTACAGGTTTGACCGTGCCACAATCCAGGAACTGTGTACCCAGTTGGAGCCAGACCTGATGTCAGCAATCCGCCATCCCACAGGAATCCCCCCTCAAGTGCAGGTGCTATCAGTGCTCCATTTCCTTGCAAGTGGGTCATTTCAAACAACTGTGGCCATGGCATCAGGGATGTCCCAGCCTATGTTTTCCAACGTATTGTCCAGAGTGTTGTCTGCCCTGCTGAAACACATGCAGAGCTACATCGTTTTCCCTCAGGTGGAGGATTTGCCTACAGTGAAAGGTGATTTCTATGCCCTTGGACATATCCCCAACATCATAGGTGCCATTGATGGGACCCATGTGGCTTTGCCCCCCCCCCCCCAACAGGAGTGAACAGGTGTACAGAAACCGGAAGAGTTATCATTCCATGAATGTACAGATGGTATGTTTTGCTGACCAGTACATCTCCCATGTGAATGCCATGTTCACTGGCTCAGTGCATGACGCCTACATCCTGCGGAATAGCAGCATCCCTTATGTGATGGGTCAGCTCCAGAGGCACCGTGTGTGGCTATTAGGTGAGCCCCTGGAAGCAAGACAGTGGGAATGGTTGTCTGGGGTTATCCCTACAGGTTAGTGTGTGTCTAACAGTTGTCCCTCGCCATTTGCAGGTGACTCTGGGTACCCCAACCTGTCATGGCTACTGACCCCAGTGAGGAATCCCAGGACTAGGGCAGAGGAACGCTACAATGAGGCCCATGGGCGAACTAGGAGGGTGATCGAGCGGACCTTCGGCCTCCTGAAGGCCAGGTTCAGGTGCCTCCACATGACAGGTGGATCCCTATTCTACTCACCAAAGAAGGTGTTCCAGATCATCTTGGCCTGCTGTATGCTTTACAACTTGGCTTTGCGACACCAGGTGCCTTTTCTGCAGGAGGATGGTCCAGATGGCGGTGTTGTGGCAGCTGTGGAGCCTGTGGACAGTGATGAGGATGAAGCAGAGGAAGAAGACATGCAGAACAGGGACTCAGTGATCCAGCAATATTTCCAGTGAAACACAGGTGAGACTACATTCCTGCCTACTACATGTACTTTTACACTACTACCTCTCTACTGTCTGTCGTTTTCACCCAATGTATGGTCACTGAGTTGTCACTTTTCCTTACGGTTTCACAGATGTGGGTCCCAACGTGTGTCATCTGCTTAGATTCCTCATGGACTAGAGCTGTGTGATATAGGTATGTTGACATTACTATTTCAAGAACATTTGGTCACTGTATTTGCAAATACACTATTTCTAAATCACAGACAGACTCCAGATCATTTTGTGCTTTAGGTGTGTTTATTTAAATGGAAAATATTGGAGGGGGAAGTTAAATGGTGAGGGGTGATGGCGGAGGAGTGTCCATGGCAGAGTCCAATCTATTAGTCTCACAGGTGCATTGCCCATATGGGCATAGGAAGTGGAGCTGGGGCAGTTTAATTATGGACAGGGTGACAAAGTGGGACAGTGGGATGACAATCAGGGTGGTCTCATTTCTTGGCGGGGGTCTTGGCATCGTGCTCTGTCTTGTTCCTGGATCTCAGGGACCGTTTGCGGGGTGATTCTCCCTCTGCAGGGGGTGGGGTGCTGGTGTGGTGGTCATGTGGCGGGGCATCCTGTCCACTAGCGCCGGCGGAGGTGGTGGGCAGTTCATCGTCCATGCTAGTGTCAGGGGCTCCTTGGAGTGCCACAGTGTCCCTCCTGGTGTTAAGTAGTTCCTTCAGCACCCCTACAATGGTGCCCAGGGTAGAGCTGATGGTTCTGAGTTCCTCCCTGAAGCCCATATGCTGTTCCTCTTGCATGAGCTGGGTCTCCTGAAACTTGGCCAGTACCGTTGCCATCGTCTCCTGGGAGTGGTGGTATGCTCCCATGATGGAGGAGAGGTGAAGACGTATGTTTTCAGTTTCTTACTGAATTTACAGTTGGTGTTGTTCTGATGTCAGAAGGGATGTTTTTCCAAATAAGTGTAGCCTGAGAAGACTTGTTTTCTCCTTACTGCAATGTTTAGTCTCTAATCTTTCAATGTCACAGCTGCTTGTCTGGTGCGGATGACCAGATATTGTTAGTTTATTAGATAGGTAGGCTGCGGTCTTGGTTCTGAGGGTTGCAGAAGCTGATCTTGTAGATGATTCGGGTTTGCAGAGGAAGATGGTGTAGACACTTCAGTATCGGATGATGTTCAGGGATTTCTTCTGCCACTTGAGCCATGATGGAGGAGAGGGCCTCGTGGAGAGTGGGTTCCCTTGGCCTGTCCGCCCCCTGTCGCACGGCAGCCCTCCCAGTTCCTCTGTGTTCCTGGGCCTCCGTCCCCTGGACCGTGTGCCCACTGCCACTGCCCCAGGTCCCTGTTGTTGTTGAGGTGGTGGGTTATCCTGGGTTCCTTGTAGTGGTGGATACACAGCTGATTGACGTGTCCTGGGGACGGAGGTATGGGCCCGCTGAGTGGGTGCTGTGCTGGTGTTTCCAGAGGGGGGAAGGTCTGTGGTGGCCTGTGCCTGTGTGAGGGGAACCGACTGTCCCGAGGCCCCCGATGGTCCGGGCTGGTCATCTAGATCCACTTGGACAGAGGTGCTGTCATCACTGTGGGCCTCTTCTGTGGGTGGAGTGGACATGTCTGGACCCTCCTGTCTGGTGACGTTGGGTAGGGGTCCTGCAGGGGTGGAAAGGCATGATTATTGCATCTGTGTGTGGCATGGTGTGCAATGGGTGGGTGACCGTGTACCCCAGTGCTGGCATTCCTGTGTTGGAGCTTGTGTGATGATGGTTTAGGGGGGTGTATGGCTATGTTCAGTGTGCATGCTTTGGATGTGTGGTTTGTGATATTGGTACATTTGTGAGGAGTTGGAGTGATAGGGGTGGGGGTATGTGATAGCATGCAGGTAGGGTGGGGGATGTAATAGTTAAGATTTGACTTACCAGAGTCCATTCCTCCACCTACTCCTGCGAGGCCCTCAGGATGCAGAATCGCCAAGACCTGCTCCTCCCATGTTGTTAGTTGTGGGTGAGGAGGTGGGGGTCCGCCGCCAGTCCGCTGAACTGCCAGGTGGTGTCTTGAGACCACGGAACGCACCTTCCCCCGTAGGTCGTTCCACCTTTTCCTGATGTCTTCCAGATTTCTTGGGTGTTGTCCCACTGCGTTGACCCTGTCCACTATTCTTCGCCATAGCTCAATCTTCCTTGCAATTGAGGTGTGCTGCACCTGTGCTCCAAATAGCTGTGGCCCAACCTGGACGATTTCCTCCACCATGACCCTGAGCTCCTCCTCCGAGAACCTGGGGTGTCTTTGCCGTGCCATGGGGTGGTGTAGGTGATATGTGGGGTGGTGTGTGTGTGGTGATATGTAGTTGTGTGTTGTGTGAGGTGCGTGGAAGTTGAGTGGGTGATGGTGTTATGTGCCTGTGGATGCTGTTGTACTTGCTGGTGGTGTCTCTCTCTGTGCTTCGTTCTCAATTTTTTGTTGTAGGGGTTTGTGGGTGATGTGGGTGTGTGTTTTATATTGTATTGGGTGTGTGGGAGTGGTGTGTGTATGTGTATGTGTATCAGGTGTGTGTATTTTGATTGTCCAATGTGGCTGTGTTTTGTAAGAGTGTGTGTATTTTGAGCGCGGCGGTGTGTACCGCCAATGGAATACTGCGGTTGAAAGACTGCCGCGTGGATTCGTGTGTCGTGATAGTGTGGGCGTATTTCTGTTGGCGTGACGGTGGAGGTTTTGTTTTCGCCAGTTTATCACTGACCTTTGGTGTGGCGGACTTGTGTGGGTGTCTGAATTTTGGCGGGTTCCGAGATGTGGGTCATAATAGCTGTGGCAGAATTCCGCAGCTGCGGCGGTGTGTTGGCGGTCTTCTGCACGGCGGTAAGCGGCTTTTACTGCCAATGTTGTAATGACCGCCATAATGATTATGTCGTCCAGATAGATAATTAGATAAATTTGATAAATAGATAACCCCTTGTGATCTCACAAATTCTACCACTGGTTTCATGATCTTCGTGAAGCACCAAGGTGCTGACGATAGACCGAAGGGGAGGACTTTGAACTCATAATACTTGCCCTTCCACTGAAATTGAAGAAAGGATCTGTGCGGTGGAAAAATCAGAATGGTCATATAAGCATCCTTTAGATATAAACAAACCATCCAATTCCCTCTGTGAAGTATGCGTTGAAACAAATGGATCCCCTCCATCTTGAAATGATCATAGAGAATCCATTAGTTGGTCTTGAAAATTGAAAAACAATCTTGAGCCACCTCCTTTCTTTTTGACCAGGAAAATGGAACTCAGGAAGCCCCGAGGGTGTTGATTGGACTCTTCTATAGCATTTATTAATATGAGTGACTGGCTTTTTTAATGTTTAAAGGCCTGATCTAGTTGGGAAAAACACATCATGCGCAGCGGATCTGATTGTAAGGGAGTTTCGTAAAACTCTAGCATAAAGCCTTGAATAGTCTCAAGAACCCCTGGGTCGCTGGAAATCTTTTGCCAATTGTGTAAAAACAACTGAGCCCTTCCCTCAAAAGATACCTCTGATCACTGAATAATTCTCACCTGAGGGGTTAGAATCCTGGATGGAGTTCGAAGATCCCCTGTATCTTCTTTTCCGGAAAAGTCCTCTGAATGCACGTGATCTGGTTGGGTAGAAGGTGGAAGCTTGTTCCTTATTGCCACTTCTACCTCTTTGGAAGGTATCCCTTGGTGAGCCGTGGTAACCTCGGCCGTACGCTCGCCCGGAAGCACCTGGCCCTCACAAAAAGGGCTCTAAGAACCCTTTTAATCGAACCCTGGGCCTTATCCAGATTGGAGTAGGTGGAAACGAACTTGGATAGCTCTTTTAAGAAGGGGGCATCAAATAATAAGCCTTGTGCCGCTGGTCCAAACTCCGAAGAGGCAAGGTCTGCCAACTTAGGGTCTAATTTCATCAGTATAGATTGGCGGTGCTCGTTAGAGATTGCACAATTGGTAATACCCAATTGGCAGATGGCCCGTTGGGCCCACCCCACCAAGATCTCAGCATATATAGGGATGTTAGATTTTTTGGCCACTTCTAGAAATTTTGTTAACGGGCCCGCCATGTCCAATAGTTTATCTTGGCATGATTTCCATGCCCTATCTAGACCCTTCTTCAGATCATTAGTATACTTCCTGAGGTAGATCACCATGGTGGGGTCTACTTCTGGGGCATCCGCCACCTTTTCTGGCAACTCTGGCCTGGGACATTCAGATCTAAGGTGAGCTCATACCTTTTATCAAAATCTTGTCATATGTGGGCTTTGATATAGTCCACCACTTCCTGAGGAGGCACCCATTCCATAGATCTGGGGTGATAATGTCGCCCGGTTCAAACATCAGGACCTTTGGCTGCTTGCTTGGAGTTGTGTGATGAGTTTATGCTTGTAGGGGCCTTGGCATTCCTCGTGCGTAGAGCTCCGAGAGGACAAGGAGTCAGAGTCATCTGTGACAGCATCCACCTGGGAGCCAGAAAGAATACTATAGGTATGTTCATTAGATAGAGATACGATCAGTCTTTCAAATGCCTCTATATGGGGCTCCTTAGTTCGCTTGGCCTTAGGTTTTTTTTCACCTCCATCAATCATGCCTGACAGAGGAGGCAGCCAGCCTTGTTGCTGAGCAAAGCCATAGCTGTGTTGTTTCAGGGGAGCAATAGCCTTTACTAAGGCACCATTAACGGTTTGGCGCACCCCTGCGTCCAGAGCATGGACCAAATTCTGTTCAAATACACTGGATTGTCCATCATCGTAGTAGTAACTCTCCTCACCCTCCTGGTATTCCTCATACATTATGTATGCACAAAGATGTATCGAAGTGAATATAAAATAGCTGGGTTCTGCAAGAGCCAGACACCAGTGCAAAAGAGCGCCAGTCAAGGGGGAGCAAGTAATAGGCCCACTAAAAATAATCACACCCCAAAGTCAGGTCAAAACAGTTAAATAGGTTAGAAAGCGGAGGGAGGACTGTTACATGAATGGTATTATTTATACATGGGTTTGATTAGAATGTGGGGTATGAATGACGAAGTGGAATAAGAATGTAGAATGTGGGAGACGGTTGGAGAAGACAACAGGAGGAGACGGAACTTGACAGAGTTGGGGCTGTATCAGAACAACTTATATTAATAAATGGATTTAAAAGAAGATTTCTAGCATTATTGTAACAAACTTAGAGACGATTTGTACAGGAAGCAGCCTTGACACTAGAACTCGAAACCTGGCTGCAGTGTACCAAGCCTAAAACACACATTCTGTACGAGGGTACAGAGTGAGGAACAGCGACGCCACCTCGGAGCACCAGTGGGAAACTGTAAGAACGTTTATAATTGGTTTAGGTACTCTTAGCTGAATAATAAAAAAAAAGGAAAATAATACAAATACAATTAATGCACCGGAGTGTGTTTTTGTTTGAAATACATTGAAGCGACTGTTGCCATTTTCGCCCACGTGTATCCTACGTCTTTCCTTCAATCGTCTCCGACATGCTTCATGAGCTTCAATGATGTAATACATTTTCATGTTGCGCTGACATTTTTTGTGCAGATCGGAAGAAACAGACAGTGTATTTCAAAGCAATTTATATATATATCGCACATAGAAATTTTTTTACTGTCAAGGGAAACTAGTACATTTTAAACTTGACCACCATTTTTCATGGAAAAAGGTTACTTTCAAGGGAAAACGAGTAAATTCCAAAATTAATCACCATTTGTTTAATACAATAAAGCATTGTTTGTTTTAAAATCTACACAACATTAATGGCTTTCAGTGGCTCTTTAAATGTACTTCCTCCACATCCATTCTAATCGCTGACAGGGGACAATGCTATAAAATGGCAAGAATAGAAAGAATATTTTCTAAATTATATTGCAACAAGTGATGAGGAAGATGATTTCACACCGGCAAAGAAGAAGGAAATACTTTTACATTGTCTACATCCTCAAGGTTTAAAAATCTACAATCGTATAGAAAAGAAACCAAGATCAGAAAGTCAAGGTGATGTTTTTACAAATGCAATTGAAGACCTTGACAAATACTACACACCGACAATATGCATTGGGATCGATAGTTAGAAAGTTTATCACAGGAAGCAATTAAAGGAAGAATCAATTGAAAATGATGTATCTGCTTTAAAGAATTTAGCATTGACGTCTCGATTTGGGGCCCTACATGATGAAATTATTAGGAACCAAATTGTAATGCATGCTGCGAATCCTTCTATACAAGACTGCCTTTGGGCTTAAGGAGAGGCATCGTTATCAGAAGTTGCAAAAGTAGCAAAAAAAGCAGAACGTACGGGCAGATGGGCAAAAGCCGTACTGCTTGAAAACAAAAAGGAGAGTGAGGATAAAGAACAGATTAACAAAATTAAAGGTAGTATGAAAAATACAAAACCTTTACGGGACAATATTATGCTACAAGACAAGTCTGGCAGACAGCAACTGAAAAAAAAACAAAGAATACAAATCCACTGTAAAATGTTATAGATGCGTTTTTACTGGTGTCCAGAATGAAACCAGAAGTGCTCAGGTTGTGGAATAGTAGGTCATTTCGTGAAAGTATGCAAAAAGAGAAAAGAGAAAAACATAAAATTATTAGAGAACAACTCAGACTCAGAATCTTCAATTTTAGACGACGACAACTTGAATATGTGTGTGTGTTCAATATAAGAGATCAATCCTATTTGGAACATACTCATACACCAAGGAAAAATCCTAAGTGTGACCTGTCCATAGAAGGAATTATGGTTACTATTATAGCGGATTCCAGTTCTCCATATTCTATCATCAACCAAGCGGTGTGGCTGGATAAACTTGAACCTAAATTGGGAAACAAGTTGGAGCCTCCAGACATTTCTCCAAAACTTTTTACGGGAGTACCTATGGACATTTTAGGGTATAGAAAAGTGTGCAGTGTTTTTAAAACTAGAGAAGCAGTGTGTAAATTATATGTTTCAAAATCTAGGCCATCAGATATAGGGTGGTTGGGACCAAGGTAAACTAAGAATTATTCTGAATCCTAATAGCACTGAACCCGTTTCTGTGGTTCAGGAGGAAATATTGGGTGAAGAAAATATCAAACTAATGTACCCTACAGTGTTTTTAGGTGACATTGGGAAGTTAACTGGTTTCCAACATAGGATTGTGTTGAAGATTATGCTGTACCAGTCACATGCAAAGCTAGAAATATTCCCATGGGTATTAGAATTGAAGTATGCAAGGAGTTTGAGAAATTACTGCAAGCAGGCATCATTGAATAGACTGAGGCATCTGATTGGATTGCTCCTTTGTTGGTGGTGAAGAAGGCCAAAGGCAAGTTGATGTTATGTGTAGATCTGAGATATTTAAATAAGAATATCCTGGTGGATAAATTTCCTTTTACAAAAATTAGCGAGATGGTTGCGCTAACTAAAGGCATGCATTGGTTCACCACTAATTACCTAACCTCTGCTTACTATCAGGTGTCTTTACATCCGGATAGTCACAGGCTTACTGCATTCATTACTCCATTTGGCTGCTACCAATTTGTAAGAGTACCTTTTGGACTGGCGTCTGCTGCGGCCATGTTCAAAAGACTGATGTTCAAATTATTTAAGGATATAGAAAACGTCATGTTTTTTCAAGACGATATACTCGTCATGGGTAAATCAAAAATGGAACATGATGCTAAATTGAAAACATTTTGGGAAATTCTCAGTGATAAAGGTCTCCCAGCTGAATATTCCAAATGCAAAGTTGCAAGAAATAAGGTTACGTATTTGGGTCATGAAATAAGTGTAAAAGGAATTGAGTCTAAAACAGAATTGGTGGAGGCTATAAGCGGAGCACCTATCCCTACCAACAAGGATGAGGTATGGGCATTTTTGGGTTTGGCAGGACTATATGCTAAGTATGTACAGAATTGTGCCAGTAAAAGATACTCCATCAGGCAATTATTAAAATACAAATTGATATTTGAGTGGATAGAAGAGTGCCAAGAAGCTTTCACTATGATCCAAGATGATGTCATAAGTGCACCAGCCCTTCAAGGGTTTGATCCCCATTTACAGTGTATTGTAACGACTGATGCAAGCAACAAAGGTATAGGGGCGGAGGTCGCACAAGTTGACTCATATGGAAAGGAGTGTGTGATTGCATTTGTTTCCCGTTCACTAACTGTAACTGAAGAAAGGTATTCTGTTAACGAACTGGAAACGTTGGCGTGTGTTTGGGGTTTGGAGCATTTCAGACAATTTATTTGGGGTGTGAAAGTAGTTTTGAGTAGTGATCATAAACCTCTCAGAAAAATGCTCACAAGTGGATTGTTTAAAGCTTCCCTGTGAATAGCATGTTTATCTATAAAACTCTAGGACTATAAATATGAAATACAATATGTTCCAGGAGTAAGAAACATTATTGCAGATTTTTTAAGTAGGTTACCGCTAAAGACACAGGCTCTACCTTGGGTGAGACTGGAGGTCAATGTGTAGTAGAAATTATGGAAGGTACACAGGGAATTTCAGAGGAAGAATAGTCTACGGCTACAAAGGAATCACATTTTAATGAAGGTATATTCTTTGATAGTGGAAGGTTGGCCTAGCAACAATGAGCTGGAGGGGAATCTATGCATATTTTGGGAGTTAAAACAAGAATTATCTTTAGAGAATAACATGGTACTACGCAGTGGCAGACTTGTTCCACCAAAAATTCTTAGGGACAAATTGTTAGACATTTGCCATTAAGGGCATTTGGAGATTTCTAAAATAAAAAATAGAGTAAAATAATTATATTGGTGGCCTGTAATTGATGTAGCCATTGAGAGGAAAGTGGGAGATTGTGTTTTATGCAATGAATCAGAATCAGAGAATAATTTGTTAACATTAACCCCTATGCCCGTTAACATGTCTTGATATGCCTTGGAAGAAAGTAGGTCTAGATGTAACAGGAATGATTTATGAGAATGGGGATGCCAGGTATATTGTGGTATGAATGGATCATTTTTAAAACAGGCCAGAGATAAAGATCACTACAAAAATTGACTCCTCAACTATTGTGACATTTTTGATAAAACATTTGTTAGAGAAGGGCTACCTAAGGTTATCCTGACAGATAATGGACCTCAATTTGTGTCCAGAGATTTTGAGATGTTTATGAAAAGGAATGGGATAAGACACAATACCACATCAGTGTATCTCCCAGCTGGAAATGGAGTTGTAGAACGTTTCAACAGGGTCCTAAAAAATGCTATTCAGCTAGCCAACAGTGCAGATTTTGCCATAGAAAAAGGAGATATGGAAAACAGTATGGCCATATAGAATTACACCTAGTGATATCACAAAATAATGAGAGGGAGAGTTCCATTGGGTAAGGATAGTGAAGGTTGGATGACTAGGTCTAGAAGGAGTGATTGGTCCCCAGATGTGGTGAAGAAAAATATAAGCATCAAACAGAACCAGGCTAAGGGATTGTATGATGCAAAACATAAATGCAAGCAAGTAGAAGTATGTGCAGGAGTTTATGTTAGAGTGAAGATTCCTGATTTTAAAGGTAAAGGAGAAGGAAAATTTTATCCACCTGTAATGGTTAAAAATGTTTTGTGCAACTCTGTTTTATTAAGTGATGGAAGAGTATGGCATGTGAGTAGGGTAGCACCATATAAAGGTGGAAAAATAAAAGGGGTGTTGGAAAATACTTGGTTGAGGGATGAAGTGATTAGTAGTAAGGCACAAGAGATAGAGAGGTTTGATAAGGAGAGAGACATGCAAGTGAACATTGTAGGAAGTTGGCTCTGTATATACTATCTCAAAGTGAGAGATAGTGTGCACAGACTCCAAGGGTTCCCCTTAGATGTTGATAGTGGCAAAATTAGATAATACTAATGCTCTATTTTGTGGTAGTGTGGTCGAGCAATAGGCTTATCAGAGGGTAACGCTAAGCATTTGTTGTACACACACAGGCAATAAATGAGGAACACACACTCAAAGACAACTCCACGCCAATAGTTTTTATATAGAAAAATATATTTTCTTAATTTATTTTAGAACCACAAGATTCAAGATTTGAGGTAAGTACATAAAATGCAAGGTACATCACACAGGTAAGTATAGAACTTTGATTCAGTAGTACACACAGTTTTAGTTAAAATGGCAATAAGCTATTTTAAAAGTGGACACAGTGCAAAAATCAACAGTTCCTGGGGGAGGTAAGTTTGGTTAGGTTTCTCAGGTAAGTAAAGCACTTACACAGTCAGTCTCCTGGGCATAGGCAGCCCACCGTTGGGGGTTCCAGGCAAATCCAAAGTCCCCGCACCAGCAACACAGGGCCGGTCAGGTGCAGAGGTCAAAGGAGGGCCCAAAACACATAGGTGCCTATGAAGAACAGGGGTGCTCCGGTTCCAGTCTGCTAGCAGGTAAGTACCTTCGTCCTCAGGGAGCAGACCAGGGGGGTTTGTAGAGCACTAGGGGGGGACACAAACAGGCACACAAAACACACCCTCAGCGGCACATGGGCGGCCGGGTGCAGTGTGCAAAGTAGGCGTCAGGTTTGCTATTGAAAGCAATGGAGGGACCTGGGGGTCACTTAGGCGATGTAGGCAGGGCACAGGGGGGCTTCTCGGGCCAGCCACTGACTGGGCTAGGAAGTGGGCCGCCTGCTGGTTACTCCTGCACTGGAAGGTGGTTCCTCTTGGTCCTGGGGGCTGCGGGTACAGTGCTTGGTCCAGGTGTCGGGTTCCTTGTTACCAGTCGCGGCCAGGGGGAGCCTCTGGATCCTCTCTGCAGGTGTCGCTGTGGGGGTACAGGGGGGGTCGACTCGGGGTACTCACGTCGTTGTAGTCACCTGGGAGTCCTCTCTGCGGTGTTAGTTCTCCTGAACTCTAACCGGGGGCATTGAGTGCAGAGTGAGAAGTCTAACACTTCCGGCGGGAAGAGAGAGTTCTTTAAAAGTTGCTTCAAAGTTGCAAAGTTGTTGCAGTTTTTGAACAGTGCCGCTGTTCTTGGGAGTTTCCTGGGCCTTCGGGTTCAGGGCAGTCCTTGGAGTCCTCAGAGGTCGCTGGTCCCTGTCAGATGTGTCGCTGTGCAGGTTCTTTGAGTCTGGAGACAGGCCGGTAGGGCTGGGGACAGTTCAGTTGTCGTCTCTGTCGTCTGTGCAGGGCTTTCAGGTCAGCAGTCCTTCTTGTTGCAGGATTCTGATTTCCTGGGTTCAGGGTCGCCCTAAATACTACATTTAGGGGTGTGTTTAGGTATGGGGGACAGTAGCCAATGGCTTCTGTCCTTGAGGGTGGCTACACTCTCCTTGTGCCTCCTCCCTGAGGAGAGGGGGGCACATCCCTATTCCTATTGGGGGAATCCTCCAAAACCAAAATGGAGGATTTCTAAAGGCAGGGGTCACCTCAGCTCAGGGCACCTTAGGGGCTTTCCTGACTGGTAGGTGACTCCTCCTTGTTTTTCTCATTATCTCCTCTGGACTTGCCGCCAAATGTGGGGGCTGTGTCCAGGGGGCGGACATCTCCTCTAGCTGGAGTGCTCTGGGGCATTGTAACACAAAGTCTGAGCTTTTGAGGCTCGCTGCTAGGTGTTACAGTTCCCGCAGGGGGGGAGGTGTTAAGCACCTCCACCCAGTGCAGGCTTTGTTTCTGGCCTCAGAGAGCACAAAGGCTCTCTCCCCAGCGGGCAGAAACTCATCTCAGTGGCAGGCTGGCACAGACCAGTTAGTCCTACACTGAAGGATTGGGTAAAATACAGGGGGCATCTTCTAAGATGCCCTCTTTGTGCATTTTGTAATAAATCCTTACCTGTTAGGTAAGGGGTTCCTTAGGATGGGGGTCCCTTAGGGTGGCACAACTCATGCTGCAGCCTTTAGGGACCTTCCCTGGTCACAGGACCCTTGGTACCACTGGTACCTTTTACAAGGCACTTATCTGTGTGCCAGGTGTGTGCCAATTGTGGAAACAATGGTAAATTTTTTGTGAAAGAACACTGGTGCTGGAGCCTGGTTAGCAGGGTCCCAGCACACTTCTCAGTCAAGTCAGCATCAATATCAGGCACAAAATGGGGGGTAACTGCAACAGGGAGCCATTTTCTTACACATGCTTTCGCAAGGGAACAGGATCCAGGATTCCATACAGCAAAAACAAGGGACTGGTGTTGGTATTCAATCTTCTAGCAATGAGGATTGAGGACTCACACCGATGTCAGTAAATATGGTCGGAAAAGAATCAGAGCTAAAAGGTTAAAAGATTATGAATGTGATGTGTAAGTGTTTGTCTGTTCATATCCTTGTTTAATTTTGTTTCAGTGTATATAGTGAAATGTTAGTAAGTACATGTTCCTAAGAAAGTGTTTATTGTAATTGGTATGTTGACTATCGGGCAATGTGTTCTGTATTTCTATGAAGGGGGGGTGTGTTACATGGATGGTAGTGTTTGTACATTAGTTTGATTAGAATGTGGGGTATGAATGACGAAGTGGAATAAGAATGTAGAATGTGGGAGACGGCTGGAGAAGGCAACAGGAGGAGACGGAGCTTAACGGAGTCGGGCTGTAACGGAACAAGTTATACTAATAAATGGATTTAAAAGAAGACTTGAAGCGTTATTGTAACAAGGACCTGAAAGAATGCTCTGGGCAAAGCCTCTGCAAATATTTTACTACCCCGGGAAACTCTGTCGCACCAGGGCGTCAACGTGAGCCAAATTGCCTTTAGAGACGCGTAAAACGCTTCAGACGCGACTCTCCATGTTAGAAAAGACCCGCAAGGCTCACTCATCGGGTCACACATGCGCATTGCATCTAACTATGGGCAATTGAAAGAGGAATGTGCAGCCGCTGGCCACGTCATCTGCGCTCCCTTACACTCCCACTCCACAATTAATTGAAGAGGCGCGCTGCTTCGTTTAGGGTGAGCCGATACTGAAAAGGTTGCATTTGCACTGGCGGCACATAAAGAAACACAGTCTGAAACGAGCGTGCTGGAATGGTTGAAAGCCACTACCAGTGCATTGCCAAATATATCAGAATAACATACAATCACTCAAATAACGATCGCGATCAATTTCACAGCATGATCAATTATACCCATTAACACATTTAAGGAGAATGTACTTAACTGGCTGAGGAGCTGCAAAGAAAAGGGAAGTAGTTTGATGTATTCTAGTTTTATAGGGTTATACTCTATGGTTGGTCGTGTGACTATGATGGTTTACTGGGAAATTTAGTGTTATGAACCTTTCGATCTTACTGGCTGCTGAGAAATAAAGGCATAGAAAGAGAAGCATAATCAAAACCTCCAGTCCTGACATAGAATCCCAATTGTTTAAACAAAAAATGGCTTCATTTTGGCTGTCTCCCACCTGATATTGTTTTTGCTTCAATACAAGTCAATTGGGTGAATACATTCTCACAATAATTTTTTTTAAAGCTCCAGCTTTTCTCTTCTAAGATGTTGGCATGTATGATGTAAAAAGAAAATATGTTTATCGAAAGACAAGGCAATTCTATGTCAGAACCGGAGGCTTCGGATTATGCTTCTCTCTCTCTTTACTGCAAGTTAACAGCAGCCAATTAAAACACTTAACAACAAAACACTACTTGTCCACCAGTCACAGGTCTGCCCCCTGTATATTTGTCTCTGCCAACACAGTCCTTCCTCTTTCTTTGAAGCCAACAGATAAGTGGCCAGAAAAATATCATAAATAGAAACGGCGCGGTCCCAAAAGATGGTGAGTATCCTATATTCAATGTCTCCTTCTAACTGAATAGTTACTCTGTACACCCTATTGGGTGTGGAGACACTCATGCCCGCAGTCTCAACTTGTACAAAGTCATCAATTGCTTTCACCTCCAGATGCTCTTGTAAATCCTGGCGAACTATTGTGACCTCTGCTGCACTGTCGAGCAGTGCCAGTGCCCACTTCCTGTTCTTCAGGAAAGCCCTCTTCTTGAGTGGCATGTCGAATTGTAACTGCTGCCACCTTTTTCTTTTGAAATTGGAGTTTTGTTGGGGAAGTTTCTCTTCTTTTTTAACTGAAACTTCAGATGAGCTTTGTGAGTCCTTTCTTGGTTTCGCGTACTCAGTTCGCTGCTCTGACTCCCCACCTCTCTCACCATATTTTTAAAGTGAGTCCTGAAAGAAACAAGATTGGCATGTATCAGTATATTGATATCTGTCAGATGTTGTGATATTTTCCCTATTTCTAAGGTAATACCTATTTTGTGGGGTCTCCGCATGCAGAGATTCTCCCCTTTCTTTTTTAGGCGTTTGTTGCTATTTATCCCAGCATTTTTTGGAACCTTCAGGCACTTGCTTGGTAGTATCTGTATCAGATCTGCCTTGAAATTGTGGTTTAATCGGTCTGAGCCCCAGACTATCTCCAATGCTAGAATAGCTCTCAGCGATAATGTATGGCAGTTTGCATTCTTGATCCTGTAGAGGAACATCACGGAGCCGCATACGCACTGCTAGTGCAACTGCTTCCCCTTTAAGGTTATTTAATATGATTGAAGATACTGTGGTAAAATTTCCCATTAATTGCATCCCCAAATGCAGGGCTGGGGCAGCCCCGTATTCATCTTGAATTTGTTTTAACACTTACGGTACATTGGCAAGTGTTGGTGTACCGTGTGTGGTGGTATAGAGCATGGCAAATACCGTGTCCCATGTATTGCAGTTATCAACTGTGGGAACCATCTTGAATAGCAAGCACATAGTGAGAATTCTATGTTTATCCTGAGGTCCTGTATGAGGAAAAACTGCTTCCATCACATTTGTTTTTGAGCTAACCAAAATTGAATTTCCTCCCGCTTGGTGGGTACCTTACCCATGATCGAATGTACAATTGCAGGGTTAATGCCTGGCGTGACTGCATGTTATTGCACTGGGGTAGCACGTGCTGGGTTTGTATTTAATGTTTGCATAACATATTGGCATGTACCAATAGTCTGTATATTGTCATGAGCTCTATATATAGGCGGCGAACCTCAGCTACTGCTAAGGTTGCTGCATCAGGGTGTGGTGTATGTGTGGCCAATAAAGGCCAGGTCAGGCCATCGTTGCTCAGAGGTCCTAACCTCACATGTAATATTGTATGTGGTAGGGCGCCATCAAGCCAAGTATTATGGTCTTGATGAGATAAAGGTTTTTCCAAATATGCGTTAGCTCTTTATTGTGCAGGTATGTTTGCATACTTTGTATAGTGGTGAAATGTATTTGTGTTCCAATCTACTGCTGGAAAAGTGACCCAAGAATAAAAGAATTCTGTTCTATAAGCTGCATGAGCTTCAACAACAAATGAAAGTAGACCCCCCTGACTGTTAGGCCATTTGCCAGTAAGTGTGCAGTAAGGGGTGGTCGCATTTTTACTGCCAATGCTACCCATTGTGGGTTTGCCATTTCAATGGTAAATGTCTGTTCAAAGATAAGGACACCAAGTGGGGATTGGTCCTTTTAAGGTTCAAGCTTGAAAAACATACAGCTCAAAATAGTTACTACCTATTTAGCTGAGGAGGAAATCCTCAATACCACGGATGTCTCCGTGTATAGTATTGAGGTGTCTTTAGCCTTAGATGAGACAGAGATACTTAGTAGGATCCCAATATTAGTGCCTGACCAAACATTGGTGGTGCCATGTCACGTAGGTTTTCATTATACTAATGAGGTTACTGGATTTGGGAGACAGGATCACATGGATTGTGGATAGTTAGTATGATTCCACACCACATGATCCCTGTCGGCCTAATCCGGGTCCTCTGGCTAACTAGCAGTGCCTCATCTCTAGTCAAGATGATTGTGGCAACCTGGCGCATGACAAGAAAGACTCCTCAGAGGAATCGTTGTCGATCAGATCCCATCCCTTTCTCTCAGTTACCAAAAGGTCTAATACAGGCAAAGACAACAGAAGCAGAATATAGATCCATAAAGATTTATTGAAATAACTGCATCTTAGATAAAAAGGCATGTATTGCAATAACTAGGATGATAAAACACAATAAAAAAGCAGGTGACTAACAGAGTAAAACACCAGAAAAGTCCTACCATACTGTCACTAGGAGTGATATATATTTCTCCTACCTACACTATATTTGAGCACAGCGTAATAAGCCTAATCTGCCCTTCAGTTTTCCACACCTGGGGGTACGTCATCCCTCATACCTGAAAGAAGAAGACTGTAATCTAGAGAGACACCATCCCCATGTGGATCAGGGGTCCGGCTGTCAAAGCAAGTAGCTGCAGTGAAGCAATCAGCAATCAGCATACAGTTGTGGTCACCTGGCTGGAATCTCCCTCTAACGTGTCTAGGACAAAGGGGTGTTTTAATAAAAAACAGCTGACATTCTAAGAAATAGTCCCCACGTATGAGTGTGTGTTTTCTGGGAATGTTGGAGACACAGCATACCATGTTTGTCGTCAGCCCTATCCGACGGTAGCCTTGGAGAAATCACTAAGTGAAATAAATGTCCTACTAAGAACGTGATGCTTTCCTAGGCGAAAGTACAATGAGATTAAGAAAATAAAACAGCACTGCAAATGTGGCTATTGCTAGAAACAAAAAAAGCAATGCTGAATAAAATATAACTGTATTAGAGTGCACAATGGCAGGCCTAATAAGCTAAAACAAAGTATACGTTTTAGAACTGCCTACTGGTAGAGTTGGGCAGTGTTCCCATTGTGTATATTTAAATATAGTATTTCGGGTACTTGCTCTGTGAATGAAATAATGTCCATAATAATTATAACAGAATATATCTCCATAATTTCCTTTAAACTGGTACACATCTTCATTTTCAAATACTGTATAATACTTCAGATCATACATCATAGCATCAACAGTTTTTACATCCCAATCATCAGAAACCACTCCAGTGTGATTACATCTGTCACAGAGAGTTTGAATACATAAGGTATTTGAATGACCTCAGTAGACCCATATATATCAAATAATACTTTATCCCAAACAATCACATCAGGAATTGGTATGACTGTAATGTTCACTAGGGACAAGTCTCTGCAAATTTCATGTGATGAAAAATGTGGTTTCAGGACCTCATTCACCAGTTCAACTGCAGAGTGTTTGGGAAGAAAATGACCATGCATAAGGAGAAAAAAAAAAAAAAAAACTCAATCCAAAGGAGGAAGGCAAGTATAGTCAATAAGAGCCATAGATAAATCCATGGACTAATTAAATAGTTAATTTTAAGCCAATGTATCAACTGTGCTCTTGACAGTTCTGTTGCAGTAGAGGCAGATACGTCAGTGAAAGTGTTGTTAACGTCAACAACATAACCAGAATCTGTTTGTGCAAAAACTGGGGCTGTGTTTTGAAGAGGAGAACTTGCTGAAGACTCCCTTGGTGGCTCATAGTAAATTCTGACATCCGTTTGTGTAGAGTTTGTAAGAAATTGCTCATTATTTTCATTGCTGATTGTAGAAGTAGTTGTAAGTGGAACCAATGAAAGCTCATTTTACACCCTCCCCAAGCTCGTAGAGGTATCAACGTTGCTGTTGAAGACGTTTAGGGGAACATCATGGTCTGTAGTGGGAGGGATTCGGGCACTACTCATGAGACCTCTTGGTCTGCTGTGCAGGATCGGCCACATGGTATAACCTGACATTGTTGATGGAGACAAAGCAATTTTCTTTAGAGCCAGGCAGCTGTGGTAAAATCACAGTTCTGGTACAGTGTATTCCAAGGACTGGAACCGGTGCATAATAAAAAGGACCGAATTCCTTTTTCACGGCAATCTTTTCACACACTAGATTCCCAAGTTTAAGAATCCAGCCAGTAGATGTTACTGGTACATCCCTAATTCCAGAGGAGGCAGCATTGGCAGATGTGTTGTCATCACGGAACTGTTGTATGTCCTGCAAGACAGTGACACGTTCATTTATGTCAAAGGGTGTATCCGCCACCTCCACACCAGGACCATCAAGATTTGAAACATACATTCAAGTTCCAAACAGGCACTCGTATGATGTACACCCCACCAGGTACCTTCTAGGAAGACTATTAAGTGCTCTCTGGACTCCATATATGTAGGCGTTTCACCGTGGACTCTTATTTGCTGGCAAATGTCACAACAAAGGACATACTGCTTGGTCTGTTTAAAGAGACCTGGCCATCAATATTGTGATTGTAATATTGAACTTGTAGCCGCCACACCAGCATGAGCAGAAGCAACTCCCTCATGCGCTGCTTTTACCAACTCAGGTCTTAGGTCTTTATTGGGAATTTCTCAAACTCCCACACCTGGTATTGTTACTTGTGCATCAAACAAGCCTCCCACTGGGTATGAATATTTAGCAGGATAGGCTTTAGTCAAGGGTGTGCCATCAGCCAAAGCTTTCACAGCTGCTAGTGTTTCATCATCCACTTTTGCTCTAGAGCGAGTTACTGCAGCAGCAGAAGCCAGGGCTACTGCTGATTTGACTGCTTCATCAGCCAGAGTGTTTCCTTCAACATGTATTCCAACACACTGATGTCCTAGTGTATGCACAACATGGACATTAGGTAGCGTTTCTTTCAGCTCCGCTACTTTCCCCCACAGAAGTCTGTGTTTAACTGTGTTGCCTTTTGAATCTCTGAACCCATTTTATAATGCAGATATTCATTGAGGGACTAGACACAATAATAGGAATTACAGACAATCAACGTCATCTGCTCAGGATCCGTATGTTTCAGTGCCATCACTAGAGCCTTGAGCTCTGCAAGTTGTACAGTGCAATCTCCTAAAGTCTGCGTATAAGTATTTTGTGGATGGAACTTGCCATCCTTCATGTAACCACTCATGACTGTGCAAGCAGAGGAGTATTGATGTTTTGTTCCTATTGCTGGTTGGGCTTAACCATCAGTGTACAAGATTCTATGATATTGTTCGATAGGCAATGTATTTGCTGGAACTGGGTATGCAAGTTCATATTAGAAGAATTCTTGGGTCTGTATTTTGGAGTCAAAAATCTAATCGACATCAGTGTCTGTCAGAGACGTTGCCCATTGGATCCAACGTGGATGTAATGCTTTAGCGCTTGGAACGCTTGCTTTGGTAACAGCCTCAAGGGTTGAATCAGGGGATACCACAAAAATGCCCTTCCCCTGGGTAAGAGGTCTCTCTTTAAGGACCGCCATTTGGACAGCCAGGAGGATTTTCTCTGTTGGAGCAAAGCATTGTTCAACTGTGGAATATAAATGTGATTTTTATGCAAATTAGGACAGTCTCACCTTCATTGAATGTCACATAGGTGAAACCAATGGCACCAGCAATTACTCTGATGACCAAATGTTTTCTATTGTCCCTTGTGTGCAAGTGTTTTGCTTCAAGCATGTCTTTTTGCAAAGCTTTTAGGGTGCATGTATGTTCGACTTTCCAAAATTTGCTAGTAAAATCAGGACGTATTAAATCGTACAATGGTTTAATGCGTTATGCATAATCTGGAATATATGTTTTGCCAAAGTTTAATAAGCCCAACACTGACTGGAGATTTTTTATTGTGTCTGGAGGTTGTAGTTGTGCACATTTTTCTAAAAATTGTGGTGCCAGGCTCCTGCCTTCATCTGACAATTCGTATCCCAGAAACAGGACACTAAGTAAGGCTATTTATGTTTTTTTTAAGTTAAATTTATAGCTGATTTCGACAAATCCTACAACAATGCGGGCTACCCATCTTAAATGTTGCAGGAGGTCATCGTCTGTGAGATAAATGTCATCCACATATGACAACACCTCAGGGTCAGTGTCCTATAGTATAGATGTTACACAAGCTGAGAACAGTCCGGGTCTGTTCTTGTACCCCAGTGGGAGTCAGCAGATTTGTTTCTGAGAGCCAAAGGTGCTAAAGTTTGTTAGGTCCCTACTTTCAGGCGCTATGTTTTGGCAGAAAAACCCGTTGGATATATCCAGGATCATCTTGTATACGCACTATATTGTTCATAAGTGCTGTGCCGTGGGCATTTCCTATAGCAAATGTGTTTGAGTGACTATGTAAATGTCTGTAGTCTAAGACTATTCTGTAAGAATGGTCGGGTTTAGCGACTGGAAATAATGGATTATTCATGGATGAGTCCGAGGGTTCAATGACATCCTGGTACTCCAATTGATTGAGGATTGCTCTCACAGGTGCTTTTGCATCATATTTTATTGGGTATTGAGGTTGCGGTTGGGGTTGAGATTTTATTGGTATTACATGGTAGGGGGAATCTTTGTCCCATCCTACATGATTGCAATATAACGCAGGTGCCTGTACCACTGCCCAATAAATGGCATGCATTTCAACGAGCTTACTGGGAACAAGTGGCTAGAAGGATTTTTCAATCACATCCTCTCCATAAGGGAGATTGCGGATGACTCCTAGACCGCGACCATTATTAAAGAGGTCTAGTCCTCTTTCTATTTCCATGGCTCCCTGATCTCCTCCATAGGTGGCTGAGTGTTTTATTAGGCCCCTCAAATGCCCGACGGGGCAGATAAACGTATTTAGGCTTTGTCTTTGGGTTTTTTTTTAGCAGGAGCTCCCTTCACTTTTTATCCTCCTATCTATCTATCTATCTATCTATCTATCTATCTATCTATCTATCTATCTATCTATCTATCTATCTATATATATATATATATTTTTTTTTATATATATATATATATATATTTGTTTAACTCACTAGTGAGTTTTGTCCTGCTGGGGCCTTTCCCCCCATTTGTGAACTTCTTCATTCATCCTCATAAATATTATAGCGTACTATGCCGAGGAGGATGAATACAGTCAGGATCTTCCTGAAGCAGCTGATGAGCATCAAATGGAGGAGAGATTGGTAGAAGCCCTGGGATATCATGTCCAAGACTCAGTAAATCAGGCTCTTATAAAAGCTTTGAAACCCTTTACTCAGCCACTTGCTAGATTTGTCCAACGTGAATTGCGAGGGCACACTCTTTCAGAGTCTGGCTCTAACCATGACCAGAATTTCGATGTGGGTTTTGCCCGACGAGCCTCAAGGGGTCCAGCCTCATCTGCAGAAATCCTGGCGCAAATGGCGGCGGCCGTGATAAAGGACCATGAATATGGTTCCTTTTCAGCATTGGAGGTCCCGGAGACCGGTATGGAATCCTCTGTTCGGACAGAAGGAATTCCTTCATCAGTCTCCCAATCCTCAGGTTCTGACCAGGAACATGACGAGCCTAAGCTGTCTGGTAAACGCAAACGTGCAGAAAAAAGGCAGCAGTTCACGTCTTGTACTCAATCTAAGGGATTTCAACTCCTGGGTGGTGTACCATCACTTCAGAATGGAGGGTATCCATCTCTTAAGAGATCTTCTTCAAGAAGGCGACTATCTAGTACGACTAGATATCAAAGACGCATATCTTACGGTACCTATATTGGAACCTCATCGTCAATATCTCCAATTCCATTGGAGAGATCAATGGTACAAATTTACCGTTCTCCCTTTCGGTCTTTCTTCCGCTCCTTGGTGTTTCACCAAGCTCTTACGACCAGTGGTACAGTTCCTCAGAGAAAGGGGTGTCACCTCATTATATACCTAGATGACAATCTGATCATGGCTCAAACCTAGGAGTCAGTCTTGTTACATCTCTCTTGGACAGTCCATCTGCTCCAGGATCAAGGGATTCTTATCAACTCAGACTAATCGGTACTGACACCGTCCAGAGTCATAGAATTTTTAGGATTTCAGGTAGATTCTGTCAAAGCCCAGCTGTTATTGCCTCCTGCGAAGAGGAATTCCATTGAGACTCCGACTATATTGTTAAAGACCCTAGCACGCTTGGTGGGTCTGTTGGCCTCATCTATTCAAGTGATTTTTCCAGGGCCTCTTCATTACCGAGCCTTACAATGACTGAAGATCATGCATCTTCGCAAGGGTTTATCCTATGCGGAACAGATTGGACTGTTGGAGGAAGCCAGAGCGGAGATAGCTTGGTGGCTGGTACACATGGATGCATGGAACGGCAAAGCCATCTTTGCATCAGTCCCAGAGATAATTATAGAGTCTGATGCCAGCCAGTGGGGCTGGGTGGCTCGTTGTGGTTCAGTTCATAACTGAAACTCTATATCAATTTCCTAGAGCTCTTAGCGGGGGCATTTGCAATCCACTCCCTTTCCCCTCGACAAGTGAAATGTTGCATTGTTCTACATATGGACAACATTTCAGTGGTTCAGTAAATCAATTGCCTGGGAGGGACCAAGTCTCGTGTTCAGGTGGAGATTGCGAAGGAGTTGTGGTAGTTTTGCCTTCAACATCACATTTCAGTGGCGGCAGAATACTTACCGGGGTGTGCCAATCTGATAGCGGATTGGAACTCCTGCTTCCTCAGAGATGGCAGCGATAGGAAGCTCTGCCCTCTAGTACTTCAACAATTGAATCTTCAGTGAGGCCCGTGTTTGATGGATCTGTTTGCCTCCAGATTCAATGCTCAACTGGCTTGTTTCTTCAGTTGGAGACCGGATTCGCTTGCGTTGGGAACAAATGCATTTCTGCAATCATGGGAGAAGGGGATTCTTTATGCTTTTCCGCCTTTTTCTGTTAGGCAAGTGTTTTAATTGGCTGCTGTTAACTTGCAGTAAAGAGAGAGAAGCATAATCCTTGCCACTGTGCCACGTAACCCTTACGTCCCGGCACTGGAGCTCGGAGCCCCCAGGGCAGGGATTGAAGGGGAAGCCCGTCCCCTTCCACCCCCAACCCCTCCCTCTTATGACATCAGCGCGCGATCGCACACTGACATCATTAGAGGGCGCCGGTTGCGCTGGAAGACATTTGCTTCCAGCCTGCGTTAGGAGGAAGAGGTGAGTTTCTCCTCTAGCCGGGGGCGATTGCACACAAAGAGGCATCGGGGAAAGGAAAGGGTTTTTCTTTCCCCCGATGTCTCTTTGAGCATTCCTGCTGCCCGATCGCATTGTGATTGGGCAGCAGGAATGCCCACTAGACACCAGGGATTTTATTTCTAAGTGTTATTTTTGATTTGTATGTGTCGGGGAGCAGCCTCTTAGGCAAGGGTCGCTCCCCTTTGAGGGGCATATATTTTATGGCCATTTCTGCCCCCTTGGAGGCAGATCGGCCTATTATTTTTATGCTGATCTGGGACAGAAACCACAGGAACGCCAGGGATTTATTTTAATTGTTTATTTCTGTGGGGGGACGCCCCCCTTGGGCAAGGGTCGCCCCCGTAAGGGGGGGATAGAACTCTTGGCCATTTCTGCCCCCTTTGGGGGCAGAAATGGCTATTTTTTTTAGGCCTATTTGCCCCCAAGAGGGGCAGAAGCCACTTAGGCACCAGGGATAGTGGTGTGTGTTTATTTATGGGGGGGGGACCCCTTGGGCAAGGGATGCTCCCCTTAGGGGGGCATATTATTTATGGCCATTTCGGTCTATTATTTTTAGGATGATCTGCCCCCAAGTGGGGCAGAAACCACTGGAATGCCAGGATTTTGTCCTCTTTGTTTATTTCTGGGGGGGCACCCTCTTGGGCAAGGGTCGCCCCCCCAGGGGGACATTAAATTATTGGCCTATTTTTTATACACCTGGGCCACCCACACAAGTGAGGTATCATTTTTATCGGGAGACTTGGGGGAACGCTGGGTGGAAGGAAATTTGTTACTCCTCTCAGGTTCCAGAACTTTCTGTCACCAAAATGTGAGGAAAAGGTGTTTTTTTTGCCAGATTTTGAGGTTTGCAAAGGATTCTGGGTAACAAAACACTGGGGGATCCACGCAAGTCACACCTCCCTGGACTCCCTTGGTGTCTTGTTTTCAGAAATGTTTAGGTTTGGTAGGTTGCCCTATATGGCTGCTGAGCCCACAACCAAAAATGCGGGTGCCCCACCCAAAAAAAACAGTTTTGTATTTGATAATTTTGATGTGTGCAAATAGTGTTTTGGGGCGTTTCCTTTTGCAGGCACTAGGCCTACCCACATAAGTGAGATACCATTTTTATCAGGAGACTTGGGGTACACTGGGTTGAAGGAAATGTGTGGCTCCTCTCAGATTCAAGAACTTTCTGTCACTGAAATGTAAGGAAAAAATGTTTTGTAGCTAAAGTCTGAGGTTTGCAAAGGATTCTGGGTCACAGAACCTGGTGAGAGCCCCATAAGTCACCCCATCTTGGATTCCCCTAGGTGTCTAGTTTTCAAACATGCACAGGTTCGGTAGGTTTCCCTAGGTGCCGGCTGAGCTAGAGGCCAAAATCCATAGCTAGGCACTTTGCTAAAAACAGCTGTTTTCTTTGGGAAAATGTGATGTGTCCACTTTGTGTTTTGGGGCATTTCCTCCCACGGGCATTAGACCTATCCACACAAGTGAGGTACCATTTTTATCAGGAGACTCTGAGGAACACTGGGCGGAAGGAAATTTGTGGCTCCTCTCAGATTCCAGAACTTTCTGTAACTGAAATGTGAGGAAAAGGTGTTTTTTAGCCAGATTTTGAGGTTTGCAAAGGAATCTGGGTAACAGAACCTGACGAGAGCCCCACAAGTCACCCTATCTTGGACTCCCCTAGGTGTCTAGTTTTCAGAAATGCACAGGTTTGGTAGCTTTTCCACAGCTAGGCCCTTTCCAAAAAACATGTTGGTTTTCAATGTAAAAATGTGATGTGTCCATGTTGCATTTCCTGTCGCAGGCATTAGGCCTACCCACGCAAGTGAGGTGCCATTTTCATCGGGAGACTTGGGGGAACACAGAATAGCAGTACAAGTGTTATTGCCCCTTGTCTTTCTCTACAGTTTTTCCTTACAAATGTGAGACAGTGTGTAAAAAAGACGACTATTTGAGAAATGCCCTGTAATTCACATGCTAGTATTGGCACCGTGAAATTCAGAGATGTGCAAATAACCATTGCTTCTCAACACCTTATCTTGCGCCCATTTTGGAACTATTGTTTTTTTTAATACCTATTTTTCACTCTTTATATTTCAGCAAATGATTTGCTTTGTACCTGGTATAGAATAAAACCCCATTGCAAGGTGCAGCTCCTTTATTGGCTCTGGGTACCTAGGGTTCTTGATGAACCTACAAGCCTATAACCAGAAGAGTTCAGCAGACGTAACGAGATATTGCATTCAAAAATCTGACATCGCAGGAAAAAGTTACTGAGTAATACGTGGAGAAAAATGGCTGATTTTTTACCTCAATTTCAATATTTTTTTATTTCAGCTGTTATTTTCTGTAGGAAAACCTTGTAGGATCTACACAAATGACCCCTTGCTGAATTCAGAATGTTATCAATTTTTCAGAACTGTTTAGCTTTCCGGGATCCAGCATTGATTTCACACCCATTTCTGCCAGTAACAGGAAGGAGGCTGAAAGCAGCAAAAAAAAATAGTAAAAATGGGGTATGCCCCAATAAAATGCCAACATTGTGTTGAAAAATGTGGTTTTCTGTTTCAAGTCTGCCTGTTCCTGAAAGCTGGGAAGATGGTGATTTTAGCACTGCAAACCTTTTGCTGATGCAATTTTCAGGGAAAAAAAACACAAGCCGCCTTTTGCAGTCCTTCTTTCCCATTTCTTTTTTTTTAAATAGCTTTTTGCTGTATTTTGGCTAATTTCTTGGTCTCCTCCAGGGGAACCCACAAACTCTGGGTACCTCTAGAATCCCTAGGATGTTGGAAAAAAAGGACGCAAATTTGGCATAGATAGTTTATGTAGACACAAAGTTATGAGGGCTTAAGTGTGAACTGCTCCAAATAGCCAAAAAAGGCTCAGCACAGGAGGGGGAAAAGGCCTGGCAGTGAAGGAATTAATAGAATGGAGAATTCTTGACGCGTAAGCTAGAATTTTTTTTATTCAATTACAAATACTGAACAATCACTCAAGAAAGGAAAAGGGACTAAGCTGCTGTACAGTGAGCAGCAAAGGAAGAACAGAAACTATATGAAGACTGTTCTATATTGTTACCGACAATGCTTGAAATGGAAAAATTAAATGCTTGTTTCTGAGAAGTGCTGGGTTCTCCAATTAAAAGTATTACTTTTTCTTGAGATGTGCCGGTACTCTCCTTCTCAAAATAAACAAGCATTTGCAATGCAACGGGTCTCACGTTTGCTCGTGTTAGAGCTGATAGCGTTGTAAACTCCTAACCCGACTTTTCACTGGTAATGAAACCTATAGCCAAAAGTGCATTAATGTACGTAATCCAAAAAAGCGCAATTAACTGTGTAACAGGGCCGATATTATGTAAAGCGCTCGACTTCTGCCAACCGAGATTGCGCTGGGAAAATAGAGAAAAAGTAGTCCACAAGCCGGACAGAAAACAGCGAGCCTTGCATGTTTTCTGTACTTGGTCGATGCGCTCGAGGAGGGATATCCACCGGAAAAGGCATGACATGTGCATGCCTTCCACTAATTAAATCAAGCACATTCTAACAGACAAGCCCACAAACCAATGACATGACGTGGACAGGGCTCCGAGCCCTTTTTAATTACTAAAGCGTCTCGCTTAGCGTAACGCATGCGCAAGTGCATGCGACGCAGGCTCGACCCTAAAAAGTGCCTCTACGCAGTACCGGGCCATTTAAAGCACTGGTTACCGAGGTTATGATTGTAGAGTTTTGTATCATGTGTTTGTAGTTCTTAACGCATGACTACTGGATAATGTAGTTTGCTAACGGACCACTGTGGTAAAAAAAAAAGGTAAAGTTGAAGCATGAGCTCTTAAAACGAAACACGTAACCTGCAGAACATTCCACACTACCCAAATCTTTTAAATTCTCTCCGTATATGGGAGTCATGCGATTGGAAGTTTTCCGTGAATAATCTTGTCTTGTAGTACTGGTAATTAAACGAAATGTCGACAATCAAACCCAACTTAGCAACATGCGAGGCTTTAAGTGGTATTTTATTCATATCAATGACAGTAGTCCTTGTATAACGTAACTGGTGGTCAAGCAAAGCGCCCCAATACTGTCGGGTCGAGTTTGCTCTATAGAACAGCGCAAGAAAAAGAAAAAAAAAAAGTCAGCCAGGGCTTTATGCCTCCGGATATCCGCTATAGAAGAGTTCGAGAGCGTGCGTTTCAAGCCTCAACGTCAGGACTGTTCGTCCCGCTAATATCCAATTTAGTGATTGGACTAGTGAGACGGGTGTATGCTCTCGCGAGAGTTCTTTGTGAGAGTCCGTGTGATATTAGCTGGGAGACCCCGTGCTTCTCTCTTTCACCCCCAACATGGCACCGAAGGCCAAGAAGGAAGGTAAAAGCTGCGTTCGAGCAAGTGGGCTTTTGGGGGGAATTATTGGGGAAATGCGATCGCTGAAGGGCTTGTTTCTTGGAGAGGCGTGATACTTGGCTTCTAAAGTAAGTGCGGGGTGTTGCGGGCAACGTACAGCCTTTAATTTCGGTTCAACGTTGGGCCGCGTGTATAAGGGTGCACCGGAACGCGCCGAATGTCCTAGATAGCTACTTCAAAATATTTAGCTTCACTGAATTGTTTCGTTACCGGGCATTTTTTTTTATTTCCTCGGGGTGGGGGTGGAAGGAGGAATGTAGGTATGAGGGAAGAGACTGTCTGGAATCATTGGTAGTACTTTATAACCGGGTCTGCGAGGCGCTTCCTGGGACCAGGAGGGCGGATAATTGTGTATCCTCTACAGAGGTTTAATATAATGAAACGTAATACGTGTTACGCTCCCCAGGGACCTGGCCTGTATAAACCTTACGTATTTTTGTTTTTTTGGTTTAATTATTGAACTTGAAGTATAAACGGTTGTATTGTTCTGGCGTGTTTGAGTATGTATTTCGTTTAGCTTTCTGTGATCTGAAGCGCATGGTCGGGGAGGATGGCTCTTGTGTGGCTGGCCTCAGGGTTCAGTTCTATACCAAGCTAGCCAGTCCTGGACCTAGAGAGACCACAGGGCCACCTTCTCAAAGGGGCTCTTGCAGTAACAGGTGTGAACATCTTATAAGCAGTTTGATGATCATGTATGATACTGCAGACACGTGTGAAGGTAAGCTCCACGATGACAAAAAAAAAATGATCTTGTGCATGTTGTTGAAACTCACTGGATGACCTGGAAAAAGTTGTGTGCGTGTTTTGGTTAAGGGGAAATGAGCGCGGATCACCTCCGTATTGTGTCTTTGAGTCTTGCTTGCAGTGTCAAAATGACTAAAACATCGACAAATTAACGTTAAACTAATTGTTGCCGCAAACTGGTTTCTGAACTTGGGTGCATAGCTCATTCGCCTTTACTAAATCTGTTCAACTTTAGTATATCGTTTAGAAGATAGCTCTTATTTCCTACTGCTTTGCAAAATCTAGACTCGTTTTAAATGTTGTGCGACAACCAGTTTTGTTAATTTGTGCCTTCATTTCTGTCGTTTACTTAACTGAGACTGTCTTCTTTTTAGCTGTCCCTGTTAAAACCGAAGCAAAGTCCAAGGCTTTAAAAGCTAAAAAAGCTGTCCTTAAGGGGGTACACAGTCACAAGAAAAAGAAAATTAGGACAGCCCCCACCTTTAGGAGGCCGAAGACCTTGAGGTTAAGGAGGCAACCGAAGTATCCCAGGAAGAGTGCTCCTCGTAGGAACAAGTATGTCATTTTTATTGGGCAGGCCAGTGATTTTGACCTTTCATGAATATTTCTTGGTAGGAATAAAGTTCTCAAATAACAATTATGCTAACCTTTCTGATTTTGTGTTAATTAAAATACACCTTGGTGCACACATCTGTGGATCTTCTAATTGCCCCTTAGCCACGTGTAATATTTTGGGTTGCAAATGATGTTTCATAGCGATCAAAGCCTGAACATTTGTGATTACAGCTTTCTTTTACTGATGCACCCCATCGACTGTTCCTCTATCGCCAATTAGAGGCCTCCGCACTTAAAAAATGTTTTTAAGATCCAAAGTTTAGGTAGAACTGGGTGGTCCGATAACTTACTGAAATATATTTTATTTTGCCCCTGCTGTCATCCCAGACTTGACCATTATGCTATCATCAAGTTCCCACTTACCACGGAGTCTGCCATGAAGAAGATTGAAGATAACAACACGCTGGTCTTCATTGTTGATGTCAAGGCAAACAAGCACCAGATCAAACAGGCTGTGAAGAAGCTGTATGATATTGACGTTGCAAAGGTCAACACATTGATAAGGTATACTTAACTGTAGCAAATGTCTAATAAAATTCTCGTATCCTTGCCCTTAAGGGCATTTATTTTGTTTTTTTACGTGTTTTTTATAAAGGCTTTTGGGGGGAGAGCCTGGGCAGTCGTGATATGCAAAGAAGAGGACGATGAACACAATAGTCTAGAAAACTTTCCTTAACCTGTAGGCGTTCACTGTATTTCTTTATGAGCTCATCGAACCTCCTGACATTTAAGTATGTCGGAATCGTTTGGAGCTAATCGGGTGTATGCATGGGTCGCCATACATGGGTGGTACTTGCATCAAGTAACAACACTTACGTTTTCTGTAGTGCCCCTCCCCTGTGCATCTGATACTATAGTAATACAATCAGACGGGATCAGTAATCATGAGCTTTATTTTTAAGTTACCTTTTTTTTATATACATATTACAAACTGGTGGCTAATACATGATGGAGCGTGTGAGACTGCAGGCGTCTTTCGCATTCGAACCTATTTCTACCTGAATAAGCAGTCGGTTGTTGGCAAACAAATGTAAATTTCAGATTTTTCCAGAATCGAACCATTCACCTGCACACGGAGAGTCTTCTGAGCGCTTAGTGGTCTATGCATATATACATAATTAGACAGCCCAAAAAGTGTGTACGTTCTCCGATCTACTGCTTTACATGTGCAGGGACTCCTTAACTCTACAGTCGTGCAAATGATGGAAAACTTAATTCATTCTGATAGCAATGATATTTCAAAGGAACCACTGATGCACGCAAGAAGGCTCAAAGGAGAAGCTTATGTCTAAGTGCCTGGAAATAACACTTCTTCTTTCATTTCAGGCCTGACGGCGAGAAGAAGGCATATGTGCGTCTAGCTCCAGACTACGATGCACTGGATGTAGCCAACAAGGTAAGTGTCCCGTCTAGATAATGGTCTCGTGTCAGTTTGGATTGTTGCAGTCAAAGGAACCACTGATGCACATTTTAGCAGTACATGGTACGATGTTCTTGACTTTATGTTCTGCTGCCTCCTTGTGCATGTGATGGAAAACAAATTTTGACTGATAGCAGTGATGCAGTCAAAGGAACCACTGATGCACATTTCAGCAGTACAGGGTGCGGTGTTCTTGACTTTATGTTCTGCTGCATGTGACTGTGCCCTCGTAAGTTGCTTATGGATTTTTTATTTTTTTTGGTAGGGAGAGGGGATATGGGTTCCCTTCATTGACTGATAGAGGTGGTGGTGGCGGCGGCTTACTGCACAGTGACAATGTCGTATGGAGCACTGGTCATGAACTGCATTCCAGGGTGCATTTATCTGCCAAGTGCAGTAGGTTGGCTCTCCCCTATCTAGTGGCTGGTTCCGAATAATGTTTCTTTTTCTTTAAGGTAACCTCTCAGTTTCGAGTGTTAAGAAAATTGGTTTTAGTTGCTTTTTTGCAATCAGCAATTCAGTGTGACGGTATGCCTTGACCTGGGTGCCAGGGATGCCCTATTTATGCTCATTGCCCTCATTGTAGGAAGCAGTTGGTGTCCAATGGAGAAACTGGTTCCTTTCCTTCTGGTGACCACTTAACTGAAGTGATACCTGGCAATCCCAGAATGCACAATTCTGCCCGCTTCAACACAACAGAACCACTCTTGGTGTACAGAGCTTCCTATCCCAACCCATACATGGTGGCTACATGGCCCTTGAGAGCTGGTTTTGCAACTGGTTTCCCTTCTGCTGCCCAAGTGGCAGCTTGCCTATCTGAACAATAGGGCAGCCTCTCTCCCACTTGCTCCCTGTTTGCTTTTTAAAATGCAGCTTCAACTTCTGAAGCTAGCATTTTGGGGCACACATCTGTGTGGCTTCCTGCCGGGGATAGATACCATCTCTCTCGTGCAGGCTGCTATTGTAGTCTTTCTCGGAAGTCGTTTGCATGGTCTCCCCAAATTTAGAATCCTAGTGGTAACTTTGTGAAAGTTGCACACCACAACATTTTACTTCAATTTCGACTTGGGTATCAACTCGTTCTTAATGTGAACAGTTGTATGATACCTTGCTGCATTGACTTTAGTGGTCCCAGTCAGAAGCTAGCATGGCTGCTGTGGCTGCCTGCAACCCAGCAGTCGCCAATGGGGCTACTAGCATTTTTCCACAGTAAAAAAAGGTCAGTTACTGCTTTTTACTGTTGGAACTTGTAAACAAGTACTCTAATATTCTTCACCCTGCTTTGAGACAGGCTAGGCTTACCTTAAGGGGCACTTCAAATGGAGAGGTTAGACTTCTTTATTGCTTCAAGTGGCAATGTTGAGTTTGCAGTTTTTAAAGTGGCAGACTTTGAGATGTTTTAACTTTGTCACACTGAGGGCAGCACAACGAGTGTTTAAAGCACTGGGGCAACACTTTAATTTACAGCACCATATATTAGAGACTTACTGTCAGAAGCTGGGTTCTGGTTGCAGTACCCCTCCTACTTTCTGCTTGGTTTTTGATGCAACGTTAACTGAAGTGCACTGGGTTCCTGCTAAACAGGTCTCCTGTGTTCCTTCCCCAGTGCAGTGCAAGCCCCTGATTACTTGATTCCCTAAGTGAACAGGCCCTGTAGCACCTTTGTAAGTCCCTAGTAAGTGGGACCTCTAGGGACTGAGTGTCCCTAAGAGCTGCAGCACCACTGGTGCCACTGAGGGACCCTGAAGCCTGCTAAAACAGATGATCACAACTGACTTGGCACCAACCCTGTCAGTCTGCCTGCTCCACCTGACCCTCACAGCAACTGCCATGTCCTGCCTCCCAGAGAGGAAGCCTTCCTGAGCGTCTGCAGTCTGATTCTGCCGATCCCCCCCACTACGGCCCAATTCTTGGATTGATCAGACTGGACCCCCAGTCTAAGCCTGCATACTTTCTGCAGACCCCCTGCAACTGCGAGGAACCCATGCCATACAACTTGAAGCGTCTGCCTGTCCGTAAACATTTTTTTTGCTCATAACTCAGCCTGTGGTGGTCCTACAAAACACTTTGTCTACATCTCTTGGTCCCCACACCGTGGAAACCCGAAAATCCCCCCCCCCCAAAACATGTTTAAGCTTTCTCGTGGCTAGAACGTTTGTTCTGTAGTTGGGAGACATCCCTTTTTTTTTTTTTTTTTTTTTAGGACTTGTTTGTCAAATCATTGCAGCAGGCCTGCTAGTCCTAAACACCCTCTAGGGACTAAGTATGGTTACACTGCATTACTTCTGTTTTTTTCCAATGGGTTGTGTCCTCTAGGGCAGTGGTTCCCAACTTGTGGTCCAGGGTCCCCTGGGGGTCCGCGAGAGCCTAGAAACTTAAAAATATTAAATATTGACAAATTAGTTCCCCAGCTTCCAGTAATGACTCAGGTGGGGGTCCCCGGATTCCCATGATTCAGTGGGGGTCCACAGAAATTAAAAGGTTGGGAACCACTGCTCTAGGGGCTAACAATATGGTTGCATGATCATGTTTCAGCACAAATATTTCCGTTTAATGCCAAAAGTTTATTTCTGATAAAGGTTTATATGATTTGCTATGTTTTAATAATTTCTCCTTGTTACAAATATGACCATGATTCAGGCCAGCGTTTAACGTCCTTACTAAACTGACTGTTTAAACACTCTTTATGTTTGGGTGGCCCTTCAAGTTTTTTTTTTTTTCTCCTCTGTGGCGGTTTTGTGTCTTTTTGGGGAGTTGCAACTCCGGCGGGGTATTGAAAGTGGTATTCTATTGGAATTAGCATGGCAGATTTAAATTAGGAAGCGAAATTGCAAAATTTTTCATTTTTTGCTGCACAAACTTGATACAGCCTCCAGGTAACAATGACACGCCTGTGTCCTTGGGAGTGAGGAGACAGAGCATCCTAATGTTTGTACCTTTTAAAGAACATCCTTTTTGGACGCAGGTTAGCGCAAACTTTGCAGAGATTACAAATCAGTGAGTACTTTGTAGCAACTTTTTTTTTTTTTGTTAGCTTTTAGTCCAGCATTTACCCCCTCTACCCATGCAGCCTCTTCAGATGGCTTGCAGCTCCCTGGAGTCAGTACCAATGCACAGTCTACAGCAAGAGTCGTCACACCTTTGCTTGAGACGCCAAACGCACCTCTGAAGAAAAGTTGCTTGCAAACATCTGAGCCCAACATGCTGCGACTAGTTTTTCTTAATAATCCATTCTGTTTTTTATTATAGAATTGGGATACCAATATTTTGCCTCTCTGGTCTATGTACAAGGTCCCGAATGACTGTCTGACCAGTTTTTCTAGATCCTTTCCTGAGTCCCCGATTACAACATTACTGAGTGGAATTGACCGTTATTGGTTACATCTTCTACAAGAGGTGGTGTGGGTGCTTTCTATCTCGCAAAGAATGATCTGCACTCAAGAAGATTTTCCTCATAGTAAATGAGCTGTGTTATTTTGAAGTTAGTGTAAAAAATTAGACTACACCAGCATTCTTGGTTTACGAAATGGTTGATTTTTGGTAAATGTGTACCTTAAAAAATTTTTTGGAAGAGATTAACATGTCGCAATCATCTTATGTGGCCATTATAATTACAACGCTTCAATGTATATTGCACTTTCTCTTCCTCATTCATCCATCTTTAGTAATTATGTCCTTTACGTGGGTGCCCAGGAAGTGCAATACTTTAGACTTGATCACAGTTGCCCTGTTTGAAAGTGAGCCTGACTGTAGTATAAGCTAGTTAATGCCCCTCTCCGCCTGCCCTCAACAACGTAATACTTTATCATGGCTTTGCCTCTGTCACAGCGGTAGCAAGTAGATTTTCTTTGCTCTTGTTAAATTGGCTAACAGTGTAACAAATGCTGACCTTGCGTTTTTTGTTTCTTTCAGATTGGCATCATCTAAGCCTGCTCTGTAAACGCCGGTACTGTTGAATAAAATAAAAAAAAATACACATTTGTTTGATTCAATTTATTTTGGTGTCTGCATGGATAATGGCAAGATGTTTAATATACACAATGGTTATTTTTTTTATTTTTATTTTTGCAGCCAGAGTATCTTATTTCTGCTAGCATGGTGGTTAACTGCACGCACAATCATGCCTAGTGTGTTGACTGGTTTTCTGGTTTACTGTCTTGGTTGGCTTGAACAATTAGCATAGTTCATGGATGTGCTGTTGCCTAGGAGGAATAGTTCATAAGGTGTCGAAGTGGCTGGTGGGCGACTCACTCTGGGTATGAGTGGTGGGAGACGTGAGCGGGCAGGATAAACAAAACATATTGTATGGTTCATGGTTGATTATTGACGTTTTGTGATATTCAAGGGCTGGGGTGTTTTATTGATCTAAATCCTATGGGCTGTACGATGTAGCAGTGCCTCCTGATCTTGGTGTTCTTTACTGTGTGCGATCCACATGGATCGCGGAGGTGCTGTATTTGAAACCTAAATATATGTGCTTAGTCTTCGATCAGAAAATGTCAAGTTCTTTGTGACCGGGTGCCTTACTCTGCACTCTGAACTGCACGTACATCTGAGAAGAAATATTCAGGCTAATTTGAAAATGGCTAGAAGAACTACTAAAAGAAGCAATAGAATTAGTACCAAAACACCAGAAAGGAACAGGAGTTTACTCTCTGTACTTTCTCATACCCAAAAAAGACAAAACTCTGAGACCTATATTAGATCTCCGAACATTAAATACCTACATCAAATCAGATCACTTTCACATGGTGACATTACAAGACGTAATTCCACTACTCAAACAACAAGACTATGACAACACTAGACCTAAAGGATGCATATTTCCATATACCGATACATCCTTCACACAGAAAGTACTTAAGGTTTGTATTCCAGGGGATACATTACCAATTCAAGGTGTTGCCATTCGGAATAACTGCGCCAAGAGTTTTTACAAAGTGCCTGGCAGTCGTAGCTGCACATATCAGAAGGCAGCAAATACATGTGTTCCCGTACCTAGACGATTGGTTAATCAAAACCAACACGCAAAAAGTGTTCACAACACACATTACGTCATAGAAACCCTACACAAACTAGGTTTCACAATCAATTACTCAGTCACACCTTCTGCCGTGTCAAACACAGCAATACCTAGGAGCAACAATCAACACAGTAAAAGGAATTGCCACTCCAAGTCCACAAAGAGTCCAAACATTCCAAAATGTCATACAAGCCATGTATCCAAACCAAAAGATACAGGTCAAATTAGTAATGAAACTCCTAGGCATGATGTCCTCATGCATAGCCATTGTCCCAAACGCAAGGTTGCACATGCGGCCCTTACAACAGTGCCTAGCATCACAGTGGTCACAGGCACAGGGTCAACTTCTAGATCTGGTGTTGATAGACCGCCAAACATACATCTCGCTTCAATGGTGGAACAGTATAAATTTAAACCAAGGGCGGCCTTTTCAAGACCCAGTGCCACAATACGTAATAACGACAGATGCATCCATGACAGGGTGGGCAGCACACCTCAATCAGCACAGCATCCAAGGACAATGGGAAATTCAGCAAAAACAGTTTCATATAAACCACTTAGAACTGTTAGCGGTATTTCTAGCTCTGAAAGCATTTCAACCCATAATAACCCACAAATACACTCTTGTCAAAACAGACAACATGACAACAATGTATTACCTAAACAAACAGGAAGGAACACACTTGACACAGTTGTGTGTGTCTCCTAACACAAAAAATATGGCATTGGGTGATTCACAACCACATTCGCCTAATAGCACAATTTATTCCAGGGATTCAGAATCAGTTAGCAGACAATCTCTCTCGGGATCACCAACAAATCCACAAATGGGAAATTCACCCTCCAATACTGAACACTTACTTCAAAATGTTGGGAATGCCACAAATAGATCTATTTGCAACAAAAGAAAACTCAAAATGCCAAAACTTCGCATCCAGGTACCCACAACATCAGTCTCAGGGCAATGCACTATGGATGAACTGGTCAGGGATATTTGCGTACGCTTTTCCCCCTCTCCCACTTCTTCCATATCTAGTAAACAGGTTGAGTCATAACAAACTCAAACTCCTACTAATAGCACCAACATGGGCAAGGCAACCTTGGTACACAACACTACTAGACCTTTCAGTAGTACCTCGTATCAAACTGCCAAACAGACCAGATCTGTTAACACAACACAAACAGATCAGACATCCAAATCCAGCATCGCTGAATCTATCAATTTGGCTCCTGAAATCCTAGAATTCGGGCACTTAAACCTCACACAGGAATGTATGGAGGTCATAAAACAGGCTAGAAAACCTACCACTAGACATTGCTATGCAAATAAGTGGAAAAGATTTGTTTATTACTGCCATAATAATCAAATTCAACCTTTACACGCATCTGCAAAAGAGATAGTAGGATACTTACTACATTTGCAGAAATCTAAACTAGCTTTCTCTTCAATTAAAATACATCTTACGGCAATTTCAGCTTACCTGCAAATTACGCACTCAACTTCATTATTTAGGATACCAGTCATAAAAGCGTTTATGGAAGGCCTAAAGAGAATTATACCACCAAGAACACCACTGGTTCCTTCATGGAACCTCAACATTGTTTTAACACGACTCATGGGTCCACCTTTTGAGCCCAAGCACTCTTGTGAAATGCAATACTTAACGTGGAAAGTTGCATTTTTAATTCCCATCACATCTCTAAGAGTGAGTGAAATTCAAGCATTTACCATTCAAGAACCATTTATTCAAATACACAAAAATAAAGTTGTTCTACGGACCAATCCTAAATTTTTACCAAAAGTAATCTCACCGTTCCACTTGAATGAAACGGTAGAATTACCAGTGTTCTTCCCACAGCCAGATTCTGTAGCTGAAAGAGCACTACATACATTAGACATCAAAAGAGCACTAATGTACTACATTGACAGAACAAAACTAATTCGAAAGACAAAACAACTATTTATCGCCTTTCAAAAACCTCATACAGGAAATCCAATTTCAAAACAAGGCATTGCTAGATGGATTGTTAAGTGCATTCAAACATGCTATCTTAAAGCTAAAAGAGAACTGCCTATTACACCAAAGGCACACTCAACCAGAAAGAAAGGTGCTACCATGGCCTTTCTAGGAAATATTCCAATGAACGAAATATGTAAGGCAGCAACATGGTCTACGCCTCATACATTTACCAAGCACTACTGTGTAGATGTGTTAACTGCACAACAAGCAACAGTAGGTCAAGCTGTACTAAGAACATTATTTCAAACTACTTCAACTCCTACAGGCTGAACCACCGCTTTTGGGGAGATAACTGCTTATTAGTCTATGCACAGCATGTGTATCTGCAGCTACACATGCCATCGAACGGAAAATGTCACTTACCCAGTGTATATCTGTTCGTGGCATTAGTCGCTGCAGATTCACATGCGCCCACCCGCCTCCCCGGGAGCCTGTAGCTGTTCAGAAGTAGATCTTAAACTTTGTACATTTGTAAATATATTACTTTAAACTTCATTATGTACAGACGCATTCACTCCATTGCATGGGCACTATTACTAGCATACACAACTCCTACCTCACCCTCTGCGGGGAAAACAATATAAGATGGAGTCGACGCCCATGCGCAATGGAGTCTAAATGGGAGGAGTCCCTCGGTCTTGTGACTCGAAAAGACTTCTTCGAAGAAAAACAACTTGTAACACTCCGAGCCCAACACCAGATGGCGGGATGTGCACAGCATGTGAATCTGCAGCGACTAATGCCACAAACAGATGTACACTGGGTAAGTGACATTTTCCATATATATATATATATATAATACACACACACACAGCCTACTGGTGGTTGCCAGTAGGTAGTTCTAGTTAGGACTTGGCTTCCATAGGAAGAGCATTTTTTGTTTTGACAATAACTTTGACACCGCTTGATGAATCTTCACAGAATCTTCAAAACGTATAATTTGGTCAGGTCAGCTGCTGTCTTGATCGTTTCGGGGTGATCCATCAACTAGGGTACGAGAAAGAGGGTGTCCCAAAACACACTTTACCCATTCATTTTTCCTTAGAGTTTTTAGACGTGCCTACAGCCCAAACTGCTGAATAGAATTATACCAAAATTGGCAGGAAGGTAGATCTTGTTGCCCAGATTGTGCTTTTTTGTAATTTGGTAAATCTGTTCAGAAGTTATGGAGATAGGTAAATCTGTTCAGAAGTTCTGGAGATATTAAAGGTAAAAAAAATATAGCTATCTAGGGACGCAGATACTCCGCAGATCCAACTGTCCCCGTGCTGATTGGCTGCCAAATCTTCAACAAGGAAGTGTTGGCAGCCAGCTTCAGTGAGTCCCAGAAAAAAGAAAAGGGCCAGGGTAGGGTCAGCTTGAGCCCCTAGCCTTGGTCTAAGGGTCCCTTTTGGACCCTGCCAGTGGTAAAAAGCACTTTTTTTTTAATGTCGGGATAATCCGCAGATCTGGATCTGCAGATGTTCCTGATTTTTTTTTTTTTTTTTTTTTTTTTTTTTTTTTTAAAGGGCAGTCTCCCTCCCTTTTTCTTTTTTTAGGTTGAGCTTAGCAGTGCGCAGCGCTGTCTTCAAGACATGTTGTATTCAATATGGACTTTTAACCACGCCCACTCTTGCCATTTGTTCTTTGTTGAACTCATCTTAAATGCTGTTTCATTTTGTGTCCAGGGGTGCAAGTGCTCTGACGCTTTGTAATCTCTGCCTTTCAAACTCCTTTATCATTGGTAAATGATTCACGTTTGTCCCTCCTTGAGGCAGTTTTGTTACCGCCTTAGCCATCGCCCTTGTTACATGGATAATTTCACGTTTGCCAATACGTTTGACTGCCAGCAAACGTCTTTTTTCCTCATGTCTCTCCTTAGCGCTCATGCTCATGGCGGCCGTGGTGCTTTGAATCGGCTTGCTTACCTCCACTGTTTTACATTTCATTTTCAATTTAAGTGGCTGGGAAAGTCCAGTTAGGAATTTACAAGCTAATAGCTCTAATTCGAGCAAACGCGAGACCCAGTGCGTTCCAAATGCTTGTTATTGGTGCATTTGTCTAAATGTCCCTCCCTCTGTGTGCTTAGGTCCTTCCCAGGGGATTTCACTAAGAGAAATGTTTTGTTGGCAATCACATTTTGTCATGCTTCCTCCTGTTAGAGCGTGTGATGGCCCCTCCCCCCGTCTGGTTTCAGTTTTGCCATTTATCCTAGCCACGAGCTTTTCTCCTCGCAGCTCGACGTCATCCATGCTTCGTGTTCGAGGTAAATGCACACTTACACTATGAAATTTCAGCCTGTTAATTCGATGATTGCTGATGTCTGTGTGCGTAACCAAAGTGCCTCAGAACGAAGTCCTTGTTGGCACATTGGGGACTAGTGACTTGTGTATTTGTGATCACATTGTTTATTTTGTCTCTGCTTCGTAAAGCCGCTTTGAAGTTTCATAGAGCGCAAACTTGTTTAGTCTGTGCGAGAGGTTTTCCCACCTTAGCCCACAACAGATTGTTGTATCTCATGTGACCGGATGCCCACGCCTGCCATTAGCAGTAGTATCACTTTTTTGACATATACTCTCCTACTGACTTCCCACAGCATTCACAGACGCTGATTTAAAAGTCTGCCTTCCACAGACGTGTAATGTTGAAAAATCTATTGATGGATCATGCACATTTCTGATTTGGAGCTGATGGTCCCTTTTTTATTAAGTCCCGTTGGAAACTTAGGCCCATATTTATACTTTTTTAGCACCCCATTTACATCATTTTTTTTACGCTAAAGCGGCGCAAACTTGCAAAATACAATTGTATTTTGTAAGTTTGCCGTTTCTGAATCAAAAAAGTGCCGCAAATGCAGCGCTAAAAAAGTATAAATATGGGCCTTAATTTTAGCTTTCACCCGATAAACCTCCCCCCACTTCAGTGCAAATCAATATGGGAAAATTCCGTCTTTTTTTTTTGCCAAACTCTCTCTGTCTGTTCGAAGATGTTGCCATTTGTGGAAATCTTATTTCGCCACGGTAATAACATAAAGCAGTATTTTGAAACCTAAAAGTTTATTTGAACTTGGATGGTCTCGCGTTTTACCACCTCTGTACTTATCCACCGAAAGACCTCTCAAGAGATGACATCCAGCAGTCCTCTCACTCTCGTTAGATTCTCAGCATGTAATGAATTCTGTAAGACGGTAGAGTTTAAACAAATGCCTGCAGAGCTAACCCTTTTATCTTCTGACCGAGATCTGATTACTAGTGGAAAGAATTATCCACGTGCTGTAGCCATGAAAACACGAAAGAGTGATTTGTCTTCTGGCCCATGGGTTCATCCCTGTTAATGGGAACTATGTTGGCTTTTTTTAGAAAGGGACTTAAACGTTTTTGACGATGTTTATTTGGAGTTGTAATATTTGGTCTGACGCTTGGGCTGCAGGAGAGCGGGGTGCTAGTATTCCTGGTGCGGGTACGAACCTGAAATCTGAATCTAATTTAGCACAGCGGGTTCCTTTCCTTCTCTGCCATTTAGCATGTTGCTGATTTGGAGGCCTATCATAGTTCTTTCGTCAGGTGGCTGAAATATACGTTTGATAGCTATTGCAGAGCTCGTAGAGTAATGGCCGCAGAAGTTGACTTCCATGTTATGAAAGGACGTAGAAGTACGAGCCTGCTTTACTTAGGCGCCGGGATTTCCCGTGTGGCTAGATGCCTGGTTCCATAGACTGGGAGATGCTGTCCATATTGCAGAAAAAACTAAAACTTTTTAGAAAGCACAGTTTTACTCACTGAGTTACTACAAGCTCCTTTCTGGGTCCATGAAGGTGTCTTGTGGCATCAACGGATATAGGTTTTTAAAACGTATTTTTCTTTTCTGAACCGCAGGTAGCCTTTATTACAGTTGGTCACTGGAGCATGTTTCACCTATGGGTTGCTTGGACTGCAAACCTCTGCCTTCTGAGCTGCAGCTACGCCGGGGAAGCCTTTCTTGCCTGTTATCAGATTATGGAAGGAAAGTGTTTTCAGACTCTGGCACTAAAGCTAAACTGCTGTTCCTCCATGTCGGTGCTGAAAGTGCAATAACCCATCAGTAACACCGCGCTTAGTTCAGTGAACCATCCCCATTCTTTAAATAAAGAGCTGACATTGAAGGCTCAGGAGTTTGTGGGATTTATTTGAACTACTGAGTGATCACAAAGGGGCACTGCTACATGACCAGACTAAAACAGGGGGATGTTCTGCTGTGAGTTCTTTTGATCCCTTTCTGCTTAATACTTATGTAGTTTCTCAGTCCTTAGCTTGCAACAGGAACACGGGGCTGACTCGTCCAAATAATATTTTTGTTGTCATGCCTTCTAGTGGCTGTTTAGAGCATTACAGTCTAATGCCAACAGCTTATTTCTGATAAAGGTTTTTATTGGGTTTACATGATAATTGCAAATGTTTTATTAATCTCTCCTTATTGCAGTTATGACCATGATTCGGGCCAAATTAACATCCTTCTTACACTATGACTGTTTGAACACTCTTGATATGTTTGGGTGATCCTTCTAGTTTATTTTTCTCTTTACTCCTCCGTGGCTGTCTTGTGTGTGTTTTGTTTTGGGAATTCTGTTAGCCAGCCAGCAACTCTGATGCTGAGGTGGTGAAAGTGATATTCTACTGAAATTATCATGACAGATTTAAATTAGGATGCTAAATGGCAACATTTTAATTTTTTTCTGCAGATTGAGGAAGAAGGTAAATGGAAATGCTTTAGTTATATGCTGGGCCACTGGAATTATTTGGCGGAAAAAAACAAATTACGAGGTAGGTTTGACCAATTTATGTGGCAAGAAAAGTCCACCAACGAACTTACAATGTCAATAGCTCTAACTCAAGCAAATGATAGACCTATTGCATTTCAAATGCTTGTTTTTATTTTGCCGCTGGGTCCATCGGTTCTTGGGGGCATTGGGCTATTGAAAGAGGAGGGGGCACCTGGGACCCCCCTCCTAGGGTTGAATTGGGCCTCTGGATTGTCATCTCCTCAGGGTGATGACAGAGAAATATGCTGGGGGCCACGCCCCGGAGACCACCACCGTCCTGGGGCAAAACATGAATTTCAAACTGGGAGGCCCGTATGACCAGAGAAATTCAGCAGTTGTAGTTAGCATTATTTAAAGTAACTATGACTTGCAGCCTAAGGTAACTATAACTTGCGCCCTTGCCATGCACTGCTAATTACCCCAGATATTGCAGCATTCATGACATTTGTAACATCAGTAAAAATATTACTGAAACATTAAAAGGTAAATTATTGAAGAAAAACTATTCATGGAGGGGGAACGAGTTATAGTTACTTTAGGCCGCAAGTAAATGTTACTTGAAATAACTACAAGTATAACTGCAGAATTTTTCTGGTTTCGTGCGAGTAAATTCAGAACCTAACTATACAATCCCTGTAACCTTTGGTTTTTCAAGTGAACCTTTTATTTATATATATATATATCCACCAAACAAGTCCCGACATACTGAGGCTCAAAAAAGTGGCCCGACCATGGTTTCGGGAATAACCACTAATTAAATCAAACGAATTCTTGTAACCACAAGAAAGGTCAGGACACTTCCAGTGAATATAAAAGTTTTACTGTCGTACAGATTCTTCCTCCCAACGCATTTCAGCCGAAAATGCACATGCCAGACGCCGTTTTAGCGGTTGCAAACAGGCTGAATCTCTGTTTGTGACCGCTAAAAGCAGACGTACATCTGGCTTTGAAAGTTTTGCGGTGTTTTGCCAAGGGGGTGCAAAGAAAATACGGGGGTCTTTAAATCCAGTGCATTTTCCAGAGACTTGTATTTTGCATAGCGCAAAGCCTTTCAATTGGAATTTTATGGAATTTGGCAGGGTCGTAGATGATTCTGTGGGGTTTGGCAGGTAAGTAGAATAGGTAAATGTTAAGTTATAGGGTTTTTCAACTTAGTGATATAATTTGTAGCACAATACTACTAAAAGTAATTAGGAAGCCCCAAAAAGAAACTATACTACGTGGACAACCAAAAGACCCAGATATGGTCACAGGCTAATTGAAACCTATAAACAAATACATAACCAATAGAATACATCTTAGTCTACATAAGTTTTGTTTGCATATTCTCTGACTCACAAGAAACAAAAGTGGCCAAACAAAAAACATCTTTCTAATGCACCCATGTGCACCAGAGTGAAAAATTGCCCTAGCAGTGAGCCAGCCAAACTACTATTTGGAGGATATGATAATTGGGCACTAGAAAAAAAATGATAATTTCAATTTTTATAACAGTAACAATGATTGCCTTTCATTCACTTTGGTCTTCATATGCAGCACAAGCCTACTAAAAGTAGCAAGGAAGCCCAAAGAATAAACCAGGCTACATATGTAAAGTTACAGATTTACTACATGAACAACTGAAAGACCCATTTCTTATCACATGCTAATGGAAACCTATAAACAAATGCAATACATCTTAATCTATAAGTTTTCTTTGCTTGCTTTCTGGTTCACAAAATACAACTGTGCCTAACAAGTCAAACAAAAAACATCTTCCGTATGTACTCCTGTCCAACAAAACAGAAAAGTGACCTAGCAGTGAACTACACAAACTACTACATGGACGACATGAGAAGTCATCATTAGGAAAGAAATACTCTTAATTTTTATAACAGCAATGTTTGCGTTTCATTCACTTTGGACTTTATATATAGCACAATTCTGCTAAAAGTATCCCAGAAGTCCAAAAATAAACTAGTCTGGATATGTACATTTTCAGAATAACTACATACAAAACTAAAATACACATTTCTAGTCACATTATTATGCAAACCAATAAACAAACACATAGCTAATACAATAGATAAAAAGAAAGAAATCACATTAAATCTGATTGCCACTTAAGTTACAGTTAGTCTTCCCAAAGATAGGAATCCCTCAGACTTTCCACCCGTTTGACGATCACCACAAAAATTTCCAGACCTATAGCATTTTCTTCATTTTGAGAGGATGTGAATTTTTGTGGTGAATCATTAAGGGGGTGCAAGATAAAAGGGCGTCCTAAAACGTGTTTTTTGCCACCAATGCATTGTCCATTGACTATTGTATATGGCGTACTGCAAAAAGGGCTTAGCGTATTTACATGAAATTTGGTAGGATTATACATTATGGTGTAGAAATGATGCCTTTTGGGTACTGCAGTTAAGTAGGGTGAGAATTTTTAAGTTTTAAGACTTTTAAACTTATGCCCATATTTATACTTTTTTTGTGCCGCATTTGTGTCACTTTTTGACGCAAAACTGGCGCAAACTTACAAAATACTAATATATTTAGTAAGTTTCCGCCATTTTTGCGTCAAACAATGACGCAAATGAGGCTCAAAAAAAGTATAAATATGGGCCTTAGTGACCTCTGTCACTGCTGTATGTTTGCGGAATTGCACTACATTTTGTGAAACTACCATAGCACATGGCTGTAAACTTAAACAAAAAAAAAAATATATATGAATAAGCCTCCTCTACCTGTTACCACTTTGCGAAAGTGGTAACAGGTATGGACCTACTGCTCACCTAAATCTAAAGCCCTCACACTGAAAACAGACAAAGTATAGTAAAAACAATATGGCTGCCTTTTCATTCTCAAAAAACAACCATTACCCAATTATATACTGGCTTGCCGTTGCCATGTACCATGGTACGCTGCACAGTATACCATGGCCAAAAATATAACCAAGGCCTAGCTGTATTATTGAATTGCAATACTTAAGTCAGATTTACAAAGGACGGCAAGGCCACCGTGCGTAACCCTGCGTTGATTGGTAAATCTAGAGAAACACAAGGCAGCACAATTTGTTTTGCACACCATAATCTACATTGCTGCTGCAGTTCACATACAGCCTTATGCCACGCCACTGTAGCCCCTCCTCTATATGCTATTCCACTCTGCGCCTCTCCACTCTTTGCCACTCCACTGTATGCTATTATACTGTACGCAATGCCACTGTATATTACTCCAGTCTACGTCACTCCACTGTACGCCACTCCATTGGACGCTTATCAACTATATGCTATTCCACTCTTTGCCATTCAACTGTACGCCACTTCACTCTACTCTGTCCCACTGTATTCCCCATCACTCAATTTACGCTGTTCTACTGCATGCCACTCCATTGAACGCTACTCCACTCGACACTACTCCAGTATATGGCACTCCAATCTATGCCACTTCATTCTACGCTGTTCAGTTCAACCCCACTCCTATGAGCGGCACTCCACTGCATGCTATTAAACTCCACCTCACACCACTGTATGCCACTCCAGCCCACACCACTCTGTTATATGCCACTCCACTGTGTGGTACTCCACTACACAGTATTACACTCTATGCTACTCCACTGTAAACCTCGCCACTCTACGCTATTACACTGCACACAACTCCACTATCTGCCAGTTCCCTCTACTCTATTACACTGTATGAAACTCCGCTGTACGCCTCTTCAGTGTATGGCACTCCACTGTATGCGATTCTGCTATACGCTACTCCAGTATATGCTATTCCGCTCTATGCCATTCCACTGTATTCCAATCCACACTATGCTGTTCCACTATGTGCCACTCCACTGTACGGTACTTAAATTTACAGCACTCCACTGTATGGCACTCCACTCTATGCCACTTCATTCTACGCTATTTGGTTGGACACCAGTCCAATGTACAGCACTCCACTGTATGCTATTACACTATACCATACGCAAATGTATGCCACTCCAGTCTTCCCCACTCCATTATATGCCCCTCCACTATATGCTACGCCACTATGCACTATTATGCTGTATGATATTACATTCTACACAGTGTTTTTTAACCTGGGGTCTTCGGGGGTTCACAAAGCCTACTCGGGGGAATTGCATCTGCTTAGAAAATTAAATAAAATTAACAGATTGATAAATGGTATATAAATAAAAAGAAAATTTGAAATTGGAGCTTACAATTGTTAGTATCATTACATTGATTCAGGGGTGCAGTACAATTGTATCAGACAGAACACAGTATGGATGATGAGTGGCCTCTGTGTATTTTTTTGTGATTCAAATCATCAAAAAAAGGACTCAGTGGGGGTCTCCAGATTCAAATAATGAATCAGTGGGGGTCCCCAGGTTCCAGTAATGGTTAAGTGGAGGTCCACAAAAACCAAAAGGTTAAGAACCCCTGCTCTGCCTCATTCCAGTGTACGCCACTCCAGTCTACACTACTGCACTGCAGGCTACTCCACTATACGGTGTTCCAGTATATGCCACTCTACTGTAGAACACTCCACTCTACGCTATTCCATTGTATATTACTCCACTGTATGCTACTCCACTGTGTCCCACTCCAGTGAGCAGGACTTCAATGTACACCCCTACACTAGTCCATTGGATGCCACTCCACTCTACTATATGCTATTTTACTCTACCTCACTCCACTGTACACTACTCCAGTCTACTCCACTCTACTCTCTTCTACTCTGTGCTATTCCACTATACACATTTCCACTCTAGGCTGTTCCACTCTGTGCCACTCCACTGTACTCCACCCTATGCTATTCCACTGTATGCCACTCCGTTGTATGCAACTTCAATCTTTGTCCCTCTACTGTATGATATTCCACTGTATGCCACTGCACTGTATGCTGTTGCACTCTACCGCACAATACACCACTCCAGTCTAAGCCACTTCAATGAACGCCACTCCAGTGTATGCTACTCCACTTTACACTGTTCCACTTTATGCCACTCCCCTGTATGCTACTCCATTCTACACCACTCACGTGTACTCTCCTCCACTCTAAATAACTCCAGTCTACAAAATTCTTCTACACTCTATGCCACTCTACTAGACTACTCCACTCCATACTCGTTCACTCCACTGTCCTAATTTGGACTCAACTTTTTACCTGATGTTCTACTGTACAACACTCTTCTCTACGAGTTTACAACATTCTATGATGCAGCAGTCCACTCTACTGTATGCAAGACCACTTCAATTTATTATAGTTTCTTCAACTCTACCCTACGCCACTCATAAAGGCCATCCCACTCTGCACTGATCCACTGTACCCTACTCCACTCTATGCCACTCCACTCTTTTACTCTCCACTCTTTTACTCTCCACTGTATAGTATTCCACTGTATGCTACTCCACGGTAATCCACTCTACACCACTACAGTGTACACCATTCCACTCTACACTGCTCCATTGTATGACACTCTTGTCCCCTGTATATAACTCTACTGTATAAAGGTTTACCACACTTCATGACCTAGCTCTCCACTCTACTGTACGAGACTCACTCCAGTTTATAATCATGTACTACTTATGACACCCTGATATACTTCACTCCATGCCACTGTACTCTACGACTCACCAATACACTCTATTGTACTTTACTTTACATTGTTACACTACTCCTCTCGACGGCTCCACTGTACAAGACTTTACCTCACTCTATGCTGTTATACAACAATCCACTCTATGAAGCTCCACTGTTTCGCACACTACTGTACTCTATCCAGCTCCACTCTACTACAATGTATACCACTCTCAGACACTTTACTCCTGTCTATACCCCTTCCCTCCTCTGTACAACACTTCACTGTACTGTATGCCTATGTACAACACTCTAATCCACTATACTCTGAAACTCTAATCCACTACATGACACTTTAAGGAACTCTTTGTATGCTACTGCACCCCACTTTACTACACTCTACTGACATTGTACTCCACTCTGCTCCACTATACGCCACCCCACTCTGCCCTCAATGCCATTGTACTCTATAACACTGTATACCAATCCACTGTACCACACTCTATACAACACTGCACTTTACTGTACACCACATCAGTCTACAAAAGTCAATTAGACTGTATGCCACTATACTATGCTGTAGTATACATCCCTTTCTAATTCTGTATGACACCCCACTGCACTGCACTGCACAACACTTTACTCCAGTATATGACACTTTACTCGACTGATGCCATTCCACTCTGCTGCACTCCATACCTCTATAGTCTGACACGACTCCACTCTACACTACCGGACTCCAATGTACTCCAGTCTACTACACTTTATCCCACTCTACACCACTGTACTGTACTCCGCTGTATGCCACTTCACTGTCCGAAACACTACTTCACTGTATAGGACTCCACTCTACAACATTGTACTACACTCTATGCCACTATATGTCGCTCTACTCTATGCCATGCTCATCCACTTTACGCCAGTGTACTACACTGTATGACACTCGACAACACGCTAGTCAACGTCTTTCTATTAAGAACACGCAGGCTAGGTTTATGCTTTCTCTTTCTTTACTGAGAAACAAACAGCAGCTGTAGGAAGTTGACCTGGTGTGTGGTGAGCAACTATGGTGTTATCATCTTATCCCAGGTATCCCCTATTAGTAAGGTGTAGGCAGTGTCTGGGAAGCCTGGGCTCTCTAGAGGTAGCTGTGGATGAGCAACCACAACCTATCCAGGAGACATGCAAAGCAATAGCAAAAAGTGATGGTGCAGGGGAGTGCCAATCCATATACTAAAAAATTTGAATGTGAAAGGCAGTCCCCCACCCAAGGAAGCGGAATCAGTAGAAGGGAGCTTGTGGAACTAGGAACCACAAGAGGTAAGTATCTGGGTGCCTCCAGTGACCAGGAGAGAAGAGGTAAGTACCTGGTTTTCCCTAAAACCAACAGGAGGACTTTGGAAAAGGACTAACAGCCAGCACTAGTCTTTCCTGTGGAAAGTGACTGATGACAAAGTGGTAAGGCAATTGCAAGTGTCTTATCCCACCGCTTCACCCCCAGTGTAAGATGCTGTACACATTAGTAGTCAGTGATTAGCATAGAAGGCCCTGGGGGAGACCAAACCATTTTCAAAGTAAGTGGAATGCAAAATGCAGTCCCCCACCCACGGAAGTGGAGTCGGTACAGGGGAGCTGGAGGAACTAGGAACCCCAAAAGGTAAGTACCAGGTTGTCCCCCAGTGACGAGGAGAGAAAGGTTAAGCACCTGGTTTTCCACCAATCCACAGGAGAGGTTTGGAAAAGGACTGTGCAAGCCTCAGACATGACTGGAAGAAACCAAAGGTGGATCCTGACAGAAAAGGATTGGCCAAAATGCGACCACGTCCAGTTCGAGTTGGAGTGTCCGGCTGTGGCAGGAGCCACTACCTAACATTCTGTGGATCCAGGACCAGATTTGACGATGGATGAAGAAAGTCAACAGTGCAGCACAGGAGCAGAAGCATAGTTCCAGAAGTGACGCAAGTGATGTCCCACGTTGGTGGTCATGATGCAGTCAGTCAGTGGTGCTGGAAAACCACCAACAAGCCTTGGCAAATGCAAGAGTCAGTGAAGAAGGTTTTGCAACGCTGAAGAGGACCAGCAAGGCCCAGAGGACTCAACCCAAGGAAAGGAGTCCGAGGTGACCCTCAGCAGCTGGGAGAGTCACAAGAAGAGGAGGCAGCCCCCACAGGTGACCCACAGGCAGGATGCACAGGAGTCGCAGTGAGGACCACTCAGCACACTTGGAGAGGAGTCCCACGTCGCTGGAGCAGCAGGCAGGAGACTGAGTGCTGGAGGCCGGGGGCTACAAGGAGCCTGAAGATCCCTTGGAGGAGGAACAAACAAGCTTTGGTAGCTGCAAGAGTCGCAGTGCACAGAGGTACTGTCCTGCAAGGAGGGGCCAGGGCTTACCATCACCCAAGTTTGCAGCTGGTAGAGAGGACCAAGGGGACCACTCCAGACCACCACCTGTGATGCAGGATCCACACAGTTTCGGAGAAGGGAGGATCCACGCAGGCGGTCGTCGTTGCAGTTGGTGCCTGCGGATGCCGGGGAGTGACTCCTTCACTCCAAGGGAGATTCCTTCTTGATTCTTGTGCAGGCTGAAGACTCATTGCCCTCAGAGGAGCACAGCCAGGGAAATGTTGCAGTCGCTGGAAGGAGCCAGAGAAACCATGTTGCAGAGCGTAGTTGTCGCTGGAGTTGCAGATTGACGGTTCTTGGAGGGCCCATTTGCAGTCCCTGTGGCCAGATGATGAAGTAAACGATGCAGAGGAGTCCTGCTGGAATCTTGCACGTCAGATCCGAAGGCCCGCCAGGGAGAAAGACCCTAAATAGCCTAAGAAGGGGAATTGGTCACCTATCAGGGTGACCACCTATCAGGAGGGGCTGTGACATCACCTGCTTGATCTGGCCACACAGATGCCCCGGGGCCTCTGCACACCTTGTACTCAAGGTGACAAAACCAGGTGGCCACCTGGAGGAGCTCTGGGCACCACCCCTGGGGTGGTGATGGATAGGGGAGTGGCCCCTCCCCTTTCCATTGCCCAGTTTTGCACCAGCGCAGGGACTGGGGTTAGCTGGACTGGTGCAAACCGGTTTATGCAAGGAGGGCACCAAATTTGCCCTTCAAAGCATAGCGGTGGCTTGGGGAGGCTACACCTTCCAAGCCATGTAACACCTATTTCCAAAGGGAGAGGGTGTTGCCGCCCTCTCCCAAAGGTAACCCTTTGTTATGCCTTCCACTGCTTGAGCTGGTCAAGCAGCAGGAAGGCAGAAACCTGTCTGAGTGGTGGCACATCACGGGCTGCCCGGAACACCCCAGAAGATTTGTTGAAGCATTGCTGGGGGTCCTCTAAGGAGCCCCCAAAGTGCATGGAATACTACAACCAATACTGGCAACAGTATTGGGGTATTATTCCAACATATTTGATACCACACATGTCCAGGTGCAGAATTACCATTATTGACCTGTGTTCAGTACACAGGTAAAATGGCTTACTTGCATTTATGAAGTCCAGGGAAATGGAGTTGGAGTTTGTAGGGGCACCTCTGCCCATGTGCCCTCGCACACAGGTACCTGCACCCTGTCCTCCGGGCTAGGAGGGCCTGCCCTCCGGTCTAGGAGGGCCATAGGGATAACTTACAGTGACGTGGTGCAGTGACCTGTAATGAAAGGCTGCATGCACCTTTTCACGTTGGTTGCAATGGGAGGTCTGCAGACATATTTTGCATGGATGGCACAATACATGCTGCAGCCCATGGGGAACCCCTGGTGCCCCAATGCCCTGGGTACCTAAGTACCATATACTAGGGACTTATAAGAGGGCACCATTATGCCAATTGTGGGGTGTGATTATTTCTAAGCAACCAAATTTAGAGGGAGAGAGAACAGTCACTGGAGTCCTGGTTAGCAGGATTCCAGTGAACACAGTCAAAAACACACTGACAGCAGGCAAAAAGTGGCGGTAACCATGCCAAATAGAGGGTACTTTCCTAAGGCTCGCTGCGCCACTGGATTCAAGCTAGCCTGGCTAATGAAGGGTGATACCCTGAAACCGGTCCCAGGATGCTTGTTTCCTGTCCAGGGAGGACCTGGTCTAGCAGTTCGGGTTGGACTGTTCCCATGCGGAACAGGGTCGAGACTGATTTGCATATGGCTGGGTCCAAGCTGGGGTGACGTGGCGAGCAAAATAACAATGGATTAAACCCAGATTTGTGACTGGGGGTGAATGTTTGAAAAGTTTCAACAATCCGTCCATCATTTTATTTTATTTTGTTTTGTGATGTTGCTTTGTGCGCCCTAAGTGGCAGGGGTATGCCCAGACGTGGGTCCCTCGCTCGCCGCGCCACTGCATTCAAGCTAGCCTGGCTGATGAAGGGTGATACCCTGAAACCGGTTTCAGGATGCTTGTTTCCTGTCCCGGGAGGACCTGGCCTAGCAGTTCGGGCTGGACTGTTCCCACGGGGAACAGGGTCAAGACTGATTTGCATATGTCTGGGTCCAAGCTGGGGTGATGTGGCAAGCAAAATAACGATGGATTAAACCCAGATTTGTGACCGGGGGGCAGCCGTTCAAACTTTTAATCACAAAAAACTACTTTTCCCAATAGCCCCAGTAGTCCGTCCAATCATAGGTCTGCTCCCAGTACATATGTTTGTGTTACCTCAGCCCTTTCTCTTTCTTTACAACTAGAACGTAACAACCTGAATGCCAATGAAACTGGAATCGCCATGAAGTCTAGCAACAAAGAACTCTGAACTGCAACCTCCTGTCGAGCCTGAAGTGATAACGAGATGGCCTCCTTTTCTGAACCTCCAGATCAATCATGCTCCTTTATTGTCTGATCCCAAGAGCAAAAGAAACATGCAAATAATACTGGTCATGACACAAAACTAAACTGGGCGGTATATCAAACCATATTATTACCACATTATGCATATACGTCAACATTTTAAATCAACATTTTTAATGAACACCATCATATGTGTACACAGAAATCATTGTACAGGTGGGATACTTCTCGCCTCTGTGTCTTTAATAGAATTGAAAATTCTTGATGCGATAGCTAGAAAACGTATTATTCTCTGTCTGGCCGGAGGCTTCGGATTATGCTAGTTTCAAGCTGATCCACCACAGTAGATGCCACATCAACAATGGGTCTGAGATAGAACACTTTGAAAGTAAAGTCCCAAGACCAATCTGCGGCAGCCATGATGTTCTCCAAATGAGAACCAGCCCCAAAGTCTTTAAACGCCATGGCCCCACGAGTGCACACCAAACCTAGCAGTATCTATTCCAGCCTCTCCTAACAACCACTTGACCCATCTAGCCAAGGTGGCCGCAGACACTGGTCCCAAGGGACTCTGCAGGGAAATGAGCAACTGTCCCTGGAGAGCTCTACGAATCTCATGAGTAAAATCCTGATAAGCCTTTAAACATTTAACAACACATAACTTATATTATTGGGAAAGGCTGGGTATGAAATGCAACGAGATGCAGTCTTTGTACATCTGGAAATGGTGAAAGAAACTCCTGAATGAGTAAATACTCTACCTGTTAAATCCCAGAGCATGTACATCAGAAACACATTGACATGATATTAGACAAAGGAGAACAGTGAGTTTTGCTGACAATTGTTTGCATAAAAGGTCTTTGTTACAAAGCCAGGCTCTCAAAAAAACGTAACACAACATCTACATCCCATAAAGTAGAATATTTGAGTTGAGGGGGTCTGACCATACTGATGCCACAAAGGAGTTTACAAATCAGAGGGTGTTCCCCTACTGGCTTGCCCTCTAGATGAGGGTGACCTGCCGAAACAGGGGACCTGAAATTAATGTCCTGTATGCCAAATCGGAAAGAAAATTGACAATCATCCTGATGCTTGCCCCCATGGGATCAACACGTCGCACACCACACCAACCCTCCCACCCATCTCTTCCAGAAAGCCTCATAGCTTTAATGTGGAGGGAGCCCAAGATTTGGATAAGAAGACCATTGCGTCCTCCGAAACTCCTGGCATTTGCCAACATCGTCGGAAAGTCTCCAGGCCATGAGTGACAAGTGTCCCACTATTATCAATGGAAGAAAAATGTTCACAACACACAAAGTATGTCATAGAAACCCTCCACAAACTAGGTTTCTCAATCAACTACACAAAGTCACACCTTATACCGTGTCAAACACAGCAATACTTAGGGGCGACAATCAACACAGCAAAAGGGATTGCCACTCCAAGTCCACAAAGGGTTCAGGCATTTCACAATGTGATACAGGCCATGTATCCAAAACAAAACAAATACAAGTCAAAATGGTGTTGAAACTCCTAGGCATGATGTCCTCATGCATAGCCATTGTCCCAAACGCAAGGTTGCACACGCGGCCCTTACAACAGTGCCTAGCATCACAGTGGTCACAGGCTCAGGGTCAACTTCTAGATCTGGTGTTGGTAGACCGCCAAACATACATCTCGCTTCAATGGTGGAACAGTATAAATTTAAACCAAGGGCGGCCTTTCCAAGACCCAGTGCCACAATATGTAATAACGACAGATGCCTCCATGATAGGGTGGGGAGCACACCTCAATCAATACAGCATCCAAGGACAATGGGACACTCACCAAAAACAGTTTCACATAAATCACTTAGAACTATTGGCAGTATTTCTAGCGCTGAAAGCATTTCAACCCATAATAAGCCACAAACACATTCTTGTCAAAACAGACAACATGACGATGTATTACCTAAACAAACGGAGGGACACACTCAACACAGTTGTCTTCTTGCACAAAGAATATGGCATTGGGCGATTCACAACCACATTCGCCTAATAGCACAATTTATTCCAGGAATTCAGAATCAGCAGACAATCTCTCTCGGGATCACCAACAGATCCACGAATGGGAGATTCACCCCCAAATACTAAATACTTACTTCCAGAGTTGGGGAACACCACAAATAGATCTATTTGCAACAAAGGAAAACGCAAAATGCCAAAACTTCGCATCCAGGTACCCACAAGATCAGTCTCAGGGCAATGCGTTATGGATGAGTTGGTCAGGGATATTTGCTTACGCTTTTCCCCCTCTCCCACTCCTTCCATATCTAGTAAACAAGTTGAGTCAAAACAAACTCATACTAATAGCACCAACATGGGCAAGACAACCTTGGTACACAACACTACTAGACCTTTCAGTAGTGCCCCATGTCAAACTACCAAACATACCAGATCTGTTAACGCAACACAAACAACAGATCAGACACCCAAATCCAGCATCGCTGAATCTAGCAATCTGGCTCCTGAAGTCCTAGAGTTCGGACACTTAGACCTTACACATGAATGTATGGAGGTCATAAAACAAGCTAGGAAACCTACCACTAGACATTGCTATGCAAATAAGTGGAAAAGATTTGTTTATTACTGCCATAATAATCAAATTCAACCCTTACACGCATCTGCCAAAGACATCGTAGGATACTTACTACATTTGCAAAAGTCAAAGCTAGCTTTTTCTTCCATTAAGATACATTCATGGGCACTATTACTAGCATACACAACTCCTACCTCACCCTCTGTGGGGGAAAACAATCTAAGATGGAGTCGACGCCCATGCGCAATGGAGCCGAAATGGGAGGAGTCCCTCGGTCTCGTGACTTGAAAAGACTTCTTCGAAGAAAAACAACTTGTAACACTCCGAGCCCAACACCAGATGGCGGGATGTGCACAGCATGTGAATCTGCAGCGACTAGTGCCACAAACATTTTCCTTACTTACCCCCAGTTGGGGTATTGCTAGTATTTTGGCATTTGAGTCACTAAAGTAAAGTACCTTTTTATTTTTGTAACACTGGTTCTTTCATGTGTGTAAGTGCTGTGTGACTATAGTGGTGTTGCATAAGCTTTGCATGTCTCCTAGAAAGGTCTTGGCTGCACATCCACAGCTACCTTGCAGCCTTGCTTCCTAAACACTGACTACACCTCACTAATAGGGGATAACTGGTGTAAGGTGATAACACCATAGGTGCTCACCACCTCTAATAGGTGGCTCACTTCAGAGTGACCAACCCCCTTTTAGGGTTACATGGGCTTCCCCCATGGATGGGGTCCTCAGATTTGCCGAGCAAGACTCCAAGTAACTCTCCGCAAGACGGCCTCTGGAACCGCAGCTAGTCTGCTTTGGAACCAAAACAAGTCTGCTGGTGGGGAGGCTCTGACTGCAACATTGGTTCTTCGGATCATGCAAGAATTCTGCAACATCCAAGGCTGTGCATCCTCCAGGCTCACAAGGACTCTGTTTGCACCTGAATGCACAAAGGAATCTCCCTTTGAGTGAAGGAGTCTGTCCCCTGCATCTGCAGGCACCTCAAGACAACGTATATCGTCTGCTGTCCATGGACCTCAGAAGATTCTGCTTTACAGGTGCAGAGTTTGTGACCTCCTCTGGGTCCTGGCTGCCTTCTAACCAACTGGGAGACTGTGGTCCCTGCTTCTGTCACTGGATTGGAACCCCCATGTGCACCGCAACTGTTGCACTTGCCAAAGCATGTTGACTCTTCCTCCTGGAGAACTTAAGGGGCTAAGAAGCCCTGACCTCGAGCACTCTGCAGCTTGAAGATCAGCCCCTGTCCTGCAACTCCTGCAGTGAGACTTCTGTTTTGTTGTCCTGGTGGGGCATCATTGCAACTGTGTCCATTGTCTGTGGGTCACTCGTGGGGGCTCCAACGACTTCCGCTGGCCTTCCTTGCTGATCCCCAGTCAACAAACACACCCCCCTCCTTCCGGCCCGTCGTAGGGGCAACGTTGGGCAGAAGCGGAAAGGAATGGGGGCTACCAAGGAGCAAGCGGCCAATAGGGGGGGGGGGGGGCTGCATTTTTTTAAACCCGACGGGGGCAGGCACCCCGGGGACGCTTAAAAGGGGGCTGCCCGGCACTTTGGACAACACAGGTGACCGGGCAGCCAAGAGGAGGAAGACACGATGACCGACGCGAGGACAGACGACAACCCACACCAGAAGACCACCTGAGGGGACCGCTCACTGGAGCGACGCAACCCTCCAACCTTGGCCTTCTAAAACAAGCCTCGACCGAAGAATCGCCGCGAGTGGACCGCTCATTGGAGCGATGCGACCCTCCGGCCTACAGGTCAGAAAGCGGACATATCCCGGGGCCTCCCTGGCAACCAGTCAACAAAGGTGACCGGGCAGCCAAGAGGAGGAAGACACGAGGACAGACGATGCGAGGACAGACGACACAACCCACACCAGAAGACCACCTGAGGGGACCGCTCACCAGGACTTGCAAGAACTTCACCTTCAGGATGGGTGGGCATTGCCACCTGGGCACCTCCCAAGAGTGCTGGACTCTATTCCTTTGCAGGTCCTCCACATCTGGAATCCATCCCTGGGTTTCGCCAACCTGGTCCACTGGTTGTGACAGCAGCTGGACAAACCAAGGCATCCATAGCCTTCAGAGTCCCTTCTCCCCTCTGCATCCAGGTCCCTGGGGTAGGGTAATTTTCCATCTAACCTCTTGTCAGCTGGTTTCCTATGGGTCCACTGGGAAGGGTCCTGTATTCCCCAAACTCCAACCACTACTCAGTGGGTGGGTAACTACCTTGCACCTGGTTGCGGGGGACATTTACTGTGCTTACCTTTTGGTGTTTGTCTGCCCCTAGCTAACTACCACACTTACCTTGGTTCGGGTCACTATCACATTTCACTTCTTTAGCATATGGTTTGGTGCTCCCATAGGGCCCTCTGTATCTTTATGCTATTTCTGATGGTTATTTTGTGTGTATATAGTGAGTAGATATCTCCAAAGGGAGATATACCAATGCTAGTCTAGTAGTACTATAATAAAGAATCCTTAATTTTTGCAATACTTGTGTGCTTCTTTCTTGTGAGTTACTGACTACTGTGGTATTTTAAGTGCTTTACATTCGTCTTTGCTTCTCAAGTCTAATTAGGACCGAGTCAAAGGAATGAACCGAAGACAGTCAGCAATATGGTTTTCTACACCTGTGTGGAGTCGGTATTAAACCTATACTCGTTTAAAGCTACCACCTGCGCACATGAAGAGGCACAGAATCAATCCTTTCTTTAATACTTGTTAATGGCTTATTAGTATTCAGTGTGAATTTTGCTCACTCCAAATACACCCAAGGCTTACTTCGCTTCCTCATCCTTCAGACATCTAGAGTGGAGTGTAATGGTTTTCTCCTTTTATGTCTGCACATAATCATTTCATGCAGGTATCTCTTTATGCCACTTTTCACTTTCATGTTAAAACTTTGCAAACTCTATGCACTCATTTTTTTTTTCTCTAGATCTTCATTTCTGATTGCATGTTTTATCCCATTTTTAACCCCCCCCACCTTTAAGCTAAACTTCTTACATGTTTCTGGAATACTGCCATTTCTAATAATGTGATCAGCTTATCCTTTATTTGTTATACCAGCATATTTGTGATGGTCCTTACTAGTTCACTTTTGACTTTAATTCCATTCCCGGTCATCCTGTGTGAATAATTTACTTAATCATTTCTGAATTTTCTCTTCTACTTTTGTCGCGTAGACTCCTGTTATTCTTACGAGGCTATGGGATTTTGAGTGGCAGAATCGCCCGCGGTGTGGGGAGACTGAGTCTGACCCACTGCAGGTGACACCTGTCGTTCCAATCTGGGTTTGCTTTGGCCAACTAGCAGCGCCTCATCTCTACTTGAGGGCAGGGATGACTGGGCAGCCGAGCGCATGACATAATTGGTTTATCAGGGAAGCCGTGGTCACTCAGGTCTCACCGTTTCGGTCAATTACATTAGTCTCATATGTTTTTAATGAAGCAACTGCATCTTAGATAGCAAAGCATGAGCTGCAATAACCAGAATGACACAGTATGACCGTATTAAAATTGACAAGGAGAGTAAAGCATAAGAATAATGCTACCATATTGTCACTACAGTCAGTAGACTAACTCCTACCTAAGCTATAATAGAGCATAGCATGTTAAGCTCTAATTCTGCCCTTCAGGTTCCCCTAGGAAGACATCATCCCACACACCTGAGCAAAGGCCTGCGGTCTGCAAAACAGCTGTAGCGAAGCATTTGACAATCAGGACACAGGCATGGTTTCCCTGGCTGGAATCTCCCTCTAACGTGTAAGGGACAGGGAAGTGTTTTTATAATAGCTGATATTCTGAGAAAAAGTCCCTACTTAAAGATGTGTGTTTTCTATGAATGTTGGAGACTAAACTTATACCACGTTCACCGGCAATGTATCTTGCTGTAGCCTTGGAAGAAGCGGAGTGAGCAAGAATGTCTTGAGAACAGAGTGCTAGCCTTGGCAAAAACAGTTAGATAAACAGAAAATAAAACAAGACCGTAAAAAGTGGCAATTGTAATAATAAAATGAAGCTGAATATATATATATATATATATATATATATATATATATATATATATATATATATATATATATAGGTTAGAGTGCACAGCAGTTTGGACTAGTGTGTTAAAATAACGTGCATGGAGCTGTAGCTAAAATGGCTAGACAACACTTTCAGTGCTATACCACTTTGTAACAGTCCACTAAATATGCACCTCATTCAATTATGGCCTTCCTCACTGTGTCAATACATTAAATGTGTATTGTAGTAAGTTCTTCTCCCTTTTATATTTTTTTTCCCCAAATTGAAGCTTTGGTCAACATCCCAGACATCATTCTTAGTAATGTTGTGTATTTGTGTAGTGCACAACTCACCTGGGACAGTATCTGGTGCTGAAGCAGCTGTATAGGCTGAGCAAGGGTTTGGGTTAGGGGTAGAGTCAAGTCTTCAGTTTCATGTAAAATTCAGGAAAAGAAGGCTCTGGTGTGCAGGGGGCATGTCATTTTTGCTTTACAAATGTGGGGCAGTTGGGTGTGCAAGTAAGTGTCCAGCTGAGGTGTCTGGCAGGTTTGTGGAAGTTTATGCTGCTGTTGAGGTTTGTGGGGCAAGTTTTCTGTAAGGTTGTGCATGTGTGAGCATGGACTTTGAAGAGTGTTAATTTGTGGATTGGGAGCCAGTGGAGCTCTTTATGGTGTGGAGGAAGTGTGAGTCCAAGTATGGATGTTAAGGGTAAGCCTGGCTGCGGAGTTTTATATGGTCTGAAGTTTTCTTGTCGAGTCGGTTCCATCATATTCAATTGCTATAGTCCAGCTTGCTAGTGATTAAGCTTGGGTAAGCGTTCAGCTTGTTCTGTACACTTTAAACACATTTTATTTTATCTATATGCTCCCTCATTAGTGTAATCAGGCAAATGATCAAACATCTTGCCCCTAGGGGCCTAAACACTGCAAAAACATTCTCTGGGCTTACATTAGACTCACCTACTTTTGCATAATAGGAGAAGACCTTCTGCATAATGAGAACCTTTTTCCACTGCTTCTGTTTCAAAGTTGGCTCCCAAAGTGATCTAAGGAAGCAATCCTTGGCATAGTCATTAGGTTTCACATAAGCGACATCTATTAGATTTGTCATTTTTTTTTTTTCTTTAGACCTGTTGAATAGCAGCCTTATTCTGACCCCCAGTTGATAAAATGAGAAGGGACCTGTAGAAGTGGGGTCGCCTACCGCTTCGTGTCTTGGGGAGGGTGGCTCTTCTCAAAATGATTGGTCTGCCTTATTACATTTTTTTTCTTCCCAAATTTACCCCACTCGATTCCCATGGGATGGTTCCAGACCCCTGCCTCTATGATCTGTACTTTCTCCAGTATTGTATCTTTTTATAGATTCACATGCTTGAATCTTCCCTATGGTCATGGTGGGAGTCCCATGGTAACATTACTAAAAGCAGTGCTAGAACCCTAACATTAATCTCTGAGTTCAGACTTGTAAGCACTCATCCCATGCAGAGCCAGTATACCTCAGATTTCTTACTGTATGTCGTGTTAGGAGTCTCCCTGAGCGCTGCGTGGTCAGTGTGACTACTAAACCTTTGAACTATAGCTGTTCAGTTCAGCTTCAAACCTTCAAGGGACATCTGAGGTACATTCTTGGAGTGTGTTTAACTGCTTTTTTGACAGAATGTCTGAGGCTAAAAAGAGGCTGTTCAGGCTTTGAAAGACCTGTGGAAAATCCAGACTAGATTTTGAGGGCTCCCACAATGAATGCTTATTGTTTATTTGTACCATAAGCATAAACACTGCTGACCTTTTCTGCTAAAACCCTTAAAGTTCGGAGGGTAGATTGCTGCTATGGCTGCAGAGGAAATGACACAACCTGATTCAGATTCTTAGGGTGAGGAGAAGGCCCATTCCTCCTCAGTTTTAAGAGCCTGGGGGGTCTTAAGCCTGTGACAAGAACTCTAAAATATCCAAGAGTTGCAGTAGGGGAACCAGTACTGAGATGAAAAGAAGCAATGAGATGGCTGGTCCTTCTGCCTCTCAAAAAGAAAACGGACTCTCCAATATTGTCTGTTAAAGATACTCCATTCAAGGACTAGGATTGTACCGCCAACTCTGATCTTGTCTCCGAAAATGTCCTCACAGACGTCTCAACAATGAATGCTACTATATAGACTTCGAGATCAGCTTTGTTGCTTTAGACCCTGATGACAGCGGCATCGTTGACGAGACCGTCTCTAACGGCAGAGATTACTGTGTCGACAGCTACACCCGCCAATGCCCTGGAGACGAAGACTGCTGCAACATCCACGTCATTGACTGGGTAAAAAGATGCTTTATACGTTTCTGGGAAGGGCATTACCTCCACTTTCTCTCTGGATATTTAAAAAAATGTCACCCCTGCCACCCAGAACATTTACTACAGTTTCAGGAATCTGGGGGATGAAGCTCTTTCTGGCCCAGCTTATAGTCACTCCCAGGTCATCGACCCACTCTTCAATGATACATTTCAGGAATACTATCCATATAATGACCAAGAGGAAGATGCACACCAGGGTCAAGAGCCAGATATCGCAAACCCTCTCACGCTAGTCACAGGCTTGAGCATGCTGTTAAAGGACTACTGTAAGAGACTCCCAGAGGCTAACGCTCAATACCCGCCATTTATAAACAAATCACTGGAAACCACTGCTTACCAGGAGAGCAAACCAAGGCCAGAAAAAGGAAAAAAAAAAAACTGCCGCCACCTAGCACATTTCCGTATACTTTTCAAGACCATGATTGGGGCCAGCAGCCGGAAGAGGGAAGATATCCCAGGGAGTCAGAGTGGCCATCCTTAGTGGGATGATTGTGACTCCAGTGCCAGTATCTTCCACTCCACTTGTGCCAGACGCTCTGCCAGCAGACATTGGTAGTTTTCATGATCTACTAGAAAGAACGTCTGAAAGCTTTGACCTTCCTTTACCAGCCAAACAGTTAGAATTCTTCCTTTATAATTTTAAAGCAGGAGAGCAACGAACTACGCAGGCTATACTCTTATTGCCAGTTTCATATGGCCAGGAGGATTAAAGCTAATGAAAACCTCAGCATCAATGGGCGGATATTCTCCTGAAGCTGGGTAAGAAGTACAGAGCTCCAGAGAATTGTCTGACATGCCTCATTGGTCAACAGAGAACTGATTCAGTCATTATGCAGCCTCATTGGTCCACAGAGAACGAATTCAATCATTATGCAAGCGGCTCAGAGACGAGCAAAAAATCCTTCCTTGTTGTGCACAGCTCTTCCGGACAAAGAGGGCCGCAGGCTTGATTATATTGGAAAGTTGTTCTCTGCCATGGCGGCTACTTAAATATGAGCCTCCAATGCTCTGGCTGTTTTTGGGAGATACAACTGAGATTTTGTAGCTGGTGGACACCGTGGACTTCATGTCTTCCCTAGATCTTCTGGGTGCATATTTCCATATTCCGATACATTCAAAGCACCGAACGTATCTCAGGTTCAAGGTGGCAGGGTGCCATTGTCAGTTCAAGGTGCTCCCTTTCGGGTTAAGATCGGCTCCCAGGGTATTTACCAAATGCATGGTGCGGGTGGCAGGTTCTCAGACGTTCAGGTCACCAAGTTTTTCCGCACCTGGATGACTGGTTGTTAAAGGGTCTCCATTTAGCACAAAGGTTGACACAGGCTGGTCTACAGCTATTCCAATCCTTAGGACTCAAACTCAACAAGGAAAGGTTCTCACTCATCCCTTCCAGAAGGGAGGCGTTTCTAGAAGAGGTGCTGGACACAAAGATGTCCAAACTCTTCCCCACAGATTAAAGGATATCTAATTTGCAAGCAGTCGCGCAATCCCTCTCTTCAAAAGAGTTCACTTCAGTAAGAATTTACAAATCCATGTTAGAGATGATGTCATCCTGCATCCCATTAATTCCCAATTGCAGACTTCACATGCAGGAACAGCTCAATCCACAATGGACTCAGTGCTGAGGATTTTTCAAAGACAGGCTCTCAATCACTCTAAAGATGAAGTTAGCAATGTCCTGGTCGACTACTAGTGACAGTGTTGCACACACCCGTTTCTCCCATTGAAACCACAGGTGGTGATGACAACAGACGCTTCCCTAGAAGGCTGGGGAGCCCATTCGCAGGGCTTAGAGGTTCACTGGAAGTGGTCCATCAAGAAGCATTCTCTCACTTAAACCTTCTAGAGCTGAAGGTGTTTTTTTTTTCTGCCCAGGATTTGCAACTCTGCAGTATTGGTGAGAACATACGATACTACACAATGTTTTATCTCACCAAGAAAGGAGGTACAAAAGAGCAGGTTCTGCAGCTCAAGCACAAGAAATTTGGCAATGGCTGTTAACATCTTGTTGAAAAAGGAGCTTGTTCCAGGGGTGCAGAACAAATGGGCAGATTCCCTCAGCAGAACTGATGAACTTTCCTATGAGTGGGAGATCAACTAGAGTCAGTTGCAGAAGTTTTCCAGTCTTGGGGTTATCCAACTCTATATCGTTTTGCCATGGCTCTGAACAAAAAGTGCAATTTGTTCGCCAGCACATACCCTCAACAGGATCTTGAGGGAACACCTTCCACTTCTGTTGGATGGGAACGTTTCTCCTGTTTTCACTCATTCCAAAGGTCTTACAAAAGAGAAAACGGTAACCTTGCTGTTGCATTCTCATTGCCCTGTCGTAGCCAAGACACTATTGGTTCACTAAACTGTTTCACCTATCTGAGTGCTCACACATCCAGTTTCTGCCGACAGAGGATCTACTGTCAATGAATAAGGGACAAGTGCTACACCCACAGATTCAATCTCTTAACTTGTCGGCCTCGCTCCTCACCATGATGAACTTAGGCCTTGCAGATAAATGTATCCTGATGGTGTGCTTCTCAGTCTTACCATCCTTTTTGAGTGACACCTGAGCAGATTGTTCATCTCCTGCATCTAGTCATATCTGGTCTCAACCATACTTCCATTAGGGTGCATCATGCTGCCATTTCTAGACTCGGACTCCGTTATCCTTGTCGTCCAATAGGCTGGTGAAGTATTTTATGAATGGTCTGTTCTAAGCTTACTCTCCAATTCAGGATCCTTCTGTTCTTTGGCAGCTAAACAGTCTTGTCTCAACTTTTAGGACCACCATTTGAGCACATTCACAAGTCTAGATTGAAATTCCTCTTGTGGAAAATGGCTTTCCCTCAAGAGAACAGTCATCCTGTGCACTATTCCATAATTCGTTCCAAAGGTACTGACAGCTTTTCATCTCAGCGAGTCCATTTTGCCTACTTTCATCCCTAATCTGTCCTCGTCTGCAGAAAGGGCCTTGCATTCGCTGGATGTTAAATGCTGCTTGAAGTTCTACTTACAAAGAACCAAAGCCTTATGAAGGTCAAGTCAGCTGCTCATTTCCTTCTCCACTCCAAGGAAGGTCAAAGCCTTGTTGAGGGCTAGCATTGCTGGTTGGATCTCAGCAACTATAGCCTTTTGTCATGAAAAGGCAGAACGTTTCCTTACTGCTAAAGTGAAGGCTCACTTGACCATGAAGGTTGCAGCATCTTCAGCACTATTTGCAGGGGTTTTACTATTAGGCATCTGCAAGGTGGTGACATGGGTTAACGCCCACACATTAATGAACCACAATCGTTTGGACTCCAGTAGTAAAGAGGATGTGGCAGTTGGACAGGCTACACTGTAATGCCTGTTTTCATAAGGTATGCTTCCTTTTTACTTCAGTTCATTTGATTTTGTTCTTGAATGTCTCAACTATTGTTATTACTGACTGGTGCTGCTTCTTCAATGCTTTGTTACAGTTTCAATGTGATTGGTTTTAAATTTTTTATTGTAATTGTTTTATATATTATTTATGGGTGTTCATGATGGGGAAAGTTCACCTGACCCACCGCTGTGATAAGATTGCTACTGTTAGCTAGTTTGGTTCAAGCATGTTAATCTATAAAACATACAATACTGGAGAAAAAGGTAGTTAGCAGTACACTGTGGTTCTGCAGTATTGATATCTTTGATAGGTTCACATGCAACCATTCCCACCTCCCCATTCAGGCTCACCATTTCAGACCTCTTACGCTTGTTTTATACTTGTGCTCGAAATCTGGGGTATGGTGGCTCTGCAGGGGATGAGTGCTTATGGGTCAGAAGTTTGGGTGTTAAAACAAAGTGAAAAGGGCATGATGCATCAATATTTTCCACACAATCAGGTCACAGGTCCTTGTCGGGCTCTGCTGAAGTGAATGTGATTCATTGTCGTCTAGCCACGCAGACTGTGAATGTGCTGTAGTCCGGCAGTTGCTGCATCAGAAATGCCGGGGTGATACATCAGAATTTCTCCCGCTTGAGTCGATGCATCGTTTTTTGTAGAAATCAGCTGCAGAACTCACTTATGCGGCCCGGTACTGGAGAGGGCACCTCAGGCAAGGGGAGGACTTTCAGGTGGCAGAGTCCAGCAGCACCAGGAGAGTGGTAGGCAGTCTTTGATGTGCATGAGACTGCAGGATAACGGGGCAAGCCAACACGCCCTTGGAGAATCTTGGGTTCAAGGATGTAGAGTCCAGTCCTTCTGACTGCAGACAGGAAGCAGCAGGCCAACACAGCAAAGCAGTTGCAGAGTGACAGTCTCTCCTGGCAGTACAGCAGTCCTTCCTGGCAGAGTGTCCTTGATTCCAGAAGAGTTCTGATGTATTGGGGTCCTTATACCCAAATATGCCTTTGAAGAGGTTGAGACTTCAAAGAGGCCTTTGAAGTTCACAAGGTCCCTGCTTTTCCTTGCCTGGCTCCAGACACTGCAGGGGGTTATGCAGCCTTTTGTGAGGGGCGATGCACAGCCCTATCTTAGGTTACTTCTATTTGGAAATTGCTCGTACACCAAACTATTTCTTGCGGCTATGGTAACTAAAGTAACACAGCTCTGAAGATCTATTGATGAGTTTGCTTGAAAAGCCAGGTCTTTAACAGCTGTCTGAATCTTGCATAGTTAGAATTGGTCCAGATCTCTAAAGGCAGGGAGTCTCGGAAGCGGGAAGCGATGGCTGCGAAGCGAGGTCCACCTGTCAGTTTCCTATTAAAGTGGGGGATAACTAAATAATGTAGATAAGTAGACTGGAGGAGTTTTCCCGGAGAATAGTTATGGATTTGGGATTATACAAAAGCTGGGTTCTCCACGTTCAAGGACTTGAAGGCACTGCAGCAAGATTTAAGTACTGATCTCTGAGCAGCAGGGAGCCAATAAAGATCTTTTGTGACTTGGGAGATGTGGCAATGTCTAGGGAGTTGATACATCAACTGTGCCTCTTGATTTCGCACTAGTTAAAGCTTACGAATTAGGTGTTTATGGTGGCCCAAGTACAGTGAGTTGGCATAGCCAGTACTTGACATTACCACGGTTATGATGACTTGGACCAAGGCCTCCACAGGGTTTATTTTTTTATTTTTTTAACTCTGCGCAGTTGGAAGAACAAGGATACTACAGAACTAATCTGTGGTTTCAGAGACAGGTCCTCATAAATAATAACGCCAAGGCTTTTTACGGGTTTCCTGGGTGGAGTCCATTTTGGAAGGCCAAAATGATAGATTCCAAAGATTAAGCTTGCTTTTAGTTAGTCTTTGTTTTATCAGAGTAAAGTTTTTTTAAACAATTGTTGTTCATCCAGTCACAGATAGATAGCATAGTGTCTTGAAAGTGCATTTTGGAGCTGGGATGGTTGTCCGTTGTAAAAAGGAGCTACATTTCATCAGCATAGAGCATAGTTATATAGTTTAACTTCCATTTTTTGAGAGAATGGACTGAGGGTGGGGGTGGGGTGGGGGGGATGGGCTTGGAGAATGTATAGGTTGAAGAGGTGTGGAGAAGGCAATGACCCCTGTGGCACTCCACAATGTAGCTGCACAGGGGTTGGGGGAGAGGGGGATTTGAAGGCTGACAGTTTGACCGATTATGATCTATCCTGTAAAAAAGAAGCCACCAAATTAATAGAGTCCTGGAGACCTGCGGCCCTAACACGGTCTACCAAGAGATTATGATCAATCATGTTGAAGGCCGCCGAGAGTTCGAGCAGAATGAGGGCCTGGAACATACCTCTATTACCTCATCGCACAAATCATCCATAATGCCTAGAATAACTGCGCACCCAGGTCAGGTGTGAAGCAGCGCGAAGTCTCAAGCCAGTTGGGGGGGGGGGGGGGGGGCGGCTCTGCCGGACTTAAGGCTACTAATCAGTATTTCTCCTGTTCCAGCAGCGAAGGAAGCGCTTCCCCCCCGGCCGGTGGAGTTGCTGAGAAGTCTGGACGTCCTTTGGTCCGGGCAGTTGGTGGTTGGCTGTGCTGAGGACTGGTGGGGCGACGAGAGGCCCTGCTGGTGCCGAGCCTGAAGGAGGGTGGCGTGCTCGGCCGGGCGGGCCGTTGCAGATTGCGGCGGGGGCTGGGGGGCGGCTCCCCCTTGCCCACGCTGAAGCAAGGTGAGCGGAGGTGCAGTTCGGGGGGCCCTCGGGGGTCTTTTCGGGCCACGGCCCCCCCTGGGATGCCGAGGATCGGCCTCTGGCTTGAGCCCGTTGCTGCCCAGCTGTCCCACGGCGCTGCGGCCTTTGAGTGCGCGCCACGGTTGGTGAGGCCTCCCTGGCATAGGCGGGCGTGGCAGTGAGCTGGGTTGGCCTGGAGCTGGCTGGTGGGAGCCTTTGGGCAGTGTGGCCCTTGTGGTGAAGGGGCCCCCTGCGGTTTGAGGACTGGGAGGCTCCTCTGTGAGGTGAGGGGCCTCGCTCTTTGGCCTCGTGGGGGAGAGTTTCTCCTTGGACCTCCTGGTGGGGACCTCTCCTGGAGGAGCCTGAGGCCTTATATCGCTGGCTGGATTTGGTCGGGAGGAGCCTTGCTGGACCAGCGGACGGCAGCGGAACCCCGTGGGGGTGGGAGGGGTCATTATTGGGCCTGTAGGGGACATCGGTGCTTGACTTGCTGCTGCCTATCATTATCCTCTTGGAGGCAGCGGAGACTGTTATTTTCATCTTTATTGACGTTGTGAGGTTTGGAGGAGTATTCTGCTGGCTACCTGTGTTTTTACGGTGGCGTCTGCAGGGGTTACTGCAGTCAAGTACTTAATGTTGGTGAAGTGAGGCTGTCTGCTGGCTTGCTTTGTCGGCGGCTGGAGATCCGCCTGGGATCTGCCGGTGCACATTTTCCTTACTGAGGGTTCATCTGCCTTGGACGTCTGGTGGACTGTTGGAGTTTGAGCTGCACGGGGAGACCGAGATGGGTAAGGCGGAGCAGCGTTAGGCCAAGCTTTCCTTTGAGGGCGGTAAGCGGAAGGGGAGCGTCTCTGCGCTGCAGTCTGGGGATGTGCAGAAGGAAGATGGGTCCTCCGGCGACTATCAAATCCATGTTTATGGATTTTAAGAGTAGCCTGGCCGGTATAGATGCTAAGTTGGATCACCTGACGGAGCAGATGGACCGCATTAGAGCCCGGGTGGATGAGCGCGATGCTCGGTTTGAGCAGTTGGAGTCGCGCTTCTCGGAGATGGAGGACCAACAGCGTGGGGACCAAGAGCGCTTGCTGCAGATGGAGCGAGTGTTGGAGGTCATACGGAATAAAAATGAGGACTTGGAGGTGCGATCTCGGCGCAATAATGTTCGGCTGATTGGCCTTCCTGAGTCCACGGACATGGGGAGGATGGAAGACTTTGTGGAGAAGATGCTTGCCGAATTGTTGCCAGACGAGCTTTCTCGGCTGCTTGTGGTCGAGAGGGCCCATAGGTCCTTGGGTCCTTTGCCTCCTCCTGGGACTCCGCTGCGTCCTGTTATATTTTACCTCTTGAATTAATGTGACCGTGGTGCAGTGCTACGTCTGGCTCGGGATCGACGTCCAGTGATGTACAGGAACACTGAGTTGCAATTTTTCCCGGACTATACTCCGCATGGCAGAACATTGCATTTCTTTACAGATCCGAAGCAGGCGGCCAAGTTCGTTAAGACGCTCCCTCGGCGCCCCGCTGCTGATCAGCCTCCGGCTCGGAGCGTGCAGCTCTAAGTGACACTGATTGAAGGCCTTACAGTTGGGTTGATGGTTGGCCCGGCATCCTGCGTGGGTGCTACCTTGGTAGTGCTTCTGATTTCCTACTTCCGCGCTGTTGTATTGCTTTATTTGCTTTCTCGAGCCCTTTGTCCTTCTGGCCTGTCTGCTTGCGGATGGGCTGGATGGCTAGGCTCACGACCCCTGGATGAGTCCTATACCTTTGCTGTGGGGTTTTGATCTCTCCTGTTGGGGGATGGGGTGGGGGTTTCTTGCTCTGACCCGTTTGGGGGGGTCGGCAGGGCAGGGTTTGGGGGTTGGTATGTTGTTCTTGTAATGTTTGGTTTATATGCTATAATTTTGTTGTTCTAGATGTGGCTGGTAGGAGGCGGCGGGCGACTCTGTGGTGAGGTGAATGGAGGTGGTGTTGGGGTGCGGCTGGAGGCAATGACGACGATTAATTGCCTTACCTGGGATGATCAGCGCAAGGTGTGGCTTATGTCTGCTTACCTTCAACGCCATCATGTTGATGTATGTTTGCTTCAGGAGACTCATTTGGAGAAGCACACGATGAAACGGCTGATGGTGGGATGGATTGGAGAGTGTCATGGAGCAGTGTTCTCTCGGTATGCAAGGGGAGTGGTGATTTTGTTGCGTAAGGGGCTGCAGTGGCGTACGCATTGTGTGATAGTGGATCCGAATGGCAGATATGTGCTGTTAGGGGGGATGTTGCTGGATAGACCCTGCCGGTTGGTGTCAATTTACGGCCCTAATGTAGATGACCCTGGATTATTTTGTAATGTTTGGCGCTTGGTCGAATCCTTGGGGGTGGGGCTGTGATTTGGGGGGTCGATTTCAATGTGATCCTAAATCTGGATCGGGAGAGCTCAGCCAGACCGCGGCCTTCGGCTGCTGCTGCTGCTTTGAAGACTGTAATGAGTGACGGTGAGTTGGTTGATCTATGGAGAGCTAAGCATGGGGATCACAGGGAAGGTACGTGCGTTAACTATGTTCATAATAGCTGGTCTCGCTTGGACCGATGGCTGGGAACCAGGGATGTGGAGATGTGGACGCAGTCGGTGGAGCATCTGGCCCGGACCCTCTCGGACCACTCTCCGGTACAGTTGCGGCTGTTGATACCTGGGGCCCCGGGGGCTGCTTTTGCATGTGGCTTTGCAAGATGAGGTGTTTCAGGAAGAGGTCCGGGAAGCCATCGTGCATTTCTTTGCTGAGAATCGCGGGTCGGTGAGATCTGCCTGAACGCTCTGGGAGGCCTTCAAAGTGGTTATCCGTGGGGTGTGCCTGTCTAAGCAGTATGGCGTACTTCGTGCCTTGCATCGGGAATTAGCTGAGCTGCAATCTCAGATCGGGGAGTTGGAGGTGAAGTTGGTGGCGGATTGGGCTGATGAGACTGTGGCGGCTTTGCGGGATGCAGTTTCCCGCTATGAGGAGGCTTCTAATCGCGAGGTTTGCTTCCTGGGGAAATATGCCAGGACCTGGCGTTGTGGTGAGGGGGACAGAGCGGGCCGAACGCTGGCGAATATGTTGCGCAAGCCTTGGGCAAGTGGATATGTTACTGAGATTGATGATCAGGGGGGCCGGCGGGTGACTGGAACGGTGGGTATTATGCAGGTTTTTGCGAGATATTTTGAAGATCTCTACTCGGCACCTGCGGACTTGAAACTCAATATGGCGCAGGATTATTTTTCTGAGATCAGTATGCTTTGGTTTGATGCTAAACATAGAGCTTACTTTGACGAGCCCTTCTCGGTGGAGGAGATCAAGGCTGTAATTAGTAGCCTGCCTGGCGACAAGGCTCCGGGCCTGGATGGTTTAACTCCTGCCTTTTATAAGGAGTACTCTGATATTTTAGCTCCCTGTCTGTTGGAGGTCTATGCTGAGGCACTGGACGCGGGCGCTCTTCCCCCCCCCTCTTTGCGAGAGGCGCTGATTGTTACAATACTTAAGCCTGGTAAAGATCCCTGTAGCTGTGACTCGTATCGCCCGCTGTCCATGATTAATGTTGACAAAAATTCTAGCTAAGTTGATTGCGCTTCGGTTGCAGCTGTTGATGTTGCGTTTGGTGCTTCCGGATCAGTCTGGTTTTGTGCCGGGGCGCCCAACGGCGCATAATTTGCGCACGTTCTTCGCGGTGCTGGGTGATCTTGCGGCAGAGGATGAGGCCACCGCAGTGTTTTTGGATGCGACGAAGGTGTTTGATTCCTTGTCGTGGTCCTATCTGTTTGCGCTGCTGGGCAGGGTTGGTATGAGTGCGCACTTTATCAGGTTGATTCGGCTGTTATATACGGATTCGGTTGCGAGGATCCGGCTGAACGGTTGCATATCGGACCCCTTTCCGGTGGCAGCGGGCACTCGTCAGGATGCCCTCTATTCCTGCTCCTTTTTGCTGTCGCGGTGGAGCCGCTCGCGGCCTATTTGCGGCAGCACCACAATCACAGGGGGCTGAAGTTCAGGCAGCATTCGATCTTGGTCTCAATGTACGCGGATGATATTACGCTGTATTTGCAAAAGCCGAGGGGGAATCTGGACATTGTGCTCACGGAGGTGGTCCGCTTTGGGACTTTCTCTGGTTTCGCAATGAATTGGTCTAAGTCAGTGGTGCTTCCTCTTACTGGCAGTACCGCGCGCTTTCTGTCGCGTTACCCTGTTAAATGGGCAGAGGGCCCAGTTCGTTATCTGGGGGTTTGGTTAAGCTGCGACGTCGAAACCCTCTGGCTGGCTAATTATGGTAGGTTGGTGGCTTGGTTGGAGGACAAGCTGGAGGTTGGCTGCCCCTGATTTGGAACTGTATTATTACTGCGCTCAGGCTCCCTTTGCATACTATTGGATCCGACCGATGCGGTATCTGCCCCATCTTACGGCTGAGAGTGATGCAGTGTGGCCGGACCGGCTGCCACGGGTGCTTGGGTGTATGTTCCGGACTTGTCCCAGGGGGGTGGTCACTGTTGCGTGCATATATGGGGCCTGGGCCGCTCTGCTGGGTAGATTGGGCGGCTGTGCACCCTTTGCGCCCGCGATGCCTGTGCTGGAGGTTGCAGGTGAGAGGATGTCTTTCTACACACGACTGCGTGATTTTCTCTCTGCTTCTGGGCTGTTTGTGTTGGGGGACTGGTTTGTGGATGAGTGTCTGCGATCCCCAGAGGAAGTGCTAAATGATGGAGCTGATAATGTGCTGCATAGGTTATACTTGCTGCAGATATACGCAATGCTCCGGGAGCGCTTCGTGGTTCTTCCGACTGTCCCGCAGACGTTTCAGGCGCTTGAGTTATTGTGGCACGCGCAGTCCCCGTGTCAGCTTGTTACGAAATTATATAGGTGCATGCAGGAGCAGCAGTGGGCGGTAGTGGAGGCTGCGCGGGCTAAATGGGAAGTGGATGTTGGGGTAGAGACTACTGATGCTATGTGGAGAAGCTGCTGCGTACACATGAGAGCACTGTCGCCCAATTATAGACTGAGATTCATACATTTTAAATTTCTACATCGCTTATATTATACCCCCTGTGGTCTACGGGCGATGGGGCTGCGCGATGTGAGTGGTGTCATGCTCCGGATGCTGATTTTTTGCACTTAGCGTGGACTTGTGGAGAGGTGTGCGCCTTTTGGGGCAAAGTGATGCATGTGATAGCTGGCGTGACTGGTTTGAGTCTGCCCGTTTCCCTGGTGATGGTGTTGCTGGGCCTGCTGGATGAGGTCCCGGTGGGGTGGAGACACCCCGTGGGTACGCTGCTTTTGCTGGCGAAGAGAAGAGTGGCGATCTGCTGGGGGCGGGGAAGGGCTCCGCGGAGATCGGATTGGCTGCAGGATGCTGTTTTCTGCCAGGAGCAGTTGTCAATCTTTTGGGAGATGGCTCTGACGTGCTCGCGCCCTAGAGACATATGGGCGCCTTTTCGTTCTTTTTTGGAATCCTCAGATTAATCTGAGAGAGTCTTTGTGGCGCGCACTTGGCCAGGTATATGGGCTGGGCTGGACATTGCTTCCATATGTGCTGGAAATGCTGTTTGGGGGATGATTCCGCTGCGGGAGTCTGCTGAGCCACCTCCGTCCCTCTGCTGTTGTGATCGTTGTTGGTTTTTACCCCAAGAGCTCCTGAATTGGACTTCTCCTGAGAGTGCGCTCTCTGCTGTTATTGGTATGTGGAGGGGACGGCACTGGGACTTTTGGCTTCGGCCTCGCTGGGACACTTGCTCGTTGGACTTGTTGTCGGCTGTCCCTGAAATTATTGTGAGCACACCTATAAACTATTTGTGATCTGGTTATTGCTTCTGGGGTTGTCATTGTTGGTATATGTAAATTTGTATAAATAAATAATAAAATATAAAAAAAAGTCTCAAGCCAGTTACCCCCAATGTTATCCTATGGGAGAGATGGGCCTTGCAATAGTGAGAAACAAATTAAAGTTTTTTTTCACTAATGTTATGCCTAAAAGTACATGTCCAACTTTCTAAATACACTGCATCCTGTGGCTATCTAGGGGCTACCTTAGGGGTGACCTACATGTGAAACAGAGGAATCTTTGGGCCTGGCAAATGGGCACACTAGTCAGGTTGAAATGGCAGTTTAAAACTGAACACAGGCTCTGCAGTGGCAGGCCTCAGACATGTTTGAAAGGCTGTGGTGAATGGCACAATCAGTGCTGCAGGCCAGCTAGTAGTTGGTAATTTATAGGCCCGGGGCATATATAGCGCACTTTACTAGGAGCGTACAAGTAAATTTAATATGTAAATTGTGGAGAAGCCAATGTTACCTTGTTTTAGAGTACAGAGTATGTGCACTTTAGCATAGGTCAGCAGTGGTTAAGTACACAGAATCCTAACAGCCAGCAAAAATGAGTCAGAAAAACAGGTGGTCAGAGGGCAAACAGGGGAAACCATGGCAAGGATGCCAGGTCTAGCATGTGATTTCTCTCCAGTTGAAAGTGGGGAGAGCTACCCAACCCGTGGGGAATTTTCTTGACTAAGGTGGAAGAACCTGGATAGACCATCAGCATTGGTGTGGTCTGTTCCAGGGTGGTATTCCACCTTAAACTCTGTTCCCTGTAGGGAGATTGAGCGCCTCAACAGTTTGATTCTCACCCCTCACCTTCTTTAACCATCTGAGGGGCCTGTTGTCTGTCTGACCTGGAAGTGAGTGCCATACTGGTATGGCCTTGCTTCTTCAGTGCCCAGACCACAGCATTATCTTCGCTGCACCTCTGTTTCCTGGGAAGAAGCCTCCTACTGATGAAGCTACATGTTGATCCAGAACCTCTTCATTTAGCTGAGAGCACACAGCCCCTATGCCATGCTCTGAGATGTCCGTCTGAACAACAAATTATTGAGAGAAATTTGAAGCCTTGAGCATGGGTGCCGTGCACATGGCTTCATTTAGGATGTCAAAAGCTTTCTGGCACGCCTCTGGCCAGATCACCTCTGTCAAAGGTGCAACTGTGGTGCTATATCCCTTGATTAATCTATTGTAGTCTCCAGTGAGTCTTAAGAAGGCTCTCACCACTGTCTGGTTCTCGGGGGCTCCCAAGCCAGAATGGTCTCAATTTTGTCCTGTAGGAGCTGCACCTTGTCACCTCCCACTTAGTGTTCCAAGTAGACCACAGAATCCTGTACTATCTGCAGGGCCTGAAGCACTTCCTCCAGGTAGCACAGGTGATCCTCTCAGCTAGAACTGAAGACCTCAATGTCATTTAGACCGTCGGCACTGAAGTTCTCCAGTCCAGCTAGGACTTGATTTAGCAATCTTTGGAAGATGCAACAGCATTCTTCAACCCGCAGGGCATGACCTGGAACTGGAAGTGCCTTTCTGGTGTAGAGAATGCAGACATCTCTCTGGCCCCATCGGTCAAGGCAATCTGCCAGTACTCAGGCATTAGTTCAAACATGTTGAGGAACTTCGCAGCTCCAAGCCGATCTACAAGCTCATCAGCTCTGGGGATGGGGTGTGTCAGTGTTGGTGACTACATTGAGCCCACAGTAGTCCACACAGAACTGGGGTTCACGTATGACACTTGGCAGTAGAGACTTGTGGACGAGCACCATTGGGCTGGACCAAAGGCTGTTGGAGAGCTCAAAAACTCAGTGCCAACATTTTGGAGACCTCCTCCTTAATGTTAGCCCTCACTTTGTCAGACAACCTGTAAATTGTATTCTTCACAGATGTACTGTCCCCAGTGTCAATATTATAGGCACCCCATGTAGTGATTCCTGTGGTATGTGAGAATAGAGAGGCAAACTGCCTCAAAAACTAGTGGCAGTCTGTTGAGCTAGGGTCAGTGTAGGACAGAGGCAGACACCTTCCACTGACCCATCCAGCTTTTTGCAAGATAGGAGGTCGGAAGAGGTTCACTCTCCTCTTTCACTCGATCATCAGTTACCAAGAACATGGTAATCTCGGACCTCTCAAAGTGAGGCTTGAGGTGGTTAACTTCTGTGCTCATTGATCTCAAAAGGCCTAGACCAATGATCTTGTAGAGCACAGAACCCCACAGGCTCCATGACCCACACTTTTTGGTCAGGCTGAAACTCCGATAAAATGGCATTCTGGTCAAACCAGTGTGTCATGTTCTCCTGGCTGGCTTCTAGGTTCTCTTGGGCGATCTTCCTGAGGCGTGCTGTCTGGTTACAGAGGCCAGCATGTAGCTGACCACATACTTAGGAGGGGAGGGGGGGGGGGGGATGTTCCAGAAATCTGCTCCTAGCCCTCCTTCACCAGAGAGACCCTCTCACAGGGTGTGCCAATACAGAAGTTCAAATGGGCTGTAGCCACCCCCTTTCTGTGGTACCTCCCTGTATGCGAACAGGCATGGCAGGCAGACCTCCCACACCCACCTCATGAGTTCGGGTAGAGCCATAATAATGCCCTTCAGGGTACATTTGAACCTTTCATCTAACCAATTGGTTTGGGGGTGATAGGAAACCCACACAGGTAAAGATCCCCATCAGTGCCCTGGCCAAGACGGGCGCCGTGGAGCTGCGGAGGGAGGTGGCCTTAGTGCAGTGAGCACAGAGAACAATCCCCACCCCCCACCCCCAAAGTATCTTTTAACCCTGGCGCTGGACCAGGCCACAGCTCCAGCCCCCCACCAGGACCGGGGTGGGGGAAGGTGGTCCGAAGTTGGAAGGAAAGTGGGAGGGAGGGCCGTGAGACCATTTCCTCCTTCCTACACAAGTTCACTTACGAGGAAGGGGGACACCGGACGCCCTCTGGCAGCCCTAACCTGCCTACCATCTGTGCCTACCATCAGCTGGATAAGGAACACACAGCAATAGTAACTTCCACAGGATCAAGACGAGCCACCCAGAGCGGCGACAGAGGAAGCAGCAGTGAGTGAGAGCATGGTGCATTAAGAGGCTCGGGGTCTCTTGGGTGTGAGAGCCACACAGCTCCACCTAGAGTGCGCGGCAGACCCCTCGCATAAGCAGCCCAGCAAGTGCAGGGTGCGGCTAGTGATGGTAGAGTCGGAGGCCCTCGCTCACACATACCACCTCGCTAGCACAGCCACCAAGTGCTGCATCCTCAATGCTGCACTCCCCATGGGAACTCAGCGCTCCGTTCACCCATACACAACGCAACAGACAAAGAAAGACGGCAAGTCCACTCCGAACACTTCCTCAGTCCATCACAGGTCACTCTTTCGTTATCACCCAATCAATTAACCATTGTCATCAGGGTCAGATATGATCACACAAATCGCCCAAACCCCCAGGCCAGCTTCAATAACAATGCCCAGATGGTACAATGCCAGCAGCTTTACAAAGAGCCACACGAGCAAAAGGAACCTAAAGAGTCCAATGAGACTAAAATCTAGGCTAATAGCCCCAAGGCAACAGAGGCAGTTAAGCTCACACCAGCTCATCTGGAAAATCTCAGACATACTGTTTTTCCGCCGATGTACAAAATTACCATGACTCAGGTATCCCAGAAATATGTTACCCCAACATTAAACGACACAAAGTATTATTGAACCTACATATGTTTCTGTCATGACACAACGGGGAACAGTGTCACAAATTTAGAAACCCTACTGGCAAGACATCAGGTAAGACAACTAGAAAGACACGTCCTGTTCAAAACTGCACCCGACTGCATTCAATCAAAGGGAAAGACAAAACAAAATCACCACATACATTTGGTAAGCGAGCAAAGGGACTCGCCCAAAAGACAGTTCTGGACTTTTTCACAAAAGCTCAAAAACCCCTCCCATTGCATCACAGATGGCATCTGGAAGGAATCCCTCTGACAACCTTGTCACAGGCCTGCAAACCAAAGGCTAAGCTAATCTCCCGAGTCCCAATAAAAGCTAAATTGGATTCACTACACCCTCCATATTGCAGGAGCAAGGATGCTAACACACTATTGAGTGTGCACAAGTCCAAGCTAAAATGCTCTGAACTAAAACACACTAAAATCTATTTTAAAACTATGCTAAAAACATACAAAGAGATAAAATGTCAACCATGATAAGCACAGCAGGCGAAATGCGAATCAAATTAATAAGGCAATTTGGCATTTGAAGCTTTTAGGAAGGCCAGTGGTCAAATTATTTAACAATAGATGTGATATTGAAGAATGTCTCCCAAGTCATTGAATGGGAACAAATCTAGGAATGACTCCACATCGTTAGATGTCAGATCAATGACAGGATTGGCAGCGAGATCCACAGAGCAGAAGTGCGCAGAAGCCTCAAGTCCGGATCACCCGCGAAGCCAGCATCATCCATAGAGCCTGGTGGAGCCAAATAGTTCAAAAGAGGTGGCTCATAAGTGGCCTTGCGAATCAGTGTCATGGGGCACGACCGTGAATGAACCCTCATCAGGAACATCAGCAGTTCCTTGTCCACAGGAGGAACAGCAAGATACACTAATGGCAGACACCCGAAGAGTCACCAGGTGCAATGAAAGACAGGTTGCATGCACTACAGGACTAGTCGGAATGACAATGACCAATCATGCTCCAATTCCTCCAGTAACGGAGCACCAAAGAACTGAACCATGCAATCATGGCACAGCTGGGCTGGTGGTAGGTAGTTGCTCCATCACTCCGCTTAGCTGAGAAGGCACAACCACTGTGTATTAGGAATAGCAGCAGCAGTATCCTGCCAGTCAGTGCCAAAGTCACAGGAAAGCCACCAAACACACTTGAAGAGAGTGAATGGATAGCTGATTGAATGACTCCGAAGACACTCTGGAAGATGGAAACAAATCCAGACCCACCAGCCTTAAAGAATTGTACAATCCTGCAGTGTTTGAGGAGTTGAAAATTCTGAAGACCAGCTTTCCAAAGTCCTTGGGGAAGTTGGTATTTAATAGGGATTGTATCTCAGCTGATGATCTCGCTACCTGGAGAGCACACGTCTCCCTGGCCGATGTCATTGCTACTTGTTTTTGGAACAGTAGTGCCTTTAGTCTGCTCAGCTTCTCATAATTTACATTAGTAGTATCAATGTGAGACCACATTTCTGCTACTCATCTCTTGTGTGGATGAAATAGAACATGTCCACAACAAGTCAAAATTTGAGAGACAAATATTATGTAGGCAATTCCTGGTCTCATTCCGCAGCAGCTCTGATCATTCAGGATGCCATAACTTCCATTCAAACGTATATGAAATGCTGGACTCTCAGTATTCACAACCTTCAACTGCAAGTCAGGAAACAAAGGAATCAGAATAGATTAATTTGGTGTCTGTTAGCAAAATCTTCCTCATTTTAGAAAGTGGTAATTTAAAATAATATGACTGCATTTGTAGTGTTGTGCCCAGAAAGAATGCAAATTTGTCTACATATGTTTTGGGGCTCCCCACAGGTGGAGTTGAACAATGTTCACACTGTGTGTAATTAAATACTGATCTATGTCTAGTTGCTCGGTGCAGTTAGTAATGCCCCCAATGGTTATAACAGAACATTTCCCCATAATGTGCTGTGTTCATGTACACATCATCACTTTCAAATACAGTGTAATCCTGCAGCTCAACAAGCATAGAATCAACTGCTTTAACATCCTAGTCATCAGAAACAACACCAGGTGTAATTACATCAGTCATTGAAATTTTGCATACATATGGAATTTGGATAACTTCACTAGGCCCGTAACTTTTTCCCAAACAATCCCATCTGGAATCTGTACTGTTGAAATGTTCACAAGGGACAAGTCTCTTCGGACCTTATGTGAAGAAAGATAAGATATTAGGAATTTATCCACTGGCTCGACAGAAGAGCGTTCAGGAAGATAATGACCATTTATCGAGAGAAAAAAACATTCCACAAAACTTATCATAACAGAAAGGAAATAAATGTCAAAAATATCCACAGATAATTCAGTGGATAAAGCAAATAGTTATTTTTAAGCCATGTGTACAGCTAACATGTCTTTGAAGCAGGTTCAGTTGCAGGTACAGGTGAAGTTGTAGAGAAGTCATCTTGGTCGATGAAGTAACCAGAAGCAGTCTCTACGAACACAGGAGCTGGTGCATTACTGGTGGATGGGACCACTTTGTGTGGAGGTTCATAGTAGACGGTGTAATCAGTTTGCATTGCATTGGAGTAGAAAACAGCCACATCTTGGACAGTTCTTGTCAGTGAAGTGGTAACAGGAATCAGCAGAAGCTCATTCTCTGCCTCCCCATGTTCGAGGAGGCATTTGTACCATTGTTGTACATGCTGGTATATTCAGAAGTGTTCCTGTTTCTTCTTTGAAGAGGTATATCCTTTTGGGTAGTGAGAAGGAACCAGGAACTACCCAAGGGACCTCTGGGTCTACTGTGCAGGATCAGCCAGATGGTGCAATTTGATGTCAATGGAGACATATCCGTTCCCTTTGGAACCTGGCAACAATGGTAAAATTAAAGTTCTGGTGCCTTGTATTCCCAGGACTGGAACCGGTGCTCTGTAAGATGGGCCGAATTCCTTCTCTACAGCAATCTTCTCTCAAACCATATCCCCAGCTTTAGGAATCTGGCCTGTAGAAGTTGTTGGCAAATCCCTTATTCCTATGCTGGCAGCATTGGTGGATGAAATATCATCACGGAATTGCTGAAGCTCCTGCAATACAGTCAGATGTTAATTTATGTCAAAAGGTGTGTCTGCTGCTACTATACCATCCTCATGGTGTCCTTGAATGCCCTAGAGGCAAAAGCAGGGCCCTGGTCCGAGTGGAATGCTGCAAGCGCATATTTACCGATAAAGACCAGCAGTTTGAGTGTCAGCTGACCGCTGTGGCCATACCCACAGTAATGTAGAACAAGAATCAACAGCGACTAAGATTTATTTGTATGCACCATCAGGTTGTAAGGGACCACAATGGTCCATGTATACACATTGTAGTGGCCTATTGGACACTAAGAAGGATGTCTGAGGTGGGTGTTGGATGTTGGAGCCACTTTATTTGCTGGCAAATGTCACAGCAAAGGGCATATTGCTTGGTCTGTTTGTATAGACCTGGCCACCAGAAGTGTTTCTGTAAGAGTGATATTGTGGCTGTGACACCAGCATGAGCAGATGCGACCCCTTCATGCGCTGCTTTGATTAGAACTAACCTCTGGTTTTGGTTGGGGATCACTCAATCTCCAACCTCAGGAACTGTCGGAAAGGCAACATTCTGTACACTGATATGGTAGGAATACTTAAAGGGTATGCTTTTGGAAGAGGCTTGCCTTCAGCCAAACCTTTCACGGCAGCCTGAATTTCATTATCCAATCTTGTGTGGGAACGAGTCACTGCAGCAACAGAAGCCGTGGCTACAGCAGATTTGGCCGCTTCATCAGCCATGGTGTTTCCAATAACATATAATCCTAGACATTGGTGGCTCAGTGTATGTACTACATGAGTATCTGCTAGCTTATCCTTAAGATCAGCCGCCCTCCCCCCACAGAGTTCTGTGCTTCTAAGGCTGGTACCGGGATAACAACAATGTGTTTCTCATGGACAAGTGGCCTCTCCTTGAAGACAGCCACCTGTACAGCAAATCAAATATTTTCTGTGGGTGCAAAGCGTTGTTCTGCGTTGAAGTATAAATGTGATTTATATGCTATGGGCACTGTGTCGCCCTTATTAAAGGTGAACTCAATGGCACCAGTAATTATTCTGATGATCAAATTTGTGTTGTCATGTGTGTGCAAGTGTTTTGCTTCTAGAATGTCTTGCTGCAATCCTCTAAGGATGCACGTGTGTTCAACTGTCCAGTGTCTGCTTAAGAAATCTGGCCGAATTAAATCAAAGTGGTTAGATGTGTTGTGCATAAGTACGGCCGCATGTTCTGAGAAAGGTAAAGAAACCAAATAAAGACTGCAGTTTCTTGATAGTGTTTGGTAGTTGGAGTTGACCACATTTTTCTAAAAAAGTGCGGGCCAGGCACTTGCCCTCGTTTGATAGCTCGTATCCCAGGAACAAGACATTGAGAGGCTATTTTAGTTTTCTTGAAATTGAATTTGTAGCCGAGGGCTGCAAATTGCAAAATGATCTGATCGACCCAGGCAAGATAAACGTTGAGATTGTCATCTGGGAGATAGATGTCATCTCTGAATTTTAGGCTTCTTCGGCTTGACTCCCAAACTATTCCGTCCTAGACTAGTACAGGTTTTGGAAATAATTTTCGGTAGTTGACGTTCCTGTGCCAACACTACAGTTTCCCCTTTAATGTTACTGAGTATTATTCAGGTGACTGGGCCAAAGTTATGCATCAGTTTTATCCCCAAATCTAGGGCTGAAGCAGCCCGTGCTCATTTTGAATTTGTTTTAACATTCCAGGTAAATTGCCAAGTATTGGGGTACCATGCAGTGCATATGTTCACTGAGGGAACCATTCTGAGCGGCAAACATATTGTGAGAATTCTATGTTTATCTTGGAGTCCCGTATGGGAAAACACTGCTTCCAGCTCGTTAATTTTTTGTGTTATCCAGAACTGAATCTTCTCACGTTCTGTTGGCGCTTTGCCCATGATAGAATGTATTGTTTGTGGGTTAATCCCAGTAACAGGCAGTTGGTGACCAGCTCGTGCATCGCGTGCTGGGGCAGTGTTCAAGGTCCCCATAACGAATTGTACTAATCGTTTGTATAGATGTACTAGCTCATTGTATAGTGTGGGTATGTCAGTTACGTCTAGTGCGCGTACGCCAGGATGTGGTGTGTATGTGGCAAACATAGTGTACGTTTGTCCGTCATTATTTAAGGGACCTAGTCTCAAAGGTTGTATTACATGTGGTAGAGCGCCATTGAACCAATTTTGATGTTCCTGATAGGAAAAGGGGTATCTCTAGATACTGATATGCTCAGTACCGCTGCAGTACGTTTCTATTTTGTATGTGTGAAATGTATATGTTGTCTCATCTTCCTCAGGAAAGGTAACCCAGGAATAGAATGTTTGGTAAGCTTCATGAGCTTCTACTATAAATGTGACATCCCTGCCCTCGTCAGTGAAGCCATACCTATTAGATGTCTGACATTTTCCAGAATGTCTATGGTGTTAGCCATGTTGAATAATGGGAACAGAGAAGGAACACCAAAATGGTTTTAAGAGTTCAAGCTTGAACAACCTACAGCCTAGTTAGGTGCTCCCTATTCAGCTGAGTAGGATTATCCCTAAGACCACAGGCGTCATGTGTGAGACAGAGATACTCAGGATATCCATACATTAGTGCCAAAACACCATTGTTGGTGCCATGTCGTAGCTGGACTCTCGCTCCTAGGCAAGACTGCTGATTTAGGGATGACAGCACTTTTTTTTGTAGGTGACTGGGTCACTCCTACAACAAGTCACATCTGTCAGCCCTACCCTCCCAGCTTGCAAGGAGTACCTCACCCAAACCCAAACAGTAGAATGTGATATCTGGAAGCCTCACGCATGGGCTCCAGGTTATGACATCTCAGGGGAGTCATGGTGGAACGTAACTTACTCTTTTCTCTCATTAGCAACAAGTTTCAGTCACACACAGGCAAAGAAGGAGATGCAGGAAAGTTTTCAATAGGTTTGTGTGATGAATAAGTTACTTACCTTCGGTAACGCTTTTTCTGGTGGATACAGTAACTACCTGTGGATTCCTTCCAAATGCCATCTACGCTGCACATCACCTTGCTACAGAAATCAGCATTCTTGTCTCCACGGAGCCTGACCTAGACACCTCATTCCAAAGTAACGAGGGTTGCAGGGAAGGGGGGGCCTTTCTCATGTACATGGTAGTGGCAGATTAGGTTTTTCTGATGGATACACCTACCTGTGGATTCCTCACCTAAAGAATTCTCCCCTCGCGCCAGCCTCGACGGAAATTTCTTCTAGCTCTGCATGTCGACGATGACGTCACAATCGCCCGACTCCACGCGACGCCGTATGACGTCATCTAGGCAATAAGAAGCCCTCGTCGACGTGCAGACGTCAGTTATCACCATTTTTTATGTGCCACAGAGGCGAACAGGTTTATCCTAAAGAGAACATATTCATCTCAAAGGAATGAAAATTAAACATTTATTATAATAAAAATAAAGGTAAATAACAGTAATAATTGCTCTATACAAGAGTAAAATATGTCAGTTAAATCCAAACATGTTTTCCTTGAGCTATCTAAATTTGAAAAGGAAATATATATACAAAGATAATACAACTATATACATGACCCTGATATATACATATATACAAGGCAAAGGATGCTCACCCACGGATTTCATGGTATGATCAGTCAGGCAACGGGGAGGTGGGTGGGACCGTGAGGAATCCACAGGTAGTTACTGTATCCACCAGAAAAAGCGTTACCGAAGGTAAGTAACTTATTCTTCTGATGGATACACCTACCTGTGGATTCCTCACCTAAAGAATAGAGTCCCAAGGCAGTACAACCTCCGGAGGTGGGTGCCCGAATGGTCAAACCAAGAAATCCTGCAGCACCGAGCGAGCACAATGGCCATCCCTCCTAGCCTCAGAATCCAAACAGTAATGTTTGACAAAAGAATGGAGGGACGCCCAAGTTGCCGCCCTGCAGATGTCAGCCACAGGAACACCCCTAGCCAAAGCCGATGAAGCTGCTTCAGCCCTGGTGGAATGGGCACGAAGCCCCACAGGTGGTTCTTTCTTCGCCAAAGAATAGCAAACCTTAATACATAGAATGACCCACCTGGATAGCGTTCTCTTGTGGACCGCTCTACCTTTCCTCTTCCCCACATATCCAACGAAGAGCTGATCATCATGCCTGAACTCCCTCGTCCTGTCGATGTAGAAGCTCTTTGTGGATCCAGCCGGTGGAGCCTCTCTTCCTCCTTGGATGGGTGAGGTGGAGGGTAAAAGGAAGAGAGAGTAATTGACTGCCCCAGGTGAAAGGGTGTAACAACCTTCGGAAGGAAAGCCGCCTTGGTCCTTAACACCACTTTGTCCCTAAAGAAAGAAAGGTATGGGGGCTCTACACTAAGAGCCTGAAGCTCACTGACCCTTCTGGCCGATGTTATGGCCACCAAGAACACAGTCTTGAGAACAAGCAACCGCAAAGAGCAAGAATGCATTGGCTCAAATGGGGACCCCATCAAAAACGTTAATACCAAATTAAGGTCCTACTGAGGCATAACAAATGGTGATGGTGGAAATTTGTTAGTGAGTCCCTTCAGAAACCTTAAAACAATAGGAGATTTAAAGAAGGATGGCTGATCAGGAAGGCACAGAAAAGCCGACAGTGCACATAAATAACCTTTGACTGTGGCAACCGTACAACCCTTCTGTGCCAGGAAAAGAGCAAACAACAATATGTCAGATAAACAAGCCTTTAAGGGATCAACACTGTTCTCTCCACACCAGCATACAAATTTAGCCCTTGCATAGATCGATTTGGTGGAGTGTCGCCTGGCCTATAAAATAACATCCACCACTTCTGGTGGGAGAGAAAAAGCATTCAGATTGCCCCGTTCAATCTCCAGGCATGAAGGTGCAGGCTCTGGAGGTGGGGGTGTAGAATCTGCCCCAGCGACTGCGAGAGGAGGTCCACCCTGTAAGGGAGACGGAGTGGAGGGCACAGAGAGTTGGAGAAGGTCTGAATACCACACCCTTCTCGGCCAATCCGGGGCAATTAAGACGACCTGAGCTCGGTCTTGGCAGATCTTCCTCAGGACTCGAGGAATCAAGGGTATGGGTGAAAACGCGTAAAGCAACTGGCTTTTCCAGGATATCTGAAACGCGTCCCCCAAAGCTCCTTGCACCGGATACTGGAGGCTGCAAAATAGCGGGCCACTGCGCATTCTCTTGAGTTGCAAACAGATCTATCTGCGGATATCCCCACATCTGGAAGATGTACAGAACCAGATCTGGATGAATACGCCACTCGTGGTCGACAGAGATGCGTCGACTGAGAACGTCTGCACGCACGTTCAGAGCTCCGGCCAAATGATGTGCTACCAAGCAAATCTTGTGGTCCTGAAGCCAGGACCAGAGCCGAAGTGCTTCTCTGCAGAGAAGATACGACCCCACTCCTCCCTGCTTGTTTATATACCACATTGCGGTAGTGTTGTCCGTCAAAATCTGAACCGACTGACCGCGAATCGAAGGGAGCAAGGCCTTGAGAGCCAGACGTACTCCCCGCAATTCCAACAGATTGATGTGAAATCTCTGTTCTACCGGAGACCAAAGACCTTTGACCTCCAGGTCCCCCAGATGAGCTCCCCACCCTAGAGTGGAAGCATCCGTTACCACTGTGGCCACCGGTGGAGGCAGCGAAAACGGCCTTCCTTGAGACAGGTTGTCGACCGCTGCCCACAATTGAAGATCCACTGCAGTGTCTCTGGAGATCCTTATCGATTCCTCAAGATCTCCTTTGTGTTGAAACCACTGCCTGCGGACGCACCCCTGAAGAGCCCTCATGTGCCAGCGTGCATGAGTGACCAACAGTATGCAAGAAGCGAACAGACCGAGCAGACAAAGGACCTTGAGGACTGGAGCTACCGCTCCATTTCGAAACATTGGAATCAACGCCTGTATGTCCTGAACCCGCTGGGGCGGAGGAAAGGCCCGATTCAATGTCGTGTCCAATACTGCCCCTATGAACAGGAGGCGTTGAGAGGGCTCCAGGTGAGATTTGGGCACATTGACTGAAAAACCCAGGTCGTACAACAACTGAGTTGTCGACTGGAGATGACGCTGCACAAGCCCGGGAGTCTTGGCTTTGATCAACCAATCGTCCAGATCGGGAAAAACTGCTATCCCCCTTCTTCTGAGCTCTGCGGCTACCACCGCCATCACCTTTGTGAAGACTCGAGGTGCTGAAGTAAGACCAAAAGGGAGGACCGCGAACTGATAATGCTGCGATCCCACCACAAACCGGAGATACTTCCTGTGCGATTTGGGGATCGGAATATGAAAATATGCGTCCTGTAAATCGACAGACACCATCCAATCTCCTTCGTTCAATGCCAAAAGAACCTGTGAAAGGGTCAGCATTTTGAACTTTTCCTGCCTGAGGAACCAATTCAAAGCCCTCAAGTCCAGAATCGGTCTCAACCGACCATCCTTTTTGGGGGTCAGGAAGTGTCTTGAATAACAGCCCTGACCCCTCTCCTGCTCGGGAACCAACTCTATTGCACCTTTTGCCAATAGGGACAACACTTCCTGCTGTAATAGGAGAAGATGATCTTCCGAACAGAAGGATGGGCGGGGAGGGAAAGGAGGTGGGAATTCCCGAAAGGGAAGAGAGTACCCCTTCTTCACAATGTCGATGACCCAGGAGTCCGATGTTATAACCTCCCACATCGGAAGAAAATAGGCAAGTCTCCCCCTACCGGAGACAAGTGGACAGGGAGTGGAGGAGGACTACGGCTGCTTTCCTTGCTGCACCCCTCCCGAGGAAGAGGAAGAGGCAGAGTGCTGCTGGGTGGCTCCTCTTGTCCGGACTCTGCCCCTGCCCCTGAAAGATCTGTATGGCAGGGTGCTTGCAGTTTGCTGTGGTCCTTGAAATCTGCCACGAAAGGAGGAGCCACGTCCAAAACCCCTAAACCTCCTATAAGCTCAAAAGGAGGATGAGGAAGATGACTGAAGCCCTAGTGACCTCACTGTGGCTCTGCTCTCCTTAAATCGTTCCAGAGCAGAATCTGCCTTTGTTCCAAATAGTTTCTCGCCATCAAAAGGCAGATCGAGGAGAGTCGCCTGTACGTCTGATGAGAAGCCAGACGAACGCAGCCAAGATTGTCGCCTAGAAACTTTGGTTGTGCCCATAGCTCTAGCCACCGAGTCTGAAGTGTCCAATTCCGACTCGATCACCTGGGTCGCTGCTGCTTGAGCGTCCGCCAGTAACTGCAACATTTCCTGGGACAAGTTCGGATGGCCTTTCGCTTCCTCCAAAAGGGCATGGATATAATGTCCCAATATGCAGGTTGCGTTGGATGACTTTAAGGCCATACTACAAGAAGAAAAGGCCTTTTTAGCAGTATGGTCCATTTTCTTCGATTCCCTGTCTGCAGGTGTTCCGGGAAACGAGCCAGGAGAAGATCTGGATGACCAGGAGGCCTGAACCACTAAACTCTCCGGTGTCGGGTGTTTGGAGAGAAAAACAGGATCACCTGGTGCCGCCCGATAGCGTTGAGCCACTGCCCTGTTGACAGCAGCCGTAGACACAGGTTTCCTCCAGATGTCTTTAATAGGCAAGAGAGGCTCTGCCGTTACAGATGTCGGATGCAAAACCTCAGTCAACAGGTTTCTCTTAACCTCTGCAGCCGGAAGGGGAAGGTCTAAAAAGTCTGCAGCCTTCCGAATTACAGTGTGGAAAGACGCAGCTTCCTCAGTGAACTCTCCAGGGGAAGCAAGATCCCACTCTGGGGAGGTATCTATGCCACTCGCTGTATCAAGACTTTGAAAGTCACCAGAAGGCTCCAAAACCTCACCCTCTTCCAGGTGCTGCCTGCTATATTCTTCTTCTTCCAACAAGCGCAAACCCAGACGTCTAGATTGAAGCCTTGACTCGAGACCCGGTGTCGATAAGGCGTCGGCCGACGCCGAAGATCTCCGTCGGCGCTGAACCTCGGATCCATCCGACGCCGGACCCTCCGGCTCCACAGGAACCTTGATTGTGGATTGGATCCCAGGCGAATCCAACGGCGCCGAAGCGGGTGTAGCAGGTCTCCTCGGCGACGTCAAGGGCATCGGCGCCGCTTCAGGTGCAGCAGGCAAAAATTGAGTGAAAGGCGTTGATTTGTAAGACGCCGGAACGCCCAAATTAAAGGCCAAAGGGCCAGACGGACCAGCTTGACCTCCACCCGGCACCATGGAAGAATTATTTTTAAACATGGCGTTCAAAAACACTGCTGGATCCGTTCCCGGAGCTGGGAAAGCCGGGTATTGTTGCTGCACCGGCGCCAGCATGGACGCCAAAGAGGGACCAGGCAACTCCTGACTAGAAGAGCCCTCTGGCCTCTGGGAAGGCTCGACCTCGCAAACCGACCCAGGTGACGTCGGAGTGGTAGGAGGTGGAGGGGTGACGGTCGGGCTAATCTCCCACGTCGGACGACGCCGAGCTGATGGAGATGCCGATCTTGATCTGGACCGTCCCTTGCTCGATCGGCGCCGGGAACCGTGACGGCGCCGAGAGTCACCATGGTGATGATGGGACCTCGAGGATCTTGAAGAGGACTCCCTCCGATGACGCCTCTCCTTCTTTTTCTTGCAACGGGCCAAGAAAAAGTTTGCCTCCCTTTCTTTGAGCGCCTTTGGATTCATGCGCTGGCAGGAGCCGCATGACTCGACCTCATGGTCGGAGCTAAGGCACCAGAGGCAATTCTCATGGGGATCGGTAACAGACATCGACCCCCGCACTGGTTACATGGTTTAAAGCCGGATTTCCTTGGCTGCGACATTGTAACCGTCATCCGAAACTGTAGCTCCCTGTGAGCCTCGAAGAAAAAACGTTACTCGGAGGCACGGAAAAAAGGGAACTGACGTCTGCACGTCGACGAGGGCTTCTTATTGCCTAGATGACGTCATACGGCGTCGCTTGGAGTCGGGCGATTGTGACGTCATCGTCGACGTGCAGAGCTAGAAGAAATTTCCGTCGAGGCTGGCGCGAGGGGAGAATTCTTTAGGTGAGGAATCCACAGGTAGGTGTATCCATCAGAAAAACCTAATCTGCCACTACCATGTACATGAGAAAGGCCCCCCCATCCCTGCAACCCTCGTTACTTTGGAATGAGGTGTCTAGGTCAGGCTCGGTGGAGACAAGAATGCTGATTTCTGTAGCAAGGTGATGTGCAGCATAGTTGGCGTAGATGGCATTTGGAAGGAATCCCTCTAAGAACCTTATCTGTGTGAGATGTATTAGATACAGATCATTTAGGACCCCTGATGCAGGTATGTTCCCAAACAATGATAAGGAGGCAGCCTTGTGGCAGCAATTATGTAAACAATCCCCCACAAGTGTACATTATATTCCTGTCACACGTAAGTGAGAAAGGGACATGATGTGAATACCTACATACATCACTTGATTATGATGCTGATAGTGATGCCTTCAGAGTGGCACTGATGATGCAAATCAAAACATTTCTATAGCTATAAACAATAATAGCCATCTTAAAAGAAATAATAAAATAAATGGGCTAACACAGAGCAAGCTAAGTAGGTTAAAAGTGACTAGGTGGTGGACGTGGCCACGGAGCAGCAGATGGAGTGGGCGAACGGAGGACCAGGGAGCGACTGAGAGGAGCGCAGGGGCGTGCTCAAGGCCGTGCCAAGGCGGCTGAGAGCCAAGGGCCGCTGCCCATGAAAACTCCGCAAAGCGGTGGGAGAACAGCCTCCTGGTCGGAGCCCGGGAGGAACTCCAAATTAGTGCGGCTGGCGCAGATACACCCGGGGCAGCAGAGAGTCCGGGAACAGAGAGGTGGCAGCCGTCGCCATCTTAGAGGCATGGCCTGATGCAGAGAAGACAGCACTGGCCGGAGTCCTGGAACAGCAACAGGGTGGCCGGAGCTGCGCGCAGCACAGCCTGACGGCAGGAGGACAGGTCGGGCCGGGACCAGAGTAAAACAGAGGTGAGCACAGAAGCACACTCAAAGCACCACAGAAGAGGCCACAGACTGCACGGATAAGCAGCGAGGTGGTGGAAGAATAACTCTGGGGAGGTGAAATCGGGGTCGACCTACTCGGCTGGCCCAAATGGGAGAGGGCTGGAAGAAGCAATAGGGCGGCAGCAGGAGTGAAACAGTAAAAACAGAGGCCTTGGGGGTGACCTTCTCTCCCCCCCACCCCTTCACCTGTGAGAACTGAGGCAGCAGCATTGCGGAACAGTGAGGGGACCCGACAGTGGCAATTGGCCCTGGAGGGGGGGCTCAGACGGAAGCAGGAACTCATGGGGAAGCAACAGATTGGCAAGGAAACACCGGTCGAGGCTGCCCCCTGGGGTGCTTCACAGGAGGCTTTAGGGGGGGAGAGGAACGGGGCACTAACACAACACACCACATCGATTCTCGCGTCTATATAGGAATCCAAGGTGGCCTTGGAGACTCAGATGGCAACTCTCACAGTAGAGGTGGGTCTCCTGCAAGACGATCACAACAAACTGAAGGACTTAGTCGAAGCAACAGAAGAGACATTGGGAACAACAGCCCTGCAGGTGAAAGAGCTCATTTAGAAGAGGACACTCATGAATAATGAACTGAGAACGACGGAGATCCAATTCGAAGATCCATAAAGTAGGTCTCGAAGACATAATATCCGCCTGCTGGGGGTCCCGGAGAAGGTGGAGGGCCTATCACTGGAACTATATATAGAGACGTGGCTGAGCGATGTGTTACTGTGAGGAACACCCACCAAGTTCTTCTTGGTGAAGTGGGCCCACGGGATCCCTCCACCACCGGGGGCATATCTCAGACCAATAATAGTAAAATTAATGAACTTCTGAGACAGAGATGTGATCCACCAAGGGGCAAGGAAAAGGGGCCCTTGGAAAATTGTAGGTAAAGAGATAAACATCTACCCGGACTACACGAACCTGGTGCAGAAACAGAAGGCTGCCTTTGCCTCAGTCAAGAAGGTCCTACGCCAAAACGACATGAAATATGCGCTGTTATACCCAGCGAAACTTAGGATCGAATACAAGAAAAGACACATTTCCTAACATCGCCTCAGGAGGCCTGGGAATGGATGGAGACACACAGACTTCACCACGGAAACGGATCTAGAGAGGATGACAACACGAAATGGACTAAGACAAAGAAGACATGCATGATGTTTTGGGCTCAAAGGGGATCTGCTGCCGCCTGATACAAGAGAAAATCAAAGGTGCACAGATGAAGGCGCTCCAGAATCTTAGAGGAAAAAACGGGACCCCGACAAGCAGCAGATGTGAGGAACTCGCCTCGAACGTGGGGGAGAAGCGGTACAGATCAGTTGAGCTCGGAAATGGAATTGAAGGAGGAACAGGCTCCTCAGGTGATTCCAATGACGGCAGATCTGTTTGGCTAACACATAAACTGAGCTTTAATAACTTGTGAAAAGGACATGGCCCAGCGGGACCAGACAGGGGGGACAGATGGGGTGGGGGCTTCATATGGGGCCTCTCCTCCTTCCCCCCCTCCCCTTTTTCTTTCATGCTCCTTGGTGCAGGGACAGGACACAAGAAACGTTGATAAGTGGAAGACCAATTTTACAGCAGGGGGCGAGGTCCCCCCGTTGGGGGTTAGGGCTGATACATGCCGTGAATTGGGGGGTGGTTAGTTCCAAAATCATTGCACGGTATGGTAGGGAGTGGGGGTAGTTAGGGGGCATGGTTAACAGTTCAATTAAATCAAAGGGTTGAAGGGACAACTTACGTCAATACAATAGTCAATGGGGTCCATGGAGAAAAAACTCTGGATATACAGAAAGACTATCCTTGTTGGCACCACTACAATGGGTACTGAGAAACTATCACTCCTAACATGAAACGTGAACGGGCTGGGGCACAAACTCAAACGGTGTATGGTACACAAAGCACTCTCTAGGTATCAGACAGATATAATATTCTTACAAGAAACCCACCTCATGGATACGCAACACAAAGCCACTGAAAGGGGGGAAATTCAAGATAGCGGGACACACGCAATACACATCCTGATCTAGGGGAGCTATGGTACTCATTAGAAAATCCCTCACATTTCTCACTAACCACACGTGGGTGGACCCATGCGGCTGTTACATAGCAATACTAGGGGAATACGCAAACACACCTGTATTATTATTCAGTGTATACTTACCCCCGGGACTACAGGGCAAAGTGCTCCAAAAAATAGGGGCCATTCATACAGCATCTCCACCAGTTTATATACTAATGGGTGGAGACTTCAGTTTAATGATGGACACGGGGCTAAACAGAATTAGCAAATTGGAGAAAGGGCACCCAGCCAATGATAAGCTGGAGGGGTTCACACATGTAGTGGGCCTCAGTGACGTATGGAGATCCCTCCATGGACAAGGAAGAAGGTATTCATACTATTCAGCTGTTCACGATGCCCACTCAAGATTAGATTACTTCTTTACCACCACAGATATGCTACCTAGAATTAAAGAGGTGGAATACCTGGCCAGGGGGATCAGTGAGCATGCTCCATTACAGATGGTGCTATCTCTGGGAACCTGGCCATCAGGGCACGGGTGGTGGATGGAAACTTTGCACCTACAAAACACAAAAGTGGTAGAAGACCTAGGACACGCATCACAACATTATTTCACAGAGAATATGATTCAGTACAGAGCCCGGTGACGCCGTAGGGAGGCCTATAGAGCCACTATTAGAGGGGTGGTCATAGCGGGAGAGGTGGGAGACAGAAGGCAAAGACTTAAAAGATCACTCACACTGGAAAAAAAACTCATAGCACTAGAGCTGAGATATGCAGTACAGCCAGAACAGGAAACAAAGAGGTGGTACAAAAAAAAGGGAGGAAAACAATATAGTGGCTAAAGAGGAGGTAAGGCGCCAATACCTTAAAAAAAGTAAACAACTATACGAGGCAGGTAATAAGACAAGTACATTATTAGCATGGATAGGTAAGAAGGAACAAAGTGACTCCCTTATCAGAGAAATTCAGACAGTTCATGGGGAGATAATTAGGGAGCCCAAAGGGGTCATGGAAGTACTGGCCGCTCAAATGGCGGATTTCTATAAATCCTGCATAACCATACCGGAGGCAGAAATAGATGGCTTCATCGCTGACTGTCCCTTAGCACAATCATCCTCACTTCAGATCACGGAGTTAGAGGAGGATGTCACAGAGGAAGAACTGACAGAAGCGATGGGGCAAATTACAGATGGGGGAAAGACCCAGGACCCAATGGGTTCCCCATTTAGTTTTTTTGAAAGCTTGGTAAGGGACTGATGTCACACTTTCACGAAGCTTTACTAAAAGCCTTAGAAACTGGGGAACTCCCTAAAGACATGAGATCAGCGACGATTGTCCTTCTACCCAAGCCAAATAAGCCCAGGGATCAGGGAGACTCATATCGACCAATCTCGCTATTAAACGCTGATGTCAAAATCCTAGTGAAGGCACTGGCGATCAGACTAAGGAAAGTAATGACGACTCTAGTACACCCGGATCAAACTGCGTTCATACCGGGCCGCTCTACAGCCCTGAATCTCCAACGGCTCCACAAAAATCTGGCAAACTCTACTAAAGGGAAAGCCATACTCTCCCTGGATGCCAATAAGGCATATGATTCTGTGGAATGGAGGTACATGTAGGCACTTTTCCCAAAATGGGGTTCAGCCCAAAATTCCGGAGATGGATTGAGTTATTCTATAATAACCCCATTGCAAGAGTGAGAGTTAATGGATACTCCTTGCAAGAATTCTGCCTACATGACAGGGCTGCCCCTGTCGCCAATGCTTTTTGCACTGGCAATCGAGGGCCTGGCCAATTGGATAAGAAAGGACCCATTGAAGAACGAATCTCATTGTATGCAGAGGACATTCTGCTTTATATAACTCAGATGCCTTCCTCGGTAGGACGTCAGGGAGACGTCTTTCAGACTTTTGGGGAGGTATCAAGGTTTGGAATAGATTAGGATAAATAGTTGATATGGATACATGGAGGCCTGATCGACCATTGACACTGCCACTCAGGGTGGAACTATAGAAGTTCAAATACCCAGGTATTTGGGTTACAAGTCGACCATCCCTCCACTACGATGCAAATCTATCCCCTCTGCTAAAAAGGTTTGAAATAGAAGTCAGACATTGGCAATCGTTCCTGGTCTCTTGGATAGGAAGAGCTGCACTCTTTAAGTTGGTGGCCCTACCTTGTTTCCTATACATTCTGCACATCTCCCCCCTATCCCATCCCAGACACGTTCTTCCACAAAGTGGACTCCCTGGTCCATACACTTCTCTGGTCTGGCGGGCAACTCTTGAAGTGTGAGATACAAAAGAAACTGACATACGGTACAATCATGAGAAACACGCAACCCTCATTAACTAATTTGTGGGAGAGGTGGTAAAGAGACTGCAGGGAGCTGGAGGAGGCAGATTGGGCAGAAACGCTTATGTTCCCAGTTGAGGTAGCTATCCCAACATCGCTCAAATTAATGCAACTTAAAATACTGCACCGGGTATGCTACATGAAATCCTTGCTGAATAAGATAGGGAGGACATCGTATGCTAACTGTCTGCGAGGTTGTGGGGACATTGGCACACCATATGGAGCTGTCCTAAGATCGCCAGATTCTGGAAGGAAGGAGGGAAGGCCCTGGAAAACGCCACGGGAAACACTCTACAACTAAAACTAGAAACAGCGCTTTTGGGGGCATGGGGCCAAACCGACCACACAAGATATCAAAAGCTACTGATTAATTTAGGTTTTATGATTGCAAAAAGGGATATTACCAGAAAGTGGGTATCAGGGATAGCACCAGGCCATAATAAATGGTGGGAGGGAAAGGAAGTACACCGGGATAAAGGCAAAGAAAAGAAATATGGGAGATGGGACAGGCAAAAAACTGAAATTAGAATAAGTCCAGGCCCCGGCATTTAATTTTCAAAATGGAAGGAGAGAGGAGGGCTAAGGAGACACTCCAGAGTCATAGAAGGGACCATGGAACCAGAAAAGCACAGGAATAGAACTCCCACAGTGCTAGACCTCCACAAGAAGGAAGAAAATAACGCTATGATGAGAAAATGCACCGAAGGGGGATGGGTGGGACTGGGAGTTTTAGTTCTAATTTTATATGCCTTACATAACTGTTTTGCTACTAGAGCTGTATGCACTGTTACATTTTGATGTATAACCCATAAACTAACAAAAGATACTAAAAAAATAAAAAAAGTCATTAGGTGTAGGGGGCACAGGCCAGCAAGCCAAAAGCTAAGCTAATCTCCTGAGTCCCAATAAAAGCGAAATTGGATTCACCATGGTGCTTCTGACCACCCTTTCAAGCTGCCATGGACCATGTCGTCAGGCACAACCACTCAGGTAATCCCATCATTTCTGAGCATGACCTAATCTCCACCTCTTTCCAGATGGTGGGCTTCAGGTCGTTGTTCAGCAGACAATCCATAGGCAAGGACAGACTCACAGCTACCCTCAAGGAACCTGCAGTTACCCCTCTCCCTTACCCCCACCTCCCAAGGGAACCAGAGACGCTTGGTAGTGGCTCTCACAGTTGTCAGCAACAACATCCTGGTGAAACGTGTTAGGGACTACCTGCTCTGAAGACACCAAATGACATCTGATGATTGTCATACTGGCTTCTGTGTCTCTCAGAGCCTCTGCCCATTGATGGACACCGATTGCCTGTACATTCTAGTATTGTCAGGCATGTGGGTTCTCTGTACCATCCCTCCATCACCCAGGGACACTAGGGTTAGCTACACTCTCTCCCCAGCACTATCTAGGGCCATTTCCCCAAGCCTTATACTAGCCTGCCCCAATGGCTGACCACCAGTGGGTGGCTGTGACTGCTTGGGCCACTTGGCATCTCCCCTGCAGTTCCCTTCCTGTTGACATACATAGCGCTTCACGGAAGCCTTTCTTGCAGATTTGCTCTCAAGGCACCACTTCTTTTTCTCAGACAAGGGAAGGCAACCCTCTCCCACAGAACTAGTTTTGGCCCCTTATAGAACTCCTTAGCATGAACCCCCAGGTACCTTTGGTTGCTGCAGATCTGGAAAACTAAGACTGAACAGGTGCTCTGTTACAAACAGATTGTACAACCCCTGGTAATCGTTTGTCTCACCCAAGCATCCAGAGCCTTGCAAAAAGAATCCACACAATCCACCCAGGTCTGTTGGGAACTTTTTTTGACTATCCCTGAATTTCTGTCTATATTTTTCGGGGGTCAACCCAAACTTCTTGATCAGGGCTTTCTTCATGGAGGGGATGCATCATCTTGTCACTCTCTTCTAGGGCCAGAAGGGTGTCCCTTCCATCAGTAGGGATATGTCTCTACAAAGTAGCTCCCCAATCTGCCTCAGGGACCTTGTGCATTTGCAGAGCAATTTTGTAAGCCTCAAACCGTCTGTCTGTCATCTCTCACAACAAATCAGACACAAGACGCTTGGGTATGTAGACCCTCCTCTCAGAGGGCATAGAAGAATTGCTGCCACCATCACTATTGGACTCCACCTGTCTCACCTTGACGTCCAGCTCTCTTAGGCTCCGCTCCTGAGTCAACATCACCTTTTTCTCCTCCATAGCCAATCTTTTTGTTTGCCTCCATCTCCATTGCTAGCTGCATCTCCTCTAAGGCCTTTTCTTTCTCCAACGTGAGCTTAGCCAGTTCCATTTTGAACTTTCTCTTCTCCCTCCTATCCTGCAGCTCTTCTTGGGACAGGCTTTTAGATGATACACTGCTCCCTGCCCTGGAAGGGGCCCTCATTCCTGGGAGTAAGTTGCTCTCCTCCCCTACAGACAGCAGCCCAGGGGCCTCTCTCAGGCCTGGTCCAAATCATCCTCCACATCCAGCTTTTCCTCCGAGGTCTCATCTGCTGTAGCATGGGCTTTCTTGCTCCTTACAGGCAGCCCAAAATTCTTACAGAAATCTTTGAGCTTGGCCACAGTGTAACCCTCAAGTTTGGCCCACTCAAACTCCATTCTTGCAGGCGCAGAAACAAAACCTCCAGCCAGAGACATAATTTAGGGTAAAAACGCCAATCAGACAATTGATTTGAATTAGTCTGGATGTGAATTGTAGTGTACTCCAAATTATTATAAGGCACTGCACAAATATGAATCTTATCCCACCACTGCCACCAATGTTAGAAATGTGGTCTCTAGTTGGCAGGGGTATGCACCTCGTCCAAGTAGGGGGCCACACTCCTAGTCTGGGCAAGTCAGATCCACACCCTAAATTAACCTGTGCTCACCCCCTAGTAGCTTGGCACCGAGCAGTCAGGCTAAAGAGGCAATGTGTAAAGTATTTGTGCAACACTTAAGTTAAAGTAACAGTGAAAGACACCATAAGAACTCCACACCAGTTTAGCTCCATTAAAGGTACAGTTTTAGCCAGCCCTGCGTGGGTTCTGTAGCCGGCCTACCCTCCATTGCGATTGGTCTGGATTTTGAATTTGCACCGGTCCCTCATGACCTCAAGTAACCTTTTGGCCACTAGTGACTTCTAAGCACTGTTTTCACATATCTCCACTTCTACTTATTGGATTTTTGTCATTTTTGTCTTGTTTTACTCAGATAAATACTCTCTATTTTTCCCAAACTGGTATGGAGTCTTTTTGTGGTATCTTTCACTGTATTACTGCAATTAAGTGTTGCAATTTTTTTTTTTTACACATTGCTTCCTAAGTTATGCCTGACTGCTCTGTGCCAAGCTACCAGAGGGTGAGCACAGGTTAATTTAGGGTTAATTTAGGCTCAATCACATTTGCCTCTAGTCATTAACCCCTTCGCTGCCAGGCCTTTTCCCCCTCAGGTGCCAAGCCTTTTTTTGGCTATTTAGGGCAGTTCGCGCTTAGGCCCTCATAACATTTTGTTCACATAAGCTACCCACGCCAAATTTGCGTCCTTTTTTTCCAACATCCTAGGGATTCTAGAGGTACCCAGACTTTGTGGGTTCCCCAGAAGGAGGCCAAGAAATTAGCCAAAATACAGTGAAAATTGCTGCAGGAGGCGGCTTGTGTTTTTTTCCCTGAAAATGGCATCAACAAAGGGTTTGCGGTGCTAAAATCACCAGCTTCCCAGCTTTCAGGAACAGGCAGACTTGAATCAGAAAACCCAATTTTTCAACACAATTTTGGCATTTTACTGGGACATATCCCATTTTTACGATTTGTTGTGCTTTCAGCCTCCTTCCAGTCAGTGACAGAAATGGGCATGAAACCAATGCTGGATCCCAGAAACCGCAACATTTCTGAAAAGTAGACAAAATTCTGAATTCAGCAAGGGGTAATTTGTGTAGATCCTACAAGGGTTTCCTACAGAAAATAACAACTGAAAAAACAAAATATTGAAATTGAGGTGAAAAAATCTGCAATTTTTCTCTACGTTTTACTCTGTAAGTTTTTCCTGCAATGTCAGATTTCTGAAAGCAATATACCGTTACGTCTGCTGGACTCTTCTGGTTGCGGGGATATATAGGGCTTGTAGGTTCATCAAGAACTCTAGGTACCCAGAGCCAATAAATGACCTGCACCCTGCAGTGGGTTTTTATTCTGTACCGGGTATACAGCAATTTATTTGCTGAAATATAAAGAGTAAAAAATAGCTATCAAGAAAACCTTTGTATTTCCAAAATGGGCACAAGATAAGGTGTTGAGGAGCAGTGGGTATTTGCACATCTCTGAATTCCGGGGTGCCCATACTACCATGTGAATTACAGGGCATTTCTCAAATAGACGTCTTTTTTACACACTCTCTTATATTTGGAAGGAAAAAATGTAGAGAAAGACAAGGGGCAATAACACTTGTTTTGCTATTCTATGTTCCCCCAAGTTCTGGAATCTGAGAGGAGCCACAAATTTCCTTCTACACAGCGTTCCCCTAAGTCTCCCGATAAAAATGATACCTCACTTGTGTGGGTAGGCCTAGCGCCCGCGACAGGAAATGCCCCAAAACGCAACGTGGACACATCACATTTTTTGAAAGAAAACAGTGCCTACCAGTAGATTTTGGCCTCTAGCTCAGCCGGCACCTAGGGAAACCTACCAAACCTGTGCATTTTTTAAAACTAGAGACCTAGGGGAATCCAAGATGGGGTGACTTTTGGGGCTCTGACCAGTTTCTGTTACCCAGAATCCTTTGCAAACCTCAAAATATGGCTAAGAAAACACATTTTCCTCACATTTCTGTGACAGAAAGTTCTGGAATCTGAGAGGAGCCACAAATTTTCTCCCACCCAGCGTTCCCCTAAGTCTCCCGATAAAAATGATACCTCACTTGTGTGGGTAGGCCTAGCACCCGCAACAGGAAATGCCCCAAAACGCAACGTGGACACATCACATTTTTTAAAAGAAAACAGAGGTGTTTTTTGCAAAGTGCCTACCTGTATATTTTGGCCTCTAGGTCAGCCGGCACCTAGGGAAACCTACAAAACCTGTGCATTTTTGAAAACTAGAGACCTAGGGGAATCCAAGATGGGGTGACTTGTGGGGCTCTGACCAGGTTCTGTTACCCAGAATCCTTTCCAAACCTCAAAATTTGGCTAAAAAAACACATTTTCCTCACATTTCGTGACAGAAAGTTCTGGAATCTGAGAGGAGCCACAAATTGCCTTCTACACAGCGTTCCCCTAAGTCTCCCGATAAAAATGGTACCTCACTTGTGCGGGTAGGCCTAGCACCCACGAAAGGAAATGGCCCAAAACACAACGTGGACACATCCCATTTTTGTTTTACAGAAAACAGAGGGGTTTTTTGCCAAGTGCCTACCTGTAGATTTTGGCCCCTAGCTCAGCCGGCACCTAGGGAAACCTACCAAACCTGTGCATTTTTGAAAACTAGAGACCTAGGGAAATCCAAGATGGGGTGACTTGTGGGGCTCTGACCAGGTTCTGTTACCCAGAATCCTTTCCAAACCTCAAAATGTGGCTAAAAAAACACATTTTCCTCACATTTCGGTGACAGAAAGCTCTGGAATCTGAGAGGAGCCACAAATTTCCTTCCACCCAGTGTTCCCCCAAGTCTCCCGATAAAAATGATACCTCACTTGTGTGGGTAGGCCTAGCGCCCGCGACAGGAAATGCCCCAAAACGCAACATGGACACATCACATTTTTTTAAAGAAAACTGAGGTGTTTTTTGCAAAGTGCCTACCTGTAGATTTTGGCCTCTAGCTCAGCCGGCACCTAGGGAAACCTACAAAACCTGTACATTTTTGAAAACTAGAGACCTAGGGGAATCCAAGATGGGGTTACTTGTGGGGCTCTGACCAGGTTCTGTTACCCAGAATCCTTTGCAAACCTCAAAATTTGGCTAAAAAAACACATTTTCCTCACATTTCGGTGACAGAAAGTTCTGGAATCTGAGAGGAGCCACAAATTTCCTTCCACCCAGCGTTCCCCCAAGTCCCCCGATAAAAATTGTACCTCACTTGTGTGGGTGGGCCTAGCGCCCACGAAAGGAAAGGGCCTAAAACACAACGTGGACACATCACATTTTTTCACAGAAAACAGAGGTGTTTTTTGCAAAGTGCCTACCTGTGGATTTTGGCCTCTAGCTCAGCCGGCCCCAGGGGGGTCAGAAATGGCCTAAAATAAATTTACCTCCCCCACCAGGGAGCGACCCTTGCCTACAAGGTCGCTCCCCTTGCGTGATGGTGCAAAAAAAAGATGCCTGGTGCCTAGTGGTGACCTAAAATCAGTCGATCTGCCCCCAAAGCGGGCAGAAATGGCCTAAATACAATTTGCCCCTCCAGGGGAGCGACCCTTGCCTAAGGGGTCGCTCCCCATCTCTAAAAAAACAAACAAACAAAAAAAAATGTTGCCCTGGCGCCTAGAGGTTTCTGGCCTAAAATAAATTTGCCCTCCCCCCCCCCCCCCGGGGAGCGACCCTTGCCTACAAGGTCGCTCCCCTTGCGTGACAGCGCAAAAAAAAGATCCCTGGTGCCTAGTGGTTTCTGCCCCCTTGGGGGCAGATCGGCCTAATTAAAATAGGCAGAAATGGCCTAAAATAAATTTGCCCCCCAGGGGAACGACCCTTGCCTAAGGGGTCGCTCCCCTTACGTGAAAAACCAAAAAACTCCCTGGCGTTGAGAGGTTTCTGCCCCCCTTGGGGGCAGATTGGCCTCATAAAAATAGGCCAATCTGCCCCCAAGGGGGCAGAAATGGCCTAAACATAATTTGCCCCCTATGGGAGCGACCCTTGCATAAGGGGTCGCTCCCCACACCTAAAACAAAAACAAAAAAATGTTTTATCCCTGGTGCCTAGAGGTTTCTGCCCCCCTGGGGGCAGATTGGCCTAATAATAGGCCGATCTGACCCCAGGGGGGGCAGAAAAGGCCTTAAAAAAAATGCCCCCCCCCCTGGGAGCGACCCTTGCCCAAGGGGTCGCTCCCTTATGCCAGTTTCCAAAAAAAGAAAACATCCCTGGTGTCTAGTGGGCGTTTCAAAAGCTGGATTGCAAGCAATCCGGCTTTTGAAACGCTTGGAGAGACTTCAAAGGGAAGGAAATGCATTTCCTTCCTTTTGAAGCCTCTCTGGGCCTCCCCCACGTGATCGAAAGAGAAATGCAAAGCATTTCTCTTTCGATCGCGCTGGAAGCAGAGCTTCCAGGGCGATGGGGGAGGCTCTGTGATTGTCAGCGCGCGCTCGTGTGCTGACGTCACAGGGGGGTGGGGGGGGTCGGGGGTGGAAGGGGAAGGGATTCCCCTTTCAGTCCTGGCCTGGGAGGGGGGTGGGGGTGCGGCCCTCGGGGGTAGCGCTAGCGCTTCCCCCGAGGGCCAGTCCCAGGACGTAATGGTTACGTCCATGGCGCCACACGGGCGCTGCCATGGACGTAACCATTACGTCCATGGCGGGGAAGGGGTTAATCCCGCTGACCATTTTCCCAGGTTGAGATGGAAGAGGGAGTCCTGGGTGTGAGGGAGCTTAAGAATGCTGAATGAACCAGGGCTAGAATCGCCCGAGTGTTGGCTATTTTCATGTGCCTTTATACGTCACATACAAACTTCCCCCCACCCATATGCACCCCTGCCCCCTTTGCGTCTTCACTGAGCTGTTAGGATCTCCTAGGTCAACTGCTCCAGGTGTTCGCTGCCAGATGCAGGTTTCTTCCATGTAGTGTGGTCCTGCCCAGGGCTGGTTCCCTTTTGGGAGGGGATAGGGTGGGAGATTTCTCCTAGAACTGTTTTGCTGGGGTTGTTGGAGGATGTGGACAGGCAGAAGGTGGAACTTAACTTTATTTGGATGGCAACACTGGTTGCCAAGTGGGATATTGCCCGCAAATTGAGTTCTCTGATTCTCCGTCCCAACACCTCCCCCACCTCCCCCACCTCCTCTCCTCCTCCCTGGCAGAGTAGCAGGGAATGGTGTGCTCAACAGGAACGACCTATATAGGAGGTTCTCAGGGTAGGGAAAGTGCCCCTGAAAACATGATAAGATCTGGGGCAAGTGGTGGGCCTATCATTGATGACTAGGGATCACATGTGCTTCATACTGTACTGGACTTGGTGGGCTGTGTTGTTGTTATATGGTACAAAAATCAATAAAATCTTGGTTATTTTTTTTAAATAGTGCTATAACATGACCAGCGTGTCATAGCACTTTTTTTCTTTAAGCCATGTTGCATAGCTGCCCATGCCCAACAAATTAACAAAACCTTTAGATGTTTCATAGTCAAAAGCTATTGGCTTTGCCAATGCTTGTAGATACTGGATCATCTGCGGGAGCATGAGTTGTCCATATTCCATGTACTGCACCATTTGACATCCTCCTGTCCAATCTTCTAGGTCAGACTCCTGTGTGTTGTTTAGTAGACGGTGGGAAGCTGTACCCTTGCTGTCTGCAAGTGGTTGGGGACCTGGATCTGTGGTTGGATTTGTTTGTGTTTTTTGGGGAAGGAGGCGCAGGAAGAGCTGGTCTGTGTATCTGTTGTATTAGATGAGTGAGAGTCGGTGAGAGTTTGTGAGGTGGATGGGTGGGGGCTTGTGTCGGGGTGGGAGGGGTGGGGAAGGGGTGTGGTAGTCAGCCAAGACTTTGCCCAAGTCCCTGTCTTTTCATGTTCTGAGAGAGAAGTTTCCTGATGCTTTGTGCTAGGGATTCCCAACAGGATTACACCATCATTCAAGGACACATTAACTCCATGGGAGGGAATGCACAACACTTTTTTTCTGATAAATTTGAGGTCTCAATTAAGATGTGTGTTTGGAAAAAAGGAGGAATACAACACAGAGGGAGCAGCAACAGCAGGAGAGAAGGAGAGGGATTGCAGAGACATGCACTCTAAGAGTGCATGTAAAAATTAAATATTTTAAAAAGCCTGTGACGCTTGCGCATGCGTATCGCTAGCGAGACGCTTTAGGTATTAGAAAAGGACTCTGAGCCCCGTCGACCTCACATCAGTGCTTTCATTGGCACGTTGGCTTGCCTGTTAGAACCCGCTTCCTTTGATTAGTGGAAGGCACGCATACGTCATGCCTTTGTCGGTGGTTAGCCCTCCTCGAGCGCAGCGACCAAGTACAGAAAACATGAGAGGCTCGCTGTTTCCCGTCCGATTTGTGGACTACTTTTTCTCTATTTTTGCAGCGCGATCTCGCTGGGTAGAAGTCGAGCGCTTTGCATACTATCGACCTTGTTACACAGTTAATTGCACTTTTGGTGGTTACGTTCATAATTGCACTTTTGCCGATAGGTATTATTATGTGTGAACTGTAGCAGCGCGATCGCGCTGTTTTTTTCTTTTAATGCAAGAAGAATCCGGTTGGGAGTTTACAACTGGGAATAGCTGTAACTCAGACAAATGCGAGACCCTAGTGCATTGCAAATGCTTGTTTTAAATTGTTTTCTTTATTTACAAGCGATTTCCCAAGTACAGCGCAAGCACAGGTGAAACCTAAAAATAGGGTTGACTAACGGTGTGTATTTCCGTTGATAACCCCTATACAAAACATAAGGCATCACGAAAAAACCTGGATAAACCACACAGGGAGAAAGCTGTTTTTGCAACTGAGGGAACCCTGTCTGTGGCAGCGCACGTGGTTCCCTGAGTCCAGGGAGCTCAGGCTCTTAGCAGGTGAGTTTAGCGAATACCTTGTCTTGAAGAACCAGTCCTTTGTAGGCATCAACCAGCGGGCACACAAAATGGAAAAATCGGGCAACGATGGATTTCAGTGAGCAAATGTCACACCGACCGAATGTGTAACCCATGCACTTAATTGCGTTCCAAAACACCTATATGCAAAATGGATGTTGTAGAAACGGATATTTAAAGCACGGCCCAGGGGCTGTTGGGGTTCCTCCTGTCTTCCGAATGCAGCCCCCTGGGGAGTAGCCCCAGGCTGCTGCTTACCTGGCTGACCAATAACATTCAGAGAGATGCCCAAAGACCTCCTCTTAAACACGCGGCTGCTGCAATTAAATGTGCAAACACGGAATACTGAGGCAGCGTAATCCTGAAGCCATCTCGGGCTTCTTCAATCCATTTAAAGCCATTCTCTCCCCTTTCAACTCACTCTTGCAGCTTTTTGCTTTCTCCCATTTTGACGTTTTTTCGTTTTTCTTTCCCTCCGTCTTCCCCATACGTGTGTTTAGCTTGCAGTAAATGTTTGAGGCAGAAAAATAAGCGCCAGCCCTAAAAAATAAGTGCTGTGCTTCGCACCGGAAACAAGCCGAGCACAAATTAAGCACTGGTCCTGCATCATTAATCTTCAGGAACACCTTCATTTGTAAGGACCTCTTAAAAGAAGCAAATAAAAATACAATACTGTCACTTCAAAACTCCAAACCGTATAATTTGTTAACACATGAAGGGTTTCACTGTACATCACATTATATCACTGCGTTGTGAGGCACTTATTAACAAGCATTTGCAAAGCCAATAGGTCTTGCAAATGCAAGAGCTATTTGTTTTGCCATTTTATTTTAGCCATGTTGTACACCAGTGTGGCTGGTGTTCATCATGGCTAAAATTGTGTGCCATAAAAGAGTCGAGTGACGTGGAGTAGAATGTTGTAGACTGGAGTGTGTTGTGGAGTGGCATAGATTGTCAGAGTATTGTATAGTGTTGTGGAGTGGTGTAAAGTGGAGCTTCATCGAGTGGAATGTTGCAGAGTTTTGTGGAGTGTCACAGAATGGAGTAGCATGGAGTGGAGTAAAGTGATAGCCACTTTAACATTTAAACCATGTATTTAATTAACATGCAGAAGCATTTAACTGTACATCAATTCATATCACTGCATTGAGAGGCACTTATTAGTCAGCATTGGCAAAGCCAATCGGTCTCACTTAGGCAAGAACTATTGGCTTTGCCAATGTGTTTTAGCTGTGTTGTACACCAGAGTGGCTGCTGTTCAGCATGGCTAAAAGTTAGTGTCTTAGAAGACAGTGACGGAGCGTAGCGACGTACAGTGGATTAGAGTGTCATAGAATGAAGTGAAGTAGAGTGTTGTAGACTGGAATGGAGTAGAGTGTCTGTGTAGAGTGGCATATACTGGAGTAGAACATAGTGGATTAGAGTAGAGTGGAGTAGCATGGAGTAAAGTGCAGTAGAATGTTGTAGGGTGGAGTGGCGTAGAGGGGAGTAAAGTGGTGTAGATTGGAGTCCCATTGAGTAAAGCGGCGTGGACTGGAATGGAGTGGCATAGAGTAGAGTGATACAGAGTGGCATGGGGTATGTATTATATTGTAGCACACTATAATTACAGACAGCACATTTTAAATTAAGTACAGTTTTACTGATAAAAGTATACAGCGCACAAACTGTAATGTGTGGACATCGTCATCACCTAGTGTATTGATTTGTTTTGATCATATTGAAATGTTTGCAACAAAGAGGTTCAGTGTGCTTCATTTGTTCTTTCCTAATTCTAAAACTTTCTGAAATATTTGTACGGTTCATTTAATGGCATTTACATTTTGCACTGTGCAAGAAAGAAATAACATCATTCGGCCTTTCCCACACCCATTACCCAGTAAGATGGTCATATAAATCTTCTCACTTCAGTCAGAGAAAGAAAAGTAATCCTCAACCTCCCTCCCAGAGCCTAACATGTGACCTCTGTCTCTGAATGCACAGCAAATATGGCAAGATTGAAAACAAAAATTAAAGGCCTGTTTACTGCTCATTCACTTCTAAACTCCAGCATGGTTATTTTGGTTGTGCTTCAGCATCCCACACTCTCTTGTGTCCAGCTTATGTCACATGGATATGAAATTGAAGAAGAGGACTATTAGTAAAGAACATTGGCAAAAATTAACAAACTCATAAAAACACTGTGCCTTACAGGCATGCAAGATTGATAAATTAGCTCTTACAAAAGATAAGTAGAATCAGTCAAGCAGAACAATATGAGGCAGGAAACATCTTCAAAGAAATACAGCAGATTTATTGATTCTTGAGCTAGCGGTCACGGTAGGCAACTGAAAACATGCTCTCTTCTGGACTGCCTAATGAACAAGAAAGTTCCTAGAAAGCCGTCACTCAGTGAAGAATACAATGAACCAGTCAGAGAGGTGTCAAACAGGCTATGCTCCAAGTGGGGGGAAGGCAAAGACATTCTGGGCTGCCAAAGAAAAATACAGCCAGCAAATAGATATTAAGCAAAAGTATGTTGCAAAACACAGAGTCAATGGTGGGCAGTGGGTGGAATGCATTCCCAGGAAAGCTCTCACAATGTCTCCAAGAAGTATTTCGCAACCAGACAGCTCTACTATCTGGTAGTCTTCACTCTAAAAATTATAGTTTTCAAACATGAACTTAAAAGCATTCATGCCCCAACCGCCCAGGCATCAATGTCATTAGTGAACGAAAAGGCAAGTCATTTGTTGTGCACTCTGATTTCTCTAGGTTATTATACATGGAACAGCATTGTAGTTTATTAATTCAAGCACAAGGTTTTGTGCAGTGTACATCTTGATCTACTGTATTTCAAGGCACTCTCATATGATAATGAAGAAAAAGAAGGCAAAGCGAAATAAAACAATAGCCTAGGATCACACAAATCCTCAGGTTGGAAGCTGGATTGATCCGAGATTTTCTGGTTTTACATAGTGCATTTCAACCACTAGATGGGTTCTTGGCACATGAGGTTAGAGCATGGATGGTAGACAGAAGCCACTTGAAAGTTCTATTTTAATTTGGGCTGGAGAATCTATGAGCGTCTACAGTACTCTTTATGATGGAATCAGCAAACAGCTTACCAGAAGACTACAAAACATTCAGAACTCGGCAGCTAGAATCATCTCAAACCACAAGGCACCACTCATCTTGCTGCACCTCAAAGGGCTCCACTGGCTCTCAATACTCAAGCGTGCTAATTTCAAACTCCTCACGCATACCTTCAAAGCACAAAATAACTTAACCGTTCCATATACTTTCATAAACCATCCAGACCACTCCGCTCAGTCTGACTTCTATTAGCATACATCCCACTCATATATAGAACTAAATCCAGAGGTCAGACATTCTCCTATACCACTCCTAAAGTGTGGAATGACCTCCTGCTACATTTTACAGCATCTCTTTAATTTCTTGAGTTCTGCAGTAAGCTGAAGACCTGGCTTTTCCACTATACCTCTGCCTAAGGAGAGGCTAGACTCGCACCTGCTCAGTGCCAGGATATCTTTGCTGGTGGTAATGCGCTTTACAAATAGTCATAACATAACCTAGAGTAGAGCCAGAACCATGCATCTGGCTCGAGCATTCAGTGGCTTGCCTACATCTGTAACATAATGGCAATTAGGGAGACAAAAGGCTCAGGAAGGATATGACTTGACTATCAGCAAAAAAAATCATGAAGCAGGAGTACCGACACCGCAGTGCAGGAGTCCTTGTTACAAGGTACATAACTTTCTCCCTACACCATATTTTAGTGAGTGGACTATGAGACTAAGGGGGTCATTCTGACCCTGGCGGCCTATGACCGCCAGGGTCGCGGATGACTGAAGCACCGCCAACAGGCTGGCGGTGCTTCAAAGCCCATTCTGACCGCGGCAGTAAAGCCGCGGTCGGAAAACCGGGTCCGGCGGTTTCCCGCCGGGTTTCCCCCGGCTGGGCTAATCCTCCATGGCGGCGCTGCAAGCAGCGCCGCCATGGGGATTCCGACCCCCTTCCCGCCAGCCTGTTCCTGGCGGTTTTCACTGCCAGAAACAGGATGGCGGGAACGGGTGTCCTAGGGCCCCTTATGGGCAGTGGTAGTGCAGTGGCAGGGCAGTGCCGTGCAGTGCAGTGCATGGGCAGGGGCCCCCTAACAGGGCCCCAGCATGCTTTTCACTGTCTGCTTAGCAGACAGTGAAAAGCGCGACGGGTGCAACTGCACCCGTCGCACACCTGCGACACCGTAGGAGCCGGCTTCAGTGTTGCAGGCCGCCTTCCCGCTGGGCTGGCGGGCGCTAACAATGTTAGCGCCTGCCGGCCCAGCGGGAAGGTCGGAATGGCCCCAGCGGTCTTTCGACCGCAGTGCGGCCATATGGCGGTTCCCGCCTGGTGGGCGGCAACCGCCGCCCGCCAGAGTAGGAATGAGGGCCTAAGTGTTCTCACCGACATAGGTAAAATCAAATGATTGCTGGGTTACAGACCTGTTTATTTATCACATACTTACTACCAATGTTTATTTTGATTTTTGTTTTTCCTATCTTGGTTACAAAAAAGAAGCAGAAAAATATGTTCAGAAAGTTATAACTCAGAAGCACACAATTGGTCACAAGGGGAGGACAAGATTATGAAAAAAAATGCCTTCCGATTCCATAGTTTCCATATCACTCATAGACTTTAAATACAGAATTTACAACCAGCATATTTTAGAAAAGTGGTAAAGCCAAGAATAAAAGTCTAGTCTCCTGATGCCCTTGGCTAAAACCTTCTCACTGTATTAAGGTTGGGTGTTTGTGTCTTTCTGCTTTTGTAAATTACTAGCCTCTGTCAAGGATTTTGTTTACACCACTCTACCTTAACTGAGTCTTAAGCACATCTAATGTTCACATACTAGAGCGTTAAGATTTCATTTCATTCCAATTCAGTAATTAATGTTACTTATTTTGTACAGTTGACTTGCCAAAGTTAGTGAACCGAGCGGGGAAAGCTTCAGAAAGCACTAGAGTGGATGGATAGCAATGCAACAAAAGCGTAACAGAGTATTGATAAATTTATGACTTTTCTAGACACTGGAACCTAATTTGGAGGGTAGTAAGAAAGGAAACCCTCAAAGGAACTCCATGACTCGCTGTCCACACAATGTACATGCTTTTCTTTCCAAAATGCCCATCTAATGCCCCCCACCACTGGAGCTAATCCTGCTGGAATCAATGCAGCCCTTGATTAACCCACAGACTATCCTTTTTGGCCCCTGGGAATTTTTTGGGAGTACCCATGATCTATAATATGCTTATGTGTAAGGAAACATGCTTTTTGCAGGTTTCACCCTACTTTTTGCCCCCATTGTGACTACTAGGAACTGGTGTAATGACTGAGATGCCATGAGTCTTGCTAATCAGGACTCCTTGCTTTTGCTCTCACCATTGAAATGGTTTATGTTTAATTGGGTTGTCCCGAATTGGCATAGCTCAATTTACTTAAGTCCCTAGAATATGGTACAGGGATACCTAGGGCCTGTAGGTTGAAGTGTCTTTAATGGACTGCAGCACTACTTGTGCCACCACGAGTCTGACAAGGTAATACATGGCTCCCACACTGATATTGTATACTTGAAGAGCAGTTTAAAACTGCTAAATAGACAGCCATTTAAAGTAATGGCAAAGCTCAACCCTCCTTTTTTAATATGAACGTCACCCCTAAGGTAGGCTTGTGCAGCCCAAAGGCAGGGTGCTGTATGTTAAAAGGGGGAGCATGCTTTTTTACGTGTTCCAGCAGCAGGATTCCTAAAACTGTTCGTTTTTACTGCTGAAAGGCAAGTAGCCCCATTGGCAAGTACAGAGTTATGGGCTGACATCTTAGCCCTGCTAACATCTGAATGGGGCTAATAAAGTTAGCACTGTAAGGTAGCAGAACAATCAGTGCATGAAATCAGATTTAATGTTTAAATCTAATTTAATGTTAGTGGTGGGAAAGTGCAAATTTGGAAGTTGCCACTGTAGTTGCCTAAGGTTTACAGTGCCCATTTACAGTTGTACACAGGGTCTATCCTCCTGAGGAGATGTGCCAATGACTCCCAGGTAAGGTGACTATAGAAATCTGCACGGGAGAGAGGTGTTATCTCCCCCTTACTGGAAGCCACTCAGTTGTTGCCCCAAAAGGTGAGCTTCACTGCCTTCAAAAGACAACTGTGTAACACTTGGGAGAAAGGCTGCTCCATTGTCTTGGTAGATAGGGTGGCACTAGGGACAGTGAAGAATGAAACTAATAGCCAAACTCGTTTCTCAGCAAGTGTAACACCCCTCCCCCCTTGCTAGCCACACCTCTGGCTGGGCTAGAGAGCTCTGGAGGCTGAGATAGGGGCTCTGCTATGTTGGAAGTAGGCAGGATTGTGCAGCTTGGAATAGCCAGATGCCACACTTCACAGGAAGTTGTCATCAAGGGGGAGGAAACTTGGTAGCCCATTGGCCACCAGCCGCATCCTACCCTGAGGACATTTTCCTAACTTAAAAGGCTATCCCTAGCACCCCGAACTCAGATTTCAATTGGACTTGAAGAAGGACTGAAGGACTGCTCTGCTGCACTTTGGAACCGACAAAGAGAGGCTGAACCGGCATGTACTACACCTGCTGAACCTGATGGCTAGGAAAGGAGAAGGACTGGACTGGACTGTGCCTGCTGTCCTGCTAGTGGAGGCGTCCTCTTCAGGGCCCACTCAAAGCAAGAGACTCCAAGTGTCATTCGCCTGACCTCAACAGCTGATGAAGCCTTCTGGGGCAAGTTGGTAGCACAGAATCTTCAGACTGCCACCAACTGCTGCTGTGCAGCACCAGAGACCAGAAATGAATGCTCATAGTTGCACTTGAACCGCTGGACATGGGAGAGCCACTGGAGTGCAGCTTGGTCACCCCAAAGAACAGTTATCACATAGGGAAGGATTTGGCTGTGACCGCGATACCAGGTGAATGGTAATCCAGTGGCAACTGGACTTCTGCCAGGATCGAGAGGACGTCAAGGGATGTTGACCCTGTGGCAGGATTGCCTCATCCCCTTCTGTGGACTGAGGAGCAGCCACAGGAAGACCCTCACCAATATAATCACATCCACAGCATTTTTGGGCATCTTCAGCATTCTGTATCCCTTGCATCAGGACCACTTCCATCAGAACCTACAGCAAAGGATGAAATTGCAAGTGTCAAATTCATCATTTTTGTTAGTGCGTGTTACCTGTTGAGTAAAAAGTGCGTATGTACTGTACCTTCTAAAATCTTTTCAAAAGACCGCCGAGGCCGCGGGAGACAGAATACTGCCATTGCCAGCGGTATTTCTATCTCCCTACTATGACATTTCCGCTGGGCCAGCGGACGGTAACATTGTTACCGTCCGCTGGCCCAGCGGAAATGTCACATCAACATTGCAGCCGGCTCGTAATAGAGCCGGCGGCAATGCTGATGTGCAGCGGGTGCAGTAGCACCCGTCGCGCATTTCACTGTCCGAAATTAGGGCAGTGAAATGCGCGACGGGGCTATGCCTGGGGGCCCCTGCACTGCCCATGCCAAGTGCATGGGCAGTGCAGGGGCCCCCAGGGGCACCCCAAGTCCCCTTACCGCCGGCCTTTCCATGGCGGTGTGTACCGCCATGGACAGGCCGGTGGTCGGGGACTCATAATCCACAGGGCAGCGGTGCTGGCACCGCTGCCCTGGGGATTATGACCGCCAGGCAGAATTCTGGCGGGAAAGTGGAGGGGCCGGCGGTATGGCCATGGCAATTCCGCTGCGGTCATAATTGCTGGCGGAACACCGCCAGCCTGTTGGCGGTGCTACCGCAAACATACCGCCGGCCCCCAGGGTCGTAATGACCCCCTATGTCTCCGGCACCCTCGTGGATCTTTTTTGTTGTGGTGTCTCTAAAAATATAGGGCCTCATTCTGACCTTGGCGGGCGGCGGAGGCCGCCCGCCAAAGTACCGCCGTCAGAATACTGCTGCGCGGTCAAAAGACCGCCGCGGTAATTCTGAATTTCCCGCTGGGCTGGCGGGCGACCGCCAGAAGGCCGCCCACCAGCCCAGCGGGAAACCCCCTTCCATGAGGATGCCGGCTCCGAATGGAGCCGGCGGAGTGGAAGGGGTGCGACGGGTGCAGTTGCACCCGTCGCGATTTTCAGTGTCTGCTTGGCAGACACTGAAAATCATGGTGGGGCCCTGTTAGGGGGCCCCTGCAGTGCCCATGCCTGTGGCATGGGCACTGCAGGGGCCCCCAGGGGCCCCGCAACACCCGTTACCGCCAGCCAGGTTCTGGCGGTCAAAACCGCCAGAGCCAGGCTGGCGGTAAGGGGGTCGGAATCCCCATGGCGGCGCTGCCTGCAGCGCCGCCATGGAGGATTCCCCAGGGCAGCGGGAAACCGGCGGGACACCGCCGGTTTTACGTTTCTGACCGCCGCGGTCAGAATGCCCATGGATGCACCGCCAGCCTGTTGGCGGTGCATCCGCGGTCGTTGGCCTGGCGGTAGTCTACCGCCAGGGTCAGAATGACCCCCATAGTCTATTTTTAAAAATTGGTGTTGGTTTTCCTGTGTATCTTGTGTATTTCTTCTTCACTTGTTTTGGTCCTATTTAAATGCTTTACACTTGTTTATTTGTGTAAGCCTTGCTGCTCTGAGCCCCAGCTAGCCAGGCCTGAGCTAGAGGTTTTAACCAATGGCGCTAAAGGCATTGGTAAGTCAATTACACAGTGAGGTCGCACAACCACACCATATAATACAACCATCTCCTCATAGTATGCTTCTAATGTGACAGCAAATATTCTGCCAAACTGGTTTGGGTTCCTGAATAGCATTGTAGGGGATTTGTTATGTATAGCTGGACCTGCCCTAAACTGGAGAGCAACTGGTCAGAGATTTGTGGCTACTTAAGGCTGTTTGCTAGGGTCTACCTCCTATATCAATAATGTATCACAAAGGGTTTGTAATTTTTATTTTTATCATCATCATACTGGTTGCTCGATGAATAGTTATGCAACATTGCAAGGATGAGTTGCAGTCTATTTGCTTGCCGGGTTATTAAAATGCAAATTTAAAAGTATGACATTTAATATACCTTTCAAAATAGGTCAAGAATCAAACTTAGCCAAATTGTTGTATTTATATATAATGTAATATGGTAGGCAATTCCCTGGTAAAAAATATACATAAATAAATGAAGGTCCACAGAGGCTGTTCTTACATCTTCTTGGCCAAGGAATGGTCAGAGGATTTGGCATACTGATGTGTTGAATCTCAGAATTTTGGCCTACACTTTCCTTTCCAGAGAGAGAAAATTTACTGTTGCAGCAGGTTGGTTGAATTCTCCATCTCAGTCTCTAGATGCTCAGATTACACATTTAAAACAGGCATTGGCAAAGCCAATTGGTCTCGCCTATACTAGAGTGACGTGGGTGAGGACAGTACTGTAGACTGGATTTGTTAGAGTAGAGTGCCGTAGAGGAGAGTAAAATAGTGGTTTGTGGGCTGAGTGTAGCAGAATGCAGTGTCATTGAGTTGGGTGGAGTGGATTTGAGGTAGTGGGTGGACTGAGGTAGCTGGGTGGATTGAAGTAGATTGGGGTGGATTGAATTGGAGTAGAGTGGATTGGATTGGATTGGAGTGAGTGGGGTGGATTGGACTGGATGGACTAGATGGGGTTGATTGGATATGAGTGGGATGGAGTGGATTGGAGTGTGGTGGTCTATATTGATTTGGGGTGGGTGGATTGGAGTGATAGGTCTGGAATGGATTTGATTGGGGTGGAATGGATTAGAGTAGGGTGGTTTGGAGTGGGGTGTATTAGACTGGACTGGAGGAGGTGCATTGGGCGGGGGTAGTTTGGGGTGGGATGGAAGGCTTGGCTTGAATGCAGTGGACTGAGGTGGTTTGCATTGGGGCAGCGTGGGGTGGATTGTAGTGGGGTGTATTGGATGGGGTAGATTAGATTGTAGTGGGGTGGAATAGATGTGGGGTGGAATGGGGTGGATTGTTGCAGTGGATTGGAGTGGGGTGGACTGCATTGAGATGGGGTGGATTGCATTTAGGTGGGGTGCATTGAAGTTGAAATGGATTGAGTGGAGTGGAATAGAGTGTGATAGACTGTTGGGGTGGATTGGATTGCATTGAGGTGGGGTGGATTGCATTGAGGTGGATTGTGCATTGTAGTGTGGTGGGCAAATGCAGTGGGGTGGGGTGGATTGGATTAGCATGGGTTGATTGGATTGTAGTGGAATGTTTTGGTATGGATTGGGATGGGGTGGATTGGATTGGGGTGGAATGAGGGGGATTGGATTGGGATGGGCTGGGGTGGAGTGGAGTGGAGTGAAGTACACTGGATGTGGCTGGATTGGTGTGGGGTGGATTGGAGTGGGGCAGATTGTTTTTAATTGGGCAGGCTGGAGTGGAACAGATTGTTTTGAAGTAAAGCAGAGCGGATTGGTGTAGGACTGATTAGAGTGGGGTGGATTTGGTTGGATTGTGGTGGATTGGAATGGGGTGAATTGGGATGGAGAGGGTGGATTGGGGTGAGATGGACTCGATTTGAGTGAGGTGAATTTGAGTGGGGCAGATTGGAATGGGATCGATTAGAATGGAGAAGATTGTGGATTGGAGTGGGGCAGATTGTTTTGGATTGGGGAAGATTGGAGTGGGATGGATTGGAGTGGGGACTATTGTTTTGGATTGGTGTGGGCAAATTGTTTTGGATTCAATCAATCAATCAGGAATTTGTAAAGCGCACTACTCAGCCGTGAGGGTCTCAAGGCACTGAGGAGGGGGAGGCGCTGCTACTGCTCGAACATCCAGGTCTTGAGAAGTTTCCTGAAGGTAAGGAGGTCTTTGGTCTGGTGCAGGTGGGTGGGAAGAGTGTTCCACGTTTTAGCGGTGAGGTGCGAGAATGATCTACCGCCGGTTGTAGTTCTGCAGACACGTAGGATGGTTGCGGAGTAGAGATGCCGGGTCGGGGTGTAGAAGGAGAGACGTCTGTTGCGGTATTCTGGTCCGGTGTTGTGCAGTGCTTTGTGAGCGTGGGTGAGGAGTTTGAAGGTGATTCTATTAATGACTGGGAGCCAGTGCAGGTTTTTCAGGTGGTCTGCGATGTGGCAGTGGCAGGGGATGTCCAGGATGAGGTGTGCGGAGGCGTTCTGGATGTGTTGCAGCCTCTTCTGGAGTTTGGCCGTGGTTCCTGCGTAGAGGGCATTGCTGTAGTCCAGCTTGCTGCTTACGAGGGCTTGGGTGACTGTTCTGGTTTAGGTGGGTATCCATTTGTAGATCTTTTGGAGTATGCAGTGGGTGTTGAAGCGGGAGGAGGAGATGGTGTTGACTTGCAATCTGTTTGGAGTGGGCATATTGGGGTGGCATGGATTAGAGTGGGGCAGATTGTTGTGGATTTGAGTGGGGCAGATTGGAGTCTGGCAGATTGTTTTGGATTGGAGGGGGACATATTGGAGTGGCATGGATTGGAGTGTGGCAGATTGTTTTGGATTGTTGTTTTGGATTGGAGTGGGGCAGACTGTTTTGGATTGGAGCTCAGCAGATTGTTTTGGATTGGAATGAGGCAGATTGTTTTGAAGTGGGGCAGATTGTTTTGGATTGGAGTGGGGTGAATTGGAAGAATTGGAGTGGATTTGTTTAGAGTTACGTGGATTGGATTGAGCGGGGTGGATTGGTGTGGTGTGAGGTAGGGTGACTGGTGTGGATTGGAGTGGGGGTGGATTGGGATGTACTGCACAGTTGTGTTAAACATCATTTCAGAAATGACACATAAAGAAAAACAGTTTTGCTTTGCAATATTTAGAACAAGATATGTCTGATCTTTTGAGAACAGAGCCCACAAGCAAAAACAAAAGAAAACATGAGTGCAAAGAGAGAAAAGAAAACTTGGGAAAATAAAAAAGTTTACTATAGAAAAAAAAAATCCTTGCAATTTTGTTTGTTCTGCTGGGCATGCTCTTTCAAGTCACATGCCTTCTGCTTGCATGGCACTAAAACTTAAAAAGAACAAAATAGTACCTCAATCACGAAGGGAGCAGCAGGTGGCCACTGAATAAATTGAATCAATCAGTGCTTGGTTCCTGCTCCACAGAGAAGAATGGAAATGCTTGTCCTGCAGTGACCAATTATGAGGCAAGCAAACAAATAGTAAGCAACGAACGGGATCCATGCCGTTATTATTAACAACAGTATCTCATAAGCGAGAATCATACGTTAGCGCATGCTCTTGCAGGCACGATCCTAAAAAGATTGATTTAGCAGTAGATGGTGATACAATGATTGCTGGGAAGTTATTCATAAAATTGGTAATGCTGTGTCTTGGTGAATATGGAGGGCCTAGATCCCTTTAGTGCTTGTCACTAATCTGTGCAAAGAGCTTGCAGTTTCCTTTAGTTCTTATGCTTCTTACGGCTTCACAATGTGAGCCTCTTCACAGTTGCCTTGTTGACTGTAAACTGCTTTTCTGTTGGCAGTTACCTCAGCATAGACCCTTCACTATTTTGATGATAAATGCACTGTATGGTCAAGTTTCTGGGGATGCCTGAAATTATGTAACTACTGAATAAAATTAGCATGTGTGTGTAATAGATAATGTGACATAGCATTAAACTGTCCGAGCTACAGTCGAGGGGGTCACTAGATGGACACAGTAATTGAAAATTCAGAGTACCTTAAGTGGGCTGCTTTGTCTAAAAAGTGTCAAGGAATCGGATATGTATTTAAAACCACTGAATACATTCTGCGCCTCATTTACGAGGCCCTACAGGCACACTGGGCCACTGGAGCATCATGTTTTTCTACACTCCGGTGTCAGTGTGCCAGCCCATATTTACAAGGCCATGCAAAGCCACCTTGTGCAGCTTTTAGTGGCCTTGTTTATATAGACCCCTTTCATGCACAACACTGCGTGAAAGGGGCGTTCCACGCAACACCCATGGAATCTGAAGGAAGATGACGCATTCCCAGATTTACAAGTCTGGGAATGCTTCAGATTCGTACGCCACCTCAGGAGTGGCGTAAAAGTGACTCAACTGAGACAAATATATTTTTCTCCCAGTTTTTTCCTCTGTGTGCTGTGTTTTACAGCACACATAGAAAGAGGAAAACGCCTCTTTTGATTCTTTTTCTGCTGGAAGGTGTGCCTTCCTGCACAATAACAATCATCCCCGCAACACAGACACCCTTGCACCATGGTGCAAGGGTGCCTGTGTTGGCGCATGGCAGCAAGTTGTGCACTAGCGCAGGGGAGAGGACAGAAATGTGCTGTATCTTGTAGATACAGCACATTTCTGCCCTTTTCCGGTGGTGCAGCAATGCATTTGCTGCACCGTCCTGCGCAATGGGCCTTGTAAATTAGTCCCTCGGTTTGGCAATAGTTGGATTTTAGAAATAAAATGTAAAAACTCAAAGGAAAAAAAATCAGCAAAGAATATTGATGAAACAGATACTCAGTTCAAGGGAATGAAAGAATGACACGAGGCACTTTCCACCATGACAAATTATTATCCTGTTTAAGACTAATTTGATTGCATAAGCCTCATGTAAGACTTAATGCAGCAGTGCCTTAGTGAGATGAACTGAAGAAAGATACAGTGACATTTTCCTCAATGGAACACATGTAGACCAAACAACTATATTCTAAATTGGTATGTAGGCATAAATGTGCATGCTATGAGGCAATTGCTTCCAGCAGTTTCGATGTAAGAACTTTATTGGCCAAAGTGACCGTGATCCACTGGTTACAATGCCTAATCAGTCCTGTAACGGTGTGAACAAGTGTCCATAAGTATGAGATGTTATGCAGGGCAAGTGGAATTTTGGAGTCCACTGCTTAGAACCATACAACATTAATGTTCCCCTTTTGATGCTCTAGGTAAGGGCTTTAGTCTGTAGCACCCTCACTCTTGCACTAAGACTGTCATTTAAAGTTTCTTTGATATAGGTTTCTTTGTGCTGACTCCTTGGTAGTGTTGCTTAGTTTTAAAGAGGGCTTTTTTATATAGGCTATAGCTAATTTTCATTTTGTGTCCGGCTGCCCTGCCTCACTTTCCCACCTTTGGCTGCAGCATTTTACCCTCTTCTGGAGCCATCTGCCCCATCCGTCGCCCTTTCTCTGGGCACCCTTTACGGAGTTGCAGTGAGTCCTTTCTTTTCTGTAGTCAGGCATGGATGGCTTTTTCTCTCCCTCCATCCCCCTAACCTAAATATAGCTTTGCTTAAGGCACCTAGATAAAGGGTGGAGGGGTTAAGAATAACTTGTTTGTTTGGGACTGTTAGGGCCGAACCCCTGCACTGCTTCACTCCCCTCTCCTTCTTCCTTGAAAGTAGACCCCACAAATCCCCTTTTCGTTTTGATAACCTACTTCTGCTCCTTCCTCATGAAGTGCTATTGGCATGCTCTCCTGTTTTCTTAATGACTCCCACAGTGATGGGTTAAAATAGAAGCACTCTGGGAACATGGTTTGTCTGGCAGCCAAAATGGTCGCATAACTAGGCTAGAAGTGTGCCCTAGTGTGGAAGGGTTGGGAGGCCATGTGATGCGATTCTTTACCTGTGCACAGAGGGAACCAGACACAGATGGACAGTAGACAAATGGGAAGACAGATGGGCCAAAAAAAATATCAAAAGAAATAGAGTTGAATCTACCACTACAGGAAAGGGAGAACCAACCCCGAATGATCAAAGTGAAGAAGGAACTCAGAGTTTCCCATTTAGAGAAGTGCCAGGTGGTGGGTTTGTTTATGTGCCACGGACCAGGAGTAATCTTACGTTGCTCACAAATGATTTCCCAAAACCAAGAGGAACCCTGTTTGGTGGTGTACTCAAGTTGAAAGGTTTGTCAAAATCTCACAGCTGTTGTGGGCTGATCTGAATACCACCTTTGACGAGGTACCAAGTAATCTGTGGGCTGAGTTTAAGATGACTCTTCAGTGGCCGGACAAAAGAGCCTCACAGAACTCTGATAACTCATGTGCCATCGCCTGAGGAGATGAAAAAGTATTAGCAAGTGATTACATTTCTGAAGGGTTAGGTGCCCACGAAGGATACTGACTGGGTAAAAATTGAAATGACTACCCAGGAACCCAAGGAGACCGTTCATGCTTATTATAAGAGATTGTTGCAAATGTTCAAGCAGGACAGTGGGATGGAAATCCCAGAAGGGAAGGACATCGGAGGTTTTGTATCTAGGTTGGGACTGCAGCCTGAGAGTAGCATAATTAAGGAGCATCCGATTTGCTGGTAGAACAAGTCCATTGACAAAATATTGAGATATGATAAATACTGCATTGATGAGTAGGATATGAAACAAGCCATTGAAAAAAAAGTTCATGTTGGTATGGATGAAGCTGGCACAGAGAGGAGGTCAGAGTCAGTCATGTGTGGCAAATGTAGGTGAAGTGCAAGGAGTTGCTTGTCCTCGTGGAGAACCTATGATGAAAGGTGGGAAATGGTGTTTCACAATGTAAATTTTGTGATGTTCCAATTGCCCCCAGCACTAGGATGGATATTGCGATGTTGAAGATAGCAAATCCTAATCATTTTTGTAACAAGCTCAGGCTTTGGAAGAAGGAATGTCATTTGGATCCCAGTTGGGGGTGCAAACGAAAGTCAGGGTCACAATTCAATGTTTGTTCAGATGCAGAATGTTCTCCAGGGCAGTTGCAAAATGTGCCTATGTATCAAGGGTACAAAGTTCTAATGTGTGCCACAAGTTCTAGTAATGCAAGTTCCTCAAGCCCCAGTGCCTCAACAGCATCTCAACGGTCCCAGGTTTAACACAAATCAGGTCTCAATTTGATCCAGAATTCTTTTCAAAATCAAAATCCATTTAAACAATTTCCCATGTTTGACACATTTGAGGGCTACATGCCTGACCTGCCACAATGATTGCGCCTTCATGTGGGACGGTGGCAGGGAAAATTGCATGCTTCGCGAAGTCTTAGAGACAGACCAGAGTGGTCCTTTCGTTGAAGATGAGGTGAATGGCCACCCTGTGCCATTTCTTATTAACACTGGTGCTATCCGTTCCACTGTTAGAACAGCGGAAGTCCCAAAACTAACCCTCTTGGGGAAAAAGAATCCAAGTTGTAAGAGTTGCCAATATACAAATTACAAACCCTGTCACATAGAAAGCTGCTGTTAAAATAGGGTCATTTGAAGAGAGACACTAGTTTGTGGTGTCGTTCCAGTTCTGTAAATATTTTATAATGCAACCTAATATGTCAATTGAATTGCATCATACTTTGCACACCGAAGGGTGTGGAGTTTCAGACCCATGTTGAAGATATTGATTTCAAGTTAGCAATACAGAGGATGGCTGTTGGGCTTATCCTTGATAACAGCAGATGAAAAAAGAATCTTAACAATATGGTGAAGCCTGAAGTTTGGGACTTTTCAGGAAAGGACATAGGTCTCAGTAAAGGAGTTGATCCTCTATGTATGGATGTCAAGCCGAATGCTGAGTATCCTAGAACTCCTCAGTACAATCCAGTGCCTGAAACGATAGCTGGGATTATCACAGCAATTGAGTCAATGATGCACCAAGGCATTTTAAGAAAGATAATGGGATGTCCATTTCACTCGCCCATTATGGGCCTGCAGAAACCTAGCGGTAAATATTGTGCTGTGCAGAACCTTGGAAAGATTAATGATATCAGCAGTCCTTGTCCTGTGGTACCAAATCCACTGTGATACTCTTTCAAATTCCCTGTGAGGTGGAGTGGTTCATTATGATCTATTTGTTCCAGGCTTTCTTCCCTATATCTTTGCACAGGGCCAGTTAGTACCCTTTCACCTTCTGGGTCCACAACTGTGTTTTGGTCACAGAGAAGTCCGGTATCTAGGACACCCCATTGAGATGGGAGCGAGGAAGGTGTCACGAGAGAATCTCTGTGATTCTGAAAATTAAAGTTAATCTACCAATGATCCAGATTCAAGCCTGGGTGTTCGTGGGAATGGTGGTCTACTGTTGACAACTGATACCCAACGTTTTCCTAGTGGTCAAGCCTTTACAGAGGCTGACACACAAGGGTCTGTCTGATCTGATACCATGGTACAACAACTGTTTGGTTGCATTCCTAGAGCTGCGAGTCTCTTTCATGCCCCGGCACTGGGAGTACCTGATAGTAACAAAGCTTTTACACTTTTCTACAGTGGGAGGGAGGTCTGCGCTGTCTCAGTGCTTACACAATTGCATGGGATGCCCAAAGACTGCTACTTTTGATCCTGTAGCTGCAGGACTGCCCTGTTGTCTTAAAGCTGCAGTAGTAGTAGGTATCAACATTGAAAGACCTGAGAGCATAGTAATGGGACACCCTCTTACAGTCATGGTGCCCCACTCTGTCAAGATGTTTCTGATGTGTACTCTCAGTCAGCATATGAAAAACGGGTTGACAAAATATGAACACATTATACTTGCTGCTGAGAATTACACTGAAATGGTGTGCTTGATTGAATCCTACTACTCTTTTGCCATTGCCTGAAGATGAGAATGATGGTGGGGAAGGCAGAGCATGACTGACTGGACGTCAGAACTATGCATGAAGCCAGGACCAGATATTTGGGATGGACCGCTGATGGAGCGTGATTATATATATATATTTTGTGGATGGCTCTTGCCTAAGAGATGAACCTTTAAGAGTTGCTTAGGCAGTCTGTATTGTCGAGGGGGTAGTGGAAGCCTCCTGGTTCTGAGGTGTAGCCCCTGCACAAGTGGCTGAACTGATTGCTCCTACTAGAGCCTGCTGTGTTTCAGAACACCTAAGAGTGACTATTTTCACTGATGTTGGGAGAGATGACTTGGTTAGGCTGCTTTAACAGAATTGGTTCAACCCCCTGTTCAGGTTGAGAGTTTGTGCCCCAGATGTGTTGTGTGCCAGCAAATTAATGAAGAAGGAAGGATACCAATTACATTAGGTCACATAGAGGGAGACAAGGATGACCATTTAACAGGATGCGACTGGACTTTATCAAGATGCCTGTGTATAACAGGCTGACGTGTGTCCTTGTGATTGTGTGTATTTTCTCCTGTTGGGTTGAAGCTTACCTGACCAGGAGAAATGACAGTCTCACTCTAGCTAAGTTATTGGAAGGAGCTGATTCACAGGTTTGGTTTCATGACTTTGCTGGAGTCAGACCGCAGGGCTCATTTTAATAATGAGATGCTGAGACTGTTGTGCGCAGCATTGCAAGGGAACCGGGGACTACATTGTAGCTCTTGGCCTGAGGCTTTTGTAATTGTGGGGCAGGTCAATAGTATGTTGAGATCACAGCTAGCTAAGGTGTGTATGTCAACATCTCTGAAGTGTCCGGTTGCTTTGCCTTTGGTGGTGTGTCTACACAGTATTCCTTATCAGAGGACATGATTGGTTCTCCATTAAATTATCATGGGTCAAGCAAAGAGGTAGCCTGCAAATGTGCTTGTAAATATCACAGATGTCATGATTCTCAATTATTGGAAAGGACTGGCTGGTGTGGTGTGTTCTGTATCTCACCAGTTGGAGCTGCCTCTGCCCTTCCACACCAGGAGTAGTGCCATGACATGCGTCCCAGAGACTGGGTCTTGGTGAAGCAGCAAGTTTGGAAAATGTGCCTCGGACCTCGTTGGAGGGGGCCTTACAAAGCCATCCTTGTAACAAACACTGCCATTAAATGTGAAGGTCTCCCCAACTGGGTGCATGCAGCCCACACCCAGAGAGTGGAGTGTCCCATGATGATGTGACAGTGCCTCTTCCTGAAACGCAGACAGTAAGTGAGGAGCACCAGGAAGAAATTGAGGGGGGGCACAGAAAACAGGCAGAGGAATCCGTTCAGTGGCAGTCCAGATACCTGCAATATCACACCCTTGGCCCCTGGGGGTCTTGATGTCTAGAGTCAAGATAGAAAGGGGGTCTTGACCTTTGGCGCAAGTGGAAGCTGACCTTGATCCAGGCTCAGTGTCTAGTGGTATAACCAGCCGAGTTGGAGCTGGAGATAAATGACAGAGAAGGCAGGCTTGAGAGAGACCAAGGTTGCCTGCTGAAGGCATACCACATACTTTCATTGAGGAAACTGAAGCTTTCAATTTAAGTGGCAGTGAGGATGAACAGGCCACACTCACAATATTGAAAACAGCCTGGGTGCCTCGTCATAGGTATTTAGACCCTTAGGGGACATACTTTGTGACAAATTACATCAACAGCATGTCTTGTGATTTGGATGATAACAGTGCGGTACCAGCTGGCCCTCCATGAATCTGAATTTGTTGTGGAACTTTGTTTTGAACTTGTCCTCCCACTGACTGAACTGACCAGAGCAGTGTTTGTCCTGATCTTTGAACTGAACTTTGACATTTATTTCGACTAGACACAATTTAATGAACTTTCTTTAAAATAATTAAGATGATTTCCTAGGCCCGATGCTGCAGAAGGAGAGTAAGGATGTCATTTTAGGAGAAGACTGAGTAGGGTTGGGGAAGATTCATGAAAATCTTTGTAAATAAGTTAATCACATTTCATTTTTTAACACTGTTTTGCCATAGAGAATACGTTTCCTGCTATTTCCCACTCAACGGTCTGATTGAAGTGAAGCCACCGAAACTAGTAACCATAATAGACATAGAAGACATAGTAGCTAGTGTATTAATAGCCATTGTTGTAGAAGGGGATTACTCACCATCACATTCCCCTCACATATGGTATCTCTTGTAGCATTTTGCTTCGTCTTTTATATAGACAAGGTAATTTTGATTATTATTTTTCAAATTATGATTTTTTTTTTCTGAAGTTCCTTTGTTTAAGCATTTGAATCCACATCCTAATTCTAAGAAGACATACATTGTCTAGGGGGGTTCTTCCAACCCATTGCAAGGTTAGAAGCAGTCTACACTTACTAGCATAATTTGACCTATTACATGACTGAGGTTGAGAAGAAATTTATAGACTCAGTAGGAGAGAGGAGAAGAATGATGGATGCAAGAGAAGAACAGGTAAAGATCAGGGGTAAAATAATAAATGGGCAAAGGAAGAATTAGAACATAAGGAGTCAGGGTTTCTACCAACATTGACTTTAGATTGGAAACACAAGGGTAAGCTGTGTGTGCTTAAAGTAAAATCTGTAATTCATACTCAACTCATATTGAGTAGTGACTGTGAGAACATCTTTGAAATTGGACCAATTTCTGGGAGGAAAAGATCCTGTTATCCCTGGAGTTTATTACGTGTGCAGGAAGCATGCATATTTTAAATTGCCTAGAGAATGGTATGGCACTTGCTATTTGGCTTTTGTTTAACCAAACATTTATCATATGGAATACTTGAATGTCCCAGTTTGGAGGGTCATCTGGTAGACTAAAATGTAGTAGTAGTGCTTCTGAAATTGTAGACAATATACCCGGCACAATGACCCTCTTGTTGGATCAGTTTTGAATTATCTCAAGATTGGAAAGTTATCCATTCTAGTAGATCAGGTGTCTCCAACAAATTGATAGTGAGCTACTGGTAGCTTCTAGACACTTTCAGAGTAGCTCAAACCCTTACGTTCATTTTTAAATAAGCACAGGGTCACATTTCTCTTTTAAAGTTAAGGGAGGGCTGTGTTTATTTTACAGAATTTTCTTCAGGCTGCAGATAGCAGGGCCTCTTGATCAGCAGTACTGGAGTCAGATATATGACCTGAGGGCACAGAGGTGAAGAACTAAAGTACTGAGTCATTTAAATCTTACCTAAAAGTCTTAGGCCCTCATTACGAACTTTGCCGGCATGGCGGGCCAAACCGCCATATTTTGAACATGGTGAGGGCCGCCAGCGGCAGCCCTCACCCACCGCCAGGCTCCCACCGTCAGGCAGCCTGGCGGTGAGTTGAAACACCACCCTCCAGGGTAGCGGTGCTACCCTGCAGATAATGTTTCATTTCCCGCCAGCCTTTTCCTGGCGGGATATCCCGCCAGGAAAAGCCTGGCGGAGGGGGTGTCCCAGGGTTTATTATTTTAACAATAGCCACATTTGCAGTTTTGTTTTATTTTTCTCTAACTAGCTGTTCTTTGCCTAGGTCAGCACTGCGTTCTTAAACAAGACATTTCTTTCACTTCTTCAAGAATGCGAGCTTCCAAAGATTATCGCGGATACCTACTCCGACACTGGTCGAGATAGTCTGGTGTCCAGACCAACAAAACCACAATTTCAGGGTAAATCTAATAAAGATTCTACCAAGCAAGCTACTGAGGGTACTAAGAAATGCTGGGATAAAAAAACAACAAACATCTAAAAAAGAAAGGGGAGAATCTCCGCATACGGAGACCCCACAGAATAGATATAATCTCAGAAATAGAGATAATAAAAAAAAAAACTGACAGATATCAATATACTGATACACGCCAATCTTGTTCCTTTCAGGACTCACCGGAAAAACGCAGTGAAAGAGGTGAGTGGTCAGATCGAAGAACTGAGTCCGTGAAACTGAGTCAGGAATCATAAAGCTCAACAGAAGTTTCTGTTATAAAAATAAGAGAAACTTCCCCCAAAAACCCCAATTCAAAAAGAAAAAAGTGTCAGCAGTTGCAGTTCGACTTGCCACTCAAGAAGTGAGCATTAGTGCTATTAGACAGCGCAGCGGAGGTCACAATAGATCACTGGAATCTTCTAGAGCATCTGAAGGTGAAAGCAACTAATGACTTCAAAAGTAACGTTACAATTAGAAGGAGACATTGAGTGCACAATTGGGACCGCGTTGTAAACATATGTGATATTCTACTGGCCGAAAGGGATTGGCAACCTGAATTTGTCCGTACTTGCCCATATGGGGAAGATGTTATCAAACCTTCTTTCTCACCTCTTGTTACCGAGGAGCTCGCAGAATCCTGCACCATTGACTGGGCATTGGCAGAGGCACCCGCGTTATATCGCAACCACGTAGGATGGGATAAAGATTCCCCCTATCATGTAATTCCTATTAAAAATCAACCCCAACCACAACCCCAGTATCCAATAAAACATGATGCTAGAACACTCGTCAGGAAAATCCTCACACACCTAGAGTACCAGGGCGTAATCAAACCCTGTGTCTCACCAATGAATAATCCCTTATTCCCAGTAGCTAAACCGGACCATTCGTACAGAATAGTCTTGGACTATAGACATCTAAACAGTCATACATGCACATACGCTATACAAAACTCACATAGCACAGCACTCATGAACAACATGCGCAAAAAATACAAAACAACAATGGATATTTCCAATGGTTTCTTCTGTCAAAATATAGTCCCTGAGAGTAGAGACTTAACAAGTTTCAGCACACTAGGCTTCCAGAAAAAATGCTGTAGTTTACAGTCCACTGTTCACGACTCATGTGACCAATATTGCACAACATTGACCCTAAAGCATTGTCCTATGTAGATGATATCTATCTCACGGATGATGAATTACTGCAACATCTAAGATGGGTAAGCCCACATTGTTGTAGGATTTGCCGAATTCGCCTATAAATTCAACTTCAAGAAAACAAAAATAGCCTTCCTTAGTGTCCTGTTTCTGGGATGCGAATTATCAAGTGAAGGAAAGAGCCTAGCGCCACAATTCTTGGAAAAATGCACCCAGTTACAACCTCCAAATACAATTAAAAAACTCCAATACCTACTGGGTTTCCTAAATTTTGTTAGAATGTACATTCCAGATTGCACATCATGCATAAAGCGGCTATATGAGTTAATACGTCCTGATTTTCCCAGTAAATTCTGGACAGTCGAACACACACGCATGCTTAGAGCTTTGCAAACAGACATGCTTGCAGCACAACACGTACACACAAGGAACAACAAAAAAAATCTGGTCATCGGAGTAATTGCTGGCGCCATTGGTTTCACCTATGTAACTTTCAATGAGGGTGAGGCAGTCCTGATTGCATACGAATCACATTTGTATTCAGCAGCAGAACAAGGCTTTGCTCCCACTGAGAAAAATTCTCACTGCTGTTCAGATGGCCGTCATTAAAGAAAGACCACTAGCCCAGGGGAAACACATTATTGTCGTATCTCCAATTCCAGCCCTTGAGGCGGTTACCAAAGCCAGCGTTCCAAATGCTAAAGAATTACATCCACGTTGGATTCAATGGGCAACGTCTTTGACAGCCACTGATGTTGACTACATTTTTGACCCAAAGATACAAACTCAAAAATGTTTGCAATATGAACTAGAATACCCAGTTCCGGCAAATACACTGCCTATTGATCAAGATCAAAGAGTCATGTACACCAATGGTGCAGCACAACCTGCAATAGGCACAAAGCATCAGTAATCCACTGCTTGTGCAGTCGTAAGTGGCTACATGAAGGATAATACATTTTGTCCCCAACATACATTCACACAAACCCTAGGGGATTGCACAGCACAACTAGCAGAGCTAAAGGCTCTAGTGATGGCACTGGAACACACAGATCCTGAACAGCTAACACTGATTGTCTGTGATTCGTATTACTGTGTCCAGTCCTTCAATGAATACCTGCATTACTGGCGCCAGAATGGGTTAAGAGATTCTAAAGGCAAAACCATCAAACACAGACTTCTGTGGGGAAAGCAGCAGATCTGAAGGAAACTCTACCAAACGTCCATGCTGTACATACACTTGGACACCAGTGCATTGAAATACACGTTGCTGGAAATTCACTGGCTGAAGAAGCAGCCAAATCAGCAGTAGCTACGGCTACTGTTGCTGCAGTAGCCTGTTCTGGAATGAAACTGGACGATGACATATGGGCTGCCGTGAAAGCCATGACTGAAGGCATGCCCTTTCCAAAAGCATTTCCTGCTAAATATTCCTACTGAATAGGAGGCTGCCTTGACGCTGAAGTAAAAATACCAAGCGTGGGAATTTGAGTAATTCCCAACAAAGACATGAGATCATAGTTGATTAAAGCAGCGCATGAGGGGGTTGCATCTGCCCATGCTGGTGTGGCGGCTACAATAGCATTATTTGCAAGCACATTGTTGGTGGCCAGATCTATACAAACAGGCCAATCTGCCAACAAATTAAGGGTTCCACCGTCAAACGCCCACCGCAGGCACCCCTCCTAATTTCCAACAAGCCATTACAATGTGTGTACTTGGACCATTGTGTTCCCCTAACACCAGACAGTGCATATAAATACATTTTAGTCGCTGTTGACTCGTGCTCCAGATTTCTATGGGTGTGGCCACAATGCTCGTCTGACATTCGGACTGTTATTAAATATTTGCAAGTCTTTATTGGCACATATGCAGTTGCGGCTTTCCACTCAGACCAGGGCCCTGCTTTCACCTCAGCGGCATTCAGGGACACCATGGCTTCATTAGGGGTCCAACTCCATTACTCGTCTTCATTTCATCCCGAAGGAAATAGTGTTGTGGAGTGACAAAACCGTGATTTAAAGCAGTCATTAACAGCCAGAGTCTTGGGTATGAGTCGTAGTTGGCTTAATCACGTGTATCGAGTCCAGAGAGCGCTTACCAATCTGCCTAGAAGGTACCTGGGGGGCATACATCATACGAGTGCCTGTTTGGAACTTGAATGTATGTTCCAGATCTTGATGGTCCTGGTGTGGAGGAGGTAGAAACACCTTTTGACATAAGTAAATGTGTCACTGTCTTGCAGGAATTACAACAGTTCCGTGATGACAACGCTTCTGCCAGTGCTGCCTCCGCAGGAATTAAGGATGTACCAATAACACCAACCGGCTGGATTCTTAAAGTTGGGGATCTAGTACGTGAAAGAGTTGCTGTGAAAAAGGAGTTTAGTCCTTCTTATTGTGCACCGGTCCCAGTCTTGGGAATGCACGGTACCAGAACTGTCATTCTACTGCCGTTGGCTGGTGCTAAAAAAAAATTGCTTTGTATCTATCAACATCGTCAAGTTACACCATGTGGCTGATCCTGCACAGCTGACCAAGAAGAGCAACCAGTAGTTCTCGAATATCTCATTACTGGCCAAGACGTCCCTCTCAAGTCTTGAGCAGCAACGCTGACAACACTTCGAGCTTGGGGGGGGGGAGGGGTTGGAAAATGATCTTGCATTATTTCCACTAACATTTGCTACAGCAAACGATTCAGAAATCACTGATTGATTTGACACAACTTCAACACAGACGGATGGTGTCATTTAGTATGAACCACAGCGGGAGACCCCTACCAGTTCTCCTACAAATACGGCTCCAGCATTTGCAAGAACTGCTTCTGGATACTTTGCCGACATCAACGACACATTCTCGGACTCATTTGCCTCTTCTACATCTGAACTGGCAAAAACACATAAGCTGATAAACTGGCTTAAAACAAATGACTTTATTTTCCAATGGAACTATCTATGGCTTTATTTGACTGTATTATCTTTCTTCCTTTGGATATGCTTTGTCATAACATTTTTTTCGATTAATACATGGCCATTTTCTTCCTGAAAGATCAACAGTTGAAATGGTGGATGAGGTCCTAAAACCCCATTTTTCTTCTCACAAGGTCCACAGAGACTTGTCTTTCGTGAACATTTCCGCTATACCAATTCCTAATGGGATTGTTTGGGATGAAGTCACATTTGATATATATGGCCCCATGGAGGTCATTCTAATACCATATGTGTTTAAACCTTCAATGAATGATGTAATAATACCCAGAGTTGTTCCTGATGACTGGGATGTGAAAACAGTTGATTCCATGATGACTGAATTGCAGTATTTTACTGTATTTGAGAGTGAGGATGTTTATCAATCTAAAGAGAATTATGGCAATATTTTTTGCTATAATCATTATGGGCACCATTTCATTCACAGGACAAGTACCCCAAAGACTATTTTAATTATACACAATGGGAACGTTGTCCAACTCCACCACAAGGGAGTTCTATAACATATTCTGAAAAGTTTGCATATTTTTCTGGGCACAATGTTAAAAATGCTGAGTCATATTATTTTAAATTGCCATCAATGGAAAATGTACACATGATATTGACAGGTACGAAATTCATTTATTCACATTCCTTTGTTTCCCGGCTGGCTATAGAAGGCTATGAATACTGGCAGAAGTTGATTGACTTAAAAAGTGTGTGGGGAACAAGAATTTGGCAAATAATGGAGAGGGAAGCTTCGTTTAGAGCATGCCTGATACCTGTTCAAATGATATTTTTAAATGAAACTGTACAACAAACAAGTTGCTTAGGCTTAGCAAAGATTAAGGAGTTGTATGCCCCTGCAAAATTTTACAATGGCAAAAGTATATAAATGGAACTGAAGATCAGCTCGATGAATGGGTCCAGAATGGTACGTTTAATGCGTCACTGTCACGTCCTGGTAGGTGGTTGTTGCAGCCAATAGATACTAAAGGGTGTCATAAATATTTTATAAACTCCACAGGGGTTTTTAGAACTAGTAGGCCGGACCCTCACTATGTGTCATCCGAACATGCAGGTATAGGAACAACATATAGGGGGTCATTCTGACCCTGGCGGTAATTACCGCCATGGCGGAGGTCGGCGGTAGCACTGCCAACAGGCTGGCGGTGCACCGCTGGGCATTCTGACCGCGGCGGTTCAGCCGCGGCCAGAAACGGAAAGTCGGCGGTGTCCCGCCGACTTTCCGCTGCCCTTGAGAATCCTCCATGGCGGCGGAGCGCGCTCCGCCGCCATGGGGATTCTGACACCCCCTACCGCCATCCAGTTCCTGGCGGTTCTCCCGCCGGGAACAGGATGGCGGTAGGGGGTGCCGCGGGGCCCCTGGGGGCCCCTGCAGTGCCCATGCCAATGGCATGGGCACTGCAGGGGCCCCCGTAAGAGGGCCCCAAAAAGAATTTCAGTGTCTGCCTAGCAGACACTGAAATTCGCGACGGGTGCAACTGCACCCGTCGCACCTTCCCACTCCGCCGGCTCAATTCTGAGCCGGCGTCCTCGTGGGAAGGGTGTTTCCCGCTGGGCTGGCGGGCGGACTTTCGGCGGTCGCCCGCCAGCCCAGTGGGAAACCCAGAATGACCGCTGCGGTCTTTTGACCGCGGTACGGTCTTCTGGCGGTTCCCGCTTGGCAGGCGGCTACCGCCGCCCGCCAAGCTCAGAATCACCCCCATAGTGTAGGGAAACTATGCCAGCAATGGTTAAAGAGTTCCTCACTAGATGCTGTTACAGAACACCTCAGTCTCCTGTCTAATAACACTGACTTACAGGACTTCCTGTTAGGCCCCAGAAAACAACACACAAATCTCTTCTTATACACAGTATATAATGAAATCTGGAAGCTTTCCCAACAAGAAGCTGCTGCCCGGTTAAGGCAAATAGATCAGGAAAACCTACAGAAGGCATTAGCTGTTGTAGATAATGGGATTAATACCCTGTCCGACTGGATATACACCTTCAACAACATTGTTTCTTCTGCAATAGACATAATGAACGAGTTACTTACCTTCGGTAACAACTTTTCTGGTGGATACATTAGCTACCTGTGGATTCCTTACCTATTGAATACTCCCATTGCGCCAGCATCCGACGGAAATCTACTTCCTAGCTTCTGCACGTCGACGAGGACGTCACAATTGCCCACACAACGCCCTCTGACGTCATACAGGCAATAAGAGGTCCTCGCCGACGTGCCGATGTCAGTACCAACATTTTTTACGTGCCTGAGACTAATAGGCCATTGAGACAAACAATCAAATAACAATGTTTAATAATAAGGAAGATAAACACATCATTCCAAAAATTCAAGATCCTTTTTTTTTTTTTAAATAAATAAATAAATATATATACAGTACATGTACAAGCCCTCACATACCAAGAGGAGCACACCCAAGAACAACTTGGTTAGACCAGACAGGCAAAAGGGAGGCGGGTGGGACCGTGAGGAATCCACAGGTACCTAATGTACCCACCAGAAAAGTCGTTACCGAAGGTAAGTAACTCGTTCTTCTGATGGATACAACTACCTGAGGATTCCTCACCTATTGAATAGAGTCCCAAAGCAGTACCGCACTCGGTGGAGGGTGCCTGAATGGTCAAACCAAGAAATCCTGCAGCACTGACCATGCAAAATGGCCATCCCTCCTAACCTCAGAATCCAAGCAGTAATGCTTTGCAAAAGTGTGGAGGGATGACCAAGTTGCGGCCTTGCAGATGTCGACCACAGGAACACCCCTAGCCAAGGCCGAAGAGGCCGGCTTAGCTCTGGTGGAATGAGCTCTTTTACAATCAGGGGGTTCCTTCTTTGCTAAAGAGTAACACATTTTAATGCAAAGAATGACCCACCTGGAGAGTGTTCTCTTGTGGACTGCCCTTCCTCTCCTCTTTCCCACGTACCCGATGAAGAGCTGATCCTCCAACCTGAAATCCTTCGTTCTGTCCACATAGAAGCTTAGCGCCCTACTCGGGTCTAAGCGGTGTAGTCTTTCTTCTTCTTTCGAAGGATGAGGCGGAGGATAAAACGAGGAAAGAGTAATCGTTTGGGCCAAATGAAAGGGTGAAACAACCTTCGGTAGGAAAGCAGCCTTGGTCCTCAACACCACCTTGTCCCCATAAAAAGATGTGTAAGGGGGTCTAACAGAAAGAGCCTGCAGCTCACTCACTCTTCTTGCGGAAGTAATTGCAACAAGGAAAACAGTTTTTAGGACTAATAACCTTAAAGGGCAAGAATGCATAGGCTCAAACGGTGAACCCATAAGAAATGTTAAGACTAGATTTAAATCCCACTGAGGCATAATGAAAGGAGTGGGGGGAAATTTGTTAATGAGACCTTTTAAAAATCTAAGTACTATAGGGGATTTGAATAGAGAAGGCTGGTCCGGAAGACATAGAAAGGCTGACAGGGCAGATAAATATCCCTTGATTGTAGCCACTGCACAACCCTTCTGTGCCAGAGACAAAGCAAACGACAAGATATCCGATAAGTGGGCACGTAAGGGGTCAATTTGCCTCTCTCCACACCAATTCACAAATTTAGCCCACCTATTAGCGTAGATAGATTTAGTGGAGTGTCGCCTGGCCAATAGAATAACATCCACTACGTCAGGCGGGAGAGAAAAGGAACTCAGGTTGCCCCGTTCAATCTCCAGGCATGAAGGTGCAGGCTCTGAAGGTGGGGGTGCAAAACCTGCCCCTGCGACTGCGAGAGGAGGTCTGCCCTGAGAGGGAGACGGAGCGGAGGGCATAGTGAGAGTTGGAGAAGGTCCGTGTACCATACCCTCCTTGACCAATCCAGAGCTATTAAGATGACTTGGGCCCGGTCTTGGCGAATTTTCCTCAAAACTCGAGGAATCAAGGGTATGGGGGGAAACACGTAAAGCAACTGGTCGCACCAGGTCATCTGAAACGCATCCCCCAACGCTCCTTGTACCGGATACTGGAGGCTGCAGAATAACGGTCAGTGCGAGTTCTCCCGGGTGGCAAACAGATCTATCCGAGGAAACCCCCACATCTGGAAGATTAGACGGACTTGATCCGGATGGAGACGCCACTCGTGATCGGTCGAGAAATGGCGACTGAGAGTATCCGCACGTACGTTCAAGACTCCGGCCAGATGATTTGCTACCAAACAAGTCTGATGGTCCTTTGCCCAGGACCAAAGCCGCAGAGCTTCTCTGCAGAGAAGATACGACCCTACACCTCCCTGTTTGTTTATATACCACATTGCGGTAGTATTGTCCGTCAGGACCTGAAACGACTGACCGCGAAGGGATGGGAGGAAGGCCTTGAGTGCAAGACGTACAGCCCGCAACTCCAACAGATTTATATGAAACATCTGTTCTACTGGAGACCAAAGACCTTTGATCTCCAGGTCCCCCAGATGAGCTCCCCAGCCTAGAGTGGAAGCATCCGTTATTACTGTGGTCACCGGCGGAGGTTGCGAGAACGGCCTTCCTTGGGAAAGATTGCCGTCCGCAATCCACCATTTTAAATCTGCAGCAGTGTCCCCGGAGATCTTTACCGATCCTTCGAGATCCCCTTTGTGTTGAGACCACTGCTTCCGGAGGCACCACTGAAGAGCCCTCATGTGCCAGCGAGCGTGAGTGACCAACAGAATGCAAGAAGCAAACAGACCAAGCAGACGCAGGACCTTGAGGACTGGAACAACCGCTCCACTTCGAAACATTGGAACCAATGCCTGAATGTCCTGAATCCGCTGAGGCGGAGGAAAGGCGCGATTCAACGTTGTATCCAGTACTGCCCCTATGAACAGGAGGCGCTGAGAGGGCTCTAGGTGAGATTTGGGCACATTCACTGAAAAGCCCAGGTCGAACAACAACTGGGTTGTCGACTGTAGGTGATGCAACACAAGCTCCGGAGACTTGGCTTTGATCAACCAGTCGTCCAGATAAGGAAATACTGCTATCCCCTTCCTTCTGAGCTCTGCCGCAACCACCGACATCACCTTTGTGAAGACTCGAGGTGCTGAAGTAAGACCAAACGGGAGGACTGCAAACTGATAGTGCTGCAACCCCACCACAAACCGGAGATACTTCCTGTGCGACTTGAGTATCGGGATATGAAAGTAAGCATCCTGCAAGTCGACAGACACCATCCAATCTCCATCGTTCAGCGCCAAAAGCACCTGAGCTAGGGTCAGCATCTTGAATTTCTCCTGTTTGATGAACCAATTCAAGATCCTCAGGTCCAGGATTGGCCTCAACTGACCATCCTTCTTGGGGATCAGGAAGTATCTTGAGTAACAACCCTGACCCCTCTCCTGCCCTGGAACCAACTCCACTGCACCCTTTGAAAGGAGGACTTGAACCTCCTGTTCTAGTAACAGGAGATGCTCTTCTGAACAGTAGGAAGGGCGGGGCGGGATGGGGGGTGGAAACTCACGAAAGGGAAGGGCATAGCCTTTCCCCACAATGCTGGTGACCCAGGAGTCTGATGTTATAACCTCCCACTTGTGGAGAAAGTTCAATAACCTCCCCCCTACAGGAGTGGAGTGAGAAGGAATTGGTGGAAGTCTAAGGCTGCTTCCCATGCTGCACCCCTCCAGAGGAAGAGGAAGAGGCAGAGTGCTGCTGGGCGGCTCCTCTGGTCTGGACCCTACCCCTTCCTCTGTAAGATCTATAGGAGAGAGCAGAGGCGGGTTGATGCTGGAATCTCCCTCGAAAGGAGGAGGAGGAGCCACGACCAAATCCTCAAAACCTCCTAAAATGTCTGGAGGAAGCAGAAGAAGAGGCTTGCAAGCCTAAAGACTTCGCAGTGGTCCTACTCTCCTTGAACCTCTCTAGAGCCGAGTCAGCCTTGGAGCCAAAAAGTTTGTCGCCATCGAAAGGAAGGTCCAAGAGGGTCGACTGTACATCAGAAGAGAATCCAGAGCTACGAAGCCAGGCTTGCCTCCTTGTAGCTACAGCAGTACCCATAGCCCTGGCAACAGAGTCAGTCGTATCTAACCCAGATTGAATAACTTGGGTTGCCGCTGCTTGAGCATCAGAAACCAGGCTCATTATTTCTTGGGGCACCTCAGTATGAGACGACTTTATTTCGTCCATCAGGGCGTAAATGTATCTCCCTAAAATACAGGTAGCATTAGTGGATTTCAAAGCCATGCTACATGACGAAAAAGCCTTCTTTGATGAAATGTCCATTTTCTTAGAGTCTCTATCTGAGGGCACAGCTGGAAATGATCCTGGGGCAGACCGGGCTGAGCATGAAGCCTGAACCACTAGGCTTTAAGGAGTTGGGTGCCTGGAGAGGAAGCCTGGGTCAGCAGGAGCCACTCAATATCTTCGAGCCACAGATGTAATTCACCGCCGAAGATAACACTGGCTTCTTCCAAATCTCCATGATTGGATCCAACAAAGCCTCATTAAAAGGCAGAAGTGGCTCTGCAGATGTTGAGACAGGATGCAACACTTCCGTTAAAATGTTCGGCTTAGGCTCCGACACCGGCAAAGGGAGGTCTAAAAAGTCAGCTGCTTTCCTGATGACTGAATGAAATGTTGCAGCCTCCTCCGTATACTCTCCAGGTGATGACAAGTCCCATTCAGGAGAGGTGTCCAGACCACTAGCCGTGTCTAAGCCATGGAGATCTTCTTGAGATTCCTCAATCTCTCCTTCTTCTAATGTCTGTCTCCGATATTCTTGTTCCTCAAGGAGGCGAAGAGCAAGCCTCTTCGAATGTAGTTTTTCCTCTATCCTCGGCGTCGACATGGCTTCAGCAGACGTCGAAGTCTGACGCTGCTCCTCGGATCCATCAGACGCCGGATCTAACGGTGCCATGGATTTCTTCGGTGCCGAACAAGTAGAAGGACGGACAGAAGACTGTTCCGGCGCCGGTACCACAGGTCTATTTGGCATCAGTGGCTGAGATGCTGACGCCATAGGCGCCGACGCCGGCGCCGAGCCCACATTTCCCATGGGAAGAAAGGGCATAAAAGGTGCCGGTCGTAGCAGAGCCGGAGCACCCATATTGAAGGGCAAAGGGCCCGAAGGACCAGCCGGTCCACCACCCGGAGCCATCTGCTGAAAGATGGAGAACATTGCATTCAAGAATGCAGAACTATCGGCTCCAGGGGCCGGGAAAGCCGGGTACTGAGGAGCCTGGGCTGGAGGCGACATCAACGCCGGTCCTGACGCCTGCAAAGCTGGAGAAAACTCTTGACGCCAAGGAACCTCGAACACAGAAGGAGGATTCACAGGCGACGTCGGCGAAGTCGGGGATGTCGGAGATGCTAACGGCGTCTGCGGTTGGGGAGAGATGGTGGGACTCACTTCCCAAGTCTTCCGACGTCGAGTCGAAGGTGACCTCGATCGCGATCTCTCCCTACTTTACCAGCGTCAAGATTCTCGACGGTGCCGGGAGTCCCGATGACGCCGATGCGACTTCGGTGAAGATGACTTGCGATGATGTCTTTTCTCCTTTTTCTTCGACTTCGCCAAAAAGAGCTTTGCTTCTCGCTCTTTTAAGGCCTTTGGATTCATCCGTTGACAAGAGTCACATTTGGTCGAAACTAAGACACCACAAACAGTCAGAATGTGGGTCCGTAACCAACATCTTGCCACCGCACTCGTTGCAGGGCTTGAATCCAGACTTTCTTTGCGACATTGTAAACTGTCTCAAAGCGAAAACAGCAAAAATAACTGTAACTACGTCGAGTAGTAACAGTATCTCCCTCGAAGAATAACCGTTGTTCGAATGGCACGGAAAAAAGGGAACTGACGTCGGCGAGGACCTCTTATTGCCTGTATGACGTCAGACGGCGTCGCGTGGGCAATTGTGACGTCCTCGTCGACGTGCAGAAGCTAGGAAGAAGATTTCCGTCGGATGCTGGCGCAATGGGAGTATTCAATAGGTGAGGAATCCACAGGTAGTTTTATCCATCAGAAACAAAGTGACATGTCTTCTTTACACCATGGACAGAGTCAACTAAGGTCCATTATTCAGTTGGGTTGGACACTTCAAACATTGAAGGCAGGTCGCGTTCCCTGGCAACACGTTAGGACAAGGGGCATATTTTCCACATTTAATTTAACGCAACAACAACAACTAATGGGTAAGAGAGAAAAGACTTATGTCATGTTACATATAGAAAAGTTGCCTTTTACTGTGGCCGAAATACCATTGGCTGAGTGGTTAATACACACGGTCATCAATCTGCCTACTTCAACACTTCAATTTACATCCTGCTTAAAACACATTCCAGTAGGCAGATATGAGGTGGGGGAGCTACCCTTCTTGTACAAATGTCTCAGCGGCATGAAAGAGGTCTTTCTTAGCGGTAGTGAATTTGAGACGTCTGTCAGCCATTCAATGGTTTGTCCTTGCACGGGGCGTGTAACGCTTTGGCAGGGAACTTGGCTTGTTATCTGAAGGGAGTTCCAGTCCCCTTGATTAGACCTGCATTCCAGGTACTCTCAAATGGCAGCTATGTTCTCCTCAATGGTGAAAACTGTTGTGGGATGCGAGCTGGAATAGTTTGTTGTTTCGATCTCTAGGATTGTTACATGCTGCGGGAACTTACTTTTTCCTCCCACAAGACAGAGGGAAGTAGCTTTAGATTTGGCCCCATATTGCTACTTCAAATGTGAATTTTGACAAGTTGAGCAGACTCAAGGCTTTATTGTTTCAAAAACATGTTGTGCTCGCATCTGTACGCGAGACCTATACGCTTCAGGTGGCAAGGTCATCAGCAGAGATACAGTCCCTTTCAAGCACCAGCTTTCCGAGACACTTTGGTGAGCTCGTGGGATGGATATTTAATGCATCCAGTACTACTGGAATCACAAATTTCTTAAACGACGTTGGTTCTGGTTTCATTCACACCTTCTCTATATTAGATTTAATACCATCAGCCATCCACTCAATATTTTCCAGTCCATTCCGGGGATTTCTGATAACTTTGGCTATAATAGGTGGCATCATGCTGTTGCTACTTTTTCGGTGCAGTGGCTGTCCCGCCGCAACAAGGAGGACTGAAAGTGCACCCAATAGCGCAGCTGTGTCGTGGACACATGATGCAGTACTTTGGAGCAACACTCCTGGAGCAATTGGAGTGTGACTGGTCTCTGTCATTCAGACCGGTTTTGCATTGCGTGCAGCCCGTGTTTCGGTGCCTCTGGTGCTCATTCGAACATGCACTGAAAGTTTGTTTTTCTACGCAGCTCTTGCTTTCATTGGACGCTGATCTGTTGATGTTCTCTCAGAGGGCTCATTACCAGACATGCGCATTGAGGGTGCGTTTGCTACGGGAAGCTGCTTATGAGTTGCCCTTGATGGAGGACGCAGCTCTAAACTCATTGTTGGGCACACCACGGGATGCTGTTGCCTTGGCTAGAGCTCAGGCTTTGGAACACAAATTGTCCCTGGTTTTCCATGGTGATGAATTTCCTACTTTACAACCTAACGAAGTGGAAGATTTCCTGTCTTCAATTATCCCAGATTCATTTGGCAACTTCCAAAATGACTCTGACTCTTGAAATTCAGCCTTTTTACGCCACAGTTACCATTTTAAATTGTCCTCTTATACATGCTCAAGTGTCTTTTAACTTGTCATTATTGACTTTTATATATATGCCTTAGGTTGACTTTTAGAAGCTTTTATTCATAATTAGGCTTTGAGCCACCTTTGAACCGGCAAGGGGAGGGTGTTGTGTAGCCATTTTAGTTATAGCTCCATATACGTTATTTCAGCAAATTAGGCCTGCCACTGTGCACTTTAACCTAGATATCTTTTATTCAGTGTCTTTTATTATTTTAACAATAGACACATTTGCAGTCTTGTTTTATTTTTCTCTATCTAGCTGTTCTTTGCCTAGGTCAGCACTGCGTTCTTAAGCAAGACATTTCTTTCACTCTGTGCTTTTCTCAAAGCTGCAGTAAAATAGATTGCCGGTAAACGCGGTAAAGCTTTGTCTCTAGTGTTCATAGAAACATTCACATCCTTACGTAGGGACATTTTCTCAGAACATCAGCTGTTTTATTATAAAAACACTTCTCTGTCCCATACACGTTGGAGGGAGAGTCCAGCCATATGACCACGACTGTATGCTGATTGCTGAACGCTTCGCTACAGCTGCTTATGTAGACTACAGGCCTCTTGCTCGGGTATGAGGGATGATGTCTTCACAGGGGAACCTGAAGGGCAGAACTAGAGCTTAACATACTGTGCTGTAACCAAGCCTAGGTAGGAATTAGTTTAATAATTCCACTGACAATATGGTAGCGTTATCTTTATGCTTTACTCTCCTCGTCACTATTGTAATCCTGTCATGCTTTATCGTTCTGGTTGTTGCAGTACATGCTTTATTATCTACTATGCAGTTTCTTCATTAAAACCTTATTGAAACGTATACTGCCTCTGATTGTCTTTGTATATGTGAGACTAATGTAACTGAAACGGATGTTTCCCTGGGGAGTCAATTGTGTCATGTGCTAGGCTGCCCAATCATCCCTGCTCTTGGGTAGAGATGAGGCACTGCTAGTAAGCCAGAGCAAAACCCGGATTACGCAGACTAATGTCACCTGTAGTGGGTCAGACTCTGTCCCCCACAGCGCAAGTGATTCTGCCACTCAAATCCAGTAGTCTCATTAGATTAATGAGAGCCTACGCAACAACTCTTAATTCCAACCATTTAAATAAATGGCTGTATTTTTCCATTATAAATGTGGCACCCTGGCTACATGCTACTGGGTGCAAGATGTTTGATGTTTGTAAATGCAACACTTTGACATTTTTAAAGTGCGGAAAAATGCTCCATATTATAAATATTTTTCCATAACATTATTATGCACTATAAAATTCACATTACAAATGGCTGTATGTTTGTGTTTTATATATATATATATATATATATATATATATGTTCCACATATGGGGAAATGTATGTCCTGTGCAACAAGTACATATGACACAGGCTCTCTTTCACCTATTCACATATATCCCATTCATATGCATAAAAGACCAAACACTCACTGGCACACATCAGCCCTGTCATAGCGCCCCCAGTCAAAAAGTATTTTGTTCAAACCATAGTTTCTGGCTGTATGGAAATTAGACTTAGTCAGTGAGCTGGGCGGGGAGTGGCTGGTAGCACTGCGCAAGTGCCTTGGCCTTCAGTAGCTGACAATGATTTTCACTGATCAGAACTAGCTCTCACTACAGAAAAGGTTGGGGACCCATGTAGTAGATATGTTAGCTACTAGTACAGCGGGAGCGTTGCCGGCTATCAATACTGAGCTGATATCGATTAGGTCTATGGTTTTAATAAATCACCTTGCATTAGACATCCGTCTCTCAAAGGATGGAGATGTTTATAAGATGTTGAAGGTTCAACAATGTTGTACCTACATTCCTGATAAGAGTGAGGAGATAAAGACGTTTATTAAGAACATTACTGTATTGAAGGAGGATTTGGTAGAGTTGGAAAATCAGGTCCCTGGGAAGCAATTGGAAATGGATGTGCTGCAGTAGGCACATGGTTTGTGAATGTGGGTATTAGAATTCTGGGCTCCACACTGAGACCCCTTATAGTTTTGCCATCAGTGTGATCTGTTTACCATGTTTAAGAGGTACAAGTGCTTACAAAATAGAGAGGAACAACATAGAAGGGGAGTGAAAAGAAAAAGAAGAAACCTAGAATTCGAGGAGATTCAGTGATGAGATGAAGCACTTGGAACACACCAGACGTAAGATGTTGAAAACAACAATGTTTTGAGCTGGTCTCATGAGACAAGATTGATGTGATATTGTGATGGCTATCCTAACCCCCAAAGGGGGGAGAGTGGAGCAGCATAATGTAGACTCCACCCTTTATACATCATGAATATACATTTAGATACTAATATGACATTTATTTTTAACATGACTTAACTTCATTGACGTGTGCAAACACTAAAGATTTATGAGTGTATTAAGTTGATCAATTGACTATTTTAACCGTGTAATGCATATTCACATTTAACATTGATTATTGTTCTCACTTTATATTTTATATTGTAGAAAGCATCCATTGTGTAGTTTAAAAAGTTTAACTTTTAAGGCCTTGGTTGAAAAAGCTTTCTTTAAACTGCTATTGTGTTAACTTTTCCTTCTGCAGGTGTGTTTTCATGTTTCTCGTTCGCCAAAGAAAGGCTTATTGTTTGCATTAGACGACTCAAAGTGAGGCTTGCGGGGAGAAAACTGGCAACAGACTCAGGGAAATAATGGTCAAATTAGGTCTTCTGTCAACTGTGTACCAGGCAGCAGCATTTTAAGGTATGGGCAAAGTAAGCCCTGGCCCAGGGCCCCCGCCCAGATACAGCCAACCCTGCCTGCAGAGAGTCTTGCCATAATGACCTTGAATAATTCTTAAATAGGCTGTTTTAAATACTGTTTTCCTTTAATTTATTTTTAATGTGGGTAATTTATGGCAGTCTATTACAGATATTTTGCAGAAAAATGCTTATGTTTTTCAGTACGGGTAACATCCATAAATATTCCTTTTAGATCAAAACATGACTTAACATATGAGAAATGAGAGCAGTCACAAATATTATTTACAGTATTAATAGTTAGCTGCTGCTGTATTGTAATGAAAACACACACCACTATCCCTGAATATTAGGTTTAAACATGTTTAGACTTTGGACTAATGTGTCTGCACTGCCAGTAACCTGCCCAAATAGGACATGAAAGAGCTGAAATGGGATCATAAATTCAAAGCTGTTCTGAATGGGACACCCAAAATGCACTTGGCCTGGACCCTAAAGACCTTAAGATGTCTCTGGTACCAGGAGCATGGGGTGATCAAGGCTGGCAGCTGCAGGCCTAGTTTTGAGGAGATGCAAACTTAGGGAGTATGTCGACTCCCCTCACATTCTGCAACTGTTTTTTTGGTGGTGGGAGAGAGATATGGATGTTTTTGTAGCTACTGTTATATTTAATTGGTGCTTCCATAGCCAGTTAGACAGACATTCCCTTGACTCTGAGAGGGTACAGATCTATCTGCCGGGCTTTCCCTGACTGTAAAGCTTCATTCTGAACACTTCTTACATTTTCCTGACGTCTACAGAAGTTCTACTCTATGCTGACACCTTTTATGCTCCCTGAATAGAAATCCCCATTAGCTAATCCTGGTTCTCAACTCATGCTCAGAATAGAAAAGGAAAGTTTCTTCATGGAACACCTTATTGCAACAATTTGCTTTATTTGCATTGTGGATGTTACTATTTCATATCTCATTTTACTACAGTTCAACTTACTGGCACATTTTAGCCTCCAAACTATATTCTTGTATTTCCTAAATTTATTTCTATGTTAACTTCCTTATGGCACTTCACGTCGGCTAACAGAGATCGGTAGGACCAATGGGGAAATATATTTGAAGAATTTCCAACATTCCGCTGGGCCGGCAGGTGGAAACAGTGTTTCCAGCAACTGGACCAGTGGAATGCTGGGCCTGGACATTGCCGACGGCTCCAGCAGCAGCACCCGTCACGCATATCACTGCCCGTGCGGAACAAACATCTTGCCATTTTTTTCAAGCTCACCAGTTCCAGATTGTCATAATTATAAAAAGCAATATCTAGGTTATGCCTGTAAAAAGCGTAAACAAAAAATGTTGGAAAACATACTTCCAATACCTTCAGCTTCATGGCAACCGCAATGCAGAAATTCAACGACCATCCATGGGAAAAATTCCCAATTGACTCAAACCTTGTCCCAGTTTAATTGTACTTTGGGCTGCAAGTGTCTAACAGACTGCAAATGAAAGTGACGTAAAGAGAAGGGTATAACAGACGGAGAGTGACTGAAGACCAATAACTCTTCATAGACTCTAGTAAAGTTCAATTCTCTATCTGATATTTTCAGAATTTAAACATTTTCAGCTCTAAGTATTCACAACAAAAACGTTGTTACTCATTTACCTTAAAAAGCTAGCAAGCATTGGCAAAGCCTATATTTCCAGCGTGTTTTCAGTGTATTACAGTTATGTTATACATCTGGATGTAATAACAGAAAGCTAACAGAAATGTAGAAAATATTGTTTGTGTGACAAGTTATTGGGAGCACAATATTTTAGTTTTTATGTTTGTCACCCTCCTAATTATAAAAACCGTGCCTCTTGGAAAGGATGTCCAGTTACACTTATTTCACACTCATTCTAGAGTCTACCCTCCCCCAGCGTTATTTATCCCTCTTAAAGCCCTGCGGACCTGGCCTGCATAGCAGCAGAAGTGCACTTTCAAACAAAAAGCTTAGAAGTGACCCTAAATGCAGATCTTACTCAACAGCCACAAAACAGGATATAGTGAAATTCTCAATATATATGTTCATAATGCTGAAATGGATTTTCCCTACATAAGATTATTCACTAAGTTCATGCTACAGCAGAGCTTGTGCTCTCTTGTTTGGGCTACACAAGTGGCCTACAACTCGGAACTAAGGATCTCTGTGAGAAACAGGGCAGGAAGAGGAACTCAAAGCAGCCCTGGCAAATGCTGTCAGACCAGCCCCCATAGGGTGCATAGCAAGCGAGTCTAACACATAGGGGGGGAATCAGAAGAGGCTTTATGAACTGCCATGCTAGCCGCAATACATGACAACACAATCAAATGCATGGCCCTCCAAATGAATTTGGCCTAAAACATTGTGATTCACTACTTTAAACCAAATGTATCCCTTTCACCCCAACAGTACTGGGGATCTCTAAGAAAAGAATGAGGTGTGCTCACTCACATAATGTGACATGCTTCATCATTGGCCACCTTATCCCACCCTGGTAAAATGATACAACCAGGGTGGACTCAACCTCAGGTGAGGCTATCCTGAGGGAGTTCTTAGAAATGTTCTAGCAGGACAAGGAACTCAGGTCCAGATATCGTTAAAATATCTAAGGATAAACCACTGACAGTATCCTGTTTTATTAGGGCTGTATCCTTGACATAATGAAAAATGCCTACAAAGAGGAATTCCCATCAGGATTCATAGTGGGTATTATGCCCACTCACTGCTCCTATCTATATTGCCTGTCAACATGTTTCTGCCCATATGGATTGTAGCCTAATAAAGGTCTCTGGAATTCATCAGGGCTTCACTCACCACCTAACCCACTTAAAGAATAGGAAGGTGAGATAAATGTAAAAAGTGAACATACCTTGAATGATCTGCTGTTCTAATGGTAGTGGACCCCTAAAACTAGTACAATTAAAAAAAAAAAAATAAAAAAAAAAAGGGTATATTACTTCATTGAGTTACATATTTCATGCCTAAATTGGGTCACACTATTTGGCTCTACATTTCCATGGGAGATATTTGACACTATCTTTGACTCTTGGTTCTTTTAAAAAAAACAGGAATTATACAAAACTGTGTGGCACTCATGTTGGAGTGAGGCACACACATGCAACAAGTCCGTGACAATATGACAGACGTGTTTACACCACAAAGACACACGTGAGTACCCCAAAAGATCAACTATTCCTTCCAGTCAAATTACTGAAATGTAAATTACCCATATTTTTTGGCCTTTTAGCCTCGTGGGCTGTTCTGAGGAGGCACCTCCTGTAGTCACACTCTAAATGAAAGGACATTGATCAGCTAAAGAGAATATTATCAAGGGATAGAACTTTCAGTTTTTTGCAAGTCGTAACCCTCTGAGTGAAGCCTCTAATTTTCCATTGGTTAAGTACTTACCACTCCAATGAGGAACACCTGTGAGTCACATACCCTACCTCGTTGAACAGCCAACCTGGTCTCCTCAATCGCAGTGACTGACCCGTTTTATATAGTAACCCCAGCATTTTGCCTTAATTGCAGCGTCATATAGGTGAGGGTCACGTGGTTTTTAGATGGAAAATAGTACTCCTGATATTCCTGTTAATTAGACCACTCTTTCTGCTTTCCTACTGTAGTGGTTGTTTTGGTTATACATTTGTTACCCCACTTTTCCCTCCACTTTATTTCGTTTCGTTTCGGTTCCTAATGATCATTCGAATGATTTGGGGGTTGAGTAAGGAAGGAATCAGTGATAAATAATGGAGCCCAGGACTGCTGGTGCACTAGGAACAAATGGCCTCTATTCAAGCTTTTCAGTAATACAATTCAAGCCATGACTTAACAGAGGCGGCATAAATTACTCACTATTCAAAAAGGACCGCGTCATAAGCTAATACAACTATCATCGCATAGACTTGATAGATTTCAAAGCCAATATTTACAATGGTATCTGGTTAAGATAGTTGGAGCCTTGGGCAGAGGAAAGACAGCTTATCCACACGCTGAACAGAACTCATACTCATTTGTGCCCACTAAGATAATACCATTGTATTTTACTGATCAATCATGCTCGCCCCGATTCAAAAGGGTAAATGTACAATTTTGCATAGGTTTACAATTTTTTGCACTTCACAAAACAACTTTACAAAGATTATCTTCAAAACTTCCTATCTTTTTGTGTGCGGAGTCTCTGCCACGAGTACGGAGTTGCTGCAGTTGTACAGATGTTACTCATAAAATTGCTTTGTGGCTTGCAAAAAATCGTAAACTTGAACAAAAGTGTAAGTTTACCTTTTGTGAATCAGGTCCTCTGTCTATATAAAAAGGCTCAATGTCTTGTTTGCTTTCTAGGTCTGGCTTAACAGCACACCTGACGCCAGATATTATGTAATTAATGTAAAAAAGGGCTTTAAGAAGCAGGAGAGGGGCTTTGCTTCAGCCCCCATGTTGGTAGCCAGGAGTACGTTTTGATTGGGCGGAGGTTGTGTGCTTCCACAAAGTGGCTGCCCTCCATGCAGCTGTGATCATTTTATTAATTTATCCAGTTGCTTGGGTCAACAGCAGTATGGCTGCCTGAGCATAAACTTCCATGATACAAATGACACTATAAAGTTATTAAAGTGCCTTAAACAACTAGATAATTTAACGTGTTTTTTTTCTGGCAGCAGCAGAGGAGATCAGTCACTAACTTCAGATTGTGGAGTGTTGTGTTTGACAGCCCTGGGCTACACTAATCTACATATATTTTTGGTGGCTTGACAGTGAACTGTACCTGAGCTTATGTGATCAACAAATAACCTTTCAGAGTGCTAGCGAGAGAGATACCAACATATTTGTTCCTATAAGTACAGAATTTGATTGAGCGGATTTGTTGCTTCCACTAAAATGATTGATTGTATTGCACTTTTTGCCACAGCAAAGACTATACTCCATACAGCAGGACTGAGTTGGTTCCAGTGGCAAGCCATGATCATGAAAGGCCTGATCTGTTTTTTATGAAATATTATGTTAAAAGCACTATGCCTGATGTATTTATTATGAAAGGCATGCTAAAGTTACAAGGCATTTAAGTGTGGATTGTTATTATGTTAAAGCGTACAGATTACCATAGTAGGTAATGGCTTTGGTGTAGTAACCAATTGTAACAAACGTTTTATGTACAGGGTTTGCTCTGTGAGAATCTTTGGTGGACCATTTAAGGGACAGTGTTTTGCTTAGCCAACTGGGTCTCTGACTGTTGCCTTGTGTAAAATCTTATACTCAAAACTGTAGGCCACAGTTGGTTATGGTGACAAGCTCTATGCCGGTTCGGTGCACTGGAAAAGTTATGTCTGGTCTGCTTCTTATAAATATCATGACAAAGGTCTAGCTAATTAATTGAGAAAAGTGTGATAAAGACAGTGAGCCATTAACAGCTGGTTGTAATTACATTCTGACAGACCGTCGGGGTGGGGGGTGAGGTTGCTGTATTTGTTCTTGTTGGGCCCTGTTGTGAGTGGTTTATTTTATTTTGAAAGTTACATTTTTCTACATATTTGTAGTTTTATAACTGTATGCACAATGGTTGCCATCTTCTATATACTTGAATAGGTTGGTGTTGGGTAAACTGTAAAGCCAATGTTAAAGGGTAAAGGTTTCAACAGTTTACTTGGAAACATCATGCAAGATTCCATAGGTTTGATCTATTAGTTATGAAAAGCTATGAAAAAGCCAATAGGCCTGACCTACCTATTGTGACAAGCATGTATTTAAACAATAGGTTTTTAAGGATGGATTGTTATTACAATTATCTAAAACCTTTAGGCAAGTGTTTTGTTACATGGAATTTCACAATTACCATAGCAGGCAAGGGTTATGCGATAGTATTTTCCTTGCTAACTGTAATATTGTGTTTATTTGTACTTTTATGACTGCATGCCAGATGGCCGCCTTGTTAGAAAGCTTACCCACAGTACAATGGGCTTGAATTGGTCATGGTGACTGTTTATTATTTTTTTTTAAATTACAATAAAGAAATAGGTCTGACATACCAATTGTGGATTTAAGGATGGGTTGTTGTTACTCTGAATTAAAGCCTATATATCAGTTTTTGGTTACATGGCATCTCATAGATTACCTTAGTAGGCACAGGTTGTGGTGTTGGGTACACCTGTGACAAACCATGAGTACAGAACACTTGCAGTTTTAGGACTCCATGGCTGATGGGTGCCTTATGGGAAAGCTTATGCTCAGTACAGTAGGCCTGAGTTGGTTATGGTGACATGCCAATGATAACATCTTTAGGCTTGACTGGTGAACCTAGAAATGTTGTGCCCAATGCCATAGGTGCAGCCTGTTTATTCTGAAAAGTTATCATAAAGTCATAAGGCCTTTAGTCATTAATTTGAAAAGCATATGGTAAAGCCAAAAGGCCTCTAACAGTGGAATGTTGTTAGAGATCTATTGCCTTTAGAATATGCACTATGTTGCAGGCTGTAGAAAGGTATTTGAATACATGTAATCTCACAAATTACCATAGTAGGCAAGGGTTTTGGTGTTGGGCACAAATCCTGAAGGCAGGATTTTACTGTGGTGATTCTTATTAGGCCCTGTTGAGTGGGGTTGTATTTTTGCCAATTAATTATATAATTATAATTCTAAATATGTATGTCTTATGGATGCCAGCTTACACACTCCAGTAGGCTTGGGTTGCATATAGTGTCAAGCCATTGGTAAATGATAGAGGCATTATTAGTTCACTGGGAAAGGTTATGGCAGATTATGTAAGTGTGATCTGTTTATAATTAAAAGTTATGATAAAGCAAATAGGCCTTATCGCGAAAAGGATGTGTTAATTGTAATAAGCTTTTTTGGTGATATGGTAATTCAGTTGTGTAGATCTCTGGTTGTAGAAAGCAAGGGTTTGGTAATGGTGAACCATCAGAACAAATCCTGAAGATAGGGAATTTGCACTATGGTAATCCTTATTAGGAGCTATTATTTGGGATTTTATATAGTTTTAACGTTACACATTTGCAATTTGTTTCACAGTATGCCTTGTGGTTGTCTTATGTGAAGGATTATGAACCAGCACAGTAAATCTGAGTTAGTTATTTTGGCCAGCCAGTGATAAAAGTTATAGACCTAATTGTTTATAATGAAAAGCTAGGACAAAGGTAGTAGGTCTGATATTATTGGTTGTGAAAATCTTATGTTAAAACCAATAGTCATTTAAAAGTAGATTGTTATTGCTCTGAATTAAATCCTACAGATGGATATTTAGTTATATGGAATAGTGCAGATTATCATAGTAGGCAAGTGTTTTGCTGCTGGTTACCCCTTTGACAAACCTTGGGTACAGAAGACTTGTACTGTCAGAATACTTGTTAGGCCCTCTTAGAAGCAAAAGCATTATGCTTTGCCAACTGTAGTTTATGTAATTTTGTGGCTGTATGCCTGATCATTGCCTTGAGAGAAAGCTTACACTCAGTACAGAAGGCCTCAGTTGGTTATGGTGACAAGCCAATTATAACAATTCCATGCCTGATAGGTTCACTAGGAAAACAAATAATTTCTGTTGCCATGGGTCTTATCTGTTAATTATGAAAAGTTAAAATAAACAAATTAGGCCTGACATTGATTGTGAAAGGCATATGTTAAAATCACTAGGTATTTAAGGGTAGATTGTTATTTCTCTCTATTGCTGGAGCATTTTTATCCATCGCAAGAATCAATATTCATCAAGGTCAACGGATCTTTTGACACTACATAGGATGTGGTAGAACCATTATCCAAATTTCAATCAAACCCAATTAAGTTACAAAGCATGATCACGGTGGCCATACAGTGAAAACGCCAGTCAGAAATAAGGCTAAGGGGTTTTATTACAAACTTAAGCTCAAAGTCATGTAGACCACTTGCAAGACAAAGGTATAAAGATATAGGATCACAGGGGTTGCAAAAGGTGGCTAAATAAATTTAGTCTAAGAATAATAAAACTAAGCATTCAATAAAAAGAGTACAAACCATTAGCAAGAATATTTGAGATACAGAAATTAAGCAGTGCTCAGGTTTTGCAAACATCAAGTCAATTTAAATCAGCAGAGTTGCAATTTACCTGGGAACAAGGAAACCCTACAATCAGCTAAATCAGGGGAGAACGTGTGGGGCAAAGCACATGGACAAAGGACAAAAAGAACAAAAAAAGGTAAAGAAGAATTTGGAAAAATTTAATCTTGGGCACAAGCTACTAACTAAGGTGGGCAAGAGATAGGTAAAAAGGGAAAGCGTCCGCATGTCTGAAGGTCAATCAAGAGCCTTCTGCAAGGGTAAAGAAAGGAATATGTCAGTCTCAGCAGGAATTCTAAAAAAGGCAAACCAGAGAGGAAGATAGCTCTCAAAGTGGATCAACTTCTTATCAGCAGGGAGCTCATCTATCTGACCAAAGTCCAACTGGTCAATGGCATATTAAAGTTCATACAACAATCTGATTCACTCTAAGTGACAGCCCACATTACATTTGAGGGGCATCATCCAATAGAAATCGATCACACGCCTCCAAGTTAAAACATCAATATTTCTTCCCAGATCTGTCATGGGAATATCATCCATTCATGTAGCTCCACACGTGTTTGAAACAATCGTATATAATATCAGTCCATAGTTCATGAGGTTATACATTCAAGGACACTTAGGGGGTCATTACGACTCCCGCCGGACGCGGTGACCGCGCGCCTGGCGGGAGCCGCCAAAATACCGTACCGCGGTCGCAAGACCACAGCGGGTATTTTGAGTTCTCCCCTGGGCTGGCGGGCGGCCTTCAAAAGGCCGCCCGCCAGCCCAGGGGAAAACAACCTTCCCACCATGAAGCCGGCTCGTAATCGAGCCGGCGGAGTGGGAAGGTGCGACGGGTGCTACTGCACCCGTCGCGTATTTCACTGTCTGCTATGCAGACAGTGAAATACAAGCGGGGCCCTCTTACGGGGGCCCCTGCAGTGCCCATGCCATTGGCATGGGCACTGCAGGGGCCCCCAGGGGCCCCGCGACACCCCCTACCGCCATCCTGTTCCTGGTGGGCGAACCGCCAGGAACAGGATGGCGGTAGGGGGTGTCAGAATCCCCAAGGCGGCGCAGCATGCTGCGCCGCCTTGGAGGATTCTGACGGGCAGCGGAAAACCGGCGGAAGACCGCCGGTTTTCCTGCACTGACCGCGGCCAAAGCGCCGCGGTCAGAATGCCCTAAGGGGCACCGCCAGGCTGTCGGCGGTGCTCCCGCCAACCGCGAGCCTGGCGGTCACAGACCGCCAGGCTCGTAATGAGGGCCTGTGTATCTTCTCTCTATGGCTAAAACAATAGGGGTCTATTACCAAAGATAATCTTCTCATGGGAACGAAATCTGAAGGAAAGTTCACCTTAAAGAAATGAATCGGCAGTCACGAAAGACGAACATAACAGGCTTCACTTAGACTAAGGCAAGTGATTTAATACGGCACATAAATACATCAAACACATTTTTTATACGCAGACTATTCATTCTTCATTAATATTCATTTTACATTAGCCTTACACAAAAAGACTCTTAATACGTTGCGGTCAATTAAATGCACAACTGCAGTTCTCTATTTTTGCACACATATTTAAATCATTAATGATTAGAAATTCAATATTGTTTCAATACATTCTATTTGTCTGTAGTCTAAATTATAACATAATATCAGTTCAATCCTTCAAACATTTAGTTTAGGCTAAATACCACCAGGGTTTGTAACACCAGTCTAAACAAATGCACATTTGAATTGATTTCTCAGTGCATCTTCTACGTTCAAATCATTAGTACTTTGATTAACATAATACATAAACTGTCACATATAAATGACTTCTGTGACATGAGAGACAGCACTAAAATGTCTGCTACATCAGTACCGCCCTCCCCCCTTCCCGTGATAGCAAAATTAGCCAGCACAAAGTACTTCAACTCTCATTTTCAGTGAGACAGCTCAAGATTTCAGAGGCTTGTTCAGGTAAGGTCTTTTGAAGTCATCTAACTGCTTGATGTTACTATATTATATGACCTCTTAGTCTGCATCTGAATCTACTCCTTTTTCTGTCTATGCTCGGCTCTTTTCTCTTTTAGCTTCTTGTACAATTGTAAAAACCAACTGTAACTAGGGCACATAAGACCATGATCTACAGGGGCCTCAAAATGGTTACCACAATACCTCTTCCTAGATTTGCAACCCACTTTCCAATAGCTGAAATACCACTACCCTATTGCTCCCATGCACCTGTTGCTATTAACTCCTTCAGGTCCTGTTTCAAGTCAGTCATGTTTGAAATGTACTTCCTTAGCTCTTTACTATTTCCAGGTATGTAAGTGCAACATTGTTGCGCTTGTAACATTTTGCAAACTCCACATTCCATTGCGAGAAGAATGCCTAACGCAAGGCAATTTTGTAAAACCATTGATCTCACAGCAACCATTTCTGTGTTCATTAATTATATGGTGGCACCTGCAGGGTCTGTAGATAATTTATCTACTACTGTTGACAAATTTTAAACATGAGATAATTCAAGATAACACCTACTGATGGAATTATGGCACCGAAATATCACCTACAACTTCTGAAGTACTAGCTCCTCTTTTGACTCTTGTGTTTGATTTCACACTTCATACTGGACCATTAAAATGGTCAGCATGATATATCTTTAGAAACGCTGCTCCCAGATAACATAAACTATACCAGCCTTTCGGCATTTTTCTCACATATGAAATAAACACCTGGTATGACACGATCTTGTCCAATTAAGCATGAACATCCAAACACATGTCTATATTCATTAGGCCCCACAAAATGTGTGTCAGTCTTTGATTTAGATCTATATACACATAATCTTTCTACATGTTGCCAATCTATAGCCAGGAATCCGTGACTTCCAGCCACAGTGTGAGCTTCATCATTTTCCCAATTTTGTAAAAAGACTCCCTTTTCTATCTTTGCTTTCATAGCTCTTCTCCTCAACTTGTCCAATGAAATATTTTTCTACTGGGCTAAGAATGCATGTTAAATTGTTCTTTTGGGTGTAAACTGTACCAAATGTCAATGGAGGCTCAAAGAAATCTCCCTCTGTGTCAATGTTCTTCACCTCTTTAAAGTGGCTCAAATGTTTCCTGATAGGAATAATTGAAAACACTAGGTCATAATTTGAGTAGAATTATTGATAATACTCCTGTTGATAAATGGTGTGTCAGAAACAGTTGGAACATTTATGGAGTAGGCATTGCTTCCGGACGTACCTGAAGCATACAAGTGAACAACGGGACCTATAGTCACAGAAACTATTAATGGATCTGCACCCATATGACTTGTCTGATTCTGTGGAATTGTCCTTCCTACAGTCTGTCCTGTTAAGACAGCACTGAAACTTTGTCCTGTTTGACTAGGATTACAGTTGGCATTGACTGGACTGAACACTGGCACAGGTTGATGCAGGCTGCAGTTTTGTCCAGACAGATTCAGATAAGGTGATTGCACCATCTGGTTCACATTAGGTATACATACAGATAACATTCTTGCAGACATAAAGACACCAAGGCCAACCTGGAGCTAAAAATTTACACAGTGGCTCTTGATGTTGGAGTGCTCATGGCAGATCATAGGAAGCTAGTGTGGCAGGTAGCTGAAAAGTATTCCACACTGGCAAACATGCAACCAAATGTCTGCGGTTCACATTCTCCTACAGACCCTACAAAAAAGTGGTCACTTTTTGACCGAGAAGCTTGAAGATGAAGGGGTCACTCCAGGCACAACAATATGCAACTGGAGGGGCCTGCCTGAATAATTAGAGGGAATGAGTGTTGAACTATATGTTGAAGACAGGCTCTTGATAACAGTTCTCAAGGGAAAAGCCTCAAATTTAAAGGGCGCACAAAGACCTTGGAAGACTGCCTGTGCCTTGGCCCCTACACAGGCCCATAGGGACCAAACTGTTTACTTTTCGTGACAAAGACAATGTACATCAGGTAGCATGTGAGGATGGCCCAGGCAACTAGAGGAAATAGAGTGAATATTTTTCCCAGATTACACTGCCATAGGGAAATCTTCCTGGTTGTGAAGAAATATCTGCGTCAACTGAATTTGGAATATGTTCTCTATTTTTCCCACAAAATTTAGCATTATTGACCAGGATGTATCACATTTTTTCACCAGTGCTACTGATGTCTGGACATGGTTGGAATCATACGGATGCTCCATATTGACAGACTTGGAGCATACAACATCACGAGGATGTCAAGAACAGAGAGCACAACGATGATCCTAGAAAAAATCATACACTAACCCACGAAAGACTAGGTGGAGCAGGAAAAACCAAAAGTGGTGGCTGATGTGTACCAATGCCAAACGAGGAGCATTGCCAATATGTGGGCCGTTCTAGAGATTGAAAAGATGAAGAGTAGGATGAATGCCACTATTTCAAGCGAAGATGAAGAAGAGAGGGCACTACCAGTGGTACACATATGACCTCTGACACTATTGCCTAACTGAAAGCAACCAGGATAGGACGCTGCTATGGTTTTGTATGGTTTGATGGGGTGATTCCCAGTATCAAGATGATTATGAAATATATACAGTAGCATCAGGTCCACGACCATTTTGGAACAGAACTGTAGAAGCAGTAGAGGTTATTTGCAAGTTTGATGGGTAATATGTGGTGGTTGGGGGGGATTACAGATGTCTCGTGCTTTGGGTAGCGGACAGGTTTAGGCTCGAACATGAAGCAGTTTGTTGAGAAAAAAAATATATCAAGATGCATGCACCGCATAGATATCATGCCCAAGTTCCAATTTCCTCACGCATTATCTGAAACCCACTAAGCTATCTATTCCTGTCCCTGACCAAGCTGCTTGCTCATGTGCTCCGTGCTCCTTCACAGTGTGGTTCCCCTCCTTCAGATTACTACTTCAGATCTGCACCAAGGCTTCCCTGCTGACCTCTGACGCCTACGTCAGCTTTGGAAACAAACCTCTGCAAGCCATGTTAAGTTTAGCTCTGTCTCACATATTAAGTTCTGCCAGTCAAGCCAACCCACAAGCAAGGCCACAGCTTCCTTTTGCCTACAAACAATCCACCTGTTTTCTGTTCTCTTGTTTTTGCTCACACTGCATTATGTATAATTTTACTCTGTGGTCTTGTAGTTTGTGTATATGCAGCATTTCAATTTTTTATATGCTTGCCCATGTTTGGACTATGTCCTCTTTTGGGAATTTGCTGTAACAGCAATTTCTAACATATATAAAGGCCGGACAAGAATGATTCAGGGCAGAAGCTTGTTTCAAAGACATAACACTGGGATGTGTGTCTGCCTTCTGCCGTGGCCTGCCAATAAACATTGGTACCTCAACAAACATTTAGGGGGTCATTCTGACCCCGGCGGGCGGCGGTCGCCGCCCGCCTGGCGGGAACCGCCATTTGACTCCGCGGTGTTGCAGGTGTGCGACGGGTGCAGTTGCACCCGTCGCGCTATTCACTGTCTGCTAGGCAGACAGTGAAAAGCAGGCTGGGGCCCTGTTAGGGGGCCCCTGCACATGCCATGCCAGTGTAAACCGCCAGAAACAGGCTGGCGGGAAGGGGGTCAGAATCCCCTGGGCAGCGCTGCTTGCAGCGCCGCCCTGGCGGATTTGCCCAGCCGGGGGAAATCCGGCGGGAAACCGCCGGACCCGGTTTTCTGACCGCGGCTTTACCGCCGCGGTCAGAATGGGCAGGGAAGCACCGCCAGCCTGTTGGCGGTGCTTCCTCCATTCGCGGTCCTGGCGGTCTTTGACCGCCAGGGTCGGAATGACCCCCTTAATCTGTTCTGGAACCTTGCCTGGCGTTTGTGTTTTCATTGAGTCACTCCGAGGAGGGTTGGAAAAGTTATTTCCCTAACACAGTTGGGGGTAAAGTTGGGAGGAGGAAGTGAGAGAATGGGTATGGGCCCACTGGGAGACAACACGTGAGAAGAATATTAAAGTGCCAGGAGGCTTGTGACGTTGGTCTTCAGATTTTCTCACGCAATGTAAGTGTGCTGCATAGTAGATTGAAAAGAGGAGTGAATATGAAGTATCTCACCAGACATAACACCAATCTGAGTTTGTTACAGGGAGCACAGCTAGTTGAGAATAACTGCAGTTTTCTGGGAACAGGCAGATACATAGTGCTGGCACATGTGGGGTTCACATCAGGCTCATGGGAGGTTGGAATCCTGACCCACATATACCTCTAACTTTGGCTTGCCAAGATATGGCAGTCTTTGCAGGACATTATAAGGCAGTAAGTAGGGTTTGGAATGGATAATGGTGACATTTTGTGATTTTGTGACGACAATCAAAAGGGTTCGAAAAGATGAGGGAATTGATGTTGCAGGCCACTGGAGCCCTCCTGGTCAAAAAAGGAGACTTTAATCTTATGAAGCGGGGGCAGATGGATAGAGTCAATGTGTCTAATTGACAGAGTAGAGAGGACACATATCTTCAAATTTGTGTGAGGGAAATGGGATTGGTGGCCTAGTGTAAAGTTATACATCTTGGAGGTAAGACAATACTCATTCACATGCAAAACAATGAACTCCATGTCCCGATTAGACTTCCTCTTGGTGCCACAGTGAGAGGGGGAAAGATACAAAGGGACATATCTTGTGCGGGGAATATTCAGTCACTCTCCTATAATCATATACGCAAAATGCCACCAATCAAGAACTGACCAGAATGGAGATTATACCATTGGTAACTGATGGGCTGGAATACAAGGATGCACATTACACAGGTGACCATGTTTTTCTTCAAGGAGAATCGTGGGTCTGTGGACTCGTCGGTTGACAAAGGGCTGGGTAACAGAACAGTTGCCCGAGGCCTATAGGACATGCCACAGGCAAGAACAGAGAGTGAGAGAGGGAGGGGCAGGAGCTGGATGCCCAGATAGAGGAATAGGAGACAAACTATATATCAGCACCACATCCATGGTAGCACATCTACAAGACTTAGCTAGGGAAGGCAGCCAATGCCTTATAGAGGGTGGAATGGGCACACTATAGAGTGAAACAAAGTTAGTTATACAAGCTGGGGAACCTAAAGCTGGTAAGCTGTTATCTTTGTTGAAACACAAAGAAGGCGGCCAACAATGGTTGCATATTGTATTTACAGAGAAGGTTGGAGATGGCAGAGGAAATTGCTCATGTCTTCACAACATTGCTGGGCAAGCTGTACCCTTCACGATTTAAGGTGCCAGCAGAAGAGATTGTAGGGGGGGTGTTTTATAGGAGACACGGCTGGCTTTTGGGGGCGGGAGGGTGACTGGTGCAGCCGCACTGGGCACTGATCTGGAAGGAGGGCACTGAACTCAGGGGGGAGGGGCACTGTGTTGAAAAGTAACAAGATTTTAAAGCACCTGCTGGAGAGTTGCTTGTGAGTTCAGCTTTCAGGCAGCTATGAAAATGTCAATATAACTCTTGTGATTAATGTTCCTATTAGAGAGGGAAATCAAAGTTTTGCCTAGTGGCAGTTTTGACTCGCCATAGGGTAGCGCAGAGAGTTAAAATACCTGCTGCAAAGACAAGATCTGTATTTTATGTGAATAGTGAGTGAATTAGTAAGGCCAACCTATACCAATGCTTTAAAACAAATTAGATGTATGTGAGACAGATATGGATAGATGAGGGGCACTTTTGATGGGTGGTAGTGAGGGAATCCGAGGAGGAAGTCATTGGGGCAAGGCGCCAAAAAAGGTTGTTGCACCAGGTGCCAACAGTGCTAAAACCAGCCCTGATAGGAGATATCTTCCTTAGAGACGACCGGGGTTAGGATAATACATTCTTGGTACGGGACATAAAGAGCTAGAAATCATGGTGTGCTGAAACAACTTAGGAACACGGAAACCCAACGGATTCATGGATGCGGTCAACTTCACGCGGAGTGGCCAAGACCTGTTCTGTTTGTAGGCTAATTTATGAAGGGCATGTAGAAACAGCTTGTTGGGGGTCTTAATTCTCAGGAGTTAAGAACTGCGCACCAAGTGGTTACAATTAACGGTGGTCCATTCACTTTATAGCTTTTCATTCACTGTGTCCCTGCATAGCATAGCAGATCATTAACTGTGCAGTTCATATGGATTTACTGCTGGTATCCATGGACCCAAATGTGTGAGCTATGTGACTATCTATCTAAATATATATATATATATATATATATATATATATATACATACATACATTAATCGAAAAAGGCCGCAGCGTCTTTGCCTCATCGCGGCAGACGGAGACGGGGTTGCGACCCCCAATACTTCAGAAAACAAACATCCACAACACTCGGGGACTAGAGAATCTGCGCCCCGAGCGTGAACAGATGAGTCTCCATCACTCCAGAGAGTTGAAATGCAACCATTTATTTAAAGATGTCCCAACGCGTTTCGGAAAATGAAATTTCCTTGTTCACGGGTAACTGACCCGTTCCTCTAATCTAATTTAAATACACCAGGTGCACAGTACCATATGCAAACAATATTGAAAAAGACTAACTTATAACATCTCCCGATTTAAACCCGAAACGTGTCAGCCATTTTAAAGTGACTAGAGCGAATATGAATATATACCTATCGATTTCTATGCAAAGAGCAAAACTATTGATTAACAATTTACAGTCATCAATTGTGTAATTCAATTTATATTCTCCTAGCAAATACCATATTGCTTCACATCCATATCATGTTATCCCCATTTTAAATATTCTTAAAGTATTATAAATAATTATATATATTTTTAAGATCTATACTATCAAAAATAGGGGGTTTGATACGCAATATATATGGTTGGAATAAGGATAAATACACAATAAAAGTATTTAAGATGTTACATATTTAAAAAAAGAATGATTCATTCATTTTCAAGATATGTCTTAAACAATCAGTATATGAAGGCCCTATTAGAAGCCTTATCATAAATGTGATATATTTATACTCCTAATTAAAAATTCACTTTTATTGCAAAGTTGAATATAAATATATAGATAAATAAATAGATAAAAATATATAGAAAGGATATAATAGCTCTTTTGCTTTTGTTGATAATGTAGTCAAACATTAATGATCTTCCCTATTGAATACATTCATATAAAGACCACCTAGAAAAAGGGAGATAATAATATAGTTAGAATAACAATAACAAATACTACATTCTATACAAAAATTACTTGAAAAATTAAGATTATGAAGAAATGTAAAAAAATGGGGGGAGAAATGCAGCATTGAACAATAAAAAATTGTTATATAGAATTATTATACAAAAGACAAATAGTGAGCAACATTAGTTCCCAATATGTATTGACAATTCTTCATCCATATTAAGTCCAATCGGATGTAAAGTGTTCATACCAATTATGGGGGTCATTCTGACCTAGGCGGTCGGTGACCGCCAGGGTCACCGACCACGGGAGCACCGCCAACAGGCTGGCGGTGCTCCCAAGGGCATTCTGACCGCGGCGGTTCCGCCGCGGTCAGATGCGGGAAACCGGCGGTCTCCCACCGGTTTCCCGCTGCCCTTCAGAATCCTCCATGGCGGCGGAGCGCGCTCCGCCGCCATGGGGATTCTGACACCCCCTCCCGCCATCCTGTTCCTGGCGGGTCTCCCGCCAGGAACAGGATGGCGGGAGGGGGTGCCGCGGGGCCCCCGTAAGAGGGCCCCACGAAGTATTTCAGTGTCTGCAATGCAGACACTGAAATACGCGACGGGTGCAACAGCACCCGTCGCACCTTCCCACTCCGCCGGCTCAATTCTGAGCCGGCGTCCTCGTGGGAAGGTGATTTGCCCTGGGCTGGCGGGCGGCCTTTTGGCGGCCGCCCGCCAGCCCAGGGCAAATCCCAAAATACCCTCCGCGGTCTTGCGACCGCGGAGCGGTATTTTGGTGGGGGAACATTGGCGGGCGGCCTCCGCCGCCCGCCAATGTTAGAATGACCCCCTATGAGTCTAGATTCCAATCTCCTCAATTCAAGTACTCTATTCCCACCTCTTTCCCTTATTGGAACCTTATCTAGAACAGCAAATTTCAACAGATCAGCCCTTTGATTGTGAAAATCTCTAAAGTGCCTAGCTACTGGATAGCTTTTATCTATATGATCTATAGCTCTCATATGTTCTAGAATTCGTTTTGTAGCAGGATGAATGGTACTGCCTATGTAGAATTTGTTACAGGGACAGATTAAAGTGTAAACACAATGATCTGACCTGCATGACACATGCTTACGAATTGCATAGGGAATGGAGATGGTGGGAAATTGAATACTTTTCATGTTTGTACTGTTTTTACAAGCTTTGCATCTACCACAGGTAAAGAATCCTTGAACAGGATTCTTAACTTTAGGTTGTGGGATTAAGCAGTTACAAAGTGAATCATTTAAAGATTTATTTTTCCTGAAAGTGAAGCGTGGAAACTCACCTAAAATATTTAAAAAGATTTCGTCCGTTTTCAGTACAGGCCAATATTTAGTAAAGATTTTTCTTATTTCATTACTACCACTGCTATATGTGGTGATAAATCTAATTGGTTGTTGCTGTTGTGAATCTAAGTTTCCCTTTTTGATCTATAAACTAGATCTGTTTGTTAGAGAAACTCTGGCAACTGCTCGATCGATCACACATTTCTTATAGCCTCTTTGAAGAAATCTTTCAGTCATGACTTCAATTTCACTGAAAAAAGCATCATCAGAACTGCAATTCCGGCGAGCACCTAACAATTCGCCATACAGGATGCTTTGTATTAACTTCTTTGGGTGACTGCTACTTGCATGAAGCAAGCTATTCCCTGCAGTCTCTTTACGATATAAAGTATTTGTCAATTTATTATTTTCTTTGCTGATCCAAACATCCCAAAAAATCAATGGAGTTGGAATCAATTTGACTGTAAAATTTCAGATTCAATGTATTATCATTCAGTGTGTTCACAAATTTGTGTGCTGTATTCACATCACCTTGCCGGATACAGAAAATATCATCAATATATCTGATCAATAAAATCACATGAGTCTCAAATAAGTCAATGTTGCCTACTATTTGTTCCTCCCACCAGCCTAAAAATAGGCCTGCATAGCTGGGAGCAAAGCAAGTACCCATCGCTGTCCCTTGTTTTTCTTTATAACTAACTTTATAAAAAATGAAGAAGTTGGCGGGGCCAACCAACATGGGCGATGGGACGTGAGCTCCGTCGGCTCCGTCTAATTTCCCCTAGGCCCGATGCAGTGAGGCGGCGGGGAGGCATTGACGGGCCTCCCCCGATTCGGGAACCGTCCGTGAATCCCCAGGAGAGGCAAAACCCGGCGGGATTGCCGGTGGAGAGGGGTGCGACGCCCGGCGGGGCTCCACGCATGGGCCCTGCGGTGAGACGCGGCCCTGCAGCCCCGCGCGGGACGAGCAGGAGCCGGTTGAAGCCGGAGAGGGGCCGTTGCCCCGAGATGGAGGACTGACGGCGCAAGACCCGGGGACGGGGGGGGAGAGCGGCACCCCCGATGCCAGAGCCGCGCGGAGAGGACCACACCTAGCCGCGATAAGGGCGAGGTGAGAATGGGGAAGGCATTCCCTTCTACATGCTGAATGGCGCAGTCGGGAGAGGCCCAGTTTGGGATACACGGCTGGAACATGCAGGGGCCCCCCACCCGCTAGAAGTTATAAAGCAACAACGGGAAGGTTCCCCCCCGATGGGTGATGGCAACTAACACCTGAAATATTCTCCTGGCTGGGATGGTGAAGCTGTGCATTTTGGGGTCAGAGGAGGACTATTGGAGGCCATTTTGAGAGGCACTGAGTGGTAAAGCCTCCTTTACAGGAGACTCCGAGAAAGTAGAGATTGCAGAGGCGAGTGCGGGCCCCGACTGCCAGGTCACTATCACTGGGGGTGAGTCCACAATGGGAGGAGAGAGCCCACTGAGGGGAGAGGACATAGCTTCGAGACAGGGGAGAGGGAGACATGCCTACCCCTCCCCCCCAAGAGGTGCGGTACGACGGAAGGGCGAGGACCCAGAGGGGGCCCCTGCAGTGAAGGAGTGTAAAGCTGAGAAGAGGGTGAGCCTCCAATGTTAACACCGGGGCTTGGCCCTTAACAGTTTCATATGCCATGACGTAAAATCCAGGCCACTCGGGTCTCCAGCTATTTCATGTCGGCTAGAGTGGAGAGTGCGGACCAGACACAGGGTAAGGAGATGGCGCTTACAAAGGAGGACCTCTTGTCCTCTCTTCGTGCCTTTAAAACCGAGTTGGGTGAAGAGCTCACAACAGATATCAGAGCGACACTAGAGGCCTTCCAGACGGATGTCAATGGGAAGCTAGCCACCCTCCAAACAGATGTGGATTCAGAGGGGGCCCGTACACTGGACTTGGAAACACACATACAGAACTTACAACAGAAAGTGGCCCCGGTGGAGACTGAGCTTGCAAATGTTAAAGCGCAATTACACCTCACCGCAATTAAGTGTGAGGACTTGGAAAATCGCTCACGCCGAGAAATAACATACGGGTGAGAGGCCTGGAGGAGGGAGCAGAGGGGCCTGACCTAGAGGCCTTTGTGGTGGGGCTGTTTTCCTCACTTCTGGGATAGGATCAAGCGGAGGTACAAGTGGAACGAGTGCACCGTGTGGGCAGCAAAGTCTCGAGCGACGGGAGGAGACCAAGAAATGTTCTGGCTAAAGTAAGCTCATTTAAAGTGAAGGAACGGATACTTCTAAGGGCGAGACACCAGGACCTCGTCTCCTTCCAGGGTGCGCAATGCTCACTCTTCCAGGATATAGCACCAGGAACTCTAGCTCGACGACAACAGTTCCGACCAGTGACGGAGGCGCTGGGAGAGAAGAAGATAAAATATCGATGGACCTTCCCCTTTGGCGTAGCGTTTGAACTCCATAATAAAGCGTGCCATTTCTCAACGGTGGAAGCGGCGGCTGCTGCACTGGGTCTAGAGACTAGAGAAGAGAGGGGTGCAAGGAGGAGATGCCCCTCCCGCTTTGGCGGACCAATGGAAACAACAGAGGAGAGGACCTAGAAAATTAAGCCATGCAGTAATCTGGTACCGTGGAGGGTCTTGTCATTTCTCTGACTCGGACAGGGGGACGGCCCCGGTGGGGGGCCCCAGAAGTTCTGTAGAGATGGGGGAGGTTCCCCCCCTCTCGTAGGGAGGGGGTGGAGCTGGTCTGCATGCTCCAGATCCTGGTGTCGCTCGCTACTCGAGCATACTCTATCTCTGCTAGTCACCGGGGGTCCAGGGCCCCCGCCTTTGTGATGCCCGTTGGCGTGTTTGGGCCTGGGGGGAGAGATGAGACGGAACTGGATCCTGTCCATGACATGAAGACTGTAAGACACTTGGCGGTTGTGTGCTGCCAGGATCATGTTTGTATTTCTTTTGGGAAATGTTTTTTCAAGTTGTTTAATGTTTACCATCCGTGTCACTGTGCAAGGAGTCAGGGGAAAGCGTCACAGCTGATTGAGTATTCGTGGAGAGGGAGGGCGAGAAACACGATGAGGGACACTGGAGATATTACTGGGGGCCTGGGTGAGAACATTGATGCTACACAGAGATAAAGCTGGAACTACTGACATGGAACATGAAGGGCCTCAACTCCCCCAATAAACGGTCTCAATTAAAAAAACACCTTGAGGATCATCAGTATGATATAGTGGCCCTACAAGAAACACATTTGAAGAGGGGGAGGGACATCGTCTTCGTCACAAACACTATTCTCAAATTGCCCTAGCCTCAGCTCCCACAAAACACTGTGGGGTGGCGTTACTATTTAGCAGATCATTCCACTTTAAGGAAACAGGGTCCAAGAAAGATAAGGAGGGACGATTTCTGATGTTGAAAGGCAGCCTGGACGGGAAACTTTGTACAATAGCTACTGTCTATGCTCCTAACAGTGGTCAAACCCAATTTCTGTTACAGTTCCTGAGCGAGCTAGAGGGCTTTGCGGAGGGCGAAGTTGTCCTGATGGGGGACTTCAACCTGGTGTGGGACTCAACATTAGACACAACGCACCCACAGAGATCACAAATGAGTGCCTTTGCCAAATCAGTGAAAGCCTCCTTTCGCCGTTTGGGGCTGTTTGACTCCTGGCGGGTCCTGAAGCCCCTGGAGAGGGATTACACCTTCTTCTCACATACTCATCGCTCATACTCACGGATTGACTATGTATTTTTGAGCAAACCACTGAGACAGATCCTTACGACGGTAACTATTAATCCAATTGTCATATCAGACCACGCTCCGGTGGTGGTAGGTTTAAATTGGTCACTAGCACTCAAACCATCCAACCACTGGTACTTTCCAGGGGTGATTACCCGGGACGCAACATCCCGCAAGGATTTGCGATCCGCGATTAGGGAATATTTCCAACATAATGGGACGGGTGATACTAACCCTCATATCCTCTGGGATGCCTTTAAAGCGGTAATAAGAGGTAAATGTATTGCGCTTGCCGCTGCCATGCACAGATTAAAGATTAAAGACCAACTCCTTTTGGAAAGCGAACTTAGGGTGGCTGAATGCAAACATAAATCATCCCCGTCTTGGCAAGCTCAAAGGAAGGTGGCGACCCTCAAGGGTAAACTACAGGCTACCTATACAAATAGGGCAGAGATGACCCTGTTGAGATTACGGAAAGCCCATTACGACAAGGGTAATAAGATAGGCACCCCCTTAGCAAGACAGTTGCGAGTCCAACAGGCCCGCGACTACATTGAGCAGGTCAAAGACGAGCACGGGGAACACTTCACCGAAGAGGGAAAGGCTAGGGCATTTAGACGATTCTATGAGCATCTTTATCAATCAGAAACGCCCAAGAGTCCTATTTGCGCTCAGTCCACCTACCGCAGGTCTCCCAGGAGGCGAAAGACATGCTTAGAGGCACCCTTTACAGCGGAGGAAGTACAGGCGGCCATCGGGGCAGAACTAGCGGGTCAACTTGCGATACTGTTTAATTATATATGGGGGAAAGGCGCGGTATCCACATCCATGGGGGAGGCCCTGATAACTCCCATACCCAAGGCCGGAAAAGACCCTCAACTCTGTGCATCATTCAGGCCCATTGCCCTGTTGAACCTGGATGCCAAATTATGCTCTAAAATCCTGGCGCAGAGGCTGGAGGATGTGATGCCAGAGCTGATACATCCAGGCCAGTCTGGCTTTATTAAAGGTCGCCAGACTCATGACAATTTAAGGTGTGTCATACACTTAATGGAAAAGGTACACAAGAAAAAGGTCCCAGCACTACTATTGGCTTTAGACACCGAGAAGGCGTTGTGTGGTCTTTTCTAGTAGCAACCATGAGACAGTTTGGATTTAGGGAACAATTTATTTCCATGGTGATGAGCAACTATACCTGCCCCAGATCTCGCGTGTTGGTTAATGGGGTAACTTATGAATTTTTCGATCTATCTTGAGGCAGGGATGCCCCCTTCCCCTCTGCTCTTTGCACTCAGTGTCGAGTCCTTGGCGGTGCGGGTGAGGGGGTGCCCGGAGTTCCCAGGCATTACATTTGGTGCAGACTCGCATAAAATTTCCCTATTTGCAGACGACATTTTATTATTTGTCACTGAGCCCCGTGCATCCCTCTTAGCCATATAAGAAGAATTGACTCGGTTTGAACAAGTTGCGGGGTTCAAGGTAAACACGGGGAAATCCTATCTCCTCAACCTGACACTGCCCGCGGGTGTGATGACCCAGATAGCCTCCCTGACCCCATTTGCTTGGGCCAAGAAAGATATTACCTACTTAGGCATTCGGATTGTTCCCCAGGTGGCTGATTTGTTTAGAGCTAACTACCCCCCTCTGATTAGGTCTCTACGAGAGGACTTCAAGGGGTGGTCCCCGTTATGGATATCCTGGCTAGGATGCATCAATAGTATTACAATGACGGTGCTCCCCCGATTACTATACCTCTTTCAGAGCCTCCCCGTTGAGATCCCGCCAGATTTCTTTGCGGAGATTCAAACGCTTTTCACAAAATTTATTGGGCAGGGTACAAGAGCTAGGGTTTCATAAAGGGTACTGACGCGCCCCAGGGAGAGGGGAGGGTTGGCGCTCCCGGATCTCCTGCTATATTATAGAGCAGCAGAACTGCGAGTCTTAGCTGAGTGGTCCCTCCGAGTGTCGGATAAGATTTGGCTGCACATGGACAGAGCGGTGACAGGCAAGACCTTGTGGGATATCCTATGGAAGCCCAAGGGGGCACGAAAACCAAACGCATACCTTAGCACACCCACCGCCACTACCCTCAGAGTGTGGGACAAAGTAACTAAACTCTATGGGCTTACGTCCTTCCCCTCACCACACACTCCTATCCACCTTAACAAAGCATTCCCACCAGGGGAACTTCCGAGACCCTTTGATCAATGGAGAGAAGGGGACTGCTTATGCATTGCAGATCTATACCATGGAAACCAACTTGGGACCTTCAATAATTGCTGTAGGGACTTCAACTCCCACAATCCGAACATTACCATTATCCACAGTTAGTGCATTGGGTCACACAGCCACATATAAAGGAAGCAGCTACAAGGGATCTTCTACCAGTGGAGAGATTTGTGCAAAGGGGAGGGGCGACAAAGGGCAGTATCTCTACGCTATACTCTATATTAGCTACGGCACAAACAGCGCCGACCCCTCGACACATCCCCTTTTGGGAGCAAATCCTGGGTACCTCAGTGGAGGAGGAACAATGGCGCTATCTTTTTCACGATATACACAAGCACAACCGCTCCATGGCAGCTAGAGAGGCTTACTATAAACTACTCTATAATTGGTACCTGTATCCTGAGAAACTTAAGAAACGTTATCCCCAGGTGTCAGAGAGATGTTGGAGGGGCTGTGGCATGTTGGGAGACTTAAACACATATGGTGGGACTGCCCAACGATCCGCCACTATTGGAATGAAATTCTCTCTCATTTGAAAAAGATGCTGGGATATCCCATTCCGATCACGAAGGAGCATGCCCTCTTGAGCCTTCGACCCCAAGAACTACAGCATCAAACATACAAGGACCGGACTATCATGTGGCTGGCTTTAGGCACGGCGAAGACAACCCTAGCTTCCTTCTGGAAAAAAGCGGACCCACCGCCTATAACTCTGTGGCTCACGCGGTTATGGAAAAGCCTCGCCATGGAACTTTTGGTTGATAAAGGGGAGGGTACACGCAGAAGTTTTGATTACGTATGGGACCCCCTAGTCCGGTTCCTTTCCAGGGGACTTCCCCTCACGACTTGTAGCCCCAGACTAAGGGCCTTGCACCTCTTCCATATTTAGAAACTGGAGTCTGATGCGAAGGGGAGACTTGAGAGGACCCCCCGTAGGCCCAGGGAAGGGGACCCGCAACCACCGACTTCTCTTAGCTACTCTTGACTTGACCAGGGATGGATGGTTTGTTGTATGTTAACTTGTTTACTGTCATTTTTTTTACACTGTTTCACTTACGGTACGAGCTGGCTATACTTACAACCTTGCATGATGATAAATGTCCCTTAAAGTAGAGTATTCTTAGTGCACAATGTAACACTGACAAAAGACAAAGGAAATGGAGTTGTATGGAATAGTCTATGATGCTTATTGATTAAGTATGCTTGTACTGTCTCATAAAATGTCAATAAAGAATAAGTTACTTACCTTCGGTAACGATTTTTCTGGTGGATACATTAACTACCTGTGGATTCCTTCACCTAAAGAATTCTCCCCTTGCGCCAGCTTCGACGGAAATTTCTTCTAGCTCTGCACGTCGACGATGACGTCACAATAGCCCGACTCCACGCGACGCCGTATGATGTCATCTAGGCAATAAGAAGCAATCGTTGACGTGCAGACGTCAGTTATCACCATTTTTTACGTGCCTTAGAGGAAAAGAAGTGAAAATTCGACCTTTAAGAGAACATAATCACATCCAAAGAAGTGAAAACGCAACATTTATTACACTAAAAATAATAAGAAATTAAATATGTCAGTCAAAATCAATCATGAGTACTTGAATTATCAAGACCAGAGAAAGAAATACATATATACATGCTATAACTATATACATGAATCAGGAATATATATATATATATATATATATATATATATATATATATATGGATAAGTTACTTACCTGTAAATCTTAGTTCTCTTCCAGGGGTATCCTCATCAAAGTCATAAACATTGAATATTCCCGCCCTTGTGCGGGGACCCCGGAGCATATATAAAATACACACATATTATACATGTGTAAAACAGCAATGCAGGCTATAATGTTAAAACAGGCTAAAATGCTTTATTTCTATGATTTTTTTTTTTTTTTTTTTTATATTATAAAATTACAATAGAGAATAAATATCTACGCAAGCCCCCAAAACTGGGCTTAGGGACGCAAACAGCAGTAAACTCTAGAGAAAAAGAGAAAAAACTGCATTGAAAAACAATGGAGCATTCTTAGCCAATAGGCTGCATGCAGGTTAACACAGGAGAACCATAAAAACTTTGGCACTGTGCCTTTAAGACCCTGAGCACCTCCAGTATCCCACCATGCCTCAGGGGTGAAGGAAAGGTGACAGTTGGTTCACAGTTAGGTCAGTTCTTTTTACGGTGACAATCTGTGTAACTGATTCAAAATACAGTCTGTCCTGCACTTCTAGGAGACGTGCGTCTGGGGAGGAGGGTGGGTTGTTTATGACTTTGATGAGGATACCCCTGGAAGAGAACTAGGATTTACAGGTAAGTAACTTATCCTTCTCTTCCAGGGGATCCTCATCAATAGTCATAAACATTGAATAGATTAGCAAGCCCATCCCTAAACCCTGCGGACTGTCCGATAGAAGTGCAGGAATAGATACGTATTATGCAAATACATTTCTCAGAGAGGCCAGCCCCACTTGGGCATCGGCTCTTGCATCTGAGTCTAAACAGTAATGTCTAGTAAACGTATGCACAGACTTCCATGTAGCAGCCTTACAAATCTCAGATATTGGAACATTGTTAAGGAGGACAGCAGTAGCCGCTTTTCCCCTTGTGGAATGCGCTTTAGCCCTCGCTAGTAATTGTTTATTAGCTAGCTGGTAAGTAGTAACAATACAAGAAACTATCCATCTTGATATCCTTCGTTTAGATGCTGCCTCTCCTGTCCTCAAATGACCATAATTTACAAACAAGCGGTTAGAGTGTCTAATCGATTTTGTCTTATCCAGATAAAATTTCAGCACTCTTTTCAAGTCTAAGGAGTGCAATGCTTTCTCTGCCGGAGTCTCCGGATTGGGAAAGAAAGTCGGTAAAGATATAGTCTGATTGATATGGAATTCTGACACCACCTTCGGAAGGAAAGATGGGTGAGTTCGCAGAACCACTCTATTGTCATGAAAAACCGTGTACGGTTCTTTGGAAGACAAAGCCTGGATTTCGCTGACCCTCCTCGCTGAAGTAATGGCCACTAGAAAAGCCGTCTTCCACGTAAGGTGTTGTAAAGAGGCCTTATGTATAGGTTCAAAAGGAGGGCCCATAAGTTTTGCCAATACTATGTTCAGTTCCCATGGAGGAGAAGGTCTCCGAAGGGGCGGAAAAACTTTTTTCAAACCTTCTAAGAAATCCTTGACTACAGGTCTCGTAAAGAAGGATTCCTGAGAAGGTGACTTGCGATAGGCTGTAATAGCAGACAGATGTACCTTAATAGATGATACCTGCAGACCGGACTTTGCTAGATGAAGCAAATAGGACAGTATGACATCCTCCTGAGCCTGTATGGGATTCTGACCTTGTTGACAGCACCATATGTAGAATCTCTTCCACTTATAAGCGTAAGAACGCCGCGTGGAAGGCCTTTTGGACTCTTTCAAGATGTTCATGCACTCCTGTGAGAGCCCTAGCTGCCCATACTGCAGGAATTCAGGAGCCATGCTGTTAAGCTCAGAGAGGGTAGGTTGGGATGTAGAATTCTGCCCTCCATTCTGCTCAGAAGATCCGGTCTGCACGGCAGCCTCTTGTGAGGTTTTTCCGACAGGTTGAGGAGATCTGTGTACCAGAATTGACGGGGCCATTGTGGCGCTATGAGAATCATTCTGGTTCTGGATCTGTAAAGTTTGTTGATCACTGCCGGTATGAGGGGAATCGGCGGAAAAGTGTAGCGAAATATCCCTGACCAGTCGATCAACAGGGCATTCCCTCGAGATCCCGGACGGTAGAACCTGGATGCGAAGTCTGGGCATTTCTTGTTTACTTCGTCTGCGAAGAGATCCAGTTGAGGCCGACCCCATTGCGCGAAGATGTATTCTGCGACTTCGCCGTGTAGGACCCAATCGTGAGCGTCCTCTAGGTGTCTGCTCAGAAAATCTGCTTCCACGTTTTGCTGACCTGGCAGGTGGACCGCTGTAAGTGACATTCCTCTGGCCAGGAGCCAATGCCATATCGCTTGGGACTCTCGAGATAGGGGTAGGGATCTCGTTCCCCCCTGTTTGTTCAAATAATACATCGTGGTTGTATTGTCCGTTTGTATTTGGAGAGTTTTCCCCTGAATTAGTGGTATGAAAGACTTGAGAGCCAGATGGACTGCTCTGAGTTCTAGCAGATTGATGTGGTACTGCTTTTCCTTGTCTGACCACAGGCCCTGAGCTTGAAGGGGACCCAGATGAGCCCCCCATCCCTGAAGAGACGCATCCGTTACTTGGGTGTCGGATGGAAGTACCTGGTGAAACGGAGCACCCACTGACAGGTGAGGTCTGTGCATCCACCATCTCAATGGTTGAAGTGTTATCGCCGGTAGTCGCACTCTGTCCTCCCAGCGACCTGTCCTTTGGCTCCAGTTGCTCTCCAATGCCTCTTGGAGGGGCCTCATGTGGAGTCTGGCATTTGGGACAATAAAAATGCATGATGCCATGGAGCCCAGCAGCGATGTCACCTGACGTGCCGTAGGTGCGTTGGCTCTCAACAGGTCCTGACACTTCCTGTCTATTGAGGATAGTCGTTCCTCCGAAGGATACACTCTTTGGAGCTCTGTGTTTATGATAGCTCCCAGGTAGTGAAGGTTCTGTGTTGGACTCAAGGTTGACTTTTGGTAATTGACCTGAAGACCTAGAGACTCACAAACTCCGAGCACAATGTCCCGATGGCTTCTCGCCTGCTCCGGAGAAGAAGCCTTCAGTAACCAGTCGTCCAGGTATGGATATATGAATATCTTTTGTTTTCGAAGATGCGCCGCCACCACTGCCATACATTTCGAGAAGACGCGTGGGGCAGATTTCAGACCAAATGGTAGAACTCTGAACTGGTAATGCTGTAACGCTACTTGGAAGCGCAGGAATTTTCGATGTTTGGGAGCTATTGGGATGTGAAAATACGCATCCTGTAGGTCGATGGAGCACATCCAGTCTCCCTGATGTAGCTGAGGGAAAATCTGGTGAAGTGCCAGCATCCTGAACTTCTGTTTCCTTATATATTTGTTCAGCAGCCGTAGGTGCAGAATTGGCCTGAAAACGCCCTCTCGACCCTTCTTCGCCACCAGAAAGTAACGGGAGTAAACCCCCTTTCCTCTGTGCGCAGGTGGAACCTTTTCTATGGCATTCTTTTTTAGGAGGGCGAGAGCCTCTTTGCGCAGCAGGCTAAGATGAGATGGATTGCCTTTGGTTGGCGGCAAGTGTGGTGGAGGCTGTTTGAAAAGAAGAGAGTAGCCATGTTCGACAATATTGAGCACCCATTTGTCTCTTGTGATAGAGTGCCACTTGTGAAGATAAGCTGTAATACTTCCCCTCACCGGAGTGGTGTACAGTGTTGAGGGAAGCGAGATCTCATGGTTTGGTGGGTGCTTTCGGAGTGGACTGCTGAGGTCTACTTGACCCTCGCTCCCTTGTGTTCCTTCGCTGAAAAAGAGGGCGTCCCTGTCGTTGCTGTGACCTTTGGGACCAGTGAGGGGTTTGAATCCTCTGCTGGAAAGGGCGCCTGTCATAAGGCCTGTACCTCCGCCTGAAATCTTTCTTTCTTTCCAGGCCCACTGCCCTCATGGTATCCACCTCGGTCTTCATGCGGGCCATTTCCTCGTCTGCATGGGCACCAAATAGAGAGTTCCCGGCGAATGGGAGATTCAGGATGCGTTGTTGTGCTTCCTGCTTTAAACCAGTGAGCCTCAGCCAGGAAGACCTCCTTGCACAGATTCCATGCGCGTACCCATGTGCAGCTAAATCCGCCCCATCTGCTGCCGCGCTGATAACCTGGTTGGATACCAGGCATCCTTCTTGCAGGATCTCTTGGAAATCTTGTCTGTCCTCTCTGGGCAATTTCTCTGTGAATCTATTGAGAGAGTCCCACAGAGAACGATCATACCTACCCAGGAGTGCAGAAGCACTGGAGACTTTCATTGCCGAAGCCGCCGTCCCGCATATCTTTCTCCCCAGAGAGTCTAGATGCCTGCTCTCTTTATCCGGGGGAACCGTGGATGATGATGCCACCGAGTGGGTCTTTCGGGCTGCGGCTAATATTACCGAGTCCGGTGGCGGATCCTTCCTTAGGAACAGAGGGTCCTGTTCGGGAGCCTTGTATTTTTTGAGAATCCTAGCCGGGGCAGATTTGAGCGAGGCTGGGGCCAGAAAAGTGTCCATGGTTGGCTGCAACAAACCAGGCACTAGAGGCAGCAGCTTTTTTGATGCTGATCTCTGTTGTAGAGTCTCAAAGATGACTGATGAGGAGGTAGATGGCTCTGGAACTTCTATGTTTAGTTTCTGCGCTCCTCTTAGCAGCACCTCGTTAAACGTGGTAATGTCCTCCACCGGTGAGACCCTAGCAGGTGGTGAATCTGTTAGGGTGGGTGAATAACGCCCGACAGATGATCCTGAAGACGACCAAGAGGGTGATCTTCTTCATGAACGAGACCTGGATCGTCGTTGAGAACGAGACCTGCTGCGAGACGCTGTAGCAGAGTGCCCAGGCCTCGCGGCCGGTTGACGAGGAACAGAACGAGCCCGTCCTGCCCTTGCTGTCGGTGATGGCGTTCTTGGTAGTGAGGCAGTAGGCGAGTACATTCGCGAATATTGCGAATCTGGGGAGGCCGCTGGTCTGTTAAGGCTCTCCAGCCATCTTGGAGATAGATTGATGGGCGAGACATGCCCAGATGATGCCGCTCTTGACCGAGAAGAGTCGCTCGGTATGGAGACCACTGGAGATGGTGCGGCCTTGTCTGGCGTGGGGCGATGTTCTACTCCCTGCAGGACAGGTAAAACCTGTGTCGACGTCGATGGCTGAGTCGACGTCGAAATGCGCCCCACCGGTTTCTCATGCCTCGACATTGAGTGTTTCGACGTTGAGTGTCTCGCCGTTGACTGTCTCGACGTCGAACGGTGATCTTTGGACCTCGACCTGCTCGCCGTCGTGTGCCTCGACGTGGAGCGGTGGGAAGCCGACGGCGGATGTCTCTCATGCCGTCGTGGTGATTTCGACATCGTGTCTCTTGACGTCGGGGGGCGCACAGCCTTTGGCGGCGACCGGGCACGCCGGCGATGGCTCGACATCGATCGGCGGGCTGCCGTCGACGGAGACCTGCCCCTGCGATGGTGTTCCCTCGACGCTGACTACTTCGACGTCGGGTGTGTCGCCGTCGACGGCGATCTATGCCGGTGAGACGGTGGTAGCGACGACGTCGACGGGGAACAAACAGGTACTTTCCTACCTGCTGACGTCGACCTAGCCATTCTCTCCTGAGAATGGCCTGCTGGTTGTCTGGGAAGTGAAGAGGACGATGTTTTCTGCCTCTCCTGAAGCCCATGCAGCCTGATCTTTTCTCTGTCTTTCAGAGTCCTCTTTGACATATTCTTGCAGTGCTTACAAGTGTCAGGGCAGTGACTCTGAGGCAGGCACACTATACACAGAGAGTGTGGGTCTGACTGGGCCTTCTTCTTCCCACAAGCAGGGCATTTGACAAAAAGTGAAGGCATTTTTCTGTCAGGAAAAAACTGCCAAGCTCAGACAAAGATGTTATTTGTCGAATGAAAAAGGAAAAAACGCTTTTTTAAAGGATTTTTCTGAGAAAAACTCAGAAAAACTGAGAGCTCAATGCTCCAGGATCCTCTCAGAAGAAGCCGGAAAAAAGAACTGACCTAACTGTGAACCAACTGTCACCTTTTCTTCACCCATGAGGCATGGTGGGATACTGGAGGTGCTCAGGGTCTTAAAGGCACGGTGCCAAAGTTTTTATGGTTCTCCTGTGTTAACCTGCATGCAGCCTATTGGCTAAGAATGCTCCATTGTTTTTCAATGCAGTTTTTTCTCTTTTTCTCTAGAGTTTACTGCTGTTTGCTTCCCTAAGCCCAGTTTTGGGGGCTTGCATAGATATTTATTCTCTATTGTAATTTTATAATATAAAAAAAAAAAAAAAAAAAAAACTTCATAGAAATAAAGCATTTTAGCCTGTTTTAACATTATAGCCTGCATTGCTGTTTTACACATGTATAATATGTGTGTATTTTATATATGCTCCGGGGTCCCCGCACAAGGGCGGGAATATTCAATGTTTATGACTATTGATGAGGATCCCCTGGAAGAGAAATATATATATACATATATACACACACACATATATATATATATATATATATATATATATATATAAATCTTCAACAGATGGACTGATGGCCATCTGACGGCTGCACCGATCCCGTTGGTTAGATCCCAGTTATCGAAACAAAGTCATATCCAGCAAGCTCGAGTTCAGTTCATCAATTTATTTCTTTATACAGGTAACACAGAGTCCTGAAATACAATGTCAACGCGTTTCGGCAAAACGCCTTCTACTGGACAAATCTGGCTACAAAGCCGGCATCATTTAAATGCAAGTTAAAATCCTTCATTTATTTTCATAACAACCTAGTGTGATCTAAAGCGGCGGCCATCTTTGAACATGCAAAGATCTATATTTAAATTCCATAATTAATAACAAAATCACCTACATCCATAGAAATACTTTACGTAATTTAAATAATTTAAATTGTTGCGACATAGATATCTTATATGTGTCACCTAAGAAAATCCAAATAAACAATACATATCATTGATTCATTCTGATGTCAATCGTAGGTTAACTATTCAATAAATGATAATGCATGTTAATTCATCATCGAGACCACAGTTATCAGTTATTCTGGTCAACCTACATTTAATTAAATTGATCAAATGTTATTTAACGTATATTTTTTTGTTAAATTTCTATGGATTGTATTCTTCTATACAGGTATATAAATATTTATTTATAGCTTTCTCAATTTATCGACACCATCAGCCTATCACGAATTTTATAAATATTGCAAAATGTTAAAAAGCCAATACAAATAATTTATTATTGCACATGAATCAATCCAGAAAATTGATAAACTGTAAAAGATTAACTATAGAAAATTATTACAGGATTATTAAATAATTGATTAATTAATCATAAAAAACCTTAATTTATCATACAGAGATTTCTCAATATGTAATTCTTTATATATAACAACAATCAACTGCATTATATCTATATTCAAAATCTTTTCTGTGTCATCAATGCAGCCTAATATTGATAATAATAAATTGCAATATCTAAATAACTTTCAATACAATATGATCTATGATCTCGTGTTGTAGTTACTCGATTAGCAATTGGCCTACAATTTCTTTTTTTTAATTTTTTTTTTTATATATAGCCAGTTGGTGCTTTACATCAAAATCATATTTGATTGTGTTATGATACTTAAATACGTCTCTATTACCTGTATATTTTCAATTAATTCTTCTCTGTCCTTATCTATATAAAGAGTGGCTCTATAGATGCATGTAATTAATCTGTATTTAAACAGGGCCTAGGCTTAAAGTGCAAAGTGTTAAGTGATAAAATAGTCATATGTGCAAAACGTGCATGTAAAGTGCAACTAAGTGTTAAAAAACTACAATATTAATTTAAAAGATTTTGTTTGTTTCTTTCTCTTTAGTCCTATATCCTATATGTATTTATATATGTTAATTCAATTTTCTATGTTTCTTAAGTTACAAGGAAGGTATGATCCTAAAGCCAATTACAAAAAGAGACATATATAATCATGAAAAATTGCCATTTTTCTACAAAGTTCCTAAAACTTCAATTGGGGATAAAAATAATAATAATAATAAATATAAGTTCATAAATAGTTACCCCTTTGAATTTTATGATGGTTATAATCTTCTCATCTACCTTCATAAACATGATAATAGTAAGATGATATCATATTCACAGTTATGTTTACAGAATTAAAAAACATTCAGAATCTCTTTCTAAGTTAAAAAAATGAATACAATTGATGGTTATAGTATCATCTAAGATGGACATATAGCTCAGCATCGAGATTGTGCCCCCAAGGAGATTCAGAGCCTAATAATAGAATCATCTTCGATTCCATTTGTCTGAGCTCTAATGTTCTATTTCCAAATCTAGGATTGTTTTTGATGGATTTGATACCATAAAAGGATAATGTACTACAATCTCCTTTGTGTGTGTCCCAGAAATGTTTAGCCAAGGGATAGGTTCTATCTTGGTTTTTTATTGCTCTAAAATGTTGTAAGAATCTGACTTTTAACTTGTGAATAGTGCTCCCAATGTATTTTTTGCGACACCCACATTCAATAACATAGATCACAAATTCCGTGTCACATGTGATTCAGTCTTTAATATCACACTGGCGACCATCAAAAGTTTGATACTTTTGCATGTTATGGGCATACTTACACGCCTTACAATGGCCACATTTCCAGAATCCCAAACTTTTTTGGCTCAACCAGGATGTATTGGCTTTCATCGAGAAATAGCTTCTGGTCAGATAATCTCCCAGTGAGCGCGCTTTACGAAATGTTATGGACGGATGTGCACCTATGTTATCCCTAATGGTGGGATCATTCTGTAAAACGTGCCAATTTTTTTGAAGTATGGTTCTTAATGAATCATGTTGTTGATTATATTGAAAGAATATTCTAGGTGATGATTGTTTAGGCTCACTGCTGATTACTGTGTTGTTAAAGAGTAACTCATCTCTGCTTTTGACCCTGTGCTGTGCATCCATCAGAATTTTAGGAGGATAACCTCTACTTAGGAATCTTTCCACCATTGCCCTGGCTTCCAAGTCATATCTGTTCTCATCTGAACATATTCTGCGAGCCCGCAGTAACTGGCTATAGGGTATACTCCATTTTAATGCCATGGGATGCCCACTGTTGGCATGTAGTATGGAGTTGCAGGACGTGGGTTTGCGATATATAGTTGTCTCTAGATGATCATTTTCCACTTTCAGTAGAACATCTAAAAAGGCACTAGTGTCTCTGCTGAAAGTGGCTTCCAAATAGATGTTAAATTGATTGTTATTTAGTACATTTATGTATTCCAACAATAGTTGTGAAGTGGCATCCCAGATAATGAACAGATCATCGATATAGTGCACCCACAGTACCACTCTATCCATGTAAATGTTGTTATTCTCAGACCATGCCACTTCCTTCTCCCACCAGCCCATATATAAATTGGCGTATGTGGGAGCAAAGGACGCCCCCATAGCTGTCCCTTGTTTTTGTAGAAAGCATTCATTGTCAAAAAGGACCAAATTATGAGTTAAGCAAAATTGTAGCATGGATAAGAGCATATTAGTATGTTCAAGAAATTCAATGGGTCGTGTTTGTAAAAAATACTCACATGCCTGTAACCCATATTGATGTTTGATGGAGGTATACAGAGATGTTACATCCATGGTGACCAACAAGTAGTCTTTGTGCCATGGGATGTCATGTATCTTGGCCAGAAAATCATTTGTGTCACGTAGATATGAGGGTAGTTCAGTGACAAAGGTACACAAAAACAGGTCTAAGTACCGCGAGGTATTTTCAAGCAGCGACTGATTCATGCTAACTATTGGTCTACCTGGGGGATGTGGTTTATTCTTATGAATTTTGGGCAAAAAATAAATACATGGGATTTTAGGGTGGTCAATTTTCAGATACATAAACTCATCATAATCCATCAGTTGTTTGGTATACCACTCATTAAGCATCTCATGGTATATCGCTTGATACTGAGTTACAGGATTGGTCGATAATTTATCATAGTGATCTGTGTTCATCAGTTGTCGGTATGCTTCTTTAGTATAATCACTTATATCCATGATAACGATATTACCACCCTTATCTGAGGGTTTGATGACAATAGAGGAATTGGATCTCAGTATATTTAAGTCTTTCCAATCTTGTTGAGTGAAATTGGATCTATTCGTCATTCTCGATGTTTTCGATGAGCCTTTTCTGCGAAATTTGTCAATGTCATTAATCACTAGTTCATGAAATGTATCTATCAGATTTCCACTGGGTAATGGAGGATTAAATCTACTTGACAATTTTAGATGGCTATTATCATAAAGATTGGTTACAAATCCCATCTGGTTAAGTGAGTAGGTACTATTGTTCATATCATCGTATGTAGACCATCCAACTCCATTACTCTCACTGGCTAAATCATTAATGGCCATTAGTTCTGAGCTATCAGCAATATTGAATCCAGAGACTGCAGCCCTCATGTTAACATTCTCTGCCATTCGATTTATGTCTTTGTTGGAAAAATGTTTGATTAAGCGTAATTTGCGCACAAATTTATAAAGTTCAATTCGAGTGTTGACATAGTCCCACTGAATATTTGGACAGAAACTAAGTCCTAAATCGAGTATATGTAATTGATTATGTGTAAAAGTGCTATGGGAGATGTTTACAACAGTACTCAAATGATTCAATTTGCTGGCGGATATGGGGTTCAGTTCTAATTCAGTTGATTGCTTCTTCTTCTTACCCTGCCTCGTCTTCCGCTTCCTCTGCCACGCCTGCGGTTTTGACCAGGGGGTGGCGTGACCATTTGCATGAGACGCATTTCCCCCTGTAAATCCAGCTTGTTTCGTGGTATCTCATCTGCAGAGGACTCTATCTCTGAGCTGTCATCAGCGGATATATGTTGTATAGCACCATCTGCCCCACTCTTGGACATATCTTTGGTTCTTACAGTATCATATTTTCGAGCAAACGTGTAGATTCTTCCATGCTCATAATCCAGCTTATCTCTATTGAACTTTTGTGCTTTACGTGATTTAATTTCTTCTTCCTTGTGTTTGATCCGTTCTTCCATTTTGGCTAACTGATTGGAAACTTCTTGTTGATTGGACATCTTTTCTAACTCTTTAGTTAATTGTTCAATCTTAGTGATTTGTTCATCCATTCGTCTTTTGGCTTGGGTGATTAAAGTTCCCATAAGTTTAGTTGAGCAGTCTGCTGTCTGCATTCTCCATTCCTCCAGTAGATCTGAATCCATGTCGCCTAGAGTGGGTAAAATTAAAATACGTAGACCTCTAGGTACCCTGCCACTTTCGATGTATTTGGTTAATGAGGTCATTTCCCACCATTTTTTAAGCTCAGAAATACGTGCTTTTTCTAATTGGCTTATGATACTGGAGGTGGTTTGTATCTGAGCCCCCGGGGATCCATTGCTGATCTTAGAATTATCTAACAATTCGGCTGCAGCTTGCTCCCATAGTTTTCTCCGTTCAGCCATAATATATTGAGCACTGAGTGTCCACGATGTGTAATCACTTATTAATGTTCAGTTTATAGCCGCTGACAGAGGAACAAAACGTGCGAAGTAAAAGGATATAGGTATAAAATCTAAAGTGCAGGACGCTGTGTAAATGTCCACCAAATAACAGCTGAATACTATGTAGCTTGTGGATTCTTTCTAATAACGAAGTTCTAAGCTTGTAATAATGTTTCACAGGAAAGCCGTATTCCAAGCGGCAAAGTTAATTCTTTTCTGTCATTTGTTTTCCGGGTCGTGTGCCAATTTCTGATGCAAGACAGAGACGCCAGATATGTGTTAGCCTAACTGTGGAGAGAACCGTAACCCTCACCCCGCGGGGGTTCTCCAATCCCCCGGGGGAAAGTAACACTCCTACCGTGTCAGTTCGGCTGCGTTCTCTTCCAATTGTCGAAGGCACGGTGCTGCGTGAGAAGCGATTTCCAAATTCCTCCAGTTATGAGAGCCACGCGCACTCAACCGGCGTATATATACAAGACAATTGGCGCTCACCCAAGGATTTCGTGGAACAACCATTCAGGCAACGGGGAGGCGGGTGGGACCGTGAGGAATCCACAGGTAGTTAATGTATCCATCAGAAAAAGCGTTACCGAAGGTAAGTAACTTATTCTTCTGATGGATACACCTACCTGTGGATTCCTCACCTAAAGAATAGAGTCCCAAAGCAGTACTACCTCCGGAGGTGGGTGCCCGAATGGTGAAACCAAGAAATTCTGCAGCACCGAGCGAGAAAAATGGCCATCCCTCCTAATCTCAGAATCCAAACAATAATGTTTGACAAAAGTATGGAGGGATGCCCAAGTTGCCGCCCTGCAGATGTCAACCACAGGAACCCCCCTAGCTAAAGCTGAAGAGGCAGCTTTAGCTCTGGTGGAATGAGCACGAAGCCCCACAGGTGGTTCTTTCTTAGCTAATGAATAACAAAGCTTAATACAGAGAATGACCCACCTGGATAGCGTTCTCTTGTGGACTGCTCTGCCTTTCCTCTTCCCCACGTATCCAACGAAGAGCTGATCATCTTGCCTGAACTCCCTCGTCCTGTCGACAAAGAAGCTCAATGCTCTTCGTGGATCCAGTCGGTGAAACCTCTCTTCCTCCTTGGATGGATGAGGCGGAGGGTAAAGGGAAGAGAGAGTAATAGACTGCCCCAAGTGAAAGGGTGTAACAACCTTCGGGAGGAAAGCCGCCTGGGTCCTTAACACCACTTTGTCTCTAAAGAAGGAAAGGTATGGAGACTCTACACTAAGAGCCTGAAGTTCACTGACTCTTCTGGCCGATGTTATGGCTACTAGGAATACAGTCTTAAGAACCAGCAAACGCAAAGCACAAGAATGCATTGGTTCAAATGGCGATCCCATTAGAAATGTTAATACCAAGTTAAGGTCCCACTGTGGCATAACAAACGGTGTGGGTGGAAACCTATTAGTGATACCCTTAACAAACCTCAAAACAATTGGAGATTTAAACAAGGAATGTTGATCTGGGAGGCACAGAAAAGCCGACAATGCTGATAAATAGCCCTTAACTGTGGCAACTGCACAACCCTTCTGTGCCAAGGAAAGATCAAATGATAATATATCAGACAAGTGAGCCTTTAAGGGATCAATTCGGCTCTCTCCACACCAACGTACAAATTTAGCCCATCGATTTGCATAGATCGATTTGGTGGAGTGTTGCCTGGCCGATAAAATAACATCCACCACTTCCGGTGGGAGAGAAAAAGCACTCAGATTGCCCCGTTCAATCTCTAGTCATGAAGGTGCAGACTCTGGAGGTGGGGGTGTAGAATCTGCCCCTGCGACTACGAGAGGAGGTCCACCCTGTAAGGGAGACGGAGCGGAGGGCACAGAGAGAGTTGGAGAAGGTCTGTATACCACACCCTTCTTGGCCAATCCGGGGCTATCAAGATGACTTGGGCCCGGTCTTGGCGGATCTTCCTCAGAACTCGAGGAATCAGGGGTATGGGAGGAAACGCGTAAAGCAACTGACCCTTCCAGGACATCTGAAACGCGTCCCCCAAAGCTCCTTGCATCAGATACTGGAGGCTGCAAAATAACGGGCACTGCGCGTTCTCCTGAGTAGCAAACAGATCTATCTGCGGAAACCCCCACATCTGGAAAATGTAAAGAACCGGATCTGGATGAAGACGCCACTCGTGGTCGACCGAGCTGCGTCGACTGAGAACATCCGCACCTACATTCAGCGCTCCGGCCAAATGATTTGCTACCAAGCAAATCTTGTGGTCCTGAAGCCAGGACCAGAGTCGAAGAGCTTCTCTGTAAAGAAGGTACGACCCCACTCCTCCCTGTTTGTTGATATACCACATTGCGGTAGGGTTGTCCGTCAGAACCTGGACTGACTGACTGCGAATGGAAGGGAGAAAGGCCATGAGAGCCAGACGTACTGCCCGCAATTCCAACAAATTGATGTGAAACTTCTGTTCCACTGGAGACCAAAGGCCTTTGACCTACAGGTCCCCCAGATGCGCTCCCCACCCTAGAGTGGAAGCATCCGTTACAACTGTGGCCACCGGCAGAGGCAGCGAGAACAGCCTTCCTTGCGACAGGTTGCCTATCGCTGCCCACCACTGAAGATCCACTGCAGTGTCTCTGGTGATCGTGATCGAATCCTCGAGATCCCCTTTGTGTTGAAACCACTGCCTGCGGACACACCACTGAAGAGCCCTCGTGTGCCAGCGTGCATGAGTGACCAGCAGTATGCAAGAAGCAAACAGACCGAGCAGACCAAGGACCTTGAGGACTGGAACTACCGCTCCATTTCGAAACATCGGAATCAATGCCTGAATGTCCTGAACCCGCTGGGGCGGAGGAAAGGCCAGATTCAATGTTGTGTCCAGTACTGCCCCTATGAACAGGAGACGTTGAGAGGGCTCCAGGTGAGATTTGGGCACATTGATTGAAAAACCCAGGCCGAACAACAACTGAGTTGTCTACTGCAGGAGACGCCGCACGAGCTCTGGAGTCTTGGCTTTGATCAACCAATCGTCCAGATAGGGAAACACCACTATCCCCTGTCTTCTGAGCTCAGCCGCTACCACCGCCATCACCTTTGTGAAAACTCGAGGTGCTGAAGTAAGACCAAACGGGAGGACAGCAATTGATAATGCTGCTATCCCACCACAAACCGGAGATACTTCCTGTGCGATTTGAGGATCGGAATATGGAAGTACGCATCCTGCAAATCGACAGACACCATCCAATCTCCTTCGTTCAACGCCAAAAGAACCTGTGAAAGGGTCAGCATTTTGACATTTTCCTGCCTGAGGAACCAATTCAAAATCCTCAAGTCCAGAATTGGTCTCAACCGACCATCCTTTTTGGGGATCAGGAAGTATCTTGAATAACAGCCCTGACCCCTCTCCTGCTCGGGAACCAACTCCACTGTGCCCTTAGCCAATAGGGATAACACCTCCTGTTGCAGTAACAGAAGATGGTCTTCCGAACAGAAGGATGGGCGGGGAGGGAAGGGAGGAGGGAACTCCCGAAAGGGAAGAGCGTACCCTCTCTTCACAATGTTGATGACCCAAGAGTCTGATGTGATAAACTCCCACATTGGAAGAAATTGGGCAAGTATCCCCCCTACCGGAGACAAGTGAACATGGAGTGGTGGAGGACTAAGGCTGCTTTCCCTGCTGCACCCCTCCTGAGGAAGAGGAAGAGGCAGAGTGCTGCTGGGTTGCTCCTCTTGTACGTAATCTGCCCCTGCCCCTGAAGGATCTGTAAGGCAGGGAGCTTGCAGATTGTTGTGGTGCCTGGAATCTGCCACGAAAGGAGGAGGCACGTCCAAAACCCCTAAACTTCCTATATGACCTAAAGGAAGAGGAAGTGGCTGTCTGAAGTCCTAACGACCTCGCTGTGGCTCTGCTCTCTTTGAAACGTTCAAGAGCAGAATCTGCCTTTGTCCCAGAGTTTTTCTCCATCAAAAGGCAGATCCAGAAGAGTCGCCTGCACATCCTTAGAGAAGCCTGATGAGCGCAGCCAAGCCTGACGCCTCAATACTATGGATGTGCCTATAGCCCTTGCCACAGAGTCTGAGGTGCCCAACCCTGACTGGATCACCTGGGTCGCCGCCGCCTGAGCGCTCGCTAGCAAATGCAACACCTCTTGTGGCAAGTTTGAATGACCTTTTGCTTCCTCCATAATGGCATGAATATAACGTCCCAAAATGCAGGTTGCATTGGTCAACTTCAAGGCCATACTGCATGACGAAAAGGCCTTCTTTGCAGCGTGGTCCATTTTCTTTGACTCCCTGTCCGCAGGGGTCCCGGGGAATGAACCAGGGGATGACCGGGAGGAGCACGAAGCTTGAACAACCAAACTCTCCGGAGTTGGATGTTTGGAGAGGAAGTCCGGGTCACCTGGAGCCGCACGATAGTGCCTTGCTACCGCCCTGTTGACAGTTGTAGAAGTCACAGGTTTCCTCCAAATGACCTTGATGGGGTCCAGGAAGGCCTCATTGAAGGGCAAGAGAGGCTCCGCCACCACCGAGGCAGGATGCAGCACTTCCGTCAAAAGGTTCCTTTTCACCTCAGCAGCCGGAAGAGGGAGATCTAAAAAGTCTGCAGCCTTCCTTATTACTTCATGAAAAGTTGCAGCCTCTTCAGTGTACTCCCCATGGGAAGCCAAATCCCATTCAGGGGAAGTGTCAATACCACTTGAGTGTCCAGACCCTGAAAATCACCTGAAGGCTCCAAGATTTCGTCGTCCTCCAGATGTTGCCTGCTATATTCCTCCTCCTCCAGGAGGCGCAAGGCTAGTCATCTGGACCGGTGTCTGGATTCGAGAAGATCTTCGCCGCCACCGCTCTTCGGATCCATCCGACGCTGGACCCTCCGGCGCCACAGGCACCTTGACGCACCTGGTCATATTTGACTTATTTCATTTTGTGAGAAAGTTGAAATTGTTGAAATGGCATGCCACTAAACCAAAAAACATAAACTGCCAAGTGAGTAATGTAGTTAAACCTTCGAATTTATTGATCAATGATATAGAAATGTTACACACTTTGTGTGAATTAGACAGTGAATCTACACCCAAATCTGATCCATTTCTTAATTTATCTGATATCGGTATTGATATTGATCTAAGTTGTCCGAGTGGATTTAGACCCAAATCTATATTTCTTCCTCCCATTACCAATGATGCTCTTAATGTATTTGAAAAAGGTGTCATTAAAGAAATGCTCATGTTAAGACAGAAAAAAACTATGAAATGGAACAATCTGGATCCTAAACATAGAGAGGCTATTAAAACTTTGCATAGTAACACCAATATAGTGATTAAAAGATCTGACAAAGGAGGCAATGTAGTAATTTTGCCAGTGACTCAATATTTACAAGAAGGATTGAGACAATTGAATGATACTAGCAGTTACATAAGATCCAATAGAGAAGCCACTAAAATGGCTAACAAAATGTATTGGATGCAACTAGAAGAGTGGAGAGATAGGGGGCTATTAGAATTGGAAGAATACCAATTCTTAAGAGTAGATTTCCCAAGATTGCCAGCTATGTATTTTCTCCCCAAGTTACATAAACATCCAACCAATCCTCCAGGTTGACCTATCGTTTCCTCCAATGGTAGTCTCCTAGAAAACACTTCCAACTATGTTGATTTCTTTTTGCTACCCTTTGTTACATCACTTCCTTCATACATCAAAGATACCACAGATTTTTTTGCACATCATTAATGAGACTCCTTGGGAAGAGAACTATTTATTTTTGTGTCTAGATGTCAACAGCCTCTACACTTGTATTCCCCATGATTTGGGAATTAAAGCTGTAAGAAATTTTTTGAGAGCAAGATCTTTATCCCATCTCCGCCACACTGAAATGTTGTTGGATATGATTTTTATCTGCCTTACTAATAACTTCATTTTTGATAAAGTTAGTTATAAACAAAAACAAGGGACAGCGATGGGTACTTGCTTTGCTCCCAGCTATGCAGGCCTATTTTTAGGCTGGTGGGAGGAACAAATAATGGGCAACATTGACTTATTTGAGACTCATGTGATTTTATGGATCAGATATATTGATGATATTTTCTGTATCTGGCAAGGTGATGTGAATACAGCACACAAATTTGTGAACATACTGAATGATAATACATTGAATCTGAAATTTTCTAGTCAAATTGATTCCAACTCCATTGATTTTTTGGATGTTCGGATCAGCAAAGAAAATAATAAATTGACGAGTACTTTATATCGTAAAAAGACTGCAGGGAATAGCTTGCTTCATGCAAGTAGCAGTCACCAAAAGAATTTAATACAAAGCATCCCGTATGGCAAATTGTTACGTGCTCGCCCGAATTGCAGTTCTGATGATGCTTTTTTCAGTGAAATTGAAGTCACGACTGAAAGATTTCTTCAAAGAGGCTATCAAAAATGTGTGATCGATCGAGGAGTTGCCAGAGTTTCTCTAACAAACAGATCTAGTTTCTTGATAAACAAGGGAAACTTAGATTCACAACAGCAATAACCGATTAGATTTATCACCACATATAGCAGTGGTAGCAATGAAATAAGAAAAATCTTTACTAAATATTGGCCTGTACTGAAAACGGATGAAATCTTTTAAAATATTTTAGGTGAGTTTCCACGCTTTACTTTCAGGAAAAATAAATCTTTAAATGATTCACTTTGTAACTGCTTAATCCCACAACCTAAAGTTAAGAATCCTCTTCAAGGATTCTTTACCTGTGGTAGATGCAAAGCTTGTAAAACAGTACAAACATGAAAAGTATTCAATTTCCCACCATCTCCATTCCCTATGTAATTTGTAAACATGTGTCATGCATGTCAGATCATTGTGTTTACACTTTAATCTGTCCCTGTAACAAATTTTACATAGGCAGTACCATTCATCCTGCTAAAAAATTAATTCTAGAACATATGAGAGCTATAGATCACATAGATAAAAGCTATCCAGTAGCTAGGCAATTCAGAGATTTTCACAATCAAAGGGCTGATCTGTTGAAATTTGTTGTTCTAGATCAGGTTCCAATAAGGGAAAGAGGTGGGAATAGAGTACTTGAATTGAGGAGATTGGAATCTAGACTCATAATTGGTATGAACACTTTACATCCGATTGGACTTAATATGGATGAAGAATTGTCAATACATATTGGGAACTAATGTCGCTCACTATTTGTCTTTTGTATAATAATTCTATCTAACAATTTTTTATTGTTCAATGCTGCATTTCTCCCCCCCTTTTTTAAAGTTTCTTCACAGTCTTTTAATTTTTCAAGTAATTTTTGTATAGAATGTAGTATTTGTTATTGTTATTCTAACTATAATCACCCTTTTTCTAGGTGGCCTTTATATGAATATATTCAATAGGGAAGATCATTAATGTTTGACTACATTATCAACAAAAGCAAAAGAGCTATTATATCCTTTCTATATATTCTTATCTATTTATTTATCTATATATTTATATTTAACTTTGCAGTAAAAGTGAATGTTTTCATTAGGAGTATAAATATATCACATTTATGATAAGGCTTCTAATAGGGCCTTCATATACTAATTGTATAAGACATATATTGCAAATTAATGAATCCTTCTTCTTTTAAATATGTAACATCTTAACTACTTTTATTGTGTATTTATCCTTATTCCAACCATACATATTGTGCATCAAACCCCCTATTTTCGATAGTATAGTATATATAGATCTTAAAAATATATATAATTATTTATAATATTTTAAGAATATTTAAAATGGAGATAAAATGATATGGATGTGAAGCAATATGGTATTTGCTAGGAGAATATAAATTGAATTACACAATTGATGACTGTAAATTGTTAATCAATAGTTTTGCTCTTTGTATAGAAATCGATAGGTATATATTCATATTCGCTCTAGTCACTTCAAAATGGCCGACACGTTTCGGATTTAAATCGGGAGATGTTATATGTTAGTCCTTTTTCGATATTGTTTGCATATGGTACTGGGCACCTGGTGTATTTAAATTAGATTAGAGGAACGGGTCAGTTACCCGTGAACAAGGAAATGTCATTTTCCGAAACACGTTGGGACATCGCTAAATAAATTGTTTGCATTTCAACTCTCTGGAGTGATGGAGACTCGTCTGTTCACGCTCGGGACGCAGATTCTCTAGTCCCCGAGCGTTGTGGATGTTTGTTTTCTGAGATATATATATATATATATATATATATATATATATATATATATACACACACACATATATGGAGAATTTGACCTAATTATAGAAAACTACCGTAAGAGCAGGAGGGGCCACCGCAAATGTCAAGGGAGGATGAGGGGGTAAATAAAAATAAATGTACCTGTCCCGATGCTGCTGGCTCCTTGCGCTCCTCTTCTGATGGTGTCCCAGCAGTCCCTGGGACACCAGCACAGGCTCCCCACGCAAACCTGACGCTGTTGTCATGCTATACCTAGCATGACAGCAGCACCAGGATTGGTCTGGGTGGCCTGATGTTGGTTTTCAAATAATGAAATGTTTTACCAAAATTGTATTAATTCATTTAAGTTGCTACTGAACAGTGATGGTAATTTTTTTTTAAATCATCAATAAAGTTATCAAATTGAAATCCATAAAATACACCCCGTGCCCTCGTGAAAGGTGGGGAAAAGGTGAAACACAACATACACCCCGCTCAGTGATGGATAGGGACAAATCCAGCCATATGGTGGTCAGCAGCAACAGAAATGAGCATGAATGCTGAGGTGCATTCACTATATAGGACTGAAGTTTCAAACACAAAGAAATTAAATTCCCTGAAAAAATAAAAATAGCAAGACGTTAAAGTTGATAGGGTGTCCAGGTTGTTTACATTATAATACCTAAAAAAAACATCAGCAAAGTCACAATTTGGGGACCTACCATTTATCCACCCATGCCCTTGGACAAGGCATAACATATCCTTCTGTACTTGGCAGACAGGGAGTGTGCTAACAACTACAAACTATGCCAAAAGAGGCTAGAAATTACAACCGTCAACCATTTTTAAGGCAAGGTGAGCATAAATCCTCTTCGCCCCCCCCCTCCCGCCACCTTTGGGCAAGACAGTGTTTTTAATAAAAACAATTCGAGGGTGGTGAAGCCCTGGACAGCTTTTAGTTATTGGCTCCCTGAATGTTGTTTTTTTAGACTGAAGGTATCCCTTATTAAATACACACTCCAGAATTTTGGTATCGCAGGGATCGCTAAATAGGTTATGCCTTTGGCAGCTTCGGGCAGTGATACAAATTGCCTCAGCCATTTCCCTTTGCAAAGCCAAAAGAGTCAACTGACACTGGAATAGTTGTTATCTGCTACGATATAAAATTATTTCTACATCCCGCCCTTGACCAAAACAGTGCGTACAAGGAAGGGTATACCCCTTTCTAAGCTTAGGGCCTTATTACGAGTTTGGCGGTTTTGGGACCTCCAAACTCGTAGTAGTGGTCTGACGGCCGCACTCCTGGCGGTCCGACCGCCATATTACAACCCCGCCATATTACAATTCCGGCAGTGGTGGGACCACCACCACTGCCAGGATCACGGATCCCAACAGGTTGGCCAATGTCGAAGTCATGGTCAGCCACGGCGGGATTGAGTTCAGCACCCTCGGAATGCACACTGTCTGCTAAAGCATTCCGAGGGTGCTGTGGGCACCCTCTGGGTTGCCGCACCGTTTCCTAATACAGAGGTTTCATAGGTGGAAACATTGTAATAAGGTTGGGGGAAGACCTCCAGCTTTCTGGCGGTCTCCTCCTCACAGGTCTGGCGGGCCCACGGTCAGCCCACTAAACTTTTAATGAGGCACTTAGGGTAAGTTTGGGAAGGGAGGAAAATATTCCTCTCTGCCACTCTTGAGCAAGGGAGAGGGCATCTGGAGAGGGGAGCTGCTCCTTCACAAGCTTCCCATGATGTTTGAGAAGGACGGGGATGATATTTTTCCAAACATCAGCTGTGTGGCAATGCAGTGCTGTATTGGTAATTCTCCCTGGTCTGGGGTGGGGAAGGGTGGTATTAGGAGTTATGAGGTAGGCCTCTTATTTTTGTCTCTTTCACCAGCCTATTATACAGGTTATGGAGCAATTTTCACATGTGCATGTTCACCTTAGCCATCGCTGCAGGGTCACCCACAAACAATTTTCTTTCAACACTCTTGTTTTCATAACCCATTTTTGTTGGCTTTTAGGACTCACCAGTGCTAAAGTGCTAGTGCTCACCCCCCAAAACATGGTACAATTGGCTTACACCTGATTGGTACATGTAATTTACTTGTAAGTTCCTTGTATATGGAACCACTGGTACCCAGACCCTGTAAATTAAATGCTACTAGTGGGCAGCAACACTCAATGTGCCACCCACTAAAAGTAGACTTTTAAAACATGTCTCAGGCCTGCCATTGCAGCCTCTAGTGTAGTTTCAAACTGCCAATTTGACCTACCAAAATAAACCTTTTCCCAGGCCAAAGTAATAATTTGTAGGTCAACGCTTACAAAAAAGCACAAATAAAGACATCTGGGGCATTTCGAAACTGACGTAGCAGAAATGTTAGTACTGCCCTTCATATCACAGTGGTCATCTATATGTGATAATTTATGCATTATGTTAATCCAAGAACTAATAGTTTAGTGGTAAAGAGGTGCACTGGAAAGACATATTATTGTGCATTCACTATAGGTAATCAGTTGAAAGGCATGTGGTATAGCCTTGAGAGTTTGTTTAACAGAGTAATTAATTTCCATTTTACAGTTTATCATGTGAATTAACAGTGTGCATTAAAAGGATAATGGATTTCATGTAAGAAATATTTTTAAAATGACATGCAAATGTAGAGAATGGAGTTATACACTTAAAGCACACAAAAGGGTTCATAGAGTTTTTTGTTTCTAATTTACTGTAATATGAACACTGACAAAGCTTATTAATATTCAGTTTGTGGTTTAGAATGCTAAATGTATATTAAATGCATAAATTAATGTGCTGCTTTAATTCGCTTGCATTAGCCTAAGTGAGGCCTGCAAGACCCTGCTTCGTGATTGTGCAGAAAATATTTAGTCATTCTTGTTAACATGTATTTTAATTCCAGACATCGTTCTCATGAAAAAGCTAGCTTGGAAATAGATATCCTATTGTTTTATGCATAGTAGGCTTGGGGACCAAACCTTGAACAGAGTACATTCAGGAACTATGGAATAAATATGTATATAAAAGGATTTAAATTTTCATAGATTAACTCAGATGGAAGGAGTTTCACATGAAGAACCTGAGAACATTTACTGATGTTGCGGTCTTATTCATATGACTGTGTGCCTTTAGACATTTTCATCTTTTGTGTCATATGGAGTGATGGATGGACAAATCATCTTGCCTTATGAATTTTTATATGCCATTCCTCAGATGGATTGGCAGAATTCTTCTTCCAGAGACATTGCCACCACATCCCCCTTGATGAACACCTTGAACTCTGAGAGGTATAAACCCCTCTACCCTTGCCCCTTTCAAATGCCTTGCTGGGACTTGGAAAGGTTTTTCCTGACCCAGAGAAGACTCTTGACCAACCTTCTGAAATGCAGACTCCTTCTCTTTTTACTCACTTATTGTGAAACTTAGTTTATTTGTTTTCCCAGATTTCCCTTTTCCAAATTCTTTTTTTCTTTTTTGTGCTTTTTGTCCACCCGGCTTGTCCCAGCACATGCTAAATGGATTTGTTAATGTGTAGGGTTTCTTTTGCCATGGTTATTAGAATTGCAGAATTGGAATTGCTTAGTGGTTAACAGAATTAGATGTCGGTGTAGCTGTCATTGAGTGCATATTATTTTTGATGTTAATTCATTTGAACTTTTTTAGGAGGTTCGGAAAAGCTTTCATGATCCTGTACCTTTATAGTCTTGGATTGAGAATTATCTATGTCACTCTGAGCATCAACCTGTAATAAACACCCTTGGACTTTATTTCAGCTTGTAGTATTCTTTGTGTGGCTCAATGAGTCATACTGTTCGTTTAATTTACTGTTGAAGTTTAATGCTCCCTTTTCTCCACACCCTTATGCTGGGTCAAAAGATTTACTTGACTCAATTTAAAGCCAAGTCCTGTGAAAGAATATGCAAATCTGGTAGCGGAGGTTGGTTTGACCCATGGGGGGGAGGGGGTAATAGCAGAGGCCTGGTTTGACCCACCAAGGGGGAGAAAAAGTTAGGCATAGTGTTAGGGCGATAGGATTAGTGCTATGCGATTTACCCATTCGAAATTTGCCCACCCTAAATTCTGTCCCCTGGCCTGTTCTGAAGATTGATGAAGTTCCAGGGTCGTTCCCTGATGAAGTAGATGTGTGAGTATTAATAGAGTTTTTGCTTGCATTGCTTTTGGCCTGAAGATTGCAGTAAAGTGTGATGTTGTGAAATGTTTTGTGGAGTTTCTGCAATTGTGTGGTTGGGGTGCTTGTTGCTAAAAAAAAATCTGCGGTTGTTGTTGACGAGTCCGTTGTGGCCTAAGATCCCGGGATAATGCACAAGTGTAGTTGACACTTGGATAATTTACTGTCTGCAGTGAGGTGCTTGTCGTGAAACGTCATTGACTGTGCCAATAGCTTTCCTTCAGTGAGTGTGGGTTTGGTTGATATTAAGTGAATTCTAATTGCACATGGAGGATCTGTATCAACGAAAGTGAGATTTGCTTGTCAAGTTTCATTTGCTCTGTTATTGTAAAAACCTTAGTCAGAAAATGGATCTTCATACTGCTTTAAAGTATTACCAGATCCTGTAGTAAGCAGACAGGTTGTGGGTGTTTTTACTTGCGGTATTTTGCATTAGGTTTGCGTGAAAGGTGACTGTGTGAAAGAAATTGTAAAGGAGGGTGAGTTGCTGCACAGAGTGAGTTTGACATCATCGTGTGCTGCACTGGTATAGATTGGTTGGTATGAAACCGGGCTGGTATTGGTGGATAGTGCTGCGTTGCTATAGGTTGAGAATATTGAAAGAGAGGATTGTGGGATTTAAATTACTTACTTAACCCCAATCGAAGGTACTCCTGGTCATTATGTTGCGTCTGAAAAAGGTCTTCATGCATGTTTGTGGCTTGAACAGTGGTGAACATTTTCTCCATCCAGCCAGTGCCCCTTGCCATTGGCTTGCATGTTTTCTTTGTTTGCAACACCTCCTTGTTGTTTGATCATGTTGCTGGCAGCCATTTTGTGCATGCAGCCAGTATCCTTTCCTTTGCCTTAGGCTTGCATGTGTACTTTGTTCGCCATGCCTCCTTGCTCCTTGTTGTTATTTGACCATGTAGATGGCTGGCAGCCAATTTGTCCATTCACCCGGTATCCACTGCCATAGGCTTTCATGTGTTCTTTGTTCTCCATGCTTCCTCCTGATTGTTGTTTTACCATGTGGCTGGCTGGCAGCCATTCTGTCCATCCAGCGAGTGTCCCTTGCCATAGACTTGCATGTGTTATTTGTTTGCCATGCCTCCTTGATCCTTGTTGTTACTTGTCCATGTGGCTGGCTGGCAGCTATTTTGTGAATGCAGCAAGTGTCCCTTTGCCACAGGATTGCACGTGTTAGTCTTTGTTCTCCTTGCTTCTTGTTATTGTTTTTTGACCATGTGGCTGACAGACTTTTTTTGCATGCAGCCAGTGTCCCTTTTGCCATAGGCTTGCATGTGTTCTTTGTTCTCCATGCTTCCTCCTTGCTTCCTCTTGTTGTTGTTTGACCATGTGGCTGGCTGGCAGACATTGTGTTCATCCAGCCAGTGTCTCTTGCTATAGGCTTGCATGTGTTCTTTGTTTGCCATGCCTCCTTGCTCCTTGTTGTTGTTTGATCGTGATGCTGCCAGTCATTTTGTGCATGCAGCCAGTGTCCCCCCCTTTGCCATAGGATGGCATGTGTTCTTTGAATGCCATGCCTCTCTGTGCCTTGTTGTTTGACCACGTGACTGGCTGGTAGTCATTTTGTCCATCCAGCCAGTGTCCCTTGCCATAGGCTTGCATATATTATTTATTCTCCATGCTTCCTCCTTGCTCCTTGTTGTTGTTGTTTGACCATGTGGCTGGCTGGCAGCCATTTTGTGCATGCAGCCAGTGTCCCTTTGCCATTGGCATGCATATGTTCTTCTCTGTACTCCCTGCTCCTTGTTGTTTGACCTTGAGGCTGGTAGCCATTTTCTGCATACAACCAGTGCCACTTTGCCATAGGCTTGCATGCATTCTTCTTTGTTCTCCTTGCTCATTGTTGTTGTTGTTTGACCAAGTGACTGGTAGTCATTTTGTGCTTGCAGCCAGTGTCCCTTGACATAGGCTTGCATGTGTTCTTTGTTCTACATGCTACCTCCTTGTTCCTTGTTGTTTGACCGGCTGGCTGACTGGCAGCCATTTTGTCCATCCAGCCAATGTCCCTTGCCATAGGCATGCATGTGCTCTTTGTTCTCCAGGCTTCCTCCTTGCTGTTGTTTGACCATGTGGCTGGCTGGCTGACTGGCAGCAATTTTGTGCATACACTGTGAAGCCAGTGTGTCTTTGACAAAGGTTTACATACAAACATAGTTAATTATTGATAATTTGATTTTTAAGTTTCTACTTTATTTTTACATTTTTATTTTTAATTTCATTTCTATGCCATTTTTTATTTAATTTTGTTAATTTTTTAAAAATGTTTATAATTTTGTTTTATTTTGTACTCCTATTTTTTTTTATTTAAATTTTAATTTTTATATTTGTGCCCAAGAAAGTGGCCAGTGAGAAGAAGCAGCTTTCTGCCAGTGATGTGAAAACTGCAACCTAGGCCGAGACGTCTGCCTGCCACACCGGCCTCCAGGGAGGAACCTGGGAGCAATCCTGCATCAACAACACCACCTCAACCCAAGCCTAAGACCATGTCAGTGAGGCAGCTACTGCAATCATCATGGCAACACTGAGGAGCAGTGATGTTGAATTGGATTTGTCCCTTTCACAAAGTAGTACTCAATCATATCAGGAAACAGAGCAAAGTGGACAGCAGATCTTCCCGAAGCTGGAGCAGGAGTTTGAACTATCTGTCAAGCAAGAACCTCCTGTGTTAGAATCAAGGGCTCCCAGGTCTCCAGCAAGAAAAAGAAAGGATGCTACTCCGCCATCTTCTCCAAGCACCATTTCTGATGACAATGATAGGGACATGGAGTGGACCCTGGCAGATTCTGGGAGATGCCAGGAGAGGCAAGGGAAAAGTTCCAGAAAGGCTTAGAATCATGGAAGGGGATGATGGCGACACAGTCATTGTGGAAGATGGCACAGTGGACTCTGACATTACTATCCAATCTGCTCCGAAAGATGAGAGTCTGATGGAGACACCACAGCATACAGTGGCTGCACCACCACGACGGGCATTGAGTCTACCACCACCTACATCTAAAAAGCCGCCTGCGTCAGTGGCCCCACAAAAGAAGAAAATCCAGGCTACAATTATGGGCATGTTTAGGCAGGAGGGGCCCCTAGGCTACAACCACCCAATGGTACATTTGTACAATGGCAAGCTGGCAGAAATATTAGCGCTGGACCTTCTTCCTTTTTCTTATGTGGAAGGAGTGGGACTTTGAGAGATTGTGACATCCTGCTACCCAAAATGAAAGGTTTCAAGCCAAACCTATTTTGCCAGAGTTGCTGTTCCAGTACTGCTTCACGATGTGCTGCGGTTGGTTAGACAAGCTTTGCAGCAAAGTGTTGTCCACACATATACACCTGACGGCAGACACGTGGACCAGTTGTCAGGCGACTGATTACATGTGCATCACTGCACACTGGATCTCTTTTCTGGGGGTAAAGCAAAAACTATCTACAGCTCTTGACCCTGAAGAAATTTTTTAAAGCATCTGGCGGCATGCAAGAGTAGCCTTGTTCGCCATGGAGAAGCCACACACAGCTGCAAACATCTTGGAGGAATTTAATAACAAGGTGTCTGAATGGTGCGATCCAGAGGTTTTCAAGTTGGATTTGTTGCCACAGACAATGGCAGTAACATAGTCAAGACCATGGAAGTCAGTGGCTAGTTCAGGGTCCTGTGTTTGGTGCACTGCATCAATCTGGTTGTGTAAGAAGACATAGCCAGCAACATACTGACCACATGCAGTCACATTTGCAGTCATTTCAGCCATTCCTTTAAAGCCTAGAAACAGTTGTGGATTTTTCAGCGTGATAAGAGTACCAGGTATAGCCCAGGAGGAGCCAACAAGTTGGAACTCAACCTATTATATGTTGCAACATCTGTTTGAGCAGTACAAATAGATCAATGACTGTCATTCTAAGAGGAGCTGATGCAATTGGGAAAGCTATGACCATCAATGCAGACAAACGGGGTCTAGTCAAATGCCTCACACAGATACTGCTCCCTTTTGAGGTTTTCACACGGGAAGTTAGCAAGGAGGACAGTACAATGGGCCAAGCGAGCCAGTTATTGTATCTGCTACAGGTGCAGCTAAAGAAGGTGTTTGAAAGGTTATGAAAGGTTTTCATTCGGGGGTGCAAAGGAAAACCCTGAAGCGTGTACCTCAGTTACTAGCCTAAGCTATTACTTGACTTGTAATGCAGGGCTGCAAAATGACATAGGCGGTCATTCTGACCCCCGCCGGCGGCGGAAGCCGCCCGCCTGGCGGGAACTGCCAGAAGACCGTACCGCGGTCAAAAGACCGCGGCGGTCATTCTGACTTTCCCGCTGGGCTGGCGGGCGACCGCCAAAAGGCCGCCCGCCCGCCCAGCGGGAAAGCACCAGCAACGAGGAAGCCGGCTCCGAATGGAGCCGGCGGAGTTGCTGGTGTGCGACGGGTGCAGTTGCACCCGTCGCGATTTTCAGTGTCTGCTAGGCAGACACTGAAAATCAATGTGGGGCCCTGTTAGGGGGCCCCTGCAGTGCCCATGCCATTGGCATGGGCACTGCAGGGGCCCCCAGGGGCCCCACGACACCCGTTCCCGCCAGCCTGGTTCTGGCGGTGAAAACCGCCAGAACCAGGCTGGCGGGAAGGGGGTCGGAATCCCCATGGCGGCGCTGCTTGCAGCGCCGCCGTGGAGGATTCACAGGGGCAGGGGAAAACCGGCGGGAAACCGCCGGTTTCCCTTTTCTGACCGCGGCTTTACTGCCGCGGTCAGAATTGCCCTTGATGCCCCGCCAGCCTGTTGGCGGTGCATCCTCCAACCCCGGCCCTGGCGGTCCATGACCGCCAGGGTCGGAATGACCCCCATAATCTCTTCCAAAGATCAGGCACAAGTGATCAAGGTCCAGTGCTCCCTTCCTTAACAGTTGCACAGAATTATACATTTTTGGACAGTGGCTAATCAAATGGGGTTTCGGACCAGTTTTCCCCAGGGCAAATAGTCCTCAGAGAACACAAGAATTGAGAACTCACTTAGGTCATTTTTATAAAATTGTACTGAAAATACAAGTCACAAGAAGGCAATAGTCCATCAAGTGCTGATATTTTATTTAAATCTGTTTATTGATTCCGAGCTTAGAAATTGTTCTGAAGATAACATGAAGAAACAAGAAAGAACAGCTGACACGTGTTTCGCCCCATGTGGTGTATTCACCTAGGGCTTTTTCAAGGCTGCAAGTAGTAAGTATAAATAGATCAGAAAAAAAGGGATTGCCAGGATTCATAGTTTAAGATAACATTGAGGACCATGCAAAATGTGGCAAGCAGGGAGGGAAGGAGTCCAACAAAGTTGTAAACTTGTTTCCGATGATTTGCAGTGTTTGGGGGCTGATGGGTGATAATTTCTTTCCTGAAAGTGAAAGGCCTTTCAAAAGTAGTGAAATTTACTTGCAGGGTCTATTCCTTTTTTCTCGTTCCTTGTAACAAACTAGCCACTTTAGTTACCAAACACAAATCAACACAAAAAAGTGTTCTGTTTCTCTATTTGTTCTTCAACAGCAGTACCCTTCATAAGTCTACTTTGTTCAGTTTGGGACTGGGATGGAGTCACCCTGAATCTGGGAGAGGAAGATGGAAGGACTCAATGAGGGACTACCTCAACAGCTAGAAAGAAGAACGTTTTTGACATCAAAGTAACCCATGATGATGGCAAGACTCGCCTAGTACTCACTCAGCTCTGTGAACTGGAGCGAGGTGCGTTGATTTGGAAATGCTGTTTAGTATGTTGTTGCTGCATTGCTAGCTCAAACGCGAAACTCCTCTTATGTTCTTGCTCTGCCTCCGAGTCTTCTTGGTACACTCCTGACTTCTCATGAAGCTTACCTTGCTTTCTTTTGTGCTTTTCCTTTACTCTATAATGCAGCTACTGTTTTTTTTCAATGCAGAGGCCTTCTCCTGGTCCTCTCCTGCATGAACAAAATTTTGAAAGCTCAAGACTCTAGCTGATCTACTGGACAGGTTCAGACAGGCACCAGAGTGATAGACATTCCAAGAAGAATGGAGATGCATTACCCAATTTGGCAATACAGTATAATTTTCTTTTTAACAATCATATTTTTTTTAGAACTGGGTGAATTACATTCAATCTTCCATATTTCAAAACTAGAAGACATAACACTTAGGATATACTATCTGGGGTCTCTATGGGGCAGAAGGACTGCTTCCAATGCATTTACTGAACGGTGTCATACTTTCTTACTTATTTCTTTGTTTCCTTCCACAACAGATTGATGATGTGCTGCTCAGTGCCCCAACAAATATTGTTGTGGTTTCTTTTGTGTAGTGTTTGTCTTTCTCACACCTTTCTCCAAATCCCCTTTCCTATCCATTCATTGAGCCCCGAACCCTCTTCCCCTGGGCTGTTTGATTTATTGAGGTGTGACCTAATTTTACACCATAAATGAATCACACACTTGCTGCGGCGGATGTGGTGTAAGCAACACCAATTCACTGCATGACCTTCTATTACCTGAGCAATATTCCACACCTGCCCCATCATCATCTTCATTCATGTCTTGTGTGTGTGTGTTCCATAAATGGTTAACATGGTCCAAACACTCTTGAGTCTGAGCCCACTTCTGACTCCATGATCTCATTTTAGTTTTATACTATATCTCCCCACCATTGTCAGAATAAATTTATATTGCTATATTTTATTATCATATCAGGTCTTCTTTGCTGTGTGTTAATACTGTCATTGTGGTAGTCTGGTCTCAGTCTTCCTACAGTTATGATATATGATGACCCACTAACTCTCTGTTTTCTTTCAATGGAATTGACAGTGATGGTTAACCCTTTGATTAATCCTGTAGCTGGACTTCGTATAGGTGGGAGTGGCACATTCTGTCAAGTTCTGTCTTTCCTGTTAGCATGCTAGGTACTACTAATACCTATCTACCACCCCTTAATGCTATATTGAGAAAATTCTGCAGTAAGAAGACTCCCTTGCCTCATCTATTCGGGTAGGAGAAGAACTATGGTTGAAGTGACCTTGTTTAGTTAGTATTTAACTCCTACTGAAGAAGATGCTGTCTGTGTGTAGTGCATTTATGTAGGCAAAATAGGTAAGGCAGTCCTCCCCTATTGGTCAATAAAAGTTGCAGAAGGCAATAGAACAAGGGTCTAAGTAAATGACATACACTTTTTTTTAGAAGATTAAAAATAACAGGCTACCCTAAAAGACAGCAGTGCAAACTAAAAGTCTAAAACACCAAAAGAAAGATTTGAGACTTAAATGAAGTAAAAAACTATCCATTTATTATTTATAAATATAAAACCTTCCCTCTCCTTCCACAACAGTCACACCCCTCTCCTTGAACAAATAAAACCCCTTCCCCATAAAGTCCAATGAAAAGTCCAAAGTGAAGTTCAGCCCAAATTCCTCCCCTCCCTCTCCACCCACATGTACCTCCCACCAAAACAAAAAATGTTTAAAAAGGGCCTAAAAAAGGGCATTGGCTATATAGGTCCAGAGCTGGTGGATGCTCTGCTCTATGCTGGCATGCCGGCTCTCCCTCTGGTCCATCCTCTGCAGGAGCGTCAGAGCAATGCCCTAGTGGTGCAGGAGGATGTAGCAGCAGGTGCAGCCAGGGACCTGATGTTGGCAGTGTACTGGCCGGGAGGCTGGGGGCTAGCGTGCTGTTCTGTTGGGTCCTGGGTCCGATGCAGCTGTTTCAGCCTCTTCCTCCTCCAAGATCACCAGCATGATGGAATTTGATGTGATTATTATTTATGATTAAGAGGGCCAATATTTTATTTGCTTACCTACACACAACTCACATAAGGAGCACTAACTGTCTGATAGAAAAGAATTAAGGCAGAATAAGACCAGAATTAAAATCTGGTGATTTCATTTTTTTCTTTTAAAGGATTTTCTAGTAACTAAATAGACACATTTAGTGGAAAAATAAAAAATAATTACCTCTCATTATGATGAGTAAGGCATTATGCACAATGAAGTATAAGTTGTAGTGACAAATTATTGAAGGCATGCAAGCCAGCAGATCAAGTACGTTGCTACTATCTGCAGATCAGGCAGCTGTAGCTGGCAATTATCTATCTTTAATTCCAATGGCCCTCCTCTTCCACACATGCTTTCACTTGGTTTAGTTTCTACCCTGACTCCAAAGAGGCAGATGAATAAACATAAGATACATCACACATATCATGTATAAAATGCAGATATATTTTATCCTGTGTGCCGTAAGTAGATGTGGGGGGACAATGCACTGCACTAAATGGAAAGGAATGAGCTATATTGATTGTATTTTTCACGTTTGTCATGGAGTAGTCCCTATGCCAAATTTGAAATCAAATCGGGCACTTGTTAGTCCCACATTAATCACTGGTCTCGCCCACCTTCGCAAATTGTTTCCAACAAATTGATTTGCTGGGCAGTAAGGAAAGTAAAGAAACTTGACTTACTCTACTGCAGAGGAAGGCAGATGGATTAGGCAGGTAGGTAAAGCTTTTGTTATTGAAGACTAAAGAGCGTCACAATTCTAGCTACAGAAGAAGAGCTCCATTCTTTATTCATCCAAGCAATTATTCAATCCTTTCTTTCTTCCCCTATATACACCCACAGCCACCATGATTTAAGATTTACTTTCTATCATCCGGTCTTTCACCCATATTCACAATCCTTTATCCATCCAGTCAGTACCCACAATATCGAACCTTTCTTTCATTAATCCTTTTACCCATCCATCCATTTACCCAATACTTATACTCACCCACGCATCCTTTTTCATCCACCCACGCATCATTTCTTTACACTATTTTCACCCCTCCAGGTAATAGAGGGGCAGAACGATTGCCTATGATTGACGATAACTCGGAATCATTGAAGAGCAATGAAGGGGTGGAATACAAAATGGTCAATGAAAGAGAGAAAAAAAGATAATGGAGGGATAACAGGAATTAAACAAATCTTGGATCGGGGAGTTGGAAAAAAGGGAGACAGTATAAAAAAAATAAACAGGGCAAAATTAAAAGTAGTATAAAAGTGGGGAGAGGTAAAAGTTAGGGAAATAATAATATTAAATAACAGGACTTACTGGGGTGAGCAGAGCCATCGGTATCAGCGCTGGTGGTCGGAGCCTCCCCAGTTCCTGCCGGACCTGCCAGTGCAGTGCCCTTCTTCTTGTTCTTGGGTGCTGATGTACGATTAGAAAGAAGATGAAAAAAATACATTAGTGGTACTGTTAATCTCCACAAAATTATTATATAACAGGCAAATACAATAACATTGTACTTAAATCAGATTGCCTACAGTACTATACTAGTACTTATAAAATCCCTATTCCAAATTTCCTTAAGAAAATGTACATTTAGAACTAATGTATTGCAATGAATGACCTTCCATTCTAGTCTAATTTCTCAAGCCCTTGATGGACCAACTCAGTCTCCCTTTTTTGCAATCCTGCAGACTCGCATCACAGTGAAATTGCTTGGGGCTGTACGAGCTTCATAAAGTCACAGAGAACGCTAATTCACTTATATCACTAATTCACAAAGGAGACAGGAAGACCGAGGAGTCTGCGTTGCAATGGCTTCTTAAATAATTGGCCAAAGCGAGTGCCTACCTACATTTATAATGATGTAGCACCGATTACCTGCCTAGCTCGAACTGGATCACATAATAAATAATCTTAACGTAAACTAAACATAACTTACCTTTGAGTGGAAGCTGCATGCTATTCAGAAAAAAAGTTGCCATTGTAGAGCACAAACACAATTAAAATATAATACTCACCAAGCCCCGGGATCTCCACGCCTAGCAGGTTGAGCTGGTTCTGCTTGCGGTCGAAGATATCTGCCAAGTGGTGTCAGCTGCTGGGTGGTGCACTGGACCTGGGTGGCAGCCCTGTCCATCCGGTGCACCCTAGCCCAGTGCTGCCAATGCTCTTACAGGGGTAACCACTTCCAGGCCTGCCTCCTGCTGCCAGCATGGAGGGGAGGTGGCGCTGCACATAAAAAAGCCAGTGATGCTACCTCCTCACTGAAGAGTGGATGAGGCTGCACCCCTTAACGGCGGTGCCGCCCACAATGCAGGAAGCTGCTGTTGCCCCGCTGCTGTGCCATGGTGTGGGTGGGTAGGGTAGGAGAAAGGAAACAGGAGAAAAAGGAAGGGAATAAGGGAAAAATAAAAATACAAAATCTCACCCAAACATTTTAAACACCGTCAAAATAATGAGACACAAAAAGAAACAATAATACAATAAATAAAAAAATAGGGGTAGATCAAGTATGGGGTGGAGGATTACAAAGATTGAGGGAAGATAGAAGTAGAAGTCCCGGCACCATAAACAGTGAAATACAAGATGGCTGCGCCGATGTGAACCCTGACGTGCCGTTCGCACGCGATTTGGAACGTGAGTATATACTTCGTATTGTATTTGAAGTCAAATGCAACGCAAACGGGTGCAATAGAGAACTCATCCCGCTAGAAGAACACCGCATAGAGCGACAGTCTTTTTGCCACTTTGCGGAGTTCCACGTAGTGCGACTCTGCCCAGGCCTATTCAGAACTTCGGTGCAATTCAGCATGTACAGAGCCTTCATGTAAATCAGATTGTACCGAATTCTAACATGAACCAGTCAGTACAGACACCTTATGTGAATCAGCCAGTACAGAATTTTAACCTGAATCGGTCTCTGCAAAAGTTTAGTCCAAGTCAACCTGTGCAAATGTTCATTTCAAATCAGCCCATACCAAATGTCACTCTAACTCAAACAGGACAAAGTTTCAGGTCTACCCTGTCAGGACAAAGTGTAGGAATGATAGTTCCTCAAAACGAGATGAATTATATTGGCTGAGATGCTTTAATAATTTCTGTGACTATAGGTCCAGTTGTTTCTTTGTACCTTCCAGGTATGTCTGGAAGTAATGCATACTCATTGACTTTCTCAACTGTTCCCTCATACTCCAGTCACATCCAACGGGATGACACCAAACAGTGTGCAAAGATCAGTATATTCATATGATTCAGAAATGGAGGGACCAGGTTCTCTTCTGATTTCGTTAACCCCTACCTGGATTTCAGATCCAACATTAATGACAAGTGAGACAGGTTTTACTTATGATGCAAGGTTTCCTCAGAGATCCTCACCTTATTTTGTGCCCAGATCAGGGCAGATACCAAATGTTAATTGCAGTAGCACACAAGGAAGAATAGCTTTTAACAGACTAGAGAACATATCTATTGCGAATACCTAGAATCAAGTAAATACGGGCCCTTCAAGAATTGAAGTGTTACAGAATAATCCCATTGGTTTGAGAGATTTTACTGCACAAAAATTAAATGATTGACTAAATAATTTGAGTCCTGGAGGTGCAACAGGCATAACAAATTGCAATGCGAGGACAGAAGATACCCCAGAGAGAGATAGATCACTCATTGTGTTCAGATTCAAATTAGAATTAAATGAAATATTAGGAACTTTAGACACAGCCCAATTAGAGACTTACACAGAGGATGAGCTGTGGTTTTATGCAAACACTTTACTCAAAGTGTAGGACAAGCTTATGAAAGCCAAAGTGCCGAGAGATATGATGTGGATTTGGAAAAATCGAAGCCCTTGAAGAGAATTTACAGATTGGAATGTAGTAGCGAGGATATATATTAAACATGAGACCTTCTGGCATGAGATTGCAACTTAGATAATTAGTTATGTACATTCAAAAAAGGGAAGCAGTAGATAAATGGGAAGGTAGATGGGCGAAGAAAAGAGATCAGAAGAAAGCAAAACCATGCCTCTGGCAGGAGCAAATCAATCTGAGGCTAATGTGAAAATGCTTCCTATGAGAGAGATTCCAGATGGAAGTTAGGTTTGTGTACCTTGGAGTAGAAGTGATATTTTGTCATTCACAAATGATTACCTGAAATTGAGAGAAAAGCCAGTGGCATGATATAAGCAGACAGAAAGGTTTGTGAAACTTTAAAAATGCCTGTGGGAAGATTTGACTACTCCGTTTGACGTTGTGGTTCCAAGTGACTTGTGGGCTGAGTGCAAAATTTTTGCTGATTGGTCACAAAGTGAACCTCCAAAAGATCCAGTAACAGGTGCGCCTTCTGAAGAGGTGATAAAAAAAGTACTGCAAGGTAATTCGCTTTTTGAAAGACAAAATGTACCCGAAGGATATTAATTTGGTAAACATTGACAGAACGACTCAGGAATAAAATGAGTTGATTCATTCCTATTATGAGAGATTGTTGAAGACTTTCAAACATTGCAGTGCTACAGAAAAAATAGGAGCTAAAGAAATGAGTCCTGTTGTGTTCAGATTTGTGCAAGGATTGAAACCAGAGATAAGTGAAATAATTCAGCAGCATTTGATTTTTTGGGCAGAACCGGTAAATGAAATCCTGCGCTATGCAAAGTATTGCAGTGATTAATTGGAATTGAAGTAGAAAAAGCTGAAGGAGAAGGTCATGGTGACACAAATGAAAGCTGCATAGAAAGCTAGCCAAAGTCCAGAGATGTTGTGAATACTGGTGGTAAGCGAGGAGTGCAACAGCAAGGAGCTAATGTTTTCCAGCCAAGAGGTAGGGGGTGTGGTGTTCAAGTAGATCTAAGTGGAGGTGTTGTTGATGTCCAGATTCCGAAAAGGACTAATTGTGTTATGAGTGCAGAAATTTGGGACATTGGAAGCGTCAGTGTCCACTTAATGTGAAAAATAATCAGATGCAAAATGGAAATGTGATGCAGTCACAAGGTAACAATCAGGTTCAAATTCAGAGAGTTCAAAGACTCCAAGTGCAGAATGTGAATGTGCCCAAAGGATAGAAGGTGCAGATACTACAAGCTCCGATGTCTCAACAGCAGATAGTTGTTCTTCGACAGAATTTTACAACACAGTATCCCCTGATAAATTTGAGTGATTTTTCAGATATCATTCATTAGGATTGTTCAGATGACAAAGGTTGCATGCTAGGTGCTTCCTTAGTAGTAGATCAACGTAGTCCTTATTTAGATGTTGATGTAATGGGTCACCATGTGTCATTTCTGGTTACACGCTCCACTGTTAGAACAGCAGAAGTACAGAATTTACCACTTTCAGGAAGGAGAATTTAGGTTGTAGGAGAATAAACAATTGTCTGACCCAGTAACAGAATCTGTCCCCTAAAAAAATAGGTTAATTTGAAGATGAACATTAGTTTGTGGTGTGCGATTCTAGTCCTGTGAGCTTGTTAATTTGTGACCTGTGTAAGCATACCCCATGGAATTGAGATATAGACAAATGATGAAGAAATACCCTCTAAAATTGTGTCACATTGTACCCAATGATGACATGTAATTTTTGCCCGATGGTCTGATAGACACTGTCTCACCTGAAGTTTGGGTCTTTTTAGGAAAAGAGACAGGATTCATTAAAGGAGTTGAGCTTGTAAAAATAACAGTGAAGCTAAATGCAGTGTATCTGAAAATTCCCCCCGTATAACATGACACCCGAAACAATAGCAGGAACTACTCGCCTGATAAACTGTTTAATTAAATAAGGTATTCTGAAGGAGATAATGGGAAGTCCATGGAATTCTCCCATTATGGGAATGCGGAATACCAATGGAAAATGCTGTATAGTCCACGATCTTAGAAAAATTAACAAAATTGTTGTCACATGTTGTTCCATGGGACCAAATCCAGCAGCAATTTTATTCCAAATTCCCTCTGAAGAAGAATGGTTCACTGTGATTTACTTTTGCCAAACATTTTATTCTATACCATTGCATGATGAGAGCCAGTTTTTCTTTGTGTTTTAGGTAGCCAGTCATGATTTGGCATGATGCCGAGTACCACAAGGGTATACCGAGAGCCCCTCAATTTTTAACCAGACCTTGACCAGATTCTTCAGCAATTGTTGGGGGCACGTGTACAGCTGGCACAGTTTTCTCGCTTGGTCAATTATCTCCTGGTACAGCTTTTCTCAAAACAGCATTTGGTCCTTTGTCAGCATCTGAGCTTTCAGGAGCCAAATGATTCGGTCTCGACTCTTCTGTACCAACCACTGTTGTTGACTTGCTCAGACTCCCCTCAAACTGTAATTGTGCTGTAGCAGGCAATTTATTCAGCCCCAACAGCTTGACTAACCTGATCCCTCTAACTCACTGAAACTGACCCTTAAGGAACACTTGATGAACTTTCTAGAAGATCAAGCAACTTTTTTGAGCTAATTTTAATTTTTGAAAAACACTACTTTTGTTCAAAAATAAAAAAGGGCTGAAAGAGACAGATGATATTTTACAGCCGCATTTGCATTTTTGATTTTTATTTTTGGTCTGAAATTAGAGAAATCTAAGTAGTGGAAGTAAAAAAGAGTAAGCTTAGGTAGATATGTGTAGGATTATTAGTTGTGACAGTAATCATGATTATATTATTGCTCTTTTGATTAAGTTTACCAACACATAGTAGTTCGGAGAAGGTCAGATTAACAATTTCCCCCGAGTACTGTAAGCACCATAGAAGGTAAGAAAACCTTATATAATGAGAAAGATTTACAAACAGATCGACCCACAGATGATTTGTCCCTACTCTATGAATATGGAAAAACCATGGAGGTTAGAGATTGTTATGTTTGTCCCAGTTGCCGTCATCAGTTAGCGAAGGAATCACTTATGGTATCCCCTTAACCTATGGAATTTCCTGTGACCTGTTGCTAACACTTTTATATAAGCAGGAGCATTATCAGTATTATTATTCAAACTATGATTTGGTTTTATCAATTGTTCCTATCATGAAACACTTGAGCAACAATGCTAAAGTGAAACACATTGACACAGTGGGAGGTTCCTATAAACCTACATTGACATTTGGAACAGTTTTTGCCCACAGAACAACCTGACCTGTATTCTTACCCCAGTAGAAAATGAATTCATTGGACAAGTTGAAGACAGGAAAAGGGCTATGAAAGCTAAACCAGAAAACGGAATAGTGCTACCAAGTAGGGAAAAAGAAGCTCAATCAGTAGCTGGAAATCAAGAATTCTTAGCAGTAGATTGGCAACATGTAGGAAAATTATGTGTATATCGACCCAAATCAAAGACTGAAACAATTTTGTAGGGACTACTTAATATAGATATATGTTTTTGTTTTAAAGCGTATGGCCGTTTATGTTAGCTAGACAAGACCCCACCCTTCCCGGTGTGTATTTAATTTGTGGGAAAAACACCTATTACAAGCTGTTAAAAGGCTGATTTGGTACATGTTATTTAGCAGTAGTTTTTCCAAAGATGTATCATGTAGAGCATTTCAACGATCCTGTCTGGGAGGAGAAGTCAAACACCAGAGTTAAGAGAGGTGCCAGTGCTTCAGAAGTAGTAGATAATTTTGTGCCATAATCCCATCAGTAGGTGTTATTCTGAATGATCACAAGATAAGGAAATTATCGACAACTGTAGATTAGCTTTCTACAGACCTTGCAGGTGCTTTTTTGTTAATAGACATAGAAACAGTTGACCTAAGATCAATGACTTTACAAAATCGTCTTGCATTAGACATCCTTCTTGCAAAAGAGTATGACATTTGAAAGTGTTACAGGTCCAACAGTGCTGCACTAATATCCCTGATGTTAGTAAGGAGCTGAGAAAGTATGTTTCGAATATGACACAATTGAAAAAGGACCTGAAGGAGTTGGAAGCAACAGGTGCCTGGGAAGCATTAGGTAGTGGTTTGTCAGCAGTTGGAATGTGGTTTGGGAGCTTAGGAAATGGTATTGTTGGAACCATCTTGAGGTCTATGTTGATAAAAGCCCTGTGTGCCTTAGTTGTAGTAGGTCTTTATAGGCTGATTAAGAAGCTAAAAGATATGTGAACAAGCAGAGGAGATAGAAGAGAGGAATTTAAGATGGAGACTAAACAATGCCTTTATTACAGTGATATTAAGCAGTTAGGGGCATTCAGAATATCTTTCCTGGATCAACCTCAGATGTTTTGAGCTGTCCCATTCAAAACGAGAGTTGAAGTTTTATGTGATGGCTTGATTTGGCATCAGAGGGGGGACTGGTGTAGCAGAGGTTTTAGTACTGTCCTTCATGTCACAGTGATCATTTATATGTGACAATGTATGCATTATGTTAATTAAAGTACTAATAGTATATTTGTAAAATGGTGCACTGAAAGGGCATATTAAAGTGCATTCACTGTAGGTTATCAGTTGAAAGGCATGTGGTATAGCCCCAAGAGTTTGCTTAAACAATATTAGATTTAAGGCAAGAAATATTTTAAAAGTGACATGCAAATGTAGATAGTTCAGTTATACACTAAAAGTACACAAAAGGGTTAATAGAGTTTTTCATGTATGATATGTAGATAAAATGTTTCAATTTCCATGGATGAGCTAAGATGGAATCCGAGAAGAACCTGAGAACTTTTGCAGCCGAATTGTATGACTGTTTGTCTTTGGACATTTTCATCTTTTGTGTCATATGGAGTGATGGATGGACGAATCATCTTGCCCTATGAACTTTGATATACCGTTTCCCGGGACTCAGCCTAAACAACGCGGGCTAAGCCATGCGTGTCAGTTCAACACAAGCGTATTAGTGCTTGCCTGACCACAACTCTCCTGATCTCTGCCTAAAACATGCAGGCGGCTAAACCACGCATATGCGTGGTTAAGGCAGAGAAAGTTCTGTGGTTTAGCTGTGCGTATGGGCGGAGAAGAAGAGATGAGGAAGAATAAGTGGAGCTGGGTTTGGGGCAGTAGTTTTCAGAGGTTGGGGGGGTTTAAGACTCAGGGCAGGGATTTGGGGTAGGTTTTTTGACAGGGTTTAAGGGTTCAGGTGCGGTGGGGGGGTCAAGAGTTTTTAAAAAGGGGCAGAGTTTTAGGGCTCAGGGCGGTGGGTTTGGGGTAGTTTTAAGGGCTGGGGCAGGGTGGATTGCAGGGCTGGTGAATTGGGAGTTAGGAGCAGGATGGAGGGGCAGAGGCAGAGTGCAATTTACCAGGCATATGTCTTTACCAAACATGCTTTTACAATGAAATTTGTTGTTAAGGCATGCGTGGTTCAGGCATGCATGTTTGGCTTTGTAGCATTCTTCCTTCAGAGACATTACGACTCCATCTCACTTGCTGATCCCCTTGCACTCTAAGAAGTATAGCCCTCTCAAGCCTTGCCCCTTTGAAATGCTTTGCTGAAACTTAGAAAATGTTCCCCTAACCTAGAGAATACTCTTGACCGAGCTTCTGAAATGCTGACGCCTTCCCTTTTTAGTCACTTTTTGTGAACCTTAGTTGTTTTCCCAGATTTCCTATGTCCAAATTCTTTTTTTCTATTTTGTGCTTTTTGTCTTTTTGTCCACGTGTTTGTCCAAGCATATGCTACATGGATTTGCTAATTTGCAGGGTTTTCCCTTGCCCAGGTTTTTACAATTGCAGACTTGAATTGCTAAATGGTTAACAGAATCAGGCAACGTTTAAATCCTCCTTTTCAAATTTTCTTATTGCTTTTGTGTAGCTGTCATTGAGTGTCTAGTGTTTTGATGTTAATTTGTTTGAACTTCTTTAGGAGATTCGCACAACCTCTCATGATTCTTAGTTGATAGTTGGTAGTCGGTTTGCACCCTGTCCAAGTAGGGACCCTCCCTAGTCAGGATAAGGGAGATACCCGCTCAGATAACCCCTGCTCACCTACTTGGTAGCTTGGCATGAGCAGTCAGGCTTATCTCAGAAGCAATGTGTAAGGCATTTGCACATAACACACATTAATAAGTGAAAAAACTACAAAAGGACACCACACCAGTTTTAGAAAAATAGCCAATATTTATCTATATAAAACCAGACCAAATACAAAAAAAATCCAACATACAGTAATAAAAATATGAGTTCTGCAAGATTTACTAAAAAATGCAGTTCCTTGAAGTCTATATCTCCACCTGGGGCTATCACGGCATCGTGAGCTACAAAACCAACAGTTCAGGCCGGCTACAGCGTCACGGGCCAGCTAAGGTGTTGTGAAGACCCGCAAACAGTACCTTGAATTTGCAGGGCGTTGTGATCTTTGCGGTGAGTTCCGGAGAGCGGCGTCACTGATGTCGTGGTGTCGGTTCTGGAGTCGGTGCAGGAGTCGTTGGGCCCTTGATGTTACACGCATTGCGGATCGAACTCCAGGCTGATGAAGTCAGGAGCGCCGGCGTGGATGGCATCGGGGCTGTGGTGCGAAGCGGGACAATGTGACGTGCTGTGCCCACAGGTCACAGTGCCGGCAGCGGCATCAGTGAGACCAGAGCTACGATGTGAAGCGGGCGGTGTGATGTGTGGTGTCTACAGGTCAGAGTGCAGACAGTGGCGTCGTTGTTGCTGAAGCGCTGTCGTCGGTAGGCCCAGGCCAGTGGTGTGGGACGGGACGGTGCTTTGTGACCCTCACGAGCGGTGTCCACAGGCCACGGTGCAGCCAGGATGCCTGGTGACGACAAAGGAGTCGATGATGCTGGTGCCGGTGGACCAGGGCTGCGGTGTGGGATGGGACGGTGCTTTGTGTACCTCACGAGCAGTGTCCACATGCCACAGTGCAGGCAGCGGCGCCGGTGTCAGCAGGAGCGTCATCATCGGGGATGCCCAGGCTGCGGTGTGAGCAGGCGATGCCGGAGTGCAGGGTCCACCGGTCGCGGTACGAGCAGCGGCTCGGTGAAGTCATCTGATGACAGCGTCGGTGATACTAGGGTCGCGGTGCGAAGCGGGGAAATGCGACTCCGTGCGGCGTCAGCAAGTCACGGTGCAGGCCAGTGGTGTCGTTGGCGGCGTTGTGGTGGTTTCTCCTCTTGAGCAGCACAAAACAGTTCCCAGTGCTGCAGGTCGAGGAAACTGAGGTCTTTGGTGTCCCTGAGACTTCCAACTGGAGGCAAGCTCTACTCCAAGGCCTTGGATAACTTTCTCAAGCACGACACACAGTAAAGTTCACCCTTTGCACTCTTTTCAGGCAGAAGCAGCAACAGCAGGCCAGTCCAGCAAAGCAACAAGGCCAAGGGGCAGTACTTCTCCTTCAGCTCTTCTCCTGGGCAGAGGTTCCTCTTGATTCCAGAAAGATTCTAAAAGTGTGGGGTTTGGGTCTTCTTCCTATACCCTGTTCTGCCTTTGAAGTTGGCAAACTTCAAAGCAAAGTCTCAAGTGTTTGCAAGATCCTTCCTTGGCTAGGCCAAGCTCCAGACGCACACCAGAGGGTCGGAGACTGCATTGTGTGAGGGCAGGCACAGTCCTTTCAGGTGTGAACGACCGCTTCTCCCTCCCCTCTAGCTCAGATGTCTCATCAGGTTATGTAGGCTACACACCCGCCCCATTTTGTGTCACTGTCTAGAGAAGAGGTGTGAACAGCCCAACTGTCAAACTGACCCAGATGGGGAATCCACAAACAGGCAGAGTCACAGAATGGTTTAAGCAAGAAAAGGCCTACTTTCTAAAAGTGGCATTTTCAAACAGTCAATTTAAAAACCAACTTCAATAAAAGATGTATTTTTACATTGTGGGTTCAGAGACCCTAAACTCCACATTTTTATCTGCTCTCAAGGGTAATCTGCGCTTTGAGGATATTAAAGGCAGCTCCCATGTTAAGCTATGAGCGAAATAGGCCTTGCACAGTGAAAACAGAATTTGGCAGTATTTCACTGTTATATAAAACACACTAGTATATGTCCTACCTTAAAAATACACTGCCCCCTGCCCCTGGGGCTACCTAGGACCTACCTTAGGGGTGCCAGACGTAGTAAAAGGGAAGGTTTAGGCCTGGCAAGTGGGTACACTTGCCAAGTTGAATTGGCAGTTTAAAACTGCACACACAGACACTGCAGTGTCAGGTCTGAGCCAATGTTACAGGCCTACTAATGTGGGTGGCACAACCAGTGCGGCAGGCCCACTAGTAGCATTTGATTTACAGGCCCTGGGCACCTCTAGTGCACTTTTCTAGGGACTTACCAGTAAATCAAATATGCCATTCATGGCTACACCAGTCAACAGTACAATTTCTGTAGGAAGCACTTGCACTTTAGCACTGATTAGCAGTGGCAAAGTGCGCAGAGACAATAAACCAGCAAAAACAGACCTGAAAAAATAGGAGAAAGAAGGCAAAAAGTTTTAAAAAAGGGCCATTTCCAACAGTCTTGTATTGAGAATTATCTATGCCACTCTGAGCATTAATTTGTAATAAACACCCTTACACTTTATTTCAACTTGGTGTATCCTTTGTGTGGCTAAATGAATCATACTTTAATTGATTGTTGAAGTTTGATGTCCCCTTTTCTCAACACAGTTATGCTGAGCCAAAAGTTTCATCGACTAGGTTTAAAGCATAATCCTGCGAAGGAACATGCCCCAGCAAAAGCTTCCCTGGGAATGTATTCCACCCATTAATTGTAATTGACTTTGTAACTCACATTTGATTGCTTTCTGTTTGCTGGCTTTATTTGTTATAGGCTGTCCAGCATGTCTTTGGCCCTCCTTGCAGCACAGCCTGTTCACCATCACTCTGTTTAATTCCACAAGTACTCACTTTCTGTAAACAGGCCATTCATTTTTTTTATCTTGTCACTTTTGCTGTGCATTCAAAAATAGAGGTCAAATGTCAGGCTTTGTCTTCCATGGGAGCTTGTCTTTTACTTTTCTTCCTCTGACTTCAAAGTGAGAGAATTTATTTGACAGTCTTGTTAGGTACACATGTGAGAGGAAAGGATGTTATTTTTTCTAGCAAACAAATGGCTGTAAACGGACTGTGCAAATATTTCAGAATATATAGGAATCAGGACATTTTCTTGTTATTCAGAAGTGGGGTGGAAACAGATATTTTAATACAATTAAAACAAATCAAAATCAATACACATGGTGATACCATTTCCACACATCGTTCATCCGCTGTACATTTCTATCAGTAAAACTGTATGTCTTTGCAAATGTAATGGTCATTTCAATTGAAAATGTTTGTAATGGCAGTGTGCTACCACACCATGCATACTTGACACTATGACATTTTACCCACTCTATGACACACTACAAAACTCTACTCCCCTTTATGCTAGGCCACTCCAGGACACTACTCCACATTACTTTATTCTATTTCACGCTACACCACTCAGTCATACCACTGTATGCCATTCCACTATATGACACTACTACTGGACACTCTACTACACTCTGTCACGCCAATCTGTGCTACTCTGTCACTTAACTGTAATCCACTCTACTCTGACACTCTACTCCATTCCACAACAGTGTACTCCATTCCACCATGACACCTGATACTCCAGGATACTCTTTGATACTCCAGGACAATCTACAACACTCCACTCTATGACGTCTATGCATGTCACTCTACGACACTCCATTTTACGTCACTCCACTCTGAACTATACTAAGGCACTCTGACACTACTCCACTAGATATACCATTCTATGACAATCTACTCTACGTCACTCTACTCCACGATACTCTTGGCCCCTCCATTCTACTCCACGCTGCAACACTACTCTACGCCACTCCACTCCACTCTACACCACTCCACTTTATGCCACTAAACTCCACGCCACTTTACCTCAATCCACTCTGGCAGTCTACTCCACTCTACTGCACTCAGCTCCTCCACTGTATACCACTCCACGACACTATACTCCACTCTATGCCACTCTACACCACTCTATTCTACTTCACTCTAGGCCACTCTATGCTACTTTACTTCATTCCACGCCACTGTACTCTACACCATGCCATTCTACGACATTCTACTTCACTCCACCCTGACACTTTTCTCCATGCTGTGCCACTCCACTCTGCTAAGCCACTCTACACCCCACCCCTCCACTCTGACACTCCACTCTGCCACTTCACACCATCACTTCACTCTACGCCACTCCATTGCACTCTGCTACTCCACACCACTCTATGATCATCCACTCCACTCTGCACCACACTGTGCCATTCCACTCTACGCCACTATACTCCACTCTACGGCACTCCACTCTTCCCCACTCTAAGACACTTTACTCCACTCTTCACCAGCCTATGCCCCGGCTTTCCACTTTACGTCACTCCTCTCTATGACCCTCTACTCCAATTTGTTACACTCTACTCTGTGACACTCCACTTCCTTCCATTCTACGCTCCTCCACTCTACGCACTTCCACTCTGGCACTTTACTCCACTCTACCTGACTCAACTCCACAACACTCTGTTACACTCAATGCAACTCCACTTTATGGCACTCCACTCTGCTCTGACACTCCACTCTATGACCCTCTATTCCACTCTAGGACACTCCATGCCACTATACGACACTCCACAACACTCCATTCTTCATCCCTTAACTCTATGCCCCCACTCCATGATACTCCACTCTACTCGACTCCACTACACACTATTCCACTGTATGCCACTCCACTCTAGACTATTCTCCTTCACTCTAGGCCGCTCTACTCTACAACACTCTTCCAGTCTATGCCACTTAACTCTAGGCCACTCTACGACATAACACTCTACAACTGTCTACTTGACTACACTCTACAGCTGTGGTTCCCAACCTGTAGGTCTGCGAAGCCTTCTCAGGGGGTCCGCAACTGCTTAGAAAATTAAATACTATTAACAGATTAATAAAGTGTATATAAATAAAGTGGCTAAATTTACAAATACATTTTAAAACGTACTGTAAATGTCAAGGAATTTGAAATTGGAGGCTAAAAATTAAATTAGCGTTCTCAGATAGATTCATAGGAGGAGTGCAGGTGCATCAAATTGAATATAGCCTGGGCTATGTGTGGCTTCAAAGGAATTTAGAAAAGCTCCAACCTTCCTATTAAAATTAGTGTTAGATGTATGCTTGTTTCTGTATTTTTTGTGTGTATTGTTTTGCGGTTTAAATCATCAACAATGTTTCGGTTTGGCTCCCAGACTTCCAGTAATGACTCAGTGGGGGGCCGTATTCCAAAAATGATTCAGTGGGGGTCCCCAGGTTCCAGTAATGATAAAGTGGGGGATCACAGAAGTCGAGGTTGGGAACCACTGCTCTATAGCACTCCACTCTGCGACATTATGCCACCTTACTCAACTTTATGCCACTCCACTATATGGCACTTTACTCCACTCTACGCTAAGCCACTCCACTCTACTCCATTCTATGGCATGTCACTCCACTCTGCTTCACTCTACAACACTTTACTCCACTTTTTTATGCCACTCTATTCCACATCACTCCACTCTAAGACACTTCTCCATGCCACTCCATTCTTTCACTCCATACTACTCCACAACACTCTACGCCCCTCCACTCTAATGCATAACACACTTTTCCATTCTATGCCACTCCTCTCTGTCACTCGACTCTGTGCCACACTATGCCACTTCACACTAGGCTATTCTACACCACTTCACTTGACACCACTTGACTCCACCCAATTGTACGCCACTTGACTCCACCCCACTGTACACCACTTGACTCCACCCTACTCTACTTCACTCCACTTTGCAACACTCTACGCCACTTCACTCTAAGACACTTAACAACACTACTCCACTCTATGCCACTTCATGAGTCTACTCCACTCCGCCACTCTCTGCCACTCCACTCTGCCTCTCTATGCCCCTTTACTCTGCTCCACTCTACGCTCCCCCATGTCACTCCACTCTACGACACTTTGCTCTGCTTCACTCCACACTACAACTCTACTCCACTCTGTGACAATCTTCGCCACTCTACTCCAGATCACTTCACTCTCTGCCACACCACGGCACTCTGATACTCTACTCCACTCTATCCCACTCTACAACAGTCTACTCTGACACTCTGTGGCACTCCACTCTTGACACTTTACTCCACTCTATGCTAACCAACTCCACTCTACTCCACTATATGGTACTCCAGGCCGCAACACTTTATTCCATTGTATACTATGCCACTCTACGTCACTACTTGACACTCTACATGACTCCACTTTATGCCAATGTACCTCAGTCCATGCTATTCTACGCAACTCTGCGCATCACCACTCTGACACAACACTCAACTCCAAAACACTCTACTCACTCCACGACATTCTACACCACTCTTCGACCCACCACAACAATCTACAGCTATGCCACTCCATTCTACCCGACTCCGCTCTATGCCACTTTATTCCACTCTGCTATACCCCTCAAATTCTATTCCACTTTATTCCACTCTATGCTAAGTCCCTCTATTCCACTCCATTCAACACCCCTCCATTCTTTGCCCACCCACTCTGTGCCACTCTACACCACTCCACTCTAATCCACTCCACTTTATACCACTATACGACACCCCACGCCTCATCACAACCCTTTGCGCCGTGCCATTCCACAAATTTTAACCCTGCTGAACCCGGGGTGTACAAAATGGCTACAAACCATTGACAAAGCCAATAGCTCTTGCATAAGTGAGATCTATTGGTTCTGCCAATGGTTGTTAATACATATCGACCACCCCTAAACCATGCCCTAAACAGTCCATATGGCAACGTGCGTCATATTTAAAAAGTAGGACGTGTAATTAAGTTTCACTTCCTGATACTGAAAAAAATCCTAACTTTGTTTTCACTAATGTAAGGCCTAACTTTCCAATAGGATAGCATTGAGTTACCTTATGACTTTTAAAAAGTGCTGACTTGATAAGGAGCAGGCAGGAATGTCTTGTTGGGACTCCAAAGAAATGTAATTTAAAATCCTTTTTAATAGTAAAGTCCGATTTTAGATTTCAATTTTTAAAATGCCACTTTTATAATGTTAACATTTTCCTGCCCTAAACTTTTTGAAGCCTTTTAGGAGTTACATATAAACCAGTAAAGGCGGGCGAAAGAAGCTGTCTCTAAGGTTCACTCAGCTTCCTTTGTCCAAACACTAATAACCAAAAGAAGTGAACCCTCACACCATATCATTCCAGGCCCTCGGAGATCTTTCTCAACAGACCCTCAACCACGTATTCTATCCTGAATGGTCAAACCAAGAAATCCTGCAGCACTGAGCGTGCAAAATGGCCATCCCTCCGAACTTCAGAATCCAAGCAATAATGCTTGGCAAATGTGTGGAGGGATGCCCAAGTTGCCGCCTTGCAGATGTCAACCACAGGAACACCTCTAGCTAAGGCCGATGAAGCCGCCTTAGCCCTGGTGGAATAGGCTTGTAGCCCCACAGGAGGTTCCTTCTTTGCAAAGGATAACACAATTTGATGCAAAGAATGACCCACCTGGAAAGCGTTCTCTTGTGGACAGCTTTGCCTCTCCTCTTCCCCACGTAACTGACGAAGAGCTGATCGTCCTGTCTGAACTCCCTCGTCCTGTCGACGAAGAAGCTCTTCTTGGGTCAAGTCGGTGAAGCCTCTCTTCCTCCTTTGATGGATGAGGTGGAGGATAGAAGGAAGAAAGAGTGATGGACTGTCCTAAATGAAAGGGTGTAACAACCTTTGGTAAGAAAGACGCCTTGGTCCTCAACACCACCATGTCCCTGTAAAAGGAAGTATATGGGGGTTCCACATAATGAGCCTGGAGCTCACTCACTCTTCTAGCAGATGTAATGGCAACTAGAAAAACAGTTTTTAAAACTAAAAGCCTCAAGGGACAAGAATGCATCGGTTCAAACAGTGAACCCATAAGAAAGGCCAACACTAAGTTCAAATCCCACTGTGGCATAACGAATGGAGTGGGCGGAAACTTGTTAGTGAGACCCTTAATGAACCTCAAAACAATTGGGGACTTAAACAAGGAGGGTTGGTCTGGAAGGCACAGAAAGACCGACAGCGCGGATAAATAACCCTTAACAGTGGCAACTGCACGTCCCCTCTGTGCCAAGGATAACGCAAACAACAGGATGTCAGAAAAGTGGGCACGCAAGGGATCAATTTGATTCTCTCCACACCAAATCACAAATTTAGCCCACCTGCTTGCATAGATAGATTTGGTGGAGTGTCGCCTGGCCAATAATATAACTTCCACCACCTCAGGTGGGAGAGAAAAAGTACATAGATTGCCCCGTTCAATCTCCAGGCATGTAGGTCAAGCTCTGGAGGTGGGGGTGTAGAACCTGCCCCTGCGACTGCAAGAGGAGGTCTGCCCTGTAAGGGAGACGGAGCGGAGGGCACAGAGAGAGAGTTGGAGGAGGTCTGAATACCACACCCTTCTTGGCCAATCCGGAGCTATTAAGATGACTTGGGCCCGGTCTTGGTGAGTCTTCCTCAGGACCCGAGGAATCAAGGGTATGGGGGGAAACGCGTAAAGCAACTGTGACCCTTCCAGGACATCTGAAACGTGTCTCCCAAAGCTCCTTGCACCGGATATTGGAGGCTGCAGAATGACGGGCAGTGCGCGTTCTCCCGAGTGGCAAACAGGTCTATCTGTAGACACCCCCACACCTGGAAGATGTAAAGGACCAGGTCTGGATGAAGACGCCACTCGTGATCAGTCGAGATGCGCCGAATGGTCCGCACGCATGTTCAGAACTCCGGCCAAATGGTTTGCTACCAAGAAAATCCGATGGTCCTGAACCCAGAGCCAGAGCTGTAGAGCTTCTCTGCAGAGAAGATACAACCCCACTCCTCCCTGCTTGTTTATATACCACATCGAGGTAGTGTTGTCTGTTAGGACTTGAACCGACCGACTGCAAAGGGAAGGGAGGAAGGCCTTGAGAGCCAGACGTATCGCCTGCAATTCCAACAAATTGATGTGAAACCTTTGTTCCACTGCAGACCAATGACCTTTGACCTCCAGGTCCCCCAGATGAGCCCCCCACCCTAGAGTGGAGGCATCCGTTATCACTGCAGCCACCAGAGGTGGCAGCGAGAACGTCTTCCCTTGAGAAAGGTTGCCGTCCGCAGTCCACCATTGACGATCCGCTGCAGCATCTCTGGAGATCTTTATTGATTCCTTGAGATCTCCTTTGTGTTGAAACTACTGCATGCAGAGGCACCACTGAAGAGACCTCATGTGCCAGCGTGCATGAGTGACCAGCAGAATGCAAGAAGCGAACAGACCAAGCAGAAGAAGAAGCTTGAGGACTGGAACGACCGCTCCATTCTGGAACATTGGAATCAACGCCTAAATGTCCTGAATCTGCTGCGGCAGAGGAAAGGCCCGATTAAATGTTGTGTCCAGTACTGCCCCTATAAACAGGAGGCGCTGAGACGGCTCCAGGTGAGATTTGGGCACGTTCACCGAAAAGCCCAGATCGAACAACAACTGAGTTGTCGACTGCAGGTGACGCCGCAGGAGCTCCGGAGACTTGGCTTTGATCAACCAATCGTCCAGATAAGGGAATACTGCTATCTCGTTCTTCTGAGCTCTGTTGCAACCACCGCCATCACCTTCGTGAAGACTCGAGGTGCCGAAGTAAGACCAACCGGAAGGACCGCAAACTGATAGTGTTGCGACCCCACCACAAACGGAGATACTTCCAGTGCGACTTGAGGATCGGGATATGAAAGTAAGCATCCTGCAAGTCGACAGACACCATCCAATCTCCTTCGTTCAACGCCAAAAGAACCTGTGCAGGGGTCAGCATTTTGAACTTCTCCTGCTTGAGGAACCAATTCAAAATCCTCAGGTCCAGGTTTGGCCTCAACCGACCATACTTTTTGGGGATCAGGAAATATCTTGAATAACAGCCCTGACACCTCTCCTGCTCTGGAACCAACTCTACTACACCTTTCGACAAAAGGATTAGCACTTCCTGTTGTAGTAAAAGAAGATGGTCTTCTGAACAGAAGGATGGGCGGGGAGGGATGGGAGGGGGAAACTCCCGAAAGGGAAGAGTATAACCTTTCGCCACAATATCGGTGACCCAGGAGTCCGATGTTATTGACTCCCACATGTGAAGAAACTGAGACAGTCTCCCCCCTACAGGAGATGCATGCAAAGGGAGTGATGGAAGACTAAGGCTGCTTTCCCTGCTGCACCCCTCTGGAGGAAGAGGAAGAGGCAGAGTGCTGCTGGGTGGCCCCTCTAGTACGAACTCTACCCCTGCCCCTGAATGATCTATAAGGATGAGCTGTCGAAGGTTGCTGTCCTGCTGCCTGGAATCTCCCTTGAAAGGAAGAGCCATGCCCAAACCCCCTAAACAAACTCAATGAAGTGGAGGTGGATGCTACTCTCCTTGTACCGCTCCAAGGCAGAGTCCGCTTTTGCCCCAAATAGTTTATCCCCATCAAAGGGCAGATCGAGTAGGGTTGTCTGCACATCGGGAGAGAATCCTGCAGACCATAGCCAGGCATGCCTTCTTGTCGCTATGGACGTGCCCATAGCCCTGGCCACAGAGTCCGATGTGTCAAGCCCAGATTGGATAACCTGGGTCGCCGCCGCCTGAGCGTCCGCCAAAGGATTAAGCACCTCCTGAGGCAATGCAGAGTGTGTCTTGGCCTCGTCCATGACAGCATAAATGTACCTTCCCAGGATACAGGTAGCATTTGTTGACTTGAGGGCCATGCTACATGAAGAGAAAGACTTCTTAGCAGATTGGTCCATTCTTGGACTCCCTGTCCGCGGGAACCCCTGGAAAAGATCCCGGAGCAGAGCATGAGGAGCATGAAGCCTGCACTACCAAACTCTCCGGAGTCGGGTGTCTGGACAAGAATGCTGGATCTCCAGGAGCCACCCGATACCTCCTCACAACAGACCTGTTTACTGCTGTCGAAGTCACAGGCTTCTTCCACACCTCCATTGGAGCAAAGCCTGGATTCAATCCTTGCCGTCGATAAGGCATTTGCCGATGTCGAAGACCTCGGACGGCGCCGACCATCGGATTCATCCGATGCCGGATCCATTGGTGCCATAGGCTTCTTCAGAGTAGATGAAAGCTGCGGCGAACTCATCGGCGCCGGGGCAGTAGATGTCGTCGACGTCACAGGTCTTCTAGGCGACGCCATTGGTACCGGCGCTGAACCGGCACTTCCCGAAGGAAGGAAAGGCATGCAGGGCGTCGATCTGTATGAAGCCGGAACACCCATGTCATAGGCCAATGGACCGGAAGGTCCCGAATGACCACCTCCTGGAGCCATGGTAGCAAAGATGTTGAACATTGCATTAAGAAATGCGGCAGGGTCTGTGCCTGGTGCCGGGAACGCCGGATATCCTTGCAGAGCCGGTGCTTGAGGTGAAGCCGGCGTTGGCTCAGGGATCTCCGTCTCCTGGTGAGGATTCGAAGACCGACAGCGGAGACGTCGGAGAAGTAGGAGTCATCCGAGGCGGAGGTGTCACAGTCGGACTAACTTCCCAAGTCGTTCGACGTCGACCTCCAGCGGGAACGGTCCTTACTTGTCGTGAATCATGCCGGCATCGGGAGTCCCGATGTCACCTCTGAGATTTCGATGACTTGGAAGAAGACTCACGACGATGATGTCTCTCCTTCTTCTTAGACCTTGCCAAGAACAACTTGGCCTCCCGCTCCTTGAGAGCCTTCGGATTCATGCGCTGACATGAACGGCACGCTTCGACCTTATGGTCAGAGCTCATACACCACAAACAATTCTCTTGTGGGTCTGTGACCGACATTCAGCCTCCGCACTCTCTACAGGGTTTAAAACCCGACTTCCTTGGCTGAGACATTGTTACACACAAAGTGAAACAGTAGCTCCCTGGTAGCCTCGAAGAAAAAAACTTTACTCGAAGGAAAAAAGGGAACGGACGTCTGCACGTCGACGAAAACCTCTTATTGCCTGGATGATGTCATACGGAGTTGCGTGGGAGTCAGGCAATTGTGGCGTCATCGTCGACGTGCAGAGCTAGAAGAAATTTCCCTCGAATGCTGGCGCGTGGGGAAATTCTTTAGGTGAGGAATCCACAGGTAGATGTATCCATCAGAAGTCATGTTTTCCTTTTCATCCTAGTGTGTGTACAATAAGTCCTACAGTTCACATGTGACAATTAACTTTTCATGCCATGGGTGTATTTCAGCACCATATATATTATGGACTTATAAAAAAAAAGTTACATTCACCATTCAGGGATTAGACAGTTTCTACATGTTTTAGGGGTCAGAGCACACACACTGATCACTAGACTGTATGCAGAGTCAAAAAGCAAATAGTGAAGTAGGGTCCAGCAAAGGTGAAAAATCTGATGAGACCACACAGAAGTCATATTTCCTACACAGGTGAACCCCAGCCAAAGGATAGGGTAGACTAATCAATCCCTTGATGGAATTCACTGCTCAGGAAATAGAACAAGGATATTTTGCTGCCTCTGCAGTGGCTCTTGTCTGTTCTATGCCCTGTTGAACATACCTTACCCCTCTGTCAACATCTGTCCTGGTTACTAATGTTGTCCATGGGGAACCATTCTCCTCTGTTGGATAGGACTAACCCAAGCTTACCTACAGATGTACCACCTTGACCAGTAAGGTGATGTGTTACAGCCTGCCTCTTAGGTCAGACTTATGTCCCCGGGTGAGGACCAGCTCTGTCCATACGGCAAGCCACAAACGAAGCCACTGACAGTTGTCAGTGTCAGGAACCAGGACCCAGGCTATCTACTGCCAGTTAGTGGAGGCTTCACTCTGGTGTCTTGGGTAGGCCTCATGTCCAGAGTGGGGCTGGCAAGGAGTCCCTTTATTTCAGGGGCAGTTTCTGTTCCAGAGAGTTGGGGCCACATCCCTTTAATTTCCAAAGTTATAATGCATTGCCTCGGTCTTGCAATGCTAAAAGTATTTGTCTGTCTGTCCCTTGTACGGAGCAAGAGCAGAGTCAGGCAATGAAAGGTATGCCACTGCGCATATCATGGCTTACCTTTTCACAGCCCATGGATATTATAGCAGTGGGGGGTTGCATCGAAGTAGAGAACGGTGCAAAGGAATATTGTGTTGCAGGGAGATGGACACTGAAACCGTTTGATGCGGTCATCTCACATTTTGTTCCAGTTAAAGCTCCCATTTTACAGTCTGTCTTCCGTGTTTACTTTAAGCCTTAGCCTACCCAGGGACTTACTGCCTGTGTACTGAGGGAGCCAATAGAGAGGGTTTGTCTGACTTAAATTGATTTATTTAACATGATCAAAATATTTGTTAATACATTACTCAGCACATGCACTCCATGCAGAATGCAGACTGTAGATATACAAGATGAGCGTTACCTCCTCTGAAGCAACAACATGCATAGATTAGAGGTAATTATCTTTCCAGTGAGATGTTGTTGTTTAATGTACTGGATTTCACCATTTATTCTCAGTATGGCCTGAGTGTCTTTATCTTGTAGTTTTTTAAAATTTTCTAGTATGGGGCCTGACTCCTTATACTGTACCTGTTTGCTTTTGAATCATCTTACTTAAGCATATAGTGCCATTTCCTTGGTTGTTTACCACGTAGGGTTTGTATGATGTCATTACCTTTAACTTAGAGTAGATCACCCTTTCCCATGAAAAGTGTTAGAGTACATGTGAGGGATTGTGTGATTGTATGTTTGCATGCATATATGCTTGAGTAAGCCTATGTGATTGGGTTCTTTATGACGTTGCCGCTCCAACCATATTCAAACTCCACCACATATTGCTGGAAACTGGTGAAAACTACAAGGACATCAAAGCAGCTCCCACCACTGCCATGAGCACCACCCTGGTTTTCCCAATAAATATACCCCATTCCTTATCTATGCAAAAATTACTATTTGAGACAGGAGTTTCTGCTACTTGAGTATGCAGTGCAAAATTATATTTTCTGTAACCGTTTGCTTACCATAGTGTTATGCTGCAGTTCCAAGTCACAACACTGTTGGCATGTACATTTATGGAGTGATTTGTCTACTGTTTAAAGGTAAACAAAGGCACTATATTACCTACTGGTGGTTGCCACTAGGTAGATATAGTTAGGACCTAGTTTCTATAGAAAAAGCGTTTTTAGACTTGCCTATATCTTATGACGCCGTTTGACGAATCTTCACAAATGTTTCCCAAAAAATAGACAGTCACGTCAGCTGCTGTCTGGAAAGTTACAGGGTGATCTGTCAAGCGGGGCTGAGAAAAAGGGGGGGTCAAAAAAGGAGCATTTCCTATGTTAATTCCCATAGGGATTTTGAACAGGTCTACAGCCCGAACCACTAGACAGAATGACACCAAGTTTGGCAGACAGGTATCTCTTGGTCCAGAAAGCACCTTTTTTGTTATTTGGTGTATTCTGACAGCTCCCACCAAGCAAAAGCAAACAAAGTACGCTTTCTGCCTGCTGGCAGAAAGCAGAGTTTTCACCTGTTTCCCTGCACGCAACCATGCGTGCAGGGAAACTAATGAAAACATTGCTCCCACAAGCAGGAGCTGCTTTTTAATGCTGCTCCCTGCTTGTGAGAGCAATGCTGGCTCATGCAGGACTTGGGATGCCGGCTAGGCTGTAACGCTCTTTCTCTTCCATCCCATAGTGGGCTGGAAGAGACAGATTGCTATTGCAACGGTATGTCTTGCAATGACTTCAAACAGTAAGACTAGCAAAATGTTTGGTACCAATGTTATACTTATGTTGGAATGCAGAGCAGAACACTCCTGGGCTAATGGTCAAGGTCTTGTGCTGTCACTCAGTAGGCTGAAGGTTTGAATCCTAGTACTGCTTGGCAGTGTGTTTGTTTATTTACTGGTGTTTTTACTACTTTTACTAGTGATGAAACATTCATGTTTCTTTCCAATCACGTGTGGGTTGACTGTCATAGATATATCAGGAAGCATCACAGAAGGAGTCACCTATGGCCTAAAGGTTAAGGTTCAACACACCAATAAAGGGGTGAGAGGAGCAAGGTTCCTTGTCCTACCTCCAAAAGTATCAACCACCCAAAGTGATGGGATGTTTCACGATAAAACATTATTTTTAAATATAAAGGTTGTTACAATATTCCAGAAGGGGAGTAGTAATGTGCAAAGGAGATATTACTGAACTGCAGGGGAACCAACGCATGCATGGGTTCTTGTACATACATATGCATGATTGATGGCGTAGAGAGAGAATGGATTTGATGATTATCTATTCATGCCGAATGATTCTATGTGTGTGTGTTTGTTTCTCTGCCCTCTGTGTTATAGATAATCCAGAGTGTGTATACGAATAAGGGGCAATCATGTCCGGACATTCATATTGACAGAAGCCCTCATTGACGACAGGTAGGGGATAAAAATGACAGGGGATAGATGGGCCTGATGAAGGCCAACTGACCCGCATGGGCAATGGAAACGGCTGAAACATGTGGACTGGAGAGCAGAGGCTGGAGTGGACGAATAATTGTTCCCTATACATCACCACCAGGTATCCCTATTTTTAATCCTGTCCAGGGGGTCCCTTAATAAAGATGAGGAGCGGATACCCATGCGACAGTTTTAAATGTGAATCTGCAAATTCAAATCCCCGTTTGTTTTGTACTGTTTTGTGTTCCCCGCCCTTACTGCTCCTTTCCTACGTGGGTCTGTGTAGGAATTTGTTAGCAGAAGCCCAGTGATAAAGCAAGCCACAATGGCTGGGTAAAGACAGTTTTTCAACAGTGGTGCTGTTTCCATAATGTGGTGGAGGGTGTTTCTACCGCTATTTCTTGTCCTTTTTTGTGAAAGTGGCTAAAGGTTAAGGTCACAGACCCTCACACTGAAAGTTGAGGGTTCTACTCTAGGAGTGTATGTGGTCATTTTCCTTCTTTAATTTCTTTTAAACTTCAAAAGTTTAAGATTCATACTGAAAGGTGATCTCACTCTCTTTAATTGACAAATACATTTTTCTTTTCAATTTGTTCAGAAATATCTCATTCTAAGTATATCATTCATCAAAACCTAAACAATTCTATTGCTCTCCCTCATTTTCTTTTTAAATCTTTTTGCCACTCTTACACTCACTCGGACCCACTCAGGCACCCACTCACAGACCCTCGTGACCCACTCAGAGCCCCACTCAGACCCTCATGCTCCCACTCACACCCAATGACAGACCACTTAGACTCTCACACACCCACTCACAGACCCACTGACACACCCAATAAGGCTCTGATGCACCCACTCTCACACCCTGACACACACTCTAACAGCCACTCTCACCCAAAAATACAACCTCTCAAACCTATTCTCACACCCAGAGAGACAAGCAGTGGCCAACTTCCGCCCTGTCCTGTGCCCTAAGGTAACTATAACTTGTGCCCTCGTCATGCACTGCTAATTACCCCACAAATTACAGCACTCATGACATCTTTGATAACATCATTGATATTGTAATATTTGCAGTAAAATGTTTGACGACAAAATGGTGCATGGTGGGGGCGCAAGTTACAGTTATCTTAGGGCATGAGTTATAGTTACTTGAGATAACTCTAACAGGTGAATTTTTATTGGTTTGTATGTTTAAAATGTGAGCCTAACTATAACGTCCCTGTAACCTTTATTTTTTTAAGTGAATTATATACAGTCTTTATTCCTCAATCAGAATTATTGCTCATGTAAGGTTTATTTAACCCTTTGGGAGTCTCATGTATCAACTGCTGTTCCAAAACAAATCGCAGCAGGTGGTGCATAAGCATAACTCACTGAGCAATCTCATAGGTTATGAGCCCAGTGATTGACAACCTAGAGGAGGGGCTGAGATTAATTTAAAAACAATTTAGGAACCAATTGGACCAGCTTTTGGCCCCTGGGACCACTGCCATAATTCATTTCACTTTTTTACAATTTTTGTTTGAGGCTACATACTACAGAAAGCAGTTTCATAGCACCCAAGTAATCAGTGGATTACCCCTTATGCTTACCAGGTGGCAGCAGTTTATCCGGTCAATGTATTATTTCCATTGTGTTCCACAAGTGTAGAGCTACAATGCGCATGATGCAAATAAAAATAGGACGGGGTAATCTACTTATTACTTTAATGGGTCACTTTCAGATGTCTGCAAGAAGAAAATCAGTTACATACCTGTAACTGTAGTTCTCTAGTATTGGATCTTTCATAGATTCACATGCCTGAATCCCAATAACAGGCAATAAAAGGAGATAATAATGCTAATTATGCCATATCAACAAACATTAAGTGGACGGTGGTAAAAAGGAAAAGAGGCTCACCTTCATTAAAGAGACGTCTTAACACTGCCGGTCACACAGCTGCATAAGTTTTGAGTCTCATCCAGGCAATAATGCTTTGCAAATGTGTGCCTGATGGACCACGTTGCTGCTCAGCAGATATGCTGTAGAGGTACACCAGCAAAAAAAGCTGTAGATGTTGTCACAGCTCTAGTTGAGTGGGCCTGGACTTTGTCTTCCAGTGGCTTTCCTGCTTATGAATGACAGAACTGTATAGCTGCTGCAATCCGTCTAGAGATGGTTTGTTTAATTACTGTAAACCTTTTTCTGATACCACCATATTTCAGAAACAATTGGTTTGCTTTACGGAGCTGATGGGTCCTGTGTGAGTAAAACTTTATGCATTGTTTGCAAAGATTTGTCTGCAAATGTTTGAGGATTCAGAAAAGGTTTTCATAGAACCACTGGTTCATTCAAGTGGAAGCCCGACAGCACCTTGGAAATAAACTGAGGATTAGTTCGAAGTGTGACCATGTCTGAAGTGAACTGAAGAAATGTTTTTTTGATGGTTGTTAGAAATGGAGTCTTTGGTTGGCAGTCAGGTTACCCCCTGTCCAAGCAAGGACCCTCACTCTAGTCAGGGTAAGTCACACACAATCCAAATGATCCTGTGCCCACCCTCTGGTAGCTTGGCACTGAGCAGTCAGGCTTAACTTAGAAGGCAATGTGTAAAGTATTTGTGCAATAAATCATACAATACCACAATATCGCATAACAAAAATACACCACACAGTGTTTAGAGAAATATATAATATTTATCTGGATATTTGCAGGTCAAAACGTTAAAGATGCAACATGAATTTGTAGAGATATCACTGAAAAGTGATATAAAGTGTCTTAAGTCTTTATAAATCAAACAAAGTCTCTTTCAAGCACAAAGTACCTGGTTTGGAGTGGAAAATCTCTGCAAAGGCCCGCAGAGGAGGAGATGCGTGGAAAAATGGTGTGTGCGTCGGCATCGCCCCTTCACACACAGACTTGCGTCGTTATTTTTCACGCGGGGAAGTCGTGCGTCGTTTTCCGGCGCGCGGACAGTCTCCTTCTGTGGGTCACGGGATTACCAGATGTCCCGGGGTCTGTGCGTGGAATCCTGGGCTTGTTATCCGGCTACGCGTCGTTCCGGTGGGCTGTGCGTGGAATCTTTTCCCTCACGGCAGGCGTCGCTTCGATTTCCTCTCTGGAAGACGGCGGCGTTGTCCAGACGGGCCGTGCGTCGAAGTTCCGGTCGCACCGTAGGCGTCGCGTCGATCTTTTCCTTGCGGGATCAAGTGGCGTCTTTCCGGATCGGCGTGCAGTGAATTTTTCCCCGCGGAGCAAGCTGTGCGTCGAATATTTTGGCGCACAAGGAGTCCAATTGAAAAAGAGAAGTCTTTTTGGTCCTGAGACTTCAGGGAACAGGAGGCAACCTCTATCCAAGCCCTTGGAGAGCACTTCTGCAGTAAGGCAAGAGTTCAGCAAGGTAGCAGGGCAACAGCAAGGCAGCAGTCCTTTGTAGAAAGCAGTCAGGTGAGTCCTTTAGGCAGCCAGGCAGTTCTTCTTGGCAGGATGCAGGTTCTGGTTCAGGTTCCTTCTCCAGCAAGTGTCTGAGGTGGTAGGGCAGAGGCTCTGTTTTATACCCAAATGTACCTTTGAAGTGGGGGAGACTTCAAAGAGTGGCTTAGAAGCGCACTAGGTCCCCTTTCAGTTCAATCCTGTCTGCCAGGGTCCCAGTAGGGGGTGTGGCAGTCCTTTGTGTCAGAGCAGGCCCTCCACCCTCCCAGTCCAGGAAGACCCATTCAAAATGCAGATGTATGCAAGTGAGGCTGAGTACCCGGTGTTTGGGGTGTGTCTGAGTGAATGCACAAGGAGCTGTCAACTAAACCCAGCCAGACGTGGATTGTAAGGCACAGAAAGATTTAAGTGCAAAGAAATGCTCACTTTCTAAAAGTGGCATTTCTAGAATAGTAATATTAAATCAAACTTCACCAGTCAGCAAGATTTTGTATTACCATTCTGGCCATACTAAATATGACCTTCCTGCTCCTTTCAGATCAGCAGCTACCACTTCAATAATGTATGAGGGCAGCCCCAATGTTAGCCTATGAAGGGAGCAGGCCTCACAGTAGTGTAAAAACGAATTTAGGAGTTTTACACTACCAGGACATGTAAACTACACAGGTACATGTCCTGCCTTTTACCCACACAGCACCCTGCTCTAGGGGTTACCTAGGGCACACATTAGAGGTGACTTATGTGTAGAAAAAGGGGAGTTTTAGGCTTGGCAAGTACTTTTAAATGCCAAGTTGAATTGGCAGTGAAACTGCACACACAGGCCTTGCAATGGCAGGCCTGAGACAAGGTAAAGGGGCTACTTAAGTGGGTGGCACAACCAGTGCTGCAGGCCCACTAGTAGCATTTAATCTACAGGCCCTGGGCACATATAGTGCACATTACTAGGGACTTATAAGTAGATTAAGTAGTCCAATCGGGTATGATCCAAGGTTACCATGTTTAAAGGGAGAGAGAATATGCACTTTAGCACTGGTTAGCAGTGGTAAAGTGCGCAGAGTCTAAAAGCCAGCAAAAACAGTGTCCACAAAGTAGAGGGAGGCAGTTAGGGGTGACCACCCAAAGGCTGTCAGGTCTAACAATGGTAAAGGCATGAATGTCACATACTCTTTTGGCAGATGTTAGAGCTAGTAAAAGTGCTGTTTTCCAAGTAAGGTACTTCAGCTGTGCTTTGTGAATGGGCTTAAATGGTGGTTTCATTAGCTGTCCCAATACTACATTCAGGTGCCACACTGGTGGAGGTTTCCGTACAGGAGGAAAAGTCCTGAAGAGGCCTTTGAGGAATTGCTTTACCATCCTACTAGACCGTAAATACTGTGAATCACTGAAGTGTTGAAACCTGGAAATTGCTGCCAGGTGCATTCTTACAGAGGAATAAGTCAAGCCGTATTTTGCTAGGTGGAGTAGATATGGGAGGATTTGCTCCGGTGGGGATGTGATAAGGTGGACATTAGAGCCCACACACCAAAGGCAGAAGCGTTTCCATTTCAGTTCATAAGTTTTGTTGGTTGCGTCTGCTCTTGCTTTGGCAAAAATCCCTCTCCGTTTATTGTGGAGAAGTCACTGAACTCAGGAGCCAGGGTGATAAGTGTAGCAATGTCTGGTCTGGATGCCGAACCTGGCCCCGGTTCATGGTCAAGAGGTCTGGTACTGGTTTGAGCTTGACATGGGGCTGGTCCCAGAGGAGTAGAAGCTCTGTGAAGCAGAACTGTCTGGACCACCTAGGGGCTATGAGGAGCAGCCTGCAAGGCTCCCTCTTCATTTTGTTGAGGCCTTTGGACTGAATGGGATCAGGGGAAAAGCGTGAGCATGGATTCCTGAACATCTCATCAACGCATTCCCCCACAATCTATTTTGGTGATGCCAACTTGCAAAGAATCGTCATTTTTTGTTCTCCCTCATAGCACATACGTCCAAGTCCAGCTTGCTCCACTTGCAGAAGTTTGTCTAGAACTTGTTGGTTTAGTTCCCGCTCGTGGTAAGGAAAGCTGGTTCTGCCTAAAGAGTCTGCGAGGAGGTTGGACATCCCTGGTACATGTTCCACTGTGAGCAAAATTTGATGTTTCAAATTTCCTGCACTTGATATCGCTGGTAAGCGTGTTCCCCCCTCTTTAATGAGATAGAACATACTGGTGTCGATGCATATGAGCAATGATGACTGCACTATCCTGGGGAGAAATTACTTCACTGCTAAGTCGATAGATCTGAGTTCTAGTTGCTTGATATGAAGTTTTGTTTCCTCTAGACTCCATTTGCCTCTTATCAGTAAGTCCTGTATGTGAGCACCCCAACCGTATAGGGAGACATCCATTGTTATGATGTAGTCAGGGATTTGCCGCAGATATGAGAGCCCTTTGGACGGATTTGAAGCTTGTGCCTGTCAAGACATGGCTACTTTCATTTTTGGAGTTATTTGAATGAGGTCCTCGAAGGATTCTTGCACATGAAGCTGTTCTTTCACCAGTTCTTCGTGCAGTGGACACAGTAGTGGTCTGCAATTTGGAACAAGAGGGCTGCAGGAAGAAATCACTCTCAAGACGTATTTGTAGGACCGAACAGAAACTGACTTTTGTGGACCATTTCTGAGCTAGTTGTTGAATTTGTCTCTGCCTGTCCTGAGAGGGAAATGCGTTGGCCTTCTCTGCATCTAGGACAGCTCCCAAGAATGTTAAGTGTTTTGTGGGTTGCAGGTGAGATTTTTGATGGTTAACAGTGAGCTAAATTTGTTTGAACAATGAAAGGCACATGAACGTGGCTGTGTGTTGATGTGTAAGAGCTTTTATGAGCCAATCGTCCAAGAATGGAAAGACCGGGATTCCCTGTTGTCTGAGATGAGCCGCTACTGGGGCTAGTCTTTTGGTAAAAACCATGGGCTGATTTCCGTTTGAACGGACGGACCTTGAATTGTAAGTGGGTAACGGCTATCTTGAAAAGGAGGAATTTGCAGTGTTTCGGGTGGGTGGGGATATGGAAGTACGAGTCTTGGAAGTCCAGAGCGGTCATATCATCTCCTGTGTTGAAGAGGTGTAATATATTGTGGAGCGTCACCATGTGAAAGGATTACTTTTTGAAAAATGTGCTCAGTGTTTGCAGGTCGAGAATGGGACGCCAATCCCCTGAGGGTTTTTTGACTAGAAAGAAATGTAAATAGAATCTGCATTCTTTCTGAAGTTTTAGAACTACTTCTATCGTTCCCTTTTTTAACATGATGGATATTTCTTTGAGGGGGAGTTGTAAATGAGGGGGAGGTGGTCCTGATGGTGGTGGGGTGTTGGAATGTTTCTGGAGAAACTCTAGAGTATGTCCTCGGGAGATCTAGTCAAGAGCCCATTTGTGCGATGTTATTGTGGACCACTGATGAAAATAGTTTCCAATTCGACCTCCAATCCAGGTTGTTTGAGGATGAAGGGTAGTTGGTACCGAACAGAGGTCATTGCTTTCTGCCTGGTGTCCCTGCCATGGGCAGACAATTTTCTCCTGGTGGAATGCTTGTAAGCAGCCACTGGAGACTGTCTAAATTGCTGCTGTTGTCCATACTGGTAACAGTACTATTAGTCCTGTTTGAAACTGTTTCCGGTAGGGCTGGTAACCTCCCCTAAATGAGTAAGCTGCTTTGACTCTGGCTCCTCGAAAGGGCTGCCTCCTGTAATGTAGAGTCCCTAGGGGCTTTGTGGACTCTGTGTACGCCTTGATGGATTGAAGGGCATCATCCACATGTTTGCCAAATAAGGATTCACCGTCAAATGACTTGTCCAATAGCTTGCTTTGGATCTCTGGACAGAAGGAGGTGGATTTCAACCACCCTTGTCTGCAAATAACCGCCACTCCTGCAAGTTGCCTGAACCCTGTGTTGGCTACATCAATGGTGCACTCAATCATCTCCGCTGATATCCTCTCTCCCTCCTGGAGAATCTTTAGAGCCTCCCTTTTGGCATCTTTGGGCAGCAAATCAGTGTAGGTCAACATATCTGACCACATTTGGTGGTCATAAAGGCAGAGTATGGCCATCAAGTTTGCTGCTCTTATTGTTGTGGCTGATGCTTTTTCCCAATATTATCAAGCTGACGACCATCCTTATCCAGGGGAGATTGGTGTGGAGGTTTTTGTTTTTGACCGCCATTGTGCTGGCTGCGATACAACAGAAACTGGTACTGGTTGTCCAATAAGACAAGTTGGTGTGTCATCAGGAGCTTTGTATTTTTTGTCTAAGCACGGAATGATGGCAGAAACTGTAGCTGGGAATTTCAAGGCTTTAAGGCCTTCTTGCCAAATAAAGTCTATAACTGGGATAGCCCTCACCGATTTCTTAGCCTGTTCTTTAAAGTCGTATAAGAAGCAGTCTGTTTTTGTTTAGTAGTGGGAGTTCAAATCGTTTGACTGCTCTCTACATTAAATTATGGAACCTGCCAATGTCCTCTGGTGGAGTCTACTGGTGCCACCATTCATGGTGATGGAGTGGGGATGAGATAGTCATCCCACTCACTGGGAACTGATGTACTGTCTCTTATTTCCCCTTCTTTTCTTTCCTCATCTGTAGAATGGGCATTGTCATCTAGACGATCAGTCAAGGTGTCCGGTAGTGTTGCTAGAGGGTGACAGGTGACTGGAGCAACCGTGATGGCTGTGGCACAGGTGTTTGGGAAGGAAGCACAGACTTAGGTGATTGTGGTCTAGGAGTAGCAGATGGTGGAAGCCTGCTGTAACAATCTTTGAACATGGCTTGTACATTGGTCACTAGAGACATGGGCATTTCTATGGAATGTTCTTGTTAGTATTGGTCTGAGTAGTCCTCGAGGTATCACTCTGGTTGGTCTCTTTTGGAGTAATAATGCCCTTCATGAAAATTTTCATCATCGTCCTCAAATTTTTGACAGTTGACAAGCAGTCAAGATTTCGTTGTCGACGGTAAGGACTGAGAAGCACGTTTAGGAAGTGCTTTTGGTAAGGGAGAAGTTGTAGGCTGTGAGCGAGCTTTTTCTGAGTCCATATGTTCCTTTTTTGATGAAGAAGCAAAGTCCTCATGCTTCTTGTCATGTTCCGAAGTAGTATACTTGGACTTCTTTGGAACCTCTGAAGGTGGTTCTGAAGAGATCTTTTCTTTAGATTTGGCTCTCTTGAGGGAGGCAGAAACATGAGACGAGTGTTCACTGTCCTCCTCAGACAGGAGGTACTCCTTAGATTTTAACTTCTGGAGCCATAGTAACCCATCCCTGTCTTTTAAGGTATTTTGCAAAAAGGTGCAACAGACTTTCCAGTATCTCACCTTATGGTCCCGATAGAGGCACTATATATAGATTGTTTACGTGGGTCATCAGAATGGAGTCTGTTTTTCCCCAAATGCTTTACAGGATCCGAATAATCCTTTTTTAGTGGGTTAGGGCATGATGTCTAGTCAAACCCTGTCTTAGTAGAATTCAAGTGATGATCTTGGAGGCAAAAAAGTCCTCTGAAATGCTGAGAGAAACCTGAAGCTTGAGCAGAGCTCAAGGGAAACTCTTTACATGACGTGGGTTTAAAATCCGAAGGAATCACCATCTATTGGGAGTGGTCTGGAGGGTGCTATCACTTGATTGGCTAAGGTTTATGTTTTTGAAAAAAAAGGCATAGGCTGTAAAGACTGTGGTTCAAAGCTTGTCTATCTATTATAGTAATGAATATTGCTTTATGATAGGACTGTGGGGCTCCTACTTCGACAACGGGAAAGATTCAAGCATGTGAGTTTATGAAAAATCCAATACTGGAGAACTCCCAACTACTAAAGACACAGCATGCTCCATCCCCCAATATCTGATAATAGAGATGGGGTACACTAGCCAAACAGCTCTATAATTTGGAGATATAGCACTGAACAAATTTTATAAAGAAATAATTATTTGCAAAGACGTGTACACTGAATGTGTCTGCTTGAATGTGTATACTTATGTACATTTAAATGTATGCAACTATTTATGCATGGATGTATGTGCTTATGCATGCCTTTCTTTATATATGTATACATGTATGTAAAAACATGTGCATTTTATTATGCAAACATGTACATAACCCTTTATACATCTAAGTGCAAACGTATTTTTGTACACACATAAAATTATTCCTACAGATATCTGTGTGTGCACGGGTTTCGTAAAACGACATGCATAAATCAGAATTGATTCAGGGTACAAACTAAACACTTCTGCTGTATTTATCAGAGACCATGCAATTAACCCTTGAGTAATGTTTGAGTATTTGTTGGAAGGTACACCGTTTTACCCTGCTTTTTTTAATCAAAGGATCTTTGGGTTTGTATCCAACAAGCAGTCCTTGCGTTAACACTGATATGCTGCACTTAAGGAGGTCAAATTACACCACACCTCCTTCAAACTTCACCAGCCGCCACTGCCTTTTTTGCTCCTGAGGTCCCTTCGGCCTTTAAGGTTTCTCTGAGTCAGCTGCTGAACTTCAAGTTGCAGACAATCTTCCATTCTTGCTTTCACAATCTCAAGTGTACCTCCCTGAGACATGCTCCTCAGCTCAAGATATGTACCCCGAGATTGAACATGTGCCTAGTAGTCCAGGCATTTCTGGACAGACACTGCCCCCTCAACTGAGACACACACTCGCAGTCTCATGCAGGGGTCTGCTTGGTGCATGTCTTTTGCCCTCTGTCTCTGTGTCCAGTGCAGACAGCACCACCAGGTTAGAAATGGCCTCAGTAGATTTACCAGGCTGTCCCCCCAGCTCTTTTCTCACTTGTGGGTGGACAATTCAGGGGATGTTGGTTCTTGGGGAGAACACTGCCCTGGCACTGGGGCTTCCTCAATGCCCTCCTAATTTCCTTCTTCAACCTCATTCTTCTCTGAGGTGCAACTGTAGCTGATGGATTTCCTACCAGACATTGAGGGCTATGTGGGCATCCTTATTCTTGGACTACTGGTTCAGCTTCAGTCCTCGCTGCTTTCACATGCTCCTCAGTGCTGCCATGCTAATGCTCTTCATGTTAATAATATCTACCTCAATGTTTAAAAAACCTAAGGAGTACATATTGAGTACAAGTGTGAATTCAGTAAAAATCAGAAATGGCCCAATTAAAACAAAACCAATTTAAAGTTCAAAACACCAATTTTTGCTCTCAAGTTAGAATGGGATTTTAATTTCAACTTAAATCACTGCTTATGCAAAACACAAGTCATAGACTCCACCGCTGGCTGAACATAAATTTAAGAAACTGGATTATTTTTTAGCTACCCACTCCAATGAATAATCACAACCATTGTCAGGGTGAATTCTCATTCATTAAATTAACCTGAGATCACCCCAGGTAGCTATGCCACGGAGCAGTCAAGGTTAATTTAGAGCATTATGTAAAGCATGTATACAGTACCAAAACAGTAAGAAAGTCAAAATGAAAACAATAAAATTCCAGAATTGATTTAAAATAATAGAGTAAAACGTAATAAACAAAATGCCACCAATCCAATGAGGGTAACCAGACATATTATTTTTTTAAAGCTTAAAATAGATATAGCACCAAAAATTAATATTCAGTAGGGACGTTTTACCTCTAAAAAAGGGTTATTTTAACATGGCACACTGCAGGCTTAAACTGCATTAGTCAATGGTGGGTCTGAAGCCATGTGTTCCTTGTCACACTAGTGGATGGCACAATAAATGCAATAATCCACAGGTGAAGGATACTTGTTCATGCCCGGGGTGTATTTTCATACCATATACTATCGCCATATAGAAATTTAAAATGCACCCATAAGGGATGAGCAAATGTCTTCATGTTTTAGTTCTCACAGCACATACACTAGACAGCAGTGTCCCAGCGAGCAGAAACATAAAACAAGTAATCAAATAAGGCCCAGCAAAAGACGTAAAGTCAGTGGTGACCATGCAGAAAATGTGTTTTCCCTATAGTAAGGTTAACAAACATATTAAGCATTTTCAAAAAAGTTTATCGTATTGGAATTGGAACGCATCTCTTCTCGCCTCCTATTGTTTTAGCTAATGAGAGCACTGGTACTGATTCAGATGGAAGACAGTGTCTTCCAACATCTATACAGCCAGCCACCTGTAGTAGCACATAATAACCGAAAGTGTAATTAATGTTGTTGCACCCTCACCTTCTGTTTTAGAGCAGGGTTTATGACAATCATGACAATTTCAGGTAGGCAGGGCAAAGGGGATTATGAGACAATTCAAGAGCAAATTATGTGACAGGGTATACTACATTATGCAGCAACAAAAGGTGAATAATGCAGCACACTTTGTGGCAATACATTGTCATTTTGATAAACACGGATACTGTCTGGGCATCTGTTATAACTTTAAAGTACCCATTTAACAGCAAATACAGCAATCAACAATTGAAAGGGGACTGGTTAACCTTTGCAAGTGGTCTGCCACTGAACAGCACCCTGTCTGGTGATTTTTGTCCAATACATTATGATCAGTTTGAGACAGAAACATATTTTTTTGTGGAAGCTACAAACTATATAGCCAGTGATGGATTATGTGGCATATGCAATAACTGAATAATATGGTGGAAAACGTCGAGGAAGAAAGTCTTCCTAATTCCAGTGGGCCATGTACATAGGATGGTGTCTCTAACGGCTAGTAGGTCTGGGCAAAAGTCAGAAACACTTCATGATCGACCCAAGTTGTGCAGGCCTTTCAGAGACTGAAGTGTGTCTAGAAATACCCCCTTTCCCTTCAGGCACCTCAAGAGACACACACTTTTTCCAGATTATGGTGGGCAGCATTGAAAGCCTTCAGGATTCTCGTCTACACTAAACGGCTACAGATAGTCACTGGTCTCGAGGTGTCAGATTATGCACAGCCCGCAAGACAGTCAAAGCTGTTGTTGTGGTTTTGTAGGACACGTATTGCATGGGCACTTTGGTAGAGAGTGACAGACTGGATGGATCCATTAAGAGTTTGAATTTGAGAGTCTCAAGTTGATTTCCCTATGACTGCCACTTACTTACTGCGCTAACCTGGGAATCTGCTTTATTCGTATAAATCTCATACCACTGTTTAGTTTGCAGCCCAGGTTGCGCAAGGTGCTGTATAAGAATTGAAATTCAAGTAAGAGTACGTGAGAAAGGACAGACATATGCCATTCACACAAAATTTCTAGTTTCATAGTTTAAATGTTAGAACCTGAGCAGTTGGTGGAATGCCATAAAACAATGGCCCATCGTACAGACCTGTTAGAAATGTGAATCTTGAAGAATCTAGACTCTGCTCTGTACAGAGCAATACATATGTCCTCACTCTTCACCACAGGTCTGCTGAAGACATTTGGTGTTTGGCTCGTTGGGAAATCATATCCCTCGTTCATTTGTTGAAGCCTGCAATAAGTCTGCAAGCCACTCTGGACATTTCAGGTCTTTCGGATTAGTCAGTTAGAAACTTGGTACTCTTTTCTTGGCCTGCTCTGCGGGTCCTGGGTCGTGAGAGGAAGTCTGCCCTCACTAGCCGATATAGGTAGACAAGAATCATACAGTCCACAGTGGAGAGCGAGAACAGGATCAGGGTATCTGACACCTTGCTGCGCACCAGAAAATAAGCACCATGCTGTTCCAACATCTTGCTAAGGAGGTACAAGGTGAGGTAGATCTGAGCTCCCAAGCGGAAGGTCACAAAGGTGAGAAGGTTCAAATACTTATTGACTTGGTATATGGCAGAGTCCTGGGCGTTGCTTAGTTTCAGCAGCAGGCGGGTGTGCAGGAAGATACTGTTTACCTCCACGAAGAGCGAGATGACACCACCAGCCACATAGTGCCTCGTGAGAGCCGCAAAGACAAATGGCGGAGTCACCTGAGAGAACATAAACATAGGTAGTTAGAACGGTGAGGTCATTGTCTGACTCCTCGACCCACAGGTTCTGGAATAAAGGGTCTGTTACAGATACGGATGGGTTACAGATTCAAAATGCAGTGGCTACCAGAGGTATTGATGGCTCATGGCCTTGACTGGATGAATGGATGAGGGTGGGATCACCTGCAGGTATTGCTAGGTTTTGGTGTGTGAGCAATGTCTACTTGAAACATGGATGGTGGAATGGCAGAGAAGTATCAGCCAGTGTACAGATGGGTAAGGATTTTAGAGCAGAGACTACTAAGGAGTATGGTTGGGTTATGGTCTCTTGCCAGAGATTACCGGGGTATGGATGTGACTCATGGCAGTGAGTGATGCAGAGCTATGGACAGTTCGACAAGTGAGGGTGAGTGAGTGTGTTCAGCTATACATATGGATAGATTAGTACCTCTGAGGGGTGTAAGTGCTAGTCTCAGAGCCTCTGTTCGATTTATTTAAACAAGAAAGCAAGTAGGTCTGGCTTTTGTATGGCAATAAGACAATGGTTTGCAATAACAAAGCCTTAGTTTACACTGCAAGACACTGTACAGCCAGAGCTAGGAGTGGTATGTGTAAAACTGTCACTATTATCAGAGCTCCGCCAATTCTGTGTTGCCCCTCCAACTTTACATTAAAATGAGTCACTTGAAATCTAAAAGTGGTCTCAGTACTACTTAGGGCCTTGCTTAGAGAGTCTGGTAAACCCAGGGACATGGACTGTAGAAGCAGGTGGCTATGAAAGGCCCACTGATAAATATTTGCATTTTCCATCACCATAATGTACAACTAGCAGCCCAGGCTGTCCTTGGACTGGTGGCAGGGGGAGCCAGGCAGAGAAGGGGTCCTGGGAGAGATAAAGAGGATGGAGACAGCAAGAGGCTTAAGAGCAGGAAAGATTAAGGAAAGGGGGAAAAGTGCAAATACGTGAGCGATAGTGGGAGTCAGGAAGAAAGACTGCGAGAGAAAGATTGAGTGAGAGGTGGACAAGACAGTAGATCCATTGAGGCTGAAACTGAATGACTGGTAAAATGGCTAGCAAGAGAGGAGAGTGATATTTGTGGTACAGAAAGAAGAGGAGGGCAGATGAGGGAGCATGTGAAAGTGAGTGTGTAGGACCTTATAAAGAGGGAATACAAGCGACAGAGGTGGGGACAAGAATATAGGTCCAACTTTTGTCAGTGGTGGGCAGTGTTAGAAGCTGATACTAGTGGGCAGACTGAGAAGCTGATAATGATGGGTCATGTAGGAAGCAGACTCTAGAAGACAGTGTGAGGTTCTAGCAATAATTTGCAGGGTGAGGATCTGATAACTGGAGTAAAGATTTAGAGTTTGGCACTATGGCTTTTACAGAGTTGAAAAAGCTCTCCTTGGTGGACAATGTGAAGAGCTAGCGCTGATGGACCCTGGGAGAATATGCTACTGTAGGCAATGTGAAAGCCTGCCCATGGTTGTCAGTGTGAGAAAGTGTCAGTGGTAGGCAATGTGAGAACTTGGTACTGGTGGGCAGTGCAGAAGGTTATATTGGTGGGCCTGTGAGAAGTTGTTACTGGTAGTGAATGTGAGGAGTGGACACTGGTTGAAAAGGTGAGGCTTTAACATTTCCAAGCAGTGTGAGGAGCCAGACCTTATGGGCAGTGTCTATAGCTAGCGACTGTGGAAAGTATGAGAAGATGCACGTATGGGCAGAGTGAGACTGCAGTACCTGGGCTGCAGATTTGGGGTGTGGCACTTTTAATATTTGTTGAGTGTGATGAGCTGGTACTAGTGGGCAGTGTAGGAAAAGACATTGTTGGGCAATACAGGAAGCCAAAACTGGTGCACACTGTAGCTGGCATTAGTGGTAACATGAAGTTGCGAGAACTAGTGGGCAGAGTGTGATGTAAGCACTGGCTTCTAGTGTGAGGAGCATGAATACGTAGTCCGTCTGAAAATAATGCCATGGTGGACTGTGTGCAGAGAAGACAATGCTGGGCCTCAGGAGGAGCAGGTAGGCAATGTAACAAACATGCACTGGTGGTGACTGTGAGCTGCTGGCACTTTGTGATTTACTATTTAGGGGAACTTTTCTATAACGCCCAATCTACAGAGTGATAGCCACCCCAAAAGAGAGACCAAGAACTGACTGACAAAGGAGTCAAACAGCCTCTTCAAAGTTTGATGCATAAGCGAGGACAGTGTATGTGGCAATTGTGGGGAGCAGAAGTATCTGGCACTGTGTTCAAAAGCAAATACTGATAGCCAGCGTGTGATGCTAAAAGTGGTGGGCAGTAGGAAGTCTGAAGAGCTTGTTCATGATGGCAGTGTGTGGAAAGGATACCAAGAGATGTCAATGGTTGGCAGACTGAAGAGCCGGTACTGGTAGATGAACTGGGAGTGGGCACTAGGTGGCTGTTGGCACCTGTAACATGTGTGAGGGGGGTGACACTAGTTTGCAGTGTGCAGAGCATGACTTGATGAGCAGTATAAGAGGTTCACATAGGTGGACTGAGACTATTCCACTGTGTTAGAAATGGGGTCTTTGGTTGACAGTCAGGTTATCCCCTGTTCAAGCAAGGACCCTCACTCTAGTCAGGGTAAAAGAGAATCACCCTCAGCTAACCCCTGCTTACCCTCTTGGTAGCTTGGCAGAGCCGTAGGCTTAACTTCAGAGTGCTAGGTGTAAAGTATTTGTACCAACACACACAGTAACTTAATGAAAACACTACAAAATGACAACACAGGTTTAGAAAAATAGGAAACATTTATCTAAACAAAACAAGACCAAAACGACACAAATCCACAATACACAAGTCAAGTTATCAATTAAAAAAGCAAAAAGAGTCTTTATGTAGCTTAAAACACACACTAACACTGTTAGCGTGAAAATGTACCTTGGGTGCATCAAAAATAACCCCGCACAGGCGAGTGTGCGTCAAAAAGGGTTTGCGATGCGCCGATTTCACTCATGAGCGAGACCTTGTGTTGTTTCTTCTTTCATTGGGTCGGGCGTGTCATTTCTGCTCTCCGCAGGAGAGCGATGTGTTGATCCGGTCAGCACTCTCGGGTCCCGTCAGGCCCTGTGTTGTTTTTACATGCCCAGCGGTGTCTGTGTCGGAAATCCAGCCGCACGATGATCCGAAAACCGTGGGTTGCTATCTCCCAGCCTCCGTTAGCGAAGCTGCATGTCATTTCTCCTGCTCCATGCGTCGATTCTTCAGTCGCGTTTCCAGCAAGCGTCGATTTTCCGCTGCGGAGCTGGCGGCGCTTCGTTTCTTCATCCGCAGATCGGCGTCCTGTCAATCTTTTCCCCGCACGGCGCTCTGTGCGTGGATTTCCTCCTCTTAGGCTGCCAGCTTCTCCTTTCAGGGTCCTAGGAACTGGATGGGCACCACAGGGCAGAGACTCCAGGTGCTGGCAGAGAGAATTCTTTGCTGTCCCTGAGACTTCAAACAACAGGAGGCAAGCTCTAAATCAAGCCCTTGGAGAGTTCTTCTCAAGATGGAAGGCACACAAAGTCCAGTCTTTGCCCTCTTACTCTGGCAGAAGCAGCAACTGCAGGATAGCTCCCCAAAACACAGTCACAGACAGGGCAGCTCTTTTTCCTCAGCTCTTCTCCAGGCAGAGGTTCCTCTTGGTTTCCAGAAGTGTTCTAAACTCTGTGATTTTGGGTGCCCTTCTTATACCCAATTTCCCCTTTGAAGTAGGCCTACTTCAAAGTAAAGTCTCTTTTGAATGTGAAATCCTGCCTTGCCCAGGCCAGGCCCCAGGCACTCACCAGGGGGTTGGAGACTGCATTGTGTGAGGGCAGGCACAGCCCTTTCGGGTGTGAGTGACCACTCCTTCCCTCCCTCCTAGCACAGATGGCTCATCAGGATATGCAGGCTACACCCAGCTCCCTTTGTGTCACTGTCTAATGTGAGGTGTAATCAGCCCAACTGTCAAATTGACCCAGACAGGGAATCCACAAGCACGCAAAGTCACAGAAAAGGTATAAGCAAGCAAATGCCCACTTTCTAAAAGTGGCATTTTCAAACACACAATCTTAAAATCAACTTTACTAAAAGATGTATTTTTAAATTGTGAGCTCAGAGACCCCAAACTCCACATGTCCATCCGCTCCCAAAGGGAATCTACACTTTAATCAGATTTAAAGGTAGCCCTCATGTTAACCTATGAGAGGGACAGGACTTGCAACAGTGAAAAACAAATTTAGCGATATTTCACTGTCAGGACATATAAAACACATTACTATATGTCCTACCTTAACCATACACTGCACCCTACCATTGGGGCTACCTAGGGCCTACCTTAGGGGTGTCTGACATGTAAGAAAAGGAAAGGTTTAGGCCTGGGTACACTTGCCAAGTCGAATTTACAGTTAAAACTGCACACACAGACACTGCAGTGGCAGGTCTGAGACATGATTACAGAGCTACTTATGTGGGTGGCACAACCAGTGCTGCAGGCCTACTAGTAGCATTTGATTTGCAGGCCCTGGCACCTCTAGTGCACTTTACAAGGGACTTACTAGTGAATCAAATATGCCAATCATGGATAAGCCAAATACATACACATTTTGTAAAGGAGCACTTGCACATTAGCACTGGTTGGCACTCATAAAGTGCCCAGAGTAACAAAAACAGCAAAATCAGAGTCCAGCACACATCAACAACCTGGGGAACAGAGGCAAAGAGTTAGGGGAGACCACGCCAAGGATGAAAAGTCTAACACACTGGTTGGTAGAATTGAGTTGGTAAGTCTTATTGGGTAGTGTATCTGGCAGCAGTAGGTGAAAAATGACTCGACACTGTTCGTAACTTAGAGAAGAAGACATTGTGAGGCAGTGTGAAAAGTATACACTAATGAACAGTGTGAGGAGCAGGCATTTGTGAAATTGGGGAGCAGGTACATATGGACAGCGTGAAGCAGGTGGAAGAAAGATCTGGGAACTAACTTATGCCCTGCCTGTGGTCTGGTTCCTGAGACAAAGATGTTTTGTTCTGCTGTCCGGAATATCTTGGTTCCCACCGGAAGTGGATCCGGCCAATGTGCTTGAACATGGGGGTGACTCTTTATTTAACTGCTCTGAGGAGTCTAAAAAGTAACAGCTCTCTCTATCCCTATTGGTTTTGCTGTGATCCATTACCTGACTAGTGTATGATATAAACATGAAAAATTGTTATCTCAGTGAGCTCTTTGAATAGTGAAACTGCTTATATACATTTGCCATCCTGTATTGTTTATGGCTAGGAACATGTTGTTTTATTGAGACTTTGCACTATGCATATTTTTCACTCTTTGGTACTGCATTGATTTTTTTGCATTTAGACACCCTTGCATTTTAGAGATTTAAACGAGATACAATGATTCGCAATATATTGCAAAATGTTTATTCTAAGTAGTTCCCTGAGCAGCAACATGTTTTATAATTCTGCTATCTACATACTGCCTATGGTCAGAAATACAAAGTCTATTGACATCTTGCACTATGTAAATCCTGAACCCCTTGGTATTGCATCATCTGGAAAACATGACCGTTTGAGGTATTGATATTAGTGGTTTTATGAAAGGTGTCAATGTGAATATCAAGCATTGGTCGGGAGAGTAAAGTGTAGACAGTGGGCTATGTGAAAAGCAGGCAATAATGGACAGTTCTGGAAGAAGGCACTGGTGGTAAGCATGAGTCGCTGGCACTGGTGTTCAGTAAAAGAAAAAGGTTTGGGTGGACAGTGTGAGAAACAAGTACAGCTGTGTTTTTGGGTTTGCTTAAACAGCTATTGCGCTGTGCTTGTAAAATCTATTGTTAATATAAATCTTAAAAGGGGCTTACATCCTGCCTCCTTGCTTTTCATTGGTTCCTCTGTTTTTAGGTTTCGCCTGCTCAGCGCTTGCACTGTGCTTGTGATAGCTACTATTGATATAAATCTTAAAAAGGGCTTACATGCCGCACCCTTGCTTTTCATTGGTTCCTGCGATTGCCACTTACTTTTCCTCTGTGTCTATTGGCTGTAGCATACTATTTCCTGTTGTTTCTTGTGACTTTCTCTTATCAGTCTCCCAAAGCCCACGTACTGTTTTTATCTGCTTCGGAGACCTTGTGATTACAAACTCTCTTGCTTGTTTTTTTGGCGGTTTTACATAGCATGATTTCATCTGGAAGGTATTGAAGCGTTTAACATGCTCAACATGAACACCAGTTATGTTACACATGGCCCGTTCAGGAGGGATCCGCTCAAGTGCATCAGACCTGGAACTTGTTTAGATTGCAATGTACACTCACCAGTGTTTGTCTAAGAATGTAACGCATTTATTTGATTTAAATTAGTTTCCTGTTGAAAAATATGGCACCCGGAATAGACCGGCAATGTTATTCACTTTCAGCACTGAGATGATGTGTGATCCTGGACAAACCATTTTTTCTCCCTGTCGCAGTCTGTGGTAAGGGTTTTAAGAATTCACTAAATTGCTGTTATTGTGTGCCATGGGTTTATTGGATAGTTCTTGCTTGAAGTTTTTGCAAACAAAAGGGGCCATTACTTCTCACATTTCTTTCTATATGCAGTGTTAAATACCTTATTTGAGCAATGAATATTTGAGGAATGGTCTGTAATATTCAGTCTGATTTCTTGGCCATCAATGTGGTGTCATGGAATTCACAACTTTGCATAGCCGTCCAATACCCTTTATATCCCAGACAGTGGATAAATATGGCTATCACAACATCACCCAAAGGCATAGGCCCACCTTATATAGCCACGAGATACTGCACAATATATTGCCTTTCTCAAAAAACACTTCATAATACTTTTATGGGGGTTTCTTGAACTTATATTGCACAACTGTTCACCAACTTCAAACTTCCCATTAAAAATAAAATATTATCAATCACATAGGTGAAACCTAATGCATTTACCAATGCTGTTTAAGGAGATGCCGCTGCTGTGGAGTATGCATGCAGAGCAGACACTAGTACCCTGAAACCGGTCACAGGATGCTTGTTTCCGGTCCAGGGAGGACCTGGCTTGGCAGTTCGGGCTGGACTGTTCCCATGAGGAACAGGGTCAAGACTGATTTGCATATGGCTGGGTCCAATCTTGGGTGGCATGGTGAGCAAAAGAACGATGGATTAAACCCAGATCTGTGACTGGGGGTGAGTGTTTGCATTGTTCAGCTCTCCGTCCATCATACTTTTTTGTTTTTAAAGTTTCCCTAAGTGGGAAGGGTATGCCCAGACGTGGGTCCCGTGCTCACTGTGCCACTGGATTCAAGCTAGCCTGGCTGAAGAAGGGTGATACCCTGAAACCGGTCCCAGGATGCTTGTTTCCAGTCCAGGGAGGACCTGGCTTGGCAGTTCGGGCTGGACTGTTCCCATGAAGAATAGGGTCAAGAGTGATTTTTTTATATGGCTGGGTCCAATCTGGGGTGACATGGTGAGCAAAAGAACGATGGATTAAACCCAGATCTGTGACTGGGGGTGAGTGTTTGCATTGTTCTGCACTCTGTCCATCATCCTTTTGTGTTGCTAAATATGGCTATCACAACATCACCCAAAGGCATAGGCCCACCTTATATAGCCACCAGATACTGCACAATATATTGCCTTTCTCAAAAAACACATCATAATACTTTTATGGGGGTTTCTTGAACTTATATTGCACAACTGTTCACCAACTTTAATCTTACCATTAAAAATAAAATATTATCAATCACATAGGTGAAACCTAATGCATTTATGAATGCTTGTTTAAGGAGATGCCGCTGCTGTGGAGTATGCATGCAGAGCAGACACTAGTAGGCAATCTGAGATGTGAACACTGAAGGGCAGCATAAGGAATCTGTATTGGTGAGTACGATGAACACCTGGCAAAGATGTGTAGTGTGAGAAGCTTGTACTGGGGTGGTGTGGGGAGCAGCCTTCTCATATTTGGCATTCAGTATCCACAAGCTTTAGCTTTTATCATGGTTCCTAATACTGCCTACCAATGCCCGCTGCATATGCTACCTACCAGTACCAACTTCTTGAACTGCTGACTAGCCCTTCTTATTGCTTTGCCCTCCAGTACCGGCTCCATGCATCATCCAATGGTGCTATGAAAACTGGACACTGATAGCCAGTATGAGGAGCCGACAGTATTAGGCACTGTAGGAACCTAATGGTGGGGGCGCAATGTGAGAAGCTGGCACTTGTGTGAGGAGCGGATGGTGATTGGCAGAGTCAGGAAGGCAGTAGTGGGATGTGTGAGGAGTAGACACTGGACATTGTGAGGGGGCAGACTCTGTTGTGCAGTGTGAAAATGGTGGGAGGCAATCTGGTCTAGTACCTTAGTTGCATGACATTACTTTCACAATGCAGACTCTAATTTAGGATCAGTACCAGCATTTTTTTCTGCTTACTCACAACAGTGAAACGCATCAATTCCATTTGACCAAACTGATTAATTCCACACTATTACCCCCCAGAAGTCAAACTTTTAATATTATATGCAAGGTGACAATGGTAACTTAGCCTTCAAAGATTCCATCCTTTCTCATGCCAGGATGATTCCCACTGTGTTTTTGACTACAACTGGCTTTCTAAATCCAGTCTGGATACATTGAAGGCAGCTCTGCAGTTGCAACAATAACTTCCCCTGCTCATCGGTGGACACACTTTAGTCAGTGGAAGATTGAAAGTCCATGCCACAGTTTATTTTAGCGTATGTGTGTCTCAGCACCACTACAAGGGAAGCATTTGTTACAGCATATATACTGATCAAAAATAATGTTTAATAATGTGTGTTTAGGTTAGCATAACTAGGTCGCAAAATAAATTACTGGGCCTTTCTCCGTCTCCACTGAAAGATGGAGATAACATGGCTTTTAAAACTTGCATGGAAAGTTTTGTACCGGTAACTAACTTATGCTTTGAAGAAGCTATGTCAGAGTTACCAGATGCTGCAATAATCAGTGTTGCTCTCTGCAGTCACAACTACTTGTGCATTCATTTTAAATGGTTTATTGTTCATTTGTGCAATGTTATATCACCATTAAGGAGGGTAAAAGGGATTATTAACATTTTGGCTGGTCCCTAGAGTAGCCTGTTTTGTTTTATGTAACAATTTCTGCAAATGTTGATTTATGTCATCTAACTTTATTAGTTCACACCAGGGTTCCACTTCAAACCATCTGAAGAGCACGGTTATCTACTCATATGAACATATAAAATGTGCTTTTTCTGGAATGTGTGCCAGACCTTGTGCTCATTTCTTCAAAGACAGGCTCCATTCCAATCTATTTAGTTGGTTTAGATTTCCAGAGCTTTTTGCCTGTTATCCAGAGGTGGACTTCATGTATATCCTCTTGCTGACTTTGTACTTAGATATTTTATAAGACTATTTGCTGGTTTCTTTGAAGGCAGTCCCTATGTCGGATTGTCATTTGACCTTATACTTAGGCTTTTTCTCTTGACTTAAGAATTATATTGATGCTAATTAAAACTGAGTGGCAAACTATATTTTTCTTTCTATAATAGTTCCTAAATTTTGAATAAACCCTTGTGTTTTTGACTTTGAATAATGTCTTGTGAATGTTTTCTTTAATTGTCTTGGGTACCGTACTTTGGGACACACCTGCCCGCGATGCTGTATACTGACTCTTATTCAATTTATTAATGCAAAATGTTAATACATTACAAAGGTATTAATAAGAAAGTGTCCACAACGGCTGGGAATTATAGGAGGTTTCATATATTGTTGATTTGCAACAGACTGGTTAAAGAGTTATGCATTTTGTCAGTGTTCATTAGTGTAAGCATGGTGGAATGATCTGTTCAATGCTAATCAGCGATGAGCCAAAATGAAATGCTGTTTGGCATTTTCGTAGCATAAACAATCTTATAGAAAGAGATCTAGATGCATAGAGCAGTCTGCTTACCAAGAATGATAGTGACCAAGCAAAGTCCATTTGTCCTTGTAAAATTCGAAACACATACACAGAAGAGCAGACCTCCCCACATCCAAAAAGAACGTGGCTACTCAAGTGAGGGATTTATTTGTATCATCAGGCAAACAAGATAATAAAACAACTTACTTTTAAGTCCCTAAAAACTGATTCTCAAGACCATACCTGGCCTCTTTCTGTATCAGTGCCACACTGTGTTGTTTTTTTCTCGCAATAATTTTTTGATTGCTTTCAATCTCAAGCTCTTAGTTCAACACAAGAAGAGTGGTAAAATTCAAAGCATCATTTGTTTAAACTTAGGAGAAAAAAGGGTGACTGTGATTGATGCCAGAGTGTGCTGCTGCCAGAGTACACACGTATAAATTTCCTTTCACAGTCCAATAGTGCAAGCTTCTCACTACCCACAATAACCCGCTCCTTGCACTGACCGTCAGTGACACCTTCTCACTCTACTTCCCAGTATAATTTCCATAAACTGCCCAACAATGCTAGCTCTATATGTTATCAACCAATGCCAGTTTCTCTCGTGGATCACCATTTAATAGGCTTTTAATTTAGTACAAACCTAGCTCCAAAACGCAGAGGCTGGGCAACAGTAAACATTTTTATTACAGCAGGTGCATCTCAAACGCGAGGAACTGCCCTTAGAAGATTTATGTGTGGACTTGTTAAAAACAGATTACAGAAACTAGGATGTAATGCTGAAGGGAGAGGGTAGGAACAAGTAATAGCAGATCAATGGCAGTTGTTTTTTTTATATCACACATTTACATTGCAAATACTCACTCTAACTTGTGCAGAAAATGTGCTGAAGCACAGAGAGCTGTTATTTTATTTCTGTAGTTTTGAGACCACACTTTACATAGTTACTTAAATGTGGTAGAGAACCTAGATAACCATATGTAAGCAATAGTGGGAAATGAGGGCGGGGATAAGATTAATAGGAATGTAGTGTGAATTAAAAGGTTCATAGGGAAATCATTACAAGCCCTTACTGTTAGGTCACAAAAAAAGTACACTCATGAAGAAAGATGGCACTGAAGTAGTATGCTTTTTCATTCTTTTTTTAAAGAGAGTTAGCAGGTGATTGTCCTGTATTTTGAAAAGAAGAGGAGAGTTCCAAACCATGGGAGCACTAAGCTGAAAGACTATTGGGGAGTTTTAATTTTCTTCATGGATTGGAGTTGGAGCTTCTTTAGGAGGTGATATCCTCAAGATATAGACAATTTCTGAGCTACATTATTTGGAGTTCCAGCGTAAAGGTTTTTTTTGGTTAAGAGTGTCTGCTTCGATTCAGAGCAGTTTTGAAGTGGTCAGAATTGAAAATTTATGATTATATAAATTCTTTATCCTTGCTGCCAACCTTAGCAGCATCATGTAGACATGCTTTAAGGGTGAAAATTGGTTTCCAATGCAGATAGAATTTACATAGCTGGGTCAGATAATACCAGGGATTAGACCACCTGTTTATATCATGCGCATGTATGTAAAAGCTGCTGCTTGATACCTTTAGTTGATATTATGACCTGTTTTCCATTATATAGATGTCAGATTGTAACAAACAGGAGCTGAGCAATTTAGGAGGGTTTGCAGTTCGTCATCCATGTTGATTTAAGACTGTAGTGTATAGGGATAGAGCTTAAGTGGAGAGATCTGGAGGATCCCATTTTTAGTGGAGCTTGAAATGTCAAATTGTCAGACAGGATTGAATTTTAGATAACTGCGCTGTAAATTCAATGTCCTTCGGGGATGAGATTTTTAGATAAAGCTGCGAGTCATCTGTTTACAAATCATAGGAAATACTGGATTGTTTCATATAGATGTTGAAGAATGTGGGTAAAACAAAGTTCGAGGGGCACGTTGATGACAAGTCGATGGGTCTGAGAGACCCTTTTCTAATTTAGTGTATTGGCGGTGACTTTGTAGACTGGATGAGATCAGACTGAGGAGACCATTAATGATAAACATTCTTTATTTCAGTGTATCGATGTGTGTGTAGATTACCATGTGGAACACTGCTGAAAGGTCAAGTAGTTACTCTCCTTTACCTGACATGAGCATGATATCATCCACTATTTTTTAGAATAGCCATCCCTATGCTGCAATCTTCCCTGAAGCCTGAGTGAAGATCATGTATTGCCCTGTTTCTGCTTACAAAACCCACAATACTATGTATGCTTCAATGCAGTATTCCAGAAAGTCACTGTCTTCTGTGCCTTCGACCCAAATGCCGCCGCACAGTTTCCACTAGGCTGACCAGGAGAACCCTCTGATTTCGGAGGTTTCCACCAATAAGCTCAGGGGAAACCTTGTAATAGGGCCAGGGAAGGGAGCCAACCAGCCTTGCGGTGGTCTGCGCCCCATGGGTCTGGCAGTCCAGGTTTCGGACTGCCAGACTCGTAATGAGGCCCTTAGTTGCAAAAGGTGCTCATTCTTTCAGAAAAATGTCATCTTTAGAGTACCACTGTGTCAATTTCTATTTTTTTATTTATTTTTTGCTTTTTGGCTGAGATTGTTACGGACTCAGGGTGTTAGTGTGCCAAGTTAAAATACTTTTGGTGTCTCGATCAGATGGAAATAAATGTTCTGTAGTGATAGATTACCGTGGTTCATCAGTTCTCGTGATCTTATTTATTTAGGTTTCTGACCCATTGTTTTTTTGTCTATTGTGCAGGCCCAGGGTGATCACTTTGGGGCATGTTAGAGAGAAAGTGATACGTTAGTGGTCACATCAGACTACTTGCAGTGGAAGTTGGATCCTCAGTGTTGTCTGTACAGCTTTCATGGGATTTATAGTGGGATCTTTTGAGTCAGTGAATGCGGTGCAGAGTTGAGAGAGGATGTTTATTTGTAGAAATGAGAAAAGCTGAATTTCAGTGTAGTGTTTGGGGTTTCCCACTGTAAATTGAAGTCTCCAAAGATAGTGATACCTGTGGGCATCATATATTCTGTAAGCAGTTGTGTGAATTGTCCAACTAATGTACTTTTCCCGCATGGATGACAGATTAAGTGATTTTTGGTGGGAGTGGAGTCTAAAATAATTATTTTGACTACAATATGTGTATGGTTGAAAACTGTACGTTTTTAGTATAATAAATATTATAGAATTGTGTGGCTGATTACTACCATACCATCCGTTTTCTCAGGCCCATCTTGCTAAATGATTGCATATTTTGGAGTCAGGATGAAATCAATCATTGGTTGTCAGGATTCATTCAGCTATGATTCTGCCAGTAAAAGGTAATCAAGGCTGTTTGTCATTAATCTCCAGTCTGTGTTTTACAACCGTTCTGAAATTACGTAGTACAGAGTTGAGGAAGAATTGGGTGCCACTACTCAAGGAGTTAGTTCATTCTTTAATATCAGGTCGTAGAGGTAGACGCCTTTGCTGAGGTTGCTTGTTCTTCTCTACCGTACACTCATTACAATGCAAAGTTTATGCTCATATTAATCTCTTTGTTTGGCAAGTTCTATATCATAATATGATAGAAGGTCTTTGATGTTTGCTTTTGTAAGTACATTATGGTCTTTGGGGATCGCTATTGATTCATGAAGGGCTTATTATTGAGCAGACGTTTCAAGGGGTGAAATAGCTAAGGATTTAGTATGTTCTTGAAGGAGGACTCAGTGTTGTGAGTATGCCTAAGATTATAAGGAGGGAATACATTTCATCTAGGAGTAGGATAAATTTATCTGAGAGGTGATGAATGCTTATGTTTAGGAGGGTGTGCGTGGTAAGGTATTTTTGTTCTTGATGGTCCATATTCTTATGACAAGTCAAACTGCTCAGGAGTAATTATTGCCGATAAGGTTGAAGGTGGGTTTCCATTTTGTGACTGGTAAACTTTTGTCTTTCTCTGCTAGATAGTGGCCAGCTTGTTGGGCTAGGACTGTAGAATGAGGACTAGTAACGTTGAGATTATAATTGTGTTCTGATTGGCTTTGCGTAGGGTTGCAAGGGCCTTTTTTATGGATTGAAGTGTGAGATAGTGGTTGAGTTCTACATGAAGATCTGACGAGTAAGAATATGATCGCTTCCGATGTAGGTGAGCTTTTGTGGTGAATATGATCATGTGGGGGAGTAGAGTTAGAACTCCAAATCAAATCTGGATTTCTGAGATCTTGTCGGAGATGTCCTGTAGAATTTTAGCAAGCATAGCCTCAACATGACCCTCATTGTTATCCAAGGTCAATCTAGTGGGTTTCATTGTTTCTGGCAGTTTGCTGTGTCTCTTGGAATAATGATGGCTTAAGGTCTCAGTGCCCTGGAATGTGTTAAGTCACTGAAAGTATCTGCTGTAAGTATGTATGGGTTGAAGTTTTGAAGTGATATCTGTACGAACAGGAATGTGGTCTGCTTGGGTCACAGGTGACTTTTTATTGTTTCTTTATTTTTTTAAGAAACACGTATTCAATTGATTTAACATGAAATAGACTGTACTTCCATTGTATAAGTTCTAGTACAGAAAACCTATAGCATGTATTTTATTGCTAAAGAAAGTATTAAATGCACTGCCTTGATCAAGGGATGTGAGTGTCACATTAGCGGGAACAGGTGATGCAAGAAATTGTGAACATTCTGGAAAACTTATCAGAATTTACTGACAGCAGCCACAATCTTGTTTGACAAAAAACTATTTTTTGCATCATGAACTGCCTTCCTTTATTCAGTAGATGCCACTGTCTACTTGGTAAGATTATCTGGAATGCTCAACGCTCATTGTTGTTTCAGGATGGCACCAAGTTTTCTGAAGAGGTAAATGTTTTTTTCTGACAGAAGCTAAAGTCAAGAACCTGAAGAACTATAAAGTGTGTTACTAGTATAGTATGGGTCACACACTTCTTCATCTTATGAGCTCACCAAGGCAAAAAATATATCTTAACTGATACAGTGACTTAATATTAGTAGGAAAAGCAGAGAATACCTGAAGCTCCAATACAGTTAGTTCAAGTCATGGTATGGTGTTATTCAGTGAGGGGACATAAAGTCCCCTACCAGAAGACCGTATGGGTCATCAAGAAGCTCACTGGAATAGCTGGTCAACAATTCTAGACAATAGGCCTAGTGGCCTGCAGGAGATTAAGGTAATTATAGCAGAAGAGTTACACAAAATGATCGTGAGGAGAAAATCTTCTCCTCCTTGAGTGCAAAAGGGGTTAACAGCTATCACTCAACCCAGCCTTCTAGATCTGTTAAGTGATTTAATTTCGAAATTATCAAAGGCCAGAAGTGCAGTCAAGTAGGTGCAGACTTGAAGTACCCAACAGTGCGCTAAATGATAAATTGTGACTGCACAATTGCATACTGAATGCACATTTAACACGGCATGGTTGTTGATACTCAAGTCATAAAGCCACTGTGCGGTAACTGGAGCAATTAGTATAGCAAGCTGGATAAGCAGCTTGGGCCACCTAATACCACTGAATGAATGAGTTCTGGTCTTGGACACTATTGCTAAAATCGGTTAGAGAAGCATAATGAAATGTGGCAAAATATCACCTGATTGTTGTGCACTGCAAATATACGGAAGTTCAGTATTGAAAACAAGGTAATAAATTAGAACTTTAGGTGGATTCTGTGTGGGAGTTGACCAACAAGCTATCAGTCCTTACACTACCAGTCAGCAAACTTGCAATCTGACTCGCTCTAATGACCGAACATCTCCACAAAACGAATAGAATTATTTTGTGTACCGGAAGCACGGATGCACGTTCCTGGACTTTGGAAAACCATTGCAATATTATACTCATAGATTGTGCCCTATACAATGCCAAATAACGTATCTCTTCCTAAGAAAAAGATAAATGTTTGTAGCGTCTCGAATTGCTGAGCCACTTCTGCAATGGGACTGGTATATGCAGTGCAACACACTGTTGTTTAAACTTGTCCACAAGCAAGAGTCAGAAAGGGAGGCTGCGATCCTTGTGGTTGTTAAGGGTGAGCACATATTTTCCTTTCATGGTTGGCTGAATCATGTACCGAGCACTGTGCCTTGCCTTCCAGAAAGCCCTTGCAGAATCAGCCCAAGCCGCATGAAGGGCGGTGCACAGCACATCATGCCATTCTCTGGTGATGTGCCTTACCCTGGCCGTACCTCAACAGGAAGCAGCTTTCCTGCCAAGCCCTACAACCAAAGTGCTTTGTGCATTGAAAGATCGGTCGCCATGGTGACTTAATTGTGTAATATTTTTTCTCTACAAGGGCCTCTGTGTAATTGTTATGAATGTGGGATTCCTGTAGTGGTGATACAACGCACCCCAAGTACACCAGTGTTGCCCGATGCAAGGCAGATAATCCAGGGGTGGCAATGTAACTGTAAGCAAAATTGTCATACATATAATGTGGTTTAGAAGATGGGCATCATTAACAAATTAGGATGATGAAAGAGGCCCACAAACCTTTGCAGAGAAGGCCTCTTCAAGCCCTGAATTATCCTCTCAATGATTCACCCACCCAAAGACCTTCTTTTAACCACAATCCGGAAGAAGAACTCATTTGTCAGAGAGCAGACATGGACTTATTTTCGCCCTCCAAAACTGCTTCCGATCCAAAGCCCCCAGACATAAGTCTCTCCGTTAACACCCTTTTATAAGAGATAGACTTAGCAAGAAAAGACGTCCACTTCACCCACTCCAAATTACCTCACCTTCACCTCCAAGATGCCACAATTAACCCCAAACGCCCAATAATTAAAACCATTTCACCCCAAGAGTGCCCCCTGTAAGTTGCTCCCTTTTAGATATGGCCTTCCCGTCACCCCCAGAGACTCAGGTCCATCCCCAAAAATGTCCTACCCTTTACCTCTTATCTGGTCTCCTGAATGAGAAACGTACTCGGAGAAACAACCCAATTGCCCCCCCTTCATCCACACAAATGCACCTATGTGCTGCATGTCGTTCTACCTCCACTCTAAGTAATAAAATTCCTCACAGATTCACTGGTGCCCCTCTTGAGGCAGCTCAAAAAATACATTGTCTCTCCATTGACCCCTGCCTTCAGAGACAGCCTCCAATCCCAAATGCCCCTTCTCTATTCTACCCTGGAATGGCCTTTGCTTTGATCACAAAGATGGTCTCTGCTTTACCCCCACAGATAGCTTTGCTTCCATACCATCAATCATCCGTTCTTCACCTCACATCACTCCTGAGTTGGCCTACTTCTAATCCCACCACAAGATGGAGAGCCCTTCCCGCCACAAATATGAATTGTCCCTCACTACCATAAAGATAGCCTCCACCAAATCTACCACGATAACCTTACCTTCACCCACTGTGATAGTGTTACCCTCCTCCCTGAGAAATGTCATCCTCTTCACCTACCAATGATGCCCCCCTCCACATCCACCAAAATAACATTACTTTCACAGGAGGCTTCCTCTTATACACACCAGCCCCAGAGATGTCTCCCCTCCTCAAACTCTGAAGAAAGCCTAATATTCACTACTCCATCCCAGAAACTACCTTTCCTTTCCTCAGAAAGGATGTCATCACCACCAACCCCGATGTGGGCTCACCCTTACCTAAAAAGGTGGTCCCTCCTTCAACATACCTTCAAAGAAGGCACTCCCTCTACTTGTAGAGACTCAGTCTCTCTGTCCCAGAGATTCATTCAACTTCTCCTAAGAACATAAGTTGCTATCCATCCTCCCAAAGGATGTCCTTAAATTCTCTCTTGAAATAGCCTTTTCTGCACTACTAAATGGAAGTTACACTGCCAACCACCAGAGATGACTTTCACTTCAGCTGACCCCCACTTCGGCGATGACTCCTCCAACTCTTGAATAACTTGTCCAAAAAGACACCACCTCTGCCCTCCTGCATGTAATCAATCCACTGCTGCTCTTTAGAGACATTATTCCTCTCACCTGTTACCCACCACTCAAACGTTACATCAAGACTCCCAAAGGTCTCCTCAGCTGTAGGGGAATATGTGAGAAAAGCTTCCTTTTGTTGGTTTAGTTTCAATTATGAGTTAGCCTCCTCGGTCCGTCTTTATAATGCCTACCTCTGACTGCCTCATAGGAAACTTGGACACACTGAAAAACAGTGCATTAGACTAGTATCATAATATGCCAATGTGAAGGACATCTCGTTGAAGCTGACACATTTCCCACACCACATGAGTTCTTTACGTTTCTTCCCTTGTGTGGTATTAAGAACTATGAGCGGTTCTTGAATCCATATTGCATTGCCCTTGGGATATCAGAACAGATCAAATGGAGCTGGCAGTGCTTGGTCCCACCACTGTGCCCTGCCCCTTTTGCAACACTGCCATGAGTTATCTGAAGGGTAGAGCCCGCCAGTCGCCACTCTTTTACCGTTCTCTCTGCAAATGAAGTAAGAATCAAGGGTTAATCAGAGCACAGGAGTTTTCTGCGGGGATGCTCACAAATAACTGGGGTCGAATAAGTCAGAAACTTTGGCTAAACCAGGCCTGATGCGCAGGGCAGATCGCCACCGTTTTAGTGAGGCAACCAGTAACTGTGAACCATTACATTTCTGGAACATTTTTTTCCCATCCCCCGGGGAGTTTGCCTTCCCCTACTATGAACTGACAAGGTCTGCCCCAAGTGGATACGTAGGTGATAAATAGGCTTGTCAATCATTTCTTTTATCATCAGGGATGCACTAGTTTCGTGCTATTCGTGGTTTTGAACCTCTTAGGGGTCAAAGAGAGAGCTGATAGGCAGCTGTGATCTAATTCCACGAATGCCTCACTTGCCGTAGAAGTCCTTAATTAGAAAAGCTTAACACAGGTGGCCACTGGGGAATAAGGAATTATCTCAGAACGGGTGTGGGAGGGAGGAGGAGACAGCTCAATGTCAGACATGTCCGTCATTCAGCTCGCTAACTGCCCTAGGAATCCTCCATGCCCCATACTGCCTCTATGTTAAAAAGATGCCACGGCCCCAATAATATGCATTGTGACTCACACACCGCCCACTGCGCTTAAAATAATGATCATGCTTACCAAAACGTGGTGAAGTAGGAACTCCCATGATGCTCTTGACTGCCCATTCAGGACGATGTCTGCTGTGTCCACAATGAAATATCCTGCAATTAGAAAGAAGTCGTGTTATGCCTTGCTTGAATCTGCTAACCCCTAGTGACTAATTAAGCCCGATCTTTTGTCAAGTTAGTGGGCGTGGGTTTGAGGATAAATCGGGGTGTGACAGACTCCCTATGCAGGTATCTCTTTCTAAGCCACAAGCGCGAAGACACAACCTTCGGCTCCGGTGAGGGCCACTGCAATGCAGAGAGCGTCTGGTTTTGCAAAAAGTCTTCCACGTGCCCAACTTGCTTCGCTCACAAGGATTGCCTGTTCTTTGGGTGGCACATAACTCGGCAATGCAGGATATTAAAAAATGATAACGGGGAGGTGACTCTACAAAGATTCCATGGAGTAAGTATATAAAGAACATATAGTATAATCTAAAGTCTAAATAATTAAAAATAAACACTACACTAATTGCATTAGTGTAGCGATGTACAAAGTACAATGCACGTTGGTAAGAAGCCATTCGTTCAAATGGCAGTTGATGGGGGGAACATTTTTAGGAAAGTGGTAAGAAAGGTCGTTAAGGCACTGATATTTAAAAAAAAAAATCTGTTACTGATTTTTTCCTTTTTTAATAGGAGGTTGGGAGGCAGGAGCAAAGTTGGTGCCACATTGACTATCAGTCGCAAGGCTGTTCTGTGACTAGACCAGTGCACAGTTTAATAACAAGAAAAACCTTAGACTGCTTCTTCTAACACCCTTTTCACTGTTTCCCAATCCTTCTCGTTTTGTCCCACGTGTCTCCCTTGCTTGCTTTTCTCTTTCTTGCTCTTTGAAAAAGTCTGATGATGAGAAAATATCCTGGTCCAAAAAAATGAATATTGCTGCTCTCTGTTGTGCCTGTACAAATTAGTCACTGGAAGAGAGATAAATGGTGAGGAAGTGCATCATGGGTGAGTATAGAGCTTGGTGATGGGTGGATTGTGTTACCAGATTTTGATGTCAATATGAAGTGAAAAGGTGAGACAGAGTTAAGGAATATGGGCAGAAGTGGAACAGACAAAGGCCGGGACAGCTGTTAATGAAACAAATGGAGTGGGAAAGGACAAAATTAAGCTGGAAAGAGGTGAGAGTCAGAAAGGAGTAGTATAGAATTATGCATGATGTAATGGGGTTTTGTTGTCGAGTGATGCAGAGTTGACAAGTTATCGTGACACATACTGTAGCACCAGACCGCAAGGTGGCAGGGACACTGATAGGTTGGTATGTCATACCATCTGCTGGCCTAGGTGGGGATGACACTGGTAGGTCGTACCATTTGTTGGTCTATACGGAAGTGACACTAGTAGGTTGTACCATTTGTTGGGCTACATGGATGTGACACTAGTAGGTCGTGCCATTTGTTTGTCTAGGTGGAGGTGGAACTGGCAGGTCTGTTGGCGCAGCACGGGTGCCAACGGCCTGGTGTAAGCAAGATAAATGGTCTCCCATATCTGGCTGTCCACTGGTTCAATGAAGAAATAGTCATAATTGTATATTATTGGGTCTTTAAGGCACCTGGTGCCGTGGCACCTGCTGCACTGTTAAGACCTAGGCCTCCGGTTAGCTCATACAGTCTGTAGTCCTGCGTTGAAAGGAGTATACTATATGTGGAGGTGATAATATTAGGCGGTGTAATCTTCCGTTTCGGGTTCAGGATTATGGGTCTGATATATTTTGCACAATCCAGGGGATGGGGTGCGTGTTGATACATAAGACTTCACGTTCCATGTTAGGTATGGTGTAGCAGTGTTCACTAGGAGAGCCTTGTACTTTGTGTTTTGATGGAAGGGGAAATCAGTATGTTTGGTTGCTGTATAAGGATGGGAGAAAGTGTGGGTCGTTTGGGATTTTGTTTTAGGAATACGTATCTAGGGAGATAGTGACAAAAGGTTTATATGGTTGGCATGGCTTATAGATGAGACGGGTCCCTCCTGGTCATTGATGCAACAATAATTAAAAGCTGATGTTCAAACGAATCCCTATTGGGCCCTATATTCATGCCCTTAACTTTGAAGGCAAACACATTGATCCATTTCCATTACATTCTTTGCAATTCGAGCAGAGGGCCGAGTAGACCGTCCGTATGCAATGCTCCACGAACCTCAAAGAGCTGAACGCTACCATCTGCCTATGACCTATGTGGTCCTGTTGTGATTTTCTACAGGGCTGGACATTCACACATGGCAGAAGTTTCTAAGTGGTACTATCAAATTAGTTTAATTTTCTAAGACTGAACATTAATAGAGGTCATTTGTTACGCAGTGGTAATCATTAGTGTACCACCCTGTTGACATTTGTGGTTCCCAACTAGGGAACTCTTCTTCACTTGTGGTCCTGAAGAAGCACTGTGGATTCGATTCTCCTGGACTGCTAGGCATGAAACATGTCAACCTTTATTCACTTTTGACCTTTATGGCTATGTGGGTTCATTACCTTCCCAAAGTAGCCCTCAATACCTTTTTGGTGGCTTTTTAATCCTGCCAGGATTACTGTGTAACCCCTAGACAGTTTTATTTATTCACTTCTCCTTTCACTTACATTTAGTTCTGCACATTTGATTTCACATTTTAGGACATCCTCAAACTTATCGGCTTCACAATACAGTGTCTAATAAAAGGATCTCTGCTAAAGTGACCTTTCATGGGGCCCGTAGGACATTGCAACGCCAGTCCAACGAGAAGCAGCCTGATGATGAAGCATGACATCCCATTTGGGATGTGTGAGAGTACCAAAAATGAAGGGAGTAATTTCCCTACTGTTTGACCTGAGCAAGTATGTAGCCTTCTAGGAACAGTATCCCTTAATTTGTGATTAATTACTGTACTGAGCCAGGGTACTGGACCTTTTCGGCTCCTGGTCCCCCTCTCTCTCTACCTTGAGTTTTGTTTGCAGTTGAATTTGAGACAATTGCTGCCCATACAGTCAGCTACTGAGGACCTACACTTGATGAATATGAGTCATGTGGTGTATTTGTCTTGTGAGAGGGACACGATGAGCTGTGTGTTGCCTACATAGATGATGCTGAAGCTGTAGGAGCAGATGATGCTGGCTAGAGGGGCCATGAACGGGATTTAATAGAGTGGGTACAAGGTCAGACTGGCACACAGGACAACAGAGCAGTCCCTGAAGGGGTGTGTCTAACAGGTCAATGTATGGGCCATTTTCTGGGTCTTTGTGGTCCTGTTTTACTGTTGATTACTCTGGTATCCATACACTCTGTAGCACATTTACATCCATGAAGTCTTCCATACTTTGCAAAACAGTCATACAGTGTGTTTTTACAAGTTCAAAACTGCCACGATTTGAAGACAGTGGACCACTTTTTTAGCTATCCGATTCAACAATGGGAGTCACTTTTATTTTGGAGCCCGGGCCTATTTTCTGTTTGTGGGAAGGTGGGTCATTAGTTGTGTGGCCTGCACAAGTAATGGGTCCACACGCAACCACCACTGGGAACCATTCACCCCATTGTAGCGCTTGACTCTCATAGGGTAGCGTTGCAGAGCAGTCCAAGGCTTACTCAAGGAAGGTGGTATGTGCTAGTAGCCCCATTCATGAGCACACAAGTGTGATACTCAATAAAGGATTGTCCAGTCTGTGCTTTTTCTTTTGATAAAGTAAAGGTACATTTATTACAAACACACACTAGCCAATAATATGCAACAATTTAAAAGTATACACAAAGTGATGGAATTACTCTTGGATGACACTGTGTAATCTCTCATGTCTCCCAGAGAGGGGACATAATCCCACAACCCACCTGGCAAAACAATACCCTGTATCCCAATGCAACATTTTACTGTACTTTAGAATGAGAACACCTAAATCTGCAATTAAGTACATCTCCCTTGCCAAGAGGTGGCTGTCAGTCTCATTACTCAAATCAACATCAACAAGAAACCGGTGAAGACATGTTTAAGCAATTTAAGGGTTAGGATTATATATGGATTACTTTCAAATTACTCTAGGTTCACATTCAGATTATTGCTGATGAGCATTACGTAATACCATCCTACACCCCTAAAGGGTGCAATCCCACACACCAGAACATAAGTCCAACCAAGCTTGTGCTTTCCCTAGCGTTGGAACCCTTGGGGGGTTACCATTCTTTTGTCCCACCCTACTTCAGATGGGGACACAAACTGCATTGGGGGGAGGCTGCACTGCCCCTGCAGCTCCCCCTGTCCATGGGCACTTGCTTGGTGGTGGCCGCATCTTCCTGGGGCCACCACAAGTTGGTTAGGGGCCTAGACCCAAGCTGGTGTCCTGCAAGGAATGCTGAGGCAGGCCGCATATTAAATGAGCGGCTCTCCCGCAGAGTCGGGGAGAGCTGTGGTGCCGCCAGAGCTGGTGTTTTGTCTTGGGGGTGCCCGGTCCCACCCGGGCACCCCCACACCAGGTAAGTGCTCCTCATTTAGGGGCGGCACAGGGAGTCCACCCCTGGCAGCCCCCGCCGGCTCCTTGCACAGCCACATCCCCATGAGCTGCCGCGGGAGCCAGCCTTTTCTGTAGTGTCTGCCCGTTCCTGCGGGCAGACACATGCAGGGCTGCGGCCCAATGGGCCGCCTCGGGGAGTGCAACGGCACTCCCCCTTCCTCCTCTGCAGCTTTGGAGCCCCAGGATGGGGTCCAGGGCCCCTCCTAACCTTCAAAGGGAGCGCAACGTCACTCCCTAATGTCCTCCTCCTCCTCCTCCTCATGGGGACCCTGGATGGGGTCTGTGGCCCATTAGGTGATTTTCACGGGGACGTGATGGCACCCCGTGACTTGGCTTCTGGTGGGGTCCCGGGATGGGGTCCAGAGTCCGCTTCAAATCTTCAAGGGGAGAGCGACGGCACTTCCTGGCTTCCTCTTCAGCCGCCGACCCCTTACACATTCAGCAGCCATCTTGTGGGGGTGCGTTATGGCACCCCTCCACTCTTCCTACTTCACTGGGCCTCAGGATGGGGTCTGTGGCCCTTTTCCACCATGATCACAGGGAGCGCGATGGCACTCCCCGACTTTACTTTGGACGCAGGGGGCCCCAGGATGGGGTCTCTACACCACCACGGCAAGGGATGTGCAAGACGGCGCCCCCACCCATAGCCTTCAATGGGCCAGGCTTCATGGGGCCCCTTCTTCCTCCAGAGGGGGAGTGCGACAGCACTCCACCGGCTCCTCTTCCTCTTGGGGCAGTCCTCGGCCCTGACCCACCCCGGGGGCACACTCGGGGATCAGCGGCAGAGCCCCCACGTGCTTCATCGCTGCTTCTGGAAAGGTCAACGGTCGCAATCCTTCTCCCCTTAATATCTCAGGCCCCCAAGGGCCGATTTTCATGATTCAGACATCCTTTCGCTCCTGGTGACAAGCCCTTGCCACCAGGAGCACTCTCCTTAGGCCTCCTGGCCTAGAAGGATCCCAGATTGTAGGGAGCTAGTCCCACTGACTCCCTGTGCCAGCCTTTCCTCTGGGTGCCCTCTTTTCCTTCTGGGCAGCGCACTTCACTTGTGCTAGCACGGTCTTTTCCCCAACTAGTCCTCGGGGGGGTTAAGGGGGCCAGCTTACCTGGCCCTAGCATGCGCCTCGCTGGGCCAGAAGTCCTTCAGGGGCAGACTCCCTGCCCCAGGGGGCTGTCAGGGGGTTCTTCCTTCCAGTTGTCCATCATGCCAGCTTGCAGTCCCAGTGTCCAGCAGTGAAGCACAGCCAAGATGGAGAGCTCTCCCCCGTGCAGGAGCTTTTAAGTGGGGGCGGAAGTGTCCAGCAGATCTGCACCTCTGGCCTATCCAGATGTGCCACATCACTTCCTTGCCCCTGTCTCCTCGATCCTGCACAGTCTTCTGAGATAGCTCAAAATGTCATCATTCAGGAGTTAGTTGCCACATGTGCTCTGAAAGTCTCAGCCCCCCCTACCTGACATACCTCCCAGGGCCTCTCCAGCCTGCTCCTGGCACGGAATGACAGCTGGCTGATTGATGCAAGGCCCTGCACGCGCAGCTGGATAGAGCAGTAATTGACCTTAATCCTGAGAAGAGTCAGAGAAAGATTACATCCCTGGATGACCCATAAGTTGTACAACTATGCTCTTGTAACCTACTGTATTATTTATTTCCTATAGACTACAGTGTACCTTGGAGTGACTCTGGTCTCAGTGAACCCCAGAGGACTGGAGTTGCACCCTAGGCCATCCTTTCCCATTGACTTTTATTGGAGTGTTGCTACAATGCAAATACAGTAAGCACACTGACATTTAATGGAGTTTCCCTACAGTGAAAAGACAGTAAGCACACTGACTATCCCTCACATGTGTACACTCATCTCATGAGGCCTACTCCAAATCACCACCCACACTGCATAGTCCCTTCTGTGCCAGGCTTACCCAAGCGCAGTCCTTGGGCTGCGCACGCCAGGAATCCTCCCCACCGTGCCCTCATATGGGGGCACATGCATGTGCACATATGATCATGTGTAACCCGCCCAGGGCCTCCTGCTCTTGCTGCGCCACAGCAGCCTTTCCTTAGCACGGCGGCACCCGCGGTAAACACACGCAGTCCATTTTACCATGAGTCCCCCCCCAGGAGGCTCCCTCACAGTAAAAGTTCAAACACCATGTGGTCAAAAAGTGAAAAATCAGGGTGGACCTGATGGTCAGAACCATCTTCTCACACTGTTCCAATCTAACCCTGGGTGGGGCCCAGGGAGGAGACCTGGGGGTACTCCACAGATGAGCTCAGTGGCTTCACAATGGTATGGGGTTCGACTCACAGATTTCATGCACCCTGAAAGGAAGGAATGGATTTGGAGTAGAGCCAGGCTATGAACTTCATGAAGTTGTTGGATGAGGGTGTGGTGAGAGCCACTGTCACCGACCACCGAGAGGTCCAGGAAAGTGCAGGCTTCCCTGTCTTCTTGGTCAACGAACAATAAAGGAAATGGAGTAAAATATGTTAAGATAATCCATCTCATTGAGGTAGCTCCTAATTACGTTTTACATGTTTAACATATTTTACCTTCCTAAGATTATTTGCCTTTTTGAGTATGTTGTTGTTCTGTAGTTTTATTCAGGCAGCATATTAACTACTTTGAGCTGGATCGCCTGTTGTTGTCTGTGCAAGTTCAAGTTCAAGTTGTGGGTGGTTATTTATAACAAAGCACATTTGTTCACCCTGGGGATGAAGCTAAAGACAATGCAAGATTTTCAGTGCCTCTCAGTGGAATATAAAGGTGTTAAGACTAGTTACTCTTTCAGTCCTTGGCCTCTCTGTCTGCAGAATGCACACAGCATTGATCATGAATGCCAACGGTAATTGTGTGAAGGAGATGTACAGCTATCAACTTATTTACAGTGCTAATGAAAATGTAGTGCTTACCAGTGATTAGGTGCATTGCGTGTGTGTAGCAGTTAGTGAGGTGAAAGAAACACAAAGCAGTACCTGCAGGAGAGAGTAAAAAGAGGGTGCAGGTGAGGAAAGATGAGGGGTGGAATATGTAGGCAGAGGACTTCAGAAAGATGTGGGGAAAAATGGGTGTAAGTGTCTCACAGAGCGTCTAGCGGAAAGTAGTATGAAGGGGATAACAGGAGTGATCACAATACTCTGAAGACCACTACCACTTACCTCAGCACCCGAATGCTCATAGAGAGGCACAAAAATACTGGTAAGTGTCACATAATGGCAAGCACAGGATTTTAGTTTACATGCTTTAAGCAACACCCTTAATAACAAACGCCACGCCTGTTGGAAAGGATTCCTAGATACACCTTTCAAGTCACACTCCTTTTAGAGGTCCCCAGTGCACAAGTCGAGATTGCGTGTGGGTAGTTACGAACCCACTTCTTTCACAAGGTGGATGCTGTCTACCCTGCCAAAAAGCTGGACCCCAAAGAAATATGCTAAACTAGTCCCAGTGTAATCTGCGGACACATTTAGCAGCGCCTGCACATTGTCTGCTTTTGTTCCGGGCAGTAATGCGCAGACAGGGGCCTTTGTTATTTAAAATTCCAGCTGGGCCCAAAACCATGGCCGAATTTAAGGGGCCGTCACACCTCCTTTTGTTAGAGTATCCTTTGTATGCTGAAGATTAGGGAGTAGGGATATCAGTGGCGTAACTTGGTCAGTTAGATTAAGGGGGTGCGAGCTTCAGATTTTCAAACAATAAAACTGGCATATAATGTTAAAATACATTATATGACAAGCAGGGCGCATAAGGGGCTTTCGAGACAGAGGGTGTGCGTTTTAGTTTGTGTGTATGTAAAACTTCCTGTGAAATCCGTCAGACACATCACCTTACCCGACTGAAAGCAGCAGTACCCAACTATTTAGTACAAATTAGATTTTCTAACGGGCATAACCGAGACATCCCCGACCCTAGGCTACTCAGCGAGGGATATTTTAAATAGATTGGTCCATAAAGCGGTCTAGTAACGCTCCTTACAATGCAGCTAGTTAGCGGTTGTCTGCCTTGTCAAGCACTAGGGAAACAAAATGAGCATAGAGTCAACATAGAATGACGTTTGGGGTGCAAAGACGATGGAGAAGACTGACTCCATTGTGGATGGTCAAGATTATAAACAGGTAGTGAGTAGTAATAAGTCGCCGGCCTCTATGTTTTTTTTTTTTAAACAGTTGGCATTTGATAGCCCCTTTATAAAGAACTTTTAAAAGCGCTACAGGTAGGATTCTGCATGCCAAAGTTACGAGAAGCCAGTCTTACCCGACGAGATGCAGGTCAACAGGTGGGCAGGTGTGGAGTAGCCGTCGGAAATGTTGGTCAGTAGCTCAGGCACCTGAAACACGCTGACGAGGATAGAAGGCGATAGATTTATTAGGTAAGAGCAAACTTAATATTGGTACACGACATCGCTTTTTGAACTTGAAATTCGGGAACGTTACGTGCTTCCATGCCCCTCCCTTCCCTTTGGACTAACTATTCCGTTGAAAACATTCCCGGACGTCCTATATAGTCATATCCTTGTGCACACAGCATCCATTGGGGGAGCCCCACCGTGTACTGCCCACACAGTCTCTCCATCTCAGCTTCTATCTGTTGTGATTTGACACCGTTATCATTACTACATGTTTACAAACCGCTTCAGCGCCTCGCCAGGCATAGAAACCGCTATAACTAATGCCAATATAGTAGACTTACCATAGCACCGATCCAAGGCCGGTCACCATAGAGTGCACCATAGATACGCTGAGGTTCCTCCACCGCCAAGTCCGTGTCCAGTCTTTCTCCACCAATCTGGGCACCGGAAGAGCATGGAGGAGCCGGCTGAGGACTTTGAAAGTCAGCGCAAAGCCCGCCACTAGCAGTGTTGGGGACTGAGAGAGAACCATGCTGTCAAGAGCTTCTGCTGACCACTCCCCGAGGGCCCCGCCCACACACCGAGGACCGTGCGTCTGGCCGCTAAATCCGAGCTATCGATGGGTAGACTCTGAACTAGAACCTTGCTCCCTCCACTTTTAGTTTCCGCCCTTTTGTTACAATCTACTACGGAGGTCTGTACTCATTTCCCACTTTGCGACGATACCCTCCCCTCGAAGGATCTTCAGTCCGCCTTTTGAGTTAGCAGGATGTTCGCGGCTCGGATAGGATTAAGAGCTTCGCCCTTTATAACTGGTCCCTCAATCCTCAGGTTCCCTCGCTTTGTCTCGCTCTCACGCCTCTCTCCTCCCTTCACTCGGCAGCCTCCCCACCTTCTTTTGCTGGCCCTCAGGCCGGCGGGATCCTCGTCCTCCAGGCCAGCCTCACCCTCACTGTGCCCTGAGGCGGCGGCGGCCGTCTCGCGCTGCCGGCTAACTGTAAGTGCGCGAGCCTCGCACTGGAATCATTGGTCTACGTGCAGCTCACTAACTCTCCAGCCTTGCTCGTTTTTGGCAGCGACTCCAGTTCCTATTTCCGTGCTCATCGTGGCCCAGCCCCTTCTGGTATTCATCTTCGGCGAGCCGCCAAGTAAGCGCTTCCTTCCTTCAGCTGAAAGAGGAATGGGCCGTGTCAAAAAAGGCTTCATTGCGCAGTAGGATCCGTTCTAGAGGGGAAGGGGGACTTACTCATCTCCTCCCCCCTTCCCCCACCAAATGTAGCAGCGTGGACCACCTAAGACCCACTCAAAAGCAGGATTATATGCATGGGCCTGCAGCCTAGCATTCTTTGCCTAAATTGGTTAACTTGTATGATTTAACGCTGATAAATGCCTTGAGCTACTTTAAGTGCGTGGGAATAGGTGCATATTCAGTTGGGGTGGTGGGGGTTATTATTCACATGAAAATCAAGAGTACCCGTGGGACTGTCATTTTAGCAACAGAACCTGCAACACACTTGCCAAAATTTGGAAGGAAGGAGGAGAGAGATTTTGAAAAATAAATAGGAGAAATGTGTTTCTTCCATTGTCTAGTGTTTCACATGAAAATCAGGAGTACCCGTGGGACTGTCATTTTAGCAACAGAACCTGCAACACACTTGCCAACATTTGGAAGGAAGGAAGGAGAGAGATTTTGAAAAATAAATAGGAGAAATTTGTTTTTTTCCATTGTCTAGTGTAGAACTAGGAGCATTTTATAGGTGGGCGACTGTTAAAATATAGCAATTTTTGGCTTTAGGGGAGTCTCTCGCCCGAGTCTGGAGTGTTGGCGTGTATTTTGCAGGCTTCCATTAAACATTACCTCACCATCTCCTTCCTCGTCCCAGTACTTACTGCGTGAGATTTTCACCATTTAAACCTATTAGTCACTCTTTTCCAAACTTGCTGATATTTCTGTTTACCCTGACACTGTCCACTCCCCCAAAGCGATTAAACAGAGGCAGCCAGGACCTTCGGGGTTTGACATTTAGGATGGTGTTTTAATAACAATCTCTAGTCACTCGCAGGCAGTGGGGCGTACTTCATTCACTACAGTCAGGCAATAAATCATTTTAAATCGTAGTGAAGTCATAAAGCAAGCCCTAAATTACATTACGTCATGCTTCAAGTCATAAATGAAGCCAACAATCAATTACATCACTCCAAGTCATAAATCACAGGAGTCGACATTCAGTTCTTTCAAATATAATTAACGTGAGTTCTTAGTGGTTAGGCAGTCATCCCAAACTTAATACTTAATGCAGTGTTAGATACGGGAGTCTGTATGGTAGTAGCGAGGGGTACCAACTTGACCTGTGGTAGGCGTAACTTGCTACCTTGCTTTTCTGGTTCTGGCCAGCAATCCAACAGGTTCGGGCTGCAAGTGTAGTGTTCTGGCTCCCCCTTGCTAGCTGAATTGCCCTGCTGTGAAGCATCCCTCCACCACCCTGCCTGTGACTGGATGTGGCTTTACTTCCCGCTCCTGGATGTAACTGCCTCTTGACTGCAAGGTTGTATCAGTTCTTAATTTTGGTATGGGTTGTTGGTTTTGTCCGATGCACATTTTGCCTTATCTGTAGTGACCAGTAATTTGGTTGCTGGCGCTTTAAATCGGTACTGCTCCTTTAACCTCAATGGGCAGTTTAATTGTTTCCCCCTTTTGCCATTGGTCCATGTTTCTTGTCCATCGGTATTCCTTTTCGCCCTTCACCACTGCTGTATGTGTAGCGCCTTACACAACCTGGGAGCATGCAGATGAATTAAACCACACGGGAGCTGCGGTCAAACATTACCTTATTCTTCAGCATACACTCACACACTGTGCATTGCATCATACGTTCCTCTAACCACACCCTAACACCACCTCGCACATTAAGTACTTCCTGTTCAGAGACTGCCCAGAACCATGAAGATTCTAGTATGCATGACATCAGTATGCTACATCTCCCCCTTTGTTAAATAAAAGGTGGCAGATACCACCAAAATCACATTTCCTCAATTAGTCGGCAAGACTCCCTCACTTGTCTGCTGGCTTGAGTGATCTGAAATGATTGAGGTCCATCCTGATCCGGCAAAGGTGACATATGCTCAGGCACTTGAGCCAGACCTGTTAGTGGCCTCCCACACGGTTTCAGAACTCGACAAGTGTTGCAGTAGGTGTTTAAAATGTGATGTGTCCCGAGTGATGGATTGTCCAGAACAATGTGCTGTCACTATATGTCCTTTGCACGTCACAACCGATAACAGATCAGTGGCAGGAGTGTTTGTTTTCTGTCTGTGTTTCTGCTTAACCAATACCCAGTCTCCTTTGTCAAATACTGTCTCCTGGGCATGGCAACGCTGCTCTGCATATGTTTTGATTTTTCTTTTTCGAGCTGTGTCGTTGTCTTCAGTCTTGTCAGTATTCGCTGATCGATCTGGGTTCCACCGAGGTAGTTTTGTCTGATGGCCCTACCAAGTAGCAAGGTAACTGGACTCTCACCAGTTGTGGAGTATGGAGTTGATTGATAGGCAGGGCCTGCTTTAGCACTGGTGGTGCCCTGTGCGACAATCTTTTTTGGCGCCCGCCCCTTTCATGAACTACTCCTTGGATTCCTGCACTACCACACGGCAAAAGGTCCCCTCAGTTCTCCATAGCCCCTTTCTCACATACATTTAGTTTGTTTTCAAGCTCTGGTAAAGGCTAGCTGTGCTAATCCACTCAGCTATCCACATAAAATACAGATCTGTTCTTTGCAGCAGGCATATGAACCCTCTGCACTACTTTATGGCGTGTCAAAACTGCCACTGGGCAACACCTGATCGCTCTCAGTCAGGTACATTAATCACAAAAGTTACCTTGACATATTTTATTGTTGCCTGAAAGCTGGATGCCAAGAAACTTTTCTTCAGGTGCTTTTAAATTGTAAGTTATAGCTAAACACAGCCACCCTCCCCTGAGGTCAGCACCCCTCCTCCAGGTCAGGGCCCAGTGCAGCTGCACCAGTTGCACTCCCTAAAGTCAGCCCTGTTGATAGGCCAGAGGAGGGCATTACAAATGGCTTAGTTCAGATAGATTCCCTCCATGAACACTCATTGAATGACCCTCGAGGGTGTCCATGAATCATTCAACTACACCATTGGCTTAGGGCCAGAGGGCTGTACCCTTCTGGTGTTTGACATTGAGTCAGACAAGAAATTATTTGAACTCTTTGCTGTTAAAGGGAGAGCCATTATCGGATTTGAGGATTTTGGGGATCCCCTACGCTGCAAAGATATCATTAAGCCGTTCAATGACTTTGTCATGGGTTGTCGAAGATAGGTCTTCCACCAAAGGAAAATGAGGATATTCATCTATGACTACCATGAAATGGTGTCCATTCCCTAAAGGTCTAAAACAGTCAGCTGCAACTCTCTCCCAGCCAGGGCTGGAAGATCAGACATTGTCACTAGGTGCTGCTTCACCTTGGGGGATAACCAACTGCAAACGTGGCATGCCTTCAGCTCCTTCTCAACTGGCTCATTTAAGCAAGGGGATGGCACTTGATTTCCTAATGCTCTTTTGGTAGCTACAGCACTACTGTGTCCTTCATGGACCAGCTCGGTGACCACTTTCTTAGACTTCCAAATATGACAATTCTCGAGCCTCGTAGTATTACACCTTCTTGGGTGACTGCTGGCTCATCCTGTACATTTTTGAACTTTTGGAATTCAAAATCATCTGCAAGGGGTCAGGTACTTCTACTCCATGATTGCGTGGTAATCAGTTCTTTGATTATGTTCATGTCTTTATCTCCATTGGTGGCAGCAATAATTTGTTTCACAGAGAGCCACTGGTACACTGGATTTCACAATAAAGTTGAGATCTGCTTCAGCTGTCTTGGATGTCGAGCTATGATGATGCAACGGCACTCGTGAAAAGTAATTTGCTGGACTTCGATTCTTCCCCAGTTTGTGCCCATTTTCATAGTCATACTTGTAGTCTTAACCCCAACCTCTCGATGCGAGGGGGCATCTTAGCCTTCAGGGTTCCAAAAGTGTAAGCAAAGTCTGGTGATCCATGACAACGGTGAATTGTTTTCCATAGAACAATGCATGAAAATGTTTGCAGGCCTACACCACAGCTAGACTTTCTTTCTTCCGCTGAGAGTAAGCATGTTCTGTATCAGACTGGCTTAGGCCACAATGTGTCTCTGAGCATTTAGATGGCCATTGGGTTGAGCATGGGTTGCACCTAGCCCTACTGGGTTCACATCAACCGTTATTTCGGTATGTAACTTGTAGCCAAAGTAGACCATTTCCATTGCATTCTCAATCACACGTTTAATGTCTTTGAAACTCTGGTTGCGTTCCGGAGACCACTGGAATGCCCCATTTCACTTTGTCAAGTCTCTTAAAGGACACTCTTAAGCAATAACTGGCCATGCCTAGAAAGGACTGCAAAATGGTAACGTCTTGGGGGGGAGGGTTAGAGAGACAGTGGATGATGGTGCTTGCGCCTTGTCTGGGTTTGGGGTCATTCCCCCATCAGAGAATATGTGCCCAAAACTTGAGTTTGGGTTTTTGAAACTCACACTTTTCACCATTCAGAGTAAAACCTACATCAGTGAGTAGCTGGCACACCTCAGTAAGAACTTTGTCATGTTCTTTTCCTGTTCTCCCAAAAACAGTATGTCGTCACTGTAGTTGAAGGCATGTGTAACAGGTTGGTTCAATCAGCAAATAACATCCTGAAATATCTCCGCAGCCGTAGATACTCAAAAACTCAGTCTCCTGTATCTGAACAAAGCAACATGATTTGAAAAGGTAGTAAGTACCTACAGTTCTCCTCCAACTCGATTTGATGGTATCCTTTATTCAAGTCAAGGTGGGAAGACATTTTGGCTCAGTTCAATTGATTATGTCCACTATGTGCAGACCAAGGTGTGCCCCCTTCTCAATGACTTTATTTGCCTGGTGCATATCACCACACTACTCCACTATTGTCCTTTACTGGTACTACTACTATCGATGAAACCCATGGAGGGGGGCATGTGGAGCATTCAAAGATGCCATGTTTTAAGAGAGCTTCCAACTCTTTCTCTATAGCTTCTTGTAGATGAAAAGCAACTCTGCGGTGTTGCTGAGCAGCAGAGCAAACGTCTTCATTGATATGAAGCTGTACTTTCATTTTCATGAGTTTTCCTAGGCCATGGAACGATGACTGGAATCAGCTTGTGATCTCAGACTGAACACAGAGGTTGTAGTTGAGGGATAACAATCCCATGTCAGCAGCAGTGGCAACATTGAATAAACAGGTACTCAACAAAGTCCCTTGTAGAGCATGAATGGTAGCTCACACCAATGTCTTTGTGTTGAATTGTCTCCAGGAACAACCCTTGACTTTGAAATGGCTCAGAAGCAGCCCAGGTAGACACATTCGTGCCTTATGGAGTGAGGCGAGGCACAGAGGATAGATTGTTAAACCTTTCTGCTGGCATGATATTAATGGGCGCACTACTGTCTAAGATGGAAGTTAGTGAACAATCAATCAATAAATCAGGCGGGATTTTTGGAGCGCAGCTAATAACCCATGAGGGTATCCAGGCTCTAGGGTCCTGCTACAGTCGGTCGAAGAGCCGGGCCTTGAGTCCCTTTCTGAATTCTGTGGGAGAGGATGCAGTTCAGAAGTGAAGGGTAAGGTTGTCCCAGGCCTTGGTAGCGAGGTAGAAGGAGCATCCTCACCTGTGGCTTTGACAGATGCCGGGAGTGTAAACGAGGGAGGCAAGAGCACAGGTGTCTGGAGAGTTGGTAGTAATTCAGGCAGTGGTTGATGCATGCTCGTCTTTGGTCATGGAGGGCCTTTTTGGTGTGTAGCAGCATCTTGAATTGCCATCTTTTCTTGACTGGGAGCTAGTGAACATTCCTGAGGTAGAGGGTGATCTGGGTCCATTTGGGATGTTGAGGATGAGTCTGGCCGCTTAGTTTTGTATCGTCTGAATTCTCTTCAGGGGTTAGGTGGTGATTCCTATGTAGAGCGAATTGCTTTGGTCGAACCAGCTGGTGACTTGGGCTTGGGTGATGGTTTTTCTAGTGTCGACAAGGAGCCATCAGAAGACCTTTCGGCGCATTCAAAGGGAATGGCGATAACTATGTTGATATGGTGTTTTATGGTGAGTTTGCTGTTCTGGATGAAGCCAGGGCTGCAGGTGTGGTTTGTCTGTTTTGGTGTGCGTGTGGGTCCAAGCTCGAAGGCCACCAGGTGTCGTCCATGGGGAGGTGTTGTTTCCAAAGGTCAGCACTTCAATCCTGTCCCTGTTGAGCTGCAGGTGGTTTGTCTTCATCCATTTAGCAACCCTTGTCATGAAGTTGTGGAAGTTGATCCTCGTGGTGGAGCAATCTTCTGAGAGCGGAAGGATAAGCTGGGTGTCCTCTGTGTAGTAAAAGATGTTGAGGTCATGGGTTCTGACGATGTTGGCCGGGCGCATTTTGTAGGTGTTAAACAAGGTAGGGCTGATGGATGAACCTTAGGGACACCACAGATGATGGTCTTGGGTTCTGATTTGAAGGGTGGTAGCTGGATTCTCTAGGTTCCTCTTGTGAGGAAGGATGAAATCCAATAAAGGGCATCTCCCTGGATCCCGATGTGGCGGAACCTCTTAATGGTGTGGTGGGATACAGTGTTGAACACTGCAGAGTGGTCGAGAAAGATCAGGGCTGCTGTCGGGGAGGGTTCTGATGTCGTCGATGGCAGCTATCAGGGCAGTATTGTTGCTGAGGTTGGTGCGGAAGCTGGTCTGGGAGGTATCCAGCAGGTTGTTGTTCTCCAGGTGTTCAGTGAGTTGTTGGGTGATGGCCTTCTCATGGACTTTAGTGGGAAGGGGAGCAGAGGTATGGGTGGTAGTTCTTGAGATAGCTGGGGTCAGCGGAGGGTTTCTTGAGAAAGGGTCTGACCTCTGCGTGCTTCCATTGTTCAGCAAAGGTGACCGTGGCGATGGATTGGTTGAGAATGGAGGTGAGTTTGCCGCTGATTATCTTGCTCCCAAGATTGAAGAAGTGGTGGGGGCAAGGGTCCATGGGTGCCCCAGGGTGGATGGAGTTCATGATGGCTGTCGTGCTCAGTGTGGTAAGCTGTTCCCATGTGGTGAGCGGAAGGTTGTGGGTGGCATTAGTTCATGTGAGGAGGCTGTAGAGGTCTGGAAGTTGGGGTTCTAAGTTACTGTAAATCACCAGGGTGTTGCAGAGTTCCTGGGATGGGGTGATCGCATTCTCAGTGCGGAACGGGCAGGAGAACACTGACGATGTTGAAGAGTTCCTTGCTGTGGTTGCTACTGGCTTCAATGCGGTCTGCCAGAGCATGTTTTTTGTGTCTTTTAGACTTTGATGATATTTGTTGAGGGCTGATTTGAAGATGGCTCAGTCTGTGGGATCTTTTCTGGTGCGTCATCTCCTCTTTGGACATTTACAGTTGCGTTTTGTGGCCCTGAGTTCTGGTCTGTACCAGCTGGTTTGTCTGGGGAATCTACTGGACTCGGAGAGCATGATAGGGGCGACTCTGTAGGTGCATTTGGTGATACAGGTGGAGAGGTTATCGACAGCCTGTTTGAGGTTGGTTGCACGTTTGCGATGGGTGGTGTTAAGGGCATCCATCCCTTGGTTCTCTGTCACTCTGTTCCAGCTGTGCTGGGAGAAGTTTGGAGACTTGGTGGTGGTGTATGGTGCTCCTGTGATGGTAAAGTGGATGATGGTGTGGTCGGTCCAGGTAAGTATAGTGACATGGCTGTACCTGACTCTGTCGCTGGCAGTGAACTTTGGATCAAGCATGTGTCCTGCACTGTGTATGGGGCTTGGTGACCAGTTGGGTGAGGCCGATGATAATCATGATTTCCAGGAGGTTAGAGGTGTTCCTGTCTTCAGGGTCATCAATGTGGAAGTTGAGGTCACAAAGGAGGCTAGAGGTAGTGTTTGGAATTGATGGCAAGCCGATGGATGATTGTATACTTTCAAATTGATTTTGGGACAGTGTCCAAATTATGTTTGTTGCCCTGTTTGGTGAGCTTTCTTTGAACTGTGATCTTCTTTACAGGTAGTCAGCCCCAAATGTGCATGCTGTCTTTTGGTAGATATCATCAGTGTACATTGATCTTCTTCACTGGCAATCAATAGTGGCGTTAAAGAAGCTTTCTACAGTGAGCTTGACGACAATAACTTTGCCTGGTTTCTACTTGTAGGTGATGTTTCTTTTTCTTACGGCCATTTTCGCTTGCTGTTGTGACGCATTCAAATTTTCTTTAGTTTAGACATTTCACCATTTTCTTTCTGTACCTCACTCCCAATTGCACAGTTATGAAATGGTTCGCTTTAATACAACCTTTGCAAACTTGACCTACAACTGGACATTTACCTTCATGGGGATACGAAAATCGCCATTGGAAGCATAGCTTTGTTTTCTTTGAAGATGTCAATCTACGTGTCTTGTTTATGGTTGTGCTTGCTTTTCATGGTCCATGCCGAATCATGGTGTGCCGTTCCTGCTTCCATGTCAGCAGCTTGTCAATCTGCTCGTACTTTTGCTCTCACAGCCATCAGCACTTTCCCTAGACTGTGTTTCCCTTTGCATGCACCTTCTAAACGAATCTGAAAGGCAGTCATCAATGATTCTGAGGCGCATGGCTTCTTTGTCAGTGAAGTCGCAGAACTTGCAATGTTTTTTATGAGTGCATTGTCTTTCCACAACCTACTCTGTTGTTTCACCAACCTGTTGTTGCTCCTGGCTGAAGATACACCTTTCCTAGTCAACATTCGTCATTTGATTGAACTTGGCCTCTAATGCTTCTTTTACTTCTTGGTTTGATTTTACATCAATCTGAGATTATCATTAGCACTTCTTTCACCTCTTCGCCTGTAAGGTTTTTCAAATATTTGATGATCTTCTTGTCATCTTCTCCCTCTAGTGCTTTTATGACTTCAACAAATGTTTTGATCCAAGCAGGCCAACTGCCACCAATATTTTTTTTCTAAGAAGTGTTGAAAGGCGGTGGTGGCTTTAGGAACATGGCTACATTGTATTTCATGCTCCCTTCTGCCACCATTGAGAACACGTGCTGTTCAGAAAGCTTTTGCCGCACAGGGTGTCACTGACATTTCCTGCAAACAAAGGTCACTGTCATAATATGCACTGCCATATGCTTCAATTGCCCTTGACGGTGAGTTAAGTTCTCGGTTTCTTGTAACTTGCTGATGTAATGGTTCTTTCTTGCTTCGTTTGAATAACTGTTCTGTATTTGGGGCATGGTGCAGTGTCTCTGTCGACCACTTCATCTGCAGTTTTGGTGAGCATTTCGAATCTGCTCCTCTGCAGGGCCTTCGATCTCTTCTGCAGCTGTGTATGGGCTGGAGCAGGGCTTTGACTCCACATATGCCAGGCACAAACCAGCCTGAATTGGTTATGGGTACACATGGCATGCACAAGCAGTTTGCCCTATTGTTGCAAACTCTCAGGGAGAGCAGTCTTGTCTTCTCAGGAACATATCCCCTACTTGTCGCCAGTCGTAGCATCTTCCCCATCCTGGGAGCATGCAGATGAATTATGCCACATGGGAGCTGCAATCAAACTTTACTTTATTCTTCAGCATACACTGTGTATTGCATCATACTTGACATTAGCCACATCCTAACACCTCTCCGCACATTACATACTTCTTGTTCAGAATCTGTCCCAGAACCACAAGGATTCTAGTGCGCATAACATCAATATCCTACAGTATGGAGGGTGGGGGTGCTTCCTTCACTTCCAGCCCTCTAAGGTTCCATCAATCACTTCCTAATGCTGGGCTGCCATTTCACCATTTTTTTTCTGTGCCTCACTCCCCATTGTGCAGCTGCATCCCATGGTCCTATGGCAGGGCTCAGTTCTCTGGCCGCCGTATGCCTCCTCTACCAGCTGACCTCCACGATAATCATGGTACTCTCCCCACTCTCCCAAAGTGATTATACAGAAGCAGCACCTTTGGTATTGAGCATATAGGCTGCCATTTTAAATCACAGTTTATAACTCCTGGCAGGCAGTTGGTCATACTTCACTCATGTCAAGATTAGGTCATAAATCATTTTACATTTTAATCAAGACAAAAATCAAGCCATCATTCACATTATGTCATGCTTCAAGTCATAAATAAAGCCACAAATCCATGGCTATTGCACAATTTTCATGAGGTGAGATCTTACGTATGCTTTGGATTGCCATCTGCCTACTGCCAGGATCCTACATTCTTGTACCCCAGGTTGTGTGGCCATATTCACTGCCCCAATCCTGAATGAATGTGTGCCGAATTGTGCCACTTGCATTCCTCATTTTACTAAAACCCTCCACTTCACAGCAGTTAACTGGAATTTACTTGTCTGTGTGCTTGAAAAGTGGGCCGTTTCCTTCCAGGTGAATACCCAGGTACCATTTCAGCAGGCATACTGGGTAACAGGTCGGGTCTGCTAAACAGTTTAGCTCTACTTGACCTCCCTTCCCTGCTTGATCAGTCTTTTTGATCTTCTCGACATTAAACCCAGCTGTGTAGCCCACAGTTGTATGTCTTCCTTCCACTCACACGATTTGTCCACCCAGTCTCTTAAGGGACGCAAAAGTATGAAAAAAATAAAATAATGGATAGACTGCTTGAATTAATCTCAGCCCCTGGTAATAACTTGGGCTACATTACAGTCCATTTATTTTGCACACCATGTCACTTTAGTTTGGACCCAGCTATATGCAAGTCAGTCTTGACCTTGCTCCAGTTGGAACAGTTGAGCCCGAACTGCCAAGCCACGTCCTTCCTGATCCGGACATGAGCAATCCAGGACAAGTTTCACCCTAGTTATGGGCTCATCTGCCAGGTACAACTTGTTTCCAGTAACACAGTGTGTACAAGATCCATGTAGGGCATACCCATCCCACTTAGGGCGACACACTAAAATTTACAAAAGTGATGGATGGAATTTTGGAATTAATTTAAGCCACTGGTAATTACTCATGGCCACTGGTAATTACTCAGGCCTGCATCCCAATTCAAATAAAAAAAAGAAAATATATCCTTCTCACAATCCTGCTGAGTTCCTGTAGGAGCCTGCATGGGACTCCTGTGTGCTCCCTTGGGACTACTGTGTGAATTCCATGGGACTAAAAATAAAACCATTTAAAAAGGAAGGGGTGAGGGTCTCTTGCTGGATGGCTGACGGTCGTGTCCAGTGGGTTGAAGAGGGTTGGCTGCTCATCGGCTTTTGGGCCAGGCCCTGTACTGAGTCCTCTCCCCTTGGCACTGCACATGGTCAAAGGACTCGTTCTCCAATGGGTTGGGCAATGGGTCGGGGGACAGGCCAGGCCATGCAACTAACCCTGCCCCCTCACCGTGCACAGCCATCAACCATGCCTGGCGAGGGGTAAGCCACAAACACAGGGGCATAACGGAGGCCTCTGGTGCCACTGCAGTGCAGGTGGGACCCCCAACCCTCCCTTTTGTGGTATATCACTCCACAAATGTCATATTATGATATTACTTCACTTAAAAAAAATGTATATAAAAATTCACTAAAATAACAAAAGTTAAAATAGAGTTAAAGTGGGGTTATATGCGAGGAAGGTAGTAAGATTTTAAGTTACATTTAAAAAAAACTTAGCAATTCACTGAAGAAGTACTACTGTTAAAAAAAAATTAAAAACAGGAAAATTTGCCAGTTTTACATACCTGACATAAGTATAATTTGTACAGCTGTGATGCTCTTCTGTGTTATAGTTACTTTAGGGTATGAGTTATAGTTACTTGAGCTAACTATAACTGGTAAATTTAAGGGTTTTATTAGTTTAAAATGGTATGTTTTAACTGACATTTCCATCTAACTTTTACATCCTTTTACCTTTTTTTCAGTAAATTTATATATCTGTATAACCTACTGGTGGTTGCCAGTAGGTAGTTATATTTAGGACCTAGTTTCCACAGGGAAAGCGTATTTTTTTTTTTTTGCGAATTACTTTGGTGCCATTTGACGAATCTTCACAAACTTTTCAAAACTAGAGTACCAGTCAATTCAGCTGCTCTCTGGAAAGTTTAGGGGTGATTCGTCCAGGGGAGGACGAGAAAAAGATGAGGTACCAAAACTAATTTTCCCCATGCAATTTCCCATGGAGATTTTAGACACGACAACAGCCCAAACTACAGAACGGAATTACACCAAATTTGTCAGAAAGCTAGATATTGGTCCAGAAAGATCAATTTTTGTATTTTGGTGTAATTACTAAAAGGTAGTTAGTAATTGGGTAGGCCCTGGAGGGTGAGGTCCTGGGGCCAAAATCAGCCTGGAGAGAGGGTCTCAGCTCTTCCCCTTTTTAGTAATTTGGTGGCCCCAGGGATGGGGACCCTGGGCCATAATTGGCCAAGGTAGGGGGGCTGAGTACCCACCTCGGGGATTACCTACAAATGGGGTTTGGACCACATGCCAGGCCCTGCTATTGTCCCCCTGCCTCTCACAGCCAAAGGCCATGCAAGGCATAGGTGTAGGTGCCTGTGGGTGATTGGCTGCAGGGCCAGGCTTCAGGTCAGGCCCTGCGCCTGACCCACCTCTGTGCACAGCCGAATGCTGTGTGTGGTGCAGGGTTGTGTGCATACGGGGAGTTGGCACAGGGCTGGGCCCCGGGGGATGGGGGTCCCCGTGGCCAAAATCAGGCCAGAGAGAGGGGCTGTGTGGCCCCTGTCCCCTTTTAGTAATTCAGTGGCCCCGGGGTATGGGGTACCCAAGGCTGTAATTGGCCCATATGGGAGGTGGGCCACAGGGCCACGCACAGGCAGTGGTCGGATTAACGTTAGGTAATTGAATATTACTTAACATAAAAAAAACTAGAAATTCACTGAAAGAAATTAAAGGTTACAGGGACATTTTAGTACGGAAAAAGATTTTTTTAAAACCTTAAAAGTTCACTACAAAAACAAAAAGTTAGAGGGATGTTATAGTTAGGCACAGATTTTACATGCACAGAACCATATGAATTTAACAGTTACAGTTTCTTGAGATAAGTATAACTATAACTTATGCCCTAAGGTAACTATAGGCGTGTGACAAGTCGGCGCGGGGACAAGTTGCTAAGTAATTTAATGTATATGGTCTGTAGAGCTGCTCATAATTGGTGGCGTGACAGGACATCTGAAAGCGAGGGGGCAGGGTCAACGAGCACAGGCTGCGGAACGACGAAGTTCCCCTTGGGGTATGTGCCACCAAAAGATGTCTGTTGTAGCCTATGCAGGCAGGCACAAACACCAGAGTCCGAGGCCACAGGTATCAGTGGGTGGCCCGCAATTGGGACCAACAGTGCGAACATATGGTCCAGCACATCCCATCTCACGCTTAGGCCATGCTCACCACTATGCCAATTTGAGTCTGCAGTGCCCTAGGTGGGAGAAATAGGGAAGCTCGTAATGGGCAAGGGCGGCATGGTCATGTTTTTTTGCAGTATATGGTTGGAATTGTGTAGGGTATAGCCGAAAGTGGGCAAATTGTGCCTGCGTGCTGCAGTAGCAGAGGCCCATGTCCGGAACACCAAGCCTGCTCAAGCCAGGACAGAAGCCTATCATAGTTTGCCCACCAAAGGTCGTCCAAGTCACGACTGAGCCGGATCCCCAGATATTTAATGTGCCCACATCAGGGGAAACTCAGACCCAAAGTCACACGTAGCAGCAGTGAGAGGAAACTCTATGGATTTAGACCACTTAATAGTGATACCCGCGAGTCCCCACAAGCTGAGTGGGCTCCCAAAGAAGGGGATCTAGGTCCAACTGGGGATCCCTGACATACAAGGTAATGTCATCCCCATACATCAATACAAGAATCCTGTTGGATGTAGACGCAAGACTGCATTGGAAATGGTGTTGCTGCAGTCGGATCACTAAGAGCTCCAGTGCTACCCCAGAAATGGGCCACCAGATAATCTGTTGAGTGCCTCGGAAAGTCATGAAGGGTGGAGGGAGGGTGATCACATGATTTCATCGCAATCAAGCAACAGGCTGGACATGAAGTAGTTTTATTAGGCACAAGAACGTGTTACCAATGCCAAGGCATGTTAGGACATGTAAGAGATAGGACTGTTCAAGAGATACCATTGCCTTCGTGGCATCTAAAAACACCACATCCGTGCTAAGATTGGGCTCGGTTATTTGTAGAAGGGCAAAAAAAAGTGCACCAGTTTTGCGCTGTGGAGCGTCTGGACACAAAGGCAGACTGGTCCGGTCAGACAATGTGCGCTAGCAGGGGTAAAAGACGTGTGGCAATCAATTTGGCAAGAATTTTGTTGTCCATATTAATCGTAGAACGAGGTCTGTAGAAGTTGCACCTTTGCGGATTCTTCTCGGGATTCAGAATGGTGACAATAAGGGCCTCCTGAAGTAAATGATGGAGTACTCTGCACAACAGAGACTCCTCATACACTGCGAGCAAGTGGAGAGCAAGGAGAGGGGCATATTCCTAATAGAAGGCAGCGGCAAGGCTATCCAGGCCTGGTACTTTATCCATAGGTAAGCTCTAAATGATCTGAACATTTTTCTCCACCGTGAAGGGTTCATCAAGGAATCAACGGTGCCCGTCATCTAGCCAAAGCAATTGAACTGAGTCCAGATAGGGGGCCAGATCAGGGGAGGTCGGGGGCAAAGAGGACATGTACAGTGTAGAATAAAAAGTGGTTATGACCTGTTGTATGGCTTCTGTGCCAGCATGGGGAATCTGTTGGTCATCTATGGGCTCAACAATGTAGTCATTGCCCAGGGCTTGAGCAGCAGTCCAGCTAGGGTCTTGCCTGCTCTGTCACCCTCCCCATATCGCTGAGCGTGAGTTTCTCTTCCCACAAAGTGATTTTACCGCAGTGCCACTTCACCATAGTCTGTGAGCTTATCTCTAATGGGCACCAGGATGGTAGCACTGCTGGTATCAAAGTATTGGAGTTCCAGGGCTCAGATCCCCACCTCCAACCTCGCCAACTCTCCTTGCAGCACCCGGAGCACGCCCTCCTGCTTAGCAATACAAGCACCCCAGATCACCACCTTAGATGCTTCCTACAGTGTAGATGGGGAGGAAACAGTGCACATTATGCTCAAAGTGGTCTATAACAGCTGCGCGTACCTTGCCCTTAAAAACTTGGTCACAGAGTGCACTGGTGGGGAGTCTCCAAGAGAATGTACATGAGATGTAGGCAGGGGGCGAGCTCAAGCATAAAAGGAATGTGGTTGGACAGCATCTGTTGTAAGTGCGCAACGCTGGTAGACTAAGCAAACACATCCCTAGTGTCTGCGACCAGGCGTTGTGTGCCGGTGCTATGCATTTGCCTTCTGCTCTGGATGTGTGACAAATTTGTCAGATGTCTGTGAAATCATTATCTTTTATTAAAGTAGGCAGCTGTGCAGCAGGCTGAAGGTGCGGGTGCAGAGAGTCACTGGACCTATCTGCGCACGCGTCAAACACCACATTAAAGTCTCCAGCCCAATGTATTTCCCCCGGTCCCATCATCCTGGCTAGCCTTCAGACCTCGGGAAAGAATAGAGGGTCACCAACATTTGTCCAATATATCAAGATCAAAGAAAAGGGGTACCCCTGTAGAATGCTTGCTAGTCTAACATATTGGCCCTGCTCATCACATAGCGTGCCCAAGCTTTTTTGCAACATGCGTTTCACTGGGAGGAACTCGCAGCAAGCAGCCTGCACAGCCAGAGTAAGGTCCGGAGAAAGGAAACCTCATTCCTCTGATATTGAAGAGGGTGAGAATCTCAACCTAGCTGCAACATGGTTTCTCTATAATTTAGCAGCCTGCCAATGATAGGACACGCTAGAGTGCCCGGAGGTGGTTAGAGCCTCAGTGAGTGTGAGCCTTCTCTACTACAAGAATGGGAGAGAAACCCTTGCCAAACAAGGTCCTAAGCATTGTCTCCACAAATGTTTCCATTTGATTAATTGCTGTTGATTCACGATGCACAGGTTGTTTCAGTGCTACCGCGCTTAGAAGTCTTCATTCTTGCTTTTGATGAGCTTGAGTAGCTTCTCCATCTGTAGTAAATGCTCCCCAGAGGAGGAGTGCACATACTTCGTGACAGATGTGTGGCAAACGAGCTGGTCAATGCATAATGCATTCCTCATGTCTGTCAACATTTTCTTAAAGATGATTGAATCTGTCTGCATGGAAATCAGTTTTCGTGTCTATGGCATTCAGGCTGTGTTTGAGATCCAAAAACATGGAGCATGTATCAGGTTCAGTTGTGGACCCCCAATATGCCCGAGGGGCAGGCTCGTCCTCCGGTGGGTTGGGCTAAGTGGTACGGGTGAGTCGAAGAGAATCAAGAGAGCTTGGGAAGTTTATTGTTGTGTTTCCCCACATTGTGGGCAGATGGCTCAGATGCAAGCACCCGTGACCCCCACCCTTCAGGGATATCTGTCAGTAAAGGCTGAGAAAACAATCTCTCGGAGTCCGCCACTCCCCAAAGAGCTCTACTAATGGGGGCACAAGCAGACTCCACGACATGGCACCTCGGATGTTCTGCAGCCAAGATGGGGCAGCTGCCCAGTCTTGCCCAGCAAAGGCAGATGTCAGTGTTCTGTTTGCTATGGGGCCTAATTCATGCCAGTTGGAATGCCACCTCACCAGCGGTATGCCCCTGGGCCCCACCTTACCCCAGGAGCCACAAGCAGGCCCATGAGAGATGCGTCGAGGTAGTGAGCCACAGCTCATCATGCAGCTAGCGAAGACGGCCACCCATTCTGTGCTCACTGTGGGGCTTAGGTGCCCAGGGCAGGCCCGGCCACACACTAGCAGGCCGGCGGACAGGGGCAGGCCAGATAATGCAAACAGGGCCTCGAACCAGAGCCCATTCTTCCGCTAAAGGCACCTAGCCCAGCAGGGTGGGGAGAAACTGCTGCCCCCATACGAGTCCAGACAGGCTCCAAACAGTTTGCCTGGCACCCACGCAGCTCAGCCTCACCTTTCTGGCCACCCTGGCCCTTGCGGTCCTTATCTCCATCCCACAGCCAGCAGGAGAGGCAGAAATCCTCTCCCCTGGCAGCGGCTCCAATCACTGCAGACCCGCGTGCCAGAGCAAGGAAGACGACCCTGGCCATCGGCCTAATAACGTAAGAGGTTCCGGTGCCAGAGAAACAGGCCGCTCGGGGCCCGAGGCCACAGCACAGCCCACATACTTCTCTGCTTCGCGGCAGAGGTCATAGTAAGGGCAGTGCACCGTGGGTAGGTCAGGCACCTCTAGTGATGTGGTGATGGCCCACAGGTAGGCGGATTATTAGTGGATAGGAAGTCCTGACTGGGAGAGCCTCATTAAGCGACAGCCACCTTGCGACTGGGCTCTCTAGTGCTTTCTGGGGTGGATTGGAGTTCAATGGGGTAGATTGGGGTGGGGTGGAGTGGAGTTGGGTAGAGTGGGGTGAGATAGATTGGAGTAGGGCGGAGAGTGGGGATTGGGGTAGACTGGAGTGGAATAGCTAAATTGGAGTGGAGTAGTTTGGGTAGGTTGAAGTGGTGTAGAGTACACTGGAGTGGATTGGGGTAGATTAGAGTGGAACTGGAGAGGGGTTGATTGAAGTAGAGTGGAATGGGGTAGATTGGAGTGGGAGTTGAGTTGGGTACGCTGAAGTGGAGTGGGGTAGATTGGACTGGGGTAGCGTGGAGTGTGGTAGATTGGAGGGGGGTGGAGTAGGGTGTGTTGGAGTGGGGTATATTGGGGTGCATTGATTGGGTGAGTGGGGTGTATTTGGGTGCTTTGGGGTAGATTGGAGTTGAGTGGGCAGTGTGGAGTGGGATAGATTGAGGTGGAGTAGATAAGGGTGGAGTGGGGTAGTGGATTAGAGTTGGGTAGATTGGAGTAAGGCAGATTTGAGTGGGTTAGGTTAAGGTAGATTGGAGTGGGATGGGATAGACTGGAGTGGGATGGGGTAAATTGGAGTGGGGTAGACTGGGGTAGATTCAGTGGAGTGTCGTAGATTGGAGTGGAGTTGAGTAGATTAGAGTGGGGGTACCTAGAGTTCAATGGGGTGGATTGGAGTGGGGTAGACTGGAGCAGAGTCAGGTAGTTTGGAGTGTGGTAGAGTGGAGTGAAGTGGGGTAGATTGGAGTAGAGGAGGGAAGTTTGGGGTAGAGTAGACAGGTTGAGTGGAGTGGGTAGATCGGAGTGGGGTAGATTGGGTAAATTAGAGTGGGGTAGATTGGAATGGAGGAGATTGCAGTGTAGCGGGGTAGAGCTGAGTGTAGAAGATTTACATGGAGTAAATTAGATTGGAGTGGATTAGGATACATTGGAGTGGAGCGAGGTAGACAGGGCACAGGTTTTAAGGAGAAATGTATTAACTGCAGCGTTGCCCAAAACTGAGGCACTTTTCCGCTACTATTCAGTGTCATTTCTTTGATGCTATAAAAGGAAGCGCCCACCTATAAAACAAAGTCACAAACTGTTTTAATAGTCTGTGCTATTTGTTTAGTGCTGTGAAAGGAAGTGTCAAACTCCAAAACAAATTAAGGCAACAACAAACAAACCTGTAGGATGGAAGTTAAATGCAACACAAATATGTATCAGGGAAGAAGAGATAATGGGCATAAGAATGAAAAAAGTATCCTGAATCACCGAGCAAGCTGCCGAAGGATACTAGTTAAATTAAATCAATTAGTATTTGGTCCATGCTCCAGAGAAATTAAATTGATGTGAGTCATATGGTTGCCAATTAGGAGATAGGTAAAAAGAATGATAATCAATCCAGCAAATCCATCAATTGTTTTGCCATGGCATATGTCCTATTCTTATTTTGCACTGCTCTTATGAGTTCCAAAATGCGAATTGGACAAACATGAAATTGTTTGGAATTGCAAGTATTGACTGGAGTGAGAGAGGGGGAGATCGAGAAATCCAACTGAGACGCCTGGAATCACGATTTATAATCCAGCTCAAAACCAAGACCCCTAGGGGTCTTAATGGGGATGAGGAACTGAGTGTCTGCAAACATATATATATATATATATATATATATATATATATATATATATATATGAGCAGCTAACGTGGATACTAAATCGGGCCCCCAAGCCATCTCATCTTCAGCAACCTCTTTGCCAAAGTGAGTTAGGCGCAAGTGTTGTTTCTCCACTACCCCAATTCAAGCACATCTTTAAGCCAGAGTGCCTCCTGCTGCGATCGTGATCCCAGCCACTTGTAGCCACCCTCCGTTTCACCAAGGGGACTGCAAGATATGAATACTTGTATGGGATCTTCTGCCCCCTAGGTTCTGCCCCCACCCCTAGTAGGCAGGTCCCAGGAGTGAGGGGAATTGTAATTTTGGTAGCTGTCTCAATCCTAGGCACCACCTCCCTCCAAAACCCATGAACCGCATCACAAGACCAAGCAATTTGTAAACATGTAGCACCCTCCTCTCCACAGGGCACACATTTTGCTTCTCTAGAAGGATCTGTTTTCTTCAGCAGGGTATATATCTTTGAAGTGTTTTGTTTTATTTATTTTCTGGTAGGATGCTATTCCTAACTTGTAGGACAACATGTAAAGTAACACTGCCAATTCCAAATATTTTGACTTTTCTGAAGTGAAAAGACTCTTGTAAAGTTTCACTAACACAACAAGGACACTAGAAAGGCAGAAGGAATACAAATTCCCATTATACTAAGGAGAGGTACAGTGAAGCAGGAATCCAAGGGCCACATGTATGAACCTTTGAAATTGCAATTCTATGTGAATTGCAATTAGGAAATCGCAATTCAAAATGTATGAAACTCTTGAGTTTCTTTTACGATTCCCAGTGGGTCGCAAATAGACTTACCTCATTAATATTAATGTGCTAGGTCACAATTTGCGACCCACTGGGAATCGCAGAAATCACAGAGATGGTGGCCTGCTGGGGTCAGCAGATAACCATGTCTGTGATTGCTTTCAAATAAACCAATCTTTTTTTTTATTTTTAATGCAGCCCATTTTGCGTTTAAAAAGCAAAAAATAAAACATTTTAGATTAATTTTTTAAGGGTAGGCAGTGGTCTGTCAGTGGGACCACAGCCTGCTCTTAAAAAATGTTTTCACATACATTCACAAAGGGGAAGGGGTCCATTAGGGACCCCTTCCCATTTGGGAATGGGTTAACACCAAGTTGAAACTGGTGTTAACTGTGATTGTTTTGCGACCGCATTCACGGTCACAAAACAATCATCCATACCATTGCGACTCGCAGTTAGGAATGGATGCCCTTGGTGCGACCCTTCCTAATTGCGACTCACAAACCCATGTTGTGATTCCGTAAATAGCTCACTGAATTGCAAAATAGCATTTGTACAGACCGAAATGCTTTTTTTTCTCTGTGCGCAAACGGCCCGATTCTGTGAATCGGGCCGTTTGCTCACAGAAAAAAGCTTTATTCATATGGCCCCAAGGTCCGATCTCACACACCTGTGCAACTTCAAAAGCACACACATACTCACTTGTATGGTAGCAGTTCAAGCGTCCTGGCGCACACAAAACCATTACCCCATCAGCTGCAGCAGGGAAGGAGAGTCTGGCAGAAGAGAGTGAGGTGGAGAGCCACTGGTGACGTGAAGAGAGAGGAGCGTGTGGTAGAGAGATGGTCAGGTCAGAGGAAGGAAAGAGAGGAGGAGAGGGCCCTGGTCAACCGACCCTGGATATCAGAGAGAACTTCAATATTCATTACTTTATAGGCTTGAGTTATTGCCGACCTACTGGCTTATGGTATGTGTGGTTAGTTTTTTTACCTCATTTGTTGAACCATGGGAAGCAGTTATTTTGGTTATTTGAAGTACTCAGTATGATCCAGGTATATTGCAAGAGATCTGCTGAAATCTAATGAAGGTGGAATTTGTGAGTCAGCCTCTAACTGAAGTACTGGGAGAACAATTTCCTGAGAGTCATGAAAAGAAGTATGTAGCTTTAATAGAAAGTTTGGACCCAACATAAGAACAACTCCATCAAGGAAAAAAAACTCTGAATAGGGTATAAAATCATTAAGTCATATAATTTATCCAAACCTTCATGCTGAAGTGACTGCAACTAAAAGGAGGTTTTCGCTGATAACCAGACCTGATCCGCTTGCTCCAGGTTCTCGAAAGGTACCCTTTGGAGACCATTGTGAACTATCAAAAGATCCTATGATGGAGTGGGAATAGGAACAACAGGTCTTTTCAGCCTAAACCTTTTTAAGAGTCAAAAGACCACTGGGGATACATTCAACCAATCTCCTCCTATTTCTGATGCATACAACTACCTGTGGATTCCTCACATAATGAATTTTCCCTATGCGCCAGCATCCGATGGAAATTTTCTTCTAGCTCTGCACATCGATGAGGACGTCACAATTGCCCGACTCCCACACAACACCGTCTGATGTCATCCAGGCAATAAGAGGTCCTCGCCGGCGTGCTGACGTCAGTTCCAGATTTCCGTGCCTTCGAGGCTCCAGGGAGCTACTGTTTCACTCCGCGTGTTACTATGTCTCAGCCACGTAAATTGGGCTTTAAACCCTGTAGGGAGTGCGGTGGACGAATGTCGGTGACAGACCCACACGAAAATTGCTTGTGGTGTTTGAGTTCTGACCATGAAGTCGAGGAGTGCGGTTCATGCGAGCGTATGACTCCGAAAGCACTCAAGGAGCGGGAGGCCAAGTTATTCTTGGCGAAATCAAAGAAGAAGGAGAGACATCACCATCGTAGGTCTTCCTCTAAATCTTCGAAGTCGCACAGACGTCATCGAGACTCCTGGCGCTGGCATGGATCACGACGTCGGTCGAGTAAGGACTGATTCCGCTCAAGGTCGCCATCAGCTCGACGCCATAAGACATGGAAGGTTAGTCCGACGGTAACACCTCCGCCTCAGACGACTCCTATTTCTCCTACATCTCCTCTATATGTCTATGAGGTCGATCCTCATCAGGATCCGGAGTTTTCACCGGCACAGACGGAGATGCCCGAACCGACGCCGTTGTCACCTCAGGCGCTGACTCCACAGGGATATCCAGCGTTACCGGCGCCAGGTACAGACCCTTCCGCATTTCTAAATGCGATGTTTAGCTTTTTTGCCAACATGGCTCCGGGAGGTTGCCCATCTGGACCTTCAGGTCCTTTGGCATATGACATGGGTGTTCCGGCTCCGTACAGACCGACGCCCTTCATGCCTTTCCTTCCCACAGGAAGTGCTGGCTCGGCGCCGGTACCGGTGGCGTCACCTAGAAGGCCTGTGACGCCGACGACGTCTGCTGCCCCAGCACCAATGAGTTCACCATAACCTCAATCAACGCTGAAGAAGCCTACGGCGCCGATGGATCCGAGGATCGACGCCGACCAAGGTCTTCGGCGTCAGCAAACGCCTTACCAACGCCGAGAATTGAGGCCAGGTTGCGCTCCAGGAGATTGGCTCTGAGGCTGCTTGAGGAGCAGGAATACAAGCGACAGTTCTTGGAAGAGGGTGAGATCGCAGAGCCCCTGGGAGACCTACAGGACTTGGAAACTGCCAGTGCGTTGGACTTAGCATCTCCTGGGGAGTACACCAAAGAGGCTGCTTCTTTCCATTCGGTGGTGAGGAAGGCGGCGGATTTTCTTGACCTTCCTCTTCCAGCTGCTGAAATAAAAACTAACATTCTCACTGAAGTGTTGCACCCTTCTTCAGCTGTGGCGGAGCCACTTCTTCCATTTAATGAGGCACTCGTAGACCCGATAATGTAGGTGTGGTAGAAGCCTGTGACTTCTACAGCAGTGAATAGGTCTGTGGCAAGGAGGTATCGGGTGGCTCCTGGGGTTCCAGGTTTCTTGTAAAAAAATCCATCTCCAGAGAGCTTGGTGGTGCAGTCCTCATGTTCCTCCTGCACAGCTCCAGGATCTTTTCCAGGCGTCCCTTCAGACAGGAAATCCAAGAGAATGGACCAATCTGCAAAAAAGGCATTCTCTTCATGCAGCATGGCCCTGAAATCAACTAATGCAACCTGTATCTTGGGCAGGTACATCTATGCCCTTATGGACAAGGCCAAGACGACACATCCTGGATTGTCTCAGGAGGTTCTGAATCTTTTGACGGACGCTCAAGCGGCGGCAACTCAGGTCTGGACTCGACACGTCTGATTCCGTGGCCAGAGCAATGGGCACGTCCATAGCAACAAGAAGGCATGCCTGGATACGATCTTCAGGATTCTCTCCCGATGTGCAGTCAACCCTACTTGACTTACCCTTTGATGGGGATAAACTCTTTGGGACAAAGGCTGACTCTGCCTTGGAGCGGTTCAAGGAGAGTAGGGCCACTGCAAAGTCATTAGGCTTGCAGGCCTCCGTCTCCACTCCTTAACGAGCATTCAGGAGTTTCAGGGGGTTTGGGTGTGGCTCTTCCTTTCAAGGGAGATTTCAGCAGACAGGCCAGCAGGCTGCCTCTACTCACCCCTGTAGATTATATAGGGGAAGGGGTAGGGTTTGTACCAGAGGGGCCACCTAGCAGCATTCTACCTCTTCCTCCAGAGGGGTGCAGCAGGGAAAGCAGCCTTAGTCCTCCATCAATCCCTTCGCATGCATCTCCTGTGGGGGGGGGGGGAGATTATCTCAGTTTCTCCACATGTGGGAGTCAATAACATCGGACTCCTGGGTCACCGATATTGTGGGGAAAGGCTATACTCTTCCCTTTCGGGAGTTTCCCCCTCCCATCCCTCTCCGCCCATCCTTCTGTTCGGAAGACCATCTCCTTTTATTACAATAGGAGGTTCTAGTCCTTTTGTCGAAAGGTGCAGTAGAGTTGGTTCCAGAGCAGGAGAGGGGTCAGGGCTGTTATTCAAGATATTTCCTGATCCCCAAAATCGATGGTCGGTTGAGGCTAATCCTGGACCTGAGGATTTTGAATTGGTTCCTCAAGCAGGAAAAGTTCAAAATGCTGACCGTAGCACAATTGCTTTTGGCGTTGAACGAAGGGGATTGGATGGTGTCTGTCGACTTGCAGGATGCTTACTTTCATATCCCAATTCTCAAGTCGCACAGGAAGTATCTCTGGTTTGTGGTGGGATCGCAACACTATCAGTTTGCGGTCCTTCCGTTTGGTCTTACTTCAGCACTTCGAGTCTTCACGAAGGTGATGGCGGTGGTTGCAGCAGAGCTCAGGAGGAGGGGGATAGCAATATTCCCTTACCTGGATGATTGGTTGATCAAAGCCAAGTCTCCGGAGCTCCTGCTGCGTCACTTGCAGTCGACAACACAGTTGTTCGATCTGGGCTGTTCAGTGAACGTGCCCAAATCTCACCTGTAGCCCTCTCAACGCCTCCTGTTTATAGGGGCAGTACTAGACACAACATTGAATCAGGCCTTTCCTCTGCCACAGCGGGTTCAGGACATTCAGGCGTTGATTCCAATGTTCCAGAATGGAGCGGTCGTTCCAGTCCTCAAGGTCCTTCGTCTGCTCGGTCTGTTCGCTTCTTGCATTCTGTTGGTCACTCATGCACGCTGGCACATGAGGGCTCTTCAGTGGTGCCTCTGCGGGCAGTGGTCTCAACACAAAGGGGATCTCGAGGAATCGATAAGGATCTCCAGAGACACTGCAGCGGATCTTCGATGATGGGCTGCGGTCGGCAACCTTTCTCAAGGAAGGCCGTTCTTGCTGCCACCTGCAGTGGCCACAGTGATAACGGATGCTTCCACTCTAGGGTGGGGGAGCTCATCTGGGGGACCTGGAGGTCAAAGGTCATTGGTCTCCAGTGGAACAGATGTTTCATATCAATCTGTTAGAATTGCGGGCGATAAGTCTGGCTCTCGAGGCCTTCCTCCCTTCCCTTCGCGGTCAGTCGGTCCAGGTCCTGACGGACAACACTACCGCAATGTGGTATATAAACAAGCAGGGAGGGGTGGGGTCGTACCTTCTCTGCAGAGAAGCTCTGCGACTCTGGTCCTGGGAACAGGACCATCGGATTTGCTTGGTAGCAAACCATCTGGCCGGAGTTTTGAACGTACGTGCGGACAGTCTCAGTCGGCACATCTCGAACGATCACGAGTGGCTTCTTCATTCAGACCTGGTCCTTTACATCTTCCAGATGTGGGGGTTTCCTCAGATAGACCTGTTTGCCACTCTGGAGAACGTGCACTGCCTGTCGTTCTGCAGCCTCCAGTATCCGGTGCAAGGAGCGTTGGGGGACGCGTTTCAGATGCCCTTGTACGGCCAGTTGCTTTACGCGTTTTCCCCCATACTTTTGATTCCTCGGGTTCTGAGGAAGATTCGCCAAGACCGGGCCCAAGTCATCTTAATAGCTCCGGATTGGCAAAGAAGGGTGTGGTATTCAGACCTTCTCCAACTCTCACTGTGCCCCCGCTCCGTCTCCCTCACAGGGCAGACCTCCTCTCGCAGTCGCAGGGGCAGGTTCTACACCCCCACCTCCAGAGCCTTCACCTACATGCCTGGAGATTGAACGGGGCAATCTGAGTACTTTTTCTCTCCCACCAGAAGTGGTGGATGTTATATCATCGGCCAGGCGACACTCCACCAAATCTATCTATGCAAGCAGGTGGGCTAAGTTTGTGACTTGGTGTGGAGAGAATCAAATTGATCCCTTACGTGCCCACTTATTGGACATTTTGCGCTGTCCTTAGCGCAGAGGGGTTGTGCAGTTGCGACTGTTAAGGGTTACTTGTCCGCACTATTAGCCTTTCTGTGTCTACCAGACCAACCCTCCTTGTTTAAGTCCCCAGTAGTTTTGAGGTTCATTAAGGGTCTCACTAACAAGTTTCCGCCCACTCCATTCGTTATGCTGCAGTGGGATTTGAACTTAGTGTTAGCATTTCTGATGGGTTCACCGTTTGAACCAATCCATTCATGTTCCTTAAGGTTTTTAGTTTTAAAAACATGCCTTCCTGTTTGCCATTACGTCAGCTAGGAGGGTGAGTGAGCTCCAGGCTCTTAGTGTGGAACCCCCATACACTTCCTTTTATAGGGACATGGTGGTGTTAAGGACAAAGGTGGCTTTCTTACCGAAGGTTGTTACACCCTTTCATGTAGGACAGTCCATCACACTTTCCTCCTTCTATCCTCCACCTCATCCATCAAAGGAGGAAGAGTGGCTACACCGACTAGATCCAAGAAGAGCATTGAGCTTCTTCATCGCAGGACGAGAGAGTTCAGACAGGAGGATCAGCTCTTCGTCGGTTACATGGGGAAGAGGAAAGGCAAAGGCTGTCCACAAGAGAACGCTTTCCAGGTAGGTCATTCTTTGCATCAAATTGTGTTATTCTTTAGCAAAGAAGGAACCTCCTGTTGGGATAAGAGCCCATTCCACCAGGGCTAAGGCGGCCTCTTCCGCCTTAGCTAGAGGTGTTCCTGTGGTTGACATCTGCAAGGCCGCAACTTGGGCATCCCTCCACACGTTTGCTAAACATTATTGTTTGGATTCCGAAGTCCGGAGGGATGGCCATTTTGCACAGTCTGTGCTGCAGGATTTCTTGGTTTGACCATTCAGGCACCCACCTCCGAGTGCGGTACTGCTTTGGGACTCTATTCATTATGTGAGGAATCCACAGGTAGTTGTATCCATCACAAGAACAAGTTACGTACCTTCGGTAATGCCTTTTCTGGAGGATACACTAGCTACCTGTGGATTCCTCACAGTCCCACCCGCCTACCCGTTTCCTGGATGGTCTTATCAATATTTCCTTGGGTATGTATATGTATATTATTGATATGTATATACTGTTGCCATTGTTTATATATGTGATATATGTATGAATATATATATATATTTATGTATGTGTGTGTATATATATATATATATATATATATATATATATATATATATATATATATATAGTTTTGTAGTTATGTATATGGTATTATGGAGTTAATTTCAAATATGTATTGTTGGTAGTCACTTGTTCGCCTCAAAGGTACATAAAAAATGGTGAAAACTGACGTCAGCACGCCGGCGAGGACCTCTTTTTGCCTGGATGACATCAGACGGCGTCGCGTGGGAGTCGGGCAATTGTGACGTCCTCGTCGACATGCAGAGCTAGAAGAAACTTTCCGTTGGATGCTGGCGCATGGGGAAAATTCATTATGTGAGAAATCCACAGGTAGCTAGTGTATCCACCAGAAACGGCGTTACCGAAGGTAAGTAACTTGTTATTTAAGGGCATTGATAGCAGGCCATTGTGAAGAGAGGGTTGAAGAAGATAACCTCAGCAGAAAACCAGTTCTTACGAATTCCCACACTATGAAGGGATCCGTCGAGACTGGATCTAAGTTATGGGAGGAACACCACACCTGGAAGAAACCCCAATGCTTCTTGTACGAAGCTATAGTCAAGGGTTTTCTTGATGTTTGGATTTCAAGGGCTACTTTTCTAGAACAGGCCAGACTTTCCAGTACTAGCCTTTCAACTTCCAGGCGGTCTGTCAGAGGTGGTAGTACTGACCACATTATTCTGCTTTCCTACACCTGTTCTGCCCTCCATGATAGCCGAAGTATCCCGGAATGAGCTGCAGCAGCATTATTTCCTCTTTTATTACGTTGCCTGATAACCATATCTTGCTCTAGCCTTCCTTTAATCACATCAAACTCCCAAGACAATGCCTCATGATTCCCGGAATGGCAGTAAGACTAGGATTGCAATATTAAAACGGAAAATATTGCTAAGCAAAAACTGTAGTGTGACCATCTGGCTATGGTATATTCCACCCCTGGAGATGTTGACACAGCTGAAATGATGACATTCTTAGCTCAGCGGCAACTCCCACGGCTCACAAGGGAACAGGCGGCAGCACTAGGCACGGATCCCACGCTGGAAGAACTAGGGTAAGCTCTCAATGATATGGCCCTTGGCAAGAGCATAGGGCTAGGTGGTCTACCAATAGAATACTATCAGGAGTATGCCTCCCGCCTACTCCCTTCCCTGCTCAAGACTATTGGAGGCAAAAGAAATCGACATGCTCCCCCCCCCCACATGAGAGAAACTATTATAATCATGCTCCCGAAGCCAAGGGAAGGACACAACTGACTGGGGTCGTACAAGCCATTATCAATGCTTAATGTGGACATCAAGGTATTGGCTAAGATGATGGCTCTCCAATTGAATAAGGTCATCACAAGATTAGTTCCTACCAATCTGTTCTACCAATTCGGTTTCATCTGCATGCCACATGGCCCACAGCCCTGAGGGCTGCCCTTGTGGCCCTAGACATTGAAAAGTCCTTTGACACCCTCTTCTGGTCTTACTTGTGGGGGGTACTCCGGTGGATGGGACTTGATGAGGGTTTTGTGGCCTGCGTGCAGCTGCTACATAACATTTTGAAGGCACGGGTGCGAGTAGGAATGGAGGTTTCGGAGATCCTCCATATCGAGTGAGGCACGCAACAGGGCTGCCCACTCTCTCCACTCCTATTTGCCCTGGCCATGGAATGATTGGCGATATACCTTAGGGAGCAGTTGAGAGAGTGGGGAATCAAATCCACATTGTATCCATGTATGCTGATGATGCATTAGTATGTGTGAAGCACCCGAACAATCGGTCACGCAATTGTTACTGGTAATTGAGGACTTTGGGAGGGTGCTTGGGTTCGTGGTCAACCGCGGCAAAACAATATTGTTCCAGTTGGCCGCATTGGCTAGGACCACTGCTGAGAACCTTCCGGAAGTGGGCCTCCCATGAGAATGACGGAACTATTGCTATCTCTGCTTGCAGAACGCGCATGAACCAGACATGCAATATGAACTTAATATGGGTAGAGTGATGGCAGGCTTACATGAATCAGTCCGGTTGTGGAAGGGTCCGCCGTTGTCTGTTATGGGCAGAGTAGCTCTGAGTAAGATGGTCCTGCTACCGTGCTGTTTTTACATTATGCAAAATTTGTTCTGCATCAGTGTTTAAGCAAATAGATGAAATATTGGTGAAATTGATCTGGGCGGGCAAACTGAGCAGAGTTTGTCTTGAAATCCTAAAATTAGATATGGAACGGTGGGCCTCAGACTCCCCAATCTCCAGTTGTATTACTTTGCGGGGAGACAGCGATGGCTTATGGTGCGATGACAATCCCAATTGGGAGAAAGACTTGCTATTTTGGTCCACTGTAGCACAACAGCTGCCTCAACTCTTGATGAGTGGGAACGGCTGTCATGAGCAGGTACCGCTGATAGTTAAGTAGGTGACACAAGTTTGGGAGAGGGTGGTCCGCATTGTCCTTTGGCATGCCCCATATGCTAGAATCCTTCCACTTGGCTGGCTAATACCTTTTTTGCCGCCTCCGGGAGGACATGGACTTTACTCTGTGGGTGACGGGCGGGTGACAGGTGGCTATAATGCAGGCAACCTATAACTTAACTGTGCCTTCATGTCACAAGCAGAGGTTGAACTCCATTATCAAGTATGTCATAAACAGCAGTTTTTACAGTATTGGAGTATGTCCTGCACTGTGCAAGAGATTTGGACCTCATATCTGGATCAGTCATCCCGGAGAATCATCTCCCACCTAAATAAGGCCTTGAAAAGCGATAGACAATCTAGCCTCACTAGTAACCGTGCAGCCTGGGATGACATACTAGAGTCCCCCCTCACAGATGGAGAATGGCACAGAACCCTTTCACAGGTTTGAGAAGTGGCCAGTAATGCCCGTTTTAAGCTTGTGCAATTCTACTTTATACAAAGGGCTTACCTTACCCCGCAGGGCTTAAAGCATACTTGTCATGCCCAGCCTGTTGTTTCAGATGCAGCAAAACAGTGGGAGAGTTTGGACATGTGGCATGGGAGTATGCACCAGTCTGACTATTTTGGGAAGAAGTAAGACTGGAAATTGATAGGGCAACGGCATACAGGGTGGAATTCTCAGTTCACCACCTCATTCTTATTCTACTACCTTAACCCAAAAAGGGGAAAAAAATTAGATATAGGTTTGCGCAGTTGGGACTGGTGCTTGCATGGCGCCACAAAGCTATACACTGGGCCTGTTCCGAGAGGCAGAGATTGGATAGATGGAAAGCGGACTGCTTGGAGTGGGCAGCGGATGAGGAAAGTAGACTGCATAGGGTGCGCAACCATGAAAATGCTGAGAGTGATTCGTAGGAGTGGAAGGATATGCTGGAAAGGCTGGCAGGCAGGCAATGCACCGGATAACAAGCAAGAGATCACCCACCCTCCTGCAGTTGATGCGGCAGGCACCCCTAGGGCTGCACCCCCAACCAGCTATGTATATGCCCAATATATAATGACAATCTTGGCATCCGCATAGGCTATCCCACATGACTAGGTACTACACAGGCTTCCCGTTGACAGCTGATATTCCAATTTATGGACTGGAGTCAGAATTTGTGGCTGGTGTTTGATAAAGGAATGGGCTGAGAATGCACGATGGGGCCATCCCTCCTCTTCCAGTTTATGTACATCATGTGCCCTAGATAATTTAATGTGCACCATAATTTGAGATGCCTTCAATGCATAAATGTATTGTGTTTTCCTTTATGCTAAAGTCCCAATAAAATATATTAAAATATATATCTATGTATATATTGCTAACCTTCTGCTGAATGGACACACACTAAGAGACAGATCTTTCAATCCTTAAGCATGGTATTTGCTCTATCGGAGGTGAAGATGCCTCAGTAAGTGACAACATGGACTAGATGAGGGACTAATATATATTTTGAGGTTGTTTAAGGAAGAATTGTGACAATTTATTATAAGAAAGTGAATTGTTTTCAATCTCAGTTTGATGCTTTACTGCCACACATTCTGGCTTACAGTGCTCTTTTACCAAATAAACTGTGGCTTAAACAAATTACATATAAATTACATTTCAAGGACTATTCTAAATGTTTATTTTGCTGAAGACAGATTTTTAATAGAATTCAGAGACACTAAAATACTTTCTGTGTACTTTGAAGGCTGATATTTGTTACTGGCACTTATCTTGATCTGTAAGATGAACAGTTCACAAAACGTCATGCAGCCTCTACCTTTTTGGATGATCCTTGGGAGCAACCAATGAGATGGAAGAAGTGGCTAAGGGTTTAAAAAAAACCCAGGGGGAATTGAAGCCATAAAACATGAAGTTGTGAGGTGTGGTGCTTTATTGTTCAGTCATTTAGGCATAGAAGGGCAGCAGATATTTGACAACTTGCCAGAGTTGGAACTGCCTGGAAGCACTTTGACACACTGTCATCACTGGCAAGCTGTGGCACACTTAGATAAGCAGTACTCTGACAAATCATTGATAATACCTAGAGGGCTTACTTTTTTAAGTAGAAGCACATCAATCGAAAAGCACATGGAATATTTATCTATACTAGCAGTCACATGTGAATTCTAAAACTTTAGTGAGATTTATCTTCGTGATTGATGACGCAGAAATGAAGGTTTTACATTTATTAGCACTTAAACGTAGTGCTGCAATAATCAAGTGTGACTTTAATCGAACGAATAAAGATTGTACGGGGACAAATGTGCCCTCAGAGTAGTTTGCCAACATTTATAAGCGTGCTTTATATAACGTGATGTATTAGAATTGCACGAATCTGACATAATCGTAAACGTGTGCCATGATTTGCTTGTTTGAAATGTTTTAGCTTAGCATAACTTTAGTGGAGGCTTTGGCCTAGTTGCCTGTCTCACGGTTTAGATGCTCGTGTTTTTCCAACGTGCTAATAAAAGTGTATTCTTGCTTGAAGCTGTACTTTTCCAGTGAGATCGTTCACATGCTTATCTTTAAGGTTTCGTGCCAGCCTGGCATCTTCTTCTTTGCTCCAAGGTCAATCTGCAGGTGCAGACAATGGACGCTCTGAAAGTGAGTTAATTGGTAAAATATGTTGCAACTTACGTTCCCGACTCCAAGGATAATGTATGCTTAGGTAGAAGCTTGTGAACTGTAGTTTTGATTGGACAATTTGAAGCCAACCTATGAACCCTCCAATGGAAGACCCTACTGGATTTGAACTGTTGTCTATTTAAACCAGGTGCACGAGAGGAAAACGGCCATTATTGGACATGCAGCCATTACCAGCCATTATTGCCGTTACCAGCCATTATTAGCCCATTACGAACTTTACCAGCCATTGCCCGCCATTTGCAGGACATTGCAGCTATTATGGCCCACCTTGCTGCGACGCCATTTTGAAAGAGACTTTGATGCTTTCTCTAATCAAGAGAAAGAGACTTTAAGAAATTCTCGCCCTAGAGACTTTAACTTTGATTCGTCCCTTTGCATAAAGTAATAGTTTTGTCCCTTTGCCGCTGAGAGGCAATTGCCCCGTCCACCCTGCCCCTTTGCCCCCGTCCCATGCTGATCGAAATCGGTACCTGTGAGACGAAGACTTCCTTGAATGCTGATTGAATTTGGTAAATATGAAAGGAAATTGTACAATTGCATTGTGTTCTTTTTAGGTAACCAACTGCTGATTTTTGATAAGAGCCCTAGTTAGGAGTTTTCCAAATTAATGTTGCTAAATTGTTTTTGCATGAAATCCCACATGCAGATGCTAATTTGAGGTTAGATGAGGATTCATTTGTTGCACGATACAATTTGAGACCTTGTTATGCTGACCAATGTATGCAATTAGCTCATTACAGATTATAGTTTTAGTGATTTGCATTGCTATTATCGAATGCATTGTTATTCAAATGCTGCATAGATTGCATCTGTTTCGCCGTTATGGACAGCTATTAATGTTCATTTACATATATCATTTGGTGTTGAGACACATTTATATTGTGCTAGCTTTGTTAATATAGGGAAATAAATTCATTAACTTTGAATAAACTGGTGTGGTTATTCATGACCGTAAGGTCATGGTTCGCCGAAATGTATTCTGGATTAATTGTGAAATGTTATGTTGATCAGGGTATTGCTTATGTTCGTTATTGATTACTGATTGATCAAATTGATTACTCTCGGGTGAAGAGAGCCCCACTTGGTCAAAAGATTCATCGACCTAAGAGCGTTCAGATACAGGTAATTTATTAGGTCGCAACGCTCTATCAGTAGATGGTAGCAGAGGACGGTTTCGCCCTTTGGGACCCCATTCGAGAGGCACATGGTGTTGAATTAACGGTTACGCTCTTTGAGATCCCACTCGAGAAGTTTGAATTAGATTTTTCTTGGGTAAAACAGACTGAGAAAATGATGATGGGCTAAGTCCCCCGCGACTTTCCTGGGATCTCGGAGCTTGCGAATGGAGAGAATGGAGGTGTGAGATCGGCGTTGGCGGTACTAGTGATGGTATGAGTGAAGTTAGGATTTTGCGCTTGCACAGCTTATTGCCGCAGATTGTTTGAAAAGGTTGCGAGGATTTTAGAGAATAGCAGAGGTTCGACTCCGAGTGTAGGAGTAGGGAAGTCGTCGAACTTCATAGAAAATAGCGGAGGTGCGACTCCGAGTGTGAGAGTAGGGAAGTCGTCGAACTTCATGTGCATGTGGCGCTTTGTGCAGAAAAAGGTCCACGTGGTTGTTGTTGTTGAGACGGGCCCTGCGAGGTCAAGAGACTCCGGAGTATGTTGAAAAGTGTATGAGACACTTGTTTATGTTGTGGTCTGGTCGGTTTAATAGGTTGACCGGGCGTGGTCAACGAGTCGGTACGCGTGTTAAGGGAGTGAAAGAAAACTTCGACTTCGGGCTTTGACAAATTCTAAGTGCACTAGAATAGATCATTGACAAGTTGAGAGCAGATCTGCGGGTCAGATTTGCTTGCGAAAGTGGGGACCGAGAAAGATGGAATAACTGCCGAGGCTAGTGAAAAATCCCTAAGGTCCTGAAGCGATTGTGTTACCCTTCCTGTAGTAAACCGACAGATCTGTTTTATTATTATTTGGTTGCTCGTGATATATGCTAGAAGTTGTTACGAGAGGAGCTGAGTGAAGGAGGACAAGCCGCGAGGCTTTGTCAGCCGCAGTGTGTGTGAGTGTGACGTCACTAGGTGCCGCGCTGGGATAGGTTGGTTGCAAAGAAGGGCCGCGCACGGATTGGACGCAGTCCGTGGGGCTCGATTGGAAGGGGAAAGGCAAGCGAAGAGTATTCCGGGAATTAAAGTCACCTATTGATTACAAACTTTGTGAAATAAAAGACGAGAAAATGAAATTTTTTAAAGCATTAAAGAGTGCGATGAAGGGGGAGTCTTACATTAAAGCGAGCGTAGGAGAGGAGACGCCACCCGAAGGTACACCAGCTTACATCGTAATGGAGGAAAGGGGGGTAGCTCCGTGCCTTTGGCTAAAGCAATGGCACAAGCTGACAGAGAAACATGGGAGCGTAGCGTTCCCGATCCATGGGACATTCAATATAATGATCCTAGAGAATTTGAGATTTGCGATGTACGACATGAAGTTACCTCCAAGGCCAGCACAGTTTGAGGCTCTAGCGATTTGGGAACTAATGGCTAGACAGCAACAGCAAAAGAAGTTCGAGACCAGGATAAGAAAGGCAGAAAAGAAGGTGTGGAGGTCAGATATATTGCAGGGGATAAAATTGTTTCCCGCAATTGCTAAGGAAGAAGAGGCGACAGGCAAGAAGGCTACCTGTAAGACAAACAGGAGGTGTTCCAAAGATAGAGAAGACGAGTCAGATGATGAGGGGTTCATCATGCAATTGCTGAACGACCGTCCACCACCTTATGCAGAGAATGGACAAGGTCCAAGTACCAGTTCTGCCCCTCCGGCACCGGTACAGAATAATGAAACTCAGAGTTCAGAAACGCCATCGGGATCTAAGGACCCGAGTTTACTGTTCACCCCGCAGATACCGAGATGTGCCTACATTGAAAGCAGCAGAAAATTATCAGCCGCAGGTCCCAAGGTACTACAGCAGTGACAACAGTACGGGAATGATTATAGATCCAACCGTAATGGGAGTACAGAATGGTCGCAACCCAACATTGGCACAAGCTGAATCAACACAGTTTTTGATGCCTCAAAAGCAGATGCAGGGGGGAACCGCACATGCTCAGATGACGGGGAGTCAGACGGGCATGCCGGCAATGATGACCCATAGTGTGGGAATGAACATGCCTCAAAACTTAGGGAATGGACAAAACCCAGATGCGATATCCCTACCCATTACTGTAGGTCCACCGGTACCTTTGTACGTTCAGCCTAACTCAGGTATGAGCGGTCAAGGATCAATGGTGCAGAATGGGACGGAAAGGAGGTGCATAGAAAACACTCCAGAGACAACTCCGATAGCGGCTCTGCCAACTGGATCTGGGTCCTTGATGGAGTTTAGTCCCATATGTGCTCAGTCAACAGTGGTGAGGTCGAGTCCCCCACTAATGATACCGCTATCATTGAACACTGAAAAGTTGCCGCAACCATCAATGGCAGTCGATGTGAATGCTACACTGATGGGGCTGAATGCGCAACAGCTGACACAGTGGTTCAACAGTCTGAATTCCACACAAAGCTCAGCCAGTGGGAAGGGAGAAGAGGACTATCTGAATAGGGTCAGGTTGAACATGGAAGCAGAAGAATTGGTGGAAGGGACTATGGGTGTGAATAGGTTAGAGTCCTACTCGGAAGAAGAGTTGAGGTATCTATGTCCCAGGATTACGAGAGAAGTGAACAAGGTACATAGAAGCTTGCAAGAAATAGCTGACAAAAACGGGGTTGATATAGACAAGACAAAACACTTGAGCAGGAGCTATAGATTGGATTTCAGGACCACAGACTTTGAACACATGAGGTCAGCAGGCATGAAAACGCACCTTAGAGAATTGCTGCAGAGTGCACAAGTGTGGAGGTGCTTAGACAAATGGGAAAGCAGGTGGGCAAAGAAAAAGGAAAAGAAGAAAGACAGTGTCCCAGAGAATAACGAGAAAAGACCACAGAGTAGTGATGCAATAACCATGTTACCAATGAGGGAGACAGCAGGGGGAAAATTAATACATGTACCGTGGCACAGGAGCGACATTCAGTCTTTTACGGATGATTTTCCCAAACTGAGAGAGAAACCGATTGAATGGTATCAGCAGACTGATAGGTTTGTGAAGCTTGCAAAATGTCCTTGGGAAGACCTGAACACCCTCTTTGAGATTGTGGTTCCGGCAGATTTGTGGGAAGACTGCAAAAGGGCTGTAGGTTGGCCGACAAGTGAACCAGAGAGAGACAGGGATACGGGTGCACCATCACCTATGGTGATGAGTTTGTACTACAAGGTGATTGAGCATTTGAAGACGAAGGTTGCCGCGAAAAATGTGGATTGGCAGAAGATTGATCGAACTGCCCAAGAGGCTAAAGAGTTGATTCATGGTTACTATGAGAGGTTGTTGAAGGCGTTCAAGAACTACAGTGGCACGGAAACAATAGAGGCGAAGGACATGCTTCATTTTGTGTTTAGATTTGTGGAAGGGCTGAGACCAGAGATAGGTCAGATGATAAAGTCGCATTTGATTTGTTGGCAGTCGAAACCAATTGATGAGGTGTTGAATTATGCGAAATACTGTAGCGACGAAATTGAGGTGAAACAGAAAAGGTTGAAAGAGAAAGTGATGGTGATGCAACTTAAAGCAGCTCAGACAGGTCTGCAAGGTTTGCAAGGGTTGCAAGGGTTCCAACAGCAGGTACCGCAGCCGCAACCGCAGGGAAATATGGTGTTTCAGCCACAGGCGAGAGGCAGAGGCAGAGGAGGCTTTGGGAGTAATGGTCCGGATTTGAACACTGTTGTGATTCCGAATGGTGTGCAGGCAATGAAAAAGGTGATGCCGTGTCACGTGTGCGGAATCGTCGGACATTGGAAACGCGAGTGCCCGATGGTGGTGCAGGAAGGTGCAGGTGTTGGTCAGCAAAACAATGATGTCAATGCATTCCAGACAATGAGGGGACCGAAAATGAGAGGTCCAAACCCACATTTTCAGACCATAAATCAGCTGCAGGGATTACAGCCCATGCAGCCGCAGCAGATGCAGATGCCCCGTATGCAGATGACGCAAATGCAGCCAATGCAACAGCAGTTACCCATGGTACCTAATCAGCAAATGCAAATACCCTTGGCACCAGTGAGTCAGCAGCAAGTGATGCTTCCTCCACAGGTCTCGGGTCAGGTGATGAGTACAAATGGCACAGTACAACAGTTCCCATTACACAGTGAGAATGGAATAAACAATGTATGGGAGAGTGAAAGTTCAGATGAGGAGGGAAATTGTGTGCTTGCAGCATCCTTGGAAGTTGATCAAAAGGGTCAATATGTAGAGTGAAGAGTCATGGGTCATCGTGTTTCATTCTTGGTTGACACAGGAGCCACACGTTCAACTGTTAGGAGCATTGAAGTACCAAATTTGCCACTCTCAGGGAGGACAGTTCAAGTGGTGGGAGTAGCAAACAGGCACCTGACGAACCCAATCACAGATCCAGTACCAGTCAACATTGGTAACTATCAAGGGTTACATAATTTTGTGGTATGTGACTCAAGCCCGATAGCACTGTTAGGGAGAGACCTATTGTGCAAATTGGGATGTTCGATTATGTGTTCGCACGATGGAATTAGAATTCAGACGAGCAGTGATGGGGAAGAAGAGGACAGTGTAGAAGGGGATGAGATGGAAACTGTCGATGAAGAATATCCTCTGATTAACTTTCTTCCGATGATAACTGAAGAAGATATTCCAGCTGAATTACGGGAAACAGTCAGAAAGGAAGTGTGGGATATGACAGGAAAAGAGGTGGGATTGGTGAAAGGGGTGGAACCAGTGAAAGTGACTGTAAAACCCAATGTAACCTTTCCCCAGACCCCACAATACCACATGGCACAAGACACCCTCATGAAAGTCGCCCAACTCATTGACGAGTTTGTAAAACAGGGAGTACTGAAAGAAGTGTTAAGCAGTCCATGTAATTCACCAATTATGGGACTAATAAAGCCAAGTGGAAAGGTCCGAATTGTGCAGGACTTGAGAAAATTAAATGACATCGTAATCAAATGCTGCCCCGTAGTACCGAATCCAGCTGTGATAATGTTTCAAATCCCTTGCGATGCTGAGTGGTTCTCAGTCATCGACTTGTCACAAGCATTCTTTTCGGTGCCTCTTCACGAGGACAGCCAATTTCTATTTTGTTTCAAATTCTTAGACAGAGTTTACAGTTGGTGTCGAATTCCTCAAGGGTTTTCCGAGTCACTGTCAATTTTCAATCAGATTCTAAAGAAAGACTTGGAAGCGTTAGAATTGCCATTCGAGTCAACCCTAGTACAGTACATTGATGACTTACTGATTGCATCTAAGACAGAAAGTGGCTGCACAGCCGACACCATTGCTCTACTGAACCACTTGGGAAGGAATGGACACAAGGTGTCTCCTTCAAAGTTGCAGTTCTGTCAGAAGAAAGTGAAATACTTGGGTCACCAAATAGAGAAAGGGTCACGGAGAATAATGAAGGAAAGAATAACAAGTGTACTTCAAATGAGTCCACCAAAGACGAGGAGGGAGGTGAGGAAGTTTTTGGGGATGGTCAGCTACTGCCGCCAGTGGATTCCCAACTTCTCAACTCTAGCAAAGCCTTTACTGAAACTGACCCAGAAGGATGCTTTGGATTAAATTGAGCTGAAAGGAGATGAGATGGATGCTTTTATTGAATTGAAAGAATGCATGTGCAGGGCTCCAGCTTTAGGTATGCCTGATTACACAAAGCCTTTCACATTGTTTTGTCATGAACGTGATGCATGTTCTTTGTCTGTCTTGACCCAAGCCCATGGTGGCATAAACAGACCAGTAGCGTATTTTTCAGCTACTTTGGATCCGGTCGCAGCAGCACTTCCTGGGTGTTTGCGCGCCGTAGCAGCAGTTGGTATCAGCCTCACTCAGAGTGAAGGAATAGTGATGGGACACCCATTAACAGTCATGGTCCCTCACTCAGTTGAGATACTTTTGACCCGCTCCCGAACGCAACACATGACTGGAGCAAGACTCACAAGGTATGAAACAATAATTCTGGGCTCACCGAATGTGCAGCTGAAAAGGTGCACTACGTTGAATCCAGCAACCTTGCTTCCCAGTGAGAATGCTGAAATTGAGAACGCTGAAGACGTCGAGCATGACTGCCTTCAGGTGACTGAATTTTGCACAAAACCCCGACCTGACATTAAGGATACTAAGCTTGATGAAAATGATCAAATTGTTTTTGTTGATGGGTCATGTTTAAGAGATGCATTGGGAATTTTGAAAGCAGGATATGCTGTATGTACTGTCACAGGTGTCTTGGAAGCGTCCTGGCTTCAAGGAGTCTATTCCGCACAAGTAGCAGAGCTTGTAGCCCTTACAAGAGCATGCCAACTGTCTACATTGATGAAGGTTAACATTTACACTGATAGTCAGTATGGGTTTGGAATTGTGCACGACTTTGGGCAACTATGGTCACAGAGAGGTTTTCTGACCTCTTCAGGGTCCCCAGTGAAAAACGGGGAGAGAATAAGGGAATTGTTACATGCCATTCAAATGCCAGCCGAAATTGCAGTGGTAAAGTGTAGTGCTCATACAAAAGGACAGGACTACGTTTCCCTGGGAAATGCATATGCGGATCAAGTCGCAAGATTTTGTGCCTTGAACTGTATATTGCTCAGGGATGAATGGAATTCGATAAATGAGCCAGAGCTCGAACCAGCTGAAGCATTTGCCTTGAAGGTCGTGGATACAATGGATGAACTAAAAGCATTACAGAATAGCGTCAGGGAGGATGAAAAAGTTTCCTGGATTAAGGCACAATGTACAAAGAGACCAGATGAGATATGGATTTCAAATGAGGGAAAATTTGTCTTACCAAATTGTCTCTTATCGCAGCTTGCGCGGTTCTATCATGGGCAGGCTCACCTAGGGAGAGATGCCATGATAAGATTGTTCAAAACAGATTGGTTTAACCCCAGATTTCGTCAAGTTGCAGAAGCAGTTTGCCACCGATGTGTCATTTGTCAGCAGATGAACCCAGGGAAGGGAACGGTTGTGAACGTGAGCCACATTGGTAGGGCAGGTGGCCCGTTCAGTAGAATGCAGATGGACTTTATTGAGATGCCTGTGCATGGAAGTCTGAAGTATGTGTTGGTGATTGTGTGCATTTTTAGTCACTGGATTGAAGCATACCCCACACGTAGGAATGATAGCCTTACAGTTGCAAAACTATTGTTGAGGGAGTTAATACCAAGTTTCGGATTCCCGATCTCTTTAGAATCAGATAGGGGAAGTCACTTCAATAACGAGGTGATAAAGTTACTTTGCGCAGCGCTGAACATTGAGCAAAAACTGCATTGTAGCTATCGCCCTGAAGCATCAGGAGTGGTGGAGCAGATGAATGGTACACTGAAATCAAGAATGGCGAAAATATGTGCATCGACAAATTTGAAATGGCCTGACGCATTGCCTTTGGTGTTAATGTCAATGAGAAACACCCCTGACAGAAAGACTGGATTGTCCCCGCACGAAATTCTCATGGGCAGGGCCATGAGACTTCCTGCAGTTCCCGCAAACGCGCTTTTGAATATTACAGATGATATGGTGTTAGACTACTGCAAGGGTCTGGCTGACGTGGTTCGCTCTTTCTCTCACCAGGTGGAAGCAACCACCTTGCCACCGATCCAAGGTCCAGGACACACACTGAAAGCAGGTGACTGGGTCGTGGTAAAGAAGCACGTGAGGAAGTCGTGTCTGGAACCCCGTTGGAAAGGCCCTTTCCAAGTGATCCTGACGACAACTACCGCTGTGAAGTGTGCGGGAGTTCCCAACTGGATTCACGCCAGTCACACAAAGAAAGTGTTGTGTCCCACAGATGAGGAAGTTGAAGCGCTGAAACTGCCAGTACCTGATAACAAAGTGCCAAGCGCTGAGACAGAGCAAAACAGAACTAGAAGCGAACAGGCAGAAATAGAGGAGAGAGAGATATTCTCTGAGGACGAAGCAACCGATTCACTTGGGGAAGACCAAGGAGAAACCTCAGACAGTGACGAAGCAGCTGAAGGTAACAAAGAGCCTGAAGCAGCTGAAGGTAACAAAGAGCCTGAAGCAGCTGAAGGTGACAAAGAGCCTGAAGCAGCTGAAAGTGACAAAGAGCCTGATGAAAGTAACGGTGACAAAGGGCTCGAAAGAGGTGGGGAAGCAGGAGAGCCTGATCAGAGGAGGGTTTTCCCAGAAGCAGACGGTATAGAGAAAGAAAAGGAAAACGTGATTGACTCCCCAGAAGGAGGGGACAAGGCAGAACAGAACGAAACTGTTCAAACTTCCCCAGGGGAGATCGCAGGTCCATCAAGTGGACACAGTGCAAAGAAAAGACCAAGTATATTACCAGTAAAACTAAGAACTAGAGAAAAGTTGAACGACGGTGAAGGGCCAAGAGTGAAAGAGAAAAGAAAGGAAGTGTCTGTCGTGTTACCAACAACAAGTGAAGAAAAAGACTTTGCCAAAGAGGAAAGTACCAGTGAGGCAGAATCAAAGAGAGATGCAAAATTGAAAAGGAAAAGGATACCAAACAGGAGATATTCCGGTCCAGAATGGGCATATGTAGTCAATGACGATTGGACTGATGAATTTGTATCTCTTAGCCTCGAGAACGAAGAAGAAGAGATACCAATAGAAAAGAAAAGTTTTATGGACACTATTGACTGAAAAAAAAAAAAAAAAAAAAACTGATAAATGACATTGCTTGCTATAACCTAACGTGATACAACCAGCTGAGACATTGCTAAACCGGATGAGACATTTGCTAACTTGATAAGACTTTGATAACCTGATTGACTCTTAAACCCGATTTGAGACAACGTTGCTAACTGAAAAAAAAAAGAAAAAAAAAGACTGAGTTATTGCAGAATTGAAAGAATAATTGCCGAATTGAGACAAATGCTGCTAACCGATAAGTGACTGAGCTCCTGAAGAAAACTGTGTGAACATTGCGCTCGTTCAGCTTTGTAACTAATTGCTAAATCGTTTTTTTTATAAGTGCTTCTAGCTCTCTGATTCTATACAGATCATGACACAAAACAGTAGAGTGAAATATTGTAAATATGCGTGTATAGGCTTGATAGCTGCATGTGTACTAATAATAATGGCAATAGTGCTTGCAACGCGTGGTAAGGGTGAGAATGAGAGAATTGATGCTTCTACTTTTGCACCTGTTACTGTCACTGAACTAACCGCATTGAAAAGACTAGAATTAGATGAGAGACACTTGCATGATAAGAAGGAACTTTCGTATAATGTTTTCTATCGCTTGCTAACAGAATATGTTGAGACTATGGATGCAAAAGATTGTTATGTGTGTACACAGATACCGACATCGGTAAAGGAAGGGGTGACTTATCACCACATGCCTCTTACATATGGGATTACATGTAGTATAGTAACTTCTAGATTTTATGGTCAAACTAACATACAGTATTTTTACTCAAATTATGATGTTACCTTTGCATATCTTCCTATAATTACGCAGCTAAGTCAGATTGCTAAAGATTGGGATGCTAAAATAATGAGGGAATTTTTCGAGCCAATGCAACCTTTTGAAACAGCTCATGCTCATAGGGAAAATCTTACCTGCTCGCTCTCTGCAGTAGAAATAAGCTTTTTAGATCGCACAGATGATAGAAGGGCACAGATGAATGCGAAATTAGAAAAAGAGCTAAGTAAGAGGACTTCAGTAGATCATTATGATTTTGCCGCAATAAAAACACAAGGGAGAATAGCTTTAGATGCTTGGCATGTAGGGAAGTTTTGTATATATCGAGGTGAATCTTATTATGATAACATTTTCGTGGGAGCGAGTGAATGTAAACATACGTTTATCTTTAAGGCCAAATGGACATTCATGCTGAACAGACTAGACCCTGTCATACCTGGTGTATATTACATTTGTGGGCATAATGCCTATTATCGTCTTCCAAAAGGATGGTGGGGGAGATGTTATTTGGGTATAGTGTTCCCAAAGGTTTATCAACTGGATGACCTATCGGTGATTCCAAAGACGCCTGGATCTCATCGTATCGAGAAAAGAGAGACCGCAGCTGCTGTGGTAGGAGATATATTTGGAGCCATGATTCCTTCATTAGGAGTTGTGTTGAATTCCATCAAAAAAAGAAAGTTGTCTACTATAGTGGATAACATGTTGACAAAGTTTTCAGGTGCTATAATCCTGATAGATGCTGAACTTGCAGCAGAAAGAGCTATGACTCTTCAAAACAGGCTTGCTCTAGACATTCTTTTAGCAAAGGATGGCGGCGTTTGCAAAATGCTTGGTGCGCGTCACTGTTGTACGTATATTCCAGACAACAGTGTGAAAATTAAAACTATGCTTGCAAATCTAACAAAAGAGAGTGCAGACTTGAAGGAATTGAAAGAACCAGGAGTGTGGGAGAAGGTTGGAAAGGGAATTGCTTCAGTGGGAAATTGGCTTGGTGGCATTCGGAATGGAATATTACTAAAAATAATACAGGGAATATTAATAGTACTGATTTGTATCTTTGGGATTTGGGGAATAAAAAGGGGAATAATAATGATTATGGCAAGAATTAAGAGAAGGAAGGAAGAGAAAATGATGAAAAGAATGGCAGAAGAATACAAAGCAAGAACAAGGGGAACTAAAAGGCAAAGAGAACTGACAGAATTTTAATGGAATAAAATTTGTGGGAATAGTTTTGTGTGATGACAAGTAGTCATCAGAGGAGGGATTGATGACGCAGAAAGGAAGGTTTTACATTTATTAGCGCTTAAACGTAGTGCCGCAATAATCAAGTGTGACTTTAATCGAACGAATAAAGATTGTACGGGGACAAATGTGCCCTCAGAGTAGTTTGCCAACATTTATAAGCGTGCTTTATATAACGTGATGTATTAGAATTGCACGAATCTGACATAATCGTAAACGTGTGCCATGATTTGCTTGTTTGAAATGTTTTAGCTTAGCATAACTTTAGTGGAGGCTTTGGCCTAGTTGCCTGTCTCACGGTTTAGATGCTCGTGTTTTTCCAACGTGCTAATAAAAGTGTATTCTTGCTTGAAGCTGTACTTTTCCGGTGAGATCGTTCACATGCTTATCTTTAAGGTTTCGTGCCAGCCTGGCATCTTCTTCTTTGCTCCAAGGTCAATCTGCAGGTGCAGACAATGGACGCTCTGAAAGTGAGTTAATTGGTAAAATATGTTGCAACTTACGTTCCCGACTCCAAGGATAATGTATGCTTAGGTAGAAGCTTGTGAACTGTAGTTTTGATTGGACAATTTGAAGCCAACCTATGAACCCTCCAATGGAAGACCCTACTGGATTTGAACTGTTGTCTATTTAAACCAGGTGCACGAGAGGAAAACGGCCATTATTGGACATGCAGCCATTACCAGCCATTATTGCCGTTACCAGCCATTATTAGCCCATTACGAACTTTACCAGCCATTGCCCGCCATTTGCAGGACATTGCAGCTATTATGGCCCACCTTGCTGCGACGCCATTTTGAAAGAGACTTTGATGCTTTCTCTAATCAAGAGAAAGAGACTTTAAGAAATTCTCGCCCTAGAGACTTTAACTTTGATTCGTCCCTTTGCATGAAGTAATAGTTTTGTCCCTTTTCCGCTGAGAGGCAATTGCCCCGTCCACCCTGCCCCTTTGCCCCCGTCCCATGCTGATCGAAATCGGTACCTGTGAGACGAAGACTTCCATGAATGCTGATTGAATTTGGTAAATATGAAAGGAAATTGTACAATTGCATTGTGTTCTTTTTAGGTAACCAACTGCTGATTTTTGATAAGAGCCCTAGTTAGGAGTTTTCCAAATTAATGTTGCTAAATTGTTTTTGCATGAAATCCCACATGCAGATGCTAATTTGAGGTTAGATGAGGATTCATTTGTTGCACGATACAATTTGAGACCTTGTTATGCTGACCAATGTATGCAATTAGCTCATTACAGATTATAGTTTTAGTGATTTGCATTGCTATTATCGAATGCATTGTTATTCAAATGCTGCATAGATTGCATCTGTTTCGCCGTTATGGACAGCTATTAATGTTCATTTACATATATCATTTGGTGTTGAGACACATTTATATTGTGCTAGCTTTGTTAATATAGGGAAATAAATTCATTAACTTTGAATAAACTGGTGTGGTTATTCATGACCGAAAGGTCATGGTTCGCCGAAATGTATTCTGGATTAATTGTGAAATGTTATGTTGATCAGGGTATTGCTTATGTTCGTTATTGATTACTGATTGATCAAATTGATTACTCTCGGGTGAAGAGAGCCCCACTTGGTCAAAAGATTCATCGACCTAAGAGCGTTCAGATACAGGTAATTTATTAGGTCGCAACGCTCTATCATGGTCGATTTGTTTTCAATTGTTATTCAAAAAAAATCCAGGTGTACTTGCTCAGTTGCAGATTCCTTTTCACGGAAGGGGTCATAGTTATGACAAAAGGAATTGAATGGCCTACGTTATCATTAAAGGCTTTGATGGAGAAAGCTAGAGTCAACTCACCTTTTTGTTATTTTTGTGAGGACACGTCTGACAGATTAGTTAAAACTCAGAAAATGCGTGGGAGGAAAAGTTTCTCAGCATGCTCCAGATGTTGTTTTTAGTTGCACATGGAGAACAGTAATCGCTGTCCGGTTCTGGGTAAATAGTGACATTTTTGCAAAAGATTGGACATTTTGAGTCTTTGTTTAAGAGCATGAATGGATCAGTGGAAGTAAATCAGATTGAAGGGCCAGAAAAATCCTTTTCTCAGAAGTTTGGTAACATGGTCCTAACCATTTGAAACAATTGTGAGCATGTGTACTATGAGATGTGTTAAGAAACCCATGTATTCTGTGGAAATTGGTGGGGTATACGCATATAGTATTGTGTATTCTACTTTACTAGAAACAATCTTGTCTGATGTCATATTTTATACCAAGTGGCTCAATATCAAGTTATTCCCAACAGAGTTAAATCCAAAAGCCTTTGAAAATGTTGGTGTTGATACGTTGAGATATTTCTGCACCTCTCTACAGTTAATGGGAAGAGTGAAAGACACGAAATTCTATATTGCCATAAAGGGCATGGCATTTTATGGTGGCAGAACCAAGCACGGCCGGGGATTACTCTTAAGCCTGGGGAATTGGAGAATCAAGTTGTTTTAGGAGACATGCCTGTATTTAACATTGATGTTGAGGATGTCTCAGTAGAAACAATGCTGAGCAAATTTACAGAAGCTTTTGAGGAAAGAGTAGGCACAGTAATTAGGTTTCAGCGCAGCCTCAAATTAACAAAGGACATCCAACCGATTATTCAAAATGTAAGCCACATGCCTCCACTAAAAGGTCTGATCTTAAAAAGGTTGCTGGACAATATTTTGTCTTCAGGATATAATACAGCCAGTAGATTTTTCTGACTAGGTCACCACAATTTTAATACCACAAACAAATCTAGTGACATTTGCTTGTGTACGGATTTATGTTCACTTAACAAGAACATCATAGTCAATTGTCACCCACTCGTGAGCACTCATTATATATTTGCAAACCTACAAACTGCAAAGATCTTTTCTGTCACAAATCTGCAGCTTTTTTACCACCAAATATCCATGGCCTAAAATATCAACCAACTCGACATCTTTGTGACCCCTTTTGGGGCAGACATATCTTTCAAAAGATGATGGATATGATGCTTGAATGTATGGATGGTGTCCAGGTTTTCTAGGATGACATATTGGTGTTCTCAAATAATTCAAGGGAGCATAATGAAGGATTTGAGAGAGTGCTGACAATATTAAAAAAGTGTCCAATGAAAGTCAGTAGAGAGAAGTTTAAGTAATTTTTTGTGACAGTTGGACCCTTTGGGGTATACAACCCACGTTAAGCCTTGTACACGCTATTAAAGATGCTTCTAAGCCTGAGTGACAAAGACATTGCACTTATTTTTAGGCTTAAGGGAGTACTAAACATTACTTCTTCAGGTGTATGTCATAGTTGCCCATCCCATAAGACGTTTGCTTTAAAAGAGGTCCAAGTTTGTGTTGACTAATGAGATAGATGTGGAATCAGAAAAGTCAAAGAGTTGATAATTGAAACACCAGTGCCTAAACCTTACATTCAGGGTCAAAAACCCATTCTTATTGTTGATTCTAGCGGTATGGGTCTTGATGCAGACCTGAATCAGTGGATGAAAGGGTTTCACCATCCTGTTGATTTTGCATCTAGAGCCTCAACAGCACTGGAGTGCAGTTATAGCACTATTGAGTGAGAGGCCCTAGCATGCTTGTAGGGGGAACAGAAATTCAAGATATCTATTAGGGGCTCCCACTGCAAAATGTACAAGGATCACAAGCCTCTCATGAGCAGACAGGGGGACATTTGTTCTAATAGAGCAAGGCTGGCCAGGCTGTTGTCTCACCTGCAGGAATTAAACTTTGACATAAATATGTGCCTGAAAGTGAATACGTGTAAGTCAGCTGTTAATATTGCCAGTCCCATATGATGCCAAAAAGTGGTTTAGATGCGGAGGAGCTGCAATGCGTGCTCATGACTATAAATGCTGTGTCTTATGCTGAGGAGGCATTTTATACACAGGAGTGGCAAGGTTGTTGTAAAGATGATTCTGTTGTGTCCAAGGTCAGACAGGTCGTTATAAGTGGTTGACAATGCAACAGATGTTTGTTTGCAGAATTGAGTCCAATTGCCCAAACGGCGTTGGACTGGTCCGTGATGGAAGATACTGTCCTACAATAAGATTGATTTGTTCCACCACAAAGTCTTAAGCACAAATTAGCAAGAGTAGCCCCGAAGGGCATTTGGGTATTTCCTTGAATTTACTTAAGTTGATACACACATATTGGTGTCCGTTAATGAACCTGCAAGTCAGGAAACCTGCAGATGAATGCAAAGAATGCCTCTTGTCCAACAAGCATGGGAGAGTTGTAAATAAGCCATTGCAGCCAGTCCCTTGGCCTGCAGGACTGTGAGAGCAGAGGTTTTGATTGTTGTTATAGCTTAACACTCCAAGTGGTTGTACTGCATTCCACTTGGCTGACCTCCGTGTGACACTCTTTGCAACCTGCTGGGGTGGGACTACGTCCCCCAGCAGGCCCTGCTGCACTGTGTTGCCACTGGGGAGGAAGGGCCTTGCAGCACTTCTCAGCACTGCAGTGTGGGTTGCGCTGGACAAGTGCCCGGGGGAAGACCGGGCAAAGAGCGGGCCCATCGGTGCCCGGCCACGGTATGATGTGGTTGGGTTGGGCTCCCCCCCGCTTGTGGCTAGGCTGGCCCCCCTCTGGTTTTTATTTTCTGTGTCACTAGTAACCGGTGAATGCTTATGGCAGACGATCTAAGTGGGCATGATACAACTAATCCAGTGGGAATGGTGAAACAGTAGTTACTGGAGGACAAGGAAGCCTCTCCTAAGAGGCTGCAAAGCACCACTTTGGATTCTTTTTTTGGTGCATGCTGTCGGGGTTATTGACAATAAGATCAAGTTGGTGGAACACCACCTATCGATGGAGATGGGAGAGTCAATCACGCTGCCCCAAAAAAAAAACAGGGTTTCAGAGACCCTCCACAATGATAATAAAAGTGTCATTATGGATGAGGCTGAGGTTGCTTCTCAAGACTTGTAGACCTCTCAGTTTTCGCCCCAACCATTAATCACTAGCGTGGATGGGCTCCGTCAAAGAAAAAAAAAAAAACTAAGCATATCGGTCAAAAGAGGCACCAAGAACTAGAGCCTCATATGTACAGAGTGCAATTGTTGATAAGGCCTCATCACCTTTGTTGCCATATCAGGGGTGGTGGTTTCCTATAGCTTTACACCCTGGATATATTGTTTGGGGTCAAGGGCAACAAGTTTACATGTTTATTTTGTTCTTGAGACAAGTAGACCCAACCCCCTGCAGCACAAACACTTTGGCTGCCAGTTTACAAGTAAGGGAACTGTCTGCAGTTGGGGTAATATTTGTGTCTGCATATTAATCATGTTTAAACTTGTATTTATGGTTCATTAATGCAAAGTCTTTATTATTAGAGTGAGCACTTTAAATAAATGTTGTAAGGTCACACTGCACTACTGACAGTGGTTCCAGTAAAAACGTGTACCGACGTTTGAAAAGCTTAACAATATGAGGCTACGTATAATGCTCCCAGAATGCCCTCTGAATAGATGCAAATGTTTGCAGAAGTTTGTAAGCAAGATTGATGATTCTTTGTTTTCAAAATGAAATGTTCAGAAAAAAATGCAAGTAGGAAAGAAATGTTTTCCTAAATTGCTGCGAAATTTTAGGTGCTATTTCTTTGAAGCAACATTTAGTAAAATGTGTTGATGCATGCTAGTATTTCCAAAAAATATTCCTAATGGAGAATCAGTGTAACCGTTTTCAACAATATTATGGGAAACATGAAAATAAACAAGCACTGGCAAAGCCAACCGATCTGACATTGGTGGTCAGTCTTTTGTTTTTTGTCAATGCGTGTCTTGTTCTGATATGGCTTTTGTAACATTTTATTATTGTGGGAGCTGCCAAACCCTCACCATTGTAACAAAAATTGGCAAAAAACTAAAAGAATGTGGTCTCAAAAAGAACACATTGCCACACTAGTTCCTGGCACTGAACAAAACCACTTTGTGTGCTGATATGCTCTCTGTGGAAGAGCAGAATGCTATCACTCACTTTAAAGTCAGTCAATAAATAGAGAGAGAAATAGTATTTTTATGAAAACAAAATGTCTTGGTTAACGCCAGACCTCAGTAGCGGCCCAATTCTTAAAGAAAGTCACAAAAGTGTACCCTAGGTATATGTCTTTGCAGTAGTGGCTTTAATGAATTCACAAGAACTTACAGAAGTAGTCTAGGAAATCGTACTCTTAGAAAGTATTTGTGAACTGTTTGTAGCACAAGCAATCATGCATGTGTAGATTTCCTTCCAACCACTTTTTTCCCAACCCTTCTACTTCTGCCCTTGTTAGGAGTAAATTCCCATCCTTTCTCGGTATGGGAAAAGATTAGAGAAGAGCTTGTGAACATCCTTGCAAGTTAGTAGGTTTGTACAGACTCAAAGGCATTCCAGCCTTGGAACTATTGCTTACTGCCTTCTCCAGCCCCAGTATGTAAATCTGCTGAAAGGTTGCAAAACAAGGATATTGCTATGGTAGGGCTTGAAGTTACTAGTATTCAAGCCCTACTATAGTATTAACCCTAGCATAATCAGCAAGAATATTATCAGACCTCTTATATAATGAGATTGCTGTCAACCTGTCTCATGGACAAGTAGATATGAAGCTAAGATTCCTCGCCCTGAAATTCCTGGTCTCACACCGCGACTTGGATTTGGACTCCATATTTAGTAAATTTGAGATTATGTTAACTGCAAGCATTTCCCCAATAATGGTTAGTCTCAGTAAATTGGAAGATGCTGTTTTATTGCTTTGGAACTCATTGGACAGCTCACAAATCTGAGGGGTTAAAAATTGGGATATGGTAGGGAATTATGGGATTGAAGAGGGTGGCTCTCAGGTTGGCCATTCATTTTATCCACTGTGTTACACTATTTCCCCTTCCATCAATAAAAGAGGGCCTGATCATTCTGACCTTAGAACGAGGGTGCACAAAGAGGATTTAATGCTGCATCTTGTCAACCCAATAAGAAGGGAACTGTTGGTTTGGAAGAGTGTCGTGCCTAGAAACTAACTGTAGATTAGACTGGAATAAGGCTGTAGAGAGACCTTTAACGCAAAGTACAGTCCATTGGCCTTGGGATATTCTGCTGATTAAGGCAGATTATTAATATTTCAAAGTGATCTATTGGAATGTTGGTGGATTGAGGTCTAAACTGAACGATCCAGAATGGGGCAGTTTGTAGATGGCTGTAATATTTGTTTATTTCAAGCAACTCAACCAATTTTTAAGGTGGGTTTCACATATTTTAGTGAGCAGGCCAGAGCGTCACCAGCAGGTCGCCCACCCTAAGGTTAATTCATTTGAGTAAAGACAAGTTAGGCCTGTAAAATTCAAAGGTTTAACATTGATTCAGCTGATGTTTTGGGGATTGACATTGAATCATTGGGAGGGAAGTTTGCAGTGAGGCTGATGAATATTTACTATTGCTTTAATAGTTTGAATCAGGGCTCTGCTACACTTCTGACCTTGACTAATTTCCTGGAAAATATGGTTAGAGGACATTACCCTATTTTAGCTTGAGACTTTAATGTGTTGTATGAGCCGATGGATTTTATACAAGATCTTGTTCATGAGGAAGCAGTAGCAAGAGGCATACAAAAACTGCAGATTCCCCCTCTTAGGAGATGTTGGAAGGCTGCCCAGCAAGTTATGTCCCTCACTTTAGCCTATGGCTTACATACTTGTAATGGGTGGATGAGCTCAGAGCTAGATGCATCCTTTACTTTCAAAAGGGCAAACACTCAGTCTAGGATAGACTATATTATGGTTGATCTGGACCTGTGGCAAAAGGTACATGACGTGAAAGTCGTAGATAGATCTGATAGTGATCACAACACATTGGTTATGGAATTAGTTGATATCCTCCATCTGACTAACTGCTGTGTTGTTCCAGATATCCCTATAGTTTTCTCAAATAATGATTGGAGGATAAAATGGCCTTTTGTAGAATCTGATAGGAGGTCATTAGTCGGTATTTACAAGATAGTAACTTTGCCTTTAACCACCACTGGGAATATTGAGTTAGACAACCCGACTATTATGAACAGATTCACTAATTTCCTTACGTCCATCAGGGGACATTTTTGCAGACAATGTCAAAATGTCCCAGCTAAACGGAAAGATGCGCTGTGATACAACAGAAACTGTGAGTTGGCAAGATCAGTTCTGATCACAGCTGTGAAGAATGGTAATGGTACTGCCATAGCAGAGAGTAGGAGGGCTTACGATAGAACGCAGCTGAATGTCAGCAAATATTTGGAGGAAGGTAATTGGTGTTACCTAGCTAATGCGTCAAAAATGAAAGAGAGCTAGTTATTCTGGCCTCTGTTGTCCAAAGGGGTATCGTACACTGTCAAGGAAGAGGACCTTTTTATAGAACCTCAAGTATAGAAACAGCACATCTCCAAATTATATTCTGGGGGAGGAGAAATGGGATCAGACACTGAGAGGTAAGTACAACATAAGCCTCTAGATTTAGAGGGAGAGCAAATTGTTAGCTTTGCCTTGGCTGAAACTATAGCTGCTATTTGTAGTATGAAAGGGGTAAAGCACCAGGGCTCGATAGAATCCCTGGAGACCTCCATTGTTCAGAGCCGACTATTTGGGATTACATACTTAATATAGTTCTTCATGTTATCACCCATGGGGGGAAATACCAGGCACATGAAAGGGTGCCAAAATAATCTCAAGTTATAAGAAAGGGGAGAAAGGAGACCCTATAAATTATAGGACAATCAGCCTGATTGATAGTGCGCAGAAAGTTTATAGTAAACTAATTTTGACACAGATGCAAATGTTGATCGAGGATAACAGGGTGTTATCCCATTTGCAAGCTGGCTTTAGGGCACATACGAGCACCTTAGATCAGATGTTTGGGTTTTTACTTATTGTTTGGAAGGCTGTTGTGATTGGGAAGTGGCACCTTTAGGTTGTGTTTGTGAACTTTAAATCTGCCTTTGTTTCAATCCCGTGGGACAAACTGTGGGTTGTTCTGACGGATGCCCTTAGGCTTGTTGCTACTCATAGCTTGCCTGCATCACAGTAACTATGCACAGGTTAGGTGGGGTAAGGTTGGTGAGCACACCAAGAAAATTAATGTTTCTAGAGGGGTCCACCAAGGCTGCCTTCAATGCCCCAATATTGTTCACCTAATACATGAATGGGCTAGTTTTTATGACTGTGGAGGTGACCCCCTAAATTAGGAGGCCGACCAATACCAGGGCTTCTCTTTGTCGATGGTATGCTGTTGATCTTGAAAACACCAATGAGCATGCAGAACATACTAATTAGGTTCACAAATGTATGTGATAAATTTGGCCGGGAGATCTGCTTGAAAACTAGATTTATTACTTTGTGGCCTCATCAGTCATTTAAAGGGAGGCTGCGGTTGGGATGAACCCCATCTGCCCTAAAGAAATTTAGGTTCTCTTGCACTATATACTGGTGATGCACAACAGCCAGGCCCTAGGACCTGCAGAAATATTTGCATCTAACAATTAACTTTCCTCTTCACATTTTCTACAGCATAAGGCACACACCTCTCCACAAGCTCCCACAAAGAAGAAATGTGCTAGACCCTAACTTCTACACACGTGATCGTTCAGCCTTTGCAGCCTTCAGGAGCGACAATCCCGATAACTGTACCAGGTGCTTTTGCCCAAGGTGAATCAACAACAAATCTGGACAAACTATTACCCGCCAGTTCAACCAACAACTGAAGCAACTGCCCAACCTCATACTGCTTTTAATTCAACATCTGATTCCTAACTCATTTTCAGTGATTTTCCAAACATGCATCTGCCTGCTTGGCTGTCTATTTGACCAGAGAATGACCAACTATCCAGATACACAAGCTGAAAGTAGAAACAAAACACACACACACCCAGACAAACAACGCATTATCCACTTTATTCACACTCCAGAAGCCTCGGGCATGAACTATTTTTCACAGAACATTGACGCCCACCTACCTTTTCTTCTTATCTCCACCTGCCAAAACTTAACCTGTTAGCAACTGTGGCTGTCCAAGTAGCGAAGGAGTGCTTGCCCTGTGACCTACTAGTTCCAGCAGAGCAATCACCTTCTTGACAAGCTGCTAGCCTGGTCCAATACCAATGACAACATATTTTGCCCATGCAATCTCTTATCACTACTTCGAAATGCACACATACTGCGGTTGGGTATAGTACACTCCCCCCACCTCCCTAAGCTTCACTCACGTCCCCTTGCCTTACTAATCAGTTTTTTTCACTGCCTTAACCACAAGTTTGGATCCCTTCCCTCACCAACACTTTTTTGAGTAAAATACCTTGCTTCCTTTTTCACCCTAGTATCCCTGCAAACCTTAAACACTCCCAGGAATAGACATTGTATGCACCGGCAAAATACCTACCATTCACAGGTAGAGAAGTGTACTTTGTGCAGTATGTCCACCAATGTACATAGAAAACCTACCCTAATCTGTCTTCTCCTGCGTCCCTTCTCGCCAACCTGCAGTGGACTTCCTGCCCAGCTCTCCTGTTAACTTCACGTAGCCCCAGAAAATATTTCCACAGAACTCAACACCTGATAACTTCCTTTTCTACAGTAACACTGGTAACACTGACAAAGTCTTGTCTATTAGGCCCATCATGATATTTGTAACATCTTCTCTGCACCATTTTTAAACATAAATCCCCATACCTTTACATCCAGCTAGTCAAAAACTCTCTACATGATTGCTTGTGTGCTACTCTTGTGGATGTTGCTAAAGGCTTCTTGGTTCAGCAGTTTTGTCCTCTATGGATGTCAACCGGCAGTCACCACTCTCCTATAACTATTGTAGCAGTGCATTTTAGCCAGGCGAGGAATGTGGTGGGGACGGAAGGGTGGTGAATGCATCAACCCCTTTATGCATGTCCCGCCCCAAGCTAGAGCCACAGTCTCATGCACTTGCTTCAAACCAGGGCACAAGTCCTTAAAAAATAAGTGGGGGCACTACCAAGTTAAGCAGTGATAGAGCTTAAAAATTAGTGCTGTCTCTCGTGTCACAAAAGTCATCAAGATGTGACAGTTTAGTTTTTATGAAAGTAGAAGAGAGAAAAAACTAACATAGAAAGCTGCACTGACATGCATTTTTAATGTGCAATTGCTTGTATTTCAGAGTTTGATGTAGGTGCCTTTTGAATTAAATCGTATGTCAGAAGGAGAAAACTGATGTTAAAATGTAATGTAGACTGTAGACTAACATTGCATATGTAAATTATATTGAATTTCTTGTGATTAGTAAAAGATTCATGAGTTTTAAAAAAACATTGCAAGTGAGACAAATTGCACTTCTCTCTTGCAAGCTTGCTTATGACATGCGTTTTACTAAAACATATTAGTTATATGTAATGTCATTATTTTGTGTTAGCATAAGCGAGGCCTGCAGAGCTTGCATTTTCAGTCTCGTAAAAGTGTTGAATTATTATTTTTTCATAACGTGAATTCTTCTTTCAGATTTCGTTCTTATGTGAATCAAAGACTTTTGTAGTAGACCCATTGTTTAAATGTGGAAAGATCCATTCCTTTGCCTTTGAGAAAAGTACACTGCAGGAACATGGACTGAGATCGTATACATTTGTTTCAAACCTGCTAGGAGTCACAGGGAAGAGGGATGTTCCCATGACAAACCTGGGAAGAAATGTTCCAATTTGGAGTCGTATGACTATCCCTCATTGGATGATGTCGCTCCAACATGAGATGAACTGATACGTTTGGCAAAGCAAACTGATTTGTGAAATTTGAAATATTGATGGACATTTGAACTTTCGTCAATCTTCAGAAATTTCCTGAGCAGCCTTGATGCCCCTTGCAAAGAGCTCCTGATGCTTGCCGATACCTTGCTGATTTTGATGTCTTGCTGATGAAGATTCCCTGAATGCTGTACAGTATCTTCCTCTATGCCATTTGACCTTATGCTTGAAGTGCCCTTTTGAGATTTAGTAATCCTTTTATTTGCCCCTTCAGGAGCGTCTGATGTGCTTACGCTTTCTCTATTCACCTATCTTTTGCCAAACCTAATTAGTGTTCTGCAGGCCGAGATTATCTTTCCCAAATTATTTTTGCCCTTTTTGTGCTTTTATATTTTGCCCACATGGGTTTCTCCCCACATGCGTATTTTTCCTGATTTTGTTAGCTATGGCGTTGTCCTGTGCCCAGCCAAAGATTATTGACTCTGCTAAATTGAATTGATTAATGATTGTAAATTCTGAGCAGCAAGTTAAATCTGTGTCTCAGATATTCTTATTGATGTTATGTATTATTTTACTTGAATGCTTACTTTTATCAATGTTAGTTTTCATGAATTTATTTTGATGCCTTGGACAACCCTTGGTGATTAAGTATCTGGCTTTGCGCACTGTCTTCATGACTTTGAGGTTGTGGTTGCAATAAATCTTTTAACTTTATTCCTGATTTGAGTTTTCCTTTCGTGGGCACAATGGTCATGGTGTCTAAATTGTATGGGGTGTTGTTGAAATTTTGATTGATGGTTCACAACACCACTTACTGAGTCCAAAGGTCTGTCAACCTCAGTGAGCATTTGATTCCTGCGATGGATGAAAAATTAATCCACAGATCTAGTAGGAGACTGATGGTGTTCGTACCATAAGAGGGGGAACCATATTTTTGTTTAGTAATGGGGATCTAAGATTGATCCCATGCTATTGCTCAGTTAAAAAATTTCCCTCATTATAATGCAATCCATGGCCCATTCCAGAGATTGATAAAGTTCCAGTGTTGTGCTTACAAGTGACGTGTTGTGTGAGTATAAATAGGGTTTTGCGCTTGCGATGCTTTGGGCTTGAAGATTGCGGTGAAGTGTGATGTTGTGAAGTGTTTTGCGGAGTCGTCATACTCAAAGTGATTGTGGTGTTTGGTGCTCAAAAATGTCAGTGATTGTAGTTGTTTTCAACAGGTCTGTCGTGGCCTAAGATCCTGGAATAACGCACAGGTGTAGAAGACACTTGGTTAATTTATTGTCTGCTATGAGGTACTTGTCATGAGACGTTGTTGATAGTGTCAATAGTTTTTCCTTGAGTGATTGTGAGTTGTTGGTTGGTATTTAGTAAATCCTAAAGGCCTGTGGAGGATCTATATCAACCGGAGCCAGAATTGCTGGTCAAGCTTCACTCTTTGTGTAATTGTGAAAGCTACAGTCGGAAGTGTAGCCTGTACAGCTTTTAAAGTGTATGAATTCTTACCCATAGTGTGGAGACAGGTTGTTGGTTTTTACTCGCAATATTTTGCATTTAGGTGTGAATGAGCGATTGTGTGAGAGGCAATTGAGAAGCTATTACAGCTGCAGAGAGAAGTGAGTGTGATGTCATTTTGTGCCGCCCTGGTATAGGTCGGTTAGTGAGAAGCCGTGCTGCTATTGGTGGACAGTCTCTTGATATTGATATTGGTTGAAAACAGCTTGTATAAAGAATTGTGGGGTTGAAATTACTTCCTTATCCTATTGAAATTCATTGTAGTTAATTGAATTTGTGCAAACATGAAATTCTCAAGGCATTAAGAAGTGCACTTAGAGGAAATTAGTCCAGGTAGAGAGGGTGCAGAAGCACCACCCAAAGGAACCCCAGTTTATCATGTGGCATCGCTAAAAGGAGTTTCTGAAATGTGTATCGTTAGAGCAATGGTGTAAAATGACTAAGAAAGAAAGTGCATTAGCTTTTCCCCATTATGGAACATTTAATTTGAGCATATTAGATCATTTGAGGCGAATAATGTATGAGTCAAAGCCACCTCCAAGACCTGCACAATTTAAAGATGTTAGTATTTGGGAACGTATTGCAAGACAGAGAGAGTGATTTGGAAAATTAGTTCATAAATCAGCTTTTGATGAACTGTTCCCCTCTATATCATTCAGTAGAGTTCAGAAACGAGTAGTGAAGAAGTGCAAAATGTAGTCCCGAATGTGCCAACTGCTTGACTTGCAGAGATCCCAAATCAGACAGTTCCAAGTATGCCTGCTAATTCAGTGACTCAGTGACACAAGTGCCTGTGGTTTATCCACCAGTCCCGACTGTTAATACAGCACCGTATATTTCAAGTTCAGTTGAAAAACAAGCAGTACCAAGCCAATAATGAATCTGGTAATGTCAAGTCCTAATGTGAATCAGACAGTGCAGATAATTAATATGACTAAGGAAAGTGCCCCTTTTGGCATGGTTACCCCCCACATTTTGCCTGATAATGATGCTAACTTGACTGAGAGTGTGCTGGGATCCTGCTAACCAGGCCCCAGCATCGGTGTTCATTCCATAAAACTGTACCATTGTTCCCACAATTGGCACACCCCTGGCACACAGCTAAGTCCCTTGTAAAAGGAACCAGTGGTACCAAGGGCTCTGTGAGCAGGGAGGGTCCCTAAGGGCGGCAGCGTGTATTATGGCACCATAAGGGACCCCTCACCAAGCACATGCCATGCCCACCAACCACTGCCTGTGGCATAGATAAGTCACCCCTCTAGCAGGCCTCACAGCCCTAGGGCAGGGTGCACTATATCACAAGTGAGGGCATATCTGCCTGAGCAATATGCCCCATACAGTGTCTAAATCTACTCTTAGACATTGTAAGTGCAGTGTGGCCATATAAAGTGCCTCGGCTGGGAGTTTGTCATCACGAACTGCACAGCTCCATGATGGCTTCACTGAAGTCTGGGAAGATTGGTATCAAACTTCTGATGGATACAGCTACCTGTGGATTCCTCACCTAATGAATTCTCCCCATGCGTAGCATTCGACAGAAACTTCTCTCTAGCTGTGCTCGTCGGCAAGGACGTCACAATTTCCCGACTCCACACGGCTCCGCCTGACGTCATCGTGGCAATAAGAGGCCCTCGCCGGCGTGCTGACATCAGTTCCCTTTTTTCCGTGCCTTTGATAACGGTTACTTTTGTAGCTACCTGTATCGTTCGCTCTTCGGAAGGGATACTTTGGGGGTCATTCCGACCCTGGCGGTCTAAGACCGCCAGGGCCGCGGGCAACGGAAGCACCGCCAACAGGCTGGCGGTGCTTCAGTGCCCATTCTGACCGCGGTGGTAAAGCCGCGGTCAGAAAAGGGGATCCGGCGGTTTCCCGACGGATTTCCCCTGGCTGGGCTGAACCTCCATGGCGGCGCTGCAAGCAGCGCCGCCATGGGGATTCCGACCCCCTTCCCGCCAGCCTGTTTCTGGCGGTTTTGACCGCCAGGAACAGGATGGCGGCAACGGGTGTCGTGGGGCCCCTGGGGGCCCCTGCACTGGCATGGGCAGTGCAGGGGCCCCCTAACAGGGCCCCAGCATGATTTTCACTGTCTGCATAGCAGACAGTGAAAATCGCGACGGGTGCAACTGCACCCGTCGCACCCCTGCAACACCGCCGGCTCCATTCGGAGCCGGCCTCTGTGTTGCAGGGCCTTTCCCGCTGGGCCGGCGGGCGCTCCCTTGACGGGCGCCCGCCGGCCCAGCGGGAAAGTCAGAATGGCCTCCGCGGTCTTCTGACCGCGGAGCGGCCATTTGGTGGTTCCCGCCAGGCGGGCGGCGTCCGCCGCCCGCCCGGGTCAGAATGACCCCCTTTGTGTTTTTTCTCGATGTCGGCTCTGAAGAAGTCAGGTTTTAAGCACTGCAGAGAGTGCGGAGGTCAGATGTTGGTGACTGATCCCCACAACGACTGCCTTTGGTGCCTGAGTTCGGATCACGTCATCCAGGAATGTGGGTCATGTCAAAAGATGAATCCGAAGGCCTTGAAGGAGCATGAGGCTAAGCTGTTCTTAGGCAAGTTGAAGAAGGAGAGGAAGCGGCACCATGGTTCGTCTTCAGGGAAGTCGAGTCATAAGAAAAGGCGTCATCGTGACTCTAGGCGTCGGTCCAGGAGTCGGTCGGAGTCGAGGTCTCCGTCGACTCGACGCTGTAATTCTTGGGAAGTAAGTCCGACGGTGTCTCCACAGCCAGTGACTCCGCAGACGTCCCCGACGCTGTCAGTGTTTGAGGTTGTGGAGCCTCAAAGTCATCAGGCTTCTCCAGCGCATCCAGGCGCGCAGGAGTCAAGCCCGGCGCCGGCCCCGGCTCCTCAGGGCTATCCTACGTTTCCAGCTCCGGCTCCCAGAATATGGCTCTGGGAGGTGGTGCGCCGGATGGCCCCACCGGTCTCCTGGCATTCAATCTAGGCATTCCGGCTCTGTATAGGACGACGCTGTTTGCGCCATTCTGTCCGGCAGGAGACTCTAACCATGCGCCTATGCCAGCGGCGCAGCCGTCGACGTCGAGGGAGAGACCTTTGATGCCGTTATCAGATGAGATGGAGCCTCAAGGCCAGATAGCGTAGTCGGATGCAGGTCCTTTGTCCATGGCGCCGATGGATCCATCTGCGGCATCGGGAGGATCCGGAGATCCTGTCATGACGCCTTCTCGGCGATATTCACCGATGTTGTTGCACTCCATGTCGGGGTTGGAGGCCAAGTTAAGATCCAGATGGAAGGCCCTCAGGTTGCTGGAGGAGAGGGAATACCGGCAACAAATCCTTGAGGAGGGGGAGATTGCTGATCCCCAGAGTGAGTTCTCAGTATAGGATACAGCTAGCAGGCTTGATACTTCCCCAGAATGGGATCTGGCCTCCCCAGGGGAGTATACAGAGGAGGCAGCCACCTTTCACTCAGTCATCAGGAAGGCTGCAAATTTCTTGGAACTTCCCTTACCTACAGCTCAAGTTAAAACCAACCTTTTGACGGAAGTACTGCACCCTGCTACAGCCATGGCGGATCCTCTTTTGCCATTTAATGAGGCTCTTATGAAACCAATAGAAGAGGTGTGGAAGAAGCCTGTCACCTCCTTGGCTGTGAACAGGTCGGTGGCCAGAAGTTATAGGTCTGCACCTGGAGACCCTGAGTTTTTATCTAAGCATCCGTCTCCAGCGAGTCTGGTCCTGCAGGCATCCTATTCTTCGTGGTCTGCCCCTGGCTCTTTTCCGGGAGTTCCATCTGACAGAGAATCCAAGTGTAAGGAAATGCCTCCTTGGCATGGTTACTGTAGGAAGTTGGCTCTGTATGTACTATTTCAAAGTAAGAAATATTGTGCACAGAGTCCAAGGGTTCCCCTTAGAGGTAAGATAGTGGAAAAATGAGATAATTCTAATGCTCTATTTTGTGGTAGTGTGGTCGAGCAGTAGGTTTATCAGAGGGTAGTGTTAAGCATTTGTTGTACACACACAGACAATAAATGAGGAACACACACTCAAAGACAATTCCAGGCCAATAGGTTTTTATATAGAAAAATATATTTTCTTAGTTTATTTTAAGAATCACAGGTTCAAGATTTACAATCAATACTTCAAATGAAAGGTACTTCACTTAGGTATCATAGGAACTTTGAATCAGCAAAATAGCATGTACAGTTTTGGCAAAAATGGCAATAAACTATTTTAAAACTAGACACTGTGCAAATTTCAACAGTTCCTGGGGAGGTAAGTATTTGTTAGTTTTGCAGGTAAGTAAACCACCTACAGGGTTAAAAGTTGGGTCCAAGGTAGCCCACCGTTGGGGGTTCATGGCAACCCCAAAGTTACCACACCAGCAGCTCGGGCCGGCCAGGTGTAGAGGTCAAAGTGGTGCCCAAAACGCATAGGCTTCAATGGAGAAGGGGGTGCCCCGGTTCCAGTCTGCCAGCAGGTAAGTAGCCGCGACTTCGGAGGGCAGACCAGGGGGGTTTTGTAGGGCCCCAGGTGGGACACAAGTCAGCACAAAAAGTACACCCTCAGCGGCACGGGGGCAGCCGGGTGCAGAGTGCAAACAGGCTTCTGGTTTACAATAGGTTTCAATGGGAGACCCAGGGGTCTCTTCAACGAAGCAGGCAGGCAAGGGGGGGGGCTCCTCGGGGTAGCCACCACCTGGGCAAGGGAGAGGGCCATCTGGGGGTCGCTTCTGCACTGGAGGTCGGATCCTTCAGGTCCTGGGGGCTGAGGGTGCAGTGTCTTTACCAGGCGTCGGGTTCTTTAAAGCAGACAGTTGAGGTCAGGGGGAGCCTCTGGATTCCCTCTGCAGGTGTCGCTGGGGGGTTCAGGGGGGTCAACTCTGGCTACTCACAGGGTCGCAGTCGCCGGGTAGTCATCCCTGTAGTGTTGTTTCTCCGCAGGTCGAGTCGGGGGCGTCGGGTGCAGAGTGGAAAGTCTCACGCTTCCGGCGGGAAACGTGTTGTCTTTAAAAGTTGCTTCTCTGTTACCAAGTTGCAGTCTTTGTGGAACAGGGCTGCTGTCCTCGGGAGTTCTTGATCCTTTTAGATGCAGGGTAGTCCTCTGAGGCTTCAGAGGTCACTGGACCCTGGGGGACGCGTCGCTGTTGCAGTTTTTCTCGAAGTGGGGAGACAGGCCGGTAAGGCTGGGGCCAAAGCAGTTGGTGTCTCTGTCTTCTCTGCAGGGCTTTCAGGTCAGCAGTCCTTCTTCATCTTCAGGTTGCAGGAATCTGTTTTCCTAGGTTCTGGGGGCCCCTAAATACTCAATTTAGGGAGGTGTTTAGGTCTGGGGGGTTAGTAGCCAATGGCTACTAGCCCTGAGGGTGGCTACACCCTCTTTGTGCCTCCTCCCTGAGGGGAGGGGGGCACATCCCTAATCCTATTGGGGGAATCCTCCATCTGCAAGATGGAGGATTTCTAAAAGTCAGAGTCACCTCAGCTCAGGGCACCTTAGGGGTTGTCCTGACTGGCCAGTGACTCCTCCTTGTTTTTCTCATTATCTCCTCCGGCCTTGCCACCAAAAGTGGGGCCGTGGCCGGACGAGGCGGGCATCTCCACTAGCTGGAATGCCCTGTGGTGCTGTAACAAAGGGGGTGAGCCTTTGAGTCTCACCGCCAGGTGTTACAGTTCCTGCAGGGGGAGGTGAGAAGCACCTACCCAGTACAGGCTTTGTTACTAGCCACAGAGTGACAAAGGCACTCTCCCCATGTGGCCAGCAACATGTTTGGTGTATGGCAGGCTGGCAAACTAGTCAGCCCACACTGGAAGTCGGGTATGTTCTCAGGGGGCCTCTCTAAGATGCCCTCTGGGGTGTATTTCACAATAAAATGTACACTGGCATCAGTGTGCATTTATTGTGCTGAGAAGTTTGATACCAAACTTCCCAGTTTTCAGTGTAGCCATCGTGGTGCTGTGGAGTTCGTGAATGACAGACTCCCAGACCATATACTCTTATGGCTACCCTGCACTTACAATTTCTAAGGTTTTGCTTAGACACTGTAGGGGCTTAGTGCTCATGCACCTAGGCCCTCACCTATGGTATAGTGCACCCTGCCTTAGGGCTGTAAGGCCTGCTAGAGGGGTGACTTATCTATGCCATGGGCAGTGTGAGGTTGGCATGGAACCCTGAGGGGAGTGCCATGTCGACTTAGTCATTTTCTCCCCACCAGCACACACAAGCTGGCAAGCAGTGTGTCTGTGCTGAGTGAGGGGTCCCCAGGGTGGCATAAGACATGCTGCAGCCCTTAGAGACCTTCCCTGGCATCAGGGCCCTTGGTACCAGGGGTACCAGTTACAAGGGACTTACCTGAATGCCAGGGTGTGCCAATTGTGAAAACAAAGGTACAGTTTTAGGGAAAGAACACTGGTGCTGGGGCCTCGTTAGCAGGCCTTAGCACACTTTCAAATCATAACTTGGCATCAGCAAAGGCAAAAGTCAGGGGGTAACCATGCCAAGGAGGCATTTCCTTACACAACCCCCCCCCCCCCCCCCCCCAAACGAAAGAGGATGAGACTAACCTTTCCCAAGAGAGTCTTCATTTTCTAAGTGGAAGAACCTGGAAAGGCCATCTGCATTGGCATGGGCAGTCCCAGGTCGGTATTCCACTATAAAGTCCATATCCTGTAGGGAGATGGACCACCTCAACAGTTTTGTATTTTCACCTTTCACTTGCATTAGCCATCTGAGAGGTCTGTGGTCAGTTTGAACTACAAAGTGAGTACCAAAGAGGTATGGTCTCAGCTTCTTCAGGGACCAAACCACAGCAAAGGCCCCCCTCTCAATGGCATTCCAACGCTGCTCCCTGGGGAGTAACCTCCTGCTAATGAAAGCAACAGGCTGGTCAAGGCCATCATCATTTCTTTGGGACAAAACTGCCCCTATCCCATGTTCAGAGGCATCAGTCTGCACAATGGACTGCTTGGAGTAATCTGGAGCTTTCAGAACTGGTGCAGTGCACATAGCTTGTTTCAGGGTGTCAAAGGCCTGTTGGCATTCTACAGTCCAGTTTACCTTCTTGGGCATTTTCTTGGAGGTAAGTTCTGTGAGGGGTGTCACTATTGATCCATATCCCTTCACAAACCTCCTGTAATACCCAGTCAAGCCAAGGAATGCCCTGGCTTGAGTCTGGGTTTTTGGAGCTACCCAGTCCAGAACAGTCTGGATCTTGGATTGGAGTGGCTGAACTTGGCCTCCACCTACAAGGTGTCCCAAGTAAACCACAGTTCCCTGCGTTATCTGACATTTGGATGGCTTGATAGAGAGGCCTGCTGCTTGCAGGACCTTCAAAACCTTCTTCAGGTGGACCAGGTGATCCTGCCCTTGGAATGGGATGGGCATCTGCCTTGGTGACAGAATTAAGGGGGTCATTCCAACCTCGGCGGTAAAAGGCGCTTACCGCCGTGCAGAAGACCGCCATAACACCGCCGCGGCCGCGGTTAACCGCCACGGTCATTCTGACCCACAACAGGCAAACCGCCCAAATACAGACATCCACAAAAGTCCGCCACACCAAAGGCCAGCGAGAAACTGGCGTAGACCAAACCTCCACCGTCACGCCAACAGAAATACGCCCACACTATCACGACACACGAATCCACGCGGCGGTCTTTCAACCGCGGTATTCCATTGGCGGTACACACCGCTGCGCTCAAAATACACACACACTTACAAAACACAGCCACATTGGATGATTCGAAATACACACACCTGAGACACATACAAACATTACTCCCACACACCCAACACAATTTAAAACACACACCCACATCACCCACAAACCCCCACTCCTAGAGATTCGTGAACACGCACAGAGATAAGAGACCCGAGTACCCAGACGCGCAATTCACGGTCACCCAGCAATATTACCACGCACTTCAAACTACACGCCAATACACATCACCACACTTAGAACCACACAATCCACCCCACACATCACCCAAACCACCCCATGGCACCGCAAAGACACCCCAGGTTTTCTGAGGCTGAACTCAGGGTCATGGTGGAGGAAATTGTACGGGTAGAGCCACAGCTCTTCGGGACACAGGTGCAGCACACCACCATTGCCAGGAAGATGGAGCTATGGAGCAGAATTGTGGACAGGGTCAACACTGTGGGACAGCACCCAAGAAATCGGGACGACATCAGGAAGCGGTGGAACGACCTACGGGGGAAGGTGCGTTCCATGGTATCCAGGCACAACATCGCGGTGCAGCGGACTGGCGGCGGACCCCCACCTCCTCCCCCAGAATTTACAACATGGGAGGAGCAGGTCTTGGCGATCCTGCATCCTGAGGGCCTCGCAGGAGTAGGCGGAGGAATGGACTCTGGTAAGTCAAATCTTAACTACTTCATCCCCCCCACCCTACCAGCATGCCAACTCATACCCCCACCCTCACCCCCACCCCATCACACCTACTCCTTGCAAATGTCTCACCCTCACAACCCACCCATCCCAACACCAAGCCCTGCATGCGACCACAAATCATGGACACCCATCACCTAAGCATGCCCACTGCACATACCCATCCCCCCCCAAACCACCGTCACAAAAGCCCCCACACAGGAATGCAAGCACAGGGGTACACGGGCACCCACCCATTGCACGCTATGGCACACACAGAAGCAATAATCATACTTTTATACCCCTGCAGGACCCGAATGCCATGTCACCGCGCAGGAGGGTCCACAAATGTCCACTCCACTCCCAGAAGAGGCCCACAGTGATGACAGCACCTCTGTCTCCCTGGATCTAGATGACCAGCCCGGCCCATCGGGGACCTCTGGACAGTCGGTTCCCCTCAGACAGCCACAGGCCACAGCAGACCTTCCCCCCTCTGGGAACACCAGCACAGCACCCACACAGCGGGCCCATATCTCTGTCCCCAGGACACGTCAATCAGCGGTGTGTCCACCACTACAGGGCACCCAGGTTAACCCACCACCCCAACAACAACAGGGACCTGGGGGCAGTGGTAGTGGGCACACGGTCAATGGGACAGAGGCACAGGGAAACAGGGGAACTGGGAGGGCTGCTGTGCGACAGGGGGGGGACAGGCCCAGGGAACCCACTCTACACGAGGCCCTCTCCTCCATCATGGGAGCATACCACCACTCCCAGGAGACGATGGCGACGGTCCTGGCCAGGTTTCAGGAGATCCAGCTTCTGCAGGAGCAACAGTATATGGGGTTCAGGGAAGAACTAAGAAACATCAGTACCGCCATGGGCACCATCGTAGTGGCTCTGAATCAGGTAGTCACCACATTGCGGGACACTGTTGCACAAAGGGCCCCTGACACTAGCATGGACCAAGAACTGCCTACCACTTCCGCCGGCGCTAGTAGACAGGAGGCCCCGACACATGACCAACAGGCCACCAGAACCCCACCCCCTGCAGAAGGAGAACCACCCCGCAAGCGGGCCCTGAGATCCAGGAAGAAGACAGAGTAAGATGCCAAGACCCCCGCCAGCAAAGGATACCTCCCTGATTGTCATCCCACTGTCCCACATTGACACCCTGTCCAACCTTACACTGCCCCTGCTCCACTTTCCACAGGCATCTGGACAATGCACCTGTGATACTGATAGTCTGGACTCTGCCATGGACAATCCTCCACCATCACACCTCAACGATTTGCAACCACCCATCAATTTAGAGCACTGTAATAAACACACTTATTGCATAAAACAATCTGGAGTCTGGCTGTGATTTTGTACAAATGTATTAGACATTACCGTGCCAAATGGCATATTCACATTGTGATGCCAACATACCAATGTCACACAGCTGTAGTCCATGGGGAAATAAAGCAGATGTCACGCAGTGGGGCCCACATCTCTGAAATCGGAAGGGAAAGTCACAACTCAGTTACCATACACTGGGGGAAAAGTTCAGACAGTAGAGAGGTAGTAGGGGTTAAGTATATGTAATATGCCGGTGTGGATTCTTACCTGTGTGTCATTGAAAATACTGCTGTATTACTGTGTTCCTGTTCTCTATGTCGTCCTCTTCGCCTTCCTCCTCTTCACTCTCCACAGGCTCCACAGCTGCTACAACACCACCATCTGGACCATCCTCCTGCAGAAAAGGCACCTGGCGTCGCAAAGCCAGGTTGTGAAGCATACAGCAGGCCACGATGATCTGGCACACCTTCTTTGGTGAGTACATTAGGGATCCACCAGTCATATGGAGGCACCTAAACCTGGCCTTCAGGAGGCCGAAGGTCCGTTCGATCACCCTCCTAGTTCTCCCATGGGCCTCATTGTACCGTTCCTCTGCCCTTGTCCTGGGATTCCTCACTGGGGTCAGTAGCCAGGACAGGTTGGGGTAACCAGAGTCTCCTAATAGCCACACACGGTGCCTCTGGAGTTGACCCATCACGTAAGGGATGCTGCTATTCCGCATGATGTACGCGTCATGCACTGACCCAGGGAACTTGGCATTAACATGGGAGATGTACTGGTCAGCCAAACACACCATCTGGACATTCATGGAATGATAACTCTTCCTGTTCCTGTACACCTGTTCACTCCTGCTGGGGGGGACCAAAGCAACATGTGTCCCATCAATGGCACCAATGATGTTGGGTATATGTCCAAGGGCATAGAAATCAGCCTTCACTGTAGCCCAATCCCCCACCTCAGGGAAGACGATGTAGCTCCGCATGTGTTTGAACAGGGCAGACAACACTCTGGACAACACCTTGGAAAACATGGGCTGGGACATCCCTGATGATATGGCCACTGTTGTTTGAAATGACCCACTTGCTAGGAAATGGAGTACTGACAGCACCTGCACTAGAGGGGGGATCCCTGTGGGTTGGCGGATTGGTGACATCAGGTCTGGCTCCAGCTGGGCACACAGTTCCTGTATAGTGGCTCGGTCAAGCCTTTATGTCAATATGACATGTCTTTCCTCCATTGTCGACAGGTCCACCAGCGGTCTGTACACGGGAAGATTTCTCCATCTCCTCGCATGTCCCAGCGGATGGTGCCTATGAAGGACAACAGCGAGCACAGAGTCAATCAACCCACAGGTACGTAACCACAGCTTGCACATAACACGATTCCCAATGCATTGAATGGCTTGTATGAGTGTCGATGCAAGGCCTAGGTATGTGTGACGCAGTAGAAAATAAGGCATGTGGGTCCTTGAAATGGCGGCTGCCTGACCTGTGAAGTGCGACAATGGGATGTGAGGTCAATGCGCTGGCGTGGCTCACCGTGGCGGTAGGCGGTCGAAGACCGCGGCGCAAAGCTGCATTGGTTAACATTGAACCCTATGGGTCTCAGGAGCCAATGACGATGTGCGCCGGCGGTTGCGGTACGCACCACCGCGGGCGTGACCGCCATTTTCTATCTGCTTAATCACTTGATACCTGATCTTCCACAGGAGAGGACCTACACTGCAAGTGCTGCTGTGACCACGGTCTGGAAGAGACAATGGCTCATGCGACTGGGGAAAGGGCCCCTGCCTTCACTGCTCAGGAGTTGGAGAAACTCGTGGATGGGGTCCTCCCCCAGTATGCGCTACTCTACGGTCCTCCAGACCAACAGGTAAGTACACTGGGAACGTGCTTTGTGGCCAATGCCTGTGTTGAGTCGGGTGGATGAAAGATGGTGGTGAGGGGAGCGATTGAGGCATGCATCAAACGACAGATGAGAGCATGTGCCACATGGCAAGGGTGGGGATGGGGGGGCCAGTCACATCGAGCATGCAGAAGGTGATGATTATTCTTCTCTCCCTGTACATGTCACATAGGTCAGCGCCCACCAGAAAATCGGTATTTGGCGTGCCATCGCCAAGGAGGTCCGGACCCTGGGGGTCCACCAGAGACGGGGCACCCACTGCAGGAAGAGATGGGAGGACATCTGACGCTGGAGCAGGAAGACGGCAGAGGCTCAGCTGGGGATGGCCTCCCAACGTGGGAGGGTTGCCAGTTGTACTTTGACCCCCCTGATGTCCCGGATCCTGGCGGTGGCCTACCCCGATTTGGATGGGCGCGTGAGGACATCACAGCAGACACAAGGGGGTGAGTACACTCAAATCCTGGTGACTTTGCGCGCAGTGGAGGTGTCTGGGTGGGGGAGGAGGGCTGTGGGTATCCCTAGGCCAGGGCGATATCTGTAGGCTAGGCCCCTCCGTAAGGCATGGCCCTGTGCCCCCGCCCCCCACCTCTGTAGAGTGCCAAGTACAGCTATTCATTGCCATGTGTCATGTATGTGAGCAGAGGTCACCCATAGGCTTGTAGGCCATGTCCCACGGATTGCGTAGTCGACCCCAAGTGTGCGGCGTAGTGCAGGGGGCTTCTGTGTCTGTCCTGTCCACCAACGGTGTCGTCAATGCATGCACTCAACATTTCTTTATTTTTCCCCAACCCCCTTTTTTGTTGTCTTCCTGTTCATTTGTGCATTAGCATCATCAGGCGGAGGAGAAGTGGCATCGGAGCACGAGGGAGCTGCATCTCACATGGCCATGGCGGGCCATGCAACTGACTCGGAATTCACCAGTGAGACGGAGGGCGAGGGGAGCTCCACAGCGGGGACTTGTGCGGATGTCAGTGACAGCGACTCGTCCTCTGAAGGGAGCTCCCTTGTGGTGGCGGCAACATCCGTGCCCCCGCTACAACAGGTACAGCTGCTACCCAGCGCACCAGCACCGCCCTCCCAGCAGCCCCTGAGCGTTTTCCCCGTGCCCGCTCACCCAGGAAGGTGGGCATCTCCTTCGCCCCAGGCACCTCAGGCCCTGCCCCTGCCCCTGTCACCCCTGCTGCCCTCAGTGAGGAGGTCATTGACCTCCTGAGGACGCTCATTGTTGGGCAGTCTACCCTTTTGAAGGCCATCCAGGGTGTAGAAAGGGAGGTGCACCAGAGTAATGCATACCTGGAGGGCATTCATTCGGGTCAGGCTGCCCATCAGCGATCGTTCAACACTCTGGCCTCAGCACTGATGGCAGCAATTGTCCCTGTCTCTAGCCGCCCCCTCCAACTTCCTCCACCCATACCCAATCCCCTGTACCTCTGCCTATCCCAGACACACCATCAGACCAGCCTGCACACACCTCAACACCCAAGGGAAGCTCATCCAGACATAAGCACCACACATCACACAGGCATTCACACAAGCAACATCCACATGCAGACATACCAACACCCACTGCCTCCACTGTGTCCCCCTCCTCCTCGTCTCCCTCCTCCCTCCCTGGCACGTCTCCACTCACACCTGCATGCACAACATCTTCAGCCACTACGTCCATCACCAGCACACCCACCAGAACCCCCGCACACGTGCAGTCACCACCCCCACTACCATTCACACGTCCCCTGTGTCCTCTCCCAGTGTGTCTGTCACCCCCTCTTCCAAGCTACACAAACGCAGGCAGCCACCCACCCAACAGCCATCCACCTCACGACAGCCTCCAGCCCAAGCACCTGCACCCAAAGACACCAGACTTCAAACTCCTACAACCACAACCTCTTCCTCCACTCCCATACCTACTACACCTACCCGTACCTCTCTTCCTAAACTTATTTTCCTTTCCAAACTTGACCTCTTCCCAACAACTCCCCCACCCCGTCCATCTAAAAAGACTCCAGTCAGCACCTCAGCCACCACAAAAGCGGGCCCTGTGAAGACAGTCTGCCATGGACTGTGGAGTCCCCCACCCTCAAGGGCAGCCAGCTTAGTAGGGAGCCAAGGCACGGGCTGCCCACCGCCGCAAAAACATGCGAAGATTGTCAGTGCCCGGCGCGAGAGGCCTAAAACACCTGGGACCAAAATCCCTACCATGGCTCCGGCAGGGAGTGTGGTGCCACCTGGCACACCGCCAAAGGTGGGGAAGGGCCACAGGCGACCAGGGAAGGCTGGGAAGGGCACGCCCGACAAGACCGCCAGCAGCCCAGCTGTGCAGGAGGGCCCCACATGCCCCATCCCAGGTGGGCAGGAGGACACCAACAGGCCCGGTACTGCAGCCCAGGAGGGCCCCACCAGGCCCATCCCAGGTGGGCAGGAAGGCGCAGCCAGCCACAGGTCAGGTGGCGAATGACCTCCTCGCCATGGGCTGATCCGCTGAACTGGGCACTCATCCGAAGCACCGCTGAACTGGGCCCTTCATCTCAAGCACTGCTCCGCTGGGCCCTTCATCTCAAGCACCGCTCCGCTGGGCACCGCCGTCTCAAGCACCGCTGCGCTGGGCCCTTCATCTCAAGCACCGCTCCGCTGGGCACCGCCGTCTCAAGCACCGCTGCGCTGGGCCCTTCATCTCAAGCACCGCTCCGCTGGGCCCTTCATCTCAAGCACCGCTCCGCTGGGCACCGCCGTCTCAAGCACCGCTGCGCTGGACCCTTCATCTCAAGCACTCAAGCACCGCTCCGCTTGGCACCGCCGTTTCAAGCACCGCTGCGCTGGGCCCTTCATCTCAAGCACCGCTCCGCTGGGCACCGCCATCTCAAGCACCGCTGAACTGGGCCCTTCATCTCAAGCACTACTCTGCTGGGCCCTTCATCTCAAGCACCGCTCCGCTGGGCACCGCCGTCTCAAGCCCTGCTGCGTTGGGCCCTTCATCTCAAGCACCGCTGCGCTGGGCCCTTCATCTCAAGCACCGCTCCGCTGGGCACCGCAGTCTCAAGCACCGCTGCGCTGGGCCCTTCATCTCAAGCACTGCTCCGCTGGGCACCGCCGTCTCAAGCACCGCTGCGCTGGGCCCTTCATCTCAAGCACCGCTCCGCTGGGCCCTTCATCTCAAGCACTGCTCCGCTGGGCACCGCCGTCTCAAGCACCGCTGCGCTGGGCCCTTCATCTCAAGCACCGCTGCGCTGGGCCCTTCATCTCAAGCACCGCTCCGCTGGGCCCTTCATCTCAAGCACCGCTCTGCTGGGCACCGCCGTCTCAAGCACCGCTGCGCTGGGCCCTTCATCTCAAGCACCGCTGCGCTGGGCCCTTCATCTCAAGCACCGCTCCGCTGGGCACCACCGTCTCAAGCACCGCTGCGCTGGGCCCTTCATCTCAAGCACCGCTCCGCTGGGCACCGCCGTCTCAAGCACCGCTGCGCTGGGCCCTTCATCTCAAGCACCGCTCCGCTGGGCCCTTCATCTCAAGCACCGCTCCGCTGGGCCCTTCATCTCAAGCACCGCTCCGCTGGGCACCGCCGTCTCAAGCACCGCTGCGCTGGGCCCTTCATCTCAAGCACCGCTCCGCTGGGCACCGCCGTCTCAAGCACCGCTGCGCTGGGCCCTTCATCTCAAGCACCGCTGTGCTGGGCCCTTCATCTCAAGCACCGCTCCGCTGGGCACCGCCGTCTCAAGCACTGCTGCGCTGGGCCCTTCATCTCAAGCACCGCTGCGCTGGGCCCTTCATCTCAAGCACCGCTCCGCTGGGCACCGCCGTCTCAAGCACCACTGCGCTGGGCCCTTCATCTCAGGCACCGCTCAACTGGGCACCGCCGTCTCAAGCACCGCTGAACTGGGCCCTTCATCTCAAGCACTGCTCCGCTGGGCCCTTCATCTCAAGCACCGCTCCGCTGGGCACCGCCGTCTCAAGCACCGCTGCGCTGGGCCCTTCATCTCAAGCACCGCTGCGCTGGGCCCTTCATCTCAAGCACTGCTCCGCTGGGCACCGCCGTCTCAAGCACAGCTGCGCTGGGCCCTTCATCTCAAGCACCGCTCCGCTGGGCCCTTCATCTCAAGCACCGCCCCGCTGGGCACCGCCGTCTCAAGCACCGCTGCGCTGGGCCCTTCATCTCAAGCACCGCTGCGCTGGGCCCTTCATCTCAAGCACCGCTCCGCTGGGCACCGCCGTCTCAAGCACCGCTGCGCTGGGCCCTTCATCTCAAGCACCGCTCCGCTGGGCCCTTCATCTCAAGCACCGCTCTGCTGGGCACCGCCGTCTCAAGCACCGCTGCGCTGGGCCCTTCATCTCAAGCACCTCTCCGCTGGGCACCACCGTCTCAAGCACCGCTGCGCTGGGCCCTTCATCTCAAGCACCGCTCCGCTGGGCACCGCCGTCTCAAGCACTGCTGAACTGGGCCCTTCATCTCAAGCACTGTTCCGCTGGGCTCTTCATCTCAAGCACCGCTCCGCTGGGCACCGCCGTCTCAAGCACCGCTGAACTGGGCCCTTCATCTCAAGCACTGCTCCGCTGGGCACCGCCGTCTCAAGCACCGCTGCGGAGGGCCCTTCATCTCAAGCACTGCTCTGCTGGGCACCGCCGTCTCAAGCACCTCTGCGCTGGGCCCTTCATCTCAAGCACCGCTACGCTGGGCCCTTCATCTCAAGCACCGCTCCGCTGGGCACCGCCGTCTCAAGCACCGCTGCGCTGGGCCCTTCATCTCAAGCACTGCTCCGCTGGGCACCGCCGTCTCAAGCACCGCTGCGCTGGGCCCTTCATCTCAAGCACCGCTCCGCTGGGCCCTTCATCTCAAGCACCGCTACGCTGGGCCCTTCATCTCAAGCACCGCTACGCTGGGCCCTTCATCTCAAGCACCGCTCCGCTGGGCACCGCCGTCTCAAGCACCGCTGCTCTGGGCCCTTCATCTCAAGCACCGCTGGCTGGGCACCACCGTCTCAAGCACCGCTGCGCTGGGCCCTTCATCTCAAGCACCGCTCCGCTGTGCACCGCCGTCTCAAGCACCGCTGCGCTGGGCCCTTCATCTCAAGCACCGCTCCGCTGGGCCCTTCATCTCAAGCACCGCTCCGCTGGGCACCGCCGTCTCAAGCACCGCTGCACTGGGCCCTTCATCTCAAGCACCGCTGTGCTGGGCCCTTCATCTCAAGCACCGCTCTGCTGGGCACCGCCGTCTCAAGCACCGCTGCGCTGGGCCCTTCATCTCAAGCACCGCTCCGCTGGGCACCGCCGTCTCAAGCACCGCTGAACTGGGCCCTTCATCTCAGGCACTGCTCCGCTGGGCCCTTCATCTCAAGCACCGCTCTGCTGGGCACCGCCGTCTCAAGCACCGCTGAACTGGGCCCTTCATCTCAAGCACTGCTCCGCTGGGCACTGCCGTCTCAAGCACCGCTGCGCTGGGCCCTTCATCTCAAGCATTGCTCCGCTGGGCCCTGCCGTCTCAAGCACCGCTGCGCTGGGCCCTTCATCTCAAGCACCGCTGGCCCATTGGCAGAAGGGGCAGGCCCGCATCTGTGTCGGGCAGGGCTGCACGAAGCACTCTGGGCACTAGTCCCCTCCAGTACCAGTGGAGACTGATATTGACTTGAGAGACTGTGGCTTTGCACTCCCCAGGATGTAACAGTGGGCAACCCACCCACTGTATAGACTTGAGAGACTGTGGCTTTGCACTCCCCAGGATGTAACAGTGGGCAAGCCACCCACTTGTGAGACTTGAGAGACTGTGGCTTTGCACTCCCCAGGATGGAACAGTGGGCAAGCCACCCACTGTATAGACTTGAGAGACTGTGGCTTTGCACTCCCCAGGATGGCACAGTGGGCAAGCCACCCACTGTAGAGACTTTAGAGACTGTGGCTTTGCACTCCCCAGGATGGAACAGTGGGCAAGCCACCCACTGTAGAGACTTGAGAGACTGTGGCTTTGCACTCCCCAGGATGGAACAGTGGGCAACCCTCCCACTGTCGAGACTTGAGAGACTGTGGCTTTGCACTCCCCAGGATGGAACAGTGGGCAACCCACCCACTGTAGAGACTTGAGAGACTGTGGCTTTGCACTCCCCAGGATGGAACAGTGGGCAACCCACCCACTGTGTACACTTGAGAGACTGTGGCTTTGCACTCCCAGGATGGAACAGTAGCCATGGAGGCTCCTCGTGGATCTGGCGTCGTGGACTCATCTGGCTGAGGTGCCCCCCCCTTCCCTTCCCCCTGAGGTGCCTGTAGTTTTGGGATCTGATGCCCCTGCAGTGTTCTCTCCGTTGGAGTCAGGTATCCTGTGTGGGCTTTGCCCATGTGATTTGGGCCCAGTGGTCCACGGACAATGCCTGATACACACATCGGACTGGACAATTTATGTATATAAGGTTTTAGATGTGTGATATATTTTAAAGCCAGTAATACAATATATTCCAATGTTTATAATAATTTCCTTTTGTGTTTGCATTCTTCCGGGGGGTTTGGGGGGGTAACTGTGATGTGTTGCTATGCATTGATGTGTGTGTTGTAGTGGGTGAGGGTAAGGGTGGGTGTGTCGCATATGTGTGTCCCCGTAATTTTTTGCCTCCCCCCTCCCCTGTGTCGTAGGTGCAGTACTCACCGTTGTCTTCTGCGCCGGCGTTCGTGCTCCTGGTAGAGGAGCAGGAAGACAATTGCTGGGAGGATGTGGAGTTCGGGTTCCATGCTGTCCAGATTCCTCGTGGGGTGTAAGGAGGTGAGCGTTTTCCGTTTGAAATGGCTGTTTCCGCCGTGTTTTTATCGGCGGGGCTACCGCCCCGGAAAAGGTGGTGGATTGGTGGGTTGTGATAGGGTGGGTGGTACATTGTCTCCGCCTGTCTTTTGGCGGTGACCGCCACACTGTTTGTTTGTCCCGCCGTGGCGGGCGGTGTGTTGAAGTGGCGGTCTCTGTTGGCGGTTTCCGCCAGGGTCGGAATTGCATTTTTTTTACCGCCAGCCTGTTAGCGGTTTTGCCGCCGCTTTAACACCGACCGCCAGGGTTGGAATGACCCCCTAATTCCTCTGTAGTCCACACAAAACCTCATCTCTCTCTTTCCATCTTTGGTGTGAGGTTTGGGGACTAAGACCACTGGGCTAGCCCAGGGGCTGTCAGAGTGCTCAATGACTCCCAATTCCAGCATCTTGTGGACTTCCACTTTGATGCTTTCCTTAACTTGGTCAGACTGTCTGAAAATGTTGTTTTTGACAGGCATGCTGTCTTCTGTGTCCACTTCAGGGGTACACAGGTGTGTCTGACCAGGGGTTAGGGAAAAGAGCTCAGCAAACTGTTGTAAGACCTTCCTACAGTCAGATTGCTGTTGGCCAGAAATGGTGTCTGAATAGATCACTCCATCTACTGAGCCATCTTTAGGGTCTGTGGAGAGGAGATCAGGGAGAGGTTCACTCTCAGATTCCTGGTCCTCATTTGTTACCATCAACAGATTCACATCTGCCCTGTCATGAAAGAGTTTGAGGCGGTTCACATGGATCACCCTTTTGGGGGTCCTGCTAGTGCCTAGGTCTACCAGGTAGGTGACCTGACTCTTTCTTTCTAGCACTGGGTAAGGGCCACTCCATCTGTCCTGAAGTGCCCTGGGAGCCACAGGCTCCAAAACCCAGACTTTCTGCCCTGGCTGAAATTCAACCATAGCAGCCTTTTGGTCATACCACATCTTATGGAGTTTTTGGCTGGCCTCAAGGTTTTTGCTTGCTTTTTCCATGTACTCTGCCATCCTGGAACGTAGGCCTAGTACATAGTCCACTATATCTTGTTTAGGCTCATGAAGAGGTCTCTCCCAGCCTTCTTTTACAAGAGCTAGTGGTCCCCTTACAGGATGGCCAAACAGAAGTTCAAAGGGGGAAAACCCTACTCCCTTCTGAGGCACCTCTCTGTAGGTGAAAAACAGACATGGCAAGAGGACATCCCATCTCCTTTTGAGCTTTTCAGGGAGCCCCATGATCATGCCTTTCAATGTCTTGTTAAATCTTTTTACAAGGCCATTGGTTTGTGGATGGTATGGTGTGGTGAATTTGTATGTCACCCCACACTCATTCCACATATGCTTCAGGTATGCTGACATTAAGTTGGTACCCCTGTCAGACACCACCTCCTTAGGAAATCCCACTCTGGTAAAGATACCAATGAGTGCTTTAGCTACTGCAGGGGCAGTAGTGGACCTAAGGGGAATTGCTTCAGGGTATCTAGTAGCATGATCCACTACTACTAGTATGCATTGGTTCCCTGAGGCTGTGTGAGGTTCAAGTGGACCCACTATGTCCACAGCCACTCTTTCAAAGGGGACCCCCACCACTGGAAGTGGAATTAGGGGGCCCTTTGGGTGTCCACCTGTCTTACCACTGGCTTGACAGGTGGTACAGGAGATACAAAACTACTTTACCTTCTGGGACATGTTGGGCCAATAGAAATGGTTAACTAACCTTTCCCAAATCTTGGTTTGTCCCAATGCCCAGCAAGTTAGAATGAACTCCCTAAACTCCTGAGGCACTACCGCTCTCCTAGTGGCACCAGGTTTGGGATCTCTTGCCTCAGTGTAGAGGAGTCCATCTTCCCAATAGACTCTGTGTTCAAATTATTTTTCCTTTGGTCTCTTCAGCAGCTTGCTGCCTAAGGCCTTCAAGAGAGGGACATGTTTCTTGCCCCTTACACAACTGTTCCCTTGTGGGTCCCACTGGGCCTAAGAGTTCAACCTGATAAGGTTCCAACTCCATGGGCTCAGTTCCTTCAGAGGGCAGAACTTCTTCCTGGGAAGTGAGGTTATCTTTCTCTTGTTGTGTTGAAACTGGTTCCCCAGTCTTCTTTCCTTTTCTCTTGGAGGGTTGGGCCTTTTTTCCAGGCTCCAACACCACTTTTTCACCCTGAGCCTTGCACTGTGCCCTTGTCTTGACACACACTGATACTAAACTTCACAGTTTTCAGTGTAGCCATTATGGTGCTGTGGAGTTCGTGTTTGACAGACTCCCAGACCAAATACTCTTATGGCTACCCTGCACTTACAATGTCTAAGGTTTTGCTTAGACACTGTAGGGGCATAGTGCTCATGCACCTATGCCCTCACCTATGGGGTAGTACACCCTGCCTTAGGGCTGTAAGGCCTGCTAGAGGGGTGACTTATCTATGCCATAGGCAGTGTGAGGTTGGCATGGCACCCTGAGGGGAGTGCCATGTCGACTTAGTCATTTTATCCCCACCAGCACAAACAAGCTGGCAAGCAGTGTGTCTGTGCTGAGTGAGTGGTCCCCAAGGTGACATAAGTCATGCTACAGCTCTTAGAGACCTTCCCTGGCATCAGGGCCCTTGGTACCAGGGGTACCAGTTACAAAGGACTAACCTGGATGCCAGGGTGTGCCAATTGTGGAAACAAAGGTACAGGTTAGGGAAAGACCACTGGTGCTGGGGCCTGGTTAGTAGGCCTCAGCACACTTTCAAATCATAACTTGGCATCAGCAAAGGCAAAAAGTCAGGGGGTAACCATGCCAAGGAGGCATTTCCTTACAAGGAGGTTCTGTCCCTATTGTTGAAAGGCGCAGTGGAGTTGGTTTCAGAGCAGGAAAGGGGTCAGGGATGTTATTCCAGGTGCTTTCTGATCCCCAAAAAGGATATTCGTCTGAGACCTATCTTGGACCTGAGGATTTTGAATTGGTTCCTCAAGCAGGAGAAATTCAAAATGCTGATTCTAGCACAGGTGCTTATGGCGTTGAACAAGGAGGATTCGATGGTGTTGGTCGACTTGCAGGATGCTTATTTCCACATTCCCATTCTCAAGTCGCACAGGAAGTATCTCCGGTTTGTGGTGGGATCGCGGCACTACCAGTTTGCGGTCCTTCCTTTTAGTCTTACTTCCGCACCTCGGGTCTTCACGAAGGTGATGGCGGTTGTTGCAGCAGACCTCAGGAGGAAAGGGATAGCAGTATTCCCATACCTGGACGATTGGTTGATCAAAGCCGAGTCTCCGGGGCTTGTGTTGCATCATCTGCAGCTGGCAACCCAGTTGTTGTTCAGTCTGGGCTTTTCAATAAATGTGCCCGAGTCTCACCTAGAGCCCCCTCAACGCCTCCTGTTCATAGGGGCAATACTGGACACTACATTGAAGCGCGCCTTTCCTCCCCCACAGCGGATCCAGGACATTCAGGCGTTGATTCCAATGTTTCAAGAAGGAGCGGTTGTTCCCGTCCTCAAAGTCCTTCGTTTGCTCGGCCTGTTCGCTTCTTGCATTCTGTTGGTCACTCATGCACGCTGGCACATGAGGGCTCTTCAGTGGTGCCTCCGCAGGCAGTGGTTTCAACACAGAGGGGATCTCGGGGAGTTGATAAGGATCTCCAGAGACACTGCGGTGGATCTCCGATAGTAGGCTGCGGTCGGCAACCTGTCTCAAGGAAAGCCGTTTTCGCTGCCTCCTCCGGTGACCACAGTGATAACGGATGCCTCCACTTTGGGGTGGGGAGCTCATCTGGGGGACCTGGAGATCAAGGGTCGTTGGTCTCCAGTAGAGCAGATGTTTCATATCAATCTGCTGGAACTGCGGGCGATTCGTTTGGTCCTCAAAGCCTTCCTCCCTTCCCTTCGCGGTCAGTCGGTCCAGGTTCTAACAAACAACATGACCACGATGTGGTATATCAACAAGCAGGGAGGTGTAGGGTTGTACCTTCTTTGCAGAGAGGCTCTGCGACTCTGGTCTTGGGCTCGGGACCATCGGCTTTGCGTAATAGCAAACCACCTGGCCGGGGTTCAAAAAATGCGTGCGGACAGTCTCAGTCGGTTAGTCTCAGACGATCACGAGTGGCGTCTTCATCCGGATCTGGTTTGTTACATCTTTTGGATGTGGGGTTTTCCCTGAATAGACCTGTTTGCCTTGCGGGAGAACACACACTGTCCCTTGTTCTGCAGCCTTCAGTATCCGACGCAAGGAGCGTTGGGGGGCGCGTTTCAGATGTCCTGGTGCGACCAGTTGCTTTACGCGTTTCCCCCCATACCCTTGATTCCTCGGGTTCTGAGGAAGATTCGCCAAGACCGGGCCCAAGTCATTCTAATAGCTCCGGATTGGCCACGAAGGGTGTGGTACGCAGACCTACTCCAGCTCTCGCTGTGCCCTCCGCTCCGTCTCCCTCTCAGGGCAGACCTCCTCTCGCAGTCACATGGGCAGGTTCTACACCCCCACCTCCAGAGCCTGCACCTTCATGCCTGGAGATTGAATGGGGCAACCTGAGTGCTTTTTCTCTCCCGCCAGAGGTAGTGGACGTTCTTTTATCGGCCAGGTGACACTCCACCAAATCGGTCTATGCTAGCAGGTGGACTAAATTTGTTAATTGGTGTGGAGAGCAGCAAATTAATCCCTTAAGTGCCCATCTATTGGATATATTGTAATTTGCTTTGTCGTTGGCGCAGCGTGGTTGTGCTGTGGCCACTGTTAAAGGATATCTTTCGGCCCTATCGGCCTTCTTATGTCTTCCTGATCAACCCTCTCTGTTCAAATCCCCTTTAGTATTAAGGTTCTTGAAGGGGCTTACTAATAGGTTTCCTCCCACTCCTTTTATCATGCCCCAGTGGGACTTGAATCTGGTGTTGACTTTTTTGATTGGCTCTCCCTTTGAGCCACTTCTTTCTTGTCCCTTGAGGTATTTGTTTTTAAAAGCTGTGTTTCTGACAGCCATCACGTCGGCTAGACGTGTAAGTGAGCTCCAGGCCCTTTCTGTTCATCCGCCATTTACTACTTTTCATAAAGACAAGGTGGTTTTGAGGACCAGGGCGGCTTTCCTCCCCAAGGTAGTGTCTCCGTTTCACTTAGGACAATCCATCACTCTCTCGGCATTCTACCCTCCTCCGCATCCATCTAAGGAGGAGGAAAGACTCCATCGTCTGGACCCCAGGAGGGCTCTCAGCTTTTACATTGATAGGACGAGAGAGTTCCGCTTGGATGACCAACTCTTAATTGGATACGTGGGGAAGAGGAAGGGGAAGGCCGTCCACGAGCGAACGCTGTCCAGGTGGGTCTAAAATATGTTACTCATTGGCGAAGAAGGATCCTCCTGTGGGGATCAGGACCCATTCCACCAGGGTCAAGACGACCTCATCGACTCTGGCCAGAGGTGTTCCGGTGGCGGATATTTGTAAGGCCGCGACTTGGTCTTCCCTCCACACCTTTGTAAAGCATTATTGCCTGGATTCAGAGGTGCGGAGGGATGGCCATTTTGCGCGGTCTGTGCTGCAGGAGTTCTTGATGTGACCAGACAGACACCCTCCTCCGAGGTGGTACTGCTTTGGGACTCTATTCATTAGGTGAGGAATCCACAGGTAGCTGCATCCATCAGAAGAACAAGTTACTTACCTTCGGTAACGCTTTTTCTGGTGGATACACTGGCTACCTGTGGATTACTCACGTTCCCTCCCGCCTCCCCGTTGTCTGTCTGGTCATACCAGGATCGCCTTGGGTGTGCATTTCTATGTTTTAATTTTGTATATTTGTATATATGTACATACATACATAGTTGCATTTCGATGATTTGCAAGTTCTTAAATTTGTTCATGATGTTGTACATCTTTTACAAAGGACTATTGGTTTTGTTTCTGTTATTGACATTTGTGTTTTCTATAAAGGTTTATTGGTTATGATCATGAAGTGTTTGGATTATCGATGTTTATCTATTAGTCTCAAAGGCACGTCAAAAATGGCGTAAACGGACGTCAGCACACCGGCGAGGGCCTCTTATTGCCACGATGATGTCAGGCGGAGCCGCGTGGAATCGGGCGTGACATCCTCGCCGATGTGCAGAGCTAGAGAGAAGTTTCCGTCGAATGCTATGCATGGGGAGAATTCATTAGGTGAGGAATCCACAGGTAGCTATTGTATCCACCAGGAAAAGCATTACTGAAGGTAAGTAACTTGCTCTTCTCAGCACAATAAACCCAAACTGATGCCAGTGTTGGTTTTCTTGCAAAATGCACCCAAAGGGCAACTTACAGATGCCCACTGTATTTTAACCAAACTTCTAGTGCAGGACTGACTGGTTTGTGCCAGCCTGCTAGTTCCGGACAAGTTTCTGACCTTATAGGGTGAGAGCCTTTGTGCTCTCTGAGGCTAGAAACAAAGGGGGTCATTACGACCCTGGCGGTCATGGACCGCCAGGGCCGGGGACCGCGGATGCACCGCCAACAGGCTGGCGGTGCATCCAGGCCTATTCTGACCGCGGCGGTAAAGCCGCGGTCAGAAAAGGGAAACCGGCGGTTTCCCGCCGGTTTTCCCCTGGCCTGAGGAATCCTCCATGGCGGCGCTGCAGGCAGCGCCGCCATAGGGATTCCGACCCCCTTACCGCCAGCCTGGTCCTGGTGGTTTTGACCGCCAGAACCTGGTTGGAGGTAACGGGTGTCGTGGGGCCAATGGCATGGGCACTGCAGGGGCCCCCTAACAGGGCCCCACCAAGATTTTCAGTGTCTGCATAGCAGACACTGAAAATCGCGACGGGTGCAACTGCACCCGTCGCACCCTTTCGACTCCGCCGGCTCCATTCGGAGCCGGCATCCTCGTGGAAGGGGGTTTCCCGCTGGGCTGGCGGGCGGCCTTCTGGCAGTCGCCCGCCAGCCCAGCGGGAAACTCAGAATTACCGCGGCGGTCTTTTGACCACGCAGCGGTATTCTGACGGCGGTACTTTGGCGGGCGGGCTCCGCCGCCCGCCAAAGTCAGAATGAGGCCCAAAGTCTGCACTGGGTAGGGATGCTTCACACCTCCCCCTCCAGGAACTGTAACACCTGGTGGTGAGCCTCAAAGGCTCAGGCCTCCTGTTACAGTGCCCCAGGGCACTCCAGCTATTGGAGATTCCCGCCAACTAGACAAAACCCCACTTTTGGCGGCAAGTCCGGCAGGAAAATTAGGAAAAACAAGGAGGAGTGACAACTTCAGGTAGGACCACTCCTAAGGTGTAGAACTGAAGTGACCCCCTCCCTGCAGAATCCTCCATCTTGGTTTGGAGGACAGAAACCAATAGGGTTGGGTCTTTGTTCCCTCCCCAAAGGGAGTAGACACCAGAAGGGTGTAGTCACCCTCAGGGACAGTAGCCATTGGCTACTGCCCCTGATCCTTGTACACCCCTAAATCTAGGATATAAGGGCACCCCTGAATCTAGCTAACCAGCAAGAAGACAACAAGAAGAAAGAAGGACACCTAAGTTGATCCCCAGCAGAGAACACTGCAGACACCAACTGATTTGGCCCCAGCCCTTCCAGCCTGTCTACAGCTTCTGATGTCCCTGCCACAAAAAGCAATTCATCCTGCAGGACAAGCAACCACTTCAAAACCCAAAGAGGACTGCCTGACCACCGGAGGACAAAGATCTCCCAAGGTCAGTGGCCCTGTCCACAAAGAAATTCCAGCAAAGGACTCTAGAACTGCCCCGGATACGTAAGCCCTGCCCACTCTGCAACCATTGCCCACGGCCCATGTACAGGTGGCCCACCAGCCTAGACCAGGTACCCATGCGATTCTGACCTAGTGTCCACCCTGGGTTGACCCCTCCTGATCAACACAATGATGGCCTGCAGACTAAATCCGGAGGATACCCCTGCCTGTGAAGGATCCAGACAAAGATAGCTAATGCCAAAAGGTACCCTGCACCCGCAGCCCCCTGGCCTTGGGAACCCGACTTCCAGTGCAGTAATGTGCAGCAGCCAGCCCTCCTCTCTGTCCAGCCTGTGGTTTCACTGAACCGGCCTCCCAGACTGCAGCCTACATGTGACCCCCGGAGTCCCCCTACTCAAAAGCATTGGGACCCCGATGTTGAGTCGGCACCCAGCAGCCCCTCTACCACTGAGGGTGTGTGGATGTTGCTGACCTGTGGCCCCCCCTAGTACTCTCCTAAAACCCCCAGGTCTGCCCTCCGAGGACAGGGGTACTTACCTGCTGGCAGATCTAATTCTGAGTGCCCGCAGTCTCCATAGGAACCGTTTGAAATCTTGCAGAAACTTTGACCTCTGTACCCGGCCGGCCCGTGTTGCTGGTGGTAGGTATTTGGGGTTAACTTGAACCTCAACCTCGGAGACTGGAACTGTTAGTCTTGTACTTACCTTGAAACTGTACTAATTATTCTTCTCCCCTAGAACTGGGTCTGAAAATTGCATTGTTAACTTTTAAAACAGATTGGGGCGTGGCCAAGATGGTGGCCGGAGCAGACACTTGAACAAAGAGCTCCGCTCACGGCCCACCTTTTGCACAACTATCCTGGCCCCTGATGTGCGCATCAACAAGGAGGCTTCTCCCCCCTGCCTGGGGGTAGCCTAGCACTCCCTAGATTCACGAGAGCTGGTTCCGCGTCGGCCCTACCGGGGAGCACGGAGTGGGGCGCAGTCGAGGCCCGGCTCCGAGGACCGACTGCCCTGGACGTGGAGGGAGCGGTTTTGAAGCAACATCGGGGAATCCCCCTCGGACCTCCCCGAGATTCCCCAAAGACGCTGGGGCTCTGACCCCCGAAACTCACCTGGAGGAGCGGGGAGCCGTATCCCTGAACGCGACTCTCTTGTGCCGCGTCCTCCGGCCCAGCCGCGCCCTGGCTGGGCAGCCCGCGGACTGGAGCGCACAAGGCGGGCTAGCACGGCCCCCGGTCGGGGGGTAGCGCCCTGGGCGGCCCGCCGGTGCGACTCCCCCCGTGCGGGGATGGCGCGCAGGTCCCGGGCCCCTGCGGGGGCGGACTCCGGCCGCGTGGGGACCTGGACCGGGCACTCTGGCCGGCTGGAGCCATCCACCCTCTGCCTGGGGCTGTAGCTGTGCGCGCTCACCTGTGGGGAGCCCGGACCCCGGGTGGCCTGCCAGAGCACCTCATCAGCTGGGAGATGCCGTGGACTTTCCTCCTGGGCCCTCTCCTGACACGGGCGCAGTACACGCCGGGGCCTGGGCTGGGTGAGGCGGCCTGCTGGTAGCAGTCGCCCCTACCCCCACGCTTGAAAATTGTACAGGCCTGTTCACGGCCCTGTTGCAGAAGATCGGCAAGGAACGGCGACCTGGTACTGCGGCGGCGACCGTGAGTGGGGTCACATGTGAAGTAATGTACACGCAGGAAACATTTAAGGAAAGGAAAAAAAAAAAAAAAAAAAAAAGGGTTAAACAAAAAAAATACAAAAAGAAAGACAATAAAATCAACAAAGCACCAGAATGATAGAACAAGGCCAATATAGGCGCAAGATATAACCCATCAATCCACAACAAGAGGAAACCACTGCTACCGGGGCAGAGCCGGCGGTGACACCAGGGATTAAACAGGTGGTGGCGAAAAAGCTGGGCCTACATCAACAATAAAGACTCAAGCAACTAGAAGCGTCGTTCAAAAGCCAACCTCCGGGCTGCCTTCATGTGAGTCTAACCACTGTAACACCACCCGGCCCCCCTTCGAACCATCCATTCGCCGCATGTAGGCTGCCTGTCCTGATCCTGCCTGGGCCCGCTGATGACCTTGTTCAGCCCGATCCCCCCCCGCTGCACGGAAGGCGCCATGGTCAAACCGAAACACCCCAAACCGGGGGCCCCCACGGATGGGGATCCCCCCCCCATTGCTGGGCACTCTGATACGCAATCTGCAACGCTGCTCCAACTGAGCGAAACTCTACGTACACACTCTCTACAGTTCGACAAAATCATGCAAGCAATAATGGAGACCAAAACCTTGCTGGATGGAAAATTGACGCTGCGGCATTGGAAGTCTCGCTGCTTCGCGCTGACCACCGCAAACTAACAGATAGAATGCACAACACAGAATTGTCGCTAAAAACTGTTCAACCAGAGGTGGCAGACATGAAAAACAAAATCCAACAAATGGAAACGGAACTAGGGCAGTTGCAACGAAGGGCCGAGGAAGCGGAAGGTCGCTCAAAACGCAACAACATCAGATTTATTGGCATCCCGGAACGCTTGGAAGTACCTAAAGCTGAGGATTTCATAGAGAACTGGTTGAAAGACATAATGAACATACAAGGTGCCACTAAAGCTCCAGTAATAGAGAGAGCCCATAGAATCCCGGGCAGGCCCCCACGGCCCGGAGCACCACCTCGCCCTCTGATAGCCCGGTTTCTTAATCATAGAGAAAGAGACTCAGTCCTCCAACATTTTAGAACCTCTAACCCACTCAGCTTGGAAAACAGCAATGAATCTGCTTATCCGGACTACACAATGGAAGTGCAACATAAAAGAGCAGCATATGTCAAGATATAACAACTTCTGTGGGAACATAATATCACCTACTCTCTTATGTTCCCAGCCTGCCTGCGTATAATCATCAACGAGAAAACGCTCATGTTCCCCACTCCGGAGGACGCATGGACATGGATCCACACCAAGGGTCTGGTCAGCTCGCCCAAGGAAAAAGAAGCAACCGAAGAATGGATCACCCCCAGCGCCAGAAGGAAAAAAAAGCCAAAACAACAACGCGCCCAACAAAGTCACAAATGGAAGCTGATCAAGCGCAAAGTCTTAGGGAAACTAGCACATTCACCCGATCACAAACCAACACCAGGAGCGAAGCAGACATCACCGACAGCGGCTCTCCTGGAGGGGAATCCAGTTCATCCCTCTCCCCCCTTCTGGTTGGCCCCGACCTCCCCCCGCGCTCGGAGGATGAACTCTAGGGCCCCGGAGCACGTCTGCTCCGCGCCCTCTCCGGATGCTATGTGAGGGGAGGCGAGGCCCCTCTTTCCCCGTAGCCGCGCATGGAAGTAGGCGACTGCCCCGGGACGGGCCCGACTGACTGCCGCCCCATCAGTGCCTCTTCGGACTATGGACGCGGCCACAACTTGGTGCACACAGGGAAAGAACTATCCTGGAGTCGGGCCACCTGACGTCCGACCTCAACCAACCCATGTTCCCCACCACCCTAACTATACCCGTATGGAACTTAACTTCTCGGACTGCTGTTTAGGCACCGGTTGTGCCACTGTGTTTAAACCCGGGCTCTACCCGAAATATCCTTTTTTTCGTTATCTTTTCCCTCTCCTCTTTCTCTATCCCATCTTTGCACTATCCTCCCCTTTCGGAGCCGTGATGGCTGGCGGGCGGGTGCGGGGTGGACGGGGGGTATGGACGGGGGGCACGCGCATCAGGCGGACGGCGATTAGGGGGCGATATTGGGGTTGGGATCCTGGGATCACAACGCTTGGCGCGTTAGAACTCAATCCAGCACAATGAATAAGGAACCAATATACAACATAATGATTTGGAACGTAAAGGGTATGGCGGGAATAAAAAAGCGCAATAGGATACATGCACGTTTAAAAAGACACCATATCCACATAGCCATTCTCCAAGAAACACATATCACCTCTGAAGATATCTCACGGCTAGAAAGGAGCTGGGCGGAACAGGTCTATGGTTCTGGAATCTCATCTTTCACCAGAGGGGTCTTGATCTGGATAGCCCCAGGGGTCCCCTATGTGGTACAACGCAGTGTAACCGACAGGTATATACAATTAGTAGGCCACTTGGATGGGGAGATGTTAGTGATTAATGGGCTATATGTTCCGAATGTCGGACAGGGCTACTTTCTACAAAGAACGATCTCTCACTTATCGAATGACCTACCCTCAACATGCATCTGGGGCGGGGACATGAACTGTGTTCCACAAATTGACATGGACAGATCACACCCCGCCATAGCGGCCACCCCAATAACTAAAAACTCAAAGACACTGCGGCTGTGGATGTTGGATCGCCGCCTGATAGACTCTTGGAGACATTTACACCCACAAGACCGAGAATACTCCTATTATTCTCCGGTACATTTCCTCCACACCCGCATAGATCTCATTCTCACCACACAGGACCTTACACACAGAATTACGGGCGCCGAATATACTGCCAGGGTAATTTCAGATCATTCTCCACTTATCGCCCACATCAGATGGGGTAGGCCACGCGCTTGTATCCCAACTTGGTGCCTACAAACTCAGTTACTACAGGACCCGCCATTTAGAAAAGAGTTAGCCACACACATTTCTTACTTCACCCAAAATGATGGGACAACAAGCTCCAGAGCTAACGAATGGGACGCACACAAGGCAGTCATAAGAGGAGCATGCATTTCAACGACAGTTGGTGTACGTCAAACACTAGTACGTGAGCTTCGCAATCTAGAAAGGGAAGTTCACTCCTCCAAAGGTAAATTTGCAAGTGCCACAATCACCCAAGCTGAGCTCACTAGAACACGTACGCAATGGAAGAAAATAGATAAACGGCTAGGGCTTTTTGATTATCGTCACTACATGGCCTGTGCGCATGCGGAAGGGGATAGATCAGGTAAACTATTGTCATGACTTACACGCAACGAGCGCCGGAACTCTCCCATAGGGGCCATCCGCCTTGACACAGAATTAATAGTAAATACCCAAGCAGATATCAAAAGTGCCTTTAGGGAGTATTACAGCACACTATACAAAGCTCACCCCCACCCTCCACAACACTATTAAGTGAGTTTTTCAATGATATTAACTTAAATTGCCTAACTGCCACGCAGGCAGCGGACCTAGATAGACCGATAGATATTACGGAAATACAACGGGCTCTACAACAACTATCACAAGGCAAGGCACCCGGCAGCGATGGCCTACCTATTGAATATTATAGCACGTTCTCGACTCAAATATTGACCCCATATCTTGCGATGCTATCTGAAGCCTTGAAACGTTGCCAACTGCCTGACACTTGCCGGGAAGCACTGGTAGCGGTACTGCCTAAAACTGGTCGAGATCCTTTAGATGTACGCTCATACAGGCCGCTATCGTTATTGAACACAGACTGTAAACTACTCGGTAAACTCTTAGCCAATTGTTTACTCCCATGTATGTCAGATTTGGTACACCAAGATCAGTCCGGTTTTATACCAGGTCGCAGCACCTTCAGAAACATCCGGAATTTGTTGCGCCTAATGGCAAACTCTCCAGAGGGCGACTACCACCGTGTAGCAGTGTCACTAGACATAGAAAAAGCATTTGACATGCTAGGGTGGCCCTTTCTGATGGAAACACTCCGTCGCATGGGCTTCGGACGGGCATACATTGACTGGGTAAAGGTACTTTACACTAACCCATCTGCGAGGGTTAAAACAGGTGACACGATTTCTCAATCGTTCAATATAGAAAGAGGTACCAGACAGGGATGCCCATCATCCCCACTTTTATTCGCCCTTGCCATCGAACCACTGGCAGCCCGTCTGCGGGCGGTTGCCCCGTCATGGGGCGTCTGCGATGATTATACATATCGTATAGTGTCCCTATACCCAGACGATGCACTAATTTTTCTCCGAGATCACAATGAATCTCTGCCCGACATAATTGAAACTACTGCGGAAATTTGGCTCACTAGCCGTACTGAAGGTGAACTGGTTAAAATCGTGTATATTTCCCATGCGCCCAGTCCCCGAAGCACACAGGTTGCTTTCCAACCCGTGCGATCTGAAGTGGTGCTACACCACTTTTAAATACCTGGGCATAAATATATACCACGACACAAGCGATCTCAGGGACGGCAACCTTGGGCAAGCGATTAGATCCATTAGAGGCTCTCTGCCCTTCTGGTGCTCGCTTCCACTCTCGCCTCTAGGTAGAGTGGCCATAGCAAAGATGATAATTCTACCCCGCCTGTTGTATTTCTTTATGGCCCTCCCACTAACAGCTCTAATATGGGGCAATGGCCGGCGGCGCGTGGCATTAACTAAAATACACCAACCACTAATTATGGGTGGATTAGGTGCACCCAGATTCGAATTATATTATGCAGCTGCCCACCTGCAATGGATATCTACCTGGCTTGGATGCCCCGATAGTGCGGAATCACAATCGATCCTCTCAACTTTGGGAAACTTGGGAGTATTGCATCACCTCATGAATCACGAGTGCCCCAAACATCCACGAAATATTTTACTGAAAACCGTGCGCTGGATATGGGGCCACTACGCCCTAGCCGGTGATAAAAAGCCACAGTACTCCCCCAGGATTCCACTACTGGGCAACCCAAAACCCGCTAATATAGCTACCAAGGTGGGCCTGGGAGGGTGGTACGACAAGGGCATACGCACAGTCGGCGACATATACAATGAAGGACACCTCCTAACTTTCAAAGATCTCTCTGACAAATATAATTTGTGGCAAGGTAGTTTCATAGCATTCGGAGCAGTACGACAGGTATTACGCTCCTGCTGGAATTGCGGAAACTCAGAACTAAACGTCTCCCCCACGCTTCATGACTTGCTTGGAAGCATAGCCGCCCCACTAAACGTATCAAGAATATACACAATCCTAACCACCCACCTAGAACATAGACAAGAACAAGCAAAAAACAGATGGGATAGCGTGCTGACAGAACCCCTATCACAGCCCGCATGGAGTCAGGCTATGAAAATGATAAAAGAGGTGTCGCGCAACCCGTGTTTCCGTTATACCCAGTTCAATTACTTGCACCAAACATACCTATCACCTCACCGCATCACGCGCATGTTCCCTCAATCGATGCAGACGTGCCCCAGATGCACCACTTCTGAGGCCACCTTCTTCCACATGACCTGGGACTGCCCCCCAATTCGAACTGTATGAAACGACATAATAACACTGCTGGCAGAATGGACGGCCATCACACTGTCCCCTACACCTGAATTATGCTTACTGGGAATAGGCCCATGTCCTAAAAACAGGAAGCAAACATTCAGATGCATAGCTCTAGCGCTGGTGATGTACAGACGCCTCATAGCTATGCACTGAAAGCCCCAGTCGCTCCGGGGATTGATCAGTGGCTCGTTGAGCTGCTGCGCTGGGCCAAGGCCGAAGTGCAGACGCTGCAGCTTCTATTGGTCAAAGGGATCCCAGTCAAGGGCTTAAACACTTGGAACTCCTTCGTAATAGTCATAGAAAGCAAAGACGACGAGCGAGCGCCATGAATATTTCCCTAAGCGAAAACTCCTGTGCGAAAGAGACAACAAATAATTCAAAATAACCCAACACCACTACAAACACTACAAAGACGCACTCCAACGCACACAAGATTACACTGTCACATATGGATGCTGTAGGAAGTTGGCTCTGTATGAACTATTTCAAAGTAAGAAATAGCATGCACAGAGTCCAAGGGTTCGCCTTAGAGGTAAGATAGTGGCAAAAAGAGATAATTCTAATGCTCTATTTTGTGGTAGTGTGGTCGAGCAGTAGGCTTATCAGAGGGTAGTGTTAAGCATTTGTTGTACACACACAGGCAATAAATGAGTAACACACACTCAAAGACAATTGCAGGCCAATAGGTTTTTATATAGAAAAATATATTTTATTAGTTTATTTTAAGAACCACAGGTTCAAGATTTACAAACAATACTTTAAATGAAAAGTATTTCACTTAGGAACTTTAGGAACTTTGAATTAGCAAAATAGCATATACAGTTTTCACACAAATGGCAATAAGCTATTTTAAAACTGGACACTGCAATTTTCAACAGGTCCTGGGGGAGGTAAGTGTTTGTTAGTTTTGCAGGTAAGTAAACCACCTACAGGGTTCAAAGTTGGGTCCAAGGTAGCCCACCGTTGGGGGTTCAGGGCAACCCCAAAGTTACCACACCAGCAGCTCAGGGCTGGTCAGGTGCAGAGGTCAAAGTGGTGCCCAAAACACATAGGCTTCAATGGAGAAGGGGGTGCCCCGGTTCCAGTCTGCCAGCAGGTAAGTACCCGCGTCTTTGGAGGGCAGACCAGGGGGGTTTTGTAGGGCACCAGGGGGGACACAAATCAGCACAAAAAGTACACCCTCAGCGGCACGGGGGCGGCCGGGTGCAGAGTGCAAACAGGTGTCAGGTTTGCAATGTAGTTCAATGGGAGACCCAGGGGTCTCTTCAGCAAAGCAGGCAGGCAAGGGGGGGGCTCCTCGTGGTAGCCACCACCTGGGCAAGGGAGAGGGCCACCTGGGGGTCGCTCCTGCACTGGAGGTTGGATCCTTCAGGTCCTGGGGTCTGCGGGTGCAGTGTCCTTACCAGGCATCGGGTTCTTAGACGCAGGCAGTCGCGGTCAGGGGGCGCCTCTGGATTCCCTCTGCAGGCGTCGCTGTAGGGGCTCAGGGGGGTCAACACTGGCTACTCACGGGCTCGCAGTCGCCGGGGAGTCCTCCCTGTAGTGTTGGTTCTCCACAAGTCGAGCCGGGGGCGTCAGGTGCAGAGTGCAAAGTCTCACGATTCTGGCGGGAGTGTGTTCTTTAAAAGTTGCTTCTTTGTTGCAAAGATGTTTCTTCTTTGGAGCAGTGCCACTGTCCTCGGGAGTTCTTGGTCCTTTTAGATAGAGGGTAGTCCTCTGAGGCTTCAGGGGTCGCTGGACCCTGTGGAACGCGTCGTTGTTGCAGTTTTTCTTGAAGTGGGGAGACAGGCCGGTAGAGCTGGGGCCATAGCAGTTGGTGTCTCCGTCTTCTCTGCAGGATTTTTAGCTCAGCAGTCCTTCTTTGTCTTTGGTTGCAGGAATCTAGTTTCCTAGGTTCTGGGGTCCCCCTAAATACTGAATTTAGGGGTGTGTTTAGGTCTGGGTGGGCAGTAGCTAATGGCTACTGTCCTTGAGGGTGGCTACACCCTCTTTGTGCCTCCTCCCTGAGGGGAGGGGGGCACATCCCTATTCCTATTGGGGGAATCCTCCAAAATCAAGATGGAGGATTTCTAAAAGCAGGGGTCACCTCAGCTGAGGACACCTTATGGGCTGTCCTGACTGGTGGGTGACTCCTCCTTGTCTTTCTCATTATCTCTTCTGGACTTGCCACCAAAAATGGGGGCTGTGTCCAGGGGGCGGGCATCTCCACTAGCTGGAGTGCCCTGGGGCATTGTAACACAAAGCCTGAGCCTTTGAGGCTCACTGCTAGTTGTTACAGTTCCTGCAGGGGGGAGGTGTGAAGCACCCCCACCCAGAGCAGGCTTTTGTTTCTGTCCTCAGAGAGCACAAAGGCCCTCACCACATGGGGTCAGAAACTCATCTCTCAGCAGCAGGCTGGCACAGACCAGTCAGTCCTGCACTGAACAATTGGGTAAAATACAGGGGGCATCTCTAAGATGCCCTCTGTGTGCATTTTTTAATAAATCCAACACTGGCATCAGTGTGGGTTTATTATTCTGAGAAGTTTGATACCAAACTTCCCAGTATTCAGTGAAGCCATTATGGATCTGTGGAGTTCATTTTTGACAGACTCCCAGACCATATATTCGTATGGCTACCCTGCACTTACAATGTCTAAGGTTTTGCCTAGACACTGTAGGGGCATAGTGCTCATGCACCTATGCCCTCACCTGTGGTATAGTGCACCCTGCCAATCGAATTGAAGCAGAAAACGTTGAAGGAAAAGTTGATGGTGATGCAAGTGAAGGCTGCATAGAAAGGAAGTCAGAGCCCACAGATGATGGTGAAAACAAGTGGAATGCAAGGTGTGCAGCAGCAGGTTAGCAATGTGGCTCAGCCTAGAATACATGGTGTTCAGGTATATCAGAGTGGAAATCTGGTTGATGTTCAGTCATTGAAGAAAACAAATCCTTGCACCAATGCACGTTTGACCCTTTATGAACAAGTTATTTTGGGATCTTCAAATGTCAATACGAAGAGATGCAATGTATTAATTATAGCTACTATTTTGCCAAATCCAGTTGAAGATGCAAGTGATCACAAATATGAGGTTGAGCATGACTGTCTCGAAGTGACGGAACTGTGCACCAAACCTAGAACCATTATTCAAGATGTCCCCTTGGACAAAAATGACTATGTCATGTTCATTGATGGCTCTTATTTAAGAGATCCTGATGGTACCCTGAGAGCAAGTTATGCAGTTTCCATAGTCTCAGGTGTGATAGAAGCTTCTTGGCTTCTTGGCGTCTTTTCTGCCCAAGTGGCAGACAGAATTGATTGCTGTTACCAGAGTATGCTATGTTTCTGAGCCACTCAACAAGACCATTTTCACTGATAGCCAATATGAGTTTGATGTTGTTCACAACATTGGACAGTTTTGGTCCCAGAGGGGTTTTATGACCTTGTGGCAGGCTGAACGATATAAACCAGACTGAGACCGGATAGTGCGGTAAAACAAAAATGAGGGTTTTTATTTGTGTTCGTTCTCTTCTTTCCCTTTCGTTCAATCAGAAGAAATTATAGTCCGCACTGGGGTTCTTTGGGGTTGTGGTTTCTTCTCTCCTTGTAACACTGTTTTCTTTCTTCTTCCCTAGGTCGGTGACTGCGAAGTAGTGCGGCTGGCTCCAGTGGATTACCGGCAAAGAAAACAGAACAATGCCAAGGTAAGTGATGGGTTGCTTTCTGGGGAGCTTTTCTTATAACGAGGGGGAAAGGGTTGTAGGGGAATAGGGTAGTGTGTAGGGGTAACCGTGTACAGGACAAAGAATAGTGGTGCCGGGGGTTTAGTGTGCACACCGGGGTCCCAAGTTTCCGTAGAATAGTCCGTCTCTTTCTCTTATCTCTGCTACACCTGTGCCCCTTCCCTTATTGCCTTCCCCAACTCCCCGTTTCCCTTCCCCAGTGGATTTTTAAATTTAAATTCTCCCGTTCCCAGAATGGACCGTACCTTGGTAAGCCACGACCCTCCTGGGTCGTGGCTGGCACCTGGGTTTTCCGGCTCCGGTCTTTCGTCGTTCGTAGCTCCTCCTTCGGCGGCTTCCTCGATTGGTTCGATGCTCTGCTCCTCCGTCTCTGCACTCTGCACGTCCTCCTACTCTCCTTCCACCCGTCCGTTTGGCTGGCCGCGGACCTTCGTTTTACCCTCCTCGGTGTCCCGGAAGTTCTCGAGCGTTTCCCTGGAAACAGGGAAACGCGTCAGCAATGCCGAGAGCGTTCCCATGGAAACATGGGAACGCGGAACTGACGTCTCGACCTCGTCCGTCCCGGAGACTGCTGCCGTTGCCAGAGGCGATTTTGGGTCGGCCTGACCACAGACCTCTTCTGGATCCCCTATCTAAAATGGTGAGAGACTTCATCAACTGCTGAAAGCATTACAGTTACCTATGAGAACTGCAGTTGTAAAATGTGCAGCTCACCAAAAGTCAAATGATTATGTATGCTTGGACAATACATATGCAGACGAAGTAGCTGTGTGTTGTGCCCTGCATTGCTCCTTTAATGAGGAATAGAGCTATGGAAATGACGATGAGACAAGTCAAATTGTCTTTATGGCAGCCATTGATCATTGGGAAGAAGTTAAAATATTGCAGGAAGACAGACAGAGGAAGAAAAGCAGGGTTGGGTTGGAGCAGGATGTTTGGGTGTCGGATATGTTTGGGTGTCAAATGTTTGGGCTGAGGATGATGTCTGGGTGTCGAGTGATGGTAAAGCAGTGTCACCGAATAGCTTACTGTCCCCCGATGGCAAGGTATTACCATGGTCAGGCACACATAGGTAGAGGTCCGATAATCAGAACATTCAGGCAAACATGGCACAACCCCAGATTTAGATTGTTTGCGGAAGCAATGTGTCACTGATAGGTAATGTGTCAGCAGATGAATGTAGAGAAGCGTATAGTTGTCACACTGAGCCACATAGGTAGATCAGGAGGACTGTTCAACAGAATGCAGCTTGATTTGATTGAACTGCCAGTGTGCAATGGACTGAGGTACATTTTAGTGGTGGTGTGTGTATTCTCCCATTGGGTAGAAGCTTACCCAACTCGAAGGAATGATAGCCTCACAATTGCAAAGCTGCTATTGAGGGAGTTGATACCACGATTAGTTTTTCCAGCTTTTTTGGAATCAGACCGTGGAACTAATTTCAACAGTGAGATTCTTAAGTTGTTGTGTGGAGCATTTGAAGTTGAGCAAAGGCTGCATTGCCGTTACAGACCAGAAGCCTCAGGCCTGGTAGAGCAGATTAACGGAACATTGAAGTCTCAAGTGGCGAAAGTTTGTGCATCTACAACACTGAAATGGTCAGATGCATTGCCTCTTGTCCTGATGAGTATGCACAGCAGACCTGAGAGGAAGACAGGCTTGTCACTTCATGAGATTATCATGGGGCGCTATGAAATTGCCAGCAGTGCCTGCAAATGCTCTTGTGAACTTTACAGACTAGATTATTGCAAAGGACTAGCTGGTGTGGTTCGTTCTTTGTCTCGCAAGGTTGGAGAAGCAACTACACAACCGCAACAATAATTTTGCCACAACCTGAGTCCAGGCTTATGGGTATTGGTGAAAAAGCATGTAAGAAAGACATTCTTGGAAACGCGTTGGAAAGGACTGTATCAAGTTGTTCTAGTAACAACGACAGCTGTGAAGTTTGCTGGTCTCCCAAACTGGATTCATGCAAGGCACATGTGCAAAGTTCCAAGTCCTCCTGATGAAACAGAACCTGCTTCCAAAGGGTCTGTTACAGTGAGAGAGAGGGCTCAGGATAGCCAAGCTGTGGGCACTGGACAAGTGGCTAAAGCAGAGCAGTCATGCTCTGGTGAAACTCTGAGCGACTCAACAGCAGTTGAAGGTACAGAAGGGTTGATATAGAGTCAGGTGCCTTCTGCTAGGGCAGATCACGTCATTACACCTGTCATGCCAGACGAAAGAGTTGTACCTGGAGATCAGTGGCCCGAGAAATGCCCAGAGCCAGTGATAGAAGTGCCTCCTACCATTGCTGAAGTAACTGAAGCATCAGATCAAAGTGATAGTGAAACTGAAGGTGGTGTAACAAGGAAGTCTAAGAGAAAAAGAATACCAAGTCAAAGATATTTGGCTCCTGTGTGGACTTATTTCAAAACTGATGACTGGGAGAAGGAGTTCATTGCTTTTTGTGTTAACATTTTGACTCCAGCTGAATATTTTGGACCTTGAAATTGCGTTGGAATTAAACTTTGAAATCTCATTGCCGCTTGGCTTGATGAACAAAGACATTATTTGATGGAAGTGATTATTAGTGATTATCAGATGGTTTATTATTAGTCATTTGAACTTTTAGTAGGACCTTTTGAAATTTTGTAAATAAGAGAACTCTTGATGAACTTTATAGAAGATCAAGAAACCTTGTGAATAATTGCAAACATTTTTAATTTTTTTTAAGAAGAAATTGTTAGTGATATTGCTTTGCTCAAAGAAAACCCTGAAAAGTGACATTGAAATAATTGAAGGCTGCTTTGCATTTATGATTTTAATTTTTTTTTTTTTTCATTTGGACCATAATGTGGTCTGAGTCTAGGCAAGCCATGACACCAGATCGAAGTAGGAGGAGTAAACGTAAGAACGTTTGAATAGGTATAGCAGTACTATGTATGGTTGTGATTATTTTGATGATTGTTGGATTGAGTTTGTCTGCTGGGAATGAGATTGAGAAAACATTAGTCAAAAGTGTCTCGAATTTAGAAATTCATTCACAGACCAAGATCCCATTTACGAGGATGAGAGACTTTTGTTTGAAGGGAAAGTTGACATCAAATATATACTACACATTATTATATGAATATATTGAAACCATGGAAGTTTGTAATTGGTATGTTTGAACACGAATCCCTTCATCAGTGGAGGAAGGAATCATTTATCACAGTTTGCCACTAACATATGGAATATCTTAGTCTGTTACAAACCCTATTGTATGAGCAGGAGTATTTTCAATACGTCTATTCCAATTATGACTTAGTATTTTCTTTTGTGCCTATTATGAAGCATTTGAGTAGCATTGCCAAAGTGAAAAACATTGACACTGTGGGAGGATTCTCTGAGCCTACCCTGACTTTTGGAACAGCATATGCCCACAAGAATAAGTTGACCTGCATACTTAGCCCGGTGGAAAAAGCGTTCATTGGACAAGTTAATGGCAGAAGAAGGGCAAATAAAGCCAAAATAGACACAGGACTAGTTTTTCAAAATTGGGAAAAAGATGCAACACATTCAGTAGCTGAGGGTCAAGGATTCTTAGCATAAGATAGGCAGCATGTAGGGAAATTATGTGTACATAGACCAAAGTCGAAGACAGACACACATTTTGTAGGAACTAGTGAACGTAGACATGTTTTTGTATTTAGAAGCACATGGACCTTTATGTTAAATGGACAGGATCAAGCCATACCAGGTGTTTATTTCATAAGTGGGAAAAAGGCCTATTACAAGCTGCCAAAAGGCTGGTGTGGAACATGTTATCTGGGAGTAGTATTTCTGAAAATGTATCCTGTGAACAACGTTAATGATCCAGTCTGGGATGCGAAATCTAACTCCAGAGTTAAAAGAGGAGCACGTGCCTTAGAGATAGTGGGAGATATCTTTCATGCTATAATTCCCTCAGTAGGAGTAATCTCGAATTATCTCAAGCTTAGGAAGTTATCAACTATAGTAGATAAACAATCTGCTGATACTGTAGGAGGTATGTTGTTAATAGACACGGAGATGGTTGCTGTGAAATCAATGGTTTTGCAAAATCGCCTTGCCTTAGACATTTTGCTTGCAAAGGAGGGAGGAGTCTGTAAAAAGTTATATGTGCAACATTGTTGCACATACATACATACAATAGTTAGAAGATAAGAAAGTATATCTCGAATATCACTAATTTGAAAATGACCTGAAAAGTTTGACAGCCACTGGTGCATGGGAAGCTATTGGAAGCAGTTTCTCAGCCATTGGTAAATGATTTGGGAACATGGGAAAGGGAATAGTAGGAGCCATCGTGAGACCTCTGTTGATTGTGACTTTATGTATCATAGTTACACTTTGACTTTACAACCTATATAGGATATTGAAGGAGAAAAGAGCCAAGACTAGGAAGAAGAAAGAGGAGATGAAAATGGAGACAAGGAGAGGCATTTATTATTGTAACCTCAAGAGATTGGAGGATTACAACAGACCTTATCAGAATAAGGCATTCAAATTCTGAAATAATTGTATCATTGAAATTAGAATCTGGGCTTTGTGATGGTGTATTTCACTATCAAAGGAGGGACTAAAAAAAACTAAAAATGTGTGCTTTCCCTTGTGTCACAGAAGTCATCAAGATATGACAGTTTAAATTTTATGTAAGTAGAAGAGAAAAAAAACTAAAGTAGAAAGCTGCACTGACACGCATTTTACATTTTAAATGGGCAATGTGTTAATTTTAAATGTGCTATTGCTTGTATTTCAGAGTTCGACTTAGGTGCCTTTTGAATTAAAGCATATGTTAGAAGGATAAAATTGATGTTAAAATGTAATTTAGATTCGTAACTAACAGTGCATACAGAAACAATATTGAATTTCTTGATTAGTAAATGATTAGTGAGTTTAAAAATATGCAGTGAGAAACATTGCACTTCTCTAATGTACCTGATGAAATGCAGTAACAAAGCTTTCTATATAAAATGAAATGTATTATTCATATTAATGAAATATTTTTAATGTTGAAGTTTTAAGTTTGCATATGACATGTTTTACTAAAACGTATTAATTAAATGTAATGTCATGATTGTGTTAGCTCAAGTGAGTCAATTATCATTTTTTCATAACGTGAAGTCTTCTTTCAGATTCTGTTCCCATGAGCAGCAAAGACCTTTGTAATAGAACAACTGTTGAGAAAAGTACATTGCAGGTACATGGACTGAGATCGTATACATTTGTTTTAAACATGCTAGGAGTCACATGGAAGAGAGATGTTTCAATGACAGACCTCAGAAGAAATAAGACTGTTTCAATTTGGAGTCGTATGACTATCCCTCATTGGATGAAGTGTATCCAACAGTCTGCAGAAATTTCCTGAGCAGCCCTTAGCAGCTTGCAAAGAGCTCCTGATGCTTCCAAATGCCTTGCTGATTTTGCTGTCTTGCTGATGAAGATTCAATGAATGCTGTACACTTGGAGTGGACACTTCCTCTCTGCATTTGCCCTTAACTTTGAAATGCTCTTTTAAGATTTAGTAATCCTTTTAATCTGATAGAGACTTCTAGCTGCAGATTCCTTACCTTAGAATTCCCTGGCATCAGCTTCGAATCCAGAATTTTTCTGCTGAACAGTACCCTGTGCGCGTCGTCAGGTGGCATCGTTCGGATCCGCGTGCGTCGTTTTTGAGCCTTTACAAAACTGTCCTCTCTGGCTGCTCACTATCACAACAGCCTTTTTAGTGGCAATTACATCTACCAGGAGAGTGAGTGAGCTGCAGGCTTTATCATCAAAACTGCCGTATCTCACGATATATCCTGATAAAGTAGTCCTCAGAACTCATGCCTCTTTCCTCCCCAAGGTGGTGACCCCTTTCCATCTGGGTCAAAATATCACCCTGCCCACCTTCATTCCGCCACCACATCCTTCTAAGGAAGAGGAGCATCTCCATCGGCTGGACCCAAAAAGAGCGTTATTGTTCTGCCTTGACCGCACACAAAAAATCCGGGTGGATGACCAACTCTTTGTCGGATACGTTGTTGTAAAGAAGGGTCAGGCAGTACAGAAAAGGTCCCTTTCACATTGGGTCGTTCTCTGTATAAAGATATTCTACGCTTTGGCCAAGAAGCAGCCTCCGGAGGGTTTGAGGGCTCACTCTACCAGAGGAAAAGCTGCTTACACTACGTTAGCTTGTGGCGTGCTGGTACTTGACATAACATGATGCCGTGCTAACGGGAGAGGGCCTTTAATAGCCGGTAGAGCCCGCTGCGGCGGGTTCTAAGGCTACTAGAACATTCTGCCATTAGAGGGCAGAATGTTCTCCTAAATAAAACAAAGGCTTCACAGAACTGGCGGGGATTACAATCCCCTCAGGCTTCGTGAGGCTTTGTTCACAGCTGCTGCTGTGAACAAAGAAGATTGGAATGTTGGCGCTGTGGGCTTTTACCTGCCAGTAAAAGCCCGGAGCACTCCATTGTTTTCAATGGAGCTGCCAACATTCCAATGTTCTAATAATGGTTAAATATATTTGGTGGTTAATGCATTTGCTGGAAAGAGCTGTGATTTATGTAGCGCCCCTTTTAACTCAGTAGCATAGAAGTTTAATGTGTCTCCTGCAAAGCACATCATATAACATACAGAGGTCAGATTTTTATTTTACATAGTTAGGTAAGTGGGTTATTGTTTTTAACACAGAGATACTTTTGTTACTTTCAGTTCATAAATTGTAATCTTTCAAATTTAGCACAGTGAGCTATGAAGGATGACATGTGACTCCTACACCTTGTAACCCTCACTGTTTTATGTAAAATATAATGAACACTGATGTACCAACTTGTAATGACTGATTGTCAATGTAATGAGTATGTTTGATTTAAAGCGTTTGACACCCTGCATTTTGATGAGCAGCAATATCACAGAAATAAAATAAAGTGGTATTTAAATTGTTATTTTGTGTAAATGCTGGAATAGTCCAACATATCTGACATTCCTACAGTGCATGCATATCTCCTATATGCAAGGACTGAACAAAGTCAAGAGTGTGCTTCTCTTGAGGACTTGTGAAGTGCTAACAAGCTCTGAGCCTTTGTTCCACCTCCACTGAATTTACATCTATGTAAGGCCCTAGAATGGTGCAGTAGCATACTCCAACAAAAAAAGCAGGCCTAATAGCCCCTTAAATGTGGCATTTGTTATGGGCCTAGCTGGAGCTTAAATTATGAAAGTCCCCTCACTGCCGCCTGCACGGTGTTGCTCAGATCGAAAGCAAACAACGTGCAGGCACTGCAGAATGTGTTCTCGTGTCTGAAAAATAAACCGGGACATCTTCAGCATTTTACAGTAGGCTCCAATTTCTTCTTGCCAGGGTGGATGGCGTCCACCCTGTGAAAATAGTGGGTGGACGCCGTCTACCCGCGTGTACCCCCGACTTGTGCCCTGCTTCAATCGCACCGCAAGATACCCTAGTAATAGAAGATTGCTCATGGAAAAAGCAAGGCCCTGAGCAAATCCTTTACAAGAGAAACCTCTGGGCCCTTCGTTTTGCTAACGGGCTGGCCTACCTTTACTCAGATGTGGGCGTCTCTTTCAACAGTGTTTTTTCAGCCTCTTCTGGAACATTTGTGTGCTGAACAAAAGGGGGAGGGGTGTTTATTAAGTATACAAGGAAAGTAAACTAAACATTATCTGAAAAATTATGAATTGTCAGCATAACCAGTGCAATTGATACCTATAAATATGTATAATATTTACAAATGTAACCAACATTATTGTAACGAACATCTTAAAAAAACAACTGCATGCAAAACATTGGATATTTTGTCTTAAGTTGACTGGAGCCTAGTTACATTCAATTCCTGCTTGAACAGTTTGAGCAGTCTAGGGAGAATAATTTTGTCACGCTGTGAGTTTCTTTGTCTTTTTGCCTTAAGTGAGAAGTTCCTCAAGGGGAATCTGTACTTCGTGTGCTTTATACACAAACACCTAATGTGCGTAGGAGTTAACATACTCTTGTGTCGTCTCATACTATCATCTTTATCGAACATGTATATAAACAGAGAATAAAGGGAATTAATTGTCTCTTCGTCCTCACTCACATACCAGTGCCTCGTGGAAGCAGTGCCCTCTCCTCATGGACAAGTGAAATAAAGTGCATGTTTTCATGTGCGCTGAGGCCTCTTTGGACAGTTGCCTGGGGCAAACCAGGGCCGCTTTAGGGCAGTGTGACTGGTGTGGTCGCCCCCGGCGTTGACTTGGGGAAAGGGGGTGCTGACCTTGGGGGGGGGGGAGGGGAGTAATTTAGCGGGCGCTGTGTTTAGCAATACCTCTGCTGCATAGAACGCATACTGTGCATGTTGGAAATGGGGTCTCTAGTTGGTAGAGGTATACACCTTTGTCAAAATAGAAACCACCATCCTAGTCAGGGTAAGTCACAACACAATCCAAATTATCCTGTGCTCACCCTCTGGTAGCTTGGCACTGAGCAGTCAGGCTTGACTTAGAACCAATGTGTAAAGTACGTGTGCAGTACATCATACAGTAACACAGTGAAAGCACCACAAAAATACACCACACAGGTTTAGAAAAATAGATAAGATTTAGCTGAATAAAATAAGGTCAATACGACAAAGATCCAATAAGCACAAGCTCAAATATCACTTTTAAAAGGTTTAAAAGAGTCTTAATCCTTAGAAATAAACAGCTATCTCTTTGTTACACACAGTACCTCGTATGCATCAAAAATAACATCGCACAGAGACCGCAGAGGAGGAGATGCATGAAAAATAAGGTGTTGTGTTGAATTTTCCGACGCGGCACAGACAATGTGTTGTTTCTTTCCACGCTGCAAGGGTTTGCATTGTTTTTCGGCATGCAGTCTTTGTTCCCCACTGCGATGCAGGGATATTTTGACGCCAAGGGACGATGCGTTGAAAATCCTTGACGCACTGGAAGAAGGAACAGGCACTGCGTCGATCTGGTAGGTGATATGTCGAATATTCTGTTGCAAGGCAGGTGCTGCATCGAATTTCCAGTTGGGAAGTCGGGCTGTGTTGTTCCGGTCGGCTGTGCGCTGATTTTTCGGCCACAAGGCAGGCTTCGCATAGATTTCTGCAGCATTGCGGCGATATTCGACAGACAAGGAATTTCTTTGTTGGCCCTGAGACTTCAGAAAACAAGAGGCAAGCTTTATCCAAGCCCTTGGAGAGCACCTTTGGGGAAGGCAGAGTCATTCTTAGCAAAGTCAGAGGCCGGCAGGGAAGCAGGGCAACAGCAGGGCAGCAGTCCTTCTCAGCAAAGCAGTCCAGATGAGTCCTTTGGTCAGCCAGGCAGCGCCTCTGACAGGGTGCAGGTGTAGGTCCAGAAGTGTCTGAGTTGGTGGGGTTAGAGACCCAGTTTATATACCCCAAAATGCCTTTAGTGGGGGAGACTTCAAAGAGTGGTTTTGAAGTGCACAAGTTCCCCTTTCAACCCAGTCCTGTCTGCCAGGGTCCCAGAAGGGGGTTTGTCTGTCATTGTGTGAGAGCAGGCCACTGGCCTTTGAAATGTGTCAGGCCCTCCACCCTTCCAGCCCAGGAAGACCCATTCAATATGCAGATGAATGCAGATGTGCCTGAGTGTCCTGTGTTTGTGGTTGACTGGGTGCAATTCACCAGGGAGCTGTCAACCAGCACAGACCAGACGTTGATTGGAGGCAGGCTGTAAGGCACAGATGGTTATAAGTGCATAGAAATGCTCACTTTCTAAAATAGTAATATAAAATCCAGCCTCACCAAAAAGCAGGATTTTCTATTCCTATTCTGGCCATACTAAATATGACCTGGTTATCCCTTTCAGATCAGAATCTACCACTCAAAACGTATATGATGGCAGTCCTAAAGCTAGTCTATGAAAGGAGCAGGCCTAACAGTAGTGGAAAATGAATTTAGGAGTTTTTCACTACCAGAACATATAAAAAACATATGTACTTGTCCTATTTTGAGGCAAAACCTCCTTTCCCCCGCCCTGCCACCCACACCCCCACCTGGCTAACATAATTTTTTCTGATGCTAACCCAACCTGAGCGTCGCCTTGTTGGATTCCATAAATTTGGTGCCCTACTGGCACTCTGGAATGGTGCAAGCCGGCGCTATACTTTTTGATGCAAAACTGCGTTTGTGCAGTTTTGGGTCAAAAAGTATAAATATGGGCCTATGTTTTTTCATTATCTAGTCCTAATGTTGCTAAAAAAGGGTTTGTTTGGGTAGATATATATTCTTATTAATAAAGCCAGCCTCTACCAGTGCGGTAAAACAAATTGAATGTATGTGGGAAGGGTCTATGGAAAGATGAGGGGCACTTTTGCACTGTGGTAGTAGTCTGTGGAGGAAGTCATGATGGGCAGGTGCCAAACATGGATGCTGCACAGGGCGCCACAAGCACTACAGCTGGCCCTGTGAGCAACCGACCACAGTGCTATAAGAAATGGAAGCAGGAGGGAGGAGAGGTTAGGGCGAACATTCTGCATCACTGTGGTTCCAAATGTAATAATATAGCATTATAGCCCATTGCAAAAGGAGAACAAGCATTTGCAATGCAATGGGTCTCACGTTTGCTTCAGTTAGTTAAAGTTGTAAATTCCTAACTGGACTTTTCTTGCCACATAAATTGAAAATGAAAAGTAAAACAGTTGACATAAGCCAGCTGATTCAAAGATCCACGGCCGCCAAGAGCATGAGCACAAAGGAGAGACACAAAAGGAAAAAGAAGTTCACTCGCAGTCAAACATATCAGCAGACGTGCAATTATCCATGTAGCACAGTTGATGGCCAAGGCAGTAACAAAACTGCACCAAGGAGAGACAAACGTAAAGCATTTACCGATGGTAACAAAGGATTTTTTAAAGGCAAGCCCATGAACGAATGATAGTAATGGGCATGCAGTGGGCGTGATTAAAAGCCCACAGAGATTACAACACTTTAGGCCGCTTGCGCTTGACCTAAAAAGGAAGACAAACAGTGGAATGCTGGAGCATAGGGCCTATACCGTCCACCATTAGCTCTGAACCATTTCGTAGTTTTCAACGGAGCCAGTGCTTGAGTCAGCGGTTGCCGGCGGGATCCATCGGCAGTTATTTACGAGAACTGACACTTATTTGTCCACATCTAATATTTACTGAAAATAAAAGAGAGAAAAACACAGACATCCAAAAGACGGAGAAAAAGAAAGGCGAAAAATCATCACAAAGCAAGAAAGCAGGAATGAAGAACAACCTTCCAGAGTGAGATAAAGGGTCAAGGAGTGTCTGGAAGTAGATTAAAGTGGCCTGAGGTACATTTAATACTTAGGAGCCATAGTAATTGCAGCCATGGTATTCAATGCACCAACGTTTAACTGCGCTGGCCAGGGCTACCGAGCAGAGCTTCGGGCACCAGCACTCTCTCTTTTGCAAATTAAGAACTTAACAGAGCTCTCAACATTTTTGATAATCTAATAAATCTCACAGCATGAGAGCTATAACACTTTGTAAAGTCTGGTCTTCCTAACATTCTAATGTTCTAAGCAATAATATTCACCCGCATTTACATACTGCCTGTCTAGGGCCACTCGGCACCAAGGCACAGGACAGGAAAATTACCTAGCCAAGATAGAACAATGCAGGACAGTTAGAGTAGCTGAGGTTAGAACTTGGGCTTGTTTTTGTTCTAGAAATGACAATTTGACTTCAGATCAATTTCTGATTAACAACTAGTATGCATTGTTGCACTTTTTTTTTAGCACAACCTCATTTCCTCTCATTCAGAAACAAATGGTTGTGACTCATGGGAGCCTTTTAAAACATATCATTACCAACATGGGACTTGATGTGTGTGTGGGGAGAGTGTGCCTCTCAATTGGGTCAAACATCTACTAGAAACATATCTATGGTGTTTTTGATTCAGTGGCATGTTCCTACTAGAGAATTCCAATTTTAGGTCATGAGTGTGGACTCTAAGGGAGTGAATTGAATTTGACTGAAGGGACTGGCTGGATGTGAATGAAGTGCTTTATGAGTAAAACACACTTCTTAAAGGTGTTCTGTCCACTACTTCATACCATAGGGTCCTGGCAGATCATCAGAGAAAACTTTTACTGAGAGCAATCTTGGCAACATACAGTACCATAAACAATATTTGCTAGCAGCTGTTTACACAGCTACTGGCTAAACAGCAAAGCTTGTGAAGTATTTACTTGACCAATCTGTTAGGTAGCCGGCTAAGTAATAAAGGTTTTTTGCTATTTGCCTGGCTGCCTGCATTCAGCTAAATGCAGTTGTTTCTCCATTATTTACTCTGCCCCCGGCTCAGTAATGAAGTCCCGTAGGAAGTTGGCTCTGTATATACTATTTCAAAGTAAGAAATAGTGTGCACAGAGTCCAAGGGTTCCCCTTAGAGGTAAGATAGTGGCAAAAAGAGAGATAATTCTAATGCTCTTTTTTGTGGTAGTGTGGTCGAGCAGTAGGCTTATCAGAGGGTAGTGTTAAGCATTTGTTGTACACACACAGGCAATAAATGAGGAACATACACTCAAAGACAGTTCCAGGCCAATAGGTTTTTATATAGAAAAATATATTTTCTTAGTTTATTTTAAGAACCACAGGTTCAAGATTTACAAACAATACTTTAAATGAAAGGTATTTCACTCAGGTATTCTAGGTATTTTAAAAGTGGACACTGCAAAAATCAACAGTTCCTGGGGGAGGTAAGTAAATGTTAAGTTCATAGGTAAGTAAAACACTTACAGGGTTCAAAGTTGGGTCCAAGGTAGCCCACCGTTGGGGGTTCAAGGCAACCCCAAAGTTACCACACCAGCAGCTCAGGGCCGGTCAGGTGCAGATGTCAAAGTGGTGCCCAAAGCACATAGGCTTCAATGGAAATAGGGGTGCCCTGGTTCCAGTCTGCCAGCAGGTAAGTACCCGCGTCTTCGGAGCACAGACCAGGGGGGTTTTGTAGGGCACCGGGGGGGGGGACACAAGCAGGCACAGAAAGTACACCTTTAGCGGCACAGGGGCAGCCGGGTGCACAGTGCAAACAGGCGTCGGGTTTCCTATAGGAATCAATGGGGAGACCCGGGGGTCCCTTCAACGATGCAGGCAGGCACAGGGGGGGTTCCTCAGGGTAGCCATCACCTGGGCTAGGCAGAGGGTCGCCTGGGGGTCGCTTCTGCACTGGAGTTCGGTTCCTTCAGGTCCTGGGGGCTGCAGGTGCAGTGTTGTTTCCAGGCGTCGGGTTCCTTGAAGCAGGCAGTCGCTGTCAGGGGGAGCCTCTGGATTTCCTCTGCAGGTGTTGCTGTGGGGCTCAGGGGTGTCAACTCTGACTACTCACGGGCTTGCAGTCGCCGGGGAGTCCTCCCTGTAGTGTTGGTTTTCCGTAGGTCGAGCTGGGGGCGTCGTGTGCAGAGTGGAAAGTCTCACGCTTTCGGCGGGAAACGTGTGGTCTTTAAATGTTGCTTCTTTGTTTCAAAAAGTTGCAGTTTTTTTAACAGGGCCGCTGTTCTTGGGAGCTTCTTGGTCCTTTAGATGCAAGGTAGTCCTCTTAGGCTTCAGAGGTCGCTGAACCCTGTTGGATGCGTCGCTGTTGCATTTTTCTTCGAAGTAGGGAGACAGGCTGGTGGGGCTGGGGCCAAATCAGTTGTCGTCTCCGTCTTCACTGCAGGGCTTCAGGTCAGCAGTCCTTCTTCTTCTTCAGGTTGCAGGAATCTATCTTCCTCAGTTCTGGTGGCCCCTAAATACTTAATTTAGGGGTGTGTTTAGGTCTGGGCTACACCCCGAGGGCACATCCCTAATCCTATTGGGGGAATCCTCCATCTGCAAGATGGAGGATTTCTAAAAGTAAGAGTCACCTCAGCTCAGGACACCTTAGGGGCTGTCCTTACTGGGGAGTGACTCCTCCTTGTTTTCCTCATTCTCTCCTCCAGCCTTGCTGCCAAAAGTGGGGGCAGTGGCCGGAGGGGCGGGCATCTCCACTAGCTGGGATGCCCTGTGGTGCTGTAACAAAGGGGGTGAGCCTTTGAGGCTCACCGCCAGGTGTTACAGTTCCTGCAGTGGGAGGTGAGAAGCACCTCCACCCAGTACAGGCTTTGTTCCTGGCCACAGAGTGACAAAGGCACTCTCCCCATGTGGTCAGCAACATGTCTGGTGTGTGGCAGGCTGGCAAAAACTAGTCATCCCACACTGGTAGTCGGGTATGTTTTCAGGGGGCATCTCTAAGATGCCCTCTGGGTGTATTTCACAATAAAGTGTACACTGGCATCAGTGTGCATTTATTGTGCTGAGAAGTTTGATACCAAACTTCACAGTTTTCAGTGTAGCCATTATGGTGCTTTGGAATTCGTGTATGACAGACTCCCAGACCATATACTCTTATGGCTACCCTGCACTTACAATGTCTAAGGTTTCGCTTAGACACTGTAGGGGCATAGTGCTCATGCACCTAGGCCCTCACCTATAGTATAGTGCACCCTGCCTTAGGCCTGCTAGAGGGGTGACTTATCTATGCCATATGCAGTGTGAGGTTGGCATGGCACTCTGAGGGGAGTGCCATGTCGACTTAGTCATTTTCTCCCCACCAGAACACACAAGCTGGCAAGCAGTGTGTATGTGCTGAGTGAGGGGTCCCCAGGGTGGCATAAGACATGCTGCAGCCCTTAGAGACCTTCCCTGGTAACAGGGCCCTTGGTACCAGGGGTACCAGTTACAAGGGACTTACCTGGGTGCCAGGGTTGTGCCAATTGTGGAGACAAAGGTACAGTTTAGGGAAAGAACACTGGTGCTGGGGCCTGGTTTGCAGGGTCCCAGCACACTTTCAAATCATAACTTGGCATCAGCAAAGGCAAAACATCAGGGGGTAACCATGCCAAGGAGGCATTTCCTTACAGGGGAGAAATGGTGAGTGCTGTACAGGGCTTTTGCCATTTAAACATCTGCTTCCTTTATTAGAAAATAGACTGTAAATGGCCATCAGATTCCACATATCGGTTTAGTTTCCATTCGAGCATCAATGATATTTAACCGTTTACATCTCTGCTTCAGTAATCTGTAATTTATTCCATTCCAGCTATGATAGTCTGTCACTGATAGCATGCTTGCTCTAGGACTATGTAGCTGATTCCATTTTGGCTTCAGTAATCTATGTGATCCTTAATGTATTCCAGATTATTTCCAATAATCTCTTGTTCATTCAATTCGGGCTCTAGTATGTCCCAACTGCGTCCCTCCCAGTGTACGGATGGTCTTTATGAGAGGAAATAAGGGAACTAGGTTACCCGTGGCATCTGTGGACAATATAGACTGTTATCAGACCCTTGCTAAGAGCAAGCCATCTGGGCTGCAGATGCTGTACCCAGAAAGGACTGTAGAATCAGTTTTGTACAGTAAAGACAGGGGTGAGGGGAGCTACAGCATCTGTCCACTGGACTTGAGAAAGATTTGTGTATTCCTGCACCCTTCAGTACCTATGCTTGGATCCAGGAGCATACCTATGTGCAGGAGAGCTCAAAGGATTCAGGTGTGTTGCTCAAACCTTCCTTGGACAGCAAAGCCTGCCTTTTCCTGGGACTGGATGTTCATGCTTACAGTCACACCCAGAGAGAGATAGGATCTTTCTGCTAAAGGTTCCCATCTTCAAACATTTCGTCAGCTGCACCTGGACCTATCGGCATTCTCTCTGGCCTGCCATCTGCTCTAACTTTGTGTGCCTGCTGTGCCTTCCTTGCTGAACAATTATCTAGGTTGGCCCTGTCCCCCTTGCTGACTTTAATGATATTATTGTCTGGATGGCATGTAAAGTATATGCCAACCTGTTAGTCTTTTTTTTGTCTGCCACCAACTAACTTTACAATCGACAATGCCACTGCCGGTACAGCACATTTTTGCTATTGTCTTTTGTAAGGAAATGGCTCCCTGTTGCAATCACCCCCCACTTTTTGCCTGATACTGATGCTGACTTGACTGAGAAGTGTGCTGGGACCCTGCTAACCAGGCCCCAGCACCAGTGTGCTTTCCCTTAAAACGTACCATTGTTTCCACAATTGGCACACCCCTGGCACACATATAAGTCCCTTGTAAAAGGTACCAGTGGTACCAAGGGCCCTGTAACCAGGAAAGGTCCCTAAGGGCTGCAGCATATGTTGTGCCACCCTAAGGGACCCCTCATCTAACACATGCACACTGCCATTGCAGATTGTGTATGCTGGTGGGGAGAAAAAGGCAAAGTCGACATGGCATCCCCCTCAGGATGCCATGCACACAAAATGCTGCCTGTGGCATAGGTAAGTCACCCCTCTAGCAGGCCTTACAGCCCTAAGGCAGGGTGCACTATACCACAGGTGGGGGCATAGCTGCATGAGCAATATGTCCCTACAGTGTCTAAGTCTATTCTTAGACATTGTAAGTACAGTTGTGGCCATATTAAGTATATGGTCTGGGAGTTTGTCAAAAACGAACTCCACAGCTCCATAATGGCTACACTGAATACTGGGAAGTTTGGTATGAAACTTCTCAGAATAATAAACCCACACTGATGCCAGTGTTGGATTTATTAAATACAATGCACACAGAGGGCATCTTAGAGATGCCCCCTGTATTTTACCCAATTGTTCAGTGCAGGACTGACTGGTCTGTGCCAGCCTGCTGCTGAGAGACGAGTTTCTGACCCCATGTGGTGAGGGCCTTTGTGCTCTCTGAGGACAGAAACAAAAGCCTGCTCTGGGTGGAGGTGCTTCACACCTCCCCCTGCAGGAACTGTAACACCTAGCAGTAAGCCTCAAAGGCTCAGGCTTGGTGTTACAATGCCCCAGGACACTCCAGCTAGTGGAGATGCCCGCCCCCTGGACACAGCCCCCACTTTTTGCGGCAAGTCCAGGGGAGATAATGAGAAAAACAAGGAGGAGTCACTCCCCAGTCAGGACAGCCCCTAAGGTGTCCTGAGCTGAGATGACTCTGACTTTTAGAAATCCTCCATCTTGCAGATGGAGGATTCCCCCAATAGGATTAGGGATGTGCCCCCCTCCCCACAGGGAGGAGGCACAAAGAGGGTGTAGCCACCCTCAGGGCCAGTAGCCATTGGCTACTGCCCTCCCAGACCTAAACACCCCCCTAAATTGAGTATTTAGGGGCTCCCAGAACCGAGGAAGAGAGATTCCTGCAACCTGAAGAAGAAGAAGGACTGCTAACCTGAAGCCCTGCAGTGAAGACGGAGACAACAACTGATTTGGCCCCAGCCCAACCGGCCTGTCTCCCTACTTTGAAGAAAACTACAACAGCAACGCATCCAACAGGGTCCAGCAACCTCTGAAGCCTCAGAGGACTACCCTGCATCTAAAAGGACCAAGAAGCTCCCGAGAACAGCGGCCGTGTTCAAGAAACTGCAACACTTTGCAACAAAGAAGCAACTTTTAAAGACCACACGTTTCCCGCCGGAAGCGTGAGACTTTCCACTCTACACCCGACGCCCTCGGCTCGACCTGCGGAAAACTAACTCTACAGGGAGGACTCCCCGGCGACTGCAAACCCCTGAGTAGCCAGAGTTGACCCCCCTAAACCCACACAGCGACGCCTGCAGAGGAAATCCAGAGGCTCCCCCTGACCGCGACTGCCTGCTTCAAGGAACCCGACGCCTGGAAACCACACTGCACCCGCAGCCCCCAGGACCTGAAGGAACCGAACTCCAGTGCAGGAGCGACCCCCAGGCGACCCTCTGCCTAGCCCAGGTGGTGGCTACCCCGAGGAGCCCCCCCCTGTGCCTGCCTGCATCGTTGAAGAGACCCCCGGGTCTCCCCATTGATCCCTATTGAAAACCCAATGCCTGTTTGCACTCTGCACCCAACCGCCCCTGTGCCACTGAGGGTGTACTTTCTGTGCCTGCTTGTGTACCCCCCAGTGCTCTACAAAACCCCCCTGGTCTGCCCTCCGAAGTCGCGGGTACTTACCTGCTGGCAGACTGGAGCCGGGGCGCCCCTATTTCTATTGAAGCCAATGTGTTTTGGGCACCACTTTGACCTCTGCACCTGACCAGCCCTGAGCTGCTGGTGTGGTAACTTTGGGGTTGCCTTGAACCCCCAACGGTGGGCTACCTTGGACCCAACTTTGAACCCTATAAGTGTTTTACTTACCTGTGAACTTAAAATTTACTTACCTCCCTCAGGAACTGTTGACTTTTGATCTGTGTCCACTTTTAAAATAGCTTATTGCCATTTTTGTCAAAACTGCACATGCTATTGTGATAATTCAAGGTTCCTAAGGTACCTGAGTGAAATACCTTTCATTTAAAGTATTGTTTGTAAATCTTGAACCTGTGGTTCTTAAAATAAACTAAGAAAATATATTTTTCTATATAAAAACCTAGTGGCCTGGAACTGTCTTTGAGTGTGTGTTCCTCATTTATTGCCTGTGTGGGTACAACAGATGCTTAACACTACCCTCTGATAAGCCTACTGCTCGACCACACTACCACAAAATAGAGCATTAGAATTATCTCTTTTTGCCACTATCTTACCTCTAAGGGGAACCCTTGGACTCTGTGCATGCTATTTCTTACTTTGGAATAGTATATACAGAGCCAACTTCCTACATCTTTGACATGAGGAAAGGCGGCTCTTGCCCCCTCATTCCAAGCTCTGAGGTGACTGGCAGTTGTGGCATTGTGATTATAGTTCTTTTAAAGGCCCTCCCATATCCTCAGGGGTGGGGGATTTGTGTAACAACTGCTGGCAGTGGAGGGACGTGGCCGAAGCGTCAAGATGGCGGTCGCACTTTCATAGTACTACAGACCCCTATGTCATCCACCTCTAACAAACACTCCATCCGGCCCCATCACAGCCACGGAATGACCCCTGAGACTCTGCCGCCATCCCGAGATAAGATAATTATCATTTCCAAATTTTCGGCGTGAACGTAGCACACCGGGATGCTGAGGCTGCCTGCTCCTAACATGGTGGATGGCGAGTGAGGCCGCGGGGTTCTGAGACGCCGCCGCGGCTTGCGTACACTCGCCAGCTGGCCGCGGCGCTCTGAGTGGCCTGGAACGGCACACGGCCACGGAGGAAGAGGGACAGAGCGCCGCATTGCTAGAGAATGACCTTGGCTGATGCGGCCTGTGGCGGATCGGAGTCCGCGGCGCCAGCCGGAAGGAACCCCCCCCCTCGCCCTCTGGGGGTCCGGGACCAGGAAGAAGGGTCTGCATAAATGCTTGGCCCTGAGGCGGGTCGGAAGTCTCTCTGCGGCGACTTGGGCCCCAGACCGGGAATAAACAGCACGCCGCACGGTGGAGAGAGGCCGGGACGCAGCGGGACCGACGCACACCTGACGGCGCCCCCATAAACAAGGAGCGCTACACCCCATCAACGAGGACTCCGAAGAGGCGCCAATCGAAGGTGAGCCGCGGACCGGGGCACCCACTTAGACACTGAACTAAAACCCTCGATATTGTGGGACAAGAGATATTTCCCCCGTGTGTTACCCCCGCCTACAACTTTCCTGAAGAGGGACGCTCGGACCGTGGCCGTGTCCCCGGACTGAGGGGCAGCAGTCGGCTCTCCTTCTTTTTCCCAGGTGTGGGCCCGAGGCCTGGGGTCGCCACGGGGACGGTCGGAGACGCTCGCCGGGGCGGGGTCCCCTCCTGGGAACACCAACCACTCGACTGGCCTGAGCTGATGGTCTGGGGGCTGCGGCCTCCTGGGGCCCCGGGACTGCCTGGCGATCTACGGACTGTGGATGGGCACAGAGGAACTAGCCCCCAAATTGGGACACCCCTGGCTTTGTAATCACATGCAGTGATCCCGCCGGGCTGCACTGTACTTTCAGCATCTGACGGTCCTGCGAGACTGGGACCACGGTCGCACCGTCATGGGCAAAGAAAATCCGTCGCGGCAAGCAGCGGCGCAGACACGTATGGACCAATTTACCACTGGTGCCACCGGGTCCCGGACAGAAGATCGCGCCCCAGGCGGGAGCAGCGAACCACGGTGTAAGGAAATGGCTCCCTGTTGCAGTTACCCCCCACTTTTTGCCTGATACTGATGCTGACTTGACTGAGAAGTGTGCTGGGACCCTGCTAATCAGGCCCCAGCACCAGTGTTCTTTCACCTAAAATGTACCATTGTCTCCACAGTTGGCACAACCCTGGCACCCAGGTAAGTCCCTTGTAACTGGTACCCCTGGTACCCAGGGCCCTGATGCTAGGGAAGGTCTCTAAGGGCTGCAGCATGTCTTTTGTCACCCTATGGACCCCTCACTCAGCACAGACACACTGCTTGCCAGCTTGTGTGTGCTGGTGGGGAGAAAATGACTACGTCGACATGACACTCCCCTCAGGGTGCCATGCCAACCTCACACTGCCTGTGGCATAGGTAAGTCACCCCTCTAGCAGGCCTCACAGCCCTAAGGCAGGGTGCACTATACCACAGGTGAGGGCATAGGTGCATGAGCACTATGCCCCTACAGTGTCTAAGCAAAACCTTAAACATTGTAAGTGCAGGGTAGCCATAAGAGTATATGGTCTGGGAGTCTGTCAAAAACGAACTCCACAGCTCCATAATGGCTACACTGAATACTGGGAAGTTTGGTATCAAACTTCTCAGAATAATAAACCCACACTGATGCCAGTGTTGGATTTATTAAAATAATGCACACAGAGGGCATCTTAGCGATGCCCCCTATATTTTAGCCAATTGTTCAGTGCAGGACTGACTGGTCTGTGCCAGCGTGCTGCTGAGAGACGAGTTTCTGACCCCATGTGGTGAGAGCCTTTGTGCTCTCTGAGGACAGAAACAAAGCCTGCTCTGGGTGGAGGTGCTTCACACTTCCCCCTGCAGGAACTGTAACACCTAGCAGTGAGCCTCAAAGGCTCAGGCTTCGTGTTACAATGCCCCAGGGCAGTCCAGCTAGTGGAGATGCCCGCCCCCTGGACACAGCCCCCGCTTTTGGCGGCAAGTCCAGGGGAGATAATGAGAAAAACAAGGAGGAGTCACCCACCAGTCAGGACAGCCCCTAAGGTGTCCTGAGCTGAGGTGACCCCTGCCTTTAGAAATCCTCCATCTTGATTTTGGAGGATTCCCCCAATAGGAAAAGGGATGTGCCCCCCTCCCCTCAGGGAGGAGGCACAAAGAGGGTGTAGCCACCCTCAAGGACAGTAGCCATTGGCTACTGCCCTCCCAGACCTAAAAACACCCCTAAATTCAGTATTTAGGGGCACCCCAGAACCTAGGAAACTAGATTCCTGCAACCTAAGACGAAGAAGGACTGCTGAGCTGAAAAACCTGCAGAGAAGACGGAGACACCAACTGCTTTGGCCCCAGCTCTACCGGCCTGTCTCCCCACTTCAAAAGAACTGCTCCAGCGACGCGTTCCACAGGATCCAGCGACCTCTGAAGCCTCAGAGGACTGCCCTGCATCTAAAAGGACCAAGAACTCCTGAGGACAGCGGCTCTGCTCCAAGGAAGAATCATCTTTCCAACAAAGAAGCAACTTTGAAAGAACACACGTTTCCCGCCGGAAGCGTGAGACTTTGCACTCTGCACCAGACGCCCCCGGCTCGACTTGTGGAGAACAAACACTACAGGGAGGACTCCCCAGTGACTGCAAGCCCATGAGTAGCCAGAGTTGACCTCCCTGAACCCCCACAGCGACGCCTGCAGAGGGAATCCAGAGGCTCCCCCTGACCGCGACTGCCTGCTTCTAAGAACCCGATGCCTGGTAAGGACACTGCACCCGCAGCCCCCAGGACCTGAAGGATCCGACCTCCAGTACGGGAGCGACCCCCAGGTGGCCCTTTCCCTTGCCCAGGTGGTGGCTACTCCGAGGAGCCCCCCCCCGCTTGCCTGCCTGCATCGCTGAAGAGACCCCCATGTCTCCCATTGAACTACATTGCAAACCCAACGCCTTTTTGCACACTGTACCCGGCTGCCCCGTGCCGCTGAGGGTGTACTTTTTGTGCTGACTTGTGTCCCCCCCGGTACCCCCCTGGTCTGCCCTCCAAAGACGCGGGTACTTACCTGCTGGCAGACTGGAACCGGGGCACCCCTTTCTCCATTGAAGCCTATGCGTTTTGGGCACCACTTTGACCTCTGCACCTGACCGGCCCTGAGCTGCTGGTGTGGTAACTTTGGGGTTGCCCTGAACCCCCAACGGTGAGCTACCTTAGACCCAACTTTGAACCCTGTAGGTGGTTTACTTTCCTGCAAAACTAACAAACACTTACCTCCCCCAGGAACTGTTGAAAATTGCAGTGTCCAGTTTTAAAATAGCTTATTGCCATTTGTGTGAAAACTGTTTATGCTATTTTGCTAATTCGAAGTTCCTAAAGTTCCTAAGTGAAATACCTTTCATTTAAAGTATTGCTTGTAAATCTTGAATCTGTGGTAATTAAAATAAACTAAGAAAATATATTTTTCTATATAAAAACCTATTGGCCTGGAATTGTCTTTGAGTGTGTGTTCCTCATTTATTGCCTGTGTGTGTACAACAAATGCTTAACACTACCCTCTGATAAGTCTACTGCTCGACCACACTACCATAAAATAGAGCATTAGAATTATCTCTTTTTGCCACTATCTTACCTCTAAGGGGAACCCTTGGACTCTGGGCATGCTACTTCTTACTTTGAAATAGTACATACAGAGCCAACTTCCTACACACAGGCATTATCTGGAGATCTGGCGACAATACTTCAAGCGATCCAAGCATCCCAAGCGGCCGTTGAATCTAAAATAGGGGAGGTTAGGGTGGACGTGGCCCTGGTTCGGCAAGACCTCTGCAACGCTACGGCCCGAATCACAGAAGCAGAATCTAGGATCTCCACGGTGGAAGACGACGTGACCGCCCTCAAAGCTCAAGTCTGTGCTCTGACGGCTCGCACCTCAGAGCTACACCGGAGAGCCGAAGATGCAGAGAAAAGATCCAGACGTAATAACCTTTGCGTTGTGGGCCTTCCTGAAAACACGGCAGAATCTTCGCTGGCCAAATACCTGGAAGATTGGTTCCGCTCCTGGATGCCAACTGATCGCCTCATGCCATGGTTCGCGATCGAACGAGCCCATAGGGCCCTGCAATCGAAACCTCCTCCGGGCTCCCCGCCCAGATCGGTGATAATCCGTCTCTTCAACTTTACAGACAGGGACGCAGTGCTACAAGAGGAACGTGTGAAAGGAGACCTTATCTGCAACGAAGCGAAAGTCCTCCTTTTCCCAGACTACACAAGAGAAGTTCAACAACAACGGCGCTCATTTATCGAAGTGAAACAAAAATTAAGAGCTATGGACATTCAATACCGTCTCCTGTTTCCGGCGCGACTCCGCGTAATCTACAGATACAAGACTCATTTTTTTGACCACCCGACCACGGCTTGGACCTGGCTGACAGAAGAGGTTCCTTTGGGTCGTTGCACAGACGGGGCTGGATCCCTGCAGCGGTCGCAGCCGAATCGGCAAGGGGATCGGCGGACCGACCGACGACCTCGAACGCGCTCATGATGGCGCAAAACACCATGCAGATCTCCTTGGAGGTCACCACTGGGGGCCCACCGGGTGGAACCACGAAGCCCGCGCTCCGATGGGGGCTCTGGGAATGCCGGGATGGATCCTGACCCATTGGGAGAGGAAAGGGCCCGCTCGGGGCCTCTGGAGGACACGGACTTATCCCCCAGCCCAGTACTGTGATTCCGCCGGCGTGAAGTCTTTCGGATAGAAAGATACTGCTGGGCTGATGGGGCCTAAGCTAAACTGAGACTAACTTACTAACGTTCACTATGTGCTACTTAGACTGGATCCGGAAACATGGAGGGGTCCATCACTTCCGCCACCACCACCCTATCATTTGAGGGTTCATCTCACTAGTTTCAGAAGTGAGATTGTACACAAGGGTGACAGATGCTTCTGGGGGGAAGTATGGGGTTGGGAGGGAGTTGGGGGCGTGGGTGTTCTGGCCTAGTTCCAAAGGCTGAAGTTACTATGTTTAGAGTATGGTACCGTCTTTGTTTTATATTTAGCATTCTGAGCAGAGAAAATAGAGATTCCCCCGCCATCAGAGAGGCCTATGCTCCTCAAGGTCAGGGACCTGACGCTGCTCCCCAGTATTCCCAGGTCCGACAAAGAGAGGGCCTAATAGTCACAACAGAATCTTTCCATACACATACATGACATGAGTCAGACACAAGTTATCTCCTGGAATGTCAACGGTCTCCTTGACAAGATTAAACGTACTGCTATGTTTACATATATACACCGATATAAACCGGAGGTACTCCTGTTGCAAGAAACTCATCTCTTGGGAGATAACTGCCCCTTCCTGATCCGTAGAGGCTTTGACAGGGTATATCATGCTGGGTTCACGCACGGCTCGAGGGGGGTGACCATAATATTACACCGATCGTTCCCCATGACAAACATCCAAGTGCGGAGAGACCAACAGGGACGTTATGTAGCCATCACGGGTAAGATTGAAGGGAATACAATTAGTGTGGTTAGTGTTTACGCTCCCCCTCCACTGGTCCGTAAAACCCTCGAGGATCTCTCCCAGCTGCTCCTGGACTTCCCGCCAGGGTTCATGATGGTGGGAGGCGATTTTAATTCTACCCCAAACCCGGCTATGGATGTAGCCGGTCCACTTTCCACACACAGGCACATGGTGGTGGCGGGGCTCACGGGGTGGCTCTCAGCAACGGGGCTCTGCGATGCTTGGCGGGTATGGCACCCAAGACGGCGACAATTTACCCACACTTCAGCAGCCCATGGCTCACAATCCAGGATAGACCTGGTGCTGCTCCAGAGCGCATACTGTACAGCCCTCTCTCACATTGAAATACTGGCATGGGGAATCTCTGACCACGCTCCGCTTCGATTTATTATGGGCCCAACGCAGTCTCAGACCCGTCCTATGTGGCGGTTAAATGGTTGGTACCTCCAAGATACAAACTATACTGAACAGCTGCGAAAGGCAATATGGGAATACTTTGACTTAAATGAAGGGTCGGTGGCCTCCGCAGGCACTCTATGGGCAGCGAGTAAGGCAGTGCTGAGGGGTACGGCAAGAAACTTGATACAAGGCCAAGAACGCGCACGGGCCCAACATATCGAACAGTTGGAGCTTCGGGCCATGGGCCTTGAAGGCGAGGAAGAAACCCACCCAAGCGAAAGGGTAGCGCGTCAACTATTCCTAATCCATGAGGAAATTAGAGACCAGTCCCTAGAGGCGGCGAAACACTTGTGGAAGGCAAACACAGCGAAAGTCTATAGGTGGGGAGACAAAACGGGGAAAATGCTATACTGGCTGGTGTCTCATCCCCAGGCCTCCAGGATCGTCCCCGAAATTCAGTACAGGGATGGTAATCTCATAGCAAAACACACAGAAATAGCGAACGCCTTCGCCACATACTATTGAACACTATATCAAGCGTCGGATATGGTCGACCTGGGTTTGGCCCGCCGATTGTTGGATGAGGTTCCCCTCCATCGGTTGCCTGCGGCAGAGGTGCGGGTCTTAGATGATCCTATCATCGCAGAGGAAATACAAGTGGCTATTTCGACACTAGGCACTGGGAAAAGCCCGGGTCTGGACGGGTTCCCCTCAGAATATTACAAAGCTTTCAGGGAGGAGTTAACACCACATTTACTAAAACTCTTTACAGATGTAGAAAACAACGGTACCTTCCCACGAGAATTAGATGCCGCTACCATTGTAGTGCTCTCCAAAACCGAACCTCCCTTGCTGCACTGTGCTGACTACAGGCCGATCTCACTGATTAATACTGAAATCAAAATCTTTGCCGCCATCCTCGCCGCCCGTCTCAAGAGGGTTCTGCCTCATCTAATACACCCACACCAATGTGGGTTCATGGCTACTCGTGGTACCCGACACTGTATCCGTCGGCTACACGTGGCCCTGGCCGAACGCCGCCGACTACCCCGAGACCTTGCCCTTTTACTCATCGACTTTGAAAAAGCATTTGACTCGGTTGACTGGGGATTTCTCCTGTTGGTGCTTCATCGCACGGGCCTGGGTCCGAGGTTCTGTCGTCTGGTTCAGGCACTATACGTCAGCCCTACTGCCCGGGTGCAGGTCAATGGGACCCTGTCCTCAACCTTGGAGATTCATCGGGCACATGACAGGGATGTCCCTTGTCCCCCCTTCTGTTTACCCTAGCTACCGAACCCCTAGCCCAGATGATTAGATCCGACCCGATATATCCAGGATGGAACTGGGGTCACTCACAAGAAGACAGAATAGCGCTCTATGCTGATGACGTCCTACTATATATGGAGGAACCCAGCATAACGGGACTCAGCTTCAAGTACTTGGGTATCTGGGTGTCCCTACTGCCTGAAATGACGTGGGCCAAAACCCTGTTGCCGTTGTTAACACGCATCAAGGCAGACCTACAGAGATGGCATACTCTGCCGCTGAATGTAATGGGTTGAGTAGCCCTATACAAAATGATGATCCTGCCAAGGCTCCTATACGCTTTTCAGAACTTTCCACTACCTATCCCCTGCTCCTGGTTCAAGGCTCTGGACAGCGCTACAGGGCTGTTTCTCTGGAAGGGTGCCAGACACTGAGTAGCGGCCCAACACTGCAGAAGAGGGATATACGATGGAGGTCTGGGCGCTTCAGACCCTTACCTGTACTATCTGGCCACCCAATTAATAGTGATCCATGACCGGTTCAACGGGGGATGGGGAGACCCAGCCTATCGGGTGGAGTTGGAGCTCTTGGGATTCCCACACCTTCTAAATGTGATGTATGGAGCTGGAGAAGTAACAAGGGCGGTCTTCTTAGCATGGCGTGCTGCCTTAAGATACACCCGCTGGAATACCGTTGTTACCCGCCAGACACCACTGTGGCGAGGGAAATGGTTAAGCGCAACTGCAGCACTGGAGGGATTCGCAGAATAGGACTTGGTGGGTAACTCCCTGGTAGGAGATGTGTGGTCGGGAGAAGCTATGAAATTATTCCAAGAACTACAGGGGGACTTTCAACTTGCCCAAACACAGTTCTTCAGATACCTCCAGCTTAGACATGCCCTGAGGGTCCCATTACCAGCTGCAGTCCCTCTCCCAGAATTCAACCCATTAGAGGCCAAACTACTCATGGGAAACCTGGGGGGGAAAGGCGTCTCCCAAATCTATAAAACGCTAATAAACAACGCTCCCGGAGATTTAGGACCCGTTAGAACCAGATGGGAGTCATGGATTGGGGCCGTGGACGACACGGAGTGGAGGGAAGCCATGATGGCATCCAGGTCACTGGCAGTATCAGCTAGGCTCTGCACAGTGCAATTCTATTATTTGCACGGTGCTTACCTAGCACCAAACAGGCTACACCGAGCGGGCCTCCACCCCTCCGCCCAGTGCCCACGATGTCCAAACGGGCCAGAGGATTTTTTCCATATGGTCTGGTCCTGTCGGGGGATATGGCCCTTCTGGGGTGGGGTGCTCCGGGAGCTGGGGAGAGACTTGGGGAAAGAGATACAGAACTCTGCAAAATTGGTCCTGCTGGGGGTGATGAGGGAGATGGGAGGATCACGGGCGCAACGGGCCCTGATCGCCACAGCCGTTTTAATCGCCAAGAGAGATATATCCGCGGCCTGGAGCTCTCCCGAAGACCCATCACTCCGAAAATGGAGAAAGGGAGTTGACTGGTGCGCTAGCCAGGAGAAAGTGGTATATGAATCCAGAGCATGCCCCTGGAAATTTGAGAAGATATGAGGGAAATGGGTGGATATGATGTGATAAAAGGGGATGGGGAAGGGTCTCAGACTGTTGCACTGGAACTTATGCTGTGGTCTACCTCTGGCCCGAACTTCTGTCCCAGTATCGCTGTTGCCGAGGAACTGTAATTGTCATTGTTATTGTTATTGCTGCTACTGATTTTTACTGCATTGTCACAACGTACCATGAACGCTCTCTGCTCTAAGGGCTCTTTTTCTTTTATCTTTCTGTTTGTTTATCAAAAAAACAACTGCTGGCAGTAAGCGGAGGTGCAAGAGTGCAAAGGTTTCTAATATTTTCTTAAGGATTTCTAATGTACTAATTGTTGGTGAATTAACATGTGAAAAAAGGTGACTTTTGTAAATTGGTCACCATAATTCATTTTTCTTCTCTGTTTAAGCAAAACGTCAGTTATAATCATAGTTATTTTCTGTTGCTCAATGCTTACATTAAAGAGTGTGATTAATAGCTTATAAATGTGTAAACAGCTACCCCTAGTGGGTTGCTGCGTTAGGTCTTACAAGGTCAGATTTATTAAGTCATTACACAAGTTTGAATGTTCTATTGTTTGAAATTGTCACTAATACATGGTTTCTTCCTCGAGGATGGAAGTAAATGTTGCGAGCTGAAAAGTTTCTTCCTGAGAAGAAAAGCTTAGACGAGATGGAACATTGAAGTTACAGATGGGATGGAAGAAGAAATGTTCTTGTTATGGTCTTGCCCTGGTTAATGTTGACGTCACTGTATTTTAGGTTATCATAAAAAATAACTATTGGTTGAATCGTAACCCCCCCCATGTACTGACCAATCATAAACTTTTTGAAATTTAGTATAACAATCTGGGTATGATTCTCTTGAAGTCATTCTTTTCTTGTTCTTCGCTCAGTAACTCTTCTTATTTTTATTCATTGAGATGGTGGTTCGAGTCATATTAGCGATGTGGGTTGAGCTGTCGATAGGCCTGATTCTCTGAAGACTTACCTGATGGTGTCCCCTTGCTGAATTAGACTGCATGTTGTTGTTCTATGGGTAATATATTAAATTGCATTGATATATGTGTCTCTTTTGCTTTGCAGGTACCAGCTGCAACTTATTGTTTAATTGCTGCATAATAATCATGTTTTTTATAATAACCCGAGTTAGTATGGTTTTTCTAAATTTGTGTTTCTAATTTCTTTTTACATGAAGTGCAGGTTAATGCTAATTTGTGGTTAGTGAGGGAATTCACCTTCACATGCTCATGATTCATATTGAAATTTTTTGATCTTTTGCCCTAATGTAGACTTTACATTTGTTGCCAATGTTAGGCCCTCATTACAACCCTGGTGGTCGATGATAAAGCAGCGGTAATATCGCCAACAGGCAGGAGGTAACAAAAATGGAATTATGACCATGGGGGAAACCGCTCAGACAGGCAGCCACTTTAACACACTGACTGCCATGGTGGAATCAACAAGCACAACGGCGGTAACCGCCAACGGCTAGGCGGAAGACAATGTACCACCCACACTATTATGGCCAGCCTATCCACCACCTTTTCTGGGGCGGTACCAATGACATCAAAAGCCCAGCAGAAACAGATCTCAGAAGTCAAATGACTCACCTGTGGAGACTCAGGGAACAACCACGACGCTATGGAGCCCGGGCTGCACATACCCCCATGCTCGTCTACCTTCTGCTGCATTATGAACATTAATGCTGGCGAAGATTACCACGGTGAGTACTGCCGCCTAGCACACATGGGAGGGGGGAGGAAAAAGATAGTGACACACACACGCAACACCCCCACCCCCAACACCATACACACAACCAGATGCAGTAACATTACATTTTCACCCCGTACCCCTCAGGAATAATGCAAGGACAAAAGGATTTGAAGAAAGTGAGTGTAAAATGACAAAGTACTATGAATAACTGCATCAAAATCCAAACTTATATACATATTTACAAATGTAGGGACACTGCCCTGTCCTAAATGTCCGTGGGCCACATCACATAGGGCAAGGCCCCACCTCACTCCTGCAAAAACACGGAGAGAACACTGCCGGGGCATCAGGTCGAAAATAGAAAGGCACCTCAATGGGACGGGGAATGGGGGAGCACCTCAGCCGGAAGATGGTACAACGCCACTGGTCCTGGATGGGGCTACATGCCCACTGCTTGGTCCTGGGGAGTGCAAGGCCACAGTCTCTCAAGTGGGTGGTTTGCCCACTGCTTGGTCCTGGGGAGTGCAAGGCCACAGTCTCTCAAGTGGGTGGTTTGCCCACTGCTTGGTCCTGGGGTGTGCAAGGCCAGAGTCTCTCTAGTAAGTGTCTACTTCTACTGGTTCTGGAGGGGGCATTGTGCCCAGTGTGCTTCATCCTGGGAAGGATGGGGTGAGTGGATGGCTTCTTCCACTGGTTCTGGAGGGGGCATTGAGCCCTGTGATGCAGATCTTGGGGAGTGCAGGGTCACAGTCTCTCACCTGGGTGTCTGACCCACAGGATTTGCAGGGCCCAGGCCGCACAACAGCCCATGGATGCAGGACTACACACAGCCCGCCGGTGGTGACGGCTGCTCAGTGGTGGCAGTGGCAGTGCAGGTGTCGGTGCTGGCAGTGGTGGGGGAGGCTCCAGCCCTTCCCCTGCATCCTCGGGCGGCTGTCCACTGGGGCTGCTGGCAGCGGTGCTGCCAGTGGTGGAGGGGAGGCTCCAGCCCTTCCCCTTTAGCCTCGGACGGCTGCCCACTGGGTCTACTGCTGCTGGCGGCGGTGCTGGGGGCGGTGCTGCCAGTGGTGGGGGGAGGCTCCAGCCCTTCCCCTGCAGCCTCGGACAGCTGAACCACCATGGTTGGTGGTGGGGGCTCCGAATGAGTCCTAGCACCATGCCTCCTGTCCTTCCTGCGTGCTGGTTCAGGCCCCTTGCCCCTCTGGTCAGCAGCCGAGGATTGCCTCTTGGCCTTTCCTGTAGCAGCTGGGGTTGCTTCCTTGCCCTTCCCTGTTGCAGCTGGTGGTGCCTCCGTGCCCTTCTTAGACGCAGCTGGTGGTGCCTCCTTGCCCTTCAGAGATGCAGCTGGTGGTGCCTCCTTGCCCTTCCTTGAAGCACCTGGTACAGGCACCCTTTCTGTGTGGCTGCCTGGTGCCAGGGATCCTCTCCCACCTGGAGTAGCTGTCGACACTACTGTTGCTGTGGACTGGGTGGCTGAGGTGCTCGCCTGGGTTTAGACCACTCTGGCCCGACGTGAAGGACGGTGGGGAGTGGTAGGGAAGAGGTCAACGGTGGAGAGGAAAAGCTTTTTAGGGACACTGAGGCGGGAAGAGGGTGAAGGTTTGGGAGTGGAGGAAGAGGAAGTGGTTGTAGGAGGTGTCTATCTGCTGATTTTGGGTGCAGGTGCATGGGCTGGATGCTGTTGTGAGGTGGATGGCTGTTGGGTGTCTGAGTGCTTGCGTTTGTGTACTTTGAGAGGAGGGGGCACAGACACAGTGGGAGAGGACACAGGGGACGTGTGCATGGATGTGGGGGTGGTGACTGCCAGTGAGGGGCGTGTAGTGATAGGCATGATGGTAGTAGTGGATGAGGATGTAGTGCATGCAGGTGTGAGTGTAGACGCTACTAGGAGGGAGGTGGACGAGGAGGAGGAGGGGGACACAGTGGAGGCAGTGGATGTTGGTATGTCTGCATCTGGATGGTGTTTGTGTGAGTGCCTGTGGGATGATGTGTGATGCTTGTGTTTGCCTGAACCACTCCTGTGTGTTGTCTTGTGTGCATGCTGGTCTGCCTGTGTGCATGGGGTAGGTTGGGGTTGAGGGGAATGGGATTGGGTAGAAGAAGCTGGAGGGGAGAGGCTAGAAACAGGGACAATGGCTGCCATCAGGGAGGAGGCCAGAGCCTGGATTGATCTCTGTTGGGCCGCCATGCCAGAGTGAATTCCCTCAAGGAATGCATTTGTCTGTTGCAAATGGGCTGCCAGCCCCTGGATGGCATTCACAAGGGTTGACTGCCCAACAGAGATGGCTCACAGGAGGTCAATAGCCTCCTCATTCGGGGCAGCAGGGCTAACTGGGGCAGGGCCTGAGGTGCCTGGGGCGAAGGAGATGCCCACCCTCCTGGGTGATCGGGCACAGGAAACACGATGAGGGGCTGCTGGGAGGGCAGTGCTGGTACGGGGTGGCACCTGTACCTGTAGTTGGGGTGGGCACAGTGGTGTCCTCCACCACCAGGGAGCTTCCATCTGAGGAGGTATCACTGTCCAAACTGTCCCCTCCAGTCTCCGCTGTGATGCTCCCCTCACCCTCTGCCCCACTGGTGCCCCCACCGTCGGTGGATTCGGCCTCCTGGGCCCTGTGGGATGCAGCTCTCACCGTCGCTGGTGCCTCTGCTTCTCCGCCAGGTGATGCTAATGCACATAAGGTCAGGATGACAAAACAAAAAGGGGGGGGAGAGACAAAGGATATACTTGGTCAATGGCGGCAACAACACCACCGTTGGCGTACATGACACACACACAGGGAACAGCCCTACGCACTAGGCAATGCACTAACAGTCACAATGCTAGTCACCAGCCCATGGACAGGGACACCTAAAGTCAATTGCAGCATACCTGAGACCCACAGACCCACAGACCCCTGCCCAGTAGTGGATGCCTACTAGGTTGGTTGGAGGAAGTTTACATCAGATCCTGCCCAACATGGGACCTACCCTGCAATGTCCGGCCTGGCCTAGGGGCACCCACAGGCCCACATCCCCCACCCAGATGCCACCCAACCATGCGCAAGTAGTATATTGGGGCACTGTACTTACCCCCTTGTTGCTGCTGTGATGCCCCCAAGCGCCCATCCAGATCCGGATAGGCCACCGCCAGTATGCGGGCCATCAGGTGGGTCAGGGTTCGATGGGCACCCCTTCCTTATTAAGAGGCCATCCCCAGCTGGGCCTCTGCAATCTTCCGTGTCCAGTGTCTCAGGTCCTCCCACCGTTTCCGACAGTGGGTGCTCTGCCTGCCGTAGACCCCCAGGGTCCGCACGTCCTAGGCAATGGCACGACATATACCCTTTTTCTGATGGGCACTACCCACAGAGAAATACACATAGGAAAAGGTATCAGTCAGACCGCCCTGCCTGTTACACTCATAGCCCACCATAGCCCATACCCATGGCCCACCATACATGAAGCACGCTGCCCAGGGCCCTTCCACTAACCCCCCCCACACAAGGCCTTCACAAACACCACTCCATGCGTTCATGCCCCATGCATCGTGCTCACAGTGTACTCACCTGTTGGTCTGGAGGCCCATACAGCATTCGGTACTGGGGTAGGACCCCATTCACCAGTCTCTCCAACACCGCAGCGGTGAAGGCAGGTGCACTTTCCACCGGTGACACGAGCCATGGTCGGTTCCTGACACAGGTCACAGCAGCACATGCAGTGTAGGTCCTCTCCTGTTGAAGGTCAGGTAGCAAGTGAGTGAACAGATAGAAAATGGCGGTCACGTCCGCGGTGGTGCGTACCGTCACCGCCGGCGTACATCACCATTGGCCACAATAACCCATAGGGCCCAATGGTAACCAATGAGGAGATGCATGGCGGTTCTTGATCGCCTCCCGCAACGGCGCACAACGTCTGCGGAATTACCTCATTTCAACATGTCCCTCCTAACAGGACAGGCGGACGCCATTTCAGGGGGGGGGGTAGGCTATGGCACCTAACTGCGTCACAGTACACATAAGCACCATTTGGGCCTATCCAACAATATACTGTTACATTCACAACATGCAATGAAGTGTAGTGTTTGGAAATATGGGATACTGACCAGCTGCTCACCGTTTTGTCCCCTAGATTGCAACCGCTGCGGATGAATAGGAGATGGAGACATCCCCCCGTGTACAGGCTCCTGGTGGATTTGACACCAATGGAGGACAGGCACATTATCCTCACCTATAGACTGGACAGGGCCACAATCACAGAACTGTGTGACCAATTGGAGCCTGACCTGATATCTGCTATCCGTCAGCCCACCGGGATCCCCCCTCTTGTGCAAGTCCTATTTGTGCTCCATTTCCTGGCAACTAGCTCCTTCCAAGTGACAGTGGGCTTGGCAGCAGGAATGTCACAGCCAATATTATCAATAGTGCTCAGCAGAGTGTTGTCTGCCCTGATTAAACATGTGCAGCTACATCGTTTTCCCCCAGGTGGAGGATTTGGCCACAGTGAAAGCTGATTTCTATGCAATGGGACATATCCCCAACATTATTGGGGCTACTGATGGTACACATATTGCATTTGCCCCCCCCGAGAAATGAACAGGTGTTCAGAAATCAAAAGAGCTTTCACTCAATAAATGTGCAGATAGTGTGCATGGCGGACCAGTACATCTCCCATGTCAATGCAAAGTATCCTGGGTCTGTGCATGATGCCTTTATCCTGATGAATAGCAGCATCCCATATGTGATGGCTCATCTCCAGAGGCACCGGGTGTGGCTAATAGATGAGCCCTAGTTCCCACCCAGTGGATGTTGGTGTATGGGTATGGTGTGGGCCCTAAGGGTTAGTGTGTGTCTAACAGTTGTCCCTCGATATTTGCAGGTGACTCTGGTTATCCCAACCTCTGACCCCTGTGCGGAATCTCAGGACAAGGGCAGAGGAACGTTACAATGAGGCACATGGGCAAACAAGAAGAATCATAGAGGACATTCGGCCTCCTGCAGGCTAGGTTTTGTTGCCTCCATCTGACAGGTGGTTCCCTGTGCTACTCACCCAAGATGGTCTGCCAGATCATCGTGGCATGCTGTATGTTGCACAACCTTGTCTTACGTCGCCAGGTGCCTTTTCTGCAGGAGGATGAGGCTGGAGATGGGCGTGTGGCAGCAGTGGATCCTGTGGACAATGAAGATGAGGAAGCAGAGGATGAGGACAACAGAAGTGCAATAATTTGTCAATACTTCCAATGACACACAGTTAAGACAGTATAACTTCACTTTTAATTGACAGTTTTGTGTTTGACATTGTCACTGACAGGCTGATTTTCCCACTCCTATGGCCACTTACTGTACCCTTTGGCATCTCTATTGGCAGATATTTGTGCCCCACTATTGCTGCTGGTGTGTTGACTGCAGCAAACTACAGGTCGTTCATATGTATACATTACTGTACAGTTGTATTGCAGTGTTTAAAGCTTGTTAAACGAAAACATAGTTCAATTATTTGACAGACTCCATACTTTACATACATATTTTTCAAATGGTGTTTATTTAAGTGCTAGTAAGTAGAGGGGGATGTGCAGTGGGCTGGGGTGATGGTGGAGGAAATCCAGGATACAGTCCAGTCTATGTGGATCACAGGTGCATTGTCCGAGGGGGCGTAGGAAGTGGAGCAATGGCAATTCAAGGTGGACAGGGTAACAGGGTGGGACACAAGGGTGACAATCAGGAGAGTCTTATTTCCTGGCGAGGGTCTTGGCAATAGTCTCTGGCTTCTGCCTGGATTGCAGGGAACGTTTGCGGGGTGGTTCTCCTTCTGCAGGGGGAGGGGTGCTGGTGGCCTGTTGGTCCTGTGGCGGGGCCTCCTGTCCACTAGCGGCAGCGGAGGTGGAGGGCTGTTCATTGGTTTGGCTAGTGGTAGGGACCCGGTGGTGTGCCACTGCCCCCCTCATACTGTTGGCCACGTCTGCCAGCACCCCTGCAATGGTGACCAGGGTGGTGGTAATGTCCTTCAAGTCCTCCCTGATCCCCAGGTACTGTCTCTCCTGCAGCCGCTGGTTCTCCTGCATCTTCTCCAATATCTGGCCCATCGTCTCCTGGGAATGATGGCATGCTCCCAGGATCTTGGTGAGTGCCTCCTGGAGAGTCGGTTCCTTGGGCCTGTTCTCCCCCTGTCGCACAGCAGTCCTCCCAGCTTCCCAGCTTTGTCCTGTGCCTCTGTCCCCTGAACAGTGTGCCCACTGACCCCAGGTCCCTGATCATCCTGTGTTTGTGGGGTGGCCTGGGGCTCCTGTAGTTGTGGACACACTCCTGATTGACGTGTCCTGGGGACAGAGGTATGGGCCCGCTGGGTCGGTACTGTGCTGGTGTTTCCTGAGGAGGGGCTCTGTGGTGGCATGGGACTGTGCCTGGGTAACTGACTGTCCAGAGATCCCTGATGGGCAAGGTTGGCCATCCAGATCCAGGCGTCCAGAGCTGCTGTCATCACTGGGGGGGGACTGGATGTTGCTGGCACCTCCTCTCTGGTGACGTTGACTGGGGACCCGTGGGGATGTAAATGCAGTGCTATTGTTTCTGCTTGTGACATCTTGTGCATGGGTGTGCTGCCCTCTGTGGTTGTTACTGCCCTGGCAGCTTTGCCTTGTGTGAGTAGTTATTTGCTGGGCTCGCTGTTTCCCTCTAGTGTGCATGCTTTAGTGATGGGTGTCCATGCAGGTCTGTGATGGGGGTTCATGCATTGGTAGAGCATGCAGGGCTTGGTATTGGGAGGGGTGGGTTGTGATGGTGGGGTGTTTGGGAGGTGGTAGAGTGATGGGAGTGAGGGTAAGGGTGGGGGTATGTGATGGCATGCAGGTAGGGGGGTGATAGTAACAGAGATTAGACTTATCAGTCCTCCTCCTACTCCTGCCAGGCCCTCAGGATGCTTGATTGCCAAATCGTGCTCCTCCCATGTTGTTAGTTGTGGGGGAGGAGGTGGGGGTCCACCGCCAGTCCTCTGTACAGCTATTTGGTGTCTTGCTGCCACGGAACGCACCTTCCCCCGTAGGTCGTTCCATCTCTTCCTGATATCTTCCCTTGTCCTGGGATGCTGTCCCATGGCATTGACCCTATCCACGATTCTCTGCCATAGCTCCATCTTCCTTGCAATGGATGTGTGCTGCACCTGTGATCCAAATAGCTGTGGCTCTACCCGGATGATTTCCTCCACCATGACCCTTAGATCCTCCTGCGAGAACCTGGGGTGTCATTGTGGTTTCATGGGTGTAGTGTGAGTAGTGTGGGTGAGGGTGTGTAGGGTGATGTGTTGGGATGTGTGATGTAAGGTGCGTGGATGGTGTATAGGTGATGGTGGTGTGTGGCTGTGGTCTTGTCTGTGGCCTTGCTATCTCTCTTGTGGCACTTGTTTGTAGTCATAGAGGGTTGTGGGTAATGTGTGTGTGTGTTTTATAGTGGTGTGGGTGTGTGGGTGTGTGGGTGTGGTGTGTGTATGGGTGTCAGGTGTGTGTTATTTGAATTGTCCAATGTAGGGTTGTTTTGTATGTGTGTGTATTTTGAGCGCAGCGGTATGTAACGCCAATGGTTTACCACCATTAAATGTCTGCCGCAGTGATTCGTTGGCCATAATGTTGTGGGCGTAGCTCTGTTGGCGTAACTGTGTGGGTTTTGCTACCGCCAGTTTATCACTGACATTTGGGCTGGCGGACTTGTGTGTGTGGCTGTATAGTGACGGATTGCTATGTGTGTGTCATAATATGGGTAGTGGTAATCGCTGCAGTGGCGGTATGTTGATGGCAGTCAGCATGGCGGTAAGCGGTACTTACCACCAATGTCATAATGAGGGCCTTAGTGTTATTAATCAGTGTTTTGATATTGGAGATTATTTGCTTGATTGTTTTGATTAAACTCAGATATATAAGACGTTCTAATCAGCCATTATTGATTCTACATGCTTATCATTTGTGTTTAAGGGTTATTTTCGTGTCATTAGCATTGTTAATATAGAGAAATAAATTCACAAAACTTCTTAATAAATTGGTGTGGTTATTGTTTGACGTTCAGATCTTTTAATATGATGTCTATTGTGAATAATTATCATTCATTATTGACATCCCCTCAGATCTATGTTGTGACGATCCATTGGCCTTTAGCGCAAAATCCACTATTTAGTCTGAAGTAATAGCTAGGATTTCTTAGCGCTGCAGCAGAGGCTTAACATCTACTTATTGAGAAGTTACCACCTCCTTCGTTTGTTCGGGATCTGTTTTACTTACCAGTGAAACCTACTCCTCAACCTTTTTGCGATGAGATTAACTGACCCCTACAAAGAATGATATTCTCTTGGGCGCTGTCTTCCTGCTCCTTGTACAGATCAACATCTTGGCCAATGCAAACTAAGCTGACCTTAGACTCTCTCCTTAAAAAGCCTACAAAAAGAAGAGCAAATGAAGGTGCAACTCACTTCAACTTTGCTAGAATTTTTGGGATTCTCAAAGAAACAACACTTCGGTTAGCAGTGGACTCCCACTCCCGCCTTCAAGCTGGAAATTTCTGTCCTGATTCTATTTAACTCATCTTACAAGCATTTATGGTTCTGGAGATATTGTTATTTGTTGATGCTGTTTGCCTTCAACCTCTAATGTTCAGTTATTAGTTGGAATTAGTGAAGCCTTGCTATCTAGTAGGTGCTCAAGTCGCAGTGGTGCCTTGGCACTGGAAAATCTTGCCCGAAACCAACCATTTGTTACCCACAGGAGGATGTCATAGTGAGTGCTGACCCTCCACTACATCTGCTCTCCATTAAAAAGAATGAAACCCATGGGGACCTTAACTGATCTTTAAACCCACCTGGGCACTGATAACCATCTCCCCTGGTGGTTATTTAACAGGACACCAATGTTCCTGGTATCCTGAAAGTCCACCGCTGACTTTGCTTGGGTGTGGGACTTTTTCTCCTGGAGTTGTTAAAATACTGGGCATTTTACTATTTTCAAACTGGAAACCCAGCAGATGAGGCTCCAGACTACTAAGATGTGCATGATTGAGCCTAAAGACTATTGAAGTAGATGTACAGACATACCATGTATGGTTGTTCTATTGTTTTTGCTTTGTGTGGTGTCTCAGCCCCATAGAGTGGGCTTTCATTTACAAAAGTATAGTAAGTTTGACTACTTCATAAATCATTAAAGTTCAGTCCTATTGGCCACAAGGTAAACATTATAGAAAAACTGCATTTAGTACTTAACCTCTATAAAATGGTTTGGATTGCTTCTTGGTCCCCACAGTTGATAACACCCTCTGTTATTCCTCCTGTGTCATATTTAACTGTTAATAAAATCATGCTATTGTGTGGAATTCTAGTAGAGGCTGCCCATTCTGCATATTGGGCCTCATTTACTATTTCAGTCTATATCTGAGTTTCTAACCCCTGTCGCATCCTGCAGTAAGCTTATACTATTTGACAAGGGTACCATTGAAGAGTTACATAAACAACAAGCAATGGCAAAGCCAATAGGTCTCGCCTATGCAAGAGCTGTTGGCGTAGCCACTGTGTTTTAGTCATGTTGTTCACCAGCGTGGTTGCTGTTCAGCATGGCTAAAAGTTAGTGGCACAGAGAAGAGTGGTGTGTAGTGTCGTAGAGTGGAATGTTGAGTGTAGTAGGGTGTTGTAAAGTGGAGTGGCAGAGAGTGCTGTGTTTTGGAGTGGCATAGTGTGGAGTTGCATAGAGTGACATACACTGGAGTGGCATAGAGTAGAGTGGACTGGTCTTCAGTGCATTGGCACAATGTAGCAGAGTATAGTGGCATAGAGTGCAGTGGCACTGAGTACAGTGGCACTGAATTCAGCGCCGTACAAAGCAGTATCATAGAATGCAGTGGGGTAGATTAGAGTATGTATAATGGGTGCAGTGGTTCAGATTGGAGTGGTGCAGAGTGGAGTGGGGCAGAGTGGAGTGGCACAGAGTGGAGTCGCACAAAGTGGAGTGGCGCAGAGTAGAGTGGCACAGTGTAGAGTGGTGCAGAGTGGAGTACAGTGACATAGAGTAGAGTGGTGCAGAGTGGCGTGGCATAGAGGTGAGTGATGTAGAGGCCAGTGGCACAGAGTTGAGTGGCATAGAGTGCAGTGGTGTAGAGTGCTGAGTCGAGTCGAGTAGCATAGAGAAATGCACAGTAGAGTATTGTGCCTCACAGTGCATCGCATAGAGTGCTGTGGAGTAGTGTATAGTAGAGTGACATAGAGTTCAGTGGCGGAGAGTGCAGTGTTGCTGTGTAAAGTGTCAGAATGCAATGGTGTAGAGAACCATAATGCAGAGTAGAGTGTGTGGCACAGAGTGGGGTGGTTAAAAGTGGAGTGGCCTAGAGTACAGTACCACAGAGAGAAGAGGCTCAGAGTGAAGTAGAGTGGCATAGAGTGCAGTGGTGTAGAGTAGATTGTTACAGAGTAGAGTGAAGTGGTGCAGGGTGGTCTGCAGTTGCAGAGAGCTGTATAGAGCATAATGGCATAGAGTAAAGTGGTGTAGAGTGCAGTAGCATAGAGTGCAGTGGTGCAGAGTAGATTGGAGTGTCATACAGAGGACTGGCGTAGAGTGCAGGAGCAAATAGTTGAGTGTTACAGAGTAAAGTGCATTGACAGTAGAGTGCAGTGTCGCAGAGGGGCAGAGTACAGTAGTGTGGATTTGTGCACAGTAGATTGGTATGGCCTGGACTGGAGTGGTGTAGAGTTTTGTGGCACAAAGCGCAGTGGCATTGAGCAGTGTGGCACAGGGTACAGTACAGAGGCGTATCTTGAAAGGACGTAGAGTGCAGTGGCATAGAGTGGTGTAAAGTGGAGCGGTGCAGAGTAGAGTGCAGTGGTGTGGAGTGATGCAGAGTAGAGTGGAGTATTTATGGTGTGGTAGCACACAGCCATTACAGACAACACATTTCCAAATGAAATGACCATTACATTTGCATAGACATACAGTTTTACTAATAACACTTTAAATTGTACAGATGAAAATGCGTGGAAATTGCATCACCTAGTCTAATGATTTTTTTTTTAACGTATTACAGAATTCGTTTCCAGAACACGTCAGAAATAACAAAAAATATGCTTTATTTGTGCATTCATAATTCTGATATTTTCTGAAATAATTACACAGTTCATTTAAATGTCGTTATGTACTAGAAACAAAAACTGTCTCAGCAAGATTGTCAAATAAATCCTTTTACTTTGAGGTCAGAGAAAGAAAAGTAAACAAGCTCCATTGGAAGACTGCGCCTGACATTTCACCTTGGTCTTTGAATCCACAGCAAATGTGATGAAACATGAACAAGATTTAAAGGCCTGTTAACAGAAAGTGAGTTTGTGGAAGAATACAGTAAGCATGGTTTAGGCAACGGGACGGATGAACTGAACCTGGACAGCCTAAAGCAAAAAAAAAACAGCAAATGGAAAGCTAGACTGGTTGTAGTCAGTTAACGTTTACACAAGCTGGAATGGAGTGAATAGCAAATCACTAATTGTTGGAAATGGCCCTTTTTGCAGGGTTATCCCCAAACTTTTTGCCTTCTTCCTAGAAATAGAATCTGATAAATGTTGCAGGAGTTAGATTGGGATGTGTTATAAACTGAGACACAACAGAATCAGTGACAGATTACCAGTGTATGGGGTTTGTAAGTTTCTGGGTACTCGGGGACATACAGCAGTCACCAGGGCCGGCTTTAGCGCTGGTGGCGCCCGGCGAAACAATTGTTGTTGGTGCCCATGGATTCCCTCAGTACCACCCTTTAAAAGTTCCCCTCAAGTCTCCATAACCACTCTCCCTTAGATGCATTTAATTCGTTTTATAGCACCACTCATACCAGTGTAGGGTGTCAGACCACTTTACATCACACACACATTACACAGAGACAATCAACAGTGTATATAAGACATGTTACATAGGACTACAAGATGTATGAGTCACGTGACATCCATACTGGTAGGCAGTAGAGTTTAGGACTGTTTTGTCTGGAGAGGTACAAACTCAGAATTTAAAATGTAACACCATAGTTGGGGGTTCTCTTTCATAATAAGAATTGATTTCTACCTAAATCCTACCTTTTTGCAACATTAGGACAATGAAAGACTTGGGAGAAATCATAACGCTCTAAACTATACTTTGCAGTTTGCATGCAGCTCTTAATGACAGTTAATTGCTCAATGTTCATATTAGGATTTTAACTTATAAACTGCAAGTAACAAAATAATCTCTCTAACAAAAGTAGTAACCATGTGCTTTTGTGATCTGCATGGTACGCGTTCTTTGCAGAAGGCATATTAACCCTCTGCGCTACCTTATGATGAGTCAAAACTTCCTCTAGACAAAACTTGATCCCTCTCCAGGAAGAACATTAATCATCAAGCTATATTGACACTTGTATTGTTGCCTGAAAATTGCTGGAGGCAGGGAACGAAGCAGCAGTTACTTTAAAAATCATAATACACTTGCAAACGAACACCCCCACCCAGCCAGGCTTCCTGAGGATAGTGTGGGCAAAGCGTGGAGCACAGGACTGGAGTTTTGGAGACTGAAAAAGAAAGAATGGTGCATGTCTACCGGGGAATTTGTACAGTGTTCGTCACCCGGTGTGCACGAGGAGAAAGTGACTCACTACCTAACATAATGTTTCTAGAGCTGTTTGGCGGAAGTGGGGGAAATGAATCAGCAGGTACCTGCAACGTAAAATAGCACTTTACACACCCATGGTAAACAGTCAATAGGTATGGCTTCAAAGTAGTGCTGTATGGTAATGGGAAGCGTTACAGGTAAACAGCATGTGCATGAATATGCATTTGTGTGGAAGCAAAGAACTGTAGAATAATATGGTGCAGGTTCAAAAGTCAGGTGGCAATTGCTCTGCCAAGCCAGAGCTAAACATCCATGTAGGTTAATGACTGCTCTCCTCCCATCTGTGCTGCTGCCAGAGAAAAACGCCATAATTATCTAACTATCTAAGTAACTTTAATAGCATTACAATGTGGTGGGTACCCCTGAAAGTTAGGCTCAGGTAGTTGGATAAACAAAATGATCAGAGATGTGTGGAGGGCAAGCATTTCATTTTGTGGAAGCACACAACTTCTGCCCTACTCCTGGCTTCAACACGTGGATGGAGCCAAAGCCCTGCCCAGTGGTGCTCACATAATTGTTTGGCGATAGCTGCGTAGTGAAGGCAGCCCATAAAAATGGAGAATATGGATTATAGCACAAAACAAATAGATAACGCATGTATGGAAGAACAGAATTTATAATCTACATCTGTGAGACTGCAGAGGTTTGTTCATCAGTGTACTACAACTCCACCATGGGCCCAAGTCCTAGTTTCTTCCCCAGGAATGGAATAAGTGCTATGACCCAGGTTTTCCTAAGAAGCCTGCTTATGCCAGTGCTAAATGTGCGGGTTGCTGAGTATCGTCTGTCTACACTGTATTTCACCTATAGCCACTTTCACCTACCATTATGCTCTCCCTGCCCCCTATACTGCATTCCAGTCACTCTTGCATGTTCCTTTTTACCCTGCCTTTTGTCTCTGTCACTGTTTTTCCGTCTTTCATTTCCTCCTCCTTTCCCCTTTGCTGTTTTTCTCTCTGTTGCCCTGGATCAGTCTGATGGTTAAAAATGAAGTGCCCGAAAGAGTGTCGATGGGCAACGTCTGCAACCACCGGCTCAAGTTAAGCAGTGTGACGAACTCGGGAATGGATGAATCCATGGAAGGCTACAAGGTGTGTGAACAATAACACGGTCCTTAGTCTAGCAAAGACAGCACAGCCGGGATGATCCGGGTGGCAAAAGCTCTGATGCAGAGGTAAGGAATGGTCAAAGCCCGGGTCCCCGCAGCTTTCAAGGGACCTTAAAGAGAGCTCTGCGTAGGCCCCTCCTAATGACTGCAAGAAACGCAAATCTTTGTTCTCCACTGCAGGAGTAGACTTTGCTGAGATGCCAGTTCATTTTATTGTCCAGCAGTAGCAACTTTTGGGCATCTCATAGTTTTTGTGTGACTTTCCATTTTCCTTGCACCCGTTTCCTCCTAAAGATTAATCCTTTCCCCCTCCTTTGCTCTTTTGCCTGCCTCTCTATCCTACGTCATTGGTGGTCATGCTGGGCTCCCTGCATATTGTTGTTCTAGTTGTTTTAAGGACCGGCCTAGCATAAAAAGAGACATCACAGCAGCCTATTTAAAAGTCGCGTTATTTGAAGTACTGTTGCATCACTTGCATTCTTTGTATTTGTACTTGTCTTCAATATTTGCCCATAATGTCTATGAAATATGTCCACAGTGAAAATCGGAGCAGCGCTGACATCATGCGCATGCGGTGAGTAGGTCTCTACCCGATATGGCACAAATCAATCCGATTTCTTCATTTGTGCAGGCTGGCACTGCAGGGTGGTATACCATTCTGTCTGTCGTATCAGCTAATGGCGGACCATTGCTTCCAACCAGCCATTCTTGCAGCCTGGGCTTCGCTTCCATCATGCGATGAACCTTGAGGTCTCACTTTTTCAAGGGGAATATACTGGGAAGTATGAGGAGGCTGTACGTTGGGTCTAAATTGAAGCAGGTGACATTGGACTACGTGGTCGAGGCTTATCTTTGTGGAAACTGTAAAGCCACCTAGCGGTTCTCTAATTGTGACTGTAGCAGCATTATTATAGAGGTGGAATCAGTTTTCAATAGTTTTGCCCTAGAGTTTGTACTGTATGCAGGTATGCATCCAAGTTGTGTCAAGACTACATATCAGTTCTGTGCCACCCAATCCACTTAGGCAGAAATTGACCACAAGCATGTAAATAGATCACTCATGCTCCAGTCATCGTGTGGGGGTATCAATGCTTTCTCCTCGCTCAGAATGCACGTATCGGCTACTACTGCAGAGGACAAGAACTATCTTGTCCAGTGATTCGTAATGCCAGGGATGATGCAGACATCAGGTAGTGGTGCCATAGACTTTGTGCCTCCAAAAGCATTTCCACATGCATCATACATTGTTTTTCAAACACAAGACAACAAGTGAGATAGAGTATGGCATGACCATAGGACATACTTAATGTCACACTTACCCACTCTGAAATGTCAGCAGTTTGCAGTAGGGCTAAGATTCGCTGACTTTGAGATGAACAGTGTCATTCATGCAAGATCTTAAAGTTTCAGAATTTAAGGCGTCATTCCCTCAGTCCCTTTTCAAGTGTCTCCACGAGAGCTTTCCTGTCATCTTCTTCCATTTCTATTTCCAGAGGATTTTGCCATTTGCCTGTCATGTTTTGTACTGGTCTGTTCTGCAAGAAGGTTTGCAATTAATGTCCCATATAACCTAGACAATACTCTTCTGAATTTTCCCCATGTCCTTAGAAAGGACCAAATCGGGGATGTGGGTATTTCTGATAGGTGGGATACCAGAACTGTTCTCAAACAGTGTGTCAATTATCTGGGTTTCCATTCCTGGGATTCAGGTAGACCAACTTCCTCCTGTAGTTCACACAATGTCTTCAGTCTGTATTGGCATATCCTATCCTTCAGAGTATTAATCCCTTGCATCGACCAAGAAGTTCAGTCTAGGGTATTATTCATAGTTATACACACAGGTGACTCTGCAAGAAAGTGACCATTGATATTAAATCAAGAAAATGCAGAAGGTCTTAATAAGCAGCACAATCAAAAAGAAAATTGGGCAATATCTCAAGAAGAACAAGAAAGTCTTCTAAAAATCTAAAAAAAAAAACCTCTCATCCCCAGAATCAAGGGGTTCTTATAATTAATTTGTGCTTAACAAATTACTAAACAGCTAAACTATCATGGTACGAACATAAGTGACAACTCTTTAGTAAATGAGAAATATGAATGTCATCACCTTAACACATAAACACGATCTCATTTTAAGAATGCATCCAGCATGTTCCATGCTACCGCAATCCGGAGATGTTCCAACAAAATATGAAACATTTCAACAATATCACTTCACATAGATGAATAATACTCGTCTACCCAGTGGAACTACAGCCGAAAGGTCTTGGAAAATGCAACATATCAGGAACACGGGAAAATTCATTGAAAGCTTTGTAATCATAACAGTAGGAATACACCATTAAATCAGTACCTTACCCTCTGCAGAGCTTGCAAGGAGAAAAATGTGCAAGATAACAGAACGAGAGGGAATAAATACATCATCCATTTTCATCCAAGATAGTTTTTTTCACATAAATGTGGCATAGCTAAATCATAATAATAAACACTCTTTTATACATCACATTAAACTTGTTTCAGCTGTAATCATATTAACACATCATTTGCATATTAGATCCAACATAAAAATATTTCTATTCATTAATATTTATAACACAAAAGTATAGGTTTGAGATAAGAACGCTTCCACAGTTGCAAACGCTTTGCATGTTTTCATATGAGAGATAACTGCTCTGTTAATTTCAGGTTTTCGGCAACCTTCTAATTTCAAATTTTTGAATACTTTGTGAGCAGGGCAGCTGGTTTTGTTTTTTTATCATGTACAATTCTATAACAACCCAGTCTTCTCCAGGGACTTTTAGGGTTGCATATCCTCAATTGTTTTCTGTATTTCTTCCCTAGAAAGGTAATTGTTTCATTAATCTCGTAGGTTGGTGGGTATAGCAAGGCACCATGCTTGGAGGTGTCCCAGTTATCTGGGCCTAACCCTCCCTGGGACCCCAAGACATAAGACACACTGACACGGCATTCAGGTGCTGGTATAAGACCTTGTGCGGTACACGCCCCTTTATTTTATAGTCTCCGGCCACACCTCGGCAGAGGATGTAGAAGTTGCATATCCGGGTGAAGGGCTCACTCTGGAGGGTCCAGGGTGACTCACTACATCCCAACCCAATTCAGTCTGAGATTGTTATTGTTTGATCTGACATACAAAGTATCTTAGCCATTGACTCAGGTGTGGGTTTGGTCGGAAATTATATCGCTGGTGTTGTGAGCGATCTGGTTTCCCTCTTGGGGTTTGGTCGCATTGGATGTTCTTGGCCCTCTGTGTTCCTCTACCTGTATGACTCAGGGTTTCACTTTCAGGGTTGGTCCTGTATGAGCTCCATGTTTTGGGTAGATCTTCTCCTTCAGTGTCTTCCTCTTCGGGCGGGACCTGTTGGTTGGCAGTGTCTACTTTCCGGAACCAGGAGATATTTCTTGCAACTGTCTTGCTGCCTTTCCTTGCAGTGATTATGGTACCATCTGCTCGGAGTACCATCCATACCCCCAGTTCAAAAGGCGTCCTGAACTTCCAGCTTGGCCTACGGTCTCTGACCTTGTCACCTGATCCGACTGTACGTGTCTTTGCTCGCCATTTCTGGCTTGTGCGCACGTTGTTCTAAGTGCCCTGATCTAGAGCTTCTTGAGGGTAGTATGGTGGTTGGACCAACCCTGGGTGCATGGGATGGCGTCCCACCTGACTCCATTGACCATCAGGGTCCATGGAGCTCGCTGGGTGGTACAGTGGGGCATCCTGCGGTACTCCCGGAGAAACTCCTGGAGGTAACTTTCTGGTTGGTACCTTCAAACACTGTGATGCTGAATGCTTTGTTTAGAGTTCGCATTAGTCTTTCGCCCTCGCAGTTTGCCTGCAGCCATTCGGGTGTGACACAGCGGTGGCGTATTCCGAGGTGGGTGAGGAAGTCTTTGAAATCAGACCCCTGAAAAGGTGGCCGTTGTTGGTCTTGAACTCGACTGGCAGGCCAAACATTGCAATTATCCTCTCTAGCGCCAGCGCTATGTTCGTGAAGGCTGTCGAATCAATCACTTCCACTAGGGGTTACTAATAGTAGTAGTTGTCCACTATGACCATGGCTGTCCTTCCATCTGGGAAGCTCCCGAAGTCTATGCTTATCTTGGACTGCAAAGTTGTGGAAAGGTCCTCTGTGATGATGGGGGATGAGTTGTTTTGGGAACTCGTGAGTTGACAAGCAGGGCATTGTCACACCATCTCATCAACAGTTGTTTCAAGGTCAGAGAACCATACTTTCTCCTGCATGCTGGATTTCATCTTCATGGTCCCTTGGTGCCCCGCCCCCCATGAGCCAACAGCATTACTTGATGTTGGAGGCTTGTTGGAATCATGAGCCGGTCACCTCTAATGACGATGCCATCTCGGGTCGTGCTGAGTTTGTTGGGCGCGCTCCACATTTTGGCTAGTCTCTCCTTTTCTTGACCTGTCCAGTCATTGGCATCCTGCAGGAAGTTATGCCAGGAGCTGCTTTGTACTGCATCACCCACTTTTAGGATTGCTGCTTCCTCCTTCATGGCTTCTTTAATATTGCCAAGGCTGAGTGCTTTCGGGCAAGCATTTTGAGAGATCATGTTGATGTAGTCATCTACAGCGCCTTCGCTGTTTGTTTCCTGTTCTGCTGTTGGCGTCTGGGGACATGAGAGGAAATCCTCAGGGTTTTTAGAGCCAGGTCAGTAGAAGCCTCCATGTGGTAATGTTGAAGTTGGATGGCCCATCTTTTGAGTCGTGGTGGAGAATGGGGGGTGGAGCCCCGGAATAGCGGGTCAAGAAGCTGGTGGTCTCTGACTAAGTTTTAAAGGCCTCCCACTCAGGTACTAGTGGAAATGTCAACACACCCACTTCATAGCCAAAGCTTCTCTTTCAATTTGTGCATAGTTCTTCTCTGTTGGGGTTAGCACTTTGCTGGCAAATGCAAGTGGGGCCTGCTTTCCCAGCTCTGCTTCCTGGGTGATGACAGCTCCCAGGCCTACAGGGCTTGCAGTGATGAGCAGCTCCGTTTGTTTCTTGGGCTCAAAGTAGGGCATTGTAGTCTTGCTCAAAAGGGCCTCTTTCACTTTCTGGAAAGTGTCATTTCCCTTCTGGCCCCATGTCCATTTAGCATCTGCTTTGGTCAGAGCCCTTAGCAGTTCAGCGAGGATCGTTAAGGTTTGTAATAAATCTGCCACAGTATGTGGCCATGCCCAGGAAGCTGCGCACTTTGGAGGTGTTAGTTGGCGTCTGGGCTTGTATAGCTTGCGACTTGCAAGGGTCAACCTGCACTCTGGAGAAAAGACTATCGAGGGTCCCTGGTATAATGCGTAGCCCATCCAGGGAAATACTTGAACACAAGAAAAGAAAATGAGCTACAGCTAATATTTGCTGTTGTTTACAATGTAAAACAACCAAACAATCAAGAGAAATATAATAAAAAAATGATATTTATTCCATATGTATGTACAACAACAAAACAACAATAATCCAAGTACAATATATAAATATTTACATGTTCAAAGGGAAAGACACACACACTGATATATAGTGAGTAGACAAAGACAAAGTTTTATACAAGACAAGACACAAAAGATAATAGAAACATAACATAAAAAGAAGAAAAACAAGAAGTCCAAACTGTACAAAGTACAATAAAATACAAATTGAATATGTACTTTCTCTATTGCACTACTTTAAAGCCTTAATAACATTCACAGTTGTAACATATAATAACTTAGAACAGGATCACATCTCCACCTAATTCATGAGAGAAAATTACTTGGACCCTAGAATTTCATATTCCATTCTAACAACTGTAGGAACTGAGCCTACGCGCGTTTCGGCGGCAAAACTCCGATTTGTAGAACCGCCTTCATCAGGGCAATTCCTTTTTAATATTCGGTGACTGATATCGCAGATCTTATAAATTCTCGTCTTTCCCATCTGAATCAAATCTAATAAATGTAGAAAATAACAATAAGGAATACCATAATAATATATTTAATGCAATTCCTTGAGATTCCGCTAACCACCTATTTTATACCACAGTCCAATTCTCATCAAAAAAGATCTAAAGTGCATAAATACAAAAACCCAGTGACAAGATAAATGAAAAGTGATCAAGAAAACAAATAGAATAGCCACCAAAGAAGTCCAAAGCCACAAAACAGTGCAAGAAAATAAACACACCCAATACATGCAAAAGACACCATCAAATATACGTGATTTACCCAGGCTACTCTCCACAATAGATATATTAACAATATTAAATACCATGACAATGCTGATGCGTTCCCTAATAGAGAGAACACAGAAAAAATGATTCTCTAGCTTCACCTTCTGGTCACACGGGGCTCCTTATACCGGCATGCAGCCAGACTCACAGATCCATCTCTATTACAAAACAGAGAGCCTTAAATCAATAAAAGCAAGAAATACATGCGTCTAAGAGACCAGCCCTTTACCTCTAGGGACAATAACTTATTTCTTCACATACCATAATAGTCTTCAAAATAACCGGATTTCTAGGGGAAAAATATTCACAGCTTCCATCAATCTTCCATCTATATATGAAAAGGGACAGGGAGAGAGCAGATCAAAAATATAACCAAGATAGGGTTCCCCTCCCTCAAATATTCTCTCCTGTCTCTTATTTTAAGAACTTGATTAACGTCCCTTATCTCTAGACCTACAGGACGCGACTCAGATATATTAAGAAGACTCTTACTTAAGCTTTCACCATTCCCCTAAGTTCAAGACTAAATGGTAAAGTTCCTCAATATATACAAGAGAAAAAATTGTATACTCAAAAGCCCCTCGTTCAGAGGAAAAAACTATAATCCTTAAAATGGAGACACCATACCTTCTAATGCACCGATTTTCCAATGGCGAATGTTACACGAGGACGCCCGATAAAAGATTGCCAAACACGGCATTCTCCCTTTTAAAGTCAGGCATTCAGTTCCCAGACGCAGTAAAAACCTCGAGACGTCTAACGAAATCGCGCAATTTCAAGCTGGAAAAGGATCAGAAAAATAGCGTCGGCCATCTTGAAATGATCTTACATACGGCCTACTGATTGAAAAAAGAACCAGACTGAAACGAAATAATCCGGTTTCCAAGAACAAACCGTCAAAAGATGCGATCGGCCATCTTAAAGGAGTCTTAAATGTAGCCAACTAATAAAAGAGAGACCACAACCACAATAAAAATACAACGTAGAAACTACAAAATAAAGAATAAAAAATAAGAAATATGAAATAAAATTAAATACAGAGAAACAGAGGCTCCTATAATAATTAATAACACCACATCCATAGGGGGTCCTAACAAGAGTATATATCTACATCATACCTTGCTCTTGTCCTGGAAGGACCAAGATCTCTCTATTTATGTATAAGACAGATAAAAAAAAAGCAGATACTGCTCAGAAAAAGAAAAAGAACCATCCATCTCTACACAAGAGAGCCCATATCTAGGGGAATTCAGATTAAAACATTCTCCCAAGGTATACACTCATTGTGGCCTTTATCATATGTGTCCAGAGTAAAAATCCAAAACACTTCCCGCTTCTTCCTTATATCTTCCATTGTTTTGCCTGGAACGTCCTTGATCTTTTCCAAGATCGTCCACGTCAGATCATCAAGCTCTTGTTTTTCCTCCAACCAGTGTTGCACCAGGGGAGCTCCCTCTCTTTTGTTTCGAATACTCAATAGATGTTCTGAGATTCATACTCTGATTTCACGTCCAGTTTCTCCCACATATCCCACTAAGCAGGGACAGATAATCAGGTACACACAATTAGAGGTTCTACAATTAGTCATGTCACACAGTTTGTATTTCTTATGTCCCCATAGCAATAAATCACTGACAATAGCCTTGGGGCATATTTTACAGGTTCCACTCCGGTGATTTCCCAAAACTGAGACAGTACCAGTAATAGACTTTTGACAAAATTATTTTTCTCTAGGTAGAGCTGTCTTAACTAATTTATTGCGGATGTTCTGGGTTTTTTTGAACGCCAAAAGAGGTCTCTCTAATGGTTTGAGAGTTTAATCACTATTTAGAATTTGCCAATTGCTATTGATTATTCTACTGATCCTGTCATTCATGTTTGAATGTTGAATGACACAAACTAATTGTTGCTTAGGTTCTTTTATGCATTGTTGGAACATACTTTCTCTATCGTAGTATTTTGCCCGTTTGTACGAATCTCTGATCAATCTCTTAGGGTACCCCCTCAGGAGAAGCTTTTCTTGAAGCACATCTGCATGTATGTTGTAATCACTCAATTCCGTACAGTTTCTACGGATACGCAGAAACTGACTGAAGGGAACCCCTTGTTTCTGACTTCTAGGGTGGTAACTATCAAAGTGCAAAATGGTATTCTTTGCTGTGGGTTTTGTATATTGTGATACCTCTAGCTGAGAGTTCCGGCTTTTTATCCAAATGTCTAGGAATTCAATTCTGTCCCTACTTTTTTGAATGGAAAATTTAAGATTTGTATCACATACATTAACCCATTTACAGAACTCTTCTAGTTGTTCTTCATATCCTGACCAGATAAAAAAGACATCATCTATATACCTCAACCAAAGTCTGATATTCTCATAAAAAGGGGCAATTTCGTTGTATATATGAGTCTGTTCAAATAGGCCCACATAAATATTGGCAACACTTGGAGCACAAGCTGCTCCCATGCTGACTCCCTTCTTCTGCTGATAAATCTCTCCATCAAATTCAAAAAAATTACTTTCCAATACAATCTTAAGGCAGTCAAGAACAAACAGCAAGTGGTCCGTCATGCCTTCCTTATTGAAAATTTGTCGAACCGCCTGCCAGGCTTCATGTTGGGGAATATTTGTATATAGGGCCTCAATATCCATAGTAACCAGAAACACATTGTCTGGATTGAAGCTGGCCCCTTCCAAGATTGAAATAATATGTCCTGTATCTTTAACATATGCAGGAAGTTGTACTACTCTTGTTTTAAGAAATGTTTCCACACATTTTGACAATGGTTCCGTAACAGACCCTACAGTGGACACAATGGGTCGAAACGGAGGATCCGTTTCACTTTTATGAACTTTCGGAAGACCATATAAAATGGGCACTCTAGTAGTCATAGGATTCAGGTATATATATTATTTTTCACAAATCAATCCATCGTTATATGCTTTCAAGCTGACTTCCTGAATTATCTTTTTCACTTCCCTTTGCCAGCCACTGTTGGCTTTACTGTAATGCTCCGGTACACCTAACATAAGTCTGATCTTATGTTTATACTGGTCCATATCCAGGAGGACGATTCCTCCCCCTTTGTCGCAAGGTTTAATAACAATGTTTCTATTCTGCTGTAATCTCAAAAGGGCCTGATGTTCATTTCTCGTCAGATTATAGTTAGGTTTGGGAGTGAATTTACACAGTTTTTTAACCTTCTCAAGGACCAAATTCTCAAAGATTCTTATTTCTGGTCCTACCATGTCAAGGCTCGGGAAGAAGGTGGATACAGGTTTCAACCCAGACAGATTGTTCTCTGCAGTATTATTTCTGTTCTCAAAAAATCTGCTAAGTCTGATGCGTCTAAAAAACGCATGCAAGTCAGTAAGAAGTCCAAAAAAGTTGATGGATACACTTGGGACAAAAGATAAACCTTTCTTCAAAATAGCTTCCATGTCTGCATCCAAGGTACAAGGAGTGAGATTAAATACTGGTATGGGATCTAGTCCCTCCCGTATTGTTGTCTCCTTGTCTGCAAGAAATGTGCAGGGCTGTCTGTATTGTAGTACCTGCCCCTCTGTTGGTTTCTGAACCTGGCACGTTGTGATCCTCGCCGGGATAAAAAACGGTTGGGCTGATTGAAACCTTCCTGATATGAGCTTCTATTACCCAATTGTTCAGATCTATCACTAGTGCCTTCTCCCTCAGACTCAGATGTATCAGAGAAAGTAAAAAATTTTTTACTGGTCCAAAACTGTCGGTCTAACGGCTGACCAGTCTGGTTGTATTCCTGATAATATTTCTCTGACAAATAGGGGTAAGCTTTCTCTTGGGTAAACCACCTAATATCCTTTCTAAGTTTATCTGACTTCCTTTTTATCAAGTAAGCATCGAAAGAATCTAATTCCTGGTTCACCATCTCTAGTTGTTTCTTGGCTTCCTGTATAGAATCTTGGGTTTTTAACTCATCTTCCAATATCTGTATTTCTACAGCTAATATTTCAATCAATTCCCTAGCAGTCTCCACAATAAGGATCATCCAATCTCGGGAGCATCTATTCGATATAAAAGACCACTTCTCCCAAAATTTCTGAATTTCTGTGAACAAACCAGGTATATTCCTCACCCTTAATTCTGCTGGTATTACTCCCGCCCTCAGATATTCTAACATAAAGTCCGCATGCAATTCTGTCCGTTTCGCTTTCTTTTTCAATTCCACCAATTTAAACCACCCTTCTTTAGGCTGATTAAAACCTGAGTTCAAACCTGATCCTGTCCTTGGTTGACCTAATAGTTTAATCAGATCATCCTCTGAGAATCCAAATGTTTTTATCCCATCCATAGTAGAGAAGAAAAAGATGAAAGATTAAATACTAAATTAATCAAAAACTAATCAACTAATCCAAAAAGAAAAAAAGAAAGAAAGAAAAAGAATAATAAACAAGAAAAAACACCAAAGTGAGAAAGGTGCACAAGGTGGAAACAGGAATCTCAAGAGAATCAATATCAAATAAAAGAAATTCAGACATACATAAAAAAGCTATATACACATAACCCTCTCGACAATTTTGTCGGACCACAAGGAGAAAAGACTATCGAGGGTCCCTGCTATAATGCGTAGCCCATCCAGGGAAATACTTGAACACAAGAAAAGAAAATGAGCTACAGCTAATATTCGCTGTTGTTTACAATGTAAAACAACCAAACAATCAAGAGAAATATAATAAAAAAATGATATTTATTCCATATGTATGTACAACAACAAAACAACAATAATCCAAGTACAATATATAAATATTTATATGTTCAAAGGGAAAGACACACACACTGATATATAGTGAGTAGACAAAGACAAAGTGTTATACAAGACAAGACACAAAAGATAATAGAAACATAACATAAAAAGAAGAAAAACAAGAAGTCCAAACTGTACAAAGTACAATAAAATACAAATTGAATATATACTTTCTCTATTGCACTACTTTAAAGCCTTAATAACATTCACAGTTGTAACATATAATAACTTAGAACAGGATCACATCTCCACCTAATTCATAAGAGAAAATTACTTGGACCCTAGAATTTCATATTCCATTCTAACAACTGTAGGAACTGAGCCTACGCGCGTTTCGGCGGCAAAACTCCGATTTGTAGAACCGCCTTCATCAGGGCAATTAGTTTTTAATATTCGGTGACTGATATCGCAGATCTTATAAATTCTCGTCTTTCCCATCTGAATCAAATCTAATAAATGTAGAAAATAACAATAAGGAATACCATAATAATATATTTAATACAATTCCTTGAGATTCCGCTAACCACCTATTTTATACCACAGTCCAATTCTCATCAAAAAAGATCTAAAGTGCATAAATACAAAAACCCAGTGACAAGATAAATGAAAAGTGATCAAGAAAACAAATAGAATAGCCACCAAAGAAGTCCAAAGCCACAAAACAGTGCAAGAAAATAAACACACCCAATACATGCAAAAGACACCATCAAATATACGTGATTTACCCAGGCTACTCTCCACAATAGATATATTAACAATATTAAATACCATGACAATGCTGATGCGTTCCCTAATAGAGAGAACACAGAAAAAATGATTCTCTAGCTTCACCTTCTGGTCACACGGGGCTCGTTATACCGGCATGCAGCCAGACTCACAGATCCATCTCTATTACAAAACAGAGAGCCTTAAATCAATAAAAGCAAGAAATACATGCGTCTAAGAGACCAGCCCTTTACCTCTAGGGACAATAACTTATTTCTTCACATACCATAATAGTCTTCAAAATAACCGGATTTCTAGGGGAAAAATATTCACAGCTTCCATCAATCTTCCATCTATATATGAAAAGGGACAGGGAGAGAGCAGATCAAAAATATAACCAAGATAGGGTTCCCCTCCCTCAAATATTCTCTCCTGTCTCTTATTTTAAGAACTTGATTAACGTCCCTTATCTCTAGACCTACAGGACGCGACTCAGATATATTAAGAAGACTCTTACTTAAGCTTTCACCATTCCCCTAAGTTCAAGACTAAATGGTAAAGTTCCTCAATATATACAAGAGAAAAAATCGTATACTCAAAAGCCCCTCATTCAGAGGAAAAAACTATAATCCTTAAAATGGAGACACCATACCTTCTAATGCACCGATTTTCCAATGGCGAATGTTACACGAGGACGCCCGATAAAAGATTGCCAAACACGGCATTCTCCCTTTTAAAGTCAGGCATTCAGTTCCCAGACGCGGTAAAAACCTCGAGACGTCTAACGAAATCGCGCAATTTCAAGCTGGAAAAGGATCAGAAAAATAGCGTCGGCCATCTTGAAATGATCTTACATACGGCCTACTGATTGAAAAAAGAACCACACCTGAAACGAAATAATCCGGTTTCCAAGAACAAACCGTCAAAAGATGCGATCGGCCATCTTAAAGGAGTCTTAAATGTAGCCAACTAATAAAAGAGAGACCACAACCACAATAAAAATACAACGTAGAAACTACAAAATAAAGAATAAAAAATAAGAAATATGAAATAAAATTAAATACAGAGAAACAGAGGCTCCTATAATAATTAATAACACCACATCCATAGGGGGTCCTAACAAGAGTATATATCTACATCATACCTTGCTCTTGTCCTGGAAGGACCAAGATCTCTCTATTTATGTATAAGACAGATCAAAAAAAAGCAGATACTGCTCAGAAAAAGAAAAAGAACCATCCATCTCTACACAAGAGAGCCCATATCTAGGGGAATTCAGATTAAAACATTCTCCCAAGGTATACACTCATTGTGGCCTTTATCATATGTGTCCAGAGTAAAAATCCAAAACACTTCCCGCTTCTTCCTTATATCTTCCATTGTTTTGCCTGGAACGTCCTTGATCTTTTCCAAGATCATCCACGTCAGATCATCAAGCTCTTGTTTTTCCTCCAACCAGTGTTGCACCAGAGGAGCTCCCTCTCTTTTGTTTCGAATACTCAATAGATGTTCTGAGATTCATACTCTGATTTCACGTCCAGTTTCTCCCACATATCCCACTAAGCAGGGACAGATAATCAGGTACACACAATTAGAGGTTCTACAATTAGTCATGTCACACAGTTTGTATTTCTTATGTCCCCATAGAAATAAATCACTGACAATAGCCTTGGGGCATATTTTACAGGTTCCACTCCGGTGATTTCCCAAAACTGAGACAGTACCAGTAATAGACTTTTGACAAAATTATTTTTCTCTAGGTAGAGCTGTCTTAACTAATTTATTGCGGATGTTCTGGGTTTTTTTGAACGCCAAAAGAGGTCTCTCTAATGGTTTGAGAGTTTAATCACTATTTAGAATTTGCCAATTGCTATTGATTATTCTACTGATCCTGTCATTCATGTTTGAATGTTGAATGACACAAACTAATTGTTGCTTAGGTTCTTTTATGCATTGTTGGAACATACTTTCTCTATCGTAGTATTTTGCCCGTTTGTACGAATCTCTGATCAATCTCTTAGGGTACCCCCTCAGGAGAAGCTTTTCTTGAAGCACATCTGCATGTATGTTGTAATCACTCAATTCCGTACAGTTTCTACGGATACGCAGAAACTGACTGAAGGGAACCCCTTGTTTCTGACTTCTAGGGTGGTAACTATCAAAGTGCAAAATGGTATTCTTTGCTGTGGGTTTTGTATATTGTGATACCTCTAGCTGAGAGTTCCGGCTTTTTATCCAAATATCTAGGAATTCAATTCTGTCCCTACTTTTTTGAATGGAAAATTTAAGATTTGTATCACATACATTAACTCATTTACAGAACTCTTCTAGTTGTTCTTCATATCCTGACCAGATAAAAAAGACATCATCTATATACCTCAACCAAAGTCTGATATTCTCATAAAAAGGGGCAATTTCGTTGTATATATAAGTCTGTTCAAATATGCCTACATAAATATTGGCAACACTTGGAGCACAAGCTGCTCCCATGCTGACTCCCTTCTTCTGCTGATAAATCTCTCCATCAAATTCAAAAAAATTACTTTCCAATACAATCTTAAGGCAGTCAAGAACAAACAGCAAGTGGTCCGTCATGCCTTCCTTATTGAAAATTTGTCGAACCGCCTGCCAGGCTTCATGTTGGGGAATATTTGTATATAGGGCCTCAATATCCATAGTAACCAGAAACACATTGTCTGGATTGAAGCTGGCCCCTTCCAAGATTGAAATAATATGTCCTGTATCTTTAACATATGCAGGAAGTTGTACTACTCTTGTTTTAAGAAATGTTTCCACATATTTTGACAATGGTTCCGTAACAGACCCTACAGTGGACACAATGGGTCGAAACGGAGGATCCGTTTCACTTTTATGAACTTTCGGAAGACCATATAAAATGGGCACTCTAGTAGTCATAGGATTCAGGTATATATATTCTTTCTCACAAATCAATCCATCGTTATATGCTTTCAAGCTGACTTCCTGAATTATCTTTTTCACTTCCCTTTGCCAGCCACTGTTGGCTTTACTGTAATGCTCCGGTACACCTAACATAAGTCTGATCTTATGTTTATACTGGTCCATATCCAGGAGGACGATTCCTCCCCCTTTGTCGCAAGGTTTAATAACAATGTTTCTATTCTGCTGTAATCTCAAAAGGGCCTGATGTTCATTTCTCGTCAGATTATAGTTAGGTTTGGGAGTGAATTTACACAGTTTTTTAACCTTCTCAAGGACCAAGTTCTCAAAGATTCTTATTTCTGGTCCTACCATGTCAAGGCTCGGGAAGAAGGTGGATACAGGTTTCAACCCAGACAGATTGTTCTCTGCAGTATTATTTCTGTTCTCAAAAAATCTGCTAAGTCTGATGCATCTAAAAAACGCATGCAAGTCAGTAAGAAGTCCAAAAAAGTTGATGGATACACTTGGGACAAAAGATAAACCTTTCTTCAAAATAGCTTCCATGTCTGCATCCAAGGTACAAGGAGTGAGATTAAATACTGGTATGGGATCTAGTCCCTCCCGTATTGTTGTCTCCTTGTCTGCAAGAAATGTGCAGGGCTGTCTGTATTGTAGTACCTGCCCCTCTGTTGGTTTCTGAACCTGGCACGTTGTGATCCTCGCCGGGATAAAAAACGGTTGGGCTGATTGAAACCTTCCTGATATGAGCTTCTATTACCCAATTGTTCAGATCTATCACTAGTGCCTTCTCCCTCAGACTCAGATGTATCAGAGAAAGTAACAATTTTTTTACTGGTCCAAAACTGTCGGTCTAACGGCTGACCAGTCTGGTTGTATTCCTGATAATATTTCTCTGACAAATAGGGGTAAGCTTTCTCTTGGGTAAACCACCTAATATCCTTTCTAAGTTTATCTGACTTCCTTTTTATCAAGTAAGCATCGAAAGAATCTAATTCCTGGTTCACCATCTCTAGTTGTTTCTTGGCTTCCTGTATAGAATCTTGGGTTTTTAACTCATCTTCCAATATCTGTATTTCTACAGCTAATATTTCAATCAATTCCCTAGCAGTCTCCACAATAAGGATCATCCAAACTCGGGAGCATCTATTCGATATAAAAGACCACTTCTCTAAAAATTTCCGAATTTCTGTGAACAAACCAGGTATATTCCTCACCCTTAATCCTGCTGGTATTAATCCCGCCCTCAGATATTCTAACATAAAGTCCGCATGCAATTCTGTCCGTTTCGCTTTCTTTTTCAATTCCACCAATTTAAACCACCCTTCTTTAGGCTGATTAAAACCTGAGTTCAAACCTGATCCTGTCCTTGGTTGACCTAATAGTTTAATCAGATCATCCTCTGAGAATCCAAATGTTTTTATCCCATCCATAGTAGAGAAGAAAAAGATGAAAGATTAAATACTAAATTAATCAAAAACTAATCAACTAATCCAAAAAGAAAAAAAGAAAGAAAGAAAAAGAATAATAAACAAGAAAAAACACCAAAGTGAGAAAGGTGCACAAGGTGGAAACAGGAATCTCAAGAGAATCAATATCAAATAAAAGAAATTCAGACATACATAAAAAATCTATATACACATAACCCTCTCGACAATTTTGTCGGACCACAAGGAGAAAAGACTATTGAGGGTCCCTGGTATAATGCGTAGCCCATCCAGGGAAATACTTGAACACAAGAAAAGAAAATGAGCTACAGCTAATATTCGCTGTTGTTTACAATGTAAAACAACCAAACAATCAAGAGAAATATAATAAAAAAATGATATTTATTCCATATGTATGTACAACAACAAAACAACAATAATCCAAGTACAATATATAAATATTTATATGTTCAAAGGGAAAGACACACACACTGATATATAGTGAGTAGACAAAGACAAAGTGTTATACAAGACAAGACACAAAAGATAATAGAAACATAACATAAAAAGAAGAAAAACAAGAAGTCCAAACTGTACAAAGTACAATAAAATACAAATTGAATATATACTTTCTCTATTGCACTACTTTAAAGCCTTAATAACATTCACAGTTGTAACATATAATAACTTAGAACAGGATCACATCTCCACCTAATTCATAAGAGAAAATTACTTGGACCCTAGAATTTCATATTCCATTCTAACAACTGTAGGAACTGAGCCTACGCGCGTTTCGGCGGCAAAACTCCGATTTGTAGAACCGCCTTCATCAGGGCAATTCCTTTTTAATATTCAGTGACTGATATCGCAGATCTTATAAATTCTCGTCTTTCCCATCTGAATCAAATCTAATAAATGTAGAAAAGAACAATAAGGAATACCATAATAATATATTTAATACAATTCCTTGAGATTCCGCTAACCACCTATTTTATACCACAGTCCAATTCTCATAAAAAAAGATCTAAAGTGCATAAATACAAAAACCCAGTGACAAGATAAATGAAAAGTGATCAAGAAAACAAATAGAATAGCCACCAAAGAAGTCCAAAGCCACAAAACAGTGCAAGAAAATAAACACACCCAATACATGCAAAAGACACCATCAAATATACGTGATTTACCCAGGCTACTCTCCACAATAGATATATTAACAATATTAAATACCATGACAATGCTGATGCGTTCCCTAATAGAGAGAACACAGAAAAAATGATTCTCTAGCTTCAACTTCTGGTCACACGGGGCTCCTTATACCGGCATGCAGCCAGACTCACAGATCCATCTCTATTACAAAACAGAGAGCCTTAAATCAATAAAAGCAAGAAATACATGCGTCTAAGAGACCAGCTCTTTACCTCTAGGGGCAATAACTTATTTCTTCACATACCATAATAGTCTTCAAAATAACCGGATTTCTAGGGGAAAAATATTCACAGCTTCCATCAATCTTCCATCTATATATGAAAAGGGACAGGGAGAGAGCAGATCAAAAATATAACCAAGATAGGGTTCCCCTCCCTCAAATATTCTCTCCTGTCTCTTATTTTAAGAACTTGATTAACGTCCCTTATCTCTAGACCTACAGGACGCGACTCAGATATATTAAGAAGACTCTTACTTAAGCTTTCACCATTCCCCTAAGTTCAAGACTAAATGGTAAAGTTCCTCAATATATACAAGAGAAAAAATCGTATACTCAAAAGCCCCTCGTTCAGAGGAAAAAACTATAATCCTTAAAATGGAGACACCATACCTTCTAATGCACCGATTTTCCAATGGCGAATGTTACACGAGGACGCCCGATAAAAGATTGCCAAACACGGCATTCTCCCTTTTAAAGTCAGGCATTCAGTTCCCAGACGCAGTAAAAACTGCGAGACGTCTAACGAAATCGCGCAATTTCAAGCTGGAAAAGGATCCGAAAAATAGCATCGGCCATGTTGAAATGATCTTACCTACGGCCTACTGATTGAAAAAAGAACCAGACCGAAACGAAATAATCCGGTTTCCAAGAACAAACCGTCAAAAGATGCGATCGGCCATCTTAAAGGAGTCTTAAATGTAGCCAACTAATAAAAGAGAGACCACAACCACAATAAAAATACAACGTAGAAACTACAAAATAAAGAATAAAAAATAAGAAATATGAAATAAAATTAAATACAGAGAAACAGAGGCTCCTATAATAATTAATAACACCACATCCACTCTGTTCTTGTTGAACACTTAGCCGAAAAATTCTATTGAGGTCTGGAAGAACGAGGACTTCTATTTGTGCAGTGTGACCCTATGTTTCGAGAGGCGCTTTTGGGTAGCTCATTTGTGCTGATGGTGTTCTTCAGCAGTCGTTGAATGTATGAGGATGTCGTCACTCACGTTCATGACCCTCCTCGAGCCCGGACAGGGTTTCCTTTATTGCTTCCTGAAAAACATCTGCTGCTGACGATGTGCGGAAGTTTAACTGCATGTACCTCGGTAGCCCCATGAGGGTGGGAAAAGTTGTTATATTTCTGCTCTTTTCCACGAGCAGCAGCTGGTGGTAACCAGAATTTAAGTCCAGTTTGGAGAACTACCTTGAGCCATTTAAGTCAGAGATGATATCGTCCATTGAGGGCATAGGCGGTCATTCTGACCGCGGCGGTCGGCGGTCGCCGCCCGCCAAGCGGTTCCCGCCGAAAGACCGCGGCGGCCATTCTGGCTTTCCAGCGGGGCCGGCGGGCGACCGCCAGAAGACCGCCGGCCGGCCCAGCGGGAAAGCCCCTTCAACAATGAAGCCGGCTCGGAATGGAGCCGGCGGAGTTGCAGGGGTGCGACGGGTGCAGTTGCACCCGTCGCGATTTTCACTGTCTGCAAAGCAGACAGTGAAAATCTTTGTGGGGCCCTGTTAGGGGGCACCACGGCACCCGTTCCCGCCATCCTGGTTCTGGCGGTGGACACCGCCAGAAACAGGCTGGCGGGAAGGCGGTCGGAATCCCCATGGCGGTGCTGCAAGCAGCGCCGCCATGGCGGATACCCTGGGCCAGCGGGAAACCGGCGGGAAACCGGCGGGAAACCGCCGGCTCCCCTTTTCTGACCGCGGCTTTACCGCCGCGGTCAGAATCGCCCAGGAAGCACCGCCAGCCTGTTGGCGGTGCTTCCGCCGCCCTCCGCCATGGCGGTCATGGACCACCAGGGTCAGAATGACCCCCATAATGTGGCGTTCTTGCTTGATGGCATGATTTTGAAGACGTATGTTAATACATAGGTGTATTTTTCCTGGCTGCTTTGGCTTTTCCACTATAATCCCTTGGGATACCCAGGGCACTGGCCCAGGTACTGTTTTGATCACCCCTTGTTTTTCCAGCTTGTTGAGCTCCTGCTCCACCAGTGGTCTCAAGGGGAACAGTATGCAGCGGTGGAGGAGAGCCACGGGCTTGATGAAGGGGTCAATGTCCAGTTTTATTGGCAGGGCTTTCAGGCATCCTATGCCATTAAATAACTCAGGGAACTGGTTTAGTAGTTTGTCCACTTGAAGTGTTTTTATGTTTTGGGCAAAAGATATCAGTCCTAAATCCTAAGCAGTGTGACTCCCCTTTGTCAATGACATGGAATGTAGGTGTGACTTCCTGGTCACCAGATCTCACTTGCACGGGCATGCACCCACACAAGGACAATGGTGAGTGGCTGACACATGAATATCTTGGTGAGGTGATGGGGTAAGCGATGTCCTCGGACATAGCCATACGTATTGTTGAGTTCCCATGACGTTTACGCGAGGCACTGGTATCAGTCACGGCCTTCACTTCAGACCCTGCAATTTTGAGCAAGCAGTTGGGCTGCGACTTCCGCTGCAGTTTCAGTTTGCTTGTGAATGAAAAAAGGAAAACTGTCTCCTCATCGTCACTGGGGAATGATCTTACAGTCGGCAACCTTGTTGCTACGGGCTATTGGCTGCTTCAGGTGGAGTAGGTTAATTTAAGAACAACTGCTGCACCGCCCTGGATGGCGTTTTCCCCACTTTTGGGTTCTTCTTTCTGGCACCTCCTCGGCATACAGAAGCAAAATGTTTGTTCTTGCCACAATTGGAGCATGTGCTCCTTTGTGCTGGGCAGTTCTCCATGGAGTACGATTCACAGCTGCAATATACACACTGAGGCTTTGATGATGGGGGTGTGTGTGATGTGGTCAAGTCTGTTTTTCTCCAGCTGCGGACGGTGTCAGCTCATTCTACTTTGATGGAGGGGGGCTTTTCTTGTACATAGGTGATCACATTGTTTATTTCATTGGCCCGTGCCACAGATAAGTCCCGAAACCGAGCCAGAACTAGGATGTCGTTGAAACTGATGTTTGGTTGCCTCAGGATGAGGCCTTTGAGAGGTATATTCCTGCATCCTTGAATTAGTTGGACCCTTATCTCTTTTAATTGGTCATCTGCTGTACATGTGCTTGCCAACTCGTGCAGGCACACGCAGAATGAGTCTATGGACTCTCCTTCACATTGGCAGGCCTGGCGGAGTTTGAAATGATTGAAGTTGGGGTTCAATTGAGGGTCGAAATGAGCGTTGAGTGCTCACATGGTAGCAATGTATTCTGTTGCAGGGCCAGTGTTTGGGAGGTGTTTGAACAGTTTGTATATTTCGTCCCCCACATAATGGAGTAGAATAGAGCGCTTGATGGTCCCATCCGTTTCTCGTGTAGCAACAAAATAGTTTTCAAGCCTTTCAATCCAGATCTTCCAATGCGGTGACTAGTCGCTGGATCAGCAAGCTCACTGAATGGTTGCAGAAACCGTGCTAGTGCGTGTGCTGAGGGAAATGTCTCTGAGGCTGCAGCGCTTGGGCTGTGTTGTTAGCATCATCTGCAATCGCTGGAGTGCTTGTGTGCGATTCCTATCAAAAGTTAGATTTTCAAAAGTGCTCTCACAGCAGTACTGCCGATGTTTGACCTCTGGGGATTTATGGTGGCCTTCCTACGGGGGAAAACTTGGTGTGTAAAGTTGATGGGCTGGCTGGGCCACACTTGGCTTTGATTGCGCATGATGAGGCTAACGTCCTGTCGTGCAAGTTTCCCTGGGTGATGCGGAGGAAAGACAGTTAGGTTGGTGCAGTAAAGTGTGCCTCGATGCTCGTGGCACAAGGGAGAGGGCACTAAAGGCACGATAGACCGCTGTCGAGCAGGCTGCTCTGCCGGTGGATCGCCGTGGAGCACAGGCGCAGTTGGAGGAGTCAGGGATATTCCGTGAAACTCTGTGTCAGTCCTTCAGTGCAGGTGTTGTGTGGCGGTCTTGCTGTTGATACTCAGGTCTGGCGCCGAGTGAGAGTAGGCCGCTGCAGGCAGGTGGAGATGGGGCTGCAAAGGCAGAGGTTCGCAAGCGGTGCTGCTGTCTTCTCACTGTGGGTTCACGGTTCAAAGGGGACACCCTCATCACCACTGCAGCATGGCACCATGCTTTGGAGGTGTCCCTGCTATCTGGGCCTAACCCTCTTCGGGCCCCCAAGACATAAGACACACGGACACAGTATTCAGGTATTAGCAGAAGACCTCATGCAATCCACGTCTGTAAGGAAATGCCTCCTTGGCATGGTTACCCCCTGACTTTTTGCCTTTGCTGATGCTATGTTATGATTGAAAGTGTGCTGGGACCCTGCTAACCAGGCCCCAGCACCAGTGTTCTTTCCCTAAACTGTACTTTTGTCTCCACAATTGGCACAACCCTGGCACTCAGGTAAGTCCCTTGTAACTGGTACCCCTGGTACCAAGGGCCCTGATGCCAGGGAAGGTCTCTAAGGGCTGCAGCATGTCCTATGCCACCCTGGGGACCCCTCACTCAACACATGCACACTGCCGCACAGCTTGTGTGTGCTGGTGGGGAGAAAATAACTAAGTCGACATGGCACTCCCCTCAGAGTGCCATGCCAACCTCACACTGCCTGTGGCATAGGTAAGTCACCCCTCTAGCAGGCCTTACAGGCCTAAGGCAGGGTGCACTATTCCACAGGTGAGGGCATATGTGCATGAGCACTATGCCCCTACAGTGTCTAAGCAAAACCTTAGACATTGTAAGTGCAGGGTAGCCATACGAGTATATGGTCTGGGAGTTTGTCAAACACAAACTCCACAGTTCCATAATGGCTACACTGAAAACTGGGAAGTTTGGTATCAAACTTCTCAGCACAATAAATGTACACTGATGCCAGTGTGCAATTTATTGTAAAATACACCCAGAGGGCATCTTAGAGATGCCCCCTGAAAACATACCCGACTTCCAGTGTAGGCTGACTAGTTCCTGCCAGCCTGCCACACACCAGACATGTTGCTGGCCACATGGGGAGAGTGCCTTTGTCACTCTGTGGCCAGGAACAAAGCCTGTACTGGGTGGAGGTGCTTCTCACCTCCCCCTGCAGGAACTGTAACACCTGGTGGTGACCCTCAAAGGCTCACCCCTTTTGTTTCAGCACCACAGGGCATCCCAGCTAGTGGAGATGCCCGCCCCTCCGGCCACTGCCCCCCCTTTTGGCGGCAAGGCTGGAGGAGATAATTAGAAAAACAAGGAGGAGCCACCCACCAGTCAGGACAGCCCCTAAGGTGTCCTGAGCTGAGGTGACTCCTGCTTTTAGAAATCCTCCATCTTGTGAGTGGAGGATTCCCCCAATAGGATTAGGGATGTGCCCCCCTCCCCACAGGGAGGAGGCACAAAGAGGGTGTAGCCACCCTCAAGGACAGTAGCCATTGGCTACTACCCTCCCAGACCTAAACACACCCCTGCATTCAGTATTTAGGGGCACCCCAGAACCTAGGAAACTAGAATCCTGCAACCTTAACAAGAAGAAGGACTGCTGACCTGAAGTCCTGCAGTGAAGACATAGACGACAAATGCTTTGGCCCCAGCCCTACCGGCCTGTCTCCCAACTTCGAAGAAAACTGCAACAGCAACACATCCAACTGGGACCAGCGACCTCTGAAGCCTCAGATGACTGCCCTGCACCCTAGGACCAAGAAACTCCCGTGAACAGCGGCCCTGTTAAAAAACCTGCAACTTGCTTGAAACAAAGAAACAACTTTAAAGACTTCACGTTTCCCGCCGGAAATGTGAGACTTTCCACTCTACACCTGACGCCCCAGGCTTGACCTGCGGAAAACCAACACTTCAGGGAGGACTCCCCGGTGACTGCGAGCCTGTGAGTAGCCAGAGACGACCCCCCTTAGCCCCCACAGCGACGCCTGCAGAGGGTATCCAGAGGCTCCCCCTGACCGCGACTGCCTGTAATAAGGGACCGACGCCTGGAACTAACACTGCACCCGCAGCCCCCAGGACCTGAAGGAACTGAACTCCAGTGCGACCCTCTACCTAGCCCAGGTGGTGGCTGCCCCAAGGAGCCCCCCCTGTGCCTGCCTGCATCGTTGAAGTGACCCCCAGGTCTCTCCATTACTTCCTATACAAAACCCGAACCCTGTTTGCCCTCTGCATCCGGCCGCCCCTGTGCCATTGAGGGTGTACTTTCTGCGCCTTCTTGTGTCCCCCTCCCGGTGCCCTACAAAATCCCCCTGGTCTGCCCTCCGAGGACGCGGGTACTTACCTGCTGGCAGACTGGAACCGGGGCACAGCTGTTCTCCATTGAAGCCTATGTGTTTTGGGCACCTATTTGACCTCTGCACCTGACCGGCCCTGAGCTGCTGGTGTGGTAACTTTGGGGTTGCCTTGAACCCCCAATGGTAGGCTACTTATGCCCCAACTTTGAGACTTGTAAGTGTTTTACTTACCTACAAAATTAACCTTTACTTACCTCCCCCTTACCTCTCTGTGCACACTATTTCTCACTTTGAAATAGTATATACAGAGCCAACTTCCTACAACTTCCCTTTATTTTATAGCCTGCAGCCATGCCTGGCCAGAGGATCTAGAAGGTGCGTATTTGGGTGAAGCGCTCACTCCCGGGTGGCTTACTACTTTGAGCAGTGTGAGTAAACTAACGTTGGCGAGGAAGCTGTCTTCTAATGATACTGTGGATGCATGCTCAAAGTTATGATAACATGTGCAATAGAGTAGTTAGATAGGGAATGCCATATATAAATTCATCCCAGTCCCTAATGCTTATGTATAGACAGGTGGAGATAACTCCCTTTCATTCGATGAGACACTATCCTCTGGTAATAAATTCTCTGCCGCTTTTAAAAAGTGCTCAATAGTATAAGCTGGGGAGCCTTTCTGGAGAGTCCGACTCTACATCTAATTGGTCTATCTGTCCTGATATCTCTTGGGCTGGTTATGAGGGAAGGGTAACTATGCCCAGCCATTCCACAAATCATTAGATGTGTCCATGCAACGGCACAGATGTGACCCCAGCCAGTGGCTGTAAAAGGAGCAATTTATGGGTAGGAGAGAAGTCGGAGGCCTAGGCCTAGGTTGGTCAGCAAGATTTACAGAAAGTCATAAAAGTCAAAAGAAGCAGTGGGACAATCTGGTCACTTTGTACCTAGACTCTCCCGCCTATTCATCTCAAGTGATGCTGTTAGGGTCTATATAGGTCTCTGCCTCTGTATTTTGCTGGTCTGTCTGTATCTGCCCTTTGCCTAGTGATGAATCCCATGCATTATTTTCCATTAGGGTGGCTGTCTCTCTGCTGCTGTCTGTATTCAGTGTATAAGGAGATGTTACGCCTCAGATTTTTCTGATTTATTGTGTCCATCACATAAATTGCCAATTTGCTAGGAATCTCACCAAATCTTCAGGTTCATGGACCTCCTAGTGTTTTCTGTCTATTGTAAGTAACTCGTTGCTAGTTCCAATAGGCCATATTGAATAGCCTACTTTCTTAGCTGAGGTTTCAAGGCTAGGAATTTTTTGTTTTTTTGCAGCTCTATCTTGGGAAAAGTCAATCGATATGAAGATTTTATCAGTCTTGTTGTGCTTCCTGATGTCTGAGGAGGCACACAATTTTTGGTCTAGGTGATTCTCGGTTTGAGGATCATCTGGATGCTATTCAATGTGCTCTTTTGAAGTTCTAACTTGGTGGTCAAGCATGAGTCTGATTAACTCAGAGAGGAACGTTGGTAGGAATTATAGGGTGTCATCCTTCTCTTCTCTATCCGGATTTCCCGTCTGTCTTTCAAGACCATTACTATTTTGCTGAAGTTTTGGAAGTTCTTGTCCTTTATCACATGTATTAGAAATGTATTCCACACATGACTCCACCACTTTAGGCTTCTATCAGTTGCTTCAAGTCAGGATCTAAAAGAGTTGAGGTCAGAGTGGATGGATGTATTCTCTGCCACTGTTTCAGTTGTGTGCCAGTTCTGTGCCAGTTCTGACTGATTCCATAACTGATCTGATGAAGTTCAGTTCTGTCATGACTGAGTTCATTACGACCTCGGGCATCTTGGCAGGTAGGTTTTGGGCAGAACCAGATCTGTGTTTTTCAGAGAGCACTTCCATGAATAAGAGATGCCAAGTTATTTTTGCACTTAGACATAGAGTAGGGAGCAGAGATGGTGGTATCTGGCACTTACAGTCGCCAGTGAGGCTTCTGTGTGGGGAACAGGCATCACCTGTCTGTAATGTGTTGGAGCTACTTAAGGTCAGTCTGGTACGGCAACTGCATGAGTGCATGAGGTGGTGCTTCCGAAGGTGTTCATCCATGTAGCAGTAGTCAACCTCTGTCCCTGTTCCAAGACTACTTCATTATACCCATTCTGTGGTATTATGGTAAAACAGTGCAGTTGTGCAGTTACTATATCCCATCACCTTTAAATTCATAGTTTCTCATTCATAGATGTGACTTCCCTTCAGATGTTCACCAGTCACAGGCAGCACACTTAGGACAGATTCAGACCTTTCAGATACTGGTTGATTTTGTATGTTTTAGTCATATCCGGGTAATACACCAGTCTGCGTGTAAGTTATACGGCTGCCTCTTCTCAATTAATTATCTCCTAGGATTGTCATGATGGTTCTGCTGAGGTTAGTGGATATGTTTAATGGCGAGGCCATCTTATGTTTCAATGCTTCAGTACTGTGGGAATCATGACTGGGCATGTGAAAGGAGGGACATTCGGCTGGGGGGCATGCTCCCTCTTCAATTGCCAGCCCGGTAGACTTCTGGGTACAGCAGAAATCTTTACTCCAGGCACAGCTGTGTAGTGACCTCCAGGCCGTGGGCGTTGCACACTCAGTACCAGAGGTCATCCGGCCCATCTGTGCTTGACTCCTCATTCCCTGGAATCAAAGTGAGAGCCGTGATATCAGCCGCAAGGCACACTGGCTGCCATTAGTATGCTTGTCGTAGCATTTTCACGCCAGGCACTGGGACTTTGAACATCACTACCAGGATCATTCTTCTAGTGCTTCCGGCTGATTTTATCATATTCTCAGGGTGTCTCCTTTGTTCCCAGGCCCCCATCAAAGCAGCAGCAGCGACTGTGGCAGTCTCATTAGTAGCGGCCTACAAGATCTTCCAGAGCTCTCAAAGAAAGCAACCATCATGGCCCAAATGGCAGTACCAGGCAGTGGGCATGTCCCAGGAGGCTGGAAGGGTGGGGGACAGCTTTGTAACTGAGGTCCGATTGTGCAGCAGTGTTCGGCTCCTAATAACAAAATCCTTAGGCCACAATTCACTTTCCAGCCTTCTGGGAGTATTCCACGTTTTGGGAAGCCTGTCTGGTGTCAGAGCTAGCTTTATGCTGACACTCCTAGTCTGAGTCAGACACCTGACTCAACTAAACCTCATTGTCACTCTTTCATTTCCACAACGTCTGAAGTTGTGGAAAGAAAAGACAGACAAGGGGACTCGTGATCTTAGATATAATGCAGATGGCATATTTTTTTTGTTTTATATAGCGCAAACTTGCCTCAGAGGTATTGGAGCGCTTTACTTCAGCACCAGCTACATTACATAAGCACATTTCATTTTTTGTACACATAGGGAGATTAAGTGATTTGCCTGTAATACAGTGCAAGGACATGCCCGACGCTGTGTTTGCCGACACAGACGCATGCCGTGACCTCACGTTGGAGGTCAGGGCGTCTTAATAAAAGGGGAGCTCCCCCAGCTTGGGTATTCAGTTCGGAGCCGTTACCCACTGGCTTCTGTGTGGTTATTGCTGCTAAGCGCGCCCCAGGGCCAGATGACTCGATCGTCCCTCACACTACATTGCCCAGAATAACAGGATGCTGAGCCAGCACCAAGACCCGATCTTGGTTCTTCAGCTCCAAAGTCAGCAGCATCGGCAGTTACGCCACAATAGTATAGTACACCGTAGGAATGGGAGTCAAAGGAAGAGCCAGGGTCTTGGAAAGGACACCAGAGGCTCAAGGAACAACCAGATGATTTTCGAGGACTGCCAGTGTGGAGACTCCCTGACACCACAGTCTGTGCAACACCTGGTAGGTGTCACTGGAGAAGCAGGGGATGGGAGAGCAGTACTATGACTCTGGGACTGGTTCTGGACAGTGCTTGCAGTTATAAAGATGTGGATTGTGGGGGATGAAGAGATTGATGGAACCCCTAGGTCAGGTAAGTACCTGAACGGCAGCACCCCCACCTCCAACAGCCTGCTTCAATCCTGTTGTGCATTTCTTATGGCCTCCATCACCTGGAATCACTCCGGGGTCATGCCTTCCTGCCTGGTGCATACATGCCTTCCGCATCTCCACATCGCCAACTTCCCTTATCACACTGCCCCAAGCCTTGCTTGCCAATCACCATTGGCAGCTCATCCAATCCACGGCCTCCTTTCAGCAAACTCAGTAAGCCTGTGATCATCGCCCCCACATTGGCACATGTGGGTGGTTTGCCTGAACAACTATTTTAAGACCACCAAAGAGACTGATGGCGTGACCAAATGCTCCCTACTACTGCACTATACGGGAAAGGAAATTCTCAAACTGTTCTGCAATCTTCCTGGGACAAGTGCAGATGACAGTTATGATGGTGACATCGCAGCCTTCAACACAATATTTGAACCCCAGATGAACCCTGAATGTGAGAGATTCAAAAAACCACAAGTGCACCAGTGCAATGATGAGTCCTTCAATGTCTTTTATGCTCACCTGCATGAAGTTGCCAGTACCTGCATAGAGAAAAAATCCACAGAAGGAAATGTGTGTCTAGATCATACAAGGATGCTATTCTGCTGCACTTAACACCACATCCTCTGTGGGCCCAACATGACACTTGATTAAATCCCGACAGGCACCAGCTCCCACAAGCTATCCAATGATTAAATGGATCAGATTGAGCTTGTGCTTCAGAAGCTCTCCCTCACTGCTGAGCCTACCCTTCGACCCCTCAAAACTGAAGTGGCGGTGGTAGTCTCTGAAGGACCCCCACGAAGCACCATCCAGAGTTCTGCCTTGTCTGGTCACCCTTCTAAGGACCACTGTGGCTGCTGTGGGTTTTCCCCTCATCCACTGGCTGACTGCCCGGCCATAGGCAAGACCTCCTCAATGTGTCTTCACCCGTGTCACTCTGTCAGGGTCTCTTAGTGCGGTCACCAGACACCCCCTGTCCGAATTCGTGGTGTGTCCAGAAACCAAAGGAGTGAAAGCCATTCTCCGTGACCATGCCTCCAAACCGGAGGTCACTCTGCTCAACCCCAGCCTATGGTGCCCTAATGTCAAGGAGGATAATGATGAAATCTTCCTGATCTCCCGCACTTTTCCCCCTGACCAGCCTAAGGGCCGCTATCGCCCCATCTTGTGAGTCCAGCTTAATCGCACCCTGGTCACTGCACTCATCGACACAGAAGCGTCAATTAATATCACCAGCCTGGCGCAATAACACACCCTGGTGCCACAGCCCTCATTGAGACCAATGGATGCCTGCATTTTCACTTACAGCAGCTATGTGCTCATACCACTGGTGGAAGTCTTCACTTGCTCCATATTCTACAGCCCGCACTTCTGCCTGGCATGGCTGTTTGTCACCTGTTCATTCTCTGAGACTCTCCTCAACTGCGACACTGCAGAACGCCTGCACTTCATTTATTTTGCTGCAGCCTCCGGTGACCTCTCCTGCGATGTTAATGACATCCTTCAGGAATTTCCTCACCTTTTCTGTGGACTAGGCATCTGAAGGGACCTTCAGTCTCCCTCCCCATTAATCCCGCTGTCTGCCCTGTTGTCCTGCACCACCGAAGTGTACCCTTTCACTTCCACCCCCGCAGTGGAGGCAGAACTGCAAAAATTGGAGGAAACCAGAGTCATTGAAAAGGTGTCTGGCCCAACCATCTCCTATGGTGGTCGCGAACAAGCCCAAACAGGCAGGGCTTGTTCTCATTCAAATCTGCATGGATATGTACCTGCCCAACCAGGCCACAAAAAGATACCAACATATATCCCACACAATTGACAACCTCATAGCTGAGATCAGTGGCTCTGCAGGGTTCTTGAAGCTGGATCTAAACTTGGGGTACCACCAGTTAGAACTCCAGGAAGACAGCAGATACTGTACGACGTTCTCCACACACGATGGCCTTTGCCACTACAAGTGATTTAACTTTGGAATATCGTCAGCGACAGAGGGGTTTCAAAATGCTATCAGGAAGATTCTTGCTTGCCTCGAAGGGGTCGTCAACTTTAGCTACTACATCCTTAGTCATGAGCCCACTCTTGAAAGCCACCACTGGCATGCCGCTCTACAAGAGTTAATTCAGCTGTCTTCACTCTCGACCAAGTAAAATGCCAATTCTTTCAACAGGAGATAGAGTTTTTGGTTACATCTTCTCCGCCGCAGGCATCAGGATTGACCCCTCCAAATGCACTATTATGAATATGATATATTCCGTCCATCATCTGTTGTTTTTGATATTATGGAAGTGTCCACACTTTCCTTCGCAGCCAAAATTAGAAGTTTACTCGGCCTTGTCACTTATTGCATGAGGTTCACTCCCAAACTTGCTATGTTATCAGGCCTCCTGAGTTGCCTCACAAACGCATTGACACCATGGGCGTGAGGGGCATCAGAAGATGCTGTCTTCCACGCTATAAAAAACTCACTTCTCTGCAGCATAGTGATGGCCAATTTTGACCATGCCAAACACCCTGAGCTTATTTTCAACACCAGCCCCATTGACCTGGGAGCTGGCCTCATGCAGCACGCTGAGTTCCCATTGCTTTTGCCAGCTGGACCCTCACAGACACTAAAAAACACTAAGCACACATCGAGAAGGAGGCTCTCACCATTATGTGGGGTTGCCACCACTTACACCTTTATCTTTATGGGCCCCTCTTCTGAGTTATCATGGACCACAAACCATTGTTACCCATCTTTGCGAGCACTGCACCGCATTCACCAGCCCACATTGAGAAGTAGGCCCAGCAGCTCCAGAGATATTAAATGAATGGGGTACAGTAGGCAAGGATAACTATATTTCATGCCACCCCTGCCTGCTGAGGGATGGGTCACTCAGTCCCCAATTGGATAAGGATGAGTATGTCAACTGGGTTATGGATTTTGGCTTCCCCAAGAGTGCTGCAGTGCAGGACATTGCCGATGCCACAGCCTCAAACCCGTGCATCCTGAAAGCCTGGGCAGCGACTATGATCAGAAAGTGGAAGGATTTCCTCTGTGACAGCTCCAAGTATTATGACCTTACCCAACGCATCCTCACTGCTCTCTGGAATATTCGCCCTGAGCTCAGCACATTGCTGCCAGGCCTGGTTTTGCACAGCCACCATACTGTCATCCCTCGCAAACTACGGATGACACCGTTAGCCCTGGCTCATACAGGGCATCGAAGTACTATCAAGATGAAAGTCCGTCTGTGAGAAAATGTTTAGCTTCTGGCACCTGCAGCCGAGGTTGACAGCAAGCTGCCTGATTGACCAGCACCTGTTGCTAGCGACTACCACAGCGAAGGGCGCTGGTGTGACATCAGTATTGCTTTTGGGGCATTACCTGATTGGTGACATATGCTTGTTGTCTCGGATGCCTTCCCATATTGGAGATACGTCAAGCGACCAAGTTTCCGCATTGTGACAATGGACCCCACCTTTCAGGGTCAGGAGTTCATATCTTACCTGCAATCACTCGCATTCACCCACAAGAAAATCATGCCTTGCTGACCCCAAGCTAATGCTGAGGTCGAGAGGCTGATATGCACTCTGAAAAAGACGATTTGGATTGCGTGTGATTGCTCTGCACAGCACAATGATCGAGCACCTGTGGACGTATTATTCGGGAGAGCCGTAGAAATTCCCATGCAGCAACCTGAACTCCTAAACCCATGGATGCTGCTGCCATGCAACAGAGGCGTTAGCGGGGCAACAACAAAGTTAGCCATACCCGGAGAGCTAAAGAGTCTCACATCGAGGTAGGGAAGTGGGAGCCCTTGTCCAGAACCGACACACCGGGGGTAAGTTTGGGCAGCCTTTCGGGTCATGTCCTCATCAAGTCATTGCCAGAAACGGCACCATGGTCGCAGCAAAAAATGACTCGTACTGTCTTGCAAGGAATGTACCCATCTTAACCAAGTGGCACTTTCCATGCACATCTGGATTGAATGTGCAAGCATACATGCTCACCCTCTTTATTCAGATGGGAAACTACCAATTTCAAGGCTGGTCTCACGCCTCTCGATTCCTGCATGCAAAAACAAGAATCAGAATTTTGTAAAATTGCCAAAAATACAATGTTGATGCCTGTTACACATGCTCCATTCTCCTTCACCAAGAATGACCTCTGACATCAGAGGTTAACGCTTTGTCCTTAATTCTTGTAGGGGAAGATTAGGTCATTTGACAGGCCTCAACATTTTTTGGGGGGAATTTTACATAGCACAAACAAAAACTGAGTTTTAGTTTTCCAGAGTTTATAACTCTGTTTTTATTTGTGCTATGTTATTAATCTGCCAAAAATGAAATGTTGATTGTCCTTCAGCATACATACCAATAGACTTGATTCAGGCTAATTCCTTCTGCTTTAATATAAATCAGTGGGGAAAATACATTCTCCTGCCTATTTTTAAATGCTTACCTGCACTAAAATGTTGGCTTGTACGTGCAAGATATTCAGACACCCCAACAACAAGTAGAGGGAAAGAACCTAGGGCCAGATGTAGCAACTGACGAATTTGCGAGTTGCAAAGTGCGAGTCCATGCGACTCGCAATTTGCAGCTCGCAAATTCGCAAATTCGTATGCAGTACGGTGTCTCAGACACCGACTGCAACTCGCTATGGGGTCGCAATGACCCACCTCATGAATATTCATGAGGTGGGTCGCAAATTGCGGCCCCATAGCGAGTATAGGCACTCGCTAACATGGAGGCCTGCTGACTCGCAATATGCATTTCTGCATACCAAACCCACGTTTGCGACTCGCAAACGGCGAATTTCGCCGTTTGCGAGTCGCAAATGGTTTGCTACATCTGGCCCCACGACCTTGCCCAGACTGAAGTCCCATCACTATAAGTGGTAACACCTACTCGCCTGGGGGATGCCAGATCTTCCAAGATACCCGAGCATCCCCCTGCCCCCATGGCAGTCCAAAGTTATTCCTACAGGCTGAGACCCACCATCAGAAGGGCCAAGAAACTTGAGGACTGCATGTGCGACTAAAGTTAAGCATTGCAAGTGATAGCACCGACCACAGCCTGAATTCCTCCTGAATCACAATTTTCAATGTTGTTAGTTATTTGTTTGCTGAAGGTTTTGGAGAAATATAATATGGCATAAGGGCATGCCCATCACAGTGCTGACCATGTGAACCAACTTCACCTTTGACAAAGTGTCACAGATCAATAGGTAAATAAAACGGCAACTTAAAAATTAAAAATAAAGGTGGAGTAAGGAGGCTACTGCCTTGGTATCCAAAACATACCACATTCAGAAGGAATCTGACAGCCAGAGAAGACGACAGGCTTGCACATTCACTGCAGAGCTACTTTAAAAGTACCCACTGGCTCCTGTGTGATTATTGCTGCTGAGCGCTTCCCAGCACCGGGAGACCCTATCATCCCCCAACTACATTGCCCAGAATCACTGGACGCTGAGCCGGCCTGAGTCTCAAACCTGGTTCTCCAGCTCTCAAGTTGGCAGCTTTGGCCATTATGCCACAATAGCATATTGCACTTTGGTAATGGAGGTCAAAGGAAGAGCCAGGGTCTGGGAGATAACTCCAGAGACTAAAGCAACAACCAGGAGCTTTTCAGAGACTACAAGTGTGGAGACTCCAGAACACCACAATCCATGCAACACCAGGCAGGTGTCACTGGAGCAGAAGGTGGATGAGAGGGCGAGGGCCCAGCAGTACTCGGGCACTGGGACTGCCTATGGACTGATGGCTCTTGCAGTTATGAAAGTGTAGATCGTCAGGGATGCAGAGATCAACGGGACCCCAGCCCCCCTCCAACAAGCCCCCCTCCTTTCCAGCAGCCTTCTTCAACCTTTCTGTGCTTCACCCCTGCCATCATACAGGAAAGGGAAAGTGAGCACTGAAGTTGTATACTTAGCATTTCACCAGTACTTTCTTAACTCCTGGCAGCAGCAGCAATTCCTAGGATCCGGCTGGGCAGGCAGGAAATTGAAATTGAAAACAAATCTGCTACAGCCTGTGCAGACCGGACCCTCCATGGTATAACAGATGAAAGTTAAGTAAGACAGTGGGAGTCATTACGACCTCGGCGGTCTTTTCGCAAGACCGCCGAGGTACCGCTGTGCTGAAGACCGCCAGTGGTGGTGGTCTTCCGCGCCGTGTATTATGACCGCTGGCAGGCCACCGTCCTTTTTCGTATGGAAAGCTGCCAGCAGCCATACTGGCGGACGGCGGGAAAGTGGAGGTTGCTCAACCTCCACCGCCAAGTCAACAGAACACCGCCCACTGAATCACGTCCCATGATTCGGTGTGGTGGTGTTCTGGTGACGGTGTTCTGGTGGCGGAGCTGCCCCCATGGATCCCGTCCCCTCCCGGAGGATCAACGGACATGGTAAGTTGATCGTCCGTTAGGGAAGGGGGTGAGGGGGTGTTGTGTGTTGTGTGCGTGCATGGGGGTGTGCGTGTGAGAGTGTAGAGGGGGTGAGTGAGTGAGTGAGTGAGTGAGTGTATGCGTGCGGGGGTGCTGTGTGTATGGGAAATGTGTGCGGGTCGGACGGTGTGCATGTCTGTATGTGTGCGGGTATGTGTTGTCGGGGTGTATGTATGCGTGTAGGGGTGTGTATATGTGCAGTGGCGGATGACTGTGGCGGTAACCGCCGCGGTCATAATTCAATTTTTTTCCGCCGGCCTGTTTGCGGTCTTACCGCCGCTTTACCACCGACCGCCAAGGTCGTAATGAGGGCCAGTGTCTTGTCTGTTAGTCCAGGTGGGACCCCGCCAGAGAGCCTCAGAGGCACCAGTTGTTTCATTCTGGTCCCAGGTGTGGAAGACAGAAGGTGTGATAGCCATGGCAGGTATCAGTTGCTATGGCAGAAAAAAGGGGTAACCATGCCAAGAAAGAGGGTACTTTCCTACAAAGGCTGTAGACTATTTAGAACTCATTGGCCAGAATCACTCTCAACCTCCCACACTGCACTTACATCACACTACACCTAGAGGAGCTTCACTGACTTCCCATTTACAAACGAGTACAATTCAAACTCCTCACCCACAATTTCAAGAAACTACATAACATTGGACCAGCATACCTCGACAATCACATCCACTTTCACAAACCCTCCAGACACCTCTGCTCATCCAGACTCCTCCTTGCATAAATCCTATGCATACAGAAAACCAGATCCGGCAGTCAAGCCTTCTCCTACATCATTCCTAAAGCATGGAATGCTGTGATGGACTCAGTTCTAGAATTCCTCAAGAAGCTGAAGACCTGGCTTTTTTAGTAGTCCCACTAGGCCATAGGTGTGCCTAGACTCACACCTGCTCAGCACCAGGATACCCTCCCAGGTGATAAAGCGATCTATAAATCTACGTAACATAAGGTTGATCTAGAGAGCCCTTAGGCAGGGTACTATATATTGAAAACAGAGCAAATGTTTTGTATGTGTCCTTACAGTAAAAAAAAACAAATTGTCATTTTTACTGTAGAAAGTCTAGTAGCCTCATTGGTGAGTACAGGGCTACATGCTGACAACTCAGCTGTGCTAACTTCTGAATGGGACTACTAAAGTTGGTACTTCAAGGTATCAAAAGAATCGTTATTTTAAACCAACTTAATGCCCAATTATAATTTAATGTAACTTGTGAGTAAATTGCAACTTTAGAAAGTTGCCACTCTGTTGCCCAAGTTTTCCAGTGACAGTTTACTGTTGTTGGCCACAAGACAGCTTTCTGCCCAGCTGGGAGAAGGTATGAACAACTCTCAGGAAGGAACCTAAAGGATCTTCCGTTGGATCCTCTCCTTGGCACGAAGCAGTGGCAGCTGGTAACAGTTGAAAGTGATGGGGCATCAAGCAATCTGGCTACATATATATCTCAAAAATCCTAGCTGATACTAGTCTCTGGCCTATTTAATATGAAAAGGAGCTATGTTCCAAAAGAGCTCTTTTGAAAGTAAATTATTGAAAACGTGTTTGTGAAAAATACAATCCTCTCTTAAGAGGCATTTAAATACTATCCCTGCTAGGGAGACAGAGCCGAGGCTGAGAAGATATTTCATTTTTTGTGGCTTGCTCACTGAACATAAGCCATCCACGACGACAGAAACAATCACACAAGCAGTTATTTGCTGTTTGGTTGTTGCTCCAGTCACATACTTTAAAAGGAAAACATACGTTCTTTTACATTATTCTGTACTTGTTACTTCCAGTTGTGTTGAGATTTCCTATTAATGACAGAAAAACAGCGTGCAGCTACACCTTCGGTTTACATGTTTCCATATCCATCTAGCTCGGTTATAAAAACAGATCTATGTTAGTTTTCAATCGGTTATGTGTTCTCAACACAGATGAAAAGGAAAGCAGAAAAACTGTTAGATGTGCATGGATTTCCTATAGAGTAGGAGACTGCAGCAACAATAACACATCAGTCAGCCAGTTGTGTGATTCTTGCTTCAGTTGCAAGCGGTTACCTTTATTGTATAGCAGTGCAGGGGAAACACTAGTTCAGTTAAAAAGCAAATTAACTTATAGAAGCACTCACTAATGGGGTGATAACAGAATAATAAAGAGTAGGGCTGAGGGTCTAGGAATAATTTATTCTTGCACATTTCAGTGTGGCTGATATCCAGATTTGAACTCTGGTCACTACCATAAATTGTGTTGCGGCCAACCAACTTCGGAGTCATGACTGCTTTTGTAGCCCTCTTTCATGAAGGAAGATGAAAAGAAGTGCCCACTTTAAAAAAAAGCAGAGCCCCAACATAAGACTTCCTAGAACCAGACCTAAACCACATATGGTGTTTGGAAAAAGACTATAAGTAGGGGAGGTTGAGTCCCTAAACATTTGTCATCTGCTAAGCAGCCAGACAAGCTGTTTGAGGAGGAGAAGCTCTGCAAGACTTCTGCCTGTGACCAGGACTGGGGGCCAAGGCTGCTAGTGTCCCTGCTGGATCAGGGAGCATCACCCAAGGAAACCATGATTACCTGCCCTGAGCCTGGAGCATGATTGCCTGCCTGCTTGCCAAGACCAGTGCACCTTGTGAGGAAGAGGAGAGTGTTGGTGGGAAGAAAGGTCCAGTGGGGGAGCCCTGCTGTGAATAATCCCTGAGCAAGGTGTGAGGAGAATGGCTGTGCACTGATCAGGTCGTTTCCTGTGTGCAGGAACAGTCCTGATTACCCCCATATGACAGAAGGGGCTGCCAGCATCGTTGTGGCCAACTGTTTGGGTTGTGGCCTGGATGAGAGGATTACTGCTGTGACCTGCGGGTCTAGCCCACCAACTGCACCTAACTGTTTCCCGGAAGGTCGCAGGAAACCTCTGAGAATGTTGCATCCCAGCGGGAGCTCCAGTCCAGAGCCGGTAAACTCCCTGCCCCACTTTGTTAGAGACTTTTGCGTCTGCCGAGCGGGAGCAGCTCTGATCACTAGAAACTGACTGGCAGTGCTGCTCAACAGGAAGAGCCTGTACTGACGGGTGCTGCCACATCCATCGCAAGCGGACCAACTTCACTGTCAGGATCTGGACTTGGAAGTGCATGAAGAGAGGGCACTCACTCCACTGCTGAACACTGCCACACCGCCAGAGTGAAACCAGGACTTTGGGGCCCAAATAATTCACTGCTGAAGGTGCTGCAGCACCAGAGACACTTTTGACTGAAATCCCAAAGAGCCAAAAGGGAACACTTGATTACCGCCTAATAGTTTATATTCCCTGATGTGGCCACCAGTGAATGGGGAATAACCCTGAACATGTTACGTAAAGGATTGTGTTGTTGCTTCTGAATGTCGTGTTCCTTTGTATGTGTAGAGTTAGAAATAAAATACTACTTTTTCTTATAAAAGCAAGCATTTGTCTGGTCACTGATTTATTGTTCGTACTGCCTACACTTTGAGTTAGGAGTCTTGTTCAATGACTCGTATCTAATCTATATCCCCTTCCCTGGGAAGCCTTGACTTCTAAACCACAGCTACCACTGAAAGTCATCTGCAGAATGGGTAGTTGGCCTGGTTGATGATCAATAGTTGATCGAGCCCCAGGACAACAAGAATAGAAGTCCTCAGCCAACGCTGTTCATCCCAATAGCTCCTGCATATCCCATGGGCCTCTGAAAAGTGTTGTGACACTATACATATGGAAACCACGTTGTACAAGTCATATTTAATATGAGCACAATTCAAATAAAATAAGGTAAGCTTTTTTCTAATTTAATTTTCCTAGGGGAAGGAGAAGCTGATGGAGAAGTCAAAATAAAGAGGGGCAAATTATGGTAGAATTATGAATAAGGTAATTGAAGACCGCAAAATACATTTACATAATATATATAGAAACCAAATTTTAATAATGAAGGCTAATGAGTAAAATGTATATCACAAAAATGACAGAGGGAATTCTTGACCTTAGCACTTGAAAATTCACTGATAATGTACAGCTAGTGAAGAATATCTTTTTATTATTATTATCAATAAAAGTTGTAAATGCCAACCAAAATAAGTCACTATTAACTTTGGAAGTAGAAGAATTCATAAAAGCATTATCCATTAGATATTGATAACATACATTAAACCACCAACCTTTGTATGAAATATTGGAAGAACGTTTCCAATTGGTACTTATTTGCTGAAAGGCTACAGCCAATAATAAATCTAACAACTTATTTTTAGAAATGCATGGGTTAACTTTACTAGCTAAAGTTAGAAAACAAGATTTACAATATCAAAAAGACTCTGAATATGAAATGTTGGTATGATTTGATTCCAAACCTTATGTTGGAAAGATAAAGTATATGGGCACTAAAATAACATATGCATAATATCACTTTTAGGTGAGCCACATGACCATATTATGTCCTGAGAAAATGTAGTACAAAGAGAGGAAGTAACAAAAAGTAAGTTATACCTAAAAATAATGTTTGAGTTGTATTGGCTGTCCTAGAAGTCCTATGAATTTCTGACCAGATTTTATTCCAAAATGTGACCAGCCAGGTGATGCCCAAATCATTTCCCCATAGTAGTTCTACCTTGAACTTGAACTTTGAAAGACTGACAGAAGAAAAAATGTATATATGATGGAGCCTTTAGGAGAAAAAGTGAAGACTCTGGAGAACTCTGGATTGCCCGCAGATGACGACAAATGTCCTCCAACAAATAACATCTAAAACTATATTTAAAAGAATAGAAAAACAAGGTTAAAGTGACTTAGGGCAATTAAATGTTTGCTGGAACTAAGGAAAAGCTGTGGGAGCATTATCCTCAATTACGTATGCAACCCAAATAATGCTCTTCTCTCTCCAGGACTTTCAATATAATGGTTTATTTTGAAGTTTAAGTAGCCTGTTATACCCTGTATTCATAAGCATGAATGCATTTTGGGCTAATATAGCAGTTAAACAACAGGATTTTAATAATTAACAAGTATGCCTAATAAGAGAGAAAGCTGTAAGAGAAGAATGGGGAAAGAAAGAATTCCCTCTTGAGGGGTAAATGGATGAAGCAAAGTTTTCTCTTTATTTGTGATAGTGGTGTAAAAGGAGAAACAATCTTATTTAGCCATAAAGAGGCTTGTGGAAGACAAAATGCTTTCTGGTAAGGTTGAACATCTGGGAAATTATCTCCTCCCTCCTCTTTAAGATTTTCTAAATTTGGATAATGAAATCTAGACTTCTTTTCCCTCCATAAAAACGTAGACAGGATCGAATCAAGTGATTGAAAGGAGAGCTTGCTATATTAACTGGAATCATAGAAATAATATATAATAGAGGTGAAACCAACATTTTTACTGAGTCTTAAATAATATTAAGATAAAAGCATGGGTTTATAAAAGAGAAAGCAAATTCTCTACTTTAGTCATAAATTCTTTAAAATGAATATTGACTAATTCATTCACTAAGTTCATAAACCAAATACCCAGATATTGAATTTTTGAAGAATTTTATTAAAAACCAGAGATTGTTTGAAACTGAATTTATTCAAGGGGAGAATTTCAGATGTGTCGCTATTTGTTTTATATCCTGAAACAGCAGAAAATTAGATACTTTCATTGAGTACAGCTGGCAGGGAACCATTTGGGTTAAAAATAAAACAAAGCATATCATCAGCGTATGTTGCAAGTTTCCAATGACAACACCCCATAATAAAAAACAGATATCAATGGATTATTGCAGATACGACAAAGAAAAGGCTTAAACACCAGGACGTATAATAATAGTGGTAAGCGCAGCCCTGACAAACACCTTTTAAAATACGGACAAACCTTGCCATTAAGCAGCACAAAAGCAGTTGGAAAGTACAAGAGCGAAAGTAGAAAAATTATTTTAGGACCAAAACCATGCCAAGCTAAGGTTTAAGCATGAAATCCCAATTTATCCCATCAAAAAAATGTTCAGCTTCAATAGCTATTGCTGCAAGCAGATATTTAACAAGTAAGAATTTGCTTTGGACATAAAATATGATCTCGTAATCTGAAGCTAATCTACCTTTTATAAAATGGACTGTTCTTTCTCAATTGGAGGAGATAAAAAAGAAATGTAATTGTATTGCTGGAATTTTGGGAAAAAACTTGTAGTCAACATTTACAAGAGAAATCGTTCTATCATTTTTACATGGGATGTGATTTTTAAAATTGATATGAATTATACAAATTGTTGCTTCTTGCAAAGTATATTCTGTCATGCCTGAAGTTGAGAACAATGTAAACAATTGTAATACTCTTAGGAGGAGAATATTAGAAAAACAAAGAAAAAATTCAACAGTAAATCCATCAGGACTGGCGTTTTCTCTTGTGCAAATAGATTTAGTGCATTGAGGCCCTCTTGCAAGGATAAACCATAGTCGGGGGCAGAAAAATCAAGAGCATCAACAACAGGTTTGGCAATATTTTGTAGATGACAATCAATCTGAGATTGCTGTATTATAATTTCTGGGATATAAATATTTTTGTAAGGACGGCGTGGCCAAGGCGTCAAGATGGCGGTCGCACTTTTGTAGTGCTCCGGACCCCTCCGTCATCTGCCTTGAGCAGCGCCTGTTATCTGCCCGCATCGGTGGCGACACGCGTTCCAGGGGCTTGTCTGAGGCCCCTGGGGCAGCTGGGCTGAATATTGGAGCCTCGTGGCTCGATCGCACAGCGCAGAATGCACGAAGCAGTCCACTTCCAAAATGGCGGACGGGCCCCACTGACGGGAGGCCCGTGGCCCAGCAGTGAACTGCAGAGGAGTGACTGCCCCAAACCGGCGACAACACGAGTGGGAGGCGAAGACACCTCCAGGAGAGCGGGGAGTGGTGGAAAATGGTGGCGGGACGGACGGCATGAGAATTGTTGAAAGGGGTGAAATGAGGGTGGCTGCAGAGGCATCCGGTCAGCGGGGAACACGGCAGGAGGCCTGGGAAGCAGTGGAGTGCGCGGCCCCCAACCGGCTTGCTGGAGAGACTCAGGCAGCGGGCGCTGTGTGACGGCCAGGCTGATGGCAACTCCGGGATGGGAGGAGCTACTCCCCACGCCACAGTGAGATGCGGTGTTTTGACACCCACCACCTGCCGCTGAGATGGTGCTAGGCCCGGATGGCCGGGATGGAGCCAAGCAACAGAGAATAGAGGTGAGGAGGCCGAGCGGCCAATGGGTGGTGGTGAGCGCCGTAACGGGGTGAGATTTTCCCTCTCCCCCCTCCTTCTTCGGGGTGACTCCAGGACTTGGTGGCGGCGGGGACACCTGGAGGGTTGGAGAGGCTGCAGCATGCGGACCGGAGGTGTTCGAGACAACCCCACAAAAAAGGAGACCCTGGCATTGTGGTTGGGGGCAGATGGACTTCCGATCATAGCTGGCAGGTCGCAGCAGAGTGGAGATTGTTGTGGCCACGGGATCTGGTGATGGGTCTGAGATCCTTGCAGTGGTCACTATTACTTAGAGGAGAAGAATTACCCTTATGAGTGAGATGTGGCTCTGTGGAACCTGTGATCCTAAGCAAAGATTCTAGCTGGACACTTATGGGGAAATCAAACCAAGAGTGTGTTGAACAGTAGCAGTGATTTCACTGGTGGCGATGGGCAAAGACAAATCGACACGACCGCCCACGGCGCAAATGTGCATAGACCAATTTACTACGGGCTCTGGCACGTCCCATGCTGAGGACCAGTCCCCAGGTGGCGGTGGCGGAAGGCCTGCGGCCTCCAGCGACCTGGCGGCCATCCTTCAGACTATCCAGGTGACGCAGACAGCGGTAGAAGCCAAGATCGGGGAGGTAAGAGTGGATATGGCTCTGGTATGTCAGGACCTCCTCAATGCAACAGCCCAGATCACAGAGGCAGAATTAAGAATGTCCACAGTGGAGGATGGCCTGACTGCCTTGAAAACGCAAATGTCGGCACTATTGGCCTGCACATCAGAATTATACCGGAGAGCAGAAGACGCGGAAAATAGATCTAGGTGCAACAACCTTCGTATCGTGGGCCTTCCGGAGAATACAGCGGCCTCCTCCTTGGCCTCCTTCCTGGAGGAATGGTTCTGCTCCTGGATGCCCGGAGATCGCCTCACCCCATGGTTCGCGATTGAGCGAGCCCACAGGGCTCTACAGATCAGACCGCCACCGGTCTCTTCGCCAAGGCCTGTGATACTCTCTCTTCAACTTCAAAGACAGGGATGCTGTGCTGCAGGAGGAGCGCTACAAGGGGGATCTATTTTGTCACAGAGCAAAGGTCCTAGTGTTTCCAGATTACACAAGGGACGTGCAATTGCAGTGCCGCTCTTTTACTGACGTGAAACAGATACTGAGAACGATGGATATACCTTACCGCATTCTCTTCCATGCGAAACTCTGAGTGGTACACAGCAATAAGACTAATTTCTTTGAGAACCCAGCTAAGGCATGGACATGGCTGACGAAGGAGGTCCCGTTGCCCCCCCGGTGGAGGCCCGCGGCAAGCTCAAGACAAAGTACCAGCGGACAGTCGGTGAAATCGGCCACCTGGCACACACCAACGGACACGCTCTAGGAGGAGCAGAGCGTGACGGGGCTCCCGCTCCGGCTCCCCCACGGAGCCCCCAATTAGAAAAAATGTCGGAACACCTGGCGAGCGCAGGTCAGAAGAGTGGCGGGGGAGGCCCAGGGGTGGAGGGGCCAACACCGGTACACTTGGAAACAACGGAGGACTCGGACCTGTCCCGGAGCCCGGTGCTTTAACTCTCCATATGGGGAGGGGAAGGGTGGGCTAGTACAGCCCACAACGATGAAGATGTTCCTACAATATGACTGCTTACTATCCAACGCTTTTTGATCTGAGGATATGGAGGGGTCCACCACTGCTCAACCAACAGGTGTTTAAAACTCACTGTGTTAGGGAGTAAGATGTTCTATAAGGGCAACAGATGCTTCTTGGGGGAAGTATGGGGTTGGGTGGGAGATGGGGGTATGGGAGTTTAGGCCTTGCAATAAGGTGTTTGTTATTGTTAATTGAAGTAAATGTTTGTTTGCTGTTATTCGCAACTGCACAGGGGGGTGGATCCATGATGCTACGGAGCAGAGCGTCCGCTACGCACCGGGGAGTTATACATACACAAGGGGGGTAGGACCCGGGAGGTACCCGGGTGGAGTTATGAAACATAGTCGTAGTGGACATGCACACGCAGACAGATGGGTCCGACACAGATTATCTCATGGAATGTTAATCGTCTCCTAGACAAAATTAAGTACGCTGCTGTATTTGCGTACCTCCATTGACACCGGCCTGACATGCTCCCGCTGCAAGAGACCCATCTCCTCGGGGACCGTTGCCCCTTCCTAGCCCGCAAGGGTTTTGATAGAATATATCATGCGGGATTCGTGTGTGGCTCACGGGGCGTGGCGATACTGCTCCACCGCTCATTTCCCATGGCGGTGATCCAAGTGTGGAGAGACCGGCAGGGACGATATGTGGCTATCACTGGGAAAGTAGAGGGCCTCACAATCAATGTGCTTAGAATATACTCTCCATTGATGCTGGTGCGTGGAACTCTTAATGATCTGACTCAGTTGCTTCTGTATTTGCCCCCGGGAATCACCATGTTGGGGGTGACTTTAATGCAGTCCCTGTTCCTGGCTTTGATGCAACTGGGTCGCCCTCAGCCCACAAACAGACAATGGCCGCGGGACTAACTGGGTGGCTGACCTCCGCAGGGTCATGTGATGCATGGAGAATATGGCACCCGTGGCACCGACAATTTACACACACCTCGGCGGCCCATGGTACGCAATCTAGGATTGACCTTGTGCTCCTACTGGCCACAGATTGCTGCAATCTTGCCGCGTGGGATGTCTGACCATGTGCCCCTCCGGTTTATTGTGGGACCTGCTCAGGCGCTGGCCCATCCTATGTGGCAATTGAATGCATGTTACCTGCAAGACAGGTCCTATGTTAAACATTTGCAGCAGGTGCTTCAAGAGTACTTCGCCCTTAATGGGGTTTCGGTGATGTTCTCTGGGGTCCTATGGGCCGCGTGTAAAGCAGTACTACGGGGCATGGCCAAGAACCTTGTCTGTGCTTGGGAGCGCTCCAAGACATATCACATCGTTCAGCTGAAGGCGCGGGCCGTGTGATTAGAGGCGAAGCAGGGTGCACAACCCAGTGAGGGAGTGGCTAGACAACTCCTACTGATCCGTGAGGAGATTCAAGACCACTCTTTGAAAGCGGCTAAACATCTTTGGCGAGCAACTAATGCTAGGGTCTGTGTTTGGAGGGACAAAACTGGGAAGCTGGGGGGACTTGGCGCCTCGTCCTAAAGGACGGGCCACGCCTGAGCCTGTATGGCTCACCCCCTCATATCTGGCCTGTACAGTGTCTTTCGCTTCTATAGGAGGTCCAATTACCAGTCCTGATGTTCCCAGCCAGTCCCACATGTCTTGCTGGGCATCGAAGAACCGCGCCTTTCCTTCCAATCCCACTCTAAGGCGTGCAGAGAACAGCAATGAGTATCTCTTCTCCGGTTCACACAATCGAGGCTTGACTGCTATGAATGAATCAGGTTGGTGTTGCACCTGTATAGTGTAGTCAGGGAAGAACATGAATCGTGCATTGTCCACTTTGACATTGGTTAGCTTATGAGTTTCTCCCAGTATTGAGCAGTGATCATGATAGTTCAGCAGTCTAAATATTAGAAGTCTGGGGTTGAAGCCAGCTATAGAGCCTCAGGTGATAGTGCTGTGGCTGGAAGGAGCTTTCGGGGCCATGCTTCGACCTATGCTGCCACGTCTTGTCCCTCTGGAAGCTCTGTTATGCAGACATTGTTGTGGCTGGCGCATCCCTCAGAGACTTCGGCTCGTGCCTCCAGAGTCTGAATTCACTGCATGCAGGTCTTGAGGTCTGTTAGTAATTGTTGTATTTTCGGTTCGATGGCTGTGAGTGACACTTCTGCTGAGTGCACACGATCTACCAGTTTACGGTGGTCTGCATTTAGCAGCATGAGGTCAGCTACTACGTGATCAATTTTTTTGATTCCAGTGACGTCCATGATTGTTCAATGGCAGCTAATACCATGTCAAGTTTGTCACCTTTGGATGATGGCTATTCTGTGTGGGTGGGCATGGCGAGAATTGTGGTGGTGGGTGAGCACGACGGTGTCCCGGACGTGTTGGAGCGCAAGTGGCCCATGCTGACAGCAGGAGATGGTTGGTTTAAACCTTGCGGCCTGCAACATAGCCTATGGTTTGGGCTCAGACAATCAAGCACAAGCAGTCCATCGATCCTTTCTGGTCTGTCTAAGCAGGTGTCTCTGTGACTGGTAGCTGTGTCGAGGTCTCCTCGGTCATGTTGGAATAGGCGTCTAGGGCCTTTGACAGCAGTTAATTGGTGAGGTATGGCATTGCTGAGATAATGTGATGTAGAATATACTGTTCATAATGCTTGGTCAAAGGACTGTGGATTTATTGGTGGTTTAGACGGGTGTGTGTTAAGTTCTGCAGTGTCTATTGCATCTTTGGTGGCAGGACCGAGGGAGCGAATTTCTCTTGCCACCAGTTAAAGCTTTAATCATTCTAGTTCACAGCATTATATTCCTTGAAAGTAAAGGGCATATTTGAATGATCCAGGCCTTTAGTTGCAACTCTAGTTGGCTTACCTCCTGCACATGGGTGCGTCTGGAGAGGTGTCCCGCGGGTCTATCTGGTCTTCTTGCAGGCATGTGTGCCAGTAGCTGGGCGTTGCATGGCCCACTGAGGAATGCCCCCTTCCTTCCTCCAGCCTGTGCAGTACTGCATCACAGTCCCGGGTCCTGTGCCCTGGTTAACACATGTGCGCCTGCGTGACCCGACTCCTGTCCCCAATTAAGTGGGCGCGATAGTATAAGAAGCCGGGAATAGGACTGGTGCCATGTAGGTGTGAGGCGTGACTGGTCTTCCTGCAGGCATGCGTGCCAGTACCTGGGCATTGCGTGGCCCACTGAGGAATGTCCCCTTCCTTCCCTCAGCCAGTGCAGGTCTGCGTCACAGTCCCGGGACCTGTGCCCTGGTTAACACATGTGCGCCTGCGTGACCCGACACCTGTCCCCAATTGAGTGGGCCCGATAATATCGGAGGCCGGGAATAGGAGCGGAGCCATGTAGGTGTGAGGCGTGACTCCCATACCATTGGGCCCAGACGTTATGCTCGCCAGGTCAGGAGGTCTTCTTAGGAGAGACAGTCTGTGGTGATTCTTGGCACGCGAGTACCTCTGCCAGCTGCCGCTCTTCTTCAGTGTTGTCCCGAACTCCACCGATGACTGTGGGTGGTATGCTATCACTGCTGTACTTCAGTCTCTGCTCCAGGCCACCATGGCCTGAGAAGGCCTCAGCCTCATTGTCTCAGCAAATCGGTGCTTCTCGCCTTTGTGGCCTGCAATGGACAGGTTCCCGGGCGGGTTGCTAGGGGAGGAGCACTGTGGGATTTTTGTGGGGGTAGATGATTAATGTGGTTAATGTTTGGCGGTATAAGAAGTAGGATAACTGGGGTTGCAGGTGCAGAGCTGTGCTAAAGCACATCCACCATCTTGGCACAACAAGCCACGCCTCCCGAAAATCTAAATGTTTGTTACATAAAATGATAACACCATTCTTCTTGTTACAGGTTGGAAATACCAACACTGAGCCCACCCAACAAGGCTTAAGTTTTAAGGCTTCAGGTTCTGTGACATGAGTCTCTTGTAGTAAAAGTAAATTTGCATCAAATTTGGCCAGATTAGATATAACTGTTGTTTTATAGGGCTAAATAATAACTTTGGCATTCCATGAAAGGACTCTGAATGATTATCTAATATAAATAAGTGTCACTCAGGTGGTTTTCAACAAATAAAAAAAACAAGAATGTAATTAAGAAAAAGTAGCCTAAGAAAGGGATAAACAAACAGAGGTGAAATGTGAGGGAAAAGGGAGGAAAAAAGGATGCGTAGAAGAAGGTATAAAGAGGAGGAAGAAAAAGAGAAATGAGGTAGAAGGAAAAAAGACAGTACATATCAAACAGATGACAAATTAATTAATGTCAACAAGAATTTGTTAAGGTCAGGAATATCCAGCTGTATCCATGGTGTTGACCATGTACTTCTTTAAAAATGTCCTAAGCTCTGTTGGATCATCATAAGTTGTAGTTTTATCTTGATAAGTTACTTTGAAGAAACATGGAAGAAATAAGCCATAATAAACCTGGCTGAAGAGCCCTAACTAGGGCAAAACAGGTCCTAAGTTGCTTGTGTTCCAGTTCAGGGAGGACCTGGCCTGGCAGTTTAGGCTGGGCTGCTCCCATGAGGAGCAGGGTCAAGTCTGATTTGCATCTGGCTGAGGCCAAACTGAGGTGGCATGGTGGGCAAAAAAAAAAAAAAAAGATTGAGATACAGCCCTGAGTGCTTGCCCGTGGCTGAGATTAATTCAAGCATTCCATCCACCACCTTGTTCTTTTTGCATTGATCTTAATTTGGGCATACCTCACACTAATGGATTGACCTTGTGTGAATGCATTTCCTGATTCCTTGAAATCTGATTCTTAACCCAGTCTAGATTCATTTTTCTTCTGTCTCAAATTGACACCTGCTCTTTAAGACATATTGAACTCATTGATCTGGTGATGTTGCAGCCTCATTCAAGGCTGCCACTGTTCTCACTTGAAGAAATCCTCTTTAGATCCCTCCTAAACCCTCGACTACAACAACTGCAAAGATTCTGGAAGACTGTGTAGTCTGTCATTTTCCTCCTTTCTTGAATTGTATAACATTATGACTGATGATCAAACACGCTTCAGACCTAATAGAGACACTGAGGGGGTCATTCTGACCCTGGCGGTAATTACCGCCATGGCGGAGGTCGGCGGTAGCACCGCCAACAGGCTGGCGGTGCACCGCTGGGCATTCTGACCGCGGCGGTTCAGCCGCGGCCAGAAACGGAAAGTCGGCGGTGTACCGCCGACTTCCCGCTGCCCTTGAGAATCCTCCATGGCGGCGGAGCGCGCTCCGCCGCCATGGGGATTCTGACACCCCCTACCGCCATCCGGTTCCTGGCGGTTCTCCCGCCAGGAACAGGATGGCAGTAGGGGGTGCCGCGGGGCCCCCGTAAGAGGGCCCCACGGAGAATTTCAGTGTCTGCTTTGCAGACAGTGAAATTCGCGACGGGTGCAACTGCACCCGTCGCACCTTCCCACTCCGCCGGCTCCATTCTGAGCCGGCGTCCTCGTGGGAAGGGTGTTTCCCGCTGGGCTGGCGGGCGGACTTTCGGCGGTCACCCGCCGGCCCAGTGGGAAAGCCAGAATGACCGCCGCAGGCTTTTGACCGCTGAGCGGTCTTTCGGCGGGAACCGCTTGGCGGGCGGCGACCGCCGTCCGCCGCAGTCAGAATCACCCCCTGAATCTTTAATCATTTCTGTCCTAGATGATCTCCATCTCGCCAATGTCGGCTATGTCAATGGCCTCATCCTATTAGATCTTTCTGTGGCTTTTGATGCTATCTGTCATACTTTGCATTTTCTAAACAAAGCCTATGCAAAAACTATTGGTGGCACTATATTACATTGATTCTGTTTGCTTCTTGCTGAATGTGCTCAGAAAGTCACTCTTCAAGTTTTTATTTTTCTACAAACAAACTCTGTTGGACAGTGTCCCAAGTATTGTCCTTTGTTTTTAATCTATATCTCAGACCTGTAGCTACTTTCTTCTATGCTTTCAATTTTCAATGTTACTGTCACACCAACAACACTCACATTCTATGCAAACTGAGTGATTGTTCTTTATTAGAGTGTTGCCTCTCCTAATTGGGTTCTTGGATGGGTTACCCGTGGTTAAGGCTGAATTTCGAAAAGAAAAGACTGAGATCTCTTTTTGGCCTTTGAATTTGGGCCACTGTCCTAATTCCTCTCAATCTATGAAAAGTATTGGTGTCAAAATTGATGTCACTCTTCAAATACATTGTCAAGTCTCCTCTGGGATCTCCTCCGGCACTTTTGTTATGAAAAAGATATGATCTCTTCTTCCTCTTCTCTGTTATGATGCTCTCCACTTTGCAGTTACTGCTCTCATTTGGTCTAGATTGCACTACTGTAATAGTTCCTGCCTTGGCATAACCTCCTGGCTATTTTATAGTTTGCAAGCCATACAGAACAAAGCGAACTAACTGGTGGCCTAGACACTCCATTTTACTTGATCGCTCCCATCTTGAATTTTTTTTCACTGGTTACCTATTCATACTCAAATTTCCTTTAAAATAGTTTGCATTCTTCATTGTTTTTTATGGCTTTCCCCTAATTGCATCACCTCTTGCTTGCCTTGATGCAAACCCAAAAGACCTACCTATTCACTGTGCTCCACAACTATTGCTCTCAGTTCCTTAGTTTCGTAAAGCTTGTCTAGGAGGTACTCTCTCACGACTAGCCTGAACCTCTAAAATGCTCTGCCTTTGGCTTCAAGATCCATTTCTGCTCAGATCCAATTTTAGGAAAGGACTCATAGCTTTTCTATTCAGCAAAGCATATATATGATCACTGTTGCAATTTCCCTTTATATAACGCTAAGAGACCCTCTGTGAGGTAGCGAGCTCTATTAATCATTTATTACATAACATAACATGTCCTCATCTTAGCCCAACTCTGATCCTCTGAATCCTTACCAACATCTAGATACATTAGACCAATGCAAGGAATTGCTGAGCATCAGATTTCTACACCAGATCCACAGGTCTCAGCTACATTGAGTGCTCCTCATTCACCTCATGCTGGTCCTAGAGCTTTTTTGCTGATCCTCCTTACTGCTCAAACTCCATGTCAGTTTGCCTTTCCATTCAGTTCACTCATCAGGCACCTACCAAAAGTATGATGTAAGACCCTTATTATATTCTAGGTCCTGTTTTCTGCTCAACAGACAGGTACTAAGGAGACAAAGCAACAACTGTGTTTAGTTTAGAGAGATTGAGCAGAAATGGTGGACTCTGATTTTGAGGGGGTGAGATCTACATGCAGGAGACATGTATCTAGGATCTATTCCTCCTTATACAACAATGAGTATCTAAAGTTCCTAGGTTTTGTGAATGGATTTATGTTGTTGTCAGTTTCTCTATTTCTCTGGATGGTGCAACTCAGTTCTTTGATGCAGTAGGAAGGACATGTCATCTCCCTCAGCCTTTTCCTTCCTACAGCCTGATGTCTTGTTTAGTTAATGTCCACCATGAGAACAGCTAGTCCCCAGTCTGTTGTAGTCCACTGTCTGCTATCCTTCATTCCTGCAATTAGGGACACAAGTTTTATGACTGAGAACCGCCAGTGTCATATTCCCTCTCCTCCTACATTGTGAGGTTCAATTTATGTGATTAGCTGAGGCTTTGGTTTTCCTTGGATGGTATTACTTTTTTTGTGATTTTGTATATTACAGATCCTGCATGCACATAGGCCCTCATTACAACCCTGGCGGTAAATCCTGCTTACCGCCGTGCTGAAGGCCGCCAACATACCGTGGCGGAAATCCACTACGGGTATTACGACCCACATCTCGTAATCCGCCACTATACAGACACCCACACAAGTCCGCCACACCAAAGGTCAGTGATAAACTAGCGATACCAAAACCCACACCGTCACGCCAACAAGAATACGCCCACACTATCACGACCCACAAATCAACGTGGCGGTCTTTCAACCGCGGTAATCCATTGCCGGTACACACTGCCGCGCTCAAAATACACACACACTTACAAAACTATACCACATTGGACAATTCAAAATACACACACCTGATACACATACACACACCACACCCACACACCCACAGCACTATAAAACACACACCCACATTACCCACAACCCCTTACCACAACATTTGTGGAAGAAGCAGAGAGAGAGAATAGCAAACACAACACCAGCATCCACAGGCACACAACACCATCACTCCTACAACATTCACGCACCTCAAACAACACACACCAACACAACACATCACACAGCACAACAAACATCACCTCACACATCACCCACACCAAATCATGGCACCTCAAACACACCCCAGGTTTTCTGAGGAGTAGCTCAGGGTCATGGTGGAGGAAATCATTTGGGTAGAGCCACAGCTATTCGGATCACAGGTACAGCACACCTCCATTGCTAGGAAAATGGAGCTATGGTGGAGAATTGTCGACAGGGGCAACGCAGTGGGACAGCATCCAAGAACACGGGATGACATCAGGAAGAGGTGGAACGACCTATGGGGGAAGGTGTGTTCAGTGGTATCCAGACACCAGAAAGCAGTACAGAGGACTGGTGGTGGACCCCCACCTCCTCCCCCACAACTAACAACATGGGAGGAGCACGTCTTGGCAATACTCCATCCTGAGGGCCTCACATGAGTAGCAGGAGGACTGGACTCTGGTAAGTCATAGCTTTACTACTAAATACCCCCACCCCACCTGCATGCCATCACATACCCCCACCCCCACACTCACCCTCACCCTCACCCCCATCATTCCAACACCTCACATATCCCCCACCATCACAACCAACCCATCCCAATCCCAAGCCCTGCGTGGAACACCCCTGCATAGATACCCATCACCAAAGCATGTCCAGTACAGATACTCACCTAGGCCCCAAAATCCCTAATCACACAAGGGCAAACACAATAATGCAAACATAGGAGTAGAGGGTAACTTACCCATTGCACAAGATGACACACAGAGATACAATAACTATGAATTTACACCCCAACAGGACCCATACGCAATGTCACCGGACAGGAGGTGCCAGACATATCCAGTCCCCCCACAGAAGAGACCCACAGTGATAACAGCAGCTCTGCACGCCTGGATCAAGATGACCAGCCCGGCCCATCAGTGACCTCTGGACAGTCGGTTCCCCTGCCACTGTCACAAACCACCACAGACCCTCCCCCATCAGGAAACACCAGCACAGCACCCACCCAGCGGGCCCATCCCTCTGTCCCCAGGACACGTCAATCAGCAGTGTGTTCACCACTACAGGGACCCCAGGCAAACCCACCAACCCAAGACAATCAGGGACCTGGGGTCAGTGGGCACACAGTTCAGGGGACAGAGGCACAGGATAACAGGGAAACTGGGAGTACTGCTGTGCGACAGGCCCAGGGAGCCCACTCTCCACGAGGCACTCTCCAACATCATTGGAGCATACCATCATTCCCAGGAGACCATGGGCACGGTACTGGCCAAGTTTCAGGAGACCCAGCGGATGCAGGAGGAACACTACCTGGGGATCAGGGATGACTTGAAGTCCATCAACACCACCCTGGTCACTATTGCAGGGGTGCTGGCAGACCTGGCCAACACCATGAGGGACACAGTGGCACACAAACGGGCCCCTGACACTAGCCTGGACGCTGAACAGCCCTCCACCTCCGCCGGCGCTAGTGGACAGGAGGTCCCGCCACAGGACCAACAGGCCACCAGCACCCCACCCCCTCAAGAAGGGGAACCACCCCGCAAATGGTCCCTGAGATCCAGGGACAAGACAGAGAACATTGCCAAGACCCCCGCCAGGAGATAACACTCTCTTGATTGTCACCCTTTTGTCCCACTTTGTCACCCTGACAACTTTGAACTGCCATTTCTCCACTTCCTATGCCCCTTTGGACAATGCACCTGTGAGACCAATAGACTGGACTCTACTATGGACATTTCTCCACCATCACCCCAGCACATTCCACAGCCCCCTCCACTTATTTGCACAGAAATAAACACCCTTGAATCACAAATGAATCTGGAGTCAGTCTGTACTTTCACAAATGTGTAATTGCAACCTCTCAGAAATATAGCAATGTCAATGTTCATGTTCACATACCAATGTTAGACATTTGTTGGGCAGCAGTAAACATAGCAGAAGGCAGAAAGTGGGACCCAGATCTGTGAAATGGAAAGCCAAAGTGACATGTCAGGGTTCATAGACAGAGGTAAAAAGGCAGATTTATGCTATGTCCTACAGTAGTATGATATGAGAGAAGCAGTGCCATCCTCTTACCTGTGTCTCACTGGAAGTATTGCATGATGATGTTATTTCGGTTGTCTATATCTTCTTCTTCTGCCTCATCTTCTTCACTGTTCACAGGCTCCACAGCTGCCACAAGACCATCATCAGGCCCATCCTCCTGCAGAAAAGGCTCCTGGCGTCGCAAAGCCAGGCTGTGCAACATACAGCATGCCACTAAGATCTGGCACACCTTCTTCGGTGAATAGTATAGGGAGCCACCTGTCAGATGGAGGCACCGGAATCTGGCCTTCAGGTGGCCAAAGGTGCACTCTATTATCCTCCTAGTTTGCCCATGTGCCTCATTGTAGCGTTCCTCTGCCCTTGTCCTGGGATTCCTCATTGGGGTCAGTAGCCATGACAGGTTGGGGTAACCAGTCACCTGCAAATATCGAGGGACAACTGTTAGACATCCTCCAACCCTTAGGGACTCTCCCATACCCAGACACCTATTTCAATTGTGTTGGGACCTTGGGCTCACCTATTAGCCACGCACGGTGCCTCTGGAGTTGGCCCATCATATAAAGGATGCTTCTATTCCTCAAAATCTAAGCGTCATGCACTGAGCCGGGATACTTGGCATTCACATGTGAGATGTACTGGTCTGCCAAACACACCATCTGCACATTCATAGAATGGTAGCTTTTGCGGTTTCTGTACACCTGTTCATTCCTGCTGGGGTACAAATGCCACATGTGTACCATCAATGGCACCAATGATGTTGGGGATATGTCCCAGGGCATAGAAGTCACCTTTCACTGTGGGCAAATCCTCCACCTGAGGGAAAACGATGTAGCTGTGCATGTGTTTCAGCAGGGCAGACAACACTCTGGACAACACGTTAGAGAACATTGGCTGTGACATACCTGATGCCATGGCCACTGTTGTTTGAAAGGACCCACTGGCCAGGAAATGGAGCACTGACAGGACCTGCACTAGAGGGGGTATTCCTGTGGGATGGTGGATAGCTGACATCAGGTCTGGCTCCAACTGAGCACACAGTTCCTGGATTTTGGCACGATCAGGTCTGTAGGTAATAATGATGTGTCTGTCTTCCATAGTCAACAGGTCCACCAGGGATCTGTATATCAGAGGATGACGCCATCTCATCACCTTCCCCAGCAGAAGTGCCCTATGGAGGAGAAGGGTGAGCAGAGGGTCATAAACCACATAGGTTTCACAAGGCTGTTTAGAACAATCGTGATGTAATAGGTGTATGGCGCTGTCTGTCCGTATTTCTGGCCAAAAGTGCTGTGACGCAGTTAGTTGCCCTGCCATGTGCCCCTCTGAAATGGCGGCTGCCTGACCTGTAAGGAGGGACAAGGAGAAATGAGGTAACTGCGCTGGGGTTGTGCAGCGTCGCGGTAGGCGGTCGAAGACCACAGCGCAATTCAGCATTGGCTATCATTGGGCCCTATGGGCTCCAGGAGCCAATGACGATGTACGCCGGTGGTGACGGTATACACCGCCGCAGACGTGACCGCCACTTTCTATCTGTTCACTCACTTGATACCTGACCTTCAACAGGAGAGGACCTACACTGCAAGTGCTGCTGTGACCTGAGTCTGGAAGCGGCAATGGCTACAGTGTCTGGGGAAAGGGCCCCTGCCTTCACATCGGAGGAGTTGGAGAAACTGGTAGATGGGTCCTCCCCCAGTACACGCTACTCCACGGTCCTCCAGACAAACAGGTGAGTACACTGTGAGCATGATGCATGGCACATGAATGTATGGAGTGTCGTGGATGGAAGAGACGGGGGGCACAGGTCAGCATGTGAGGATGGTGAGTGTATGTTTTTCTGGGCCAGGGTGGGAGGTTTGGGGCCAATGAGTAAGAAGAACCGGACAGGGTTCTTACTTCACTATTCCTCTAGGTCAGTGCCCACCAGAAGAAGGGTATTTGGCGTGCCATCGCCAAGGAAGTGCGGACCCTGGGGGTCTACCATAGATGGAGCACCCACTGCCGCAAAAGATGGGAGGACCTGCGCCGCTGGACCAAGAAGACGGCGGAGGCCCAGCTGGGGATGGCCTGCCAACGTGGAATGGGTGCCCATCGCACCATGACCCCCCTAATGTACCGGATCCTGGAGGTGGCATATCCTGAGTTGGATGGGCGCTTGAAAATGAATCTGGAGTCAGTCTGTACTTTCACAAATGTGTAATTGCAACCTCTCAGAAATATAGCAATGTCAATGTTCATGTTCACATACCAATGTTAGACATTTGTTGGGCAGCAGTAAACATAGCAGAAGGCAGAAAGTGGGACCCAGATCTGTGAAATGGAAAGCCAAAGTGACATGTCAGGGTTCATAGACAGAGGTAAAAAGGCAGATTTATGCTATGTCCTACAGTAGTATGATATGAGAGAAGCAGTGCCATCCTCTTACCTGTGTCTCACTGGAAGTATTGCATGATGATGTTATTTCGGTTGTCTATATCTTCTTCTTCTGCCTCATCTTCTTCACTGTTCACAGGCTCCACAGCTGCCACAAGACCATCATCAGGCCCATCCTCCTGCAGAAAAGGCTCCTGGCGTCGCAAAGCCAGGCTGTGCAACATACAGCATGCCACTAAGATCTGGCACACCTTCTTCGGTGAATAGTATAGGGAGCCACCTGTCAGATGGAGGCACCGGAATCTGGCCTTCAGGTGGCCAAAGGTGCACTCTATTATCCTCCTAGTTTGCCCATGTGCCTCATTGTAGCGTTCCTCTGCCCTTGTCCTGGGATTCCTCATTGGGGTCAGTAGCCATGACAGGTTGGGGTAACCAGTCACCTGCAAATATCGAGGGACAACTGTTAGACATCCTCCAACCCTTAGGGACTCTCCCATACCCAGACACCTATTTCAATTGTGTTGGGACCTTGGGCTCACCTATTAGCCACGCACGGTGCCTCTGGAGTTGGCCCATCATATAAAGGATGCTTCTATTCCTCAAAATCTAAGCGTCATGCACTGAGCCGGGATACTTGGCATTCACATGTGAGATGTACTGGTCTGCCAAACACACCATCTGCACATTCATAGAATGGTAGCTTTTGCGGTTTCTGTACACCTGTTCATTCCTGCTGGGGTACAAATGCCACATGTGTACCATCAATGGCACCAATGATGTTGGGGATATGTCCCAGGGCATAGAAGTCACCTTTCACTGTGGGCAAATCCTCCACCTGAGGGAAAACGATGTAGCTGTGCATGTGTTTCAGCAGGGCAGACAACACTCTGGACAACACGTTAGAGAACATTGGCTGTGACATACCTGATGCCATGGCCACTGTTGTTTGAAAGGACCCACTGGCCAGGAAATGGAGCACTGACAGGACCTGCACTAGAGGGGGTATTCCTGTGGGATGGTGGATAGCTGACATCAGGTCTGGCTCCAACTGAGCACACAGTTCCTGGATTTTGGCACGATCAGGTCTGTAGGTAATAATGATGTGTCTGTCTTCCATAGTCAACAGGTCCACCAGGGATCTGTATATCAGAGGATGACGCCATCTCATCACCTTCCCCAACAGAAGTGCCCTATGGAGGAGAAGGGTGAGCAGAGGGTCATAAACCACATAGGTTTCACAAGGCTGTTTAGAACAATCGTGATGTAATAGGTGTATGGCGCTGTCTGTCCGTATTTCTGGCCAAAAGTGCTGTGACGCAGTTAGTTGCCCTGCCATGTGCCCCTCTGAAATGGCGGCTGCCTGACCTGTAAGGAGGGACAAGGAGAAATGAGGTAACTGCGCTGGGGTTGTGCAGCGTCGCGGTAGGCGGTCGAAGACCACAGCGCAATTCAGCATTGGCTATCATTGGGCCCTATGGGCTCCAGGAGCCAATGACGATGTACGCCGGTGGTGACGGTATACACCGCCGCGGACGTGACCGCCACTTTCTATCTGTTCACTCACTTGATACCTGACCTTCAACAGGAGAGGACCTACACTGCAAGTGCTGCTGTGACCTGAGTCTGGAAGCGGCAATGGCTACAGTGTCTGGGGAAAGGGCCCCTGCCTTCACATCGGAGGAGTTGGAGAAACTGGTAGATGGGTCCTCCCCCAGTACACGCTACTCCACGGTCCTCCAGACAAACAGGTGAGTACACTGTGAGCATGATGCATGGCACATGAATGTATGGAGTGTCGTGGATGGAAGAGACGGGGGGCACAGGTCAGCATGTGAGGATGGTGAGTGTATGTTTTTCTGGGCCAGGGTGGGAGGTTTGGGGCCAATGAGTAAGAAGAACCGGACAGGGTTCTTACTTCACTATTCCTCTAGGTCAGTGCCCACCAGAAGAAGGGTATTTGGCGTGCCATCGCCAAGGAAGTGCGGACCCTGGGGGTCTACCATAGATGGAGCACCCACTGCCGCAAAAGATGGGAGGACCTGCGCCGCTGGACCAAGAAGACGGCGGAGGCCCTGCTGGGGATGGCCTGCCAACGTGGAATGGGTGCCCATCGCACCATGACCCCCCTAATGTACCGGATCCTGGAGGTGGCATATCCTGAGTTGGATGGGCGCTTGAGGGCATTACAGCAGCCACAAGGGGGTGAGTACAGTCCCATTCAGCTGGCTTTGCATGCTGTATGAGGTTTCTGGGTGGGGGAAGTGGGCTGTGGGTTCCCCTAGGCCAGGGCAGACGCACCAAGGTAGATCCATTGTTTTGCAGGCTCAGTGCCAGTCCAACCCCAAAAGTGGTAGTGGCCCTCTACACCTAGTCTGGCTCCGGTGGGTTCCAGGTGTGCATCAAATGGGTCTAGGCAGAGTCCTCCACTGTTAGTGCATGGGCTAGTGCATAGGGCTGCTCCCTGTGTATTGTGTCCGCCAGCAGTAGTGGTGTTGCAGGCATTGACCATGTGTCTCTTCTGTCTTTTCCCCCCTTTTTGTTTTGTCAACCCTGTCTTTGTGTGCATTAGCATCAACAGGAGGAGGAGTATTGGCACCAGAGCAGGAGGGAGTTGCAACCCACATGGCCCTGGAGGGTGAATTAACGGAGTCTGAAGGCACCAATGGGACAGAGGGCGAGGGGAGCTCCACGACGGGAACAGGAGGAGACACCAGCAACAGTGACTCCTCCTCTGATGGGAGCTCCCTTGTGGTGGCGGGCACCTCTGTGCCCACCGCATCAACAGGTACAGCCGCCACCCCCCTACCAGCACGCCCTCCCAGCAGCCCCTCAGCATGTTTCCTGCGCCCTCTCACCCAAGAGGGTGGGCATCTCCCTCGCCCCACGCACCTCTGGCCCTGCCCCAGTCAGCCCTGTTGCCCTCAGTGAGGAGGCTATTGACCTCCTGAGATCTCTCACTGTTGGGCAATCAACCATTTTGAATGCCATCCAGGGTGTCGAGAGGCATTTGCAACAAACAAACGCATACATGGAGGGCATTCATTCTGACGTGGCAGCCCAAAAGAGAGCATTTCAGGCTCTGGCCTCAGCACTGAGGACAGCCATTGTCCCTGTGTCCAGCCTCCCCCCTCCAACTTCCACTACCCAGACCCAATCCCCTGTACCTCAGCCTATCCCAAGCACACCAACAGACCAGCATGCACACTCATCAACACACAAGAGTGGACACGGCAAACATAAGCACCACACATCCCACAGGCACTCACACAAGCACCACACCCATGCAGATGCACCAACATTCACTGCCTCCACTGTGTCCCCCTCCTCCACGTCCTCCTCCTCCCTCCCAGTCTTGTCTCCACTCACCTGCATGCACTACATCCTCGGCCACTACCTCCATCACCAGCACTCCCATCACCACACACCGCTCACGTGCAATCACCACACCCATTACCATTTACACATCCTCTGTGTCCTCTCCCACTGTGTCTGTGAGCCCTCCTCCCAAAGTACACAAACGCAGACACACACCCACTCAACAGCCATCCACCTCACAACAGCCTTCAGCCCTTGCACCTTCACCCAAATTCAGTAGACGTACACCTCCTACAACCACTACCTCTTCCTCCACTCCCAAACCCCCTCCATCTTCCCGTCCCAGTGTGTCTAAAAAACTTTTCCTGGCTAACATTGACCTCTTCCCTACACCCCCCCCATCTTTCCCCTAGGGCCAATATGTTCAGATCCCAGCCCCTCAGCCACTAAATCCTCCAGCACTGTGGTCCCTGCAAGTGCAGGAACATCGAAGGCGGCACCCATCAGGGCTGCCAGTGTGCCACCTAGCGAGACCAAGGATCAGCCCATTCCGCCACCTGCCAAGGTGAAGAAGGTGCCCACATGCCGTAGGGAAAAGCCGCACCAAACCACCCAGCAAGGCCTCCTCCAAGCCAAAAGGAGACAGTGCCAAGGTCCCAGCAGCCACTTCCAAGGTGGGGAAGGGACACAAGGCTAAGGGGAAGTCAGCACAGGGCAAGGAGTCTCCGGCTGAGGGACTGGTGTCACCCCTTCTGGCACAGAGCAGCAACCTGTACGGCGGTGGACACCGCCACCTGCCCTGCCACCTGCACCGCCACCTGCACCACCACCTACACCACCACCTGCACCGCCACCTGCACGTCTGCTGCCTCAGCAACAATCCCCAGCCTCATCCCCAGTGGGCAGCCATCCGAGGCTGCAGGAGACGTCCTGCTTTCTCCCTCCACAGGTGCTGACACATGCACCACTGGCAGCATCTCCGCCACAGACACCGCCGCTGCCAACGCCACCGGCCGCGCAACGTGCACAGACAGTCCCACCACAGTCGACATGGACAACATTCCCAGTGGACAGCCGTCCGAGGCTGCAGGAGACGTCCTGGACCCTGCACAGCGTATGTGAGGCACCATAATCAGCACTGTTAGTACCAGCAGTTGGCAGGCAAAGTCGCATCAGTGTGGAGTGTGTCTCTGACTCCATGGAGTATCATGCTACCTGTTCCCAGGCAATCTCGTGGCATACACTCCCAGGTGAGGGAATGGGACATGCCACATAGCATGTGCAGCACTCTGGGCACAAAGCCCCCTCCAGAACCAGTGGAGAGATACATCCACTACCCCAGTCCTTGGCAGGATGAAGCAGTCTGGGCACAAAGCCCCCTCCAGAACCAGTGGAGAACAGCATCCACTACCCCAGTCCTTGGCAGGATGAGGCACTCTGGGCACTAAGCCCCCTCCAGAACCAGTGGAGAGATACATCCACTACCCCAGTCCTTGGCAGGATGAAGCACTCTGGGCACAAAGCCCCCTCCAGAACCAGTGGAGAACAACATCCACTACCCCAGTCCTTGGCAGGATGAAGCACTCTGGGCACAAAGCCCTTTCCAGAACCAGTGGAGAACCGCATCCACTACCCCAGTCCTTGACAGGATGAAGCACTCTGGGCACTAAGCCCCATCCAGAACCAGTGGAACATGTCACACACTTGAGAGATTGTGGCTTTGCACTCTCCAGGATAAAGCAGTGGGCAAACCACCCACTTGAGAGACTTGAGAGACTGTGGCTTTGCACTCCCCAGGATAAAGCAGTGGGCAAACCACCCACTTGAGAGACTTGAGAGACTGTGGCTTTGCACTCCCCAGGATAAAGCAGTGGGCATAGAGCCCCCTCGTGGAGCAATGGCGTCGTCCCTTCATCCGGCTGAGGTGCCCCCCCTCCAGTTCCCCCTGAGGTGCCTGTTTATTTTCGACCTGATGCCCCATCAGTGTTCTGTCCGTTTACAGTCAGGTATCATGTGTGGGCTTCGCCCATGCATTTTGGGACCACTGGTCCACGGACAATGATTGGAACACTATTCGGACTTGTGTAGTTGCTGTACATATTTGTATATACTGATCTGTTACAGACCTGTTTCCATATCTGAATTTTTGAAGATTTCACTTGTTACAATAATTTCCTTTTGTCCTTGCATTCTTCCAGAGAGCTACGGGGTGTATATGTAATGTTGCAGCATGTATTTGTGTGTATGAGGGTGGGGTGTTGCGTGTGTGTGTCACTCTCTTGTTCCTCCCCCCCTCCCCTGTGTGCTAGGTGCAGTACTCACCGTGGTCGTCGCCGCCGTCGTAGCTGCTCCTAGTAGAATAGAAGGTAAACCAACATTGGTAGCACCTGAAGTTCGGGCTCCATGGCGTCCTGGTTCCTCGTAGGGTGTCGAGAGGTGAGTGGTTTCCCTTCTGTGTACTGTTTCCGCCGTGCTTTTGATGGCATTGGTACCGCCCCGGAAAAGGTGGCGGATTGGTGCCTTGTAATACAGTGGGCGGTACATTGTGTTCCACCTGTCTATTGGCAGTTACCGCTGCAGTGTTTGTTTCTACCGCCGTGGTGGTTGGAGTGTTAAAGTTGCTGTCTCTGTTGGCGGTTTCCACCGTGGTCGTGATCCCATTTTTTTTACCGCCAGCCTGTTGGGGGTATTACTGCCGCTTTAACACCGACTGCTAGGGTTGTAATGAGGGCCATAGTATTTTAGTTATTCATTCACTTATTTCTCCGAGTTGATCAGAATTCAATCTTGTGATGCTTAATCATGTGGTATGAATGCAAATGTAAAGTGGGCTACTGCCTCTGTATTCTATTTCTGTATGTTCCATGGGCTGGGCTCCTGGTTTTAGAATATGTCCTCCTGGCGGGTATATGAACCTATGAGGGAGGCTTTTGAGGACAGGATATAATAATAGGCTCTGGAGGGCTGGAGGCTCTGGTGGGGGTGGAGGGGTGAAGTGGTGCGGCATGGATCGGTTTGCCTCTAGTACTTTTGTTATTCCTATTTTCACTTGATTGATGTTTCTGTTGCAGACAGATGCATTTTCTTGCTGCGATGGCCAGTGGGTTGGTCCCCTATGTTGCAGCTGAAGGGAAAGACTGGTGCATCGCCCTCTGCTGGTGACTGGGAACAATACTCCACTGCTGGGCTGAGGTGTGGAGTGTGTGCAAATTTACCTAGAATACATTTCTTTACCTCTTTTCTTACTTATTTTTCCTGTCTGGCTTCCCGGGAGGCCTGCCTGAGGCACCCGGGTTGATTGATTCCCTTCTTAGGAGTGTGGTGGGTACTACACCAGCATATCGAATGTAAGTATCACGGTACAAAAATATTGTTGGTAGAATATCGTCAAACAAAACATTATGGAAGAATGTATGTGTAGGAAGAAGGTATACATCTTCAATGTACATTGGTGTGGGCTCAACTATAGTACATCTATACTTCCCTAGATATACTGTCCTTCTTAATAGTTTGGTAGTTGTTATGATGGGTATAGTATTTTTATGGCAAGATATTTTTGTGCTCAAATGTTTGACATTCAGCTAGGCTGGGTGCAGGGCAGGCTTTGATGTTTCAGAGCAGGTTGCAGCGGGTGGGCATTTGAAGTACTCCCTCCTTTGACCTTGCAGAGACTGGAGTGGGCCAAAGAGAATTAATGGTGGGACTTTTCGGTCTGGAACTTTAATTGCAGGTGACGTTAGGTCTTCCTCGTTATTTTTTTTAACGACCTTTGCTAAAGGAACCTGTACATAGATGCCACTGCCTGAGGGACTGTGTACAAATGTTTGGCACATACATCTACAAAAGGCGTGTGGAGTTCATGCATGCGAGTGGCCTCATCTACACTACTATGCCGCTCTTCCCTGAATCGGCCACATTGAGAGCAAACTCAGCCACTATGCTCTGAGCATCTGGGAAAATAACGCGACGGGCATGTTTATTTTACCTGTGGGCACACAAACGCATTCTGTAGATAAACAGTCTAAAGCTTGTACAGCTATGACAAACGCAATCATGTGTACGAGTAAAGGAGCAAGGGTATTGTATCTTATTATATTGTGATATAGCACTCCATAGCCCTGTGGAGACCCAGAAGGATTCTAGTTTGTTTGGCAAGAGGCTCTGCCATTTGGTGTGCATTGCTGGCAGAGCATGACTTATGGAATGGTCTATGTTGGGAACCATGGCAGATATTTGTAAGGAGATTTCCAGTAGTGTTACCCCTTAGCATGAAAACATGTAAGGAGGGTTGCATAGGAAAAGACAGGTACTACTGGGCCTTAACCATGGTGGTTGAGTTCATGTTCTACTGTTGTCCTGGGTTCCGCTCTACTGTTACTCTGTAAACTGGTCCAAGTGCAATCCTTGCCTCACTTTAGTCTCAGTTCAGCGATGGCGAGCAGTCGCACGTTTCACAGGGATGTGGTGTTGAGTGTCCAAAGCACTCACAATCAATCAACAGGCGCAATAACTGCAGTGCCCAACCTAGTGAGTGTCTTAAGGCAAAAAAGTACTTTTCATAACACACCAGTATCGTAACCTACACAGGGCAAAGAGTCTGCATATGAATCTAACCTGGTGGCGCTGCAGCCTGGGATTCTTGTGCTAAGCACACCCTCTTCCCCCCCAACTCCACCCACCCCGTAACGTCTTTCGCAAGGATTCCCTCTCTCATGACCAGGTAAAAGCATGAATCAGGCTCAGGTCCAATATTTCGTTTTTCTCCACAATTCAAATGTACACTCACTTCATTGATTCTCTAAGTCTCACCCTCTAGTTGCACAGCAGATAGGCAATAGCCTTTTCTTCCCTCCTTCTGAGCGGGCCCGGCAGCTCCTCTGCACTTCTGTAGGCAGGGGCCTTGGTGAGTGTATGCAGTCCAGGGCCGTTTAGCGGGGGCGGCGCAGACCGGGTCTTGAATGGATGCATCAACCCGGCTTCATCCTGCACTGCCGCTGCCCTGGTGCTGAAGTAGGCACGGGTGTGGAGGCAGACCCGGTGCGGAGGCTTCCTCAGGCAGCGGTAAGGTGACCACCTGGCATCAAGGCAAATTCTGGACAGGAATGTAAAAAATTCAGGACAAAGGGTCAAAATTCAGGACAAAAATTCAGGACGAAGTGTCCAAATTTAGGATAAAAATTCAAGAACAAACGTCAGTTTTACAGACACACTTAAGAGAGGCCATGCCCCATTATGTCATCAGTGAATTAATGTACTCTTTTTTTAACATAACACTATTTATTCACTGTGGTCTTTTTGTGATGCCCCCTGGTATGCTACATTTGGGTGTCACATTACGTCATTTTTCAGTAGTATATTAATGCCGTTCAGCACGTATCAAGACCATCACCTCTACCCAAATCTACCCAATCTTTCTTGGAGAGAAAGCAATAGCAACATTTTGATTATGTTTCTAAACATTTTAAAACCCATGGCAACAGTTTGGGAAACATTAAAGTAAGTAACCTTGGGCCAGATGTAGCAAAGGATTTGCGCCTCGCAAACGGCGAAAATCGCCGTTTGCGAGGCGCAAATGCCTCTTTGCTATGCAGAAATGCATATTGCGAGTCGGGACCGACTCGCAATATGCATTTCAGAATCGCAAATAGGAAGGGGTGTTCCCTTCCTATTTGCGATTCTGAGTGGTATGCAGTTACCATCCACTTCAAGTGGATGGTAACCCACTCGCAAATTGGAAGGGGTCCCCATGGGACCCCTTCCACTTTGTGAATGGACCCACAAATATTTTTTCAGGGTAGGTAGTGGTCCAAGGGACCACTACCTGCCCTGAAAAAAACCCGAAACTAAAGGTTTCGTTTTTTTTTAAGTGCAGCTCGTTTTCCTTTAAGGAAAACGGGCTACACTTAAAAAAAAAAAAAATCTTTATTGAAAGCAGTCACAAACATGGAGGTCTGCTGACGACAGCAGGCCTCCATGTTTGCGAGTGCCTAGACTCGGTATGGGGCCGCAATTTGCGACCCACCTCATTAATATTAATGAGGTGGGTCTTTGCGACCCCATACCGACTCGCAGAAGGTGTCTGAGACAACTTTCTGCATAACATTTTGCGAGTTGCAAATTGCGAGTCGCTAGTACTCGCAATTTGCAAGTCGCAAAATGTTATTTTGCTACATCTGGCCCCTTATGCTAGTTTAAACAAGTTGAACAAAAACACCTGGCTCACCCCAACCACCCAGGGACTTCCAACCTAAAAAAAATGAATGAGGCAAGGCAGATGGTGTGGGTGACAGATTCACACCTAATGTCAGGATGTGAGGTATCCACAACTTGTCTGTAGTCTCACAGTACTAGAGTGTATTTCTGGAACTCTACATTTATCTCACAACTGGGAGCCCAGACTACCAATTAAAGATAATAAAAGAGGAGGATGAAATCGAGATCATATGGGAGACTCACGGCTGCTGATTCAAACGGGTGTTGCTAAGAACTGGATAAATAAGGAAGAGACTAACAAAGCGGGACAATTCCTAAAATCAGACAAGATGAGTTCACCAAGACTATCAGAAGGTATTGCGTACTGAGGAGTTGTCTCTGCAACAGGAGAGAAACAGAAGAAGCACTGTCAAGTAGTTGAACAAGCAGCACCAACCCACCCTGGCAAACTCTTCCGGTGCAATGGTCCGCTGTTTGTGCTTGTGAAGGGTGAGCAGGGGCCAGGCCCCTTTCAAGGTTGTGCAAGGCAATTGCCTGCTCTGTCCATGTTTTAAAATGGTTTAGCAATTGAGCAAAAGCCAAACCAGTGATTTGGGCTATCCCTAAGTGTCGACTACACATAGAATCTTCAAAATATTTGTGATGTGAATTGCACAAACAAAATGTAAGAACATGAGAAAGATTTTAAAATGTAATTGGTGTTTCTTTACCATATGGTACTGTTTTCCCTTTATATACAATTAGATCGATTTAACTTGGAACCAGTTATCTTTCGATACTTTGTGATTAATATCCACCCTTTCCCCACTGATTTGCAGGATGGAAATATCGGCAGAGCGTCATGGTCCTTCAGAGCCCAGTCTGCTTTTTGCTCTTCTCTTCTGCTTTCTGTAGTGGGGCACATGGCACGAGTGAGGATGGTGTGCTACCCTGATGATAGTATTATTATGCAAACCTTCCCCTGCTTGTCCTTCATTTCTTCTTCAGATACACCACACATCTGATTTGGTCGCTGGGGCACCGTCGTATAGCTCTTTCCACTCTAAAGCTACCCGTGACTGTGGGTGGATTAGGCTTTCTGGACTTAGAATGCTAATATATACCTGCACAGGTCCAATGGGTGGCTTGCTGGCTGTCTGTGTGCCCCAGGTCTGAGATGGGGTTTATCTGTAAAGACTTTTAAGGAGGGCTTACTGCACTGCTCATTGTTTCCTACTGATCATTCTACAGAACACCATCATGCACAGCTTTCTCTTGCCTTGATAGAACATGTAAACTCACTGACACAAAGAAACCCTGTGCTCAAGCGCTACCTTTGCTAGGCCATCCCACTCGCACAGGACGGCTATGCTCAGAACAACTCCATCAGTGGCATGCTGCAGGTGTCATAAAATTGGGAATTTTGCTTCTGGACGGTGAGCTACTAAATTTCCAAACCCTTGTCGCAGAATACCATCTTCACCCCGGTCAACTCCTTACTTCCAACCACCTTAAACAATCATTCAATGCACTATTTCATTTCTGCCACCTAGCACTAACCCTGCATGAGGTGTGCCCGACGCTCTACACCATAGGGACTGGGGGCAAACTAGGGACTGGGGGCAAACCGATAAGGTGATTGTACAGACCTTTCCTGCAACATGGAGACCACTCCAGGTCGTTTTGTCATACTACCTGGGTGACTGATGTGGCCAAACCTCTGCAACATACAGACTGGACTAAAATACTGGACTTTCCATACAAAGTATTCCACAGCTCTCACTCATATTCATAGAGCTTCCTTGGGAATGCATTCTGCCGGTTGCTTGCCATTGGCTTTGTGGTTTGTAACTCACATTTCCTTGCTTTCAATTGCTGGCTTTGTTTTAGGCTATTGATCTTGAGTTCGTCCCTTCCCTTGCCCAAACCTTATTTACAGTATCTTTCCGAGTGTTCCCTTTCTGTAAACAGGCCTGTAAATCTTGTTCTTATCTCATCACATCTGCTGTGCATTCAAAGAACAAGGTCAAATGTCAAGCTCTGTCTTCAGTGGGAACTTAGGCCCTTATTATGACATTGGCGGTAAATCCCACTTACCACCACGCTGACTGCCGCCAACATACTGCTGCGGCGGCGGATATCTGTTCACCATATTATGACACACATACACTAATCCGTCACTATTCAGCCACATACACAATTCCACCAGCCCATAGGTCAGTGATAAACTGGCGGTATCAAAACCCACATCGTTACGCCAATAGAACTACGCCCATCACATTATGACCCACGAATCACCATGGCAGACATTCTATGGCGGTAAACCATTGGCGGTACATACCGCTGCGCTCACAATGGACACCCACATGCAAAACAACACCACATTGGACAATTCAAACAACACTCACCTGACACCCATACACACACCACACCCACACACCCACACCACTATAAAACACACACCCACATTACCCACAACCCTTTACGACTACAAAGCATTGGCACGAAACAGACACCACGACCACAGACAAAACCAGAGCCACACACTATCTACACCTATACACCACCCATGCACCCCACATCACACACCCTAACACATCACCCTACACACCCTTACCTACACACCTCACACAACACCCATGGCACCACAAAGACAGCCCCGATTCTCAGAGGAGGAGCTGAGGGTCATGGTGGAGGAAATCATCAGGGTAGAGCCACAGCTATTTGGAGCACAGGTGCTGTAGAAATCTATAGCTAGAAAGATGGAGCTATGGTGAAGAATCGTGGACAGGTTGAACGCCGTGGGACAGCACCCAAGAACCAGGGATGACAGCAGGAAGAGGTGGAATGACCTATGGGGGAAGGTACGTTCCATTGCAGCAAGACACCAACTTGCTGTACAGAGGACTGGGGGTGGACCTCCATCTCCTCCCCCACAATTAACTACATGGGAGTAGCATGTCTTGACAATCATGCATCCTGAGGGCCTGGCCGGAGTAGGAGGAGGCCTGGACTCTGGTAAGTCAACTCTCTACTCCTACTACCCCCCACTTGCATGCCATCACATGCCCCCACCGTCACCTTCACTTCCATCACTCCACCACTTCCCACACACCCTACCATCACATCTCACTCATCCCAATGCCAAGCCCTGCATGCCATACCAATGCATGGACACCATTCACAGACCTGCATGGACACCTATCACTAAAGCATGCACACTAGAGAGAATCAGCTATCCCACCACATACCAACGTACACAAGTGAAAAATACCAGGGCAAATACAAACAAAGAGGGCAAGCCACGGATGCACAATATGCCAGACACAGAAACAATAACACAGCATTTACATCCCCACAGGTACCCCAGCCAATGTCAGCGGAAAGGAGGTGCCAGCAATATCCAGTACCCCCACAGAACAGGCCCACACTGATGACAGCAACTCTGGACTTCAGGATCTGGATGACCAACCTGGCCCATCAGGGACCTCTGGACAGCTGGTTACCCAAGCCCATTCACACACCACCACAGGGCCTCCCCCATCAGGAATCACCACCACAGCACCCACCCAGCGTACCCATACCTCTGTCCCCAGGACATGTCAATCAGCAATGTGTCCACCTCTACAGGGACCCCAGGACACACCTCATACCCAAGACAATCAGGGACCTTGGGTCATTGTCAGTGGGCACACGGCTCAGCGGACAAAGGCACAGGACAGGGAAACTGGGAGGAGTGCTGTGCGCCGGCGGGGGACAGGTCCAGATAACCGACTCTCCAGGGGGCACTCTCCGAGATCCTGGGAGCCTACCAACATTCCCAGGCCACGATGGACCAGATCCTGGACAATGTGCAGGAGAACAGGAGGCTGTAGGAGGGACAGTACCAGGGGATCAGGGAGGCCTTGCAGGCCATCAACACCACCCTGGTCTCCATAGCAGGGGTGCTGGCAGACATGGCCAATATTACGAGGGAGGCAGTCTCACATCAGCGGGCCCCTGCCACTAGCCAGACATCTGAACTGCCTTCCACCTCTGTTGCCGCTAGTGGACCAACAGGCCACCAGCACCCGTCCCCCTGCAGAAGGACAACCACCCCAAAATGTTCCCTGCGATCCAGACTGAAGCTAGAGACACTTGCCAAGACCCCCGCCAGGAAATCAGACTCTCCTGATTGTCACCCTTGTGTCCCACACAGTCATCCTGTCCACCTTGAACTGCCATTGCTCCCCTTCCTATGACCCCTTGAACAATGCATCTGTGCTGCAAATAGACTGGAACAATACCCTGGACTTTTCTCCATCATCACCCCATCCCATTGCACTTGCCCCTCTGTTACCTAGCACTTCAGTAAACACCCTTGGAAAAAATAGAGGTATGGAGTATGTCATATTTTTCAAATATGTATTCATTTAACCAGGTTCAAACAATGCAATTAAACTGTACAGTAAATTACCATATTTTAATGACCTGTAGCTGGCTGCAGTGATCACCCCAGGAACTATTGTGAGGCACCAACATCTGTAAAATGAATTGCCAAAGGGTACAGAAAGTGGTCATAGAAGTGGGAAATAACAGCATGCCAGTGCCATAGAAATTAAATATAATTGTAATGAAATGCGAAGTAACACTGTCTTACCTGTGTGTCATTGGAAGTGCTGTCTGAAGACTGCTATTCTGTTGTCCTCATCCTCTGCTTCCTCATCCTCACTGTCTACAGGGTCCACTGCTGCCACACGGGCATCTCCAGCCTCCTCCTCCTGCAGAAAATGCACATGGCGTCTCAGGGCAAGGTTGTGCAACATGCAACATGCCACTATTATCTGGCACACCTTCTTGGGTGAGTAGCACAGGGATCTACCTGTCAGATGCAGGCATCTGAACCTTGGCTTCAGGAGGCCAAAGGTCCGTTCTATAATCCTTCTGGTTCGCCCATGTGCCTCATTGTAACATTCTTCTGCCCTTGTCCTGGCATTCCTCACAGGGGTCAGCAGCCAAGATAGGTTGGGGTAACCAGAGTCACCTACAAATATTGAGAGACAACATTTAGCCACACACTATCCCATATGGCCCACACCATACCCATACACCAACATATACTGGATGGGGACCAAGGCTCACCTGTTAGCCACACCCTGTTCCTCTGTAGTTGGCCCATCACATTTGGAATGCTGCTTTTCCGCAGGACAAAGGCATCATGCACAGACCCAGGATACTTAGCATTGACGTGGGAGATGTACTGGTCCGCAAGCACACCATCTGTACATTGATAGAGTGGAAACTCTTACAATTTCAATACACCTGTTCATTCTTACAGGGGGACTAATGCAATATGTGTTCCATCAATCGCCCCTATTAAATTGGGGATATGTCCCACTGCATAGAACTCGGCCTTCACTGTGGCCAAATCTTCCACCTGGGGAAATACAATGTAGCTGCACATGTGTTTAATCAGGACAGACAACACTCTTGTTAGCACTATTGAGAACATTGGCTGTGACATTCCTACTGCCAAGCCCACTGTCACTTGGAAAGAACCAGTTGCCAGGAAATGGAGCACAGACAGAACATGCACAAGAGGGGGGATCCCAGTGGGGTGACAGATAGCAGATATCAGGTCAGGCTCCAATTGGGCACACAGCTCTGTGATTGTGGCCCTGTCAAGTCTATAGGTGAGGATAATGTGCCTGTCCTCCAGTGTTGGCAAGTCCACCAGGGGTCTGTACAGGGGGGTATGTCTCCATCTCCTATTCATCCTCAGCGGTAGCAATCTATGGGGCAAAAGAGTGAGGAGCCGGTCACAAACTGAACAATCGGGCTACAACAGAACTTTGCATGCTGTTAGTTTGTAATGGATCAGTGTGAATTGTCCAGTATGTTCAAATTTAAACATTGGTGCACCAATTATCCAGGGCTTGCCCCCCAACTCTGAAATGGCGTTCACCTGTCCTGTGTGGAGGGACAGGTGAAAGTGAGGTAATTCGGCTGATGTTGTGCACCGTTTTGGGAGGCAGTCGGGAACCGCCGTGCAACTCCTCATTGGATAACATTGGGCCCTATGGGGTACAGTGGCCAATAGTGATCTACGCCGGCGGTGATGGTATGCACCGCCGTGGACGTGATTACCATTTTATATCAGATTCCTCACTTGCTACCTGATCTTCAACAGGAGAGGACCTACACTGCATGTGCTGCTGTGACCTGTGTCTGGAACCTACCATGGCCCGTGTGTCTGGGGAAAGGGCCCCTGCCTTCACTTAGGCGGAGTTGGAGAGACTGGTGGATGGGTCCTACCCATTACAGACTGCTGTATGGGCCTCCACACCAACAGGTGAGTACACTGTGGGCACGATGCATGTGGCATGAATGCATGGAATGGTGTGTGTGAAGGCCTCGTGTAAGGGAGGTGGGTGGATGTCCTCTGGGCGGCGTATTGGTTGTGGGCTGGGCCATGTGTGTGCAAATGTTGATGTGAAGGGGTATGGTGGGCCATAAGTGTAACTGGCGGGACTGTCTGACTAATACTATTTTCCTGTGTGTATTGCCTCTGCAGGTCAGCGCCCATAAAAGAAGGGTATATGGCGTGCCATCGCCAAGGATGTGCGGACCCTGGGGGTCTACGCAGGCGGAGGACCCACTGTCGGAAACGGTGGAAGGATCTGAGATGCTGGGCACAGAAGACTGCGGACGCCCAGCTGGGGATGGCCCCCCAACGAGGAAGGGGTGCCCGTCGAACCCTGACCCCCGATGGCCCTCATACTGGCAGTGGTTTATCCAGAGCTGGATGGGCGCTTGAGGGCATCACAGCAGCCACAAGGGGGTGAGTACAGTGCCCATCATTACTACTAACGTCTGGTGGGGTTGTATCCGCGTGGGCCTAGGCCTGGCCTGACATTGCAGCTTAGGTCCCCTGGTGGCTAGAGTTTTGAAGAGATAGTCCTGCTACCTCGCTCGGAGGCATCCACTACTGGTCAGGGCTGTGTGGGTCACAGGTGTGCTGGATTTGGCGGTGTGTGCCCCTCCCCATGCCTTTGTGGCTAGCAATATCACTGGTAGTGCAATGCATAGTGCGTAGGCCTGTTCCCTGTTTGTGAGAATGCTGTGTATGCCAACGGTGGTGTTGGTGCAGCCACTGGCCAAGTGTATCCTTTGTCTTTTCCCCCCACTTCTTGTTTTGTCACTCTGTCCTTATGTGTATTAGCATCATCTGGCGGAGGAGCAGAGGCAAAGGCGACGGAGGGAACTGCATTCCACAGGACCTAGGAGGCAGAGTCCACCGACGCTGAGGGCACCAGTGGGACGGGGGGCAAGGGGAGCACCACAGTGGAGACTGGAGGGGACAGTTCTGACACAGATACCTCCTCCGATGGAAGCTCCCTGGTGGCGGCCGACACCTCTGTGACCACCCCAGCTACAGGTACAGCCACGACCCCTGTACCAGCACCGCCCTCTCAGCAGCCCCTCATTGAGTTCCCCGTGCCCGCTCATCCAGGAGGGTGGGCATCTCCTTCGCCCCAGGCACCTCAGGTCCTGCCCCAGTGAGCCCTCCTGCCCTGAGTGAGGAGGCTATTGACCTCCTAAGATCCATCTCAGTAGGGCAGTCAACCATTGTGAATGCCATCCAGGGGCTGGCAGCCCAGATGCAACAGACTAATGCATTCCTGGAGGGCATTCACACTGGCTTGGTGGCCCAACAGAGATCAATCCAGGCTCTGGCCTTCTCTCCGATGGCATCCATTGTCACAGGTTCCACCCTTCCCCCTCCAACTTCCTCTTCCCAGTCCCAATCTCCTCAACCCCAACCTATCCCAAGCACAAAGGCAGATGAGCATGCACACAAGACAACACACAAGAGTGGTTCTGGCAAACACAAGCACCACACTTCATCCCACAGGCACTCACACAAACACCATCCAGATGCAGACATACCAACTTCCACTATTTCCTCGGTCTCCCCTACTCCAACTCCCTCCCAGTTCTGTCTACACTCACACCTGCATGCACTACACCATCATCCACTACCAGCATCACCACCACACATAGCAGAACACACACCTCACTGGCAGAAACCTCTACAACAGACATACACATATCCCCTGGGTCCTCTCCTACTGTGTCCGTCCCCCCTCTCCTAAGGTACACAAACGCAAACACTCAGACACCCAACAGCCATCCACCTCACAAAAGCATCCAGCCCAGGCACCTGCACCCAAAATCAGCAGACAGACACCTCCTACAACTACTCCTTCCTCCACTCCCAAACCTTTTCCCTCTTCCCGCCCCAGTGTCCCTAAAAACCTTTCCTATTCATCATTGACCTCTTCCCTGCCCCTCCCACCCATCCTGCACGTCTGGCCAGGGTGGCAAAAACCCAGCCAAGCACCTCAGCCACCCAGTCCACGGGTCCAGTCATCACCATACCCACTCGTGGTGGGAAAGAGCCAGGCACATGTCCTGAGGGTGAAGGAGCCTGCACCAGGCAGCCTCAAGGGAAAGGAGCCTGCCCCAGCTGCTGCCAGGAAGAGCAAGGAGCCTGCCCCAGCTGCTGCCAGGAAGACTAAAGAGCCTGCCCCAGCTGCTGCCAGGAAGTTCAAGGAGCCTTCCCCAGCTGCTGCCAGGAAGACTAAGGAGCCTGTCCCAGCTGCTGCCAGAAAGAATAAGGACCCTGCCACAGCTGCTGCCAGGAAGAACAAGGAGTCTGCACCAGCAGGCAGGAAGAGCAAGGGGCCTGGGGCTGGAACTGTGATGGAACCCCCACCACCAACCACCACTGAGCAGTCATCCCAGGCTGCAGGGGATGGGCAGGAGCTTCCCCACACCAGCGGCTGCAGCAGCACCACCACCACCACTGAGCAGCCGCCCAAGGCTGCAGCAGATGGGCAGGAGCTTCCCCCCACCAGCAGCACCAGCACCAGGATCACCACCACCACCACTGAGCAGCCGTCTGAGGCTGCAGGGGATGGGCAGGAGCTTTCCCCCACCAGCGGCTGCAGCAGCACCACCACAACCACTGAGCAGCCATCCGAGGCTGCAGGGGATGGGCAGGAGCTTCCCCCAACAGCAGTGGGCGCCACCACCACCCCCACTGAGCAGCCGTCCGAGGCTGCAGGGGATGGGCAGGAGCTTCCCCCCACCAGCGGTTGCAGCAGCACCACCACCACCACCACTGAGCAGCCGTCACCGCCGGCGGACGGTCTGTAGTCCTGCCTCTATGGGCTGCTGTGCGGACTGGCCCCTGTAAATCCAGTGGGTATGACACCCACAGAGAGACTGAGAGCACAGTGCACAATGCCCCCTCGAGAACCAGTAGGTAAGACCTACTCCAGCCTCCCTAGGACCAAGAGCACAGGGCACGATGCCCCCTCCAGAACCAGTGGGTAAGACACCCACCAACCCCAGCCTCCCCAGGATCAAGAGCACAGGGCACAATGCCCCCTCCAGAACCAGTGGGTCAGAGACCCACCTACCCCATCCTCCCCAGGATCAAGAGCACAGGAAACAACGCCCCCTCCTGAACAAGTGGGGGAGACACCCACTTGTGAGACTGTGGCCTTGCACTCCCCAGGATCAAGCACAGGGCATGTTGCACCCTCCAGAACCAGTGGTCTTGTTTTATCTCCCAGCTGAGGTGCCCCCTCCCCGTCCCCCTGAGGTGCCTGCCTATTTACCAACTGATGTTCGTGCAGTGTTCTCTCTGTGTTGATGCAGGTGACAAATGGGGTCTTGGACTTTGGCCCATGCAAACTGAGGACTGGGTGGTGTCCCTTGAACTGTACATTTGTAAATATCTGTTACATTGGCTAAATTATTATTTGTACTGTGTTGATCATATTACACTCACTTTAGTAAATTTGTTTTGGCCTTGCATTATTCAGCCGACTTAGGGGGAATAACTTGTTTTCTTGTGCATCTGGTCGTGTGTATGGGGTGTGTATGTCGGGTGTGTGTTGTGCGTGTGTGTGTCACTGTCGTTTTCCTCCCTCCCTCCCTCGTGTGCTAAGCGGCAGTACTCAACGTCGTCGTCTTCGCACCCTTTGGTGTTCGTGGTGGAGCAGCATGTAGAAGACCATGGGAAAGACATGCAGCTCGGGCTAGCATGGCGGCGTGGTTGTTCCCTGTGTCTCCAATGGTGAGTCCTTTCACTTCTGTGCCTTGTTTCCGCCAGGCTTTGTATGTCGTTGGTACCGGCCCGGAAAAGGTGGCAGATTGGCATGTCATAATATGGTGGGCAGAACATTGACTTCCGCCTGGATGTAGGTGGCTACTGCCGCAGTGCCTGTTGTTTCCTCCCTGGTGGTCGGTGTGGTAAAGTGGCTGTCTATCGGAGATCTATCTGCCATGGTCATAATTTGGCAGTAATTACCACCAGCCTGTTGGCGGTATCACCACCACTTTTACACCAACCGCCAGGGTTGTAATGAGGGCCTTAGTATTTACTTTTCTTTCTTTGACTCTAAAGTGAGAGGATTAATGCAACAATCTTGCTGGATACTAGGGGTCGGAAGTCATTTTTTCTATCACATGACATTTAAATAAACTGTGCAAGGATTTCAGAATATATCAGAAAAAGTACAAATGAAGCACATTTTTGTTAATTCTGAACTGTGCTGGAAACAAATACCTTTATATGATTAAAACAAATCATTACATTAGGTGATGCAGTTTCCACACATCATCGTTGTGCACTGTATAGTTTTATTTGAAAAACTGTTTGTCTGAGCAAATGTAATGGTCATTGCAATCAGGAATGTGCTGTTACCACACCATATATACTCCACTCTACTCTACCTTGCACCACTCCATACCACTGCACCCTACTCTGCACCACTCCACTTTACACAACTCCATGCCACTGCACTGTGGGACACTGCACTCTTCTCCACTCACTCTATGCCACTGCACTCTATTCTACCTCATACTATGCCTCTACTCTACTCTGTACAACTCTACTGTATGCCAATGCACTTTGCTCTTCTCTACACCACTGTGCTCTGCGCCTCTGGACGCTATACCAGTCTAGGCAATACCAATCTACTACGCACAACTCCACTCTATGCCACATTGCAACACTGCACTCTATGCCAATATACTCTGTGCTAGTGCACTTCACTCTGTACCTCTACATCAAAACACTGTACGTCACTCTCATCTACTCTGCACCACTGCACTCTATGCCACAGCACTCTTCACCACTTTACTCTATGCCAGTGGTTTTCAAATGTTTTAATGCAGAGCAACCCCAGTGGGAAAAAAAAGAATCGAGCCCCCCCTCTGAATTTTTCACAATTATTCTATTAAGTTGGCAATGTTTAAATACATCTAGACTTTTCACTTAAATTCTATTACCTTTTTAAACATGTAATACATGTGTTTCTGCTTAAAACAAAGCACTGTTGTCTGCATAATGCCTCTTTTGGCCAGAGGCTGGCGTCCCTCCTGGAATTACTTGAGGCCCCCATAGGGGGGGCCCGCACCCCAGTCTGAAGACCCCTGCTCTATGCCATCACACTCTATGCCACTCTACAGAACTCCACCGTACCCTGCACCTCTCCACTCTACGCCACTTCACTCTACTGTGAAACAATCTACTTTATCCCACTGCACTCTGTGCCACTGCATTCTATGCCACTGCACTCTACCCTGCACTTCTCCACTCTATGCCTCTGGACTCTACTCTGAAACAATCTGCTCTATCCAACTGCACTCTACTCCACTCTTCCCCACTGCACTCTAAACCACTGCGCTCTACTTCAATGCATTCTACGCCAGTGCACTGTAAACAACTGCACTATACGCCACTGCACTCTACTTTGCACCAATGTAGTCTAGGCCACTGTACTACACTACACACCACTGCACTCTATGACACTCTACTCTGCAACACTGCACTCACCGCCACCATACTCTACACCACTGTACTCTGTACTACTGCATTCTGGACCAGTACATGCTATGCCATTGCACTCTATACCACTCTATTCTGCATAATTCCACTATACTCAACTGCACTTTACAGCACTATACTCTGCACTGCACCACTCTACGCCACTGCACTCTATGCCACTCAAGTCTACTCTGCACTCTATGCCACTGCACCACTCTGCACTACTGCACTCTCTGCCACTCTATTGTACACCACTGCACACTATGCTACTCTATTCCACACCACTGACAATCTACTCTGCAACACTGCACTCTCCACCACTGTACTCTTCACCACTGCACTCTATGCCACTCGAGTCTACTCTGCACTCTATGCCACTCCATCACTCTACACTACTGCACTCTTTGCCACTCTATTGTATGTCACTCTACTCCACTGAACTCTATGCCACTCTACCCTGCCCCAGGCCCATCCATGCCACTGCACTCTAAACCACTGCACTCTAAACCAATGCACTCTAAATAACTGCACTCTACTCTGCACCACTGTACTCTGTGCCACTGCTCCTATGCCACTCTACTCCACTCTACACCACTGCACTGACACTCTACTCTACAACATTGCACACCACTCTACTCTGTGCTACTGCATTCTACGCCAATACACTCTACACCACTGCACTCTATGCCACTGCACTTTATTCCACTTTACTCTGCATCACTCCACTCTTTGCCACTGCACTCTACAACACTACACTCTACTCTGCACTGCACCACACCACTCTATGCTATTCTACTGTGCACCACTCTATGCCACTGCACTTTATGACGCTCAAGTCTATGTTGCACTTTACGCTACTGCACTATACACCAAACTACACTACTGCACACTCTGCCATTCTAATGTATGCCACTCTAATGTACGCCAGTGCACTCTATTCTACTTTACTGCGCACCTCCCCACTCTGCACCCCTACCCTGTACTGTGCACCACTCTAATCTATGCCTCTTTTTATGCCGCTGCATTCAATGCCACTTCACTGTACACCACAATATTCTGCAACACTATGCACCAATGCACTCAGTCAACTCCACTGCATACCACCACACTATATGCTACTCCACACGACTCCACAGTATGCCACTCCTAAACACAACACTCTCTGCCACTCCACTCTTCAACACTCTTCTCCACTCTTTGCCATTCCACTCTGCGACACTTCGCGACACTCTCCTCTATGCCACTAACTTTTAGCCATGCTTAACAGCAGTCACTCTGGGGTATAACATGGCTAAAACACATTGGCAAAGCGAATAACTTTTGTGTAGACGAGACCTGTTGGCTTTGCCAATGTTTGTTAGTACTATGACTTGCCGAGGTCCATGAAAGTACTGCGAATGTTTAAATACTTATTTTAAACATGCATTACACACATCATAAAATAGGCTGCTACAAAATGCGCAAATACATTTAGGTTACATAAAAAAAAGTCCTTCTAAAATACAAAAGTTTGTAATATACAGATTTACCGACTGCAAACATGTTTTATAACAGTCCATTAAAATCACACACTCCTCAGCTCACCTTGGAACACCCTTACAGTACTTCTCTAAAATTAAATATCTTTGACATCAGAAAGCTTCAAGACGCCTCCTCAGTGGTAGTAAGCGCTATATAAAGTGACTCCTATCATTAAAGTCAATACAGATATCCAAGCCTATTTGCATTTGCAGATTTACCAGTAGCGTACATTTGCATTCCTTTAGGGAAGGAGACAAGAAGGCCTGTTTCTTAACTGTCTGCCCCTCCCTCCCTCAGAACACAGGAGGCTCCCTGCCTTTCAATCCAGCTGGGGAAACTGACTCATCCTAATTACATGTTGTCCTTTAGGTGAAAGGCTAAAATTACAGACAAATGCTGTCCGTTAAGCCTTTTATCAAGGGCAACGGACGGTAGGGCAAAATTACGGGCAGTCCATGAAAATTACGGACGGGTGGTCACCCAAGGCAAGGGGTATGCTGTAGCTCTGCCCAGGCCGAGGTAGGAAGTTTCACATCTGTCCAAAGGCAACCACTGCATGTAGGTGTAGAAGTTGTCTGGCGGTCACACTGTGTATTCATTGCTGTCTGTGGATTAAGTACAGAGGGGCCCTAAAGTGCAGTCCACTGGCATTATACACGTCAGTGGTGTTCAAAAGTTTTTATGCACGTACTTGCAACCACCCCTGAGCAGAAAGTAAATTTGGCCCTGTTCCCACTCCTCAAGTGACATAGGCCCTGAGTTAAAACTTGGTGGAGGGGAATACTCTGTCACAAATATGACGGATATCTCGTCTGCCGATTTACAATCCTGTTTTATCCTACCAGGATTGTAATACGGTGGGCGGGATGTCTGTCACATTTGTGACAGTGTATTCCATCCGCCAAGTTCTAAATCAGGTCCATAATCTCCCAAAAATGTAACAATGAATGTTAAATAATCAACAATATCGAAACACACAAGGGCGGGCGGCGGTCGCCGCCCGCCATGCGGTTACCGCCGAATGACAGCACCGCGGTCAAAAGACCGCGGCGGTCATTCCAACTTTCCCGCTGGGCCGGCTGGCGACCGCCAACAGGCCGCCCGCCGGCCCAGCGGGAAAGCCCCTGCAACGAGGAAGCCGGCTCAGAATGGAGCCGGCGTAGTTGCAGGGGTGCGACGGGTGCAGTGGCACCCGTCGCGATTTTCACTGTCTGCAAAGCAGACAGTGAAAATCTTTGTGGGGCCCTGTTAGGGGGCCCCACGGCACCCAGGGGCCCCACGGCACCCGTTCCCGCCATCCTGGTTCTGGTGGTGGACACCGCCAGAAACAGGCTGGCGGGAAGGGGGTCGGAATCCCCATGGCGGTGCTGCAAGCAGCGCCGCCATGGCGGATTCCCTGGGCCAGGAGAAAACCGGCGGGAAACCGCCGGTTCCCCTTTTCTGAACGCAGCTTTACCGCCGCGGTCAGAATAGCCCAGGAAGCACCGCCAGCCTGTTGGCGGTGCTTCCGCCGCCCTCCGCCATGGCGGTCATGGACCGCCAGGGTCAGAATGACCCCCAAGATCTTTAGCCTAATATAACTTTGAATGCTCAAGAGACTTTTAGTTGTCTATAAATGACACTTACCTAGCCCTGTAAAAAAGCTGGTCCTCAAATTTCCTCAATGAGCCCTATAGGTCCTCAGTTGATCTTCACATCCTAGTAGCCACCGGAGCCCATGCAACCTGTTTTACTGGCTGTTAGAGCCTGTAGCTCAATACTTAAGGCACTGACTCTGTCTCTGTGGACACTCAAATATCCTCAAACAAATTTTGCTATGCTTCAGGCCCTCACTTTGAGCTGTAGTGTAGCAAGGTGGCAGTATTATGTGGTATGACTGGGGAGTTCTACCATGTAATACTAATACGTTATCTAGAAATTGACCTCTGGTTCACTCTAGTAAACCTTAGCTCAGTCCTGGTAATGTGGGAAAGAGCAGTAAGGCTACTTAGAGCAACATGTGTAAAGCATTTCACAATACCAACATGGATGATAAGTAAATGATACGACTCGAAAAGAAATCCAACACCAATTTAGACATATAGACCTTATTTTTATAAAAATGTAGACACCAGAATCAAGTCTTTAAGTTATACACAACCGGAGTTATGAATTTTGAAAGCGTTGACAAATCACTGCAATTCATTCTTTAATACAGTCTCCATTGAAGTCAATGGGGGAAAATCAGGGTGTGCACTTGGGCACTTAGAGGGTGAGTTCCGGGGAACCCACCGAGACTTAAGGTTTTGCTGCCGTAGACCAAGGGTCAACAGGCAGATTTTGGTTACCTTGTCCAGGGATTCTGGGTTCAGAGGTGCTTTGGCTGTTCTTGGTGCTGAAGGGGATCCACGACTGCTGGCACATTTGCACTACTAGGCAAATGGGTACTCAGGAGTGGATCTAAGCTCTACCCTCGATGTGTAGAGGCTCTTGGGGTGCCAGGACCAGGATTCAACAGTTGGATCAAGGCCACCACGTTTGGTGACTTTGGGTGCAGAGATGTCTTCTAGGTCTCAAGGTCACAGTCTTCCAGATGCAAAACCACTGGAGAGAGGCCACTGCAGGCATCGGTCTCTATGCTGGGGATCTGCTCTGGCAACAGTGATGTCCGAGTGGCTGTCAGTTTCTGGGTTAGCGGCAGACAAGCCTTGGTAGCTGCAAAGGCTGGTCCTCTGCTTCTTCTGTGACTGGGAGTTGTCTGGCAAGGAGTAGGATTTCAAGACTTGGAAGAGACCTCTCTCCCACTCTTTGGATGCTGAACACCAGGTTTCTTTAGGCTCAGTCCCAAAGGGTCTGTCGGGTTGCAGCTTCCTTGACTTCCTCATGTCATTGAACCCGCAAGTTGCAGGGTACTGGTGCCACCAGTCAGGGGAGTCTTCCTTGGTTACTTGGTGTCCACCAGGGTCCCTCTTGCTGGGACCAATGAGCTTTCATCACAGCACACGTTGGGCACTCGGTTCCAGTGCTGGCTCCTCAGGTCACTCTGGTGTCCTCTTCTTTGCACTGTAGCAGAAGTCCAGGGACTGTTGTTGGTGGTGATGTCTCTTGGTGCCTCTTCTGCTTTTCCAGGTAAGAACTGAGGCTCTGATGCCAAGGGGAGCTACTTAAATCCTAGTTTAGGGGGTGTTAGTTTGAGGGGACAGCGGCTAATGGGCTACTGATCCCCACGACCAGCCCACCCCAATAGTGAAAACTTCCTGTTGGATATCACTTTGTACTCAGAACCCACTACTCCTAAGGGTTGCCAACATGGCAGCACCCTTCCTCAGCTGTACAGACTTCCTAGCCCTCCCTAAAGGTGTGGCTAGTCCTTTGGGGGTGTACACCTCCTGTATAACTGATTTTCCTAACTGTCGAGCTGGAGAGGGTGGGAAGGGCTTTGTCCTCTACTAGGGGGACACACATCTGCACATCAAGGGCGGTGAAGCCTTTGAGGCTCACCACCTTGAGTGCTCTTTCACACTAGCCAGCCTGGGAGGAAGACCTCCTGCCTGCCCAGGTCCTTCGTCTCCATCACCTGGATGTGCTAGCACAAACAGCAGGAGGGCAGGCTTCTGTTTGGTGTGGCAGAGGCTTGTGAGAGCCCACCAAAACAGCAGCGTGCCGGTTAACTCTGTGGACACCTTCTAAGGGTACCAACATAGCTGGTGGCATTAAATCCTTAGTACTGGCATCGCACTCAGGGTTAAAAAGCACTGTGTTTGATACCACAATTGAGGGGGGGGGGAGAATCGGCCAGGCCATAACTGAGCTGGACATCTGGGTAGTGCCCAGTCGCCAACCCATGTTATCCTATGGACCGCCGGTTACTTGTGTCAAAATTAAGTTTTAAATGCCAGCACGGGGTCATATGTGCTCATGCACACATGTCCTCACTCATAGAACAGTGCACCCTTCCATCTGGTCTATAGAGGGCCTGCATTAGGGGTGACTGACCTGTCTATGGGCAGTAAAGTGGACTCTGTCTGCACTAGGTGTGGGCAGTCTGCACTCAAGCAGCAGGCTACTTGTGCAGGCTGACATGGCTGCTCCGCAGTCTATCTTTTACTTGGGTCACTCAGGGTTGTACAATAAGTGCTGCAGCCCTGGGGACCCCTTTACTATCCTTGCCCAGGGTAGCCCTGTTCCCATTTACTAGGGGCTTCTGGAGGTGGTAAAGTCCTTGCCAATTGGCCTATGCAATGCGTCATACAGTTTAAGGGATAGAGCATAAGTACTGATGTCTGGTTGGCAGGCCTCAGTACACTAAAAGGTCAAAAGCGACAGCATCAAGCAGCAAAAAGTGGGGCCTGATCGTCCTAAAAGGGGCACTTTACAATACCTAGAAATCCTATTCTCTCATAGGTGCCCACAGCCTCTTTGGTACTCTCCACTAGTCCGTGAACTCTTAGCCCATCCCACTTCCTGTGAACCTGCCCTTAGCTCTTAAGCCCAGTCAGTCCCCATACACTTTTATTAAAAATGCAGCTGGACACTTCACTCATTAATCTACTTCCCTTTGCAAAATCCTGACTTTGCAGCCTTGTCCATGGGTAAGTTACAGTCACTCTGGGGTAACCTTGCTTCACATACATACAATTCAATAGTAATGACAACGTGTCATCTACTAATTCTATGAAACCCATTTATCAATCCTCAAAACCGCTGCATCCTCTTCTGCAAACTTCTTAATGCTAGACAATGAATAAAAACCATCTCAACATCCTAGATCTTATTCAAACCACTTCCAAGTTGATACGCTGGTGTGGTAAGAGGGTACCAACAACCCCTAACCTCCAAAATAAATCTGAAACAGGTAACTTCAGCAAAAGGTCCACGGCACATGGAGCTCCACAATAGAGCTCCCAAATGAACGATTTTTGGAAGAGGCTCACATTTGTTTTAAATATATGTATATTCATGATCTTAAATTTCATCAAAACAGTTTCTCATGGCGACATATTCCCTGTTTTGGGCACAAAAATGGGACTCCCTCCAATACACAAAGGTCAAACAGTGAAAGCGTTTACCAAACCGTTTTAAATCTTCACCAAAACCGTTGGGAGGTCAAGTAATTAATTGAAACAGAATGGTTTTAAATAAACCACAAAGCACAAATCTGAAATTTTTTAAAAGCATTACACATAACAGTAAAGTAATTTAATTCATCCCCTTCATTCATTGAAAACTGTACACAGTTTAAAACATATATTGAAACACGTTTCACTCACAAATTTGACACGTCTATTGTTTTCCTTCTCAACTTCAATAGGATTTGATTGGGGGTAAGAGTTCAACTCAAAAGAGAGGTAATTGTGCCTGACAGTGAAATAAATGTATAAAACTTGTTTCAGATTAACAACATATTTCCATATTCGTAAGTGCCATAGGGGGTCATTACAACATTGGCGGGCGGCCTCCGCCGCCTGCCAAGCTGTAAGCGCCATGCGGCTGCCAATGCAGACAGTGAAAAGCTGCACGGGGCCCTGTTAAGGGGCCCCTGGACTCCCCTTACCGCCAGCCTGTTCCTGGCGGTGCAAACCGCCACAAACAGGCTGGCGGTAGGGGGGTCATAATCCCCAGGGCAGCGCTGCTTCCAGCGCTGCCCTGGCGGATTATCACCGGCGGGGCTAAAACGGTGGGAAACCGCCGGCCCCGGTGGTGCGACCACAGCGCTACCGCCGCGGTCGTAATACGGGTCTCCGTACCGCCAGCCTGTTGGCGGTACGGACGCCACATTACCCCTGGCGGTCGTAATGACCCCCATAGTGTCCTATTTTTGGTCTCATCTACCAGACAGCACACGCTGTTTGCGGAAAAACATATTGTCCGTTTACAGTGGGCCTAGAGCCTGTCCACTGCTTACAACTCGTTGGCTCTTTTGACACTCAATTTCTTGCTTTATAGTCGTTAGCGTTTGTGGCCTTTCCTTCCTCTTATTCTGTGTTTGTTTCTTCTCAGGAGCATTACTTGTATCCTTCCACTGCATACTTTTCAAGCACCACTTTTTTTTCTTTATGGATAAGCACTCCATGAGAGTGCATATGTTTCCCAGCTGTTTCCCTGGTGTACTTTTATTCCCACCTGCGATGCGCTCTGTCTTGTGCACACCTTCATGTTATTCTGCCTCTATCCAGACATTGCTTTCTCCCTCGGGTGCTGCTTCCACTTCTAAACCGCCCCTTAATGTTACTCCCCCGTCTCCCCATCTGCAGTATTTTTTTAGTTCATTTTATTTTGCAGAGGAACAAGCAACAAATTGTGCAGCCCAATCCACCTTAACAGCAGTTTGTGATAATTATATTCTTATTTTTCTGTTTACTGATCCATTAGGCAAGCATGCGTAATACAGCATCCAAGTGCCTACAAAATGACACTGCGCATCATCATGCTCTTTTAGCCATGGTGCAAGGCATCTTGCCAATGCTGTACTGCATAGGTAAAAGGCAGTGACAAAACCAGTAGGTCGCATAGGCAAGACTTGTTGGCTTTGCCAATGCATGTTAGGTCACCTGACGTTATGTGATCAATAAAACAGCCTTTAGAGCTACTCTGTCTCCCACATGTTCATTCCCCTGAGTACAGGATTTGCTTGGGGAAAAGGTGTGTGCTTATACTGAAAATAGTACTTAGACTGCACTTTGTGGCAAAGCAAATACTCAGTACAGGACTGAGTAGTTCATGGAAGCAAGCCAATGATCATGTTTATAAGGCTTCTCTATTATAAAATGTTATAAGAAAGGCAGTAGGCCTGAATTATTTATTGTGAAAAGCATATGGAAACATCAATCCATTTAAAGGTGGATTGTTGTTACCCTGGATGAAAGACTTCAGTGAAGGATTTCGTTACATGGAATTTCATAGGTTACAGTAATAGCAAACATTTAGTGTTGATTAACCTGTGTGTCGGTTACCCTCTGTGATATAGAAGATTTACTTTGTGAGAATCCTTATTCAGGTCATTAGGCGAGATGGTATTTTGCTTAACAACAGTAAATATGTATACCTCTATAATTTGATGACTGCGTCTGATGTTTTCCTTGTGGGAAACAATCAAAACAATATCATGAGTTGTTATGGTGACAAGCTAAAGGCCTGATTGTTGCACGGGGAAAGGTTATATCCAATGCCAGAGGTCTGATCTGCTCACTAAGTAAAGTTATGACAAAGACAGTAGGCCAAGCTTTTTTTAATTGTGAAAAGTATTCGTTAAGGCCAGTGGGCCTTCAACAGTGGGGTGTTATCACATTGTATTACATGCTTATAGACAGGCTGTAGACACACCCTGGGGCTATTCACCAGATGATTATTTTTATTAAAAAGGGTTGTATACAGTTTTGCAACTGTATTTTTAATATATTTGTAATTGCAAACCTCTACCCATGATGGTTGACAGTTTATTTGCACTTGAATAGGCTTCAGTTCGTTATGATGTCAAGCCAGTGGTAGAGTTTGTAAGTCTTATTGGCTCAGAGGTTTGATTTGTTTAATATGAAATATTATGACAAAGCCAATAGGACTGTGTTATTGCGAAAAACGTGGAAAAGGCAATAAACTTTTAAGGAGTGATTTTTATTACACTAGGCAAAAGTCTGTAAGCAGGTATTTTGTTACACTGAATTACATTAAATCTCAACAGATTACCATAGTAGACATGGGCTTTGGCATTGGTGACCCACCCAAACTCTGGGGATAGAATATCTGGATTACAATAATCTTCATTAGGCTCTATTAAATGTTAAGATAAAGACAGTAAACGTGATGTACTTACTGTACTTACTGTGAAAAGCAAATAGCAAAGTCAATATACATTTAAGGATGGATTGATATTACTCTGTATGAAAGCAGTGTTTTGTTACATGGAATCCACAGATTACCACAGTTGGCAAGGGTTTTGGTGCTGGTTACCACCTGTGACAAACTGTGGGGATACAAGACTTGCACTATGAGAACCCTGGGTAGACCCTCTTGTGAGAAATAGTATTTTGCTACACCAAGTGTAAATGTGCATTCTTTTGTGATTTTATGACTGTATGCCTGATTATGGCTGCCTGGGAAAGCTTGAGTTGACACAGTATATCTTGCATGCCAACATTTAGAAAAGTGGGAGATTTTGAAAAAAATTTGGTGAAAATGACTTCTGTTGAGGCAGAGGCTGTTTTAGGTTTGCGAGAGCTAAATTAAAGCTTTTGTGGTTTAACAAATTGGGAGTCTCCTGCCTGAATCTGATCTGTTGGCATGTATAGGTTATATTTACAAACCAATAATAACAGCTGTTGACCTGGCAGAGTCACTAAAATGTATTTCGAGAGCCATAGTTCTCATCTGTGATTATGAAAATGTATGACAAAGGCAATGAGCTTGATTTATTTACTATGTAATACATATGTTAAAGCCAGCGGGGTAGATTGTTTTACACCATGTTAAAGCCTTCACTCAGCTGTTCTGTTACATGAAATCCCACAGGTTACCTTTGTAGGAAAGGATTGTGTTGTGGGTTACTCCTGTTTGGCAAATCTTAGGGGTAGAAGATTTGCACTGTAATATTTCCTGCTGGAATCTCTTTGGAAGGCCAGGCAAGCTTAGCTGTTGTTGGAAAGTTGATTATTGGTAAGGGCAGGTAAGTACCTACACTTAACAAGAGGTCACTAACCCCCACTAGGTCCAGTTAGGTCTCAATAAATTAACCCTAGCTCAACCCTTGGTAGCTTGGCAACGAGCAACAAAGCTTAACTTAGGAGATAAAGGTCATCATGATGAGTCTGGCGGTCTACTCACTGCCAGACTTATGGTGACAATCGGATCACTGCCAATATGGCGGTCTGAGCCCCACATTATGACCACGCTGCCAGCACCCCCAGATTTCGACTTCACGATGGCCTGTCGGTGCTGGCAGTCCTAATCCGCCAGGGCAGTGCTGCAAGAAGCGCTGCCCTTGGGATTACGACCCACCTTCTCCACCAGCTTTTACACCGCACCGCCATGGGCAGTGTAGGGGCTCCCATAGCCAGCCCCATCACGCTGTTCACTGTCTGCGTTGCAGACTTCACGGCGGCCTGTCGGTGCTGGCAGTCCTAATACGCCAGGGCAGTGATTTTGCAAGCAGCGCCGCCCTGGGGATTACAACCCCCCTGTCTACCAGCTTTTACACCGCCATGGGCCGTGCAGGGGCCCCCATGGCCAGCCCCATCACGCTGTTCACGTTGCAGACAGTAAACAGCGCGACAGGTGCTTCTTCACCCTGCGCACCGCAGCATTGCCGCTGGCTCAATTATGCGCCGGCGTCAATGTTGTGGGCTGTTCCCAACTGGGCCAGCGGGTGGAAACACCACCCACAGACCCAGAGAGGACCTCTTAATGGGGCCCGCAGGAAGGTGGCCGCACTGGCAGTAACCTGCGCCAAGAGTCAGTAATCACCAGTATCTGTCCAAAAAGTTTAGGGGTGATCAGGGCAAAAAGGAGGGCTTTCCTACACCTGTCTTCCAGGACATTGTAATTAAAAGAAATCATTAAATAATATATACATCTACATATATCCATATGTATCCACATAGATACATTGAAGGCCTTAGAGTCTGCCCACTTTGGCCAATGGTGTGTCTGAGGTTCATTTAAACTATGCTTCCATCCATGATAGTGCAGTGCATGGGGTAGTAGTTCACTCCACATGTGTTTATTGCCTCTCTTCCCCTGTGAATGATGTGATGTTTCGGTCATATGTGCACATCCACCTGAAAATGGGTGTGCTTCATTGTTAGGGCTGGTTGGCCAGTTCTTTCGTTTTCAATTTTCTCCTTTTATACTTCCCTTTTCACTACATAGCTTTTCCTCTTTTTATTTAATTGTTTAAGGTAATACCACAGCTCTTCAGTGTGTGCTAAAGAGTTGTTTGCTTGCCCCTCATTTCATCTTCACTGCACAGCATCCAGCATTGCCACTTCCTCTAAATCAGGCAGCAACTATGGAATGCTGTTGTCTATAGTATATCATTGTTTTACTATTCCAAGATGACAATGTTTTGGTTCTAAATGTGTTAGCCATGCTGGAACTTTACCACAACTTTAGACAATACCACTGCAAGATGGACATGTGTTACTATTATTTGTTTCGGTATTTGGAAGCATTTGTGTTTAGATGGAATCATGTTTTCTTCTCTCTACTTGTATTCTCTTAATTTATCTTGCATATACTGTTGAGTCTGTGTGTTTTATTGTGGTTGTGCCTGATGGTGAATGTAAGAATGAGTGAGTGGGTTTATGAATGGGTGCGCAAGCACAGGGATGAGTGACAGAATCCATGTATGATGCTTATTGAGTGCCTTAGCCCTTCGATGACACACAATGCACTTCTATTCATAAACCACACCTATTGGCTTTGCCAACACTTGCTGGGATTATGCCGAGTTGACATTTACGGTGTTACTGAAGTTAAAGCGCATTATGCAAACATATATATTAATAAAACATATTCAAGCTTTGTAAACAAGCTCTCCTATAGCTCAATAGATCAGGTTCCCTTATATATTTTGCACCTGCAAAACCATCCAAAATGTGCAACATTATTCAGCAGATTTTATAGAAATGCTGACAAACCACAATCTTTAAATTTTATAGAAAGGCTGACAAACCACAGTCTGTATTTATAATGTTGTTCAGTCCTACACCCAAACCCACAAAAGGTGATGGGAGGAATACCTGCAATAAGCCTAACCACTGGCGAACGCACTGGGTAGCATTCCAGCACATTGTTCTTTTGCCCACCATGCCACCTAAGATTGGACCAAGCCATACCCAGAACAAAGGTTAATGTAACATTATAGTTAGGAATTTATTTATGTTTTACTTTACATTAAACAAGCCTTAGCATTTCAGTGAAAAAGCAAAGGTTAAAGGGATGTTATAGTTAGGTGAAAATGTCAGTTGAAACATACTATTTTAAACAAACAAAAATCACAGACAGTTTCCAGTTATAGTTATCTTATGTAACTAGAGCTTGTGTAGTAAAGTGACTATATCTTACTCCATTCCATGCACTGCTAATTACCTCAAAATTTCATCACTTATGACATGTTCTTTGTCATTATTGAAAACATCATTGCAACATCTGAAATTACATAGTCGATGACAACACTGTGCATGGCATGGGTTTGAGTTAGTTACTTTACTGCAAGAACCTCATGCTCCGATCTTGCACAGCTCCTGTTGCATTGATATCTTCTCTCTGTCTGCTCCATTGACAAGCTCATGGAATCTCGTCCACTGTAAACACCTCAAGCAACCAAGTAAAAACACTTGCAGCAGCTTCATCACTCTGAAATCCTTCGCTGATTGCCTATTTACTATCTTCACTGCTGCCACGCTATTGAAGTTAAATAGTACTTTCCAGCTGGCAAAACTAAAACCATCACCAAGAGAAAAAAATTCAATAAAGAATATGCTTCTGCCTCACTTCTTTCAAGCTTCCAGCCACTGCCCCGCACACTACAGTTTTTCCTAATAAAGGACAAGATCGGTCCCTCCCACTCCATCTAAGAAAATCTGAATGTCCCACTTTCCCTATTCCCCGGCCCCATAATGAGACACCATTGAAATACTCCAGAAATGTCCTTCAAATCTTCCAGTCAGCTTTGACCCCTGTCAACAGTCTCTGTCTATGAAGTAGAAGGGACAACTCCGACAGAACCAAACTCAGGGGGTGATTTTAACCTTGGCGGACGGCGGAGGCCGTCCGCCAAGGTACCGCCGCCAAATGACCGCACCGCGGTCAAAAGACCGCAGCGGCCATTCAAACATTTCCTCTGGGCCGGCGGGCGCTCTCCAAAAGAGCGCCCGCCGGCCCAGAGGAAATGCCCCTGCAACGAGGACGCCGGCTCAGAATTGAGCCGGCGTAGTTGCAGGGGTGCGACGGGTGCAGTTTGCACCCGTCGCGTATTTCAGTGTCTGCATTGCAGACACTGAAATACACAGTGGGGCCCTCTTACGGGGGCCCCTGCAGTGCCCATGCTATTGGCGTGGGCACTGCAGGGGCCCCCAGGGGCCCCGCGGCACCCCCTACCGCCATCCTGTTCCTGGCGGGAGACCCGCCAGGAACAAGATGGCGGTAGGGGGTGTCAGAATCCCCATGGCGGCGGAGCGCGCTCTGCCGCCATGGAGGATTCCCCCGAGCAGCGGGCCGCCGACTTTCCGCTTCTGACCGCGGCTGAACCGCCGCGGTCAGAATGCTCGTGGGAGCACCGCCAGCCTGTTGGCGGTGCTCCCGTGGTCGGTGGCCCTGGTGGCCACCGGCCGCCAGGGTCAGAATGACCCCCTCACTCTCCTACAGAATGTACACCCAGTGCGCACCACCCTACAGGTGAAATGCTCTTGTTTCTTGGCAACACTGCGTCCATTTTGTTAGAGTTATTTCTATCCTCAAAAATGACAGCATAATTTGAAGTCCTACCGCCTTTTCACTGATCAAGGGCACCACAGGTCAAACTAGTCAGCAGCTGCCAGGCATCCACACAAAGAAGAAGTTATCCAGGTAGTTTTTCACTGCCTCTAACCCTGTCATTAATGTGAACAACCACTGAAGGAGAGAACTACATTTTTTAAACAGTGCACAATATAATGGAGCAGCATAGGGGTAGAGTTTTGTCCACATTCCCAATGCATGCTCATTCATTGTTACCCAAATGTGCACCCACCCCAGCTGTTGCACCAGCTCAATAGCCACATCCACCGAGGAATATGTCATATAGGACAAATTGTCAGGGATATAATCGTTCATTGACTGGCCTCATACCAAGAGAGGTGTTGTATCAGTCAAAACTGCCCCTTTCCTTTCTTGGACACTACACCAATGGGAGACACAATTCCATCAGCCAGTCATAAAACAGGCCTGACATTTTACCTTTGCCAACCTCCTTCTCCAACTTTACTCCTACTATGAACAGGGGAACGTTACTGAAAATAGCCACTCAAGTGCTAAGAACAATATGGTCTCATCCTCAGCAAACCCAGCCCCAAGGGTGCTGAGGACGAAATTTCTCGTTTTTAGCACTCAAATGATTAAGTTCTACACCAAATGCCTCCCCCTTGGTGCAGCATACCCTAGTCTGAATGCCTCTTTGGAACCTTTCAGTAATATTGAAGCGTCCTCTGTTTTGTCATAAAACTGTAGCCAATATTCTACTTTATCAAATGCAACCAGTGTATGAGCCCCTCTGTAGTGTCTGCCGCGCGTGTGCTATTAATCTACACGCGCGGCAGAGCCGCATGCACGAGCCGTTTTCTCGGCGTTCCGGACGCGCCTGTGGGGGCGTGAGGGACCGAGGACGCTGAGAAAATGGCAGTTGGTGGAGCAGAGGGGGAGTGATTTGCGGCGCGGCGCTGGGGTGATTATTTGGACATATTGAATTTATTCTGTGACAGAAACAAGAAAATAAACGACGCTTTGTCCACTTACAACTTGTTTTGGAAGCTGGTTTCTCATATTCAGCATACTTTACCTTCCCAAAGAGTTCCTTCCCCCCTCTCTGATTCTGTTGCTTCCAGTCCCCCTTTGCATCCCTTGTGCCCCTCCTCTATTACCCTCGCACTAGGTAAGTGGATGCTGTGCGCCACACCTAGAGCACTCATGTCTGCACTTGCAATATTCCCTGTTGCAAACCCCCCTATTTAATGCCCAACATGTGTCATCCTGTCCTGCCAGTCCTCTGCTCATTTTGAGTAGGACACTCTGGAAAGGACCGGTACACCCATGGTAGACCACTAGCCATACAAATAGCCAGTGCAGGCCTAGTCATGCTATTGTGTGAAGCCATCAGTCATTGTCCAATTTTTCCCACTTTTCTTTGGCACCCTCCACTGCCACGCTCTAAATTCCTCGCAATATTGAACCCATGCATAACCCCCAACTGTGGCATTTGCCTTCCTTATCATATCCATATACTTGAAGAGTGCCACACACCACTCCAGATACTTTTCACAATATGCACTTGTGTACATCAAAATGTGTCTCCCCAATTTTTGGCTAACTTGCACCCCTCCTCCTTGTAATCTTCTTTGGCCCTTACTTTCTGATAAAGAAGGTTAAACAGCTCAATGTATTCCCCTTTCCATATGTGCTCCTTTATGGTGGCCATAAGGTGTACCACCAGGGGCTTAGTCACCATGGCCTTAGTTAATCCCCTTATAAGGCAGCTTCTTCACTTTTAGCTCTTTGCTTTTTGTCCTTCTTCCCGATCCTCTCCTCCCTCCCTTATGTCTGTCTTCTCACTGCAGTCACTCTTCTTCCCTACACCCTTCCCTGTCACACTCACCCCCATCTCCCCAGTTGTGTCTTTTGTACTTGTCTGTATTACCTAGTTCCTTATCAGTCCCCACTCCCATCTTTGTCACATAAATCCCTGTTTGCAACCGTACATCGAAACCTTCTACAGGACCATCCGTTTCCCCACCCACCTCTTCTGACACCATTGCAGGTCTCTGCTTCATCTCTGGCTTAATTGGCTTTAAGGTCAGCACCTGCACTGAAGCCCACCACCTCGTCACTAGCCACCATCTTCTCCGAGTTGCCCTCCGTAGCTTTCTCCTGTGGCTTCCCCTGCAAAATTCCAATCTCTTCCTGCTGCTTCTGACCCACTCCTTCCTGCTCTCTCTCGCTCTCTCTCTCTCTCCCTTATGCTAATCCATCATCAGCATTCTATGGCCTCACCCTCTTCTACCACATCATCCTCACAACCCACCACTGTTCCTTCCCCTTCTTCATTCCATGCTGGCTGCCCTCCACTAGGGCCGGACACATCTCTAGCTCCCATACTGTGAGACAACCAATTACTCTCAAAGTGTCAGTGCTATTTTTCAGAGGGGGTCACACAAGACCTTCCCCTCCTTCGTCATTCCTGTCCTGTGGCGCACTCAGGCTGGCTGCCCTGAGCGTGCATTCTCTTCACCTCTGGGCGCTGCAGCCATACTAAACTCTCCAGAGTGAGGTACCTTCTCTGTGTTGTATTGAATTTTATCCCTGTAAAAGCACGATGGGGTGAGTGCACTGGCATCTCTCACTTTGCTCTGTCTGTCTACCTGGACACAAACCTACCTACCACTCCCCTTTGGAGGGTCTTGAGAACTCCCCTGCTCCTCAACCCTGTGCATGGCCAGTAACTTCTTGCTCCCCACGTACCCCATTACCACCCATTCAGAGCACCCTCTCATTATGGCCTCTCCACCCTACTGGCCTTGTATTCCTATACATCTTCAGGGGCCACGCCCTGTCCTGTTGATTTCCTCCTCTGATCACTGCTCTCCTGTCCCTGTGAGCTTCCCAAACTGCCTTCATCCTTAGACTACTCTAAACTGGCTGCCATTATGACAGAGCGTCATAGTGGTTTTTTGTGATACAAGTGAAAGCGGGATTAACACAGACAACACAAGGAGGATGGGGGGCAAACAATGACATGGAGGGCGGGATAGGGTAAGCATCGACGTGGAACGCCGGTGGAGGGGACAAGCAACTACACAGACAATGCATGGGGTGTCATGCAACAACAGAGGACGGGTGGGGCAAGCAACAACATGGGCAGTGGGTGGGGCGAAGCAACATCAAGGACAGTGAGTGGGGGCAATCATCAACATGAACAGCAAGTAACAACAGGACAGTAGGGTGACCACCTGTCGTTGAGGCATATTATGGACAGGACTGTAAAAAATTCAGGATAAAGAGTCAAAATTCAGGACAAAGGGTCAAAATTCAGGACAAAAATTTAAGAACAAATGTCAGTTTTACAGACACACCCAAGAGAGGCCAGGTCTCACTATGTTGTCAGTGAATTTATTTACTCTTTTTTAACATAGCACTATTTATTCACTGTGGTCTTTTTGTGATTGCCTCCTGGTATGCTACATTCATGTGTCACATTACGTTCTTGTTCAGTAGTAAGTTAATGCCCTTCAGTACTGCGGCAAGGCCATCACCTCTACCCAAATCTACCAAATCTTTCTTGAAGTGAAAGTAACAGCAATTTTGATTATGTTTCTGAACATTTTAAAACCCCTGGCAAACAGTTTGGGAAACATGAAGGTAATTAACCTTATGCTAATTTAAGCAAATTTAACAAAAACATCTGGCTTACTCCAACCGCCCATAGACTTTCACCCTAAAAAAAAGGGCAGATGGTGTGGGCAACAGTCTCACACCTAATGTCAGGATGTGAGGTACCCACAACTTGTCTGTAGTCTTACAGTACTCAAGCGTGTGTCTGGGACTCTACCTTTATCTCAGAAATAGAAGCCCGGACTGCCAATCAAAGATAATAAAAGATAATTAATTTCCACACATCATCGTCTGTGCAGAGTATAGTTCGATTTGAAAAAGTGTATATCCGTGCAAATGTAATGGTCATTTCAATCAAAAATGTGGTGTCTGTATTGGCAGTGTGTTGCCACACCATGCATACTCCATTCCACTCTGCTGTGCACCACTCCACGCCACTGCACCCTACTCTGTGTTACTCCACTTTACGCCACTCCATGCCACTGCACTCTTCTCCATTCTGAACCACTCCACATTATACCTCTGCACTCTATGCTACTTCTCGATATGCCTCTCTACTCTACTCTGTACCACTCTACTCTATGCCAGTGCACTTTACGCCTCTCTACACTACTCTACACCACTGCGCTCTGCTCCTCTGCACGCAATACCACTCCAGTCTAGGCAACACCAGTCTAGTCCACACAACTCCACTCTGCCACTCTGCAACACTGCGTGGTACGCCACTGCACTCTAAGCTGATACACTCTATGCTTGTGCACTTTACTCTATAACACTCAACTCTATGCCCCTGCACTCTACATCAATACACTGTACATCACTCTAATCTACTCTGCACCTCTGCATTCTATGCCACGGCACTGTACACCACTTTACTCTATGCCATCACACTCTATGCCACTCTATGCAACTCCATTCTACCCTGCACCACACCACTCTAAGCCACTTCACTCTACTGTGAAACAATCTACTTTACGCCACTGCACTTTGTGCCACTGCATTCTATGCCACTGCACTCTATGCCACTGCACTCTACCTTGAACCTCTCCACACTATGCAACTGCACTCCACTCTGAAATAATCTATTCTACGCCACTGCACTCTATGCCACTCTGACCACTGCACTCTAGTTCAATGCACTCTACACCACTGCACACTGACACTCTACTTTGTAACACTGCACTGGCCGCCACTATACTCTACACCACTCTGCACTGTACTACTACATTCTGCTTCAATACATTCTGTACCACTGCACTCCATGCCACTCTCCTCTGCCCCATGCCACTCAAAGCCATTGCACTCTACACTAGTGGACTCCAAACAAATGCACTGTATGCCACGGCCCTTTATTCTGCACCACTGTACTCTATGCCACTGTTTTCTGTACCACTCTACACCACTGCACTGACACTCTACTCTGCAACACTGCACCCTACACCACTCTACTCTGTACTACTGCATTCTACGCCACTGCACTCTATGCCACTGCACTGTGCATCACTGCACTCTCCTCCACTGCACTCTAGGCAATATATTCTACTCTGCACTGCACCACTCTACAATACTCCACTCTGCACCACTCTATGCCACTGCACTCTATGCCACATGAGTCTACTCTGCACTCCATTACACTGCACCACTCTGCATTACTGCTTACTGCACTCTTGCCACTCTATTGTATGCCACTCTACTCCACTGCACTCTATGCTGCTCTATCCCATGCCACTCTACGCCACTGCACTCTGCGCCAATGCACTCTAAACAACTGCACTGTAAGCCACTGCCCTCTACTCTGCACCACTGTACTCTACGCCACTGCTCTCTGTGCCACTCTACATTACTGCACTCACCCTCTACTCTGCAACATTGCACTCTCCACCACTGTACTGTACACAATCTACTCTGTACTTCTGAATTTTACGCCACTGCACTCTATGCCACTGCACTCTATGCCACTCTACTCTGCATCACTCCACTCTACACGACTGCACTCTACAGCACTATATTCTACTCAGCACTGCACCATTGTACACTATGCCACTGCACTCTGCCACTCGAGTCTACTCTGCACTCTGTCACTGCACCACTCTACACTACTGCTGTCTCTGCGACTCTATTGTATGCCACTCTACTCCACTGCACTCTATGCCACTCTACTCTGTCCCACGACACGCCATGTCACTGCACTCTAAACTACTGCACTCAATGCCAATGCACTCTAAACAACTGCACTGTACCCCACTGTACTGTACTCTGCACCACTGGGCTCTACACCACTGGTCCTACGCCACTCTACTCCACCCCACATCACTATGCCACTAACTTTTAGCCATGCTGAACAGCAGCCACGCTGGTGTATAACATGGCTAAAACACATTGGCAAAGCCAATAACTCTTGCGTAGATGAGACCTATTGGCTTTGCCAATGTTTGTTACTACTATGAGGTACTGAGGTCCCTGAAAGAACTGTGAATGTGTAAGTCCTTATTTTAAACATGCATTTGACACCTCATCAGGGGTAGTAAGCGCTATATAAATTCAATTACATCATGATATAGGCTGCTACAAAATGTGCAAATACATTTTGGTTAAATAAAAAAAGTGCTTCTCAAACACAGATTTGAATAATATACAGTTTATACCTAGTACTCACTCCATTAAAACCACACACTCCACAGCTCACCTTGGAACACCATTACAGTACCTCTCTAAAAGAAAATATCTTTGCCATCAGAAGGCTCAAGTGACTCCTTTGGTTAAAGTCAATGCAGGTTTTCAAGCTCCTTTGTATTTGCAGATGTACCAGTTGCGCACATTTGCATTTCTTTAGGGAAGGAGACACCCTGGCAAGAAGGACTTTTCTTATCTGTCTGCCCCTCCCTCCAAGCACAGGAGATTCTCTGCCTTTCAGTCAAGCTGGAGAAACTCATCTGCCCATAATTTCTCCCTGCCTCCATTGTCCTTTTGGTGAAAGGCTAAAATTACAGACAAATGCCATCCATTAAGCCTTTCATCACGGACAACGGAAGAAATGGCGAAATTACGGGCAGTCCATGAAGTTTACAGACGGGTGGTCACCCTACAGGACAGTGGGTGGTGGAACATGAGCACTGGGGGAGGGGCACATGAGGAATGCAGTTTGCAAAAACATTCACTGTCACAGAGTACCTAAAAAAAAAAAGTACCTCCCAAAATATGAGCAGTGGAAGGATAAAAGTACATGGGCATTGCTCCAGGGGAGGGTCATACATAAGATGGGGACATGAAAAAAGCATGCATAAAGAAATTAAAACCAAGCAAATAAGAGTGACGACGAAGCCAAACAAGCCCACTGTAAGCTCACAAAATGTCTCACAAGCGACAGAGCATGCTGTGTCTCAGGCTAGACCTAATAAGGATGATAGAGCATTTACGAATATGGGAAAACATTAATATGAAACAAGTTCTATATACTTTGCGATCAATAGATGGCGCTACGACCTATGTTTTGAGTTGAACCTTTGTCGATTTTCAGCATTGAAGGGCTGGTTGATGGATAGGGGCTATGTGTGAGTGTATTCCATACGAGAACCCTACAATTAACATATCATTTACCCAGAAGACAAAAACAATCACTCAGGAAAATCCATACGAGATGGAAGTCAAAGTACAAACCCGGAGGGTTTATTACATTTAAGAATTTATAGAGAAGGCAAAAAGTAATTAATTAGCAGTGGAAACTAAGCCCTAATCTATTTAATAGCTAGCACAAAAGAGGGCCCAGCACAAGGCAAATGAGAAATATGGCGCATATGCCATAAACGCTACTCAGCAAGGCAGGAGAGAATCTGAAAATAGTTTTAAGGGCAGAGTGATAAACTAGCACGAAGTCTGTTCTCTAACATAATCAGGGGAAGACAGACAGACGTGTAACTTACGTAAATAGGGCTCTGACATAATGTCTCCCTCAATTAGAATCAGGAAGGCAATACGGCTCATCCCCAAATTGGTCAACCTTTATCACATTTTAGACCGAGAAACTTTGCACTCACTGTGATCTGATAGAGAAAGTTGCACATCACAACAAATAGGTAAATAGAAACCACATCACATGGCAATTTTGGCGATTGCCATACATCTAATGAATACATTGTACTATGCCTCACTGTATTCAGAATAGAAACAGCATCTCTTTTCAGCCTCGGAAGTAAGTAAGTGGCCTTCAGTTTGTATACAGCTGTAAAATCCTTCCTGTCCAGGAACATCAAGGTCCCAAAACATTACATTTTATAAAAGTTTCAGTGCAAGCAGGACAATAGAAATAATTGAATCTCTTATTAAATAAACAGCGACGGTCACAACTGAAATTCCATGGCGCACAGGCTGAGAGGGATAAGATGAGTTTGTCAAGTACTGGAAATGACAGACATTAAAATGTGGCAACTGAATATCTGAGTAGGACTGAAGCCTCACTCTCATAAATCAAAACATTCTTGTTTCGTAAAATACAGCAGAAATATTGGAATTGTGACTCTTTAGTTTTAATTAAATATGCAGAATTATTAACTATGTTATTTACACTCACAGAAATGTCACAATGAAGTTGAAAAGTTAAAAACAGGCTTTAGTATTTAGTTTGAGATTGAAAGGTGTTACCCTGGTTTTTGCTTGTGTACAATTACAATATTAAAGCAATGGAAAAGATGAATTCAATAAATTGACTGTAATACATGAAGCAATTAAAATTTTAAAACGTGATCTGTAGGGTCAAGACTTAATTTAGACCATTATGTTGCAAGTAATTACTTTGACTTTACAACAGCTTTTTGGTGAATGTATGAAAAAGTTTGGAAAACGCTTTCATTGTTTGATCCACTGACACAAAAATCTCTTTCTTTTGAGATTTCCAGTGCGGCATGGACCTTTTGTAAATTGAACTCTTTCAGTGTTTATGTAGATCCTAGCTGTTATATTGGAGTCTAGCAGCACAGTCCAACCTAGCTAAGTGACGGTGCGCCACCTATACGGCGGATATAAGATACTAAAGAAGAACCTTCTAACCAAAATGTTCTGCAGAGCACTATGCATTGCCCTACAAGGTCGCTAGTTATTAGATGTTGAGGTGACCTTTGGAATGTGAATCACAGCCCAAACTGAAGCATGATATGAAAATGCCATTGCACCTCTACCTATTTTGGTCACTTTCATCAACTCCAATAGTATTGGTGTGCCCTAGAGGTAGTCCACTCTTATGTAGGTTTTGTGTGCTGCCGAATAGGGTGTGTAATACCTCTTCCTGGAGTATGCCAGGTGCCACAAGTCTGTCATGCCCATCTCTTTCAACCAGCCTCCCCCCTTGCTGAGATTGCCCTCACCTGTCCTGTGAAGTGGGTAGGCCTATCCCTTTCATTACTCATCGCCAGATTTATACCCCCTCCCAGAACCACCTCCTTATCTGGTATATGCATTATGTGAGTTAAGGCCAACCTTAGATTTTTTTCAATGCCCACGTCTAGTGCATATATTGACACAACTGTGAATCTGCATTTTCACATGGATAACCTTCGGGCCTGGGCTTTACCCTTAATATCTGCAACTATTTCTTTGACTCCTTCCTGGAACTTGGTTATCTAGAAGGATCACTAACCCTGCTTTTTTCTTGGGCTCTGATGAAAAGTATAGCTGGAGAAATCATTTGGCTGGCAACCTGTGCCAGTTCTTCTTGAGTAAGTGAGTATCCTGTAGGAGACACATTTGACAGCCTGAGTAAAGGACAGACAATGCTCCCCTTTTTACGGGTGCATTAAGGCCTCTCACATTGAGGCGTAGGATTTTTATCTCATTCATAAAGGTAAGATGAGTATCTTTGTCCTGGTACAATGTCACGTGAACTCCCTATTCCTGCCCCAGGGCAGGCCTTCTCCTGCTTTAGAGGTTGAACACATGTTGGTATTCACCGGATCTGTGTCTGGCCTCCTTAATTTTCCTTCTCTCAACACATTACGAACTTATGAACTATTAACTTCAACTTAACCATGTTCATCGCTTGATCAAGACACATCAGGGTAATGTGCCAAAATACAGTTTGCCCTTAATCATTAAGGGACCAATTAGGATGTTGGTGGTAATGGTCCTGCTGTTGACTGGAAACCCGCCCACTGCTGTGATGGTCCGCTTACCCTATTTAGATGTCAGTGGGAGCATAGGCGAAAGACTGTTGACAGCCCGCCATCACCCGCTTCAACGGTGCCATAGGCAAAAGTGGCTGGTGGCGGGATGACAGTCTCTTTTACCACTGAACCAATTTCACGATGTGCAGTCCCTTTTACCCCTGGCCCAACTTCCACATCTGAGCTGTAGGAGTGAGAGCTGTATAAGGAAGAAACGCTCCTTTCTAACACTTTTCACGTATGCTGCTGCCATGAACCCGCTGCTACAAGTAAAGTTGCCCCTGAGCTGGGTCCAGGATGAAAATCAACACTGTCATCGCCGGAACAGAAGGTAAGTCACAGACATTCCTGTTATCCTCGGAGTTGCAGCATCACAGTAACAGTGGACTCGTTCATGGCTCAATAATTTGTGCAAACACCACTATAATGCTGCGCAATGCTGAAGTGTGTAATGTTGTAGTCAGAAAATGTATCAGGTCAGACCTCAAGATATAAGTAGCACCCACCAATCTGGTATGGACTGCCTTTATGGCAATGGACACCTAGAAAAAAAGTCTCAACAATCAAAAATAGAAATGTGTCCGCACAGGCGTGTGCAATAATGCCCCCAAAATCTCAAAAGTATCAACTGAAACAATCTCATGATAATGTAGCAACTACACTACAACATGCTACAGGTGGGTGTACAAGGAATCTAGTACAATATTCACTGGAGAACTCCAAAGATGGCAGAGATGTATGAAGGTCACATGCTCCATTGGTGTGTGCAATATATCACAAACATAAGATCACATTTAACTGTAAAGTGCTTGAATCCCGATGTAATGCATATGTGCATATTATTGACTCATCATGTCAAAATAAACACACATGCATTCTCCAGTCACAAAACAGAAACATATATTATTTTGATGTACGTGTCCAGTAACAGCATGAATGCTTGCACCAAAATTAATATGTCCATCACAAGTGCGTACTAACGTATGTTTTGACAAAATATCTAAAAGATACAGCCTGGGCTTGTCACTGCCACAAATGAGAGTAAGTGCATGGTACACACATTAGCAAAAAGAACATCATCAGTAACAATCACAAAATAAGGCCAGGACAAAGGTATTCTCAAAATAAAAATGTTTTATATAAATAAGCTAACTCTCTCATAAGTAAATAAATAAAATAGCACAGAAAAAAACAAAGGGACAAGACCAGTAATCCATTGTGTGAGTGCATGCCCACAACTTGCCTCCTAATGTCACTACCAAAAAAAACCTCCTCTGTAAGGAGCATCTATGGGGCAGAGAGCAGGCACCTCAGTTATCTCACTTGGAGGGAAAGTCCTTAGGTTTGGGAGGAGTGGGTTTGGTAGGGGTGGGTTGGGATTTGGAAGGGGTGAAAAGACATTTGGGAGGGGTGGATTTACATTTGGAAGGGTTGGGGTGGGATGTGGAAGGAGTGGTTTGGGAGGCAGAAGGGCTGGAAAGACGTTTGGGAGGGGTGGTTTGGGGCTTGAAAGGGGTCAGGGCCAGGGAAAAAGTAGGTCCTCCTTAGGAAATTGGGTATAGTGGTCTTTAGGGATTTGGGTTTGGGAGGTGAAGGGAGTGTCTTTGTCTGTTGTGCATGTGTGTGTTGAAGGTGTGGGTGCTTACGGGTCTGATGTATGTGCTGTATCTTTAGATTTGTCTCTCTTACTGATTGTCTGTTAGGTGGGTGGGTGTGGGTGTTTGGTTCCAGTATGTGTGTGTGGATGTGTGTGTAGTGGATGTGGTATGTGTTGGTGTAGTGTCTGTGGGTGTTCTGGTGCATGCATGTGTAGTAGTAGGAGTGCTGATTGGGGGTGTGCTTGTGGTGTGTCTGGGTGTTGATGTAGTGGTGGGTGTTGTCTGTGTGTGTGCTGGTGGGTGTGGTTGTGTCATGATGGGTGCACAGTCTAGGAGTGTGGTTGTGGTGTGTGTTGGTGTTGTGGTGGGTGGGGTGTCTGTTGGTGTGCTGGTGGTGTGGGTGGGTGTTTGTGTCATTGCGGTTGTGATGCCTGTGGGTATTCTTGTGGTGGTGGTGTCTGCATGTGTGTGCCTGCACCTTTGTTTTTTGTTGTGTTGGTATTGGTATGTACTGCTTCTGGTTGTTCTGTGGTTGCATGCATATGTTTCCAGTGGCCAGCATCATTCCCATCAATGTGGCCACTGTCACCTTTGCCTTGCCCAGTTGATGCTGAAAAAACAGATACAACAGTTTTAGGGCATCTGTGAGAATACAACTGGACATCAATGTACATCACACAACATTTGCAACACGTGCCGTAATCCCCTATCTCAGCTCACATATCATGTATGCTTTTTTCACTTATGCACTTGTAGTTCACTCCAATGCAAAGGGTTCCAACAGCATGAGTAAACACATAGGCTTGGAGACATTTCTGAACCACTGTAGTACAGAGCTACGGTTGATTCACTTCTCCCACAGGGTAATTTTTGGGATGGAAATTGACTGCTCAGAATGGGACACCACAACATTATTGTGATGTAACCTTCCATACGCAAACACCCCTTTCACTGTCACATTGCTCTCCATCATCAGTTTCTCCTCTGGGCTCAGGACACAAACATGTTGTCTGTGGGACGTACAACTCTCTCACCAATGTTGACACATTCCTGTCTGTTGCAATCAATACAGTTTGGCAGACACACTGATAGTCACAGACTGGCTTACATGCATATTTGTGAAGGAATAAGGACTCAGGTCCACCTGCCACTGTCCACATTAACATACTAGACGTTTGCTGGACAAACTGCTTTCAAGCGTGTCAGATAAGGAATGATACCACTGTACACAGAATACCAATACTTTTGGTGCAGATGGACATTCTCATTTTGTCATATCACCAACTTACCAATGTCTACTCTGATATATCAGCTGCATTTTATTTGCACGGTTTGCCACAGTTACCTGTAATGGAGACTACATTCACTACACACATTTGTGATGTACCATCCCACCTGACCCAATCATGACATGGGGCATATTTTGTGAAACTGTCCCTCATGTAATTGTGAAAATACGGGCATGCCTTTGTTTTCATGCAGCCATGTGTCTGCCCACAACAGTGCTTGCCTTGTGAGGAGGAATATAGGGGCAGATTTAAGAGCTCCTAGCACCTCCTTGCGCCACATCAGCTTCATTTTCTTTTTACTGTAATGTGGCCAAACAAGGCCAAAATCGCTGGCCCAAATCTACAAAGTGGCACAATGCATTCATTACACCACCTTGTTACCCCTTGCACCACATTATGCCTGTGCCAGGCATAATGTATGCAAGGGATGCGTTCCCCCTTTAGGGGGGCCTAAACAAATGGTGCAAAGAAATCTAAAAGATCATTTATTTTGCATTTTTAACGCCTGCTCAGAGCAGGTGTTAAAAGGGGGCATGCCATTGTTTTCCATGGGCCCCTTTGTACTGCTCAGGGTTACTGCCAAAATGTTGGTACTAACCCTGAACAGTACATCAATAGAGTCAGAAATTCTGACACTATTGCCTTCTACCCCGCACCATGGTGCGCAATATTTTAAATAAGTCACACACATGGTGGCGGTGGAGGGACGCAAGGGGCTGAGAGAAAAGTGGGGCTACATGCAATGTTGCACCACCTTTCTTAAATCTGGCCCTTAGTGTCATCCTTTAGCACAAAGCTATGCACCACACAGCATCAGACACTGTCTGATCAACTTACATCTCTAGAAATCCTCATGAGCCTTGAATGTGTCAACCTCAGTGTTGATGGCATTCAACATAGCTGGAAAGTAAAGAGGGCAAAACACAACAATATCTACAGACAATGACTTACCCCCTTGTTGTTGCTGTTGGGCCCTCAACTACCCATCAAGCTCTGGGTAAGCCACTGCAAGGATGCAGGCCATTAGGCAGCTCAGGGTGCAACACACCCGTCTGGATGGCTGGGAGGACTGCTTGACTTGGCTCTAGTTGGCTCCAGCAGACTTGCCTGTCGCCCGACGCAGGTCCTCCCACTTCTTCTGAAAGTGCAGGCTACGCTGCTTGTGGAGCCCCATGGTCCGCACCTTCTATGGCCTTCCAGATCTTCTGATTCTGACTGGTGTTGACCTGTAAGGATGACATAAAAGAACAAGAAAATACAATTCCATGTTTCTGTTTGGCAGTAATGCTGTGACATTAAATTTTGGTTATTCACATATACGTTCACCAAACAGTTACTAGGTTTTTTCCAGCAAAATGTTACAGGAATATTGGAAATACTGATTTGTAGTGACCTCATGTGCACCCCTTCAACTTGCTAGCTTCTCACGTTACCTAATCAGGCCTACAACATCATCTTGGCCAGAGCTATGCAAGTTATCCTGTTGTGATAGCCTCCCCTGATTACTCACAATCATTGTGAGCTACTACAGGCCAAACCACCTGTACAATCCTTGCCCATAATCACACCCACAGCTACATTGCCTTTCTGCCTAAACTCCCAAGAGTCAGAACCCATGGTCTGCATCACATACAGTGACTAAGGGTAAGATAGAAGGACTGCTATGTGTCAGTGAAAGCAGGGATTTGTGGGTTATATGAGCAAGTGTGTGTGTTGGAATGGGCAGACTGGGATGGTTGATTGTGAGCCAGTGTCATCTGAACTTGCTGCACATAAACTAACTTTACCTGCATGTGGCTCCATGACACTTTTAAACCATACAGAGCAACATAATACACATTATGTGCTGGAGTCCCACGTGATAGTACAGCATTAGACAACTCCAGATCCTCTACATTTTTAACTCAACATCATTCCAACATTGGCTGCATGATGTCAGTCAAACTACTGGTACACCGTGTACTGGCCACTGGTAGTCAGTGGCCTGCTGCTTGTGTGATGAAATAGGATATGCGTGTTACATGGACACACATTACAGCTTCTAGTTTCAGGTGACTTAACATTGCCATGCAGACATTTCGGACAGTGACAAAAACAATCTGTCCAAGCTACATCATTCTGTCAACTTCAATCACAACACTATCCCCATTACCAAAAATGAACAAAATAGCCTGTGTATCAGAAAGGAAGAGGCTACTCATTCAGACATTCCCAATCAGACATGTACCTGTTCCTCTGGGGTCCCATAGAGCTGAATGTACAGGGACAGAACCTCTCTGGCAAGGAGCTCCAGCAACTCCATGCTGAAGGCAGGGGCCATGTTACTGCTTTGCCCGACATCCTGTATTCCATAGGTCAGTAACAGCAGCAAAACATTCAAGGAGGTCTCGATGGCTGCAGTGTTAGGAGGCAGGTGAATATTTTTTTACAACGGGACGTACAAGTACATGGCAGATGCTATCCGTGATAGAGATGGACACAGCTTTTGGCTTTTGTGTATAGCTGTCACACATGTTAGCCTATAGCAGGGCCCGTTATGGAGGCTGCCACCACCTACTACGCGGTCAACTTCCGCTGACGTCCGTCGCATAGCCAATGTCCTGAGAGCAAGCAAAAGCAGCTGCCATTTTAGGGAGTGAAGCAGTGCATTTTTAATTCGTTAGTGTCACCAGCACTCAAAATGGCTAGTGTATTTCTAAATGTCAGATATGAATGACACTTTTCATGGCAAGGTCTGACACAAAATAATGTGAACCGTGACAGTGTTTGACACCGATAGTGCAGCATGGGAATTACTCCCTGTGTTGATGGTATTGTTTAAGAAAATTTAACAAATAATAATATGCAAATAATACATTTGAAATGTATTATTTGCACATAATGGAAAGAAATAAACTTAAGACATTGTGAACAATTTTTGAGTTCCAAAAAGTAGATGTTAATGTGTGTACATGTATTACCCAATGACATTTCTACTGTTACCAAGAAGTCAGATGTGTGTTGAAATCAAAAGTATGGTGTACCCATTTCAACTGATATTTTCTTTTCCATACATTCATCCATGGTCAGGAGACACTATCAGGTGTTTCGGCCCTTTTCAGAGCTTGCTACCATGGAGGAAAGGGACGTCATCAAACAATTTCGACTAAATAGGTAAACTATCCTTGATTTGTGTCAGCAGTTGGAGCTTGATCTCCTGCATCACAATATGAATCCAATAGCCATAACACCAATAGTAAAACTCATGACAATACTGCATTTTGTTGCCACTGACACTGTGGAGTATCAGGGGGCACACCCCAGCCAACTTTCAGTGGTGTGCTACAGGAAGTCTTTGCTTCCTTGATGAAACACATTAACAGCTACAGCCACTTCCCATGTCCACAGGATTTGGTCATCGTAAAGGGAGAATTTTATGCTTTGGCTGGACTACCACATGTGGTTGGAGCAATAGATGGCAAGTATATTGCCTTGGTGCCACAACACGCAAGTGAACAGGTCTACCGCAATCAGAAGAACTTACATTCCATCAAGATGCAAGTTGTCTGCTTTCCAGACTAAAACATCTCAACTGTGTGTGCCTACCTCCATTCGTCAACACATAATTAATTTGCACTACGGAACAGCAACATATCAATGCACATGTCACAACTTGAACTGGAGAGGGCCTGGCTTGTTGGTAAGTACAATATGACTTGATCATCTTTTGCCTGAATACTATTTTAGGAAGGGGCAATGGCCTGATATGTGAGTAATCTGTTGATGTGTTGCTTACTCAACTCATCCTAACTGACGGTGGTTATTGGCAGCACTGAGAAATCCAACAATACCAGGGGGAGTCCGCTTCAATAAGGTCAATGAAAGAACATGGAGGCCAGTGGAGTGGGCTTTCATGCTCCTCAAGGCCACGTTTAGGTGCCTGGAGAAAACCGGTGAAGCATTCCTCTGCTCCCCAATAGGGTGTGCCACATCATGGTTACCTGCTGCATTCTTCATAACATCGCCCTGCCAAGGATCATCCCTGTAATTGTAGGGGAGGGAGGCCGTGATGAGCCCTTGGGTCAGAATGTTGAAATGCTCAATGAAGATGACAGTGGTGAAGAAGAAGGAATTGACCTACGTCAAGATGTGATTGACCACTTCTTCACCTGAGTGTAAGTTTACCTCTACAAATTGTAACCTCCAATGTCAGTACAACTTGTGATATAGGGAACATATCTGCCTGCTATGGTAATTTGTTAGGAATGATCAGTGCAGGAAAGTTCAAGGCAAAGATGTTAGTGGATCAGAGTTTCCCTTCATTGACTTCTGTGTTCATTGACAGATTAACTGTGCTTGTGCTAAGAATGTGTGTCCTCATGACTTGTCAAGTGAGTTTGATTTAATATGTGGTAAAAATAATTTTCTGTTGTTATTCTGTTTCAGGGTCCTGCACCATGTCATCTTTAGTTGGACATTTCAAAGTTGTGACATTTTCTGTGATATGTTGCCGTTGGAAGTACAAAGTGAATATGTGTTGATTCTGAGACAGACACCCACTTGGGATGGACAAATCTTTTCCAGACACAACTTGCACTTTGATTGTATGGAGGTTCAGAAGATTGTATCAGACCTTTTTCTGTGTGATGCTGCCATCAAGGCAATATGTGTCACTTGACTTCCTCAAACAACATATGTATGTAAAGCACTAGCATACTGTTCTTCCTTCACATTGGCTAAATCTTCAGTTCTTGGACAGTGGAGACAGCTGTTGATGTGTTTCATCATAGGTGATTGAACTTTCTGTAGCGCACCACTGATTGGTGAATATGTCATTGCCCCAGATACTGCCACAGTGTCCTGTAATGGTCCTGTGCCCTCAAATGTTGTTACTGCTATGATGTAGGCTATTGGTGTTATTGATTTCTTTTGTGAGGACAGGGTGTATGGCTCCAACTGAGGTCATGCATTGGTGATAGTTTGTCTGTTTTATTTGGTACCATTGCAGATTCCCTTTCCTCCATGGTGTCAAGGTCATGGAGTGTCTAACCCTGAATGGCACAGACGAATGGGGTTAGGCCTGCTTATTGAAACCCAGATTTCATTTCTACAAGGACCTGTTGCCAACATATGTATGTTCCAAATACATTTTGAGTTGAGTTTGTTTTATTTGAATAAATTGGTTAACTCTTTACCCATTTGTCGTTTCAACATTTTTTGGCTAATACATTTTCAAAGAATTTGACAACATGATCGGGCAAAATGGACATGACAAAAGAAAGGCCACAAGTAATCCAAATTTATTATCATGACACAAAAAAAGAGTAAGGTGAATTAAAAAAGATGAAATAAGAGTCTATGATGGTGGATGAAAATAAAATAGTAGAGCCAAAAAGAGTTTTTAGTCCAATGTCCAAAATACAAATGTTCTCAGAATAGGTAAATGTGTCCATGAACTAGTCCACAGAGTGAATGGTAGACACACACAGAGGAAATTAGGTTCTGCGTTTCTTGGAGGTGGTCTTGTTGGTCATGCCATTGTCTCCTGCTGATCTAGATTACCATCCCCTCTGGGGATGAAGGGGGCACAAGTGCTGGGACTGGAGTGGTAGGAGCAAGCTCCTCATATGGCAGGGCCTCCCTGTCTGTGGCTTGAAGTGTGCCCCATCCTACTGGGTCCTGGCAGAACTTGAGGCTGTTTTGGTGGCGTCTCAACAGAAGCCAGAACTGGGGGCCACAGGATTGGTGTCAGGGGTGTAGCTTGGTCAGTAAGATTGAGGGAGCGGGGTGGGAGCTTCAGATGGTCTGACAATCGTACTGGCATATAGGCCCTCATTCTGACCTTGGCGGGCGGCGGAGGCCGCCCGCCAAAGTCCCGCCGTCAGGTTACCGTTCCGCGGTCGAAAGACCGCGGCGGTAATTCTGACTTTCCCGCTGGGCTGGCGGGCGGTCGCCTTCAGACCGCCAGCCAGCCCAGCGGGAAAGAGGCTTCCACGAGGAAGCCGGCTCGGAATCGAGCCGGCGGAGTGGAAGCTGTGCGACGGGTGCAGTTGCACCCGTCGCGTATTTCACTGTCTGCGCAGCAGACAGTGAAATACTTGTAGGGGCCCTCTTACGGGGGCCCCTGCAATGCCCATGCCAGTGGCATGGGCACTGCAGGGGCCCCCAGGGGCCCCGCGACCCCCCCTACCGCCATCCGGATCTCGGCGGTCCGACCGCCGGGATCTGGATGGCGGTAGGGGGGGTCGGAATCCCCGCGGCGGTGCAGCAAGCTGCGCCGCCGCGGAGGATTCAATGGGGCCGCGGTACACTGGCGGGACCCCGCCAGTGGTGCCGGTCCGACCGCGGCTTTACCGCCGCGGTCGGAATCCCCATTGGAGCACCGCCGGCCTGTCGGCGGTGCTCCCGCGGTCCTCCGCCCTGGCGGTCAAAGACCGCCAGGGTCAGAATGACCACCATAATGTTTAAATACATTATGCAATGAGCAGGGTGCATGAGAGGGGCTTAAGAGGTTTTGGAAAGGGAGAGGAATGCAGACTGGTAGGAGTTCTAGGAGAGAAAACACAAAATTTTGTAAAGTAACATATTTTTGAGGACTTTTCAAAGTAGAGAGTAAGGGCCAGATGTAGTAAGAATAGATTTTGCGACTCGGAAATTGCGAGTCGGTGCGACTCGCAATTTCCGAGTCGCAAAATCATATGCAGAATGGTGTCTCAGACACCTTCTGCGAATCGCAAAGGGGTCGCAAAGACCCACCTCATTAATATTAATGAGGTTTGTCGCAATTTGCGACCCCCTTGCGATTCCCTGCACTCACAGGGATGGTGGCTTGCTGGAGACAGCAGACCTCCATGTCTGTGACTGCTTTTTCAATAAAGCAGTTGTTTTTTTTGTATTGCAGCCCGTTTTCCTTAAAAAATTAAACCATTTGGTTTCGTGTTTTCAGAGTAGGCAGTGGTCCATTGGACCACTGCCTGCTCTGAAAAAATATTTATGGCGACATTCACAAAGGGGAAGCAGTCCCATGGGAACCCCTTCCCTTTTGCGAATGAGTTAGGACCCACTTGACATGGGTGCTAATTGCGAATTGCTTTACGACCGCGTTCGCGGTCACAAAGCAATTTTACATTGCGGTGAGAATCGCAAATAGGAAGGGAGCACCCCTTCCTATTTGCGAGTCGCATTCCCATTTTGCCAACCGGTACCGACTCGCAAAATGGGAATGTGCATCGTGATGCAGGTTTTGCATGGCGCAAACTGCGAATTTTGAAGTTTGCACCATGGAAAACGTTTTTTACATCTGGCCCTAAGTGTGTGTTTTTGTCTGTGTGTATGTAAAAATTTCTGTTGCAATCCGACTGCCATCTCACAATATGTGACTGAAAGCACCTGTACCCAACTATTTGTCAGAAAATGCATTTATTGGGGGTGGGGTGTAATACCCCAAACCCCCCCCTCCTCAAAAGCTGCGCCCCTGATTGGTGTGCACCTCCTTTGTGCACAGGAAGTGGAGGTGCCCTCACGCTGAGATGATGCCGCTGTGGTGGGAGGCACAGGTGTGGGCCGAGTTTGACTCACTGGAGCTGTCTGGCTAGACAGACCAGATTGACCAGCTGGCTCCTGATCATCCGGAGTTGTCTTGCCTGGCAGATAGTGGTCCAGTAGGCCAGGTTGTTGGACCAGTGAAGGTTGCAGAGAATATGCAATTAATAAATAATTTGCCATTTAATGTGACATTATCTACAAATAGGCCAACCTAGAAAAGCAAAAACAGAGTGATAGACTGATTAGGCCTTTGTTTTATTTCCATCATTTTACACATGCAGCCTGATTTACACATATGACAACTCTAGTGCTGATGTTGTTGAAATGTCCTGAAATGCGGAGGTTTTATTTCAAAATTGTACGTTACGCTTAGCCGACCTTGAACCCAACACAATGTTGAGTAGATTGGAGTATGGGACCATTCCAAGGCCTAGCAGGCAACAAAACATTGGAATCAAAGTGGTTCAGCTTACAAATATCACTGCATTTGGTCATTATATCTACAGTGCAAATTAACTTGTGTGTGGCTACTACTTCTATTCAGCATGCCACAACACATTTTCGGAAAATATGGATTCAATAGACAATGCCTTATGGAAGCATTTTCAACAATTCCATGTCACTATGAGGTGTCAACATGATTGTGATACACAAGAAGTAACACTTTAATCCATAGCATGACATGGTGACTGACAAACGCACTCGGTTTTTTTAAGTGTGTAGATATGTAAGTAGAGAACGGAAGAATAATATTAAATTGCACTATTATTTTTCAGATCTGAAAACAGAGCTTCATGGTAGTTTTAGTCATCTGTTGACAACATAGACAATACTTGGTTGAAAAGTAAGTTACACATATCACTTTCAATTAGTATATTGGAGATGAACACTCATTTTCAGCATGTACACACATATGGATATGATGTAACTGGGAGAAAATACCACTTAGAAACACTATACTTTCCTGTGAAAACAGTTCTTTTCGACCTGTTTTTGGAAGCACAACAGCATACATTGATATAAAGTAATGAGCAGAGCCAATGCAAGGGATGACCCATGGAGAACTACACACAGTCTGATTATACATATTGCATGTTGTTAAATGGAGAGCTACAACCATGCTGCTAGTAATTGGTATGACCTAATATATTTTGTGTAGTCAAATAAGGTATATCTGTTTTGCTAAGGGTGTTGCAGCATTCTAAACTTCTAACTTAAGGGCAAGTCTTAAGTTAGTGAGACATGCATAGGTGTAACTTACAAGTCGCCACTCCACCAGGGATTCCTGTCAAGCCAGGGAAAAAGTTGTAATGGGGGGCTGGGAGAACCACCACAAGTCCTCTGGGACTCCAGGTGACTCTTGGAGGTCAGTAAACAAACTTTCCACTGCAAGTTGTTCCACCTCTTCCTAATCTCTTCATGTTTGCGCAGATTGTTGGCTACAGCATTCACTCTGTCAACTACTCTGGACCATATTTTCCTCTTCTGGAATATGGTAGTATTTTGACTTGTGCTCAAAACAACTGTGGCTCTACCCTTATGATTTTATCCGCCATGGCAGACAACTCCCCCTGTGAAAAACAGAGATTTCTCCTCCCTATAATAAACAAATACAGAGGGCGAGTAAAACAGAAAAAACCTGTCTGCTGTGTGGCAATTCCTGCATTCAAATGGTGTTCTGCAGTGTGATGGCAAAGGATCATGGTCTGAAATGGAGTGTGTTTTATAGTGTTTTGCCGGTATTCACAATTGTCCAATTTACTACAGGTGTGGGCTTCTAGCATCCAACCAATGGCCACAGCCATATTACTATACTGAATGGGTTCCCTGATGGACTCCAGTCGTCTTGGGCCCACCGCTGACACACCGCCAGCACAACTGTGTGATCTAAATAGGCTTGGTGGGATGCTGTCGTCAAGAAGGCAACAAAGGGCCTCCTCGTCGGCATTGGAGTCCCCTGCAGCGGCTGGGGAATGCAGCTGGAGCAACTGAGTACACTCCGTTGTGGCAATGTTTGGCTTAGCCTCAATACATCTAAATATGGCAGGCAGGAGACCGCTGACGTGACAGTCTTTTTGGACCCGCCGCCGACTTGGCTTGGCGGTGCAACCACCAACATCTAAATCAGGCCCTAGGTGTTCTGTCTCCAATCTGTAGGTCTGACCAGGCACTGCTAGCTCTGTCAGATTTATTGACTCTGATTGCTCTCTTTAAACCTCTTGTTGCTTTATGCAGTGCCGGGTACCAACGCCTCACTGACCTGGTTTAGTCTCTAAGTTGATTAATCACCGCTTGTCTCTCTGCTGCTGCTGTATGCGCTGCTGGCCTTCCACGTTTCTTGGTGGCTTGTACCCTCTTCTACTAGGCCTCTTCATTAACTTCAACTCTGTTGTGGATGATGATGGGTGAGGCTGCGCTCCTATTTGTAGTAACTAACCTGTTTCTGCTAATGACCATAGCTGGTATTGCGACCCTTCCAAAGATAATTCTCAAGGGGTGAGTTCAACTGTATTAATGTCTTCACTTTTAGGGAACTCTGTTGACTGGCCTGAATTGGAAATCCACCTTTAAAAGAAAAACAGAAACCACACTAGCTCCACCATACAAGCCTCATTCTGATTTCTATCCAAACCATAGAGAAATGGTACTCAATTTTAACACCAGAAGACCTTAGCATTAATTTACATGACTGGATTATCTGGATCCCCAGTGGACCCATCCCCATCATACATATTCAAGGACATTCTGCTTAAAAACTCTGCAGCCATGCGAGCTAGGGCAATATTAAATCAGTGTCTAGCAACAAGAACCTTCCCAAGTGAACTTAAAATGATACAATTAAACCCATAGTAAAGAATCATGGATTGGATCCCACTGATCCAAGTAACTGCAGGCTGATAGCAAATGCTACTTTTCCCAGGAGCCTGTTTGAAAGATGTCTGCATTTGCTGAAGATAACAACTTGCATTTAGTCTTATAAAAACGGAATCCGCCCTGAATGCAATATGGGATGGCATAAAAACAACTATTGACTCCAATAGAGCAGCTGCCTCTTACTCGACCTGCCTGGGCCTTCAACAAAGATCATCACCCTATTCTTATAAAGAGACTCAATGACTCAAGTATTTAAGGTCCATCCTGAAATGGATTGCATCATATGTTGTGGCCAGGATGCTTATAATATCAATTTCTCCATTTAGTTTTAAACTGTTCAGAATAGCGGCAGAAGTATCCCCAGGATCTATCATTACTTCCTTTCCTTTTAGCATCAGTCTAAGTCCACTAGCAGACACATTTTATCATTTAAATATAGCTACTATAAATATGCAGATGACACACAAATTATTTTAAAGCTTGAAGGCTCATCTGATCTTGATTCCTGAAATATGGGGAAAAGCAGATGACAGCAGGATATTTGACAACCACCTCAAGCTCAAAACTTCAGAAACATGGGACAACTTGACATCTCATCACCCTTCATGCATCCCCACCACCATCCTCGGATCAAGTGAGGTACTTAGGCATGAACATAAACTTCAATCAATTGCTCATCTGAAGTGTGAATCAGGTGGTTAAACAATGCTTCTACACAATAAAATGCCTATGTGCGATTATCCAATATCTTAGGTTTACAGCAGTGGTCTTCAAACATTTTAATGCAGCGCTCCCTAGTGGGAAAACAAATCATCGGGCCCCCTCTTAAACTTTTTGAGAATTATTCTATTAAGTTGGCAATGTTAAAATATGCCTAGACTTATTTAAACATTGCAGTTAAGTTCTGTTCCCTTTTTAAGGATGCAATAAATGTTTTTCTGCTTTACACAAAGCAGTTACCTGCATAATGCTTCTTTTGACCAGAGCCTGGTGCCCTCCCTGGGATCATTTGAGCCCCCCCTAAAGGGACCCGCCCCCCAGTTTGAAGTCCACTGGTTTACACAAATGGTCCATGTTTGTACCATCCCATCTTGACAACGCCAGTAGAGTACTTCTTGGAACATCCATGTTCATACTGCAAACTACACTATACTGAATCCAAAATATAGTGGTCAAACATGTACTCAGTCTTCAACTTAGGAACCGTATCACACCAGCTCTCATTTCCCTACAATGGCTCTCAGTCGCCAGATGAATTACATTCAAAACAAGGTGCATAGCTCACCATAGCTCTATGTAATTAGCCCGCTCTTTCTTGAAAAAAAGAGTTATTAATATCATCATGTTAGACCTCTACTCTCAAGAATTGCCTCATTACTCTCTGTTCTTCACAAATCCATCACAGTCGGCTAAATTATGGAACTCAATTCTGGCACCAGTATAGAGATTTGACAACTATCTTGAGTTCTGAAAATGTCTAAAAACTTCATTCTTCCCACCACTATAAGCGTGGCAACCAGAATTTGAACATTGCCTTTAATGTAGTAAGCAGACATTTGTGGCTATATATATGTACATCTGTCATCATAGTCTCTTCTATATTACACGCCTTGGAAAACAAAAAATGATGAGTGGATTGCTCTGGTCCACAATCCAGTACTTTGTTTTTTTGCCCACCATGTCACTGCAGACAGGAGCCAGCCATGTGCAAACCAGCCCTGAGCCATGAGAGCAGTCGAACATGAACTGCCAGGTCAGGCTCGCTCTGCTTTTGAACCCAAGCAAACCCAGTCCAGGTTTGACTTAATTGGGCCTCATCAGTTGGGTGCACTTTAAGTTCTATGGCACAGTGAGCACAGAACCCACATCTGGGTATAGTGTTTGCACTTATGGCGCTGCATTGAAGAAAACATAAATTTATGGATTGCAGTTGGAAAAGAGCTCAGTATCAACTGGCTGCTGTGGAGAGTTGGAGAAATAAACCTTTATTATCTTAACATTTGCATGAAATACTTATCTATCCTGTCAAGAATCTAACTACAACAAATTGGTGACAAGGAAGAGATGAGAACTTTGTATGCAAAGACTTTGAAACGTTGGAGGCACATTTTGTAGCCAGGACTAAGATTATTTTTAAAGTGTATAGACTCTTCTCCTGAGTTCAAAGTGAAAATGAATCTATTTTTAATGTCAGTCAGGGGTGTTTACATTTATATCATATTGACTTGACTTTGGGACAGGGTGCTTCATATAGCTAGTTTCCCTCTAAAAAAAACCTTTGGTGCCATGCAGTGAGGTGACAAATTATTGCAGTGTTCTCTTTATAGCAGAGCTCTGATAAAAGCCTTTCTGAGTATGCCAGGACTATGATTACTGTAGGGTATGGATTCTAGCAATGTCCTGTTTTTGCCACTGTTCTGCAAATCGACATAATGAGGCCGAAGTAGAGAGAGGCAATAGTTCTAGGGTTGGAATGCCCTTTTGAGTCTGTGTACACCTACAAACTAGCTTGTTTAAGTGTTTTTTACTAACTCCTCTCTAATCGTTTCCTGGGAAAGGCTGGAAATTTAATCCTGACAAGGGCAGACGTAAAACTTTTTTTCCAAGGTAGGGATAAAGGAGTTGTAGGGAAAGTGAACTTGCAAACTGAGATTTTCACAGGAGCAAATATACACACGCATATTTGCTCAGGCTAAATAAAAGTTCGGAAACTTTTTGTAGTATTATAGTTTCCAGGACTACCTCTGTAAATTCTTGTGAATTCATGAGCGTCAGAAATCTGCACTAATGGCGGGAGCCACTCTGTAGTTATAGTAAAGATTCCTAGAGATAGGAATGCCTGAGATTTTTGCTTGCTAATAACTTTACCACCGTTTGATGAATCTCCACAAAACTTTGCAGACCTTTTTCTTTTTCTACACTGATGGACGATGCAGAGTTTCACGGTGATTCATCAAGATGGTGCAAAAAAAAGGGGGTCCCAAAATGCACTTTTCAACCAATGCATTTTCCATAGACTTTTGTATCTGACATTACATTTTGTAAAAAATTGGCAGGAATATAGATTATAGTGTAGAAAGTGCTGTTTTTGACACAAGAGCAAAATTGGTTCAGTAGTTAAAAAGTTATAAGCCATACAATCTTAGTGATATATTGGGCCATGGTGTACTGCGGTAATTTTGCTTTATACTGCGGTACATTCCAATGACAAAATATTATATAACTGATTGTCTTTACAAAAGTAGAAGTCAGCTATATTTGTTCAATACTTTGGCTGTGTTCTGGGTTTTAATGGGAGATATAGGGCCTGATTACAACTTTGGTGGAGGGGGTTAATCTGTCCCAAATGTGTTGGATATCCCACCCACCTTATTCCGAGTTCCATAGGATATAATGGACTCGTAATACGGCGGGCGGGATATCCATCACATTTGGGACGGATTAACCCCCTCCGCCAAAGTTGTAATCAGGCCCACAGTGTACTAATGTTTTATAAGTGTATAGGAAAGCATGAGTCACTTAAAGTAAGTCTGTAAAGGTAGGTAAAAGAAGTTTGATTACTTTATATATTTTTTAAGAAGTTTATTGTGTACTGTAATATTATCTAGAAAGTACTACATTAATTAAAAAAAATTAAAAACAAATATGTATAAAATTAAAAAAAACTACTACACTATTTTTACCCGTAAAATCCACAACACAAGCTACTTTTGGAATAAACCAGTGGAGTGGCATAGACTAGAGTGGTGTAGAGTGGAGTGGCATAGAATGGAATAGCGTAGAGTGGAGTGGTATACAATGGAGTGGCGTAGAGTGGAGTGACAGAGTAAAATAAAATGCAGTGGCGTAGAGTGGAGCAGCGTATACTGGAGTAGCATACAGTAGAACATTATAGAGTGGAGTAGTGTGGAGTGGTGTAGAGTGTAGTGGCGTAGAGTGGATTGCCATAAACTGACAAACAGTGGAGAGGAGTGACATAGAGTGGAGCAGGCTAGAGTGGAGTGGTGTAGAGTGGAATGGCGTGGAGTGGAATCGGGTAGAGTGGTGGGGCCTAGAGCAGAAGGACATAGAGTGGAGGGGCATAGAGTGAAGTGGCATACAATGTGATACCATGGAGGGGACTGATGTGCAGTACAGTGGTGCAGAGTGGAGTGGCGTGCAGTACAGTTGTATAGAGTGCAGTTGTGTAAAGTGTAATGATGAGTGGAGGAGCATAGAGTGGAGTAGCATGTCGTAGAGTACATTGGAGTGGCGTAAAGCGGAGTGGTGTGTCGTACAGTGTGCCAAGTGGAGGGGTGCAGACTAGAGTGGTGTACAGTGGAGTAACGTACAGTGGAGTGGCTTTGAGTAGAGTTGCATAGATTGGAGTGGCATAGAGTGGTATGGCATAGAGAGGAGTGGTATACAGTGTCATGGTGTAGAGTGCGGTGATGTAGTGTGTAGTTTGTAGAGTAGAGAGGCATAGAGAAAAGTGGCATAGATTAGAGTACCATCAGTGGAGTGGGGTGCAATGGTGTGAAGTAGAGTGGTGTAGAGTGGAGCAGCGTAGAGTGGAGCAGTGTAGGATGAAATGGCCTAGAGTCAAACGGCATAGAGCAGAGTGGGGAGCATAGAGTGGAGGGGCATAGAGTGGAGGGGCGTAAAGTGGAGTGGGGTACAGTGGAATAATGTAGAATGGACTTGCATACTGTACAGTGGCATGGAGTTGAGTGGCATACAGTACAGTGGCACAGAGTGGAGTTGCATATGGTGCAATACTGTAGAGTGGAGTGGCATAGAGTGGAGTGGGGTGGGGTGTTGTAAAGGAGATTGGAGTGGCGTAGAGTGGAGTTGTACAGTAGAGTGGTGTGTCATGTCAGAGTGGCTTGCCGTATAGTGTGTTACAGTGAGGGGCATGTGCTAGTGAGGCGTACAGTTGAGTACAGTGGAGTGACAGAGTGGCATAGCATGTAGTGGTGTATACTGGAGTGGCATAGAGTGGAACAGAGTGGAGTGGAGTGGCATAGAGTAGAGTGCCATGGAGTGGTATGGAGTAGACTTGTGTGGAGGGGAGTGGTGTACAGTTAAGTAGCGTAGAGTGGAGTGGCATTGAGGGGGCTGGCGTAGATTGGAGTGGCATAGAGCAGAGTGGCATATAGTGTCATGGGGTAGAATGTGGGGGTATGGAGTAGAGTGGCATATAGGCCCTCATTACAACCATGGCGGTCAAAGACCGCAAGGGCTGTTTTGGCTGAAGCACCGCCAACTGGCTGGCGGTGCTTCAGAGGGGATTACGACTGCGGCGGTAGCGCCGCGGTCGCACCGCCGGGGCCGGCGGTTTCCCGCCACATTTGCCCCGGCGGTGATAATCCGCCAGGGCAGCGCTGCTTGCAGCGCTGCCCAGGGGATTACTAGTCCCCGACCGGCAGCCTTTTCCTGGCGGTTTGAACTGCCAGGAAGAGGCTGGCGGTACGGGGAGTCGCTGGGCCCCTGGGGTCCCCTGCACTGCTCATGCCACTGGCATGGGCAGTGTAGGGGCCCCCTGACAGGGCCCCATGCAGCTTTTCACTGTCTGCTATGCAGACAGTGAAAAGCGCGACGGTGCAACCTCACCTGTCGCACGGCCGCAACACCGCCGGCTCCTGTGTTGCGGCCGAGATCCCCGCTGGGCCGGCGGAAACCAGGTTTCCGCCCTCCGGCCCAGCGGGGATCTCCTAATGGCCGCGGCGGGAGTGTGGCCGCATTGGCGGCCGCCCGGCGGTCAGATCTAGGTCATAATGAGGGCCATAGTGTCATGGGGTAGAGTGTCAGGGTGTAGAGTTGTGGTGTAGAGTGTTGTGGCATACAGTGTTGTGGTATACAGTGTTGTGGCATAGAGTGGAGTGGCATAGAGTAGAGTGGTGTAGAGAAAAGTGTTATAGAGTGGAATGGCGCAGAGTGGAGTGGCGTGGAGTAGTGGAGAGTGGAGTGGCATAGAGTGGAGCAGCATAGAGTGGAATGATGTAAAATGAAATGGTGTAGAGTCAAGTGGTGTAGAGTAGAATGGCATAGAGTGGAGGGGCATAGAGTTGAGTTGCGTACAGCAGGATAGCGAAGAGTGGACTGGCGTACAGTACAGTGGGGTAGAGTGGAGTGGTGTTCCATAATGTGGCATAAGAGTGCAATAGTGTAGGGTGAAGTGGCATAGAGTGAAGTGGCATGTCGTAAAGTAGACTGGAGTGGCGAACAGTGGAGTGGCATGTCGTACAGTAAAGTTGAGTGTTCTGTTAGAGTGATGTGTCGCACAGTGGAAGGTCATAGTGTAGAGTGGCATACAACGGAGTAGAGTGGAGTGAAAAGTGGAATAGAGTGGAGTGGCATATACTGGAGTGGCAGAGGGTAGAGTGGCATAGAGCAGAGTTGGGTGGAGAGGAGTGGTGTACAGTGGAGTGGTGTACACTGGAGTGGCGTAGAGTGGAGTGGCATATATTGTCATAGCATAGAGTGTGGTGGCGTAGAGTGGAGTGGTGAGGAGTGTTGTAGCATAGAGTGGAGTGGCGTAGAGAAGAGTGCCATAGAATGGAGTGGCGTGGAATGGCATAGAGTGGAATGGTGTACAGTTGAGTGGCATAGAGTAGAATGGTGTAGAGTGGAGGGGCTGGCAGTCCTCATCAGCTAAGTGTAAAAACCTGGAAAGTCCATCTGCATTAGCATGGGCCACCCCTGGTCTGTGTTCCACTGTTAAGTCCATCCCCTGTAGGGAAATGGACCACCTCAACAATTTAGGATTCTCCCCCACACTCATTTGCATTAGCCACCTGAGAGGTCTGTGGTCAGTTAGTACATGAAAGTGAGTACCAAACAATTATGGTCTCAGCTTTTTCAGGGACCAAACCACAGCAAAGGCTTCTCTCTCAATGGCACTCCATTTTTGCTCTGTGGCGGTCAGTCGCCACTGATGGAGGCAGCTGGCTGATCAAGGGCCTCTTCATTCACATGTGCCACCACTCCCCCAACTCCGTATTCTGAAGCATCTGCTTGAACCACAAATTCCTCTGTGTAATCACGGGCCATCAACAATGTTGTTAAACACATGGCCTTTTTCAAATTGTCAAAGGCCTCCTGACACTCCGGAGTCCATGTGACTCTTTGGCCTCTTTTTAGAGGTGATTTCTGTTAGGGGAGCTACAAACGTTCCACAATTGTGAACAAACCTCCTGTAATACCCAGTCAGACCAAGGAAATCCCTGACCTGTGTCTGGGTTATAGGAGGAGCCCATCTAAAACGGTTTGGATTATAGCCTAGAGAGTTTTACATGGCCCAGATACACAACTGAACTCTACCTTATTTGACACTTTCTGGCCTTAATAGTCAGGCCTGCCTGCTGCAGGGCCTGAAGCACTTCTTTCAGGTGGGTCAGGTACTCCTTCCAGGTGGAACTATACACAGATATATCATCCAGATAAGCTGCACTGAACTGCTGCAGCCCAGACAAGACCTGGTTCACCAACCTTTAGAAGATGGCTGGCGAATTCTTTAAACCAAGCGCTCAACTTTAAATTGATAGTGCCTCTCTGGTGTGGAGAATGCTTACCTCTCATTTGCTTCTTCACTTAGGGCAATCTGCCAGTATCCTGAAGTTAGAACAATTGTACTCAGGTACTTAGGAGCCCCAAATCATTCAATGAGCTCATCAGCTCTAGGTGTGGCATCCTATACTGAGTCTAGGCAACCCTTAGTGATAGTGAGTAGGTGTCCAGATAGCAAAAGCTCTCTAGGGGTGGCAGAGGCGAGCAGCTGAAACTTATCCAGGAGGAATGTAGAGCACTTGCAATACCACAGTAGTCAGACAGTAACTCACTCACAAGAAAGAACCACACAAGTGTTGGAAAAATAAAGGATACTTTATTACAGCACTACTACTAGACTAGCATTGGTATATCTCCCTTTGGATCTACACACAATATAAACACAAAATAACCAACAGAAATACAATAAAATATACAGGGCCCTATAGGAGGGCCAAATCCTATATTAAGAAAGTGGAATGTGAAATAGTGAACACAACCAAGGTAAGCGTGGTAGTTGGCTAGGGGCTGGGGGTAGATGAAAACACCAGAGGTAAGTACGATAAGTGTCTCCAGCGACCAGGTGCAAGGTAGTTACCCAGTCATCCCATAAGCTAACACAGGGAGTAGTGGTTGGAGTTTGTGTGATTCAGGACCCTTCCTAGTGAATCCCAGGAAACCAGCAGACAAGAGGAGGAATGGAGAGTGCCCCCACCCCAGGATACCCAGAAGACAGGAGTACCTACACCAGGGACCCGAATGCAGACGGGAGAAGGGTCTCTCTCTGAAGTCAGAGGGAGCCTCGGATTGTCCAGCTGATGTCATGACCCGTGCACCAGGCCGGTGGAACCCAAGAACGGATTCCAGACGTGGACGGCCTGAAAAGGAAGGGGACATCATCCAGCACAGTTAGAGGTGCCCAGGTGGTGCAGGTGGCAATGCCCACCCTCCTGGAGTTGATGTTCATGCAAGTCAGAGGAGGACGAAGTCCAACTGCCAAGTCCAGGAGCTGCAGAATGTCCCAGGAGTCATCTACGAGCTGTCTCTTGATGGTCAATGGATTGCAGGAGGGTCAGTGACCAGCCAGGTCACCAACCAGCATTGGTAAATGCAAGAAGGAGCTGAAGAAGTATTTGCAAAGTTCTGGGGACCAGCAAGGTCCAGGAGACTCTACCCTTGAAGGGGAGTCAGGGCTCGCCCTCAGCACACAGGAAGGCCAGCAGAAGACATTGCAGCCCCCATGAGTCAACAAGCCTTTGCAAGTGCAAGGCGCACAGGGGTTCCTGGTAGGAGCGGGGCCCACAGTCTCCCAAGTAAGAAAGAAGAAAAACAAGACCCTGAGGAAGCCACAGACTCACCACCTGTGAAGCAGAGCCTTTTGATGTTCGTGGAACAGCAGGCCCCACCAGCCGGTTGATCTAGTTTTTAGGTACCTACGGTTGCAGGGGAGTGACTCCTTCATTGTAAGGGTGATTCCTTCGTGCTTCCAGGTGCAAACAGAGTCCTTGTGACCCCGAAGAATGCACAGCCATGGATGTTGAAGAATTCTTGCAGGATCCAGACAAACAATGTTGCAATGGGGACCTTCCCACCAGAAGCAGATGTGTTTCAGTTCCAAAGCAGACCAGCAGCATTTCCAGAGGCCAGGAGCAGAAGATATCTTGCAGAGAGTACTTTGGGAGTCTTGCTCGACGGATATGAGGACCCACCCACAGGGGATCCCTTAAGTAACCCTAAAAGGGTGTTGGTCACTCTCTGAAGTGACCCATTTAACAGAGGGGGTCAGGTACGTCATCTACCTGGCCTAACCAGTCAGATGTTCCCAAGGGCCTCTGCCCATCTTGTTTGCTGGCAGGATCAAGTGGCCACCTGGCAGAGCTCTGTGCATCTACCTAGGGGAGGAGCTGGACAGAGGGGGTGGGCTCTCGTCTGGCCTTTGTGCGGTTTTGCGCCAGAGCCGAAACCAGGGGTTCCTGAACTGGTTCAAATCGAATTATGAAAGGAGGTCACCAAATGTGCCCTTCAAAGCAGTATAGTTGTGCTCAGAGGCAACCTACCCCTGCCCTTAGACACCTAATACACAGGGGGGGTCAAACCTCTCCCTTGCAGGAAATCCTTTGTTCTTCCTCCCCGGCCTGAGCCAAGCTCACCAGCAGGAGGAGAGAACAGTGTCTGGGGTCAACAGTAGCGTGGGCTGGCTGCTTAATGCTGTAAGTCTGCACAGACAGAACTGGGGGATCCTCTAAGGAACCCTCTGAGTACATGGTATCATGCAACTGTAGGAGGCTGGCCTGGCTTATAGTGGGTACCTGATGGTACTTACACTTTGTGCCAGGTCCAGTTATCCCTTCTTAGTAGATTAGTAGTGTTCTAGAAGCTTAGGCTGATAGAGGTAGCTATAGTAGAGCAGCTTAGGCTGAAGTAGGAGACATGCAAAGCTCCTTCTATACCGCTCATATCATATAGCACTATATCATAAGAAACACAATACTTAGAGTTACTAAAAATAAAGGTACTTTATTTTAGTGAAATATGCCAAAAGTATTTCAGAGTATATATAGTTCCTTAGGAGGTAAGTAAAATACCCAAAATATATACACAAACCAAAATCAGGTAAGTAAACAGTTAGAAAAGTAGTGGAAACACTGTAGAACACAGTAGAATGCAATAGTAGACAATAGGCCTAGGGGCAACACAAACCATATACTCCAAAAGTGGAATGCGAACCACGAATGGACCCCAGGCCTAGTGTAGTGTGTAGAGGGTCGCTGGGAGTGTAAGAAAACACTAAGGGTGTCCAAGATACCCCACCCCAAGACCCTGAAAAGTAGGAGTAAAGTTACCCTACTACCCCAGAAAGACAGTAAAGTTGAGATAGGGGATTCTGCAAAGACAACAACTGACTGCAAAGCACTGAAGATGGATTCCTGGACTTGAGGACCTGTAAAGGAAGGGGACCAAGTCCAAGACTCACGCAAGTGTCCGGGGGGGGCAGGAGCCCACTAAACCACGGATGAAGGTGCAAAAGGGCTGCCTCAGAGTGGAAGAAGCCAAATATTCTGCACAACGGAAGGTGCCAGGAGCTTCTCCTTTGGTCAGGAGATGTCCCACGGTGTGCTGGAGGATGCAGAGTTATTTCCACGCAGAAAGACCGCAAACAAGCCTTGCTAGCTGCAAGAGTCGCGGTTGAAGATAATGGGTGTCGCCAGGGCCCTGGAAGGACCAGGAGGTGGCCCTTTGGAGGAGGAGACAGAGGGGGTGCTCAGCAACAGAGACAGCCCACGCAGAAGCAGGCAGCACCCCACAGAAGCACTTGAACAGGCGTTTAAGAAATCTGAGCATGGCGGTTGTCTCAACGTAGCAAAAGAGGGTCCCATGAAGGCGGATGTCAACTCAGCGAGTTGGGCAATGCAGGATGGAGTGCTGGGGATCTGAGCTGTGCTGTGCATGAAGGAAGTTTGGCAAAAGTGCACAGAAGCCCTAGCAGCTGCAGAGCACGCAGTACACAGGATTACTGTCTGGCGTGGGGAGGCACTGACTTACCTCCACCAAATTTGGACAGGAGGACCACTGGATTGTCGGGGTCACTTGGATCTAGCTCCTGTGTTCCGGGGACCATGCTCGTCAAGATGAGAGGGGACCCAGAGGACCGGTGATGCAGAAGTTTGGTGCCTGCGTTAGCAGGGGGAAGATTCTGTCGACCCGCAGGAGATTTCTTCTTGGCTTCCAGTGCAGGGTGAAGGCAGACAGCCCTCAGAGCAAGCACCACGAGGAAACAGTCGAGAAAGCCGGCAGGATTAGGTGCTACAATGTTGCTGGTAGTCGTCTTGCTACTTTGTTGTGGTTTTGCAGGCGTCCTGGAGCAGTCAGCGGTCGATCCTTGTCAGAAGTTGAAGAGAGAAGTGCAGAGGAACTCTGGTGAGCTCTTGCATTCGTTATCTGACGAGAAACCCACAAGAGAAACCCTAAATAGCCCTCAGAGGAGGATTGGCTACCTAACCTGATAAGGAGGGGTCTCTGACGTCACCTGCTGGCACTGGCCACTCAGAGGTCTCCATTGTGCCCTCACACCTCTGCATTTAATATGGCAGAGGTCTGTGGCACACTAGAGGAGCTCTGGGCACCACCCCTGGGGTGGTGATGGACAGGGGAGTGGTCACTCACCTTTCCTTTGTCCAGTTTCGCACCAGAGCAGGGGCTGGGGGCTCCCTGAGCTGGTGTAGACTGGCTTATGCAAGGAGGGCACCATCTGTGCCCTTCAAAGCATTTCCAGAGGCTGGGGGAGGCTACTCCTCCCCGGCCCTTAAAACCTATTTCGAAAGGGAGAGGGTGTAACACCCTCTCTCAGAGGAAATCCTTTGTTCTGCCTTCCTGGGACTGGGCTGCCCTGACCCCACAAGGGCAGAAACCTGTCTGAGGGTTGGCAGCAGCAGTAGCTGCAGAGAAAACCCCAGAGAGCTAGTTTGGCAGTACCCGGAGTCCATGCTGGAGCCCCGGGATGCATGGGATGGGCACCCCAATACCAGATTTGGCTTGGGAGGACAATTCCATGATCTTAGACATGTTACATGGCCATGTTCGGAGTTACCATTGTGAAGCTACACATAGGTATTGACCTATATGTAGTTCACGCGTGTAATGGTGTCCCCGCACGAACAAAGTCTGGGGAAATTGCCTTGAACAATGTGGGGGCACCTTGGCTAGTGCCAGGGTGCCCTCACACTTAGTAACTTTGCACCTAACCTTCACCAAGTGAGAGTTAGACATATAGGTGACTTATAAGTTACTTAAGTGCAGTGTCAAATGGCTGTGGAATAACGTGGACGTTATTTCACTCAGGCTGCATTGGCAGTCCTGTGTAAGAATTGTCTGAGCTCCCTATGGGTGGCAAAAGAAATGCAGCAGCCCATAGGGATCTCCTGGAACCCCAATACCCTGGGTACCTAGGCACCATATACTAGGGAATTATAAGGGTGTTCCAATGTGCCAATAAGAATTGGAGAAAATAGTCACTATCCTGCAGTGACAATTTTAAAAGCAGAGAGAGCATAAACACTGAGGTTCTGGTTAGCAGAGCCTTAGTGATACAGTTAGGCACGACACATAGGGAACACATACAGGTCACAATTATGAGCACTGTGGTCCTAGCTAGCAGGATCCCAGTGACACAGGCAAAAACAAACTGACATATAAGTAAAAATGGGGGTAACATGCCAGGCAAGATGGTACTTTCCTACAGCAACTAATACTGGAATCGGTGTAGTTACATGATTCCAACATGTTTGATACCAAACATGCCTAGGTTCGGAGAAGTCATCATGTAGCTGGACTACTCATGTTGACCAGTGTCCACTACATACCTGAAGATGGCTTCCCTTCACTTACAGAGTCCAGGAAATGGAGCCTAAGGCTTGTAGGGGCACCCTGCTCATGCAGTGGTACCCTCACACTTATGGATATGCACCTGTGACGGGCTGGATCCTGCTCGCCCGCACTCCGATCCTGCTTGTGCTGACTCTGCCCCTGGTGCTCTGAGGCTTCCTGGACGGGATTGGTGGAGGGGTCGGCAATGGCGGAGCGCTGGAAGTTCAAAAGTACCGCGGCATACTGGTACTGCGTTCAGAGCTTTGGAGGAGAAATCCGGAAACCAGAGAGGAACTGTGAACCCTTTCATGGAGGAAGGAACTCTTAGCAACAGAGAGGTGAATGTGAGAACCCAGGACCGGATATCGCCAGAGAGTCGGAGACGGCGGTCTCTTCCAAGCACCGGAGCTGAAGACGGAAGACGAGCATCAGGAGATCCTGCTCCAGGCAACCGGGAAGACGAGTGGATGCAACCTGCCACGCTTCAGGAGAAGCGTGGCCATTCAGGTGAGTGGGACTACGTCCCTGAACGAGTGCGAGTGAGAGACAGTGTGTGGAAAGAGGGGGGGGGGTCGGGAAGCACAGAAAGGCGGGAGGGGAAGGACAAACCGAAAAACCATAACAAGCACGAGCACGGGGAAAAGGGAAGCGGGGTGGAACAGGGAAACAGACAAGGACAAGAGAAGGAGGGGGAGGGAGAAAACGAATACAATACTTACCACGAGGCACTATAGAGCAACGTCACCGATACGGAAACCAGCAAACCCTCACACGGTTCCGTTAAGCACTAAAAAAAAAGAGATAAAAGGACAGGAGTGGAAACACTGAGAGACAGAAGGGATACAGCACCTACTAATCTATAACAATTGGAATAATAAGAAGACCAGTGAGTCAGAGAAGGGGCTAAGAATACAGAGACTAACCAGCGGTCGCTGGCATACACACTTACTGCTATCTTCTCTTCTCTCCACATGTACTTCCCGGAAACGACCTGTGAACCAGGGAGACAGAAACGAAGAGTGAAGACCAAACCTCAAGAGCATCCCCACCCTCAAGTCCCAAACCAAATACTCACCTGTTTTCTACTATATCTTCTATCCTCAATAAAAGACCTTTTATTGACTACCACGGTCTAGATTGCTTTATCCGCGAGCTCCCGCTCACAGCACCCTACCCTTGGGCTGAAGGGCCTACCAGAGGGGTGACTTACTGTGTCTAAGTGCAGTGACCAGGATATAAGGCAAGCCTTACATCTGTGGTGAAAGGGTGCGTGCACATTTTCACTCAGGCAGCAATGGCAGACCTGCAGACACAGTTTCAATGGGCTCCCCTAGGTGGCACAATACATGCTGCAGCCCATGGGGGACCCCTGGTGTACCAATGCCCTGGGTACCTAAGTACCATATACTAGGGACTTACATAGGTGCGCCAGTATGCCAATTGTGCGTGTAAAAGGTTTACCAGCAACCGAATTTAGAGGAGAGAGCACTGTCACTGGGGTCCTTATTAGCAGGATCCCAGTGAACTACAGTCTAAAAATGGGGGTAACTATGCTAGAAAGATGTCACTTTCCTACATAACCACCTCCCAAATGAAAGCTAATGAAACTAACCTTGCCCAGTTGAGTCTTCATTATCTAAGTGGAAATATCTGGAGAGTCCATCTGCATTAGCATGGTTACTCCTAGGTCTATGTTCCAATGAACAGTCCATCCCCTGTAGGGAAATGGACCACCCCAAAGGTGTGGGGTTCTCACCTTTTATGTGTTTAGGCCAGAGGAGGGCTTGTGGTATTTTTGAACAATGACCATACCATATCATACCAAACAGGTATGGCCTCAACTTCTTCAAGGCCCAGACCACAGCAAAGGCCTCCCTCTCAATGGGTGACCAACACTTTTCTCGGGGGACAACCTTCTGCTGATAGAAGGCATAGGTTAATCCTGGGCCTCTTCACTTAGTTGGGATAGCACTGCTCCTATTCCTATTTCAGAAGCATCAGTCTGGACAATGAATTATTTGGAATAGTCTGGGCTTTTGGGAATAGGAGCTCAGCATGTGGCCTTTTTCAGGGTATCAGGTAACTGTCTACTGTACCTTTTTAGGCATCTTTTTAGAAGTGAGATCATTCATGGGAGCTACAATAGAGCCACACCCTTTTACAAATCTCCTGTAGTACCCAGTCAAGCCCAGAAAAGCTCTGACCTGGGTCTGAGTAGTTGGAGCAACCCAATACATGATGGTTTGGATTTTGCTTTGTAGGGGTTGAACTTGGCCTCCACCTACCAGGTGGCTTAAGTAAACCACTTTACTCTGCCCTATCTGGCATTTTGTAGCCTTGATAGTGAGGCCTGCCTTTTTCAAGGCCTCCACTACACTCCTGAGGTGGACCAAGTGATCCTGACAGGTGGAGCTAAAGACAGCAATATCATCTAGATATGCTGCACTAAAGCCTTCCAGGCCTGCCAGAACTTGATTCACCAACCTCTGGAATGAGGGAGGTGCATTTTGCAGACTAAAGGGGATCACTGTGAAGGGATAATTCCCACCAGGATTGGAAAATGCTGTGTTAGGCTTGGGAGTATCAGTTAGTTTGATCTGCCAATAGCCTGCTGTCGGATTAAAAGTGCTGAGGTACTTGGCTGAAGCCAGAGTATCAATCATCTCATCAGTCTTAGTGACTGCATATAGGCCTCTGTAGTCTACACAAAACCTCATTTCTTTTTTTCCACCCTGGAAGTGAGGTTTTGGCACAGGGACTACTGGGCTAGCCCAACGGCTATCTGAAGTCTCATTCACCACCAAATCTAGCATCTTTTGGACTTCTGCCCTGATGCAATCTCTGACATGGTCAGACTGCCTGTAGAATTGACTCTTTAAAGACAGACTATCACCTGTGCCCACATCATGGGCACACCAGGTGGACTGACTAGGGCCAGGGAAAAGAGTTCAGAAAACTGACTGAGAACTTGTCTTCATCAGCTTGTTGCTCGACAAGGCAATCTGCGAAGACTGCCCCATCCCCTGAACCATCAACAGGGTTGTGGGAGAGAAGGCCAGGGAGAAGATCACTCTCTGCTTCCTGCCCTTCATCAGTGGCCATGAGCAAGCTCATGTCAACCCTGTCATAGTAAGGCTTAAGGCGGTTCACATCAAGCACCCTTTGGGGGATTCTGGGAGTGCCCAGCTCAACCAAATAGGTGACCTCATCTTTCTGCTCCCACACGTTGGTTTACAGAGATAAAAACTAGACAAACTAATGCCCTAATTTTTATGGTAGTTTGGTTGAGCAGTTAGGTTAATCTTGGAGAAGTGCAAAGCATTTGTTGTATTCACAGTATCAATAAATGAGACCGCATACTCAAAAGAATAACTCAAGGCGAATTTAGAGAAATACTTCATATCTTTATATAAAGTTTAAGACCAAGATCATCAAAATCAGGTAAGTACTTTTAAGTTGTGAATTTTTATTAAAATTTTAATTTTTGTGTGTAATTACGCACCCTAGGAATCAATGGAGAAAATACTTTAAAAATGCATATAAAATCAGGCAGTGCGTTTATTAATGTCTCCTTTTACAGGTATGTTGATGTCATGTGTGGGCACTAGGGACCATCTGGAGAAGTTCGGGCAGCTCCTGGTTCTGGCAGGAGCAGCTGCAATAAGACATTGGAGCTGGTGCCAGGACACTGCGGGGGACCGCTTGGAAAAGCGCTGCACAGGTGGACCTAAAGGTAAGTCCAGTGGGTCCCCTTGGAGAGTCGAGGTTCCAAGGGGTGGGGCACCCTTAGGGCACAGCTGGATCTTCTTGCATGGTACAGGGTGGCCAGGTGCAGAGCGAATCAGAGAGCCAGGAGTTGTGCGCAAAGGTGCCCTTGGAAGTAGGAGATAGGTCCCTTTGAGGGTCGCTTGCAGGACAGCAGGGGCACTCTGGTGGGTGGTCCAGGTGGTTCCTGAAGTCCCTCCACTGCGGTTTCCTCCTGGGCCTTTTTCAGTTCGGAAACTACTGTCCTTCTGGGTGTCCGATGTGAGGTGACCAATACCTAGGGCTATTGCATGGTCTGGCAACTGGAGGGAGCAGTGCCACCAAACTTGGCACTCTGGCAGGGTTTGTTCTCATGGTCTGATGGGCTTGGTCTAGGGATGCCCACTAAATACTGTATTTAGTGGTTGTTTTGGGGGTACCGAGTAGTGACCAACGGGTCATCTACCTTAGGGTGGCTACACTCACTTAGTAACCTCTTCCTGTGGGCAGAGATCACTTCCCTCACCTGATTGGCTATTTACCTTCCATGTAAGATGGAGGAAAATAAAATGGAGCGGTCACGTTGCATGCAACACCTTAGGGATGGTGTGAGCCAGGACTGACCACTCCTCCTGTCCTTTGTCTGGTTACCTGTCGTTGCGCCATCCAAAAGTTGGGGTTTGCAACAGGAGAGGCCTTCTGCTCCTAGCAGTAGGCCTGGGGGTCAATTTTTAAGGACAGTAAGCCCTTTGAAGCTCGACAGCAGGGCGTGCACATTCCTGAGGGAGGGGGTGTTAGCACCTCCACCCAGGAAGGGATTTGTTCAGAGTCCCAGAGAGCAGGAACTCTCACCATAGGGGCTCAGAATCTTGTCTGGTGGTGGCAGGCTGGTTGTGACTGGGCAGCAATCATGCCAGGGTAGTTAGCTGTTGCAGGGGCCTCCAAGGTGACCGCTAGGTACATTTTTGAATAAATCCAGTATTGGTACAAATTTGGATTCATCATTCTGAGTTGTTTGGTACCAAACAACCCAGGGTTCAGGATAGCCATTGTGTAGTTATGAAACTCATACTGACCAGTGTCCAGCACATTCATTGAAATGTCTGCCCTGTTCACTTAATATGTGCCAGGTTTAGCAAGGGTGACTTTCTCACAGTGGCGTACACTAGAGAGGCATGAAGTGAGTGGCATAGTGTGCAGTAGTGTAGAGTGAAGGGAAGTGGTATAGAGTTGAATGCTGTACAGTGGAATAGCGTAGTGTAGCATGTCAAGTCGAGTGGCATAGAGTGCATAGAAGGGCATCATTGAGGAGAGTGACACGTCGTACAGGTAGGGAAGAGTGTGGCCATAGAGTAGAGTGGCATGGTGTGTCAGAATAGAGTTGACTTCCATACAGTGAAGTGGCATGTTGCAGATTGGAGTGGTATAGACTAGAGTGGCATGTCGTACACTTGAGTGGAGTGCCATGTCATAGAGTGGTACAGTCCTGTAAGTGGAGGGACGTAGAATGGAGTTGGTGTAGAGGGGAGGGGAATACAGTGGAATAGAGTAGAGTGGAATGATGTACGGTGGAGTGGTATGTCATAGAGTAGAGTGTCATACTATGAGTGGCATGGCGTAGAGTAAAGGGATACATCATGTCAGAGTTACTGTTATACACTAAAGTGGAATGACGTTTGAGTGGACTGACATTGAGTGGAGGGGCATAGACTGGCATAGAGTGGCGTAAAGCATTGTTGCATGGAGGAGTGTTGTATACAGTGGTGTACAGTGGAGTAGCATAGAGTGGAATAGTGTAGTTTGTAATGGAGTGGAGTGGCATATTGTGTCATGGTGTAGAGTATGGTGTTGTGGAGTGGTGGAGTGTGGAGTGGTGTACAGTGTTGTGACATGGAGTGAAGTGGCATAGAGTGGTGTGAAGAAGAGTGGCATCGAGTGGAGTGGCGTTTAGTAGACTGCCTTCAAGTGAAGTGGCTTTGAGTGTAATGGGGTAGAGTGAAAAATGGTAGAGTGGAGGGGCGGCGAGTGGAATGTCATAGAGTGGAAATCAATTCTATAAGTATTTTACAGCAGCCATGATCCCGCACCTAAGAGCTCTCTTCAACTCCTTTCTTTCCTCGCAAATAGTAACTCAATCAATGGCAGAAAAGCATATAGCTTAATACCCAAACTGGACAAACTGGCTAATGAATGCAGCTCATACCACCTGATTGTGCTGCTAACATCAGAATCCAAGATCTTTACAAAGATTCTCGTGAATAGGTTGCTATCTCATACTGCATCTGGTGAACTGCATCGTCAAGCAGCAGACAATATTTGATGGGCGCTACCCTTTGTGGAAAAGGTCAACTTCAGGCCCATTCCTATGGCTATTCTCTCACTCGGTTCTGAATGTGCTTTCAGTAGAGTTAATTGGATCTTTCTTTTCAAAGCTGGAGGCTATAGGGCTGGGACCTCGCATGCTAACCAAGATAGCGGCTAGTTATCACTTTCCGTGCGCTTGAAGTCTAGTTAATTGAAAAAACATCGAGGGGGATGTCTGCTTTATCCGCTGTTGTTTGTACTTGCTGTTGAGCCTTTGGCAGCAACTATTCGGAGACAGGCATACATAGAAGGGATGCTCTTTGGCGAGGTTTGGCACACCATACACCTATTATCAAATGATAACCTCCTAACAGTGTCAAACCCACCTCCATCGTTCCCCGAGGCAATGGAGGTTCTGCCTGTATATGCCAAGGTATCTGGGTTTCAAGTGAATCTAGATAAATCCAAAATGCTGAGTGTGGGTTGTCATCCGAGACATGTGCCGAGCTGACCATGCTGCTCCCAATTCATTGGTGGGGACCTCAATTATCTGGGCATGCTCATTACCCCACACGTGCTCCAGCTATATGCAGCTAAATACCTGTGCCTTTTCAGCCCCTGAGTATCTCTTGGCTGGGAAGACCGGCAGTCATCAAACAGCATATGCTTCCTCAATTACTTCACCTCTTTCAGCCATTACCAGTCAAAGTTCCAGAAAGCCACTTAAAATGCTTGCAGAAGTCTATTGACTTCTTTAAATGGCATGGAAAGAGAGCTAGAATATCACAGGTGGTGCTGTGAGTCTGTAAGCGTCAGGTGGGAATGACACTCCCAGATGTTTGTAAATATTACCAAGAGGCTCAGACTTGGGTATTCTTTCAGTGGTCCCTCTACGAAACAGAACGACATTGAGTACACATGGAGGGTGCGTTGATGGGATGGGCCCCGTGGGCTTCCGAAGACAGCAGGACCGGTGATACTGTAATCATCATTTGAGATCTGGGACCCACTTACCTGAAACTCTAACCTTATTACCTTCCCCTCTCCCTTCAACCACTATGTGGAAGTAACAATTTTACTCCGGTGTGGAACAGGGAGGAGTTCTGGTCCTGATCAGATCAGGATTGTAGAATGCTGAGGGACCTATTTCAAGGAGGTAAAATTAAGGACTTCTTGCAGTGCAAAAAAGCCTTCTCACTGACAGAGACTAAGCAGATGAAATATTTTCAGCTGTGCCACTGGGTCTTCTTTCCTACAAATGAAATAGCAGCCATTCGGCCTTTGACAGCCTGGGAGCAAGCTTTCACAAGCTATGTTGGTCCTAAGGGCCTTGTATCCAAGAGCTATCCCCTTTTAATGGAAGGAAAGGGAGATCCAGAATGGTCCTATATTAAATGTTGGTCCCAATACTTAAACCACCCAATTCAATTGCAACAATGGCACAAACTCTGGGCAGACATACCATCTGTGTGTAAGAGTGTGCAACACAGGGAATATCAATATAAGGTAATGATGCTGTGGCATATCCTGCTGCACCGTTTAAAGCGTATGGACGGCCAAGCCAATTGTGTTGGAGAGGGTGTAGCCAAGATGGGGATGTAATTCATATATGGTGGGCATGCTCCAAGTTGATCCCTTTCTGGAAATTGGTCCTCAGCCATATTAAGGATGTGATGGACTATCCTTTGCGCCCAGAACCGGTAACCATAATTTTGGGCCTTGGCCCTGTGGGATATGACTGTATGAGAAGGATGATCTATGCATAATCTTTAAAATGCTTTTTGCAGCGAAACAGCTCATCACTCAGAAATCGAAATCACCCACGAATCCCACAATGTATGAATGGGCGGGTAAATTATAGACACTGTTAGCTATGGAGAAATTAACTTGAGGGCTTTACAATATGGCATACAAATTAGATGCTCAATAGTAGCCCCTATTTGGTTATTTCTGAGAGACTGAATCAAGTCTGGGGTGCCACAGGCTTTTGTTTTAAGAAGGGGCATTTGAGGCCACACAAGAACACAATCCTGGCTGAGGAATGGATTTGTGGGATAATTTATGTTCACCCTAAGGGGGGTTGCTGATGGGGAATGTGCAGACTCACTATGTCGGACTGGTTGGAGCAAGGGGGGAAAAGGGGTTGTACTTTGTTCTTCACTACAAAACTACAAAATGTCTGGTTCAAGTGATCTGTCTGTCTGAAAGTCAGGCTTATATGTAAAGTTTTGTGTACTGGACCTTGTTTTGTTTTGTTTTGCAATGACTCGAGATGTTTCAATAAAGTACAGTACCTGACCGCTGCTCTATCTTCCGACTTCTCTCCATCAAAATGCTCCACCTAATGCAGGCACGGCTTCTCCGTATGGGCTGAGGAGCATCGCTCCCCTGCCCCTGCCAGCAGCAACCATTGCAAATCCTTTTGCATGGAAAGGATAATAAACTATGTTTATTATCATTTCCTTGTGATAGGGGTGGGGCATTGTGGGTGACGAGCTGAGGGGAGTGCACTGTGCGCTCCTCTCAGAGCACATGTGTGTTTGGCCGGCTGTCTCGGGCCGACCAAACACACTCGCACAGGGCTCTCTCGGCCGGAGAGAGCCTACACAGGCTCCCAGTCTGCCTGGAAGCACCCAGCCAGGTGCTCCCAGCCAATCCCAACGCTGCTTGGAGCAGCGTCAGGATTGGTGCAGGGAGCCTGTGCTTGCAGTCGAAGAGGGACAGAGGATCGGCGCGCGGCGGAGGAGGTAAGTGTTTTTTTTATTTTTATTAATTTTCTCCCATGCCCATCCACAATCCCCCTACCCCCCAGTGTCCCCACTCTGACAAAGCCATGCAAGCCGCTCCTGACCAAATGTACAAAGAGACGCACAACTGAGTACGTCAAGGAGTAAAAATAAAAAAGGACAATTTTTTACATTGTACTCTATAGAAAACCATCAAAACTGTTTTAAAAAGTTTTAAAAAGAAATATTACAAATGTTTTTGAATGCTAATTATCATTTTAAAAAGTAATAAAAAATAAAATATACTCTGAAGTATTTTTATAAACTTTAAAAAAATCTATTATAAAAAAATAAATATATTTCAAAACTAAATTTACTGTATTTTCTTAAAGAATTACGCATGTTTGGAAATTATTTTGAAAAATGTTTTATTATTATTCCTTTTTTTTAAATATTGTGAAATAAATCTACAATAGATTTTTTTTAAAGAAATACATATGCTTAATATTAGTTATTATTAAAATTAAATATGTTTTAACTTTAAGGAAAATTAATATTCTGCTATTAAAAACAATACCTGAATATTAATACACTTCCCTACCTACAACACTTATATCCCTTGCATCCTATCCCAGTTAGTAATTGTTACATGGTCAATACATTGTAATTTTATATTTATAATTTTTCGATTAATATTAAAATAGTAATATTAATTAACATTCAGGTATTTAACTAAATAACTGAGTATTAATACACTTCCCTAAACATAGCCCCTATATCTCTAGCATCCTGTCCAAGTTGGTAAATGTTACGTGCCCAATACATTATAGTATGCTATTTATACATTTTCTATTAATATAAAGTTAATAAAATTAATTAATACTCAGGTATTAAAAATAATATCTGATTATTAATACATTTCTCCACCCATAGCCCCCGTGTCCCTAACATTCTGCCCCAGTTATTAATTGTTACATGGCCACTACTTTATAATTTTATATTACTAACTTTTCTATTAATATTAGCATAATAATATCAATTAATACTCTGGTATTAAAATACTTACCTAAGTATTAATACACTTTCCCACTTCTAGATGTTATGTTATGTTGATTTGTATAGAGCACTAATTACCCGAGAGGTATCAAGGCGCTTGGGACAGGCGTGTAGGTGTGTAATATTAAGGTGCCTATATGAAGAGCCAAGTCTTCAGTTTCTTGAGGAACCTAATAAGTAAGGAGGAAGCTTTGATGTGTTGGAGAGGTTGTTCCATGTCGGTGGTGTGATGTAGGAGAATGAGCGTTCTCCAGTTTTGCCTTTAGCTGTGCATTAAGTGTGTGTGAGTGAGGCAGAGAGAAGGTGTCTGGTGGATTGGTGAAAGTGTATGCGGTTGTTGCGGTATTGTGGTCCTGTGTTGTGTTGGGCTTTGGATCTGTGCATGGGAAGTTTGAATTGGCTGTGCTTGTGAATGGGGAGCCAGTGAAGCTTCCTGGGGTGCAGTGTGATGTGGGTGCAGTGTAGGAGGTGAAATGTGAGTCTTCTGGCTGCATTCTGGATGGTCTGGAGTCTGTGTAGGAGTTGTTTGGAGATTCTGCCGTAGAAAGTGTTGCCGTAATCGTGCCTGCTGGGATAAGTGCTTGTGTGATGGGCTGTCTCGTGTTCTGAGCCAACCATTTGAAGATCTTTCACAGCATGCATAGGATTTGGAAGCAGGAGATGCACACTGCATTGACTTGAGCCGTAATGTTGAACTTGTCATCTAGGAAGATTCCTAGATTTTTTGTGTGGTCTGTGGGTGTGGTCCTAACTCCGACAGTCACCAGGTGGAACTCCATTGGGAGGTCTTGTAGCCAAAGGCCAGTACTTCTGTTTTATCGGAGTTGAGCTTCAGGCAGTTGGTTCACATCCAGTCTACTCCATGATCATGCAACTGGTGAAGTAGGTTCTGGTAGTATTTGTGTTGTCTGTCAGGGACAGGATGAGTTGGGTGTCATCGGTGAAGGAAGTGGCAGTAATGTCTTGTCGTTGGATGATATCGGCAAGAGGTGTTATGTATATATTGAAAAGAGTGGGGCTGAGGGTCGAACCCTGAGGGACATTGCATATCATTGTCTTGGTCTATGATGTGAAAGGTCGCAGCCTGCCTCTTTGTTTTTTTCCCGCGAGGAAGGAACAGATCCATTTGAGAGTGAATTTGTGTGTGCCAATCCTGTGGAATTTTCTGATGAGGGTAATTGGGAAGACAGTATTGAAGGCCACAGCCAGGTCGAGCAGTATGAGGGCCACTGTTTCTCCTTGGTCCACAGTGGTTTGATTATCATTGGTGGCTGCAATGAGTGTTGTTTTGGTGCTTGGGTTCTTTCTGAATTCTGATTGTGTGTTGTCTAGAAGATAGTGAAGTTCGAGGTGGGTTGTGAACATGGTAAAGCTCGAGGTGGGTTGTAAGTTGCTTGTTAATTGACTTCTCAATCACTTTGGCTTGATAGGGGAGCAGAGAGATGGGTCAGAAGGTCCTCAGTGGATTGGGGTTGACTGTGGGCTCTTGAAAAGGATGTTGATATCTACAAGTTTCCATTCACCTGGGAAAGTGGTGAACATGATGGAGTTGTTGATCATGGGTCAGGGATGGTGCTCATTGGTGATAGTGTGTATGTGGTGGGGGCATTGATCCGTTTAGACTCCTGAATGGATGGTCCGCATGACTGCTGCTGTATCATTTCTGGTGAGGACTTTCCATTCAGTCAGGTGGCTGTCTTGGCTAGTGGTAGGTAGGTTAGTGATGAGTTTTCTTGGGTTGGGTTGTTGTGCAAAGTTGCTGTAGATGCTTGTGATTTTGCTGTGGAAGAAGGTAAATAGGTTGCCACAGAGTTGTTGGGAAGTAGCAATTTTGTTCACAGTGGGTGAGGGCGACGTGAAATCCTTGACGATCATGAATATCTCCTTGCAGCTGTTGGAGCTTCCTTCGATGCAGTCCACTGATACTTTTTTCTTGGTGTCTCCAATTTGCTGGTGATAGTACCTGAGTGCAACCTTGTAAGTAGTTCTGTTGTTGGTGTTGTGGCTTGCTCTCCATTTTCTTTCTAGCTGTTTACAGTGTTGTTTGGTGTCTTGGAGGACTTCTGTGTGCCAGCTGGCCTGCTTGTGTGCTCTACTGTGCTTGTTGGGTTTGATGGGTGCGAGGGAGTCCTCACAGTTCTTGATTGAAGTTGTTGATGTCCTTGTCTAGGTTGTCTGTGGGGCCAGGCTGATCAGTACTGAGGGGACTGAGCCAGTCTGCTTCTGTGATTTTGCTCCAGCTGCGGCTTAGAGTTCTGAGCCTGGTAGGGATGTTGACGTGAGGGGTGTTAATTTAGAAATGGATGATGGAGTGTTCATTCCATGTGAGATATGAGCTGGACTTATATTTGATGCTGTAGCTTGTGATGAAGAAGGGGTCCAGTGTGTGTCCTGTGGTGTGTGTTGGTTCTGTGACAAGATGGTTGAGGAGAGGATTGTTTTGAGGATGTCTGTGGAGCAAAGATCGTTTTGGTCTTCCAGGTGAAAGTTGAGGTCACCGAGGAGAATGTAGGCTCTGGAGTCGATGGTGAGCGGAGAAATAAAGTCAGTGGTGAGGTTGGTAAAAGTGGCTCGGGTCCAGGTCACCAGGTCATCTGTAGATGAGGGTTCCAATCAGGGTGAAGTTTTCAGAGGTTTGCAGCTTGAATTGCAGGTTTTCCATGAAGGGGTGGTGCTATCTGAGGATGTTGTGCATTTGATGGATTCCTTGTAGATGATAGTGAGTCCTCCTCCTGGCTTGTGAAGGCGGTCCTGTCAAGAGATCTTGTAGCCTGCTGCGATTGCTGTAGCAATGTCGGGAGCAAATGAGGGGTTGAGCCAAGTCTCTGTGATGAAGAGGATGTCAGATGTGTCAATGCTCAGAAGGTCCCATATTCCGGTTGTATGTTTGTTGAGTGATCGTGTGTTGAGAAGCATGCATGCGAGTTGGTGTTGACGTGTGGGTTTACTATGGCATGTGGTGTAGAGTGGAAGTGTAGGCATTGGAATTTGTGTGGTGTGTGTTGGGAGGGGATATTAAGGGTGCTGTTAGCATTTGTGTTGGGGTGTGGGTGGCTGCTGGAGAACCAGCAGAGGGTACAGGTGAAAGTTCCTACCGTGGTGTGAGGAGCGACGTGGCGAAAGTTGGGGGAACGGGGCAGAGTCTAGCGACTTAAGGAGTGCTGCAGAGTATTGCTGGGCAGTGATCAACCCAGTGTTCCTGGTTCTGGGTGCAGTCCAGGCACAGTGATGCAGCTGTCATTAAATAGGTCCTGGGAGGTGGGAGAAGTCAAGAGTGTCAAAATGTCTTTTCCTGTGGAGATGGGTGACGGAAGTCCATAGCATCCGGTCCCAGCTGGCAAATGTTACATGGCCAATACATCATTCATTAAAATTGTAATAATATTATTTTAATAATAGTAGTTAATTGGTGTTATTCATTAATACTCAAATATTAAGTGCAATACCCTAGTAGTAATACACTTTCCACCCTTGGACCCATATCACTAACATCCTGTCCCAGTTAGTAATTGTTACGTGTGCAATACTTTATAACTTTATATCTATAAATGTTCTATTAATATTAAAGTAATAGTATTATTTAACAGTTGAATAATAAAATAAATACCTGAATATTAAGACACTTCCCCACCCACAGCCCTTATATCCCTAGCATCCCATCCCAGTTAGTAATTGTTACATAGTCAATACATTATACATTAAAATTGTAATGATGTTATTGTTATCATTGTGTTATTCATTACTACTCAGTGATTAAAATTAATACCAGATGATTAATACACTTAATACCCTTAACCCCTATATCCCTTACATCCTTTTCCAGTTGTCAATGGTTTCAAAGCATATATGTTTTAATATAATTTTTATGTACATTTTAATATTTATTATTATAGTATTAAAATGTATTTATGCATATACAATATTTTAACTTTAAATAAATCATAGTAATTACTTTAAGCATATTTTAAGTATTAAAACACTTAAAAAAATGTATATACCTATTATTACCCATACTTATCTTAATGAGTGGTATAGGTATGCATGGTAAAGGCATCTTTGTTGTACTAACTTCGTTGTAAAAGTAAGTAGTTGTAAAAACGTAGAGGTAATTATTATTCCCCATCTTTTTGCAGAGAAGGTGCGGAGGTTGTTAGCTGTTCTTTCTACTTTTGGGGGACATCGGAGGTGCCAGCTTTAGTGGATGCGCCCTTTAGATGTTCAGTCGGCTCCCTCACATGGGCTATTTCAAGGAAGCCTCAGACGGGCTTGCCAAAGGCATGCCCGCCTCCTGCGCGCGTCCACATCCGTTCCACTGTCTGTGCCAGTCATGCTGCTTGTTTCGAGGTAAGCTTGAAGGGATTAATCTCATATTCAAGAGAGACTTTGATAGCCCAAAAAGTACCTTCTATGGATTGTGATTACTTCTCGATTGTCGAATCTACCTTGCTGGCCTTGTGTGAGGAGTGTCTTTTCTTGTTTGGTCATGTTACATCTCCTGTGAGGACACCATCTCCCTGCATCCCTACTCTTGCCGTAAAAAAGACATCATCAATGTTCTTTCCAGCTACCTTCTTCTTCCTCACACCTGTGGCTGGTGCATCGCGGAGCTTTAATGCTTGTTTGTTAAATGCTCGGTCTCTGCCTAAACATGCTCTTCATGTTTTCCGTATATTGCAGCCGACAATTTAGATGCCATTTTTTTGACAGAGACATGGCTGCGGCCAGATTCTTACCCAGACATAGGTCTAGCAGTCCCGCCTGCAGTGCTTAATTTGTAGATAAAAAGGCGCCGGTGCCCAAAGCCCTCCTCTTAAACACATGGCTGCTGCAATTAAATGTGTGAATACGGAATACTGGGGTGGTATAATCCTGAATCCATCTCGGGCCTCTTCAATCCATATAAAGCCACTCCCTGCCTCTTCAGCTCACTCTTGCAGCGTTCCACTTTCTCCCTTTGTGACGCTTTTTCATTTTTCCCTTCATCCGTCTTTCCCATATGTGTCTTTTGCTCGCAGCAAATGCTTGAGGCAGAAGAATAAGCCCCGGCCCTCAAAAATAAGTGCCGGTGCTCAGCACCGGAAACTACAAGCACAAATTAAGCACTGCCTGCCTGACTATATTATATGTTGTTAAGAAAGAGCGGTTAAGGCAGGAAGCGGTATTGCTATTATCACCTGTAATCACCTAAATGTACCAAGTTCCTGGCAGACGATGAGGGGGGGCAGAGGATCTTGGACTTTGTATTAACCTCTCAACTAACACTTATTTTGCTGCTATATTAGTATATGCTCCACCAGGTAATTTTACTGATATTTTGGAATTCTGGGAGGAGGCTACCTCTGAGGTGGTATTGAAATGCTTGAATTATACCGTTTTGGGGAATTTCAACTTTGATGTGGATTTTCCAACAGATGGAAGGTAAGTCGCTGTTGGACTCATGTAAGGCGCTCAACTTGAATCCTCTGATCTCAATGACTACTCACCAAGCTGGGCATACTTTAAATCTTATCATCTCTATTCTTTCACCCACGGTCATACCCCCATTAGTATTACGTAGGTCTGATAATTTTTTATCCCATTCCGCTGGAGCTCTGGCTGTGCCATCGCTGTACCTGGTGGCAGGCTCAGGTCCAGATATAGGGCATGGAATAAAATCAAGCCTCAGAGCTTGTTGAAGCGCTGGCCGCCTCTTCACCTCACCTGGCAGGAAATATGGCTTCCGCAATGGAGGTCGTAGTCTTGGATTGGAGGAAGTTGCTAATGGTTTAGCACAGTTAAAGTCCTTCTAACTGAAATAAGAGGTCCATCTGCCCCATGGTACTTGCTGGAACCTCTGGCCCAGAAGATGGACTGCAAAAAACGGGAACATCTCTGGTTGTGACACAAAGGCCACAAAATCCTTTTAAAACAGGACTAAGGGGGTTATTCTAACTTTGGAGGAGGTGGTAATCCGTCCCAAAAGAGACGGAAAAGTGACGGATTTACCACCAGCCGTATTACGACTCCATTATATCCTATGGAACTCGTAATACGGCTGGTGGTATATCCGTCACTTTACCGTCACTTTTGGGACGGATTAACACTCCTCCAAAGTTAGAATAACCCCCTAAGACATTATCACAAGGCAATTAAATCTGCTCATAGTGAGTTCTTTGATGAATTAATTGAGTCAGCTAACATCTCGTCTTGAAAACATTTCAAAATTGTTATATCCTGTTCGAAGTCTAAACTTTGCAGCCCTACTATTCCTGCCTTGTTTAATCTTTGAGATTCCACTCTGTTCATTTCTTTGTCAGACACATCTGTTTCAGCATGAATCAGTTACTTAATATGAATGCTTGTAATGTGACTGCATTTTGGCCTTTCTCCTTGGAACAAAGTTTGCAGGCACTCCTGCTCTGCAAATCAGGGTCATCTGGTGATCCATGTTCTTCATCTATCCTTAGCAGGGCTAGCAAGATAATTTCTCTGGTGTTTCATAAACTTTTTAATTGTTCTTTGTCCTTCTTGGCTGGAAAAGCGCTAAAGTAGTCCCTTTGCTAAAAATATCCATTAGCAAACCCAGAGGAACTGGCTATTTTTGGCGTATATCTCTCTTACCTGCCGCATCCAAACTTTAAAAAAAATGAGTTAACACTTGACTACATATCTCAAAAATAATTACCTGTTACATTACAGTTAGTCATGCTTTTGTGAGGGTCACAACACACAAACAGCCATTCTTGAGGGTACTGAGACCCAAAAACATTAATTGGCTAAAGGTGAAAGTACTGCTCCTATTCTACTTGATTTATTTGCAGTGTTTGAATGGTCTCTCACCTTATTTTACTACAGCTCCTTTCAGTGATTGGTATCAGTGGGATGATCTGAGGATGGCTTAAATCCTTTCTTGAGGAGAGAGAGCAAGAGGTGTGGCTTGCTCCCTGCTTGTCATTAGCAAGGAAGCTTGCCTTTGGGGTGCCTAGAGGTTCCACATTGAGTCCTACTCTAGTTATCATCTACTTGGCCCCATGGCCAAATTAATATAACTGTTTGGTGTTAAGACTGTCTCTTATGCTACCGATACCCAGCTTCTCCTGACAGTTGACCCTCTTCCTCTAATCCACCTGAGGAATTTAAAACTTGCCTCTGTCACTCTGCATTGACTGAGTGAGAGCTATTTGTTATGCGATGTGTATAAAACAAAGATTCTCCTGTTTGGTTATTTCGAAGAGTAGTGGCTTTTCAGCTGGTGGCTGAGTCACCTACCCCTACTTCCCAGAGGGACTCGCTTCAATTTCCAAGAATCGGTGGGGGTAAAAATTTACAACAAGTCTTTCTCTAATCAAATCAACTCTGTCGCCGCCACTTGTTTCTTCCTCCTGAGATCCCTCAGTAAATTCCTGGATCTCCTCCCTATGGAGACACATAAAACAGTCTCTGAGACAAGCTGACTAAGAAACTTCAAATGGTTCAAATATTCCTGACCCCTTGATATACCACCAAAAAAAATGTATTTCTGTTTTTGTATCAGTAGAGATGTCATTTAGCTTGGGTAGGCATTACTAATCCAGGCCAGTTTTTTTCTGGGCAACATTTTCAGGAACCATGAGACCTATATCCTTCATGTTGGTGTCAAAACATAGGTTTTGGGGTCAACTAGTCTTAAAGAGACAGAAAATACTTCCTCAGAGTAACATTTCCACCATTCTAAAAAATTACGGCTGTATAATGATGTGTTTTAGCCACTATATTGGTAATCTATTTTAATATTGTTTTTGTTTCAGGTTTTCCATTGATTCAAATTCGTAAACATGAGTGAAGCAGGTGGTAGCAGAGGATCTTTACCTCCTAACAGAGACCGCATTACGAGTTTGGCAGTCTAATAGGAAGACCGCTGCTGTGGCGGCCGCCAAAAGACTGCCATGTTGGCAGTAATCCGACCACCGTATTAAGAGTCACACAATGAAGTTTACCAAAAAACAGCCAATATTCCGAAAACGCCAGGACAATGGAGGAAGGAAAAGAGGCGGTTCCACCACCAGCACCACCAGCCCAACAAAAATCCTCCCATTAGATTACGATCCACAAATCACGACAGTGGTTCTTTCATGGCAGAAAACCATTGGTGATGCAAACCGCGGAGGTCTCAGCTCACATCATACTGAACACAACACCACATTGGATAGTTTGAATACACCACACCTGACGCACAACCATACACTTGACACACCTACACACTCCACTATATAAGACACCCCTACACAACCCACAATCTTCTGCAAACAGAACACCACTCACAGCCACAGAGGAGGAACAACAATCACAGTTTTCTCAATAAATACCTTTCGCAACCATACACATTTCCCCATGCATACATCTGACACCTGCACAACGTGCACAACACACTATTTACAATCACACACAATATGCAATAAGTGTCACCCACTCACATCACAGCACCTACACCATATCACTCACGTTTTTTCATCCTTTTTCCTTAAACACTACCTCACCATCTTTACCTCCACTACCATGTCCCCACAGAAACAACCACGTTTCACTGATGAGCAGAGGGTCATGGTGGACGAAATTGTCAGGGTAGAGTCATACCTGTTCAGAGCACAAGTCTAGCAAACATCAATATCCAGGAAAATGGAGTTGTGGCAAAGAATAGTCGACAGGGTCAATCCTGTAGGCACCTATCCACGCACAAAGGAGGACATCAGAAAGAAGTGGAATGACCTCTGGGGAAAGGTGCGTTCCATGGCATCCAGGCACCAACTGGCGGTACTGAAGACTGGCGGTGGGCCCCTACCTCCTCCCTTTATTATTACATCTTGGGAAGAGAGTGTCTTGGACATAGTGCATTCTGAGGGCCTGACAGGAATACCTAGGGGAGTGGAATCTTGTAAGTCCCCACAACATTCATGTCACCAAATTGTTTCATCCTGCATGCTCCCTCACCACCTTACCCTACCTCAATTAACAAACCAACCACCACCCCTCAGTCCAAATGTCCTAATACCCTTCCCTGACATGCCACATGTCCACTAAACTCATCTGGCATCACAGCCCTTGGGAATTGCATGTGAAGTACTGGGAACTGACAGCACTACAACTCCCAGAAGGCAGTATCCGACCATTTTGAAAACCTGAACAGTGCACCAAACGTGAGTTATCATGCATGTGAAACTAATTACCAATCTAACACATCATGAATGTCCAGCTATGAAACATTTTATGGCAATAACAGCAATGCAAAGGCCCATCCCACTATCGTTATCATTACGAGCAAAACATAGCTACAGCTGAGTGCCCATCAAACTGCCCTTACAACATATATACCTAAGATTTAAATGTACTCACCTAGGCTGGAAATCTACATGCCAAAGTGGATGCACATGCAGCACATCCAGATAGAGGTCAATGTCTATTGCTTACTCCCATACTGTTTTCCTACTCTGACACTATTGTGCAGTGTCCAGCTTTTATTGCGCTATTTATCATGCCAGACACTTCACTAGGCAACAAAGGTGAACAGCCATGTCAATAGTTAGACAATATAAGATGGTATCAGCAGTCTAGATTTCAACTTACATGCAGAAAATGGTGATAATGCTTCGACAAAGATGCTAATAGCAGATATGAAGGCATGTGACCTAGTACAGTTAGTTCAGGGTCCTACTCATAATAAAGGTCACACACTTGATCTGGTATTTTCCAATGTGTTAGGATTAGAAGTTCTATCATCCTGTCCGCTAGCATGGTCTGATCACTTTCTGCTAGAGTTAGAACTAACCATTTCTCGATATAAGACCATGAGTATCAGGACCCCGCCACGTAGAAGGAAATGGCTTAAACTAAAGGCCACAGAGTTTATTAACTCATTGCAAAAAAAGAGACCAGAAAACCTAAACACAAATAATATAACTGATTTTACTCACTCATTTAACAAATGGATCGAGGATAGCCTAGAAGAAATTATACCCCTCTCTAGCGCTAGAAAACAGCTACGAAAGAAGTCCTCCCCATGGTTTACCTCAAGCCTACTTGAGATGAAAAGAGAATGTAGGAAGCAAGAGTAGAAATGGAGGCATACTCAAGATGATTCCATGAAATGGAATATAAGAATATGAGTCAAGCTTATCATTCACAAATTAAAAATGCACAGGCTACATATTATTCTGGTAAAATTGAAGCAGCAGCTAACTCTCCTAAGGAGATTTCTAAGGCCTTAAAAGATCTTATTCATCCCATTGAGGAGTCAGAAATTATGGAAGTCCCCGCAGCAACATGTTGAGGATCTGGCAATTTTTTTCCAAAGGAAAATTCAGGATATTTATGTATCCTTCCCTAACACTCTAACAAGAGATCATGTGGTGATGGACCAGGAGGTTAGGGAAGAGATAATTTTAACAAACTTTACTCCTATTGGTTTGGATAGAGTTACTAAATTACTGGGCTCAACTAAATCAGGCTCTCCGCTGGATCCGGCTCCTCCTCAGATTCTCTCTATGGGAATACCAGTGTTAGGTCCGGTAATTACAAATCTTACTAATACCTCACTATCATCTGGAACTGTAGCAGACCCCTGGAAACAGGCCATTGTTAAACCTTTCCTAAAAAAAGTTATTGACTAACTACAGACCGATTTCACTGTTACCTATAATGGCTAAACTTGCAGAGAAGTATGTACATACTCAGTTATCTACTCTTCTGCAAGAGAAAAAGATTTTACATCCCACCCAGATGGGTTTTAGGCCATTGCATGGGACTGAAACCGCACTGATTGCGATCACAGAAGAAGCAAAAAAGAGGATGGATAAAGGAATTGAAACAGCTATCATCCTCCTAGATCTGAGTGCGGCATTCGATACAGTTGACCTGAATATCCTTAAAGATAGATTGCAAGGGAGTGGAATCTCTGGAGTAGCCTTAGATTGGATTCTATCTTTTATTCATGGAAGGTCCTTTTAGGTACAGTATAGATCATGTACTTCTAGGTGTACTTTCAGCTGCTGTGGAGTACCACAGGGGTCTGCCCTGAGCCATTAGCAGAGATTGTTGAGCCATTTGGACTGAACCTGGTGTCCTATGCAGATGATACTCAACTTACTGTTTCCCTCTCCAATACTCAACCAGATATGGGGACAGCATTAGGTCCTTGCCTGAAAGCAGCTGATGCATGGATGTCGAGAAGTAAATTGAAGCTCAATGATGAAAAAACTGAGGTCATGTTCTTTGGGCAAACAAAAACTTCCTTAGCTAATCCTAGCATATCAACAGGAGTGCCCACTCTCCCGCCCCCTAAATGTCTTATTAAAAGTCTTGGGGGTATGGCTGGACCCCCAACTCTCAATGTCACAACACGCTAATAGATTAGCTGGAACCTCCTTTGCTCTGCTTAGGACTTTGAGGAAGGTTTTAACAATCCTGCCTTTTCTTGCCAGGACATTGGTTATTCAGGCACTGATAGGTTCTCGTCTTGACTATGGCAATGCCCTTTTTGTAGGCTCACCAAGATATGTGATACAAAGATTACATAGGGTGCAAAACGCACCTGCACGATTGCTTCTAAATACACCTAAGCAACAATCCATACAGACCGGAATTTCTTCCTTACATTGGCTCGCAGTAGATAAAAGGATTCAATTTAAAGCTTTATGCCATATTCATAGAGCTGTATTCAATCAGGGCCCTGAAATGCTCAAAACACTGGCATCTGTTTACATTCCGGGCAGACCTCTCAGATCCTCGTCAGCTATGATGGTCATAGTTCCAACAGTGAAGAAAGCAAGATGGGGAGGAAGGTCTTTGTCATATCAAGGTGCTATACTCTGGAATAGCCTTCCTCTTAATATTAGATTAAATTCACAAGAGATTCCTTTCAGGAAGGCCTTAAAAACATGGCTATTTAAAGCTTAATTCCTATACGAATATGAACAGTGGCAAGCCTGGGTTGCAGTATAAGCGCTACGAGGCCTCTGGGCAGTTTAGGCACTATATAAGCAATTATAACATAACATAACATAACATAATGACTACCAACATAGTTTAACATTTTTTATCATGGTGCATGGTATTGAAATGACAGAGTCTCATGTTGTACTAAGTAAGATTTTGCAGCAGCTGGCATTGGCATTTCTAGGGATCTTGTTACGGCACTTTATGCACCTTACACAACATCACTACAAAATGAAACATCACTTGTCGTATCACTTATTGCAACTCTGTGTTCCACTTCTCCCACATGTAACTTTGCCATTGCCACCATGGATAGCATACACTACCCCTCTGGATAAAGGCCCCAGTGAGGACATCCCTGGATGTATGGACACTGAGGACAAAGCTGCCAGTCTCACCTGGCCCACAGCAACTCCTCCCAGCCCTGTTGCCTCAACATCACAGGCAACCATTTACCCCCAAACCTGTGTGCCAAGGACTGTTTCATCCATTGTGTGTCCCCCAGTATAGGCACCTGAGGCCCATCCTGTCACCCCTGACAATGATGGTCCTGCCACCACTGGGAGTGGGCACACTGTGTCAGAGGCATAGGCACGTGGGGGTAGGGTGCATGGGAGCGATGGTTGGGGCCAAAGGATGGGGGATCAAAGGGAGAATACAGACCAGGAAACCATCTCCCAAGTCTTGGGAGCCAACCAAAACTCCCAAGGCATGATGGGCCAGGTAGTCACCATGATGGGGGAAATCTAACAGCTGCTGAAGGACAACCACCAGGAAGTCATGCATCAGTGGCAGGGACAAAATGCCATCCTGGCTTTCATTGCTAGGGTGCTGAGGGACATTAATACTACCCTGAGTAGGCCTGCCACACAACATCACAACTCTTCCACTAGTAATGACTCTTCAGGCCCTTCAACATCTGCAGCTGCTAGTGGAATGGAGGCCCTGCCAGGGGAAGGGCATGCCTTAGACACCCCACCCTCTGTAGCAGAGGAACCCTCCCCCTGCAAACTTGGACGTCCACGCAGACATCCAGGAGGCGCAGATGCCAAGACAAAACCCACTGCCAGGAAGTAAACCTCTCCTGCCTTGTGTGCCACAGATACACCCTGTTGACTGTTCTGAAACCTAATTCCATTTTCCTTTGGTCCATGGACACTGGACCTGTGTTTCCTAATAGTGTAGCAGCTACCCTGATGATTTCAGCCACCATAACTGAACCATTCATTTTTTACTTTGAGTTTTTTGGTGTCTATTCACACATATTGCTGTTTACTCCCCAATAAAAAACACATTAACATTGGTCCTGTGTGTCATTCATGAACCAGGTACAACTATCATGTATGCCAACTATAGTGTCAATATGTCCCTCTGTATTACACAACTTTTGTTATGGACATCACATGTGTACTCTATCACCAGGAGACTCATTACATTGGGATTGTAACATATACAGAAGCCAACACAGCTGTATTCTACATCTCCACATATGTATTCCTAGACTAGCAAACAGCAGATGGAATAGTACTGCTAGTGACTTATGATTGTCAGCTTTGGTGTCATACACTACTAACCCACAGGCTACAGAAGTTAGGCTTCCTGCAAGCCAGGAGGCATACAGACTGGTCTTTTGTAACACCATGTAAAGCCTTATCACATATCCATACCTTAGCTTCCTAATAATCATGCCCCATTATACAGACAGAGATCAGTACTGATGTCCCCAGTCCAAGCACCTTTGACATTGATCACGTACCTGTAGGCTTGCAACTCACCTATGTCAGTCCACAGAGACATGCACATTGGTCTGCAAAGTAGGAACACACTGACAGCTATGTTGTATGTAGGTCACATACAACGGAAACCATTATGATGATAGAGGCTCTGGTTCAACATTTTGACATGTCACACATATGGACACACACATGACACCATTCGACCACCTCCAGTACCAAACATGCCTTCTCAGTCCAGACAATTCCACAACAGTGTGCTGACAGTCTGGCCATTTTGGTTACACTCCCACACATCCATGTCCACTTCTCATGGCTGCCTGCAATTGCCATCTGCCTCTTTCACTGTCTGTGACTTGCCAATGATAAAGAGCCAAACAGAAACTCAGCAAATCTGTGATTGACAGAGATGAGGGATAAGACATAGCTGTAAACATACATAAATTCTGACAAGTCATTTTCACAAGTGTGATATTGCATATGCAGTAACAAATCAGGACACTGTATACCACTCTGTTCTGTACACAATACCAAATTACAAAATGCATGCACAACTGACACATTGGCACTGGATCTACCTAAGACCTCATGAATGATGGTAAATAGGAGGTGACATGCCAGCCATCAATTAAAGGTCACAAAGTGTCATCTCACCATGAAGAAGACATCACATACCTTGAGTCAATTAAAGTACTGATTGATTAGATCTGCCCAGCTTTATCTCCATCTGGCTCATCATCACTTGGCAAATCTGCATTTCTACCCACAGGTTCTGCTGCCTCCCCTCATCTGGTATGAATGGTATCTGACGTCTCAGGTTGTGAATCATGCAGCAGACAATAATTATTTGACATACTTGTTGGGTGAGTAGAGCAGGGCTCCTCCAGATATACCCAGGCAATGAAACCTTGCCTTTAGGAGCCCAAAAGTCCGCTCAACGACACGCCGTGTCCTTCCGTGGGCCTCATTGTAGCTGACTTCCTCTGGCATTGTTGGGTACCTCACTGGTGTCAACAACCAAGAACGGTTTGGATATCCTGAGTCCCCTGTAAGGAATAGGTATAACAACATAGATCTGGTACATGCACATTTGTGATAGCAAGAGAAATTTAGCAAACACACTTGTCAAATGTGACTTACCAACCAACCAGGCCATCTCTGTATGGAGTCATGTCATCAGTAGTGGGATATTGCTATTGCGCATGATGAAGGAATCATGGACTGATCTTGGATACTTCGCACAGACTTGTGAAATGTACTGGTCTGCCAAACACACCAGTTGGACGTTGATGGAGTGGAAGTGTTTCTTGTTCATTAATACTTGTTCATTGGCACCGGGAAGAACCAAAGCAATAAGGGCACCATCTATGGCTCCAACCACATGTGGAATGTTGGGGGAATCTGATGTAGCTGTCCAGGTGTTTCAACAATGCACACAGTACATCCTTCAGAACTAGACTGAACATAGGCTGAGACATCCCAGCAGTTGGTGCCACTGTATTCTGAAAGGACCCAGTGGCCAGGAAGAGTAGCACTGACATTACTTGAACAATGGGAGGAATGCTATTGGGATTGCGCATGGTAAGCGTCAGATATGTCTCCAACTGAACATAAAGGTCCATGGTTCTCTGCCTATTCAGGCGATAGATCTGTATGATATGTCTGTCCTCCATGGTGTACGGTAGTGGGTTGTACACTGGAGGTTGTCTTCCTCTCCTCTTGCCAGGATGCCAGGATAATCATGTGGGAAAACAAATAGATTGTAGGTGACTTTTATAATGTACACATAATAAATATGTTCATATACAAGTCAGACATATCTGCTGTTGATGTCAGAGACAACATATGACATCTGAAGTACAGCACCCTGCTATGAATCCTATGACACGTCCCTTGGATCATATTTCCGGAAATCCTCTTATGTACTATCATGCATACTTATCTGTGGCTGTCAGTGTTTGATAGTCCAACTTAGTGTATATGTGAAACATATTTGTAACACCAACGTTACATTACTGACGCACATAGGATGTTGAGAAAAGGTGTGCATTTCCAACATTCCCTCGGTCAAACAGCTTTTACTACTCACATGCACAATTAGACTACTAAACATGAAGGCAGCACTCACTGATATTTCACAAAATATAGGGCATGGTTAATGACGCATATTCCCATACATTTCCATACATATAATTTCATCAAAATGGCAGATGCCTGACCTACTGTACTGGACATGAGGAAGTGACCTCACTCTTCCTGTGAATGTTTTCATGGCGGTAGGCAGTTACAACCACAGTGGACATTGCCATTGGAATGGATAGCTGCCTTTGGTGGACTTGGGCCAATGGCGATGTCCGCTGACGGTGATGGTCCTGTACGTGGCGGAGATGATGGCCATTTTCCTGCAGTACTGCTCACTTGACTTCTGACACTGCTGCCAGCAAGACCTCCACTACCTGAGCTGCTGTGTACTGCCTCTGGGAGCTATCATGCCACGTCCTGCAGTTGATAGGGCCCCAGCCTTCACCCCAGAAGAGCTTGACAAGCTTGTTGAGGAGGTCCTACCCCTGTATGAACAGCCATATGGTGCACCAGAGGAGCAGGTGAATCCAATGGTATACCGATGTGTGAAAGTTGGAGTGTATGATGGTGTACATGAAATGCGAATAAGTGAAGGTTTTGCAACTCATGTCTGGGTGTATGAAAATGTGTACATGTGCAGGGGCAGAGATACAGTAGTGTCACATGATAGATAGTGTGTGATGTAACTTCCTTCACACACAGCATAGCTTGCAGCATGGACAACAATGATGGTGTGAGAAATGTTTTTGTAGACACTCCATGTAAGGACAATCATGTGGCCTGGTCATATGTGCGTAAGCAATACCAGGTACTGATCATGCATGTTGTATGGGACACTCTACTTCGCACATGGGCTGCCTTCAGATGCTAAATTGTGAAGGTGTTTGAACTTAGAGCATGGGAATGTTAGCCTACTTAATGTGACTGAAGTGTTTTGACCACTTGTGTTGGTATGGTGCCTGTGGACATGACTTTCTCCTTTCGTCTGTGTCATCCATGCAGGTCAACACCAATCAAAAAAAGGGAATCTGGCGTGCCATCCCCAAGCAAGTGCGGACCCTGCGGGTCCACAGCTGACAGAGCACCCACTGTAGGAAGCGGTGGGAGGAGCTGAGATGTTGGGCCCAGAAGACCGTGGAGGCCCAGCTGGGGATGTCCTCCCAACGAGGAAGGGGTGCCCGTCGGACCTTGACATCCTTAATGGCCTGCATGTTGGCGGTGACCTACCCTCAGTTGGATGGGCGTTTGAGGGCCGCACACCAGCCACAAGGGGGTGAGTTCTGACCACAACCATTTAAATCCCTCTGCCAGTTCAGTGTCTAATGTGGAAGTATCTAAACTGTAACAATGTGGTAAGTGCTAAAGGTAAGTGGCCTCCTAGGAACACATAGAAGTACAATTGCTACCATTGATACACAGGTGTGGACATGGTATTTTGTATAGGTAAATACAACTCACCTATGTTGAGCCTATTGTATGACAGCATGTGGTGATGCACATGTGACTGTGTCATATGAGTACATCTACAGTGCATATGTGTAAGCTGCTGTGTCATCCGTCCCACCTACTGATCCATAGTCCAGATATCCTGCTGGTAAGTTGTCCAGCGTTTTGATCTCTGCCTATTCCTGTTCCACTAGATCTAGCTCTATGTGCAAAATAGGGTCTGACAGGTGAGAAACAGGCCAACTATTTGTGAAATAGATGTCAACTTCATGTGAGGGTGTTATCTCATTCAGATATTTCACATGGCATGCTTGCTACACTTACTCAGGGGTGTCCCCATTGTTAAGTGTGGACTGTACATTGGCAAATGTGATGTTCGATCAGGGTGAACATCCTACATGATGAGAATAATGGTGATAATTATACATTCCTAGTGCAAGACATATCATAGTCGTGAGTTCAGACTATCTGTACCATGTATGTGCCATTGAGTAGGTAGGTGGCTAGCCTGCTATTCACTTAGCCAATTAATTTTGTCTGTGCTACATTGAGCAGGACATCTCCTATACAGGTGCAACATCCACTGTTTTCTGCCACCATCATGTGTACATTGGTACTTCCAGCCATTTGTAAGATTTTAGATTTTGGTTTGGCATACTTACTTTTGCTATTCTGAATACGTTTTGAAGTATTTTAATATGGATAAGCTAATTTAACCATGACTACATAGTGTTGCAGGTGTTGTAGTTTACAGTTACACGTTGGTGGAATGGTATTTGTTGTCAGTCTAATTACTCTAGGTGTATGTGTCAATCATGGCTACTTTAGAAGTGGCTTGTGTCACTGTAACTGTACTCCAAAAATGTAAGGTGACTTATGTCTGAAGTGTTGATAGTGATGATGGTCATTTGATCTGGTCATTTTGATGTTGCTACTCAGCATGATTAGTAGAATTGCATGTGGCCTTCATGCACACAACAGGTGTCCATTGTATTGAAGGTGGTCGTATGCTCCCTGTGATTGTCTGTGGGTGTATCCTGTGTGCTAATTAGACCCCTATTGATGTACAGGACTTTGGGGGTCATTCCTACCCTGGCGGTCATGGACCGCCAGGGCAGGGGACGGAGGAAGCACCGCCAACAGGCTGGCGGTGCTTCAGGGGCCATTCTGACTGCGGCGGTAAAGCCGCGGTCAGAAAAGGGAAACCGGCGGTTTCCCACCGGTTTTCCCCTGCCCCAGGGAATCCTCCACGGCGGCGCTGCAAGCAGTGCCGCCATGGGGATTCCGACCCCCTTCCCGCCATCCTGTTTCTGGCGGTTTTCACCGCCAGAAACAGGATGGCGGGAACGGGTGTCGTGGGGCCCCTGGCATGGGCACTGCAGGGGCCCCCTAACCGGGCCCCAATTAAGATTTTCAGTGTCTGCAAAGCAGACACTGAAAATCGCGACGGTTGCAACTGCACCCATCGCACACCAGCAACTCCGCCGGCTCCATTCGGAGCCGGCTTCATCGTTGCTGGGGCTTTCCCGCTGGGCGGGCGGGCGACCTTTTGGCGGTCGCCCGCCAGCCCAGCGGGAAAGTCAAAATGACCGCCGCGGCGACCTTTTGGCGGTCACCGCCTGGCGGGCGGCGCCCGCTGCCCGCCGCCCGCCGGGGTAGGAATGACCCCCTTGGTTTTCTATGTGAGAATGACTAAAATGAGTAAGCCCTTAATGTGTGCACAATCCTTTGCAAAAACACAGTTGATACATGTGTTCGAGAAATGGTTTGGGAGTCTGTCATACTTAAAAATTGGAGATGGAAAATGGTGTAGATGAATCTGAGTTATTTGCCATTGTGAATGGTTTAGACACAGTTACATTTTAGAGATGTGATAGCTAGGCAGCATTCTGTGTTGTAGTTGGAATGTGATGCGGTAACGTTCATAGAACATGACATCTGGCAATAGACTGAGCAATTGTAGATTTGGAGTAGGTATGAATTTTAAATCAAAGTGAACACTGATTTCTATTGGTGGTTTGTTGTTTCATAGTGATGCTCTCTATAGGGGCACACTTTTTATGTTGCCAAATCATATTGTGCAGGGATAGTTTGTGTTTTAGCTGTACTGATATGATGGTGATGTAGTGGCCAGATAGTAGGCTTATGTTGTGTGTGGCATTTTAGGCATGTAGGGATGCAGGAAGTATGTTGTTGTGACATGATGTTGGCTCAAAATGGTTCCTATCTGGGGGTGTTTAACACATAGATGTTATGTTACTGTTGTGTATGGTGTAATGTATGTGTATGTAAAGAATGTGATGACCCGACCTCTCTCTCTGTTTCTCAGCATCAGCAACAGCATAGGCAGGCGAAGGAGACAGGGCAGAGCCGCGTGGAGAAGCAGCTGGCCAAGGGATCCAGAGTGCTAATACCACCGACACTGAGAGACCCAGTGGAACAGAGGGCAAGGGGAGTGCCACAAGGGAGACAGGATCCATGCCTTCATCTTCGGAATCCTCCTCCAGTGGATACTCCCTGGGCGGACCCATCTGGGACCACCCAGCACCATCTAAGTCCGCCATCCCCCTTACTACCACCGCCCTCCCTGTAGCTCCCCACTCAGTTCGCCGTGCCCGCTCACCCAAGAGGGTGAGCTCTCCTTTGCCGCAGGCACCTGTGCCCCTGCCCCTGTTAGCTCTGCTGCCCTCAGTAAGAAGGCTATTGACCTCCTGAGGTCCATCTCTGTGGGTCAGTCGACAATCGCGAATGACATCCAGGGACTAGCAACTCAGATCCAACATAGTAATGCATTCCTGGAGGGCATGCACGGTGCACAGACTGGCCTACAAAGATCCTTTCAGGCTCTGGCCTCCACACTGATGGCAGCCAGTCACCCTTTGTCTCCTGTCATCCCTCCACCTTCCTCTTTCCAATCCTAAACCCCTCTACACTGACCCAGCTAAAGCACATAGACAGACAGACATGCATCCACCTCTTTGTGTGTGTGCTGCTTGGGCTACCTGTGTTGTTTAGCCAGTATGTGAGGTTGTGTGCAGTGTTTTGGTCTGAAAGTGGTAGGATGTGTGTTGTGTGATGGACAATTGTGTGCTCAAGAAAGTTTTGTAGTGTTGGGATTGAGTGTTGTTTGTGTTGAGATGTGTTTATTGGTGTGTTGTGTGGCTTTGTGTGCTCTGACTGTGTGCATGTTTTGTGCATGGTATGTTAGATACGTTGTTCTGTGTAAGTGGACCAGTAAGTAGTATGTTTGTGTATTGTGTTTTTTTTTTGCCTGTTGGTGTTACATTGTGATGTATGTCTGATGTGCCCCTGGGTAGTGTCCCCTGTGGGTTCCTGCCATGAGACTGGAGATGGTGCGGTTGTGTTATAGTTGTGATGTGTTGTGGTGTTGTGAGGCACTGTGTGAGTGTGGGACTGTGCAGTGTTTCCATGCGTACCTGTGTGTGTTTGTGACGTGTGTTGGCCGTAGTGTGGTTGTTGCGGATATCGGAGTGTGTGTGTGTGTGTGTGGCTGTATGTGAGTGTGAGTGTGCTGTTATGTGTGGTTGTCACCCTCCCACCCCCTTCCTGAATGTGTGTTGTATTAGTGTACAAAATTGACAACCTTCACAGTACCAGGTAAGTGTGTGTAGTTATGGTTGCTGTCATCGTCATCGTCACAGATTCCGGAGTCGTTGGGCAAGCAGCAGTGTCGCGTAGGTTCTCATTATACTAATGAGGCTACAGGATTTGGGAGACAGGATCACATGGATTTTGGATACTTAGTATGATTCCACACCACATGACTCCTGTCGGCCTAATCTGGGTTCTCCAGCTAACCAGCAGTGCCTTATCTCTAGTCGAGATGATTGTGGCATCCGGGCGCATGACAAGAAAAACTCCTCAGGGGAATTGTGGTCGATCAAATCCCATCCCTTCCTCTCAGTTACCAAAAGGTCTAATACAGGCAAAGACAACAGAGGCAGAATATAGGTCAATAAAGATTTATTGAAATAACTGCATCGTAGATAAAAAGGCATGTATTGCAATAACTAGGATGATAAAACACAATAAAAACAAGCAGGTGACTAACAGAGTAAAACACAAGATCATTCTACCATACTGTCACTAGGAATGATATTTATTTCTCCTAACTACACTATATTTGAGCACAGTGTAATAAGCCTAATCTGCCATTCAGGTTCCCCCCAGGGGGGTATGTCATCCCTCATACCTGGAGGAAGAAGCCTGTAGACTAGAGAGACACCACTACCATGCAGATCAGTGGCCAGGCCGTCAAAGCAAGTAGCTGCAGCAAAGCAATCAGCAAACAGCGTACAGTCGTGGTCATCTGGCTGGAATCTCCCTCTAACGTGTCTAGATCAAAAGGGGTGTTTTTATAATAAAACAGATGGCATTCTAAGAAATAGTCCCCACGTATGAGTATGTGTTTTCTGGGAAAGTTGGAGACACAACATACCACGTTTTTTCAGCAACCTTATCTGACTGTAGCCTTGGAGTAAGCACAAAGTGAAATAAATGTCCTACTGAGAACCTGATGCTTTCCCAGGCGAAAGTACAATGAGATAAATAAAATAAAACAGCACCGCAAATGTGGCTATCGCTAGAAAAATAAAGCAATGCTGAATAAAATATAACTGGATTAAAGTGCACAACAGGAGGTCTAGGAAGCTAAAACAACGTATCTAAAACATGGCTAAAATATCTCTACAACACCCTTCCCTTGCCGGTCAAAGGTGGTTTAAAGCTCAAGGTAAAAGGAATCTAAGAAACTCTTACACTAATAAAAAAAAACATATATGTCAATAGTGACAAGTGAAGAGACATCAGGGCAGGAACAGGACAATATGAACACGCAATTAAAAAAATCTAAATTCAATAGTCAGTGTCACTTTGGAAATCACCAATTACATCCGGTACAATTGAAGCCAGGAGGCGTTCTACTTTGGCAGGTGGTAAAATATCCAGATCATATCCAAGCAAAGCCACAGAGCACTTGTGTTCCAAAGCCTAAGTGCCAGCTGAGGCAGCAGCATTCTGTGTCATCCCTTCCATAGAGTTGAGAGTCGCGGAATCCACAAAAGGCAACTCTGAAACGGCTTCCCGTAGCAAACGGACCTTCAACGTGCATGTCTGATAATGAGCCCTCATCAAGAACATGAACAGATCAGCGTCCAATGAAAGTAAGTGCTACGTAGAAAGACAGACTTTCAGTACACATTTAAAGAGGCACCAGAGGCATTGAAACATGGGCTGCACACACTCCAAAACCAGTCGGAATGACCAGTCACGATCTAGTTGTTCCAGGAGTGGTGGTCCCAAGTACTGCATCATGCGTTCACGACACAGCTGTGCTGGTGGTAGTGCGTTCAGTACTCCTTGCTGTGACTGGACAGCCATTGCGCAGAGAAACTAGCAACAGCAAAATGCCACCTATTATAGGCAAAGTAATCAGAAATCCCCCGAAAACACTCCAAAATATTGAATGTAATGCTGATTAAACCGAATATAGAGGAGAAGGTATGAACAGAACCAGAACCAACAGCCATAATAAAGTGGACGATACCAGTAGTAATGGACACATTAAATATTCATCCCACTAGTTCACCAAAGTGTCTCGGAAAGTTTGTAGGTAGAAGGGATTGAATCTCCACCGATGATCTCACAACCTGAAGCGCATAGGTCTTGCGTGCAGACATGTTTTTGAAACAATTAAGCCTTTAGGGCCAGATTTATGCTTTTTCACACAAAACTGTGTTAGCGCTGTTTTGCGTGAAGAAGTATACCGCCAGCTAGCGCCATTCCTAGATGCCGGCCAGGCGCCATATTTATGGAGTGGTGCTAGCCGGCGCTAATGCCCCGTTAGCATTCCTGGAAAGGACGCTAACAGGACGGGGGAGGCGTAGGGGAAACCGGGGCTTGTGCGCCAAATTATGGCACAATACTGTTTCAAGACAGAAAAATTGCCTCTAAGCAGTGTAGAGCCATTTTCTGTCACACAACCCCCATGGACATGGCTCCTGTCTTAACAAAGACAAGAGCCATGCCCACCACCCCAGTGGCCATGCCCAGGACACAAATGTCCCTGAGCATGGCCATTGGGGCAAGTACAGTGCAGGGGGCCCCAAGTCAGGGCCCCCGAGCGGGGTAATAGAATTTTCTTTTTATACTTACCGACACTTACCTTGGATGAGTCCCCCGTCCTGTGGTGTCCCTCTGGTGTGGATGGGGGTGGGTGGGGATGTCCCTGGGGCCAGGGAAGGGCACCTGTGGGCACTTTCCATGGTCTCTGACCATGGAAATTTGCCTACAGGTCCCCTAACGCCCACCCATACCCAGGCGTTAAATAATGGCACTAAGCAAGCTTAGCGCCATTATTTAAGGTCCCCATCACCCGTGCTGGATTTTAGCAAGGGGGGATAATTATGGCGCAAAGGCCATATTGTCCTTTTCTGAACGGGAACACCTACCTTGCAGCTCATTGACACAAGGTAGGTTTTCACGTCCAGAAAACGACGTTAACTTCATAACTTTGGCACTAGACGTGTCTAGCTCCAAAGGATAAATATGGAATTAGGTTTACGCTGAATTAGCTTTAAAAAAATTACGCTAATTCAGCACAAACAGAGTATAAATATGGGCCTTGGTCTACTCACCTTGTCAAAATTCATATCAGAGGTAGCAATATGAGGCCAAACATCTGCTACTCCTTGAAACTACGTAGGGGGAAAAAGGACATTCCCGCGACACGTAACAATTTGGGAGACCGAAACGACATAAGCTATTCCGGCTTGCATTCCACAACAGCTCTCACTGTTAAGGAGCACATAGCTGCCATTTGAGAGCACCTGGAACGCAGATCTAATCAAGGGCACTGGGACGCCCTTCAGATAACAAGACAAATTTGTCACAGAGGCATTACATGCCCATGCAAGGACAGCTGTTTATAAACCATTGAATGGCTCACAGAAGTCTCGCATTTACTACCGCTAAGAAAGACCGCCATTGAAACATTTGTACAAGAAAGGAAGCTCCCACACCTCTTGTATGTAACTGTCTCCCAGCCTTTTATATATACTCACTGGAATGTGTTTCATGCAGTATGTAAATTGAAGTGTTGAAATAGGCAGATTTATAACCCCATGTATTAGCCATTCAGCGGATGGTATTTCAGCCACAGTAAAAGGCAACTTTTCTAACTTTTCAGTATTCAACATGACATATGTTGCTTCTTTCTTAACCATTATTTGTTGTTGTTCCATTAAATTGAATGTTGAAAAAATCTCCCTTGCGCTCACGTGTTGCCAAGGACCTAGACCTGCTTTCAATGCCTGTACTGTCCAACCTAACTCCATAATGGATCTTAGCTGACTTTGTCTATGTTGGAAAAATGATACATCAATCTGTACTATATCTATTGCAGAGGATACAATGTTATTCAAGGTGCATATTCGGTCGGACAATGTGTTAATTCCATTATATACAAAGGCAAATGCTTTCTGTAAGTTTTCCTGATCTATTCGCCTTCACTGGGCAGCCGCTTCTTGTTGGAAAAGCTTCCATATTTCATTATATGGAGCATATAAGAAGCGTTTCTGTGTTGTCTTCTGGGGCCTAACAGGAAATCCTGTAAATCTGTGTTATTGGACAGGAGACTTAGATGTTCTTTGACAGCATCCAGAGAGGAACCCTTCAACCATTGCTGGCATAGTTTGCCTACACTATATGTTGCCACTATACCCGAGTGTTCTGAGGATACATAGGGAGGGTCCAGCCTATTCATTCTAAAACCCCCCAAGGAGTTAATAAAACACATATGGCACCCATTGGTGTCTACAGGCCACAATAACCACCCACAATGAATCGAAAATGATGTGTTAAATATACCATTCTGGACCCATTCATTGAGCTGATCTTCTTTGGCATTTATATACTTTTGCCATTTGTAAAGTATTGCAGGGGTGGGAATACTGGGCGCATTCAGTTCCTTAATGTTCCCTAAGCCAAAACAGCTTGATTGGTGTACTGTGTCATTTAGACATATCCTTTGAACAAAAATCATACATGCTCTAAATAAAGAATCTGTTCCTCTTATTTGCCAATTTTTTGTTCCCCACACAGTCTTTAAATTTATTGACTTTAACCAGTACTCATAGCCTTCTATAAACAATCGGGAAACAAAGGAATCAGAATAAATCAATTTTGTATCCGTCAATAAAACATGTTGACTTTCCATCTCTGGCAGTTTAAAATAATATGACTAAGCATTCTTAACAATATGCCCAGAAAAATATGCACATTTTTCAGTATACGTTTTAGAACTGCCTACTGGTAGAGTTGGGCAGTGTTCCCATTGTGTATATATAAATATAGTCTTTGGGGTACTTGCTCTGTGAATGAAATAATGTCCATAATAATTATAACAGAATATATCTCAATAATTTCCTTTAAACTGGTACACATCTTCATTTTCAAATACTGTATAATACTTTAGATCAGACATCATAGTATCAACAGTTTTCACATCCCAATCATCAGAAACCACTCCGGTGTGATTACATCTGTCATAGAGAGTTTGAATACATAAGATATTTGAATGACCTCAGTAGGCCCATATATATCAAATAATAATACTTTGTCCCAAACAGTCACATCAGGAATTGGTATGACTGTAATGTTCACTTAGAACAAGTCTCTGCAAAATTTGTGTGATGAAAAATGTGGTTTCAGGACCTCATTCACCAGTTCAACTGTAGAGTGTTCGGGAAGAAAATGACCATGCATAAGGAGAAAGAAAACAATAACAAACTCAATCCAAAGGAGGGAGGCAAGTACAGTCAGTAAGAGCCATAGATAAATCCATGGACAAATTAAATAGTTAATTTCAAACCAATGTATCAACTTACGTGCTCTTGACAGTTCTGTTGCAGTAGAGGCAGATATGTCACTGAAAGTGTTGTTAACGTCGACGAAATAACCAGAATCTGTTTGTGCAAAAACTGGGGCTGTCTTTTGAAGAGGAGAACTTGCTGAATACTCCCTTGGTGATTCATAGTAAATTCTGACATCCGTTTGTGTAGAATTTGTAAGAAATTGCTCATTATTTTCATTGCTGATTGTAGAAGTAGTTGTAAGTGGAACCAACGAAAGCTCATTTTACACCCTCCCCAAACTTGTAGAGGTATCAACGTTGCCGTTGAAGACTTGTAGGGGAACATCCTGGTCTGTAGTGGAAGGGATTCGGGCACTACTCATGAGACCTCTTGGTCTACTGTGCAGGATTGGCCACATGGTATAACCTGACATTGTTGATGGAGACAAAGCAATTTTCTTTAGAGCCAGGCAGCTGTGGTAAAATCACAGTTCTGGTACAGTGTATTCCAAGGACTGGAACCAGTGCACAATAAGAAGGACCAAATTCCTTTTTCACAGCAGTCTTTTCACGCACTAGATTCCCAAGTTTAGGAATCCAGCCGGTAGATGTTACTGGTACATCCCTGATTCCAGAGGAGGCAGCATTGGCAGATGTGTTGTCATCACAAACCTGTTGTAAGTCCTGCAAGACAGTGATACGTTCATTCATGTCAAAGGGTATATCCGCCACCTCCACGCCAGGACCATCAAGATCTGGAACATACATTCAAGTTCCAAACAGGCACTCGTATGATGTATGCCCCCCAGGTACCTTCTAGGCAGATTGTTAAGTGCTCTCTGGACACCATATAGGTAGGCGTTTCACCGTGGACTCTTTTATTTGCTGGCAAATGTCACAACAAAGGACATACTGCTTGGTCTGTTTAAAGAGACCTGGCAGCCAATATCGTGATTGTAATATTGAACTTGTAGCCGCCACACCAGCATGAGCAGAAGCAACTCCCTCATGCGCTGCTTTTACCAACTCAGGTCTTAGGTCTTTATTGGGAATTACTCAAACTCCCACACCTGGTATTTTTACTTGTACATCAAACAAGCCTCCCATCGGGTATGAATATTTAGCAGGATAGGCTTTAGTCAAGGGTGTGCCATCAGCCAAAGCTTTCACAGCTGCTAGTGTTTCATCATCCACTTTTGCTCTCGAGCGAGTTACTGCAGCAGCAGAAGCCAGGGCTACTGCTGATGTGACTGCTTCATCAGCCAGAGTGTTTCCTTCAACATGTATTCCAACACACTGATGTCCTGGTGTATGCACAACATGGACATTAGGTAGTGTTTCTTTCAGCTCCACTACTTTCCCCCACAGAAGTCTGTGTTTAACTGTGTTGCCTTTTGAATCTCTGAACCCATTTTGGTGCCAATAATGCAGATATTCATTGAAGGACTGGACACAATAATACGAATCACAAACAATCAACGTCATCTGCTCAGGATCCGTATGTTTCAGTGCCATCACTAGAGCCTTGAGCTCTGCAAGTTGTACAGTGCAATCTCCTAAAGTCTGCGTATAAGTATTTTGTGGATGGAACTTGCCATCCTTCATGTAACCACTCATGACTACGCAAGCAGAGGAGTATTGATGTTTGGTTCCTATTGCTGGTTGGGCTGAACCATCAGTGTACAAGATTCTATGATATTGTTTGATAGGCATTGTATTTGCTGGAACTGGGTATGCAAGTTTATATTATAAGAATTCTTGGGTCTGTAATTTGGAGTCAAAAATATAATCAATATCAGTGGCTGTCAGAGACGTTGGCCATTGGATCCAACATGGATGCAATTCTTTAGCGTTTAGAACGGTTGCTTTGGTAACAGCCTCAAGGGCTGGAATCAGGGGATACCACAAAAATGTCTCTCTTTAAGGACCGCCATTTGGACAGCCAGGAGGTTTTTCTCTGTTGGAGCAAAGCATTGTTCAACTGTGGAATATAAATGTGATTTATATGCAATTAGGACAGTCTCACCCTCATTAAATGTCACATAGGTGAAACCTATGGCACCAGCAATTACTCTGATGAGCAAGTGTTTTCTATTGTCCCTTGTGCGCAAGTGTTTTGCTTCAAGCATGTCTTTTTGCAAAGCTTTTAGGGTGCGTGTATGTTCGACTATCCAAAATTTGGTAGTAAAATCGGGACGTATTCAATCGGACAATGGTTTAATGCGTTGTGCATAATTTGGAATATATGTTTTGCCAAAGTTTAATAAGCCCAGCACTGAGTGGAGATTTTTTATCGTGTTTGGAGGTTTTTTAGTTGTGCACATTTTTCTAAAAATTGTGGTGCCAGGCTCCTGCCTTCATCCGACAATTCGTATCCCAGAAACAGGACACTAAGGAATGCTATTTTCGTTTTTTTGAAGTTAAATTTATAGCTGATTTCGACAAATCCTACAACAATGCGGGCTACCCATCTTAAATGTTGCATGATGTTATCGTCTGTGAGATAAATATCATCCACATACGACAACGCCTCAGGGTCAGTGTCGTGTGGTATAGACGTTACACGAGCTGAGAACAGTCCTGGTCTATTCTTGTACCACGGTGGGAATCAGCAGATGTTTTTCTGAGAGCCAAGGGCGCTAAAGCTTGTTAGGTACCTACTTTCAGGCGCTATGTTTTGGCAGAAAAACCTGCTATATCCAGGGTCCTCTTGTATACGCACTATACTGTTCATAAGTGCTGTGCCTTGGTCATTTTGTAGAGCAAATGTTTTTGTGTGACTATGTAAATGTCTGTAGTCTAAAACTATTCTGTATGAATGGTCGGGTTTAGCGACTGGAAATAATGGATTATTCATGGATGAGTCTGAGGGTTCAATGACACCGTGGTACTCCAACTGATTGAGGGTTTCCTTCACAGGTGCTTTTGCATCATATTTTATTGGGTATTGAGCTTGTGGTTGGGGTTGGGATTTTATTGGTATTACATGGTAGGGGGAATCTTTGTCCCATCCTACATGATTGCAATATAACGCAGGTGCCCGTACCACTGTCCAATAAATGGCATGCATTTCAACAAGCTTACTGGGATCAAGGGGCGAGAAGGATTTTTCAATCACACCCTCTCCATAAGGGAGATTGAGGATGAATTCTGGCGGCCAATCTTTTTCAGCCAGAAAAATATCATCAATAGAAACGGCGCGGTCCCAAAAGATGGTGAGTATCCTATGTTCAATGTCTCCTTCTGAATGAATAGTTACTCTGTACACCCTATCGGGTGTGGAAACACTCATGCTCGCAGTCTAAACTTGTTCAAAGTCATCAATTGGTTTCACCTCCAGATGCTCTTGTAAATCCTGGCAAACTATTGTGACCTCTGCTGCACTGTCGAGCAGTGCCAGTGCCACTTCCTGTTCTTTAGGAAAGCCCTCTTTTTGAGTGGCATGTCGAATTGTAACTGCTTACACCTTTTTCTTTTGAAATTGGAGTTTTGTTGGGGAAGTTTCTCTTCTTTTTTAACTGAAACTGCAGATGAGCTTTGTGAGTCCTTTCTTGGTTTCACGTACTCAGTTCGGTGCTCTGACTGCCCACCACTCTCACTGTATTTTTCCAGTGAGAGCTGAAAGAAACAAGATTGTCATGTATCAGTATATTGATATCGGTCAGGTGTTTTTATATTATCCCTATTTTTAAGGTAATACCTATTTTGTGGGGTCTCCGCATGTGGTGATTCTCCCCTTTTTTTTTGGGCTTTGTTGTTTTTTATCCCAGCATTTTTTGGAACCTTCAGGCACTTGCTTGGTAGTATCTGTAGTAGATCTGCCTGGAAATTGTGGTTTAATCAGTCTGACCCCCAGACTATCTTGAATGTTAGAATAGGTCTCAGCGATAATTTTTGGCAGTTTGCGTTCTTGATCCTGTAGAGGAACGTCACGGAGCTGCATACGCACTGCTCGTGCTACTGCTTCCCCTTTAAGGTTATTTAATATGATTGAAGATACTGTGGTAAAATTTCCCATTAATTGTATCCCTGAATCAAGGGCTGGGGCAGCCCCGTATTCATCTTGAATTTGTTTTAACACTTCCGGTACATTAGCAAGTGTTGGTGTACCGTGTGCGGTAGTATCAGGGGCGGCTGGTGTTCAAGGGCTAAGGGGCTGCGCCCCTAGCCTTTTCTGGCTTCTCTAGTGAAGCATATATTTAATTACATGATGAAAGTAAAACATTTTCTGCACAACTTTTTCCGAGTGAAAATTGTGCACTTTGAAAAGCCCCACTTCGCCTGCGTCAGTATGTGGCTGAAAGTTGCACAGTAGGGCTGACAGGGCTTGCCCACGCAAAGCCCTTAACGTTTTCTCAGAACGCAGTGATGTCCGTGGCTTATCTCCTCCTCCACCAGAAGCCCTGATAGTAAACAGCCTGGAGCGTTTTTTGTTCAGCCCCGGTTTCTGAAAACTTCATGTCACTCCGATATTATTATCCACCCTTTCCTATTTACTCAAATGGTGGGGTGTGATCAGAAGGGTCTACGTACCAGAGGTCACATTTTATTAAAAGAATGTGGCATTGCGCTAAGAAAATCCCCTTTTCCTGCATTACAAGCAGTCTGTGGCAGAGAAATTGTATAAATACAATAAATAACTCCATCCAGGGCTCTCTGGGAGACAGGAGTGTGACCTGAAGACCTCAAGTCATAAATAGGCCAAAGACAACCCTGCACACAAGTAATTTGGAGCTCTATCTTTTTTACAGACAATAAGAAAAAAATCTGTTCTCTCAGCTCTCCTCTCCCTTCACTGCCTCTGTACGTGATTTCGCCTCCCAAAGGCAGTAATGGTTCCAGTAATTTATCATGGCTAGTTATGCTTGTTTTATTTCTTCTGCAGACTAATGACATGATATGTCATATTAAACATGTAATCTGCAGCTCAAATAAACGTGTACCTTTTATCACTGAAACTGCTGGATACTGGATGGGTGAAGCAATGTGTGTTTGTTTGAATAAGTCTTTGCAGGGCTTGACTGAGTGGCTGAGAAAATGTGGGTGTCTGAGTATAAGAGTTGTGTGAATGGCAGTGGATGACAATGTGGATGAGTAACTTGGTAGCTGACCAAAGGCAGTGGGTGAATAGGTGAATGGAAATACGTGGGTAGAGAGGCTCACTGACAAGGTGCAATTCTGTCTTGTATTTGTGCCCCACCACTGCTTTCAGTCACCAGCCAACACTGGGTAGTATAGAGCGTGGCAAATACCATGTCCCATGTATTGCAGATATCAACCGTGGGAACCATCTCGAATAGCAAGCACATTGCGAGAATTCTATGTTTATCCTGAGGTCCTGTATGAGGAAAATCTGCTTCCATCGCCTTTTTGTTTTGAGCTAACCAAAATGGAATTTCTTCCCGCTTAATGGGCACCTTACACATGATCGAATGTACAGTCGCAGGGTTAATGCCTGGCGTGACTGTATGTTGTTGCACCGGGGTAGCACATGCTGGGTTTGTATTTAATGTTTGCATAACATGTTTGCATGTACCAATAGTCTGTATATTGTCATGAGCTCTATATATAGGTGGCGAACCTCAGCTACCGCTAAGGTTGATGCATCAGGGTGTGGTGTATATGTGGCCAATAAAGGCCAGGTCAGGCCATCGTTGCTCAGAGGACGAAACCTCACATGTAATATTGTATGTGTTAGGGCGCCATCAAGCCAAGTATTATGGTCTTGATAAGATAAAGGTTTTCCCAAATATGTGTTAGCTCCTTATTATGAACGTATGTTTGCATAGTTTGTATAGTGGTGAAATGTATTTGTGTTCCAATCTACTGCTGGAAAAGTGACCCAAGAATAAAAAAAATGCTGTTCTATAAGCTGCATGAGCCTCAACAACAAATGTAAGTAGACCCCCCTGAGCCGTTAGGCCATTTGCCAATAAATGTACAGTAAAGGGTAGTCGCATTTTTACTGCCATCGCTACTCTTGTGGGTTTGCCATTTTAATGGTAAATGTCTGTTCAAAGATAAGGATACCAAGTGGGGATTGGTCCTTTTAAGGTTCAAGCTTGAAAAACATACTGCTCAAAATAGGTACTACCTATTTAGCTGAGGAGGAAATCCTCAATACCATGGATGTCTCCGTATATAGCATTGAGGTGTCTTTAGCCTTAGATGAGACAGAGATACTTAGTAGGATCCGAATATTAGTGCCTGACCAAACGTTGATGGTGCCATGTCACGTAGGTTCTCATTATACTAATTTGGTTACTGGATTTGGGAGACAGGATCACATGGATTGTGGATAGTGATAGCGCGTCAGAACCTTGTTAAGTAAATTTACAAGGAGGCAAGCCTAGGCCGATGGACCTTTGGACCACGTTCGGGGACTTCCCAGCACAAGATGTCCTTTTGGCATCACAAATCAATATATCAATAACTCAATCAATATTCACAATCACTAATCGACAAGTTAATCAATAACATCTAACAGGAATCGATAAAGCAAACACACCATGACCTTTCAGTCATGAATAACCACACCAATTTAGTTAAGAGTTAGAATATTTATTTCCTTATTAGTTACAATCTAATATAATCTTCGTTAATCTCATTAGCAATCAATCTCATTAGTATCACTTCAGACTTTGTAATTAGAACACAATTAATCAAATGCATAGAGAATATTCGACCAGCATTAACACATCATTGATAAGAAACAGCTTAGCAAAGTCTCAGTAGTGCAAGATTCAACAAAGCAAGAACCCAGTCATTTGTCTATTATGTGCGTCAAATGTTAGTGAACACCTTGTCTAACCTTGAATTAGCATCAGCATGTTGGGCTTCATGCAAAACAATTTAGCAAACACAAATTTAGAAAACATCTAACTATGGCCTCTATCAAAAGAGCAGTTGGTACCTAGAAAGAAAAAGCAAACAGACAATTACAATAATCATCAGATAGTTACCCCTCCAACGAATCAGCAAACAGCTTCAGTCTTCGTCCTCAGGACATCAGTCGATTTAGCATCAGCAAGGATAGGACAGGGCAAAGTCTCAGTATGGCATAGCTAAAGAATAAGGCTCTTCCCTCACATGGAGGAGAAGTAAGTATCAAGCAAAGATTAGATAGGGGATGATTCAGCATTCAGAAGAATAAACGGCAAAGTCTCAATAGAATAATGGCAAAGTAGAGCTTGGAGTGGAATATCCGAATAACGGCTAACAATGGCTGATTTCTCCTCAGTGCATGCGGTTAAATCAATATTGCCTAATTTGCTCCTAATTCCTTATTGGATAATATTTGGTGCATCGTTATCTCTGTCCAATAATTCTCCACGCACCTCACTAGAATTTTCCACAAAACACAGTTCTCATGTCGTTGATTGGCTCCTGTTATTGACGTCTTCATCGGTTGGAATGTCAGGTAAGAAAAGTTACACTTTACGCTCCAGTCAGTAGTCCCATTGTTTTCCCCTACTCCAGGCAGCCTTTCACCTGTTACGAATTACACTGTTGCATTCAGCAAGAATGTCTCCTTGAGCAAGTTGAGTCCCATGAGAAAGAATTTACTACGGCTACACACACATCTAGCTTCTGGAAAAGTACAGCTTTGTGTCCTTCAGGAAAGCAGCACATTGCACGTTAGGAAAAACACAGTTTAATATGAGACCAGGCAACTAGGCCCAGACTCTCGCTAACTAAGGCCTAGAGATTTAGGGCCAGATGTAGCAAGGTTCCAAATTGCGAGTTGCAATTTGCGAGTCCCAGCGACTCGCAAATTGCAACTCGCAATTTGGAATGCAGAAAGGTGTCTCAGACACCTTCTGCGAGTCGCTATGGGGTCGCAAAGACCCACCTCATTAATATTAATGAGGTGGGTCGCAATTTGTGACCCCATAGCGATTCAGTGAACTCACGGGGATGGTGGCCTGCTGGGAACAGCAGACCACCATGTCCGTGACTGCTTTTAAATAAAGCAGTCTTTTTTTTTCAAAGTGCAACCCGTTTTCCTTAAAGGAAAACGAGCTGCACTTTGAAAAAAAAAACGAAACCTTTAGTTTCGGTATTTTTCAGGGCAGGTAGTGGTCCATTGGACCACTGCCTGCCCTGAAAAATTATTTTTTTTGCCAGACACAAAGGGGAAGGGGTCCCATGTGGACCCCTTCCCGTTTGCGCCTGGGTTACCATCCACTTCGAGTCGCAAATGAAAATGTATAGCATTGCGAGTCGCAAATCGGAAGGGGACACCCCTTCCTATTTGTGAGTCGGAAATGCATTTTGCGAGTCGGAGCCGACTCGCAAAATGCATTTCTACATAGCAAAGAGGCATTTGCGACTCTCAAATGGCGATTTTCGCCGTTTGCGAGTCGCAAACTCTTTGCTACATCTGGCCCTTAGTTAACGAACCCCTAATACATGACTCTAATTATAATATTCTAATACAGATTCACACATTAGTACATAATTAGTCCATCATTAATAAGTTTTATTAGTCTTCGTATACATTGGCAGCCACTCCCCAGGGGCACATTTCAAACGTGTGCATTATTTTATACGTTAACACATTTTCTATGCAGCTTTATTACACAATATATTGCAAGCTTTTCATGTTAATATTTATTTTAAAAGACACACTCCAACAATAGTTAGTATGATTCCACACCACATGACCCCTGTCGGCCTAATCCGGGTCCTCTGGCTAACTAGCAGTGCCTCATCTCTAGTCGAGATGATTGTGGCAACCGGGCGCATGACAAGAAAGACTCCTCAGAGGAATCGTTGCCGATCAGATCCCATCCCTTTTTCTCAGTTACCAAAAGGTCTCATACAGGCAAAGACAACAGAGGCAGAATATAGATCCATAAAGATTTTTTGAAATAACTGCATCTTAGATGAAGAGGCATGTATGACAATAACTAGGATGATAAAACACAATACAAAAGCAGGTGACTAACAGAGTAAAACACCAGAACAGTCCTACCATACTGTCACTAGGAGTGATATATATATTTCTTCTACCTACACTATATTTGAGCACAGCATAATAAGCCTAATCTGCCCTTCAGTTTTCAACACCTGGGGGTACGTCATCCCTCATACCTGGAAGAAGAAGCCTGTAATCTAGAGAGACACCATCCCCCATGCGGATCAGGGGTCCGGCTGTCTAAGCAAGTAGCTGCAGTGAAGCAATCGGCAATCAGCATACAGTTGTGGTCACCTGGCTGGAATCTCCCTCTAACGTGTCTAGGACAAAGGGGTGTTTTAATAATAAAACAGCTGACATTCTAAGAAAAAGTCCCCACGTATGAGCATGTGTTTTCTGGGAATGTTGGAGACACAGCATACCATATTTGTCCGCAGCCCTATCCGACTGTAGCCTTCGAGAAATCACTAAGTGAAATAAATGTCCTACTAAGAACGTGATGCTTTCCTAGGCGAAAGTACAATGAGATTGAGAAAATAAAACAGCACCGCAAATGTGGCTATTGCTAGAAAAATAAAGCAATGCTGAATAAAATATAACTGTATTAGAGTGCACAACGGCAGGCCTAGTAAGCTAAAACAAAGTATCTAAAACATGGCTAAAATAGCTATACAACAGGAGCAGCAGGAAGACGTCTACTTCAGGCTCCATGGCGGCTCCGGACGAGTATGGCTTCCTGAATGTGAATGTCTCCTTTTATGCAGTTGGTTTCCGCCTGGGTTTCCGTGGTGGTGCGAATGTGGTAGAAACCTTGGCGGTGTGTAATCTCGTAATCTATCCAGCAGAAACAAGGTCTCCGCTGGCCTGCAGGTGGCTACTGTCATCTGTGGCGGTCAGACTTCAGTGGCGGTGCCAGCGGTGCTTTGTCTGTGTTCTGTACTGAATGCCGCCAATGTCATAATTTTGCGGTCTTCTCCACCAGCCTGTTGGCGGTACAACCGCCACTTCCAACATAACTGTCATGAAACCGCTAACCTGGTAATGAGGCCCAGAGTGTGGCTAACTACAAAGTCTGAGGACTCCTTCAACGACGAAAAATGTGTAAAAAGCTAGCATCAACTGCGGCTGGACAGAAGAGAGTTTGAGATGCAGAAATACGGCAAGACGAAGTTCACAAAAAATTGAAACCAATGCGTGAAGAGGATCAAATATTTTATCATTGTAACAACAAGTGCTTCAAGTTGTATACAATGGAAAAAAGCCTGGAAAAAATTGTCAAAAATAGCAGAAACCAGTGAATCACAACAAAAGTCTGAGTCATCTGAGAAAGCGATGACAACCAAACCCAATGCCCATCCACTTAAAGATTGATGGCTACCCCTCATCCACCTCCAACAACTGATCAGAAAACACAGGATGTGGTATTTGTATTTTAGCCAGAACATGGGCCAAAGGGATTGACAAAAGAACAAAGTAGAGAGTTTGTGAGTATTAAATGGCAAACATGTTTTTATCCGCAGCTAGTTTCTTCCCAAATTAAAGGGGTGATTATGAGTTTGGTAGATGGAAACATCCGTCTGCCAAACTCCTGATGGGGAGGTTGCTGCAGTGCTGGTGACTTCTCTGCCGGCCCCATTATGACTTTGCCACTGGGCTGACTGGGGGAAACCAAGGTTTCTTCCGGTCAGCCCAATGGGAAAGGTGCAGCAGCATTTTCCCCGGCTCATAATAGAGCCAGTGGCAATGCTGCTGTATGCAGGGGGCACAAGCACCCTCGAAATATACACTGTCTGCACAGCAGACAGTGCGCATTTCGAGGGTGTAGGGCAGGGGGACCCTTAAACTGCCCATGCAATGGACATGAGCAGTGTAGGGCCCCCACTGTACCCCTGCACTTGTTCTCTGCCAGCCTTTTCATGGAGGTGAAACCACCCTGAAAAGGCTGGCAGAGAGCAAGGTTGTAATCAGCAGGATGGCGCTGAGTTCAGCACCACCCTGGCTGATTACAACCAGGACCAGCATCAGCCCATCAGGATCTCAGAACCTGGAGGGGATGGCAGTAGCTTAGCGGTTCTGCCCACCAACCTCGTAATGTCGAGGTTGGACAGCCACAACCACAACGGTCCGACCACCACCGTGAGGCTGGCGGTCTTTGGACCGCCAGCCTCGTAATACGGACCTAAGTTTTCAGCCTAGAAGCTGATCTAAACAGCAAGGTGAATGTATTTGCAGCAGATTTGCATGCCCACCCAAATTGCACGCATGCATGCATTTGAAAATACGAATGTACAATGAGCTTCCAGCAGCAACATAACCGCACCCTTCAGTTAAGTTTGCACTCTTTGAAAAAGTAAATGATATTTTAAAGCCACTCTTGAGTGCTGGCTACAAGTATATACTCCGTGAGATCAGAGAAATAATGCTCAACATTGATGAAGCTGTTTTCTGATCCATAATAATAAAATTAAGATTTTTCTGCTGAGAATATACAATGATAGAATTCGTTTTTGTCAGTCTAACAGAAAGAATGAGCCACTTATGGTGCCCCAGAGCTCCGCAAATCATGGGAGTCATCAGGTGTGCCTGATGTTGTCTTAATATATTTTTTACATCATTGTTTAAAGCAAAACTGTTGCAGACTAAAGTTCTTGAGTTCGAAACAGAAGCCGACAACGTTGATGAGGGCTTTCAAGATATAAGTGAAGAAATGGAAGACAAGTCCATGAACCGACAACCTTATGCTGTGCAAATGTACTGTCTTTTCCAAATCACGTTTTATGAACAACATCACTGCAAAAAGAAAACTCCGCTACACATGATGACTGCCCAGGCAATCTATGAGAAGTGCAAAAGTAGAGAGCTCATCACTTCAATGAATAGGACTGGTGTATCAACAAGTTATAATGACATAGTATGGAGCAGGAACTTGTTAGCAGCTCATACTGTAAAATCTTGTGAATTCGACAGCACACCACTTCCAAGTCACTTTACCAGGAAAGGATATACAATTGCTGCTCTTGATAATTTTGAAGACAGCTCTTCTTTGTCTGGAACATCTTGCACACATGATACTGCCATGGTGCTTTTTCAAGTCTGTATCACTCAAGTAGCTGCTGGAAAACAAGCTCTGTCCGTTTTAGGCATAAACAAATGAAGCTGCAAACTTATAAGCCAACTGACTTGCCAACCTGTGCAAAATCACTACAAGCCATCAACAAGTCCCAGTCTACCAGAAAGTTTCAAAGTGTCTGAAGTTGTGTTTTTACCATTAATACCATCTCCATTCACAAACTATGCAACAGTATACTTAGCTCTAATACACTTCCAAATTGTGCAAGCTCAGCTTGAAAATACCAGTCTATCCTGCCAATTTTCTGTGATAAAGGTGTTTTCTGTATTGTAGCTGACTTTTTTATGAGCTGTCCAGTAGAACTTGATGATCTTTATCCAATGATGGGCATTTTCCACATGACAAAAGTTGTGTTTTGGTGTGCAGGATGTTATCTCAGTGGATGCGGCATAGACAATGCACTTACTGAGGCTGAAATCTTTGGAAGCAAAACTGTCCAGTATTGAGCAGAACTCATTATGTTAATTTGTTACAAGGTATGCTTATCATATCTGAGGCTATAGAAAAATTGCATTGGAATGCTTTCTGGAACAAGAATGACAAATTAGGTTTTGCATATCTTATCTCAGAAATGATCAAGACACAGGGTGCACTTTATTCAAAAGACATAATGCAAAGCCAGGCAATGTTCAGTACACTCAGCTAAAATCAGGAAACCTGAAAACCAAGTTCGTAGAGTTTGTCAAAGAACGTGAAGAAAAATCAGAACTTTGCAAGTACTGGGAAAATGTTTCACACATGATAGCTCTAGTGAAAAACCTGGCACATGCTGATCGGGAAGGTGATTGGAAGCTGCACATGAAGACTGTGGAGTCACTGATTACTGTGTTTTGCAAATTCGATTGCATAAACCACCTGAGATATAGGTCCTTGTATTTGGAAAGAGTGAAGTAGTTAGAGGTGGAGAAACCATATCTCTACAGAAAATTCAACCAAAGACATTTTGTGGTGAAAGACAGAGAGGGAAGGTTCAGTGCTGTAGCTCCAGATATGAAACTAGAATAGGCGATCCAGAGATCACAGAAAAGCTCCAAGTGAATTGTTGGTCAGACACGTAAATATGTTGCTTAATGGCAGCTAGTTTACCATGAAGTCCTTTCTATTTGCAATGTTTTCAGAGAGATGATACATTCAAACTTAATAGACCATAGTGAAACTGTTCTTCACCACAAACGTGTGGGAAAGAGAGAGGAACATTTTAATAAACATGTTGAGAGCCTTCTACATTTCATGCAGCAGCAAGGAAACCCCTTAAAAGTGACTGAGCATGTGCGACTTCACAACTTCGTGACCAAACAATATGTGGATAACGATATAAAGACACGTCTACTAGATGTCCTGGAACATGGATCGAAACTATACACAGAACTGAAGCAGGAGAGATTTGTTCTAAAAGAGAAAAGGCTGTTTGACATAATCACTAAAGCTAAACTTCCACACTTCAACTGTCATAGTAAGCTTTTTGTCCAACCAGCCACTACAAAATAGGTTACAAAAAAACAACTTTCAGAAGCACATAGAAAGGTGGATATAGCAAAAGAAAGGGGTAAATTTATGAAGGACATTCTGTCCCATGATCTTCTTCCACCAAATGCGTTATTTGATGGAGATGCTGCAACCAAACCAGTGAAGCACAAACTCATACAAGACCTCAAAAAATCCATTCACCTGAAAAATTTCAATTTGAAAAGGGAACATTGAAATCTGCTGTTGTTGTGGATGGTATATCACAATTGCGAATGGTAAAGATTTCATCCATGCAAAACTTCGGAGAGGTCGTTCAGACTGTTTAAAGTCAGTGTGCACCTTTCAAGAACTGCAGATTGTCTCTGAATGTTATGTTGAACTATCTGTCAAAGAATGTGAGAGAATCAGATGAATGTCTACAAGTGGAACAATTGATCTTGCCTGCATCAAAAATTTGACACCTACACCTGTGCAACTTGATAGATTCTGGTCATCAACATCAAACAAGATGAACTTGGAGATGTTAACTCGCCAAAACATTGCTGATGCTCCAGTGAACACTGAATTTCCAATTATTGCACGTGGAATGATTGTCAATGAGGAGTTGGTGCCTGCAGAAATATATTCAAAAGGATGTGCCATGTTGTTCAAGAACTTAACAGTGAATTGGAGGAGCTGACCTTTGTGTTGTGCCACATGTTGATTGGGCTGTTTGAAATGGTTCCATTCAAATCACTGTACTGTCAAAGGATGCAGATGTTATTATTGTGCTACATAGATTTGTTGCAATGTTCATAAGTCAAGGATTGTCAGAATTATGAATACATTATGGAACAGGCAAGAAGAGACACTTATGCCCTGATTATGAGTTTGGCGGACGGGAACACCTGTTCGCCAAACCCTTGACAGGGTGGCCGCCAATGTAGCGGTGACCTCCCTGCTGGCCCCATTATGACTTTTCCGCTACGCTGATGGGCGGAAAACTCGGTTTCCACCCCTCAGCCCAGCGGGGCAAAGGCGCAGCTTTGTCGCCGCCTCATAATTGAGCTGGTGGCAATGCTGCCGTCTGCAGGGAGCACCAGCACCCTCGTAATGCGAGCAGACAGACAGTGCGCATTACGAGGGTGCTGGGCAGGCATGGGCAGTGCAGGGACCTCCTGTAGCCCCCTGCAACTGTTCTCCACCAGCCTTTTCATGGCGGTGAAACTGCCATAAAGGGGCTGGTGGAGAACCAGGTTATAATTAGCAGGGCGGCGTTGTGCCACCAGGGTCGTAATGTCGCACTCAGACCGCCACAATAGTGGCTGTCCAAACAGCAGGTCTGGCGGTCCTAGAACCGCCAGACTCGTAATAAGGCCCTTAATCCTGCTTCATATTCTGTACAAAGGAACTTGACCAAGAGATGCCCAGTGTTCTTATCAAGGCACATATGCTTACGGGTGATGACACTATGAGCAAATTTGAAACAAACTTGGAGCTTTAACTGCTGAACCTGTGAAGTTTCTAAAATGATTTGCTGAGACAAAAGAAGAATGTGACTTTAAAGATGTAGAAAAGTACCTTGTGTGTGTGTGCGAAAAATGAGTTCTGACTGTAACACATTTGATAGTCTTCGGTACAGTGAGTTCAGGAGATTAGTCCTGCTAAGTGACCTTCCACCTACATCATATTCTTTGCCTGGACACATTAAAAGAGCGTTCTATTTGATCAGAAGATGTGTAAGTATCTTGGTTCATGCAAATGTAGAGAAAGATCCGCGTGAATATGGTTGGGAAGATATAGATTGGGTGGTAATACCTACGAAATTTCTAAAGCCTCTACCCACAGAACGTACACGTGCATACCCTTGCAAAACCTGTGTTACAAAAAGATGTCCCTGTTGATGTGCTCTTCTCAAATGTTCAGCATTTTGTAAATGTACCACAAGCGATTGCTGAAACAAATAAATAAAGTGAACTATGAAAATGTGTCTGAAACAGAAGTGATAAACATTATTCTTTTTCATATTCAGATCATAAACATTGTTTGGTGTATACATAAAAGGATGAAAACCCAATATTATTTGATTCATTTTTATATATCTCTTCTTCCTCTATTATAGCTGCCATTCTGGAACATGGTGAAAGGGTTGCTCTGGGGAGTTATTTTGTGTCTCTATCAGATTGCTTGACCCCCAAAACCTATATTTTGACACCAACATGAAGTATAGAGGTCTCATGGTTCCTAAGATATTACAACATCACTGCAACACTTTTGCCATTTTTAAAAATGTCATCCAGAACAATTCGGCCCAGATCAGCAACGTCTCCCCAAGCTAAATTACTTCTCTAATGATCCAAAAACACAATTAAAAAAATAATATCTTTGTGCAACATTTTTTACAGAAGTCTATCAGGGGGCCAGGATTATTAGCCATTATATATCTCACAGCGTTGCAGACAACGTTTTATGAAGAGAACGAGACAGGGTACTAATCCTGCTGCTGGAGCGGCAAAGAAAGAGGAGGAACATCAAGGAACAATGCCTTTTTATAAGGATCCTCAATGTTGGTTGTTTGAACTGTTTGTTTTCTCTCTGCACTATGGGAAACGTAGTTTTTTTTTTTTTTTGAAGCTACTAGAGAGAATAATAGAAGAAAGCTATGCATAATTATAGCCTAAGGTCGCCTCCGGCCACGGCAGTGAATAACTTTAGCTGCGAGTTGTTGCCAACCACTTTTCCAGATGAAGCTTATAAATAAATAAAAGAACACCAAAAAACAAAAGAGCAAAATGGAATGAAACGTAGAGTTGTCAATAGGAGAAGAGAACACAAATATGGAAAGGAAACAAATGAGGAATAGATAAGGAACATTGTCAAAAGAAGAGCTCAAGCTAAGCAAGTGAAGTAAGAAAGGACAGAGGGGCATATTTATAAGCCCCTGATGCCACCTTGCGCCACATTAACACCATTATTTTTTACGTTAATGTGGCCCAAGTCCGAAATCCCTGCACTGTATTTACAGAGTGGCGCAATGCATGCATTCCAGTGTTTATACGAAATTCTGAAAATTAGTGGTTAGCAGTGTTATATCTTTTTGTGTTGCAAACATTTGCTGTACATGGTACTTTTCCAATGCTTACAAAATGCATTAATTTATAAAACTTTTAATGTAGGTCGACTATGTCTGACATGAAATTATGTACATAAAATCTTTTCTTGTACACCACACAATCACCATTATATCCATTCAAGACAATCCTTCACCAATCCACGGTCTCAGCTGTAGGTCTTAGCTGTAGCTGAAGGGTTGGTTTCAGATTACAACCACCAAAGCCTTGCAAGAAATGGAAAAACAGACATTGTGTAAAAAGGAGCACCTGGATGCGAATGTCTGTGATTAATGAAACTCAAATCCATAATGAGCCACTTAGAGCCAAGTGTACGGCAAAACCCGCATTTTTTAAAATTACATGCTTTACATCGATATACAGAGTTGCTATGTAGCAAGGATACTTTGCAAGTCAGAAATGTCCGCAGGTGTTCCAGTTCCTTTTAAGGTCGAGCGCACAAGTGCCTTGACGTGTTGTAAGTATTGTGGGCTTTTAACCACACCCACCGCACGCCCATCACTTTCACTCGTTCCTGGGCTTGCCTTTCAAAAATCCCTTGCTATCATTGGTAAATGTTTTATGTTTGTCCCTCCTTGGGTCGGTTTTGTTACCGCCTTGCAGACTGCCCCTGTTACATGGATAATTGCGCGATTGCCGAAACGTTTGACTGCAAGCAAACTTTTTTTCTTTTTGTTTCTCTCTTTCGCGCTCATGGTCATGGTGGCCGTGGCACCTTGAATTAGCTCCCTTATATCACCCGTTTTACTTTTCATTTTCAATTTAAGTGGCAAGAAAAGTCCAGTTAGGAATTTACAACGCTAATAGCTCTAACTGGAGCAAATGCAAGACCCATTACATTGCAAATGCTCGTTATTTATTGGTTAGCATATCTAAAGGTGTGCCCCAAAAGCTGCATTTAGTAGCACATCTGGGCTGTTACACCTCCTTTCCAGTCACCTGGAAGAAAACACTTGCCTCTCACCGGAGCCTCTGTGCAGCTCTTGTTCAGTGTGCGGAGCTGTCAATGGGATATTCCGCATTGGCTGCCTCTCTAAAATGCTTCTCATCGCAGTCTTAGTCTTACCATGATGAATACCACATATTACTCCGTTACTTGCAGTGTCCTACCTCGGTGACAGCTAGATCCACTTGACCTAGCGTGTCTGTCAGTTTAAAAAAAAAAGGTTTACTGCCGCCTTTACATACTGTACATTACATTGCAGTGCTTCTACTGAGTGGCTGCCTTGGGAAGCTACAATTGCAGAGAAACATGAGATCAGGAGAATAGCCGAGGTCCTGGTTAGGTCTCTGACTCACCTGGCTCCAGTGTCCTGCAGAATGACAATCTAAGGAGGTCAGGATAGTACAGAACTTTACTGTCTACCCCGTGGGTGGACACTGGTTTAACTTGCTTTCTGCTGCAGGTGCATTCCAAGCCTGCAGAAGAAAGCATTTAAAATAAAACCTAGATTGGACTAGTCTTAGCGTTGGTTGACTTCCGAGTCTGCAACTAATAACACAGTTCTGGATTGAATGGCCTCCAATTTTCACGAGATGCTTTGCCTCCTCACAACCTGGATGTACAAATAAGAGCGTCTAGAATTTTTACTTGAGCAAATGAACCGCCGACCTGAGTTTGGCTGGTTAACAGTGCTGCCATTGGAAGGCACCTCTGCACACAGCACAACACAGCACGTCACAACCACGAGTTGCCAGCAGGGCAGCGATCCCAGTTGAGGTTCCATGGTTGCAGTTGTTAATATTCACCTTTCTAGCATCTCATAAGGTTAGGCCTTTTGATACTAAAAGAGATAGAAGGTAAGGGCGAGTTGCACCCTCTCTGGAGGGTCTAGGGTAGTAAGTGATCTGGGGCGGTTACTGGAAGGTCGGTGGGATTGTGCTCCAACAGGTCGTACCTCAGCTGAGGCCGCATCAGTGTGAGACTGGTTATACAGTCTTTGCAGAGACCCTTTTGATTCTTTGCTCCATCGCCACTTTTGGGTCTTGCTAGACAGCACATGCACTGTCTCTACAAGGCACATTTTTTTCCTACAGTGTACTTGGCCAATTACTTATCATATGTTGACTTCATTGTGACTCTCATTTCCCTGCTTCTTATTAGTCAGTTGCAGAAGACTTCCTTTTTTCGTGTGTTGTCTTTCCCATGAAGTATGAATTTATTACTTGTATCCTTCCACTTCCCCTTTTCATCAGGCACTACTTTTTTATTTATGTTTACCAGAGTACATCCTTTTGTGCTGTCTCCCTGGTGTACTTGCACACCCATGTTCCTCCTGCCTAAGGACCCGCTGCTGTACTTTCCCTTTCCTTCTCTTCCTTCATTGTCTGACTGCCACAACCCCTCTGTCCCATCCTCTGTTGTCATCAGCTTAACAACAGCTCTACCCTCTCACCCTCCGTTGTCATCAGCTTTCACCCAGGACCTCCTACACTCCATTGTCATCAGCACCTCTCTCCCTCTGTTGTCTGTGTTGTCTCCTGTTCGGCCCCCGTGTTGCTCAAGCCTCTCCTCCCGGCATTAAAAAAAAGTGCTATGACAAGACCAGTACCATGTCATAGTGCTTATTCCCCACACACTCGGTCCATGTTTCCCCGCACCCTACATGCCTTTCTTCTGTATTTTCCACCCCTCTTCCCACCCCGCTAGCAGTAAAAAAAATGCTATGATGTGGCAAACACTGGCTGAAGCATGGCTAAAAACATTGACAAAGCCAACAGCTCTCACATAGATGAGACCTGTAGGCTTTGACAGTGCTTGTTCTACATAAGTCTTTGCTGTGGTGAAAAGAGGTGCATCCTGAGTTTTGAGTGCGCAGACTAAAAATAGCTACAGTGCATTGCTGATGATGTTGTGTCACAGTTTATGCAACCTACTGCAAAAGGCGCAAGTCTGTTTGTCTACAGACTTAGGGTGGGCAAAAAATTCTACTTCCCCGGCAGAGTTCGCAGAGTTTTGCCCACCCCACGTTCTGCTTGGAGCGATGTGTTCTAGCAAAACTACACCAGCTACCATGTGGCATAGTTTTTTCTCATGTGTGGTTCGCCAACGTGAAGTTGGCGAGCGCGAGCAAGAATCTGCATTTCCTAGCACAAGTTCCGTGGGCTAGAATGCCTACCGGTGAACTATCTCAACATGGGCGGTCGTGGCAGGTCACAAATGTTCGGGTTGAGAAAGCTGCAGCTCAAGAAGAAAATCTACTCAAGTGGCAGAAAGAAGCAGCACCCTTTGGCACTCCGCGTGGTGCAGTTCGTGCTGATTTTACAGTGCTTAATAAGCTCCCAACTCTAAATTCAGCACAAGCAGTGTGGCACACCCTGCTCGCGGAGTTCTGCAGAATCTTACAGACTATGTAACTCCCAAAAATCCTGCGTAGTGAAACTCCATGTGTTCCGCCCAGGCCTAAAAAGGATCCAATTTTTAGCTGGGATATACTGTGATAAATCTGCCAGCATATTACTTTAGTCCTGTTGATACTCATTATTGGCACATATATTTACTGAAGTGTAAGAATGTTTATCATGAATGTGCCATTATTACTAGTGGCTTGAATATGATGAATGTGGAGCCTCCATAGGTCTGGTCAAATAGAAGCACAACTGCAATATGTTATGCTTATCTTCAAATGTGCAGAGTAATCACCACAATTGCAGCAATTAGAGGTATCCAACTTTTGTGTATCTGCTGGTAGAGCACTTCCCCTACAGGGACCATATGGATATGTTTAATCTCTGTGTATTGTTATACTACACATGACCATTTAAATACTGTGACATTCAGCTGCATCTTTAAGTTTTCGTGATGTGTGAATCTATATCCATATGCATCAGTCTGGACTGGACCTATTTAAATTATTATGTGTGACTTATGTGTTACTGATGGTAAGTATTGTAAAAGATTTAAGATTGGACTAATAGTACAGGTTTTTATATGTCTCTAAATTGCAAATTACCACAGAGCCTGGCCCATGTTGGGTCTAACATATTGATAGCAAATGTTCTGATGTGTAAACCATCTGAAGTGTTAGAGGTGCATTACTAAAATGAAGTGAGAGGGGGTCATTACGAGTTTGGTGGACGGAACATTTCATCCTCCAAACTCCCAATAGGGTGGCCACCGCCTTCCAGGTAACCTCCCTGTCAGACTTATTATGGGTTTCCTGCTAGGTCAGCTGGCGGAAACCTAAGTTTCCGCCCGCTGACCTAGTGGGAAGCAGGCTACACCATTGTCTCCTGTTCGTAATCAAGCCGGTGCAATGCTGTAGCCTGCCGGATGTACCAGCACCCTCGCATTGTTCATTGTCTGCAATTGCGATGGTGCTGGGCAGGGGGGCCCTGCACTGCAAGTGCATGGGCAGTGCAGGACCCCTCCTGTGGCCACCTGCACCTGTTCTCCGCCAGCCTTTTCATGGCAGCGTTACTGCCATGAAATGGCTGTCGGAGAACGAGGTTGAGCAGAGCTGGCGATTCCATGGAGGTCCGACCGCCAGGGTTGTAATGTGGCAGTTGGACCACCACATTGGCGGCAGTCCAGACCGCCACCGCGAGTGTGGCAGTCTATAGACCACCACACTCGTAATGACCCCCAGAGTGTGGTTACATACAGTTGCACTGATTCAACTTTGACTGATAAAGCACATATATCATATAATGGCGATTGTTTAGCTATATATGCAGACTCAGTGTGTATTTTTAGTTTCATAGCACTGTCCTCCAGAGCAAGCGAGGGAGACATTGACCAGGTAAGTAGGGAAGCAGATGTCTGCTGAGAGTCTGAAGGTGTTGCACCAGAAACGGAAGAACCCAGTGGCACGGAGGATGATAGGCCTGTAAAAGAGGAATCTACCTCCTCCTACTCTGAGGCTCCACAGCCAACCAGCCTCAAGTGGTGGTGGGCCCAACACCATCTTCTGGACTTACACCCTTGCCCACCACCACCAGGAAGATCATCACACTCCTTACTGTTCACCCCTATGTTTGCCAGTACCCAGTTCCTAAAAGGGCTGGAGTCTACTTTGCCCCAGGCACCTCTGCTCCTGCCCCAGGCCATCCATCAGTGATGTCGGAGGATGTTCTCAATGTGTTGACCACTATTTCTGTTGGCCAGACTACACTGTTGGTTGCCATTCAGGAGGTCAGTCAACAGTTAACACAATTACTGGCCTCCAGGGTGGTATACACAGTGCAGTGTGTGCCATACAAGAGAGCATGGCAAGTCTGACAGACCCTTCAGACATCACTGCCGCCCACCAAGCCCTGCCTTTTTCTTTCAAGATCCTTTATCTTCACTAACCCATCCTATTCTACTATAATACCACCTACCACCTCTGTATCTTCTTCATCCACTGCATCCACACTCATGCCCACACACTCTGGTAAACACACATGGAATTAAACAGATAAAACATACTCACTAACTGAAGACTACATACACAGGCACTAGCATAACACCCTCAACCACCACCACACACATAACCACCACCACAACAACAGCTATACCCACAACAGCACCCACATCCACACTCACAAACATCTCCACTCCCCAAACCACCACATCCAAAACCACCATCACAACCTCCACAATGACAACCACCACCACCCATCCAAACACACAGCCTAATCAAATCACACAACATCCCACAAACAGTCAACACCACAGAGGTACAAACCCTCAGATAAACATGCACCACCAGTAAAACAAACACCACTGAAGCCCAAACACTCACACAAGCAGGCACCATCAACCAAACAAGCACCATTGAGGCACACACCTAAAGTCACAACATCCACAACACCAAAACAATCATGACACTCCTAAAGTACACCCACATTACAGCAAGCAATGAAACACACACCCAAATGCACAACCATACACCATCAACTCACCTGAGACACACCTGCACAACACACAACTACCACTGCAACTGCTCCTACACCCTTTACATTGAATACAGCTCTCACACCTATCCCATCCAAACATCCTACTCCTTCCCCAATCACCCCTTTTCCTCTCAAACCCATGAAGAAAAGGCCAACCCCTCCACCTGATTGGTAAACTGGGTTTAATCATAATGCACATCGAGTAAAATATGCCCCTTTTGCAGGAGGGCACTTGTGTGTCATTGACTTTGAAGCAAAGTTCCTATATGGGAGTTTGAGACATGGCTTATGTGAAAGTCCATATAGTTTTATTTATGTTTTACATTTGTCTTGTTTTATTTTATCAACTATGAAACAGAGAGAAGTATTTCATTGTGGAATACATTTTATTTTTGTGGCATATTTGTGTATTCTTCTGGTGTACCAAAATCACATTGTTTAAGATGTATTTGTTTCTAATACTTTTAAAAGTAGAGTTGACAATTCATATTATTTGATGAGTAAGGTGACACTGGGATATTTTGCTCCTAATATTAGGCTCCTATGTGGTTTACACCACATTATTTAATGACACCTCTAATTTTACATATTTCCACCCTTGACTGAACGTATCCTGTAATGCCATGAATAATACCTAATATTTTACATTCATTCTGAGGTCCCAAGGCAAGTGCTGTTAGGATACATGTCAGATCAGATGCATAGGCCCTGCCTACATTGATTTCCACTTTTCCTGGACATGTAAGTATCAATGTGATATTGGTAAATAGGTGAAAAGAAAATGACTGTGCCATATTATTTTATACTTGGATTACGTAGGTAAAGGGACAATATCGCTAACATATAACCAGCATGTGGAGATGAAAGCAGAGGTAATGAAGAGTATTTATTGTGATCACCCTACAGAGAGGACAAATACATTAGAATTTGGACAACAATACATACTTAGAATGAGCTACACACTTACATAGATGTATGCGTAGAATTGTTATTTATATTTTTTAAGGGATTGTCCTTTGAGCAAATTTGAAATCACGTGTATGTGACATACACCTACAGTTGTATGTAAATCACAGATTTTGGATATTTGTTTATGTAAATACTATTGTAGTGGTAAGGTAATGTCAGCTAAAACTGATATATTTAAAGTGCTACAATCATGATGATGCACAATGACACCACAGACATAATTTAGCATACTTTTGAGATCTGCACAGTAAATGTAATTACCGGTTCATTTGTACATAGCACATCTTTTAGTTTGACAGACATCACAATTGTAACGTTATTTTCAGATGTTCAGGTGAAGATTTGCTGAACAGTCAACAAAGTATGTTTCACATGTCACAATAATGACAATTTACAACATCACCTACCTCCGATGACAGGGCCAACGGGGTGGGTGATCATCCAGATCGAAGAGCAGGTATGTAGCACCTTCCAAAAGCAGGTTCATTGTGACTCAAAAAGTACGAGTGGATGGGAAACAGTGTTCCCCCTTTTATCGGCTGGAAACCGCCAGCTCAGGTACATAGGTTTAGCCACCATAGTAATGCTGACGGAAAGCAGCATTGTGATTATGAGGGCGGATTTGTGACTGTAATGCTGCAGTCAGCCACTTTTCAGGTCTTATTCCGTAGACAGAGGAGCCTGCACAGGACGGTGACAGCGGGGTTGTGACAGACTTTCCCCCCTCATACCGCCAACATATAAATCATGCTGGAGTACAGTCCTGATGGCGGGAGGACCGTCGATTTTTGAGAGTCTGCACTCAATCACCAAGATATAAATCAAGCCCTTAGGATCAAGACTCTCTTGCATGTCGGTTTTCCACACAGAGACATCGGAAGACTAGGGGCCAAATTTAAGAAAAGTGGCACTGAATCACATGCAGCACACTTTTCGTGCACCCCTTGGAGCCACCCTAATGCCACCATGTGTGCACCGTATTTGACATATGGCATACCAGGGCAGTAGTTAGGAAACTAGTGTCAATTTCTTTTACATTAGTGTGCCATTTTTGCAGGATTAGTGTCAAAAACTTTTATGCTAATCCTGTAAAGCAGTGTTCCCCAACCCCCGGGCCGCGGACCGGTGCCGTTCCGTGGATCAATCGGCACCGGGCCGCCCCACTGTGGCGGGCGGTAAATGTTTGATAATTTTTCCGTGGCCCGCTTGTCACACAATGGGACAAGCGGGCCACGGAAAAATGATCAAACATTTACCGGTCCGCGGCGATAAAAAGGTTGGACAACACTGCTGTAAAGCACCTAGAGGCCCATTGAAAACAATAGGAGCCTCATTTAACACCTGCTCTCAGCAGGCATTAAAAATGCCGAAAAGAATTAGACAAATAAATCTTTTGGATTTCTTTGCACCATTTGTTTGGTCCCCTTAATGGGGCAACTCCCCCCTTGCATACATTATGCCTGGAACAGGCATAATGTAGCACAAGGGGTTACAAAGTGGCGCAATGCATACATTGTGCAACTTTGTAAATATGGTGTGTGGAAAAAAGCCACTTTAACGCCGCTTTAGCGTAGGAAAAAAGTGGCGCTATGGAGACGCTAAGGTGGCACTATGGGCTCTTAAATTTGCCCCCAAAATACTGAGTTCTGCCTTAAAGTCAAGCTTTTCTGTTTGTTGTGGTTTATTGAGGACACTTTTAGATCAGATGCACAGGCCTTGCCTACATTGATTTCCACTTTTCCTGGACGTGTAAGTATCAATTTGAACCTGGTAATAGGTGTATGGAAAATAAATGTACCATTATCATTTTATACTTGAATTACGTAGGTAAAGGGACAATATCACTAACATATGACAGGCATACTGAGATATTTCAGTTCAAACCAATACCCCGGTATCTTGCTTATTTTATTTTACCACTCTTCTTATTTGGAACTAAATCTACGTTGGTTGATGAGGAGTGAGGAGAATTCCTAAACGAAGCCACAGGCATCTAGGGGGAAAAGAGAGAGTAGGTGAAAGATGATTTTTTCCCTTCCGTTTAAGACCAGTAATTGCACACCAGTATTGTAACAATTTGATGAAACAATAAAAAAGACTAGAACCTATTTGTTTTAAGTGCCTACTGTTGCACTAACTAAATCTCACCCTAATATAACTACCCTTAATTTCATCAAGGATCATTATTCTTAGTTGTTTCACCTCCATTATTCACTTTTGTCCTTGATAAACATTCAGTGAAGTCATAGGTTTTTGCTGCAACATATTCCACCATAAAATTATATTCTTCAAGATTTGCAAACCATTTAACTGTTCTAGGGAATTTGAAACTGGAAACAGCCTTCACCACATAGTTTTTACAACAACTTACTTTCACAACAAAGATGCCTGTACCATGCATGCTTTTACCACTCATTCAGGCAAACATAGGTACCAGTAGATAAGTTACATTTATTTTAATGCTTGTATTTTTGTTTTATATGTAAAGTATGTTTAAAATATTTACTATGATATAATTGAAATAAAAACATTAAATTATATACTTATGAATACATGTTTAATTAAAATTTATATAAAAAATGTATAGCCTTTGAAATAATTGCCAACTGTATGGGACGTTTGGGGTATATGGGTTATAGGTGGGTAGATGTATTATTGCTCTGGTATTAATGTAATACTTGAGTACTAATACCATTAATGAAATATTAAAATAATACTATTAAAATTGTAATCTATAATGTACTGACCATGTAACAATTACTAACTGGGATGGGACACTAGGGATATAAGGGCTGTGGGCGAGAATTGTATTAATATTTAGGTATATGTTTTAATACCTGAGTATTAATATTATGAATGTAATATTAATAGAAAAATTACAAATATTAAATTATAATGTATTGGCCATTTAACAATTACTAACTAGGACATGATGCTAATGATATGGGGTATATGGAGGGGAAAGTGTATTAATACTCAGGCATTAATTTTGATACCAGAACTTTAATTATTAACATTAGTTAAATATTATTAAAATAATATTATTCAAAATTTAATTTATAATATATTGGCAATGTAGCAATAACTACCTGGGACAGTATGTTAGTTATACAGAGTCTGTGGGTGGAGAAGTGTTTTAATACCCAGGTATTATTTTTAAGTCCTGAATATTATTCATTTATTATTATTAGAAAATGGATAAATATTAAATTGTCGATGTAACAATTACTAACTGGTACACAATGCTACGGAGATAGGTGTTGCCGGTGGGGAAGAGTATTAATACTCAGGTTTGTTTATAAATGTTTTCATTAGTTTTATGCAATATCAACAAACATCATAATCAAACCATTATCTCTTCCCCACCACAGTAAATATATATGGGTTCAATGCAAGTTAATCAGATTCAGTTTGTCACGTTATTACAGCCTTTATCAAACTTTTTCAAACTTCTTTAAACTTGTGGCTCCCAATCAGTCCAGCCAGCTTCATTCTTTGGTGTCTACATTAGAGTTTTATCACACACAACTTGTGTCACACCAATGGATATCCATTTTCAAACAAACCCCGAGATCCAGCCCCCCCAGATTTTTTCATATTTGTGTTCACAACGCTTTTCTCAAAATATTTCCTTTGCCATTATTCTACAGTAGTCCATACTATCTAGCCATTCCTAGTGTTGAGGAACAGTCCCAGAACCCCATTTCCTGTTTCGCCATCATGCATTCTAACTTGGCTAATAATGTGTGGTGTTGCATATGATCCATCTGTCTCCATATACCTGGTAGAGCCAGCTCAGGCCACACCCTTCAGTGTTTCCCTAACCTCCTCCTAAAAGTCCCCGATCTTAGGGCAGCTCCATAGCATGTGGTAAAATGTGCTCTCTTGGCCACATTCCCTGAGACAGTCAGCATTTGCCACTCTACCTAGTCTGTGAAGTAACGTGCAAGTGTAATAGACTCTATGTAGGATTTTAAATTTAATAAAGCAGAAAGACGCTGGAACTCAGGTAGTTTTCAATATCAGAGTATTATGTTTTCTTAATTTTAAAACACATATAAGTTTAATGAAAACTAATACTAAGGGCCTCGTTTTGAGTTTGGCAGATGGGAAAGCCTGTCTGCCAAACTCCCAACACGGTGGCTGCCGCCTTCATGGCGACAACCCCGCCGGACCTATCAGGAGTTTCACGCTAGGCCGGCAGGCTGAAACCGAGGTTTCAGCCCGCCGGTCTATTGGGAAACAGGCTACAGCACTTCCTCTGGCTCGTAATCTAGCTGGTGCCAATGTTTTAGCCCGCAGGGTGCACCAGCACCCTCGCAATGTTCACTGTTTGCAAGACAAGGCAGACAGTGAACATTGCAACGGTGTTGGGCAGGGGGACTCCTGCACTACCCATGCCAAGTACAGGGCCCCCCCACCAGTGTGAAACCACCATGAAAAGGCTGGCAGAGAACAAAGTCGTAATCTGCAGTGCAGCGATGCATGCAGTGTTGCCCTGGCAGATTATGATCTCTGCCACCGCCAGTCCGTTGGGATCTTGGATCCTGGTGGAGCTGGTGGAACCCTGGTGATCTGACCACCAGGGTCTTTATGTGCAGCAGCAGTGGTCCTGACCACCACCACAAGGTTGGTGGTCTTCAGACTGCCAACCTTGTAATGAGACCCTAAGTATTTATATTTCTAGAATAGTTGGAGATTTATTTCACAATGTCTTTGCAAAATAAATAACAAAACATTTTAAAAATAAGTTCTGAACAATTTTTTTTAAATATATAAAAATAAAGTAAATGCAGTTTAAAAAAAATATTTATTAATTGCTTTAGAATTAAATCTTAAGAAAAGTTTATATAAATAGTTCATACCATATTCTAGTTCTAGAGGGGGCCGACTCTCTCTTTGCTATAAATATAACCTTTACATTTTAAGTCTATTCCCTTTTCATAAATGAACATATGCTGCTTGTCTTGTGTCCTCCATTGTCAGTAAAGCTGATCAAAAAAGGAAAAAAGTTATTTTTTGGGATATTTGAAAAAGATGTGTTTCTTTTGACATATATATTTAGCTTACTGTACGTATTATTAGGAGTTAGAATCCCCCTCCCCCCTTCCACTGTCCAGCATATCTTTCCCCCTTCCACTGTCCTGCATCTTTCTAGACATCAGTTATAACTGGAGTTAGAGTACTAAATCTGCAATCTCCTCCCACTATTCAGCACCATCCCTGAGGTTAGCCCTGGCTGGATTTAGAAGAGTTGATCTTCCCCCTCCCATTGTCCAGCACCTTTCCTGAGGTCAGCCCTGACTGGAGTTGCAACAGTTAATTCTCCCCCAGCCGTGTGCAGCTGTCCGCCATAGCGACTTTTGTACCTGAATTCCACAGCAGGGGTATCATGGACTGCTCAAAAATGTTCCTACCTTGCTGCACTGACTCTCCGCCTAGAATCAATATATTAGAGTGCAGAGACCCTTGGGGGAAAGGGCAGGGGATAGAGAGGACTGCAGCCAGTAATGGATCTAATGGTCAATACCTAAACTAGAAGATAAACAGGTTTTACAACTTCTGTAATACTTTAGTTGTCATACACACCAACAATGAAACCCACCTATTGGTTAACACACTTTTTCTTTATTATATTAGGAATCATAAACTTAGAGTATAAGAGTGCTATAGCCATCTAAAGAATGGGTGCAATAATTACTGTGTAATTCCTGTGCATGGGTACCTGGTAATTGAAATATAATTTTCTATGTCCATGGCATTTCTTTTTGTCCACAATAATTGCAGAATTATTACTTCACGCTCAGCTATAGATTTCTTCCTCCAATAGATCCAAATGCTTCTCTTTCAGTTCCTTGAATTAATTCTTAGAGCAGTTCTAGGTTTTGTCACTAGATGGCAATGCTGATCATTACTGAATAAAAATAGAATAAACTTATGTTGATAACACGTTCTGAGTTCCAGTCTCTTTAGATCAAGAAACCCAAACATAAAGATATTTGGCTTTGGCAAACTGCATCAGTATTTTAAGTAATTAGCAGCACTTCCTGAGTTCCATCCGCTTTTACTCTCACTAGATACGCAAAAAGGATATAGGCATCCCGAAATTGGACAATACTTCTTACATAAATAGCAGAAAAAACACAATACCTGTTCTCCTCCAGACGAGCAGTCAAGACTCCTTGAAGTAGAAAATCAGGAAAAGTTAGATTACCGCATCCTCCTTCAGCAGCTGGCACAGCAGTAAGAGCTGGGAAACACAGATCTCTGTTTAACCCCTGCGCTGCCAGGCCTTTTCCCCCTCAGGTGCCGAGCCTTTTTTTGGCTATTTGGGGTAGTTTGCGCTTAGGCCCTCATAACGTTTTGTCCACATAAGCTATCCACGCCAAATTTGCGCCCTTTTTTCCAACATCCTAAGGATTCTAAAGGTACCCAGAGTTTGTGGGTTCCCCTGGAGGAGACAGAGAAATTAGCACAAATACATCTAAAATTTAGTTTTGTTTTAAAAAAATTGGGGAAAAGGTGCTGCAAAGAAAGCATGTGTTTTTTCCCCTGAGAATGGTATCAACAAAGGACTTGCAGCGCTAAAATCACCATCTTCCCAGCTTTCAGGAAGAAGGCAGAGTTGAATCAGAAAACCACATTTTTTAAACACAATTTTGGCATTTTACTGGGACATAACCTATTTTTACTATTTTTTGTGCTTTCAGCTTCCTTACAGTTAGTGACTGAAATGGGTGTGAAACCAATGCTGGATCCCAGACAGCTAGACATTTCTGAAAAGTAGACCAAATTCTGAATTCAGCAATGGGTCATTTGTGTAGATCCTTCAAGGTTTTCCTACAGAAAGTAAAAGCTACAATAAAAAAATATTGAAATAGATTATTTTTTTTAAAATATCTTTTATTGCGTTTTAAACATGTACAATAAATTCCCCAACTTCTTTCAAGGAACTCCCCTCCCCCCGTTCTTGCACTTAAGTCATCGCATTATGTTCCCGAGCTGATAATTCTCTGATGAGCTAATCAGTACCACACAGGCACGCAAAGTTCTATATTGTAGGTGTGGAGACAGATTCCGGTTCGGAATCCGAGGCAGCTGAGACATCCTCTGAGGCGGGGGTGTTGAGGGTCCTCAGGCTCTCCAGTATTGAGTCCCATTGTTTTGCGCTATCTCTGGGTCTCCGCCCTTGTAAAGCTTCTTTTAGTAATATAGTTCCCTCGAGTCCTTCCAGTGTGAGGTGATTTCTCTTTTGGCGAGGACGAGAGCCAGATCCATAAATTTACTAGACATTTTATGAGCTGAGGGGTGTGGGAAATCTCCCTGTAGGGCCACCAGTGGAGATAGGGTCAACGTCCTTTCAGTGCTAGTGGAGATTTTCTTAAATATTTCTACCCAATATGAACTGAGTTGAGGGCAACTCCATAGCATGTGTACTAATCCTTCGGCTGGTTCGGCACATCTGGGACATCCTGTGCTATTTGTATTATATATTTTTGTTATCATTTGCGGAGTTAAATATGCCCTATGGTAGATGTATACATTTATTAGTTTGAATCTGGCGTTTCTAGACACTGAGTGAATATGAGAGGTGATCCTAGCCCATTGCGATTTGTCAATGGAGGTGTCTAACTCAGTCTGCCACTTGATTTTAAGTTTGTTTAGAGATGTGCATGTGCTGCTTTGTAAGGATTTATATATTTCTGATATCACTCCTTTCTTCTCCCCTATTGAGCAGAGAAGGTTACAACGTCTGTGAGTCAGTGGCTCGAGTGCTGCCGTTCTCCAGGTCCTCTGTGTGATTCTAGTGACTGCGCTATAGGTAAGAAATAATCTAGATGGGAGATTAAACTGATCTTGTAACTCTGTGTAAGTGCAGAGTTTCCCGTTACCGTTTAGATCACCCAATTTTGTGATATTATGTGCCACTAGTTTATTAAGACCTATTAGCGTTTGGTCCCCTATCATGTGTGTCAAGCATGCCAGGGGTGCCTCTGGTGTGTAAGGAGTCTTTGTGCTGGTACGTTTTAGGTATTGTTCCCAGCAATATCTTGTCGATTCCCACTCCAATGGTAATTGTTTTGGCTTCCTGGGGTTTAACAATATACCTAGTACCTTTTCAGGTGGGCAATTTAACGGGATCTGTAGTTCTTTTGTGACTGGGGGTTCGCTAATGAATTTTGCTAGCCATTGTAGTTGCCCTGCCCAGTAATATATCTCTAGATCTGGGGCAGCTAGACCTCCCTCCGTAGTGGTTCTCTGAAGGGAGTGTAATGCAATTCTGTGCCTACCCGATCCCCATGTAAAACTCGCGGTCATGGATTCTATGCTTCTAAACACTGCATTCGGGATTATGAGTGGAATAGTGGAGAAGTAATATAGCATTCTGGGCAACACTATCATTTTGAGTAAGGCAGTTCTTCCTGACACCGTCAAGGGTAGTGTTTCCCAGAAGCGCATGCTAGTCCTAATTCCTCTGAGTGCTCCATGTATGTTTCTTTCTAGCAGGTCTTCAGTTTTGTGGTATATATTCACTCCTAAATATTTAAACGTGTTAGGAGACCAGGGCAGACCTCTTGTGTCATTGGGTTCAGCGGTGCTCCTGATCGTGGGAAATATAGAGGACTTCCTCCAATTGATTCGGAGTCCGGATGCTACTCCGTAGTTCTCTAGCATAGCCATTGCTCCTGGCAGATCGAAATCTAGATTCCAAAGGAAAAGCAGCATGTCATCTGTATAGAGGGCGATATGATGAGTCCAGTCGGTAATTAAAATGCCCCTGAAGTACTGCCCAGTTCTAGCCATTTGTGCTAGGGGTTCTACTGCTACTGCAAAGAGAAGGTGGGATAATGGGCAACCCTGTCTAGTGCCCCTACAAACCGGGAAAGGGCCAGATATAGTACCGCCTGTTAGCGCCCTCGCCGTAGGATTAGTGTACAGTAGCTTTGTTCATCGTGTAAATCCCTCCCCCAGCCCCAATTTTAGCATGACCTGTTCCAAATAGTCCCACCTCAAGCTGTCGAAGGCCTTCTCGATATCTACTGATATGATCGCTGCTTGTGTCATTATTGGGGCTATGGAGTGGAGAACTAATACTAGGCGCCTAATATTTTGAGCCGTGCTACGTTGTGGGATAAAACCCGACTGATCCTGGTGGATCATGATGACATATGGAGTAAAAGTCTGTTTGCTAGTATCTGGCTTAGTATTTTGTCATCTAAATTAAGCATGGATAGTGGACGATAGGAGCGGACATCAGTTGGTGGTCTATCTGGTTTCAGTAGGGGAATCATAATGGCTTTGGTAGTAGATTGAGGCAGGTTGTTGCTGTGCCATGCTTCTGCATATATTGTGCAGAGATGCGGGGCTAGTAGATCTTGGTATAGGAGGTAGAACTCCAATGGAAGTCCGTCAGATCCCGGGACTTTGCCCTTTGCCATGCTTTGTGATCGTTATTGGAGCTACTAGGGCCGAACTCTCCTCCGCTCCCAGTTTAGGGAGGGCGAGTTCCACCAACTCTTGTATCTGGGAGTTATTTAGTGTCTCGGTGGGAGGTGCATACAGTGTTGAATAGTATTTAGTAAAGCTAGCATTTATCTCTTTTTGGCTATAAACACTGGTACCTGGGGTTTCTTCAATTTAAATTTTTGGTTTCGGTTTCTTTCAACAGGGGGGCCAAGTCTGGTTGTGCAGGGCATCTGCGCTCGAGGTCCCTAAGGGAGTCTTCCAGCACCCAGAGTTCTGCTTCCATTGACTTCCGAACACCTATGTCCTCATTAATACAAGTGCCCCTGATTACTATTTTGAACTTCTCCCACTTGCTGGATCTGGAGGATGCCGTCTCTATTTTGTTAAAAAAATTCAACACTGGTTGTGTGCAAAAGGTGTTTGAATGCCTCATCTTCGAGCATTTCAGTCCTGAGGCGCCATGTTGGAATCGTTGATCTCTCTCTACCCCAGGTCAGCGAAATCATCAAGGGATTATGGTCTGATATTGTACGACTAAGGTATTCAGCCTCTATCACGTCATTTTGAATTTCAGGGGATACTAAAAAAGTGTCAAGCTTAACGTGTAAGTCATGTACAGATGAGTAATATGAGTAGTCCCGGGTGTGTGGGTTGAGTTGCCTCCAGCTATCTCCTAGCTGCCAGTGTTGTTGCCAGTCTGTGAATGATTTAGCGTTTTTTAGAATTTGGGATTGTATTACAGGAGGATGTGATCTGTCCAGGTTGATGTTTGCTATACAATCAAAGTCACCCCCAATTATATTTGGACCTGCTAGGAGTGGGCTTATTTCCAAGGATAGTTTGTCAAACAATTTCCCCTGGTCTTGGTTTGGTGCATAAATGCCGCCTATAGCTACTTCTTTTCCCTCTAGTCTCCCTGTTGCTACCACATATCTCCCATCTTTGTGTATGATCTTGTGTAGAACTTGGAAGGGCACCCCAGGATGGATCCATAGTAGCACTCCCCTTGCGAATGCTGAGTAATTAGTGGCAATTACTTGCCCTCACCATCTTTTTTTAAGGGCGTTAACTTCTTGATGGGTTTCCTGTAGTAGAGCTATGTGTATCCCCCTGCGCTTTAGTTGGTTGTACACTTTGTACTGTTTGGACATAATATTTAAGCCTCTAACGTTCCAGGTTATTATTTTATATTTTGTAGTCATTATCTTGGTTGCTTTGCTTGTGGCGGGTAAGATGATTACACGTGCTACTGTGTTTGGGTTTATGTTGTAAAGACGTGATTCTTGTTTGAGAACTATCAGCTTCAATAACGGCAAGTGCTTGAATTACTTCCTTTTCTAACTTAATAAACACAACTCCCAACTCCCTCTCCCCTGGACCGGTGATCAGAACTTTCCCCGTCCAAACCATTATAACTTTTCCTAGAGTCCTATAGGTGGGTGGCGCTCCTGAGACCGAGAGCCTACACTCCAGGCTGTACCAGGGACCCAGCATGTCCATATTTGGCTGCCCAAGGAGCTATTATTCAAGATGTGCCGCGTTTGGCGGTACCAGTGGATTCTTCATCTGCCAGGCATAGCAAGCCGGTTGGGTTCATGTCAATATTCATTGAGTTCCAATTCTTTCAGTAAGGGGTCAAATGATTTCTTCTGATGATCTCGGGGTCACTTTTGGTAAACTAGTAAGGGTGTCCCGTGAAGAGACTGAGGAGCCCCCGCAGCTCGAGTCATGATCCGATGTGTTACCAGAGACCTGGGATGGGAGGAAGGTAATATTCAGGGATTCCAGCCATTCTTCTACTAATTGCGGTGATGTAAAGAAATGTGTCTTACTTTCGTATTCCACTCTGAGTTTGGCCAGGAAGAGCATCACGTATTTTATACCATTTTCGCAGAGAATGCGTTTGGGGTCATTGAAGGAAGCCCTTTGCGCTTGTGTTCCTTTAGTGAAGTCCGGAAAAATCATGACTCGCTGGTTGTTTAAGGTAATTTTGCCTTTTAAGCGGGTTTGTGATAGAATGTAATCCCTGTCTTTAAAATGTAAAAGTTTCACCACTATCGGTCGTGCTCTCATTCCGGGGGGAGGTGGTCTACTGGGTACCCTGTGGGCTCTTTCTATCACAAAAAATGGCGAGAGGCCCTCGGGCGCCACTGTTTCTTTGAGACAGTTTTCCAAGAAGGATTCCATGTTTGCTGCCGAAGACTCCACCCCCTCCGGAATACCAATCAGTCTAAGGTTGCTCCTACGGGCGCGGTTTTCGGCATCTTCTGCCCTATTTTCCAGGGCTTTGACCCGGGAGGTAAGCTCTACGAGTTCCTTAGATGAGGATTTCTGTGTTGATGTTATTTGTTCAAGAGCCTTTTCGTTCGTTCCCACTCTCTCCGTAAGCCTACGGTGGTCATCCCGCAGCAATGAGAGGTCTACTGTCAAGTTATCAATTTTTTGCTCGATTGCTTCGCGTGATTCCCTGATGGCTTGAAGAACTGTGTCAAGTGTTGTCTCCTGGTGTGTCGCGCCATCTTGGGGGTTTAAATTAGGGGATTGCTCAGGCAGCCTGGCAACTGTGGTGTCTTCCGGGTCCTGCCCCTCCCGCTTTTTTGGCTTACCCATTGTTTAGTCCTAATGCGTACCCACTGAGGAAGGTGTCTCCGGTTGCTGAGGTCCGGAGCTCTGTGCACTAAGGTTTCCACGGTGTGGCCCCCCTCCGCTGCCTCCGGTGCTCACCGCCAGGTATCAGGATTGGGGAGATACAGTTACTGCAAGGGGGGGACTGGGTTCTCCCTTCCTTCAGTTTTAATTAGGCTTCGGTCAGGTGCCCAGTACCCTTGGACGGGGGGAGAGATGATCCAAACCCTGCTGGCACTTGCGCTCTTGGGATGAGTGGGCACCGGTCGCCGGGTAGTGGGCGACCGCGCCCCTCCCTCTCCCCCGATATGAGTCGGCGTTCCTTGGGATGTTCCCATTTGAGAGATGTGCATGGAGGGGAAGGCGTGGACCCCGGGATCAAGCGTATCTTATTCGTGTGGTCCCCACAGTGGAGTCTGTGGGGGAACCTCTTATATTGTTCACAGGCCATCATCAACTGAGCCGCGGGCCGAGGAATTTGCAGTGGGCCGCTGGTTCTGCTTGGGCGGACAGACTCGCCGCAGCTCGCCCGTGTTGCCGCGCTGTCTCTCCTTACCTGTGCTCCCACATCCTTACCCCCCTTGATGGGGGTGGTGGGGTCCTCTGTCTCTACAGGATCGTTTCAGGGGGGCAGGTGTGCTATCCCCGTGGCCGCAGGCCTCCCGTCCTCTTTTCTCCGAGGCTAGAGCTCAGCCGAGCCGGGACTCGGGCACGGCCGCCATCTTGGTTTTCAGCGGTCGCGGGAGAAACACACAGATTTCTCCCCAACCACCGATCGCATTCCACCGGCATCGCTACCACTTTAGGCAGGTGGATCTCCGATATCAGGATTATATCATGCCATCCGTTTTTGGGGCTTTTAACTGCTATTGCTTTGGCTGGGCCCCGTTCTCGGCTCCGGAGCATCACGCTAGGCATGCAGCTTCATCGGCTGCAGGACCCGCCCCCAAAATATTGAAATTTATGTTAAAAAAAAAGAGCCATTTCTGCCCACATTTTCTTCTATAACTTTTTCCAGCTATGACAGATTTTTTAAAGCAATATACCGTTATGTCTGCTGGACTCTTCTGGTTGCGGGGATATATAGGGCTCATAGGTTCATCAAGAACCATAGGTACCCAGAGCCAATAAATGAGCTGCACCTTGCAATGGGTTTTCATTGTATACCAGGTATACAGCAATTCATTTGGTGAAATATAAAGAGTGAAAAATAGGTATCAAGAAAACCTTTGTATTTCTAAAATGGGCACAAGATAAGGGGGGTCATTACAACCCTGGCGGACGGTGTTAAAGTGGAGGATAAAACGCCAACAGGCTGTCAGTCTTTTTTGGAGTATTATGACCATGGCGGTTGCCGCCATGGTCATCCACTGCTTCACCGTTCCGCCCGCTAGGGCGGAGACGACTGCTGGGCTGGAGACCTGGGTCTCCAGCCCGGCGGCCGTCACAATACCGCCGCCGGTATTTCAACCCGGCTTACCGCCGTGGATTTCCAGCGGTAGAAACCGCCATGAAATCCATGGCGGTAAGCCCTATCAGTGCCAGGGAATTCCTTCCCTAGCACAGATAGGGGTCTCCCCCAACCCCCCACCCCGACTCCCTCCCCTACACACCCCACCACCCCTGCCACCCCCCAAAGGTGGCAGGCCCCCCTCCCCACCCCGACCCCCACCATCACATAACTCACACACACACGACACGCACGCAGGCACCACCAACACACATACACGCACACACACCAACATACATGTCTACATCCACACACTCAGTCAGACACGCACACCCATATACAGACATACACGCACACATCCATACAGACATACATACATACATACACGCACTCATTCCCAACACACGCAACACACCCGCAAGCATACACGCACTCACACATCCCCTATACATACACAGACACACACGCCCATGCACCCACACAACACGCAACACCCCCCCACCCCCCCCTCCCCTAACGGACGATTGACTTAACTTGTCCGTCGATTCTCCGTGAGGGGACGGGAGCCATGGGGGCTGCTCCGCCGACACCACACCGCCAACAGAACACCGCCGCGCTGAATCACAGGACGTGATTCACTGGGCGGTGTTCTGTTGGCGTGGCGGTGGAGGTGGAGCAACCTCCACTTCCCCGCCACCCGCCAGTATGGCTGTTGGTGGCTCTCCGTTGTAAAAAGGACGGAGAGCAGCCAACAGTCATAATACGCAGAGCGGCAAACCGCCACTACTGGCGGTCTTCCGCACGTCGGTCCCTCGGCGGTCTTGTTAAAAGACCGCCGAGGTTGTAATGACCACCAAGGTCTTGAGAAGCAGTGGTTATTTGCACATCTCTGAATTCTGGGGTCCCCATACTAGTATGTGGATTACAGGGCATTTCTCAAATAGACTTCTTTTTTACACACTGTCTTACATTTGAACAAAAATAGTAGAAAAAGACAAGGGACAATAACACTTATTCTTCTATTCTGTGTTCCCCCAAGTCTCCCAGTAAAAATGGTACCTCACTTGTGCCCGTTACAGGAAACGCAACATGGACATATCACATTTTTACATTGAAATCTGAAGTATTTTTTGGAAAGTGCCTAGCTGTGGAGTTTGGCCTCTCGCCAGGTTCTGTTACCCAGAAACTGTTGCAAATCTCAAAAATTGGCAAAAAAACACTTTACCCTCACATTTCGGGGCTGCAAAGCTCTGGAATCTGAGAGGAGTCACAAACTGCCTTCCACCCAGTATTCCCCCAAGTCTCCCGATAAAAATGGTGCCTCACTTGTGTGGGTTTGCCTAGTGCCAGTGACAGGAAATGCTCGAAAACACAACATGGACACATCATATTTTCCCAAAGAAAACTGACCTCTTTTTTGCAAAATGCCTAGCTGTGGATTTTGGCCTCTAGCTCAGCTGGCACCTAAGGAAACCTAGCAAACCTATACATTTTTTTAAACTAGACACCCAGGGGAATTCAGAATGGGGTGACTTGTGGGGATCTCACTGAGTTATGTTACCCAGAATCTTTTGCAAACCTCGAAATCTGGCAAAAAAACACTTTTCGGTGATGGGATGTTCTGGAATCTGAGGGGAGCCACAAAGTTCCTTCCACACAGTATTCCCCCAAGTATCCCACTAAAAATGGTACCTCACTTGTGTGGGTAGGCCTAGTGCCGGCGACATGAAATGCCCCAAAACACAACATGGACACATCACATTTTTCTTATGAAAACTGACCTGCTTTTTGCAAAGTGCCTAGCTGTGGATTTTGGCCTCTAGCTCATCCAGGTACCTAGGAAAACCTAGCAAACCTGGACATTTCTGAAAACGAGACTCTAGGGGAACCCAAGATGGGGTAACATGTGGCGCCCTCACGAGGTTCTGTTACCCAGAATCCTTTGCAAATCTCAAAATTTGGCCAAAAAGAACAAAATCCTTACATTCGGTGCTGCAAAGCTCTGAAATCTGAGGGGAGCCACAAACTTCCTTCTACCAAGCATTCCTCCACATCTCCTGATAAAAATGGTACCTCACTTGTGTGGGTAGGCCTAGTGCCTGCGACAAGAAATGCCCCAAAACACTACGTGGACACATCAAAATAACAAAACGACCAGTTTTTTGCAGGGGGGGCACCTGCATTTTTGTGCATGGGCTCAGCAGCCATCTATTGAAACCATCTAGAGGTTTCTGCCCCCCTTGGGTGCAGGTGAGCCTAATTAATATAGGCAGAAATGGCCTTATGAAAAATTCCCCCCTTGGCCAAGGGCCACTCCCCTCATGCCAATAATAAAAAACAACAAACTCCTTGCTGTCAAGTGCAAGCATTTCCATTGCTATCACATGGGGGTGACCTCTGATGAGGTCAACGCATGATTGCGCGTTGACATGATCAGATGTCACTGGGGGGGGTCTAGGGTGGAAGGGGAAGCAATTTCCCTTCCATCCCTCCCCAGGGGAGGGGAGTGGGTGGCTAGCGCTCCCCCGTAAGCCGGGTCTAGGACGTAATGATTACGTCCACAACAACTGAGCAGTGCAGCCGAGGCACCAAAGGGGTTAAATAGTCACCACAATGGAACACATGACTGCAGATTAAACCACTAGACCGCAGATCTAAAGGTACACACCACATATCTGCCATGCAGGTGTAGAAGTTCAGTTATACTGAATCCTTTCTTGTTTCCTGAATGTGTACAGCAGTAATTGGAGTAATCGAATGCTGAGAAACATGCTAAGGCAACAACCATCTGCGATTCCATCCTTTCTTGTCCCGTCTCTGTAAATAAGGGTGTATTTCACATATTACTTCCGAGTCCTGACAGCACCTTCCCTGAGTTTAGCCTTCACTAGACTAGACTAGTAAAGCTGCATCTGCACTCAGAAAACAGTAACTCTGATTTCAAGGTTATTATTCATTTATATTGAACCAAAACCTTTTTAATTTGCTGAAGATCATTTCTTTTGGAAAACTTTGGAAGACAAGATTACATTTTTTTTGTGTGTCTGTTGGGTTGCTGAGATAGCTTTGGTTCTAGTTGAAGGCTGCTTTATTGCAATGTGAGCACGGGGTAAAGTTGAAAAGATTGTGACAAATTTCCACGTTTACTGTTCTTGAGCAATATTTGACCCGCCTGTGCGTTGTGAGTAATGCCATTTACTACTGTGCTTTCTATTTTGACTGCTTCCCTGAGGTCAGCCTTGACTGGTGTTAAAATAGAAAATCTATCCCTAACCTACTTCCCAGCACCTTCCCTGAAATCAGCCTTGACTGGAGTTAGTGTTTAACTAATCATAATTGTAACAGTATTAATAACCTATCTTAAAAAAAATTGTAATAGCTACAGACCTATGCTGAATAATATTACTGATTGAGCATTAATTAGAATAAATAATATGTATATGAAGAACACTTATTGCAATAGCTATTGTGTGAATGTTTCTCTAATGTACTAAAGTGCAGCTTTGATTTTCTAGTATTTCCTTTTTTATTTAAAACCAGTCTCTTAATTATATAGAGTTTATAAATTAATTTTAAGAAAATATTCTTATGCTATGCTGCTAATTTATTTTTTTATTGCTAGCAGTACTTACTTGTGAAGGAAGGTGGCAATGTAAGTTACTTGATCACTCTGACAAAAACTGCTGTAATTGGAAGAATGTTAGGACACTTTAGGTAGCAGTGCACCACTGCTCACAAAATTGTGGACGGACAATATTATAGAACTTGTGTTATACACCTACAGCTTTAAACAAAATATGCTTCAGATTTCTTTTTTGCTGTAGTCTTAAAACCTGACATTAGTTTAGTGATAGTTGTTCTGTTGTGTAGCCTTTTAGTTATAGCTCCATGCACGTTAGTTTAATACACTAGGCCGCTGTGCACTATGGCCTAGATATATTTTCTTCAGCTTTGCATTGTTATTTTTACAATAACCAGTTTTACAGTCTTGTTTTAATTTCTTCTATCTAACTGTTTTGCTTAGCCCAGCACTGTGTTCTCAAACAAGACATTCTTGATCACTTTGTGCTTCAGTCAAGGCTACAGTTTGGTACAGTGCCGGTGAAAGTGGTAGAAGTTTAGTCTCCAACATTCGTAGAAAATACACATCCTTACGTAGGGACATTTTCATAGAACATTAGCTGTGCTATTATAAAAACACTTCCTAGTCCCATTACACATCAAGAGGGAGATTCCAGCCAGGGAACCACAACTGTATGCTGAATGCTTTGCTGCAGATGCTAACGCAGACTACAGGCCTTTGCTCAGGTATGAGGGTCGATGTCCTCCCGGGGAACCTGAAGGGCAGGATTAGAGCTTAACATGCTCGTGCTCAAATTAAGACTCAGATAGAAAATAGTCCATCGATTCTAGTGGCAATATGATAGCGTTATTCTTATGCTTCACTCTCATCGTCACCATTTTAATATTGTCATGTTGTGTCGTTCTGGTTATTGCAGTTCACGCTATCTAAAATGCAGTTGTTTTAATAAACCAGTCTTTAAAACGTATACTGCTTTTATTGTCATTTATATATGAGACCGAATTGTGGATGAGAGAACCGGATGCGACCTGAGTGACCACGACTTCCCTGAGAAGTATATGTCACGCGCTCGGCTGCCTAATCATCTCTACCTTTTGGGAGAGACGAGGCACTGCTAGTTAGCCGGAGCAAAACCCGGATTTAGAGCGACAGGTGTCACCCACTGTGGGTCAGACTCAGTCTCCCACACTGTGGACGATCTTGCTGCTCAAAATCCAGTAGTCTCATTAGAATAATGAGAGCCTACGCGACTGTTCTTTTGTCAGTTAAGTGTGTCCCTCTATGAATGTTACATCTGCCACCTTGGTAAAGGCATTTTAAAAAAATGTAAAACATATATAATGTTATCGACAATGTATGCTTAAATATATAGTGATTCAGTACGTTTTTGGCTTGTTTGGTGTTTTCATTTTATATAAAAAATATGTGGTAAAGGCATGTGTGGTGAAGGCGTTTTCAGTTATACTCTATGTAACCGTGTGGTAAGGGTGTGCAAGGTAAAAACTGTGTGGTAAATGCGTGTGTTTAAAGGTAAGCATGGTAATGTCCTACAACCCAAAAACCGTAGCGTACCCGAGGGCATATAAAGAGATGATAAAGCACAGGTTAGAAAAGTGAGTGAATTATTTAAAAGTTGTTTCTTAGCTCTAAGCTAAGGAGGGTGCAGGCTATGTGCTCCTTAAATTCATTTCTTTTGGTCATTTTAGTTTTTAGCCTACCATTGGATCCTAGGTGAGGGAAACGAAAAGTTTGTTGTGGGTGCAGTGTTTGTTTTATTTGCTTGACTTGTTTAGCAAGCTTTATGGGCATTTTTGTTTTTAACGAGTCCAAAAAGATAAATCAATTCAGTTCTAAAAGATGTGTGAAGTGAGCTTGACTGGATTTAAGAATTAAATATAGGTTGATATTTTGTGAGGGAACATAGCATAATCGTCCAAAAGGGTAAACAAGGCTAGATATTCGAAGAAATGGAACATTCGGACCTAGGACTAACAGTTGACCAATTTTAGCTGGTGTGCTATCCAACATACAATTATTGCATTTCTCATGCTTCTGATCAGGTAGAGTGGGACTTGTTCCAGGTTGTTAAACAAAGCATCATTTTGTAGAGCAAACAAGATACCTTGCAGCATTAATATGTCATAAGGTAATTACTTGCATGGCTTCTGTGGCTTGCATGGTTTTGGCTTTGTGTCGTTGATTCATCTTGTCTGGTTCTGGCATTTCTGTTACAACAAATGGCAAACCTATTAGCCTAGCCTTTGTTTAACTTTTTCTCTGTTTTGGAATTACCTTTTACCTTTTTTGCTTGCTGCTTAGCTGAGAACACAGACATGACAGTTTTTAAATGTCTTGCATTAAAATCAGAGTATTTTTTTCTATTTTAGTGCGATGCATAGATCTCAGCATTATTATTTTCTTTCTTGTTTAAATTTGCAAAAACACATTAGCTGCTTCCTTTGATTTGGGGCTTGTTTTGTTTACAGCTTCCACTTACCTTTGTCTGGCCATCTTATCGAACAATATCATACACCAAAAAATAAATCCACATGAATATACTTTGTTAGACAGTGACTGATATTCCCTATGTATGATAGGGTTTCATCAACTCTTTCTATTATTCTCAAGACATGCATTGTTAATGTGAATATTGATTTCTCACTATAAATCAGAGCAGCTAGAGTGTATATGCAAATACCTAGCCATTTAAGTGGTTTCTGGAAAAGGTGGTGGTGTGACCATGTATCATAGGGAATAAAGTACCCCCTGCAATACATGATGACAATATTGCAGTGACCTTTGAGTGCCATAAATCTATGAAGGAACTCAGCCTTTTTATCGATTGTATTGTTGCACTGACATTGATATTTTGTTTTTTCCTAGTACTGCATAGCGCACTAGGCTTTGATATAAGCGACTGGAATTACTGGCACAAATGTGCAGTGCCACTCAAAAGCCAGTTTGCTAAAAATTAGTTTGAAGGCACCTAAGTTTACTAGTCACTTCTAGTACTTTATGCCCGAAACCTGACAGCATGATGTTTTCCCCAAAAGTTGTGAAAAATTGGGGTATTGTTTGAGAAGGTTAAAACCCTTCTCAAGCAACACCCTAAAACGTCATCAGGGTGAACAAAAAAAAAGTTACTAAATTAACCTGTTCTTAACCCTCTGCTAGCCTGGCTTAGGAAAAGAGTACATTTTAATAACCAAAGTTATACCAGAACAACAAAAATCCAATCAGTAGAACTGGAGATATGCATTTTCAAAGTCTTGGCTAGAAGTTGTGCTAAAAAGTAGAAACTGACAAATGAGGTTATCTGGTCGTACCCGGATAAAGTCACAAGTTCAAGGCAACTGTGCTGGAGAGCAGGCTAGGTACAAGACCGAGTTCGGACTGCTGGTCAATGTACCTGGTTGCACTTGGACTGGGATGCAAGGTCCTGCGTCACGCTGCAGCGAGTTGGTTCTGCTGGGGCCACCAACCAGTAACTGAAGGGTGTTGTGTCAAGTTACATCATGCTGTGTTGGTTTCGATGAAACAGTGGATCAGGAGATGTGAGGTGCTGCAATGCAAGTCTGAGACATCTTTTAAAAGGCTACTGTAGTGGGTGGCACATTGAGTGCTGCAGGCCCACTACATGCATTTAATTTATGGGCCCTGGGTACAGGTAGTACAACTTTACTCAGGACTTAAAAGTAAATTAAATGTGCCAATCAGGTGTAAGGCAACTGTACCATGTTTTAGGGAGAGTGCACAAGCACTTCAGCACTGCTTAGCAGTGATAAAGTGCACAGAATCCTGAAGCTAACAAAAATGAGTTCAAGAAAACAGGAGGCGTGAAGGCAAAAGGTTTGGGTGACTACTAACTACCCAATGGTGTCAGGTCTAACAATTGTAATGAAAATATGTATGAACATTTACTTAACCATCTGTTAGAAATGGTTGACAGTCAGGTTACCCCATGTTCAAGCAAGGACCCTCACTCTAGTCAGGGTAAAAGAGAATCACCCTCAGATAACTCCTGCTTGCCCCCTTGGTAGCTTGGCAGAGCAGTAGGCTTAACTTCAGAGTGCTAGGTGTAAAGTATTTGTACCAACACACACAGTAACTCAATGAAAACACTATAAAATGACACAACACCAGTTTAGGAAAATAGGAAATATTTATCTAAACAAAACAAGACCAAAACGATAAAACTCTGACATACACAAGTCAAGTTATGAATTTTTTAGAGATTACATTCAAAAATAGCGCTTAGAAACAAAAATGCTTCGATGAGATGTTAACACGGCGTTGTGACGGAGTCGTTCCCAACAAGCCGACACCAGCGGCGCCGGACACGGAGTCGTGTAGACCCCCAAGTACAGTACCTTTGGTGAAGAGTGAAAACAAGCCGATGCACGAAGTCGGGGATTGCGGCGTCTGTGCGAAACGTTGAATCTGTGCACTTCGAGCGGCGTCGGTCACGACGTAGTGCAGCGACTTCCACGGAGTCGCGGACTTCAGCGGGGCTGCAGCAGCGTCGGGCCTGCGAAGAGCATTGCGTTCCAGCGAGGGTCACAGCGTCAGGTGCAGGTGGCGTTACCGGATTCGGCAGCGGCGTCGGTCCGGAGTCGTCCGAAGTCGATTTCCTTGGATGTCCACCAGCTTTCCTTTCAAGGGCCCCGGGACTGGATAGGGCACCACTTGTCAGAGCAGGAGTCTCTCCAGAGACTCCAGGTGCTGGCAGAGAGAAGTCTTTGCTGTCCCTGAGACTTCAAACAACAGGAGGCAAGCTCTAACTCAAGCCCTTAGAGATTTCTTCACAAGATGGAAGGCACACAAAGTCCAGTCTTTGCCTTCTTACTCTGGCAGAAGCAGCACTGCAGGAAAGCTCCACAAAGCACAGTCACAGGCAGAGCAGCACTTCTTCCTCAGCTATGAGCTCTTCTCCAGGCAGAGGTTTCTCTTGGTTTTAGAAGTGTTTCTAAAGTCTTTGGTTTTGGGTGCCCTTCTTATACCCAATTTCTCCTTTGAAGTAGGCCTACTTCAAAGAAAGTCTCTTTTGAATGTGAAATCCTGCCTTGCCCAGGCCAGGCCCCAGACACTCACCAGGGGGTCGGAGATTGGATTGTGGGAGGACAGGCACAGCCCTTTCAGGTGTAAGTGACCACTCCTCCCCTCCCTCCTAGCACAGATGGCTCATCAGGAAATGCAGACTACACCCCAGCTCCTTTTGTGTCACTGTCTAGTGTGAGGTGCAACCAGCCCAACTGTCAAACTGACCCAGACAGGAAATCCACAAACAGGCAGAGTCACAGAAATGGTATAAGCAAGAAAATGCTCACTTTCTAAAAGTGGCATTTTCAAATGCACAATCTCAAAATCAACTTTACTAAAAGATGTATTTTCAAATTGTGAGCTCAGAGACCCCAAACTCCATATGTCCATCCGCTCCCAAAGGGAATCTACACTTTACTCAGATTTAAAGGTAGCCCCCATGTTAACCTATGAGAGGGACAGGCCTTGCAACAGTGAAAAACAAATTTAGCAATATTTCACTGTCAGGACATATAAAACACATTACTTTGGCCCTCATTCCAACCCTGGCGGTTTGAAACCGCCAGGGCGGAGGGCAGCGGAAGCACCGCCAACAGGCTGGCGGTGCTTCCTGGGCTATTCTGACCGTCAGAAAAGGGGAACCGGCGGTTTCCCGCCGGTTTTCCCCTGGCCCAGGGAATCCTCCATGGCGGCGCTGCTTGCAGCTCCGCCATGGGGATTCCGACCCCCTTCCCGCCACCCTGTTTCTGGCGGTTTACACCGCCAGAACCAGGATGGCGGGAACGGGTGTCGTGGGGCCCCTGGGGGCCCCTGCACTGCCCATGCCAGCAGACAGTGAAAATCGCGACGGGTGCCACTGCACCCGTCGCACCCCTGCAACTCCACCGGCTCCATTTGGAGCCGGCTTCATGGTTGCAGGGGCTTTCCCGCTGGGCCGGCGGGCGCTCTTTTGGAGGGCGCCCGCCGGCCCAGCGGGAAAGTTGGAATGGCCGCCGCGGTCTTTTGACCGCGGTGCGGTCAATGACCGCCTATATGTCCTACCTTAACCATACACTGCACCCTGCCCTTCGGGCTACCTAGGGCCTACCTTAGGGGTGTCATACATGTACGAAAAGGGAAGGTTTAGGCCTGGCAAGTGGGTACACTTGCCAAGTCGAATTTACAGTTAAAACTGCACACAGAGACACTGCAGTGACAGGTCTGAGACATGATTACAGAGCTACTTATGTGGGTGGCACAACCAGTGCTGCAGGCCCACTTGTAGCATTTGATTTACAGGCCCTGTCACCTCTAGTGCATTACACTAGGGACTTACTAGTAAATCAAATATGCCAATCACAGATAAACCAATCACATACACATTTTACAGAGAGAGCATATGCACTTTATCACTGGTTAGCAGTGGTAAAGTGCTCAGAGTTCAAAAGCCAACAGCAACAGGTCAGAAAAAATAGGAGGCAGGAGGCAAAAAGATTGAGGATGACCCTGCATAAGCAAAAAAGTCCAACACCATTTCTAGCCATTAAATTGCTCACTTGTTACTCAAATAAAATCCACTCCCAACATAGAACACAAAATATATCACTGAGGAAGCCAACTTCAACCTTAGAGTCAGCTACTTCAGGACACTTGATTACACATACTTTCACTTCCACCTAAATATATACAGCCAAGATTAGTTATTTGAGGGGCACTTGTATTTACAAATGAATGCTAGTTCCTACTAGTAGGGTGTCATCACTTGCTATGCTAAAAACTATAAGTTTATTGAGATCTGAAATTTTGACTAAATATTATAAACCAGCATTGGGAAAGTAAGCTATCCTATGGACAACAAACACAAATCGTTAAGATAGCAAAATTGTGCCTACAAATGTACATGTTAAAGGCACACCCTCTCAGCTTGGTTTAGGTTATTTGAAGCCGTTCCATCTTACTTGAGAGATAATTCTAGTAACGACTAGTGGAACTGCAGGTTCATTGAAAGAATTTCTGTGCTTTTGCATCTGACTTGAGAGGGACCTCTAGTAATGCCTTGAGGAATTAAGCTCTAAGAAGTTTTAAAACTTTGTGTCTGACTTGAGAGGGACCTCCAGTAATGCCTTGAAGAACTGCACTCTGAAAGAATTTTAAACATTTTGCACCTGACTCCAGGGGGACCTCTAATACCATGATGAGCTGCAGCTTCATGAAAGACTTTAAATGCTTTTGCGTCTGACTCAAGGATGACCTCCAGTAATGCCTTGAGGAACTTGAGTTCTGGGAAAGAATTTTGAAGATTTATCTTCTGTCTCAAGTGGGACCGCTAGTAACGACTTGAGAAATTGCCGGTTTATGAATATATGTCTGGAGAAAAAAGGACCTTTCAACAAATATCTTTATCTATCAGTTTGCTTTTGCTTCTTTCTACCACAATCCATATCATAAGGCAGTGGGCCTTTTACTGGCACATAAATATATTTGCACTCATAAAACAGTTTCCCAACAATATGTTTTAGGAAACTTGACTCAACCAGTGGCTGCTAGTATCTATACAGTATGTACTAGCTTGTCTTCACAAGTGTTCTATAGACATTTACTGAACGTTGCAATATTGATTCATCATTACATACCAGCACTGGCATATTTACAAGCACAATTTATTAGAATAGCAAAAGTGGATATGCACATTTTTATGTTGAACCCACTCCCTCAACTTTGTGAACACATTTGAAGCAGTTGCATCTTACTCAAGAGAGATATTTAGTAGCAATTCAAGATATTGCAGCATTATGACAGTCTTGTTAGACAGTTTCTTTTAATTTCAGTGGAGCACCTAGTAAAGTTTTGAAGGACTGTAGTTTTGCTAAAGACTTCATGTTTTTTCTTCTTACCTGAGGAGGACATCTATTTAGGTAGTGTAGCTATGTTATAGGCCAGACCGACTGGCCTTGCCAATGCTTGTAGGGTTTTGTCTGTAGACCGCTATAGGTGTTAGTAGTCGAAGACCTTGTGTCTTCAATACATAGAGTGAGCTTTGGGTCTGTCCCTTGCTCATGATTAGATAGCTTTCCTATCTACCTTATTCTGATGCTCCTATTCAATTGGTTTCCTCCCTATTCTTGTTTTTGTCCTCCCCTTGGAGCACCCCTTCTTTATCATCATTTTTAGGTTGATAATCTCTATCCTTCCACTGCTGACAAAGGGAAACTATTTTTGTATTTCTCTTTCAGCACTCTATGGAGTACCTGGCTTTTTCTGTTCTCTCCTGTCCAATCTCTTCCTGAAGCTTATGATCCATCTATTCCGTGCTTCTTGATCGGTCCCTTCCCATCTAGCTTGTTTTATTTTTTATTTTTTAACGTAAAACCTACAAGGGCCAAGCAGCAGCACACTTCTATCATTCTGCTTGATTCTCTTCTCATCTGTGGCTCCTTCACCACTTTCTTAACATCTTTGCTTCATTTATTTTGCAATTCTTTTTTGTGGGAGTACTGCAGCTGCTCACAGGTACCAGGCCGCTCTTTGTCTTTTGGTGCAGCAACACTGCATGTTTAAGTTTCTTGATTTATCATTTCAAAAATGGCATTCTGCCATCTTAGAATGGCAAATTAAGAATAGGTATAATAAAAAGTCAATCCAAAGTGGTCGCCTTGCTTGAACATGCATGCGCACCAACTGGTAGCCTTGTTCGGTTGATTTTTCCATGCTTGGAAAAAAACATTACAAGATGGCACCACCTACATGTGCATGCGTGCTCACAAACATAAGTCATTGTAAAATGATTTAAAAATGGAGGCTGGTGCATACGTTTTCATGCACCAGAGTCCATCTTAGAGTGATGCTTTTATACTTAAAAAAATAGATGTCTGCCCGTACATCTACACGCATGCACACTCACAAGCAGCCACGCGAAAACGGTTTTGGCCATAATCTTTGACAAAGTGAACCAACATTGTCAAAGCCAATATCTCTGTACCTACATTTATAAGGCAAAACGTATTAGGTTTAACAAGACTTCTTTTAATTTCTCTTAGCTAAGGCAGAGAGGTTACCCGAAGTATACTGCAATAGCTCAGTAGTTCTCAGTACCATGGTCCAGTGCTGCTATATGGCCATATTTTATCTGTTGCAAACTTGGACAGTGTTTACACCTTATAGAGTGGACGAGTGCCCTCTACTGTATTCTTAAAATATCGGTCTTTGAGGGGTCCAATTCGCAGTGTTCACCCTTCGTTTCATCAGTTATTATATATGAGGTTGTCACCTCTGCTAGAATAGGGACCACAGGGAAGAGAACCTTACTCTTCCCCCACCAGGGCCTCTGGTGGGTGAACTTCAGTAACCAAGACGTAACTTGAATTTTTAACACAAGCACAGAGCGGGGTCTCTGGTGGCAACTGGGGCCCCTGAAGTTGCTGGTGGTGGTAGTCTTGTAATGCGCTCAGTAATTGTCTAGCATGTGTCTTGTCTGGAAATTAATGAGGTACAGTATTGCCATTTTTTGGAAGCAATATCCGAGGCAGCTAGAGATGCCTTGCGGACTCTTTGTGAGGCCGTTAGAGAGGACCTAATCATTTTAGGAGTGCTTTCCCGGACTTGGGTGAGGTTAATTAGGCCCAGGAGAGAGGCAGCGGGTGACGTGTTAGCCCCAATATTAGCATGCTCTCCACCATGTGGCAGGGTAAAGGGGAAGCATTCCACTGCAGGCTTTGTTGGAGTAGGTATGGTGAGGAAAGTGGGGACTAGTGAGAACTTACCTGCCGGCTTTAGCGCTGGTGGCGCCCTGTGCGACAAACTATTTTGGTGCCCCCCTCACGACCTCCTCCTTGGATTCCCTCACTTTCATCCCGCAAAAAAGCCCCTCATCTCTCCATAGCCCCTCTCTCACATACTTTCATTGTTTTAAAACGCAGGTAAGGTGATTATTACTAATCCACTCAGTTATTCACATAAAATACAGATTTGTTCTTTGCAACAGGCATAATAGCCCTCTGCGCTACTTTATGGATTGTCAAAACTGCCACTGGCCAAAACTCAGGTCTCTCTCTCTATCAAGAACATTAATCACACTAGTTATCTTGACATTTTTGTTGTTGCCTGAGAGCTAGAGCACATGGAACTCTGCCTCAGGTGCTTTTAAATTGTAAGCTGTTGCTAAACACAGCGTCCCCGACCCCAGGTCAGCGCCCAGTGTGACCGCACCAGTAGCACCCCCCTAAAGTCGGCCCTGGTGAGCTTTCTGTAGAGACGAAGTCGGGTGGCCACAAGAGAAACAGCAAAAGCCCTGCACTGCCTTCATTACTGGGAAATACACATAGGGCCCACAGCATCCACATGTCAAGATCGCTAGTCAAGCCTTCATCAGTATAGAGGCAGGCAGGGGCACAACTGGAAGTGAACTACAGACGGGTTAACACTCCCAATCAGGGCCGGCTCTAGAGCTTGTGGCGCCTGGTGTGACAGCCTTTTTTGGCACTTCCACCCCATGACCTCCTTGTCCAAGTATTTCCTCACTACTACTCTCCAACAGTGCACCTCACCTCTCCACAGCCGCTCTCTGACATACATTTCATTTTTTTATAGTGCTGCTCATAGTTCACTCACACTCAGTTCTGTGATCTGCATGGTCCATTAACCTTCAGCACCACTTTACGATGAGCTTAAACTGACAGTAGACAAAATTCTGATCTCTCATCAGTAGGAACAATAATCACCAGACTTATCTTGACAATTTTTATTGTTGAAAACTGCTGGATGCACAAGGAAGTTCATGTGCTTTTAAACAAAAAGTTATTTCTAAACATAGATTTCCTTCTCCCTCCCCATCAAAGTCAGCGTCAGGTGTGGCTGCCCTGTTCACACACCGCTAAAGCCAGCCCTGCTCCCAGCAGGGCAAGAATTTCCAGAAATGGGTTCAGAGCTAACCTCATAGCCATTGTAGGAGGAAAAAGAAGTGACCAAATTGTGCAGTTTAAATATACTGAACAAACCTGATAGTATAACAAACATATTTTTTTGAGATTTGACACTGATCCTAGACTTCAACTCATTACAGGTACAGACATTTTTTCCAGACTCATTGTTGGCTGAAGGTACAGCTTTAGTTTACCCAATGAGATTTTGTAAAATATTTATGGGCAAGGCTGCTGTGATGCTATTAATTGGGTTTGACTAATGACTTTGGGGGTGATTCTGACTGTGGCGGGCGGCCGAGGCCGCCCGCCACAGTCCCGCCGACAAATGACCGCACCGCGGTCAAAAGACCGCGGCGGCCATTCTTACATTTCCGCTGGGCCGGCGGGCGCTCTCCAAAAGAGCGCCCGCCGGCCCAGCGGAAATGCCCCTGCAACGAGGATGCCGGCTCCGAATGGAGCCGGCGGAGTTGCAGGGGTGCGACGGGTGCAGTGGCACCCGTCGCGTATTTCAGTGTCTGCTTTGCAGACACTGAAATACTTTGCGGGGCCCTCTTACGGGGGCCCCTGCAGTGCCCATGACATTGGCATGGGCACTGCAGGGGCCCCCAGGGGCCCCTGCGGCACCCCCTACCGCCATCCTGTTCCTGGCGGGAGACCCGCCAGGAACAGGATGGCGGTAGGGGGTGTCAGAATCCCCATGGCGGCGGAGCGCGCTCCGCCGCCATGGAGGATTCTCCCGAGCAGCGGAAAGTCGGCGGGAGACCGCCGACTTTCCGTTTCTGACCGCGGCTGAACCGCGGCTGAGTCCACTTTCTCCTCTTGACCCGGCCCCATTGTTGAAGATTGAATTAATTAGGCATCTAGTCCTATGGAAAGAGCAGGTATTCTCTGGGTGCCTTTGTAGAAATATGTGAATATTCATTAGAGTTGTGTAATTTTTATATGTGCAGAGTAAGAGGTGTGCTCATGCAAGAGCTGGGTGAAGGTGAGTAGTGTAAGTGAATGCAGCATGAGTTGTGTGTTTGTAGGGTGAAAATGTGCTGTTGTGAGTGTTGGGTAAGCTTCATGAATGCAATGTGAGAGGAGGGCCCATATGAGTGTCGGGTGAGAGGAGTGCATGCAGAGTGAGAGGAGTGAGTGCAGGGTGGTGATGAGTGGTGTAAGTGCAGGATGAATGTTGTGCCTGTGTGTGGTGTAGGGTGAGCGGCGAGAGTGAAGGGTGGTCTGTGAGAGTGACTAGTGAGTGCATGGTGAGAGAATTTAGTGCAGGATAATGGTGTGTCCCTATGAGTTTCAGCAAACTATTGACCCTGTTTGTCTGTGTGAGTTACAGGTGGGAGGAAGAAGTGCAGAGTGAGTGGTGTTGCTCCAGGGTGAGTGATGTGCTTGTTTGCATGGTGCGAGTGCAGAATGAGTGCTGTGCCCATGTCAGTGAAGTGTGAGCTGTGTGAGTGACAAGAATGCCAATATGAGTGCACGGTGAATGATGTCACAGTGTAAGAGGCGAGTGAGAGGAGTGAATGCAGGGTGAGTTTATGTGACCATATGAATTTGGGTGCAGGTGAAAGTGCACAGTGGGAAGAGTAAATGCATGGTTAGTGAAGTGCTTGTTATGAGTAAGACTGTAAAGTGAGTAGTGAGAGTGATAGTTCAGTGAATAAATAAATCTAGGCTTTGTAAAGCACAGCAAATCACCTGGGAGGCTCAAAAGATGCAGAGATTAAGGCCCTCATTATGACCCTAGTGGTCGGCCAATGTACCACACCGACCGCCATGGCGGAAACAACAGTCACCACGGTGGTAGCCGCCTACAGCCAGGCAGAAGACAAACCTCTGCCCACCATATTATGACACAGAAAACCGCCACCTTTTCCGGGGCGGTACCAACGCCATCAAAACCCTTGGCGGAAACAGAGATCAGAAGTCAAAGGACTCACCATTGGAGATACAGGCAAGAACCACGCCGCCATGGAACCAGAACTGCAAGTCTTCCCGATGATCTTCTTGGTTATGCTCCACCACGAACACCAACGCCCGTGAAGACGACAACGGTGAGTACAGCCGCCTATCATACAAGAGGGGGGGGAGGAAAATGAGAGTGACACACACACGCACAACACACACCCCACACACACGCCATACACACAACCAGATGCATTACAAAAACAATTTATCCCCGTAAATTGCTTGAATAATGCAAGGACAACAGGACTAGACCAAAGTGATTGTAGTAAGATCAACATCATAAGTAAAAAATTGATTTGGCAATGTAACAGATATGTACAAATGTACAAAAAAGGAACACTGCCCAGTCCTCAGTTCACAGGGGCCACATGGCCACAGGGCGAAGTCCAAGGCCCCACTCGTTCCCTGCACCAATATGGAGAGAGAGAACACTGCAGGGGCATCAGTTGGCAAATAAGGCACCTCAGAGTGGTGTGGGGGTGGCGCACCTCAGCTAGATGTGGAAACAAGAAAACTAGTTCTGGAGGGGCCAAACATGCCTGGTGCTTGGTCCTGGGGAGTGCACGGCCAAAGTTACTCGAGTGGGTGTCTTCCCCACTGGTTCTGGAGGGGGCAACATGCACTGTGCGTGATCCTGTGGAGTGCAAGGCCACAGTCACTGGAGTGGGTGTCTTCCCCACTGGTTCTGGAGGGGAAAACATGCCCTGTGCCTGGTCCTGGGAAGTGCAAGTCCACAGTGTCTCAGGTGGACTATAATGCATCCGTCGGCGGTGACGGCTACACTGTGGTGGTGGTGGGGTAGTGGAAGGCTCCTGCTCAGCCCCTGCACCCTCCGATGGCTGCACTGTGGTGGGGGTGGTAGTGGGAGGCTCATGCTCAGCCCCTGAACCCTCCAATGGCTGCACTGTGGTGATGGTGGTAGTGGGAGGCTCCTTCTCAACCCCTGCACTCACTGTTGGCTGTACAACCACAGCTGGCGGTGGGGGCTCTTTGACAGCTGCTGGTGCAGGCTCCTTCCCCTTTTTGCTGGCTGGTGCAGGCTGCTTCCCCTTTCTGCTGACTGGTGCAGGCTCCCTCCCCTTTCTGCTGGCTGCTGGATGCTCCTTCCCCTTTCTGCTGGCTGGTGCAGGCTCCTTCCCCTTTCTGCTGGCTGTTGCAAGCTCCTTCCCCTTTGTGATGGCTGGTGCATGCTCCTTCCACTTTCTTCTGGCTGGTGCAGGCTCCTTCCCCTTTCTACTGGCTGCTGCAGGCTCCTTCCCCTTTGTGATGGCTGGTAGAGGCTCCATCCCCTTTGTGATGGCTGGTGCAGGCTCCTTCCCCTTTCTGCTGCCTGCTGCAGGCTCCTTCCCCTTTGTGATGGCTGGTGCAGACTCCTTCCCCTTTGTGATGACTGGTGCACACTCCTTCCCCTTTTTGATGGCTGCTGCAGGCTCCTTCCCCTTTCTGCTGGCTGGTGCAGGCTCCTTCTCATTCAGTATTTGTGGCCTGAAATCCTTTCCACCACGAGTAGGTGCAGATGGAACTGGGATCGTGGACTGTTTGGCTGAGGGGCTTGGCTGGGTTCTTGGTACCCTGGCCATACGTGCAGGGTGGGAAGAGGGGTAGGTAAGAGGTCAGTGGTAGAAAGGAAAAGCTTTTTAGGGACATTGGGGAGGGAAGTGGGAGAAGAAATGGGAGTGGAGGATGAGGGAGTGGTTGTTGGAGGTGTTTGCTGGATTTGGGCGTAGGTGCATGGGTTGTTTGCTGTTGTGAGGTGGATGGCTGTTGGGTGTCTGAGTGCTTGCGTTTGTGTAGTTTGGGGGGGGCAGACACAGTGGGAGAGGACACAGGGGATGTGTGCATGGATGTTGTGGAGGTGTCTGCCAGTGAGGTGTGTTCTGCTTGGTGTGGTGATGATGCAGATAGTGGATGATGATGTAGTGCATGCAAGTATGAGTGTGGACGTAACTGGGTGGGAGGTGGAGGAGGAGGGGGTGACAGTGGATGTTATTGTGTCTGCAACTGGGTGGTGTTTGTGTGAGTGCCTGTGGGATGACGTGTGGTGCTTGTGTTTGCCTGTGACACTCTTGGGTGTTGTCATGTGTGCATGCTCGTCTGGCTGTGTGATTGGGATGGGTTGGGGTGGAGGAGAATGGGACTGGGAAGTGGAAGTTGGGGAGGGGATGGTTGAAACAGGGTCAATGGCTGCCATCAGAGAGGAGGCCAGAGCCTGGATCGATCTCTTTTGGGCTGCCAATCCAGTGTGAACGCCCTCCCGGAATACATTAGATTGTTGCATCTGGGCTGCCAGCCCCTGGATGGCATTCACAATGGTTGATTGCCCTACAGAGATGGATCTCAGGAGGTCAATAGCCTCCTCACTCAGGGCAGCAGGGCTCACTGGGGCAGGGCCTGAGGTGCCCGGGGCGAAGGAGATGCCCACCCTCCTGGGTGAGCGTGCACAGGCAACTCGCTGAGGAGCTGCTGGGAGGGTGGTGCTTGTACGGGGTGGCGGCTGTACCTGTAGCTGTGGTGGTCAGAGAGGTGTCCGCCACCACCAGGGAGCTCCCATCGGAGGAGGTATCAGAGTCTGTATTGTCCCCTCCAGTCTCCGCTGAGGGGCTCCCCTTGCCCTCTGTCCCACTGGTGCCCTCAGCGTCAGTGGACGCTGCCTCCTGGCTCCTGTGGGATGCAGCTCCCTCCGTCGCTGGTGCCTTTGCACCTCCGCCACATGATGGTAATGCACATAAGGACAGAATGATAAAACAAGAAAGGGGGGGAGAGAGACAAAAGATTCACTGGTTCAATGACTGCACCAACACCACTGTTGACATACACAGCACCCTCTCGCACACAGGGGACATGCCTATGCACTATGCATTGCACTACCAGTGATATTGCTAGCCACCAAGGCATGAGAGGAGCACACACCACCAACTGCAGCACACCTGGGACCCACGCAGCTGTGAGCAGCAGTGGATGCTAACAAACTAGGTAGGCAGCATTTCCCCTTCAGACCCTTAGCCACCAGAGGACCTACACTGCTATGTCTGGCCTGGCCTAGGGGCACCTACTGAAACACAACCACCACCTGGATACCACCCCTCCAGCCGTGAGCTTCAATGATGGCCACTGTATTCACCCCCTTGTGGCTGCTATGATGCCCTCAAGCGCCCATCCAGCTCTGGATAGGCCACTGCCAGTATGCGGGCCATCAGGGGGGTCAGGGTTTGACAGGCACCCCTTCCTCATTGGGAGGCCATCCCCAGCTGGGCCTCCGCGGTCTTCCGTGCCCAGCGTCTCAGGTCCTCCCACCATTTGCGACAGTGGGTGCTCCTCCTGCCATAGACCCCCAGGGTCTGCACCTCCTTGGCGATTTCACGCCACATACCCTTCTTTTGATGGGCGCTGACCTGCAGAGGCAATACAGACAGAACACCATTAGACAAACAGTTCAGCCAGTAATACAAATGGCCTACCATACCTGTTTCCAGCACTATTGGCACACACATAGCCCAGCACTCAATGTGTACCCAGCCAGGAGGACATCCCACCCCCCCTTACACGATGCATTCACACACAACTCCATGCATTCATGCCACATGCATCGTGCCCACAGTGCACTCACCTGTTGGTCTGGAGGCCCATTCAGCAGTCTGTACTGGGGTAGGACCCCATCCACCAGTCTCGCCAACTCCTCTGAAGTTAAGGCAGGGGCCCTTTTCTCAGTCACACGGGCCATGGTAGGTTCCAGACACAGGTCACAGCAGCACATGCAGTGTAGGTCCTCTCCTATGGAAGTCAGGCAACAAGTGAGGAATCTGATCGAAAATGTTGGTCACATCTGCGGCGGTGCATACCGTCACTGCCGGCGTAGATCACCATTGGCCACTGTACCCCATAGGGTCCAAGTATAACCAATGAGGAATTTCCTGCCGGTTTCTGACCGCCTCCCGCCACGGTGCACAACGTAAGCGCCATTACCTCACTTCCACCTGTCCCTCCACACAGGACAGGCGGATGCCATTTAAGAGGGGGGCAGGCATATGGATTACTAAATAGGCACATACTGAACAAATCACACTGACCCATTACATGTTTGCAGATTGCAGACTACTGTTGTGGCTCCATTGTTCAGTTTGTGACAGCCTCCTCACTCTTGTGTCCCTTAGATTCCTACTGCTGTGGATGAATAGGAGATGGAGACATACCCCTGTGTACAGATCCCTGGTGGACTTGGCTACACTGGAGGACAGGCACATAATACTCACCTATAGACTGGACAGGAACACAACCACAGAGCTGTGTGCCCAATTGGAGCCTGACCTCTCATCTGCAATCCATTACCCCACTGGGATCCCCCCTCTTGTGCAAGTGCTACAAGAGGGGGGAATCCCCTCTGGCAACTGGTTCTTTCCAAGTGACAGTGGGCTTGGCAGCAGGAATGTCACAGCCAATGTTCTCAATAGTGCTGACAAGAGTCTTGTCTACCCTGATAAAACACATGTGCAGCTGCATTGCTTTCCCCCGGGTGGACGATTTGGCCACTGTGAAGGCCGAGTTTTATGCAATGGGACATATCCCCAATATAATTGGTGCAATTGACGGAACACATATCGCATTTGTTCCCCGCCGCCATAATGAACAGGTGTTCAGGAATCGTAGGAGTTTCCACTCTACGAATGTGCAGATGGTGTGCTTGGCTGACCAGTATTTCTCCCACATCAATGCTAAGTATTGTGGGTCAGTGCATGATGCCTTTGTCCTGAGGAATAGCAGCATCCCAAATGTGATGACCCAACTACAGAGGCACAGGGTGTGGCTAATAGGTGAGCTCTGGGTCCCACCCAGTATATGTTGGTGTATGGCTATGGTGTTGGCCATACGGGATAGTGTGTGGCTAAATGCTGTCCTTAAATATTTGCAGGTGACTCTGGTTACCCAACCCTATCATGGCTGTTGACCCCTGTGAGGAATGCCAGGACAAGGGCAGAAGAACATTATAATGGGGCACAGGGGCGAACCAGAAGGATCATTGAAAGGACCTTTGGCCTCCTGAAGGCCAAGTTCAGGTGCCTCCATCTAACAGGTGGATCCCTGTGGTACTCACCGGAGAAGATCTCCCAGATAGTAGTGGCATGCTGCATGTTACACAACCTGGCCCTTAGGCGCCATGTTCCTTTTCTGCAGGAGGAGGAGACTGGAGATGCCCCTGTAGCAGCAGTGGACCCTGTGGACAGTGAGGATGAGGAGGCAGAGGATGAGGATGAGGACAACAGAACCTCTGTAATCCGTCAGTACTTCCAATGACACACAGGTGAGACAGTGTAACATTACTCATCCCAAGCCTAAATTCTATTACCATATACTTCCAATTAACACTTCTGGATTCTTTCCTCCTCCACCCCTCCATTACTCCAGTCAATCTAATTAACAAACTCTCATATCCGCGGCTCAAATTAACTCATAATAATGCTAAAACTGTACTCACATTTCCCAATACTAATCCATCACTAATTCTTGTTGGGTTCCGGAGTAGCGTGCTACTCGCCGAAAAGCGTTCAACGCTTCGTCAGGGGTAGTAAGCGCTATATAAATACTATTACAATTACAATTACATTTCAATGACTTTGGTTGTATTCTGTGTGGCATTGGCATGCTAGTATTTCCCACTTCTATGCCCACTTACTGTTCCCTCTGGCTATTCATTTTGCAGATGTTGTGATTTGACAGATACTCCTGGTGTGGTCACAACAGCCAGCTACAGATCATTCATTCTATACTCATTCTATGTACAGTTCATTTGCAATGTTTGTACCTGTTTCAATGAACACATTTTTTAAATATATGACTTACTCAAAATCGATTTTTCTCTAAGGGTGTTTATTGAAGTGCTAATATCTAGAGGGGAATGTGCAATGGGATGGGTTGATGATGGAGGAAAGTCCAGGGTATTGTTACAGTCTGTTTGTAGCACAGGTGCATTGTCCAAGGGGACATAGGAAGGGGAGCAATGGCAGTTCAAGGTGGACAGGGTGACTGAGTTGGACACAAGGGAGACAAACAGGAGAGTCTCATTTCCTGGTGGGGGTCTTGGCAAATGTCTCTGGCTTCTGTCTGGATGACAGGGAACTTTTGTGGGGTGGTTCACCTTCTGCAGGGGGAGGGGAACTGATGGACCGTGAGTCCTATTGTGGGGCCTCCTAGCCACTAGCGGCAGCGGAAGTAGAAGGCTGTTCAGATGACTGGCTAGTGGCAGGGGCCCACTGGTGTGAGACTGCCTCCCTCATAATGTTGGCCATGTCTGCCAGCACCCCTGTTATGGAGATCACGGTGTTGTTGATGGCCTGCAAGTCCTCCCTGATCCCCTGGTACTGTCCCGCCTGAAGTCGCCTGTTCTCTTGCACGTTGTCTAGGATCTGGCCCATCGTGTCCTGGGAATGTTGATAGGCTCCCAGGATTTTGGAGCGTGCCTCCTGGAGAGTTGGTTCCCTGCTCCTGTCCACCCCCTGGTGCACAGCAGTCCTCCCAGTGTCCCTGTTGGCCTGTGCCTCTATTTCCTTTGAACCGTGTGCCCATTGCCACTGACCCAAGGTCCCTGATTGTCTTGGGTGTGAGGTGTAGCCAGGGGTCCCTGTAGAGGTGGGAACACTAATGATTGACGTGTCCTGGGGACTAGGGTTTGGGTATGCTGGGTGGGTGCTGTGGTGGTGTTTCCTGATGGGGGAGGCTCTGTGATGGTCTGTGACTGGGCCTGGATAAACAGCTGTCCAGTGGTCCCTGATGGGCCAGGTAGATCGTCCAGATCCTGAATCCAGAGTTACTGTCATCACTGTGGGCCTCTTCTGTTGGGGGACTGGATAGTGATGGCACCTCATCTCCGGTGACATTGGCTGGGGTACCTGTGGGGATGTAAGTGATGTATTATGCTTCATGTCTGTTGGATATTGTACATCCCTGGCTTCCCCTCTATGGTTGTTGTTGCCCTGACAGCTTTTACTTGTGTATGTTGGTGTATGGTGGGATTGTTAGTTCTCTATGCTGTGCATGCTTTAGTGATGAGTGTCCATACAGAGCTGTGAGGGGTGTCCATGCATTGGTATGGCATGCAGAGCTTGGCATTGGGATTAGTGAGATGTGACGGTGGGGTGTGTGGGATGTAGTGGAGTGATGGGAGTGAGTGTGAGGGTAGGTGATGGCATGCAGGTAGGGGGGGGGTGATAATAGTAGAGAGTTGACTTACCAGAGTCCAGTCCTCCTCTGACTCAGGCCAGGCCCTCAGGATGCAGTATTGCCAAGACTTGCTCCTCCCATGCTGTGAGTTGTGGGGGAGGAGGTGGGAGTCCACTGCCAGTCCTCTGGATAGCGAGCTGGTGTCTTGTTGCTATGGAACGTACCTTCCCCCCATAGGTCATTCCACCTCTTCCTGATGCCGTCCCTTGTTCTGGGGTGCTGTCCCACAGAGTTGACCCTGTCCACGATTCTCCGTCATAGCTCCATCTTCCAGGCTATTGATATCTGCTGCACCCGTGCTCCAAATAGCTGTGGCTCTATCCTGACGATTTCCTCCACCATGACCCTTAACTCCTCCTCAGTGAAATGGGGGTGCCTTTGTGGTGCCATGGGTGTTATGTGATGTGTGTTGGTGAGGTTGTGTTAGGTAATGTGTTGGGGTGTGTGAAGTGGGGTGCGTGAGGGATGTATGGGTGTAAGTGGTGTGTTTATGTAGTTGTGGCAGTGGTCTTAGCGTCAGTCTGGTAGCCCTTAATGGTATTCGTAAAGGGTTGTGGGTGATGTGGTTGTGTGTTTTATAGTGGTGTGGGTTTGTGGGTGTGGAGTGTGTATGGGTGTCAGGTGTGTGTTGTATGAATTGTCCAATGTGGTGTTATTTTGACTGTGGGTGTCCATTGTGATTGCGGCAGTATGTACCGCCAATGGTTTACTGCCGTTGAATGTCCGCCGTGGTGATTCGTGGGTCAAAATGTGATGGGCATTGTTCTGTTGGCGTAACGGTGTGTGTCATAATATGGTGAACGGATATCCGCCACGGTAAGTTGGCAGGCGTCACTGTGGCGGTAAGCGGGATTTACTGCCAGGGTCATAATGAGGGCCTAAGTGATTTTCCCAGAATCTCAGGGTGTTGAGCCAATGTTGAGACTCAAACCTGGTTCCCCCAGCTCCCCAGTCAGCAGCTGAGGAGGTTACGCCACATCCTTTCCTGAAGTGCCTTTCTTATCTGTACAGGGTGACTAGTGTGCTCATGTGACTGTAGGGAGAGTGGAGGGTGAACAGCACAAGTGCATGGTGAGTGGTGTGAGTGCAGTGTGATCACTGTAAGTTCACGGTGAGCGGTGTGCTCATGTGACCGCAAGGTAAGTGAAGGGAGAACTTCAGGAGTGCAGTGTGATCTCTGTGAGTGCAGGGAGAATGCTGTGCTTGTGTGAGCGCAGGGTAGGAGGAGGATGAACAGTGTGAGCGCAGGGTAACAGCATGATTGCATTATGAGCAGTGTGAGTGTAGTGTGATCACTGTGAGTGTAGGGTGAGCAGTGAAACTGATATGTGAGTATAGCGCCATGTGCGTGCAGGGTAAGGGGTGTGCTCGTGTGAATGCAGGGTAGGAGGAGTGTGAACGGCGGGCGTGCATGGTGAGCATTGTGAGTGCAGTGACATCGCTGTGAGTGCAGGGTGTGCATGAAAGTGAAGGCTGAGCAGTGAGAATGAGAAGTGAATTGTCTGACTGCAGGATGTATTCCCTGACACTTGGAGTAACTCAGCATGGTATTGACGGCTGCGTAGGGTTTCAGATATAAGTTAAAAACTATAATCAATCAGGATGGAGGTGGGGGAAATAAATAAAGTGCTATCCCTGTAACAAACTTCCAGTCTCGTTATTAGGGTTTCCAGCTCAGTATTGTTATCTCAAGCCTGTACAAAAATAAGTAGAATCACCTAAAGTTGCTATTTTTAGCCCTTATTAGTGCATACCTTAAACAGCAAATATAACTAGAAAGCATTTTTGATGTGTTCTAGCACTACATTAGTGATCCCAAACTAATAATTAAATGAAACAAAGAAAATTCTTGCTACAAATGAATAGATACGATTTTATTTACAGCGCTATTGAGTGTCAAGGCGAGGCCTTTGCAGGGTCTTAAACAACAAATGGCCAGAATTTACTTTTGGAAAGGTGGCGATACTACTGGTGGCCTTTTCATGAAATGCATTCTCCCACTGTGGCAGTAAAAGTCAAATACAAATTTAAGGAATAGGCAGAGCGTGGACCCTGGGGGTAGTAAAACCAGTGAAATAAACAAACAAAACCTTCTTAATATGTTGACATAGGCAAGTAAAGGATCTTTTAATTACCTGTGATAAACTCGGGCATGTCGGAGGTAAGACTCCAGACACTGCTCAATGCCACAGCAGCTCATGCTGCAGCAGCCCGGACTGGGACGCAAGGGGGGCGGGGGACAAAAGCCCTTTTAGCCCTATGGGTGTTGCGCGCATGGAGGCAGGTGCTGTTAGTGCTGGTTGCAACAGTGGCATAAGGAAACTTGAGGGGGCCCTCCTGCAAAGTACCTGGAGGGGGCGCTCTCCCCACTGGACCCAGTCAGGGGCCTGTGCACCTGTGTACTGTGATGAGGAGGACCTCCCCGCACCGGGGCCTTTGTTACGCCAGTGTGTCAGGTCCTGGCCCGAAGAGGGTGCATTAGGGCGCACTGGCCAGTGCACCGGAGCAGACAATGAACACAGGCAGAGGCGTAACTTCATGGGGGTGTTACACCCCCTAATAAATGTATGTCCTTATAAATAGTTGGTTACAGGTGCTTTCAGTGGGGTATTGTGAGATGTCAGATTTCAGCTGGAATTGTTACAAACACTCAGGGGGTCATTCTGACCCTGGCGGTCATGGACTGCCAGGGCCAACGACCGCGGAAGCACCGCCAACAGGCTGGCGGTGCTTCCTGGCCAATTCTGACCGCGGCGGTAAAGCCGCGGTCAGAAAAGGGAAACCGGCGGTTTCCCGCCGGTTTTCCCCTGGCCATAGGAATCCTCCATGGCGGCGCTGCAAGCAGCGCCGCCATGGGGATTCCGACCCCCTTCCGAACCGCCAGGAACAGGATGGCAGGAACGGGTGTCGTGGGGCCCCTGGGGGCCCCTGCACTGCCCTGCCACTGGCTTGGGCAGTGCAGGGGCCCCCTAACAGGGCCCCTAATGATTTTCAGTGTCTGCTTAGCAGACACTGAAAATCGCAACGGGTGCCACTGCACCCGTCGCACCCCAGCAACTCCGCCGGCTTCATTCGCAGCCGGCTTCATCGTTGCTGGGTCTTTCCCGCTGGCCGGGCGGGCGGCCTTTTGGCGGTCGCCCGCCCGCCCAGCGGGAAAGTCAGAATGACCACCGCGGTCATTTGACCGCGGTGCGGTCTTCTGGCGGGGGAACTTTGGCGGGCGGCCTCCGCGGCCCGCCGAAGTTGGAATGACCCCCTCAGACAAAAAAAGCACACACACTGTTTGAAAGTCCTAAAAATATTGGTTAATTTACCGAATATTGTTTTCTCTCTTACTACTCCTACCAAACTGCATTCCTCTCCTTCCACTGCCCCTTAGGCTCCTCTCGTGTACCCTGCTTATCGTGTAATATATTTAAACATTATATGCCCACTTGATTGTTGAAAAATCTGAAGCTCACGCCACCAATCTTACTGACCAAGCTAGGACACTGACAGCAAGTGGCACCTGAATGGCGCACTGGGCAGTATCCAGTAGAGGTTAGTGGGTTTGGATGCCAGAAGAAGAGCAAGAACCTGGTTGGAGGAGCATATTAAAGTGACTGAATTCCCCTTCAGACAGGACCACAGCCCGAGAGGTTGGAGAGGCTTGGGGGACACAGAGGGAACAAACCAACAAACGTGACGGTGGAGACCGGGGCTATGCAGCTGAACCTGGCCAGGTGCATGGAGGGCCCTCCCGATGCTGGGGGAGCAGGCATCATTGAAAAAGACTTTTGAGGATGCTCATATTAATTAGAATGCTTATGAATGTGGGGTTGGAGATGGGGACAGACCAGGTGCGAGGATGAGGCACAGTGGGAAGAAGGGGAAATACTGCACCAGGTGTAACAAAAAGGCAAACTACAAAAAGATGATGTGGCTGGGATTGATAGATAGGAGGATGGGGCACCTAACGACAGGGACCAGTCTTATTTTCCAGACAGATTTAGGGGCATATTTATACTCCCTCTGCGCTGATTGTGCGTCAAAAATTGTGACGCACAATCAGCGCAAACGTTGCCCCGGATTTAAACTTTGACGCCCGAGCCCACGGACGACAAAATTCTGCCGTGTGCGTCATTTTTTAGATGCGGCAACCCCCCTTGCCATTATATGCAAGGTAGGCGTTCCCGTCCAAAAAATGGCTTAAACGGCCGTGCGTCGTATTTATGCTTTCGGGCAAAAATGACTTGAAGGGCCCTGTTCTGCGGTTCTTGAGACGGCGGTGCCCTGTTCAGCGGTGCTTGACTTGAAGGGCCCTGTTCAGCGGTTCTTGAGACGGCGGTGCCCTGTTCAGCGGTGCTTGACTTGAAGGGCCCTGTTCAGCGGTGCTTGACTTGAAGGGCCATGTTCAGCGGTGCTTGACTTGAAGGGCCATGTTCAGTGGTGCTTGACTTGAAGGGCCATGTTCAGCGGTTCTTGACATGTGTCTCCAGGGCACCAGATCCGGCCATTATATGGAGTTCATTCGCCACCCGACATGTGGCTGCCGGGCCCTTCGTGCACATCTGTACTCTCGCTTGCGGGGCCCTCCTGTGCTGGTGTCCCGGGCCCGTGGGTGTCCTCCTTCACCCCTGGAATGGGGCTGGTGGGGCCCTCCTGGGCAGCTCGCCTGCTGCCGGACTTGTCGGGTGTGCTGCCCTTGCCATCCTTCCCTGCTCCTCTGTGGCCCTTGCCTCCCTTTGTCGATGTGCCAGGTGGCACCCCACTTCCTGACGGTGCCAGGGTAGTGCCTTTGGAGGCTGCCGTCTCTGGCCTCTCGCGCCGGGCCTTGCCTTTCTTTAATTTTTTCCCAGGGGGTGGGCTGGCTGTCCCTTTACTGCTAGCCGAAGTAGCTGCCCTTGAAGGTGGTGGACTCCAATATCCCTGGACTATGGTCCTTGTAGGTCCAGGGGTTGTGGTGGCTGAGGTGCTGATTGGACTCTTACGAGATGGAGGGGGTGGGTCAGGTGATGGAAAGAGGTTACTTTTGGACAGGAAAAACTTTTTAGGAGCAGTGGGAAGGGTAGGTGTAGTGGGTATGGGAGTGGAGGAAGAGGATGTGATTGTAGGTGAGTCAAGTCTGGTGTCTTTGGGTGCAGGTGCTTGTGCTGGAGGCTGTCGTGAGGTGGATGGCTGTTGGGTGGGTGGCTGCCTGCATTTGTGTGGTTTGGAAGAGGGGGTGACAGACACACTGGGAGAGGACACAGGGGACGTGTAAATGGCAGTGGGGGTGGTGACTGCACGTGTGCGGAGTGTTCTGGTGGGTGTGCTGGTGATGGATGTAGTGGCTGATGATGTTGTGCATGCAAGTGTGAGTGGAGACGTGACAGGGAGGGAGGAGGGAGACGAGGAGGAGGGGGACACAGAGGAGGCAGTGGCTGTTGGCATGTCTGCATGTGGATGTTGCTTGTGTGAATGCTTGTGTGATGTGTGGTGCTTATGTCTGGATGAGCTGCCCTTGGGTGTTGAGGTGTGTGCAGGCTGGTCTGATGGTGTGTCTGGGATAGGCAGAGGAACAGGGGAGTGGGACTGGGTGGAGGAAGTTGGAGGAGGGAGGCAGGAGACAGGGACAATGGCTGCCGTCAGTGCTGAGGCCAGAGCGTTGAACGATCGTTAATGGGCAGCCTGACCCGAATGAATGCCCTCCAGGTATGCATTGCTCCGGTGCACCTCCCTTTCTACACCCTGGATGGCATTCAAAAGGGTAGACTGCCCAACAATGAGTGTCCTGAGGAGGTCAATGACCTGAGGGCAGCAGGGGTAACTGGGGCAGGGCCTGAGGTGCCTGGGGCGAAGGAGACGCCCACCTGCCTGTGTGAGCGGGCACGGTGCGAACGCTGAGGGGCTGCTGGGAGGGCGGAGCTGGTGCGCTGGCTGGCGGCTGAACCTGTTGTTGCGGTGGGCACGGATGTTGCTGCCACCACAAGGGAGCTCCCTTCCGAGGACGTGTCTGTGTCGCTGGTGTCTCCACGTGTCCCTGTTGTGGAGCTCCCCTCACCCTTCGTCTCACTGGTGACCTCCAAGTGGGTTGCATGGCCCTCCAGGGCCATGTGAGATGCAGCTCCCTCTTGCTCCGATGCCACTTCTCCTCCGCCTGATGATGCTAATGCACACATGAACAGGAAGACCAACAAAAAAGGGGGGCGGGGGGGTGGAAAATAAAGACATGTTGAGTGCATGCATTGGCGACACAGTTGGCGGAGAGGACAGACACAGAAGACCCCTGCACTACGTCGCGCACTTGGGGTACACTACTCAATCAGTGGGACTTGGCCTACAAGCCTATGGACGACAACTGCACACATAGGTGACACAGGGCCATTAATTGCTGTACTTGGCACCCTACAGAGGTGGGGGGCGGAGGCACAGGGCCATGCCTTACGGGTGGGACTAGCCTACAGAAATCGCCCTGGCCTAGGGATACCCACAGCCCTCCTCCCCCACCCAGACACCTCCACTGCGCGCTAAGATAGCAGAATGTGCTGGTACCCACCCCCTTGTGTCTGCTGTGATGTCCTCACGCGCCCATCCAAATCGGGGTAGGCCACCGCCAGGATCCGGGACATCAGGGGGGTCAATTGATGCGTGGCACCCCTCCTACGTTCCAGCTCCCGCGGCGGATGTCCTCCCACCTCTTCCGGCAGTGGGTGCCCCGTCTGTTGTGGACCCCCAGGGTCCGGACGTCCTTGGCGATGGCACGCCAAATGTCGATTTTCTGATGGGCGCTGACCTATGTGACATGTACAGGGGGAGAAAATAGTATATCATCATTTTCTGCATGCTCAATGTGAGTGGCCCCCCATCCCCACCCTTGCCATGTGGCACATGCTCTCATCTGTCGTTTGATGCATGCCTCATTCGCTCCCCTCCACACCATCTTTCATTCACCCCACTCAACCCAGGCATTGGCCACACAGCATGGTCCCAGTGTACTTACCTGTTGGTCTGGAGGACCGTAGAGTAGCGCATACTAGGGGAGGACCCCATCCACGAGTTTCTCCAATTCTTCAGAAGTGAAGGCAGGGGCCCTTTCCCCAGTCGCAGCAGCCATTGTCTCTTCCAGACCGAGGTCACAGCAGCACTTGCAGTATAGGTCCTCTCGTGTGGATGATCAGGTCTCGAGTGATTAAGCAGATAGAAAATGGCGGTCACGCCCGCGGCGGTGCGTACCGCGACCTGCCGGCGCACATCGTCATTGGCTCCTGAAACCCATAGGGTTCAATGTTAACCAATGCGGCTTTGCACCGCGGTCTTCGACCGCCTACCGCCACGGTGTGCCACGCCAGCGCATTGACCTCACATCCCATTGTCGCACTTCACAGGTCAGGCAGCCGCCATTTCAAGGGCCCACATGGCTTATTTTCTACTGCTTCACACATGCCTAGGCCTTGCATCGACACTCATACAAACCATTCACTGCATAGAGAATCGTGTACTGTGCAAGCTGTGGGAACGTACCTGTGGGTTGATTGACTCTGTGCTCGCTGTTGTCCTTCCTAGGCACCGTCCGCTGGGACTTCCGAGGAGATGGAGGAATCCGCCCGTGTACAGACCGCTGGTGGACCTGTCGACAATGGAAGAAAGACATGTCATATTGACATACAGGCTTGACCGAGCCACTATACAGGAACTGTGTGCCCAGCTGGAGCCAGACCTGATGTCACTCATCCGCCAACCCACAGGGATTCCCCCTCTAGTGCAGGTTCTGTCAGTACTCCATTTTTTGGCAAGTGGGTCATTTCAATCAACAGTGGCCATGTCATCAGGGATGTCTCAGCCTATGTTTTCAAAGATCCAGAGTGTTGTCTGCCCTGATGAAATACATGCGGAGCTACATTGTTTTCCCTGAGGTGGGCGATTTGGCTACAATGAAGGCTGATTTCTATGCCCTTGGACATATTCCCAACATCATTGGTGCCATTGATGGGACCCATGTGGCTTTGGTACCCCCCAGAGAAAGTGAACAGGTGTACAGGAACAGAAAAAGTTATCATTCCATGAATGTCCAGGTGGTCTGTTTGGCTGACCAGTACATCTCCCATGTAAATGCCAAGTTCCCTGAGTCAGTGCATGACGCGTACATCCTGCGAAATAGCAGCATACCTTACGTGATGGGTCAACTCCAGAGACACCGTGTGTGGCTATTAGGGGACTCTGGTTACCCCAACCTTTCCTGGCTATTGACCCCAGTGAGGAATCAAAGGACCAGGGCAGAGGAACGGTACAATGAGGCCCATGGGCGGACTATGAGGGTGATCGAGCGGACCTTCGGCCTCCTGAAGGCCAGGTTTAGGTGCCTGAATATGACAGGTGGGTCCCTAATGTACTCACCAAAGAAGGTGTGCCAGATCATCGTGGCCTGCTGTATGCTTCACAACCTGGCTTTGCGACGCCAGGTGCCTTTCCTGCAGGAGGATGGTCCAGATGGTGGTTTTGTAGCAGCTGTGGAGCCTGTGGAGAGTGAAGAGGAGGAAGACGACGAGGATGACACAGACAACAGGGACACAGTGATACAGCAGTATTTTCAATAACACACAGGTAAGAATCAACACCGGCATTTTACATTTACTTACAGTCTCCTGCCTCTCTACTGTCCGAGTTTCCCCCCAGTGTATGTTAACTGAGTTGTGACTTTCCCTTACAATTTCAGAGATGTGGGCCCCACTGCGTGACCTCTGCTTTGTTTGCCCATGGACTACAGCTGTGTGACAGTGGTATGTTGTCATCACAATGTAACTGGACATTTTGGCACGGTTATGTCTAATACATTTGTTCAAAATACAGACAGACTCCAGATTATTTTTGTGCAATAAGTGTTTTTATTAAAGTTCTCAATTTAGGGACATGGTTGAAAATCGGTGATGGGTGATGGTGGAGGAATGTCCATAGCAGAGTCCAGATTTTCAGTCTCACAAGTGAATGGTCCACATGCCTGTGGAAGGATGGAGCAGGGGCAATTTAAGGTTGGACAGGGTGACAATGTGGGACAGTGGGATGACATCAGGGGGTATCCTTTCCTGGTGGGGGTCTTGGCATCCTACTCTGTCTTCTTCCTAGATCTCAGGCCCGCTTGCGGGGTCGTTCTCCTTCTGCAGGGGGTGGGGTTCTGGTGGCCTGTTGTTGTTGTGTCAGGGCCTCCTGTCCACTAGCGCCGGCGGAGGTGGTAGCCTGTTCTTGGTCCATGCTAGTGACAGGGGCCCTTTGTGGTGCCACATGGTCCCGCAATGTGGTGACAATCTGGTTGAGAGCCACGACGATGGTCCCCATTGCGGAACTAATGCTTCGGAGTTCTTCCCTGAACCCCATAAACTATTCCTCCTGCAGTACCTGGATCTCCTGGAACCTGGACAGTACCATAGCCATCGTCTCCTGGGAGTGGTGGTATGCTCCCATGATGGAGGAGAGGGCCTCGTGGAAAGTGGGTTCCCTGGGCCTGTTCCCCCCCTGTCGAACAGCAGCCCTCCCAGTTCCCCTGTGTTCCTGGGCCTCCGTCCCCTGGACCGTGTGCCCACTACCACTGCCCCCAGGTCCCTGTTGTTGTTGGGGTGGTGGGTTAACCTGGGTGCCCTGTGGTGGTGGACACACCGCTGATTGACGTATCCTGGAGACAGAGGCATGGGCCCGCTGGGTGGGAGCTGTGCTGGTGTTCCCAGAGGGGGGTAGGTCTGCTGTGGCCTGTGGCTGTGTGAGGGGAACCGACTGTCCCGAGGTCCCCGATGGGCCGGGCTGGTCATCTGGGTCCAGGGAGGCAGAGCTGCTGTCATCACTGGGGGCCTCTTCTGGGGGTGGGATGGACATTTCTGGACCCTCCTGGGCGGATGTTCAAGACTTGCTCCTCCCATGCTGTAAATTCTGGGGGAGTAGGTGGGGGTCCGCCGCCAGTCTTCTGCACAGCGATGTTGTGCCTTGATACCATGGAACGCACCTTCCCCCGTAGGTCGTTCCACCGCTTCCTGATGTCGTCCCGATTTCGTGGATGCTGTCCCACAGCGTTGACCCTGAACACTATTCTTTGCCATAGCTCCATCTTCCTGGCAATGCTGGTGTGCTGCACCTGTGTCCCGAAGAGCTGGGGCTCTACCCGAACTATTTCCTCCACCATGACCCTGAGTTCAGCGTCTGAAAACCTGGGGTGTCTTTGGGGTGCCATGGGGTGGGGTGGATGAGGTGTGGGGTGGTGTATGTGTTGATGAGTGTGGTGAGTGTGGTGGTGTGTGGTGTTTTGTGCGTGGATATTGTGTGGGTGATGGTGTAGTGTGCCTCTGTGTGATGGTGTTCTCTATTCTGTGCTCTCTCTCTCTGGCCTTCTCTCTGTATTGGTGGTCGTAGGGGTTTGTGGGTGATGTGGGTGTGTGTTTTATATTGGATTGGGTGTGTGGGAGTGTTGTGTGTATGTGTCTCAGGTGTGTGTATTTCGAATTGTCCAATGTGGCAGTGTTTTGGAGCTGTGTGTGTATTTTGACCGCGGCGGTGTGTACCGCCAATGGAATACCGCGGTTGAAAGACCGCCGCGTGGATTCGTGGGACGGAATGGAATGGGCGTATTTCTGTTGGCGTGACGGTGGAGGTTTGGTCATCGCCAGTTTTTCGCTGGCCGTTGGTGTGGCGGACTTTTGTGGATGTCGGGTTTTTGGCGGTTTGCCTGTTGCGGGTCAGAATGACCGTGGCGGTTTCCCGCGCCCGCGGCGGTGTTATGGCGGTCTTCTGACCGGCGGTAAGCGCCTTTTACCACTGAGGTCAGAATGACCCCCTAAGAGTGTTGCCACATGGAGCATTGCTGAAATACTGAGTAGGGCACGGAACATCCCAGAGCTTATGTGATGCCTAACATACAATGGTCACATACACACACACTCTTAATGACATATATCATGTACATATCTCCTTTGAAGACCTATAGCAGAGGACCACAACTATTTCACACATACATGTTGAAAGCAAGGTCCAACGCAGCATATGGCACACAACTATGACACCATCACTCAATAAGGGGAAAACAAGCCTCATACATGAGGCAGTCAATGTGCTTTGGCATCACTAACAGGAATGTCTGACAAGACCCTTGACAGCAGTTAGTCCAACTGCATCCAATATTTGCAAGGAATATCTTTGACTAGAGTTCCATAGAAGCAGAACATAGACAGCACAAGTGCCACACATATGACATGCATTGTGCACATGACATTCCATGCACATGTCAGCCCATTTCCTAACTCCTGACACACCCATGCACCTGGTCACAACCCACCTGTCAGAAGAGGTCCCTGGAATACTAAGATGTGTACCCTGATAATACCTCCTCTACACACACAGACCAACATTAGCAAACCAGTGTGCTACACCCTTTGCTAAGGTATGCCATTGTCATAGAACATCTGACTGCATGGACGTCAGGTCAATTTATACACTGTCTTCTAGTTTCAAAGCCCTGTTAGCACATGTAGATTGCTTCCCCTTGTGAAAATGTCTGTTGGCCCTTAGAATGCAAGTCTCATCTACAGGAGTGGTGAGAAACAGATGCAGCCCACACCTGTGATCACCTCCATGCACACCTCCCATTACAAAAAGCACTGCCCCTGATGATGCCTGGAACAGCATAGGAGTCTCCATTTTGTCAAATACACCGTCAACCATTGATAGTAATTAAGCCGTGTAACACAGCCCTTGGGTTCATTTGTCACCTTCAAAAACACAGGACGTACACAGATTGACATGTCAACTGTCTAGTTTGTCCTCCAAACAGTCTCAGTCAGACCACTGATTATGTAACTTGTCCAGTAGCTGGCTCCTGAATCATCTTGCATTCTGTCAGCCTGACTGGCAACTGTCTGTGCGTCACACTAAAGTATCCCTGTTTCTACATATGTACCACACTTGCGTTAGCAAACCTGCCATTCATCAGGGGGTATTGGGCATGGGCTTCTACCATGCATACACAAATACATTGTATAGCATCATCTGCCTTTTAACTGTACCATTTGAGTTAAATCCTCTTGGAAAAGCAAAATTCATGGCCCATCCCTTGTCTGGGTTGCATTTATGCATGAATGACAAAGTGTGACAGTGTCCCAGGGTCATAGGCAGGGATTGGGTACGGGGCTTTCAGCACAACCAGCAACCTCTGATAATGTTCATGAATAATGCACAAATGTCAGAACCATGACAGTTCACACACAGCATCACAGTACGCACAACATAGTGATGGGCCGTGTGTGGTGAATAGCTGCGAGAATAAACAGCACAGAGGCTATGATGTTCCCAGATGCAGTGGGAAGTGCAGAGGTCAACCTGTGTACAAATGTTGTAATGACACCTGCCGGAACATGACAATTGAGACATTATCTCACTCAGCACACCAAGGTTGCCCTGTTGACTGTCTCATTACACGTCTTTAGTGACAGGGTGGGACCATCCACATGCTGGTTCACATGTCCACATCTACTTTACTCACATTGATCAACCAAGGATACTCAGTAGTTACAGGAATAGCTGCCACTGACTCATGATGAGTCCTGGTCCGAACTGTGACAAATGACACCCCAAAAAAGCTACAGGATCATCATTGGACCACACACATTAACAAGACACCTATGTGCAATTGATCACTGGAAATATGTGGACATGTGCTGTCTTGAATGCTGGTCCACCACAGCCACTTGATAGTTGGGGCTTACTTCTATGGCCTCAACTGTGGTGTCATCATACATATGAGATTGACCCTTGTCTGTCTGTGCAAACAACATGGTACCCACTTCCTCAATGCATGTGTATGACTCACTGTGGGATTCATCAACTAGTGCCTAGGAAGCTGTTACCAATACTCTAGGACATAGGATGTAGAAATTGTGGACCTTTAACATGAACACGCGTCTGCCATCCATCTGGTGCATGCTATGTCACATGTGGTGTCTATGTGACCCTAAAACTTGGAAGTATACTTTGCGGGTGTTGTTACATGTATGACCAGCACATGCCCTTGCTCATTCCAATTTTTACTTGCATCTTAGGGTTGGACACATGGAGGTCACATTCATACAACCAAATGTACAATAATGCTTCATGTGATGTGCACACACACACTTGGTCAACCAACAAATTAGTTGTCAAAGCACACACTTTGAGCCAAAGGCAATTAGGTATTGTACACATGTGAGTCACATTGCTATCCTCTCCTTGTGGCAAACATGCACAATTTGTGCCACACATATATGTAGGACACACTTATGACCATCTATGACGTCAGCCAACTGTAAACATACTGTGAAGGGTGTAGTGGATGATATTCTGCTGCAGTATGATGTCACACATGTGAACATACACCATCAACACCATACTGTCTTCAATTAGCCAATCTCTGATGTGTTCCAAATGTAAAATAACCAAAAAAGAAGTAAAAAGGCCCCAAACCAGTTAATGCACTGTAATTTTGACGTCCCTAGCGGTGTGTGTAATTTTTTGTTTACCAAAACTGTATTTGCATCATTTTTTTTGACGCACAGGAGTGAAATTTAGCCCGCATCCAGATATTTGTACAGTCCATGTATCAATATGTGGATGCGGGTTAATATTCACGCCTGTGCGTTAAAAAAAATGACGCAAATACAGTTTTGTGCAACAAAAAATGACACATAACGTGAAAAAGGCAGGACTTTTCATACAGGAAGTGATGTAATAGGATATCCTGTTTACAGATCATGTACAGTGGGTGTACTTTCACTTTCACTTTGCAGTCTATGATCCTTCTAGACTGTGTGGCTGTGTAGAGAGTGTTATCCAGAGATTTTGTGCTGTATTTGTCCTATGTGCTATCTGTAAAATCCTTTTGTGAAATAAATATTGTTTGTGTATACTGTAGTACTGTGTTTTGTCTACATTTGTCCATTTATCTTGTGTATTTCTTGTTTGTGGGAGTCTGTTGTGTGTAGTGTTAGTTTGGGGATAGTTGGGCTCTTTTAGTATTTAGGTTTACTTTTTTTCTGTCTTTTTACCCCTACTTTCACCCATTTCCCCTTTCTATATCTTTTACCCCTATTCCTTCTCTTCAATTATAAGTATGTCTGGTAGGCCACGTCTTGGCAGGATGGGGGAAGAGGAGTTGGGGGGCTTCATCTGGCTGGTGACACATTTCTTGCTGCTCATGATCCAGGCAGGGGGCAGGGTCATACAGGGGTACCCGACAGAGGCGTGCAGAATCCGGTGGGGAAAGGTGCTGCATCACCTGCAGCGTGTGTATGCCAGCCAGAGGAGTGACCACCAGCTGAAGCACCGGTAGGCTGACCTCATCACCAGGGAGCAGGATCTCTTGGACCACCTGGGAATCATGATTGGTGGCACTGTTGGCGAGTACGACTATTGTTATTGTGCACAATTAAATGCTCTGTAGTGACATCAGTGGATTAGTGCCATGTCTGCCAGCTAACTTGATGACTGTGTGTAATTTTGGGGAAATATAAGGGGATCATTGATGCACTATGGTAAGGATCACAATTGCTAGCTGTCAGGTAGCATGTGCTCAGCAAACTTACAGGTAACTTTACCATGAAGGAAATTGGTGCGGCCTTTTTGTCAGCACAGCTAACAAAATAGGAGCCAATCATGTCTATATAGGGTATTATTGACAGAGAAGTACAGATGTACCAACATTTAGGCCAACTATGTTGACACAATTGCTAGACTGACTTTAGAATCACTACATGATGCTGAAAATGAATGCTGCCTTCACATCAATTGATAATAGCAAAGTGGCTCAAACATTGGTCTCATGTTAGTCTGGTGAGTGTGGAAGGAAAGCGTTCACAGAAGTACTATGAATGTGTGGGATTATTGTGTTTCTTGATCTTTTTGGATACATGTCAGTTCATGATTTGAAAACATTGTGAAAAGGTGTAAGGTGCCCTCAGCTAACATCTTAAGATGTTTGTTGGAATCGGTTGAGCCACAATCCAAATATGGATGGCAGTCCAAGTGTATGCACATGGCTTTACATCTCCATGGTTGGTGCAAATCACCATAGCTGGGCCACATCAATTGACTATACTGTAACAACAGGATGGCTTACAGGAGTCCCTGTCCCTCCCTCTGTACATTGGGCCTATGTGTACTAAATGTGTCATGGCCACAAGGCATGTTTGACTGGTAATGCAGTCCTCAAGTAACCAGGCGTTGGATGTTTCTCTTGGATGCACATGATGAGACGATTACACTCCATATTTTATAGTGCTCACCAATTATGGGGCAAGTTTGCAACCACATGATAGTTAGGGCCAATGTATGTATGCAGATATGTGTGTAACTGTCACAGGAGATCCATGCTATGTACAAGTTGGCCGTGAAATATCAGATGCAGTACCATCATGTCTGAATGGCTGCCATTTCCTTATTCAGCCTACACATTGTAAATGATACTGAAAATGTTGCACTGTGCACAGATTTTGAGCACATTTCTTCCTTCCATACCTTATAGGTGGACCGGCGCCCTACACTGTGGGAGAAGTGGCGACATTTGAGGACCCCGACCACTACAGTAAGTGTTGATATGTCTGTTATGTGTTGTGTTTGCTGGTTATGGACTCGTGTGAGTTGGACGCATAGCAAGGTGTGATGCGGTGGGCAAGTTTTTAACTTGTTCCATGAGTGGGAATGCAGTTCTCACATGTTTTGAGTTAGCCAATGCGTATCCAATGGTATCATGTAGGGATTGTAGGACATCCCTGTAGGCCCCACTGTGAGTACAGGGGATAGTCATGTCTCTGACACTTGTATCACCAAGAGTCGTAATGGAATTCAGCCCCTATTTAGTCAGCCTGTCAGACCCAGATTCTCTAAGATTGGTGGAGCTAATAGCTTCCCAATAGACATCTGCTTCACTATTTACCTATGTAATTTTGAAACAGTAGGTAGAACCTCCTAGCAGCATGTACTTCCACATGTAGTGCATCAAGTCTGTGGAACCTGAGTGTAATGGCCTAGGTGTGCATGCAATTCATGAACATGGGTGTTCTAGCAACTCTGGCCCTCATTCTGACCTTGGCGGGCGGCGGAGGCCGCCCGCCAAAGTCCCGCCGTCAGGTTACCGTTCCGCGGTCGAAAGACCGCAGTGGTAATTCTGACATTCCCGCTGGGCTGGCGGGCGGCCGCCTTCAGGCCGCCCGCCAGCCCAGCGGGAAAGAGGCTTCCACGATGAAGCCGGCTCGGAATCGAGCCGGCGGAGTGAAAGCTGTGCGACGGGTGCAGTTGCACCCGTCGCGTATTTCACTGTCTGCGCAGCAGACAGTGAAATACATTTAGGGGCCCTCTTACGGGGGCCCCTGCAGTGCCCATGCCAGTGGCATGGGCACTGCAGGGGCCCCCAGGGGCCCCGCGACCCCCCCTACCGCCATCCGGTTCCCGGCGGGCGGACCGCCGGGAACTGGATGGCGGTAGGGGGGGTCGGAATCCAATGGGCGGCGGTACACTGGCGGGTGACCGCCAGTGTTGCCGGTCCGACCGCGGCTTTACTGCCGCGGTCGGAATGCCCATTGGAGCACCGCCGGCCTGTCGGCGGTGCTCCCGCGGTCCTCCAACCCGGCGGTCATGGACCGCCAGGGTTGGAATGACCACCTCTGTGTCTGATGTAAGTCAGGCCTCACTGGAAGTATATGTTGTGTACTAAGTTCTGATTTTCCTGACATGTCTGACCCTATGAGTGCTCCAGGGTTTGCTGACTCCAAATTGTAGATAGACCTTACCTGTGGTGTGTCTGTATAGACAAACATGTGTGGATTAGCCTATACACTCCTCTGTGTACATGTTGTTGGCAAATTATAGTTGTGTATCCACCGCCCCCCTCAAACACGGCCATGGGTTTGTGAATGGGGTACCTAGTATTGATGCTACCAGTATGTTACACATACCTGTGAATAAGTGACGGTTTGGTTGCATAGTAGTATACACACTCAGGTTTGGCACTTGTTACCATACTGGAAAGTCCAGTTACAACTTGCAGACCATGTGGCTTTAGTTTTTCTTTCCGTACACTGACATTTGTAGCCCAGCTCTTGGTGGAGGATATGCAGCATGATTCTTAGATGTTAACTCTTAGAACTCAGATTGCAAGTCAAGGCCAGTTGTTACCCATCTTGTGGGTTATGAATGTGCTTTGTGTGATGTGACCTTTGTGGTCTGGCCTGCCATGTACTTCCTCAGGGATATTCGATGCTCTGTATCGTGATATGAGCTGTTAGAAGTACAGTAGATGCAATGTCTGATTAACTTGCTGTGCCGTTTCACACAATGCAGTTACTAATGTGGCATATCTGCATTTGTCTTCACAGCAGCTAACATGACTCCAGACAAGGTCCGTGAATTTCAGCGTCGGGCCATGCAATACCAGCACATCCTGCTGGTGGAGTCGGGGTTCCGGAGGATGGCCCGGCGATATCGCCATGAACGTGCCTCCGGGGCATGGCAAGCCTTCCCACAGGGTGGGCCTACTGTGCCCACCACAGCCACCACAGAAACAACCACCAATCAGAGCCAGGTGGCCCCACCCACAGCTGCCTCTGTTGAATCTACATCTGCAGGACTTCCTGGCCCCAGCATTGCCACCGGTGCAGGACAGCCCACACAGGCCTCCTCCACCGGTACCCAGACTGCCACTGCTCCAGCTGTTGACCCTGCAGCCTTCAATAGACTTGAACACAAGATGGACAAAGTGCTGCGCAAGGTGAGCCACCTGAGCCGGGACGTGCGGCACATTAAATGGCGGGTCAAGGATATCAAGAGGACCCTCCGGAGGGCCAACCTCTAGACAGTTGAATAGATGGACATGATACCCTCCCCTCCCTCCTCTTTCCTTGTTCTTATAGTTAGTGGGCTTAGGGGTCTTAGTGTTAGGTTAGTATAGGCTGTTAGTTTAGTCAGTGTTAGTGGGTGGGCGGTAGGGGGTCCTGCTTGTTTCTTTTTTGACTTATTACATGTGTGGGTGGGTGGGTGGGGGGCTATGTTGGGGTTATTGTGTGTAAAAAAAAAAGAAAATACCAAAAAAAGCAAAAAACATTAAAAAAAAAAAGAATTACCCAAAAAATATATATTTGTTTAGGATAGTATAGTATGTGTTTAGGTTAGTATGTGTTGTCCTCAATGTGTCCTGTCTCATAAGGGGGTGGGGGGTAGATGTTTAGGACGTTTCGTTACATGTGATAAGTAAGTGTAGCTTAGGTTAGTTAGGGACAGTTGTGGGTAATGAGTAGTCAGGGTAGATTAGGGTAGGTACGATTTTTCCTTCAGTTTCCTCATCTATGGTTAGCTTTTAATAAATATTTGGTTACCCCTTAATAGTATGTGTTGAATGGTACTTGATCATGGGTTTGGATTCCGTGTACATCTCTTTTGTACTATAACATCTGTGTCCAATGCTACAAACAAATCCCAACTGAGCTGTACGATTGGCAGCTAACCCAGAGCTACCTTGCAAAGTGTCTACCCTTTATTGCAACCACCAAACACAGTTAATATGGATGACAATGTGTTTCTGTTGATAAGTGTGTTTTCAAAGTCACTAACAGTGCTTCCAGACTTGATATTGGGGAAACAGTTTTAGGTCTGACTGCAGTGTGATGATCATGCACACCCTTATAAGATGAGTTCTCATTGGCAATCTTGTATTCTTGTCTTCATGACCCTCATACATCATTTGTGACACAGTTCGGCATGATTACCTATTTGTATGTTAACTCAGACACCTTCATTTATGCAGTTTTTTTTTTGTATTTACTTAGATTAGTGTGGCATGTTTATTGTGTTATTTTTGCATGTTGACAACATTTAGCGGGCACTATTTGATGAGTTAGTTATCCCCTGAGGAAGCATTCTTCTGTCCAACACAGCATGGTGGTGTATGGTTTCTCACTTCATCAGATTATTCCCTCAGGATGGGCAGAGTATGATGCAATCATGGTCACTGTGCAGATTCCTCTAACTACATAATATCTGGACAGTTGTATTGACAAGCTACGTTATTTGACAGTAGGGACATTTCAATTATCTACAGCGCAGTTGATATGTCACATTACCCAGAGACAGATTTGTTGTGTAAGTGCTATTTATTGAAAAGTGCTGTAGTGCTATATGTACATAGTCCATGATTGTGAGTCCATTATAGTGATATCTTCCAGTGTGATCCAACACAAGGGTTTACCAAAATGCTTTTGTCATGCTGGGGTTGCTGTTTCAGACAGTGCAGAGGGACAGACTTAGCCAATGAGTAGGAGAGAGACAATCACTGGGCTGGGTGACAAGTTATACATTGGTTAGCAGAACAGTGCTTGAGTACAGTTGTTGTAAGACTGTCATGTTTCAAAACGCAGGACTTTGGTAATAGTTGGCCATGTGGCAGGGACTAGTGCTTCTGGGTACTTTTCCTCGTGAATGTGATCTGTTCCATGTCTTCTTCTTCTGATGTGTGTGTTGCCTGCTTTGTCCTTGTTGTTTTTGGTTGTGAAGGGGCAACACACACCTCAGTGTTAGAAGACGTGGAGTCAGACATCCCCGTGGCTGCTCTCTGTGAAGGTCTTAAGGGTAGTACTGCTGCAATGAGGGCCAGCTGGTTCTTGAGAATAGCAGCCACATCACGATGGTAGGCAGCCAGGTCGGCCCTGAGGGGTTCAATGTTGCATTTGTGCACGCGTTGACAGGATTGCTGTTGTAGGTGTTGGGTCAACTGTATTACAGCTGTGCTGATTTCCTTTTGGGTTTTCTGCAGTTCTCGCAAGATAGATGTTAGGGCTTGCATAGCTGCTGCCTGATCTGCAGATGACATCATGCACGAACGCATCCCCTCAAGGCTGGCTGCCATAGTTTGCATCCCCACCGCACCTCCTTGGCCAGCTCACGCTGTACTCCAACTACAGTTCTCTCAAAGGTGGTGCCAGTGTCGTCTGAGTCCTCAGCTGTATTGGAGCTGGCAGGTCTTACAATTGGGGTGGTGGGTGGTTCCTCTGCGATGGCTGCTTGTTCTGTGCTCCTCCTTGTGACTGAAGGTGGGATCTGGAGGGTTTCAAGGACCTTTTGGATAGTCTCCTGGGGAATGTTTATCGGCTCGTCATCCATGTCATCAGGGAAATCTGGGACAGGCATATCGGCAGGAGATCCATCTTCCTCTGCAATGAAACAGGGTACAATTAGTGTGTCTGGGTTGTGACAATTTTGACGTGACGTGATGTGCCTGCCTTTTGATGAATTCACTTTGTGATCTTGTTTTGTATTAATATCTGCAGTCCTTCAGATGGGCATTGTTTCAGGCATATGGCCCACCTGTGTGTCACATGTATGTTATTGAGTTATCAGACTTGTCAGCCTCATCGCCTCTAGGTGTTGGTTTATGCCAAATAGAGAATTGCCACCTTCTTGTCCTACTCGACCCTCCGTGTATATCCATTCTCATGGTGAGACATTTCACTGGCTGTGGGTGTTCTGATGGCACCAGCAGCACACTTAACTATCAGGACCTGCCCCAATCCCTGATCGTTCACATCGACTTAAATGTAATTGACATGTTGCATATCCTATGCATGGCAATGTTATGATCTGATATGGATGTTGACATTGTTAATGGGTCCTGCTGATGTTGGGTAATGTGTGTTACATTGGATTGCCCTGATAGTCGTATCAGTGTCCTATTTCGTCCTCTGACTGTGCAGGTGTATTTCAGTGACAAGTTACATGTGTCCCCTCCTCCATGCTGTTGTCTGAGAAGTATGACATTTGGGATGTTGCCTTGTTACCCAGGCACAGGATGGACCCTGACATATGCAGCATGGGTGTGTTCTTAGTGCTGTGTCGCTCCTATTGTTGTTTACTTTGGCTGATGTTTGTGACAACTATGAGCATATACATTTGAGTGTACTGGGGCCTTTGTCTTGTTTCAGGGGATTGTTGCAGATGTCATCCTCACCCCCTAATTTAGGTGTGTATGTTCCATGGGGAGGTTACTGCCATTGGCTACTTGAGCTGCACACAAATCAGAGGTGGTAGTGGCAACTGTTGTCGCAGTTACATTGCAGTTGTCGGTTTGGCTAGAGGATTGCTAATAGGGCCCTAGTTAATGTAGGAGGTATGTTGGCTGACGAGTGCCAGGATGTCAGTTTGACGTAGTGGCCTTCCCTCCTGTCGTGGCATTCCCTTTGCTCCATCGTTGGCATGACAGCATGCCCCCATGGGACTGTTGTTGGTGTTGTGTAATGGTGTGCCCCTGGTCTTCTCAGAACGGGTCATACTCCAATGCCGTGCCCCTTTACCCATGCCACTCCATGTATTAGATGACTTCCATGCATTTAGTGGTCGGTATCCCCCCACCATGCTCACAGTTGACATTATTGCATTATAATTCCCCATGCGACTTACCCTGCATGTGCGTTGTGTCCTGGTAGTCTGCGCTGTCCTGTCCTTGAATCCCTGTGACAATCTCCTTAGGGATGACGGCTGCGACCATCTCCTCCATGTGGTCCAGGCCCTCCTGGTGTGCTGGACTCCCCCCTCCAGTCTGCAGTGCTGCCTTCCTGTTCCTGGCCATCTTTTCCTTGGTCCTGCGTTTGCAGTCATGCCAGCGTTTCTTGCACTCAATGACTGTTCTGCGTACTTCTGCCACACTGTTTATCTTGTCAACGATTTGTTGCCATATAGCCTCTATCCTACTGATTGGCAACTTTGATGTGACAAACAGTTGGTGCTGGTGTTCCGTCACCTCTTTAACCAGGATTTCTTGCTCCTCTGCACTGAAGCGACACTTTCTTTTCTTCTTAAAAGTGTCCTGGTTCTTGTGTGGGTCCTCCTGGTTGGTTCCTGGTCTGCTGTCATCTTCCTGGGGTCTGTAGTGGCATCTGGGATCCATTTTGGCTCTCCTCTGGTGAAATGGCTGTGTTTGCTGTGTTTTTTGACGCTATTGCGTAAAAATAAATGGCGCATATCCGGTTTGCAGTGTCTTAAAACGGGCCACATTCATTTCCGCTGCGTAAACGTCGTTTTCCTTTACGACTTTACGCCGCGGTGTGCGTCAAAAATAATGACTCCCACCTGTTGTTTGCGCCACCGTGCGTCAAAGTATAAAGCTGACGCCCGCACGGCGCACCAAAATGGCGTTAGCCGGCGGTAATATTTTTGACGCAAAACTGTGCCAGCGCAGTTTTGCGTCAGAAAATATAAATATGGGCCTTAGCATCACATTCCTGTACCAAGAGGATGGCTGTAGTCATGAAGAGTGCAGTCTGAGATGCAGAAGAGTGGAATAGAAGAGAAGAGAGATTGCAACTAGGTGGGTATCAATGGTAGCACTCATGGGATGACTTAAGGAGGAAAAAGAATACCATAAGGGTTCAAAAACACTGCTGGGGAAGGCAGGGCGCGGGTTCACAAAGATCCCAGGAGGTACTGCGCAGCTACACAAGTCAGTGGTTCCTGGTGACATGGGGAACTGCAAACTAAGGAGGTACAAAACGAGAATAGAGCACAATAAAATAGAAAGATTGCTAATTGGGAAACTTGGAGAATGTTGGAAAGTGAATGTTGAAGATAAGTACACTGCAAAACTGAAAAAATAAACAGGAAAGTACTAAAATGAAGGGGCTAATTCCAAGAAACAATTGCCCCATATGGGCATATCTATGCCATTTAGAGCTTCATTCATCAAATGTTACAAAGTAAAACAAGCATTGGCAAAGCCAGTATGTTTTGCCTAAGTGAGCAATATTGGTATTGATAATGTTTTTAAAGATGTTGCACTGCAGAACGAGCTGCTGTGCAACATGACTGAAAGTAACTAAAAACATATCACTGTGGCGCGGCCAGTATTGACCGTGTCATAGAGCTTTTTTTGTTTACTTTCAATCATGTTACACAGAAGCCAGAGCTGTTGTACATCTTTAAAAAAACATTAACAAATCCAAATAGCTATGCGCAAGCTATTTGGCCTTGTTAATGTTTTTTAAAGGAGATGTGGCATTACGGCCAGAACTGCCGCCTGCAGTAGTAGACAACCCGGATTGAGTCTCTGCATTGCATCAACATCCAGAGATTCGAAGCAAAACACTTGAACTCCCCGTTCCTGAAAAATAAAAATGAATGTGTCCTTGTGTGAAGTAAATATTGCTTCTGAAAAACGCTCCAATACCTTTGGGTCCAATGTGGGCATTATAAATCTTCTGCAAATGAAATTTCTAAAAAAGCAACGAGAGGGAGGAGGGTGGCAAACAATGGCAGCGAGGTGAGTGAGTGAAGAAGAACGATGCAGTGCTCCAATACCTTTGATTTGAGTTCGAGCTATACTAAAAAATACCTAGCAAAGACAAAGCGAGAGTGGGTGGGAGAGACAGGGAAAGCAATGAGGACGCGAGAGGTGGTAGAGAGGGCCTGCATACACAAGCACTATTGTGAACTGCTTGGATTAAAATAGAAAAAAGTATCTCTACCAGCAGCAGACAGTGAAAGGATGCTGGCCGCAGAGACAGGAAACTGTACTTCGTCCAAGCTCCATGGACGACCAAAGAGTAAGAACAGAAAGTGGAAGCAGGAGGAGGCCGCAACTAATGCAAAGCAAGGAAATTAGAGTGCTAGCGCATCTGACCTTATTTGATTTCTTATCTTTAATTTATAAGTGGACTTGTTAGAGGTTTGATCAACCTTTTGACTGTGCTTAGATTAATTCCCACCATAAATCCCAAATGCAATACAAAATCATCAAATAAACCACAGCAAATACCTTTGGAGTCTGTAACTCGTCACACACCATGACCCATTTGACCATGAATAACCACACCTATTGTATAAGTTGGAGTATTTATTTCCCTATGTTAACAATGCTAATATCACGTAAATTAATCTCAATACAAACTGATACATATATAAGAATATCACTGGTTGACCAAATCTTCTAAAGAATCTCAATTTAACTAGTGCATGGATTACTATACATTCAAGAGTTACAGTACAAATTAACAGTAGGAGTAACTGTGCAATAGAAATAGCATACAGTTAAGTGCAGCAACTAAGCAACATCAATTTATATTAGTAGCGACCTGTTACCAAGTTAGGGGTTCCCTTACTAACTTTCTAATTAGAATAGCATGTTTGGGCTTCATGCAAAACAATTTAGTCAACATAAATTTGGGAAAATATCTAGCTATGGCTCTGTCAAAACAGCAGTTGGTCCCTAGAAACAAAAGACAAAATTTGCAACAAAAACATCACCATTTGTTATACCTCCCCTCATATGGGTCAGCAAGCTGCGATTATCTTCGTCAGTTGAACATCAGTTCGGTCAGCATCAGCAACAGGCCATGAAAGGGAATGGTTCAGAACCACGGACTCTAAGCTAACTGAACCATTTGGAAAGCAATATCTAAGGGATCCACAGTTAGCATCTGAAGTTTAAGCAATTGAATTAAAGGCAGAATCCTCTTAGGAAAGAATTGAAATCGGAATGAGCTCTCTTGTGCAGTCAGGCTAAGTTAAAATCGTATAAAGAACTTCCCACGTTTCCATTGGTCAAAGGATTGTACATTTGCAATTAGTCCAATAGAAATATAATAGAAAAGTTCAAATCTAAGCTGTAACTTAGCTGTCTTTCACATGTCGATGGTTGGCTCCTCTTCTCCTGTTCCCACAGTCAGGCTTATCAGGTAACATTTTTGTATCCATCCGTACTCCAGTCAGTGCATCCATTGTTAGCTCCTGGGAACAGCGCTGTCTCACGCATCAAACTATACATTGTAGCAATAACTAGTACAACATCTTCTAGCAAGCAGTTCTCATGAGAAAGTTAAAGACATCTGCTAACGTTTGGTCAACTCAGTGAAAAACAATACATGAATTAATTTCTCTGGTCATACATTTCACACAAAATTATTAGAACAGTGCAGATTAACATGAGGCTGTACAAACTAGGCCCAAAACCTTGCTAACCAAAGGCCTACAATTTATAAAGCAAATACATGATGCAAATTTAATACAGGCTACTACTGCATTTGAGAAGAATAAATACTTCAATTAATATTAATAAGCCTCTAATAAAGACACTTCATGATTAAAGACGGCCAGTCAAGTGGGCACATTTTCCAAGTCACACAATGTTTTCTAAGTTAATCAACTTCTATGCAGATTCATAGTTCAAAGTACATAAATATTTATTAGTAAAAAATCAGTATTCACAATCCCTCCTCTGATGACTAAATATGTCATCACACTTACATCTTCCCACACACATTTTGCTCCGCTAAAATTTGTCCTCTTTATAACCTTTACTTCTCCTTCCCCTTTTCGAATTTTCCCTGAAAAATTTCTCCATTTTAATTCCTTCCCTCCTCTGATCATTTTTCGATTTCTTCATGTAATCATGATACAATTTACATATTCCCCATGCACCAATTATACAAATCACAATAATCAATATAATTTGTATTATCTTCAATATTATCCCGTCCCGTAGGTTTCCAAGCCAATTTCCCACGGAAGGAAATCCTTTGCCAGCATTCTCCCAAACTCCTGGTTCTTTCAGCTCCTTCAAATCAGCAATATTATTAGTCAGGTTGTTAATAAGGCTGTTAATTTCATTACTATTGTTAGGTATATATCAGCAACAATGTTGCAAATTCAGCATTTTACAAACTCTGCCCTCCTTTGCTAAAAGAATGTCTTATGCAAGGCAGTTCTGAAGCGTCATAGATCTTACCGCAGCCATTTCTGTATCCATTAGGATCATGGTTCCTGAAAAAATTTCCAGCATGTTATCCACAATAGTAGACAACATTCATATTTTCAAAGAATTCAAAATAACTCTCACTGAAGGAATTATAGCTCCAAATATGTCTCCAACTATGCCAGAATATGATTCTTGCTTTTGTCTAATGTGATGTAATTCAGTCATTTTAGTTACTTTACTCAAGTTCTCAAGTTGATAAATCTTTGGGAAAACTATCCCAAGTAACATGCGCCATACCATCCTCTAGGAAGACGGTAATACGCATTTGGTCCACAGATGTAATAAACTACTGTAATTGCTGGGTCTTGTCCATTTAACATGAACGTCCATTTACTCTGAAACAAAAACACATGCGTACATTCACTGGTTCCCACATACAACGTATCAGTCCTAGATTTAGGCCTATATACACAAAGCTTTCCTACGTGTTGTGCATCTAAAGCTAATCTCCCTTGTGTCTTTATGTCACTAAATGCATGATCATTTTAAAATGTCATTTTCTCTAAGCCTTTTTCTAATTTCTCCTTTAATGCCTTTCTTCTATCATCTGTCTGATCTAAGAAGCTCTTTTCTATGTATGTAAGCAAGCATGTAAGATTATTTCTATGTGCGTAACCAGTGCCAAAAGTCAATGTAGGTTCAAATAATCCTCTCACTAATTCTATAATGTTCTCCTTAGCTATTCTACTCAGGTACTTAATTATAGGGACAAACGAAAACACCACATTGTGGTTAGAATAGAAGTACTGAATGTACTCCTAGTTATAGAATCTAGTTTGTAAAAGACTACAACTTATCCCATAAGTAAGGGGCAAACTCTCTCCTTTACTGATGAAGGAATCTGCGTGCAGACATAACAATCTCTTGCATCCATCGTATCAACATAGTCACGCAATAAGCAATAGAAAACATTAGAAGAAAGTTCTCCTTGTGCATTATTTGCATGCAAATATTTCTCATCTATCTTAAATCTGTCTATTTCTGTGAGTGTAGTAGGTGTCTCTATAGCTGAGGTATGGTTGGCCACACTCATGTCAAGAAAAGCTACACTCACAACCAACACCAGACACAATATCATGCATACAACCGGCAAACAAATACCCATATATTTACAGCACCTATTCTTCCTACCTTGTTGGCTAGGGTTACTCACGATCTGTAAAGAATCAGAAAGTAGAAGAGAAAAATTATAACTATGCAGCAAAAATCAAAAACAAAATCTTCAATCTTCTTCAGCAGTTATTTACAGCTTTCATTCTTTCTTCCAGGACCTTTGTCAAAAATAAGTAGCTTTGTCAAAATCAGTTGAGCAGCTTGTCAAATCAGGTTATCAAAAGTCTTTTCTTGGTTACTTTCAACAGTCTCTTTTCCTTTTCTCAGTTTACAGTTTACAACAGTTCAGTTCATTTATTTTCTTCAAGTGCCAAAATATTTACCTGGAATGTCCCGATCAAATCAAAAAGAAAAACATTTGCTCTGCCATTCACTCGTAGTGGCATATGCCCATTCAGGACCTGCGTACCTTCTATTTGTAATTCTTTTTCTTTTCAATCTTTGCTCTCCTTTTATCTCTCCATCGCTCAAGCCTTTCCTTGTTGTATTTACTTCGTCCTCAATTGTTGTCACTCTAATTGCTTCTTTTCTCTTTACTTGTGACTTCAGCCACTTATCTCCTTTTTGTGGACCTTTCTTTAATGCTTTTTGCAGTGTCGGACTTGTAATTTCTCTCTGTTCTGCAGGATTTTCTCTTGACGTACCTGGGACTGGTTCAGGAGGAGTCAAATCATTTTGGCTTCGATCTGCCTCAACTCCTTCCCCCTCAGGATCTGTTGTTTGTTCTGTCTGTCTTTCAAGTCTGTCTGCTTCTGGGAGAACCCTCCTCTGACTAGACTCTCCTGTTACCTCAGTTGAGGTTGGTTCACTGACACTCTCCTATAGGTCTTCTCCTTCGTCTCTCACAGGAGTGTTTGTACTGACTTCAGTTTGCTCAGACTGAGTCTCTGGTTCTCCTTCTCCCCTCTCCAATTCTGCAGTTGGTCTCGATGTTGTTGGTACTCTCAACAACTCCTCTTCATTGTCCAGCGGACACTGTACTTTCTGAGTATGGGTGGGTTGTATCCAATTCGGAACTCCAGCGCCCTTCTCAGCTGTAGTAGTAATCAGTACTACTTGGTAAGGACCTTTCCACCGAGGCTCCAAACACGTCTTCCTCATGTGCTTTCTGATCACAACCCAATCTCCCGCTCTCAGGCTCTGGCTTTGATCTTGAGACGGTTGCATTGTGGTGGCTTTCGCCTTATGACAGAAAGAGCAAACCACATCAGCCAGACCTTTGCAGTAGTCCAACACCATATCATCTGTCATGTTCACAAGAGCACTAGCAGGAACCGCTGGCAACCTCATTGCTCTGCCCATGAGGATTTCATGCAGTGACAATCCTGTTTTCCTGTCGGGTATGTTTCTCATAGTCATAAGAATTAACGGTAGTGCGTCAGGCCATTTCAAATTTGTGGACACACACATTTTCGCCTTTCTTGACTTCAAGGTACCATTCATTTGCTCCACAAGTCCTGAGGCTTCAGGGCAGTAACTACAATGCAACTTCTGCTGAATGTTTAAAGCTGAACATAGTAATTTAATTACTTAATTGTTGAAGTGACTTCCTCTATCTGATTCTAAAGAGATGGAAACCCAAACCATGTTATCAGTTCCCTAAGCAGTAACTTTGCTACTGTGAGGCTGTCATTTCTTCGCGTAGGGTAAGGTTCAATCCAATAACTAAAAATAGAAAAAATCACCAACACATATCTCAATCCTCCACACAGGCATCTCAATGAAATCCATCTGCATTCTGCTAAATGGACCTGCCGCTCTTCCAATGTTTGCTCAAATTGACCACTGTCCCTTTGCCCATGTTCATCTGCTGGCTTCGGCAACCTGTCTAAATCTCAGATTGAACCAGAATTGCTTGAACGCTTGAATCATGGCATCCCTCCCAACATGTGCTTGACCATGGTAATACCTAGCCATTTGAGTCAACAGGCTATTAGGCAGAACCACTTATCCCTCCCCGGACACCCAGACATCGTCTTCAAGTTGAACACATTTTACCTTTACCCAATTCCTATTCTCAACTTTGTCAACATTATACTGCAACTCTTTCAATTCTTCCAAGGTATCTATAACATGTAATGCATAGTTTGGGCACATTTCCTCTTCTGGTAACAATTCCCATTTATCTTTGAACGATATACAGTTCAATGCGCAAAACCTTGCAACTTGATCCGCATACCCATTTCCCATTGACACAAAATCTTGTGATTTCAGGTGTGCATTGTATTTCACCAAGGCAATCTTTTCAGGAATTTGAATAGCTTGTAGCAACTCATGAATTCTCTCTCCATTTCTGACTGGTGAACCAGAAGAGGTCAGGAAACCTCTCTGTGACCACTGCTGGCCAAAGTCATGGACTATTCCAAATCCATACTGGCTACCTGTATAGATGGTAACTTTAAGCTGTGCAGAAACATGGCATGCTCTAGTAAGGGCTACCAGTTCTGCCACTTGCCCAAAATACACTCCTCGAAGCCAGGACGCTTTGAGTATGCCAGAAATTGTGCATACAGCATATCTTATTCTCAATGTTCCCCTATTATCTCTTAAACAGGAACCATCAACGAAAATAATCTGGTCATTTTCTTCCAATCGAGAATCCTGAATGTCAGGTCTCGGTTTTGTTCACAAATCAGTTACTTCCAGACAGTCATGTTCAACTTCCTTCAATCTGTCAACTCCGATATTCTCTTTTGGGCGTAAGGTTGCTGGGTTAAGCACTGTACACCTTTTGAGTGACACGTTTGGGGACCCCAGGCTGACCATTTCGTAACCCGTCAGCCTGGCATTTGTAAGATCCTGAGTCTTGGTTCTCGTGAGTAAAACTTCAATAGAATGCAGAACTATGACAGTTAAAGGGTGTCCCATCACAATGCTCTCATTCTGAGTGAGGCTCAGTCCAACCGCAGCAGCCGGTTGCAGACAGCCTGGTAAAGCTGCTGCAACTGGGTCCAAAGTAGCTGAAAAAATAAGCTTCTGGGCGGTTTACACCACCCTGGACTTGAGTCAAGACAGACAATGAATATGTACCATGCTCATGACAAAACAACATGAAGGGTTTTGTGCAATCAGGCATTCCCAAAGCCAGGGCTTTGCACAAGCTTTCTCTCAATTCAGTAAAGGCTTTCATACAGGCTTAGTCTAACACTAGGGGATCAGTAATTTCTTTGTGTGTCAGTTTCTGCAATGGCTTTGAAATGACTGAAAAGTTAGGAATCCCCTGGCGACAATAGCTCACCGTTCCCAAAAACATTTGTCTGGGTTACTGAGGTATTCATCTGCAATATGGCTGTGACCCTTTCTCTGGAGATTTTCCTAATTCCTTTCTCCATTAGGTGTCCCAAATATTTCACTTCTTTCTGACAGTACTGCAATTTAGCTTTGGACACTTTGGGGGTCATTATGACCCCTGCTGTGAGGGTGTCAATTAATCAATCAAGGCATTTATAAAGCGCACTACTCACCCATGAGGGTCTCGAGGCGCTGAGGGGGAGGGGCTGCTACTGCTCAAACAGCCTATCAATCAATCAATCAATCAATCACAATATTTATAAAGCGCGCTATGTACCCGTCAGGGTTTCGAGGCGCTGAGGGGAGGGGGGGGCGTGGTGCGCTGCTGTTTAGCGGTCGAAGAGCCAGGTCTTGAGGAGCCTTCTGAATGCGAGGAGGTCCTGGGTCTGGCGTAGAGGTGTGGGGAGAGAGTTCCAGGTCTTGGCGGCGAGGAAGGAGAAGGATCTGCCGCCGGAGGTCTTGCGCTGGATTCGGGGTACGATGGCGAGGGCGAGGTTGGCAGATCGGAGTTGACGAGTTGGAGTGTAGAAGTTAAGTCTGGTGTTGAGGTAGGAGGGTCCGGTGTTGTGAAGCGCCTTGTGAACGTGGGTGAGGAGTTTGAAGGTGATCCTCTTGTCTACCGGGAGCCAGTGGAGTTCCTTCAGGTGAGGGGAGATGTGACATCGGCGGGGTATGTCGAGAATCAGTCGGGCGGAGGCATTTTGGATACGTTGGAGTCGTTTGATGTCTTTGGTTGGGATGCCTGTGTAGAGTGTGTTGCCGTAGTCAAGTCTGCTGCTGACGAGGGCCTGGATCACCGTCTTTCTGGTTTCTGTTGGAATCCACTTGAAGATTCTGCGGAGCATTCAAAGGGTGTTGAAACAGGAGGAGGAGACGGCGCTGACCTGTTTGGACATGGTGAGGGCGGAGTCCAGGATGAAGCCGAGGTTTCTTGCGTGGTTGGCAGGGGTGGGCGGGGGTCCGAGGTCGGAGGGCCACCATGAGTCGTTCCAGGCCGAGGGAGTGCGCCCGAGGATGAGGACTTCCGTCTTGTCGGAGTTGAGTTTCAGGCGACTGTTGTTCATCCAATCGGCGATGGCTTTTAGTCCCTCGTGGAGGTTTGTTTTGGCGGTGAGCGGGTCTTTGGTCAGGGAGAGGACGAGCTGGGTGTCGTCGGCGTAGGAGATGATGCTGAGATGATGTTGGCGGGCCAGTTTAGCGAGGGGGGCCATGTAGACGTTGAACAACGTAGGGCTGAGGGAGGATCCTTGGGGGACGCCGCAGATGAGGTTGGTGGCTTTGGAGCGGAAAGGGGAGAGACGGACTCTCTGAGTTCTGTCGGAGAGGAAGGATGAGATCCAGTGGAGGGCTTTATCTTGGATGCCGGCTTCCTGGAGGCGGGTCAGTAGGGTGCGGTGGCAGACTGTGTCAAAGGCGGCTGATAGGTCGAGGAGGATGAGGGCTGAGGTTTCGCCGTTGTCCATTTGATGTCTGATGTCATCTGTGGCGGCGAGGAGAGCAGTCTCAGTGCTGTGGTTTCATCTGAATCCGGATTGTGAGGGGTCCAGGATGGAATTGTCTTCGAGGAAGTGGGTGAGCTGAGTGTTGACGATCTTCTCGATGACTTTAGCTGGAAAAGGGAGGAGAGAGATTGGTCGGAAGTTTTTGAGATCGTTGGGGTCAGCCTTGGGTTTCTTGAGGAGGGGTTGTATTTCTGCGTGTTTCCAGCTGTCCGGGAAAGTTGCGGAAGTGAAGGAGAGGTTGATGATCTTGCGGAGTTCGGGGGCGATGGTGGCGTTGGCTGAGTTGAATACGTGATGAGGGCAAGGGTCCGTAGGGGAGCATGAGTGGATGGTGTTTATGGTTGTTATGGTTTCTGCATCGTCCACGTGGGTCCAGGCGGTGAGGCGGCGGTCGTGGGAGGAGACATCGGGGGTGGGGTCTGGCGGTGGACCGGTGTTGAAGCTGTTGTGGATGGTGGCGATTTTCTGGTGGAAGAAGGTGGAGAGGTCGTCGCAGAGTTTCTGGGAGGGCGGGATGTCGTTGGAGTTGGCTTTTGGATTGGAGAGTTCCTTCACGATGCCGAAGAGTTCTTTGCAGTCGTGGGCGTTGTTGTTGATGCGTTCGGTGAAGTGGGCGCGCTTGGTGAGGCGGATCCGTTGGTGGTGTTCACGGTTGGCGTTTTTGAGGGTGGCGAGGTTGTCGGGTGTGCGTTCTTGGATCCATTTCTTTTTGAGCTTCTGGCAGATGCTTTTGGAGGTGGTTAGATCGTCTGTGAACCAGGCTGGTTTTTTCTTTCCTTGGATTGCGGTGGGTTTCTTGAGTAGGGCAAGGGTGTTGGCACAGTCGAGAATCCATTGATGGAGATTGATGGCGGCTGTGCTCGGGTCGGTTGCGTCGGGTGGAGGGTTGTTGATGAGGGTGCTGGTCAGTTGGTCTTGGGTGACTTTGCCCCAGCGGCGGTGAGGAGGTAGCTGGATGCGGTGTTGCTCTGTGATTTTCTTATAGGTGAAATGGACGCAGTGATGGTCGGTCCAGTGGAGTTCGGAGGTGTGGCTGAAAGAGATGTGGTTGCTTTAGGTGAAGAGGGGGTCAAGGGTGTGTCCGGCGATGTGGGTGGGAGTGTTGACTAGCTGGTGGAGTCCGAGGTTGAGGAGGTTGGAGGTCAGTGATGCGGTGTTGGCTTCGTTGGCGTTTTCCAGATGGTAGTTTAGATCTCCCAGGAGGATGTAATCAGTGGAGTCGAGGGCGTGGGTGCTTGCGAGGTCGGCGATGGTGTCGCTGAAGGGGGCTCTTGGTCCTGGAGGGCGGTATATGAGGGTTCCTCTGAGGGTCGTGTTGGGGTCCGTGTGGATCTGGAAGTGGAGCTGTCGTCCGAGTGGGTGTGGATTTTCAGGGTAGCTTTGTGAGCGATGGCTATTCCGCCTCCGATTCCGTTGGTTCGATCTCTTCTGATGATTTTGTAGCCGTCCGGTATGGCGATGGCGATGTCCGGAGCCGAGGAGTCGTTCCACCAGGTTTCGGTCAGAAAAGCCACGTCAGGTGCAGTGGTGTCGAGCAAATCCCAGAGCTCGATGGCGTGTTTTCGTGCGGAGCGGGTGTTGATGAGGATGCAGTTCAGGTGGTTGGGGTTGAAAATTTTAGTAGTTGGATTAGTCGTTCTGATGCAGGAGAAGTTGCAGGTGCGGCAGGAAAAAGGTCCTTTAGTGTGCTTCGGGGACGCCCGGAAGCATTCAGTGGAGGGGCCGGGGTTGAAAGCGCGGAGTTCGTTGGTCGAGTAGCGTATGTGGGGGGCGCGGGGGCAAAGGGGGGTGGCGCTGGGCGCGGTCCAGGTGCGGACTGGCGCAGACGGGCTTGCCTCTGGCGCGCCAGCGGCACGCCCGCTGTGCGGACGCGCAGCGCCAGCCATTAAGAAGGGAGGGGGAGGGAGGAGCAGCTGGGAGGCGGGAGGGAGCGGCAAATGGGGGCGCGAGGGGGCGGGGCCGCAGGGAGGCAGCGGCAGGGAACGGGGAGCGCACAAGGGGCAAAACACTGAAAACGAGCAAAAATACAAGCAGTTACAATAAGAAAAGCACACAATCAGAAAACAATAATGGCACAATACACGATCGGGGAGACAGCAATCAGGGGGGCACAAAGGGGGCAGAAGCGCCGGCGGCGAGGCGCTGAAAAAGCGAAAAAGCCAAAAAACAACTTACAGGACGGCGAAAGCGGCACACGGGTCAAGTGAGCCCACTAGCCACCAGGGATGAGGCGCAGGAGGATGCCTGCGGGTGGAGGAGGGCCTCGAACACGCAAACGGCAGCGTGCTCGTGGGGCAGAGGCAGAAGGCAGCAGGTTGGTGCTGCGGTCGTGGGGGGCGAGCTCAGGACCTGAAACAGGCCTAGTCTTGAGGTGTCTCCTGAAGGTAAGTAGGTCTTGTGTCTGTCTCAGGTGGGTAGTGTGACTGCCAACAGGCTGGCGGTACAGACCGCCACAATATGAGACTGGCAGGTTGGCTGCAGCCAACCCGCCACTTCTCCACTCATACCGCCATAGCGGTATGAGCTGCCGGGCTGGAGATGTGTATCTCCAGCCCAGCGGCCGGCATAGTACTGCTGGTGGCATCATGAGCTGGCCTACCGCCATGGTTTCCGTGGCATTAGCAATGCCACAAAACCATGGCGGTAAGCTGTACTAGTGACAGGGAATTCCTTCCCTGTCACTGGTAGGCATCTCCCCCACCCCCCAAACACTCACCTGACACCCCCACAACCCCCTCCATCCAAACACCCCCCACCCCCTCCAACCCTCAGACACACACCCCATACACACACACACCCACAGACATGCACCACGCATACACCTAATCACTCACACTGGCATACACACATTCATACACACACTTGCAAACATGCATACTTCCAGACATGCTCGCACACATTCTTACACACAATCACACTGACACGCAAACACACACTCACTTCACCATTCTTACACGCATACACTCACACGCATACAACCATGCAAACAACAAAACACACACAGACGCATTCACACACTCACTCACACATTCATGCACACACTCAGCCACACACACACAACACCCCCACTCTCCCAACCCCTCCCCTGTCGGAAGCCTGACTTACCTTGAGTGAGAAGGTCGTCCGGCAGGAAACAGGAAGGGGCGATGCTAGCCCTAGCAGTGCACTGCCAGCAGAACACCACCAGGCCATATTACTGGTCATATTACGGCTGGCGGAGTTCTACTGGCGGGCGGCGCTGGTGGTAGCAGCGCCAGCTTACCACCATCAACCACCATGAGCACTGCTGGATTTCCGGCCTTATTGTGTCGGAAGTCAGGCAGTACTCATAATGTGGCGGACCAATGGTAGCCGCGGTGGCGGTCATTATTTTGGCGGTAGGTGGTTTTTACCACCAATATCATACTGTGCACCTTTATGTCCGTTCTTCCCTAAATGGTTCAGTAAGGCAATAGTATCATACTTGCATGCCTCTCTGGTCTTTGATGCAATCATATCATCAATTTACTGTACCAATGTCGATTGGGAAGGCATTTACAATGACTCCAGGTTCTTCTTCAGGATCTGGTTGAAAGTGGATAGTGACTCTGAAAACCCTTGAGGAATTCTACACCAACAGTAGACTCAATCCAAAAATTTAAAATAGAAAATAAATAGACTATCCTCAAGAAGAGGTTCAGAAAAGAATGCTTGTGACAGGTCTACTACTGTAAACCATTCTGCATCAAAGGGGATCTGAAACAAAATCACAGCTGGATTTGGCACTACGAGGCAACATTTAATTACAATTTCATTTACTTTTCTCAAATCCTGAACAATTCAATATTTCCCGCATGGCTTTCCGAGTCCCATTATCGGTGAATTACATGGACTGCTCGATACCTCCTTCAAAACTCTGGTTTACAAATTCTGCAATTATGGGTGCAATCCCTTCAATTGTGTCCTGTCTCATGTGGTACTGAGGAATCTGGGGAAAAATAGCGTTAGGCTTGACTCGGACCTTAACTGGCTCAACTCCTTTTTATTAGACCAATGGCCTTTCCTGTAAAATCCTACACTTTTGTCTTGATTGTTCCCTGTAAGTCAGACGGAAGATCTCTCACTGTAAAAACTGGAAAGAAACTAATCAAGGGCAACTGTGTCACAATCTGTTTCTGTGGTCAGGTCATCTTCATCACCACTGTTTGTCTGGATGGCAATTCCATAATTTGAGCAAGTAATTGAGCATCTCGTTTTGCACAACAAGTCCCGTCCTAGTAAGGATACCGGGCTCGAGTCACAAACTACTAATTTGTGTAATCCTTTAAATTTGCCAGTTTTAACATGAACTGGTTCCGTGATTGGGTTTGTCAAAAACTGATTTGCAACTCCTACAATCTGGACTGTTTTCTCTGACAGGGGCAGGTTTGGAACTTCAGCAGTTCTAACTGTAGAGAGTTTAGCTCCTGTATCAACAAAAAATGAGACCTTGTGACCTGTCACTTTTCCCTTCACATATGGACCCTTCTGATCTACTTCTAATGAAGCTGCTAACAGGCATTGCTCTTCATCCGAACTCTCACTTACCCAATCATCATTCACTTCATCCTCACTGTGTAATGGGAATTGGTGTACTGTGTTATTGCTTTGATTAAACTTCTGACCTGTGACCTGCTGAGGAAGCATCACCTGCTGCTGCTCCATTGGGACTTGAGGTATTTGAATTTGCTGTCTAGGTGGCGGTTGCATTTGCTGTGATTGGGGAATCTGCAAACGTGGCATCTCTATTTGTTGCATAGCTTGAAACCTTGCATCTGGTTCATATTGCTTTGACAATTTGGAGTGTGACCTCTCATTCTCTGCCCTCTCATATTTGGAAAATAATTGATTTCGCTCGTCAGCTGAACAACATGTTCATGTTCTAATGCCGGACATTCCTGTTTCCAAATGAGGCCTACGCAAGCGTGACATGGGAATAATCTCTTCATCCCCTGCACATCATACTCAAATCAGAACTATGAATCGCATTTCCAATTCCACCACAACCTCTACCTCTCGCTTGGTTCTGAAACAACACGTTTCCCTGCTGCTGCTGTTGTGGAAAACTGCATTGCATTCCTGTTTGTGCCACTTTAATCTGCATCACGATTGCCTTCGCTTTCAACTTTCTCTGCTTCAATTCAATCTTGACAGTACAGTATTTTGCATACTGCAATACTTCACTTGCCAACAGATCAAATGACTCTTAATCATCTGGCTAATTTCAGGTCTCAATCCTTCAACAAATCTGGACACAAAATGAATCATGTCTTTCGGCTCAAATGTCTCAGTGCCACTGTAATGCTTGAACGCTTGCAACAATCTTTCGTAGTAGGTATGTATCAACTCTTTAGCTTCCTGGCCATCCTGTCTATTCTCTGCCAGTCAATATTCTTGGGCGAATTTCTCATTTTCAAAAATTCAATCACTTTATAGTAATATTTCATTACATCAGGAGATGGTGGGTCGTTGGCTGGATCTCTCTGAGTTTCTCTTGTAGGCCAATGTACGCTCCTTTTGTATTTAACCCATAAATCTGCTGGAACTACTATCTCTAACAGGGTGTTCAAATCCTCCCATAGCCATTTTGCGAGCTTCACACACCTGTCTGTCTGTTGGTAGTATTCTACTGGTTTCTCTCTCAATCTGGGATAATCATTTGTAAATGACAGTATGTCACTTCTGCTCCAGGGGACGTGGACAAAATTCCCTCCTGGAATCTCTCTCATTGGTAGACTTTTCACTGGGTCCCCAACCTGCTGCACATTTGCAGTTAGATTTGCAGAATCTCTTTTCCTCTTGTCTCTTTTCTTCACCCATCTGCCTTCCCATTTGTCTAAGGCTCCCCATGTTTGAACGCTTTGAATTAATTCTCTAAGGTGAATTTTCATTCCCGGGACTCTCATGTTTTCAAAATCTTTTGAGTCAAAATCAAACCTGTAACTCCTCTTCAAGTGCTTTGTTGTTTCAGCCTCTATGTCATATTTCTCTGCTAAGTCTGCCAATTTCTGATGTGCTATTCCTACTTTGTTACTAATCAGGTAGCACAACTCATCTTCTCTGAATGTGTCAATCCTGTCTAACCCCATTGTTCTCTCAATTAGGTCTTTTGCCTCTAATCTAAACCTGGCCAAATTCAGGACACTTCCTTCGTTGAGATCTCCCACTCGGTTAACTGCTGAGCTCTCTAACCTTGTAATGAAACATTATTATGAATTACCCCTGGCACCTGCTGAAGGTTAGGTTTGGAGTCTCTGGTGTCATCATGCTGGGGTTAAGGCCTATGTCTGATCTCATCTCATTATTTGGAGGAGTCCTAAAAGGACTCAAAGCGATTAACGGACCCGTTCCATCGAATTTTGGTCTCATGGGAGTTATCATTCTTGTGTTTGCATTATATCTCTCCCTCTCTATACTCGGGTTCAGGGTTTTCTGCTCACTGTTTCGGTTATTTCCCTGGGCGAACAACGGTATGGCTGGACCTATGGTAACTGGTACAGACACTGCATCTAGACTGGATCTTACATTTGGGTCTCTCGGGTACATTATTCCTGTATTCTGACTTGTCAAGGCAGACATCTCTGTCTGTGATCCTGCTATGCGAGTGTATCTTGAGATTGTCTGTGTCTGTATCGGGGACATAAAATGGAGTAGACTCTATCTGAACCGATGTCTGGTAAACTTGCCCTGTCGGCACTACTAGGTTTGTTGCAGTATCTACAATAGGTATAACTGGGTAAATTCAGGGATTATCCATCTGCGACATAGGCCTTTGAATCACTGAAGTATTGGGTCCACTATGGCTAACCTGTATCTGGCTCTGGGTCGATTCAAATGGTTTCGGAGTGTAGGGTCTATACTGGTGCTTGAGTTTCCTTCATGTGCTGCATATGGTGGGGGCAATTTCTCAGTAACTGTAAAATGAACTCATCATCATCTGACTTTTCATCATGTGTCAAAGACTTCCTAGACTCTGTGGATTTCTGCTCTCTCTCGTCTGAAGGGTAAGAATCCCTCTTTCTATTACTGTTTTTGGCCTCATTCCCATTCTCCTGTGTGATTGCAGGAAAGAACTTAATTCCCTGTAAAGTCTCAGTTCTCCAAAGTTTCTGATCACTACCCTATCGAGCCTCCAATAGTGTCTTTTCAGCTTTCCTCATTCTCTTAAATTTCAGCTGCTGTTGCTGTCCAGCCTCTAGTTCCCAAATTGCTAATTCTTCTAACTGTGCTGGTCTCGGAAGAGGTTTCAAATCATACAGTACTCTCCTCAGATTTTCTAAAATACTCAAATTAAATGTTAAATGGGCAGGAAATGCTAAGCTCCCATTTTATTCTGTCTCTTTGCACCATTATTTCAGCTAAAGACATGGCACTGGACCCTGCTCTTCAAATACAATATAGGCGGGGGACCCGCTGGCAGTGTAATTTCTCCTATTCTCGTTGGAATAAACTTATCTCCCCTTAGGGCACTCTTTAAAGCTTTGAAAAATGTAATCTCTGTAATTTTACGCTACTTTCAATCAAATCAGGAAGTGACTTTCAATCCCAAAATCCTTTTCGCCAACCTTCTCAACCAATTGCAGTTCACGGATGTCCACCAATCCGCTCGCGACCCTTCTCACTAACTGACCTATCCCAGCGCGGTTCTAATGACGTCACTCGCACATACAGCGACTGACAAAGTCTTTCGGCTTGCCCTCCTCAACTCAAAGTCACACTAATCTAATGCAAAATATTGTGAGCACTAAGTAAAATCAAAACCCAACTTGTCTGTTTACTACTGGTAGGGTAACACAATCGCTTCAGAAACTTTACCAATTTTTCACTGATGGCCTTTCGCTCTAATAGCTACTCTTTCTTTTTCAGTTTCCCTGATTCGCAAGCAAAATTCGACCAGCAAGTTTCATTCTCAACTGGTCATTGGGTCTGTCCTAGTGCACATAGGACTCGTCAAATCTCAGTCGGAAACCCTTTCACTCACTTTAACATGCACCTTTGAGGTTGTCAACCACGCCTGATTGACCTATTAAACAGACAAATTACAACATAAATCAAGTGTCTCATACACTTATTCAATACTCCGGAGTGTTAGACCACGGAGGGTCCGTATACCAACAACCACGTCAGCAATTTTTGAGCACAAAGAGCTACACACACTTCGGAGTCCACAAACTAATTTAGCAACTTCATTTGGAGTACACAAACTCCCTAAACCCTCACAAACATCACAATTCGCCTGCAATTTGTTTAAGCTTGTGCATGCGCAGAAACTATTTCATTCACACAGTCACTAAAATGCTGAGAACATCCTCAAACAAGAATTGGCAAGCTCCAAGGTTCTGGGAAAGTCATGGTAGGTTTTTAAGAGGACATAGGCCCTCATTATGACATTGGCGGTAAATCCCACTTACCATCACACTGACTGCCACCAACATACCGCCGGCGCAGCAGATATCAGTTCACCATATTATGACACACACAAACACCAATCCGTCACTATTCAGCCACAGACACAAGTCCACCACACCAAAGGTCAGTGATAAACTGGCGCTATCAAAACCCACACCGTTACGCCAACAGAATAACGCCCACCACATTATGGCCCATACTGCTGCGTTCAAAATACACACACACGTACAAAACAACACCACATTGGAGAAATAAAACAATGCACACCTGACACCCATACACACACCACACCCACACCACTATAAAACACACACTCACATTACCCACTACCCTTTACCATTCCAAACCATTGGCACGAGACAGACACCACGACCACAGACAAGACCAGAGCCACACACCACCATCACCTATACACCACCCATGCACCCCATATCACACACCCCAACACATCACCCTACACCCCCTCTCCCACACAACTCACACAACACCCATGGCACCACAAAGACACCCCTGATTGACAGAGGAGGAGCTAAGGGTCATGGTGGAGGAAATCATCAGGGTAGAGCCACAGCTATTTGGAGCACAGGTGGCTGCAGGAGGGACAGTACCAGGGGATCAGGGAGGACTTTCATGCCATTAACACCACCCTGGTCTCCATAGCAGGGGTGCTGGCAGACTTGGCCAACATTATGAGGGAGGCAGCCTTACAACATTGTGCCCCTGCCACTAGCCAGACATCTGAACTGCCTTTCATCTCCACTGCCGCTAGTGGACAGGAGGCCCCCCCACAGGACCAACAGGCCACCAGCACCCCTCCCCCTGCAGAAGGAGAAGGAGAATCACCCCGCAAACGTTCCCTGAGATCCAGGCAGAAGCCAGAGACTATTGGCAAGACCCCCGCCAGGAAATTAGACTCTCCTGATTGTCACACTTGTGTCCCACTCTGTCGCCCTGTCTACCTTGAACTGCCATTTCTCCCTTTCCTATGTCCCCTTGGACAGTGCACCTGTGCTACAAATTGACTGGAAGAATACCCTGGACTTTCCTCCATCATCACCCCATCCCAATGCACTTGCCCCTCTCCTTCTTAGCACTTCAATAAATACCCTTTGAAAAAATACAAGTATGGAGTATGTCAAATGTTTTAAGTATGTGTTCGTTTAACCAGGTTCAAACATTGCAATTTAACTGTACAGTAATGTTCACATAGGAAAGACCTGTATTTGGCTGCAGTGATCACACCAGGAGCGATAGTGGGGCACCAACATCTGCAAAATGAGTTGCCAAAGGGTACAGTGAGTGGGCATAGAAGTGGGAAATACCAGCATGCCAGTGACAAAGATAAACCAACAAATGACAAAGATATGTGAAGCAACACTGTCTTACCTGTGTGTCATTTGAAGTATTGTCGAGTCACTGCAGTTCTGTTGTCCTCATCCTCATCCTCACTGTCCACAGGGTCCACTGCTGCCACATGGCCATCTCCAGCCTCCTCCTCCTGCAGAAAAGTTACATGGCGTCTCAAGGGTAGGTCGCTCCCCCTGCCGCTGCAGCTCCTCCAAGTTCCCGAGTTCCTGTGTTCCTGAGACCCACCTAACTGTAAGTACCACCCTCCTCCCAGCCCCTCGCCCTGCCCCGCGCCACTCACCTTCTCTCCTGCTCCTGCTTCTTTTCCTCCTCTCTGTCTCTTCCTCCTCGCTCCCCCTCTGCAATCTTCTTCTGTGTTCTTCTGTTCTTCTCTTCTGTTCTTCTGTTCTTCCCTTCTGTTCTTCTGTGTTCTTCCGGTCTTCTGTGTTCTTCTTCTCTGTTCTTCTCGGTGCTTCTGTGTTCTTCTTCTCGGTTCTTCTGTGTTCTTCTGTGTTCTTCTCTGTTCTTCTCTGTTCTTCTGCTCTTCCGATCTTCTGTGCTTCTGTCTTCTGTTCTTCTGTTCTTCTGCTCTTCCGGTCTTCTGTTCTTCTGTCTTCTGTTCTTCTGTCTTCTGTTCTCCTGTCTTCGGCTCTTCTACCTCCTCCGTCTTCTTCCCCCGAGCCTGCCCTCCTGCTCCTTCCTCATCCCCCTCCCTCACTCGCCTCCCCCTCTCTCACCCCTAGCTAACCTGTTCGCTATCTACCTCCCTCACTCCTCCTATCTTCCTATCTCTCTAGCTCCCTATCTCACTATCTAACTCCCCCACTCTCCACCTCCTCCTACCTACCTATCTGTCTATCTATCTATTTCCCTATCTATCGACTTCTCTATCTATTTTCTCTATCTATTTCTCTATCTCTCCCCCCTCCCGCCACCCCCTCTACTACCTATCTCCCTATCCTCTCACTCTACCTCTCTCCCTCACCCACCTCTACAACCCCCCCTCCCCTATCTTCACAACCCTACTCCTATCTCTCTCCCTAATCTCCAAACCTCCTAACACTCACCCTCCTCCACCCTAAAACCCCCTCCCCCAGCTCCTCTCACTCTACCTGTCCCCCCCCCTCCCTCGCGCTTTCCCGCCGCGACCTCCTGCACGCCCCCGCCCCCCAGCTCCCATTCGCCCCCAGCTGACCCCTCCCCCCCCCTCCTACCTCTTATGGCGGCCGCTGCGCGACAGTGGTAGCGACCCTTGACCCAAGGGTAGGTCGCTCCCCCTGCCGCTGCAGCTCCTCCAAGTTCCCGAGTTCCTGTGTTCCTGAGACCCACCTAACTGTAAGTACCACCCTCCTCCCAGCCCCTCGCCCTGCCCCGCGCCACTCACCTTCTCTCCTGCTCCTGCTTCTTTTCCTCCTCTCTGTCTCTTCCTCCTCGCTCCCCCTCTGCAATCTTCTTCTGTGTTCTTCTGTTCTTCTCTTCTGTTCTTCCCTTCTGTTCTTCTGTGTTCTTCCGGTCTTCTGTGTTCTTCTTCTCTGTTCTTCTCGGTGCTTCTGTGTTCTTCTTCTCGGTTCTTCTGTGTTCTTCTGTGTTCTTCTGTGTTCTTCTCTGTTCTTCTCTGTTCTTCTGCTCTTCCGATCTTCTGTGCTTCTGTCTTCTGTTCTTCTGTTCTTCTGCTCTTCCGGTCTTCTGTTCTTCTGTCTTCTGTTCTTCTGTCTTCTGTTCTCCTGTCTTCGGCTCTTCTACCTCCTCCGTCTTCTTCCCCCGAGCCTGCCCTCCTGCTCCTTCCTCATCCCCCTCCCTCACTCGCCTCCCCCTCTCTCACCCCTAGCTAACCCGTTCGCTATCTACCTCCCTCACTCCTCCTATCTTCCTATCTCTCTAGCTCCCTATCTCACTATCTAACTCCCCCACTCTCCACCTCCTCCTACCTACCTATCTGTCTATCTATCTATTTCCCTATCTATCGACTTCTCTATCTATTTTCTCTATCTATTTCTCTATCTCTCCCCCCTCCCGCCACCCCCTCTACTACCTATCTCCCTATCCTCTCACTCTACCTCTCTCCCTCACCCACCTCTACAACCCCCCCTCCCCTATCTTCACAACCCTACTCCTATCTCTCTCCCTAATCTCCAAACCTCCTAACACTCACCCTCCTCCACCCTAAAACCCCCTCCCCCAGCTCCTCTCACTCTACCTGTCCCCCCCCCTCCCTCGCGCTTTCCCGCCGCGACCTCCTGCACGCCCCCGCCCCCCAGCTCCCATTCGCCCCCAGCTGACCCCTCCCCTCCCCTCCTACCTCCTATGGCGCCCGTCCGCGCCTGGCCCGCGCCCAGCGCCACGACCCCTGGTCCCCAGCTCCCCCAAGCCCCGCTGATCCGCTACGACCCCACCACCCTCCACGCCCTCAACCCAGGGCGCTCCAAAACCTGCTTCCTAGCTCACCCCAAACGCACCCATGGACCCTTCGCCTGCAACTCCTGCAAACGCATCTTCAACCACGCAACTACCACGACCACAAGCCCACGCGCCATCAACCACCTCAAGTGCATCCTGATCAACGCTCGTTCCGTCCACAAGCACGCCGTTGAACTTTGGGACCTTCTGGACTCCACAGCCCCGGACGTCGCCTTCATCACGGAGACATGGATGAACGCCTCCTCTGCTCCAGACATCGCTACCCGCCATCCCCGAAGGCTACAAGATCTCCAGAAAAGACCGCACCAACCAAGTAGGAGGAGGTGTCGCCATCATCTTCAAAGACTCCATCAGCGTCACCACCTCCACCGAAGACCCCCCCCTCGCCGCTGAACACCTGCATTTTCAGATTCGCACCGACCCAAGGACCACCCTCAGAGGATCCCTCGTCTACCGTCCTCCCGGACCTCGCGCCTCTTTCAGCGACGCCATCGCCGACTTCATCTCCCCGCACGCCCTCGCCTCACCGGACTACATCCTCCTAGGCGACCTCAACTTCCATCTGGAACAAAACAACGACCCCAACACCACCACCCTGCTCGACAACCTCGCCAACCTCGGCCTCAAACAACTGGTGAACACCGCCACCCACATCGCCGGACACACGCTCGACCCTATCTTCTCCGCCAGCAAACACGTCTTCTTCAGCCACACCTCTGCCCTACACTGGACCGACCACAGCTGCGTCCACTTCACATTCCGACGCGAGACCTCCCACCTCCGCACTCAACCCATCCCTCGTCGACAGTGGAACAAGATCCCTGAAGAGCAACTCTTCTCCGCTCTCGCCGCCAACCAACCCACCCTCACCACCGACCCCAACGACGCAGCTCTCAACCTCACAAACTGGATCTCCAACTGCGCTGACAACCTTGCTCCCCTCAAACGCACACATCGACAGACCAACACCAAAAAACCTCTCTGGTTCTCTGACACCCTCAAAGAATCAAAGAAAACTTGTCGTGCCCTTGAGAAGGCCTGGCGCAAGGACCACACCGCTGACAACATGACCGCCCTCAAGAACGCTACACGCGAACACCACCACCTGATCCGCACTGCCAAAAGGAACTTTTTCACCGACAGACTAGACAAAAACAGCCACAACAGCAGAGAACTCTTCAGCATCGTCAAAGAGTTCTCCAACCCCAGCGCCAGCGCCAACGCCGTCACGCCCTCACAGGATTTGTGCGAATCCCTCGCCACTTTCTTCCATCGCAAGATCAGCGACCTCCACGACAGCTTCGGACACCAGACCCAACCATACACCACTGAACCCGCTTCCCCGGACATCACCCTCAACAACTGGACCCACATCAACACGGAAGAAACCAAATCCATCATGAACTCTATCCACTCCGGCGCCCCTTCGGACCCCTGCCCGCACTTCATCTTTAACAAAGCCGACGACATCATCGCCCCGCACCTCCAGACCGTCATCAACTCTTCTTTTTCTTCTGCTACCTTCCCCGAATGCTGGAAGCACGCTGAAGTCAACGCCCTACTAAAGAAACCTACGGCTGACCCAAGCGACCTGAAAAACTTCCGCCCCATCTCTCTTCTACCTTTCCCAGCCAAGGTAATAGAAAAGACCGTCAACAAACAGCTGACCACCTTCCTGGAAGACAACAACCTGCTCGACCCTTCACAAACCGGATTCCGAACCAACCACAGCACGGAAACCGCCCTCATCTCAGTCACAGACGACATCAGAACCCTGATGGACAACGGTGAAACAGTCGCCCTCATTCTCCTCGACCTCTCGGCTGCCTTTGACACCGTCTGTCACCGCACCCTAATCACCCGCCTACGCTCCACCGGGATCCAAGGCCAGGCCCTGGACTGGATCGCCTCCTTCCTCGCTAACCGCTCCCAAAGAGTTTACCTCCCTCCGTTTCGCTCAGAACCCACCAAGATCATCTGCGGCGTACCTCAAGGCTCATCGCTCAGCCCGACACTCTTCAATGTCTACATGAGCCCCCTCGCCGACATCGTACGCAAGCACGACATCATCATCACCTCCTACGCCGACGACACCCAACTTGTACTCTCCCTCACCAAGGACCCCGCCAGCGCCAAGACCAACCTACAAGAGGGTATGAAGGACGTCGCAGATTGGATGAGGCTCAGCCGCCTAAAGCTGAACTCTGAAAAAACGGAAGTCCTCATCCTCGGCAACACCCCGTCCGCCTGGGACGACTCCTGGTGGCCCACGGCCCTCGGCACCGCACCGACCCCCGCAGACCACGCCCGCAACCTCGGCTTCATCTTGGACCCTCTTCTCACCATGACCAAGCAAGTCAACGCCGTGTCCTCCGCCTGCTTCCTCACTCTCCGCATGCTCCGCAAGATCTTCCGCTGGATCCCCGCCGACACCAGAAAAACCGTGACCCACGCCCTTGTCACGAGTCGCCTGGACTACGGCAACACCCTCTACGCCGGGACCACCGCCAAACTCCAAAACCGCCTGCAACGCATCCAAAACGCCTCGGCCCGCCTCATCCTCGACGTACCCCGCAACAGCCACATCTCCGCACACCTGAGACACCTGCATTGGCTCCCAGTCAGCAAAAGGATCACCTTCCGTCTTCTCACCCACGCACACAAAGCCCTCCACAACAAGGGACCGGAATACCTCAACAGACGCCTCAGCTTCTACGTCCCCACCCGCCCCCTCCGCTCCGCTGGCCTCGCACTTGCTGCCGTCCCTCGCACCCGCCGCTCCACGGCGGGTGGGAGATCTTTCTCCTTCCTGGCGGCCAAGACCTGGAACTCCCTCCCCACCAGCCTCAGGACCACCCAGGACCACTCCGCTTTCCGGAGACTCCTAAAGACTTGGCTGTTCGAGCAGCGATAACCCCACTTTTCCCCCCTAGCGCCTTGAGACCCGCACGGGTGAGTAGCGCGCTTTATAAATGTTAATGATTTGATTTGATTTGATTTAAGGCAATGTTGTACAACATGCAGCATGCCACAATTATCTGACAGGCCTTCTTGGGTGAGTAGCACAGGGATCCACCTGTTAGATGGAGGCATCGAAACCTGGCCTTCAGGAGGCCAAAGGTACGTTCGATAATCCTTCTTGTTCGCCCATCTGCCTGATTGTAATGTTCCTCTGCCCTTGTCTTGGGATTCCTCACAGGGGTCAGTAGCCATGATAGATTGAGGTAACCTGAGCCACCTGCAAATATCAAGGGACAACATTTAGGCACATACTATCCCATATGGCCCACACCATACCCATACACCAACATCTACTGGGTGGGAACCAGGGCTCACCTATTAGCCACACTCTGTGCCTCTGTAGTTGGGACATCACATTTGGGATGCTGCTATTCCTCAGGATAAAGGCATCATGCACCGACCCAGGATACTTAGAACTGACATGAGAGATGTACTAGTTCACCAAGCACACTATCTGCACATTCATGGAGTGAAAACTCTTTCCATTTCTGAACACCTGTTCATTTTGCTGGGGGGAAACAAATGCAATATGTGGTCCATCAATTGCCCCAATGATGTTGGGGATATGTCCCATTGCATAGAAGTCAGCTTTCACAGTGGCCAAATCCTCCACCTGGGGGAAAACAATATAGCTGCACATGTGTTTAATCAGGGCAGACAACACTCTGGTCAGCACTATTGAGAACACTGGCTATGACATTCCTGCTGCCAAGCCCACTGTCACTTGGAAAAAAACAGTTGCCAAGAAATGGAGCACAGATAGGACTTGCACAAGAGGGGGGATCCCAGTGGGATGATGGATAGCAGATATTAGGTCAGGCTCCACTTGGGCACACAGCTCCATGATTGCGGCCCTGTCAAGTCTATAGGTGAGGAAAATGTGCCTGTCCTCCATTGTTGCCAAGTGCACCAGGGGACTGTACAGGCGGTATGCCTCCATCTCCTATTCATCCGCAGCTGTAGCAATCTATGGTGCAAAATAGTGAGGCGCTGGTCATAAACTGAACATTGTAGCCACAACAGTACAATGCATGATATTAATTTTAATGTATAAGTGGTATTTGTCCTGTATGTCCAATTATGAACTGTGACGCAGTTGTTATCCAGGGCCTGCCCCCCCCCCCTTGAAATGGCATCCCCCTGTCCTGTGTGAAGGGACAGGTGGAAGTGAGGTAATTCCGGTGACGTCGTGCACCATTCGGGAGGCAGTCGGAAACCTCAGTGCAACTTCTCATTGGTTATTATTGGGCCCTATGGGGTACAGTAGCCAATGGTGAGGTATGCACCGCCGTGGACGTGATCGCCATTCTATATCATATTCCTCACTTGCTACCTGACCTTAAACAGGAGAGGACCTACACTGCATGTGCTGCTGTGACCTGTGTCTGGAACCTACCATGGCTCGTGTGACTGGGGAAAGGGCCCCTACCTTCACCTCGGCGGGGTTGGAGCGACTGGTGGATGGAGTCCTACCCCAGAACAGACTGCTGTATGGGCCTCCAGACCAACAGGTGAGTCCACTGTGAGCACGATGCATGGGGCATGAATGCATGGAGTTGTGTGTGTGAAGGCCTCGTGTAGGGGGGGTTGGTGGATGTCCCCTGGACGGCGTGCAGCTTGTGTGCTGGGCCCTGTGTGTGCAAATGGTAATGTGAAGGGGTACGGTGGGCCACAAGTGTAACAGGCAGGACGGTCTGACTGATACCTTTTCCTCTGTGTATTTCTCTGCAGGTCAGTGCCCATCAAAAGAAGAGTATATGGCATGCCATCGCCAAGGACGTGCAGACTCTGGGGGTCTATGGCAGGCGGAGCACCCAGTTCCAGAAAGAGTGGGAGGACCTGAGGCGCTGGGCATGGAAGACGGCAGAGGCCTAGCTTGGGATGGCCTCCCAATGACGAAGGGGTGCCCATCGAACTCACCCCGATGGCCAGTATACTGGCGGTGGCCTATCGGGAGCTGGATGGGCACTTGAGGGCATCACAGCAGCCACAAGGGGGTGAGTACAGTTCCCATCATTACAACTTACGCATGGTAGGGGGTACCAGGGTGGGGGTTGTGTGTCAGTGGTTGCCCCAAGGCCAGGCTTGACATTGCAGAGTAGGTCCCATGTTGACTAGGGTTCTGAAGTGATAATTCTGCTACCTAGCTTGTAGGCATCCACTACTGGTCCGGGCTGTGTGGGCCCCAGGTGTGCTGCATTTGGCGGATGTGCTCCTCCCCATGCCCTGGTGGCTAGCATTATTACTGGTAGTGCATTGCATAGTGCGTAGGGCTGTTCCCTGTGTGTGAGTGTGCTGTGTACGCCAACGGTGGTGTTAGTGCAGCCATTAACCTAGTGTATCCTTTGTCTCTCCCCCCCCCTTTTTGTTTTGTCATCCTGTCCTTATGTGCATTAGCATCATCTGGCGGAGGAGAAGAGGCACCGATGATGGAGGGAGCTGCATCCCACAGGACCCAGGAGGCACAGTCTACCAACGCTGAGGGCACCAGTGGGACGGAGGGCGAGGGGAGCACCACGGCAGAGACTGGAGGGGAAAGTCTGGACACAGATACCTCCTCCGATGGGAGCTCCCTGGTGGTGGCGGACACTTCTGTGACCACCCCAGCTACAGGTACAGCCGCCACCCCTGTACCAGCACCGCCCTCCCAGCAGCCCCTCAGCGAGTTGCCCGTGCCCGCTCACCCAAAATCAGCAGACACCTCCCACAACCACTCCTTCTTCCTCCACTCCCCAACCTTCTCCCTCTTCTCGCCCCAATGTCCCTAAGAAGCTTTTCCTATCCACCATTGACCTTTTCCTTTCCCCTCACCCCCGTCCTTCACGTCTGACCAGGGTGGCAAAAACCCAGGCAAGCACCTCAGCCACCCACCCCACGGGCCAAGTAGTCTCCACACCCACTCGTGGTGGGAAAGGATCCAGGGCACCAGGCAGCATCTAGGAAAGGGTGCCTGCCCCAAGTGCTGCATGGAAGGGCAATGAGCCTGCACCAAGTGCTGCCAAGAAGGGCAAGGAGCCATCCTCAGCTGCTGCCAGGAAGGGCAAGGGGCCTGCACCAGCAGGCAGGAAGGACAAGGGGCCTTGTGCAGGGACTCAGTCAGAGCCCCCACCACCAACCATGGTTGTGCAACCGTCCGAGGCTGCAGGGCATGGACTGGAGCCTCCCCTCACGACCAGCAGCAGCACCACTACCACCAGTGGGCAGCCATCCGAGGCTGCAGGGGATGGGCTGGAGCCTCCCCCCACCACCAGCAGCAGCACCCCTACCACCAGTGGGAAGCCGTCTGAGGCTGCAAGAGATGGGCTGGAGCCTCCCCCACCACCACCACCACCAGCAGCAGCAACACCACCACCAGTGGGCAGCCGTCCGAGGCTGCAGGGGATGGGCTGGATCCTCCCCCCACCACCAGCAGCAGCACCACTACCACCAGTGAGCAGCCATCCGAGGCTGCAGGGGATGGCACCACCACCACCAGCAGCACCACCACTGAGCAGGCGTCACCGCTGGTGGACGGTATGTAGTCCTGCCTCCATGGGCTGCTGTGCGGCCTGCCGCCTGCAAATCCTGTGGGAATGACACCCAGGTGAGAGACTGTGACCTTGCACTCCCCAGGATCAGAAGCACAGGGCACGATGCCCCCTCCAGAACCAGTGGGTGTGACACCCACTCACCCCATCCTCCCAGGATCAGAAGCATGGGGCACGATGCCCCCTCCAGAACCAGTGGGTATGACACCGACCAAACCCAGCCTCCCCAGGATCAAGCACAGGGCATATTGCCCCCGCCAGAGCATGTGGGCAAGTCACCCACTTGAGAGACTGTGGCTTTACACTCCCCAGGACCAAGCACAGGGCATGTTGCCCCTTCCAGGACAGTGGTGTTGTTCCATCTGCTGGCTGAGGTGCCCCACGTTCCCTATCCCCCTGCAGTGCCTGCCTATTTTCCAACTGATGCCCCTGCAGTGTTTTCTCCGTGTTGCTGCAGGTGACAAGTGGGGCCTTGGAATTTTGCCTGTGGCGCTGTGGCCCACGCACATTGTAGACTGGGCAGTGTCCCTTGAACTGTACATACGTATATACCATTAGATTGAATTTTCGTATTTTTACTGTATTTATATTATTACACTCACTGTATCACATTCCTGTTGTCCTTGCATTATTTCTGAAGGGTACGGGGTAAATATGTTTTATTTCTCAATCTGATTGTGTGTATAGTGTTGAGGGTGGGGGGTGTTGTGCGTGTGTGTGTCTCTCTCTTTTTTCTCCCTCCCTCCCCTGTGTGCTAGGTGGCTGTACTCACTGTGGTTGTCTTCGCCGTCCTTGGTGTTCGTGGTGGAGTAGGACGTAGAGAATCATTGGGAAGATCTAAAGTTCGGGTTCCATGGCGGCGTGGTTGTTCCCTGTGTCTCCAAACGTGAGTCCTTTCCCTTCTGAAGTCTGTTCCGCCAGGCTTTTGATGTCGTTGGTACCGCACCGGTGGCGGATTGAAGGGTCTTAATATGGTGGCTGTAGGCGGCTAACGCCGTGGTGCCTGTTGTTTCCGCCCTGGCGGTCAGTGTGGTAAAGTGGCTGTCTATGGGAGTTCTCACCGCCATGGTCATACTTTGGCGGTAGTTACCACCAGCCTGTTGGCGGTATTACCACCACTTTATCACCAACCACCAGGGTTGTAATGAGGGCCATAATCTTTTCACTTTGTATCATCAAATCTGAAAATCTTAACCTTTACCAATTTCTCTTACCCATTCAACTCTCTTACCATTTCTATCCTGCTATCATTTCTAGTATGACGGGCTCTTAAGGTGACAAACCGTGTAAAGACCCTATGATGGCACCCCATGGAGAGGAACCATCCTATTCTGTTATCATTTCTAGAAAACAAAAAGGGGAGTATGATGGGCTCTTAAGGAGACTAACCATCCTCTGCTATCTTTTCTTTTAGCGCGTCCGACCATATTTGGTTTCTTATCTTTAATTTATAAGGGGAGGTGTCAGAAGTTTGATGGACCTTTTGACTGTGCTTAGAATAATTCCCACCATAAATCTCAAATGCAACACAAAATCATCAATAAACCACAGTAAATACCTTTGGAGTCTGTAACTCGTCATGCACCATGACCCATTTGGACATGAATAACCACACCTTTTGTAAAAGTTAGAATTTTTATTTCCCTATCTTAGCAATGCTAATATCACGTAAATTAATCTCAACACAAACTGATACACATGAAAGAAGAACACTAGTTGACCAAATCTTCTAAAAAAAACAATATAAATAGTGCATGGATTACTATGCATTCAAGAGTTACAGTACAAATGAACAATAGGAGTAACTGTGCAATAGAAATAGCATACATCTAAGTTCAGTAACTGAGCAACATCAATTTTTATTAGTAGCAACCTGTTAACAGGGGATCCCTTACTAACCTTCTAATTAGAATAGCATGTTTAGGCTTTATGCAAACAATTTAGTCAACTTAAATTTGGAAAAACATCTAACTATGGCTCTGTCAAAACAGCAGTTGGTACCTAGAAACATAAGACAAGATTTTCAACAAAAAACATTAGCATTTGTTATACCTCTCCTCATATGGATCAGCAAGCTGCGATTATATTCGTCAGTTGGACATCAGTTCGGTCAGCATCAGCAACGGGCCATAAAAGGGAATGGTTCAGAACCGGCTACTCTAAGCTATCTGAATCATTGGGAAAGCAATATCTAAGGGATCTGCATTCAGCATCCGAAGTTTAAGCAATAAAATTAAAGTTGGAATCCTCTCAGGAAAGAATTGAAATAGGAATGAGCTCTCTTCTCCCTGTGAAGTCAGGCCAAGTTAAAATCGTCGAAAGAACTTCCCACGTAGCCATTGGTCAAAGGATCGTATGTTTGCAATTAGTCCAATAGAAATAAAAGTTAAATCTAGGACAGTGGCTCCCAACCTTTCCACCCCTGTGGACCCCCACTTTATCATTACTGGAACCCGGGGACCCCCACTGAATCATTATTGGAATCTGGGGACCCCCCAAAGAGCCATTACTGAAATCTGGGGACCTAATCTGTTAATAATATTTAATTTTCTATGCAGTCGCGGACCCGCTGAGGAGGCTTCGCGGACCCCCAGGGCTCCCCCGACCACAGATTGGGAACCAATGATCTAAGATATAACTAAGCTGTCTTTCACATGTTCATGATTGGCTCCTATTCTCCTGTTCCCACTGTCAGGTTCATCAGGTAACATTTTTGTATCCATCCGTACTCCAGTCAGTTCATCCATTGTTAGCTCCTAGGAACATTGCTGTCTCACGCATCAAACTATACATTGTAGTGATAACTAGTACAAGATCTTCTAGCAAGCAGTCCTCATGAGAAAGTTAAAGACATCTACTAACATTTGATCAACTCAGTGAAAAACAATACATGAATACATTTCTCTAGTCATACATTTACTACAAAATTCTTAGAACAGTGCAGATTAACATGAAACTGTGTAAACTAGGCACAAAACCTTGCTAACTTAAGGCCTACAATTTATAAAGCAAATACATGATGCAAATTCATTTTCTTAGAGTAAATACTTTAATTAATATTAATAAGCCTCTAAAAACGACGCTTTGGGCCTCATTATGAACGCGGTGGTCGAAACCGCTGTGTTCATGCTGGCGGTCTTACTACTGACTGACAACATTGTTTCTGCCCGCTGACGCCACAGGAATGCCTGGCTGGGACATTGACGGCGGCTCCATGTATGCCTCTGTGTGGCAAGTGCAGCTGCACCCGTCGCGCAGATCACTGCCTGTAAATCGGGCAGTGACCTGCGCGATGGGGCACTGCACAGGGGCCCCGGTGCACCCATTCCGCCAGCCTTTCCCCAGCAGGGGAACCCGCCAGGGAAAGGCTGGTGCCTGAGGGATCATTATCCGAGGGGCAGCACCGCTGCCCTGTTGGATGGTGAGGCCAACCGTCAGCAGGCTGCCTGACGGAGGCAGCCTGGCGGTGAGTGAGGGCTGCCTATGGCGGCCATCCATCGGTTCATTATGTGGTGGTGTGGCCCGCCACACCGCCATGTTCATAATGACCACCTTTGTGCTTAATTGCGGCCACTCAAGTAGGCACATTTTTCAAGTCGCACATTGTTGCAGATTCATAGTTCAAAGTACATGAATATTTATTAGTAAAAATTCAGCATTTACAAGAGTGATGTGGGAGCCATCAACTGCTAATTAACGGTTAAGTATGGGTGTGGGCTCAATGCCCGTTTTTACGCTTTTTTTATTCACAATACCTTCCGCCGACAGTGCATGAAGTCTGTAGGTGAAATCTTAAAATTGGTAAGGGGAGTCCATTGAGAGTTTCAAGCTTCGTTATGTTGTGATGCAGGCAAAAGAAGTGTTGAAAGAATTAGCATGGGAATTAGCCCATAGGCTCCACTTATTACAGAAACATGGGCAAGAGCCTTTCTAATTTTCACCATGAGAGGCCAGTAGCGATTTTTAAATACAGGAACATAGTAGGGAAGGGAATTTGCATAACTGATGTGGCTTTTGGTTTGATCAGAAGTTGTGATCCAGGTGTGCTTTTAGCTGTGCAACACTAAATCAGTTTTTTGATTGTTGCATGTTCATCTTTTGGACTTCGAGCTGTTAGCTTTTGTGGATAAGGTGTTGCTCATGGGATGCACCAAACTGAGGCCCACATTACAAGTCTGGCGGTCTTGGGATCGCCAGACTCGTGGTGGAGGGCGGACAGCCGCCAAAGCAGCGATCCGGCCTCCACATGATGACCGTAGTGGAGCTGCCATGGTCTGACTGCCGGCACTGCCAGGCTGGCGCCAGTCAACAGCCTGGCAGTGCCAGTTGCCTTAATCCGCCACGGCAGTGCTGCCCTGGGGATTACGAGTCTCCTCTCCACCGGCTTTTGCAAGGTGGTCCCACCACCATGCAAAGGCTAGCAGAGACAGGGTGCCAGGGGCCCCAAAGGGGCCCCTGCACTGCCTATGCACTTGGTATGGGTAGTGCAGGGGCCCCCATGGACAGCCCTGTCACACTTTTCACTGCCCGAATTACCGGCAGTGAAAAGGGCGACTGGTGCTGTCACACCTGACACACCGCAACATTGCTGCCGGCGATTACGAGCCGGTATCAATGTTGTGGTGAGTTTCACAGAGCCGGAGGGCGGAAAACCGGAGTGGTGGTTTTTCGTCCTTAAGAGTTTGGTGGAAGGCCTCCGCTGCCCGCCACACTCAAAATGAGGCCCTCAGTTTGAGTTGCATTTTGTAGTGGTGTTTCTCTTTGAGAACTGGACATACTGGATGACTTTCTGTCTGTAGGGCAGCCACAGAATGGGGAGAGGGACAGAGCTCGAAGGGATTTTCAGTTGATGCCAAAAGCTTGGGGAATACCCTTAGCCTCTGACAAAATGGAAGGGCCTAACACTAAACAACCCTTTAGGGGTATTGAAACTGATATGGTGGACATGGGGCCGCTTTTAGCAGGGACCAAAGTTCATAAATTAGAAAAGGCCATTTAAGCAAGAACAATGGAATTGAGAGAAGTACAAAGACTGCTGGTTCATCTAAACTTTGCATGCACAGTAGTGAGAACTGGAAGTCCTTCCTGCAGACTCCTAGGCTTTGTAATGGTGCAACACTCCTACATCACAGTCTGCATTTCAACAGCTATTAGAGGTAACTTAAACATGTGGCAGACTTTTCTCAAGAATTTCATGGTGTGACATGCGGCAGGATCAGATGTTTTTTTATCTATTTGGGATGGCAGGCGGTGTTTTGAACATTGGCCTCAAACTGGGAAAGAACAAGGATGTAGCATAGCCATTCTGGAGTTTTTCCCATTTTTGGTTACTTTATCTTTGTTGGGCTGGTTGAAAAGTTGTTAGCACCCTCAATAAGAATAATTTACATATAGGCCTGGGAGGAATTTATTTTGGGAGGCACTGCAGAGAAGATATTATGAACAGGATTTGGTGAGACGTGGTATTTTACTTTGAGGATGATTGAGAGAGGTCTTTCAGACGTCACAATCATCAGGAAGCTGGCAGGGGTTGCTATTCTTGGCAAGATGTTTTGCGGCTATAAACGATCAGCATGTGAGCTGGGTGGTCGTATTTTGAAAGGTTGGTTGAAAGAACAGTGTAGGAGACCTGAGGTGGAGAGAGTAGATTTCAGCAGGATTATTGCTAATGAGTTTGCATACGTTGGAAAACATACTTTTAGGTTAACAAAGTTGCGATGTTAAAACTGTTTTTGGGCGAATTAGAGTGTCTTAGCTAGGTAAGACCCATTCTTTAGGCATAAACACTAGGAGTTACAGATCCAGGTAACATGCTGGGACTATGAATGAGAAGGTCAAAAACTGATCAGAGTGGTAAGGGAAAGGTAGTGTAGCTGAAGAGGGGTGATGGCCCCCCTTTGACCTGTGAAGAATTGTCTTTGTTTTAAGCAAATGGCAGAGTTTTCAGGTTTAATATTTTGTCTCCAACATGGTAAGTGATTACCCACTGTAGGAAAGTACCCTCTTTTTGGCATGTTTACCCCAACGTTTTCCCTGCTGTCAGTGTGTTTTTGACTGTGTTCACTGGGATCCTGCTAACCAGGACCCCAGTGACTGTGCTCTCTCCCTCGAAATTTGGTTGCTTAAGACTTAGCACTACCCACAATTGGCATAATGGTGCCCCCATATAAGTCCCTAGTATATGGTACTAGGGCACCCAGGGCAATAGGGCACCAGGGGTTCCCCATGGGCTGCAGCATATGTTGTGCCACCCATTGGAGCCCATGCAAAATGTGTCTGCAAGCCTGCCATTGGAGCCTGTGAAAAAAGGTGCTTGCACCCTTTCACGACACATCTCTGCACCAGGTCACTGTAAGTCACCCCTATGATAGGCCCTCCTAGCCCAGAGGGCAGGGTGCAGGTACCTATGTGTGAGGGCCCCACTGCATGAGCAGAGGTGCCCCTACGAACTCCAGCTCCATTTCCCTGGACTTCCTAAGTGCGGGGAAGCCCTTTTACCCGAGTACCGGACACAGCTCACCTGTGTCCAGCTACATAATGGTAACTCCTAACCTGGGCATGTTTGGTATCAAACATGTCGGAATCATACCCCAATACTGCTGCCAGTATTGGTTGTATGATTCTATGCACTCTGGGACTCCTTAGAAGGCCCCCAGCAACGCTCCTACCAGTCTTCTTGGGTTTTCCGGGCAGCCCACTCTGCTGCCACACCTCAGACAGGTTTCTGCCCTCCTGCTGCTTGACCAGCTCAAGCAGAGGAAGGCAGAACAAAGGATTTCCTTTGGGAGAGGAAGGCAACACCCTCTCCCTTTGGAAATAGGTGTTAGATGGCTGGGGAGGGGTAGCCTCCCCAAGCCACCGACATGCCTTGAAGGGCACATATGGTGCCCTCCTTGCGTAAACCGGTGTGCTCCAGTCCAGGGACCACAAGTCCCTGCTGTGGCACGAAACTGGACAATGGAAAGGGAAGTTACCACTCCCCTGTCCATCACCACCCCTGGGGTGATGCCTAGAGCTCCTCCAGTGGGCCACTTGATTCTGCCATCTTGAATCCAAGGTGGGCAGAGGCCCCTGGGAGCATCTGAGTGGTCAGGTGAGGCAGGTGATGTCACAGCCCCCTCCTGATAGGTGGTGACCTTGCTAAGTGACCAATCCCCCTTCCTGGGCTATTTAGGGTCTTCCTCCAGGGTGGGTGTTCAGATTGGACGTGCAAGATTCCAGGGCGACTCCTCTGCATTGTTTACTTCACCGGGACTGCAACTGGACCCTCCAGGAACGGACAATGTGCAACTCCAACAACATTGTTTCTCCTACTCCTTCCAGCAACTGCAACATTTCCCTGGCTGTGCATCCTCTGAGGGTGGTGAGTATTCAGCCTGCACAAGAAGCAAGAAGGAATCTACCTCAGGATGAAGGAGTCACTCCCCTGCATCCATAGGCACCAACTAGAACGAAAACCGGCTGCGTGGATCCTCTCTCCTCCGAGGCTGCGTGGAACCTGCATCACAGGTGGTGGTCTGGAGTGATCCCCTTGGTCGTCTTTACTAGCTACCCAACTTGAGAGACGGTAAGCCCTCGCCTCTCCTTGCAGGACAGTACTCCTGTGCACTGTGTCTCTTGCGGCTACCAAGGCTTGTTTGTTCCTCCTCCAAGTGATCTTCAGGCTCCGTGTAGCCCCGACCTCCAGCACTCTTCCCTGCAAAGCATAGTCTCCTGCCTGCTGCTCCAACGATGTAGGACTCCAGGTGTGCTGAGTGGGCCTCACTGTGTCTCCTGTGTCTGCTGCCTGTGGGTCTCCTGTGGGGGCTGCCTCCTCTTATTATGACTCTCCCAGCTGCTGAGGGTCACTTCAGACTCCCCTCCTTGGGTTGAGTCCCCTGAGCCTTGCTGATCCACTTCAGCCTTGCAGAACCTTCTTCTCCGACTCTTTCATTTGCTAAGGCTTGTTGGTGGTTTTCTAGCACCACTGACTGACTGCATCATGACCGCCAACGTGGGACATCATTTGCATCACTTCTGGAACTCCTCTTCTGCTCCTATGCTGCACTGCTGACTGTCTTCATCCACAGTCGACCTGGTCCTGCATCCACAGAATAGACCCTCAAACTCAAACTGGACTTAGTCCCCTTCTTTAGCAGGCCCTCTTCTGTCAGGATCCACCTTTGGTTTCTTCCATTCTTGTCTGAGTCTTGTACAGTCCTTTTCCAAAGCTCTCATGTGGGTTTGGGGGAAAAACCAGGTACTTACCTCTTCTCTCCTGAACGCTGGGGGGCACTCTGGTACTTACCTATTGGGTTTCCTAGTTCCTCCAGCTCCCCTCTAGAGAATCCACTTCCTTGAGGGGGGACTGCCTTTCACATTACACTTACTTAATACATGGTTTGGTCTCCCCCTAGGACCTTCACTATTTGCTATTGCTTTCTATGCTAATCACTGACTTCTAATGTGTACACAATACTGTGTTTACTTACCTCCTGTTAGAGTAATGCCTATTCAGTATTTTAGTGTTTGTGTTCCTATAAGAAAGTACCTTTATTTTTGTAAAACTGTGTGGTCCTATCATTTGTGTAAGTGCTGTGTAACTGTAGTAGTATTACATAAGCTTTGCTTGTCTCCTAGATAAGTCTTGGCTCTCATCCACAGTTATCACTAGAGAGCCCCAGCTTCCTAGACAGTCTACACCTCACTAATAGGGGATACCTGGATTTGAGAGATCTGCAGTGTTATGGTACTCATTAATGTCGGATAGGTGCTGCTTCTGAAGTGCATAGACTGAGTTTTAAGATTTAGGACATCAGAGATGAACTGCTGTTGGCATTATATATGCAATTGCAATTTTGATGATAACTGTTCAGATTTCACATACACAGTTACTAATTTGTTTCATTTCAGGATGTGTTGCCAGACCATTGTTGGCATTATTTTCTATCTGGACCGTTGGGCATTCGTTTATTCAGTGGGTGGAGAAGCAGGCTAGCAGAAGACATTTTGGAACTGGACTGAGTCTCTTTTCTGACTGTTGTGATGTGAGATAGGGTAAGAGTAGTCTGAGATGGAAATCAGTTGTTGCCTTGTTTGTCACAGTTGATGGCTGCATGAAGGAGTGTTTGAGCATTAGTTTTCAGTGGGATAGGGAGTGTGAAAATGACAGAACCCGGTACATTATGATACACCAATAAAGGGACAGGTAAGGCTTATCTCTCGGAATGCCGTTGCAGTTGTAGCTTTCCTGCTTCTTTTCTTGAAATGCTACAGTAGTTGTATTTTTCCTGCTGACGACAGGTAAGTATTTAAAGAAGCAATATTATGTGGAGTCTGACTCCACTTTGTCTGGTGCATCTTATTCCTTCTTTCACGTCACAAAGAAAAGTAGGTAGTCCGAGGATGATAGAGTCAAGGGACTGGTGGCAAAAACTATAAAGGCTTGAAAAAGAAGCCTCATAAGGAGGAAGAACATGAGGCTGCATTTGTGGATGATTTGACATTTTCTTCATTTTCTGGTTCTGAAAGTGAAATGAAGGTTGTGCTAGATGACCAGAAGTGTAAATAGATTTGAAAAGAGACTCTGCCTGCTATTTTGGATCATGTGAGAATGAATATAGGATTTCTCTTCTGTGAGCCTGCAGGATCTTCTTCTGAAATAGCTTTTAATGGAATTTAGGAAAACTGGACACATTATGAATGCGGTGTTATGTGATTTGAAGGACAAGGATAAGATTTACGTTCTCAGCTTTATTTTTGGCTCCATATCTAGATCTCCTGCAACCAGGAACAACAGGCCAGAAGGTTTTGTTCCAGATTTCTGGAGAAGGGAGCATGGGAAGTAACCTTGGAGTGTTCACAGGAACTCCTTTATGCTTTTCACTCTTTTTTGATAATACTAAATGTCCTGCAAAACATAATGAATCATTCTCAGGAAGTAATATTAAACTTTCAATTCTGGCTAAGGAGGTCATGGTTTCACACGTTCAAGTCCATGGCAGTGTCCTTCCCATAGATTTTTCCTACGTATTGATTGCCAGAGAGGACCCAAAAGAAAACAAGTTACTTACCTGCAACTATGCAACTACAGTTCTCCAGTATTGGCATCCTTCATAGATTCACATGCTTGAATCTTCCCCGTCGTCAAAGTGGGATTACCACGGTATTACTACAAGAGCAGTGCAATATACACCAATATAATACAATGCAATGGATAGACACTGCAATAGCCTATCCATATCCCTTTGTAAAAAAGAACCAAACCTAGGTCACAACCAGTCAAACGACAGAAACCTTTTAGAACCTTCCCAAAAGAGGCTGAGTTCCTCAGATTTTCCAGCACAAGTGTGATAAAGGTGTAAACAAAGAAATAAGGTAAGCCTCTCCGGGGAGCAGGGTGGGTCACGTGTGAATCTATGAAAAATCAGAATACGGAAGATCTGTAGTTACAGCTAAGTAACTTGTTTTCTTCTCCAGTATTGGATCTTTTATAGATTCACATGCTTGAATCAGAATAGCGAGGTGTAATAACAGTTTACAAATGTGAAAAACACGAATACCCTTAATGGATGGTGTGTAATATTATGATATAACTTTGTACTATCCACCTTATGAAACATAATAGTAAATAAAGTTAAGCATGAGAGATATTAACACACTTATTAACCCCTTCGCTGCCAGGCCTTTCCCCCCTCCTTTGCCAAACCTTTTTGTGTCTATTTTGGGTAGTTCACGCTTAGGCCCTCATAACGTTTTGTCCACATATGCTATCCACGGCAAATTTGCATCCTTTTTTTCCAACATCCTAGGGATTCTAAAGGTACTCAGAGTTCCTGGGTTCCCCTGGAGGAGACCAAGAAATTAGCCAAAATACAGCTAAAATTTCGTTTTTTCAGAAAAATGGGAAGAAAGTGCTGCAGAAGAAAGCATGTGTTTTTTTCCCTGAGAATGGCATCAACAAAGGGTTTGCGGTGCTAAACTCACCATCTTCCCAGCTTTCAGGAACAGGAAGACTTGAATCAGAAAACCACATTTTTCAACACAATTTTGGCATTTTACTGGGACATACCACATTGATGCTATTTTTTTGTGCTATTTTTTTGTGCTTTCTGCCTCCTTCCCGTTAATGACAGAAATGGGTGTGAAACCAATGGTAGATTCCAGACAGCTAAGCATTTCTGAAAAGGAGATAAAATTCTGAATTTAGCAAGGGGTCATTTGTGTAGATACTTCAAGGTTTTCCTACAGAAAGTAACAGCTGAAATAAAAAATATTGAAATTGAGGTGAAAAAGGCCATTTCTGTCCACGTTTTCTTCTGTAACTTTTTCCAGCTATGGCAGATTTTTTAAAGTAGCATACCGTTAGGTCTGCTGGACTCTTCTGGGTCTGGGAAAATTTAGGGCTCGTAGGTTCATCAAGAACCCTAGGTATCCAGAGCCAATAAATGAGCTGCACCTTGCATTGGGTTTCATTGTATACCGGAAATATAACAAGTGAAAAATAGGGATCAAGGAAACCTTCGTATTTCCAAAATGGGCACAAGATAAGGTGATGAGAAGCAGTGGTTATTTGCACATCTCTGAATTCCGGTGTCCCCATACTAGCATGTGAATTACAGGGCATTTCTCAAATAGAGTTATTTTTTACACACTGTCTTATATTTGGAAGGAAAAAATGTAGAGAAAGACAAGGGGCAATAACACTTGTTCTTCTATTCTGTTTTCCCCTAAGTCTCTCAATAAAAATGGTACATCACTTGTGTGGGTAGGCCTAGTGCCCGCGACAGGAAACGCAACATGGACACATCACATTTTTACATTGAAATCAGATGTATTTTTTGGAATGTGCCAAGCTGTGGATTTTGGCCTCTAGCTCAGCCGGCACCTAGGGAAACCTAGCAAACCTGTGCATTTTTTAAAACTAGATACTTAGGGAATCCAGTATGGGGTGACTTCTGGGGCTCTCAACAGGGTTTGTTTCCCAGAATCCTTTGCAAACCTCACAATTTGGCAAAAAATTGTTTTTTCCTCACATTTCGGTGATTGAAAGTTCTGAAATCTGTGGGGAGCCACACATTTCCTTCCACCCAGCATTCCCCCAAGTCTCCCGATAAAAATGGTACCTCACTTGTGTGGGTAGGCCTAGTGCCCGCGACAGGAAATGCCCCAAAACACAATGTGAACACATCACATTTTCCCAAAGAAAACTGACTTGTTTTTTGCAAAGTGCCTAGCTGTGGATTTTGGCCTCTAGCTCAGCCAGCACCTAGGGAAACCCAGCAAACCTCTACATTTTTTAAAACTAGACACCTGGGAAAATTGAGAATGGGGTGACTTGTGGGGCTCTCACCAGGCTCCGGTACCCAGAGACCTTTGCAAACCTCAGAATTTGTCTAAAAAAACACTTTTCCCTCAAATTTTGGTGCTGCAAAGTTCTGGAATCTGAGGGGAGTCACAAACTTCCTTCTATCCAGGATTCCCCTACATCTCCCGATAAAAATGGTACCTCACATGTGTGGGTAGGCCTAGTTCCTCCAACAGGGAAGGGTCCAAAACACAACATGGACACATCAAAATTATCTATTAGAAAACTACCTGTTTTTGCAAGGGGGGCACCTGCGTTTTTGGTCCTGGGCTTAGCAGCCATCTAGGAAAACCTACCAAACCCAGACATTTCTAAAAACTAGACACCTAAGGAAGTCCAGGGAGGTGTGACTTGTATGGACCTCCCAGTGTTTTCATACCCAGAATCCTCAGCAAACCTTAAATGTAGCTAATAAAATCACATTTTCCTCACATTTCTGTGTGGGATCACCGCACCTGCACAAATTTCCTACCACTTAACGTTCCCCTCGGTCTCCCGATAAAAATTATACCTCACTTGTGTAGGTGGGCCAAGTGCCTGTGACAGGGAAGGGCCAAAAACATGTTGAAATAGAGAGGGAAACAAAGCCGGTCCAAAAGGCCAGTCTAAAAAAAAAAAGTTTTTAGGCTGACAAGTAGGGCAGAATTTGTATCTGTATAGATGCAACAATGCTGGGTGGTAGGAATTTTGTGGACTCCTGCGGATTCTGGAAGATTGCATCATAAAAATGCAGGGAAAATGCAGGATTTCAAGCAAAGTTGGAGGCTTGCAGGGCATTATGGGTGAGAAAATGGTGTGGGGTGCATGTGAAGCACGCCATCCTGGACTCACCCAGATGTTTAGTTTTCAAATGTGTTGAGATCTGGTAGATTTTTCTATGTGGCAGCGTCCCAAAGTCCAAAAAGTGTAGCTGCTCACCATTCCAAGTGGGGCCATATTGAGAGTCAACCAAGCTCTCTTGGCCCAAATGTAAAATCAAAACCCAAAATAATCAAATGTCCTCTTGCTTGCCTTTGGGATAAGATCCTTTAGTTTTCAGAGGGTGCTGAAAGACTGTTACACCCTTCAGTTGGGATGGAGGGCATAACCATGCCCATACTGGTCGGCAACCCCAAACCCCTCCATTTTTTGAAATTCCCTGGCATCCAGTAGGCTTTCTGCCCTCGAGGGGGGATCAGGGGTAAATACCCCATCTGCCCACTGGTGGGCAGAACAACTTTGTCCCCATTTATTTATCTTTTAAAAAAAACAAAATAGGCCGAAATGGCCAACAGTAATGTGTCCCCCAGGGTAGCGACCCTTGCCCAAGGGGCCACCCCCCCAAACACAGACACATACACACGATCCCTAATGCCTAAGTGGTTTCTGCCCCCCTTGGGGGCAGAAGGGCCTAATAAAAATATGCCAATCTGCCCCCAAAGAGGGCAGAAGAACAAGTTACTTACCTCCGGTAACGCGTTTTCTGGTGGATACATTAGCTACCTGTGGATTCCTCACCTAAAGAATTTTCCCTCACGCGCCAGCTTCGACGTAAATTTTTCTCCTAGCTCTGCACGTCGACGATGACATCACAATTGCCCGACTCCACGCGACACCGTATGATGTCATCCAGGCAATAAGAAGCCCTCGTCGTCGTGCAGACGTCAGTTATCACCATTTTTTACGTGCCTTTGAGGCGAACAGGTGAACATTGACTTTGCAGAGAAATATAATTACATCAAGTAAAATGATTTACCAACATTCATTGCAATAATGTAAAATTACACTAATGGAAATAACACCCTCATATGGAAACACATATATAAACACCTATCCAAACATGTTTCCTTTGCAAAATACCATATATAGAAAGAAAGAAATATATATATATATATATATACATCTCATTATTATATACAAATATACAATAAATCGGTGCTCACCCAAGAAATTTGTGGTAAGACCCATCAGGCAACGGGGAGGTGGGTGTTTCCGGGAGGAATCCACAGGTAGCTAATGTATCCACCAGAAAAGGCGTTACCGAAGGTAAGTAACTTGTTCTTCTGATGGATACACCTACCTGTGGATTCCTCACCTAAAGAATAGAGTCCCAAAGCAGTACCACCTCCGGAGGTGGGTGCCTCAATGGTCAAACCAAGAAATCCTGCAGCACTGAGCAGGCAAAATGGCCATCCCTCCTGACCTCAGAGTCCAAACAATAATGTTTGACAAAAGTATGGAGGGACGCCCAAGTTGCCGCCTTGCAGATGTCAACCACAGGAACACCCCTAGCCAAAGCCAACGAAGCAGCCTTAGCCCTGTTGGAATGAGCTCGGAGCCCTACAGGTGGTTCATTCTTTGCTAAGGAATAACAAAGTTTGATACAGATAATGACCCACCTAGACAGAGTTCTCTTGTGGACTGCTCTGCCTCTCCTCTTCCCCACGTATCCAACGAAGAGCTGATCGTCTTGCCTGAACTCCCTCATCCTGTCGACAAAGAAGCTCAATGCTCTTCGTGGATCCAACCGGTGAAGCCTCTCTTCCTCCTTGGATTGATGAGGCGGAGGGTAAGAGGAAGAGAATGTAATAGACTGCCCCAAATGAAAGGGTGCAACAATCTTCGGGAGGAAAGCTGCCTTGGTCCTTAACACCACTTTGTCTCTAAAAAAGGAAAGATATGGGGACTCTACACTAAGAGCCTGTAGCTCACTCACTCTTCTGGCTGATGTTTTGGCCACTAGAAACACAGTCTTTAAAACTAGGAATCGTAAGGAACAAGAGTGCATCGGCTCAAATGGCGATCCCATTAGAAATGTCAATACTAAATTAAGATCCCACTGTGGCATAACAAATGGAGTGGGCGGAAACTTATTAGTAAGACCCTTAATGAACCTCAATACCAAAGGTGACCTAAACAGAGAGGGTTGGTCTGGGAGGCACAGAAAAGCCGACAGCGCTGATAAATAGCGCTTAACTGTGTCAACTGCACAACCTTTCTGTGCCAAGGATGGAGCAAATAACAATAAGTTGGACAAATGAGCCTTCAAGGGATCAATTTTGGTTCTCTCCACACCAACTGACAAATCTGGCCCACCTGCTTGCATAGATCGATTTGGTGGAGTGTCGCCTGGCCGATAAAATAACATCCACCACCTCCGGCGGGAGAGAAAAGAAACTCAGAATGCCCCGTTCAATCTCCAGGCATGAAGGTGCAGGTTCTGGAGGAGGGGGTGTAGAACCTGCCCCTGCGACTGCGAGAGGAGGTCTGCCCTGAAAGGGAGACGGAGCGGAGGGCACATAGAGAGTTGGAGAAGGTCTGAATACCACACCCTTCTTGGCTAATCCGGGGCTATTAAGATGACTTGGGCCCGGTCTTGGCGGATCTTCCTCAGAACCCGAGGAATCAAAGGTATGGGGGGAAACGCATAAAGCAACTGACCCTTCCAGGACATCTGAAACGCGTCCCCCAAAGCTCCTTGCACCGGATAGTGGAGGCTGCAAAACGACAGGCAGTGCGTGTTCTCCTGAGTGGCAAACAGATCTATCTGCGGTAATCCCCACATCTGGAAGATGTAAAGAACCAGATCCGGATGAAGACGCCACTCGTGATCGGTCGAGATGAGCTGACTGTGAACGTCCGCACCCACGTTCAGAACTACGGCCAAATGATTTGCTACCAAGCAAATCTTGTGGTCCTGAAGCCAGGACCAGAGTCGAAGAGCTTCTCTGCAGAGAAGATACGACCAGACGTATCGCCTGCAATTCCAACAGATTGATGTGAAACCTCTGTTCCACTGGAGACCAAAGGCCTTTAATCTCCAGGACCCACAGATGAGCTCCCCACCCTAGAGTGGAAGCATCCGTTACAACTGTGGCCACTGGCGGAGGCAGCGAGAATGGCCTTCCTTGCGACAGGTTGCCGACCGCAGCCCACCACTGAAGATCCGCTGCGGTGTCTCTGGAGATCCAGATCGAATCCTCGAGATCTCGTTTGTGTTGAAACCACTGCCTGCTGACGCACCACTGAAGAGCCCTCATGTGCCAGCGTGCATGCATGACCAGCAGAATGCAAGAAGCAAACAAACTGAGCAGACGAAGGACCTTGAGGACTGGGACGACCGCTCCCTCTTGAACCGTTGGAATCAATGCCTGAATGTCCTGAATCCGCTGCGGCGGAGGAAAGGCCCGATTCAATGTTGTGTACAGTACTGCCCCTATGAACAGGAGGCGTTGAGAGGGCTCCAGGTGAGATTTGGGCACATTCACTGAGAATCCCAGGTCGAACAACAACTGAGTTGTCGACTGCAGGTGACACCGCAAGAGCTCCTTGAGACTTGGCTTTGAACAACCAATCGTCCAGTTAAGGAAATACTGCTATTCCCTTTCTTCTGAGCTCTGCTGCTACCACCGCCATCACCTTCGTAAAGACTCGAGGTGTCGAAGTAAGACCAAACGGAAGGATCGCGAAATGACAGTGCTGCAACCCCACCACAAACCGGAGATACTTCCTGTGCGACTTGAGGATCGGAATATGGAAGTACGCATCTTGCAAATCGACAGACACCATCCAATCTCCTTCGTTCAACGCCAAAAGAACCTGTGACAGGGTCACCATCTTGAACTTTTCCTGCTTGAGGAACCAATTCAAAATCCTCAGGTCCAGGATTGGCCTCAACCGACCATCCGTTTTGGGGATCAGGAAGTACCTTGAATAGCAGCCCTGACCCCTCTCCTGCTCTGGAACCAACTCCACTGTGCCTTTCGACAAAAGGGACATCACTTCTTGTTGCAATAACAGAAGATGGTCGCCCGAACAGAAGGAGGGACGGGGAGGGAAGGGAGGAGGAAATTCCCAAAAGGGAAGAGCATACCCCTTCTTCACAATGCCGATGACCCAGGAGTCTGAAGTTATGGACTCCCACATGGGAAGAAAGTGAGCAAGTCTCCCCCCTACCGGAGACATGTGAGCAGGGAGTGGTGGAGTACTAAGGCTGCTTTCCCTGCTGCACCCCTCCTGAGGAAGAGGAAGAGGCAGAGTGCTGCTGGGTGGCACCTCTAGTGCGAACTCTACCCTTGCCCCTGAAGGATCTGTAAGGTAGAATTCCTGCAGATTGATGTCCTGTCGCCTGGAGCCTGCCACGAAAGGAAGCGCCACGAACAAAACCTCTAAACTTCCTAAAAGATCTAAAAGTAGAGGAAGTGGCTGACTGAAATCCCAATGACCTCGCCGTGGCTCTACTCTCTTTAAAATGTTCTAGAGCAGAATCGGCTTTTGCGCCAAAAAGTTTATATCCGTCAAATGGCAGGTCCAGGAGAGTAGTCTGTACATCCGGGGAGAAACCTGATGAACGCAGCCAGGCCTGCCTCCTCGTCACTATGGATGTGCCCATAGCCCTTGCCACTGAATCCGAGGTGTCTAGCCCAGATTGACCCACCTGGGTCGCCGCTGCCTGAGCGTCCGACAAAAGGTCCAATACCTCCTGTGGCAAACCAGGGTGACCCTTAGCCTCATCCATAAGAGCATGAATATAACGCCCCAAAATGTAAGTCGCATTGGTAGGCTTTAAAGCCATGCTGCAAGAAGAAAAGGCCTTTTTTGCTGCCTGGTCCATTTTCTTAGACTCCTTGTCCGCGGGGGCCCCAGGGAACGAACCAGGAGCTGAACGGGAAGAGCACGACGTCTGAACAACCAAACTCTTCGGAGTTGGATGCTTGGTGAGAAAGTCCGGATCACCTGGGGCCACACGATAGCGTCTCGCTACCTCCCTGTTGACAGCTCCGAAGTCACTGGCTTTTTCCAGATGTCTTTATTGGGGTCCAAAAGAGCCTTATTGAAAGGCAAAATAGGCTCCGTCACCGCCGACGCTGGATGCAGCACTTCAGTCAGGAGGTTTGTCTTCACCTCCGCAGCAGGAAGTGGAAGGTCCAAAAAGCCTGAAGCCTTCCTCACCAAAGCATGAAATGAAGCAGCCTCCTCCGTATACTCCCCTGGGGAAGCCAGATCCCATTCAGGGGAAGTGTCCAGGCCGCTTGCTGTATCTAAGCCTTGTAGGTCACCCAAAGGCTCCATGATCTCACCTTCCTCTAAATGCTGCCTGCTATACTCCTCTTCCTCCAGGAACCGTAAAGCCAATCTCCTGGATCGGAGTCTGGATTCGAGCCCCGGCGTCGATAAGGCGTCGGCCGACGCCGAAGATCTTCGATGCGTCGCTCCTCGGATCCATCCGACACCGGACCCTCCGGCACCCAGGCAACTTCACCGTCGACTGGATCTGTGGCGAATCCATTGGCGCCGGAACAGCGGACGTCGTCGGCGTCACAGGCTTTCTGGGCGACACCAAGGGCATCGGCGCCGAAGGAGTTCCAGAAGGAAGAAAGGGCATAAAGGGTGTCGGCTTGTAAGGAGCCGGAGCACCCAAGTTAAAGGCCAAAGGACCTGATGGACCCGCCTGCCCTCCACCAGGTGCCATGGTGGCAAAGATATTAAACATTGCATTTAAAAATGCAGCAGGATCCGTATCCGGCGCCGGGAAAGCCGGATAAGTCTGAGGAACCAGCGCCGGAAGAGATGCCGATGATGGATCCGGCATCTCCTGCTCCGGAGAAGCCCTCGGCTCCTGATGAGGCTCGACTTCAAACACCAACAGTGGAGACGTCAGACTCATCGGAGGTGGAGGCATGACAGTCGGGCTAATCTCCCACGTCGGCCGACGCCGAGCTGACGGATATCTGGATCAGGACCGGTCCCTGCTCGATCGGCACCGTGATTCGTGACGACGCAGAGAGTCCCCATGGCGTCAATGAGTCTTTGAAGATCGCGAAGAAGACTCTCTCCGATGATGCTCCTCCTTCCTCTTCTTCGAACGGGCAGGAAACAATTTTGCCTCTCGTTCCTTAAGGGCCTTAGGATTCATGGTCGGAACTAAGGCACCATAAACAATTTTCATGGGGGTCAGTGACCGACATTTGACCCCCACACTGGTCATAGAGTTTAAAACCCGATTTCCTCGGCTGAGACATAGTTACACCGAAGTGAAACTGTAGCTCCCTGGTAGCCTCGAAGAAAAAAAACTTTACTTGAAGGCACGGAAAAAAGGGAACTGACGTCTGCACGTCGACGAGGGCTTCTTATTGCCTGGATGACGTCTTACAGCGTCGCGTGGAGTCGGACAATTGTGACGTCATCGTCGACGTGCAGAGCTAGGAAAAAAAATTACGTTGAAGCTGGCGCGTGGGGGAAAATTCTTTAGGTGAGGAATCCACAGGTAGGTGTGTCCATCAGAAATGGCCAACCGTAATATACCCCCATGGGGAGCAACCCTTGCCCAAGTGGCCGCCCCTACAAACAAAACAGACACACAACAATGCCTGGTGCCTACGTGTTTTCTGCAAAGCGCTTCTCCTGCAATCCCTGCCCAGGGGAGGGGGCAGGGGGATGGTTACATCCGTGGCACACAAGTGCCGTGCCACCGGACGTAACCATTACGTCCTTGGCACCAAAATGGTTAAAGATAAAATGAGAAATAAAAAAAAATGACCTTGATCGGAAGAGGCTTACCTTATTGGAAAAGATGAAGTAAAATTGCTTGTCGTCCTGCTACGCCCGTGCTGACTGGCAACTGCAAGCAGTAATGCCGCATAAAAGTATGTGCGTTTTTCCAAGTAGCGGTACGACAGATCTTCTCCATAGAAACACCAGTGAAAAGGGAAGCAGAAGAGAATATTGACCTTGTAAAATGTGCTCTAGGCTTGAGTGTGAGCGGCTTACCTACTTTAGAATGGCAGAGTTGGATAGTTGCTGAAATGCATCTTGAAATAGTCATTTCTGTGACTGAAGTACCTAGTTTGTTAGGATCATAGGAGACTAGTAATTGATCAGTTTTCCAATTTTTTTTAGTTCTTTACAAATAAAATGTAGGACATTGTTTGATGTTGAGAGAGTGAAGTGCTTTTTCAGCTGATGAGGATGGATTTGGACAAAAAGGTGTGTAGTGCCACAGGTTCGTAGAGATGAAATTGGAAAGGAACCTTGGGAATAAACCTTGGATTTGTTCTAAGGAGAAAATAGTCATCAGTGAAGTGTAAATAGGGTTCCTTGATATTAAAAGCTTGGATTCTGCTTATTCTTCTTGTAGAGGTGAGCGCTAAGAGTAATGCAACTTTCCATGTGAGATACTTGAGCTCAGTTTCTTGAATAGGCTCTAAGGGTGATTTTATAAGTTGCGAAATAACTACTTTAAGATTCCACTCTGGTAGAGGAGGACGAATTAGAGGAAAGGCTCTAAATAAAGCTTTCATAAATTGCTTGATAATCCGGTTTGAGCAAAGAGAGACGGAATTGAGAGAGGGTCTGTAACGTGAAAGTGCAGCGAGGTGAACCTTAACAGATGCTCGTACCAGCCCTGATTTAGCCAGAGATAATAGGTAAGTTAGAATTTGTTCTGGCGATGAATCCAGAGGGTGGATTTTGTTTTGTAGACCCCAAGAGCAAAAACGTCTCCATTTGAATGTATAGGATCTGTTGGTGGAATCAGATATCGCCCTGGATAATATATCCCTGTAATCCTGGGGGATGTTTAGCTGCTTGAGCTCGTTGAATTCAGGAGCCATGCATACAATTGGAGAGAGGGTGGCATGTGGATGGAGGATCTGTCCCCTGCTCATTGTTAATACAGTTTTTGTTACCGGCAGGCGACATGGGTTGGTTTCCGAGAGTAGAAGAAGTTGGGTGAACCAGTGTTGATGGGGCCAGGGCGGAGCACGGAGGATCAGGCGGCATGGTTCTCTCTTCATCTTCATTAGAATCCTGGAGATGAGAGGGCATGGGGGAAAAACGCAAGCAAAGATCCCTGATCATCTTATCTAAAACACATTCCCGCATGACCCTCTCTGTGGTTCCCTGCTGGCAAACAACAGCATTTCTGGTTCTCTTGCTACACAAAGAGGTCTAAGGTCGGTGTGCCACATGTCTGGAATATGGAGTAAAGAATTGGTTGGTAGAGTTCCCATTCATTGCAGGTTTGACTGGTTCTGCTCAGGGTGTCTGCTAGATTATTCTTTATTCCTGGCAGATGCTCCACTTTGATTGAGATGCAGTGTAGTAGTGCCTATTTACAAATTCTTTGAGCCTCTAGAGAGAGAATGTGAGACCTCGTATCTCCCTGCTTGTTTAGATAATGCATGCAGGTGGTGTTGTCTGTTCGAAGGAGAAACAATGATGTTTGTATCCTCGGAAGGAATGACTGCAGTTGCAGAAAAATGCCTTTTAATTCTAAGAAATTAATCTTGAAGATGGGCTCCCCAACCTTCCAGGGAGGCATCTGTGTTAATAATGAAATCTGGAAGTGGAGAGAGAAATGTTAGCCCACTGAAAGGTTGCTGGTGGATTGCCACCATAGAAGTGCCTTTTTCATGATTGGAGTAATTTGAACTAGATTGTTCACTCCAGTTACTTGGAGCCATTGTTTGTCTAACTGTTCTTGGAATGGTCTCTAACTCTTTTCTGGATGGATCGTGAGTCAGTGATATTATGCTTTTTTTGTCTTTCTACAGACAAGAATGCCTTGTTTAGTATGGTGTCCAGAGTTGCCCTGAGAAAACTTATTGTCTGAGAGGGTGACAGCACAGATTTTTGAAAATGTACTTTTAGTCCTAGAGAGCGAAACAGCCAGGGCAAATTGACGTGGCTTCTGATGCCTTGTGAAGAGACGGTGCTTTTACAAGCCAAACATCGAGGTACGGAAAAAGTTGTAGTCCTTTTAGCCTCAAATGTGCTGCTACTGGGGCAAGGCAGGACGTTGAACTGAAAGTGAGCTCCTGCCACAGTAAAGTGTAGAAATGTTCGATGCTTTGGGTGGATAGGGAGGTGAAAGTAGGTGTCCTGTGAATCGAGAGTAGCCACAAAGTAAGCATGGTCGAGAAGTTGTAATATCTCTTAGAGCGTTACCATACTGAACAATTTTTTCTGTATATATTTGTTTAGCTTCCTGAGGTCTAGAATGGGAGGCCATTCTTCTGACTTTTTCTTTATTATAAAGAAGCGAGAATAAAACCCCTTTCCTCTCTAAGAACGAGGAATTTTCACTAAGGCACCCTTTTGTAGCATGATGACTGCTTCTTTCTTGAGTAAGTGGATTTGTGCCACAGGTGATGTTTGTGGCAGATGAGGAGGTGGAAGATGGACAAACTCCAAAGTATGGCCATATATTATTATATCCAAGACCAACTTGTCTGTAGTAATTAGTTTCCATTGGTTGTAGTAATGAGATATGTGTGCTCCCTTGGGTGGTACAATAGGGAACACTGTAGCAGGCTCCACTGAATTGTGACTTATTTCTGGACGTGTCTCTAGGCTGTGCTGTTTGCTTACATCTGGGCTGCTGTCTGGAAAATGCAGCTTGCGGTGGTGCAGAATATTGGTGCTTCTGGTTGGTGGAGCAAAATGATTGATAATTTTGAGGTTGATACCTTTGAAAGCTTCCATGAAAGGCATAGGTTTCTCGCCCTCGTGCCCCACGCCAGGGTATTTTTCTCTATGGTAGTGTTCCCAAAGACCTAGTTGTATCAGTATCCACCTTGATGGTCTGTACGGGGTCATATATATGCTTGCCAAGAAGCATATCACCATCAAAAGGCATGCCCAGAATCCAACTTCATACTTCTGGACAGAATGTGTTTGCGTTAAGCCAACTTTGGTGCCTAAGGACGACTGCACCAGCTAGCTGACAGAAGGCAATGGAAGCAATGTCCATAGATGAGTCGATGATTTCACAAAGCTGCTCCTTCTCCCTTTAGTAAGATTTTTCGTTCCTCCTGTTTTTTTATCATCTGACAGAAACTCTAGATAAGGTGCAATATCTGACCACATCTGGCGGTCATACCTTCCCAGTATTGCTAAAGCACTGGCTTCCCCCACCGTAGTCCCAGAGAAGGTCATGAAGTCATGAGTCTTGTACCCTCCTTGCCAGGCAGGGAAGTGACAGATGCAGAGTTTTTTTTAGATCTTCTCTGTGCAGCCTGGTTGATCACGGAGTCTGGCTTTGGATGTCCCACCAAACATGCTGGTGCATCGTCTGTGGCCTTGTATTTTTTATCTATTTTTAGCAAGACTGCGGTGACTGTAGCTGATGCCTTCATGACCGTTACATAGTCTTACCATATATAATCAATGACAGCATTCCTTGACTGGTCTTTAAAACTGTAGAGAAAGCAGTCGGACTGCTTGATCATCATAGGTAGATGAAATCTTGTTGCAGCCCATTTCCATCAGAGTGTGAAAACCACCTATGTCCTCTGGTGGTGATTCTGTTTGTTGGGCACCTGGAGGAGAAGGTGTGGGAATTATGTAGTCATCCCATTCATTGCTAGAGGGTCAGGCATCTTGAATTTCACCCTCCTCTGCATCTTCATCATCAGTCGAAGGCGGATCTTGCATTGGTGGATCGGCAATGTGTGCGGGTGTAACAACCGTTGGAGTTAAAGGAGGTATAGGACGCTGTGTTACTGGAGGAGGAGGAGGTTGCGATTACACAGGTGTTGGGAAACATGTACGGTAGTAACATGGCGTGTAAGTCTTCTACTAAAGCCACAGGAAGCTGAACCGTGGATTCCTGAATGGGTTGTATATACTGCTGGGTCTTAGCCACTGCACACGAAACACCTGTGTCTAATATTGGTCATATTCATCATCATCATCATCATCTTAGTATTTGACATTCAGCTGTGATGGGCTGTGTGCTCTGCCAAATAACCCTTCATCATCAGATTCTTTAAAAAAATTGGCAAGAGGTAAAGGTGATACTTGCGAAGGATCTTGGTAAAACTGTCTGGATGATGATTCTTGAAAAAGAGGGGTAACTTGCATGCTTGAGGGTCTTTTCATTCTATATGATGGAAGCATCAACGAGAAGCATGCCATCGACTATGGAATAATATGATGTAATGATGAAGTTGTTTGTGTTGCTGTCGCTGATGGTGTTTTAGTCATCGAGGTGGTAGTTGTCGACGATGTAGCAGTCATCAACGGTGTAACGAATGTCGATGATGTAGTCGTCGATGGTGGAGATGCCACTGATTTTAGAGGTGCCATCAAAGGTGGGAGCATCGTCAACGGCGGAGGCGCCGTCCAAGGTGGTGGCGGCTCCGTCGATGGTGTTGGTGGCATTGACGATGGATGTTTCGGCAACGGTGGGTGCTTCGTTGGCAGTGGGTGCTTCGTCAACAATGGGTGTTTCATCGACGGTGGGTGCTTAGTGGATGAAGGTTTCGTCAACGAGGCTTTAGCTGGCGTATGAGGTATTTCGGTCGACAGAATGGACGTTTTTGGTACCATTACTAGCTCACGTTTTTTCTTTGATGGAGATCTAGAAGAAAGTTTTTCTTTTTGAGAGGAAGTTTGTGAGGGATCATGGCACATTTTCTTAGTAGCCTTTTTATGACCCTCAGGAGACTCTTGTGGCCTCTCTTTGTTTATGCTTTTCAGAAAAGGTATGAGAGCTAGTACTGTCCTCATCTTCAGAGATGACATCAGATTTAGTTTTGATTCTCTGTAACCAATTAAACAACCTACCCTCTCTGTCTCCACATGACCTGAAGAGTCCTTTCTTAGAAGAGTCTGGCATGGTAAAAAATAGATGAATATATCAGAAGTTTGAAGAAATACTGAGCAGAGCTCAGGGAGACTCCCTCACACGACTTGCGGTAGAAAATCTGAGGAACTCAGCCTTTCTTGGGAAGGTTCTACAGGGTGCTGTTGTTTGATTGGTTGTGACCTAGGTTTGGTTCTTTCTCACAAAAGGATATGGATAGGCTATTGCGGTGGCTATCCACTGAATTTTATAAAATTGATGTATATTGCACTGCTCTTGTAGTAATACCGTGGGAATCCCACTTCAACGACAGGGAAGATTTAAGCATGTGAATCTATGAAAGATCCAATGCTGGAGAATTGTCAATTCCCAAACTACTGAGATTGTTTGATTTGGAAGTTGAGAGGCAGAGATTGCAAAGGAAAGGTCTTCCTTCATTCTTAGAAGAAGTAGTACAGAAATTACATAGGGCTGCAATGCTGAAAGCTTATTCAAGACATCGAAAACTTTTCACAAATAGTGTCCAACTCATTTGATATTACAATTGTAGTGTCAAGTTCCCTCAATGCTGCCATTTCTTTTGGAAGGTTTTAAACAGGAATATATCAGTTTCTATTTTAACGTCTCAATGGGTGTCAATAAAAGCGCTCAGAGACCCATGGGAACATTTGAAAGGAGAGAAATGAGTTTCCAGATTTCTTAAAAGGTTTTCTCTGAAATGGCCCAAAAAAAAGATTAGAACTTGATTCCCGTTGGTACTTAAAAGTGTTAAAAGAGCATCAGTTTGAACCTCTAGAGATGGTAAGTCTTTTCGTTTCTAACAATGAAAGTATTCTTTCAAGTGGCCTTAACATCAGAAAAGAGAGTGAATGAGTTAGGAGCCTTGTTATGGTATCCCTCTTTTTTGTCTATTTTGAATGACAGTTGTTTTGAAGATAGCCCCTGTCTTTCTTTGAAAGTTCCCATAGCCTGTAACCAAAACCAAATTATGTTGCCTACATTTTTCCCTGCCCTTCTACACATAAAGAAAAGCGATTGCATTTTCTGCATGCTGAAAGAATTGTCCTTTTAGGACACCTGATTCTGCTGGTGAATTCTGGAGCCTCAGGCCAAGGACAAAAGCCTCAGCAATGACTATTAGTAGATGGATCAGGTCCAGGATTTTATTGCCATATTCACTTGCTGAAAATCCCCTTCCAGACTGTATTCAGCTGAGACATTTGGCTGTTTTATGGGTGGAGGTTAATGGAGTTCCTCTTGCAGATATGTAGGACAGCGACATAGGCAGCTCTCAATACTTCTGTCTGTCTTTACAGACTTACTCAAATTAACTATGATAAGAATATTTTTTAAATTGGGGTTTTTAAATCTGCACTGATGTAAATGTATTTATTAAGGTTTATGAAAACACTGGGTGTAGCAACATACAGTGTTTCAGAAATTATTGTTTTACAATGTTTATTTTTATTTTTTCCTTGCATGTACCTCATATGTAACAACTGGGATGAAGACGCAGGACATAGAGGTAATGTCTAGGATTACTTACTAGTAATTTAAAGTATTCTTAATCCTGGTGTCCTCAATCAAGTAAAAAGTGAAATATAAATAAGGACTGCATCACCGACATAGATTAATTTAAGATTTTGTAAAATTCTTGTGGATAATTGGATTAGTGGTTTGCCTGTCTAGTTACGGGACCCATTGTAAAATGAATTTTTCATTACTGCCTGGTCTGACACTTGGAAGGACCAGCCCACTTAAAGCCCTTGCTTTTTATGTAATCTCCATCAGTTAATTCTGCTGTTGCTCCAGGTAGGGTGGCCAAGCCTCATGTTTTCTGAGGGGTTGTTCTACTTTTTAGGTGTTTGTCTCATGTTCCGTACTCAGCTGTTTCAGGACGTCTAAAGTATTGATTTTCAAGCAGGGTGTTCTTGGTATTCAATGGCACAGCTGCATTATTCTGAAAATAAACTCTGGATTGTTGAGGTGGCTGTGGAAATCAGAGAGGAGACTGAGCTGTGTTGAGAGCCACAGTGTGGTGTCTCGAGTGCCATGGGGTAGCTTTCTTATTACATGGTAAATAGAGGGAAGATGCTGCTGCACACTGCTGTGCAAAACTCAGCTTGCACCTTTACATAAAAAAATGCATAGGAGGAGGAATGTGACAAATTGCAGTAAAAAAGCCCTAGACCAGCAGCGGAGTACCACAAAGCCTTTCATGGAATATCAGAATTTTGTGCATTTTATAATGTTAAACTTTCAGGCAAGCAGAAACGTTTTTATTTATTTTTGTTATTGTTTTCATCAAATCTGGACAAAAGTGGCAAAGTTTTTAATTAGAACGGCAAAACGTTTAAAACTTAAGTGACTGGACAATAACATCCACCAAGATGATTAACTTTTTTGAAATTGTGTATTCCTTTAGGGCTGTTGTGCAATTTTTTTGTTTAATCTAGTTTTACTGTCTAATTGACTGTTAAATGCATCATAGCAGTAGCCCAGATGAGTTAATGGCCGGTCAACACCACAACACATTGGTGGTATTATCCAGGTGGAGAACGTGTCTCTTCAGAAAAGGTGACAGTGGAAAGTGGAAGTAAAGCAGTCTTTCATTATAATCTTGGATGTCCTAACCAAACGTTGGTAACGGGAAAATCATGTTCTACCTATGCTTGAATACTGTTAGCTGTCCTAGTGAGAGGACTTTCTAACAGGTTTCATAGAAGTAATAAGCACCAAAGACATTCTACCGGGACACCCACAGAGTGGTTTTCTCTCCTAAATAATGTTTCCACATTTTCATTTACTTGATAAGCTCAATATCTGTTCAGGTCTATATTTTTTAAGAGTCTAATGCCAGATTTAGAGAAGCTTAGTATGGAATAAAAACCCCAGCCATCACCCTATGACTAATAATTTTCCTAAAGAAATAATTTAATGGCGTCCAAGTCCATGTCCGCTTAGTGTCTTGTGCGCAGTTTCTTTGAGACGTGATAATGGAAACTTTACCACCCTTGCTCTCAGCAACACAGGTTGGAGCAAATATGGCTGTAAGTGATGGGTGTCATTAAGTTTGGGCTCTGGAACCTTCATTTTAGAGACCAAGATGAAGTTGATGTTAACTGCAGTGTCAAGCGGAGCATGTTAATTTCTTCTACATGTAAAATAACCTGTGCCCAGAGGAATTGCCATCAGAGGGCTGAGTGTCTAAGAGCTGTATTAACCAAGGATAGCTCTGGAGTGAGGCTCTGTACTCTATGAATTTGTCATAAGAAGGTTCTAATTCACATATATTGGGCCAAACCTTAGCTTTATAAGTTATACTTCCAGTAAAGGGTTCCCAGTTACTCATCTTTGTACACGTTCCTTTTAGAGACTCCCACCAACTCTAACATCCCACATAAATCACTGCCCACATCTCTCGTTCATACACTCAAAGTATTGCTTCCCCCATGCAGCAATCTAAGAGCAGTCAGACACCTCATATTTTTGGGATGGAAATGAAAGGAAGATAGGGTTGTGCATCAAAACCAGACAGAGGAGATACTATGCTTAGAGAGCTAACTGTTCTTAGAGCAATGGCCATTGCTGACTACCATTGCTTTGCTCCTAAGATGTCTGACATTCGAGGTGATAAACTTTACTCACCAAACCTCCAGGTGAGTCTGAGCTAGACGAGCTACCTGAAAACAGAGGCCACAAGTAGCCATCCAGGAAGCTTCATTGAAATATTGCATACTTTGTGATGTCAGTGCAATAGTCTTCGGGTATCAGAGTGCTAGTCCTAGGTTGTCATGGGGATAACCTCCTAGTGTCAGTGCGATATTCTCGAGTTCCTGGTTGTCAGTGTGATATTCCCAGGTTTTCGGTTTGATAGTCTTTTGCTTTCCGAATGATAAGTCTCCTGGTTTCAGTGAGATAGTCGTAGATTTTCAGTATGATAGTCTCCTTGTGCCAGCATGATAGTCGCAGGTTGTCAGCAGGATGGTCTCCTGGTGTCAACATGCTGGTCCCCGGATGTGAGTGTGACATTATTGTGCTCTCAGTGTGATACTCTCCTAATGTTAATGTAATTGTCTGGAGATGCCCACATTTTAGTTCCAAGCTGTGTGACAGTCTGATAGTCTCACCGGTTGTCAGTTTGATGCGCCGTGTGCTCTCACTGTGATACTCTCAGGCGTGAGTGTGAGAGCCTATAGTTGTCAGTAAGATTATTTCAAGTTGTAAGTACGAATCTCGTGCTGCCCGTGTGACAGCATCCTGTCAGCGTGACAGAATCTTGGTTTAACAGGTGCAGGTTGTCAGTGCAATAGTCTCCAGGTGTCAAAGCAATAAGACTCAGGATGTCAGGGTGAGTCGTGCGCTGTCAGTGTGATAGTCTTCCAGTCTCAGTGTGACAGTCTGATGGTATCAGTGTGATAGTTTCCTGGTGTCACTGCGATAGTTTCTAGGTTGTCAGTTTGACAGCCTTGTGATGTCAGTGAGTCTCCTGGTGTCAGTGTGATAGTCGTCTGATATCAGTCTGATAGCTCAAAGCTGCCAGTGTGAGTCAGGACATCAGGGGAAGTGATAGGGTCTCAATAGGTATAGGATATTCTCATGCTATTCCGCTGATATAAACTCTCCTCCATGCTCATACCCTGCATTCAGAAGTTGAACAAAGAAAATAAGATTGGCTATAAAAATTGTAACATTTCTTTTAATACCATGATTGGAAATATTCCAGGCTCTGACAATATCCGGAGATGCATTCCAAGGTCCTCTGGTGTCATTGGCAAGGTTGAACACCACAGCTGAATATGAAGTTCCTCTAGTTGCCGGGGTTTCTTGTCACTTGTGAGCTTGGGGCACATCATGATGTAACTGGCAAGAGTCTGATGTCTGTGTGTGGCAGTAATGGAAGTTCAGGGTTGATGATTCTAATATGCTTTTGATTGAGACGTTTGCCCCCCTCATTCCTTTTTAAACACTGTAACTTTTCATGCTTTCTTGACTAAAATAACCTGTGGCCCCTAGATTTTAGTGACTTTCGTTTCTAGGCCTTTGTTCCCTAATGCCCCAGACTTTGTAGACTGATGTGACCCCCCCTCAGTTCTTAAACCCAATGACACCCTAAACCCTCCAAGGCTCAATAACTCCACAATTCCTTCCTCATTTCCCTGACTCTTCCACGACCTGTTACACCTAGTGCTTGCGGATCCTTCGGACTCCTACTTTACCTTGCACCCATTTCACTCGGCTCCTTGGAGCTCTTGCCTGTTTCTGATTTTGTGCTCCTGCTGCCATTCAATCATTCAGGAATTTATTCTCATCATAACTTCTCATGGTGTTCCCCTGGAACCTCGATCGTGGAAAGAAGTCTGCCCGAATGAGGCGGTAAAAGTAGATGAGGATAACAATGTTGATGGTGGTCATGGCACCAAAGTAGAAGGTGGCCTTTGGCAATATCCAGAGGTTCGACAGGAGGAACCAGGTGATGAAGAAGTGGGCACCTAGCCTGAAGGAGACAAAGGTCAGTATGTTCAGGTAGCGGTTCACCCTATATAGGGCTGAGTCTTGGGCATTGCAGAGCTTCAGCAGGAGGCGGGTGTGCAGAAAGATGCTGTTCACCTCCACAAAGAGAGCAACAGTGGTGCCTGCAACGTAGAGCCCTGTGAAAGCTGCATAGGTGAAACAGGAAATGACCTGAGAGGGAACAGAAATTAGATATGATGAGACAGTACACCAGACTGTGATCTTAGGGTCTTTACATCAGAGCAGTGTGTCCCCCTGAATTACATCAATTCACATTATAGATCATATGTGGACACCACTGTGGTGTCGCATACCAACGTAAAACCCCCTTAATGTGGCGGTGGAATTGAGTATTCAAAAGTGAGATCTCGGCCCTTTATATGTAGATGCACATCAATGCAGCTGGATTAATGCCAATGAGTGGCAGCACTCTGGGACTTTGCCACTTGAGGGTGAAACAATAATCCAATTGAGCTTCATCTACAGCCATTGACCCCACTGCCAGTAGCCATTTGTTGCAAGCTTCCCAGTCATCCCCAAAGCTACAGACGACCTTAGGGATCCTAATAACATCCCGCAGAGTGAGGGATTACAGAAATTCCCTTTATCATGACCTTTAAAAATGTAGTATTAGGGACAAAGATACCTATCCTAAGGAATCAGAGTAACATGAGAATCATGAACCCTAGACCCTCTTCTTTGAAGCACAGAGTCAAGTCAACGTGAAACTTCCCATTATGGTCAGCGGCCAGAACCTCTTCTAGGAGCAGGGACTCTAGATTAGTTCTAAAGACTAAGGGGCTCACTTACAAGTCCTAAGTGCCACTGAAGAATCACTTTCAATGATGTTCCGGTGGCCCGTTTCCATATTTACAATGTGTCGCTAAGCCACTATGCGTAGCTTAATGCTGCCTTATAAATATGCCCCCCACCGACTACGTTTTCTACATCTGAGGGGAATGCAATGGGTGTTGCTGCGGGCGTTTCCACACAACAACAAAATGAAAATAACCCACCCTCACTAATGGTTCCAAGAAGACGGAATCCCCAAGTATAAAGAAGAAAACTCATCAAGCCAAAATCCTAAATGTCCATTCATATCCACATATTTTATAGCAATTTATTCTGTATCCATTTATTAAACAATAATAATATTATTTGTTTCAATATTGTAATCGTATATATACTGCAAAATATCCTATAACTCCTGGGAGGAAAACAGAAAAATAGAAGATAAAGAATAAAAAAGCTCATATTCATACCCTCACAATCATACTAAGTAAAAACAGAAAAGCCAGCATATGCAAGAAACTAAAGACACGTCATAACCCTCCATAAAAAGGGAAATGCAGATACATCTTCACAGCAAATAGTCCTATATGATCCCTTTCTGTTTTCAAACAATGTCACTTGATTTGCAGGTTCTCAATGTTCAGAGGATATATAATCATATTAGATTATCTACTCCTGTTTTAGTGCATGTACACATTGATCATGATTATTTATTAATGAAGGCCGGTATCCATAGGCCCATAGGTCACAGGAGATGTTTATGAGGAGGGAGTTTAAATCCAATAGACCGTCCTTGTCCTTAATGGTGGTGCTGACGCGAGTTTCGGTGAAAATTGACCAAAAGAGGTCACACACCTTCTTCAGGGCACACGGCAATTGTAAAATTATATAGAGCCATCCCAGGAGAAGCTATGGCATTTATAGGCCCTATACCTGTAATATAAAGTATTAGCATTAGAGATAATGGCTTGACAACAAAAGAATGAAAGAGAAGAAAAGAGGAAAGAGAAAAGAAAATAGAGAAAGGGAAAGATAAGAAGAAAGACAAAACAGAGATATAGAGACCATACGTGGTGGCTTCATCCCAAAGGTAATCTAATATATCATGCAAAAAAGTTTTTTATCCCCACTACGTGAATAGATGTCCAAAGGTATAACTCCATGCACATAGGCATGGATTATCTGTTGTCTAGTGCTTCCACTCCTGCTGTAGGTATTGCTGCTTATCACTGCATGAAGACGCTTCTCTGCCAGCTTTCAATAGTGAAAAAAGCCGTTAGCCTCATGCAATATAGTTTAAAAGCAACCAAAGTGCTACTAGCTAATTTACATAGTTTTGTTCCCATCAAGAGTGGATAGAAATATTTAAAGCGCAGGCTCCTTACTACTGTATAGGAGAATCACAGAGCTCCAAGCACTCAGAAAATATAAGTGTCCTCCTCTGTACTCATCTTTGAAAAGGGAATCCTTTAATGCATTAAAAAACATGCGAAAGAGATGATTTTAGACACACCTAAGAATGATATGGAATCACTTAATTAGATGTAAAAACAGCCTCTATATTGCCGCCCGATTTCAAAAATACCTTACAACACATCTTATGGTTACTTTATCTTTTCAAGATCAACATCACCCGGAAGTATTTGTACTCCAGGGTGAAGCAGTTCTTTATTAAACGACGAACTGCACAGACAGCAACAGTGAATCAAGTATGAGTGGCTGCCATATTGAAATATTTGTTTCAACAAAAAAGAAAAATATGTAAACATCCCATATGGGTTTGAGGTTGTCATAAAAATGAGACCCCGAGTTGCAAAACAAAACAACCTATATAATTGAACCCAAAAGATTGTATCATTCCCCAGCCCCTGCGGATGTCAAAATTTCAGGGTCGGGAAATGTATTTTTGAACAAAGAAATTAACCGAGATCAACTCATGGGATGGATAATACAAGCACCATATTAAGGAGAATCCTCAGGCTAAAACAAAGTAAGGAAAAATATACAAGTATGGCGAAATAATTAAAAGCCCCACATCCTAATAAAGGAATATTATTGGTTCAGACGTCTTAAAGTATAAAGTTCAAAAGAACTATGCTATCAAGAATGATGATATTAACCAAACCACGATATAGATGTAGTCCTCAAACTGTCAATAAAGAGAACAACCACAGAAGAACTGTAAGAAGCACTGTCTAAACGAAATCCAAGATGTTTATTACAGTGTTGTTCTGAAAGAGAAAGGAAGCGCTTGCGACAGGCTTGATGTCTCAAAGGAATGCGTTTTCCCAAGGAATTTTGTCATTAAGTCCTTGGTTTACTGTGCCCAAAAAGTAAATCCCAAAAACTTATTTTTCTTCTGCATCTATCAATATCAACATGAGATGCTACAACTTTCTCATGAATAATCCATTTCAGTTCACTTTCCCGATGTCCCTTTTCTACACAATGGTCAACCAGGGGTTTCCACACAACATCCGTTGCTTTTGACACTGTCCCAGATTTACCAGAAATCATAAACCTGAGTCAGCGTCAAAAAACGAACGCCACCCCAGGGGTGGTGTTAGAGTGGAACAACAAGGAGAAGAAAATAAGTTACTTACCTGTAACTGTAGTTCTCCAGTATTGGAATCTTTCATAGATTGACATGCTTGAATCCTTCCCCGTCGTCGAGATGGGAGCCCCTGGTACATCAAAACAGCAATATATATAAGCTACTGCAATGAAAAAAAGGCCCAAAGGCTTTCACTTTAGTAGCCTATCTTTATCTCTATGAGCAAAAGAGACCAAATCACTCCCTAGCCTATCAGGAGTCCCCTCCCTCTAGAACCGTCCTGAGAAGCTCCATTCCCTCAGATTTTCTCAAGCACAAGTGTCAGAGTATCTGAAGAGAAACAGTAAACGGTGAGCTTCACAGGGGAGGAGGAAGGGTCGTATGTGAATCTATGAAAGATTCCAATACTGGAGAACTACAGTTACAGGTAAGTAACTTATTTTCTTACTCTAGTATTGGAACTTTCATAGATTCACATGCTTGAATCAGAATAGCAAGCAGTAATGGAGCACATTGTATAGCATCAATCCATACCTGTACATGTACTTATATACATCTCTACATAAAGTCCTGGAACATACATATATTAGCAGAATCATTGAAGAAAAAAGATCATGTAGGAAAGATACAGTATTAGATGAGCAATAAATATGATAAGAGAACGTCACCTTGAGTAGAAAAATAAGAAATATCACAACCTTAAAGGAAGAGACAAATCTATACAATGTTCGCAAAGTAAACTGGGCTGGCGGGAAAAAAGGAATAAAGAAATACAACAGCTCACCGTTACTGGAAAAGATGTCGTAAAACCGTTTGTCCTACTGCCATATCACCTTGCTGAGTTTCTTCTAAACAGTAATTGTAGGAAGTTAGGTCTGTATATACTATTTCAAAGTAAGAAATAGTGTGCACAGAGTCCAAGGGTTCCCCTTAGAGGTAAGATAGTGGCAAAAAGGGGTAATTCTAATGCTCTATTTTGTGGTAGTGTGGTCGAGCAGTAGGCTTATCAGAGGGTAGTGTTAAGCATTTGTTGTACACACACAGGCAATAAATGAGGAACACACACTCAAAGACAATTCCAGGCCAATAGGTTTTTATACAGAAAAATATCTTTTCTTAGTTTATTTTAAGGTTCAAGATTTACAAACGATACTTTAAATGAAAGGTATTTCACTCAGGTATCTTAGGACCTTTGAATTATCACAATAGCATGTACGGTTTTGGCAAAAATGGCAATAAGCTATTTTAAAAATGGACACAGTGCAAAAATCAACAGTTCCTGGGGGAGGTAAGTAATTGTTAAGTTCACAGGTAAGTAAAACACTTACAGGGTTCAAAGTTGGGTCCAAGGTAGCCCACCGTTGGGGGTTCAAGGCAACCCCAAAGTTACCATACCAGCAGCTCAGGGCCGGTCAGGTGCAGAGGTCAAAGTGGTGCCCAAAACACATAGGCTTCAATGGAAATAGGGGTGCCCCGGTTCCAGTCTGCCAGCAGGTAAGCACCCGCGACTTCGGAGGGCAGACCAGGGGGTTTTGTAGGGCACAGGGGGGGACACAAGCAGGCACAGAAAGTACACCCTCAGCGGCACGGGGTGGCCGGGTGCAGAGTGCAAACAGGCGTCGGGTTTTCAATAGGAATCAAAGGGGAGACCCGGGGGTCTCTTCAACGATGCAGGCAGGCACGGGGGGGGGGGGTTCCTCGGGGTAACCACCACCTGGGCTAGGAAGAGGGTCGCCTGGGGGTCGCTCCTGCACTGGAGTTCGGTTCCTTCAGGTCCTAGGGCTGTGGTGCAGTGTGGTTTCCAGGCGTCTGGTTCCTTGAAACAGGCAGTTGTGGTCAGGGGGAGCCTCTGGATTTCCTCTGCAGGCGTCGCTGTGGGGGCTCAGGGGGGTCAACTCTGGCTACTCATGGGCTCCCAGTCGCTGAGGAGTCCTCCCTGTAGAGTTAGTTTTCCGCAGGTTGAGCCGGGGGCGTCGGGTGCAGAGTGGAAAGTCTCACGCATCCGGCGGGAAACGTGTGGTCTTAAAAAGTTGCTTCTTTGTTGCAAAGTTGCAGTTTTGTTGAAACAGGGCCGCTGTTCTCGGGAGCTTCTTGGTCCTTTTAGATGCAGGGTAGTCCTCTGAGGCTTCAGAGGTCGCTGGACCCTGTGGGATGCGTCGCTGTTTGCAGTTTTTCTCGAAGTGGGGAGACAGGTCGGTAGGGCTGGGGCCAAAGCAGATGGTGTCTCCGTCTTGTCTGCAGGGCTTCAGGTCAGCAGTCCTTCTTCGTCTTCAGGTTGCAGGAATCTGGTTTCCTAGGTTCTGGGAGCCCCTAAATACTGAATTTAGGGGTGTGTTTAGGTCTGGGAGGGCAGTATCCAATGGCTACTGTCCTTGAGGGTGGCTACACCCTCCTTTGTGCCTCCTCCCTGTGGGCAGGGGGGCACATCCCTAATCCTATTGGGGGGAATCCTCCAAAACCAAGATGAAAGATTTCTAAAGGTAGGGGTCTCCTCAGCTCAGGACACCTTAGGGGCTGTCCTGACTGGTGGGTGACTCCTCCTTGTTTTTCTCATTATCTCCCCTGGACTTGCCGCCAAAAGTGGGGGCTGTGTCCAGGGGGCGGGCATCTCCACTAGCTGGAGTGCCCTGGGGCATTGTAACACGAAGCCTAAGCCTTTGAGGCTCACTGCTAGGTGTTACAGTTCCTGCAGGGGGAAGGTGTGAAGCATCTCCACCCAGAGCAGGCTTTTGTTTCTGTCCTCAGAGAGCACAAAGGCCCTCACCACATGGGGTCAGAAACTCATCTCTCAGCAGCAGGCTGGCACAGACCAGTCAGTCCTGCACTGAACAATTGGGTAAAATACAGGGGGCATCTCTAAGATGCCCTCTGGGTGCATTTTTTTAAATAAATCCAACACTGGCATCAGTGTGGGTTTATTATTCTGAGAAGTTTGATATCAAACTTTGCAGTATTCAGTGTAGCCATTATGGAGCTGTGGAGTTCGTTTTTGACAAACTCCCAGACCATATACTTAATATGGCCACAACTGTACTTACAATGTCTAAGAATAGACCATGCAGCTATGCCCTCACCTGTGGTATAGTGCACCCTGCCTTAGGGCTGTAAGGCCTGCTAGAGGGGTGACTTACCTATGCCACAGGCAGTATTTTGTGTGCATGGCATCCTGAGGGGGATGCCATGTCGACTTTGCCTTTTTCTCCCCACCAACACACACAATCTGCAATGGCAGTGTGCATGTGTTAGGTGAGGGGTCCCTTAGGGTGGCACAACATATGCTGCAGCCCTTAGGGACCTTCCCTGGTCACAGGGCCCTTGGTACCACTGGTACCTTTTACAAGGGAGTTATCTGTGTGTCAGGGGTGTGCCAATTGTGGAAACAATGGTACATTTTAGGTGAAAGAACACTGGTGCTGGGGCCTGGTTAGCAGGGTCCCAGCACACTTCTCAGTCAAGTCAGCATCAGTATCAGGCAAAAAGGGGGGGTGTCTGCAACAGGGAGTCATTTCCTTACAGTAATGTTTCGCAAAAGTATGCGTTGATTTCCACATGGCTGCCCTGCAGATGTGCTGGATGGGCACTCCTGCAAAAAGCGCCATGGATGCAGCCATTTTCCTTGTTGAATGTGCACGTGCTGGATTCTGCAAGGGTTTTCCTGCCGCTGTATGACAATAGTTAATCGCAGAGGCTATCCACCTTGCAATCCCCTGCTTGGATAATACTCGGCCTTTACGCGGAGCACTAAATGCCACAAAAAGCTGGTTTGATTGTCTAAATTGCTTAGTTCTATCGAGATAAAACTTCAGGCACCTCTGAAAGTCCAATGAATGCAGAGCCTGCTCTGCTGGCGTCGACGGATTTGGAAAGAATGACTTCAGGACCAACGGGTGGTTTATATGAAAATCCAACAGGACTTTAGGTATAAATTTTGGGTTTGTTCGTAAAATTACCTTGTTTCTACTGAACTGCAAGAAAGGATCTTGGATAGTGAATGCCTGAATCTCACTCACTCTTCTGGCTGAGGTAAGAGCAAGATGGAGAGAGACCTTCTAGGATAAAAACTTCAAATCTGCCTTGTGAATTGGCTCAAACAGAAGTTTCATTAATTGAGACAAGACCAAATTAAGGTGCCATGATAGAGGAGGAGGCCCAACTGGAGGGAAAGACCTGAACAGGCCTTTAAGAAACAGCTTTATGACCCTTGCAGACCACAAAGGAGGTAAGTTTTCTGTACGCCTATATCGGGAAATCGCTGCCAAGTGGACCTTAATTGAGGAAATAACCAAACCCGATCTGGCCAGGAGGAGAAGATAAGGCAGTATCTGCTGTGGCGATGAATAAAAAGGATGCACCTGAGATTGTGCACACCATGAGTAAAACCTCCTCCACTTCAGACAATAACATTTGCTGGTACTCTCAGCTGCAGCTCTGGCAAGGATGACTCTACAATCCGAAGGTATATCGAGATGAGCAAACTCATGGTGTTCAGTAGCCAGGCTGTCAAGTGAAGTGAAGCCGGATCCGGATGGAGAACCTGGCCCTCGTTCATTGTTAGCAGGGAGGGCATCACTGGTAGAGGGATGCTCTAGTTCTGTGAGAGGTGAAGGAGTTCTGTATACCAAAACTGACGAGGCCATGCCGGAGCAATCAGAAAGAGCTTGCAGCGTTCAATCTTGATCTTCGCCAGAACTCTTGGTATTAGGGAAATGGAAGGAAACGCATAAGCATACATTTCTGACCATGCCATGGAAAACCCATTCCCCCAAGAGCCCGATGGTGATCCCGACTTGCGAAGAACTGGCATTTCGCTTTCTGCTGGGTGGCGAAGAGATCCAGGTTTGGTTTTCCCCATAGGGAGAAGACTTGATTCAAGACTCCCATTCGTGGTTGGACGATCGGGACCTGCTCAGAGAATCCGCAATGATGTTCTGTACGCCTGGGACATATTCCGCTCGAAGGCTTATCTGGTGGCTGATGAACCATTCCCAAATGTGCTGAGATTCTCTCGATAAGAGAAGAGACCTGGTTCCTCCCTGCTTGTTGATATAATGCATTGTTGTAGTGTTGTCCGTCCAAATGAGTATTGATGAACCTTTTATTTTTGGAAGTAAAGCGCAAAGCGCCAGTCAAACCGCTTTCAATTCAAGGTAATAGATGTGAAAGACCTTCTGATGAGGTTTCCATTTGCCCCTGACTTGTAGGTTTTGGAGGAAGGCACCCCAACCCTCGAGAGAAGCGTTTGTAGTTATCACCCATGGAGCTTGTTGGGGAAGAAAAGAAAGTCCCCTCGCTAAGTGAGACTCCTTAGTCCACCAAGCTAGAGGTGATATGATGGGCTTTGTTATTCTGATGACATCGTCAAAAGACCCCCAGGATTGCATCCACTAAAGATCTAGCTGCTCCTGCAGGGGCCTCATTCTTAGACGACAGAAAGGTACCAGTGGAATGCAGGAGGACATCATCCCTAACAGGGATTTGAAGCGACTTGCGAGGGATATGAGTTTCCTCCGTCTGTCCTCTGTAGGAGTTGCATTGTTGGTGGAAGTGTCCAATATTGCCCCAAGAAAAGTTCTCCTCTTTAAGGGCTGGAAGGCTGACTTTTCGCAGTTAAGCCCAGGTTCGTGAACAGCTCGATGCAAACGCTTGTGGACTTCCGTGCCTGAGACCTGGATCTGGCCTTGACCAGCCAGTCATCCAGATATGGGAAGACTTGATGGTTCTGCCTCCTGAGGAAAGCTGCTACTGGAGCAAAGCACTTGGTAAAGATTCTGGGGGCCGATTTCAGACCGAAGGATACCACTTTGAACTGGAAATGGTCTCCGGCTACTACAAATCTGAGGTACTTCCTGTGGGAAGGGTGTATAGGAATATGGATGGAAATATGCGTCCTGCACATCAAGGGTGGACATGTAATCCCCCGGGTTTAGAAGGGACAGGATGTCTGTTAGGGTGATCACACGGAATGATTGTTTCTTGAGATAAGTATTGAGATCCTTGAGGTCTAGGATTGGGCACCAACTTTTCCACTTCTTTCGAACAAGAAGAATCAAGAGTAGTAACCCTTTATTTTGTCCTGATGTGGAACCCTCTCTAGAGCTCCCTTGAGGGGCATGGACTCGACTTCCTGCTTGAGCAGATGCAAGTGCTTGACCCTTTGAGGGTGGGGGAGGTCTTGTAGGAGGGTACTGCAAGAATTCCAAAGTATGGCCAAATTGAATGAGATTTAGGACCCATTGGTCTGATGTTATCTTTTGCCAATTTTGAAAACAAAGGGAAATCCTTCCCCCTAGTTTTGTATCCAAGGGAAGGTTCGCAGCCGGAGACGCTAGAAAGTCATTGCCTACGCCCTGTGTCTTTCGCTTGCCTTCCAGCTTTTCCTCTCTGTGAAGGTCTTGAATAAGCCGCTTGCGGAGGCAGTCTCTGTTGGAACTGGGAACGAAAGGACTGAGAAGCCTCAGAGACAGAGGGGTATCTATACTGTTGGGTGCCTCCTCTATTCGATGAATACCCCCGATCTCTAGCTCCCCGAAAGGGCAGTCTTTTAAACTGTAGAGTGCCAAGGGACCTGGCTGTGTCAGTATCCGTCTTTATGAATTGAAGGGCATCATCATTATGCTTCCCGAATAGGGCTTCGCCATCAAAAGGAAGGTCCAGAATTTTGTTTTGAATTTCGGGTCTAAACGAAGTCGCCTGGAGCCAACCCTGCCTTCTGAGAACCACGGCACCCGCCAACGGTCAGAAAGCCGTGGTGGCGATATCCATCGCACAGTCTATGACTTCGGCAGAAGACCTCTCCCCTTCCTGCAAGACTTTCTTGGCTTCCAATTTAGAATCCTCTGGCAGCTGATCCAGATAGGGCGCAATGTCCGCCCACAGCTGTCTATCATATCTGCCTATGATAGCCAAAGAATTAGAGGCTCTTATTATAAGCGAAGCCACCAAAGAAAAACATTTGCCTATATTATCAAGCCTCCTACCCTCCTTGTCTGGTGGAGTAGAGACTGGTGCTGAAGGGTTTCTAGATCTACGTTGCGCCGCCTGGGCAATGACTGAGTCTGGTTTGGGATGCCCATGAGGCAGGCCGGAGAGTTTTCAGGGGACTTATATTTCTTGTCAAGGCGAGGCAGAACCGGGGTGACTGTCGCCGGGTTCTTCATTACCTTGATGCCCTCATCCCAAATATAGTCCACAATTGGCATAGATTTCACACTTTTCTGAAATGATTCCTTGAAATCATACAAGAAGCAGTCCATCTGCTTCGTGGGCATGGGCAGCTCAAATCTCTTTGCAGCTCTTTCCAGCAAGTTATGAAAACCCCTGATGTCACCAGGAGGGGAATCCACTGAAACCGGGGAGGGTGAGGATGGCGTAGGAATCTGATAATCATCCCACTCTGTTATGGCATCAGGCAATTCTCGCTCCTCTCTGTCATCATCAGAGGAGGACAGGTCCTGTGTAGGGATTGAAGCTGGTATCTGTGGTGGTACATGCAATGGCTGGACCCTGGATGAACCAGAGTAGAAGAAAGTGGCACAGAGGGTGTGATAGAAGGTTGCTGTACCTCCAAGCCAGCTGGTGGAAACCGCCTACTATAGTCATCCAGCATCAGCTGCAAGTCAGCTATGAGCGATCCTGGCAAAGAAACCATCTGTTCTTGATAGGGATACTGGTGGGGTTGAGGATAAAATTAGTGCGGATTCATGCTGAATGTCCTCCTCTAGATCCTGGCACTTGACATGCAATTCTGATGGGCTATGAGCAATCCCAAAAGGCCCTACGTCTTCCGAATCTTCTTGTTCCAATAGATGTGTAGGTACCAACGCCGATACTCTACTTGGAGATGTCACCAATGGGGAAAGGAAATCAGACTTCCTATGTCCTTTAACTCTCGTCGACGGCATCGTCGATGGCAACGTGGATGGCATCGTCGACGATGGTAGCGCCGGCGGGATCGCCGATGGAGACAGCACTGACAATGGAGAAAGTCTTGCCAACGAGGAAGCCGACAACAGTAGCACCATCGTAGACGGTCTCTCTGGCAGCATCGTCGACGGAGAGGCGATGGGCGAAGTGACCACAAACGCCGTCCACAAGGACATTGTCGAAAAGAGCGTAATTGAAGAGGAAGCAGCTGTAGAGACAGTAGATGTCATAGTGTAAGGAAATGCCTCCTTGGCATGGTTACCCCCTAACTTTTTGCCTTTGCTGATGATAAGTTTTGATTGAAAGTATACTGGGACCCTGCTAGCCAGGCCCAAGCACCAGTGTTCTTTCCTTAAACTGTACCTTTGCTTCCACAATTGGCACAGCCCTGGCACTCAGATAAGTCCCTTGTAACTGGTACCACTGGTACCAAGGGCCCTGATGCCTAAGGTGTCCTGAGCTGAGGTGACCCCTGCCTTGAGAAATCCTCCATCTTGAGATTAGAGGATTCCCCTAATAGGATTAGGGATGTGCCCCCCTCCCTTCAGGGAGGAGGCACAAAGAGGGTGTAGCCAACCTCAAGGACAGTAGCCATTGGCTAATGCCCTCCCAGACCTAAACACACCTCTAAATTCAGTATTTGGGGGCACCCCAGAACCTAGGAAACTAGATTCCTGCAACCTGAAGAAACAAGAAGGACTGCTGACCTACAATCCTGCAGAGAAGGAGGAAGATGACAACTGCTTTGGCCCCAGCCCTACCGGCCTGTCTCCAACTTCGAAAACCTGCAACCAGCGACACATCCGACAGGGACCAGCGACCTCTGAAGCCTTAGAGGACTGCCCTGGACTAAAGGAACAAGAAACTCCTGTGAGCAGCAGCCCTGCTCAAAACCAGCTACTTCTTTGCAACAAAGAAGTAACTTCCAAAGACTGCACGTTTCCCGCCGGAAGCGTGAGACTTCTCACTCTGCACCCGATGCCCCCGGCTTGAAATTCAGAAAACCAACACCTCAGGGAGGACTACCCGGTGAGCCAGTGAGTAACCAAAGACAACCCCCCTGAACCCCCACGGCGACGCCTGCAGAGAGAATCCAGAGGCTCCCCCTGACCACGACTGCCTGTGACAAGGGACCCGACGCCTGGAACCAGCACTGCACCCGCAGCCCCCAGGACCTGAAGGAACCGAACCTCAGCGCAGGAGTTACCCCCAGGCGACCCTCTGCCTAGCTCAGGTGGTGGCTGTCCCATGAAGCCCCCCCTGTGCCTGCCTGCACCGCTAGAGTGACCCCCGGGTCCCTCCATTGTTTTCTATCTGAAACCCGATGCCTGCTTTGCATACTGCACCCGGCCGCCCCTGTGCCGCTGAGGGTGTGTTTTGTGTGCCTACTTGTGTCCCCCCAGTGCTCTACAAAAACCCCTGGACTGCCCCCCGAGGATGCAGGTACTTACCTGCTGGCAGACTGGAAACAGAGCACCCCTGTTCTTCATAGGCGCCTTTATGTTTTGGGCACCTCTTTGACCTCTGCACCTGACTGGCCCTGAGCTGCTGGTGTGGTAACTTTGGGGTTGCTTTGAACCCCCTACGGTGGGCTGCCTATGCCCCAGAACTGAGACTTGTGAGTGTTTTACTAACCTCCTAATCTAACCTTTACTTACCTCCCCCAGGAACTGTTGATTTTTGCACTGTGTCCACTTTGAAAATAGCTTATTGCCATTTTTACCAAGACTGTATATGATATTGCTTTTATTCAAAGTTCCTAAAGTATCTAAGCGAAGTACCTTGCGTTTAAAGTGTTTACTGTAAATCTTGAACCTGTGGTTCGTGAAATAAACGAAGAAAGTATATTTTTCAATATAAAAACTTAATGGCCAAGAGTAAATCTTTGAGTATGTGTTCCTCATTTATTGCCTGTGTGTGTACAAAAAATGCTTAACACTACCCGCTGATAAGCCTACTGCTCGACCACACTACCACAAAATAGAGCATTAGAATTATCTAATTTTGCCACTGTCTTACCTCTAAGGGGAACCCTTGGACTCTATGCACATTATTTCTTACTTTGAAATAGTATATACAGAGCCAACTTCCTACACGTAGTCAACAACGAGGCTGTAAAGACACCTTTAGACACTGCCGGCGACAGGGCTCTCGTTGACGGTGTCGTCATAGCAGATTTTTCAGACGGTTTCTTAAAGACATGTTTTACCACAGGAGGCGGCGTTGGAGGCTCAGAAAAGGCTCTTTTGTTGCGTTCTGAGGAGACAGAACGTTCCTTAGAGTGTCTTTTAAATGAAACAGATCTCCTGTGTGGAGAACTGGAAGGACTGCCAGCTTTAGAAGACACCTGTTCGGTCTTTTTATGAGCCTTTCTAGTTGGATCCTCAGAATGGTGGGCTTGAAGAGATCTGCCTCTTTTTTCTAACTTTCTTGAAGAGGAGGTGGACTCCTCATTGTCGGAACCAGACACTGGGTTTGATCTGGATTCAACTTATGGAGCCAAATCAGTAGCCTACCCTCTCTGTCCTTGGGGGTTTTGATGGAAAAGGTCCTACAAATCTTGCAGTCTTTGGCTACATGGTGAGTATAGAGAGAATAAATGCAGTCCTTGTGTGGGTCTTTAAAGTGAAGTATTTTCTTCCCACAGGTTTTACATGTTCTAAAAAGACTTTTCTTTTCCTCATCTGACATGCTGAATTTTGTCAAAATACAGCTCCTTTAAGTAAAGTAAGAAGATGACACCTTACTTGCTGAAGAAATCCACTTTCTTTGAAGAAAAAACAGTAGAGATAGACTTCTCTGGAGATTTGTCTGAGCAGAGCTCAATGGAGAAACCTTAGCACGACGTGCAGTAGAAAATCTGAGGGAATTGAGCTTCTCTCAGGAGGGTTCTAGAGGGAGGGGAAGCCTGATTGGCTGGGGCTTGCTTTGGTCCTTTTTGCTCATAGAGATAACGATAGGCTACTAAAGTGAAAGCCTTTGGGCCTTTTTTCATTGCAGTAGCTTATATATATATTGCTGTTTTGATGTACTGGGGGCTCCCATCTCGACAACGGGGAATGATTCAAGCATGTGAATCTATGAAAGTTCCAATACTGGAGTAAATACTTTTATTTCTCCTCGTTTTTGCTTTTACTATGTGTGCTGCAGCACACATAGAAAGAGCAAAACGCCATTATTCATTGTTTATGTGCAGGAAGGCGTGTCTTCCTGCACAAATACAATCATTAAATAATGAAGATTTGCTACTGCTATGTGTGCTGCAGAATGCAGCCCACATAGAAGTAACAAATCACCATTACTGATTGTTTATGTGCAGGAAGAGACACCTTCCTGCACATAAACAATAATTTCCTGCAATGCAGGCACCCTTCCACTACGGTGCAAGGGTGCCTGTATTGGTGCTAGGCAGCTAATTTTAGTACCAGTGCTAGAGAACAAAGAGGGTATGGATATGAGGCCCTAAATATCCCTTCTTACTGTATAATCTGTGGGCCTTCCTGCAGACAAGTGGAATGCCAAAGCAGAGGGTCATAAAATGGACATTATTTTTTGCCATAACGAATTTAAAAAAAAAAGAAATCCAAGCATTTACTCTTCCCCATACCCGTGCACACCACCCTGAATTATATTCTTCAATTTCCCTCTGTGCATGCAGGGATTTTTTTCACCTCAGCTCTTGTACTCATCCTTACTTTGGTACCAGTGTCCTTTCTTTCCCTCTAGTCAAAACATCCAATTTCGTTCTTGAGCTTTTTTGTTGCAATGTGCACCTTGCACTTGTCTACAGACCCAGGGTACTGTCTGGTCCTTATACTTGGTCCTCCAGACAGATTAAATGCATCTGTTCACTGGTTTCTTCCGAAATATGGTGTTCACTATCTATGTCCGCATTTAGGATTTTTATTCATCACCTTGGCCGATGTGCTTGGTGATGAATTTTTATTTGCGAGAAATGCAAGCCACTGTCTTGCACATTAGTTTTCATCGAAGAGTAGCTTACTCAAGACTTGTATCCCTCTGAGATTTTCCTATGGTGTCTTCCCGAGGTATCCTGCCAAGTCTTGCGCTGTGCTCCACTTAAGGCGGCGTTTGTGGACCTGCAGCAAGATTTATTCTCTGATGTGTATTTTTTTGTGGTGCTACACTACCCCCTGTGGTTGTTTTTCTGGATTTCACAGGATATGCTCTCCTGGCTATACACCCTTTTTTGTTTGAGGTGTCCTGTTGCCCAACACCAAGGGGTTCACTTATGGAGATGCCCCTAGAAGCCTTACACTACCTCTGGGTCGCCTTCAATACCAGGTTTTGACAGAAATGCCTACAGAAGCATGGTAAACTATTGGAATGTGGCAGTGCCATACTATGGCTGGGTGCAAATGTTCTCATTGTCGCTGCTTGAAGGCCTAAACCATAGGTCTGAAAGGAGGATGTCTACGGACTACAAGTGCAATATACAATAAGGGGAGCAATTTATAATACTGTCCCAAGGATGCATCATACTCTTCCTTTAAGAAGAGAATCCTACTACTTCTACTCACTGGCAAGGGCCACAATATCTTCACATAGGAGCAGCAATCCTAACATCATGAATTGCATAGCATTATCTTACGATCCAAGTGTCTATCACCTGTTTTTAGGAGCTGTTTCTGGAATGAAGTCCTTAATTACACCTTCTATGCCAGGGTCCTTGGTGCTTCTCATTAGGGGCTTGGACATTATTACCTCTCCTTCAGCACTGGAACATAATACCTCAATATGAGACAGAGCTGCTGATGACTTACTTGTTAGTGGATATACTAATATTTTTGTTAAGGGTTTGGATTTTAAGTTCTCTCTATGAAAATCGACAATGATACCTCTTGGTATAGACACAGATGGCTCCCCCAAAATACCCTTATTTATTTAACAATATTTATTTAGTAAGTGGTTTCACAAAAACACATTACACATTTCAATTAGACACCACCAACAGGGAGCAACATAGGGCGAAGGCTGCAGCATGAATACATTTTACAAAGATTAAATGCATCTGTTCACACAGTTTTGAAAGAGTATGACAAAAGATTTAAATAAAAGAGAAAGCATAGTTAAACATCATTAGTAAAAGGCACTTTAATAAGGAGAGTTTTGGCGGTTTGTGAGGCATGTAGAGACTTAATTTTGCAGATATTGTACTGTCGATGACACCAATTCATATATACAGCAGCTGTATAGACGGAAAGGGAAAGTAGCCTCAAAAATGCTGCAAAGGTAAAATACACCCTGTAGGAAGCTGGCCTGGTGTGTGGTGAGCACTGATGGTGTTATCATCTTATACCAGGTCCAGGTATCCCCTATTAGTAAGGTGTAGACAGTATCTAGGAAACCAGGCCTCTCTAGAGGTAGCTGTGGATGAGCAGCCAAGACTTATCTAGGAGTCATGCAAAGCTTATGCAAAGCCACTATAGTCACACAGCACTTACACACACATGAAAGAACCACACAGTGTTACAAAAGAACAAGTTACTTACCTTCGGTAACGCTTTTTCTGGTGGATACAATAGCTACCTGTGGATTCCTCACCTTATGAATTCTCCCATGCGCCAGCATTTGACGGAAAATCTTCTTCCCAGCTCTCCACGTTGATGAGGACGTCACAATTGCATGGCTCCATGCGACTCCGTCTGACGTCACTGTGCCAATAAAATGGTCCTCACTGGCGTGCTGACGTCAGTTTCACCCATTTTTTACGTGCCTTTGAGGCGAACAGGTGAAAACCGACCTCACCATAGCTCCAATAAATACATATATACATAAAACCACTGTGATGCAATATAATCAAAACCGTCATTTATAAATACAGAAAAACATCAAAATGTATATACACCTATAAAACCACATATCTAATGTAACCAGACAGGCAACGGGGAGGCGGGTTGGGCTGTGAGGAATCCACAGGTAGCTATTGCATCCACCAGAAAAAGCGTTACCGAAGGTAAGTAACTTGTTCTTCTGATGGCTACAACTACCTGTGGATTCCTCACCTTATGAATAGAGTCCCAAAGCAGTACCGCGCTCGGAGGTGGGTGCCTGACTGGTTACACCAAGAAATCCTGCAATACAGATCGTGCAAAATGGCCATCTCTCCTTACCTCCGAGTCCAAGCAGTAATGCTTTGTGAAGGTGTGGAGGGACGCACAAGTTGCTGCCTTGCAAATATCCACCACTGGAACCCCTCTTGCCAGGGCCGAAGTAGCAGACTTAGCCCTGGTGGAATGGGATCTGATACCCTCAGGGGGAACTTCCTTTGCCAACGAGTAGCAAATCTTGATACAAAGAATGACCCACCTGGAGATGGTTCTTTTATGGACTGCTCTGCCCTTCCTCTGTCCAGTATACCCCACAAACACCTGGTCCTCCAGGCGAAAGTCTTTCGTCCTTTAAATATAAAAACTAAGAGCCTCCCTTCCTCCTTCGAGGGGTGAGGAGGAGGGTAGAAAGATGGAAGGGTAATGGTCTGCCCTATATGAAAAGGAGTGACAACTTTTGGTAGGAAAGCTGCCCTGGTTTTCAACACCACTTTATCCGGAAAGAACAAGGTAAAGTTGGGTTTAACAGAAAGAGCTTGAAGCTCAACAACCCGCCTAGCCAAGGTTATAGCAATGAGAAAAAACGTTTTAAGAACCAGAACCCTTAGCGGGCAAGAGTGCATGGGTTTGAAAGGTGACCCCATTAAAAAGGTTAAAACAAGATTCAAGGTCCCACTGAGGCATATGAAAAGGAGTGGGAGGAAACCTATTAACTAAACCTTTCAAGAACCTAATCACAATAGGCGATTTAAACAAGGAGGGCTGATCCGGGAGGCAAAGAAAGGCTGACAGAGCAGCCAAATAACCCTTAACAGTAGCCACTGCACAACTCTTCTTTGCTAAATCTAAAGCAAATAATACAATATCGGAGAGGTGGGCCCTCAAAGGATCAATTTGCCTTTCTCCACACCAAGCCACGAATTTTGCCCACCTGCCGGCATAAACGGTCTTAGTGGAGTGTTGCATGGCTGATAAAATAACACCCACTACATCTGGTGGGATCGAAAAAGAACTCAGGTTGCCCCGTTCAATCTCCAGGCATGCAGGTTCAGGCTCTGGAGGTGGGGGTTAGAACCTGCCCCAGCGACTGCGAGAGGAGGTCTGCCCTGAGACGGAGACGCAGCGGAGGGCCCAGCAAGAGTTGGAGAAGGTCTGTGTACCACACCCTTCTTGGCCAAACCAGGGGTATTAAAAAGACCTGAGCCCGATCTTGGCGAATCTTCCTCAGAACCCGAGGAATCAAGGGTATGGGGGAAATGCGTAAAGCAACTGGTTGCACCAAGAGATCTGAAACGCATCCCCCAAAGCTCCTTGCACCGGATACTGGAGGCTGCAGAATGACGGGCAGTGTGTGTTCGCCCAAGTGGCAAACAGATCTATCCTTGGAAAACCCCACATTTGAAAGATGTGTAGGACCAGGCCCGGATGGAGATGCCACTCGTGATCGGCCAAAAAATGTTGAGTGAGAGTGTCCGCACATACGTTGAGCACCCCAGCCAGATGATTCGCTACCAAGCAAATACGATGGTCCCAAAGCCAGGACCAGAGTCGCAGAGCTTCTCTGCAGAGAAGATACGACCCTACTCCTCCCTGCTTGTTTATATACCACATCGTGGTAGTGTTATCCATCAGGACCTGAACTGACTGATCGCGAAGGGATGGGAGGAAGGCCTTGAGAGCCAGAGGTATCACCCGCAATTCTAACAGATTGATATCAAAAGTCTATTCCACTGGAGACCAACGACCCTGGATCTCCAGGTCCCCCAGATGAGCTCCCCACCCTAGAGTGGAAGCATCCGTCATGACCGTGGCCACTGGAGTTGGCTGTGAAAACAGCCTTCCTTGAGAAAGGTTGCCATCCATAGCCCAACATTGTAGATCCGCTGCAGTGTCTCCGGAGAGCGTTATCGACTCCTCGAGATCCCCTTTATGTTGAAACCACTGCCTGCAGAGGCACCATTGGAGAGCCCTCATGTACCAACGTGCATGAGTGACCAACAGAATGCAAGAAGCGAATAGACCGAGCAGATGTAAGACCTTGAGGACTGGAACAACCGCTCCGTTTTGAAACATTGTAATCAAAGCCTGGATGTCCTAAATCCGCTGAGGCGGAGGATAGGCAGGATTCAATGTAGTATCCAGTACTGCCCATATGAACAGGACACGCTGAGAGGGCTCCAGATGAGACTTGGGTACATTTATTGTAAAACCCAGACTGTTCAACAACTGAGTTGTCATCTGCAAGTGACGCAACACAAGCTCTGGAGACTTGGCTTTGATCAACCAATCGTCCAGGTAAGGGAATATCGAAATTCCCTTCCTTCTGAGACTTGCTGCTATCACTGCCATCACCTTTGTGAAGACTCGAGGTGCTGAAGTAAGACCAAACGGAAGGACCGCAAACTGGTAGTGTTGCGACCCCACCACAAACCGGAGATACTTCCTGTGCGACTTATAGGGATATGAAAGTAAACATCCTGCAAGTCGACAGACACCATCCAGTCTTCTTTGTTCAACACAAGAAGTACCTGTGCCAGAGTCAGCATCTTGAATTTTTCCTGTCTGAGGAACCAATTCAAAATCCTCAGTTATAAGATTTGTCTCAAACGACCGTCCTTCTTGGGGATCAGGAAGTATCTTGAATAACAACCCTGACCCCTTTCCTGCTCCGGTACCAACTCCACCGCACCTTTTGACAACAGGATCTGAACCTCCTGCTGCAACAACAGGAGATAGACTTCTGAACAAAACGAGGGACGGGGAGGGATAGGAGAGGGAAACTCCTGAAAAGGGAGAGCATATCCTTTTCTCACAATATTCAGAACCCAGGAGTCTGATGTAATTAACTTCCACTTGTGGAGAAAAAGACGTAATCTTACCCTACAGAAGAAGTGTGGTCGAAAATGGGGAGAAAACTAGGGCTGTTTCCCTTGTTGTTGTCCTCTAGAGGAGGATGATGATGCAGGGTGCTGCTGGGTGGCCCCTCCTGTCCGAACCCACCCCCTCCCTCTAATGGATCGATATGGGAGGCTGGTAGGCTGTTGAACTGTGGTCTGGGGTCTCCCACGGTAAACGGCTCCACGCCCAAACCCCTGATCTCCTGAAAGGACCTGAAAGGGGTAGCAGTGGAGGCTTGCAGACCCAAAGACTTTGCAGTGGCCAGACTATCTTTAAAGCGCTTTAGGGCAGAGTCAGCTTTATCGCCAGAAAGTTTTTCTCCATCAAAGGGCAAATCCAATAAAGCAGTCTGCACATCAGAAGAAAAACCAGAGGACCTCAACCAAGCGTGCCTCCTGGTAGCAATAGAGGTACCCATTGCCCTGGCCACCGAGTCTGTGGAATCCAGGCCAGACTGGATTATCTGATTTGCTGCAGCCTGAGCATCCAATAGGAGTTCACCAAATTGACCCTGCACATCCTGGAAACCAGGAACCATAGCCCTAGCCGAGTCCATCAGGATGTGGACATATCTACCAAGAACACAGGTAGCATTCGCAGACTTGAGAGCCATACTGGAAGAAGAGAAAGTTTTCTTTGCTGATTGCTCCATTCTTTTGGATTCCCTGTCGGATGGAATCACAGGGAAGGAGCCTGGTGCAGACCGTGTGGAACAAGAGGCCTGAACAACCAAACTCTCCGGGGTCGGATGTTTTGATAAGAACCCTGGATCTCCAGGCGCCACTCTGTACCTCCTTGCCACAGACCTATTGACAGCATATGATAACACAGGCTTCCTCCATAGATCTAAGATGGGCTACGTAACAGCATCATTAAACGGAAGCAATGGATCCGCCGAAGTTGAAGAAGGGTGAAGGACCTCCGTCAAAATGTTTGTTTTGACCTCTGCAGCAGGCAACGGACGATCCAAAAAATGTACCGCCTTCCTAATCACCGTATGGAAGGAGGCCGCTTCCTCCGTGAAGTCCCCTGGCGAGGAAAGGTCCCATTCCGGGAAAGTGTCAAGCCCACTGGCCGAATCAAGCCCTTAAAAATCTCTCAAGGGCTCCACAATCTCCCCTTCTTCCAGCAACTGCTGTTGGTACTCTTCCTCTTCCAAAAGTCTCCAGGCCTTTCTACGCGACCTGAGTCTGGCCTCCAACCTCAGCGTCAACATAGAATTGGCCGAAGTCGATGACACTGGCTTCAAAACTGCAAGACTAAGAACAGGAGAGGTTAGCCTTTGGAGATTTCCCAGATTCCTCTCTTTGAGATATAAAATCAAATTTTTTCCACTATCAGAGTGATTGATCTTAATTTCTTTATTCACTCTTCTGACTTTGTTTTTTAACCTTGGCCCTGACCGTCCATCTGGTCCAATAAAATCTACTGTCTCAGTGGCGGTTTTGAGAGTCAATTTTAAACCACATTCTTCTCTGATCTCCGTCGACACTTTATTCACCTTTGGGGTCACGGCACCACCACATAAAAAGATCTCCGGCAAAGAGCCCCCCCATTAGGGGTGGTGCCCGTCAGACATTGCAGCGCCGGTCTGACGAGGAGCAGTGCCTATGATGAAGCATGACACCCTATGGGTGTGTGAGGCCTCTTGCTCCTAGAATTTAGGACCCCGGTCACTATTTCCTGTTTTACATGGTTGGAACAGTGTATTACAAATTTTTTGGTAAGAACAGGAGAGGACGGTTGGCTTCGGTCCAATCCATTATTCGGATCCGGCGCCGAAGCGGATCCCAACGGAGCCGTGGACACTTGAGGCTCCATCCTCGGCATCGACTGATGGGGCGATGAGATCGGCACCATAGGCCTGGAAGGTGATGTCATCAGAACCGCAGGACCTTGAGGTGATGTCATCGTCGCCGAACCGCACCCCCAGCCAGATAGAAGGGCATAAACTGCACTGCCTTGTAAGGAGCCGGGGAGCCCAACGAAAAAGCTAATGGACCCGTGGGACCAGCCGGTGCACCAGCAGGGGCCATAGCCTTAAACATCGAGAACATGGCATTTAAAAATGCTGACGGATTCGCTCCCGGAGCCAGGAAGGCAGGATACTGCTCGTCTCGATGTTGCACCTGTGCTTGCTGGACATCCGATGCAGCAGGTGAAAATCGAGGACTCTCCGGAGGTGCCACTACCTCGAAGACCGACGGCGCCGGAGAAGCCTGAGGGCTCTGAGGTTGTGGAGTCATAGTCGGACTAACCTCCCACGTCGTACCGCGCGTCCGAGATGGACACCTTGATTTTGAACAGCTCCAAGCCGAACAACGCCGAGTCATGACGACGTCGATCCTTCTGTCTCTTCGACAAAGTATGGGAAGAGGACCTGTGATGATTCTTATGCACCTTCTTTGCCTTGGCCAAAAAGAGTTTGGCCTCCCTCTCTTTCAGAGCCTTAGGATTCATGCTCTGGCAGGAAACACACTCCTCAATGTCATGCTCAGAGCTCAGACACCAAAGGTAATCGTCATGAGGGTAGGTAACCAACATGCAACCCCATCATTCTCGACATGGCTTAAATCCCGACTTCCTAGGAGGAGACATTGTAACTAGAAACTGGATTGCAACTAGTAACAAGATGCAACACCTCCAACAGTAGCGAGAGCTAGGAGAAAACCGTTAGCGTCGAAGGCACGGAACAAAAAGGGAACTGACGTCAGCACGCCGGCGAGGACCTCTTATTAGCACAGATGGAGCCGTGCAATTGTGACGTCCTCGTCGACATGGAGAGCTGGGAAGAAGATTTTCCGTCGGATGCTGGCGCATGGGAGAATTCATAAGGTGAGAAATCCACAGGTAGTTGGATCCATCAGAAACTTTATTATGGTAATACAAATGCTAAAATACTGTATAGGCAATACCCTACTGGCAGGTGAGTAAACACACTATTATATACACATTAGTAATTAGGAATGGGCATAGAAAGCAATAGAAAACAGTGAAATAACAGTAAATATTAGAAACCCTAGGAGGAGGCAAAACCATATACTAAGTAAATGGAATGCGAACAGCAGGCCCCCACCCAAGGAGGTGGAATCTCTAGAGGGGAGCTGGAGGAACTAGGAACCACAAGTAAGTAGCAGAGTGCCCCCCAGCGCCCAGGAGAGAAGAGGAAAGTACCTGGTTATTCCCAACCCCACAGGTAAACTTTATGAAAGGACTGTGCAAGACCCAAGCAAGACTGGAGACACAGAAGATGGATCCTAACAGAAGAGGACCTGCAAATGAGGTGGACCAAGTTAAGTTCCAGCTGGAGTGTCCGGTTGGGGCAGGAGCCACTACACACCCTTCTGGAGATGCAGGACCAGGTTGATGGTGAAGACCAGGAGTTGGCTATGCAGCACAGGAGCAGAAGAAGAGTTCCAGAAGTGATGCAGTCGATCTCCCACGTGGGAAGAGGAGTTGCAGTCAGTCAGTGGTGTGGAAAAAACACAAACAAGCCTTGGCAAAGGCAAAAGTTGCAGAAGAAGAGTTGCAGAGCTGCTGGGGACCAGGAAGGTCTGGGGGAACTCAGCCCAAGGAGGTGCCAGGCGACCCTCAGCAGTGAGGAGAGCCAGAGGTCGAGGATGCAGCCCCCACAGGCAACTTACAGGCAGCAGGCACAAGAGTCGTAGTGAGGCCCACTCAGCACACCTTGAAAGGAGTCCCACGTTGCTGAAGCAGCAGGCACAGGAGTCGCAGTGAGGCCCACTCAGCACACCTGGAAAGGAGTCCCACATCGCTGAAGCAGCAGGCAAGAGACTGTGCGTTGCAGAGAAGAGTGCTGGAGGCCGGGACTACATGGAGCCTGAAGATCCCTTGGAAGAAGAGCCAACAAGCCTTGGTAGCTGTGGGAATCATGGTGCACAGGGGTACTGTCCTGCAAGGAGCGGTAAAGACTCACCACCTCCCAAGATGGACAGCTGGTGGAGGGGACCGAGGGAACCACTGCAGACCACTACCTGTGTTGCAGGATCCATGCAGAGTTGCAGGAGAGTGGATCCACTGGGCCGATCTTCGATGCAGTTGGTGCCTGCGGATGCCAGGGAGCGACTCCTTCACTCCTAGAGATATTCCTTCTTGCTTCTTGGTGCAGACTGAAGACTTGCCGTCCTCAAAGGATGCAAAGCTGGGGAAATGTTGCAGTTTCTGGAAGGAACCAGAGAAACAATGTTGCAGTGCGAAGTCGTCGCTGCAGATTTATGTTCCTGTGAAGTCCAGTTGTGATTCCAGTGGCCAGGATTCGAAGTAAACATTGCAGAGGAGTCCTGCTTGAATCTAGCACGTCGAATCTGAGGACCCACCCAAGAGGGAGACCCTAAATAGCCCTAAAAGGGGGATTGGTCACCAGCAGAGTGACCACCTACCAGGAGGGACTGTGACATCACCTGCCTGACATGGCTACTCAGATGCTCCCAGAGGCTTCTACCCACCTTGGATTCAAGATGGCAGAATCAAGTGGCCACCTGGAGGAGCTCGGGGTACCACCTCTGGGGTGGTGATGGACAGGAGAGTGGTAACTCCCATTTCCATTGTCCAGTTTCGTGCCAGAGCAGGGACCCCGGAGATCCCTGTACTGTTGCAAACTGGTTTAGGCAAGGAGGGCACCAAATGTAGCCTTCAAAGCATACCAGTAGCTTGGGGAGGCTACCCCTCCTAAGCCATGTAACACCTATTTTCAAACGGAGAGGGTGTTGCCTCCCTCTCCCAAAGGAAATCTTTTGTTCTGCCTTCCTGGACTTGAGCTGATCAAGCAGCAGGAGGGAAGAAATCTGTCTGTAGGATGGCAGCAGCGCGGGCTGCCTGGGAAAACCCTGCAAACTGGTAGGAGCAAAGCTGGGGGTCCTCAATGGAGCCCCCGGAGTGCATTTAATCATTTAATCATACAACCAATGCTGGCAACAGTATTGGGGTATGATTCCGACATGTTTGATACCAAACATGCCCAAGTTCGAGTTACCTTTGTGTAGATGGACATAGGTAGTGACCTATGTCCAGTACACAGATAAAATTGCTTCCCCACTCTCACGAAGTCTAGAAAAATTGAGCTGGAGTTCGTAGGAGCACCTCTGCTCATGCAGTGGTGCCCTCACACACAGGTACCTGCACCCTGCCCTCTGGGCTAGGAGGGCCTGCCATCGGGGTGACTTACATTGACCTATTGCAGTGACCTGTAGTGAAAGTGTGCATGTCCCTTTTCACACAGGCTGCAATGGCAGGCCTGCAGACATGTTTTTATGGGCTCCCATGGGTGGCATAATACATGTTGCAGCCCATGGGGAACCCATGGTGCCCCAATGCCCTAGGTACCTAGGTACCATATAATTGGGACTTACACAGGGGCACCAGTATGCCAATGGTGGGGTGCACAAATTCGGGAACAACCAAATTTAATGGGAGAGAGCACAGCCACTGGGGCCCTCGTTAGCAGGATCCCAGTGAACATAGTGAAAAATACAGTGACAGCAGGCAAAATGTCGGGGTAACGATGCCAAAAACAGGGTACTTTCCTACATAACCCAAAAGGCGTGGTGAGGCATACAAAGGAATAGAATAAGAAAAATTCTATGGCAGGACAGGCGCTCAGATTATGCATTCTCTCTCTTTACTATTGCAAACAACAGCCAATTGTAATCCAGAAAAACACACATAAAAAACTGCACTTCCCAAGAGGCTTTGAACCACGCCCCATACATACTCCACCAATCATCAGTCCACATATACAAAACAGAAATACACCATGTTGACTGCCTCTTTCTTTGCTGCTCTATATTCAAGATAAGTGCCTCACTGTTTTGCATATTTATGGCTGATGGTTTAATGTTTGTCGCTATGCTGATGTTACCGCACTGTGCGTGTTATGTTGAAATTGTATTTCAGATTGTGCACGAATGTTAAGCGCTCCGCTTAGGAAGTTGGCTCTGTATATACTATCTCAAAGTGAGAGATAGTATGCACAGAGTCCAAGGGTTCCCCTTAGAGGTAAGATAGTGGCAAAATTAGATAATTCTAATGCTCTATTTTGTGGTAGTGTGGTCGAGCAGTAGGCTTATCAGAGGTTAGTGTTAAGCATTTGTTGGTCACACACAAGCAATAAATGAGGAACACACACGCAAAGACAACTCCAGGCTAATAGTTTTATATAGAAAAATATATTTTCTTAATTTATTTTTAGAACCACAAGTTCAAGATTTGAAGTAAATACATAAAATGTAAGGTACTCCACACAGGTAAGATACGAACTTTGAATTAGAGCAATAACATACAGTTTTTATTAAAATGGCAATAAGCTATTTTAAAAGTAGACAGTGCAAAAATCAACAGTTCCTGGGGGAGGTAAGTATTGGTTAGGTTGTGAGGTAAGTAAGACACTTACAAGTCTCAGTTCTTGGGCATAGGCAGCCCACTGTTGGGGGTTCAAGGCAACCCCAAAGTTCCCACATCAGCAGCTCAGGGTCGGTCAGGTGCAGAGGTCAAAGAAGTGTCCAAAACACGTAGGCTCCTATGAAGAACAGGGGTGCTCAGGTTCCAGTCTGCCAGCAGGTAAGTACCCGTGTCCTCGGGGTGCAGACCAGGGGGGTTTTGTAGAGCAGTGGGGGGGACACAAGTAGGTACACAAAACACACCCTCAGCGGCACAGGGGCGGCCGGGTGCAGTGTGCAAACCAGGCGTCGGGTTTTGAATAGGTTTCAATGGAGGGATCCGGGGATCACTCTAGCGGTGCAGGCACAGGCTGGGGCTTCTCGGGCCAGCCACCACCTGGGCAAGGCAGAGGGTCGCCTGGGGGTCATTCCTGCACTGATGTTCGGTTTCTACAGGCCCTGGGGGCTGCGGGTGCAGTGCTTGGTCTAGGCGTCGGGTACTTGTTAAAGCAAGTCGCGGTCAGAGGGAGCCTCTGGTTTCTCTCTGCAGGCGTCGCTGTGGGAGTGCAGGTGGGTCGTCTCGGGCTACTCACGGGGTCGCAGTCGCTGGGGAGTCCTCCCTGTGGTGTTGGTTCTCTGGATCTTGAGCCGGGGGAGTGGGATGCAGAGTGTGAAGTCTCACGCTTCCGGCGGGAAGACTGAGGTCTTTGAAGTTGAAGAAAAGTTGCAAGTTTGTTGCAGGTTGTTGAGCAGAGCCGCTGCTCGCTGAAGTTTCTTGGTCCTGGCGGTCAAGGCAGTCCTCTGAGGCCTCAGAGGTCGCTGGTCTCTGTTGGATGCGTTGCTAGTTGCAGGTTTTCGACTCAGGAGACAGGCCGGTAGGGCTGGGGCCAAAGCAGTTGTCGTCTTCCATCGTCTCTGCAGGCTTGTAGGTCAGCAGTCCTTCTTCTTTAGTTCAGGTTGCAGGAATCTGATTCCCTGGGTTCTTGGATGCCCCTAAATACTATATTTAGGGGGGTGTTTAGGTCTGGGAGGGCAGTAACCAATGGCTACACCCTCTTTCTGCCTCCTCCCTAAGGGGAGGGAGGCACATCCCCAATCCTATTGGGGGAATCCTCCAAAACTAAGATGGAGGATTTCTAAAGGCTGGGGTCACCTCAGCTCAGAGCACCTTAGGGGCTGTCCTGACTGGTGGGTGGCTCCTCCTTGTTTTCCTAAATATCTCCTCCAGCCTTGCCGCCAAAAGTGGGGGCAATGGCCGGAGGGGTGGGCATCTCCACTAGCTGGGATGCCCTGGGGCGCTGTAACAAAGGGGGTGAGCCTTTGAGGCTCACCGCCAGGTGTTACAGTTCCTGCAGGGGGAGGTGTGAAGCACCTCCACCCAGTGCAGGCTTTGTTCATGGCCACAGAGTGACAAAGGCACTCTCCCCATGTGGCCAGCAACTCGTCTGGTTGTGGCAGGCTGGCAGAAACTAGTCAGCCCCACACTAGAAGTCGGGTTGGTATTCAGGGGGCATCTCTAAGATGCACTCTGGGTGCATGTTACAATAGATCCCACACTGGCATCAGTGTGCATTTATTTTGCTCGGAAGTTTGATACCAAACTTCCCAGATTTCAGTGTAGCCATTATGGAACTGTGAAGTTTGTGTTTGACAAACTCCCAGACCACATACTCTTATGGCTACCCTGCACTTACAATGTCTAAGGTTTTGCTTAGACACTGTAGGGGCATAGTGCTCATGCACATATGCCCTCACCTGTGGTATAGTGCACCCTGCCTTAGGTCTGTAAGGCTGCTAGAGGGGTGACTTACCTATGCCACAGGCAGTGTGAGGTTGGCATGGCACTCTGAGGGGAGTGCCATGTCGACTTAGTCATTTTCTCCCCACCAGCACACACAAGCTGTGAGGTAGTGTGCATGTGCTGAGAGAGGGCTCCCCGGGGTGGCATAAGACATGCTGCAGCCCTTAGAGACCTTCCCTGGCATCAGGGCCCTTGGTAACAGGGGTATCAGTTACAAGGGTCTTATCTGAGTGCCAGGGCTGTGTCAATTGTGGAAGCAAAGGTACAGTTTAGGGAAAGAACACTGGTTCTGGGGCCTGGTTAGCAGGGTCCCAGCACACTTTTAATCAAAACTTAGCATAAGCAAAGGCAAAAAGTCAGGGGGTAACCATGCCAAGGAAGTATTTCCTTACACCAACCTTCTGCTCCCACTGACGCCCTGGTTTGGTAGAGTCCTTCTGGGCTAGAATAAATCTGTTTGCTGTGTATTAACCTGATGCTTCCCTCTGGGTACTTTCAGAGTCTGTTTTCGGACTCAGAGCTCCTTCCTTTCCTCAGGATGTCTAACTATGAGCCACCTGATCAGGATTATGAGGCCCAAGGATCTGAAGAAGATGAAGGCTACTTTATTGATGATGGCCTGGTGGAAGTGATCGATCATTCATTTTAACACTACTTAGATAAGGCACCTACTGCTAAGAGCTTTGAACAATTATCGGGCTGTTCATCTGCCCCCTCTCCCATCCCTCTGCTGCCCTCTGGGCCTTCTCAGCTCCTTTGTGACCCAGTTGCCTCGCAGTGGTTCCATTCTGACGTCATTTCCAAATTGTCACAAGGCAGCCTTGTGGAACATACCTACATTGCCAAAAAGCGCCTGTTTCTTAAAAGGATGAATCTTTCCCAAATTCAAATTCTGACCCACCTTCTTCATCCTTATGTGATAACAGCAGACCAGACCCCTAAAACAGAAACACTCTTCCAGTCCCCATCCATGTTCTTCCCACTCTTTTCCCCAAAGTCCCTTTACCTTTGAGTCCAATGATACTGTCAATCCCAGTTCACCTGACTGGATCCAGGCCCGCAGTGGTAGAGAATCTCAGCCCTCAATGCTCAAGAAATTGGCACCCTTATGAATCCTGACATCTTTGTGGGGTGGCATCGGAGAGGCGCAAGTCTGTGCTCATGAGGATTGACTCAAGCTGGTCAAGTTGGCCACCTCTGAAGCTGGCCTGCTTGCTGAAGGGAAACCTTTCGGAGACCAGTTTTGTGAAGGACATTGACAAGTTTGTCAGCACCTTTGCTTCATTGGATAAAGCCCAACCGTCTCTAAATAAATTGTTTAACCCGCTTTTTGGGTGGGCTGGCCATGGCAGAGGACAACCGGTTGGGCTTTCTGCCCGTCAAGGTCCTCAACAAGGTTTTGCCTTTGCCGCAGAGGGAACTGGCAAGATAGCTCACAGGCCGGCTTCTTCCGCTTCAGATCCAGGGGTTTCTGAGGCTGCTACAATAATGGTGTCAACAGAGGGGGCCAGGTCTTCATCTTTCAGTCTGCAGGTAATTCCTCTTCCTTTTTCTGGCATTTCTTAGGGGTGGGAGGATCAGATTGCTCCAATTTCTTCAGATTCTTGGGGTTTTAGACACTGTTTAAGGTTACTGCACAGTGCTTTCTGAGATCCCAGATCAGCCTCTTCCACCTTCTTTCTCATTTTTCCCTACATGACATGACTTTTATAGAATCACAAATTTAGGAACTCCTGACGAAGCAAGCTATTGCCCCAACTCGACCTGATCCCAAGAATTTTTGCAGCAGTGTCTTTATGGTACAAAAGAAAGGTGGAGGTCAGAAACGTGTACTCAATCTGAGACAATTCAATCAGTGGGTGGTTTACCGCAATTTCAAAATGGAATGTATTCATCTCATTCACCGTTTACTCAGTGCGCCTGGATCTCAAAGATGCCTATCCCTCCTCACACGCAGTTTCTTCTGTTCCAGTAGCAGAATCAATGGTTTGGATATCTGTCTTTATTCCCTTTTGGGCTGTCTTTGGCCCCCTGGGTGTTCACAAAGCTTTTGAAAACGGTGGTCAAACAACTGAGAGAAATGGGAGTTTGAATTATTGTATATCTGAATGATATGATTCTGTTGGCGGAAGAGAGGGACATGCTCTTCACACATCTGTCCTGGGTGACAACCCTCCTTCAACAGGTGGGATTTGTGATCAATATCAAGAAGTCAGTGATGGAACCTGCTCAACAACTGAATTCTTTTCCAAGTAGATTAAGGGAAGGATCAGTTGCTTCTCCCAAACTTGCATATGAATTCCATCAAACAAGTTGTAGACTGCCCTGTGCAAACAGATGGTATCTTTGAGATCCTTAGCTCAGGTCATGGTCTGTTAGCTTCTTCTTCTTCTATTTGAGTGATTTTCCTGGACCCATTACACTACAGAGTACTGCGGAGGTTGAAAATTCACCTCTGCAGTACTTGACTTATGACTGCCAAGTCCCACTCTCTCTCCCGAAGCACAAGAGGAACTCAACTGGTGGTCGTAGAACATGGAAGCGTGTAATTGCAGGGCCATTTTCAGGGTGACCCAGATATTTTCATTGAATCACACGCCAGCCATTGGGGTTTGGGGGCAAAGTGCAGGAAATTTTCTACCGGAGTTTGATGGTCATCAGAAGAAAGGGGTCTGCACATAAATTGCTTAGAACTTCTAGAAGGATCCTTTGCTGTCAAGTCCCCAGCCCCCCAACCCCCACCCCCAGAACAGCAATTGTTGTATCCTCCTCTGGATGGACAAGGTATCTGCTGTCCGGTACATCAACCGATACGGGGGCACCAGATCTCATCTTCTGGCGGACATCGCCAGTGAATTTTGGCACTTGTATCTTCGACACAGAAGATCATGGTGGGGGCAGAATATCTTCCAGGCAAGGACAACATTGTGGCAAATTGGAATGCCAGGTTTGTAGTGGACCACACTGACTTGAAACTCCATCCTGGAGTCTTTTGGCTGATCCTTCGATCCCTGGGCCCTTGTCAAGTGGACCTCTTCACATTTAGGCTGTCAGTTGAAGGACTTCTACAGCTGGAGGCCGGATCCGATAGCTTTGGCCATGGATGCGTTTCTCCATGACTGGTCAACCCAGGTGAGTTATGCATTTCCACCTTTTGCGGATTCCCAGAACTGCAGCTCAGGCCCAATGACAATGTGCAATGTGCAACGCTGGTCTTGGTGGCTACCGTCTTGGTTTCCAGCCCTTCTAGAGATGTCTATCTCTTACTTTTCTTCTTTCGATCTCCCTGACTCTCCTGTCAGAACCGGTGGGCTTGCCTCATCCCGTTCTCCTTCATGGCCAGTGGGTTCTCATTGCCTGGAAAATATCAGGCGACGCAGGCCGATCAAATGCATTTCAGCAGAAGCTGCTGATGTTATATGCCAACGATATTCTTCTGCACGAAAGAAGTAGGTAGTTTGGTGCCTTCAACGGGATGTAGATCCCCTGGGCTCAGACCTGAAGGATGTTCTAAATTTCCTCTCTGAGTGTGCTTCTTCGGGATTATGTTACAGGTCAGTAAACAATTTCAGATTGGCTTTGTCCGCTGGTGATGATCACATTGACGGCAAACCAGCAGGCATGCCCCCTCTCGTATGCAAATTGTTCAAAGGTATTAGAGTTGCTAATCTGCCAAAACAGAGCTAGGGGATGTGAATTGTGTTCTATCCCTTTTTGAAAATTGGACGGATAATGCATATTCATTTATGAAACACATCACAGATAAATTGACCGTGCTACTTTGCCTAGTCTCCTGTCAGAAAGTATCAGATGTGAGAGCGCTAGACCTAGCAGGTAGGTTATTTTCTCCTGATGCTGTTTCTTTTGTCATACTAAAAAGAACAAAGACTATGGGCCTGATTAGGAGTTTGGAAGGCCGACCATCGACCCGCCAGACCCGTGAGGAGGAGATGGCTGTGGAGCTGGTGGTCTCCCCCGGCACAATTAGGATGTTTCCACTGGGCGGACCGGCAGAAACCTCCATATTAAGAGGTTTCCACAGGTCAGCCCAGTGAAAACAGTGCAGCAACATTGGTCTTGGCTCCTTGTAGCAGACATTGCGCATTCTGAGGGTGCTGGGTGAGGGTGGGAGGTGGGCTGCATTGCCCATGACCTTTTTGTGGGTAGTGCAGGTGCTCCTCTGCAGCTCCCAGCACTGCCCTTCTGCCAGCCTTTTCATGGCGGCAGAAGGACAGAAGGGCATAAAAAGGCTGGTGGAAAGGGAAGTCGGGAGCAGCATGGCAGTGCTTAACTCAATGGTGCTGTGGCTGATCACAACTTTAACTGCCACCAACCCATCAGGATCCATAATCCTGGAAATGGCAGAGGTCCCCCAACGGTCAAACCACCAGGGTCGTAATGTGGCGGTCGGACTGCCAGGACTGCAGCGGTCCGACCACCACCACGGTTTTGGCAGTCTGAAGACTGCCAAACTCGTAATTAGGCCCTATGTCTAGATCTATTGATTACCCACCTTTTCCTCATAATGAATCTATTGGTTACCCACCTTTCCTTCATAACGAAAAATGATGTGTTGTTAAGTGCTTGAAAACATATGAAGAACACACTGTATCTTGTCAGGCAGATCCTTTTGGCACTTCAAAAACATAAAAAATCAGTATCTGCTGAGATCTTGGCTCGTTAGGTCATGGCGGAAGATGGCACTGATGTTTCTAGCAATGGAGCTCACTCTGCTGGGAAGGGCAATGGCCTCTAAAGCTTTCATGTTAGGTTCCAGATTGGAAGGTATCTTATGTGCAGCTGATTGGCCATATGACTCTGCTTTTAAAGCATTTTATTATAAACATTTTGTACATGCTACATGTGTTGTGGTAAATTAGCTTTGAACCAGCATAATCTGAGCCTCTGGTCCTGCCACAGAACATAACTTTTTCTAGTAGCTGTGACAAGAATTTTTGCTCCTAATATGGACAGGGAGGCGAGGATTAGCCCAACCGTTGGGACAGTTAAGTTGTTTTGACAACATACTGTGAAGTTGGTGTTTTGAATCATGATCTGTATATATCTTGTTGTTTGCTGCCCACCCTTAATAATATTGTTCACTTATAACTTGGCTCCTCTTGCATATTTTTATTTCAGGCTCAGATCCGAAGCAAGAGTGAGAAGTTTTGGAACACAAGTTTCCTGGTGATGCCAGCTAGCCTCCACAGTTTATGAAGACGCTTTGTTGATCCTGGACCGTGATCCAGTTTGTTTCACATTCCAGATTATGGACATTTCCTGTACCAGCTTTAGGTTTAGACTGCATGCAAAGAAAGAGGCACTCAAGATGGTGTCTCTCTGTTTTGTATATGTGGACTCTGTATGATTGGTGGACTATGTATGGGACATGGTTCAAAGCCTCTTGGGAAATATAGCTTATTATATGTGTTTTTCTGTGTTACTATTGGTTGCTGTCTGGAGTAGAAAGGACAGAGAAAGTGTAATCCTTGCCTCCGTGTCCTTAATAGAATTTAAAATTCTTGTTGCGACAGCTAGAACATTTTCTATTGTACAGCAACACTCAATTAGGGTGCAACAACACGTCACACATGTGACAAACACACAGAATAGGCTACCGTACCCTGCACAAAGCAAGGGGTTGCCATTAGTTGCTTCATGGGCAGGAGCTGGAGAGAAGTCACCAACAGCCGAATTCCCATGAGGAGGTGACATCATCTGAATGTGCAGCATCAACGAGGGACTTAAAAGCACTGTGGACCAGGTGGTATGGGGTCTCTTTTTCATTGACCACCAAACTGGTAGCACCTCTGGAGAATTGGAACTGCAGCAGGGCTGCATCGGAAGAGAAGCCAATCAGAGTCCAGGTGAAATCAGGAATCAGGTTCGATCCTGGCGTTGGCTAAGCAACCTAGGGCAGACTGCAGGTGTGCATCGTGTGGTGAGTGTGGTGGGCAAGAGACTTGCCGTAGCGTAGCAAGAACGAGGCTTAAGAGTGCCCTTAGGCACATTCCAGGCGGTACCTATTGAATGCTTGAAACTGGGTTTGCAAGCTCATGTCTACACTTACGGGAGGAAGCAGGGATAAATAGTGGCCTGCTACTTACGGTTTTAGACTTGTATTCAGAAGCTTAGAGGGTGTGGGACTTGGTGTCTTGGGTCAGGGATCTGTTAAATTACACAGTTTTCAAATAGGTAATACATTGTGCAAATGTCAGTCTTTTTTGGTAGGTGCTCCAGTATCTGCCTTTCCAAAGGAACTGTGATGATTTTAATGGTTTCTTATGTGTACTATTCCAGTTTTCAGTAACCAATAACAACTGCGCCCGTGATTAGATTTATCCGAGGCCTATCTCAGTGGTCCCAAGCTGGAGAACTGGAGGTAGGAGTACTAGTGTGTATATAACAAGGATTAGAGGTTGCAAAAAAATCTAGAGGGACAGGACCTCGGACTAATTTCTCCCAATAGGGGATTCAGCAGCTAAAATGAACACTAGAAGAGCAGACTGGGGGTAATCTGAGACCTGTGCAAAATAGTAAGTACAGGGTAATGTTTCTTTCTTTTCTTCATTAGCATGGCACCTAAGCTAGTGTGCACTACAACTGGCAGCCCAGCCACGCAGGAAGATCTCTGCTCCTATGGAGAGCTCTGGAAAGCATTAAAGACCCACGGCATCAACTAGGCATTAAAGATGGTGGCCGAAGGCTTCAGAAAAAAACAGCAGACGTCCGTAACCCTTCATAGGAGGCAGAAAGAAGTGCCAGCCCAATACATTGGTTCAGCTGGGAACGTCCAAGTCAATGAGTGAGTCAGCAGTGGGACGACATTCAGTAGTCCGCCCACCAGGAAAAACGTAAAACGTAAAAACGACCCTGGGGCCACTTCTGGTCAACAGGAGTACAGTATTCTGGAGTATAGAATTCTGGTTGGACAGCATGTCAGCGATAGCAGCCGTGAATACCCAAAGTTCAAAATGCCCTTTCCTTCTGGGATTACTCAAAATTTGAATCAGAAAATGTTCGGCTTACAATATAGATTTCACTGCCAAGCATGTGCCAGGGGTAAAGAAACACAGGGGGTCATTATGACCCTGGCGGAAGGCGGAGAACCGGCGGGAGGACCGCCAACAGGCTGGCGGTCTTACTTTGTGGAATTATGACCATGGCGGTTACCGCCATGGTCATCCGCCGGTTCTCCGTTCCGCCCGCCAGGTCTCCAGCCCGGCGGCCGTCACTATACCGCCGGCGGTATTTGGACCCGGCTTACCGCCGTGGATTTCCCGGGGTTTGAACCGCCATGAAATCCATGGCGGTAAGCACTATTAGTGCCAGGGAATTCCTTCCCTGGCACTGATAGGGGTCTCCCCCACCCCGACTACCTCACCTACCCCCCCACCACCCCTGCCACCTCCCAAAGGTGGCAGGGCCACCCTCCCCACCCCGACCCCCAACATCACTTCACCCATACCCACACGACACACACGCAGGCACCACCTACATACTTACACGCACACACGCCGACATACATGCCTACATCCACACACACAGTCATACACGCACACCCACATTCAAACATACACGCACACATCCATACAGACATACCCACAGACATACACACACTCATTCCCATACACACAACACCCCTGCAGGCATACACGCACTCACACACCCCCTCTACATACACACACGCACACCCCCATGCACCCACACAACACCTCCCCATCCCCCTCCCCTCACGGACGATCGACTTACCTGGTCCGACGATCCTCCAGGAGGGGACAGGAGCCATGGGGGCAGCTCCGCCGACACCACACCGCCAACAGAACACCGCCACGGCGAATCACAGGACGTGATTTGCTGGGCGGTGTTCTGTTGGCGTGGCGGTGGAGGTGGAGCAACCTCCACTTCCCCACCTCCCGCCAGTATGGCTGTTGGCGGCTCTCCGTCCGTAAAAGGACAGAGAGCTGCCAACGGTCATAATAGGCAGAGCGGCAAACCGCCACCACTGGCGGTCTTCCGCACGGCAGTCCCTCGGCGGTCTTTAAAAAAGACCGCTGAGGTGAAAATGACCCCCACAGTGGCTGATGCCTTGTCCTGTTTTAAGTTGGCAGAATTCCGAGAGCTATGGCCGAAGGCAGACACGGTGATGACATCATTCCCCGTGGACTTGTGGAAGTTTGGTGCCCCGTTGTCCCAGACCTCAATGCAGCCTCCCGCGCCCCAAGGAATAGGCGTGCGTATGAGGCTGCATGACAGGCTTATGATGCCACGTTTGAATCAGGTGTTAAAGAGGATGAGTTCAGCGCATCTGAGGTTCTAAAGTTCTTAGCTAAGCACGGGGAGCTGAACAAGTCAGTGGCCCTGGTTAGGAGGCAGTTTCTAGCTATTGCCTTCTTCGGTGGACTGAGGGGAGTGGGGGATCTGACAAAAGACGTCAGGCTTAGGAGAGCGATAAAGGGATGGGAACATGTTGCCCAGTCATGCAGGATGCCGGGAGACCGACTGGTGCGGTTAGACTGTTGCATATCACTGGAATACTGCCAAGCATATGTGCTTCTCAGTATGAAGCCTTGCTCTTTAGGCTGGCCTATTCCTTCAAATTCTTCGGGGCCTTTAGGATATCTGCACTAGTTGCAGCCTCCAAGTCTGATCAATCTGTTGGTGTTGGCATCACCGACTTTGTCATGTCGGGGGACTGCCTGAGAGTTAGCATCAAACGCTCAAAGAATGCCCAGGCAAGGAAGGGGGTGTGGGTGAATCTATCTGCAGACCCAAATACCCCCTACTGTCCAGTGGCCGGGATGAGGGAATATCTTTGCTACAGACCCCAGAATGGACACCACAATCGCTTGATGCATGCAGATGGTGCTCCTCTCATATGTTTTCAGTTTACACAGATATGTGTGCTCTGTCCTATTTGGGGGTGAATACATTACTTCACGTCCCACTCGTTCCAAATCTGGGCCGCAACCACAGCAGCGGCATTGGGTTTGCCTCCAAAGACCATCATAGGTGCAGGCATGTGGAAGTCCACTTGCTTAGAGTGTTATGTCTGCCCTCACTTGGTCTGAGAGAGCTAGCCGGTCATGGTATCTGCAGTGTTCGTCTGCTCTCCCCAACCCCTCTCTCATTTTTTCAACCTCGGTAGTGATGACAGATGGGATTTTTCCTAATTCTCTTCTGAATCAGGTGTTAAAGAGGATGAGTTCAGCGCATCTGAGGTTCTAAAGTTCTTAGCTAAGCACGGGGAGCTGAACAAGTCAGTGGCCCTGGTTAGGAGGCAGTTTCTAGCTATTGCCTTCTTCGGTGGACTGAGGGGAGTGGGGGATCTGACAAAAGACGTCAGGCTTAGGAGAGCGATAAAGGGATGGGAACATGTTGCCCAGTCATGCAGGATGCCGGGAGACCGACTGGTGCGGTTAGACTGTTGCATATCACTGGAATACTGCCAAGCATATGTGCTTCTCAGTATGAAGCCTTGCTCTTTAGGCTGGCCTATTCCTTCAAATTCTTCGGGGCCTTTAGGATATCTGCACTAGTTGCAGCCTCCAAGTCTGATCAATCTGTTGGTGTTGGCATCACCGACTTTGTCATGTCGGGGGACTGCCTGAGAGTTAGGATCAAACGCTCAAAGAATGCCCAGGCAAGGAAGGGGGTGTGGGTGAATCTATCTGCAGACCCAAATACCCCCTATTGTCCAGTGGCCGGGATGAGGGAATATCTTTGCTACAGACCCCAGAATGGACACCACAATCGCTTGATGCATGCAGATGGTGCTCCTCTCATGTTTTCAGTTTACACAGATATGTGTGCTCTGTCCTATTTGGGGGTGAATACATTACTTCACGTCCCACTCGTTCCAAATCTGGGCCGCAACCACAGCAGCGGCATTGGGTTTGCCTCCAAAGACCATCATAGGTGCAGGCATGTGGAAGTCCACTTGCTTAGAGTGTTATGTCTGCCCTCACTTGGTCTGAGAGAGCTAGCTGGTCATGGTATCTGCAGTGTTCGTCTGCTCTCCCCAACCCCTCTCTCATTTTTTCAACCTCGGTAGTGATGACAGATGGGATTTTTCCTAATTCTCTTCCTCCAGCCTCCGTTGAAAGGTTAGAGAACGTCTGCTGGTGTGCCCATTCATTTATTCATAGAGCAGGAGAGCAGTTGCGTGGATCTGGATTGGAAAGTGCACAGTTTTCGGCATGGGTGAAACTTTAGTGAGTCAGCCACCTGCAGAATGGGTTGTATCTGAGCTAATTGATTCACATGGTATTCTGGTTATACATACAGGAATTAACAACTTGTCCCTCTTAGGGAGGAGTGTGGTGCAAGAATTGCTTTTTGCGTCCCTTTCAAATCAAGGCTCCCTGGAACGGCAATATTCTGGTTATGAGTCATACTGAGATCAGTGTGGCCAAATGGCTCACCCCCGGCCGCCCCTCCCACCCTTAAGTAATATGAATGAATCTGTTAAGAAGTTGAATCACACAGTGCAGAAAATACTCGCAGGGCCATCAATGGGTACCATAAGGCATAATATACTCCAACGAAGGAGTACAGATCTGTTCCATAGTGACGGGGTGCACCTATCGCTTAGGGGCCAGGAGGTTTTCATTCAAACTGTCATTGGGGTGATATCCAAGGAAGTGCAGATGAGGGAGTGTGGGGAGTGCACTAATGACCTTATAGCCCTGTGGGCGAAATTTGAGCAGAAAATAACATGCCTGAAAAGAAATGGACTAATTGCCTGGCTTTATTCCCTAGATGGGGTAATGGTCTTGGTGGGTGCGGGGCTAGCTGGAGGGGGGACTGGCCTGCTGGTGGTCTTGCATTTTTCAGCCGTACCCTGGGGTGCCTGGAATTGATTATTGATTGGGGGCTTTGCCTGGAGGCTGATCAGGCCACAGATGCCCCGCAGGGACGGTGCATTATGCAGTTCTCTGATGTTGTATTCCATATAAAACAGTGTGTATTTTCCATTCCTCACTTAGATGTGATGGCTTGTATAAATGGATGGTGACTACATTATTTGCCCTGTATTTATTACACCCTGGTGGGGAATGTGAATGTAAAAAGAATGAATTTGCTAGCTACTATGTATTTGTAAGCTGTTTTCACTGGACTGATGTATCATGGCTCATTTGTATTTGATTCATATATTTTTAAGAATCACTTGCTGTACAATATGTGTTACCTTCCTGTTTGATTGCTTCTCATGTCTAACTGCCTTGTAACTGCCATTCATTCCTTCAGGAGTTTTGTGTGATTAAATAGCTACGTCCTGGTAGAAGCACATACTTTGAGTATAACTCTCGCTTGTCTCAGGGATGGGACAGTTGAGTATGACTGAAGGTCAGCGATTTGCCCGCTGTGAGCACATTAATAGAATCCTAAAGCTGATGACAGCTTGGGGAAAGAAAATACCTCAAGACATCTGCACTGAAGTAATATTCAAAAGAAAGTAATAATAAAACTAAAGAGGTGGTTTGACGAAGGGATTAAACAGGTGAAATACTGAGCCATGATAAGAAATAACAATGGGAGAGAGAATGTTCTGAAGTGTCATGAGATCAACTGTGTTGAATGCTCCAGGTAAGAAAAGGAGAATCAGAAAACAATGTTAGTGTGTAGAGGTGAAATTTGGGAATTAGTTACAGAAAAAGTACAGTTTGGTAGAGTGCGCAGAGCAAAAAGCAGATTGCAGAGTAGAAATTAAACAGTGATAATTGAGGCAGTAAGAGAGCTTGCTGTATAAGGAAGACTGCACACAAAGCTTGGAAATGATTTGTAGAAGAGAAATTGATCGAATGTTAGTGGAAACAAGTGGTCAAGTGTGGAATTCACAATATCTACTTGAGTGGAAGCATGCCAATTTAAATATGCAAGAATTATACAAGATCAGCTAGTGGCGGGGGGAACTGGGTGAAACAGATGAGATACAGCGAAGGTGGCAATCCAAGTAAAAGGTCAGGGACAGAATAAAGAGACGAAATCTGAGCTGAATCAAATAACTCTGATAGATCCCCTTAGAGAAGATCCTTTGATTTATTTTCTAGAACTTTGGAATATAAGTCATAAGAGTGCCTTTAGTACCAGATGCCCCATCCATCAGTGTAGTTACCAGTGCGTGGTGAAACAGGAACTCCCAGGAAGCGCTGGCCTGGCCACTTAAAATGATGTCAGCTGCGTCCATGTAGAAATATCCTGCAGAAAAAAGAAGTAACAGTATTAATTAGTCATGGTGACTTTTCCCAGACACTTTCTAGGGCCACTAAAGACCAACTTTGAAAACAGTTCATACGCACTTTCATTAGTGAGTAATTTGTGTTTATCTGAACCATCCCCTAAGCTTCCCTCCTAGTCTCCTCCTTGTAGCCAGATCTACCTAATGTGTCCCTCCTAGCTTGTTTTTTTCGGTTAATGCTGCCGAATTGTCTTTCAGTGATACTTTCAAGAAGTATCAATGAGCGTAGCTGGATAATGAGAAACCAGGGCCTGAAAATGAAAGGGCAACCTCTCTTAAATGCCTCTGTCTCTGTGGGCGGATGTCAGGCGTCCTCTTTCTCTCTTAGAACAAATCGTTTTGTGTCTCAACTTGGAAGTGAAAATGTCTCAAAAGAAGGGAGAGGACTTCTTTTCTCAAAACTCTGAAGCATTATAAGCGGAGAGGCTTTGAGCATGGAGGGGACACCCCAGATGATGAATCAGAGACCTCTCAAATATGTCCAGTTACTTACAGAGCTTTATACAAGCACTTAACTAATTTCTAAGACACTGGGAAGTCTGCAATCACAGCTACTAAACAAATCTCAGTCTTGTTTGCCATAGATTTTGGGTCAGCTGACAGAGGCTCTAGCCTTGATTAGCACTATAGCTGATCAGCTTCATTAGGAAGGGATGAAGAGCAGTAAGAGGATATAATACAGGGAGGTACTACACAGTCAACAGGGAGATGTTAGCAATGACTAAAAAGCAGGTTTTCAGCAGTTTGCATAATACGCACTATGACCAGAATCCACTGGTAGTTTGACCACTGTTCTATTCTGTAAGTGTCATGTTGGGTCCAGAAGAAGCATGGTTTTGGCACTAACAGAGCAACATTGGTGGGAAAAACACAGTGCATATTCCAGCGACCAATCAACAGGTGCAAGTAGAGCAGGATTTGATCATATATATGTATAGCTTCCTATGAGAAGCTGCACCATTTGGTCATCTAAAAAGAAATTCTCCATGTTGCCAAACACACTATCCTGCGGCTGGTCTAACCATTGTGGGCTTCGGTAGACATGACACTTAAAGCAGAAGTCCTTGTGACATCTGGTTCATAGTTGAAGCCAGCACACAGTCAGAAGAATGGGGACATGATAAAAAAACTGTATCTAGGTGTGCTTGCACTATTTCCAAGCACTGTAAATATTACCCTGGTTTAATTGTACTCAACATGCCTACTGCAGAAAGATGGAATAATGTTATCCAGGAGACCTGCAGATCACCACACTTTTCAGCAATATAAATTTCCCTCAACAAGCTATCATGCCTCTAGAGAAACAAGGGGCAGGTGGCTTGCCAGCAGAACAGTCTGTTAAGTTTTTTCCCCCACTGGGCTTTGGATCCGCAAGGTACCTGTAGATCCGCAATCGATGTTTATTTTTCCTTTAATAACTCCAAAACTACTGAACGGATTTTCACCAAATCACAAAAGTGTGCTTTCTGGACCATGATCTAGCCTTCTGCCAAATTTGGTTGAATTCCATTCAGCGGTACGGGCTTTAGTCGTGTCTAAAATCCCTACAGGAAACTGCATGGAGAAAACATGTTTTGAGACCCCTCTTTTTCTCTGCCCCCGCTTGACGAATCACCCTGAAACTTTCCACACAGTGGCTGAACTGAGTGGCAAACTAGTTTTGGAAATTTCATGAAGATTTGCCAAACAGCGCTAAAGTTATAGGCAAAACAAAAAATGCTTTTCCGATGGAAACTAGATCTTAACTATACTTACTGGCGGACCCGTGAGGCTTTGCCGGGCAGGAGCTTTAATCCGGCATTTATCCTGCCTTGACCGGCTGCTGGTGCTGGCTGGGGCCGTCTCCCTGTGCAGGGAGGCGACAGGTTGCAGCAGAGACCGGAGGCGCTGAGGGCTCCCTTGCAGGAGCGGTGGCCGGCACGCAGATCGCGGAGGCGGTGCTGGGTCTGGGGGCGTCTCCCTTGGGTTTGTGCAGGAGCGGCCTAGGATTGAGGCGCTCCCGCGGTCAGAGGTGTGGCGCGGCACCCCGCCCTTCCTTACCTGCCCGCGGCTTCTTAGCAGCACCGTGGGGGCCACTGATGGTGGATTTTCCGAGGGGCCTAGTCGACAGGTAAGTCGGCCCATGGGCCCCTTGGGTGTTGGAGCGAGAGTGCTGGCGGCCTGGGTGGGCAGGAGGGCTACGCTTGTGCTCTGCTCCGCCGCACGGCCTAAAGAGTGAGCTGCTTAGATCCCTTTGAAGGGGGGGCACGCAATGGTGCCCGAGGACATGCAGAGGACTGCTGTGGAGGGGTCGCGGTTGGCTGGCGCCTCCCCTGCTTTCAGAAGTGTACTTTGGTGGCCTTGCCAGGTGCCTTGACCGTGGGCCTCCTGCTGCGGCTTACTGGTGTGGCGCTCGAATTCCGCGACCCGTGGCCACGGCTGTGGTGGTTGCGGCTGGGAACAGGAGGCGGCGCTTCCATTGGAGGACATTGGCGCTGCAGGCGGGTGTCCATCCATCTTTATTTTTGACGGAGTGAGCTGGCATCATCTGGTGGCTGCAGGTGACGGTGTTTGGTCCCAGGTGTGTTGGACGATTGACGACGCCTCCTGTCCTCCCTTTTGCCCGGTTGGCTGCACGCGTTGCCGTGCTTCAGGGTGTGCACCTGAGTGGTGTGGTGGGTGCTGTTTGACATGGGGAAGGCGGATCAGAAGCAGCCCAAACTTATGTTTGAGGGCAAAAACAAAAGTGGCCAAGCTGGTCGGTTGTCGGATGACCTACCCCAAGAGGAGGACATGCAATCGCCCTCTGTGAAAGCTATGTTTGTAGACCTTAAACGCAGCCTGGCTAGTATTGATGCGAAATTGGACCATCTGACTGAACAGATGGAACGCTTGAAGGATAGGGTGGATGGTCACAGTACCCGTCTTGAGCAGGTGGAGTTTCCTACATCGGATCTAGAGGATGGCCGTCGCGAGGATGGAGAGAAGCTACTGCGGATGGAGCGGGTGTTAGAACTTATCCGCAATAAGAACGAGGACCTTGAAGCCCGGTCCCGCTGCAACAATGTTCGCATCTTAGGTTTGCCAGAGTTGACGGCCATGGCACGCATGGAGGATTACATGGAGACTATGTTTGCATTGCTTTTCCCTGGTGAGCTCTCTCAGGTGCTGGCGGTAGAGCGGGCACACTGGTCGCTTGGCCCCCGGCCCCCTCCGGGAGCACCGGCGCGGCCCATCATTGTGGGCCTATTGAACTATCGTGACGAGGGATACACTACTTCGGCTGGCTCGAGAAGGCAGCCCAGTGATATATAATAACACGGAGCACAGCATTTTTCAGGACTATACTCCTGGGGAGCAGGCCGCTCGCAGGGCGTTTCTCCCGGTTAAGCGCGCCTTGAGTCAGATGGATGCCAAGTTTTCCCTCATTTGTCTTGCCAAGCTGCGGATACTGCATATGGGCAAGCTACATTTCTTTACGGACCCGAAACTGGCAGCCAGATATGTCAAGGAAAAAAGCGCCTCCGACTAGCACACAGGCGGATGTGGGGCTCCCTGATGCTAGCGACACTGACTAAACTTGGTTCTGACGCTGAGGTTTGCGATGGCCCCTCTACCTGTATGATGGACCTAGATCAGATTAGGCCTGGGCTGGCCTTGCAGTGTTTGGTCCCGGGCTATGGATGATATCTTGGTGCTCCAGCCCATCCACCCCACTCGGGGCTGCAACTGGGTGGCTGTTGGGATGGTGAGTACCAGTGCGACAGCTGTTAGATACCTCACTTGGAATGTCAGGGGGCTGAATGAAGGCTGCAAGATGCGCTTGTTGTCGGCTTATATGCAGCAACAGGCAACTGATATCTGCATGCTACAGGAGACTCACTTGGTTGAGGGAACAAGAGCAAGGTTGAGAGCTGGCTGGATTGGCGAGAGTCACATGGCGATGTACTCAGGCTATGCGCGAGGAGTGGTGATTTTGATTCGGAAGGGAGTGCTGTGGCGCAGCGATGGGGTGGTAGTTGACCCGGGTGGGCGTTATGTCATGCTCAGAGGCACTTTGTATGACAAGCCGTTCTGTTTGATATCTCTCTATGGGCCTAATGTCGACGACCCTGAGTTCTTTAGGGAAGTTTAGCGCTTGATTGGTTCGCTGGGCCCTGACTCCATCTTATGAGGTGGCGATTTAAATGTGGTCTTGGACCCGGAGGCGGACCGCGAGAGCAGGGCTAGACCTCGACATGTGGCGGCTGCAAGGGCGCACGTCATGGCCTAGGGAGCCCTGGTGGGTTTGTGGAGGGCCAGGCACGGTGGAGATAGGCAAGGCACGTGTGTTAATTACACACATAGCAGCTGGTCTAGATTAGATAGATGGCTGGGCACCAGATATGTGGAACTATGGACGAAGTCAATTAAGCATATGCCCGCACTCTTTCGGATCATTCGCCAGTTTTGCTGGAGCTGCATGTGCCCCGTGGGCCTGGCCGTGCGTTCACGTGGTGGTTGCCTAGTGGAGCGCTGACAGACTGTGTTGTTCGGGAGGAGATTTGTACTGCTATTGTGGACTATTTTAGGATCAATCAGGGTGCGGTGTCTTCTGGTGGCAATCTTTGGGAAGCCTTTAAGGTTGTGATCTGCAGTATTTGTTTGGGCAAGCAACATGGGGTGCTGAAGGCAGTACGACGAGAGTTATCGGCACTGGAGGCACACCTTGTCGACTTGGAGATGGGAACTACATTGTAGAACTGACTGACTCGACGAGGACTCTTCTGACGGATACCGCGGAGGTTCAGCACCTCATGTCAGACTTCCATTCTATGAGTGGTTTGGATACTGCTGCTTATTTTGAGGAGATTAGCTTGCTTTGGCTTGAGAACTCTCATAGACAGTACCTGGACGCTCCTTTTTCGGTTGAGGATGTGGTCCAGGCTATACGTAGTTTGCCAAGTGATAAGGCTCCGGGACTGGATGGCTTGACGCCGGGCTTCTACAAGGAATATGCAGATGTCCTGGCACCGCACCTTTTTGAGGTCTACGCTGATTCGCTTGAGAGTGGTGACCTTCCGGCTTCGCTGCGGGAGGCTCTTATAGTGACGATTCTGAAACTTGGGAAGGACCCTAGTAGTTGCGACTCGCATCGCCCACTCTCGCTTATAAATATAGATAATAAGATCTTAGCAAAACCCATTGCACCGCGCCTACAGCCCTTACTAACATCCTTGGTCTTACCGGACCAATCTGGCTTTGTGCCTGGCCGTTCAACACTGTATAATTTGCGCACTTTTTTAGCGATTTCTAATATGATCGGGCCTGATGATCGCGTGGTGGCAGTCTTTCTGGATGTCGCAAAGGCATTTGATTAGCTGGATTGGTCGTATATGTTTGCCCTGCTGGACAGAGTGGGGCTTAACGCTAGATTTATTCAACTGATTTGTCTATTATACTCCAAGTCAACTGCTCGATTGAGAATCAACAGGATGTTGTTGGATCCTTTTTCGATTGCTAGGGGCATTCGTCAGGGTTGCCCCCTTTCGCCGCTACTTTTTGCGTGGCGATGGAACACCTTGCGGCATGACTGCGACAGCACCATAATCATAGGGGGTTGGCGTTTCGGCAGTGTCCTATTCTCATTTCTCTGTATGCGGACGACATTGCGTTGTATGTCCGTGACCCGCAGTTGCATCTGGATGTTCTGCTAGATGAGGTTGTTCAATTTGGCTGGCTCTCTGGGATAATGATTAACTGGTCCGAGTCGGTGGTGCTACCTCTGTCTGATGCCACCGTGCAGTGCCGATCTAGTTACGCCCTGTGCTGGGTATTTGGCTGAGCCGGAGGGTGGATGAGCTGTGGTCGATAACTACGGCATGGTAATTGCATGGCTGGAGGATAAGGTGGTGGTCTGGCGCTTGCTGCTGCTGTCGCTGACCGGGCACATTGCAATAGCAAAGATGGTGGTTCTGCCCAAATTCTTGAATCTTTTTGTTAACTTACCTCTGGTGCTTACGACTGGCTTCTTGAAGTGGCTCCGATCTTTGCTTGTGGCTCTTGCGTGGGTGGGGGGACAGCCCAGAATTTCATGGGAGACTCTGACTCTACTGTTCGATCAGGGAGGGGGCTTGCGGCCCCGGATCTGGAACTTTATTGTTACTGTGAGTAGGCCCATTCGATGTATTTCTGGTTGCATCCCATACACTATTTGCTGCACTTGGCAGCAGAACATGACTCAGTTGGCCGGACAGGCTGGATGGGGTACTTGGAGGACCGCCTAGGCCCCGCTGACAGGATGTGGACACCGTGATGTGTTTGGCGTGGGCTTGGACGTGTTTGCTGAAGCAGGCTGGAGTGCACAAGGCGTTTACGCCTTCGATGCCAGAGCGAGTTGCGGTGGGCCTCCCCCTCTGGAGGATGGCCAGATATCTGAACGCCTCCGGAGTTAGATATGGTTACTTTGGGGTCTTGGTTGCTAATTGTGTACGTTGCTTAGCCTTGGAGGCAGACTTTCTGCATTTGGCGTGGAACTGCGGGGCGCTGCGCGGTTACTGGTCTGAGGTATTGCATGTGATTGATGAGATGACTGGGCTTGAGGCGCTTCTGGGTAATGTGGAGGAGATCCCATTTGCATCCAGACGGGTGGTGAGATTTCTGCTGCTACTGGCTAAGCCCAGAGTGGCAATGTGCTGGGGACGGAAGATGATACCTCGCTGTGATGACTGGCTGAAAGATGCTGCGTACTGTCAGGAGCAGCTGGCGGTATACTGCGAGCTTATGCCGGAGAGTTCCTGCCCGAGGGATATATGGGCCCCCTTGATAGCATTTCTTGCAGCTCGCGCACATGGAGAAGACTGGCTTTCTATGCCTCCCCTTGAGTGTCCAGCTGTGGCTGTTCTACTTTATATGCTATAAGCATGTGGGCCCCTTTTCTGTGGGTACAATGTTGGCAGTGCTGTTTTTTTCCATACTTTCATTATGTCCTCTTTCCACTCCCCCTCTCCTGTTGTTTTCTGTTTCTCAAGTTCACTTGTGATACCAACCCGGGGTGCTCATTTATGGGATCAGTTTCTCCTGTTGTTCATTTTGAAACCTGGACAAGTTTGCACTTTCTGTGGGCCCTCCCTGCAGAATCTGTTGTATGTAGACTATAAGTGAATGGTGCTTTGTGCTGTTTGACGGTGTTTGTTTTCTAAATGCAAAAATAAATTAAATAAAACAATTACAAAAAACTATACCTACTGGCTGTTGCCAGTAGGTATTTTTTGCCACAATATTCTGGTATCATACCCCGAGAACATTTAGCTAAGCTTTAATGCAGTGCCACTACCACAAGCTCCTCTTTCTCTCCAGAATGGGGTGTGTTGATGAAGTTTAAAAAAATGTGAAGACAGTTTAATGGAGAGAGAACTAATGGAGAACCCAGCTGGTGTTTGAAGAGATATGTGAGCAACTAACTGTAACATGGTAGTGGTGCTTCTTTCACAGTTTAACTATCCTACTACAAGCTCACACTGCTTTCGACGATGACCTGTGACACATAAAAACCCATATTTGCGAGCTACTACTGCTGATTTGAGAGGAGCACGAAATGTTGACATTTTGAATGATTTTTTTCTGAGTTGGAGAACAATCTGTATGTTTTGAAGGCAACTGATGCTTATATAATGCCACATTTCTGGAAATTTGAAACTGATTTAGGGAACACGAGATGTTGATGTTGGGTCTTTGGTTGATTTATGCAGTGTTGCACGTTGACATGTTGATGTCAATTTATGAAGACATGCATATTTGGGGACTATTTGATGTTATGTTTCTGGATGTATTCTCATTGCTTGCAGGTATCATAATCAATTGCAAGCATCATGGGAGCATTTTATGGTTGCCAGGAAGTCAGTTTCACATTGCTATGGGATGATTTCTTGAAATGTTGGAGGCACTAAGCAAATTACTTTTGGATGAATACCACTACTATAACTGTAATGCTTGTGTGACAAAATAACTTACATTCCTTTTCTGTTTGTTCAACATTTCAGGAGACCGTGATGATGTTGCAGCCCCCTTATATTGTTGTCTTAAATCTCCAATTTCTTATGACACATAGAGGGTCATTCTGACCCTGGCGGGAGCCGCCCACCTGGTGGGAACCGCCAAACGCCCGCTCCGCGGTCAGAAGACCGCGGATGCCGTTCTGGCTTTCCGGCTGGGCCGGCGGGCGACCGCCAAAAGAGCGCCCGCCGGCCCAGCGGGAAAGGCCCTGCAACAAGGAAGCCAGGTCCGAATGGAGCCGGCGGAGTTGCAGGGGTGCGACGGGTGCAGTTGCACCCGTCGCGATTTTCACTGTCTGCTAAGCAGACAGTGAAAATCTTTATGGGGCCCTGTTAGGGGGCCCCACGACACCCATTCCCGCCATCCTGTTCCTGGCGGTCTCCATGGAGATTCAGCCCATGCAGGGGAAATCCGGCGGGAAACCGCAGGATCCCCTTTTCTGACCGCGGCTTTACCGCCGCGGTCAGAATGGGCTGGGAAGCACCGCCAGCCTGTTGGCGGTGCTTCCGTGGTCCCCGGCCCTGGCGGGTCGGAATGACCCCCATAATCTGGACAAAGGTGTTTTGAAGTGACCGTGTCTTTTTCAAGTTTCACTGGAGAGAACCACACCGAAATTTACCAATTATCTTTAATAACCTGTGATTAATGTGAAATTAGATACATTTTCTTCTGTTTGGAAAAAAATTCTTTGGAGGAAAACTACCCAAACGTCTAATAGTTAACAAGCGGCTCCAAAACATAATCTGATTTGCCAACTTAACAATTTTATAAAATTAATGTTAAAAATAAACACTTGTTTGCTCATTTATTTTGGGACACAACATCCAAAGCCATTTGGAGTAGTGGGAGGTGGCTGTCCGGGTAAACTGCATATGAAGGTGTCATATGTTGTGTAGCTGATTTCAGAAATTTCACTGGCGGAAGTGATTTGTCCTTAGTGAACATTATTTCTACTGACATACTCAGCTGCACATACATGACATGCTCTTGATTTAGGAGATACTCTCAAATATTCCGTCCATTGTTCAATATTTTACCTCTTCTTTCAGTACAAAATAATTGCTTTTTACTTGTCTATACGGTGTATTGAACCCACATTTGTATCTTCCTGAAAACCTAATATTAGAGAGGTGGTCACAGTGGCAGAGTGAACACCATTAAGTCATGTACTATGTACGTGGTATTGCTATTGTGCATACCTAGCCAATAAGCATCAGAGCAGTTTACAATGCCAAAGACCAGCATAAAGTCAATTACAGATAAGAAGTAGCTGGTTTGTGGATTGTTAATACATTGCAATGCAGTGCTCTTTAGAGGTGCGTCTTCTGTTAGAGAGAAAACATTATAAATAAAAATTGTGTCATTACAACATAATGTAAAATAACGTGTAGTAAATGGCCTAACTGAAACCATGTGTTAGAAAATAAAAACATGCAGCTGATATGGTAGACATCATAAACAATGTGTATTTATACGTAATGATAACATCTAATGAAAATGTATCTTGCTTAATTATAAAATATACTGAAAAAGATCATTATTAATATGTACTAAACGAAATGTTTTATTCTTCATGCTTAGCACTAGTTTAAAAGGCCACACGTTTTAGTAATTTTCGACAAACACAATGTTTAAGAGAGTGTTAACTCTGCAAAATAGTTTCTTCACCATCCTGTGTGACCTGTACACTGTGGAAAAGTTATGTTCTTTGCTTATTACATTGGTTCTTCCTGAGATGAGATAATAAAGTACAAACTAAACAATAGACTTCAGTGCTCAATGTGGTGTTTTCATGTTGCATATTTGTTCCTGCTCGAGTTTTAGTTGTTGGCAGGAAGAACATGTAAGGTTTCTTTACATTGCTTAAATGTGGTTTTTGAGGGGAAACTGGTGAACAGGAGCAACAGAAGATGAGTAAATTTTATGACCAGAAAATGAAGAAAGATACTTCTGGAGCACAAATCAAAGTTTATTGGCTGCACACTAAAACACCCCATAGTCTGACCAATAGAAACTTAACTAGTTACTTTCTAGGATTTTAATATAGCGCAGTTTAGATGATGTAAGTTCCGTTCCTTTCAGTTTTTGGCAGTCTATAGATTATTTGATTCTATGCAAGAGAGATGATGTGTTTCTGTTTTCTTAGCACTTTACCTATGATTCTGATCAGTTCAGATGCAATAAGGCCAAACTTTACTGACCTGTTCCCTATTATGCCACTGCCCAATGAAGAAGACCAGATGATGCCCTACTGATGAAGACATTGCTGCTTTCTGATCCATTTAGGAGAGGTATAGCCAAATGTGTATTTGTTTTTCTTGAAGGTTTTTATGTTTTCTCTCTTTAGAAAATCCAACTGCTATATTTTGGTTAGCGCCATAGTCAAATGTCTTCCCAATTAATTTTTGTCTTCTTTTTATTTTTTTAATAATTAATCTGTGATAACTAAATGTAATCTGTTTGTATCTTTCATTTGTTGTTGTTGTTATTCTGCATTGTGGTTCTTGAATGTTTAATGATACATTTTTTAGCCATATTAGGATTTTTCAGACGCTTTAAACAGCCTGTGTTGTTTCTGTACCTTTATCACTTGGCCTTGCGCTTGATTTATTTGAGCATTGTTAATCCAAAGGGCAATGAATGTTTGAACTTTACTAAACTGGTGTAGTGATTCATGGCCACATTGGTCATGGTGCAAATAAATTACTCACTCCAAAAATTGAATACTGATGTTGATTGATTTAATGATGTTTAATGTTGACTCTTAGGACGTTCTCACACTCCTGTCTGAGTCCAAAGGTTTGAGTCGACCTCTAAGGGGAATAGATGATTACCATATGTGTGTCACCTTATAAATAATAATAAAAAGAAATATAAGGCTGGACACGCCCACAGAAATTGGTAGCAGAGGATGGTTTTGTCTCAATAGGAGGGAAACGTTCTATTTTTAATAGTTATATGTAATTTAGAAAGTGTTGGGAGATTTGGTTTTACCAGTGCTTATTAACATTTTGAAATTTGGTTTTGCTAATCCTTGCTTGGAGATGTTCCCAGTGTTTCTTTTTGTGATTTATGTTTGCGATAGGGTTGGCGCTTGCACTGCGTTAGCAACTTGCGGGTGAATAGTGATGTGAGAAAGAGGAAGTTTGCATACTCCAATGTAGTTTGTATGGGAGTGTGCGCCCTCCAAAGGGTGTAAATCGTCATACTTCAATTAAGTGTGGTGCTTTGAGCAAAATAATTGTCCACGTGGTTGTTGGTACACGGACCCTGTTTGGTCTAAGACTCCGGAGTATTGTACAAGTGTAGGAAAAACTTGGTTGTTGTAACTTGTCTGCTTTGTTTGGTCAATCGGGTGTGGTCAATAAATACTATTCCTAGAGTGTGTGTTAAAAGGATTGTTAGTTTGACAGATAATGGTGAATCTAGTAATAGTCAAGGGTGAAGTTTGCTTTACCTGCGAATCAGAGAAAGCTAAAATCGAATGAGTAGTTGTCAGAGCTAAAAGCCGCAATGAAAATATTTGTGAAGCTTCCGAAGTGATTGTGTTCCCTACCTGTAGTAAGCAGACAAGTTGGTGTGTTAATTTTTCTCTGGTGCTTGCAATATTTTGCATTTAGTTTTATGTGATGAGTGTGAAATTGACATCACTAGGTTAGTGCTGGGATTGGTCGGTTGGTAAGAAGGAGCTGCAAAGGTATTAGCGGACAATAGTGGTTTATTATTGGTTGAGAGAAGCAGGCGAAAAGGATTTTTGGATTGAATTACTTCCTGTTTTGAATTTAAATTGTAGTTTTAAGTCCGATTAAAGTAAAAATTACATTTTTGAAGGCATTGAAGAGTGCGTTTAGGGGGAAAGGATTGGCCCGACAGAAGTTACACCTGCCTATATCGTAATTGAAGAGAAAGGTACAGCAGCATGTATTTGGTTAAAACAGAGGTGCAAAATTACAGAGAAAGAAGGGAGCTTAGCGTTTCCTGATCACAGAACCTTTAACATGAGAATTTTAGAAAATTTGAGAAGGGTGCTGTACGAATTACAACCTCCTCCGACACCAGCACAAGTTGAAGCTTTAGCTTTTTGGGAGTTAGTGGCCAGACATTAAAATTTGAGAGACAAATGAGAAAAGTTGAGAAAACATTGTTAGAGGAAAGGTGGGACAATGAGCAGAAATGTTGGAGAATTGAAACTTTACAGGGTATTAAAATGTTTCCTGCAATGACACATAAGAAAGAGAGCAGTGTCAGACAAAAGACAAAGAAAAAGAATAAGAACTCTTCTGAGGAAGATGAGTCGAAGTCAGGTGAGGCTAGGAAATCAGTGACTTATGATGATGACTCAGATGATGATGAATTTATAATGCAGTTACTGAGAAGTCGTCCTCCTCCATATGCAGCACAATAGACAAGTCCAGATACTAGTACTAGTCCAAGTGCACCAGCACAGGCACCAGTTGTAGTAACACAAAGTGAAGTACAGGTTGCAACTAACGCTCCTACTGTTGCTGTAACCCAGGTTCCTATGATTCAGACTATAACCCAATCTGTAGTCTATCCTAAAGTTCCTGTTGTAAGTTCTGCAGTATTACAGTACCAGTGACACCACAAATATCACAGAATGTTCAAATTCCAGTAATAGTACAGATGGAGTCTATACCAAATTCAATGACTCCAGTATAGGTTCAGACAATGCTGAGGTAAACACCTGTAACAATATCGCAGTCGAGTTCTTCGATGCTTTCAGGTCAGAGATCTGGAGTAGTTTACTCGAGAAATTAGTTCTCTTTCAAGTTCAGAAGCATTATCATTTCCTGTTACTATTGGTCCTGTTATACTATTTTATGCACAGGGAAATAATGAGAATATTGTACCGAATATTTTAATACAAATGCAGAAATGGAGCGACTCAATGCAGTTTGTCTTCAATAAATCAGACGTTTGACAAAACAGGTCCACTGATAGATTTAACCTATCCTAGGACTTCACAGAATTTAGGGGAGTCAAATTTGAATTCAAATTAATTTATATTTCTGATGACTCCTCAGACTCCATGTATTACTCCACATAGTGTGCTGAAAGTAAATAATAGTGTCTCATTACAAAGTCTGATAGCCTAGCAGTTCATTGACTGGTTGGAAAAAATGAGTGGAGTAAAAACAAATGCTGAAGGAGGAAAATCATTGAACCTGGCTAATTTAAATTAGAAATAAATGAAATGATTAAGGGAACACTTGAGTTAAATAGAATTGATTCATATAATGAAGATGAGTTACGCTTCACGTGTAAAAATGTTACAAGCAGAGCAGGATTGGCACACCTGAAATTATCAGAACTTGCAGAGAATTTGATTTAGAAATTGAGACATCAAAGCCACTGAAAAGAAGTAATAGGTTAGAATTTGATTCAAAAGATGTTGATAACATGAGAATACCGGGAATGAAAATTCATATTAAGGAATAAATTCATAATATTCAAACATGGGGCGCATTATATAAATGGGAAGGCAGATGGGTAAAGAAAAGTGATCAGAAGAAAAGGGAGTCTGCAAATTGCTGATGCGCAGCAGACTGATAATCCAGTAAGGATATTACCAGTGAGAGAGGGAATTATGTACATGTCTCTAGGAGCAGGAGTGATACGTTGTCCTTTACAAACGACTACAGAAGGTTGAGAGAGAAACCAGTAGGATGATTTAAGCATACAGATAGATTAGTGAAACTTGCAAAATGCCTGTGGGAGGATTTGAATACCTTGTTGGAAACAGTGGTTCCAGCTGATTTATGGGTAGAATGCAAAAGAAGTGTTGACTGGCCCACAAGTGATCCTCCACATGGTGGAAATGGACATGGAAATCGTGGCGCCGATTTGAATATTAATGTTAATCCAGGTGATATGCAGACAATGAAAAGGGATGTTACTTGTCACGCTTGCGGGAGCCTCGGGCATTCGAAACGGGAGTGACCAATAATGGTGCAGGAAGGTGTGGTTATGCAGATGAATGAAAACAATCTTTTTCCAAATTTGAGAGGACCGAGAATAAGGGGTCCTAATTTAAATGTCAACAATATGAATATTCAAATGCAGAGTCCTCAGCAAATGAAAAGTTCACAACATATGCAGCAGACACAGGTGCAATTTTTTCAGGTGCCACATTCACAGCAAATGCAGCCTTAAATGCAATTAATCCCAAAGCAACAAATGAAGATATCTCAATCTTCAATAGCACAGCAGCAGATGCTTCCTCAGCAGAACAGAGGCCAAAGATTAAGTCAAAGTAATCAAATGGATCAACAATTCACATTACACAGTGAGGATGAATCGAATGATGAATTGATGAGCGAGAGATAGGATGAAGAAGAATGTGTGTAAGCAGCTTCATTAGAAGTGGATCAAAATGGTCCTTATGTAAATGAAAAATTAATGGGTCATCAGGTTTCATTCCTAGTTTATACAGGAGCTAAGAACTGCAAAAGTTTCTAATGGGCCACTTTTTTTAAAAAACAGTGCAGATTGTAGGGGTTGCAAATCAGTTCCTGACAAACCCGATTACTAAACCGATTTCTGTTAAAATTGGCAATTTTGAAGGCTTGCACAAATTTGTAGTCTGTGACTCAAATCCAATTTCCTTACTGGGAAGAGACCTGTTGTGCAAAACAAAATGTTTGATTACCTGTGCAAATGATGGAATTGCTATCCAGACAAATAGTGATGATGATGATTCATCTATGCCTATTTAATCTGATTCAGTTAATGAAGTATTTCCACTGATTAGATTTTATCCTGCATTTACAAGACCTGACAACTGACCTACAAAGTGTAGTAACTTTAAGCGTTTATGATCTTCCTGGGAAAGGCATTGGTCTGATCAAAGGAGGTGAACCAGTTAAAGTCACAGTCAAACCTAATGCAGTTTTTTCTCAAACTCCGCAGTATCATATGGCACCAGATGTGATTGAAGGAGCTACTCCTGTAATTTCAGATTTTGTGAAGCAGGAAGTTCTGAAAGAAGTACTTGTACTGTGTAATTCTCCTATTATGGGTTTGCGAAAACCACTTAGAAAATGTAGAAGTGTTCAAAATTTGAGGAAAATTAATGACATAGTGGTCAAATGTTGTCCAGTGGTACCTAATCCAGGAGTGATTTTGTTTAAGATCCCATGTGATACAGAATGGTTCACGGTGGTGGATTTATCACGAGCATTTTTCTCAGTGCCTGTACAGGAGGATAGCCAATTTCTTTTATGTTTCAAATTCTGTAATTGTGTGTATTCCTAGTGTGGGATCCCACAAGGCTTCTCAGAGTCTCCGTCAATATTTAATCAGGTGTTGAAAAAGAATTTGGAATAATTGGAAATGCCTTTTTACAATCAGCATTAGTTCAGTACATTGATGATTTTTTGATTGCTTCACAGACATACTATTGCCTTATTGAATCACTTGGGTGAAAATGGACATGAAGTATCCCCAGCAAAACTAAAATACTGTCAGAAAGAGGTGAAACATTTCGGACACCAAATAGAAAAAGGTGCAAGAAAAGTTTCTAGAGAAAGAGTTGCAGCTATTTTGCAAATAAATCCTCCAGTTACACAAAGAGATGTCAGGATGCTCTAGGAATGGTGAGCTAATGGCGCCAATGGATTCCCAATTCTTCTGTTATTTCAAAGCCATTACATAGACTTACCCACAAAGATATACTGACCCAGTCCCCTTTGATGAAGCTTGTATGAAAGCTTTTAATGAGCTGAGAGTCTGTGCAGAGCACCAGCTTTGGGAATGTCTGGCTACACAAAATATTTTTTGTTGTTTTGTCATGAACGTGATTGTTGTGCACTTTCTGTTTTGACACAGGTACATGGTGGTGTAAACCAAACTGTAGCATATTTTTCGGCTACTTTGGATCCAGTCTCCGCAGCTTAAAAAATGTGGCAACAGTTGGGTTGAGCCTCACTCAATGTGAGAGCATTGTGATGTGACATCCTTTAACTGTTCTTCTCCCACATTGTGTTGAGCTTTTACTTACCAGATCCAAGCCCCTAAATTTAACAAATTCTATGCTGACCAAATATGAATTACTGATTTTAGCTTGCCTGAACATCAGCCTAAAGAGGCACACTGTGCTTAACCCAGCAACCTTGCTCCCAGTAGACAATGCTGAAAATGGGAAACAAAAAGAAGTTGAACATGACTGTCTGAAAGTTACTGAATTGTGCATAAAACCCAGACGGTATTCAGGATACTCAGTTAGGGGAAAATGATCAAATAAGTTTTGTTGATGGTTCCTCCCTAAGAGATAATGCAAGAACATTGAAATCTGGGTATGCTGTGTTCACAATTTCTGGTATACTCGAAGCTTCATGGCGTCAAGGAGTAATTTCTGCACATGTGGCTTAACTGGTGGCTCTTACTCAGGCATGCTGTATTTCTGCACAGCTTAAAGTTATATTTTTTACAGACAGCCAATATGGATTTGGTGTAGTGCATGATTTTGGGCAGTTGTGGTCCCAGAGAGGGTTCATGACCTCTTCTGGCTCACCAATTAGAAATGGTGATAGAATCCGAGATTGAATGGTTTTGTTTCTATGGGAAATTCACATGCTGATCAGGTTGCACGATTTTGTGCACTGAATAATGTCACATTTGATGAGGAATGGAAAACTGTTACTGGAGAAACAAATGTCAGTGAAACAAGTACAAATTACATGTTAAGAGTGATTGATACTTGGGAGGAAGTTAAGAGACTCCAGGAAGATGTTCCTGAACATAAAATGAAAAGCTGGATAAAATTGGGATGCTTTAAAAGGGATGTAGATGAAATATGGGTTTCAAATGAAGGGCAGGTGGTTTTGCCAAACTGTCTACTGACGCAAAAAACAAGATACTATCATGGTCAAGCACACATTGGCAGGGATGCAATGATTCACACATTTAAACAATTCTGGTTCAATCCAAAGTTTAGAAGCAATTTGTCATAGATGTGTTACATGCCAACAAATGAACGTGGGGAAAAGGACAATTGTCAATTTTAGCCACAATGGAAGAGTAGGAGGTCCATTCAACAGAATGCAAATGGATTTTATTGAGATGCTAGTGTATGGTGGTTTGAGATACATTTTGGTGATTGTCTGCATTTTTAGTCATTGGATTGAAACCTACCCTACAAGCAAAAATAATAGTCTCACAGTAGAAAAGCTGTAACTTAGAGAGTGGAGCCCACATTTTAGATCCTTAGCCTCTTTATAATCAGACAGAGGAAGTCACTTAAAAAATGAAGTGATAAAATTATTATGTTCAGCCTTAAACATTGAGCAGAAGTTGACTGTAGCTATCGCCCTGAAGCTTCTGGATTGGATGAGCAAATGAATGGAACGCTGAAGGCTTGTCTTGCAAAAATGTGTGCATCCACAAATCTGAAGTGGTCAGATGCTTTGCCTTTGGTTCTGATGAGCAGGTGAAACACACCTGACAGAAAGACTGGACTCTCTCCCCATGAGATTCTTATGGGCAGAGCAATTAGATTACCAGCTTATCCCACAAACGCTCTTGTAAACATAACAGGTGACATGGTGCTGGATTACTGCAGGAGTCTATCTGATATGGTTCACTCTTTCTCTCATCGGGTGGAAGCTACAGCCGTGCCACCATCCCCATCTCAATACCAGTGTCATAGTCGCTGTGCTGGTGACTGGGTGGTGATCAAGAAGCACATGCTGAAGACTTGTCTGGAGCCTAGGTGGAAGGGACCCTACCAGATCATTCTGGGGGCGACGACTGCTGTGAAGTGTGCTGGTATCCTGAAATAGATTTATGCCAGCCACACTCAAAAAGTGGCACAACCTTTGGATGATGAAGAAGTGTTGTTGAGAGCACCAAGGAGCAAGAAGAGAGACTGTGGAGACAGAAACACAGACAGTGCAAACTGGTGAAGATCCAGGTACACCTCTAAGAGACGATGTTTCTCCAGGTACACCTCTGAGAGATGAAATAGTTTCCTGACGTACCTGAATCAGCATCAACAGAATCGAGACCAGATGTAGCAGGAGAGTCAAGTCAGAATCGAAGGACTCTCCCAGAAGCAGACAATTGGGAAAATCAGTTGAAAAAAAATTCATGTTTTCTGAATTAGCTAATGCTGCAGGTACATCAAGTCAAAATTAACAACCTGCCGAATCAAGAAGAGCTGTAAGTCTAGTTTTGCAAACAACACTGTCAAGAAAAGCTGTGAAAGGAGACAAGTAACTCAAACTGCAAATAAATGAAAAAGGTTCCAGATGTATTGTCAACTATAGATCAAGCCAGACACCACAAGGGCAGATACAGATGAAGATCTAAGTGAAGGAGAAATAAGTGTAAATTGGAGATCAAAAAGGAAAAGAGTCGCAAGTCGAAGATACTCAGGTCCTGAATGGGTGTACTTTGAAACAGATGAGTGGCAACATGAGTTTTTGTCCTTTTGTTTTGTCTGTGAGATTCCACCTCAATATTTTGGAACTTGAAATTGCATTTGAACTGAATTTTGAAACTACATTGCTAACAGAACAAGAGAGGCAATTATATGCTACAAGTTAACTATGATCTACTGAAAGAGACTTTTGAAACTGATTTTGACAAGCTGCCTAACTGATTTTGACAAAGTTCTGGTGAAGCCTGAAAACTGATGTAAATAACTGCAAAGAAGACTGAAGATTATTTTTGCTTTTGAATTTCTGTCTACATAGTTAAATATTTTTCTTTTTCTTTCAGATTCTTTACAGGCTATTGATCCAAATCACAATCGTAAAAGAAAGTGTGAATGTTGTAACTGTATGTGTATTGGTTTGGAAATTGTATGTGTGTTCGTACGTTTGTTATTGATTGTGAGAATGAGTGTTTCTAGCAAAGCTGAAACTAATTATATACCTTCTCCAGAGACAACTACACTTTCTAAGTTAGAAAGGTTTACTAGGGACGATAAATACTTACACTTAGACAACTCACAAGGAGATCTTTCTTCCAATGTCTTCTATCATTTATTGTATGCATATCTTAAAACAATGGATGTGAGAGAATGTTATGTTTACACACAGATTCCTTCATCAGTGCAGGAAGGAATTACTTACCATAGCTTGCCTTTAACTATGGAATTAGTTGTAGTTTTTCACTAACAAGGCTTTATAACCAACAATATATACAATATTTCTGGCATGGTGTTTTCTTTTGTTCCGATTAACCAACACCTGAGTAGTATAGCTAGGGAGAGAAATATTGACATTGTGGAAGGTTTCTTTGAGCCTACACTAACACTTGGTACGGCTTCTGTGCATCGCAATAGCCTAACATGCTTGCTTTTGCCAGTAGAGAAATCTTTTGTGGTTCAAGCTGATGACAGGAGAAAAACATTGAAGGGAAATATAGAGACAGGGTAGGGGAAGAGGATATTTAGAAATTATCATGCATATAGTGAGATTAAAACACAAGGAAAGCGTGCTTTAGATTTTCAAAATGGAGGAAAGCTTTGTATTTACAGACCACAATCCAGAACTGACACTAAGGGGCAGATTTAAGAAAAGTGGCGCTGCACCTAGTGCACCTTGAGCCCCTTAGCGCCCCCTATCGCCATAATGGGTGTGCCATATTTAAAATATGGCGCACCATGGCGCAGGGTCGGAGGCAATAGCACCATTTCTTTTATGCTATTGATGTACTCTGAAGGAGTAGTGCCAACATGAAAATTAGTTACTTACCTGTAACTGTGGTTCTCCAGCATTGGTATCTTTCATAGATTCACATGCTTGAATCATCCCCGTTGTCGAGGTGAGAGCCTCACGGTAACCTGAAATACATATAGCAGTACATTTTACACACTAGGCCTCAAGGGCCTCCTTGGGTTCTTTTATAGTCTATCCCTGTCATTTTGCAAAAAGACCCAAAGTTGAAACTCAGCCAATCAGGCGTCAACACACCCTCTAGAACACTTCCAACAGAGGCTCTCTCCCTCAGATTTTCTAGTACAAGTGTGAAGATAAGAGTTTACATATAAAGGGAGCCTCTGCGGGGAGGAGGGTGGGTCGCATGTGAATCTATGAAAGATACCAATACTGGAGAACCACAGTTACAGGTAAGTAACTAATTTTCTTCTCCAGTATTGGATCTTTCATAGATTCACATGCTTGAATTAGAGTAGCGAGCAGTGAGATTGAGTAAGCAGATATATATATATATATATATATACACATATTTATACCAACCGAACCAACATTCGGATATCAATAGGAAAGAAGACAACAGCAGTTCTAGTTAGTGGTCAATAGAGCATAATGTTGATATTCCACAAATAACCATCAATCATAATAAGCCCAGATCACTGTTGCATAACAAATATCTCTCTCTCTCTCTATATATATATATATATACATATATACATATATATATATATATATATATATATACATATATATATATATATATATATATATATATATATATATATATATATATATATATATATATATCCATATCCTGCTACAAGAATCAAACTCTAGCAAAAAACATAAGAAATTAAACAGACTAATCTTGATTAATATAGGAAAAAAACGTTGTTCACCTTATCCTGGATGTGGAGGTGGGATGATCCAAGAGGCTCACCTTAGCGAAACAAGTGCCTCAAGACTGCTTGGCCCACTGCTGTGTCCATGGTATTCGCCTCCTCAAGACAATAGTGCCTCGTGAAGGTGTGCTGGCTGGACCATGTAGCTGCTCTACAGATTTGCCGTATGGGTACTCCAGCAAAGAGGGCAGCCGATGCGGCTACCGCCCTAGTCGTGTGGGCCCGTACCTTGCTGTGGAGAGGCTTACCAGCTTGGGTATGACAGAACTGTATGGCTAGGCCAATCCACCTAGCTATAGTTTGTTTGGATACTGCAAGTCCCTTCCTTACGCTTCCAAAGGCTACGAATAACTGGTCCGACCTGCGTATGCTATGAGTCTTTTGCAGGTAAAATTTCAGACATCTTTTAACGTCCAGGGAATGCAGTGCTTTTTCCGCCACTGTCTGCGGATTAGGAAAGAAAGTCTTCAAAACAACTGGTTCATTTAGATGGAAAGTTGAAGGCACCTTCGGAATGTACTTGGGATTTGTTCGTAAAATCATGCTAGTAGTGGTGAACTGAAGAAAAGGCTCTTTAATCGTGAATGCCTGTATGTCACTCACTCTCTTAGAGGAGGTAAGAGCCAGCAACAGTGCCGTCTTCCATGCAATTAACTTTAACTCCGCTCTATGAATGGGCTCAAAAGGAGGCTTCATGAGCTGCCCCAGGACCACGTGCAAAGACCACAACAGTGGAGGTTTTTGCACCGGCGGAAAAGTACGAAACAGCCCCTTAAGAAACTGTTTCACAATTCTGGTGGAACACAATGAAACCGCTTCCTGAGATCTGCGGTCTCTTGAAATTGCCGCCACGCGCACGCGGATAGAAGCGTATGAGAGTCCAGACTTTGCCAGGTGCAACAAGTACGGTAATACCTGTTCTGGAGGCGAAGAGATCGGGTGCATCCCTTCAGCCGCGCACCACAGACAAAAACGCTTCCATTTTAGTCTGTAGGTCTTGTTGGTACTATCCGCTCTAGCCCTGACTAGAATCTTTCTGCATTCAGAAGAGATATTTACTTTGGAGTACTCATGGAACTCAGGAGCCAGGCCGATAAGTGGAGAGATGACGGGTCCGGATGTCTGACTTGGCACTGGTGCATCGTTAATAGGGCTGGTTTCCGTTTGAGTAGCACATGTGGTCGTTCCGAGAGCATGAGGAGCTCCGTGAACCACACCTGTCTGGGCCATCTCTGTGCTATTAACAGGATGCGACAACCCTCCGCTTTCATTTTGCTGAGGACCCTCGGTATGAGTGGGATCGGAGGAAAAGCGTAGGCATAAATGCCTGACCATCTTATCGAAAAAGCATTCCCCCACGACCCTCTTTGGGGAAGCCAGCTTGCGTAGTAATGGCATTTTCTGTTCTCAAATTTGGCAAACAGATCGATGTTTGGTTTGCCCCATAACTGGAATATTTGATCCAGAATCTCCTGATCCAGTTCCCGCTCGTGGTAGGGAATTATTGTCCTGCTCAGAGTGTCCGCCAGTACATTGTTGTGTCCTGGGACATGTTCTGCCTTCAGAGAAATGTTGTGCTCTCTGGCCCATTTCCATATGTTTTGAGCCTGCTGTGAGAGCTGTAGAGACTTCGCGCCACCTTGTTTGTTTAGGTAAAACATGCACGTGGTATTGTCCGTTCTGATCAAAACATCTGAGCCCTGAAGCCTTGGTTGGAAAGCTTTTAGGGCGAAATCTATCGCTTTGAGCTCCAGGTGATTGATGTGGAGCTGTCTGTCCTTCGGGGTCCAGGAACTACTGGTGCGAAGATCTTGAAGGTGGGCACCCCACCCTTCGAGGGAAGCATCCGTTGTCACTACATAGCGAGGCACCCTGGTGCAGAAACATGAGACCTCTGGATAAATTTGTTGGTGTTGCCCACCAATCCATGGCTACTCTCATTTTCGATGTGATGAGAATCTTGTCTTCGAAAGACCCCTGAAGCTGATGCCATTGCAAATCTAGTTGCTCTTGCAGTGGCCGCATTTGTAACCTGCAGTCCGGAACCAGTGGGATGCATGATGAGATCATTCCCAGCAAGGATTTGCAAGTGCGAACTGAAACGCACTTTTTTGCCGAGAGGTTGCGGGCTAACCTGCTGAGCTTTAATTGTCTTTCCTTCAACTGATACGCTTTGCCTTGGATAGTGTCCAGCATTGCTCCTAAAAAGCTCAATGTTTGCGTTGGGTGAAGATGCGATTTCTGGTAGTTGACGGTAAGTCCCAGATCATCGAACAACTGGAGGCAGAGAGATATGTGACGCACCACCTGGTGTTTTGATGGTGCTTTTATCAGCCAGTCGTCTAGATAGGGAAACACCTGTATACCCGACTGGTGCAGATGAGCCGCCACTGGAGCCAGCATCTTTGTAAAAATTCTGGGGGATGATTTTAAACCGAAAGGAAGGACCCGCAACTGTAGGGTCATACCAGCTACCTTGAACCTGAGGAATTTTCGGTGGTTGCAGTGTATTGGAACATGAAAATACGCATCCTGTTGGTCTAGGGATGCCATATGATCTCCTGTATTCAGGAGGCGCAAGATGTCCTGCAATGTCACCATCCTGAACGACTGTTTTCTCCGAAATTTGTTTAGCAACCGTAAGTCCAGAATGGGGCGCCAGTCTCTGGAAGGTTTCTTCACTAGAAAGAAGCGTGAGTAGAACCCCCAGTTCCTGTGAGGGACAGGGACTAGCTCTATTGCTCCCTTGCATAGCATCACTTGTACTTCCTTGAGGAGTTGGGCTACTCGTGGAGGTGGAGGGCCCGACGGCGGGACGTTCAGTGTTTTCTGAATGAATTCCAGAGAATGTCCTCTGGCTACTACGTCCAACACCCATTTGTCTGATGTTATGACCTTCCAACGAAGGAAATGAGATGTGATGCGACCCCGACCTTGAATCCCCTGGCAGTGTAGGAAGCTGGTATGGCTAGCTGGTCATTTGTTCTTGGTGGTGTCTCTTCCCCTTGGCGCTGATCTTCCTTTCGCTGGGTGCCGATATGCTGCGGTAGGCGGTAACTGGTAATGTAGTTGATGTTGGCCGTATTGTTGTCTGGGTCCCGACGAAGAGGACTGATACTGGGGTCTATGTTGTTGAAAACCTCCTCGAAAGGAATAATTTCCCCTGCCTCTTGCCCCACGAAAGGGCTGCCTGCGGTACTGCAAGGTACCAAGCGATCTTGCCGTATCCGTATCCGTCTTTATGGATTGCAGCATGTCGTCCACATGCTTCCCAAATAAACTCTCTCCGTCAAACGGCATATCGAGAATGCGGCTATGGACTTCTGGGCGGAACGAGGTAGACTTAAGCCACCCCTGCCTACGCAAGACCGCTGCTCCTGCGAGTTGGCGGAATCCCGTTAAGGAAATGTCAATGGTGCAGTCAATGATTTCCGCTGCGATCCGCTCCCCTTCTTGCAGTACTTTTCTTGCTTTCACCTTGACATCCCCAGGTAATAAGTCAGCCCACATCTGTCCGTCATACCTCCCCAGAATGGCTAAGGAGTTGGCTGCCTACACTGTGATCGCCGCCACCGAGGAGAACTTTTTCCCAATATTATCCAACCTCCTTCCATCCTTGCCAGGAGGCGCTGCGATAGGTGCCGAAGGGTTCTTTGACCTGCGCTGTGCAGCTTGTGATATCACTGAGTCCGGCTTTGGCTGCGATATTAAACAGGCTGGAGTGTTGTCCGGGGCCTCGTATTTCTTCTCCAGCTTCGGCATCTGTGAAGGCACTGTGGCTGGGTTCTTCATAGCCTTCAATCCCTCTTGCCATAGGAAGTCCACTATTGGTATTGCCCTTATAGATTTTCTTGATGGCTCCTTGAAATCGTATAAGAAACAATCTGTTTCTTGAGAAACAAGAGGTAATTCGAACCTCTTGGCTGCTCTCTCCATTAAATTGTGGAAACCCCCAATGCCCTCTGGGGGCGAGTCAACTGGTGCTGCTGGCGGAGGAGACGGTGTAGAAATGAGGTAGTCATCCCACTCACTAGGGGCTGCTTCAGAAATTTCTCCTTCTTCTCTCTCTTCATCTGATGAGATGTGTTCCTCCTGTGGCGGTGGCACGAATGGGACACTTCCTTGTGGCATTCCTGGAGGACTAGAAAACGGGGCCTGTATAGGTGTCCGTGGACCGTACGGTCTAGATGGGGTTGCCGCCGTTGATTGTGGAAATCGTCAATAGTAGTCCTTAAGCATACTCTGCAGATTTGACCCTAGAGACCTGGGCATGGGAAACGACGGTTCCGGTTCACCTGCCGGGTATGAAGAGCCCTCTTGATACACTGTTGAAGAATAGTAGAGCTGCTGCTGTTCTTCCTCCTCCTCATCTAAGTCTTGGCACTTTATGTGCAGCTGAGATGGGCTACTCGCTGCACCGAACAGACCTTTATCCTGGGAATAGTTGTTGTCATCGTCATCCAATAGATGCTGCAGTGGATATGGCAGGACTTTACTTGGAGATGTATGGCTTGGAAGGATTGAAGATGTCCTTTCTTCAATGGAGATAAAAAAAAGAGGGAGGAATCTTGAGGACTCCTGCTGTGCCTCCAAATCTGCGGTAGAGGGCAGGATAGTCAGTGGTTGAGTGGACAGAACCTCCATCCCTGCAGCTGACATTTCAGTATCCGTCGTCGACAGTCCCCTCGTCGACGATGTTGCTGCCGACAGGATTCTCGTAGACGGTTTCGCCATCGACGGATCTGTCGTTGACGATGGTGGTGTCGACGGGTCCCTCGTCGACGGTTGTCTCGTCGACGGTACAGGTGTGCTCGTCGACGTTGTCTTTGTCTTTCTCGCCGACAGATGCTTCGTCGACGGTAATGCTGCCGCCGACGGATAAACTACCTCTGCTCCCGCCGTCGACGATGTCTTGGACGACGATGCCTTCTTGAATATCTTAGCCGTTATGATCGTCGTCGACGACAGTGGTGACGATGTCATAATCATTGGCGATACAGCTGTCGTAAATGTGGATGTCATCGTCGTCGCTATGACCGTAGTCGACCGACATTTTTTGGTGATATCAGATGCAGGCCTTACCGGATCACTCGTCGGCGACAGTGACAGAGAGGCACTTTTTGCTGGTGCCTTTTTTGCCACAGGTGTTGTAGGCTCTGAACGAACCTTTTTCAAGAATTTCGCCTGGTGTTCTGAGCGGGCAGTGGAAGGCTCCTGGTGCCCCTTCTTTTCCATAGACTTATGCTTCGTCTTTTTTACCATCTTTCTTGGTGGTTCCTCAGACAGTTCTTCTTTCGCTCCATGACGCTTGAGGGAGCGAGATGATGCTTCACTTTCATCTGAGGATGGGTTTTCCATAGCTTTCTGCTTCTTGAGCCACAACAGAAGCCTACCCTCACGGTCCTTGAGGGTTTTCTGACTAAAGGTGTGACAGATCATGAAGTCTCTTCTTCCCACAACTGCCACAATCTCTAAACAGACCTTTCTTAGCCTGCTGAGACATGCTAGAATTGCAAAAGCGAAATTTCCTGAGAGAAAAATTCCTGTCAGAAATGTATACTGAGCAGAGCTCAGGGAGACTCCCTTCACACGATGTGCGGTAGAAAATCTGAGGGAGAGAGCCTCTGTTGGGAGTGTTCTAGAGGGTGTTGATGCCTGATTGGCTGAGTTTCAACTTTGGGTCTTTTTGCAAAACGACAGGGATAGACTAAAAAAGAACCCAAGGAGGCCCTTGAGGCCTAGTGTGTAAAATGTACTGCTATATGTATTTCAGGTTACAGTGAGGCTCCCACCTAGACGACGGGGATGTTTCAAGCATGTGAATCTATGAAAGATCCAATACTGGAGAAGTTTGTGTTACTCCTGCAGAGTACATAGGGGCATTTTATAGATAATGGTAATAATAATGCTCTGAGCAGGCATTAAAAATGTCAAAAACAATGGCGCAAGATTCCATGAGCCATTTTTTCAGCCCCCCTAACGGGGGAACGGCCAATTTGCATACCTTATGCCTGCCGCTCATGATGTGGCACAAGGGTTTACAAAGTGGCGCAGTGCATGCATTGTGCCACTTTATAAAAATGGCGCTGGGAAAATGCCACTTTAGCGCCACCTTAGCGTCAAAACAATGACGCTATGGTGGTGCTAAGGGCTCTTAATCTGCCCCTATGTTTGTGGCAATGAGTGAGTGCAGACGTATTTCTTTTTAACAATACACAGGATTTTATGTTAAATGGACAAGATCCTGCGATTCCTGGGGTATATTTCATCTGTGGAAAAAGGGCTTATTATGGTGTCCCACGGAGATGGTATAGGACGTGTGTTTTGGGGGAGGTCTTTCCAAAGATTTACCAGATTGATAATATAGATGACACACATGAATTGCAAAGACCAAGATCAAAAACTTCAACTTATTCTGAAATAATTGAGGATATATTTGGAGCCATTATTCCTTCTATAGGAGTTGTTCTGAATGCCATGAAAATTAGGAAGTTGTCTATTATTGCGGCTAACATGCTGACTGATTTTTCTGGAGCCAAAATGTTAATGGATACTGAAATGGCTGCGGTCCGTTCAATGATTCTTCAGAATAGACTTGAGTTAGCCATTCTTTTAGCAAAGGAAGGCGGAGTCTGCCGGATGCTGAAAGCAAAATATTATTGCCTGACAATAGTAAAGGAATTAGACATTTTATTAAGAACCTGACAGATTCAAATTCATACTTAAAAGATTTGAAAGAGCAAGGCATAAAGAAAAATATTGGCAAACGTTTTACAGAATTAAAAAATTGGCTGGATAATCTTGATCAGGGTATTATGGGAAAAATACTGAGACCGTTATTAATTGTGGCTGCATGATCGGATTTTACAAACTGTATAAAGTTATACAAAGACAAAGGATCAAAAATGAACAAAGGATGGAAGAATTTAAATTGGAAAAGATGAGAAGAACGAGTTACTTACCTTCGGTAACGACTTTTCTGGTGGATACATTAGCTACCTGTGGATTCCTCACCTGATGAATACTCCCATGGCGCCAGCATTCGACGGAAATCTTCTTACTAGTCTCTGCACGTCGACGAGGACGTCACTCTAGCCCACGCGACGCCGTCTGACGTCATACAGGCAATAAGAGGTCCTCGCCGACGTGCCGATGACAGTACCAACATTTTTTACGTGCATGAGAATAATAATAACCCAATGTAATGAAAGAGCAAAGCAACATCTCTTAATATTGTAAATCACACAACATTGCAATAAAATAGCTGTAGATTTAATATAACCTCTTTTTTAAAAAAAAAAATTTAAACAAATAAATATATTTATACATACGAATCATGTATATACACAATATATATAGATTTATATATAAATATACACATATATACAAATATCATATATGCAAAATGTATTGCAACTTTGAAGACCAAAAGGAGCACACTCAAGGATTGCTTGGAGAGACCAAAAAGGCAACGGGGAGGCGGGTGGGACCGTGAGGAATCCACAGGTAGCTAATGTATCCACCAGAAAAGTCGTTACCGAAGGTAAGTAACGCGTTCTTCTGATGGATACAACTACCTGTGGATTCCTCACCTGATGAATAGAGTCCCAAAGCAGTACCACGCCCGGCGGTGGGTGCCTAAATGGTCAAACCAAGAAATCCTGCAGCACTGACCGTGCAAAATGACCGTCCCTTCTGACCTCAGAGTCCAAACAGTAATGTTTCACAAAAGTGTGAAGGGACGACCAAGTTGCGGCCTTGCAAATGTCGACCACAGGAACACCCCTGGCCAAGGCCGAAGAGGCCGACTTAGCTCTGGTGGAGTGAGCTCTAATGCCCTCAGGCGGATCCTTCTTTGCCAAAGAGTAACAGATTTTAATGCAAAGAACAACCCACCTGGAGAGTGTTCTCTTGTGGACTGCCTTTCCTCTCCTCTTGCCCACGTATCCGACAAACAGCTGATCCTCCAGCCTGATATCCTTCATTCTGTCGATATAGAAGCTCAACACCCTTTTTGGGTCCAGGCGATGTAGTCTTTCTTCCTCCTTTGAAGGATGAGGCGGAGGATAAAACGTGGACAAAGTGATTGTCTGAGCCAAATGGAAGGGTGAAACAACCTTCGGAAGGAAAGCAGCCTTGGTCCTCAACACCACCTTATCCCCATAAAACGTTATATAAGGGGGTTTAACCGATAAGGCCTGCAACTCACTCACTCTCCTTGCAGATGTTATAGCTACCAGGAATACTGTTTTAATAACCAAATACCTTAAGGGGCAAGAATGCATAGGCTCAAAAGGGGACCCCATAAGGAAAGTCAGGACCAAGGACAAATCCCATTGAGGCATAACGAATGGTTTTGGAGGATATTGATTCAGAAGACCTTTCAAGAATCTGAGAACAATAGGGGATTTAAATAACGATGGTTGGTCTGGAAGACAAATGAAGGCTGACAAGGCCGACAAATAACCCTTAATGGTAGCCACTGCACAACCTTTCTGCGCTAGAGACAGTGCAAAAGACAAAACATGTGACAGATGAGCATGTAAGGGATCAATCTGTCTCTCTCCACACCACATAACAAATTTAGACCACCTATTAGCGTAGATAGATTTAGTGGAGTGTCGCCTGGCCGCTAAGATAACATCCACTACATCAGGCGGGAGAGAGAAGGAACTCAGGTTGCCCCGTTCAATCTCCAAGCATGTAGGTGCAGACTCTGGAGGTTGGGGTGTAAAACCTGCCCCTGCGACTGCGAGAGGAGGTCTGCCCTGAGAGGGAGACGGAGCGGAGGGCACAGTGAGAGTTGGAGAAGGTCGGAGTACCATACCCTCCTTGGCCAATCCGGAGCTATTAAGATGACTTGGGCCCGGTCTTGGCGAATTTTCCTCAACACTCGAGGAATCAAGGGTATGGGGGGAAACGCGTAAAGCAACTGGTCGCACCAGGTTATCTGAAACGCGTCCCCCAACGCTCCCTGCATCGGATACTGGAGGCTGCAGAATAACGGGCAATGCGCGTTCTCCCGAGTGGCAAACAGATCTATCTGAGGAAACCCCCACATCTGGAAGATTAAACAGACTTGATCTGGATGGAGACGCCACCCGTGGTCTGCCGAGAATTGGCGACTGAGACTGTCCGCACGTACATTCAAGACCCCGGCCAGATGATTTGCCACCAAGCAAATCTGATGGTCCTTTGCCCAGGACCATAGCCGAAGAGCTTCTCTGCAGAGAAGGTACGACCCTACTCCTCCCTGTTTGTTTATGTACCACATCGTGGTAGTATTGTCCGTCAGGACCTGTACCGACTGACCACGAAGGGATGGGAGGAAGGCCTTGAGAGCCAGACGTACAGCCCGTAACTCCAACAGATTGATATGAAACACCTGTTCCTCTGGAGACCAAAGCCCTTTGATCTCCAGATCCCCCAGATGAGCTCCCCATCCTAGGGTGGAAGCATCCGTTATGACCGTGGCCACTGGTGGCGACTGCGCGAACGGCTTTCCCTGTGAAAGATTGTTGCCCGCAATCCACCACTTCAATTCCACAGCAGCATCTCTGGAGATCTTGACAGTACCTTCTAAATCTCCCTTGTGTTGAGACCACTGCCTTCGGAGGCACCACTGAAGAGCCCTCATGTGCCAGCGAGCATGCGTGACCAACAGAATGCAGGAGGCGAACAGACCGAGCAGACGAAGGACCTTGAGGACTGGAACTACCGCTCCATTTCGAAACATTGGAACCAATTCCTGAATATCTTGAATCCGCTGAGGCGGAGGAAAGGCTCGACTCAATGTTGTATCCAGTACTGCCCCTATGAACAGGAGGCGCTGAGAGGGCTCCAGGTGAGATTTGGGCACGTTCACCGAAAAGCCCAGGTTGAACAACAACTGGGTTGTTGACTGCAGATGATGCGACACAAGCTCCGGGGACTTGGCTTTGATCAACCAGTCGTCCAAGTAAGGGAATACTGCTATCCCCTTCCTTCTGAGCTCCGCCGCAACCACTGACATCACCTTTGTGAAGACTCGAGGTGCTGAAGTAAGACCAAACGGGAGGACCGCAAACTGATAGTGCTGCGACCCTACCACAAACCGGAGATACTTCCTGTGCGACTTGAGTATCGGGATATGAAAGTAAGCATCCTGCAAGTCGACCGACACCATCCAATCTTCCTTGTTCACCGCCAAAAGCACCTGTGCTAGGGTCAGCATCTTGAACTTTTCCTGTTTGAGGAACCAATTCAAGATCCTCAGATCCAGGATTGGTCTCAACTGACCATCCTTTTTGGGAATCAGGAAGTATCTTGAGTAACAACCTCGACCCTTTTCCTGCTCTGGGACCAACTCTACCGCGCCCTTTGAAAGGAGGACTTGAACCTCCTGTTCTAGCAACAGGAGGTGTTCTTCTGAACAATAAGATGGGCGGGGCGGGATGAGGGGCGGGAACTCCCGAAAGGGAAGGGCGTAGCCTTTCCCCACAATGCCGAGAACCCAAGTGTCCGTGGTGATAGACTTCCACTTGTGGAGAAAATGCTGTAATCTTCCCCCTACAGGAGAGGAGTGAGTGGGAAACGGTGGAAGCCTAAGGCTGCTTCCCCTGCTGCACCCCTCCAGAGGACGAGGAAGAGGCAGAGTGCTGTTGAGAGGCTCCTCTGGTACGGGCCCCACCCCTCCCCCTCCCTCTAAATGACCTATAGGGGAGGGAAGAGGCGGGTTGCTGGAACCTCCCCCGAAAGGAAGAGGAAGAAGAACCACGCCCAAATCCCCAAAACCTCCTGAAAAATCTAGAAGAGGCAGAGGAAGAAGGAGCTTGCAGTCCTAACGATTTGGCTGTGGCTCTGCTCTCCTTAAATCGTTCCAAGGCCGAATCTGCCTTGGCTCCAAACAGTCTGTCCCCATCAAACGGGAGGTCCAGCAGGGTCGACTGCACATCCGCCGAAAACACTGAGTTTCGGAGCCAGGCCTGTCTTCTTGCCACCACAGCCGTGCCCATCGCCCTGGCCACCGAGTCGGTCGTGTCCAGCCCAGACTGGATAATCTGGGTCGCGGCAGCCTGGGCGTCCGAGACCACATCCAAGAGACCCTGGGGGAGCTCCGTAAATGAAGACGAAATATCATCCATCAGAGCATGGATGTACCTCCCCAGAATGCACGTTGCGTTGGTGGCCTTCAATGCCAAACTGCATGACGAAAATATTTTCTTGGACTGCGCATCCAGTTTCTTGGAGTCTCTGTCTCCAGGCACCGTCGGGAAGGAACCAGGCGCTGACTTTGAGGAACAGGAGGCTTGCACCACCAAGCTCTCCGGCGTAGGGTGTCTAGAGAGAAAGCCAGGGTCAGATGGTGCAGCTCGATACCTCCTGGCCACAGCCCTATGAACGGCCGAGGAAGACACCGGCTTCTTCCACACCTCCAACACCGGATCCAGCAAAGCCTCATTAAATGGCAAGAGAGGCTCAGCTGCAGCAGAGGCCGGATGCAATACCTCTGTCAGCAAATTCTGCTTCGCCTCTGCCACCGGCAAAGGCAGGTCCAAAAAGCTCGCTGCCTTCCTCACCACAGCATGAAAGGAAGCAGCCTCCTCCGTATATTCCCCTGGAGATGAAAGGTCCCACTCAGGGGAAGTGTCCAGCCCACTGGCTGTATCCAGACCATGTAGTCCGTCTCCAGAGTCCTCAATCTCTCCCTCCTCTAAGACTCGCTGGTACTCCCGCTCTTCTAAAAGACGGAGAGCACGCCTCCTCGAATGAAGTCTCTCCTCGATACGCGGAGTCGACATGGCCTCCGCCGACGTCGAAGAACGGCGCCGATCTCCAGAAGCATCTGACGCCGCGTCCGGCGCCACAGGCAGCTTCGGCGCCGAGGTAGGAGCCGGAGGACGAGGTCTTGGAGCCGATGGACCAACCGGAGTCACAGGGCAAAATCCTGACTTAGACGGAAGGGCAATCTCCGGGGCCGAAACATCCGAAGCCACCGGAGCGGCCACCGACGCCGGCACCGGCGCCGAGCCCACATTCCCAAAAGGGAGAAAGGGCATAAAGGGTGCCGGCCGAAGAGGCGCAGGATCACCCAACGAAAAGGCCAAGGGCCCCGAAGGACCAGCCGGAGCAGCTCCTGGAGCCATCTGCTGAAAGATGGTATACATCGCATTAAGAAACGCGGTACTATCGGCTCCAGGAGTGGGAAAAGCCGGATACTGGGGTGCCTGGATCGAGGGCGACCCCGACGCCGGCCTCGACGTCTGCGACGCCGGAGAAAACACAAGAGGCTGCACCACCTCAATCACTGACGCCTGACCAGGCGAAGTCGGTGACGCCGGAGAGGGCAACGGCGTCGATGGATGCGGCGTGACCGTGGGGCTGACCTCCCAAGTCCTCCGACGCCGAGCCGAAGGTGACCTCGAACGAGACTCCTTGCTGGAATGACGTCGTGAGTCTCTACGGCGCCGGGAGTCTCGATGACGCCGGTGAGACCTTGGCGAAGAAGACTTCTTATGATGTTTCTCCTTCTTCTTTGACTTTGCCATGAATAACTTGGCCTCACGCTCTTTGAGGGCCTTCGGATTCATGTGTTGACATGAATCGCAAGTCGAGACGTCGTGGTCGGAGCTCAAACACCATAGACAGTCGGAGTGAGGATCTGTAACTGACATCTTGCCCCCACACTCTCGACAGGGCTTGAAACCCGACTTCCTCTGAGACATTATTACCGCAGAGAAGACTACGCAGCAGACAATACACTGTAACCACGAAGGTAACAGTAGCTCCCTCGAAGATAACCGTTTCGAATGCACGGAAAAAAGGGAACTGTCATCGGCACGTCGGCGAGGACCTCTTATTGCCTGTATGACGTCAGACGGCGTCGCGTGGGCTAGAGTGACGTCCTCGTCGACGTGCAGAGACTAGTAAGAAGATTTCCGTCGAATGCTGGCGCCATGGGAGTATTCATCAGGTGAGGAATCCACAGGTAGTTGTATCCATCAGAAGCAGATACTTTCATGATTTGAGAAAAACTGAAACTAGAGAAAACCAAGAAACAGTAGATATTTTAGACAAACTAAATTTTGAGCTGACTCACAGATATTAATAAATATTTCTTTTGTGACAACACATAGAGTCGTCAGAGGAGGGATTGTTAGAGAGCAAACATTATTAATAAAAATTGTGACGTTTTAAAACAATGTTAAATAACGTGTATTAAAAGGCCTACCTGAAACCATGTGTTAGAAAATAAAAACATGCAGCTTATATGGTGGACACCATAAACAACATGTCCTAATGTAAAATAAAAATGTCTAATTCAAATGTATTTTGCTTAATTATAATTAAATGTACTGAAAAAGATCATTATTCATATGTACTAAACGGTTAATGATTTAAAACTATTATGAAAACTTTTATTTTTCATGCATAGCAGTAGTTTAAAAGGCATCATGTAATTTTCTACAAACATGATGGTTAAAAGAGTGTTAACTATGCAAAATAATGTTTCTTCAACATCCTGTGTGACTTGTACACTGTGGAAAAGTTATGTTCTTTGCTTGTTACATTTGTTCTTCCTAAGATGAGATAATAATGTACAGCTAAACAATAGACTTCAGTGCTCAATGTTGTGTTTTTATGTTGCATATTTGTTTCTGCTCGAGTTTTAGTTTTTGGCAGGAAGCACATGTGTTTTTTTCACACTGCTTAAATGCAATTTTTGACGGGAAACTGGTGACCAGGAGCGAGAGAAGATGAGCAAATCGTGTGTGCAGAAAATTAAGAAAGATACTTCTGGAGCGCAAATCAAAGTTTATTGGCTGCACACCAAAACACCCCATAGTCTGATTAATTACTGACTCCAAAAAATGAATATTGATGTTAATTGATTTAATGATGTTTAATGTTGACTGTTAGGATATTCTCACACTCCTGTCTGAGTCCAATGGTTCAAGTCGGCCTCTAAGGGTAATAGATGACTACCATATTTGTGTCAAATAATAATAAAAAGAAATATAAGGCTGGACATGCCCACACTTCAATTCTTTCCTAAAATGAAGCAGCACTGAGGTGGTCCTGATGCATATGGGGATGTTGTTCTACATCCTGGATGCATTGATAGAAAAGGCCTGTGTTGTAACTTTACCTGTAAGGAATGTTAACACTTGTAGCATTCCAAGGAAAGTTGCCATCCAGTTCCTACATTGTTTATACTTGAATCTCTATGTGAGCAGTTCAGCTGTGGTGCCTGGTCTAAACAGAAGTTATGTGATTGTTAATAATGAAGTATAATCAATTCAAGGCAGTACTGTTCTGGAGAGTTTTGTACAATTTATGGTGACAATGATGGGATTCCCTTAAACAGGATGAAGTTTATTGGTAACAATCCACATAATGGGACCAAACAGGCTTCCTTAGGAGGTTTGTGAGTTCTTGCGATGGAAGGGGATTAAACACATTTGCACGTCTTTGCAAAATCCTCTAGGTTAAGTTCAAGTTGCAAGAACTAACAGATTAATAAAAGGAACCAGGGAGATGGCTATGATGTCTGGTATGAAAGCACAAGAGGTGAAGGATATTTTGTGGATATACCAACGCCGGTTAATCACCTCTAGAGATCTCCAGGAACAACATTGGTGCCAACAGTGATGTATAACTTGAAATAGAGCGGAAGTGATGCCAACCAAGGTAATAGGTAATAGACCATCTTCCACTCATGACTCTTCTTTATTCGGAGCAGATGGTATGCTCCGTGGAGAGCTAGCAAATAAAGTAGTTAGCACCCTGAACAGACTCTAGAATGCCTTTAATGAGTGGAAGTGGGTAATGATCATTTATGGTTACCCTATTCAACCCACAGTAGTCAATACAATGTCTTAGCTCCTTTCATGTTTTTGGGACAAAGGAGAGGAGCACCAGCAGGGGTAGTAACTTGTACAATAAGATCATTACAAAGATCTTCCTGCAGATATTCCCTCAGAACTTGCTTCTTGTGTTAAGGAAGAAAATAAATTCTTCCATAAGGGGTTATGGCTCCAATTATGGTTTGAATGGCACAGTCCAAATCTCTATGTGGGAGTGACACAAAGGTAGGCTTCTGAAATACGTCAAGCTATTCTTTATAAGCTGGAGGGATCAATAAGTTCTGAGCAAAACGTAGAATGAGACTGTTCTTCAGTGGAGCCTGATAGCTCAATCTCAGAATAGCAATTGTCTCCTCAGAACTAGAAGGAGAGAGGAACAACCCCTGTTTTCGCAACTGACAGAGCCAAGATATCTCAAGCACAACGCCATAATTAGTAGATGTAATCAGAGCAAAGGCAACCAACTCTTTGTGATTGCCTAATGAATCTAGAAACTGAATAGTCACTAAGGTCATGAGTACAAATGTGAAGAGGTTATCATCAATAGTCTGCACATTATCAGGTGAGGATTTCTTCCTGACTAGAATTTGGAATTTCTGGGCACAATTATAGTCTACATACATTCCAGAAACACCAGAATATAACAGAGATAGACTGACAGGAAGGAATTTGAGCACAAACAAGTGTGAACTAGATCCATCTGAGAAACTGAAAACTTTAGGGAGAGCAAAGTCTTCCACCCCTTTCTCTCTTATAAAGGTGTTTACCTGAGGTCTGGAAGGCCCAAAAGGGTAGTCTTGCTGCAAAACACTTGGGCTTGTAGAATAAAAGCATAAACCTCCTTATCTCTTTGATCCTTTACAGTGTTGGACCTCTAGCACATCCACCCTTCGTTGGTTCTTCTACAAAACTGTATAGACTTAGCTCATCTCTAGACTCTGGGGATAGGAGGAGATGAGACCTCCAATCTTTCCACTTCTTCCTTTTCTTCTTAAGTCTGTGTTCTGTCAGGAAAACATGGTCCGGGAGTTCTGTGAATGAAGAGGCTCAGGGAACTCTCACTAGCTTATCTTTTAACTTCTCCTTTAAACCTCTTCAGAAGGTGGTCAGCTGAGTGTGTTCTACCCAAGTGGTTTCAGCAGCAAACTCACAAAACTGAGTATGAAAGGATGGCAGAACAGTATTTCCTCAGATATTTCACATAAGTCTTCCTTGGCAGAAGTTCCATGATCAGGTCTCTAAAATATATTTTTGAAGCATGCCAAAATATTGGAATATTAGTTCCAAAAAGGGGCTTCAGCGACAATAGGAGTTGCCCTAGGCAGACCTGCCATAGTCAAGGAACCAATCAGACACCCCACCTTGGATCTGTCGAGAGAAAAACTGACCAGGTCAAAAAGCAAAATAAACTACAAGTCATCCAAAAGCTCTGTTAACCTCAAAGGATCCCCAAAATCCTTAAGAATTGAGGAACTAATGACAGAAAAGACCTGGAGTGAACTGCTTGTCAAATGGTAGCATCCTCGGTCCCTAACTGGTTCAACTCCAGTGCTTGTGGCTGAAGAGCAGTCGCCATATCGAAAACAGACAGATACTTTTGGCCGTGTAATGTGCCCTGGCAGGACACCTACCAGCGATCTGGGTCTTTCACTGTCCAAAGTAAGGGTGACCATTTCCTGAAGCCATTGTGTCAACCACACACAGGAATATGTGGTAGGAAAGTGTATTCGAGCAGCTCACATCTTCTCAGGAGGAAAAAAACTAAGGTGTAAAAATCGTCCTTACTGGATGAAGACTTCAAATGATTAAAGAAAACCAGGAATCCAAGAGTACAAACCTTCTTGGGTGAAGAGTCAGGATCAGTAAGTAGAGGGAATGAAGACACAAGCAAAGAAACACAACTTTTTTGTGACACCCTCCAACCACACTGAAGCCCTTATATATCAAAAGACAGGAAAAGGAAATCAATCGCATGAAACATAATTGATTGGGAAAATAAAAAAGGAACTAAGCATCAAAACAGCCATAACGAGAAAAGAAAAGAGCAAAAACCTGAGTTGGCTATCTTTAAAGTAAGTTTAAAAGGCAGCTGCAAAACCTCAAGCAGGTGGTTGCAGATATTTGGAGCTAGAGGAGCAAGGTGCAGCAGCTGGAAGCCCAGGAGCACAAGGGAAGGCAGCCCCAGATGAGTGAGGCCCACAGCTACAGGCTTCTTGCAGCGTTTTCAGAGGCCCAAGAACCACAGGACCACACAAGGGACTGTGGTTCTTGGGTGTCATGACAGCTGAGAAATACAGCCGCAACAACTATGTGAATGGTGTTGTGTCTCCTTAAGTAAACCCTAGTTGGAAGGATAAACCCACAAAGGGGAGAAAACCTCAGTGACAATCTTGTAGCTTTTCATTGAAGATGAATACAAATACTTAAAGTACTCATGAAAGCACCAAAATTCCTACGGACAGTCAGCAAAGAGGAAAGAGCCAAGCAAGAAATCCAAGAGTAGAGTCCAAATGCTAGAAACAATAATCAGGGGCAAAAATGGCAGGAAGAGGGCAAAGAACACTGAAAAATAAGGAAATTAATATGTTGTAACACACCCTCCCCTTGACATTTCCTCCTTAAACATGATCCAAACAGGTACTGATTGCAAGGGAAAATGCTCTACTTCACCTGGTTTTGGACTTCAAATAACTTCTTACGGAGAGACAACCATCTTGGATACGGTCCAGTTGTAAAGCCTACCCACAGCCCTTCCATAAGGAATTTATTGGATAAATATAGATGAAGCCAAAGTTTGACACTCTTGATTCCGTGCTGAATTCCAAAGTCCAGCTGCTGCTCTTCTTGTCATTTGTGGAGATGCTGGAGTGGAGCTTTAACTCCTTCGCTGCCAGGACTTTTCCCCTCCTGTGCCGAGCCTTTTTTTGGCTATTTGGGGCAATTTGTGCTTAGGCCCTCATACATTTTTGTCCACATTAGCTATCCACTCCAAATTTTCGTCCTTTTCCTCCAACATCCTAGGGATTCTAGGGGTACCCAGAGTTTGTGGGTTCCCCTGGAGGAGACCAAGAAATTATCCAAAATGCAACAAAAATTTCATTTTTTTAAAAAACAATGGGAAAAAAAGGGCTGCAAAAGAAGGCGTGTGGTTTTTTTCCCTGAAAATGGCACCAACGAAGGGTTTGCGATGCTAAAATCACCATCTTCCCAGCTTTCAGGAACAGGCAGATTTGAATCAGAAAACCACATCTTTCAACACCATTTTGGCATTTTACTGGGACATACCCCATTTTTACTATTTTTTGTGCTTTCAGCCTCCTTCCAGTTAGTGACAGAAATGGGTGTGAAACCAATGCTGGATCCCAGAAAGCTAACCATTTACGAAAAATAAACAAAATTCTGAATTCAGCAAGGGGTCATTTGTGTAGATCCTACAAGGTTTTCCTACAGAAAATAACAGCTGAAATAAAAACAATATTGAAATTGAGGTGACAAAAACAGCCATTTTTCTCAATGTTTTACTTTGTAACTTTTTCCTGCGATGTCAGATTTTTGAAAGCAATATACCATTAGGTCTGCTGGACTCTTCTGGTTGCTGGGATATATAGGGCTTGTAGGTTCATCAAGAACCCTAGGTACCCAGAGCCAATAAAGGAGCTGCACCTTGCAATGGGTTTTCATTCTATACCGGGTATACAGCAATTCATTTGCTGAAATATAATGAGTGAAAATTAGGTATCAAGAAAACCTTTGTATTTCCAAAATACAGATAAGGTGTTGAGAAGCAGTGGTTATTTGGACGTCTCCGAATTCTGGGGTGCCCAAACTAGCATGTGAATTACAGGGCGTTTCTCAAATAGACATCTTTTTTACACACAGTCTTACATTTGGAAGGAAAAAAGGTAGAGAAAGACAAACGGCAATAACACTTGTTTTGCTATTCTGTGTTCCCCCAAGTCTCCCAATAAAAATGGTACCTCACTTGCGTGGGTAGGCCTAATGCTTGCGACAGGAAACGCAACATGGACACATCACATTTTTACATTGAAATCTGACATGCTTTTTGCAAAATGCCTAGTTGTAGATTTTGGCCTCTAGCTCAGCCGGCACCTAGGGAAACCTAGCAAACCTGTGCATTTTTTAACACTAGACACCTAGGGGAATTCATAATGGGGTGGCTTGTGGGGCTCTCACCAGGTTCTATTACCCAGAATCCTTTGCAAACCTCAAAATTTGGCACAAAAAAACAAAACACTTTTTCCTCACATTTTGGTGATGGAAAGTTTTGGAATCTGTGGGGAGCCACAAATCTCCTGCCTCCCACGGTTCATCCAAGTCTCCCGATAAAAATGGGACCTCACTTGAGAGAGTAGGCCTAGTGCCCGCGACAGGATATGCCCCAAAACACAACGTGGACACATCACATTTTCCCAAAGAAAACTGACCTGTTTTTTGCAAAGTGCCTAGCTGTGGATTTTGGCCATTTACTCAGCCGGCACCTGGGGAAACCTACCAAACCTATGCATTTTTTAAAACTAGATACCTAGGGGAATCCAGGATTGGGGGACTTGTGGGGCTCTCACCAGGTTCTATTAACCAGAATCCTTTGCAAATCACAAAATTTGGCAAAAAACACTTTTTCCTCACATTTCGGTGATGAAAATTTCTGGAATCTGAGGGGAGCCACAAACTTCCTTCTACCCAGCGTTCCCTCAGTCTCCCGATTATAATGGTACCTCACTTGTGTGGGTAGGCCACAAAACACAACGTGGACACATTACATTTTCCCAAAGAAAACGGATCTGTTTTTTTGTAGAGTACCTAGCTGTGGACTTTGGCCTCTAGCTCAGCTGACACCAAACAAAACCTACCAAACCTGTGCATTTTTAAGAACTAGAAATCTAGGGAAATCTAGGATGGGGGGACTTGTGGGGCTCTCACCAGGTTCTGTTACACAGAATCCTTTGCAAACCTCGAAATTTGGAAAACAAAACACCTTTTCCTCACATTTCAGTGATGGAAAGTTCTGTAATCTGAGGGGAACCACAAACTTCCTTCTACTTAGCGTTCTGTCAAGTCTCCCGATAAAACCTGTACCTCATTTGTGTGGGTAGGCCTTGTGCGTGCGACAGGAAATGCCCCAAAACACAATGTGGACACATAACATTTTCCCAAAGAAAACTAACCTGTTTTTTTTTTTAAGTGCCTAGCTGTGGATTTTGGCCTCTAGGTCAGCCGGTACCTAGGGAAACCTACCAAACCGATATATTTTTCAAACTCGACACCTAGGGGAATTCATAATGGTGTGATATGTGGGGCTCTCGCCAGGTTCTATTACCCAGAATCCTTTGCAAACCTAAAAGAAATTGGCAAAAAACACATTTCCCTCACATTTTGGTGATGGAAAGTTCTGGAATCTGAGGGGAGCCACAAACTTCCTTCTACCCAGCGTTTCCCCAAGTCTCTCGATAAAAATGGTACCCAACTTGTGTGGATAGGCCCAGCACCCGCAACACGAAATGCCCTAAAACACAACGTGGACACATCACATTTTCCCAAGAAAACAGCTGTTTTTTGCAAAGTGCCTAGCTGTGGATTTTGGCCTCTAGCTCAGCCATCACCTGGGGAAACCTCCCAAATCTGCGCATTTTTGAAAACTAGACACCTAGAGCGTTCTCCCAAGTCTCTCGATAAAAATGATACCTCACTTGTGTGGGTAGGCCAAGTGCCCGCGAAAGGAAATGCCCAAAACACTATCTGGACACATCAAAATGATCAAATACAAAACTAACTGTTTTTGCAAGGGGAGGGCACCTGTGTTTTTGGTCCTGGGCTCAGCAGCCATCTAGGGAAACCTACCTAACCCAGGCATTTCTGAAAACTAGACACCTGAGGGAGTCCAGGGAGGTGTGACTTGCGTGGATCCCCCATTATTTTCTTACCCAGAATCCTCAGCAAACCTTAAATTTAGCTAAAAAATCAAATTTTACCCACATTTCTGTGTGGGATCACCACAGTGGGACAAATTTACTATCACCCAACGTTCCCCTCAGTCTCCCGGTAAAAAGGAAACCTCACTTGTTTAGGTGGGCCAAGAGCCTGTGACAGGGAAGAGCCAAAAACATGGCGAAATTGAGGGGGGACCAAAGCGGATCCAAAAGGGCAGTTTGAAGAAAAACATTTTTAGGCTGACAAGTGCAGCAGAATTTTTATCGGTATAGATGAGACAATGCTGGGTGGTAGGAATTTTGTGTATTCCCGCAGATTCCGGAAGGCTCCATCACAAAAATGTGGGAAAAATTTGTGATTTCCAGCAAAGTTGGAGGTTTGCAGGACATTCTGAGTAAGAAAATGGTGCAGGTGCATGTGAAGTACACCACCCTGCAATCAACCAGATGTTTTATTTTCAGATGTGTCTAGGTCTTGTGGATTGTTCTACATGGCAGCGTCCGAAAGTCCAAAAAGTGCAGTCCTCACCATTCCAAGTGGGACTATTTTGACAGTTAGCCAAGCTCTCATGGCCCAAATGTAAAACCAAAACCCAAAATAATCAAATGTCCTCTTGCTTGCCATGGGATAAGATGTTTTAGTGTGTGGGGGGAGAGCTGAAAGACTGTTACCATGTTCAGTTGGGGTGGGGGCATAACCAGGTCCATACTGGTTGGTAGCCACCACCCCACTACGTTTTGTTTTTGTTAAATTCCCTGGCATCTAGTATTCGGCCTAATAAAAATAGGTCAAAATGGCCTAAATACAATTTCCCCCCCAGGGGAGCAACCCTTGCCTAAGGGGTCGCTCCCCATACATAAAAACATAAACTAAACAAAAAATATAAATATCCCTGGTGTCTAGGGGTTTCTGCCCAGCCTGGGGGCATATTGGCCTAATTATAATAGGCTGATCTGCCCCCAGGGGGGGCAGAAAAGCCCTAAAAATATTTTGCCCCCCTGGGGAGCAGCCCTTGCCCAAGGGGCCGCTCCCCTTATGCGTAAGTATATATATATATATTAAAAAAAATCCCTGGTGTCTAGTGGTTTCTGCCCCCCTCACCCCTGGGCAGAAATGCCTAAAAATAATTTGGCCCCCCTGGGAGGGACCCTTGCCTGAGGGGTCGCCTCCCGATCGGGCAGCAGAAATGCTAGCAGAGACATGACAGGAAAGCAATCGCATGCTGACGTCATCAGACGTCACGGGGGTCGGGAGTGGAAGGGGAAGTGATTCCCCTTCTAGCCCTGCCATGGTGGGTGGGAGGGAACTCCGGTGCTGGGACGTAATGGTTACATCCTCGGCACAGGAGCACTGTGACGCGTGATGTAACAATTATGTCCCCGGCCCACAAGCAGTTAAAGGAGAAGGATGGCCATGCTGCATTAATGAGGCTTGGGTATGTTTATGACATCTGAAAATTGATTTAACTGCAGACCTGTTTTAATTAATTTCACTTCCTCACTATATGGGGATCTGTGGTTTATATGGATTTGTGCCCGAAATATGCTCCCACACAAAACGCCAGTGGAGTTTTTCTCCTTTCTAGTCAACTTCTGATCCCTTATCATTTGGTGTATTTCCCTTTCGTAAGGTGCTGTGTTACATCCGTCTTTCTTTTCCCCTTTCACTATTGGTATCTTCCATACCTCCCACTCACACCTATGTTCTAGCTTTGGAATGTTACGCTTGACAGATGTTAACTGACATAAATTGTGAGATGGATGATGGACTAATGTGGAATGAAGCTGCTACTCTGATTAGGTTATGGCTAAAAAAATGACTAATTCTATATTTCTGGAGGCAGATCATCTTTTATGCACCACAATCCAAAAAAATCAACCTATCAAATGCTAATTCCTTCACTCCATAACAGAATGGCTTAAAACAATCAAATCTATCCAGATCACTGTGTTTGAAGAGAGAGATTATCCCTGCCTCAGGGTTTTACAGAAGCCGATGTAATGAAACTGAGCAACGCTTTGTAACGGGTTAAATAGCACCATGTCTTATCCTGAGTTTAATTTATTGAATAATTACACCAGACATTTCAAATCCTTTAAAGTCATTTAACCATCAAAATCAAAAACCTCAGTTTTCTAACTAACGCATCAATAACCACAATTAAGAAGCGTGTCAGAGTAATAGAATAGCCGCATCTAAAGAAAACAAGTTCATTAATTTTTACCACAAATCCACCGCTTATTGGCACAATTTCAAATCGTTCATATAAATGACATTATACCAACGCTGAATAAATACTGCAAGGCCCGATTCTTTATTCAGACCACTCGGGAATTAATTTTTCAGTAATAACAACTTTTCTCAGTCACTATGTTTTACATTGCTCTGTATAGGTTCAATTTAAAAAAATCAAACACCAGTCATGTTATCTTCATGTTCCATGGCCGTATTTAAAAACTTCTCCTCCGCCCTGAAATTAGACTTGGGAACATCTAGATCTTCAGTAACTTGCTAAGTAAATTCCAATGTTTAGTTACTATTTCTCTAATTTGTCAGTGGTCTACACTGTATTGAGTAATAAATCTAATCTTATTTGATTTCTTTCTACTTTATAGTTTAACATTTTTATTTAATTGTTTAGAAAAATACATATACACACACTTACAACCTGCAGCCGGTGGGTTGCTATAAGAAGAGATATAGCAAAAGCAAGGAAGAGGTAGATCAACATAAGACAAAATAACACCCTGTAAACACCCCTCCTATCTTCCCACATGCCCCTCCCTCCCCGGGTACTCATGCCGCTTGGATTTTGCCGCCTATTGGAGCTTTCAGGTAACCATGTTGGTGGGGGCCATAGGCACTCCTCTAAAAGGCGAAGAAGTTGCAGGTATTATGGCAGGTCAATTCCCAGAAGTCCTTGGACGGAAGTGTTGTGGAGGGTTTCCTCAGATCCCGGTGTGTGTCACTTTGAGATGTTAACACTAGGGACAGTTTCTCCATCTCCAGAATGTGCAACAGGTGTTGAAGCCATGCTAGGTGTGCTGGGATTTTGTCTGTCCCCAATGAGCCAGGATCGTCTGGTGAGCCGCTCGCAGGGCAATGCTAATTTGACATATGACGAGCCCTGTAATATATCTCACTCCATTCCTTAGGTGAGAGCTGCCTGCCAATTTCTTGTTCCCATTGGATTTGGTTATGGGCTTTGGGGCCGGGGATGGTATATAGGAGAATACCAGAGAGCTCAGTTATTAGGTGCTTATCATTAGATTTCGTCAGGAGCCACCTCTCATAGGTCGTCACAGGATGGCCTGCTGCTACACGGTTGGTGACTCAGTGTCGGATCTGCAGGTAATGAAGGTGTTCTGACTATGGTAAGTTGTAAGATCCTCTCAAGCAGTTGAATGGGATGGGGCCTTCTTCATCAAAAAAGTGGCCTATTGACTGGCAACCAAGCTCCTGCCATGGGCAAAATGTGACTTGGTCCATGTCCGGGGTGAAGTCTGTGCTGCCAACGATAGGTGTGAGAAGGGAAGGATATGTGGTCAAGCCCTTGCGCGTGGCTACTGCATCCCACACGCAAAGTATGGAGCCTGTGACTGGGGAACAGAAGAGGTCCCTTGGTCTTTGTGGTCTCTTTACGAATGGAACCTCCCAAAGGTGCATACCTGTAATAGCCGGGTCCATAAACAACCAGTGTTTTTCTGATTCTGGTTGGGACCATTCTATCATGTAGCGGGAGTTGAGCTGCCTGAGAGTAGATTTGAAGATTCAGTATGCCCAGACTGCCCTCTGCAGGGGGTCAGTGGCTCAGGTCTCTCCTCATCCTGGGACACTTGTCTGTCCCTACAAAGTTGTAGGGAGTGAAGGGTCCCTGTGGGCGGAACCACAGGGAGGGTCTGAAAAAGGAATAGAATTCACAGGAGGATCATCATTTTGACGGCGGCTGTTCTGCCCAGCCAGGAAAGGTGATAAGGACCCCACTGAGCTAAGTCCTTGACAACTTGTTGGCTGAGTTTCCTGTAGTTAAGTGCAGTGCTAGTGGCTACTGATTTTGAGAAGATGAATACCTAAACAGGCAATCGATTTTGAGGACCTGTGATTCATAGATATTGATGTGGAAGCCAGCTGCATCACCAAAGCTGTCCACTTCCCTGAAAAAGGCTGGGAGAGAGCTAAGGGGATTGTCAAGGGCCAATAGTACATCATCTGTGTAAAAACTGATGATATGTGATTCTCCTCTAAAGTGGTCTGCAGTGATACCCGGATTGTCGCATATCCTTTGAGCAAATGGCTCCATATACAACGTGAACAATAATGGGGACATGGGTCATCCCTGTCTTGTGCCTCAGTTGATGGGGAATGTGGGAGAAGTGTGGCTGTGAACTCTTACCATGGCCCTGAAGTGGCTGTAACATCTGAGTACCCAGGAGCGAAAGCGATCCCAAAGCCAAAATTGATTAGGGTCACCATCAGGTATGGCCAGTAAACACAACTGAACGCCTTCTCGGCATCAAAAGATAACAGCATGATGTGTCGTGCAGAGCGTTGGGCTTTATCTATAAGGATGGAGGAGTCTCAAGTGTTGCCACTATATTGCCTATGTAGTACAAAACCAGCCTGGTCTGCTTCTGTCAGACCTGCCGTAAGCAGGTTTAGGCGTGCTACTAGGATGCTCGTGAAAATCAGAATTGAGAAGGGAAATGGGTCTATAAGACCCACATTGCCTTTTATCCTTGCCTGGCTTCAGGAGGACTATAAAGGAGGCTTCAGTCATCTCCGGCAGAATTGACATATGGTTTGTAAATGAGTTAAACAGCCTAGTCAGAATCGGGGCCAAGACTACGCAAAAGGTTTTGTAAAATTCCATTGAGAACCCGTCCAGGCCCGGGAATTTATGAGGTTTGAGTGGAGCTACGGCCAAAACTACCTCCTCTATGTGAATTGGACAGTTCAATTCATGCATTTACTGGGAGGGACTGAGGTGAATATAAGACTGCATAGAACCTCTGAAAGCGTGCTGTTATGTTGATGTCTTTTGTGATTGTTTCCCCATACTCCCCCTCCAGGGCCTCCACTTTTGTGACCTGTTGTTGGGTTCCAAGTAGGTTACCTCGCAGTCTGCCATATTTATTATTCCCCAGGTAAAAGGTGTGCTTTAGGCAAAGGAGTGCATATTTGGCTCTATCCATATCTAGTCCTGCCAGCTGTTTCCTGGCCGCTTCCAGTTGTTGCCAGATCCTCAGGGCACTGGTACGTTGATGTATTTGTTCCAGTTCCCTCACCTGGTCCTGCACTATTCCCTTCTTCTCCCTGCAGGTTTTAATGTCTGCTGAAGATATGGCTATGAATTCCCCCGGATTACTGCTGTCAACGAAGCCCATAGTAATGATGTGTCAATCTGCTGTGTCATTAGCTAGGTTGTGAGTGTTTTCTGAATCTGTCTTACTACATCGGGTTTATGTAAGAGTGGTGTACACAGGCACCAGGGTTGATAAGCAGGACGCGTAAGGGGTATGACTAAAGCCACTATTATTGCAGCATGGTCTGACAAGGATTAGGGCTCTAAGTCCACTGGACTAATCATGTCCTGTTTTTCTTTTGTCAATAGGAATTGGTCCAGTCGGGCGTAGGATTTATATGCATGTGAATAGAACATGTAAGCTCGGTGGTGTGGTTGTGAATCCTCCAGAGTTTCCCAAGGCATAAGTCTGACAGCCATTGTATTGTCTCCTTAGACAGTTCTCCAGTGCCCCCCTGCCATTGTACGGAATAGTCCATCTCGTTGTTGAAGACTATATTAAAGTCTCCTCCTAGCAAGACCATTCTGCATCTGGTATTCATCACATCCGCTATCGATTTACAAAAGAAGGTCTCCTGACCCTCGTTGGGGGCATATAAGCAGTCCAGTATAAAAGCCTGATTGCCCACTTGTACTTGGTAGGCCAGGAATCTCCTTCTGATTTCTGCTCCCTTTGCCCCAATAGTCCCTCAGAATTTACTGGAGATTATTATTTTCACCCCTGCTTTCTTGGTGGGGCCAGAAGAAAAGAATTGTTGTAGGAATGATCGGGATTGAGGCAGTGCCAATAGTTAGATACTAAGTGAGTTTCTTGGAGTAAGCATATCTCCACCCACGTCTGCTCTACATAAAGAAGATAGCCTTCCTTTTAACCAGGTTGTTTAGCCTCTTTGCGTTGATAGAGACAATTTGCAATTTGTCAGGTAGGGGAGGCATAATGTAAACAGGTAAGGTGGTGAATATACCTCTCATGGCCCCCCCAGAACCCTAGACAGAGTCTCAGGAAGCTGTTATCGGCTACTATAAGTGTTATTCTATGTGCTAGTCCCAAGTGAAGGCATGAGTAACCCTCTCCTAAAACAAAACAACATAACAACTGCAAACATATTGTCCCTAGTAGACCATGAGCCCGGGTTAGAGCTACCAGGCTTCCAGACGGATCTCCAAGAACAGGGTTGTCAATCCAGCGTTGTTTGGTCATTCTCTTGTCTCTTTGGTTAGAGGTGGCCCTCTCCCTTTACCCCCAGTTTGGATCATCTGAAAGGTCCCATGTGAAGCCTCATTTGTTGGACTCCTGAGAAACTGTCTCAAGATTTGCTTTTCCCTCCTAAGCGATAGTCTCCGGGTTGGGTCGAAGATTCCTAGAAGCTGAAGGTCCCCTCTGTCCTCTTGGGTGTCCTGCAGGGCCTATGGTCTGTCCGTCGGTGTGTGCAAAAATCTTCAAGACTCCTCGCGTGGCCGTAAGAGAGCAAATCTGATGAAGCCTCCTGTCCCATTGGAAGATGAGGCAAAAGGTGTGCCCCAACGAATAGGAGATATTTTGTTCCCAAAGAAAGGAGGTTACGGGACAGGAGTCTTTGCGTTTTTGTAGTGGCAAGGCCAAGAGCTCTTGGTAAAGCCTCACGGTGTGACCCCGGAAACGGAGGGGGTGCTGCTCCTGTGCTTTTCGTAGGATCTGTTTTTTTTACAGGGAATTCATGCGCACAGGTCAGTATGTCAGCTGGGTGGACTTTGGGGGGGGCAGTGGTGGTCCAATTGGATGGTAGTGCCAGTCGGTGCCTCCAAAATTTGAACTAAGAGGGCATGAACTATGCTTTCACATTGTCACCCTGAGCTCTGCTTGAGGCACCTCGGATGCAGCTATTGTTTCTCCTGGCCCAGTTCTCAAGGTCTTCCGCATGCGCTTTTAGATCTATCTGTTTGTCTCTAAGGCAGAGGATTTCTTGCTGCAGTTGCTCAATCTCTTCGCCTCTGCTTGTCTCCTGAGCTTCCAGATTTGATACCCTACCCCCAAGTTCGAATATATCTTTACAAGCAGTTTTCAATTCTTGAGAGAGTTCTTTTTCGACCGTTTCAAGGTCGTCGCTAAGGGATGCAAAAAAGTGATTCAAGGAAGGACCGGGTGACAGGGCCTTCTATCTTCTTGCTTGTGGTCTATCGCAGCTGGTGGAAGGGGGACTATCTACACTGGGACCCATTAGCGATTTCGCCAGCATGTCTTTGAGGGTCCCGTCCTTTTTATTTCATGCAGCTGCTATGCTCCTGTCTCGTGTGAACCCGTGGGCTAGGTAACCTGCCATGCTGTGAATGCCATCTTCAGTCGGTATCCGAGAAAAGGCGTGTGTGGTGAGAAATGATATACCTAAGCTTTGTGCGGGTCTCTGTAACGGGGGCTTGGGCGCGTCCAGAACCCTTGGGCCACCTATCATTTTCTTATGGGGAGTTGCTTGCTATGACTGGCGCCATTGCTAGAGGTCCAATTGTGCGCCTAGACTGTGTCTGTGGCTAGTGCCTTTCCCTTTCCAAGACTGCGCAGGTGGTGCATCTGGTCCGTGGACCCCCGTCAGAGCGTCCTGAGGTCAAGTTCAGGAGCCAAGAGCCCATGGGATGGGTTATTTTTGGTCCAAAAGCTGTTGGAAGACACATACGTGTGGAGTGTTGTGCAAACTATGTGCTGAAAGAAGGAACAGCCAGGGCTATTCTGGCTTTCTGACCCCTGAGGTGTTGCAGATATTTACTCCAGCAGTGAATGGTACAGCGAGTGAGCTAAAGGTGAAGTACATTGGTTTACGCACATGCCAGTATCTGCCACGGGGCCCCAACTTCACCACTCGTATGTGGCTGGCTTAAGGGTCAAGGGACCCCTGTTCCTGACGAAGTTTGCGGCTTTGAATGAGCCCGGGAGTGTTGAGTGGGATGGCACTTTAAAAGGGGAGGTACTGTGCGATGTGCTGTGTGTTATCCCACCTCACGTACTACTCTATGGGCTAATAAGAGGTTGTTACCAGCAGGAGCTCTAGGGTAGCAGCCTATAGCACTCAGCTCTTGAAGCAATATATGTAGAAGGCTTTACTACCTAGCTTCAGCACTGTCCCATGGGGTTCAGGGGGTTAGCACCTGCTTCCCCACTGGCTTCGCTCAGTGGATCACCAGCTCTCGGCTCCGCTGGCGGCCCGCAGCATCCAGGTGGCCCGTCTCAGCTGGGCGCCAGTCAACTGCTTACAAGGAAGGGAGGCTGGCAGTGTGGAGGGACCCCCAAGTCATCCCAGGCAAGCGGAGAGGTTGCCCCGATCTGTGGGTGGGGGTGTCCGCCACTGATGCTGCATCAAGTTTCCGCGGCCACCACAGGGAGATTGACATCTGGTGTTTAAAAGTAACGGGGGAGTGCTGCGTCGGGCTCACCTTCCTTCTGTGAGTGATGGTCACTTATAGGACCAGGCACGGTCGCTGCTCCTCTACCGGCCCCACCCGCTGGCATGGCCGCACCTCACCTCACAAGCCGCCGCAGGTTATCGCTTCAAGGAGACTCTGTGCTAGCCCAGATTCAAGAGATTCCCCTGATATGAGGGTCAATTCTTCCACTCCCGCAGCAAAGGCATTACAGGCAGGGCAGCGTGCGCTTCACTGCGGGCGCATCGCGCTTGACATCTGGAGACCGCTATCTGTCACCCTAGAGGTCTCTTGCAGGAAGGTGTGCGGCGGTCCTTAGCCCTCGGTGCCACGTTCAGGTCTGGAGGCGCGTCACAGGCAGCTTAGTCTGCAATGGGTTCGCTCTGGCTACAATGTACAGGTGGAAACTGAGTCCAGGCCTGCCAGAGCTGGGAAGAGGACCGTAAATGCATCCTATTTGCCTGCCATCTTGGCCACGCCCCTTATACTTTAATTAGCAGTTTCTATATAAATTTTTCAAATATATGGCATGGAAAAATATGATAATCTCTAGCTTAAAAGCTCCTGTTAAGGTCTGTAGGGTTTATATCCCCTTTGTACAAATGTATTAGCAATAGTTTTAGCTTCATCCATTAATTCATCCATGGTACTGCAAATAAGTTTTAATCTTAGATCTTCCCCACACAGAATTCTTCTGTTCAAGGTTTTGGGGTGGCACAAAGTAGCATTAAGACTTTTATTAATAGCAGTTTATTTTCTGTGCTTACAGTCTATATTATTCTGCTACACCACAGTGCATTAACCATCCACAACTCAGATTCCTCTTCTTTCACTTGTTGACTTTATGCTTGTCTTTGACCACATACATCACCTGCTGCTTTTAGGCTATGGTTGCACTATAGAAATACCATATACATACATCTGCTCACTTTTAATTGGTACATCCAGAAATACAATTTCCATTTCCATAAGATTCAGAAGTCTGCTTTGATAACTTTTTGTAAGTAGTTAAATCAAATTTAAACACTGGAATGTTGAGAGCTCCACTGAATACAATGGAGCAACTCTAGGCTTATAATGGCTGGTATAACCCTGAAGCTCCAACATTCCAATGTTTGTCTCTACGTTTCTCCCTTTTTAATTTAGAACATTCTACCCTTACTGGGTGGAATGTTCTAATAGCTTTCTAGCCCTTCTGCCTCAGACTACACTGGTTGGTAAAGGCCCTCTCCCTCGCTATAGTCCTTTGCCTGCAGCTCAAGCCTATAACTCGGGTTGAGCGCCTTTAACAAATGGTATAGGACTCTGGAGTGGGATATAAGGCTGTCCATTTCATTATGTTTACCACCTCTCCCACGTGTTTCTTTTACATGTGGACACTGTTTTAAGTATGGTAAATATAGCAGTAAACTGACGATTTTGTTTACTATTTTTTTTGACAATCCAGGATATTTAAAACAAAAAATTGATTAATTCCTTTATTAATTGTCTCAGAGAGTTTATAGTATATGTCATAATCTGCTCTTGTTTGAAATGATCCGTGGGAAGCACTGTAACACACTTGAAAATAAGAATAGCAGAACATTTCAGGGCGGTGGCGTTTACCGATGATGACAGGTATTCAATTTTTAGTAATCGAAACAACGAAAGCAATGTAAGAGTTGTGACAGAGAAAAGTTGCTGTGACAACAGGAAATAAAATATATTTTAACACGGCGAGTCGGTCTGGAGCGGTCTGACAGTTTCAAGCCATTCTGGTATTAAGCGATGGGGCAGAGATACGAATTTTGAGGGATTGTTACTTTGATTGTTATGGGCTTCATGAGATGTACAACTGCCTTTGTATTCTGACGGTCTGCTTAGTTCATTGTTATCAGATTTTTGTAAGTTAAAATAAATTTTGGATTCTAAATGATCTTCTGAATTTGCCGTTTGGAAAATGTTTTTTTTTTTTTTAACTTGGCACAATTATGTCACAGATTTCAACAAAATAAATAATTGTTTGTGTGGCAAGTGTAGCAAAAGCCATGCAGAGAAAGCTGTGGCTTTGTGGTTGGGTACACCCAACAGCTCCAGGTACGGCCGGTGTCCTGTAATATCACATCACTATTTGCACCCTATAGTATGGTGTTGAAGTGTGAGTACACCAAATTATAAACAACTAAAAAAGTAAATGGTCTCATTTCGAAATGCCCTGATTAATACCTGCTATTACCATATCCCCAGAATTACCATTACTGGGGGTCCTTTGGGGAACAACATGCGGCAATCAGTGTATGTGCAGCGATTACCACATATCCTCACCCAGTATTTCTTGAAGAAACATCTAAGTGAAAAAACACAACTTGTGCTCCAGAAAAACACCAGTAACTACATTACATCCTACCCCTGCGCCAGCCTGGCGTTTAGATCTCCTCAAATAGGTGATAAGTGTTTGCATGTGGTGCAAGCTAGGGATGTGTCAAATTCACCTAATTTGCTTTTCGCATAATTATGCACAATTTGGAGAAAATTACACCAAATTATAAGTAATTACACAAAATGGCAATCTGCATTTAGTGCTGTATTTTAGCACAAAATGCGTCCCTATTTCCATTTTGGATACAAGAATGCATTTTCCACTAAACAGGTAAGAGTACTATGGAAAACAAGCGTAACATGAAATTTCAGAATTAGACACATTATTTCAGTGTAACTGAAATATAACCTGGGCCTGGTGATGCAAGGACAAAGTTCTTTGCATCATAGACAAGGTATATGTAAAAGGGTCAATATTCATACAAAATGGAGCATGACACCTCGTCCCTTACAGGATTCTACACGCATCTCCTGTATGCCCTATCACCCAGAACACCACCAAATGTGACAAACACGGAGGCAGGGCCTTCATAGACCAGGCCCACCAGGATGTGGAATGCAGTGAATCCAAGCCTGAAAGTAGTATCGAATTACATGACTTTCAAGTTAAACTTGAATTGTTCTGGCTACCAAGCAATGGATCTTCATGCGGTTGGAGATGCAATTAGTCAGACTAAGGCCTACACTTCTCCAAATGGATTCATAAAATTCATGAATGTTACTGCACATATTGGAATTCTGAAATCAGCAGTCATTACCCAAAATGCATTTTTGCCCGGTTAATTTTGGTGAAACTGCCATGAAAAGGCTGGCAGAGAACCTTGTAATCAGCAGGGTGACACTACAGCGCCAGCCTGTCGGGATCACCGAACACCACGGAAACGGCAGGTTGTAATGTGGCCTTCGGGCCACCACATCAGCGGCGGTGCAGACCCCCTCCACAAGTCTGGCAGTCTAGTCCAGTGGGATAGTGGCTGCAGCATTGCCGCTGCCTCGTAATCAAGCCAGCGGCAATGATGCCGTCCGCAGGTGGCACCAGCACACTTGTAATGAGCAGTGTCTGCACAGCAAACAGTGCGCATTGCGAGGGTGCTGGGCAAGGGGACCCCTGCACTGCCCTTGCCACAGGCATGGGCAGTGCAGGGCCCCTGTACCCCTTGCACCTGTTCTCCGCCAGCCTTTTCATGGCAGTGAAACCGCCAAGAAAAGGCTGGCAGAGAACCATATTGTAATCAGTAGGGCAGTGCTGTCAGCCTGTTGAAATCACCACAGCAGTGGAAGTCCAGACCCCCACCGTGAGTCTGGTGACCACCAGGCTCGTATCTAGGCCAATAATCTGCTTCCACCTTTAATTAATGTGGGTGCCAGAGGATGGGGTCCGTGGGGTAGATAACAGCTTTGGTAAGGGGGGATTCACACCCCCTCCCCTTTTAATATATATGTATGGCACTGGCAATGGGGTCCCCAGAGCCTAAAAAGGCTCAAGAAGGGGGAGGTACACGGCCCCCTCTTCCCCTTTACTTAAAAAAAGACCCTGGGGGTGGGGTCCCCAGGGCCTAATATGGCTTGGGGAGGGGAGCCACATGCCCGCCCTTTATTTAAAAGAAGCCCATGGGGGATGGGGTCCCCAGGGTCTGATAAGGCTCAGGGAGGCGGGGCATGAAGCCCCCTCCCCTTTCATAAAAAAAAGGCCCTGTGGCTGGGGTTCCAAGGGCCTAATTAGGGTCAGGGTGTCAGGCCATACAGCACCCCTCTGCTTTAAAAGGGATATGGCCCTATGGGATGGGGTCCTCAAGCCTTTTAAAGGGTCGAGGAGGGAGGCCGCATGGCCCCTCCTCCTCTTAAAAAAACACAGCCCTGGTGGATGGGGTCCCCGGGCCACCTCCCCTTTAAAAGCGATATGGCCCTGAGGGATAGTGTCCTCAGGGCCTTCTTTCCCTGGGGGATGTGTTCTCTAGGGCCTAATAAGGCTCAATGAGGGGGGCCACTTAGTACGCCTACCCTTTAAAAAATGTAAGGCCCTGAGGGTTAGGGTCCCCAAAGCCTGAGGCTCAGGGATGGGGGGGCATGGGGTCCACGGGCTTAATAAGGCTTAGGGACCTGGCCTACCTCCCCTTTACAAAAAAAAATAAAGGCCCTAGGTGATGGCATCACTTGAGCCTAATAAGACTCGGGGAGTGGTAAATGCCCTCACCCTTCCCTTTAAAAAAAAGGACCTGGAGGATGGGCTTCCTTGGGCCTGGACAAGTAGCACCCCTCCCCTCTAAAAATATAAGGACCAGTGGCCAATTTCATGCTGCGCATGGCCAGTGGCCATGTGAGAAGGGTGTTGACTTTACATATAGAGTCCCAGTGGAGGTGGGGGCTCAAGTTATAGTTAGCTCTGCTAACTATCATTGGTGAATTTCTGTGTTTTTTTTTTTACAGAATGTTAATGTTGTCACTGACATATTCACCTAACTATAATGTTACTTTAACTTTTATTTTTTTAAGAGCATTTCTAAGGTTTTTTTTTTAAACAAAAACAGATATTTTTTTCGCACTTAACTATAATGTTACTTGAACCTGTTTTTATATAAAAAAAAAAATATATATATATATATAAATATATATATATATACATATATCAATCACTGTATGCTGTGCTGTGTCTGTATTTATAGTGTAGTGACTACCTCATCTGCTCCACGCAGAATTTAACCATATTAGAATGTGATCTCTAGTTTTTATGTCTTTTATGGATGTGTTTGGAAATGGGATATTTCTGCGTTGGCACACTGACTTTCTGTCTTTGTCACTGTCTGCAAGAGAAGTGGGTTTTAGTAAATGAAAGGAAGCATGTATATCTGATTCTTGAGTGGGAATAGTGGAATTTGGAGATTTTCCTGCTGCGTCATAATCTGCATAGTTTGACATTTGTGCAGTGTAAATCATTATTTTTTCTGCAAAAAATATTTCTAGCTCACATGGGTCAAAGGCAAGGCAATATGCAGTATTAACAACTCATAGAAATTGTTCAAAATGTATTATTTTGAGGACTAGGCACTGATTCAAGCCAGGAACAACAACTAACAGGGTAGTGGTGCCCCAAAAGGGACACAAAAAAAACAGGAACTTCTTATCAAATAGCAACTAAAACCAACCTAGAAGCAAAGGGAATGGAAGCAGCTGGCATTGTGTAATTTGTTACCAACTGTAGTCCATTATCATGAACAAAACTAATTTAAAAGGCAGAATAAACTTCAGTGCAGGAAATAAAACTTTGACGGCACAAGGCTTTTACGAAGGACCATAATATACATATAAACTGTCATGAACATATCAGCCACAACTGTGAGGGAATGATGTGTAAAAAAAAAAAAAAGATGGACTCTGCCTCAGTACCTATTATCCATGTGGCGTATGTAAGGCATGCTGCAATGCATGCCACTCTACAACATTGGACTTGCTGTTATGGATACCAAGGAGTCAAATGACTGATGCATTTATTTCAGTTCTCGTTTGTCCCTGCCAAAAACACAACATTGCAATGATTAAATGAAAGGCATGTTTATTTGGCAAAAACAGGGGTTTCATAAGATGTGGTAATCACAACATGAAACTGGAGGAACACTTTAACAGACATCGTGATTATCAAGTAGCTCTTCAGTGAACTGTGACCAAACTAAAAAGTGCAGGGTTCAAGGAGTAGGGATGGAGAAAATTTCACACAAGTGAGAACAGAAATGGATCCATGTGAACCCACAGTGATGGGTTAAGTGATGGGTCAGAATGTCACAGACAGGATCTAAAGAAATGAGGGATTTGTCATATCTATGGTTCACTAAAATATTAGTATATCTACACGTATACTGAGATTCGCTAGTGATACAGTATACCCTCTGTAGACATAAGAAAATGGTAACAGTCTTGTTCACAATGATAGAAAAGTGACATAGTTCAAACTCGTATTACTGTTCACATTTTCTTCCCCCTTCTTTGTGACCATAGTTGGCCACATAAAAAACTGCACTATAGACAAAGGAGCTTACGTGTGAACTAATACGAGGATACTTTAATTCAGAATTTAAAAATTGCAATACTGTGTCAGAGTTTGCCAACCCAACAGCCACAGAAAACAGTATCACCCCCCAAGAACTGTGTGACAGACTTGCCATCGCCGTTCATGACAAGATCAACACCATCCATAAGAACTTTGAACCCCAGCACAAGCCCTCAGACTTCCTTCACCTTCAGGCACTCACTAAAATCAAATCGGACCACCATCTTGCCTCATGGGACCAGCTCACCTCCCAAGACACCATAACCATCATGAACTCAATTCACTCAAGACCCCCTCAGATCCCTGCTGGCACCACATTTTCATCCTCGGAAGCCACATGATGAGCAGCAAGCTCACCACCCTTTTCAACTTCTCATTTCAGCAGCCACTTTTAACAAAGACTAGAAACATGCAGAAATCAAACCGCTCCTCAAGAAACCAACTACCAGCCCGAGTGAACTCAAAAACTACCACCCTTTCTTCGTTCTCCCTTCCCCACCAAAGTCCTGGAAAAAGTAATCAATTGACAACTCACATAATATCTAGAGGAGAACCTTCTCCTAGACACCTCCCAAGCTGGATTCCACTTCAGCCACAGAACCAGGACTGCCTTGATCGCAGCCACCGACATCAGAGCCCTCCTTGACCAGGGATAAACAGTGATTCTGATCCTCCTCGACCTCTCAGCAGCTTTTGACACCGTATCTCATCACAACCTGATCAGAAGACTGCATTACATCGGCATCCTAGGAAACGCCCTCAAGTAAATTGCCTCCTTTCTTACCGGAAGAACGCAGAAGGTCCGTTTACCTCTATTTACTTCTAAACCCTAGGACATCATCTTGCGGTGTCCCTCAAGAATCCTTCCTCAGCCTCCCATCCCTATTTAATATCTACTTGACCTCCTTGGTCAACATCGCCACATCCCACGGACTAAACATCATATCCTACACAGACGACACCCAGCTCATCCTCTCGCTCTCAGAAGAATCCCGCCAACATAGGAACCAACTGCCACAGGTGCATGACCAGAGTCACCAACTGGATGAAGGACAACTGCCTGAAGCTCAATATGGACAAAACAGAAGTGCTGTTCTTCGGCAACAACACCAGCCCTTGAAACGACTCCTGGTGGCCCTCAGAACTGGGACCATGACCCAAACTGACCACCCACGCCAGAACCCCGGCATAATCATGGACAGCAAACCAATAAGTCCCAGATCAATGCAGTTGCCTACTTTCACACACTTTGCATGTTCTGAAAAGTCTTAAATTTGCTAACCCTGAACACCAGAGGTACCATCACTCAGGCACTAATCACCAGTCAATTAGACAACAGAAATGCACTCTACTCTGGGATCACCACATACCCTATGCAGAGATTCCAGACCATACTGAGCTTCGCTGCCAGACTCATCCTAGACCTCCCCAGACAGACTTACATCAACCCCCCCCCACCTCAGAAAACTCCACTGGCTTCCTATACAGAAGAGATGCCAATTTAAGCTGATGATCCATGCCAAGAAAGCACTGCACAACAAAGGACCAGCCTACATCAACTGTTGCCTGAACTTCTACCACCCTGCCAGATAACTAAGCTTTGCCTCCCTCTCATTTGCCCGATGCCCCCCATCCACCGAAGCACCAGCAGAGGATGCTCCTTCTCCTACCTCACTGCGAAATCTTGGCACGACTTCCCTCTATAGCTACGGACCTCCACTTCTCTACTGGAATTCTGGTAAGCACTCAAGATCTGGCTGTTCGACTGAGTCCCCTGAACCATTATGACCCTCAAGCACCTGGATACCCTCTCGGGTGATTAGCTGTGCTATATAAATCCACTTGATTGACTGATTGATTATGCTAAAGCAATTTGTAGGTGAACAGAGACCTAGCAATGTGGAGACTTTTAATACCAGTCCATTTTTTAACATTATTATCAGTTACTAAAGCCAATTTAATAAAACACAAGACAAATGAAGCCCCTGAAATGGCACCCTCTAAAGCATATGTAGATAAGACAACCAAAAATGTAAGAAGGTGATGCCACTGACAAGTGGATGTGGAGCATCAAACATTCTGAACATTATCAGCTGCTAAGGAGCACAAATATGATTCACCAAATTTCCAGGGGAAGGAGGAACAACGTCAGGCGCAACATCACACACTGGTGCCAAACACAGGACATAATGGGGTTGACCCCTTGTCTGTGACCAAGCTCCTTTAACAGCCTTCTACCTGTGTGGGAGCCATTGGGGTCATGGTACACAGTTGGAACTTTAAAAACTCAAAAACACACTTAGAGCTCTCCTTCCTTATTTTGTTTGCTGCTGCATTCATGACTCCCAAGACCAAGGGTAGCAAGGGCAGTGCCAGCGCAAGTACAGGGACAGAAACTGATATCACTGTCTACCCCTATTAGTTATATTTGGTAATGACTAAAGGGGGTTTGTTAGGCAAGTAAAGGACAGAAGAATAAGTTACTTACCTTCGGTAACGCTTTTTCTGAGATCCCCCCTGTGGATTCCTCACCTTTGAACACCCCCATGCGCCAGCTCTCCAAGTCAATGAGGATGTCACAATAACACGGCTCCGCACACAACTCTGTCTGATGTCATCAAAGCCATAAGAAGTCCTCGCCGGTTAGCTGACGTCGATTTCACCCACTTTTTTTCCATGCCTTTGAGGAAAACAGGTGAACCCAACATCACAAATACAACAACATGTGCATTCTCAAATCAAAGATGTATATATGTACACTTTGGGGGTCATTCTGAGCTTGGCGGGCGGCGGGAGCCGCCAGAATACCGCTGCGCGGTCAAAAGACCGCCGCGGTTATTCTGAGTTTCCCGCTGGGCTGGCGGGCGACCGCCAGAAGGCCGCCCGCCAGCCCAGCGGGAAACCCCCTTCCATGAGGATGCCGGCTCCGAATGGAGCCGGCGGAGTGGAAGGGGTGCGACGGGTGCAGTTGCACCCGTCGCGATTTTCAGTGTCTGCTGGGCAGACACTGAAAATCTTGGTGGGGCCCTGTTAGGGGGCCCCGCGACACCCGTTACCGCCAGCCAGGTTCTGGCGGTCAAAACCGCCAGAGCCAGGCTGGCGGTAAGGGGGTCGGAATCCCCATGGCGGCGCTGCCTGCAGCGCCGCCATGGAGGATTCCCCAGGGCAGCGGGAAACTGGCGGGACACCGCCGGTTTTCCGTTTCTGACCGCGGCTGTACCGCTGCGGTCAGAATGCCCATGGATGCACCGCTAGCCTGTTGGCGGTGCATCCGCGGTCGTTGGCCCTGGCGGTAGTCTACCGCCAGGGTCAGAATGACCCCCTTTATGTATATGACATATCAATATACAAACATTATCTACAAAACAGATTTCTTCTTCTTTTGGAATATTCATACCGGCAACGGGGAGGCAGGTGGGCCAATGAGGAATCCAGAGGTAGATACTGTATCCACCAGAAAAAATGTTACCAAAGGTAAGTAACTTGTTCTGATGGATACATCTACCTGTGGATTCTTCACCTTTTCGATAGAATCCCCAAACAGTTCCACTCATGGAGGTGGGTGCCTGTCTGACTATACCAAGAAATCCAGCAAAATAGAACAGGCAAAATGACCATTCTTCCTCACTTATAGCAATAGTGCTTTGCGAAAGTGTGGAGGGAAGTCCAGGTTGCCGCTTTACAAATGTCAACAACAGGAACACCTCTAGCCAACGCAGAAGTAGAAAACTTCCTCTGGTGGAATGAGCTCTAATACCTTCAGGTGGCTCTTTCTTCGCCATGGCATAGCAGATCTTTATGCAGAGGATGATCCATCTGGATACTGTTCTCTTGTGGACAGCCTTGATCTTTATTGTGCCCATGTGGCCAATGAACAGCTGATCATAGATTCTCAGCGCACGTGTTCTTCCAATATAGAAACTCAAAGCTCTTTTCGGGTCCAAACGATGCAGCCTTTCTTTATCCTTCTAGGATGAGGAGGAGGATAAAAAGTAGGAAGGGTAATAGATTGCCCTAGGTGGAAAGGAGTTAACTCCTTCGGTAGGAAAGCAGCTCTACATAAAAAGCAGTAAACAGGGCTTTAAGACTTAAAGCCCGTAACTCACCAACACGTCTAGCTGACCTGATGGCTATAAGAAATGCCATTTTAAATGTAAGAAATCTTAACGGACTGCAATGAAATGGCTAAAACAAAGCACCCATGAGAAAGGTAAAAACTAAATTAAGGCCCCACTGGGGCATAACAAGCAGAGTAGAGGGATACATATTAGCGTGCCCTTTAATAAACCTATAGGAGACAAACAAGGAAGGTTGATCGAGTAAGCAAATAAATGCAGACAGCACAAATAGCCATTCACTGTCGCGAATGCACAACCCTGTTGCGCCAGGAAAAGTGTGAAATGCAAGCTGTTCGATAATCGGGCTTTTAATGGCCAACATGCTTTGCAGCGCACCATTTTACAAATTTAGCCCATCTGCCAGCAAATACCATCTTGGTGGAGTGTTGCCTGGCCGATAAAATAACATCCACTGCATCAGGGGGAAGAGAAAAAGAACTCAGGTTGCCCGTTCAACCTCCAGGCTTGTAGGTGCAAGCTCTGGAGGTGGGGGGTGTAGAACCTGCCCCTGAGACTGTAAGAGGAGGTCTTCCCTGCCAAAGAGATGGAGCAAAGGGCACAGTGAGAGTTGAAGAAGGTCTGTGTACCACACCCTTCATGGCCAATCCGGGGCTATTAATATGACTTGGTCCCTGTCTTGGCAAATCTTCTTCAGAACTCGAGGAATCAAGAGTATGGGGGAAACGCGTAAAGTAACTGGGCGCTCCAGCTCAACTGAAACTCGACCGCAACGCTTCTCGCATCAGATACTTAAGGCTGCAGAACAACGGGCAGTGCGCGTTCTCGTGAGTGGCAAACATGTCTCTCTGAGGTCCCCCATAACCTGAAGATGTGAAGTACCACCTCTGGATAGAGACGCCACTCATGGTCGGTTGAGAAGTGCCAACTGAGCCTGCCAGCACGCAAATTCAGAACTGGTTTGCCACAATGCAAGTCAGATGATCCTAAGCCCAGGACTAGAGTCATAGAGCCTCTCTGCAGAGAGGATACGATCCTACTCCTCCCTGTTTGTTGATGTACCACATTGCTGTAGTGTCTGTTAAGACTTGTACCTACTGACCCTGAATGGAATGGAGGAAGGCCTTGCGATCCAGACATATCGCCCTCAATTCTAACAGATTGATGTGAAGCATCTGTTCCCCTGGAGACTAAAGCCCCTTGATCTCCTTGTCCTCCAGACGAACTCCCCACCCTAGAGTGGAGACATCTGTGATTACTGTGGCCGCCAGAGGGCTTTTCTTGGGATAAATTGTCATCCACACTCCATCATCGGAGATCTGCTGCAGTGTCCCTGGAGATCTTGACTGACTCTGAGATCCCCATTGTGCTGAAGCCACTGCCTGCAAAGGCACCACTGTAGAGCCCTCATGTACCAGCGTGCATGAGTGACCAACAGAATGCAGGAAGCGAACAGACCGAGCAGGCGCAGGACCTTCTGGGATGGGACGAGCACTCCATACTGAAACATTGGAATCCCAGCCTGAATGTCTTGAACCTCTGCGGAGGAGGGAAGGCACAATTCACTGTGGGCACGATTCACTGTGGTGTCTAGCTCTGCCCCTTGAACAGGGTGCGCTGAGAGGGCTCTAGTTGAGATTTGGGTACGTTGATGGAAAAACCCAGACAGAACAACAGTTGAGTTGTCAAATGCAAGTGGTGCAGCACCAACTTCAGAGATTTGGCTTTCAGCAACCAATCATCCAGGAAAGGGAACACTGGAAATCCCCGCCGTCTGAGATGTGCCGCAACCACTGCTATCAAAAGACTCAGATGCAGGTGCAAGACCAAATGGAAGTACTGCAAACTGGTAGGTTGTGACCCTACCCTGAACCGGAGATACTTCCTGTGCGACTGCAGATTTTTAATGTGAAAATATCCACCCTGTGAGTCTATGGATACCATCCAGTCTTCCTTGTCCAGCGTAAGAAGCACCCGTGCTAAGGTCAGCATTTTGAATTTGTCCTGTTTGAGGAAGAAATTCAAAATCTTCAGGTCCAGGATCGGTCGTAACCGACCGCCTTCTTGGGGTAAGGTAATATCTTGAATAACACCCCTAAGCCCTTTCCAGCTCTGGTACCAACTCAACTACGTCCTTTAAAAGCAGATTTTGCACCACCTACCGTAGCAGCAGTAGATGTTCTTCTGACCAAATACTTTCTCTGGGAGGAAAGGGAAGGGAAACTCTTAGAAGGGAAGGACATATACATTTTCCACAATGCTCAATACCCAACTGTCCGTGGTTATGGACTTCCATTCTTGTAAAGAGTGAATCAACCTCCCTCCCACAGGTGAAGCATGCTCGCTTAAGATGGTGGAATTAGGGCTGCAGAGGAGGTACAAGAAGAGGAGAAAGAAGGCTGATGGACGGCAATTTGTTGCTTAGCTCTGCCACGTCCTCAATAGGATCTGTAGAGGGGATTGGCTGGCTGCTGTTGCTGTAAATTATGCCTTCCTCGAAAGGAGGAGCTCCAGCCAAATCCCCTGAACCTATACCTGTAGCTCATGGAAAGGGACTGAAGACCCAACGATTTCGCTATTCCTTTGCTTTATTTAAATCTTTCTAAGGCCGAATCTGCTTTGGCCCCAAACAGTCTGGATCCATCAAAGGGCAAACCTATAAAGATGGATTGTACATCTAGGGAAAACCCCGAGCACCTCAACCAGGTGTGACGCCTAGTGGCGATTGAAGTTCACATGGCTGTGGCTCTGGCCACCAAATCTGCTGTATCAAGGGCTAATTGTATCACCTGTTTTGCTGCAGCTTGACTGTCTTTTAAAAGTTCAGTAAAATGGCCTTGAACGTCCTGCAACAACTTATGAATCACATCCCTGTCTGTATCCATCAAAGCATGTATGTATCTACCTAAAGGACATGTGGCTTCCACTGATTTCAAGGCCACGCTACCAGAAGAAAAAATCTTCTTCGATGATTGTTCCATTCTTTTTGATTCCCTATCCGCAAGAGTCATTGGAAAGGAACCAGGGACTGATCTTGAACAGGAAGCCTGGACCACTAAGCTCTCCGGATGCTGATGTAAAAACACAGGATCTTCTGGTGCTGTTTTATATCTCCTGGCAATAGACCTCGGCGCCACTGGAGCTGACACAGGTTTCTCGCACACCTCCAACACTAGCTCAATTAGGGCCTCACTGAATGGTGATAAAGGCTCCGAAGTGGACATCGACAAATGAAGGACTTCCGTTACTAAATTCGATTTCAACTCTGTTACTAGAAAAGACAAATCCAACATGTCAGCCGCCTTTCTTATTAACCCATATTAAGATGTTACCTCAGGGGGAGGTATGGCCCCTGGAGTTAATAAGTCCCACTCTGTTAAAGTATCTAGACCACTTGCCACATAGAGGTGGAAATTCCTGAGATGGTATACGAACTTCACCCTCTTCCAGGTCCAGGTCCTGATGACAGTCTAAATATTGTTGCTTCTCTAGAAGCCTCAAACCCTTTCTACGAGACCTCAACCCGGACTCCAGCAGCTGAGTCGAAAAATATACCGGTGTCAGTGACGTTGGTTGCGGCACCGGCAAAGACCGTGTCGATGCCAGTAACTTAGATGCAGAATCCCTTTGAGCTGGAGTTGAATGACACAATGTTGGTTGTGACCTTTCCGACGTCAGTATCGTCGCCGCTGGCACAAAAAATTCCTGCTGAGTGTCAATCTGCGAAGGAGTCATCTTCCTTAGCGCCGAAGGCCAGGGGCATTGGGCTGTCCGCATAAAGGGTAGGAATGGAGCATGCCTATATGCGACGGGAAACCTCCAAGGGAGAAGGATCATGATGATGTCTCTTCTTATGCGACCTCGAAGACCGATCAGATGGTGACTCCGCCCGAGTGCTGGATTTACGATGGCTATGTTTATTCTTCTTCGCCTTGGGCAAGAATAACTTCTCTCTCCTTCACAGCCTTAGGATTCATACTCTGACACACGAAGCACAGCCCCCGACATCATGAGGCACCAGTAACAATCTTCATGCAGATCTGTAACCAACACCTGGCCTCTCCATTCCCGACAAGGTTTGAAACCTGACTTTTTAAGTAGAGACATTATCGACAATCGAGACAACAAAACCTCGATTCCCCCCAAAACAGTGTAACCAACACGGAGAGGTAGGAAAAACCGTTACGTGTTGAAGGCATGAAAAAAGAAAACTGACCTCAACGAAGACTTCTTATGGATCTGATGTCAGATGGAGCCGCGTGAGGAGCCATGTTATTGTGACATCCTTGTCGACAATGAGAGTGAGAGAGAAAAAATTCCACCAAATTCTGGCGCATGGGGGTATTCAAAAGGTGAGGAATCCACAGGTAGATGTATCCATCAGCAAAGAAACGTTCATACCATCTCCTCTGCTATGGCTCTTTTTTTATTACAGACAATTACAAAATGGACTTTGGATGTGTGCATGCAAACAGCAGTGTGACCAATGGGAACTAGCACCCAATATTTAAATACTGTGGAGATGATAACTTATGGGATGTTGCTATGTATTCAACCATAAGAAATAATGTTTTGGGAACTGCCAAACAAGTTACTCACCCTTTGGTAATGCTCTTTCTGATGGATAATCCACCTAATCACAGATTCTTTGCCTTTAGGATAATCTGCAGGCACCATACTGGGTCTAAAAATGTTCAAGCAGTGCTCCTGTGCGCCACTAGGTGGCGTCATATTACTCCACATTAACTTACTTCCACCCCGGAAGTGACAGAGCAGAGATGCATATAATCGTCACACATCCGCTGCAATGTCAGTTTCTTTGTGGACTCCTTACTCGGACACAGAGCATAACAGAATCAGAGGTACCAGTATGAAGATCTCTAACTTAGGATCATTTTAGATGTTAAAAAGTGGCCACTCTACAGGATGGGAAGGTGGGAGGGTGTTGAGGAATCTGCAGTTAAATTTTCCACCAGAAACAGCGTTCCCCGCGGTGAGTAACTTTGTTTGCTGATAGATATTCTAACTGTGGATTCCTCACCTTTAGAATAGATATCAAAGTTGAGGGTCTGTGGAGTGGCCTATGACCAGAACCAAAATACACTTCCAGTCTCATCTAGCTGTCTAGGCAGTAGTGGCTTGTGAGTGTGTGCACAGACATCCACATTTCTGACTGATAGATGTCCAGAACAGGCACTTTGCGTGCCAAAGTAGTAGTAACAGCCTTGGTCAGTCCTTCAGGAGGCTGTTTCTTGGCAAGTGTGTAGCAGACCTTAATGCAGAGGACTTTCCAGCGTGTCAGAGTACTTTTCTGCCCTGCCTTACCTTTTATGACTCAGAAAACCCCACAACTGATCATCCTCCTAATGGTCTTTGCTGCAACTAATGTAGAAGTCTCTCCTCCTCTTTTGAGGGTGAGGCAGAGCAAAGTATGTTGGGGGGTGATAGACTCTCCAACGTGAAATGGAGTCATGACTTCTAGCAAAAATGCCGCGTCGGTTCTCCTCACCAACTTGTCTAAGAAAAAGATGGTGTAGGAAGACTGTATAGAGAAAGCCTAGCGCTCACTTACCCAACATACTGAAGTGACTGCAATGAGAAACTCAGTTTTGAGAGACACTAGGTGCAGCAAAAAGCTGTGCATGGGCAAGAATGTAGTGAATGAGGAATGTAAGGAGCAGATTACGCTCTCATTGTTGGCTCACAAGTAGCCTATGATTGAACATGCTTTAGGCCTAGAAGAAAAGGCTCACAATAGGCGGTTTAAAACAAGAACAGTTGATCCAGTGAATCTAAAAAGGCCTAAGGACAAACAAATAACCCTTTCAGAGTCATTCTGGACAGGGACCTGCCCTTGGATCTTCGGGTCAAACGCTCTCAGGTGACCTGTTCCTGGGTTATTAGAACCTTGCGGAAGAACTTTCCATTTATCCCTTCACATGCACTGAAACAGGTGGCCTAAGCACTAATCTCATCCAGGATTGATAAACGCACGCTATTTGGATATCAATTAGGCAACCCTTGCCAAATTGCAATTGGTGCAAAATGCAGTGGCCAGGCCTGCACTAGGCATCCCAAATGCATGTCTGTCTCTAAAGGACCTCCTGTACAAAAGCGAGTCACATTCAAAGCAATGTGTATTGTTCACAGAGCACTCTACAGTGCTAGCCCTTGGGGAATCAAATCAGTGTTTCCATGGTACTCCCCAAGCAGACCTCTCTGATTGGCAGCACACAATTTAGGTGCGAATAGGAGGGGATGCAGAGCTTTCTTGGTCACGGCAGCCAAGCTCTGGAATACCTTCCTTCTCCACCTGACCAGTATGAAGTTGCATATGCCCTTTAGGAAGGTCTTTTAGACCTGCCTCTTTTCCTTGTAATTTTGTGAGCTGCCCATCAGCAGGGTTATTCTCGTGATTGGCTTTTAGTGCCTTAACGCCCTTGGGCAACTTGCTGCACTATATACATTTATATCATTCATTTTATAGTGCTCAAAGCATTGCCTTGCTGGGCTAGAGACAAAACAAACAGTAACACATCTGAAACTTTGGCTTCTAAGGAGTCTGTGCTGTGGGCTTCACACCATACTATAAACTTGCCCTGGTACCTGGTGTAGATGGACTTTGTAGAGGGATGCCTGGATACGAGGGTGACATCCACAACCTCCAGTAGTAGCTCGAACACACTCAACTGCCGCCACTCATTCTCCATGCATTGAGGTGTACATTGTGCCAGTTTTGGTGAGGGACCCTACTCTGCTGCTGCAACATAAGTTCTTTCTGCAGTGGCTGCCTAATGGGAGGACAAATGCTCATGCCCAGAAGTTCCAACTACCACACACTCCTAGCACAGTTCTGAGCCAAATAAGATGTCTTGGGCACACTCGTTCTTGAAATTCTTTAGAATCCAGTGCAGGAGAGAGAGTGGCAGAAAGTTGGAGTTTTCCTCACTATTGGACGATGCCCTGTGCCACCGTGGGGTGTAGCTGCCATTTGTGATGCGCCCGGCACTGCCAGCTGAGCTCTTCCACCCTGGCATTTGATGATCTCATCTAGTGGTTCATGATCACAGAAAACCTAAGACGCTCCAGCCAACTCCAGAGGCGTAGTGCCTCCTGGCACAGCACACAGGACCCCACTCTGCCCTGCTTGTTGCAGTACCATGTGGCAGTGGTGTTGTCTGTGAGAACATGCACTAGACTTCCACTGATGGATGGCAGGAAGGCCTTCATTACCAAGTAGATGGCTCATAACTCCAATAGATTCGAGTGGGGCCAGGTGTCTGCCAGAAATCAGAGAACTATGGTCTATTTCTTTCCCATGTGACTTCCCCAATCCAGCAAGGACTCATCCGTCATCACGGTCAACTCCAGGTGGGGAAGGGAGAGCGGTCTGTCACTGGTCAGACTACAGTCAAACGTCATTACTGCTGTTCTTTTGCAGTCTCCTGTAAAACCTGGATGACATCCACTGGTTTCCTTGGTGTTTGGCTCGCTAAGACTTCAGTTTATATAGCAGAGCCTGCATATATCACATGGTGAAGCAGAATCATGAGGCCAACAAACCAAGATGTCTAAGAGTTGTTTTCACCAACACAAGGATCATAGACCAAATATCCTGGACTCAATGCAGCAGAAGAAAAACCCGGAACAGCACTGCATCCTGAATGGCTCCAATAAAGGGGAGTCTGTGCAAAGCAATTAAGTGTGACTTTGGCTCGCTGATCAAAAACCCAGGCTATCTCACGGATCCCTAGTGGGGAATAAGGATATACTGGGCATTTCCAATATGGACAAAGTGGAGCAACAAAACAAATTTCATTCTGCATTTTCCTTACAAGGACAGTATGGAACCGTGGTGGGTAGGGGGTAGTTGTGTTATGCATTGTGTGTTTTTTAAAAATCAAAATCAATAAAAATACTTCTAAATTAAAAATAAATATAATCGAGAACAAATGGGAAAAAAACCTAGGCTATGAAAGGAGTCTGCCTTCGTCTGTCCACAACAGACTGGCGAGCCCGCCTTCAGCACCCAGTTGTCAAGGTAGGAGAAAACTGGTAACCCCATCTTCGAGGGAATGGCACAACCACCGCCATCACTTTTGTGAACACCTATGGGGTTTGTGAACACCTATGGGGCACTGCATGCTCCAGGCCTACCTAGAACCGCAGGTAGCATCTGTGAGACTGGAGGACAGGCACATGAAAATATTCATCCTTCAGGTCCAGGGCAAGCATCCATTAGAATTGATACAGGACAGACAAAACTTGGACCAAAGTGAATGTTTTCAATTTGTCCTTCCGGAGGTAAGCATTAAGAGGGTGAAGATCTAAAAATAGATCAACAATCCCCATCCTTCTTCAGCACAGGAAGTAGAGGGAGTAAAAACCCATCCCTGCTTCAGAAGCCGACACCCTCTCGAGGACTCCCTTGGCCAATAGAGCCTGCACCTCTTGCACAAGATGGAAAGGTACTCCTCTCAAAGTCGCTCTGATGTCGATGAAATTGAGGTGAGTCAGAAACAAACTGTATGGCAAGCACCTGTGAGACAATCAGGAAGGACTATCTGTTGCATATGATGGTCTGCCACCCTGAAGTAAAATGTCTGACACTGCCTCCCTCAGGGCAGGTGTGTACCACTAAGGGCAAGCTAAAGTGGCTTGGAGGCGGATGCCACATGGGAAGGATTCAAGTGGGGTTGAGAGCTTGACTGAGTGGAGTGTTGTCCCTGGTGACCTGTGCATATCTGCTGGATCCCTGGTCATGGCAACAAAAAGGATGGGGTGACTACTGCGGTGGTGGTGGGATTTGCCACGCCTCTACGCTAGCCATCTGGAAAGCCTCAAAAGGGTCAATACTGCTGGAGAAATTGCTGGGAAGGACTCGAGAGGCCCAATGAACTGCTATGGCACTGCTTAACTTAGAACGTTTGATGGCACAATCACTTTATTTTGCCAACAAGGCGGGACCCGTCAATAAGCTTTCCCATTAGGGTCACCTGCATGTAACCAGTAAAGCCAATGGATCGCATCCACAAACTATGGTGGAGCACCACACTAGCACCCATCACATCCTCAAGAAGTCAGTTGTGTCCAGCAAGCTCAGATGACATTTGAATGTGCCAGAGGCCTGGAGCCCTTCTGAGAGCAGCTGCAAGATCTCCCAGCCATCTCCCAAAGGATTTTTGCAAATAAGCAGCCCACAATGACTGAACACAACACCAAGTTGATAGGGGAGATTATCTGTTTTCTGAGCGCCTCAATCCTTTTTAACTCCCTGTCCACAGTGGTCATGAGATGTGCATTTAGTCTAATCGTACTGGTGGAATCTTGAACCACCAAACTCTCAGGAGTCGGGTGTTGAGTAAGGAAGTCCGGGTCGCCTGGTGCTGGCCTATGACATCTGGACCCCTGTTTGTTTACTATCTGGCAAAAGCAGGGCTTTGTCAGGTACCCAGAAGTTTGTCAGTCAAAGCTTCATTAAATGGGAGCAAGGGCTCAAATGAAGCAAGCCCAAGGTGTAAAACTTTAGCCAGTACATTGGTTCCGATTTCAATTGGTTTTCACTTCCACTGAGGGTAGCTGCAGGTCCAGGACTTCAGCAGCATGCCTAATCACCACAGCAGGCAATGCACTATCTTTCATAGACGGTCCAATGGAGTTTACCAACCCTACGTCCGGGGCGGTATCCAACTCACTGACCTCTTACAAGTAGATGTAAATGTCAACATCATCTCAGTCAGCTCACTTCTTGCAAGTAGGTGTAAATGTCACATCATCACAGTCAGCTCCATCATCATCAGACCGATTATAATATGACAATAGTTGGGGCTGAAGCAGATTCGGTTTTAGGTCGGACACTGGAGTGGGCAGGGGCTCAACCTCCAGCAATGTCGGGATTGGCGTTGGTAAAGAGCAAACTGAAGTGGATCTTGGAGCTAGAGCGCACTTCAATACTGGAGTCGGGGGGGGCCGAGGTAGGTTTGAGGTGCTTAGAGAGTGCAGAGGGAGGACGTGCTGGCAGTAACCCGACTGGAGGCCCCTGTGGATCCACTGGGCCGTAAGGTGAGCCAGCCAGAGGGAACTGGAAGAATGTAAAAAAATATGCAGCAGGGCCTCCGTGAAGGCTTCTACTTGCTGCAACCTCACCAATGGCCGAGGGAATTCTAGGATATGGAATCGGCTCAGTGACCAGGGATCAGAAGTGAGAAGGGTTGGCACATTGACACCCTCTTGACTTCTCTTTGGACAGAGGGTAGAGGGATGGGGTAGAATCCTGCATTGACTTCTTGCATTCCTTTTCCGATTTACAGAACGACCTTGATCGCAAAAAAGACCTGTCCGTAGAGTGGCCTCAAGAACAACTCTTCAACCTTGACATGGAGTGAGACTAACACAATGTCCAAGACTTCTTTCCTTGTTCAATGACGTACAGCTAGGCTTCCCAGCCTCAGATCGCCTTTGGGTGTATAAGGGCACATTCTTCATACGTGTCAGAGTCATGCCCTGAGCCCTAGCCCCAAAGTGAGACCTCATGTGGGTCTGTTGCCAATATCTGTTTCCGACAATCATTACACAATTTGGAACCTGCCATGTTCAGTGGGGACATTGTTCTCTTGTATGCTGGACAAACTGGTGAACTAATTAGTCAACCGATGAAAGGGAACAGAGCTCCAGAACTGTGCATGAAGGCACAGAAAAAAAGGAACTGATCACATGGGGTGGCGTTAACACACAGCCTTGCTGTCACTTCTGAGGTGGAATGAAGTCAACACTGAGCTGCAGAGCACCACCTTGCAGTATGCCACAGCAGTGCCTGAAAATTTTCAGATCCAGCTTCGCACCTGGGGAATATGTGAAGAATCTAAATGTGAATCAGAACCTGTGATCATAAGTGAGTGTATAGTGTTGTTATTATGCTACCCTAGCCTTACAAAATTTCTGATTATTGACCTACATGCAGTTTGCAGTTTCCCGATTTTTTCCTCACCTATGCACTTCTGTATTTTTCCATTTCAAGTGTTGAATGGCACCAGTAACCAGTGAGCATTTTGTATGAGTGTATACTTTGCTTAGCCTTTCTCAGGAGTAATCTGACACTGTGTTGCATCGGTAACTTATGAGTAGTTTGCATGGGCGTGCATTTCTAGTGAAGCATCACAAATGGCAGTGACACACACATTATCACATAAGTCTAGATTTTTACACAAAAGCCCAATTGGTCTGAAACCTGTGCATGTTTTGTGTAGTTTTTGAAAGAAATACTCGAAGTGCATGAGAAAACAGAAGTTGTGCACATATTATATGTCTGCTTTCCTGGTTTAGTAGATTTTACAGATAGACACAATATGCCTCTTGTGATGAGAAAGCATATTAAGTTCTTTCACTGAAGGAATGGCTAAAATTGTGATCCAACTAAGGAGCAAAAGAATCATCACAGTATTCTTCAGTTTTACTATTATTTGAATGTAAAACGAAGGACCCGACATGAAATTAAATGGGACAGGTCTGTAAATGATGACATTTCTATGTAAGTCACATTTTCCCTAAACTGGGGTTCTCTTTACAGACCTCAACGCTAGTTATTTGTCACTTTGCAGTAGTTACACTACCAGTTACACACACAGGAGATGAGAAATATGCTCTTGGTGTTATAAAGAATTGGAACGCCTAAAATGACCGAGGTACTATAAGTTACTACCTTCCTACTTTCAATGTGGATCGCTAGTTACTTTAATTTGCTTATCAGTGTGTACGTGTGAATTGCTTTAAGCACCAAAATATGCTAAGACCCTCATAGAGGTGAGAGATATGAGTTTTATTACCTTTGTTAAGAACATATCCTACACTGTCATAGTCACTATATAGTTTGAGCCTCATATATCAATGTCAAAACAGAACAGAAAAAAGTTAATTTATGCAACTCACATCAAGAACACAAGCGGAATGACGTCAACAACGAATTTTAAACTTATATTTAAAAATGATACAAAATAACATTTTCATAGCCACTCCCTAAATATGATCAACCACTTAACTGATAGTTTGGAACCCCTTTCAGACAATCATGGGGCAAACAGAAGCTACAGGGCCCAACCTGTTGTTCAAAGGCTTGACTATGGATCCTGAGTAAATGGCCCAAGTACTACCCCTTCAGGACTTGACTCTCACCAGTACCGTGGGTCTAGCAGTGTCAAGCAGTCCAAAGCTTCCCAGGAGGAGGTATGTGCAAAGTTTACATAGGCATAAGGCTCAAAATCCACTCAGCAACCCCATTGAATGAATGCCAAGTCAGATACTCACTTTCATGGAAAAAGTAGTATTTATATAAAAATACAAATTGAAAGGATTTGCAAACAATGGCACACAGAGCAACAGCCCTTTCTTTTCCAGTCACAGCACCACAAAGGGTTACAGACCTTTGTGGTCACAGTGATGCACCAAAGAGACAGTACTTAGTCGTGGTGACGGTCCTGGGATTGCTGACTTCAGCGTTATACAGGCGGACTGTCCAATCAGTGCAGTGGTCCTGTCTGAACTGTGAATCGCACACTTCTCAATGAGTATCCACTTGACAATATTCCACTGGACCTCGCTTCCTCCAGCCACTCTCCTTCCCCTCACGGGATCCACTGGTCTTGGCAAACAAGCAGATGCTGGTGCTCCAGGGCAAATAAGTGGTTTTGATTCTCCTATGTGATGTCGCCTCACCCACCAAGGAGCCTAACAGACCTTGGTCCCCAGTCCTAGTCATAACATGCAGAAGTCATGCTGAGCTTCTACACGCTGATGTACAGCTACAGTTTGACAATTTGGGAGACTCAAGCTCCCCTTTTTATAGTCCGTTTATGGAGACAGATGTGATTTAGTTTCTAAGCCCTTCAAGTTCATGATAATGGTGTTGCCTCCTTTGATGTGCCCACTCCTCTGCGCTCTGTCCAGGGAGCAGCCTGTGCCAGCAACAGCGATCCCCATCTTGATAACCCTATAACACATGCCAAGAGATTGACAGAAGGATCACACTTGAATTTCAGCCTCAATGATCTATGCCTAAGGAAAGGTTATAAAGGGCACAGCTCTGCTCTTTATGATTCCCTGTCTCTGCGTGCGTCCCTTATAAACTCCATCATCTCTTTGACAATATGCCCAGGCCCCACTGTCCAGTGAGCTTGAAGTGCACAGGCAGGGGTGTGGAATTCCTAGAGCCCAACACATATTGTTTGGGGTCAAGGACAAAAAGTTGTCATCTTTATTTTGTCCTTGGAACAAGAAGGCCCAACCCCCAGCAGCACAAACCCTTTGTTTGCCAGTTTACAGGGAAGAGAACTATCTGCGGTTAAGGTAACGTTTGTGTCCACATGTTAATGCTGTTTGAAATTGAATTTAGATTCATTAATGCAAAGTCTTTATTATTAAGGTGAGAGCTGTAAATAAACGCGTAAGGTCACACTGCACTACTGACAGTGGTTCTGGTAAAAAAATGTGTACACATGTTTAAAAGGTTTAACAATATGAGGCTATGTATAATGCTCCCAGAATGCTCTCTGATTAGAAGCAAATGTTTGCAGAAGCTTGTAAGCAAGATTGATGATTATTTGCTTTCAAAATGAAATGTTCAGAAACAAAATGCAAGTAGTAAAGAAAATGTTTTTCTAAATTACAGTGACATTTTAGGTGCTATTTCTTTGAAGCATCATTTAGTAAAATGTGTTGATGCATGCTATTATTTCCAAAAAATATTCATAATGGAAAATCAGTGTAACCGTTTTCAACAAGATTATGGGACACATGAAAATAAATATGCATTGGCAAAGCCAACCGATCCGACATTGGTGGTCAGTCTTTTGGTTTTGTAAATGTGTGTCTTGTTTTGACATGGCTTTTGTAACACTTTAATGCTGTGGGAGCTGCCAGACCCTCACCATTGTAACAAACATTGACAAAAAGCGAAAAAAAACTTGTTCTCAAAAAGCACACATTGCCACACTAGTTCCTGGCACTAAACAAAACTACTTTGTGTGCCACTGTGCTCCCTGAGGAAGTGCAGAATGCTATCACTCACCGTAAAGTCAGTCGATAGAGAGAGAAATGTAATTGTTATAAAAACAAAATGTCTTGGTTAACGCCAGACCTAAGTAGGGGTCCAATTCTTCAAGAAAGTCACAAAAGTGTGCCCCTGGTATATGCCTTTGCGTTAGGGCTTTAATTAATTTTCAAGAATTTACAGAAGTACTCTTAGAAAGTGTGTGTGAACTGTATTTTAGCACACGCAATTATGCATGTATAGCTTTGCTCATACGAAAGCTTGTTGAGTGTTTACAAGTTCACTTTCCCTCCAATCACCTTTTTCCCAACCGTGGAAGAACCTCTACTTCTGCCCTTGTCAGGAGTAAATTTCCAGCATTTCTCAGTATGGGAAAAGATTAGAGAAGAGCTGGTGAAAATCCTTAAAACATGGAAGTTAGTAGGTTCATGCAGACTCAATAACATATTGCCTGCTCCAGCCCCAGTATATAGATCTGCTGAAAGGTGGCAAAATAATGAAATTGCTATGGTAGGGCTTCAAGTTACTAGTATTCAAGCCGTACTGTAGTATTAGCCCTGGCATAATCAGAGAGGCTATTTTCAGAGCTCTTATATAATGAGATTGCTGTTAAAATGTGTTGTAGCAGTACAAGGCAACAAAGGGACATGTAGACTTTTTTAACAGGACAACTAGATTAAAGAAGCAACCTGTCCCACGGACAAGTAAATATTTTATTAAATTCCACACCCCTGCACACGGGAGCCTGGCTTCCCCTTCCTCCAGTGTGTGTGTCCCACCCAGCTATCAGGAATTCAAGCAATCTACAAACCAATCTGGAATGGCTTGTCCACTTCCACAAGCCTTTTCAAAGCCTTGCGTTTCCAACATGGAACCAACTGACCTCCATGTACTATACTATACACAGGAACACACACATTACAACACACATGTGATGCACAAAGCTACTTACTAATGTGATTAAGACCAATGGCAAGTTAAATATGCAGCAGCTAAACGTTACATAAGTTTGCCAATAGGCCCCCTCCAGTGCCCCAGTAAAAAAAGCCTATTCACTCTGATTACTATTACAGAAACGATATGCTGCCACCACTGCGTTCATGCTACGTAACTCTTGGTCAGAGCAGTAACCCTTTACCACTGTCAGGGCAGCAGACTTGAGTACCCCTCTTGGTCTGACATCACTGCAATCCGGACTACAGGCTTAGGTCATGCCATAGAACAAGATCCAGGTTCAGCCAGGACCAAAAACTGGTACCACATTATCAAGATTACATTGTAGGTGGGGCACTCCGGGCCGGGGTACACGTTCATCACCATTCAGGGGACTTTTCTGTACCAATAGACAGCATTGAAAAATAAAGAAGAAGAAAAAAGAAGAAACACATTCAAATAACCACTCTATTGTGATAAACGGGTCAAGATACTGAAAGGATATACTCTGAGATGAGCAGTAATATCGAGTTACATTTACTGTTGACATTTTTTAGTGAAATGTTTAGCTAGTCAAATTGAGCCATTAAGTCACTGTATCGTTTCAAACCTGCAAAAGGTTTCTGACAGAAGAAAAAATAGTTGAGACCACTCCGGAAATAAGCTTGTCTGACAAGAACTTTCATTGTGTGGTTCTGAGCTGAATTTAATCTGCCTATCTTTGACCTGTTAATATCTACACTACATCCGAGATGTACGAATGTTTTTAAAAGTAATGGCTCCCCCCCCATCGATTACCTAAATCAGGGGGGGTTCTGTGACCACTTCGATCATTTTTGGAATGTCCTAGCCCCATTTAATGCTTCTGAAACTTTTTCAGAATAGTTAAACGGATTTAGAAATGGATACCAGGTTGCAGTTCGTAAGGGGTGTTATATGAGCATTCCTTCCAAATTCCAAAACTGTACCTATATGAATTGGCTGCAACCATAATGGTCACAAACCATTGAAAAGTTACCAACTCCCAAGTTGGGCAGGGTATCCTTTGGACGTCTTCCATTTTGTGAATCATGGTGGCAGCCTTATGGGGAGTAGGCTGTCTTTCACAGGACCACTGCCAACTCGCTCTGACGTTTTAAAAAATGGATTCTTTTTAAGCACCCTCTTGCGCTGCTTTAAAAACAATCCTTTTTTAAAAACATTCATAGGGATGGTGCCCTTCTGTTCCTTGCAAACCCTCACTGTTCAGGCAGTCAATCACAGAGAGTCGTAATTTGGGACCTTGCCTAATGATTAGTCATTAGGCGTGTCATTCTAAGACCCCTTCCAAATCATTACTTTGCCGACTGGACTATAAGTGCATTAGTCAGTGTGTAAAATAATTTACCGTGTGCAAATGTTTGTTGCCCAATTTGCAACTGTATTTTGGCAACCAGTATATTAGTACAGCTGACCATCATACCTTAAAGAGCCGAAGATCTCTCTCAGGCTTTCTAAACTGTTGGAATTAGAGGTGGTTTTGCTTTCCGTAATATCCCTGTTATGATGGGTTCGTGAGCAGCATTTGTGTTTTTTGTAGAGTAAAACACCATTAGGAGGCAACCAATGTACATACTATACAGAGTGATTCATACTTTAAAATAGGAAGTGTTACTCAAATATTTCAGCAGGAAGTTTGCTCTGAGCATCTAATACAGTGGTTCCTAAACTGTGCGCCGCGGCTCCCTGGTGCGCCCTCAAAACTAGCCAGGGGCGCCGCACACAGTCTGGAAACCACTCGGAGGTGCTTTGAATCGGCAGCTTTTCATCATGGTATTGGAAACAAAAACCCCTGCATTAATTATTGTGACCAGCGGAGGGCGCCAAAGTACCATTAATAATATCCCTATGACCAAAGAACAAAAATAGTTTCCAATAAATGGTTTTCAGCAACCAGAAGGAGAGAATAAAGAAGACAAACTGTAAATAGTGTAGGTACAGGTACAGGCTGGGATTACGTTCCCCCACCCGCCAAAAAAAAGTAACATAATGGGGAGCCGTGGCCAACACGGCCAATAGGTCAAAGGAGCCGGGGATCGAAAAAGTTTGGGAACCACTGATCTAATAGATCAAAGACATGAGAATACAAAATAAGACTTGTATATCCATTTTCCTGCTTACGTGAATACACAAAATATTGGATAAGTGTCACTACACTTTTTTAAATGTTATTTTAAAGCGTGTACATTGTTTCATTCACAGTTGAATTCAATCATATTAAATCATGATGCTCTCAAGCAGCGGTTTTCTTAGCAGTGCCGTCAGGATTACGAAGATGTCTTTAGACATCTGGTGAGCCTAAAAGTGCCTCCTACAGAGACAATCGCATAACAATGTTGTTTTGAGTGTGATACAACTATCTATGCTAATGGGCTGTGCCTTCTTAAGAACAAGGAAATGTGTGTTTCCATGGAACAAAGACAGACGTTGGTCTCCGGTTGAAAGCTCTGTAAACCATATTTTTGAAAAGAGTAAGTATATGTAGACTTGTGTTTTGCTGAGTGCAACTTTGCATATATTTTATTCGAACTATTGCATTCAGAGTAGCGGTGAGGATGTGTGAGGACACTGGTTGGTGCCGTCATAGCTGTTGTTGTTGAATTCTGTACGATATCACCCGAATATACATAGAGCTCTTTCTTTAAATAAACATATTTGCCATAGAAAAGTTAAGGATCTGTTTTATATTGGTGTAAGCATGATGTAGGAGGCTGGCCTGGTTTGTAGTGGGTACCAAGGGGTACTTACACTCTGCACCAGGTCCAGTTATCCCTTATTAGTGTAGAAGAGGTGTTTCTAGCAGCTTGGGCTGATAGAAGGTAGCTATAGCTGAGCAGCTTAGGCTGAACTAGGAGACATGCAAAGCTCCTACTATACCACTGGTGTCATATGCACAATATCATAAGAAAACACAATACACAGATATACTAAAAATAAAGGTACTTTATTTTTATGACAATATGCCAAAAGTATCTCAGTGAGTACCCTCAGTATGAGGATAGCAAATATACACAAGATATATGTACACAATACCAAAAATATGCAGTAATAGCAAAAGGAAGTAATGCAAGCAGTGTATAGTTACAACAGATTGCAATAGGAGCACATAGGTGTAGGGGCAACACAAACCATATACTCCAAAAGTGGAATGCGAATAACGTATGGACCCCAAACCTATGTGAGTTTGTAGAGGGTCGCTGGGACTGTAAGAAAACAGTGAGGGTTAGAAAAATAGCCCACCCCAAGACCCTGAAAAGTAGGTGTAAAGTGCACCTATATTCCCCAGAGAGCACAGAAGTCGCGATAGGGGAATTCTGCAAGGAAGAACAACACCAGCAATGCAACCAAAGTGGATTTCCGGACGAGAGTACCTGTGGAACAAGGGGACCAAGACCAAGAGTCGCGACAAAGTCGAGATTGGGCAGATGCTTAGGAAATGCCAGCTGAGGGTGCAAAGAAGCTGCCGGCGGATGGAAGAAGCTGTGGATTCTGCAAGAACGAAGAGGACTAGGAACTTCCCCTTTGGAGGATGGATGTCCCACGTCGTGAAGAAGCTTGCAGAGGTGTTCCCACGCAGAAAGACCGCAAACAAGCCTTGCTAGCTGCAAGGGTCGCGGTTAGGGTTTTTGGATGCTGCTGTGGCCCAGGAGGGACCAGGATGTCGCCACTTGGATGAGGAGACAGAGGGGGCGTCCAGCACGTCAGGGAGCCCTCACAGAAGCAGGCAGCACCTGCAGAAGTACCGGAACAGGCACTACGAAGAGGAGTGAACCGGAGCTCACCCGAAGTCACAAAAGAAGCTCCCACGACGCCGGAGGACAACTCAGGAGGTTGTGCACTGCAGGTTAGAGTGTCTGGGACCCAGGCTTGGCTGTGCACAAAGGAAATCCTAGAAGAGTGCACAGGAGCCGGAGCAGCTGCAAATCACGCAGTACCCAGCAATGCAGTCTAGCGTGGGGAGGCAAGGACTTACCTCCACCAAACTTGGACTGAAGAGTCACTGGACTGTGGGAGTCACTTGGACAGAGTTGCTGAGTTCCAGGGACCATGCTCGTCGTGCTGAGAGGGGACCCAGAGAACCGGTGATGCAGTCTTTTGTTGCCTGCGGTTGCAGGGGGAAGATTCCGTCGACCCACGGGAGATTTCTTCTGAGCTTCTAGTGCAGAGAGGAGGCAGACTACCCCCACAGCATGCACCACCAGGAAAACAGTCGAGAAGGCGGCAGGATCAGCGATACAAGATTGCAGTAGTCGTCTTTGCTACTTTGTTGTGGTTTTGCAGGCATCCTGAGCAGTCAGCGGTCGATTCCTTGGCAGAAGGTGAAGAGAGAGATGCAGAGGAACTCTGATGAGCTCTTCAATCGTTATCTAAAGAATTCCCCAAAGCAGAGACCCTAAATAGCCAGAAAAGGAGGTTTGGCTACCTAGGAAGGAGGATAGGCTAGCAACACAGGTAAGAGCCTATCAGAAGGAGTCTCTGACGTCACCTGCTGGCACTGGCCACTCAGAGCAGTCCAGTGTGCCAGCAGCACCTCTGTTTCCAAGATGGCAGAGGTCTGGTGAACACTGGAGGAGCTCTGGGCACCTCCCCTGGGAGGTGCAGGTCAGGGGAGTGGTCACTCCCCTTTCCTTTGTCCAGTTTCGCGCCAGAGCAGGCCTGGGGGATCCCTGAACCGGTGTAGACTGGCTTATGCAGAGATGGGCACAATCTGTGCCCATCAAAGCATTTCCAGAGGCTGGGGGAGGCTACTCCTCCCCAGCCCTGACACCTTTTTCCAAAGGGAGAGGGTGTAACACCCTCTCTCTGAGGAAGTCCTTTGTTCTGCCTTCCTGGGCCAAGCCTGGCTGGACCCCAGGAGGGCAGAAACCTGTCTGAGGGATTGGCAGCAGCTGCAGTGAAACCCCAGGAAAGGTAGTTTGGCAGTACCCGGGTCTGGGCTAGAGACTCGGGGGATCATGGAATTGTCTCCCCAATGCCAGAATGGCATTGGGATGACAATTCCATGATCTTAGACATGTTACATGGCCATGTTCGGAGTTACCATAGTGACCTATGTATAGTGCACGCGTGTAATAGTGTCCCCGCACACACAATGTCCGGGGAATTTGCCATGAACGATGTGGGGGCACCTTGGCTAGTGCCAGGGTGCCCACACACTAAGTAACTTAGCACCCCACCTTTACCAGGTACAGGTTAGACATATAGGTGACTTATAAGTTACTTTAGTGCAGTGGTAAATGCTGTGAAATAACGTGGACGTTATTTCACTCAGGCTGCAGTGGCAGGCCTGTGTAAGAATTGTCAGAGCTCCCTATGGGTGGCAAAAGAAATGCTGCAGCCCATAGGGATCTCCTGGAACCCCAATACCCTGGGTACCTCAGTACCATATACTAGGGAATTATAAGGGTGTTCCAGTATGCAAATGTGAATTGGTGAAATTGGTCACTAGCCTGTTAGTGACAATTTGGAAAGCAAAGAGAGAGCATAACCACTGAGGTTCTGGTTAGCAGAGCCTCAGTGAGACAGTTAGTCATCACACAGGGAACACATACAGGGCACACCTATGAGCACTGGGGCCCTGGCTGGCAGGGTCCCAGTGACACATACACTAAAACAACATATATACAGTGAAATATGGGGGTAACATGCCAGGCAAGATGGTACTTTCCTACACATGGTGAATATGACAATATCACGAGGACAATACAACACATGTGCTGCAATTATTTCCTTTACCAGCATGAGCTAATGCCAGTTGGCACGATTAATTCTACATATGATAGCTGTGTCAATTCCACATAATTCAGACCTGAGTAATGTCGTCTTGCCCTGCCAGAGAATTCCGGCGACCCTGTAACTAGAAGGCTCAATTCGTGAGCTCTTTTTCACTTTCAGAACACAGCTCATGCCTCCTGCTTGCTTCACTTTTGGACTGCCTTTGGCTGCTGTTATGGCACCACCGAAAGGGCTCACCATGGTCTAACACCACTGCAGACATGCGATCATGCTAGTGGATCAATATGGGAAGGTGTATTGGATAAAAGTCGAGTAAGACAATATAAGCCGAAGGATTCCCAGAAGGTAGGTGACTAAAGCTCATAAACAGGAGATGGTGACGCACATGTAGCAAATCCCAATGTGCAGTTGGGGCAGTGGGTCACAGAGGAGACAGGAGGCAGTGGATTCTAATGACGAGGAAATGTGCCAATCTTGATGTTCATCCATGATTACTCAAAGAAACATTTTTTCAAGGAACACGAGAATCCGAATATGTCCCACAGATTTTGGGGGTTATTACAACTTTGGAGGAGGTGTTAATCCGTCCCAAAAGTGACGGTAAAGTGACGGATATACCACCAGCCGTATTACGAGTCCATTATATCCTATGGAACTCGTAATACGGCTGGTGGTATATCCGTCACTTTTGGGACGGATTAACACCTCCTCCAAAGTTGTAATAACCCCCTTTGTCTCTAGAAGAAAGTCAGGTTATCTTGAATGTCAAGTTGTTCACAGTGAGACAATTACATAATAAAATGTGTAATACATGTTTTTCTGCAAGACTGCATCTCGTCTAAAAGGGTTGCCTTCAGAAATTCAATGGAGTGTACTTAGTTTCAGGTGACAGGTTTTTAGAGCGGAGTGGGATGCATAACAAAGAGGGCACCACATTTATTATAAGTTTGCATCTGTGGGTTTACATTCTTCTGACTGCAGCATTGTATATGTTTCCCTCAAGCTGTTTTAGTTAGGGAGGCGAAAAGACTGTATTAATCATTTAGTTCCTTGACTATATACCAGTGAAAAACATTTAGGGGGTGATTCTGACCCCGGCGGTACTAGACCGCCGGGGCCAGGGTCGGCGGGAGCACCGCCAACAGGCTGGCGGTGCCCCGCAGGGCATTCTGACCGCGGCGGTTCAGCCGCGGTCAGAAGAGGAAAACCGGCGGTCTCCCGCCGGTTTTCCGCTGCCCTTCTGAATCCTCCATGGCGGCGCAGCTCGCTGCGCCGCCATGGGGATTCAGACACCCCATACCGCCATCCTGTTCCTGGCGGTTCGCCCGCCAGGAACAGGATGGCGGTATGGGGTGTCGTGGGGCCCCTGGGGGCCCCTGCAGTGCCCATGCCAGTGGCATGGGCACTGCAGGGGCCCCTGTAAGCGGGCCCCACTTTGAATTTCACTGTCTGCATTGCAGACAGTGAAATTTGCGACGGGTGCAACTGCACCCGTCTCACCTTCCCACTCCGCCGGCTCAATTCTGAGCCGGCGTCCTCGTGGGAAGGGTTTTTGCACTGGGCTGGCGGGCGGCCTTTTGGCGGTCGCCCGCCAGCCCAGTGCAAAAGCCAAAATACCCTCAGCGGTCTTGCGACCGCGGAGCGGTATTTTGGAGGGGGGAAGTCTGGCGGGCGGCCTCCGCCGCCCGCCAGACTTAGAATGACCCCATTATTGTTGGTAACACAGTATTTCAGTATGTGGTAAATATGTAGTTTTATATCACAGGAAACCTGGGTTTTCCAAGGCATTGGGGTCCATTCTGTATCAATACTCCGTGTTAAAATACTTATTAGCTAGGGAATGCTACATAATGCAACACATCACGTGCCGTGAGTTGCTTGATAGGCTGTACAATTTGTCTTTGCTGAATAATTCAGTGACCCTTGTTGAATAACTGGTCATCCACTGCTGCATAATTTCACTTCTTTAGTCTCAAATCAGATGTACTTGAATCATGTGGTAATGCGGGATCGAAATACTGTAGCATGGTTGGCTGAATTATGCAACTAAAGCAAATTATGCAGCATAACTTGGCACATTTTGTGACAGTATTATTTTGCTGTTCTGTCTTAATACGTCTAAGTACTTTCTAATGTTTCATCTCCTTAGCATCAGTTTAACACTTTACTACAGGAATCATCATCTGATAGGTGACGTTAATGTTTGCAAAGGCTCTGCCACCGCGTAGCATCCCGTGTTGTGCTTTTTTTAAAGTGACTTTTGATCTATTTGCATTAGTCTTATTTTGGTGAAATCTGAAATGTATGCAGCATGCAGTACGACATATGGCAAATGTGATAGATTCATAATTATGCAGAAAACTGCTGTGGCCGCAGAATCACACAATTCCAATGTCTCTGTCTGTAATATATAGAATTAGCACATGAATACTTACCCAAAGAGGCACAGAGAAGTAGATACGCTGGCTGGGGTGAGTAGTCATACATGTCGGTCAGTATGTCTGGATACAGAAACACACTGGGGAGAAAAAGAACATGCACAAGATGAAGTGAAGAAAAAAACACACTTGGATTTATGTCAAGCAGATAAACCATGGGCTCAAGTAGCCTATGCCAGGAAGAGACCAGGACTTTGCAGTATATGCGCAATTAATGGGACGTGACAAGGCAAAGAATGTAATAAAGACTGTTTACCATCTCATCATCGCTCTGTAAGCCATTAAAGGTATCAACATAGCGGGCAGATATATGCATAACTGACTGACACCAGGTTTTCTGGAATATACTACATGGGTGGTTCTGTCTGAATCACTTTGTATGTAAGAAGAAAACATATCCTTTTTTCACGCAACACACACAGAAGACTGAAAGTCAGCAAAAGCAATTTATGGCAAAAATTTATAACAAACATATACTAAAATATTGATAGTTGTTGTGGTGTGCAAACATGGGATGTCCCTTTAACTCTGATGTGCTTTAAAGATTCTTAGTACATCGCAGTTAATGCTTGTAACCTAGCGACGGGAAGGGACAGTGGAGAAGCGAAGCGAGTAGGTGGTAGGAAGAAAAGGTCCGTTGTGGTGGCTGTATATATAGGACCATTTTGGATAAAGAAGCTCAAGAGAAACGTAGTGGTAATGGAAAATGGGGAAATGTGGAAATGTGGATTATGTCGATGTTAGCCAAATGTAAATGGAATCATAAAATGGTGGAAGCCAGCAAACAAAAAATGATTTGGAGAAAAGAAGGGTAACTAGTCTTGATTCAGATACAGATTTATCAGGTAAGGAAGTCCGCATCTGAAGGAAGCCCACATACCTTAAAGATGATGTGTAGTACTTCTGAGAGTCCTCAATACTACTGGTATACAAAATATTTCACATTTGTGCAATATTGAGAACATAAATTGGTTGTTTGTGTTTAATATGTTTTCTAGAATAAGTAAATTGGTATAGAAGATGATTATAAAAAGTGTCAAACAAGTGTTAGTAGCCAGGTGTAATGTTTAGTTACGCACGTTATTGTATTTACATCATAGTGTACATTAGCGTGTCTCCTCCGTTCGGAATCCTGGATGGACGTTTGGAACTCGTTGGGGTGGATTTGGAGTCGGAGGAGAGACGCGCAGCACACGGACTTTAGACTCGGCAGGCTTTTGTTGTTACAACCACAATAAAGAGTCTTCATGTATAAAGAAAAGACTCCGTCTTTACACCAGGGTATATTTTATGTTTTATTGTTAGATTTGTATACTGTTCATTGACGTTACCAAATTGTCATATTCTAGAATTTTATTTTGTCATTTTTTCTGATATTTTTGGGAGCAGGATGTGTTGTGGTGTTAAGCATGGGATGTCCCTTTAACTGTGATGTGCTTTATAGATTCTTAGGTACATGACAGTTAATGTGTGTAACCTAGCGACGGGAAGGGACAGTGGAGAAGCGAAGCTAGTGGGTGTCAGAAAGAAAAGATCTGTTGTGGCTGTATAGGTATCTTAGTTAAAACTCATTAAGAAAATTGGCTATCCTCTGCTTGTACCGTTCGTAACAATACTATTCACAATATTGTTGAAAAAGTGCTCCGTAGTTAGGGCTAAAGTGCTTGTGTAGTGTATAACCAAGTGTATGGTACACAAATAAAAAGGAAAAACTTCATAATGGCTCTGCAAACAATAGTTATGCAGAAAAGCCTGATCCAAAAACAGGTCAGTGGAGACTCTATAGTCGGAACCGTTTGAGTATCCTAACAAATGCCTGTATCTAAACATCACGTATGGCTAACAGCTTTGTGAACCAGTGGAAAGTCCCAGTTGTAGAGACTCCCAAAAACTTTGTTTTTGGCCAGCCTTTTCTGTAAAAAAATTGTCTACGAAGCTCTTATGAAGATTTTCCTTTTTATTTGTGTCCCATACACTTGTTTACACACCGCACAAGCACTTTGCTGTAACCATGGAGCGCCTTTTTCAATACGTTTGTGAACAGTATCAACAGTTTGGTATATTTTTGTTATATATTTTTGTCAGCAATTGCTTTTACTGACTTTCACTCATGATTGAAGAAAAATGCATGTTTTCTTCTTACATATAAAGTGAATCTTACAAAACTTTCTTTGTAGTATATTACATAGAGCCCAGGTTCTGAGGAATACAGGGTTACCCCATACTTGACAACAACCAAGGTTTCTACTACATCAAGAGCACTGCAGGGAGATGCCATACTTGGCTGCCACAGATGACCACAAGAGGAAACCAGGATGCAGCAGATGCTCTCAAAATGGGCCTTATTGTCAGGTGAAAATGAGGTGCCCACATTGCAAAATATCCTGTAGCTGGTGGCTATGGAAATATTTACACCTGAGCTGGCTGGCACCGAAGATTGCTATCCATAACAAGAAGCCAAGCTCTCAACTGATATGGATCATAAACTCTCTATTTATGCCATAGGTGGCCTTCATTGGAGAGTTAAAGCACCCTGATGAAGTAGAGTGAACCTCCATTAAAAGAAGGGCTCAGTTGCATGTGAGCAAAGTGTGCACTGGAATGGGAGCAAGCGCTGACTTCTGAAAAGGAGTCTTGGTCTATGGTTAAGAGAGCGTAAATTACCAGATAAGAGAAGGTTGCATTCTTCCTCAAGAAAAGTGTTCTCAACAGTGGAAAGTACGTGTTCACTAGTGAGTAAACGAAGCATGCAGAGGCTCTTTTCTAGCCTTGGTATCCATGGCTACTCTAAGAAATGAAATAATCTTCTAGTAATGTGAAACCTGCACCTTTCACTCTTTCCGTGTTCTGTTTACACAGGTAGCGATAGGAGTACAGCGGTGGAATCTGGGTCAGGGGTTAGGGGAGCAGGTGGCTGGGGCCAGGCCCAGGTGCTCCAGGGAGGAGCCCGATCTACAGGTTCCTGATGTCAACGACTTTGGACTGACACTGCCTACATCATGTCACAGTATCTGAGAGTCTGCTCACGGCTCTCTCTCCACTGAAGCCAAGAAGAATCATTACTGAGGTCACCAACTCGTATTTAAGGGGTCTGAGCCTGAGGACCTGGTCTCATCACATTCACCACAGTACAGCTCTCGAGTCTGCCTATACCTGGGGCCACTGGAAATACGTGTCAAGAGAGGACAAAATTATGCAGCAGGGCTGACTAAATTATGCAGCAAGAAAAGGCAAATTATGCAGCACAATGCGGCGTATATTATGATAGTATTTCTTCTTAATTTTGTAATATTTACACATGGTATCACTGGGAGAACATTTCACTTTGTTGGTACCAGTTAACAATGTAATACTGTGATACAGCAATAAGGAACCAACAGAAGAGAGGTCAACATTTGAGAAGGGCCTTCCACTGCGCAGGAACACAGGTTGCCATGTTTTTATTAACTTTTGAGCTGGTTGAGCTCGAAAAAAATGTTTTTGTTAATGTTTTTAGTATCTTTTGATCTGTTTGAGCTAGAAAAAATGTTTTTGTTAATGTTTTTAGCAACTTTTGATCTGTTTGAGCTAGAAAAAATGTTTTTGTTAAAATCTGCAAAGTATGCAGCAGATGATGGATTATGTGGCAAATTCATACTAATCCTAAAATGCCACAGCATCTCATAATTCCAATGGCCCAACCTATAACTCACATTGGGCATCTCAGGGTAGCGACTGTCGACCAGATGTACGATTTTTTGTTTTGCGATTCGCAATTTGCAATCCGGTTGGGAATCACAAATTGCGAGTCGCAAAAACAAAATGTACAACATTGTTAAGCACACTGTTAGCGATTCCCATGGGGTCACAAAGACCTATCTCATCAACATTCATGAGGTAGGTCGCAATTTGCAACCTTATTGGAAATGGCCGCATTCACAGGGACGGTGGCCTGCTGGGGACAGCAGACCACCATGTCTGTCACTGCTTTTTAAATATAGCAGGTTTTTTTCAAATGCAGCCCGTTTTCCTTAAAGCAAAATGGGATACATTACAAAAAAAATAAAAATGAAAAGTTTTCTTTTCATTTTTTCAGAGTGCTCTAAAAAATGTTTTGGGTCCCCATTCACAAAGGGGAAGGGGTCCCTTTGGGACCCCTTCTCCGTTTGAGAATGGTTACCACCAACTCGAAGTTGGTGGTAATCTACGAATTTTTTGCAATTGCATTCTGGTGGCAACACATACCAGTGCAACTCGCTATTAGGAAGGAATTCCCTTGGCACGCCCCTTCCTAACAGCAACTCGCAAAAACATTCTGGGATTCCGTAATAAATTACTGAATCACAAAATGGGGTCTGTACATGCAAAAAAAATTTTTTTGCTTTCGCTAATGGCTCGATTCTGCAATTCAGACCATTTGCAAATGCAGAAATCCTTTGTACATCTGGCCCTGAATTCCCAGCACCTGTGCCTCTATCTTTTATCACAATCCCCTCACAATGGAGTTCCCCCAAGCCCAGGCCATCGTAGCTTGGCCTCTGATCCCATTACTCCAAACATGGTGGCCCTTAAACATAGACCCCTAGTAGAGGCAGCACCATGGGCCGCCTACCATTGGGGCTTCAGTGCTACTGTGGTGCCATTGCCAGAGAGGTGTTCTCCTGAGGCTAAATATTCAATATTTGTCCATAATCCTTTCCAAGTAGAGGTCCCATTTAAGTCCTACCTCCCTGACGCCTCATACCCTAAACCACCACTACCAACGCCTCATCAGGGATAGTAAGCACTATATGTATGCAATTTAAACACTGAGCCTTGCACTCTGACCCACTACACTTACAACAGGAGAGTCAGCTACCAACTACATCTTAAAGCTTAGCCGGGCCCCATAAAACCTTCAAATGAGAGAAACTAGTTTCCCCTCATCCACATCGAACCTTGACCCTGGTCTCTTTATTTTTACCTTCGTGTTAACGCCCTTGAATTAGCCTCATCATAGTTACCTTAGAAACTTACCCCCATTCTCCTAACCTCCCTGGTCCCCTCTACCGTTGCACGTAGGTCGGCGGACCCCGAGTGCCCAGCATTGTGGCCGAATCCCAGGCAACAACATATCACTTGCCTCTGTGGGCCCAAAAAGCAGCACCCTATCGAACCTGTCCCCTGGAAAGTTGCACTACCTCCGACCACCACGCACCACCCATGTAACCCCACCCTGTGCGCCCCACTCTTACCAAAGCACTGCGGAGGTACCCATCACCAGAGAGTGCACAATGGACACGCTGAGGTTCCGCCACCGCCAGGTCCGGGTCCGGTCTTTCGCCACCAATTTGGGCATCGGAATTGCACGAAGGAGCCTGCCGACGAGTAGGAAAGTCACAGCAGAACCCAGCACCAACAACGTGGGGGACTGAGAGAGAGACATGTTGCTCTAGTCCCAGCCCGAGGTTCCGCTCAAATAGGACACTACTGTGAGCCCTTCACTCAGGGCCCTGAACTCCCACTCGGGACCCCTGACCGCTCGCTCCTAGGACCCTGCTCTAGGCCCCTCACTCAAACCTCACCTGCAGGGTCAACCCGCAGGTCTCTTCCCTCGGCTCCTAGGGCACTCCACCTACTATGTCTGCCCCACTTAGGGCCCCGCTGGGGCCCGAGGGCCCTCTTGCCGCTGTAGGACCGGGGCTGGTGCGTTCGAGTCTGTTGCTCGGAACTCGAGGGGCGCTGGGATGGCGCTGGGATGGGCGCACCCGCCCGTTGCCGCGTCTCGCGCTGTTGTGAGGCGGTTGCTGCTCGCTCTCCGGGCTGCAGTACAAGTCTCTGCCCACTTCTAGAATTGATCTTCTTTGGCAGCCGACTCGTTCCTCCCACTCATAGAAGTTATTGTGGTTGCACACACAAAAAATGTTTTTTGGTCTGCCAAACCCTTTTCAGCCACGCCTTCGGATCTCCGAGCAGGTTTTAATCGTGAGAGGGTGGGTTGGCCTCACCGCGGAACTAAAACATTGTGCCACCCACGCCTACCGAAATCACAACGACATTTCATCATTTATTGTAATAAGTAGAAGTCAACGTACTTCAGCGTTTCCGCTGGTAATCAGATACCGCGGCCAACAGGTGAAGTGCAGATAGCAGTAGTATGGAAACACACACAGACAGTTCTTTAAATGTAAATACAGAACTGTAGGTATTCACTGTACCAGAGTACCAATGTGTTCCTGCGAAGTGCCAGAGCTCTCCCATTAATTGTATCGCAGTAGTGCTGCAAACCCAGGCACCTCCCTTGAAATATAAGAAGTGCAGGAACCATACATGCCAACATTTAAGAAGAGGTAAGTGGGAGATTTTTAAAGCAAAATTAGGAGGATGTATTTGCCCCACTGACTTTATTGAAGCAGAGGCAATTTCAGGAGGGAGACTGCCAAAATGAAGCTGTTTTTTTTGCTTCAAAATAAGTTGTCTCCTGCCTGAACCGGATCTTTTGACATGTATGAGGACTCAGTACCGGACAGTACCTGCTCAGTTAAAGCACTGGATACAGCAGGGCAGCAACAGTGCAAGCTTCCATTTAACAAATTACAGTACAGTGTGGGCAGCTGACTCGCAAATTATCATTACAAGCAAACACAGGACAGGTGGCTTGCAGGTAGCAGCAGCACGAGGTTCCTTACTTACAAAAATGGTATAGGAGAGGTATAATGTTGTAGGTTCCTGTGTCTTTTTTATGTGGAAGGAAGCCAGCCTAAATAAAAATTAGGCCCACCTTACAACGTTTTATAGGGTGCCATATCCATAATCAGTTATTGGAGCACCATACAGGATGCATCACTACAAGCTCATGTATACACACCATGCAGGTCTGTGGCAGAAAATAGGCCCTAAAGTAAAAGTGGCCTTTATTAGCGAATCACATAGTTAAAAAAAAGTGGCCCACATTTACAAATCGGGGATGTTTTGAACTTGCAAATACACAATATATAGGTGTATTGCAAGGTATGGCAGACAGGTTTCAGGTTCCACAAGCTGATATCAATTTGAGAAGGTCCCAGAGTGGTTCACTGTGAGAGGTGAGGTTTCAGATAAAAATGCTGCAATATATGACCATGCGTGGTTCGGAAACTAGTGACAGTGGACTTGAATTCTTGCACCTGTGTGATGTCACAGGGTTACTCCTCCAAAGTAAATCAATACTGGGTTTGAGCCAATCACATTTGTTCTTGGTCAGAAAAAGTCAACAGTCCAGGAAGTGTGATGTAAAGGATTAACCAAGGAATCCTCTTGCAGGTAGAAACCAGGAAGTTTATTTAAAGGAATAAAGCGCGATCCTCCTCCCAAGCCAGCTGACACCAACTGCCTCGGTCGGAACGATCGCTACCCCACATTCCACAATTCTCAACACAACATTAGAATACTACACATCCCCCTCACTTTCGATTTTTCCCAAGACACCCACACAAAAAAAGAACAGAGAATAACAAGATACTAATATAGCAACATAAAACAATAGTACTTAACTTAAAAAAAAGATGTTAAAAACTGGAAAGCAAAAGTAAAACAAGATACAGTTTAAACAAACTGAATATAATCTCTTAAATAACCAGGTGGTCTGCGAGTCCTTGGGTTGCAACCACCATCTTTAGAGCCATCAATGGAAACAGGTTCTGCTGAACCAGAATCTGCTCCCACCTGAACACGCTCAGTACCACTCATAACCGGACTATGCAACGCTTGCTCTACACCCCCAGAAGCATTCTCCACCGACCTGGCAATGAACTCTTTATCACTCATGAACATAAAACTGTTGTAGTCCCTACTAAAAGGAGAATTGTCCTTAACCACCACATCACCTTCTTTCCTCCTTTGGTAGAGCGCAACCTTCCTTTTATTCCATTTGTCCCTATTCTCCAACTCGACATGATTAGCTCCCACCTTTCTGACTTTAAAAGGACCCCAGAATTTGGAAAGACCCCCAACAACTCTGCCATGTCTGATCTTTACACAATCACCTTCCTCTATATAATTTTGTATTGTTTCTTTGTTTAAATACTCTGTATTACACACAGCACCATCCAATAACCATGCTGGCAGTAATTTCGAACCTGGCTTCCTTCCCCTCATTCTTTCAAATGGGGTTGTATCTGTAGACCTATTTAATGTAGTACGGTGGGCCCAAATTATCTCATTCACAATTTCCTTTACATCTTTTCCACTCTGCACACCCATTAAAATTGTGCCTTTCAACAATCGGTTTATTCTCTCTACCATTCCACTGGCTTGAGGATTTTATAGAGCAGAACGCCTATGAATGATCCCCGAGTTTTCTAAAAACTTCTTCATTTCATGAGAAGTAAGTTGAGTTCCATTATCTTTTATTAGGATTCTGGGAAGACCTTCTTCCAGAAAAACCTCAACACTTCAATGGTGCTCTTGGTGGTAATTTCACGTATGAATCTTACAACCACCCATCTAGAGTACACATCAACCATGATCACAGCATTTTTGTATGCATTTCCTACACCCTGCATTGGACCAATGAAATCTAAACACACACTCCACCACGGTAACCTAGGATCTTCAATATGGCCCTGAATTTCATGCGCACCAGTTTTCAACCTTTTTTCGCTCTCTTTACACGTTGCACAATCTACAACCCACCTTGACATCACATCATCCATGCCTGGCCAACAAAAGTGTTCCCTGACTCTCTTCTTAGTCATGGTTTGACCCAAATGACCCTCATGAGCCAACCCAAAAATCCTCTTCCTTAGACCTTCTGGTGGAATAAACTTGTCATTTCTCATAAGCAAGTGCGAATCTAGAACAGATAACTCATCCACCAATTTTAAAGAAGGTCTCAAGGAAGGAACAACAGTGCTGTCCCTCCTTTTACCTTCTACAGTCATATGTATGACACCCTGGAGTACTGAGTCTCTCTCCATACACATCCACCACTTCTCTGCCAAAAAAGTGCCTTCGCCCCACTGCTCAATGTCACTCAACCAAGCCACTGCTCCTTCTTGTTCTTGAAGTATATCCTCACCCCTGACCAAACCCAGTGGGTCTAAAGGGAGTCTAGAGAGGCAATCTGCTCGAGCATTTTCCCAACCGGGAATATAACTCATACTGAAGCGATATTCTTGGAGTCTAGCAGCTAATCTCGCAAGCCTAGCAGAACCTTTACCCGCACCACCAGGACTCAACATTTTTAGTAGTGGTTTGTGATCAGACCGTAAAGTGAAATCTATGCCCCAAAAAAAGGTTCTAAAGTACTCAACTGACCACACAGCAGCCAAAGCTTCGCGTTCAGTAACAGAATAATTCCGTTCACATGCCGTCAACGACCGCGATGCAAAGGCCACAGTCGCCTCTTTTCCTTTACTTACTTGAGAAAGTACGGCCCCCAAACCACACGCACTCACATCCACAGTCAGGATTATCCTTAAATGAGTATCAAAAGGAGACAAAATACCTGCTCCACAAACATCTTCCTTTACCGTATCAAATGCAAGCTTGTTTCCCCACTTGAAGTTGGACCCCTTCCTCAGCAACATTCTTAAACTTTCAGTTTTCCTTGCAGAATTCTCAACAAACTTGTTGTAGTACTCTATCAAACCCATAAATGAACGCAACTGATCTTTGTTACTCGGAATGGGTGCTGACCGAATAGCATTTAGCAAGTCTTCTTTGGGTCTGTACCCATCCCCAGATACTGTATGACCTAAGTAATCAATTTCCTCCACCAAAAATTTGCACTTGTCTCTCCTCAATGTCAAACCACTCTCCTTCAATTTGTTCAGAACGGCTTTAAGAATAGAATTATGTTCACTTACTGTTTGACCAAAATTCAAAATGTCATCTTGAAAATACAACACGTTATGTAATCCTGAGAACAGGCTCGACATGACTCTCTGAAACACACTTGCTGCAGAGGACAGTCCAAATGGCATTCTGGTGAACTGAAACATACCTTTCATGGTCACGAAGGCACTGAGGGCACGAAACTCATCATGTAATCTAATTTGATGGTACGCACTCCTCATATCCAATTTTGAAAAAAACTTCCACCCTTTGAGGAGAGCCAAGAGTTCATTTATGTTTGGAAGAGGAAAGGAGTCTGTGACTACAAATGTATTTAAACTGCGTAAATCCACACAGAAACAAAGCTTGCCATCACTTTTTTTTGTAATGGCAACTGGTGAAACCCAAGGTGAGGCCTCAACAGGTTCAATTATGCCCTGATCTATCATAGTTTGCAACAATTTCTTCACTTCTTCTCTCACCACCAACGGTACTCTCCTCACTTTGTGTTTCATTGCTATAGTACCCTCTTCCAACACAATTTTGTGGACATACCCTCTCAACTCCCCCAACTTCTCATCAAACATCCTTAGCATCGTCAAGAATTTTCTCTAAAGGTTCATCTTCTACTATCAAGACCTTATTGTCGGAATGGGGGTCAATGATGATGTGCAAATCATACTGATGCTCCCACCCTAAAATTGGTGGACCAGATTCTGCCACATAAACTTTCCCTTCCACACAACGATTGTCAAACTTAATGCTAGGAGTAAAATAACCTACAACATTGATCTCCACCCCTTGATACCCTCTAGGATTTATGGGGGTCATTCCAATCTTGGCGGGCAAGTGGGAACCGCCAGAAGACTGTACCGCGGTCAAAAGACCGCGGCGGTCATTCTGAGTTTCCCGCTGGGCTGGCGGGCGACCGCCAGAAGGCCGCCCGCCTGCCCAGCGGGAACCCCCTTCCACGAGGATGCCGGCTCCGAATGGAGCCGGCGGAGTGGAAAGGGTGCGACGGGTGCAGTTGCACCCGTCGCGATTTTCAGTGTCTGCTATGCAGACACTGAAAATCTTTGTGCGGCCCTGTTAGGGGGCCCCTGCAGTGCCCATGCCATTGGCATGGGCACTGCAGGGGCCCCCAGGGGCCCCACGACACCCGTTCCCGCCAGCCAGGTTCTGGCGGTCAAAACCGCCAGAACCAGGCTGGCGGGAAGGGGGTCGGAATCAGCGCCGCCATGGAGGATTCTTCAGGCCAGGGGAAAACCGGCGGGAAACCGCCGGTTTCCCTTTTCTGACCGCGGCTTTACCGCCGTGGTCAGAATTGGCCTGGATGCACCGCCAGCCTGTTGGCGGTGCATCCGCGGTCCCCGGGTCGGAATGACCCCCTATATCTTTAGGTAACAAATAAATTTCATGCCATAACTCAAGCCACAATGACTTTGGAACAATAGTATACAGTGAGCCAGAGTCCACCATTAGTTCCACTTCTTTGTCGGCTATAGTAAAGATTCCTTTCGGCCTGGCTTTTCTCCCTTTGTCTGTTCCAGAAGCCTGAACAAGTAAGATGCGGTCACTATCACAGCCTTCCTCTGCCGGATCAGCTACAGCAACTCTCGATTTGAAGCTGTCTTTACACATTCATGCAAATTGCCCCTTGCGACCACACTTCCTGCAGTCTTTATAAATAGCAAAACATACCATTTAGCATCGCTGGCATGCGCAAAGCTCCCACACCGTGCGCAAACTTAAGGCAAATCTCTTGACCCATGTTTACTGCTTGGAGCACCACTGTGCTTGAACAGATTAGGGGGGTCATTACAACATTGGCTGTAAAAGCCGCTTACCGCCGTGCAGAAGGCCGCCAACACAGCGCCGTGGCCGCAGAAATCCGCCACAGCTATTATGACCCACATCCCGAAATCTGTCAAAATTCAGACACCCACACAAGTCCGCCACACCAAAGGTCAGTGATAAACTGGCGAAAACAAAACCTCCACGTCACGCCAACAGAAATACGCCCATGCTATCACGACCCACGAATCCACGCAGCGGTCTTTCAACCGCGGTATTCCATTGGCGGTACACACCGCCGCGCTCAAAATACACACACATCTCCAAAACCCAACCACATTGGACAATTCGAAAGACACACACCTGATACACATACACACACCACTCCCACACACTCAATACTATATAAAACACACACCCACATCACCCACAAACCCCTACGACAAAAAAATCTGAAAGAAGGCCAGAGAGAGACACCACCATCCACAAACTAGCAGCCACAGGCACTCAACACCATCACCCACACTACTTCCACACACAAAACACCACACACCACTACATATCACCACACTTATCACAACATACACCACCCCACACATCACCTACACCACCCCATGGCATGGCAAAGACACCCCAGGTTCACGGAGGAGATGCTCAGGGTCATGGTGGAGGAAATCGTACGGGTAGAGCCACAGCTATTTGGCTCACAGGTGCAGCACACCTCCCTTGCTAGGAAGATGGAGCTATGGAGAAGAATAGTCGACAGGGTCAACGCAGTGGGACAGTACCCAAGAAATAGGGACGACATCAGGAAGAGGTGGAACGACCTACGGGGGAAGGTGTGTTCCGTGGTCTCCAGACACAACATCGCGGTACAGCAGACTGGCAGCGGACCCCCACCTCCTCCCCCACAACTAACAACATGGGAGGAGCAGGTCTTGACAATAATGCATCCTGAGGACCTCGCAGGAGTGGGTGGAGGAATGGACTCTGGTAAGTCAAATCTTAACTATCATATCCCCCACCCTACCTGCATGCTATCACAGACCCCCACCCTCGCCCCCACCCCTATCACTCCAACTCCTTACAAATGTACCAATATCACAAACCACCCGTCCCAACACCAAGCCCTGCATGCAAAAACAAAGCATGGACACCCATCACTAAACCATGCTCACTGCACATACCCATAACACCCCCCTCAACCATCATCACACAAGCCCACACACAGGAATGCCAGCACTGGGTTACACGGTCACCCACCCATTGCACACCATGAAACACACAGATGCAATAATCATGCCTTTCCACCCCTGCAGGACCACTACCCAACGTCACTAGACAGGAGGGTCCAGACATCTCCACACCACCCACAGAAGAGGCCCACAGTGATGACAGCAGCTCTGTTCAACTGGACCTAGATGACCAGCACGGACCATCGTGGGCCTCGGGACAGTTGGTTCCCCTCACACAAGCCCAGCCCACCACAGACCTTCCACCCTCTGGTAACACCAGCACAGCACCCACCCAGCGGGCCCATACCTCCGTCCCCAGGACACGTCAATCAGCTGTGTGTCCACCACTACATGGAACCCAGGATAACCTACCACCCCAACAACAACAGGGACCTGGGGGCAGTGGTAGTGGGCACACGGCCCAGGGGACGGAGGCACAGGAACACAGGGGAACTGGGAGGGCTGCCGTGCGACAGGAGGAGGACAGGCCTAGGGAACCCACTCTCCACGAGGCCCTCTCCTCCATCATGGGAGCATACCACCACTCCCAGGAGATGATGGCAATGGTACTGGCCAAGTTTCAGGAGACCCAGCGCCTGCAGGAGGAACAGTATATGGGCTCCAGGGAGGAACTCAGAACCATCAGCACCGCCCTGGGCACCATCGTAGGGGTGCTGAAGGAGATACTGAACACCAGGAGGGACACTGTGGCACTCCAAGGGGCCCCTGACACTATCCAGGACGATGAACTGCCCACCACCTCTGCCGGCGGTAGTGGACAGGAGGCACCGCCTCAGAACCACCAAACCAGCACCCCACCCCCTGCAGACGGAGAACCACCCCGCAAGCGGTCCCTGAGAACCAGGAACAAGACAGAGCACGATGGCAAGACCCCCGCCAAGAAATAAGACCACCCTGATTGTCATCCTACTGTCCCACTTTGTAACCCTGTCCATATTGGAACTGCCCCTGCTCCACTTCCTATGCGCATATGGGCAATGCACCTGTGAGACTCATAGACTGGACTCTGCCATGGACAGTCCTCCACCATCACCCCTCACCATTTTACAACCCCCCTCCAATATTTAGCACTTAAATAAACACCCTTGAAGCACAAAACAACTTGGAGTCAGTCTGTGATTTAGAAAATGTATTATAGCAATGACAGTGACAAAATGCGTTCTCAAATATAATGTCAACATACCTATGTCACACATCTCAAGTCCATGAGGAATCTAAGCAGATGACACACGTTGGAGACCACACCTGTGAAACCGTAATGGAAATGTACAACTCAGTTACCATATACTGGTTGAAATCGACAGACAGGATAGGGGTAGAAGTGTGAAAGTACCTGTAGTAGGCAGGAATGTATTCTCACCTGTGTGTCACTGGAAATATTGCTGGATAACTGAGTCCCTGTTGTCAATGTCTTCTTCCTCTGCTTCCTCCTCATCACTGTCCACAGGCTCCACAGCTGCCACAACATCGTCATCTGGACCATCCTCCTGCAGAAAAGACACCTGGTGTCGCAAAGCCAAATTGTGAAGCATACAGCAGGCTGGGGTAACCAGAGTCCCCTAATAGCCTCTGGAGTTGACCCATCACATAAGGGATGCTGCTATTCTGCAGGATGTAGGTGTCATGCACTGAGCCAGGGAACATAGCATTTACCTGGAAGATGTACTGGTCTGCCAAACATACCATCTGTACATTCATGGAATGATAACTCTTCTGGTTCCTGTACACCTGTTCACTCCTGTGGGGGGGACCAGAGCTATATGGGTCCCATCAATGGCACCTATGATGTTAGGGATATATCCAAGGGCATAGAAGTCACCTTTCACTGTAGGCAAATCCTCCACCTGAGGGAAAACGATGTAGCACTGCATGTGTTTCAGCAGGGCAGACAACACTCTGGACAACACGTTGGAAAACATAGGCTGGGACATCCCTGATGCCATGGTCACTGTTGTTTGAAATGACCCACTTGCAAGGAAATGGAGCACTGATAGCACCTGCACTTGAGGGTGGATTCCTGTGGGATGGCGGATTGCTGACATCAGGTCAGGCTCCAACAGGGTACACAGTTCCTGGATTGTGGCACGGTCAAACCTGTAGGTGATGATTAAATGTCGCTCCTCCATTGTCAACAGGTCCACCAGCAGTCGGTACACCGGAGGTAACTGCGCTGGCGTTGTACACCGTCGGGGTAGGCGGTCGAAGACCGCGGCGCAATGCTGCATTGGTTAACATTGGACCCTATGTGTCCCAGGAGCCAATGACGAAGTGCGCCGGCGGTGATGGTACGCACCGCCGCGGACATCACCTCCGCGGACGTGACCGCCATTTTCAATCTGTTCAATCACTCGATACCTGATCTTCGACAGGAGAGGACCTACACTGAAAGTGCTGCTGTGACCTCCGTCTGGAAGAGGCAATGGCTCGTGCGTATGGGGAAAGGGCCCCTGCCTTCACTGCACAGGAGTTGGAGAAGCTCGTGGACGGGGTCCTCCCCCAGTACACGCTACTCAACGGCCCTCCAGACCAACAGGTAAGTACACAGGGAGCACGTTGTATGGGCTATGCCTGAGTGGAGAGGGTTGGTTGTAAGAAGGAAGGGGCCACGGTTCTGCGTGCATGATGGACTGTGAATGCATGTGCCACATGGGAAGGGTAGAGATGTAGGCCACTCACTTCGACGGTGCAGTTGCTAATGCCTTCTCTTCTTCCCCTGTACATTTCATTTAGGTCAGCGCCCACCAGAAGAAGGATATTTGGCGTGCCATCGCCAAGGACGTCCAGACCCTGGGGGTCCACCACAGACGGAGCACCCACTGCCGGAAAAGATGGGAGGACATTCGCAGCTGGAGCAAGAAGACGGCGGAGGCTCATCTGGGGATGGCCTCCCAACGTGGGAGGGGTGCCTGTCGCACCATGACCCCCCTGTTCCGGATCCTGGCGGTGGCCTACCCTGAGTTGGATGGGCGCTTGAGGGCATCACAGCAGACACAAGGGGGTGAGTACAACATCATTCTGCGGACTTTGCGCGCAGTGAAGGTGTCTGGGTGGGGGAGGAGGGCTGTGGGTTCCCCTAGGCCAGGACGAGTTCCGTAGACTAGGCCCCTCCGTAATGCAGGCCATGTGGCACTCCACCCCACCTCTGTAGAGTGCCAAGTACAGGTATACATGCCCCTGTGTCATCTATGTGTGCAGATGTCGACCATAGCCATGTAGGCCATATCCCAGGAACTGCATCTGTAGAGCCCAACAGTGCGGTGTAGTGCAGGGGGCTGCTGTGTCCGTAGTGTCCGCCAACGGTAGCGGTAAGCCATGCACTCAACCTGTTTTTCTTCTGTCGCCCCCCCCCCCTTTTTGTGGTCTCCCTGTTCTTGTGTGCATCAGAATCATCAGACGGAGGTACAGTGGCACCGAAGCACGAGGGAGCTGCATCCCACATGGCTATGGAGGGCCACACCACGAACTCAGAATACACCAGTGGGACAGAGGGCGAGGGGAGCTTCACGGCGGTCACAGGATCTGCAACCAGCGACACAGACTAGTCCTCCGATGGGAGCTCCCTTGTGGTGGCGGCAAAATCTGTACCCCCCACTTCTTCAGGTACAGCCGCCTCCCCCCCTACCAGCACCGCCCTCCCAGCAGCCCCTCAGCCTTCGCCCCGTGCCCGCTCACCCAGGAGGGTGGGCATCACCTTCGCCCCAGGCACCTCAGCCCCTGCCCCTGTCACCTCTGCTGCCCTCAGTGAGGAGGCCATTGACCTCCTCAGGTCACTCACTGTTGGGCAGTCTACCATTTTGAATGCCATCCAGGGTGTAGAAAGGGAATTGCAACACACAAATGCATTCCTGGAGGGCATTCATTCTGGTCAGGCTGCCCTTCATCGAACCCTGCAAACTCTGGCCTCAGCACTGATGGCAGTCATTGTCCCTGTCTCTAGCCTCCCCCCTCCAACTTCCTCCACCCAGACCCAATCCCCTGTACCCCAGCCTATCCCAAGCACACCATCAGAACAGCATGCACACACCTGACCACACAAGGGAAGCTCAGGCAAACATAAGCACCACACATCCCACAGGCACTCACGCAAGCATCACACACATACAGACACACCAACATCCACTGCCTCCACTGTGTCCCCCTCCTCGTCGTCTCCCTCCTCCCTCCCAGTCTCATCTACACTCTCACCTGCATGCACTACCACTACAGCTACTAGGTCCCGCATAAGCACACCCACCACCACACCACACCCCGCTCACGTACACTCACCACCACCACTACCATTTACACGTCCCCTGTGTCCTCTCCCATTGTGTCTGTGACGCCCCCTCCCAAAGTACAAAAACGCAGGCACACACCCACCCAACATACATCCACCTCACGACAGCCTCTAGCGCATGCACCTGCACCCAAAGCCACAAAAGTTATACCTCCTACAACCACCTCCTCTTCCTCCACTCCCAGACCCCCTCCAGCTACCCGTCCCAGTGTTCCTAAGAAACTTTTCCTGACCAAGCTTGACCTCTTTCCCACCCCCCCCTTCCAATTCATAGGTCTCGTACTAGCACCTCAACCAAAAAATCTCCGGGAGCAGTGGTGCCTGTTGTTAGAGGTATGTGGAGTGCACCGGGCACCAGGGCAGACAGTGTGACACGGAGCCACAGCACAGCCAGTCCCCCTCTGTGAAGCACCAGAAGTTGGACAGTGCCCGGTAGGAGTGGGGGAAGACTCCAGCCAGCAAAGCCGCTCACAAGGGTCCCGGGGGGAGTGTCCACTCAGCTGTGACTCCTCCCAAGGTGGGGAAGGGGGAGAAGAAATCGCCAAAGTCTGGGAGGAGCAGCACGGCGGAGAAGACCGTCATCATCCCCGCTGCCCAGGAGGCCACCGCCAGCCCAATCGTCACTGGCCAGGAGGCCACCGCCAGAGTCAGTGCCCAGGAGGGCAGCCAGATCGTCAGTGGCCAGGAGGCCACCGCCAGAGTCAGTGCCCAGGAGGGCAGCCCTATCGTCACTGGCCAGGAGGCCACCGCCAGAGTCAGCGCCCAGGAGGGCAGCTCGATCGTCACTGGCCAGGAGGCCGCCGCCAGCCACAGCCCAGCTGCCCAGGAGAGCCCCGGCTGCCACAGCGCAGCTGTCCAAAGAAGGACCGCCAGCCCCAGCCCAGCTGGGCAATGAAGGAACGCCATGCAAGCACCGCTGAACAGGGCAAAGATCGCCATAGCAAGCACCGCTGAACAGGGCATAGACTGCCATATCAAGCAACGCTGAACAGGGCAAGCACCGCTGAACAGGGCAAGGACCACTGAACAGGGCAAAGACCGCCATGGCAAGCTCCGCTGAACAGGGCAAGGACCGCCAACTCAAGCGCCGCAAGCCCATGAGCGGCAGGGGCAGGGACGCAACTGGGACCGTCACAGGGAGAGTGATGCACTCTGGGCACCATTCCCCCTCCAGAACCAGTGGAGAAAGGCATCCACTACCTCTGTCCTAGGCAGGATGAAGCACTCTGGGGACCAGTCCCCACCCCCAGAACCAGAGGAGACATGCATCCACTACCTCTGTCCTTGGCAGGATGAAGCACTCTGGGCACCAGTCCCCCTCCAGAACCAGTGGAGACATGCATCCACTACCTCTGTCCTGCACAGGATGAAGCACTCTGGGCACTAGCCCCCCTCCAGAAACAGTGGAGACATGCATCCACTCAGTCTGTCCTGCACAGGATGAAGCACTCTGGGCACCAGTCCCCCTCCAGAACCAGTGGAGAAAGGCATCCACTTGAGAGACTGTGGCTTTGCACTCCCAAGGATTGAACAGTGGGCAACCCACCCACTGTATAGACTTGAGAGACTGTCTTTGCACTCACCAGCATTGAACAGTGGGCAAACCACCCACTGTAGAGACTTGAGAGACTGTGGCTTTGCACTCCCCAGGATTGAACAGTGGGCAACCCTCCCACTTGTGAGACTTGAGAGACTGTGGCTTTGCACTTCCTAGGATTGAACAGTGGGCAACCCACCCACTTGTGAGACTTGAGAGACTGTGGCTTTGCACTCCCCAGGATTGAACAGTGGGCAACCCACCCACTGTAGAGACTTGAGAGACTGTGGCTTTGCACTCCCCAGGATACATCAATGGGCATGGAGCCCCCTCTTGGATCTGGCGTGGTGCACTCATCAGGCTGAGGTGCCCCCCTTCCCTTCCCCCTGAGATGCCTGTTGTATTTGTATCTGATGCCCCATCAGTGTTTTCTCCGTTTTGATCAGGTATCTTGTGTGGGCCTCGCCCATGCATTTTGGGCCCAGTGGTCCACGGACAATGACTTGTGCATTACCTGCACTACTAATCGTGGTGTATATTTTGTTTAATATGTGTGTATATATATATATATGTATATATTTGGTTACTGTATTTATATATATTACAATGGTTCCACTCATTTCCTTTTGTCTTTGCATTCTTCCGAGGGGGTTGGGGGTTGTTACTGTAATGTTTGGATATGCATTGGTGTGTGTGTTGTAGTGGGTGAGGGTCGGGGTGGGTATAGGGGTGTTGCGTGTGTGTGTCCCTGTCTTTTGCCTCCCCCTGCCCTATGTCGTAGGTGCAGTACTCACCGTTGTCTTCGCCGCCGGCGTTGATGATCGTCGTACAGGAGCAGGAAGACTAGTGCAGGAAGGGTATGGAGTTCAAGCTCCATGGTGTTGTCGTTCCTCGTGGAGTGTGTAGAGGTGAGCGTTTTCCCTTTGAAATGGCTGTTTCCGCCGTGTTTTTATCCGCGGTGAATCCGCCCCGGAAAAGGTGACAGATTGGTAGGTTGTGATACTGTGGGCGGTACATTGTCTTCCGCCTGGCGGTCGGTGTTAAAGCGGCGGTAAGACCGCCAACAGGCCGGTAGTAAAAAAAATGGAATCACGACCGTGACGGAAACCGCCAACATAGATGTCCACTTTAACACTTCGACCGCCATGGCGGTACAAACAAACAGCACAGCGGTCACCACCAACAGACAGGCGGAAGACAATGTACCGCCACACCAATATGACACACCAATCCGCCACCTTTTCCGGGGCGGATTCAATGCGAACAAAAACACGGCGGAAACAGGACTTGGAAGGGAAAACGCTCACCTCTACACACCCCACGAGGAACCAGGACGCCATGGAGCCGGAACTCCAGATGCTCCCTGCTATTGTCTTCCTGCTCCTCTACTAGGAGCACGACCAATGGCGGCGATGACCACTGTGAGTACTGCACCTATGATGCAGGGGAGGGGGAGGGAGGAGGGAAAAGAGAGTGACGCGCAACACCCCTAACCCCACCTTCACCCACAACAACACACACACCAATACATGCTGAAACATCACATTTACATCCCCCAACACCCCCTGGAAGAACGCAAGGACAAAAGGAAATGAGTTGAACGAATGTAATCAAGAAAAATCCACTACTCAAAAATATATATACACTATTAACAAATATGTACACCAAGATTTCAAGTCCATGTACTGCACCATATAGTCCATGGACCACTGGGCCCAAAATGCATGGGCGAGGCCCACACAAGATACCCAATCCAAACGGAGAGACCACTGCAGGGGCATCAGATAGAAATAAAACAGGCACCTCAGGGGGAAGGGAAGGGGAGGCACCTCAGCCGGATGAGTGCACGATGCCAGCTCCACGAGGGAGCTCCATGCCCATTGATGTATCCTGGGGAGTGCAAAGCCACAGTCTCACAAGTCTTTACAGTGGGTGGTTTGCCCACTGCTGCATCCTGAGGAGTGCAAAGCCACATTCTCACAAGTCTTTACAGTGGGTGGTTTGCCCACTGCTGCATCCTGGGGAGTGCAAAGCCACAGTCTCACAAGTCTTTACAGTGGGTGGTTTGCCCACTGCTGCATCCTGGGGAGTGCAAAGCCACAGTCTCTCAAGTGGATGCCTTTCTCCACTGGTTCTGGAGGGGGCTCTGTGCCCAGAGTGCTTCATCCTGCCAAGGACTGAGGTAGTGGATGAGATACTCCACTGGTTCTGGAGGGGGCTTTGTGCCCAGAGTGCTTCATCCTGACAAGGACTGAGGTAGAGGATGAGATACTCCACTGGTTCTGGAGGGGGCTTTGTGCCCAGAGTGCTTCATCCTGCCAAGGACTGAGGTAGTGGATGCCTTTCTCCACTGGTTCTGGAGGGGGCTTTGTGCCCAGAGTGCTTCATCCTGACAAGGGCTGAGGTAGTGGATGAGATACTCCACTGGTTCTGGAGGGGGCTTTGTGCCCAGAGTGCTTCACCTGCCAAGGACTGAGGTAGTAGATGCCTTTCTCCACTGGTTCTGGAGGGGGCTTTGTGCCCAGAGTGCTTCATCCTGATAAGGACTGAGGTAGTGGATGAGATACTCCACTGGTTCTGGAGGGGGCTTTGTGCTCAGAGTGTTTCATCCTGACAAGGACTGAGGTAGTGGATGAGATACTCCACTGGTTCTGGAGGGGGCTTTGTGCCCAGAGTGCTTCATCCTGACAAGGACAGAGGTGGTGGATGCCTTTCTCCACAGGTTCAGGAAGTGGTGTGTGGCCGCTGGCGGTGCTCATTGGGCAGCAGTGCTGGTGGGGGGCTCACTGACCTTGGTGCTGGTGGCAGTGTCCTGAGCGGCGGTGCTGGTGGCGGCTTCACTGAAGATGCTGCTGGCGGCAGTGTCCTGAGGGGTGGGGCTGGTGGCAGCCTCACTGAGGATGCTGCTGGCAGCAGTGTCCTGAGCGGCGGTGCTGGTGACGTCCTCTCTGAGGATGCTGCTGGCGGCAGTGTTCTCAGCGGCGGTGCTGGTGGCGGCCTGACTGAGGATGCTGCTGGCGGCGGTGTCCTGAGCAGCGGTGCTGGTGGCGGCCTGACTAAGGATGCTGCTGGCGGCGGTGTCCTGAGCGGCGGGGCTGGTGGCGGTGCCGGTGGTGGTCTTGTCTGCCTTGCTGGTTGGAGGCAACTTGCCTTTCCTTCTCAAGCCCTTCCCCACCTTGGATGGTGGCGCAGCTGTCTTGCCACCCCCAACTGGTGTACTTGCTAAGCCCTTGGTGGCAGGTGTTTTGGCCTTCTCCCTCTGGGATGTGGGCAACTTCTTCTGCTTGGGAGGTGGGGGAATTTCCTTGGCCTCCGCCCTTGGGACACTGGCAGCCCTGCTGCTTGGCGCACTCCAGAAGCCGGTTACTGCTGGCACCACTGTGGCCGGTGATGTGGTGGCTGAGGTGCTGGGTTGGGACCTGGAAAGGCGGGCCCTTGGGGACGGAAGGGGTGGGGGAGGTGAAGGGAAGAGGTCAAAGTTTGACAGGAAAAGGTTTTTCGACACACTGGGACGGGTAGATGCAGAGGGTTTGGGAGTGGAGGAAGAGGTAGTGGTTGTAGGAGGTGTTTGTTTGCTGACTTTGGGTGAAGGTGCATGGGCTGGAGGCTGTCGTGAGGTGGATGGCTGTTGGGTGGGTGTGTGGCTGCGTTTGTGTAGTTTGGGAGGAGGGCTCACAGACACACTGGGAGAGGACACAGGGGATGTGTGAATGGTAGTGGGGGTGGTGAGTGCACGTGAGCGGTGTGTGGTGATGGGCGTGTTGGTGATGGAGGTAGTGGCTGAGGATGTAGTGCATGCAGATGTGAGTGGAGACGTGACAGGGAGGCAGGAGGGAGACGTGGAGGAGGGGGACACAGTGGAGGCAGTGGATGTTGGTATGTCTGCATGGGTATGATGCTTGTGTGAGTGGCTGTGGGATGTGTGATGCTTATGTTTGCCAGAGCTACTCTTGTGTGTTGAGGTGTGTGCATGCTGGTCTGATGGTGTGCTTGGGATAGGCTGAGGTACTGGGGATTGGGTCTGGGTGGAGGAAGTTGGAGGGGGAGGCTAGAGACAGGGACAATGGTTGCCATCAGTGCTGAGGCCAGAGTCTGAAAAGCTCGCTGTTGGGCTGCCTGGCCATAATGAGTGTCCTCCAAGTATACATTTGTCTGTTGCAACTGCCTCTCTACACCCTGGATGGCATTCAGAATGGTAGACTGCCCAACAGTGAGGGATCTGAGGAGGTCAATGGCCTCCTCACTGAGGGCAGCAGGGCTGACTGGGGCAGGGGCTCAGGTGCCTGGGGTGAAGGAGATGCCCACCCTCGTGGGTGAGCGGCCACGGGGCACACGCTGAGGGGCTGCTGGGAGGGCGGTGCTGGTAGGGGGGGTGGCGGCTGTACCTGTAGATGAGGGGCGCACAGAGGGGCCCGCCATCGCAAGGGAGCTCCCATCAGAGGAGGAGTCGGTGTCGCTGGTCTCTGTTGCAGTCCCCGCCGTGGTGCTCCCCTCGCCCTCCATCCCACTGGTGAATTCTGAGTCCATAGTCTCGCCCTCCAAGGCCATGTGGGATGCAGCTCCTTCCTGCTCCGGTGTCACAGCTCCTCTGCCTGATGATGCTAATGCACACAAGAACTGCGAGACCACAAAAAGGGGGGGAAAGAAAGACATGCTCAGTGCATGCAATAGCGCTACTGTTGGTGGACACTACAGACACAGCAGCCCTCTGCACTACGCCATGCACTTAGAGTTCCGTAATTGATCACAGGGACATGGGGTACATGGCGTATGCCCGATTGCTGCACACATGGAAAGTCACAGGAGGCTGACTGGGTGTAGATGGCTCTTACTTCTGGTGGGGCTGGGGTGCCACTTGTTCTGCCTCACAAAGGGTCCTTGCCTCCTCCGTCTTCTTGCTCCAGCGGCGAATGTGCTCCCATCTTTTACGGCAGTGGGTGCTCCGTTTGTGGTGGACCCCCAGGGTCCGGACGTCCTTGGCGATGGCACGCCCAATATCCTTCTTTTGGTGGGTGCTGACCTGGAGGAATAGTACAGGGGAAAAGGGAACACATTAACCGTCCAGCCAATCACCTGCCATTGGCCCACCTTCCCACCCTTGCCCTGACGCACATACACTCACCGTCCGCTCATGCACACCTCATTCCCTCACCCCATCTCCCATCCACACCACTCCAAACATGCATTGCCCATGCAGCATGCTCACAGTGTACTCACCTGTTTGTCTGGAGGACCGTAGAGTAGCGTGTACTGGGGGAGGACCCCATCCACAAGTTTCTTCAACTCCTCCGAAGTGAAGGCAGGGGCCCTTTCCCCAGACACTTGAGCCATTGTCGCTTCCAGACTGAGGTCACAGCAGCACTTGCAGTGTAGGTCCTCTCCTGTGGAAGATCAGGCATCAAGTGAGTGAACAGACAGAAAATGGCGTCACCGCCGGCGTACATCGCCATTGGCTCCTGGGACCCATACGGTCCAATGTTAACCAATGCTGGATTGCGCCGCGGTCTTCGACCGCCTACCACGACGGTGTACAACGCCAGTGCAGTTACCTCATATCCCCTTGTCCCACTTTACAGGTCAGGCAGCCGCCATTTCAGGGGGCCACATGGCATTAATTGCAACTGTGTCACACATATCTAGGCCTTGCATACACACTGAGACAGGCACGTAGCGGATTGACTAATGTGCGCAAGAAAGTTGTTATTTTCGTACCTCAGTGTTGGCTGACCCTCTGATCGCTGTTCTCATCCATAGAGCACGTCTGCTGGGGCAGGTGAGGAGATGGCGGCATCCTTCAGTGTACAGATCGCTGGTGGGCCTGTCGACAATGGAAGAGCGACATGTAATAGTCACCTACAGACTGGATCGTGCCACAATCCAGGAACTGTGTGCCCAGTTTGAGCCAGACCTGATGTCAGCAATCTGCCATTCCACAGGAATCCCCCCTCTAGTTACGTGCTTTCAGTACTCCATTTCCTGGCAAGTGGGTCTTTTCAAACTACAGTGGCCATAGCATCAGGGATGTCCCAGCCTATGTTCTCAAACATGTTGTCTAGAGTCTTGTCTGCCCTGCTGAAACACATGCGCAGCTACATCGTTTTCCCTGAGGTGGAGGATTTGCCCAAAGTGAAAGGTGACTTCTATGCCCTGGGACATATCCCCAACATCATAGGTGCCATTGATGGTACATTGGTACCCCCCGCAGGAGTGAACAGGTGTACAGAAACCGGAAGAGCTACCATTCTATGAACGTGCAGATGGTGTGTTTTGCAGACCAGTACATCTCCCATGTGAACGCCAAGGTTCCTGGCTCAGTGCATGATGCTTACATTCTGAGGAATAGCAGCATCCCTTATGTGATGGGGCAACTCCAGAAGCACCGTGTGTGGCTATTAGGTGAGGACATGGACCCTAGACAGTGTGAATAGTTGTCTGGGTCTGGGGTTGTGCCTAAGGGTTAGTGTGTGTCTAACAGTTGTCCCTCGCCATTTGCAGGTGATTCTGGCTACCCCAACCTGTCATGGCTACTGACCCCAGTGAGTAATCCCAGGACAAGGGCAGAGGGCAATGAAGCACATGGGCGAAGTAGGAGGGTTATAGAGAGAACCGTCGGCCTCCTGGAGGCCAGGTTCCAGTGCCTCCATATGACAGGTGGAGCCCTCTACTACTCACCAAAGAAGGTGTGCCAGATCATCGTGGCCTGCTGTATGCTGCACAACTTGGCTTTGCGACGACAGGTGCCTTTTCTGCAGGAGGATGATCCAGAAAGAGGTCTTGTGGCAGCTGTGGAGCCTGTGGACAGTGAAGAAGAGGAGGCAGAAGAAGAGGACATAGACAGCAGAAACACAGTGATCCAGCAATACTTCTAGTGAGACACCGGTAAGAAGACATGACTGCCTCCTACATCTGATATAATTGTTCTACCTCTCATCTGTCTGTCACTTTCACCCAGTGTATGGACCCTGATTTGTCACTTTGCCTTTTGATTTCACAGATGTGGGTCCCAATGTGCGACCTCTGCTATGTTACTTCATGGACTAGCATAGGTATGTTGCCAATACTATGGACATTGCTATTTCCCTCATTTATTGCAAATACACATTTGTGAAAGCACAGACTGACTCCAGCTTGTTTTGTGATTCAAGGGTGTTTATTTAAGTGCTAAATAGTGGAGGGGTTTGTAAAATGGTCAGGGGTGATGGTGGAGGAATGTCCATGGCAGAGTCCAGTCTATTTGTCTCACAGGTGCATTGTCCAAAGGGGCATAGGAAGTGGAGCTAGGGCAGTTGAAGGATGGACAGGGTGACAAAGTGAGACAGTCGGATGATATTCAGGGTGGTCTCATTTCTTGGCGGGGGTCTTGGCATTGTTCTCTATCTTTGTCCTGGATCTCAGGGACCGTTTGCGGGGTGGTTCTCCACCTGCAGGGGTGCTGGTGTTGTGGTCCTGTGACGGTGCATCCTGTCCATTAGCGCCGGCGGAGGTGGTGGGCTGTTCATCTTCCAGGCTAGTGTCATGGGCCCCTTGTTGTGCCACAGTGTCCCTCCTGGTGTTCACGAGGTCTTTCAGCACCCCTACAATGGTGCCCAGGGTGGTGTTGATGGATCTAAGTTCCTCCCTGAACCCCAAATACTGTTCCTCCTGCAGCCGCTGGGTCTCCTGAAACTTGGCCGGTACCTTTGCCATCGTCTCCTGGGAATAATGGTACGCTCCCATGATGTTGGAGAGGGCCTCATGGAGAGTGGGTTCACTGGGCCTGTCCTCCCCCTGTCACACAGCAGACCTCTCAGTTACCCTGTTTTCCTGTGCCTCTGTCCCCTGAACCGTGTGCCCACTGCCACTGCCCCCAGGTCCCTGCTGTTGTTGGGGTGGTGGGTTAGCCTGGGTTCCGTGTAGTGGTGGATACACTGCTGCTTGACGTGTCCTGGGGACAGAGGTATGGGCCCGCTGGGTGGGTGCTGTGCTGGTGTTTCCTGAGGGGGGAGGCTCTGTGGTGGCCTGTGACTGTGTGAGGGGAACCGACTGTCTCGAGGTCCCAGATGGGCCGGGCTGGTCATCTTGATCCAGTTGAACAGAGCTGCTGTCATCACTGTGGGCCTCTTCTGTGGGGGGAGTGGACATGTCTGGAACCTCCTGTCCGGTGACGTTGGGTAGGGGTCCTGCAGGGGTGTAAAGGCATGGTTATTGCATCTGGGTGTGCCATGGTGTGCAATGGGTGGGTGACCCTGTACCCCAGTGCTAACATTCTTGTGTAGGAGCTTGAGTGATAATTGTTTAGGGGTCTGTGTGGGTATGTTTAGTGGACATGCATTGGTGATGGGTGCCATGCTTTGTTGTTGCATGCAGGGCTTGGTGTTGGGATGTGTGGTTTGTGATAGTGGGGCATATGTGAGGAGTTGGAGTGATGGGGGTGAGGGCGAGGGTGGGGGTATGTGATAGCATGCAGGTAGGGTGGGGGATGAAGTAGTTTAAGATTTGACTTACCAGAGTCCATTCCTCCTGACACTCCTGCGAGGCCCTCAGGATGCAGTATAGCCAAGACCTGCTCCTCCCATGTTGTTACTTGTGGGGGAGGAGATGGGGGTCCGCCGCCAGTCCTCTGAACCGCAATGTGGTGTCTTGAGAACACGGAACGCACCTTCCCCCGTAGGTCGTTCCACCTCTTCCTGATGTCATCCTGTGTTCTTGGGCGCTGTCCCACTGCATTGACCCTGTTCACGATTCTGCGCCATAGCTCCATCTTCCTAGCTATGGAGTTGTGCTGCACCTGTGATCCGAATAGCTGTGGCTCTACCCGTATGATTTCCTCCACCATGACCCTGAGCTCCTCCTCAGAAAACGTGGGGTATCTTTGCGGTGCCATGGGGTGGTGTGGGTGATGTGTGAGATGGTGTGTGTTGTAATGTGTGGGGTGATGTTTAGGGGTGTGAGGTGTTTAGTGCGTGCAAGGTGTATGAGTGATGGAGTTGTGTCCCTCTGTATGCTGGTGTGGTCTTTGCTTTGCTGTCACTCTGCTTCTCAAATTTTTTTGGTTGTAAGGGTTTGTGGGTAATGTGGGTGTGTGTTTTATATTGTATTGAGTGTGTGGGAGTGGTGTGTGTATGTGTATCAGGTGTGTGTATTTCGATTTGTCCAATGTGGTTGTGTTTTGTAAAAGTGTGTGTATTTTGAGCGCGGCGGTGTGTACCGCCAATGGTTTACCGTGGTTGAAAGACCACCGCGTGGATTAGTGGGTCGTGATAGTGTGGACGTATCCCTGTTGGCGTGACGGTGGAGGTTTTGTAATCGCCAGTTTATCACTGACCTTTGGTGTGGCCGACTTCTGTGGGTGTCTAGATTTTGGCGGATTCCGAGCTGTGGGTCGTAATAGCTGTGGCGGAATTCCACGGCCACGGCAGTGTGTTGGCGGTCTTCTGCATGGCGGTAAGCGGGATTTACTGCCCATGTTGTAATGGGGGCCAAAGTCTTCTAACGACTCTCCATCCTTTTGCGGCCTGGTACAAAACTTGTAACGTGACAACACTATATTTTCTTCCTTTGCAAATCTCTTTTCAAAATGTTGTTTTGCCTCTTCATAGACATCACCAGGTTGTTCATCGTCATTGCAAATTTACGGTAGATATTTGAAAATATGATGAGCTTCTCTGCCAACTGTGCCTAATAACAGTGCTTTATTTCTGTGCACACAGAAAGTTTGCCCATCCAATGCCACCATGTAGTTTTCAAATAGGTCTATCCACTCTTCCCATTGTATAGAGGGTTCCCCTCTATTATCCAAGAATGGTGCAGGTATATTTATAGCAAAAGCCATGACAAAGTTAAGTTAAAGTGTCTCTGTTTGGTTGCTAAGGACCTTTCCTTTCCCTTAGCTAAGGAACAAATAGTGTGCTTTCCTCTAATAAGAAAATAGGGTGGGGCTTGCAGCTTCCTCGGTTCACACAGCGATTTGAAACTGGCCGTCACAACAGCGCAGAGAACAAGACTAGTCAGACAAACAGGAAGTTCATAACATAACGATTTACCAGGTGAGAAAACACGTGTTCCTCCTTGATGACATTTCACTTATGAACTTCATGCAAAGGGGAAATTGACGCTTCGATGACTGTCCTGACGCAGTGCACAGCGCACCATAAGCCACCATCCGTTCACACACTTGGGTTCGTTTGGACCGCGTTTACTCCACTAAAGCTGGCTCTCGTCGCCAAAATGATGTAAAGGATTGACCAAGGAATCCTCTTGCAGGTAGAAACCACAAAGTTTATTCACAGGAATAAATCACGATCCTCCTCCCAAGCCAGCTGACACCAACTGCCTCGGTCCGAACGATCGCTACCCCACATACCACAATTCTCAACACAACATTAGAATACTACAAAGTGCTGCAGAGTTTTCCTCAGACAGGACTTATATTCTTCAGTGGTCTTGACATGAGCGAGGAATTCTTTACTGACTTTGATGATGCCACATAGAACTGAAAAGACTTATATTATGTAGTTGTTAAACAATTTGGCAGCACAGGGAATGCTGAAATGTAATTACTTTTACCTTCAGAGCCATTTGTGCTTTGAAAAGGTAGTAATGCTTCTCAAATCAGGTTCAAGGAGTAGCTGATGGTATTTTGAGTTGAGATCCGTTTTTGAGAACCAGAAGGCTCTGTTGACCTCACCAACCAGACTGTCCACCGTGGCTGTTATTTGGCATTCACTTTGAACTGTGGTGTTAAATAGGCATATGTCTAAATGTACACTTAATGAGGTTGCTTGAGATTTCAGGTCATTATGATTGGGGAGATCCAAGGTCCTCTACTTTTTCTAGAATGTCACCTTTTTATTGTCAAGTAATTTTGCTTCCACTTTCATAACTGTGGAATGCGACATGGTGAGGACACAGCTCTACGGGGTGTACAGTATGGTCAATATGGTATGACACTGTTTTGTTCTTGAAACATCCTATAACCTCGAAGAGTCTTAAAGAATGCTATTTAGTTCAAAGGTGCTGACACTCAGAGCATACTGGATGAGACAGAGTTGTTCAGCTTCTCAGCTCCTTTGAATGCCAGATCCACTTTAGTGGGAGGAGTGTGGTCCCAATTGATTACATATAAAACCCACATAATGGAAAGGGTACAGTGTTCCCCTATGGAAAAATACAACCATGGTTAAATGAAGAGTTAGTTATGGTTTTAGTAATTCACATTGTGAGTTTAACATTACATTTCAGAGTTGATTGACTGTCCTCACATTTCTACATGACATTCTGACTAGCTCCTTTGATAGCCTTTGCATATACTGATTGGATGCACCACATGTAGATTACCTTCTTTCAGTGCTTTGCCCTCGTCTAAATCTAGCATCCTAACTGTGGAAGCTAGGGCTTGGGCCTGCCTGCACAATCCTTCTGAATAAGAATAAGAGAAGTGGTCTGTGAGTGGGCTCTTGGGTGCTGGGCCAGTATTTGTGTAGTGAATCAGCTTCCTGTATGCTGAGCACTTTGTGCCACCCTATTGGCAATCCATTGGAATGAAGTTGACCATCATAATACGATGAAATGAAGGGCAGTTTTGGTTGTGGATCTTGCGATTTGATTCATAATTTCAGTCACAGGGCTGTTGAACATGGCTACGATGTGTTAGTCCCTTGAGTTCGATATTGAATAGCCTTATGTTAGCATGTTAAGGAGCGAAATCCCCTGTTTCCTGGGAAGGAGGCATTGGAGTTTTGGTGAAACACACCATGAGATGACTTGTATACAAAATGTTAATGCTGCATACGCGTCATGAATGTGCTTGCTAGGTCTTTGATGCATGAGTCAAAATTGTCAATCAACTCTTCAGAGTCTTGCCTGGTTAGTTGTAGTATCGAGTAGCCACAGTCAAAGTTGGCCATTGGTGCAAATGAGTGTCCAGAGCTGTTATTGAAGTATTGTATGTGAAGGATGAAGCTGCCTCTGATAACGTGCGGGGTAGTTAAAATATTACCTCCTTTGTCAAAAGAAAGAAGTATCAATCTATTTAACTAATTTTGGGATTTTGTGGCTACACCACCCATAGGTGCCATTTCGGTACTTGGGACAGTGCTGTGCCAATGTTTTCAAAGAGGTTTACATATGGGATGCTGGATATTGTTCATTAGTGTTACTCAGTTGCCGGGTGTGGCAGTCAATATGGCCAAATGGGAGCTACAGGAGCCAGGGTGTACTATCTGACTACACAGGTATCCCAGTTTTTTCTTCTTGCATTGCGCTATATTCTGGACCACAACAAGTCTCCGATCTGTGAGGCTGTCTAATGCTGCTTTCCCTGCTCCTCTTTGTCTAGGTACAGCTGGGACGATGTGAGAGGCTAGCAGCCAGACAGCAGAAAACTTCACTTTCCAATTCGAAGCAGCCAGCAAAAGCAGGCTCAGCAATGGAGTGCTTGGAGGTGTTGGTCTTAAGGAACACCAGGAACACCAGGAAATAGGATATCAGTTTGGTCCCTGTATGCAAGTGCAATGAAGCTATACCTAACCGTTAAGCCCCAAGATGCGCCAAATTAGTCTTGGGTTGCTTGTGGTCCCTTCTGGAGGGGGCCTCACCTGGCAGATCCAGACAGACTGTTCCCATGAGGAGAAGAGCCAGTACTGATTTGTATAATGTAGGCATTTGTCTAGAGTGGCATTATAGGTAAAAAACGACCAACGTCTATGGAGCCCCAAGTGATTGCCAGCATTACATCCATCACCCGGTTGTTGCACCTTCCAATTCAAAGCAGCCAGCAAAAGCATGGTTCAGCAATGGCGTATTGGGAGTGTTGGCCTTAAAGGACAACAGGAGATAGGTTATCGGTTTGGTCTCCTTGTGCCAAGTACGATGAAGATTTCTATTAATGAACATAAAGTGACTTAGGAAAAACCAAATACAGGGACTTCAACCGTCACACATGCACAATACTACAGGGACACAGAGACTCCACACTTCAAAGTAATGAGGGTGCCACCTATTTATGAGACCTACATCAAATGGGATGCATAACACAAATTGTGAAGATGGGCGGACATTTGTGGAAGTAAATGGTGAAATGTGGGGCCATGCAGAATGTGGCAGGCAGGCAGGGTAAGGCTGTGCAGGATGCGGGTGGATTGGTGGTAAAGCAGTGGATAGGGCAATCAAGGCTGGATTTGCGGGAAACCTTGCTAGGGGGCTCAAGGAGGGAAAGGGAGTATCTGCCGACCAGCTACAGTCCCCTCCACTACCAATGGCCACTTGTGACAAGAAGAATTTCCTGTTGATACTTCCCGTCGTTTTTTAAATAACAAAAGACTTGCAGTTTGTGAAGCTCCCTAGAACCTCACACACTCCAAGTTCACACAAAGCAAACTCTCATTCTCGTTATGAATGAACCTGTTTTGCTCACTGTTGACATCTGTCTACCTTCAGCTAGGATCTGAGCAGAGGGATGAGGAAGGGTGCTGCCCAACAAAAATACAGCCTACAAATGTTCAGTGCTGACTGGTGAACCTAGAAAGTAGAGGGATGTAAAAAAAAGTATTTGATTTTGACTGATTAAGAAAGTGAAGAGAACTAGCCAAATTTCTTCAGATAGGTTTGCAGATCATGCGTGGGGTTTCTCTGCCCAGGAAAATTTGGAAAAGAAAAACTGAGCCAAATGGAGTATTTTACATCACAATGTTCCCATACATTGACTTCCAGTCAAGTGGTAATAATTAAATATTTCTATACTATTGTGGGATGCCAGGCAAATAAATCATGTGGGGGATTGGGATTTACTCTTTGGCATAAAATGTTGAAAAAATATTGGCAAGACAATTCATTTTCACCATAATATCCTTTACACAAATGGTCTTCAAACATTTTAGTGTCACGCCGCCCAGTGGGGAAACATGTAAAAGTATCCAGAGTGTGATTATTAGAAGTGGGAGTGGGGGTTTTGAAGAATATTTGGAGTTCTTTTCCCTTTGACACAGTGTGTACAGAGGGGTGCAACAGTATGGACCCCAGGAACGCTATGATGTGGCATTGCTCTCACAATAAGTGGGCTTCTGGGAGTTTGGAGATGAATATAGAGCTGACTCCCAATAGCAGGAAAATAGTGGACACAGAGAAGATGGTGGGGAAGGGGCCACTACACTTCACTCTGGTAAGTGCATGTTCCATGATAAAACACTGTATGGAAATCTTCAAGACGATTAGTACTACACAGTTAGATTGCCTGTGTATCATGGAGACCTGAGCGAGGGAAGATTCTGGACCGACCTGGCAGTAGTCACTCCTCCAGTTTATGCCATTGTGAGGTTAGACAGGGTCTCTCGGAGAGGAGGGGGATTGGCCATTATCTTCAACGACCAGGTGAATTGCTCCTTAGAGCCTTTTAACACTCCTGCCATTGAGGGGTATGACGTGGGTTATTTTAAAATTAAAGCTAACCTTATACAGGTTTTGTCGGGACTATTGGCTTACCGCCCTCCTGGTCTCAAAATGCAGTTGATTATGAACTGGAACTAGGTGCTAGAAACCTTCATCTCCTGTACCAATTTTACCTTTTTAAGGGATTTTAATCTCCATTTAGAAGGGAAAGGCAGCAATGACACTATGATCTTCTCAGACTTGATGAACAGCTTTGGCTTCTGTCAACGGGTTGACTCCACAACCCACATAGCCAGTCACATGCTGTACACGTTTTGTACCAACCAAGCTGCCCTGGCATTGGAAGATTGTTTTCCTCTAAGCTGGACTGATCATTATGTAGTGGTGTGTACAGTGCACTGAGAGAAGGTGGAGAAGGCTACACAGGGCAAATTCACCACCTGAAAGTGGAGCAAGATGTCTGGTAATAAGATAATAGAAGCCCTTGGCAAATCCTAGAAATAGGCTCAAGCAGTCAGGAACCAACAGCAGATAATTGTAATAAACGGGTGCTGTCAGCTATTGCTGAGGTAGCTCCTGTTAAAACTAAAACCAACTGTAGGAGGGAGCCTCAGCCCATTGGTTCCCAGACAAACTTAAAGACCTCCAAAGGCAATGTCGGAGGCAGGAATGGGGGTGGAGAATGGTACTTAATTTGCAAGAAAAGAATAAACACAGAGAGCAAATTAGAAAAAATGAAAGTGCCATTAAAGAGGCTGAATCAACATATTTTTCCAACAAGATCCACTGTTAATGTACCAAAGAATCTGTTTAAGGCTGTAAGAGATCTTATGTCTCCAGTCCATCAGGCATTGGAGAGTTCTCAAGATTTCTGCAATAGGGTGGCCACATTTATTAGGGACAAGATTATGAAAATCTTCTCGTAATTTCGAGAGCCCAGTGACTGGCCTGATTCTTTATATATGGAATTTGATCGTCCTCGGCAGGCCACTAATGGCATATTGTCCACATTCTCTCCGATTTCAGTTGTAAAAATTAAAACTCTGTTGGCTCAAACTACATCTGTCTCTCCTGAAGATCCTTGTCCACCCTGGGTGTTACAACTGGCCCCAGATTTAGTTGCTGCATTTTTGTAGAAAGTTTATTCTCAAGTCCTAGAGAGAGGAGTGTAACCTCAGTGCTGGTAAGAGGTGATTTTCATCCCCGCTTAAAGAAGTAGATGAATGGGGATCCTGGAGATTTAAAAAATCTTAACACGATTTCCCTGCTGCCTACTCCAGCTAAAATATTTGAGAAACATATTAATCAGGAGGTAGCTCTGTTTTTACTGACCATGAGCTTTTAGACTCCTCTCAGAATGGCTTTAGGAGTAACCACAGCATCTGATTTGTTTTCATCCTGTTAAAATATTTTTTTCATCTCACAGAAGTACAAAACATTTTCTTTCACAACTACGGAAATATAGTTTGAAATGTTTGTACAGTTGACTTAGTTATTTAAATGTTGTGTGTTAGGAAAAACCTGACACCCTAAAGCCTTTTATTTCACACTCTTTGTACAGCAGGTCAGACAGTTCACCCTACACAATCCTGAAACTCTACAGTCAGAAGGAAAATGAATTGTAAGACGACAAACTGACCTTTGACCTGACTCTGAACACAGAGAAAATGTGACCAGATAAGAACAACGTTTAAAGGTGTCTTTATTGCTCCTTCACCTTCTAACCAAACAGATCACCTGTTCTTTGTCAACTCGCCAGAAAGGGTGAATAGGCCCTGAAATCAGCTCGACCTCATAAAATATGACTCGCCATAGCGAGTGGGCGAATAGATTTTTCAAGGCCTGTAGACCTACTCCCACCCTTATGACTACAGAAATAACACACATGCTAAACCATCTTTACCCCCAAGTTTTCAATCTTCACCAACACCAACAACAAATACCCTAACCCAACAATTCTCATTCACCCCACCTTTCAGCAATTGCACAATTTAGAGCCTTAAAATATGACTATGACCCACATGCTCCACCATCACCCCAACCCATACACCTTCTACCCTAACAGATGCAAGCAAAATAAACAACATGCCACTCCTCACAACCTTGCATCTCCATGTCTATTACACAACAAGGCTACTCTACAAAAACAACTCACCATCTCACTCTCAACCAACATCTCCATCACCGACACACACATACACAACAAAATGCCTTCTCAGCCTGCTGAACGAGGATTATGATATAGAAAAACACACTATTGCAACCCTCACACAGTTAATATCAGCAGTAATAACACACCAACCGCAAGTTCAAAATATACTGCTCACTCTTCTACAAAACAAATTCACAGCACCACCAAAACACAATCTCTAAACTGCCTACTAATAAATTCTTGATCACTCTCTAACAACAAGCACCACATGTACAACCTACTCACTGACACACAACCTGACTTACTTACTCTTCATAACTGAATCATGGTTGGGAAATGACATGGCTCCAGTGTTGCATGAAGCCATTCCTCCAGGCTATGAAACTATCATACAAAATTGTATGGGCAAACGAGAAGGTCGACTAGCTGTTATATTCAAGCAAAAATAAATCTCACCAAAACTGACAACATTTCTATACAAGATTGTGAGGCCCTCATCACCAGATGCAGCCCTACACCTACTTCCTCCTGTAACTTCCTCCTCCTTTACAGTCCACCACCTAGCAATGCAACATTCCCAGACACGTTTCTAGACATAGTTTCAAACCTCATAACACTTCACTCCAACCTAGGCGTTCTCAGGGACATAAACATTTGGGGTCATATTTAAGAAAACTTAGTGCCGCCTTTGCGCCATTTATTTTGACCCAAAACTGGCGCTAACCTAGCATCATATTCATGTTTTGTCTCTACACCCATCTAGCTATATCAGAGTTTGCATCATTTTTTAGGAACACCACCCCACCTTGGGTCGTTTAGCGACAATGACATGTAAGGTTCCCTCCCAAAAAATTATGCTAGCCCTCCAGCACCATATTTACTGTCTAATGGGAAAACTACGCACATTAAGGAACCGGTCTCAATAAATGACGCAAAGTCCAATTAGCGTCAACATTTTACACCTGGTCAGACCAGGCGTTAAAATAAGGCCCACACGCTACTACATAAGGAAAACACACAGAAGGAGTATTAGCAACACTCTGGACAACATAGAACTGTTAATGCTCCAGCTTGGCACATGCCACAGGTGGCAGCAATGACAACAGGTCCTACCAGCACCACCGCAGCAACCCCAATCACCACCACAGCAGCCACAAAGGCAGCGCTGAAAGCAGAAGAGGATATTTCAACATCGCACAGCCATCCTTGCACTCAGGGAACAAGATCTCATCAGGACCTACCATCTGAAACTGGAGACTATTGTACGCCTGTTGCACCACATTGCTCCAGACATCACTGCAAGTGTGGAAACTCCAAAAACTATTCCACCCATTACCATACTCCTCCTGGCTGTCCTCCATATGCTGGCGTCAGGATCGTTCCAGACAACTGGCGCACAAGTGGGCGGTATCTCCCAGCCATCCTTCTTGGCCTTCCAATCAAAGGTTCTGGATGCAATCATTTACCTTATACACCACCACATCTGCTTCCCCAACACCCAGCAACTGCAGCAGGAGATCAAGCAAGGTTTCTACCAAATCGCTGGGTTCCCACATGTGCTGGGTGCAAAGGACTGACCCACGTCCAACTTGTGCCACCTGCTGCAATGGAACACCTCTACAAGAACCACAAACACACCCATTCTATAAATGTGCAGGCCATTGTGGACCACCGTGGCCCCTTCACAAACATCCTAGACAAATATCTCAGCACCGTCCATAATGCCTAAATATATTTCAGCACTCCACCATCAACGAGCGGTTCCAGGATGGACAATATGGCAATGGCCCACTCGTAGGTAAGCCACCATAGCAATCAAAACAAAGACAACACACCAAACTAGTAGGACAAATAATTCATACACCACACTAAACACACATGGACAGGGGAACACAGATGTACAGACCACAATACATATGCCACATGCCACACTACACCGCATTCAATGCATATCACACACACATACACCCATATGTACATAATACAGCCACAACCTGACTGGCACACCACGCGAAGGACAGGTGGAGCTATGTCCCCTTTTCATACAGAAGCTGGGCCTAAACCACTACAAGTATCCACTGGTTGACAACTAAATACAGATCCCACACACATTACACCGAACAAGGAATAGCTCAGTCATGTGAATGCCATTGGCCATGTCAATGTAAAGAAAGTCACATATAGGCATAGCCCCACATTTGTCATGGTGTAGAAGCCTCCGGTGGCACCAATATCAAATGCCATCCAAGTGTTGCCATCACCAGCTATATATCACCTAAACATACCAGACGTATCCTTTGTGTCCACCTTCACCGGTCTGGTGCTTTGTGCTGCCCACACAGGAATACAACATCATCTGCCATGAAATACTATGTGTAGTGATGGACACCTCACAGCACTCCTACAATCATATCTGGTAATTCCACAACTCCCTAACATGATAATAGGGTATCAACAGGGCACTATCGGAGCTGGACTACTGACAATGTACTGGGAGAGGCCAGAGATACGTGTGAATGAGGAGACATGGGACTTAGCAGGACTGGTCATGCAATGCAGGGCATTGCAGAAAAACACATAATTCCCTCTCCTGTCACCCAGGTGTCTGAAAATGCATGCATACATCACTAAACCAACCATACAACGGTGCCACAATGTGCCCATGATCCATATTCAGATACGTATGGCAGCCAGCAATTGCGAACAACTAAACTGTGTGCAAGGGAGCTTTTCCAAGGGAAAAGGGGTAGGAATCACATACTACACACAGGGCACAAAACCTGTGCCATGGCACACAACACACAAAATGGGTTCAAAGTCCCATAACATCACTCATTTGCAGGTCTAAAGTGAAGGGACTGAGGGGCACATGTCAAAAAAGTGGCACAGCATAAACAGCAGCGCTACTGTAATTGTGCCCCCTTGCCACACCCTACTGCCACCATGTGGGCTCCGCATATAATAAATAAAGCACCATGGTGCAGAGTAGGTGCAGAGTAGGTGCAATAATGTCAAGATAATGAATGCCATGGTTGGACTCTGCAAGAGTATTGAGGACATACCTGACCATTTCATGCACAGTACATAGGGACCCATTCTAAACTATGGTGTGCCCTCCTCCTAACGCCTGCTCTGTGTAGGTGTTGAAAGTGTCTGTGATAACTCATGTCTAGGAACCTTGGAGAATCCTCTGCACCAATTTTGCTACTCCTTCTATTGTGTGAATCTCACACTAGTACACAGACGGGCTGGCACAGGCATAATCTGCCACAAAGGGTCACTAAGTGTCGCACTGCATGCGTAGTGCCACGTAGTAACATGGTGGCCTGAGTATGGCCTTGTAGGGCTACCAGAGTGTCAATACAAGTGACCCAATTGTTGTGTAAGGAGGTGGTATGTTCCACTAACATTAGGACACAACCTCAGATATGGCTAACACAACACATAATTTACATGGTCCAACTGTCAGTCCAGATTTAATATGACAATCACAAGGTTCCTGATTCACAACCCATGATAGTAATGTCCACCGCTACACAACAATGCAAACCATACTACAAAACAGGAACTCTCACAATACCAGATGCAAGTCTCCATTCTACCTAAAACTAACATCTGCCATGGCACATATGACACCACAAAAATGCATGACAGACACATGTTCTCAAATTCCTTTCCAGCCGATCAAGGTTATGGCATCCAGCCATGGTTGATGACTCCTTTTGGCGACCCGACAACAGAGGAAAATCGGGCATACAATGAAGGGCACAGTGGTGGAGAGGAGATTTGGGCTCCTGAAGTTAAGGTTCAGGTGCCTGGCCCTGACAGGAGGGAGTCTGTTATATGCACCAACTCTAGTATGCAGATGTTCTCCATGAGGAGGAGAATGAAAATGGTGCAGTACAGGTGGAGGGGGAACAGCAAAACACTGCTGCAGGAGTTCGCATGAGACAAAAAATTGTACTGAACTTCTACACTTAGACACTTTACAACAAACATCACCCGGTAAATATCACCATTACATCACTTTGCACCAGATTGTCCATGGTGTACTCATTCTCTGCTACATATACCATTGGAAAATTGCTCATACCTCAGAGAGCAGCGAAAAAAACACAATAGTTACAAAGAATGATGGAACATAGGTTGTGATGTAAGAGGGTCTAGCGCCTCCATGCCGCACATCAGCATCACATAACTCATGCACATGTGGCTGTCAAAGGCCTAGACCCACACACCAGAAATACTAAGTGGTGTAATGTAGGCATAGGGACAATTCCAACCCCTTGCACCACATCATGGCTATGCCAGGCAAGATGTATGCAAGGGGGACGTACATACGGTAGGGGCTGTATCAAAATGGTGTACTAGAAAATAAGGAACTAAACAGTGCCACATCTCAGGTGGGTAGCTCTAATGCCTGCACTGAGCAGGTGTGGCAAGGGGGAACACCATTGGTATCAATGGACCATCATGGACTTTTCTGGGACAATAGTTTCAGCCTAACCATACACCGTATATCAATGGTGTTGCGTACCGTGAGTGCTATTGGCCCCAACCCTGCCATATGGTGTGCTGTCTTACAAGTATAGCACACACATGTTGGCTGTGGAATGTGCTAAGGGTCGCAAGACAAGTGGAGCAGCAGTGGGTGCCAATCCACTCTTCACACATATGCCCCGTAGCCAGGAATGATCAATAAAATGGGGGAATGCACCACCACATGAATGTGTGGGTGGAATGTAGGCAAAGTCTGTAGCACTTCCAATGTACATTCTTACACACGTCACACAATTGTGTTGCCTTGACATATATTGTGTTGCCTTGACATGTACCTGCAGCTAATTTGAAAAAACATGTGAAGACTGATGTACCGGTGTATGGCATAGGTAGGGAAGGATTTGCAATTACCTACAATGGTTGATATGTGTCTGCAAGATAACCCAGTATAGCCTGTATGATACCATCACACACCAGATATAAAAACACACCTCTCATTGACACTCACATGCCTGACAAAGAGAAAGAGTCCTACTGGGACCAATACCCTAAAATGTCTAGGTCACCCACATGCCAATCCGGTTTGGATGTGCATGTAAGTCTGGCAATGTCCAAACATTTCATAGACCCATCCTAAATTGTATGGGTGAAGGAGACAGAAATGTTGCATGTGGCAAATCAAATTTTCATAGCTGAGATGACTTTACACACTAACAAGAAATACTCATGGTGAAAGTGACAAAGGTTGTGGAATGCAGATGTGAGTGCCTCCCCATATACACCAAAGGATGTGGAATGCAGATGTGAGTGCCTGCCTACATACACCAAAGGATGTGGAAGAACAGCTGAGAGACTCCCTTATACTGCTATACTGTCATGTGTATGTGGAAGTCATATAATCTAGCAAAGCCTGGAAATAGGAGGGAAGCTATCACGTAGCCAGTAGAAGAAGATGTGTACATCTTCAAATTACGAAAGTCACAGATAGCATCCTGTCCATGTATGACTAGACAATGTTGCTGTAGAAGATGTGTACAAAGCGTAAGCAGCCTAAAGAATGCCAGAAATGTAGGACCAAATCTATTCCAAAAAAGATATGCCAGTAATATTGAAGAAGGTACACACACATAGACCAATACTGACTGTGCAACACAACAGTGTTACTATGTGATCACCCGACATATATTCACAGAGGATGTCTAAGCCAGCACATAACTTATTCATGTTTGCAACAATAATGTAGTTACCCATCGCATACTATTCTGACAGAAGGCAGTGGCAGATGACATCATATGTCCCCTGGGTCAGAAAACATAAACAAGTTACTCTAGAGATACATCCCCTAACCAAGCTGCATATGGAAAATACAAACAATGTATAGCCATTTGTGTCAGACCATGCCAAATGGTGAGACATGCCCTACACAAACAAGCAACCATTCCCTGTACATGATAGGGCAAGCCTGACATCAAGTACCCCAAAGGAAAAAAATAATGCCAGGCCATGGGATCACATTTGTGCAGGAGTCTGTCTGCAGGGGCCTGTGTATTGCGCTCTTGAAGAGCTATCATGATGAGGGTAGATCCCCGCCCAACACCCACTAACTCCCATGCTGAGGCTACATTGACTCATGACACAGTCAGGGGCCTGATTGCATGTGGACAGTGGACTGAGCTGAGTGGAGCACAGTCAACCTGTGTCAAAACATGCAACTATAGGTCTGTGTGGGCACACAAACTCCCACAGGAGCAATGATGACTAGGGTGCCATCATTGCCTGACTGCAACCCTGCTAGACATTTGCATGCCATTGTATGTAACAGTCATAGCAAACATGTTGTGGTCGATTGTATATACCAAGTTCGTGGCTTGCACACATATGTCTGAATTCTCAGCACACATGTACCACTTCAGTGGTACAGGCTGGTATTGCGAACTGAAGTATGCACAAAAGTCAACTTTCCACTAATGAACATGTATTTGTATCACATGATCATACATAGACTTGAATGACCTTCCGATATGTTCCCATATAGGGAAACATAGGTGACACTGATAGGAATGCACAGCCATGAAACTATGGCCAACATATGTCCATGCTAGAAGATAGATTTGTATGGTTTTAAATCACATTAACACATAGCTTTGGCATTCATTACACTCATTACACTACACGTCATTCCACACACATGTCACATACCAACTTTCATTGACACATGTGAGTACACCATCTCCTGCATCAGAGATGCATGGGGAACCATTTGTTACACATGTAGTATAGCATCATGAACCCTGAACATACAACACATCACAGTGTGGACACACATGCACTCACATTGCCATGGGTTATGTGAAATCAACCCAGCGGTAGTCCACTGCGTCCTCTGAGTACAATTTGTCAAGGGTATCACATGCACAAACCTGTATTGGACTCATATCCAAAGTGGTGTTGTCAAACGTACACTTGGAAATCAGACAGGACGATGTGGTAGACCCGCAATCATGTGTTACATCACATATGTACACACCCAGTACATATGTGGTAACATGTATGTGGAAAAAGTCTACCAACACAGGTACATATGCAAACAGTATCAGTCATCGCATGCATCACAGACATACAATTATATGGTAACACAATCCAATGTTATCGTTACTATATGAATTCACATGAACACACATGTAGCCATACCATATTGACTACACACATACATAGCCCCTCTTACAAGATATGTGAATCTGGGTGCACTGTCAGCCTTTCCATCAAAATCCATGCATTCCCTTCATACGTCAAATTGTTTTACGCAAACGGCAAGACTCCACACTACGCTATTAAAAGAAATGACGCCTGGCCCCTGCGCATCAAACACAAGTCGAAAGGCCTTGTCAGCCTTCATGGGGAGGAATACCACAGATGACCATAATACATAAAATTTTTTAATGCAAACACATATACTCCATACTTAGTTATTTAACAAAATGACGCCTGGCCCAAATGTGTCAATTGCAAGACAACAGGCCTTGTAGGCCTTAATGTGAAAAAAAACACACATTACTGTCATGCGTCAATAAAACAATGCATATCAGAAACATTGACGCACACACCCAGGAAGTGATGAAACAGGACTTCCTTGCTGCATACATCGTACAGTGATTTTACTTTACAGTCTTTTTGTCTGTGATTGTGAGAGGGTGTGTGGAGCTGGTGCTGGTTGAGGAGCGGTGGTCTTTGAGAGTTTTGTGCTGCGTCCCATTGCTGTCCTGTGTATTTTGTAGTTTTGCTGTGTCTTGTGTAGTGTTTTTGTCCTGTCATTGTAATTGTATTGCCGGGTGTTTGTCTTGGGGTAGTGTAGTCTGTTGGGGTATTTGGGGTTAGGTGGGGTTAGTGTTTTATTATTTTCTGGGCTATTGTAATTGCAGTGGAGGCAAACTGCAGTATGTCGGGGAAGGGGAGAACACAATGGATTAGTGGAGATGATCTGGGAGGATTCATCTGGCTGGGAAAACACTACCTCGCCATGATGTTGAGATTAGGTGACCGGGTCATCCACGGCTACCAAATAGAGGCACGGAAGCTGTGGTGGGGCAAGGTGCTCCACCACCTACGGATATTTGGAATTGTGCGCACCGACCACCAAATAATAGTTGGTAAGTACCCCTTTTGCATTGCAACAGCCTCATTTGCATGTGCATGAGAAAGGGGCATAAGGTTTACTGCAACATGTTCTGTCAAGGGTCAGGACAGGACGTTTTGTGTCTTAAGCAAACAGCATTTAAGAGAGCTTAGCGATGTATTGGGTGGAGACTACTTGCACATTCCTCTTTGTGTACATTGTGTATCACATATACCCCATAAAGTGTCAGATATCAGACACACATGAATAATGGTGCAAGGGTACATGTTTTTTTCATAAGCACAAAAGTACATGTCGATCATGTTCATTACAACTGTGTAAATAGGGTAAGTAAAGTTAAAGTGATGGGAAACATTATGCAGGAGTATTGTCAGTCATGGGTATGTGTGTGCCAAGAGTAATGTATGTGCAGAGTGACATGACATTTACATATATGTAAGCAGGAGTGAATGCCTCATGTTGCTTCATCCATGTCTAAGTTTTGTTATAGGTAATGTTGCCAATTGAGGCAACTACTACCTAAACATATGTAAAATATTTGACGAGTGCAAGCATTGTGGCAGGGTGAAAGGCTGGCGCCACATGACGGCAGAACGAGGCCTTGAGGAATGGAAGCTGTGTATTCCTGCTGTAGGTGGGGCCCAAAAAATATAGCCTTAACATCAACTTGGTTACGCTGTTCCTTCATTGGAGCCAACTTATATATCTGCCTAAGGCTAGTTAGCTACATGACTGTTCCCTTGTCATCAAGTAGCTAATTTCCGCTTTGCATATGTAGCATATTCATGTATGGTGCCAAACATGCCAAGTGCAACCATACTGACAGGGTTCCCAACATCAGTGTCCTGACATTCACCATGGGCTGCCATATGTAACATATGGAACACACATGATGGAGGTATGTGTTGGTGCTATGTGTATGAAAACAGGCAAGCATCTGAGTGGATGGCTGCTTCTTCACATAGATAAACTACAAGAGTCAATATTTTAGCCAATGGCCGGTATCCTGTCCCCCTATATTGTTATATTTATGTATCTGGAACATGTACATATGTTTGCCAGCCAAATCAGTGCATGTTCTTGTGTGATTACTATGTGCCACATATGTGTGCAACAGGTGCAGCACAGTATTGTGCCAACATCTGCAGCACTGACAGCTCTGAATTTGTAACACAGGCCTGCCCCGTATTACCAAGAGTATGGGGCAGGCCTGCATCTGTGCCTGCACCAGCACATAACTCAGCAGCCTGCGCCAATGCAGGCATACTTGGACCACCGTACAAGTGTGTCTGTGTTGAGAAGAGCATCTATGTGCAGGTATCCCTTCCCGAACATAAACAGCCTACAATGCCACTTCTATGTGTGCTGCATAATGCAGCCCACATTGTAGTGCCAGCACATCCGTTATGTTATTTTGTTAATGTGCAGGAAGGGATACCTATGTACACATAAGCAAACATCCATGGCATTTTACCCCTACTGTGTGTGCCTTCAAGTGGCACACACATAGAAGAAGAAAGAAACAAGGACATATCAATGTATTTCTCAACACTTTGCTATGCTTTCACCCTCCCTGGGCTGTTGTTAGTCTTTTGGCGCTGCCAACAAGTAAGATGTCTTCAACATCTGAGGCAGCGTCATAAGCAAATGGGTGTCACAATGGGATGGAGATAGACATCATGTCTGATGCAATGTTTAGGATGCAGAATATGTAGATTGTTGCACAAGTGCCAACCTGTGCTGCTATGGAATTGTGGGTGTTAGGAAAAGGGAAGCATGCCCACATACAGAGTGATGACAGTCAAGATATGTGACAGAGGTGCTGTTTATCTGATTAGCATGCCTGTTGTCAACATATTTGTCCCAGCATTTTTTTATAGCACTGTGTGCCACACATTGCTTTAAGTTACTCAGGAAATGGTACAGATGATGTACATGTGTTGAGGTCTCTGTTTTTTTTTTGTAGGAGACACTTGCACGACCGGTGGCTCACTACTCTTCAGATATTAAGGGAGGCAGCAGCCGTGCAAGTAGCCTTATTGTGCTGGGCAACAGTCAGTTGAGTGTACAATGAGAATACAACTCTGATCCAAATGGATGTGGTACATGTCTATGGATTGCAGCAAACTAGATGTCTGCAGATTTACTAACATGATCTACACATCATGATAATTGTGAGTGAGCTTGGTCACATCACGTGTATAGAATTGGGATGCTGAGTGTATACCTGATACTTAGGAGATGTTAGACATGTATGTGCACAGGTAGGTTAATAAGAAGGAATACTATAGCTGCACTCAGTGCAGTGCCACTCTTCCTGTGCCCCTTAGGGCACCCATTCAGCCACCATGTGTGCACCGCCTAAGAACTTTTGCACCCCATACCATAGGGGAGGGGTCAATAGGTACAAAATCTGTAGACAATATAGATGTACTGTTCTGGCTTAGGGCAAACTATATGGGCACTAACCCTGAACTGTACATAGGGGCCCATTATAAGCAATGGTGTGGCCCTTTGTAACGGCTGCTCTGAGCAGGTGCTAATCCAAGGACACATGACTGATGCATTGTCATTCCTTAGAATTTCCAGTGCCTATTTTTCCTGTCCCCCTTCCGGGTGAACTCCACCTGGCATCCATGATGCCTGCCCAAGGCTTGATGTAGCGCAAGGGATGTCAAAGTGGTGGAATGCATGCATTGCGCCACTTTGTTACTATGGCACAGGGATATGGGACTTGTTGGGCTATTTGATCCTCACTAGTATGATGGCACAAATGTTGCGCAAGAGGCAGTAGTCCACTTACCTGGGTCCTAATGGTCAACAATATATAGCTGTTAACCCAGTGACAAGTACATGGTACCATAGATGGCTGATAGGAAGTTTAATCTGGAATTGGAGAATGACATTGTTGTGGAATGTCTGGTGGACAGCATGTGTCATCTGAGGATGCTGTGTGCATTGCATGTTTGTTATGCCTCTACCAGAAGAAATCATGTAAAGTATGGCACGTATTTCTTAAAATTATTTTGGGTTTGTATTCTGGCACACTGACAGCTGCCCGTCACTGGTCAAATTTGACTCTTCTGTTTCACACATATTAGTTGTACTGGTACTGTCATTGGGGAAAATTCCAGACACTTGGTTCGGACCTAATAATGCCATGTCAACTTGCATGGATATCTGTTTATTACATGCTTTTAAGGCTCTGTAAGTTGGTTGTAGTCCACAACACCATCAGTCACCTTTTTCATTTTAGAGTCCTAGGGGGTCATTATGACCTCAGCGGCTGGTGATAATGTGGCGGTACATACCGCCACTTTATGACATTGCCGGGTTGGCTGCAGCCAACCTGCCAATATATCACTCCGACCACCATGGCGGTAGCAGCTGCCGGGATGGAGATAACAATCTCCAGCCCTGTGGCTGCTATTGTACCGCCGGCGGCATTTTGACCCTAGCAGTAGGCCCTACCAGTGACAGGGAATTCCTTCCCTGTCACTGGTAGGAGGTTCACCCCCCCCCCCAAACACTCCACAGATGCCCCCTACTTGCCCCTCCATCCACGTCCCCTCCCGATTCCCCACACTCCCATCCACGCACACTCGCAGACAGTCACCAAGCATACACACACACTCACTTACACAGGCATACACGCATTCATTCATGCATGCATCCATTCATTCTTGCACACATCCGTACACACATTCACACTGACATGCATTCACATTTCCATTCGCACATGCATTCTCACACATGTATACACACACGCAAACAACACTACACACACATTCGCATTCACGCACACACTCACACATTCATGCACACACACACACACACACAACACCCCCCACCACCCTCTCCTGTCGGAAACCCAAATTACCTGCATCCAGGGGGTCTTCCGGCAGGGGACGGGATGGGGTGCTGCTACCGCCAGCAGCACGCGGCAGAAGAACACCGCCAGGCCGTATTATTTGTCATAATATGGCTGGCGGTGGTCTACTGGCGTGGTGCTGCTGATAGAAGCAGCGCCACCTTAACACTATCCGCCACTATGGCCACGCCCAGATTTCCGCTCTTCTTGTGGTGGAAATCCAGTTGTGGTCATTATTTGGCAGACAGATGTTAGCCGCGGCGAAGGTCTTTTGGCGGCTGTCACCGCGGCAGTAGGCCACACTCACCGCTAATGTCTTAATGAGGGCCCTAGTGTGTGGCATTGTGTCTGACAGTAAGCCACACTTGTAATTAGGTTCTGTTCTCATTGACATAGCTTCCCACGATGCATACATTTAGATGAGTTGATGAATCACAGTAAAAGTTAACATGTTTTGTATATGGAGATTTATTAACATGTGCAAGTGTATTTTCCAATGTAATACTATTATACCTGACAGCCTTATGGTGGTCATCCCCCAACTTTTTGCCTGCCTCCCTCCACTTTTCTGACACTGTTCTTGCTGGTTTTAGGACTCTGCACACTTTACCACTGCTAACCAGTGCTAAAGTGCATATGCTCTCTCCTTTAAACATGATAACATTGGTTCATTCCCAATTGGCATATTTGATTTATTTGTAAGTCCCTAGTAAAGTGCACTACATGAGCCCAGGGGCTGTAACTTGAATGCTAGCCTGCAGCACTGGTTGTGCCACCCACGTAAGTAGCTCCTTAACCATGCCTCAGCCCTGCCATTGCAAGGCTTGTGTGTGCAGTTTCACTGCCACTTTGACTTGGCATTTAAAAGTACTTGCCAAGCCCTAAACTCCCCTTTTTCCGCATATAAGACACTGCTAAGTTAGGCCCTAGGCACCCATAGGGCAGGGTGCTATGTAGGTAAAAGGCAGGACATGTACATAGGTGTTTTATATGTCTGGTAGTGGAAAACTCCTAAGTTCTCTTTCCACTACTGTGAGGCCTGCTTCTTTCCTAGAATAGCATTAGGACTACTCTCATATACTGTTTGAGTGGTAGATTCTGATCAGAAAGGGGTAACCAGGTCATATTTAGTATGGCCAGAATGGTAATAGAAAATCCTGCTTATTGGTGAGGTTGGATTTTATATTACTATTTTAGAAATGCCACTTTTAGAAAGTGAGCATTTGTCTGCACTTAAAATCAATCTGTGCCTTGCAGCCTGTCTCCAGTGAACGTCTTGGCTGGACTTGTTGACAGCTCCCTTGTGCATTTCACCCAGACAACCACAATCACAGGACTCTCAGTCACGCCTGCACTCATCTGCATATTGAATGGGCTGGAAGGGTGAAGCGCCTGACACTTACATTTCAAAGGCTAGTGGCTTGCCCTCCCACAATGGACTGCCAAACCCCTTACTGGGACCCTGACAGGCAGACCTGTACTGAAAGGGGAACTTGTGCACTTCAAAACCACTCTTTGAAGTCTCCCCCACTTCAAAGGTATTTTTGGGTATTTAAACCCCACCAACTCAGACACTTCTAGACCTGAACCTGCAACCTGTCAAGAGGAACAGGCTGGCTGCCCAAAGGACTCATCTGGACTGCTTTGCTGAGAAGGACTGCTACTCTGCTGTTGCACTGCTGCCCTCTTACTTTGCTGAAAGGTGCTGTCCAAGGGCTTAAATTGAGCTTGCCTCCTGTTTTCTGAAGTCTCAGTGCCAAAAAGGCTTCGGGGGTCATTACAACCCTGGCGGACGGTGTTAAAGTGGCGGTAAGACCTCCAACAGACTGGCGGTATTTTTTTTAGTATTATGACCATGGCAGTTACCGCCATGGTCATCCGGCACTTCCCCGTTCCGCCCGCCAGGGCGGAGACGACCGCTGGGCTGGAGACCTGGGTCTCCAGCCCGGCGGTTGTGACAATACCGCTGCCAGTATTGTGACCCGGCTTACCGCCGTGGATTTCCAGCGGTAGGAACCGCCATGAAATCCATGGCGGTAAGCACTATCAGTGCCAGGGAATTCCTTCCCTGGCACTGATAGGGGTCTCCCCCACCCCGACTCCCTCCCCTACACCCCCCACCACCCCTGCCACCCCCCAAAGGTGGCAGGGCCCCCCTCCCCACCCGACCCCCGACATTACCTTACACATACACACCTGACACGCACGCAGGCACCACCAACACACATACACCCACAACACCCCCTCTACCCCCCTCCCCTAACGGACGATCGACTTACATGTTCCGTCGATCCTCCGGGAGGGGACGGGAGCCATGGGGGCAGCTCCGCCAACACCACACCACCAACAGAACACCGCCGCGCAGAATCACAGGACGTGATTTTTGACGCAAACCAGGTACTTTGGGTAATCAAGAAACAACTGTTGATTTTTAAGATTTAAGACTCTTTTTAAACTTGCAAAAGCGATATCTCAACTTGTGCTTATTGGATCTTTATTGTTTTGACCTTATTTTAACCAGATAAATATCATATATTTTTTCTAAACCTGTGTGGTGTATTTGTATGGTGTTTTCTCTGTGTTACTGTATGATTTATTGCACAAATACTTTACACATTGCCTTCTAAGTTAAGCCTGACTGCTCATCGCCAAGCTACCAGAGGGTGGGTACAGGATAATGTGGATTGCGTGTGACTTATCCTGACTAGGATTGTGGTCCCTACTTGGACAAGGGTGTATAACTCTGCCAACTAAAGAACCCATTTCTAACAAATACCATGTCCAGTTCTCAGACCCCATGAGAGATCCTGAGCCATTTGTTGTACTTTTCAGAGTCCAGGGGTGAGGGACATGTCATGAGACATGGGTAGGAGGAGTGTGCATTAGGTATCTAATTTGACCATAGGTAGGAATTGAGATAATGACAGTCTATAGCAGATAAGTCAACAGTGGTTGAGTGAAGGAGGCACATTGCCAGCTGTCACAACACTGGCATGATCTTAAGTAAAGAACTAAGGAGATACTGTCCATGTGGCACAACTGATGCTACCGGGTTGTTTTCCGTGTGAAGGTTGTTCCTTACACATCTTCATCCTCTGATGTGTGTGGCTCCCCCTGGGCCATGGGTGGTTCTGTTGTAGAAGTTGAGGGGGCTCCACACACATCAGGGGATAGAGATGTGGAATCAAAGGTCCCGGCAGCTGCCATTTGTGGGAACACAGAAGGCATCACTGCAGCGAGGAGGAAATGCTGATTTCTCAACACCACAGCAACATCACAGTGGTAACAGCCATGTTTTCCCAGAGGGAGGCTACTTCCTGCTGTATGGACTCCAGGGTATTTTGTATAGCCTCCAGCCTGTTGTCTATCATGCTGCTGCCGCTCTGGAAGGGCATTGTTGAAGCCTCTGCCTCATCACAGCAGCTATGCCGGCCAGGGACTGCTGGAGTCCACTTAACGGAGAGTGGGTGCCTCTGATGGCAGCTGAGTTGTCCTTATTTGGACTGAGACACCTCTGCACTCCCTCTAGGCTGCCTGCCATGGTCTCCATCCTCACCTGCATGCCAGTTCCTGCTGGGCTCCTACCACTATCCACTTTAAGGTGATGACTGGGCCCTCGGTGTCCAGGGCTGTGGCAGGACTGGTTGGTGCTGTGTGTTGGTAGTTGGGTGGTTCATGTGGAGACCGTACAATGCTGTGTGTCCTCCCTGCGACTGGAGGTACTGTCTGGAGGGAACCTAGGACATCCTGGAGAGTCTCTTCATTGATAGTCAGCAGCTGGTCATCCATGTTATCTGTAAAATCCAGGACAGGCAGGTCGGCAGGAGATAAGGCATCATCCTCTGCAATGCGATACTGGAATGTCAGTCTTTGACTGTAGTGACTGTTGACATGGCTCATCATTTACTTGCTATTGGAGGCTCAGTGGCATGTTACAGTCCCCAGGTTGTAGTTATTAATTATGTGTTGCTTTATGCATCACACATGGGGCAACCTTTCAAGGTATTTTGTGCATTGATCCCACACCACCATATTTCTTGCAGGCCCATTGCCCCTGCCACTGACACCAAAGTAGCATTTAATTTACCTTCCTATTCACCATGGTGGACAAGGGGAATGGGCAGCTTGGATCCACATGGGCAACTATTTATATGATGGTACAGTTGCATTACGGGCTAGTGACTTTGTGCCTGTAGTTTTGATGCCACTTGGCCAGTTCTTACTCATGAAGGTGTCCCTTTATGCACAACACCAACCATTCACACAACGCAGACAACCTTGTTAAATGGTGAAATTGAAGCTACTTGCACAGCAGCACAAATGCTGATGATCACAGACATGCCCCACATATAGTATAAGTTCACTTTTGTGCCCATTTCCAAATGTCGCATGGAGGTGTGTGAGAGTTGTTGATGGGCCACCCTGTGCGGGTTGCGTTCTACATGTTGCACATTGAGGCCCTAATCTTGTCTTAAGTGGTGCAGCTCGGAGCAGCAGCAATAATAGTTGCACCTGTAGTGTGGTTAGTTTTATGTATTCTTTGCGCTTTAGCTTCAGGCTTTAGGCCTTTGTGCATTTTGCCCTGAATATGTTTTATTCATTTGCTGACAGCTTAGAGCCTCTGTGCACTCTGCTCTACATGCTTTTTATTAGGCTTCATACTGTTATTTTTCAAATAGCCAGTTCTACGGTGTTGTTTTTTATTCATATCACACTGTTTTGCCTACTTCAGCATTGGAGTTCTCCATAACATATTTACTCTGTGCTTCAGTCAAGGATACAGTCTGGTACATTGCCGATAGACGTGGTAAGGGTTTAGACTTGGCATTCCTGCGTAGGGACATTTTGTAATCACGATGACATGTTAGTTATAAAATCACTTCCTTGTCCCAATACACGCAAGATGGAGATTCCGACCAGGGAACCACAACTTGATGCTGACTGCCTCGTTGCAGATGCTGAACCAAGATCACAGGTCTTTGCTCAGGTATGAGGGCTGATATCCCCATAGTGATTCTAATAGGCAAGCTAGAAGCTTAACATGCTGTGCTCTAGATAGAACAAGCAGAGGGAGAGTAGAAACTGTTTGACAATATGATAGCTTTGTTTTTATGTTTTACTCTCCTGGTAACTATCACAATCCTACTGTGTTGTATCGTTCTGGTTATTGCGGCTCACGCCTTAATATCTAAAATACAGTCGTTTTATTAAAACATTATATAAAACTTATACTGTCTTTGTCATTTGTATATGAGATCATATTGGAAATAAGAGAGTTGGTTTGGATCTGAGTAACCACGACTTCCCTGAGAAGTTCCAAAGATGTCATGCGCTCGGCTGCCAAATCATTCCTTCCACATGGGAGAAATGAGGCACTGCTAGTTAGCCGGAGCAAAAAACGGATTTAGGGTGACAGAGTTCTTTACACGTGGGTCAGACTCAGTCCCCCACACCGTTATCGATCCTGCTACCTAGAAATCCAGTAGTCTCATTTAGAATAATGAGAGCCCACGCGACACACCGTGCTGCACCACTTTTGAAACGCAGGGATGTGCCTTGTTTTCTGGAATACGGCACACCCCTGCCTTTCCCCCAGCACCTGGGCAGATTTGTTCTCCCTGCACCAACGCAGGCATCCTTTTCCCATAGTGCACGGATTCCTGGATTGAGGGGATAGATTTTTTATATGCAGGAAGGTGTCCCTTCCTGCACATAAACAATCTGTTATGGCAATGTGACATTTCTATGTGTGCTGCAGGAAGAGACCCTTTTGCATGCATTGAGTGTGTCCCAAGTGCCTCCCCCTTCTTCCATTTGTGAGATTCCAGATAGTACCCCCCTGCAACTTACCCTGCATTTGTGGTAGTTCTTGGTAGTCTGCACTGTCCTGTCCTGCGACTCCAGTGACAAGCTCCTCCGGTATGACCGCTGCCCCCATCTCCTTGAGCTCATCCAGGTCCCCCTGGGGTGCCGGACTTCCACCTCCAGTCTCAGTGCTGCCTTTCAGGTTCTTGGCCAGTTTCTCCTTAGTTCTGTGCTTGCAATCGTGCCAAATTGGGAATTTGGAGGTGAAGAAGAGCTAGTGTTGGTGCTCCGTCACCTCTCTGACCAAGATGTAATTCTCCTCCTCACAAAAGTGACACTTCCACTTCCGCTTCCCCTTCTCCTGGGACTTTGCTGGACTCTCCTGGTTGATACTTGGCTGATTGGGATCTCCCTGGCATCTCTCCTGGCCTGCATTATCCATCTTGTCTTCCCAAATGTTTTTTTCTTCTTCACGCATTTTTTACGCTAATACTGTTAAATTGTGCTAGTCCATTTTGCGTCAAAAAACATGCTGCAGAACGTTCTAATGCCACTTTTGCAGCATTAGCATAATTTTTACCTGCAGCATTTCACAGTGGTTAGCATAATTTCTTTTTATGCTAACCATTCCTTACCGCCATTGTGCGTCATTTTATAAATATGGCGCACAGGTGGCGCTAGGGATTGGCGTTAGCTCGCTGTGATTTTTTTTTACGCACAACTGCGCTAGTGCAGTTGTGTATCATTTTTCTTAAATATGGTCCTTGGTTTGACAAACCCAATATACTCAATCCAAAAACTATCATCACTGGCCCAGCCACACTGAACCTACATCAGATTGTACACAAACCCACACACATCACTAGACACATCCTATATGTCATTTGTGAAAATCCAGAACTAGCTACCTTTCACAGGATTATTCCAGTCATGTATTCAGACCACGATTTGGTAGCTTTCCAACATAAAACACCACAAATCAACAAACCCAAGACTACCTGACATGCAGCCAACTACCGACCGTGTAACAACCTCAATTTGGAGTACTTAGAAACGCAACTAACAGCCAACACAGATCTAGATGCAATAAATTCTGTTCAAAAACTTTATATACAGGAAGCGTTCGATAACCTAATACTATTAAGAATAACACAAAAGAAAGCAAGCACCCTGGTGAAATACAGAACTAAAAAAGATAAAACAACAAACCAGAAAGGTGCAACAAACCTTGCTCAAAACTAACAGCAATCAAGGCAGACGTCACCTACTCAAACTTAACAGAGTACTCAACAATCAAATGAGCTAAAAATGGTACTGTTCAGACAGAATTCAAAGGGCTAAATTTGCAAATAAAGATTTATATAAAATTCTCACAGAATTTTGTGAACCTAAAAGCACGGAAGGAACTCATCCCATTACTCAAGAATTCACAGACAAACTGGCAAACCATTACACAACCAAAGCAGACACATTAGACAGCTATTTAAAAGAAAGGAAAACCGCCACCACCAACCCATTTCTAAAAATCCCCTCAAAGGGTAAACCAACCCAGCCTCTGCATTCCAATATGTCATCCATACCCCCCCACATCCCTTTCTCACCCAAACCGAACTTCACAAAAGGGTCACTCAAGGCTCAGTCATCTCACCCATGCTTTTGAACATCTACATGAAGTCATTACCGGCAATGATCAATGAATTTCAGCTCACATGCAACACATATGCAGATGACATCCAAACACTCCTTAAACTGGAAAGCTGCAAAGACATTGTAAAATCAAAAGTCTTCAATTGCTTCAGAGCCGTTGATCAGTGGATGACATGGAACTGAATCCTTCCAAAACTGAAATACTGACATTTGACAATTGGAAAAATTATGACCCACTCTGCACCTGGCCTGAAGACCTGGGACCACCTTCTAGAGTATCTAAGGAAGTGAGAACCCTTGGAATTACCATGGACACCAAGTTAAGAATGAAGGGCCAAGTGGAAAAGTTAGGAAGATCAAGCTTCATCACCATGAAAACTGTGTCACACATCTTCCCCCATCTGGGATTTCCACAGAAGGTCCAGGCTGGTATCTCTCTTGTACCTTCTAAACTGGATTAAGCCAATGGCCTGTACCACAAATCATCTCCATCATCTATGAAAAGACTACAATGTATTCAGAGCTCTGCTGTCAGACTACTCCTACATGTAAAACCACAAGCCCACATCTCTCCTGCCTTGAGGGCCCTACATTGGTGGTACATCTTTCTCTGTCCAAGCGGCCAAACTATGGAACTCATTAAACCCAAATATAAGATCCACGGATAACTATCTTATCTTCTGAAGACTACTCAAGTGTTGGCTCTTTACTACATAACCACCATACTCAAACAGTAATGTCCGGAATTTTCCTGTGTATGTAAAAATGTATAATTTAATTATATGTGTATGTCTAGATGTGTGAATTTCCTTGTACAAATATTTATAATAACTATGTTTTTAAAATATATAGATACTCCTTAGGCCTGCTTAACAAATGTATATATTAATACAGTTGGAAATTATATATTATTTCCCAGTCGAAGGCATAGCCGAAACGCGTAGGCTGTTTATTTTTTCTTAAATGTGTTTCGCACTTTATTTAATTTAGTATTATGATGCCCGAAAAAGAAAAACAACAATAAAAATAATCAAATATCTTGAATTGGATTGGAAGTCGTTTGTTCTTGTGCAGCCGTGCAACTGGTCCGGGGGAGTGGCTAATAAGTGACCTGTATTTCCTGAATATATTGTTCTATGCTTAACACATTCATATGTCATTGCATAGTTTTTTTTAATAAGTTGTTTTGGTTAGATGCTTAAATTATCTCCAAATACTGCAACACCTGAAAGTCTAAATTTATACAATACAACTTTAAATCTCAATAGATTTTCTTCCTTATACATATATTCCCTTTCTTTTTAATCATGTTTATATATATCTATTACTTTACTCCTACTGTACAAGAGAAAAACATCACCGTCTCACCCTAGACCTCTCTCAATCTGTCCTCTATCTCCACTCTCTGACTCATCCTAAACCTCATTCCACTACTATGATCTCCAAAATAACCTTTCCGAGACCTTTCCTCTGTCCCTCCTGGCTCACCCCAAACCTCAGTTTACTTCTATGATCTCCCAAACAACCCATCTAAATTCTTCCCTCAAGTATCCTTCCTTGGACTAATCCCAAAACTAATTTTACTACTATGATCTCCCTAATCCCTTTTGACAGAATCTTCCCTCCTCCATCTCTCCTTTTATTCATCCAAAACCTCACCTTATTACTATGATCTCCCAACTAACACTTTCTAAACTCTTCCCTCTTATATCCGTCCATTATTCTATTCAATCTAACTGACTGATTCACATGCTTACTTGTCAAATTAACTCGTATTTTCCTATACTAATCCACCATTAATCCTTTTGGGTTCTGGAGTAGCGTGCTACTCACCGAAACTCACTTCTATGCCTAGTCAAGGGAGGTAAGCACTATATAAATACAATTACAAATAAAGGGGAAGACACACCTACATTCGTACATACATAATATGGAGGACTTTGCGTAGATTTACCACAGCTAATAATTAGCCATGATTAACAACAGCACCGTGGCACAGGCAACAGATATGGTTGATGTAAAAAGTTTCAACACTTAGGGGAAATAACACTGAGCATTAGAGGTGTCTTTAGTTAAATAGGTTTTAGTGTTTTAATGCATTGTTGTTATAAGAAAGTATATTTGTGCTCAATGAGTGGCATGCAAACATCCATATAGAAGATATAAATATGCATTATAAATACATTGGAAACATATGTATGTAAAGTCATGAAATAGAAAGTGCATCCATTATATATATGTTAAATTCTGTTAAAATCAACCAAATACGGTCAAAAAAACATTTTCAGGGTTCATCTTGTGCACGGGCTATGAGAGCCAAGCCAGACCTTTGGATGAGCTCTTATTGTTGGTTTGTTGGCTAGCCCATCTCTAGGCACCAAGAGTGATTAGGCACCTACATATTTAAAAATTGTTAATGATATGTTTGCTACTCTCTACTTCTACCAATTAAAAAAATCGAAACTTCTCGACAGTCTCACATTCTAACACTCATACACATATAGACATGCACACTCACAGATAGGCTGACAGACACATAGCAAAATAGAAAATTTAGCCGCTACAAAAATATACCAGACAAGTACAAAAATAGCACATTTAACAACTGTTCCTGTATTAGAACTATGGGCGGGTTAAAATTTCAGGCAAAAGGTTTTTGCTGGCCAGTAAATATCAAGTAATTTACACACTGCTACACAGGGCATTTAATTCACTGTCATTGTTCTCCCCACGGCCAATAAAATTGGAGTGTCACTCAGACTGGCTTCATATTCAGGTTGTTTCTGTCAGTGGGATTGACAGCCTTTCAAACAAGCAGAATTGGCCACTGATGTCAGTTCAATCTGACTGGATCCAGGTCACTCTTTGACTGGCAGCTAAACAGAATAGCTGAAATATTGTGCTTTTGAGGATAGCCTTGCTTTACTTGAAGACATAGGATACCCTGGAGAGACACAGAATGCCATGAGGGGTGACACTTCACACTGTCTACTTTTTGCCTTATTTCAGCTAGTTTCTTGAGGCAGAGGATTTTTCGTGCAAAGGATCAATGCACAATGCTGAATTGAATATGAAATAGTGACTAATACACTGGATGGGGCATTTACATTGGTAGAGGGAGAACATGTGAAGCATGGTCTTCTTGACACAGAATGCCATGTAGGCATTGAGGGGCAGTGTGGTAGGGAGTGGAGACACTTGGCATTCCATGTCCCACAGCCCTGTTTAGCTGTTTAATTTGTAGTCAGCAGAGGTGTGGAGGCTAAATCAAGAACTGGCACATTCACTAATTAATTCCGTCTGGGCAATGAGGATGCCTACTTAAAAAGGACATATAATCAATGTAACAATCAATGTACATCCACTTTAGTTCCACTGTTTTCTTTTCACCTCTTTCAGCCTATCTCACTCAAAAGGATCTTTCATGCAAAGGATCAATCCACAATGCTTAAGTATGAAACAGTGTGATACAAGGGATAGGGGCATAACCTTTGGTGGAGACAGAAAACGTGAAGCATTTTGCCACTTCTTGATCATGCCCCATTCTCCTAATATCAGTGCCAGTACCACTTACTATTGCAGAGCTAACTAGACTGAATAGAATTGCTGTAGCTGTAACACAGGTTTAGTTTATTAAAAAAAGGTGAATCTTCATTGTCTGAACCCAACTATCCACTTGACATACACAAAATAAGTCTTACTGAACCACAGAAACTGGAAATGTATTTGTGTTTTAGAGACAGACTCCCCCAAAAGCACTACACGTTCTCCCAACACTCATAAAAAAAGACATAGGCGGTCATTCTGACCCTGGCGGTCAAAGACCGCCAGGGCGGAGGACCGCGGGAGCACCGCCGACAGGCCGGCGGTGCTCCAATGGGGATTCCGACCGCGGCGGTAAAGCCGCGGTCGGACCGGCAACACTGGCGGTCTCCCGCCAGTGTCCCGCCGCCCCATTGAATCCTCCAAGGCGGCGCAGCTTGCTGCGCCGCCGAGGGGATTCCGACCCCCCCTACCACCATCCAGATCCCGGCGGTCCGACCGCCGGGAACCGGATGGCGGTAGGGGGGGTCGCGGGGCCCCTGGGGGCCCCTGCAGTGCCCATGCCACTGGCATGGGCACTGCAGGGGCCCCCGTAAGAGGGCCCCTACAAGTATTTCACTGTCTGCTGCGCAGACAGTGAAATACGCGACGGGTGCAACTGCACCCGTCGCACAGCTTTCACTCCGCCGGCTCGATTCCGAGCCGGCTTCATCGTGGAAGCCTCTTTCCCGCTGGACTGGCGGGCGGCCTGAAGGCGGCCGCCCGCCAGCCCAGCGGGAATGTCAGAATTACCGCCGCGGTTTTTCGACCGCGGAACGGTAACCTGACGGCGGGACTTTGGCGGGCGGCCTCCGCCGCCCGCCAAGGTCAGAATGAGGGCCATATTCATCTATTTTGAATGACCTGTAGAAAGAAAAGGAAGGTTTGTTTTGCAACTGTCCCACGTTTAGGACAATTTTTAATTTTAGTCAAAGGTTGTCTCATAAACGTAAAATAAATATTTCACAGTCTGCAATGGCTGCTCATACCAGCTGCCCACAGTTGTAAATAAATTTCTGGCGTCTTCTCAGGCTACCTAAGCATAAAAGGCTAATTTCAGGCTTCCTTCAGACACATGGTATACGTAGGGCCTTACTTAAAGTTTGGTGGACTGGGTACATCATCACAAACATGACGGAGTAGCCATTATGCCAAACACCCAGTCTGCTTGCTCTATTTTGATTCAGGCAAACTGTCATTAGGTCGAGCTTTCGAGACCTCTTGTATATATTTTAGCACATACTTCTTTATGGGCTTACTGCTTTTCATTGGTTTGTTTCAGTGTGCTTTAAAACTTCTTGCTTGCTAGTGGTCAATTTTTCCTGTTTGTCCCTCCTTTTCAATCCACGGAGCAGGGCCCCAGTACTTGTACCCTTCCACTTGTGTCACTGTAGCATGTGTTTAGGGACTACTTTTCTCTTTCTCTAGGACTATTTGACCAGAGCGCTTGTTTTCTTCCCTGTTCTTGTTACTGTTTGCCTGTGCTCCGACTTCTGATTGTGTAAACAGGGCTGTAATTTGTGTTATCACCTCACATTTGCTGTGCCTTCAAAGACAGAGATGCAATGCCAGACACAAAGTAATTTTCTATCGCTGAAGTGAAAGGATTCCCCCCCATCCTCATCCCCCAAGCCCCTGCCGCTTTGCTGCTTGTCTTTGTTTCCTGGTTTTGTTTGTCTGACTCCTCCGAAGGGCCGGTGCCTGCCCCTTCAACAATCCTCGTGCTCTGCTTCGCCTTTAATTCTACTCCCTTTAATTTCCTCATCGTCCTCACATTTTCTGCCTCTTTCTGTCAGGCCCTATGGACGCCATTTATGATCATTAAAGACTCGGCAGTGTGAAGAGCAGAAATGCCTGCAGGGAGTTTCTTGGAAGGCAGTGAACTAGCTACACGCCCAGGGTTAGTATTTGATGCTCATTTTAAGTTGTTGTTGTGCAGTAACAGCTACATAATACTGGGTTGTGTTTGTTGCAGCCCATTCATCCATGTGGAATTGATCACATCCTCTTTCTATCCTCTCTTTCCCCAGAGTGACCTCAGTGCACAGCTATAGTCAGGCTTAAGCTTTAGTAATCTCCCACTGACTGTCTCTCACCTTTATCCAGCTAGACAATGCATTGCCTTTGGCTTACTCCACAGTGCTGTGCTGCCTGTGTGAACGTCTCTTATGACCTACTTTGATGCATTTTCAGGTCTCTCTTGCTAGATGGCATGTGTGTTGTTAGCTTAGTGATCACATACTTTTCCATATTTCCGTCGCCTGTGTGTTCTGACAGTTTGGCGTTGCTCTTTTCACACGTTTGCTCTTCTCCAACCCACACCAACTGCTCCCCCACCACCATACTCTCCTCGTTGCTCCCAGCCCCTGCTCAAATGCTTTTGTGATTTTTTTTCCTTTTTCTTTTTGTTTCTTTTATCTATCCATCGCTGAATCTGTATGTTGAAAGAAGTGGCTGCCATTTTGTAAGTTCATTTGGTAGACAAGACTGGCCATGTTAAAATATTTTTTTTATTCGTTAGACTTGCAGTTGAAACATGGTGACACTTGTAACTCTAAAAATTGGGCTGTCCTTATTTAACCCCCACCCTTTTGAATGCCAAGACTGTTGTCGCCTATTTCCCTATACTGGTTTGATGGCACCCAAGACTAGTCTCCAGTGGAGGACAGGTTAAAATATGCAACACACAAACGGGAAACATCCTTTATGCCGACTTTTTTATAACGAAGTCCTGGTTAACGAAAGCGGAACAACGCTTTCTTTAACCACGACTTCGTTATTTTGTGCCTTAACCACGCATGTCCTGAACAACGAACATGCATGGTTAAGGTACAAACAAGGGAATTGGCTGAGGAGGACGACGCAGATGACGAGGTGACGACTCAGGTAAGTGGGGTTTTTAGGTTTTGGGGAGGGGGTGGGGGGTCGGGGGTTTTAGGTTTTGGGGTGGGGTGGGGTTGGGGGGGTGGGGCGTTTTTGGTTTTGGGGAGGGGGTGGGGGGCCGGAGTTTTAGGTTTTGGGGTGGGGTTGGGGGGGGTGGGGCGTTTTTGGTTTTGGGGAGGGGGTGTGGGGTCGGGGGTTTTAGGTTTTGGGGTGGGGTTGGGGCGTTTTAGGTTTTGGGGAGGGGGTTGGGGGTCGGGGTTTTAGGTTTTGGGGTGGGGTTGGGGGGGTGGGGTGGGGCGTTTTAGGTTTTGGGGAGGGGGTTGGGGGTCGGGGTTTTAGGTTTTGGGGTGGGGTTGGGGGGGTGGGGCATTTTTGGTTTTGGGGAGGGGGTGGGGGGTCGGGGTTTTAGGTTTTGGGGTGGGGGTGGGGGGGGTGGGGCGTTTTTGGTTTTGGGGAGGGGTGGGGGGTCGGGGGTTTTAGGTTTTGGGGTGGGGTTGGGGGGGTGGGGCGTTTTTGGTTTTGGGGAGGGGGTGGGGGGTCGGGGGTTTTAGGTTTTGGGGTGGGGTTGGGGGGGTGGGGTGAGGCATGCAGGATCAATGGGTGCCTGTTACTAATGACTTTACCAGGAATGCCTTTACAACGAAATATCGTTGTTAAGGCATTCGTGGTAAAGGCATTAGTAGTAACAACGAGGTCGGTGTTCCGACCTCGTTGTTTAGGCACCCGTTGTTTTGTCAGTCGGCATTCCGTCGTACAACCCACACAAACACTCCCTTCCCTTTCTTTGTGACATTTTTTCTCCCCTGCCCCCCTTACCGGGGAACGCTCCTCTTGCATACATTATGCCTGGCGCAGGCATAATGTGGCACAACTGGTTACAAAGTGGCGGAATGCATGCATTGCACCACTTTGTAAATATGGTGCTGCGATTTTGGCCTTGTTGGGCCACATAGTTGTAAAACAATGACTCTAATGTGGCACAAGGGGGTGCTAGGTGCTCTTAAATATACCCCTTAGTTTCTTGTTTTTTCGAAAACCAACTCCCAGTTTGGTAGTTTCTCCATGGTAGCCATTAAGCAAACTTCAGAGGAGCCATGTGACAGAAAGCTCTAAATATGGCAGGCGGTCATCCCTAATTAAGGCCTAGTAAGGTCTATAGTTCTTTATTTATGTATATTGGCTGTCCTATGGATATACAGGTTCACCCCTTTCAAAACTATATTGAAGATGTCCTTCAAAGAGAGGACACATTAATTTAACCTAAAAAAGTAATTTGAATTATATTTATGAGCACAGTCACATAAGGCAGGCTCTTTTCACCACAGTGACTGCCAGACAGACTAATTCACATATGTAAATTCTCTTTCCTGTTAAAGACAGCTAATGTTTTTGCTGCTGTTTATGGGAAGGTCTACGTACATCGTAGACATTTTCTTTTCTTGCCTGCCGAATGGTATAAACAAAGAAGGAAAACCAAGGCTCCACAGTCATAGAAGGCAAATTTTTAGCTCTTGTACACTGATTGTCCATAAACATAGGCACCAGTCTCCTCTTCCTGTTGTACGCCCGCGGCCACATAGACATAAGAGAGAATCAAGGCTTGGCCACTGTCTCTGTGTCATTGAAGAATGGGTGCTAATCAATCTCTCAAACCGACCTCTTCCAAGAAAGGGATCCTGACCTGTGGCCAATGAAGAAACTACCAAACTACAAGCAAATTGTTTGAGGAACTAGAGACACACCACCAACATCAAACAAAGTAAAATGTCTCTGAGTGATTATAGATTCCAACTTTTCCCCGAATCAAGGCATGAGAAGTGCTTTGTACCTATTTGAAACACACAGGGGTCATAATGAGTCTGGCGGTCACTAGATCTCCAGACTCACGGATGGCGGTCAGACTGCCGCCATAGCTGTGGTCCGAGCACCACGTTTCAACCCTGGAAGTGGGGTGCCAGGGAACCGCCAGCACCGCCAGGATCAGAGATCTCAGCGGTCTGGAGGTGGTATCGATCCTAATCTGCCAAGCAACCCCCTTCTCCGCCAGTGGTTTCATGCCAGTACCACCGCTATGAAAATGCTGGCAGAGAATGGGTGCAGGATAGCCCCCGCACTGCCAATGCACTTGGCATGGGCAGTGGAGGGGACCCCATGGCCAGCACCCTCACAGTGTTCACAACATTGCGAGGGTGCTGGTGCACCTGCTGGCTTCATTATTGCTGCCTGCTCAATTACAAGTCGGTGACAATGCTGTAGCCTGTTTCCCAATAGGCTGGTGGGTGGAAACCGAGGTTCTCGCCCACCAGCCTAGTGGGAAACTCTTAATGAGGCCAGCGGGCAGGTACCTGTGTGGGACAACCTCCCAGTCGGAAGTTCAGTAGACGGTACAAACTCGTAATGACTCCCACAGACACTTCTCCCACATCTAAGATATCTGCAGAACCTACAGGCCACTAGTGTCCTGGTCCTGTCAGGTGTAGATGGTCCGCACGTAAGGAGGACCGCTCTTCCTGCTTTGTAAATTGTGAACAAGACTGCTGGTATACCTTCACTAATAGGAATTCACCACACCAGTGATAGTGGTACCATACATCAAAACTATGGAACTCCTTTTCCGTAAAGACAAGAAAAATACATCATCTAAAATTTGGGTAAGAAGAAAAGACTTGGCCTTTCACTAACTTATGATGTAGAAGTGTGGCAATTGCTGTGCTCAAAAGTCAGTTATGGAAACCTGTCCCAATAAAGGCAAGAAAAAGAGAGAACAACAGAAACAGAGCATTTACCATGTTATCAATGCACACCATGAACTACTCATCTCTACTGGAAGGAAGACATAGAAAAACTACCTGGCTGTTTGTAACCAGGGAACGAATGAACCTCATTGGGGGTGGCTCTTGTGTCAGTCATATACTGTGCCACTCCTGGGTTTCCCCTATATAGCATGATGTGCAGACTGTTTAATACCCCTCCTCTGCCGTACCTCAATAGATCACATGAAGAATTACTGCATGCTTTGGGCTGCTCCTCTGTCATTCCAAGATGGTTCAGATAGGATAGTTATCCCAAATAATGCATGCTACAGGCTGCTCCTCTGCTGTTCCTGGGTGGACCCCATGTGGCATTTATCTTGGATGCTTGTGATAGGCAGCACCACTAATCTTCCCTCCTTAGAGCCTTAAGTATTTATCCTGGTTACCTGTAACCAGTGCATGCCGAAGGCTGGTCCTCTTTTTTGCTGAATGAGTCATCTAAGGAATATATGTGTCCTGGATGCCTGCAACCAGGGCATACCATGAACTGTCCCTCTGTTGCATCTGAGTGGGACCAGAAATCCACTTGATAACCCCAGATGAGGAATTCTCAGGCGAATACTTGGATGAAGGACGGACGGTAATGATGAGGTCAGTGTAAAGTGATTTAATTTTGAAATGTGAAACTTAGTGCTTAGTGATTTAAAATGAGGACCTTATTGTAACTTTGATTATGGCGGCTGAGCAGGTGATGATAGGATGAAATGGTTAGGCATGAATGGGGGAGTACCTGGAAGGTAGAAGTGTGAGAGGAATCCACAATATCAGAGTAGGAGACTCAGGAGGGATTGCAATGGTTTCCTAAGTCCCCATTGCAGATATTAATAGATGAATGTGTTAAAGGAGGTTGACTGGTTCAGCTGTCTGGGACCATCTACCATTCTCCATGGGCTGTAACCGGCTGTGTTTCAACTGGAAGCGAACCAGAGGAAATAACATAGGCCCTCGTTTTGAACATGGCGGTTCGGCCCGCCATGCCGCCAGCCGGCATGGCGGGCCAAACCGTCATATTATGGACATGGTGACGGCTGCCAGTGGCAGCCGTCACCCACTGCGAGGCTCCCGCCATCAGGCAGCCTGGCGGCAGGCTGAAACCCCATTCGCCAGGGTAGCTGCGCTACCCTTCGGATTATGTTTAATTTCCTGCTAGCCTTTTCCTGGCGGAATTTTCCGCCAGGAAAAGGCTGGCGGAGGGAGTGCACCTTCACTGTCCATGCACTTTGCATGGGCACCGCACGGGCCCCGGTGCAGAGCCCCATCGCGCAGGTCACTGGACAATTTTCGGGCAGTGATCTGTGCGACGGGTGCAACTGCACCTGCCGCACAGAGGCATTGACGGCGGCTTCATATGGAGCCGCCGTCAATGTCCCGGCCGAGCCTTTCTTTGAGCCGGCGGGCGGAAACAGTGTTTCCGCCCGCCGGCTCTCAGAAAGGTTCATTATCTGGCCGGCGGGGTACCGGGGTCACTGGCGGTCAGTGTTTTGACCGCCAGCATGAACACAGCGGTTGTTTCCACTGTGTTCATAATGAACCCCATACTCTCCAAACTCTCTAATAATTAGCAGATGAGGAAAAGCTGTCAGACCACACTATTCCCACTTACCTTATTCTCCTTCCTCCTGTCCAAAGGATGCACATGTTTAAAGGCGCAGAATACGTAAGTGTTTTAATTAATGTGAGTGAGGGAGTACTAATGAAGGAAATTTGGGAGACGAAGACTCATATCCGAAAAAGACATCACATAGAGGGATTCCTGACTAGATTATGTACCAGTGGTATGGCAGAAGTGTTGTGGGTTTATTGAGAATTGCGTAAAGTGTAGTAATGATGATAAAACAACACTTTTCCAGAAGACAGCACAATTGATATGGAACCCCTAAATAACCTTAAGACAAAATCCAAAAATAAAACCATCCCAGAACAATGGCCTTAATCAGTTGGAAGAGGAAGCCATAAAGCACCAGCAGGACTCTCTCGAGATAGTTCTTACATACACCCAAGAGACTCTAAGATGATGACATAATCATATGTGTTATGATGCTTCGCTGTACCGTTCTGGCCATATGACAAATGATTTCCAGGAGGAAAGTGAAGGGGGTGGATTTATTCAAAATTCAGTGCTTTCCAATTCCAGTGAGAGATTCTGGCCCACTCCATTGATTGCACCCCAGGAATGGTTCAGCACCAGCCTGCGAGCTGGATGATAGGGTGCAAGAAAGGGCAATGCAAAGAGGGAGAGCACAGCTGAGCGCAGTGAGTGCAGCAAGCATCAGTGTGGGAAGCAATGGTGTGACTGACCATAGTTTAGCAAGCAGAAGATGTAGTCACAAGGCTGATACAATGGCACCTTCACCACTACCAGTGACACAATGTCAATTGCTTCCTCACCATTCTGGAGCACGTTTGGGGTGATTGAGTAAGGAGTCCAGCTATTACTCTGTGATCAGCTGCCAATCAAAGGGCACAGTTGCTGGGCTGGGCTGGAGATAACCTGCACAGGCTCTCAGTCTGCCTTGGAGCACTTTGGCTGGGCGCTCCCAGTCAGTTCTGATGCTGCTTTGAGCAGTGTCAGGATTGGCCGCAGGGCAGGCTGGGAGCCCTTGCCTGCATGCAGCAGAGGAGGGGCATGGCACAGGAGCGGAGGTAAGTTTTTTTATTTTCTTTTTTTAAATGTTATTAATTCCCGCCTCGCCCCAATGAATCTCCGTGAGCCGCGACTGCTTTTAGGTTATTAAAAACAATCTCACCCACTAGAACAATCTAGTGGCATGCTTCATCGTTAAGTCCTCACCAAGACACCTAGGCCCTCATTACAATCCTGGCGGTCAGTGATAAAGCGAATCGGCCGGCGGTAAAAAAAATGGAATTATGACCACGGCAGAAACCGCCCACACAGACAGCCACTTTAACACACCGAACGCCACGGCGGTTGCAACAAGCACCGTGGCAGTAACCGCCAACAGCCAGGCGGAAGAGAATGTACCACCCACCCTATTACAACAAGCCAATCATCCAGCTTTTCCGGGGCGGTATCAACGCCATCAAAAGCACGGTGGAAACAGTACACAGAAGGGAAATGACTCCCCTCCAGACACTCAAGAAAGAACCACGACGACATGGAGCCCGAACTACAGGTATTACCCATGCTGGTATACCTCCTCCTACACCAGGAACACGAACGGCGGCGAAGACGACCACGGTGAGTACGCACCTAGCACACAAGGGAGGGTGGGAGCAGAAAGAGATGACACACACATGCAACACCCCCAACACCATACACACAAACAGATGCAACAACATTACATATCCACCCCGTACGCCTCAGAAATAGCGCAAGGACAAAAGGAAGTGAGTAAAGTCAGTGTAATAATATAAATTCTGAGAAATACGTCCTCAAAGCAGAAAACAGTATATACAACTGGAGGGACACTGCCCAGTCCAAAATGTTCGTGGGCCACAGGGCCATACCACATAGGCAAACGCCCCACTTGGCTCCTGCCTCAATACTGAGAGGACTCTGTTGGGGCATTGAAAATACACAGGTACCTCAGGGGGAAGGGGGGGCACCTCAGCTGGAAGATGGTACAACGCCACTGCTCCTGGAGGGTGCCTACATGCCCTCTGCGATGTCCTGGGGAGTGCAAAGCCACAGTCTCTCAAGTGGGTGGTTTGCCCACTGCTTGGTCCTGGGGAGTGCAAGGCCACAGTCTCTCTAGTGGATGCCTTCTTCCACTGGTTCTGGAGGGGGCCTTGTGCCCAGTGTGCTTCATCCTGGCAAGGAGGGGGTGAGTGGATGCCTTCTTCCACTGGTTCTGGAGGGGGCCTTGTGCCCAGTGTGCTTCATCCTGTCAAGGAGGGGGTGAGTGGATGCCTTCTTCCACTGGTTCTGGAGGTTATGGGTGGCGAAGTGTATTTATACTCAGGTATTATTTTTAGTACTTGTGTTTTTTTATATGTTGTAATTTATGTTGTGGGTTTAGGTGCGGGATATATGGGATGTAGGGGTTATGGGTGGGGAACTGTATTAGTAATTGAATATTAAGTTATATACTTGGGTATTTTTAGTTTATTTTGTGAAATCAGTGTGAGGTAGTGTATTAATGTTTGAGTATTTTATTAGGAATTTTAGTATTTTTTTTATATTTTATTAAGGATATGTTGTGGATTAATTTATGGGTTGTGGTTGTTATGGGTGAGCAACTGTATTAATACTCAAGTATTAATTTTAATATTTGAATTTTTTTATATGTTGTAATTTGTGTTGTGGGTTTAGGGGTGGCATCTATGGGACGTAGGGGTTATGGGTGGGGAAGTGTTTTAGTAATTTGGGTATTAGTTGGTATGTTTGAGTTATATTTTATTATTTTTTTCAAAAATGAGGTGTGGGATTATAGATGGGTATATGGGATGTAGGTGTTATGGGTTGTAAGTATGTTAATACTTGGTTATTTTTTTATATATTTGGCTAATTTAACAAAGGTTAATAAAAATAATTTGTGATTTAATGATTGGGATGGATTGAATGGAGGGTAATGGGTGGTGAAGTATTTTAGTATTTGGGTTTTAATTTGTATTTTATAAAAGATAGTTTGGTTGTGTAATGGTTGGAATGTATTGGGATCTAGGGGTTATGGGTGGGAAGTATATTAGTAGTCTGGTATTATTTATTGTATTTGGGTAATTGTTTATTTTTTTTTTAATTAAAAGTATATTTAGAATTAGGGGTGGGATATAGGGGATGTAGGGTTTATGGTTGCGGTAGTGTTTTTATGATTCGTTTTTTTTCTATGTTTGAATATTTTTTATATTTATGTAAATTATTTTTTATGGGATGCAATTTTGTTTATTGCTGGATAATGATTTGAAAATGTATTGATAGTTTTGAATTTTTTATTATTGGTGAATTATTTTATTGTGTTATTTTTTTAGGTTTTGTATTTAATTTAATTTTTTGTTATTAAAGGTGTAAAAATAATTTTGTTTAAAAATAGTTATGTTTAAAAATGTATATTTGAATTTTTAATAGTATAGTAGTTGGTACAGTAGAATTTGGAGTATAATAATGTTACTTTTTTTTTTAAAGTTTTTATATTTATTAGATTGAAATTTGTTTTTGTGATTTTAAAAATTAGTTAAAATATATTTTTTTAATTTTGATTATTTTTGTTTGATCTGATGTTATTAATATTATTATTATTTTTTATTATTATTTTGGATGTATAATTTTATATATATATTACATTGTATTAATATTATATGAAAAAAATTATTAATTAATTAATTATTTGTAGATAATATATAGAATTTGTATTTTTATTTTTTTAGGTGTTAGAAATTTTTTCATTTGAAATAATGTTTTTTTTAATGCAAATTTAATTTTTTTAAAATAAAAACACCATTCATTTTTTTAAAAATATTTTTTATTTTCAACATAATCAAGTTTAAAAAATGCAAAAAAAATGTTTTAATTATTATTTAATATTTATAGATTTTTAGAAATGTTTTACTAATTTTTTTATATTTATTTATCTATTTTCTGTGGTATTTTATTATTTTCCCTATTATAGTCTATGAGTGAAATAGTCAGTTTTCTATTTTTTGTGGTCTTCCATGTTTACGTTGTTTGACGTGTTCTGTTTTCAGTCAGAGGAGCATCGGGGTCAAGATAGGACGGAAGTGGAGACCTCGTTCAGGTAAGTGGGATTATAATTTTTTTTACAGTATGTAGTAGGGTATTTTTATTACAGAAATAGTTGTCGGAGGTAGTTATAAGGTAGGTAGTAGATTTTCGGTGTTTGTTATGTTTTTTATGTTTAATTATTTGTTTTCATATATTTTTGTATATGATAGTGGTATCGTAAAAGTGAACAAATTTGTTTAGCAGTGTTTTATCTTTAAAAAGATTATACTGCTTTTGTAGTAGTTGGTAAGAATTGTATATTTTTGTGATAAAATTATTTTAGGGATTTTTGAGGGAGTCAGTTGTTCGGTTTATGAAAATAATATTTGGTTCATTGTAATAGGTTTTGTGATTCATTTTTTCTTTTGTGTTAGTAGTATACTTTATTTCGTTCTCATGTCTTTTTCTTGATAGTTAATGTTTTAATTAATGATGTGGCTTTGGTAAGTATGTGATTAATTTTTGTACTTTATTTTGGTAAAAAAAGTATATTTGGTGTTTTTCATTTTTGTGTTTTTTCTCGACTTTCTAGTTTGGTAAAGTATTATATTTTATTTGTTTTATTATTTTTATAGTATACAGAGTTGGTTTATTTATCATCCATTTAATATTTTTTATTTGTTTTTGGATGATTAATGTTTTTTTTTTTTTTTTTTTAAGTATGAGATGCTTCATCTATGTTAATGAAGAAGATTTCTTCAGCAACACATGTTTGGATAAAGACATGAAAACTTGAAAGGTAGGAACAATTTTTGTTTTCTAAATTTAGTGTAAAAAAAATTGAAAATTGAAAATTTCATTGATGGTGTTTATTTTTTTTAAACTGGCAAGTACTTTTTTTAGTAGGTTAGTGGTTGTTAGTAATGTAGAATATATGCTAGACTGTTGAGGTTGTCTGATGGTGTTATTGTATCAAATTGTTGTATTTTTCCCAAAATTATTTCGGTCATTTCTTTCCTTTTTTTACTTGTGCGTGGGTTCAGGCTACCTGAGAGTGATTGAGCAAGTCTCATTTCTTGGAAACTTTGTTCCTTTTTCAAAATTTCCATGAAATGATACAGGTTTGGGTGGGGTTTACCTATTACTTTATTGAAGGCGTTGTGCCATCCTTCTATGGCATTATTAGTCTTTGCACCACCTCCTAAACAGGTTTGGTAGCAGTTCCACCATTCTATTGGAAATCTTGGCTTTCGTCTGCGACCAGATCTGTTTAGGTGTCCAATCCAGGTTTCTTCAAAGTAATTTAGTAAGGGTGCTAATTTGTCTTCATTTTGTGTATAATAGTTAGAGTCTGTTATTGTGGTGTAATACTCATCTACTTTTGTAGGTGGTACAAAGTATAATGCTGTGAGTTTTTTAAATTCAAATTGTAGTATGCAGTCTGAAAAATATTCTCTACTTAGAGATGATTTTTGTATTCTACGCCAATATGCTTGTGAAAAGTGGAAAAAGCATCCTTGAATTTGGGTTTGTGGATATATTTTTAGTATTGTGTTTATCTCTGATAATTCGAAATCTAGTATTACTTTTCTAGGTGTTTTATTTATTGTTTTGTTTTTGATTGTTGATAAAAATTCACTGTAAGTAGAGGAATGTTTATCAGGCAGTAATGCATACACTAGGGGGATTGTAGTGTTATTTTTTGTGGCATGTATGGTGTAAATTTGAATGAATGGATGGGGTGTAGATTTAAAGGTTCCATCCATCATCCAAATTTCACTATTTTGTAGGATTAGTAAATTGCATGTTGTGCTGAATATTAAAATTCTTTTTTGAGGGTTTTTGTTGTCGTGAATGAGGAAAGTTTCTTTGGAGAAGGTAATTGTTAGTTCTGGGGGGATGTTAATGTCGTCATAGGTTTGTGGTGTTATATGTTGGGGATTACTTGCCAGTCTTTCTCGTTGAAATATTCTCCTAAGGTTTGGTACAGAAGGCATGCTACCGGAAATCTGTACTGGAATATTTTGTACTACCTCCCTTATAACCTGTCCGCAGGAGTCATTGGAGGTGTGTGCAATGTTTTTTATTTTTTGTATGTTTTCTCTTATCTCAATTTCTATTGCAGAGGCAGCGTGGTTGTGATCTGTTGTCTTAACAATTGTGTTTCTAGGGTTACAGCTCTGCCTCTGCAATGTGAAGAGTAGTATTGTACACATCTCCAATGGCTCCTGAGGTTGACAACCTTGTCTCTGTAATAAAGATAAGCTTCATACTTTAGTAGCTGGTTTCCGGTTCTTGAGGTTATGTAACTTGCTTCTCCTTGCGATGCCATTTGTGAAATATCTGTAAATAATATAAAAGAAATAGGTTAAAAGAAGTTTGTAGTTTTTATTATTCAATTTGTGGTGGATTTAGTTTACAAAATAGTAAGTTAATTAATGTATAATGTGTCCTATTTGTAAGTGTTTGGTGTAGGTGGTTTGTTAAGTTTTACATTTGGTGATTGTGTGTTATTTATTGAGGTAAGTAATTTTTGCTTTTAGATTTGTATATGTGGGTCTATTGTGTTCCTAGTTTTTGTTATGAGGTAAGTACTTAGTGGAGTTCTAATAGTATATTATTTGATAGTTACGCTCCAGCTCGTATGTTAATGTAAGCATGTAGTGAAGTTACTTTGGTTATTTTGTAATGTTCTGAGTATTTGTAATGTGATATGAGGTAAGTAGTTGGTGGAGTTGGAATAGTAATTTTAGTGCTATTTACTGTGTAGCAGCTGCTGTGACGTAAGTATGTGGTGGAGTTGTAATAGTAAATGTTGGGAAACATCATTTATTATGACGTTTTATTTACGAAGTTGTTGTTAATGAAAGCGCAACAACGCTTTTTTTAACCACAACTCTGTTATTTTGTGCCTTAACTACGTATGTTCTGAACAACGGACATGCGTGGTTAAGGTACAAAGAAGGGAGTTGGCGAAGGAGGATGACGCAGGTGACAAGGGGTCGACTAAGTTAAGTGGGGGGTTTTAGGTTTTGGGGAGGGGTTGGGGGTTCAGGGGGTTTTAGGTTTTGGGGTGGGGTTGGGGGGTGGGGCGTTTTTGGTTTTGGGGAGGGGGTGGGGCGTCAGGGGGTTTTAGGTTTTGGGCTGGGGTTGGGGGGTGGGGCGTTTTTGGCTTTGGGGAGGGGGGTGGGGGGTCAGGGGGTTTTAGGTTTTGGGGTGGGGTTGGGGGGTGGTGCGTTTTTGGTTTCGGGGAGGGGGTGGGGGTCAGGGGGTTTTAGGTTTTGGGGTGGGGTTGGGGGGTGGGGCGTTTTTGGTTTTGGGGAGGGGTGGGGGGTCAGGGGGTTTTAGGTTTTGGGGTGGGGTTGGGGGGGTGGGGCATTTTTAGTTTTGGGGAGGGGGTGGGGGGTCAGGGGGTTTTAGGTTTTGGGGTGGGGTTGGGGGTGGGGCGTTTTTGGTTTTGGGGAGGGGGTGGGGGGTCAGGGGGTTTTAGGTTTTGGGGTGGGGTTGGGGCGGTGGGGCGTTTTTGGTTTTGGGGAGGGGGTGGGGGGTCAGGGGGTTTTAGGTTTTTGGGTGGGGTTGGGGGTGGGGCGTTTTTGGTTTTGGGGAGGGGGTGGGGGATCAGGGGGTTTTAGGTTTTGGGGTGGGGTTGGGGGGGTGGGGCGTTTTTGGTTTTGGGGAGGGGGTGGGGGTCTGGGGGTTTTAGGTTTTGGGGTAGGGTTGGGGGGTGGGGTGAGGGATGTAGGGTGAATGGTGCCTATTAGTAATGCTTTTATCAGGAATGCCTTTACAACAAAATATTGTTGTTAAGATATTTGTCGTAAAATCATTAGTAGTAAGAACGAGGTTGGTGTTCCGACCTCGTTGTTAAGGCACTAGTTGTTTTGGAAGTTGGTGTTCCGTCGTACAACCGTAAATTTTATTTTGGTTACTGTGTAGCAGATATTGTAATGTAAGTATGTGCGGTGTTTGCAATAATTTATTTGTAGTGTAGTTAATGTGTGTAATATCTTTTGAGGTAAGTAGTTTGTGGAGTTAGAATAATAATTTAAGTTCTATATAGTGTGCAGCAACTGCTTTGAGTTTAGTATTTGGTGGAGTTGTAATAGTAAATTTATTTATAGTAATTGTTCTGCACATACTATGATGTGATGATGTGGGTTTTTTGCCATGGTTATTTTGCAATGTGCTGATTTAATATTTCTGATTTGGTCTGAGGTAAGTAGTTGGTGTATTTGTTATAGTTATTTTGGTTATATTTGGTGTGAAGGTTGTTTTGTGAGGTATGTATTTGGTGGATTTGTAATGGTAAATGTATTTATGTTTATTGTCCAGCAGCTGTTTAGAGGTAAGTGTTTGGTGGAGTTGTAATAGTTACTTTTTTTATATACTATATGTACTGTATTTGTGAAGTGTTTTTCATTTTCCTGAGTTTATGTGTGTTTGGTGTCAAGTTAAGGGGTATTTGAATAAGAATGTTTGTTTAGTTTTATTTAAGTAGAAAATCTGGTTGTATGTTATATTGAAAATGTTATACTTACTTTGAGTTTTTTTCTTTTTTCAGATGTTATTTTTTTTAATTGATTTATTTCACTTATTTATGTGTTCTGGTGTTTTTTTTTGGTTCCTTGGAGTCTGTAACAAAGAAGAAAGAGTGTATTATTTAGTTTATTATTTTGTTTTATTAATTATTTTCTTTTTTTAATTTAGAAGTAATTTTTTTAGTAGCTTTGAAATTTGGTGAATAATATTTGTTTTTTGTTTAAATTTATTAGGTGAATTAATTTTAAAAAAACTAATTTGTAGTTGTAATATTTTATATACATATTTTAATTATATTATAATTAATATTTCTAGTATTATGGTATTCGTTATTTAACAGTTTTTTTAATGCAATTGTTTATGGTTTAGTGAAATTGTTTTTGAATAATGGTAATGGTTTACCTTTGATGGTGAAGGTGTGGTGTTTATCTTTTTGGTCAGTTTCTTGATATTTATGCCTGTTACAAAATAGCACGAAAGGTACATTAATTTTATATTATTTTAGCTGTGGTATAGGTTAGTAAATTTGTTTATATTTATTTAGGGATAATTTACCTTGTTATCTCAGTAGATGGCGGTGTTGGATAAATTATATTTTAATTTCTTTCCGTAGTGATATGTACGTCTTCTCTGTAAGTTGTACGGTGTAGTAATGAGTAGAAAATGGAGGTCGTTGGTATTTATATGTGTTTTTGGAAGTATTGTTTTATTTGTAAATTGAATGTGTTTTGGACGTGTTTTTTTATTGTGAATTCGTTTGTGATGTTAGATATATATAATTGTGGAGTGTATTTGTTTTGTAGTTTGTATTTTTTTTCTATGTTCGTTCTCGTTTGTTTAGTAGAGGAAGTACTTCCTGGGTCATGTAGAAACTGTTGTAGGACTATCGTTTTATGTAGTTTTTTTTGTTAGTGTTGTGTCTTTTTTATAATTATTTAAGTATTATTTATTCTGATTTCAAACTGTGTTTATATGGTTTTGATTTTTGTGATGTTTTGTTTTTTGTATGTAGGAAAGATATTGTTGTTTATTTTTTACGTAGTATTGTAGTGATTTTAATGTTTTATTTATTAATCGTCGTTTAGTTGTGATATTAATTATTCATATTTTTCGTTGTTTGGAGTTCGTTTTAAATGTATTAGGTGTTTAGTCGTTTTCGGTGTTGGGTAGTATTTGTTTGGGTATTCGTTGTTTGACTAGTCGTTTGTTTGGGTAGTAGTTATTTTAGAAGTCGTTGTTTAAGTATTCGTTGTTTGGGTAGTAGTTTGTTTGGGTAGTAGTTATTTGGGGAGTAGTTATTTAGGTAATTTTTGTTTGGGTAGTCGTTGTTTAAGTAATAGTTATTTGGGGAGTCGTTATTTAGGTAATTTTTGTTTGGGTAGTCGTTGTTTAGGTAGTAGTTATTTGGCGAGTCGTTTAGGTAGTCGTTGTTTACATCGTAGTGTTTTAGTGGAATATTCGTGATTTAGTGGTTTTCGTAGTCGTTAAATAGGTGGTCGTTGTTTAGGAATAATTTAGTTAATGTTTTTTTTCGTTGTTTAGACTTCGTTGTAAAAAAAATTGTTTTATAGGTTTTTTCGGTGTTGGGCAGTCGTTGTTTAAGTAGTCGTTGTTTAGGTAGTAGTGGTTTAGTGTCATATTCGTGGTGGATGTGTGATGGGTGGTTGTCTTGGTGCGTTTGTGTGTTTTTGGAGGAGGGGGTGGACACAGTGGGAGAAGACAGGCTGCCAATGTGGATGTATGTTGTGTGGGTGTCTGCAAGTCTGGTGAGTGTGCTGCATGTTTCAACTACAGTAGATGTGGTGAGTGCAGGTGTGGTGTCTGGGGTGCATGCATGGATGTCTGCTATTGTGGTGAGTGCAGGAATAGGCTCAGCAACTATGACTGAAGGTGCAGTGCCTGGGGGTGTGCATGTAGAGGGGACAGACAGGGAGGCAGAAGAGGTGGGCACACTATGGGAAGTGGATGTTGCTGTGTGTGCATGTGTTTGTTGGCTGTGTGAATGCTTGTGGTGGGAGGTGTGATGCTTGTGTTTAGAAGTGTGCTTTTTGTGTGTTGAGGTGCTTGACTGGGTGTCAGATTGTGTGCTTTGGACGGGTGAAGGGAGTGGGTTGCTGGAAGGGGTGGAGGAGGTTGGAGGGCGGACGGATTGACCAGGGAAACTGGCTGCCATCCAAGAGGAGGCCAGAGCCTGAAAAGATCTCTGTAGGCCAGGCACGGCAGCGTGAATGCCATCCAGATAGGCATTTGTCTGCTGCATCTCTGATGCTAGCCCCTGGATGGCATAGACAATGCTTGTCTGCCCTACAGAGATGGTTCTCAGGAGGTCAATAGCTTCCTCTGTGAGGGCAGCAGGGGCAGGGGAGGAGGTGCCTGGGGCAATTGAGAAGCCCACCCTTCTGGGTGAGTAGGCACGGGCAACTCGGTGGGGAGCAAAAGGGAGGGCTGTGATGGTATGGGGGATGGCGGAAGATGATACTGTAGGGGTGTGCCCACTAGGGGTCGCCACCGCCAGGGAGCCCCCATCAGAGGAGGTATCGGAGTCACTACCTCCAGTGGTAGTTGCCTCCCCCATGGTACTCCCCTCGCCCTCCAACCCACTGGTCCCCCTGGCGTCGGATGACTCTGCCTCTGAGGATCTGTGGGCCGCTGCATCCCCACAGGCCAGTGCCTCAGCTCCCTCGCCAGATGATGCTGATGTACACAAACAACACAAGAGAACAGGGATGGGGAGACAAAACAGGAGAGACACTTGTAAATAGCTGAAAGGAGTGAACATAGTGGCCAGACATACACCCACCCAGAAGACCCCCCAACAGGCAGCCCCTTCCAGTATGCCCAAGGCCATGCCCCTGACTAGTGACCAGAACCCTTCTCTACACCCATCCCCTGAACTACCTAAGGACCAGACGTGTAGGAGACCTGACCAAAACACCCCTAGACCCTACAGGGGCCCATCATGTAGACGGACTTCAGTCAGAGCCCCTGCAACTAAGCAGCATAAACCCTAATGCACCCACAGACATCCATCAAGGGTTAAGATTGTGACATGAGTACTCACCCCCCTGTGACTGCTGTGCAGCCTTCAAGCACCCATCCAGGTCTGGGTACGCCACTGCCAGGATGCGTAGCATGAGGGGGGTCAGTGCCCGACGGGCACCCCTTCCACATTGGGAGGACTTCCCCAGCTGGGCCTCACAGATTTTTCACGCCCAGCACACGTAACGGTATATTGGTTTAAAAAATCTGACATTGCAGGAAAAAGTTACAGAGTAAAACGTGGAGAAAAATGGCTGTTTTTTTCCGCTCACTTTCAATATTTTTTTATTTCAGCTGTTATTTTCTTTAGGAAAACCTTGTAGGATCTACACAAATGACCCCTTGCTGAATTCAGAATTTTGTCTACTTCTCAGAAATGTTTAGCTTTCCAGGACCCAGCATTGGTTTCACACCCATTACTGTCATTAACTGGAAGGAGGCTGAAAGCACCAAAAATAGTAAAAATGGGGTATGTCCCAGTAAAATGCCAAAATGGTGTTGAAAAATGTGGGTTTCTGATTCAAGTCTGCCCGTTCCTGAAAGGTGGGAAGATGGTGATTTTAGCACCAGAAACCCTTTGTTGATGCCATTTTCAGGGAAAAAACCACAAGCCTTCTTTGGCAGCCCTTTTTTCCCATTTTTTTAAACAAAACGAAATTTTCACTGTATTTTGACTAATTTCTTGGTCTCCTCCAAGGGATACCACAAACTCTGGGTACCATTAGAATCCCTAGGCTGTTGGAAAAAAAAGGACACAAATTTGGTATGGATAGCTTATGTGGACAAAACGTTATGAAGGCCTAAGCGCGAACTACCCCAAATAGCCAAAAAAGGGCCCAGCACGGGGGGGGAAGGCCCAGCAGCTAAGAGGTTAAATATCTAACATGGATACAGAAACTGCATGTTTGACAGAATCCTTGAAGAAGGATTTTAAATTGTCCTTCCTGGACTGTGTCTGTCCCAGACATAATTTCAGTCTAGAATGTGAAAAAATGCATATAAGAGGTTTAAAATAACAATAACAGGGAAAAAAACTCTCAAACAAGCAAAAAACCTTGACCTAAATGGTTAAAAATAGCTTAAACGAGGGAAGGGAGGGACTCAAGGAGAAGGGCTGGTTAGGGGCATGTCCTGGGCGGAACCCTGAGAACGAAGGGCAAACAGGAAAGCCCTCACCAATAACAAGTGGCAGAAGGCGGCAGTCAGGCAACGCCGGTGCACTCCGTGACCCTGTTGACAAGACACGAGGAGCGAGGAGTAAACGCGATAGGAATACCTCAGGCAAAATTATAAACGAACGTTAAAAACGCTCAAATGAGGCCGCATACATGCCTTACGAGAGCGCATTGTGAAGGTGAACGCGCAAGGACGCGCAGTAACAGCAGACGAAAGCGCAATAAAACATAGCGTGAAATACATAAACGCTACCAACATACAAATGAATGATGACAATTAACTAATTAAAATGTAAAGAAAACGGTGAGCAGAATACTTATCTTGACCTGTGAGAAAAGCGGACTTTGTGCTCTCAGTCAAGATTGTTATGAGGGGGCTTGTTACGGGCTTGGTCAGTCCCATTGTGATGTAATTTTGTAGTTCGTTTCCCAGGGTTTCTGGGATTTTTAGTTCTTGGCTGCTATTTAATAAAGTAAGAAAAGTTTTGGCATAATATGAGCCTCTGGTCTTGTAATAAAATTGTTATTACCCATTGTATTTCTCTGCATTTGCACCTTCCAGATGTTGACAATGTGTAAGAAAGAAGTCATTTTGAGAAATACCCTCTAATTCACATGCTATTATGGGTACCCACATATTCAGAGATGTGCAAATAACCCTTTCTTCTAAACTCCATATCTTGTGACCATTTTCATAAATAAATTAGTTTCCCTGACACCTACTTTTCACTATTTATATTTTTCCATATGAATTGCTATATACCAGTTACACAATTAGAAAACATTGCAAAGTGTAGCTCAGTTATTGGCTCTGGGTATCTCGGGTTCTTGGTGTACCTACAAGCTTCATACATCCCTGAAACTAGAAAGAATTAATGGTATATTGCTTTTGCAAATCTGCCTTCGAAAAAGTTACGGATGAAAATGTAGACACAAATGGCTGCCCTTTTCAGCTCAAATTCAATATGTTTTTTATTTCAACTGTTACTTTCTATAGGAATACCTTGAAGGATCTACACAAATGACTCCTTCCTGAATTCAGAATTTTGTCTATTCTTAGGAAATGTATAGCTTTCCAGGAATCACAGTTGGTTTCACGCCCACTTCAGCCACTAACTGGCACGGGGCTGAAAGCACAATAAATAGGAAATGTCCAAGTAAAATGGCAAAACTGTGTTGTAAAATTTACTTTTCTGGTTCAAGTCTGCCTGTTCCTGAAAGCTGGGCAGATGGTGATTTTAGCACCACAAACCTTTTCTTGATGCCATTTGCAGGGAAAATAACAGACACTTTCTTCTGCAGCACTTTTTCCCCTTTTCCCCAAAATCTCAAATTTAGCTATATTTTGCCCTTTTTCTCAGCCCCCTCCAGGAGAATCCACAAACCTGTGTACCTTTACAATCCCCAGGATGTTGAAAACAAGGTCACAAATTTGGCTTAGATAGCTTATGTAGTCAAAACGTTATGGGTGCCTAACAGTGAATTACCCGAAATAGCCAAAAAAAGGCTTAGCAGTGGGAGAGGGGGGGGGCTGATAGGGAATTGGGGTGATGGGGGTGTGTGTATGCCTAGCAGAGAAGGGGTTAATAGTGTGTTGAGAGAATCTGGCAGAAATTCCTAGTCTTGCAGCCTTTGTTTTTTTAAAGTATTTAGTTGTTTTTGATTCTATTCATTAGAGTTGTTTGTAGCTTTATTTTATTGGTTTGTGTAGTATAGTTAGATTTTTTTTTTTTTATCATTTGAGTCCCATGGTAAATGTTAATTTAGATTTTCTTTTTGACGTATAATATATAGTTTGATATTTTTCATATTTTTTAACATAATTTTATTATATATATATTTATTAATATTTAGGTTGGTGTTTAAATGTTTGTAGTTATAGCTATTTTAGTTTTTTATTGTATATATTTTTTTTTATTTGTTTTGGGTGAATGGTATAAATTATGTTGATGTAATATATTTTCATTTAATTTAAATATGTGTATAACAAGTTTGGGGTTTATTTGAAAGAACTGTTTTATGTGAAAAGTGTTTTTATCTTTTAATTATTTACTATTTAATTATTTTTGTGCTAACATTGTAGTTGATATTGTGTGAATCGATATTTTGACATAATATATGTTTATATAAAGATAACAATAATTTTTTCCAATATTTTTGTTTTCAACATATGTAAAAATCAAAATTTTTACCAACAATATTTGTGCTCTCGATATTTGTGTTTTTTATACTTAATTATTCAGAGTCAATATTTTTGTTATTGATATTAAATTTCCAATATTTTTGTGTTCTGATAGTTTATGGATCGATATTTTGTCGTTGTTCCTTTTAGAGTGGACCAGGCCTATACACAAGAACCTTGTTAAGATAGCGCCCAATGTCATAGTAACAATAACCATGTTTGTAGTCTGGGGAAAATGCTGAATTCAGTCAGGAGCGTGAAGCATAAGCAATACTGCTGGATGAATTACTCTTGTTTGATTATTTAATAGTAGAAGTGATTCCATATAGACAAACATTTTTGGTGGTGGATAGTGATTTTCCCAGGCACAGTACATATGGTTTGGATTGGAATGCGATTTGCAGGTGGGACTTTGGTCCGGCTATAATTTGTGGAAGCCCAGAGACTGTGTTGTTTTGGTTGCTATTGGTGACCTGATACCTAAAATATAAACCATATTAAAATGGGATAATATAAAAAACATTTCAACAGTATGAGTAAAACCTCTTCATAAATTTAATACACAAGTGCATTTCGTTTTTTTATTTCCCTCTGCTATGTCATTTTAATTGCAGCACAACCTTGTACAGAGTGATGAACATTCCACTGGAATTATGTCCAGCTCATAGTGACTTTAAAAATGATGTATGGATGACCCAACAAGTCTTTCAGGTATTAATTATAGGATATACTCGGGTGTCCCTCATCTAGATTTGGACCGAGTTAAAAACTCTTCAGCAATTGCTGCCCAATTGCCGAGTTTATCTCTCCACTTCGGCCTGAAGATAGATCCAATTTAGATCGTGGAGGCACCCAGACTTTTAAGCGGTCAGTGTATAGGAGCCGCATTGATTATATATCTTTATCACTGCAGATGTGGCCTCTTCTAGTAGACATAGAGGTTATAGAAAACTTTGACAGTGATCACAATGCCTTTAATCTGACCCTTAGTGGGCCTGGGGCCTGTGCTCATCAGGGTGGTATTTCCAAGGTCGGGGCAAAGTTGACCTTCACCAATAATAGGGGGGCCCTAAAGTGGGAGGTTGCTTGCAAACATCTAGCAGTGTTGTCTGAAATTTTTGGCCAGGTGGACAATACATTGGAGGCATTAGCACCTAGTGGTTCTCAAACCCTGAGTGTTGTGCAGTCCCATGAAGAGTTGTTCAACTGCCTTGGTAGGCCATTAAGAAATCACGGGTGTAATGTTCCCAGGCCGCATATCCACTGCATAGTATGGCAGCCACTGTAGGAAGTCAAGGCTAGCTCTTTTATGGAGTTTAAATGCTGGAAGCAGAAGCAACATCTATGGAGCTGGGAAAGACTACAAGGAGGCCCTTGCCCAGGCTAAAAGTGGTTGGGAATGCAAGTTATGGGACTTGGGCAAAGCGGCCAGGACAGGGAATAGCAAATCATTTTGGGGTTTAGTGGACCATGGTAAGCATAATGCTGCCGTACGTGCTGATTTTAATGTTCAACCACAGACTTGGTTGAATAATTTTCGGAAGATCTATGCTGCTAAGCCTATGTGTATGAGCAGTGTGGTCAATATTGAGTCATCTTCGCTTCATGGTGTTCGTACCCCATTGTCCTTCGAGTTTAAGGATATCCTGGAGACTATCAAGGCAATCCCTTCGCACATGGCACCAGGCCCTGACTCAATCTCCAGGGATTTGTTTCAAGCAGAATCTCTGGTCTGGGTTTTGTATTTCCAGATGCTGTTTTATTCTTTATAGCAAGGTGGCCCCATCCCTGTGTCATGGCAGACCACCAAGATTGTCCTGATTTACAAAAAAGGTAGTAAAATGATCCAGGGAAGTATAAGACAATCAACCTCATTGATGCCCCCTAGCTCTTTTCACGCCTTATTTTAGGGGAATTGCCAGAGCGGGTCGAGGACAACTCAATTCTTTCTGACATGTAGGCAGGATTTAGAAATAAGGTTAGCACTGTGGATCAAATTGTCAGCTTTGGTAACCTGTACTGGAAGATAGACAAAGGTCACATGTATGTGGGTTTTGTCGACTTAAGAATGGCCTTTGAGTCTATCACCTGAGCTAAGCTGTGGGGTATACCTCCTAATCTTTTGTCGGTTTTGATCAGGTCGCATGCTCATAATACCGCCCATGTCAGATATGATAGCAAGGGTGAGCTCACAGACCCTTTGAAAATCCAGACCGGCATTTGCCAGGGTTGCTTGCTGACCCTGACACTTTCTACATTATGTATCAATTATTTAGTCCAAACTCTAGATTGTGCTGGCAACTATCACCCAAATTGGGCTCACATAAAATTTCAACACTGCTGTTTGCAGACGACACACTTTAAAAAAAAAATTTTTTTTATTAAACATACTCATCATACAGCATGAACCAATGATGTAAGCTGATATCACAGTTGTCACTAGATCATACACAGTGCATGTTGTAAGCTGCAGCACAAAAGGATCCACACAGGAGGACGGCACTTTTATGGCCACAGTGGTTGGATCAAGCAGTCCCGTGTATCCATGCCAAGTGTTTTGAGAGTCATTCCCGCCTATGGCCAGTCATTGCCCCATCAGTGTCCTCTGTAGGCATACCATGCTCCCCATATTTTATCTCACTTCTTGTGACAGCCCCTAATAAAATATACCATCTTCTCTGCTCTTTGACACCAATCTAAATCTTCTTCCCATTCAGCAAATGAAGGGGGCAGGGGGTTGTCTTTTCCCATGCCCTAGCGGTATTTTGTTTCATCACTTCAGCTGTCAACTCCAGCCAACATTTCTGACTCTTGGTCCAAGAGCTGTCCCCTGTAATCATTAGTAGAAGCCATTTAGCACTCATGGGCACCCCTACTGCAAGCACTCAGGACATGGCCATTGTGACTTTCCTCCAATAGTTCTGAATATGTGGGCAGTCCCATAGGATGTGCATGAAAGTGCCATCCTGTCCACAGCCCCTGAGGCGATGCAAGGAGCTAGCCTTTCCTCTTCTGTGTAAGAAGGACCTTGAGTGATAGGATATATGTAGAATCCTGTGCTGCACCAGGTCGGAACTGGAGGACCCTGATTCCTATCTCCCAGGGGCTTTGAAATGCTTCCACCCAGTCGTCGTCGTCAAGGTCTCCCAGGTCCAAAGACCAGGAGGCTCTCAGGGATCCCATTGGATCAGGGGAGTTGTTGGCTAAATTGCGGTATATCATGGAGATACCTTTCCTCCCCATTGGGTCTGTTAAAAGTCGATCTTCCATTGGTGAAGTGTCTTGGAGTTGTGTCCCTCTTGGGATACATCTGTGAAGGGTGTGTCCAAGCTGCAGGTATCTGTAATGTTCAGTTGGTGCCAAGTCAAACTCTTGGTGGAGGGCCTCAAATATAACTAACTCCTGGCCCTGGCACACATTGCCCAGCTGCTCAGTTCCTATGAGTTCCCAACTGGAAATCCCCATTAGGTTCCCCACCTCATGAAGCAAATCACTGTCCCATAGTGGGGCCCTTCCTTACCAGGTACACCGTTGTCTCCCTCCATGCCCAAACCACCACCCATGTATGATGCGGGAGGTCCCCTTCGCTTTTCCCACTGTATAGAATCAACCCATGGCCTGTACGCCCCAGGGCCTCTCTGTCTACCCAGTACGCCAGTTCCTGCTGGTCGGAGAATGCCCATTCATTTATGACCAGGAGTTGTGTTACCCAGTAGTACAGTCTGGTATTAGGGATAGCCAGGCCCCCACGGTATACCCCTCTCTGTAACTTCACTAGTGTGATGCGTGGCGGCCCACCATTCCACAACAATAGCCTCACCTCTGCATCAATCCTCCTGAATAAGTCCAGTGGAACCCTAAAAGGTTTGTTTTGCAGAATGTATAGAAGCTGTGGGACGGTCATCATTTTAAACAGTGCCATCCTGCCCACTAAGGAGAGAGGAAGGGTCCACCAGTGCTCCACATCCCTCCACAGACAATTTAGCTGCGGCAACAAATTTTTACTGATAAACTCCTGCGGGTGCCGGGTAATAAACATTCCCAGGTATGTGAAACCCATTGTCTCTATCGATTATGCACAGTCCGGTGAGAGACGCGGCACCCCTCCCGCCAACGGGAACACTATCAACTTGGTCGAATTTATTTTGTAGCCAGAGCGATCACCTCAATACTACAAATCTGCATCAGTCTGGCCATGGAGCGGGGGGGCTGGATTACATACAGTAGTATGTCTTCTGCATATAGTGAAATCCAATCATCCCAGCCTCCCTCTGATCAGAGGCCTCACACCAGAGGATCTTGGCAGATCCATGCAGCCAACGGCTCGAGCTCCAGAGCAAAAATCATAGGAGAGAGGGGTCACCCCTGTCTGGTCCCCCTGCACAGAGGGAAGGCCTGTGATTTTGCCCAATTGACTTTAACCCTTGCCAGAGGGTGACAATACAGGAGTCTGATCCATTGACAAAACTTGGGACCAAAGCCAAATCTGTTAAGTGTTGCTAAAATGTAGGGCAATTCTATGCTATCGAATGCCATTTTTGCATCTAATGATAGCTGTGTCGCCTGCTGTGCCTGGGGGAAGGCAGTTGCATAGAGCGCTCCGTACAGGCGCCTCTAATTTAGACGCATGCACCTTTGGGGCATGAAGCCAGACTGATCTGGGTGGAATATGAAGCTGATTACTCCACGTAGTCTGCTTGCTAGTATCTTAGCCAATAGTTTGGCTTCTATGTTTAGCAGGGACAAGGGCCGAAAGGATCTGCAATCCATTGACGGCTTGGCTTTCTTAAGTATAACTACAGTTGTGGCCAACCTTTAGTCTCTTGGCAGGAAGCCCTCGATTAGCGCCTCCTGGAACATGTCCAGCATGGGTTTACCAACTTTACTCACCATCCCCTTATATAGTTCGACAGTAAGCCCATTTTGACCCATCGCCTTACCCGATTGTAAGTTCTTAATGGCTTCAGCAACTTCTGCAGCAGACAGATCTCCCTCTAGCTCCTCTATTTCTTCTCAAGTTAAAGTCGGGAGGGTGAGATCCCTTAAGAGATCTGCGCAGTCCACCTCCGATGCCACAACAGTTGACAAGTAGAGACGTTCATAGTATGCCGCAAAGACTTCGGCGATATCTGCGCTTCTGGTCTGTGGCTCACCAGCAAGGTTCAGGATGACGGGAACCCATGAGTTCTCCACGTCCTTCTTTGCCAACCATGCTAGCAATTTGGCAGATGCCACTGATTTGCTAAGGTGTAGTTTTGTGCCTGGTTTTCAGCAAGTATCCTGACATCCAGTTGTCTCAGGCGCAACCGATGGCTAAGATCCGGATGTTTTTCTGTCCGTATTTTGGCCTAGAGGGACAGGATGTCTTTCTCTATTGCCTCACACTTGAGTTTGCCTTCATTCTTCTGCCCTCCTATACAAGCTTGTCCTCTCATTACAGTCTTGAATGCTTCCCAGAGCGTGGTGGCAGAGAGCAATGACCCATGATCCTCTTGGAAATAGAGATCCGTATCTTGTCGGAGCTTCCCCTTCAGTTCCCCATCACAACATTACCACCGGTCAATCCGAGGGGGCAAGGTTAGGTCCTGGTTCGGTCCCCGCAAATGTACCTCAACCGGGGAATGATCTGATATGCCTCTGGCTAGGTGCATCGCCGCCTGAAAGCTAGCTACGTGAAGATGTAGTCTAGGTGGGAAAGGCTCACATGAGGGGGCGAGAAATAGGTGAACTGTTGTACACCTGTATTGTGTTCCCTCCCTATATCTGTCAGCCCAATTGCTGCTGCTAATGCCTGTAGCCCACCCTGACAATCTCTTGCGCTGCTCCGGCCTGTCCTATCCAGTTGAGGGTGCATTACTGCATTCATATCTCCTCCCAGTATTAAAAGTCCCTCTGTCCAAGTCCCTCTATCCCTGGCACTGTGTAGTCTAGGGGGAATATAGACCGAGCATATATTTAAACAAGTTACCTACCACTTGCCCGCTAGGGCCAGATAGCGATCCTGCGAGTCATATCAGGTGTGCTGGAGAGTTAGCGGCACCGTTTTTCTGACAAGGATCCCAGCCCTGCATGTGTCTCTGGAATAGCCAGAGTGTGCCACCAATTTGTATCCAAAACAATCAAGAGCTTTGTACATGTTGCCCCTTAAGTGTGTCTCCTGGAACAGCACTTGTTCGCTAGGGCCCCATTGCGACCCTGTGAGTCATACCAAGTGTGATGGAGAGTTAGCGGCACCATTTTTCTGACAAGGATCCCAGACCTACGTGCATCTGTGGAATATCCAGAGTGTGCCACCAATTTGTATCTAAAGTGATCAAGAGCTTTGTATAGGTTGTCACTGAAGTGTGTCTCCTGGAGCAGCACCACGTCTGGTGTGCATCTGCACAGGTATTGCATCTCAAGGGTGCACTTAATTTTGCTGCCCAGGCTGTTTACATTCCAAGATCATACCTTGAGTCCAGATCGTGCCATTCATATCTAAGTGTAGTGTGTTGCATGTCAGAGTTGCTGGTGTTTGGTGAGCCCCTTGCTGCTACTTGCAGCCCGACTGTGCTGCTGGAACTACAGTACCATGCATGTCATGACGAATAAACCCAACCTTATAACAAAACCGTAACATTTGAGATCCCAAGTTGCCCCTCCCTGGTACCCTGCACAGCAGGCTCAGAGCTGCCCACCACCCCAATTTGCAGAGTGCCCATGACCCAAACTTTGTCATAGTGCTAGGTAGGGTTGGCTGGCTCCTGCACAATAGGCCGAACCAATGTGCTGGTTGTGCCTCATCACAGACACATCTGCGTGCAGTGACACATGTTTGTCGTGCTTACGGGACGGCTATTACTTCCCTGCGGGCCGAATCGACCAGCGCCAAGATGTCGCATTTCTGATATGATGTCAGTCCATTGAGGCGTCTGCTTCCTCATTGTTCTCGTCTCCATCTCTCAACTTCAGTTCCTCCGTGGGCGCACCGCCCTGGAGTTCAGAGGCTGGCAGAGCCCGTCCCCCCTGTTGGTCCAGCCTGCCTCATTCAGTCGGGCAGCCTTCCGTTCCTCCTGCAGTGTTGACGTCTGTTCTGCCTGGGGACAATTCCCTGTCTCCCTCCGCTTCTGACGGCCGGAGGTGCGCCACCACTCCAGCCAGTCCCAAGCATCCTTTAGGGTGGAGAACAGCCATGCCTTCCCATCAGCGATCACGTGTAGCTTTGCAGGGTACAACATCATGTATTTTAGCTCTTTAGCCCAAAGTGTTTGCTTTACTTCCTCAAAGCTTCAGCGTTATCTCTGCACTTGCAGGATGAAGTCCAGGAAGAAGTGGACCGAGGCGGTCTCATACTTAAGATCGCCATGGGAACTGGCCGCTTGCAGGATAGTGTCTCTATCTCTATAATTAAAGATCCTAGCTATTATTGTCTGTGGCGGGGGTTGAGGGGATTGGCACTCTATGAGCTTGTTCCACTGAAAAGAACTTGTAGAGGTGCTTGGGGTGGAGGAAGTTAAGTATCAGGTCCTCCACAAATAAGTTGACTGTAGGTCCCTCTGCCCCTTTGGGGATCCCCACCACCCTGAGATTGTTTCTGCGGGGCTCTACCCTCCTGGTCCCCCAGTCGTGCCATCATGAGAGCTTGTTGCTGCAGCAGCTGCTGTACCTGCTCCTCCATTTTTTTGGACTTGGATTGTAGTGTGTTTATATGGGTTTCAGCCTCTGTTATCTTTTCTGAGATTCTCTTAATGTTTGCTCTGAGAAGGGTGACCTCCATAGTTACTGCATCAATTTTCAGGTCTAAGGTGCGTTTTAGGTCTGTGCTGGCCACCATAATGGTGCAGAGGGTGGGTTCCGCTAGCTCCACTGCTTCTGTCCTCTGGCTCGCCTTTGCCGCGGTAGGCTTCAGATAGGCATACTTGTCAATTTTATTTGTTTGATTAAGTGTATGGCCTTTTGTCCTGGCCATGTTGACTCAGGGGCCCTCCTACGACCCACCTGTTCGCCTCTCACTGATCCGCACAACTGCCGAGGCTAGCAGCGGGCCCGACCCAAGCCAGTGGCCAGCACTGTTGGTTCACACTTTGTTGGTTCACACTTCACTGCTCGCTGCTCCAGATCCGCCCCTGCACTGCCCCCCTAGCGCCTCTTCTCCCCTCCAGTCCTGGTGTTTATGTGCACCTTCCAGGCACCTGTCTAGTGCGCAGGCCCTCACTGGAAGGTGGGTCAGGGGAAGAGCCAGGGCCCTGACGGCCTCCCCAATTGCAGCACAATTCCCAGTCTCTGCCGCTATCGTGGTCCCTGTCCATACGCCTGTGTGCCATCCAGTTGCTATTAGGTGAGAGAGGCCCCTCTGCCCACTACTAAGGTGCGCCCCTTTGCCTAATTGCAGCTCTTACTTGGAACCAGCTGCAGTGGTTCTCCCGTCGCTGCTCTGCTGCCACTCAACAGGCAGAGGGCCTCCACCTTGTTTCACTCATGCCCGCAGGTCCCCTGCAGTAGCCATTTTCCTAGTTGGTTGCCAGGTAGGGCTCGAGCTGGAGCACCTCACGCTGCGGCCAGTGCCGCATCTCCACTCAGGCCTAGTCCGATCCCTCGCTGCCGCTCTTGCCCTACTCGTTCCGGGTGGCACCTCCGAATGGCTGTAGCACATGACCACCACAAGTCCTCCAACCGGCGGCCGCAAGGAGGGGGGGAGCGGTGATGGACAGCCCCCGCCTGATGTCTGCGTCCCCGGCGGCAATGCCCCACTGTTGTGCACTGGGCCACTGCTCCTAATGCCGAACTGGGTCCACTACGCTTCCAGCACCAGCCCGGTCCTCGATCCGGGGTCTCGGCGAGAGCCACCCAGGAGGCACCCCAGACCTAGGGGTCCTCCTGAGCGCTCCAGCAGGAGCTGTGATGATGGCCAGCCCCTGCCCGGATGCCTAGCCCCAGGTGATGACTCCCAGCAGTTCAGTGCTGGGCCATAGCTTCCTCGAGTAGCGCAAGAGGCGCTCCACACTCACACCTGGCCAGGCTCTTCGGGTTTGCAGCCTCAGCGGGAGCGGCTAATTAGCCGCTCCGGTCCTAGGGGTCGTCCAGAGTGCTTCAGTGCTTGTCAGGAGTTGTGCCACTGTCAGATATTGTGAGTATTAGAAAGATGAAACACAACGCAACCATTATTTTGACCAGGAAAGTGAAACAGATGAAAAGTCCTAACATTCTGTCACACTGGCAAATCTAAACTCCCTACCTGCACTACTAAAAATCTACATGAGAGCAATAGCAGTGTTAGCCCTAATCAGCCCATACTGGTCTCTGCAATGAAGCCCCACCACCAAACCTGAATAATAAGCACAGGTTTTCTGCCTGTGATCTCCTGGCAGGCCTCCCAAGTGGATGGAGCAATGAGGCCAAGATCAGAAGAACCATGATGAAATGGTACAGCGTGAGACGACAGGCTGGAATGTCCCCTCTAACTTAGTTTGTGGCAACATGTTGTTTTATAACAAAAAGTGTCATTGTTCTGAGAACTGCTCCGACGTGATAATGCATCTTTTCTGTGTAAGGTAGACAGCGTAGTCTTGGACAGGCAAGACTTGGTAAATTATCATGTACAGCCTTGTACAGCCTTGGCTGAGCACAAGATGAAATGCCTTGCAAATATACTAATAACAAATTCTGTGTGGAAGGACAGCTGATAAAAATAATAAAACATCTCTGCTAAAATGAAGCCATACTAAAATAATTAAAATAAATAAATAAAATAAACTAGGTAAAAGGGCACATGCCGCAGGCCCAGAATTAAAATGAATGTGCCCATGCAAAGCGCTAAAATAACCCCACAACACCCTCTCCATTGTCGGTGCAAGAGTGCAGATGTCTACTCTAAACAGTCTATGCTAAAATCACAATTCCTATGCTACTATTTAAAAGCAGGCTAAAATGTACATAAAAAGAGAGAATAATGTCCATGTTAACAAGCAGGACAGACCAAAGTCAGGCAAATTAAAATGGTCAATTTAGAATTAAAAAAAATAAAGCAAATTAAAGCCAAAAATAAAAGTTCAGTAATAATTGTGATCCCGCAAAAAATCACCATATCATTAATTATGATGGAATACATGAAAGGCACTCCGGCAGGCGATAAGTTATCTAGCTCGTTGGCAAGAAAAGCAAAGGAGCACTCATGTTCTGGTACCTCAGCCATATGTCTGGTCGAGGAGGCAGCATTCCACGCATTGCCAGATGTTATCGCACCAGGAGCGACTAGGACCCCAAAGGGTGGCTCATAGGAAGTATCCTGCAGCAACCACAATCTCAATGGACACGCCTGGCAATGAACCCTCAGTGAGAACACAATCAGACCTGCATCCAAAGAAGGTACACACTGCATAGCAAGACACACTTCCGATGCATGTTCGAATGAACACCACAAACATCGAAAGACAGGCTGCATGCAATGCAGAACCGGGCTGAATGACAGTGACCCGTTTGACACCAGTTCTTCCAGGAGTGGTACTCTAAAGTACTGCATCATGCGTTCACGACACAGTTGTGCTGGTGGAAGTGCCATCATTCATCTTTGTTATGATGGGGCAGCCATTGTGAATGAAAAACAGCAACAGCAGAATACCGCCAATTAATGCCCGAGTGATTGGAAATCCCCCAAAAACACTTGAACATAGTGAGTGTATGGCTAAAGGTATTACTCCAAAGACAGATTGAAAGATGCTAACAAAACCAGAACCAGCAGCCTTAAAAAAGTGTACAATCCCAGCAGTATTAAAAATGTGACAAATCAATTCACCTACATTTTTTGGAAAGTTGGTATTTATAAGGGACAGTATCTCTGCAGAAGTCCTTACTACCTGATGATCATTAGTCTTGTGGGCAGATGTAAGCGCCACGTGTTTTGGAAACAAAAGAGCCTTCATTCTGCTCAGCTTGTCAAAATGTACATTGGAAGTAGCAATATGAGGCCATATATCTGTTGTTTTTATCTTGCGTGTGGTTGGGAAAAAGCGCATTTCAACAACAAGTCACAAGTCAAATGAAACCATGTAGGCAATGCCAGCCTTCAAACCACATCAGCCTTCAGCGTTCAGCATAACATAAGTCCCATTCGAGAGCACCTGGAACGCTGATCAAATCAAAGAGACAGGAATACCCTTCAGATAACAAGCTAAGTTTGCTACTGAAGCATTACGAGCTCTGTCAAGGACAGCTGTTTACAAATCATTGAATGGCTCACAGACATTTCACATTTGTTGCCGCTAAGAAAGTCCATCTCCACACCATTTAAACATTTGTACGTAAAGGGTAGCTCCCACACCTCATGAATGTAACTATCTACTAGCCGCTCAGATCTGCCTACTGTAAAGTGTTTCAAGCATGAAGTAAACTGGAATGTTGAAATGGGCAGATTAATTACTATTTATTGTATTAACCACACTGCTGATGGAATTTTAACCACACTGCTGATGGAATTTGCGGCACAGTGAAAGGCAACTTTTCTAACTTCTCAATGTTAAGCATGATGTTTCTTTCTTAGCCATTATCTGTTGTTTTTGTGTCAAATTAAATGCAGCAAATAACTCCTTGGAGTTAACTTATTGCCAGGGCACGCGACCACTTTTAAGAACTTGTAACGTCCAACCTAACTGGATAATGGACCTAAGTTGTCCGTCCTTGATGCAAAAATAACAGTGTTTTGAATAATGTCAATTGCAGTTTAATGTGTTAATACCATTATCAACAACGGCTAGAGTTTTCTGAAATTTTCCTGATCTATCTGCTTTAACCAGGTAGTGGCTTTCTTTTGGGAAAGCTTCCAAATTTCAATATATATTGCATATAAGAAACATTTTGCGTGTTGTAGGAAGCTGGCTCTGTATATACAGGGGTTCCCCGGAGGCTTAACAGAGGCTAAAGTAGATAATACTAATGCTCTCTTTTGTGGTATAGTGGTCGAGCAGTTAGGCTTATCAGAGGGTAGGGCAAAGTATTTGCTGTACACACAAAGGCAATAAATGAAGTACACACTCAAAGACTAACTCCAGGCCAATTGTTTTTAAATAGCAAAAATATATTTTGCTACTTTATTTCTAGGAACCACAAGATTCAAGTTGCAGGTAAGTACATTAGCAAGTAAGTATCCAATTTATGTCTCAATACCACTTTGTTTCAGTTTGTCAAGTTATATGGTTTTTCAATAAACAGCAATAATTTGTTTTAAAAGTTGACAGTGCAATTTTCAGAAGAGTTCTAGGGGGGAAGAAAAGTTAGCACAGCTTCCCTGGCCAAAGGGTCCTTGCAAGGGACTTAACTGTGTGCCAGGGGTGTGCCAATTGTGGGAACAATGGTATAGTTTTGGGAAAGAACACTAGTGCTGGGTGGCCTGGTTAGCAGGATCCCAGCACACTCTCAGTTAGGTCAGCATCAATATCAGGCAAAAAGTGTGTGTGTGGGGGGGGAGCCATGCCAAAAGGGGCATTTCCCTACAAGAAGTCTTGTAAGTCTGTATCTTCTGACAGGGAACTAAGGTGTTCTTTAACGACTGTTAGTGTATAAGATTATAACCATTGTTGACATAGTTTGCCCACGCTACGGCCCTCATTACAACCCTTGCGGTAAATGCTGTCTACCGCTGTGCCGACGGCCGCAAAGATACCACGACCGCGGCGGTAATCCATCACGGGTATTATAACCCACACATAGAAATCCTCCACAATACAGACACCCACACAAGACCGCCACACCAAAGGTCAGTGATAAACTGGCAATAGCAAAACCAACACTGTTACGCCAACACGAATACGCCCACAGTATCACGACCCTTGAATCAATGTGGCGGTCATTCAACCGTGGTAATCCATTGGCGATACACACCACCGCGCTCAAAATGCACACACACTTACAAAACCACACCACATTGGACAATTCAAAATACACACACCTGACACACATACACACACCACACCCTCACACTCATGCCACTATAAACACCCACACACATTACTCACAACCCCTTTCAACGAAAAAAACTGAGACCAAGCACAGAGAGACAAGCAAAGAGCACACACTCACTCAGAGGCACAGAACACCATCACCCATACACCATCCACGCACATCACAGTATACACCCCAACACATCACCCCACACATCACCTCATACATCCTCACACATATCACTCACACCCCATCCATGGCACCCCAAAGACACCCCAGGTTTTCTGAGGAGGAGCTAAGGGTCATGGTGGAGGAAATCATCCAAGTAGAGCCACAGCTATTCGGATCACAGGTGCAGCAGACGTCCATTGCAAGGAGGATGGAGCTATGACTGAGAATCATGGACAGGGTCAACGCCGTGGGACCCAAGAACCAGGGATGACATCAGGAAGAGGTGGAACGACCCATGGGGGAAGGTGCGTTCCGTGGTTTCAAGACACCAGATTGCTGTACAGAGGACTGGCGGTGGACCCCCCCTCTTCCCCCACAAGTAACAACATGGGAGGAGCAAATCTTGGCGATCATGCATCGTGAGGGCCTCGCAGGAGTAGCAGGAGGAACCGGACTCTGGTAAGTCAAATCTTAACTATTATATCCCCCACCCTTTCTGATGCCATCACAAACTCCCACCCCTCGCTCCCATCACTCCAACACCTCACATATACCCCACCATCACAACCCACAGATCCCAATACCAAGCCCTGAATGCAACAACAATGCATGGACCCCCATCACAGACCTGCATGGACACCCATAATCCCAGCATGCCCAATAGAGAGACTCACCCAGCCTACAAAATCACCACTCACACAAGGCCAAGCCGACAGGGAAAGCACAATCATACAGGGAAACACACCCATTGCACAAGATGGCACACTCACATACATTAACAATGCATTTGCATCCAACCAGGACTCCTACCCAACGTCACCGGAGAAGAGGTGCCAGCTACATCCAGCCCCCCACCCCCAGAAGAGGCCCACAGTGATGACAGCAGCTCTGCATGCCTGGATCACGATGACCAACCTGGCCCATTAGGGACCTCTGGACAGTCGGTTACCGTGCCATAGTCCCAACCCACCACATAGCCTTCCACTTCAGGAACCACCAGCACAGAACCGACCCAGCGGACCCATGCCACTGTCCCCAGGACACGTCAATCAGCAGTGTGTCCACCACAAACACAGGACGATCAGGGACCTGGGGTCAGTGGCAGTTGGCACACGTTTCAGGGGACAGAGGCACAGGACAACAGGGAAGCTGGGAGGACAGCTGTGTGACGGGGGAGGCCAGGCCCAGGGAACTGACCCTCTACGAGGCACTCTCCAACATCCTGGGAGCATACCACCATTCCCAGGAGACCATGGGCCAGGTACTGGACAAGTTACAAGAGACCCAGCGCCTGCAGGAGGGACAGTACCTGGGGATCAGGGAGGACCTAACTAACTAAAATATACACCATCCTGGTCACCATTACAGGGGTGCTGGCTGACATGGGCAAGACCATGAGGGAGGCAGTGGTACAACAAACGGCCCCTGACACTAGCCAAACTGAGGAACGGCCTTCCACCTCCGCCGGCGCTAGTGGACAGGAGGCCTCTGGCTGACAGCACCCCACCCCCTGCAGAAAGAGAACCACCCCACAAATGGCCCCTGTGATCCAGGCAAAAGACAGAGAACATTGCCAAGACCCCCGCCAGGAAATAAGACTCTCCTGATTGTCACCCTTCTGTCCCACTATGTCACCCTGTCCACCTTGCACTGTCATTGCTCCACTTCCAATGCCCCATTGGACAATGCACCTGTGATACCAATAGACTGGACTCTAACTGGACATTCCTCCACCATCACCCCAGCCCCTTTCACTAAGCCCCATACTATTTTGCACAGCAAATAAACACCCTTGAAACAGAAACCATACTGGAGTAAGTGTAATGATTATAAAGATGTATTATTATAACATTATCAAAGCATTGCAAAGTTTGTGTTCAGTGAAATATACCACAGGGTGACCTTTGGTGGGCAGTAGTACATATAGCAGTAGACAGAATGGGGTAAACAGATCTGAAAATAGTGACTCCAAAGGGAACAGTCAGTGTCCATACAGAGGGTAAGAGGATGCCATGTACAATGTCCAAAACTTTACTGTATTGTAAATTTGAGTTACAGTCTCTTACCCAGGTATCTGGAAGTACTGATGTATAATGTGTGTTCTGTTGTCCACATCTTCTTCATCTGCCTCCTCTTCCTCACTGTCCACAGTCTCCACCGCTGCCACAAGACCATCTCCAGGCTCATTCTCCTGCAGAAGAGGCACCTGACGTCTCAAGGCCAGGTTGTGCAACATACAGCATGCCACTATGATCTGGCACACCTTCTTGGGTGAGTAGTACAGGGATCCACCTGTCAGATGGAGGCACCGGAACCTGGCCTTCAGGAGGCCAAAGGTTCTCTAAATAATCCTCCTTGTACGCCCATGTGCCTCATTGTAACATTCCTCTGCCCTTGTCCTGGGATGCCTCACTGGGGTCAGTAGCCATGAGAGGTTGGGGTAACCAGAGTCACCTGCAAATATCGAGGGACAACTGTTAGACACACACTAACCCTTAGGGACAACCCCATACCCAGACACCTTCCTATAGTGGGTGGGGACCTTGGGCTCACCTATTAGCCACACCCGGTGCCTCTGTAGTTGGCCCATCACATAAGGAATGCTGCTATTCCTCAAGATATAGGCGTCATGCACAGAACCAAGATATTTGGCATTCTCATGGGAGGTGTACTGGTCCACCAAACACACCATCTGCACATTCATCGAGTGATAGTTTTTTCTATTCCTGTAAACCTGTTCATTTCTCCGGGAGGGGGAAAAAATGCCACATGTGTACCATCAATGGCACCAATGATGTTGGGGATATGTCCCAGGGCATAGAAGTCAGCTTTCACTGTGGCCAAATCCTCCACCTGGAGGAAAACGATGTAGCTGTGCATGTGTTTCAGCAGGGCAGACAACACTCTAGTCAACACGTTGGAGAACATTGGCTGAGACATTCCTCATGCCAAAGCCACTGTAGTTTGAAATGAACCACTTGCCAGGAAATGAAGCACTGACAGAACCTGCACTAGAGGGGAGATTCCTGTGGGCTGGCTGATAGCTCACATCAGGTCTGGCTCCAATTGGGCACACAGCTCTTGAATTGTGGGACAATCAAGTCTGTATGTGATGATAATATGTCTGTCCTTCATTGTCGACAGGTTCACCAGGGGTCTGTACACCGGAGGATGCCGCCATCTCATCATCTGCCTCAGTGGTTGTAGCCTATGGAGGAGGACGGTGAGCTGAAGGTCATATTTCCACATAGAAAGCACAACTGTTGCTGAAGTTAGGTCACAGAAGCAGTTTGTGATGTCGAGAGTCAGTTGATGGACCAATGTCTGCTGTGACGCAGTTAGGTGCCATGCCATGTGCCCCCCGAAATGGTGGCTGCCTGACCTGTGAGGAAGGACAGGTGGAAATGAGGTAAGTGCACTGGCGTTGTGTGACGTCGCGTTAGGCGGTCAATGACCGCCGCCCAACTTCGCGTTGGTTATCATTGGGCCCTCTGGGTTCCAGGAGCCAATGGCGATGTACGCCGGTGGTGACGGTACGCACCACTGCGGATGTAACCGCCATTTTCTAAGAACTCACTCACTTGCTACCTGACCGTCAACAGGGGAGGACATACACTGCAAGTGCTGCTGTGACCTGAGTCTGACAATGGCTACAGTGTCTGCCTTCGCTGCGGAGGAGTTGGAGAAACTGGTGGATGGGGTCCTACCTCAGTACACGTCACTCTACGGTCCTCCAGACAAACAGGTGAGCACACTGAGAGCATGATGTGTGGGCAATGCATATTTTGAGTGGTGTGGATGTAAGCCATATGTTGGGGGGTGCTGAGGCGTCCTGGCCTGAGTGCTGCATGAGAGGTGGTCAGTGTATGTGCGTCAGGGCATGGGTGGGAACTGGGGGGCAATGAGTATGCTGGTCCGGACAGGTGAGTAATTTCCTTCCCTCCTGTCTTTTCCCTCTAGGTCAGCGCCCACCAGAAAAAGGGTATTTGGCTTGCCATCGCAAAGTAGGTGTGGACCCTTGGGGTCTATCACAGGCGGAGCACCCATTGCCGCAAGAGATGGGAGGACCTGCTCCACTGGACGAAGAAAACAGCAGAGGCCCATCTGGGGCTGGCCTTCCAACTTGGAAGGGGTGCCTGTCGCACCATGACCCCCCTGATGTTCCGCATCCTGGCAGTGGCCTATCTGGAGTTGGTTGGGCGCTTGAGGGCATCACAGCAGCCACAAGGGGGTGAGTACAGATTCTGATTCCTGACTTTGTGCACTTTAGGAGGTAGCTGGGTTGGGTATGTGGGCTGTGGGTGGCCCTAGGCCAGGGCGATCATGGCAGGGTAGGTCCCTTGTGTGCAGGCTCTGAAGCACGCCAAATCCAATGGTGTGAGTAGGCATATACTACTGGGCAGGGTCCTGTGGGTGTCAGGTGTGCAGATGCTGGCGTTAGCCATTGTACCCCATTGGCTTGTGACTACCTTAGTGACTGGTTGGGCATGGCCTAGTGTATAGGGCTGATCCCTGTGTGTTGTGTACACCAATGGTAGTGGTGTTGCTGGCATTGACTAAGTGTATCCTCTGTCTCTCCCCCCTTTTTTTGTTTTGTCACCCTGTCCTTGTGTGCATTAGCATCATCTGGCGGAGGAGCAGAGGTACCTGCGACGGAGGGAGCTGCATCCCACATGGCCCATGAGGGCGAATCCACTGAGGGTGAAGGCACGAGTAGGACGGAGGGTGAGGGGAGCACCACGACGGGGACAGGAGGGGAGACCAGTGATAGCGACTCCTCCTCCGATGGAAACTCCCTGGCGGTGGCGGACACCTCTGTGCCCACACCAACAACATGTACAGCCGCCACCCCCTCTACCAGCATCGCCCTCTGAGCAGCCCCTCATTGTGTTTCCCGTGCCCGCTCACCCAGGAGAGTGGGTCTCTCCTTCTCCCCAGGCCCTGCCCCAGTCAGCCCTGCTGCCCTCAGTGAAGAGGCTATTGACCTCCTGAGATCCCTCACTGTTGGGCAGTCAACCATTCTGAATGCCATCCAGGGTGTCAAGAGACATTTGCGACAAACAAATGCATACCTGGAGGGCATTCACTTTGGCATGGCAGGCCAACAGAGAGCATTTCAGGCTCTGGCCTCAGCACTGATGGCAGACATTGTCCCCGTGTCAAGCATCCCCCTCCAAATTCCTCCAACCCAGTCCCAATCCCCTCAACCCCAACCTATCCCAAGCACACCTTCAGATCAGCATTCACCCAAATCAACACACAAAAGTGGCTCAGGCAAACATAAGCACCACACCTCATCTCACAGGCACTCACACAAGCACCATGCCAATGCAGACACAGCAACATCCACTGCCTCCACTGTGTCCCCCTCCTCCTCTTCGCCCACCCCCTCCCAGTCTCATCTCCACTCACAAAAATAAATAACAAGAGGCACTCGTTTATATCCACTTAGGTTGACATACGATTGAGGCGGGAAAGTCCAGACGTGCACGCGCGTTCGGATCGGAATCTACTACACGGATGTTAAATATATCTCCGGACCCAGGTGTTCAATGACCATAGTCGACTAGGAAGCAGAACACATTGGCGCTTACCAGCAGACGGCTTGCATTTGCTGTACTCCAGATTTTGTGACATATGCCTGCCCTGACAAAGTAAACGGGGTTATTCCCCAGACGAAACACGTGTTGGCTGTCGCTGAGGACTTCAAATGGAACATCACATATGGCAAGCACCGTAGATTAATAGCCTGAACGATTTGGGACATTGAGGTTTGGCCATGGAATTGATTGGAATACTACGGTTGTCAACTTTCACCAATATGAACTGAACTAGAATTGGACATTGGTATTAAAAGCACAAGATACATGGAATTATACTGAAGTCTTATAAATTTCTTTTTCGCATTTCACTGAATGTGCTCACATGATGTGCTTCTAGAGATACATGGATCAATTTGAGACATTTTAATGATTATAACAGATATTTCTGTATTTTTTATTTAATCTTTTTGGATATAAACGAGTGCCTCTTGTTATTTATTTTTATGAGCTGTATGGACTACAACACAGTTGGGGACTAGAGGTGTGGTCCCCCCAAGGTTGCACCGTATGGTAATTTAGGCATAACTCGATATTTACCTCGTAGCCCTGTGCGCCACTTTTCTCCTATTGTATCGCACCCGCATCCCTTAAGAATTTGTCTCCACTCACACCTGCATGCACTACATGGCACTACTCCTGCATGCCTGTCACACCATGACCCCCCTGATGTTCCACATCCTGGCAGTGGCCTATCCGGAGTTGGATGGGTGCTTGAGGGCATCACAGCAGCCACAAGGGGGTGAGTACAGATTCTGATTCCTGACTTTGCGCGCTTTAGTAGGTAGCTGGGTTGGATATGTGGGCTGTGGCTGACCCTAGGCCAGGGCGATCATGGCAGGGTAGGTCCCTTGTGTGCAGGCTCTGAAGCACGCCAAACCCAATGGTGTGAGTGGGCATATACTACTGGGCAGGGTCCTGTGGGTGTCAGGTGTGCAGATGCTGGCGTTAGCCATTGTACCCCATGGGCTTGTGACTACCTTAGTGACTGGTTGGGCATGGCCCAGTGTATAGGGCTGATCCCTGTGTGTTGTGTACACCAACGGTAGTGGTGTTGCTGGCATTGACTAAGTGTACCCTCTGTCTCTCCCCCCTTTTTTGTTTTGTCACCCTGTCCTTGTGTGCATTAGCATCATCTGGCGGAGGAGCAGAGGTACCGGCGACGGAGGGAGCTGCATCCCACATGGCCCATGAAGGCGAATCCACTGAGGGTGAAGGCACGAGTAGGACGGAGGGCAAGGGGAGCACCATGACTGGGACAGGAGGGGAGACCGGTGACAGTGACTCCTCCTCCGAAGGAAGCTCCCTGGTGGTGGCGGACACCTCTGTGCCCACTCGAACAACATGTACAGCCGCCACCCCCTCTTCCAACATCGCCCTCCCAGCAGCCCCTCAGCGTGTTTCCCGTGCCCGCTCACCCAGGAGGGTGGGCATCTCCTTCGCCCCAGGCACCTCAGGCCCTGCCCCAGTCAGCCCTGCTGCCCTCAGTGAGGAGGCTATTGACCTCCTGAGATCCCTCACTGTTGGGCAGTCAACCATTCTGAATGCCATCCAGGGTGTTGAGAGGCATTTGCAACAAACAAATGCATACCTGGAGGGCATTCACTTTGGCGTGGCAGGCCAACAGAGAGCATTTCAGGCTCTGGCCTCAGCACTGGTGGCAGCCATTGTCCCTGTGTCAAGCCTCCCTCTCCAACTTCCTCCAACCCATTCCCAATCCCCTCAACCCCAACCTATCCCAAGCACACCTTCAGACCAGCATTCACCCAAATCAACACACAAAAGTGGCTCAGGCAAACATAAGCACCACACCTCAACTCACAGGCACTCACACAAGCACCATGCCAATGCAGACACAGCAACATCCACTGCCTCCACTGTGTCCCCCTCCTCCTCTTCGTGCACCCCCCTCCCAGTCTTGTCTCCACTCACAAAAATAAATAACAAGAGGCACTCGTTTATATCCACTTAGGTTGATATACGATTGAGGCGGGAAGGTCCAGACGTGCACTCGCGTTCGGATCGGAATCTACTACACGGATGTTAAATATATCTCCGGACCCAGGTGTTCAATGACCATAGTCGACTAGGAAGCAGAACACATTGGCGCTTACCAGCAGACAGCTTGCATTTGCTGTACTCCAGATTCTGTGACATACGCCAGCCCTGATGAAGGCAACGGGGTTATTCCCCAGATGAAACACGTGTTGGCTGTGGCTGAGGACTTCAAATGGAACATCACATATGGCAAGCACCGTAGATTAATGGCCTGAATGATTTGGGACATTGAGGTTTGGCCATGGAATTGATTGGAATACTACGGTTGTCAACTTTCACCAATATGAACTGAACTAGAATTGGACATTGGTATTAAAAGCACAAGATACGTGGAATTATACTGAAATCTTATAAATTTCTTTTTCGCATTTCACTGAGTGTGCTCACATGATGTGCTTCTAGAGATACATGGATCAATTTCAGACATTTCAATGATTATAACAGATATTTCTGTATTTTTTATTTAATCTTTTTGGATATAAACGAGTGCCTCTTGTTATTTATTTTTATGAGCTGTATGGACTACCACACAGTTGGGGATTAGGGTTGTGGTCCCCCCAAGGTTGCACCATATGGTAATTTAAGCATAACTCGATATTTACCTCGTAGCCCTGTGCGCGACTTTTCTCCTATTGTATCGCACCCGCATCGCTTAAGAATTCGTCTCCACTCACACCTGCATGCACCACATCCTCACCCACTACCTCCATCACCAGCACGCCCATCACTACACACCCCTCACGAGCAGTCACCACCCCCACAACCATGCCCACGTCCCCTGTGTCCACTCCCAGTATGTCTTTGACCTCTCCTCCCAAAGTACACAAACGCAAGCACCCACCCACCCAACAGCCATCCACCTCACAACAGCATCCAGCCCATGCACCTTCACCCAAACTCAGCAGAAAGACACCCCCTACAACCACTCCCACTTCCTCCACTCCCAAGTCCTCTCCATCCTCCTGTCCCAGTGTGTCTAAAAAATGTTTCCTTGCTAACTTTGACTTCTTCCCTACTCCTCCGCCCGCCCCCGTCCTTCCCATCAGGCCAGGGTGTCAAGATCCCAGGCCAGCACCTCATCCACAAAGTCGACGTCTGAGGTGGTACCTGCAAGTCCCAGGGGACCAAAGGGGGCACCCCTCAGGGGTGCCAGTGTGCCAGCGACCCCTGCAAAGGACCAACCCATTTCGCCACCTACCATGGTGAAGAGGGTGCCAGCAAGCAGCACGGCCAAAAAGCAGGACCCAACCAGCAAGGCCTCCTCCAAAACTGCATCTGCCAGTGCCAAGGTCCCAGCAGCGTCTGGCAAGGTAGGGAAGGGCAGGAAAACTCAGGGCAAGGCACTTCAGGCCTCGGACCCTCCAGGTGAGGGACTGGCGCCCACCATAAGTAATGACAGCCCAGCAACCTGTACCGCAGAAGGCACGCCGCAGGCACTGCCACCTGCACTGCCATCTGCCCTGCCACATGCACCGCCACCTGCACCACCACTGCCACAACAACAGTCAGCAGCATCATCCCCAGTGGGCAGCCGTCCAAGGCTGCAGGAGGCGTCCTGGTGTCTCCCTCCACTACTACCAGCACCTGCACCATGGCCTGCACTGGCAGCATCTCCGCCGCAGACACCACCGTAAGCAGTGCCACCTGCGCTGCCATCTGCACCGCCACATGCCCAGACAGTGACACTACATCTGTCATCAGCAGCATCCCTAGTGGGCAGGTGTCTGGGGATGCAGGAGGCGGCTTGGACCCTCCACCCACCACTTGAAGCACCACCACCAGCACCGGCGCTACCAGCAGTTTGCAGCCTAAGTCACCGCAGGATGGAGTGTGGCTCTGCCTCCATGGAGTATCATGCTACCTGTTCCCTGCACATCTCGTGGCTCAGACACCCAGGTGCAGCATCACTGGGCACAAGGCCCCCTCCAGAACCAGTGGAGATATGCATCCACTATCACTTTCCTTGGCAGGATGCAGCACACTGGGCACAAAGCGACCTCCAGAACCAGTGGAGAAATGCATCCACTATCACTTTTCTTGGCAGGATGAAGCACACTGGGCACAAAGCCCCCTCCAGAACCAGTGGAGATATGTATCCACTATCACTTTCCTTGGCAGGATGAGGCACACTGGGCACTAAGCCCCCTCCAGAACCAGTGGAGATATGTATCCACTATCACTTTCCTTGGCAGGATGAGGCACACTGGGCACAAAGCCCCCTCCAGAACCAGTGGAGATATGCATCCACTATCATTTTCCTTGGCAGGATGAGGCACACTGGGCAATAATCCCCCTCCAGCACCAGTGGAACACATCACCCACTTGAGAGACTGTGGCCTTGCATTCCCCAGGACCAAGCAGTGGGCAAACCACCCACTTGAGACACTGACCTTGCACTCCCCAGGACCAAGCAGTGGGTATGTTGCCCCCTCCAGGCGCAGTGGCGTAGTACCATCTTCCAGCTGAGGTGCCCCCCCACCCCTTCCCCTGAGGTGCCTGTGTGTTTTCGACCTGATGCCCCTGCAGTGTTCTCTCCGTTTTGAGGCAGGTGTCAAGTGTGGGCTTCGCCCCTGTTTTTGTCCGACTGGTCCACGGACATTTGCAAAGGACAGTGTACGGCCCCCTCTGTACATATTGTAAGTATTTGTGAATATACTGTTGTTCACAATTAACTTTATCTGCATTTTCTAAATAGCACTGATTTAACTCAATCTTTTTTGTCCTTGCTTTCTTCCAGGGGGCTACGGGGTGTACATGTAATGTTGCTGCATGTGTTTGTGTGTATGGTGCTGTGGGTGAGGGTGGAGGTGGGGGTGTTGCGTGTGTGTGTGTCATTCTCTTTTTCCTCCCCCGCTCCCCAGTGTGCTAGGTGCAGTACTCACCGTGGTCGTCGCTGCCGCCTTCTTTGATGTTCCTGGTGTATCAGCAGATACACCAGCATCGGCAGGACCTATAGTTCGGGCTCAATGGCGCCCTGGTTCTTCGTTGAGTGTCGAAAGGTGAGTGGTTTCCCTTCCAAAGACTGTTTCTGCCGTGCTTTTGCTGTTGTTGGTACCGCCCCGGAAAAGCTGGCAGATGGGTGCCTTGTAATACTGTGGGCAGTATATTGTCTTCCGCCTATCTGTTGGCGGTGACGGCCGCGGTGTTTGTTGCTACCGCTGTGGCGGTCAGAGTGTTAAAAGTGGCTGTCTGTGTTGGCGGTTTCCACCATGGTCGTGATTCTGTTTTTTGTACCGCCGGCCTGTTGGCGGTATTACCGCCGCTTTAACACCGACCTCCAGGGTTGTAATAAGGATAGGCCTGCCAACACAGACAACCACTTTAACACTCCGACCGTCACGGCAGTACAATGGGGTACAATGGCTAACGCCAACATCTGCACACCTGACACCCACAGGACCCTGCCCAGTAGTATATGCCCACTTACACCATTGGGTTTGGAGTGCTTCAGAGCCTGCAGATAAGGGACCTACCCAGCCATGATCGCCCCGGCGTAGGGTCACCCACAGCTCACATACCCAACCCAGCTACCTCCTAAAGTGTGCAAAGTCAGGAATCAGAATCAGTACTCACCCCCTTGTGGCTGCTGTGATGCCCTCAGGCGCCCATCCAACTCCGGAAAGGCCACTGCCAGGATGTGGAACATCAGGGGGGTCATGGTGCGATGGGCACCCCATCCACATTGGGAGGTGTAGGAGGCTGGCCTGGCTTATATTGGGTACCTTGTGGTACTTACACCCTGTGCCAGGTCCAGTTATCCCTTATTAGTAGAATAGAGGTCTTTCTAGCAGCTAAGGCTGATAGAAGGTAGCTATGGCAAAGCAGCTTAGGCTGAACTAGGAGACATGCAAAGCTCCTACTATACGACATATCATATAGCACAATAGCATAAGAAAACACAATACTCAGAGTTACTAAAAAATAAAGGTACTTTATTTTTATGACAATATGCCAAAAGCATCTCAGAGAATACCCTCACTTAGGAGGTAAGTAATATACACAAGTTATATGTACACAAACCCAAAACAGGTAAGTAACAGTAGGAAAAGTAGTGCAAACAATGTAGAATCACAATAGGATGCAATAGGTGAACATAGGTCTAGGGGCAACACAAACCATATACTCCAAAAGTGGAATGCAAATCATGGATGGACCCCAGACCTATGGGAGCTTGTAGAGGGTCACTGGGACTGTAGGGAAACAATAAGGGTGTCCAAAATACCCCACCCCAAGACCCTAGAAAGTAGGAGTAAAGTTACCCTATTACCCCAGAAAGACACACTAGTCGTGATAGGAGGATTCTGCAAGAACCACAAGCACCAGCAAAAATCTGAAGACGGATTCCTGGACATGAGGACCTGCAAGGCAAGGTGACCAAGTCCAAGAGTCGCGATACTGTCCTGGGGGGGCAGGAGCCCAGGAAACCCCGGATGAAGGTGCAAAAGGGCTGCCTCCAGGTGGAAGAAGCCAAAGATTCTGCAACAACGAAAAGGGCTAGGAACTTTTCCTTTGGATGGAAGATGTCCCACGACGTGCTGGATGTTGCAGAAGTGTTTCCACGCAGAAATACCACAAACAAGCCTTGCTAGCTGCAAGGGTCGTGGTAGAGGTTTTTGGGTGCTGCTGGGGACCAGGAAGGACGAGGATGTCGCCCCTTGGAGGAGGACACAGAGGGGGTGCTCAGCAACTCAGAGAGCCCCCCCAGAAGCATGCAGCACCCGCAGAAGTACCACAGCAGGCACTTAGAAGATTTGTGGAACCGGAGTCACAAAAGGAGGGTCCCACGACGTCGGAGTCCAACTCAGAGGCACTGCAAGAAGGAGTGCTGGGCTGTGCACAAAGGAATCCTTGGAGAAGTGCACAGAAGCCAGAGCAGCTGCAAATCACACAGTACAAAGGTTTGAGGTCTGGTGTGGGGAGGCAAGGACTTACCTCCACAAAACTTGGACTGAAGGATCACTGGACTGTGGGGATCACTTAGATCCAGCTCCTGTGTTCCAGGGACCACGCCCGTCAGGATGAGAGGGGACCCAGAGGACCGGTGATGCAGTCTTTTGGTGCCTGTGTTAGCACGGGGAAGATTCCGTCGACCCACAGGAGATTTCTTCTTGGCTTCCAGAGCAGGGTGAAGGCAGACAGCCCTCAGAGCATGCACCACCAGGAAACAGTCGAGAAATCTGGCAGGATGAGGCGCTACAATGTTGCTGGTAGTCATCTTGCTACTTTGTTGCGGTTTTGCAGGCGTCCTGGAGCAGTCAGCGGTCGATCCTTGGCAGAAGGTGAAGAGGGAAGTGCAGAGGAACTCTGGTGAGCTCTTGCATTCATTATCTGAAGAATACCCCAGAGCAGAGACCCTAAATAGCCAGAAAAGTAGGTTTGGCTACCAAGAAAGGAGGTTTGGCTACCAAGAGAGGTAAGAACCTATCAGAAGGGGTCTCTGACGTCACCTGCTGGCACTGGCCACTCAGAGCAGTCCAGTGTGCCCCCAACACCTCTGAATCCAAGATGGCAGAGGTCTGGGACACACCGGAGGAGCTCTGGGCGCCTCCCCTGGGAGGTACTGGTCAGGGGAGTGGTGACTCCCCTTTCCTTTGTCCAGTTTCGCTCCAGAGCAGGGCTGGGGGATCCCTGAACCGGTGTAGACTGGCTTAGGCAGAGATGGGCACCATCTGTGCTCATCAAAGCATTTCCAGAGGCTGGGGGAGGCTACTCCTCCCCAGCCCTTCACACCTATTTCCAAAGAGAGAGGGTGTAACACCACCTCTCAGAGGAAATCCTTTGTTCTGCCTTCCTGGGCCAGGAGGGCAGAATCCTGTCTGAGGGGTTGGCAGCAGCAGCAGCTGCAGTGGAAACCCCGGAAAGGCAGTTTGGCAGCACCCGGGTTCTGTGCTAGAGACCCGGGGGATCATGGAATTGTCACCCCAATACCACAGTGGTATTGGGGTGACAGTTCCATGATCTTAGACATGTTACATGACCATGTTCGGAGTTACCATTGTGACGCTACACATAGGTAGTGACCTATGTGCAGTGCACGCGTGTAATGGTCTCCCCAGACTCACAAAGTTGGGGGAATTTGCCCTCAACGATGTGGGGACACCTTGCCTAGTGCCAGGGTGCCAACACACTAAGGGGGTCATTCTAAGTCTGGCGGGCGGCGGAGGCCGCCCGCCAGACTTCCCCCTCCGAAATACCGCTCCGCGGTCGAAAGACCGCGGAGGGTATTCTAAGTTTTTCCCTGGGCTGGCGGGCGGTCGCCAAAAGACCGCCCGCCAGCCCAGGGAAAAACTCCCTTCCCACAAGGATGCCGGCTCGTAATCGAGCTGGCGGAGTGGGAAGGTGCGACGGGTGCTGTTGCACCCGTCGCGTATTTCACTGTCTGCCAAGCAGACAGTGAAATACTTGTAGGGGCCCTCTTACGGGGGCCCCGTGACCCCCCCTACCGCCATCCGGTTCCCGGCAGGCGGACCGCCGGGAACTGGATGGCGGTAGGGGGGGGTCGGAATCCCCTCGGCGGCGCAGCTAGCTGCGCCGCCTTGGAGGATTCAATAGGGCAGCGGTACACTGGCGGGAGACCGCCAGTGTTGCCGGTCTGACCGCGGCTTTACCGCCGCGGTCAGAATGCCCTGCGGGGCACCGCCGGCCTGTCGGCGGTGCTCCCGCCGACCCTGGCCCCGGCGGTCTAAGACCGCCGGGGTCAGAATCACCCCCTAAGTAACTTGGCACCCAACCTTCACCAAGTGAGGGTTAGACATATAGGTGACTTATAAGTTACTTATGTGCAGTGAAAAATGGCTGTGAAATAACGTGGACGTTATTTCACTCAGGCTGCAGTGGCAGGCCTGTGTAAGAATTGTCTGAGCTCCCAATGGGTGGCAAAAGAAATGCTGCAGCCCATAGGGATCTCCTGGAACCCCAATACCCTGGGTACCTAAGTACCATATACAAGGGAATTATATGGGTGTACCAGTGTGCCAATGAGAATTGGTAAAATTAGTCACTAGCCTGCAGTGACAAATTTAGAAAGCAGAGAGAGTATAAACACTGAGGTTCTGGTTAGCAGAGCCTCAGTGATACAGTTAGGCACCACACAGGGAACACATACAAGGCATACATTATGAACACTGGGGTCCTGCCTAGCAGGATCCCAGTGTCACAAGGGCAAAAACAAACATACATACAGTGAAAACGGGGGTAACATGCCAGGCAAGATGGTACTTTCCTACAGGAGGTCAGACCTAGCTGGGCCTCCACTGTTTTCTTTGTCCAGCGGCGCAGGTCCTCCCATCTCTTGCGGCAGTGGGTGCTCTGCCTGTGACATACCCCCAGGGTCCATACCTCTTTGGTGATGGCATTCCAAATACCCTTTTTCTGGTGGGCGCTGACCTAGAGTGAAAAGACAGGAGGAAAGGTAATTACTCACCCGTCCAGACCGGCATACTCATTGCCCCCCAGTTCCCACCCATGCCCTGACACACATACACTGACCACCTCTCATGCAGCACTCAGGCCAGGATGCCTCAGCACCCCCCAACATGTGGCTTACATCCACACCACTCAAAACATGCATTGCCCACACTTCATGCTCTCAGTGTACTCACCTGTTTGTCTGGAGGACCGTAGAGTGACGTGTACTGAGGTAGGACCCCATTCACCAGTTTCTCCAACTCCTCCGCAGTGAAGGCAGGGGCCCTTTCCCCAGACACTGTAGGCATTGTCGCTTCCAGACTCAAGTCACAGCACCACTTGCAGTGTATGTCCTCTCCTGTTGACGGTCAGGTAGCAAGTGAGTGAGTTGTTAGAAAATGGCGGTCACGTCCGCTGTGGTGCGTACCGTCACCGCCGGCCTACATCGCCATAGGCTCCTAGAAACCATAGGACCCAATGATAACCAATTCAAAGTTGCACTGAGGTCATCGACCGACAACTCCGACAGCGCACAACGCCAGTTCACTTACCTCATTTCCACTTGTCCTTCTTCACAGGTCAAGCAGTCGCCATTTCAGGGGGCGCATGGCACCTAACTGCGTCACAGCAGACATTGGCCCATCAACTGACTCTCTACATCACATACTGCTTCTGTGACCTAACTTCAGCAACAGTTGTGCATTCTATGTGGAAATATGACCTTCAGCTCACCGTCCTCCTCCATAGGATACAACCGCTGAGGCAGATGATGAGATGGCGGCATCCTCCGGTGTACAGACCCCTGGTGGACCTGTCGACAATGAAGGACAGACACATTATCATAACATACAGCCTTGATCGTGCCACAATTCAAGAGCTGTGTGCCCAATTGGAGCCAGACCTGATGTCAGCTAGCCGCCAGCCCACAGGAATCCCCCCTCTAGTGCAGGTTCTCTCAGTGCTTCATTTCCTGGCAAGTGGTTCATTTCAAACTACAGTGGCCATGGCACCAGGAATGTCTCAGCCAATGTTCTCCAACGTGTTGACCAGAGTGTTGTCTGCCCTGCTGAAACACATGCGCAGCTACATCGTTTTCCCCCAGGTGGAGGATTTGGCCACAGTGAAAGCTGACTTCTATGCCCTTGTACATATCCCCAACATCATTGGTGCCATTGATGTTACACAAGTGGCATTTGTTCCCCCCCGGAGAAATGAACAGGTTTACAGGAATAGAAAAAGCTATCACTCGATGAATGTGCAGATGGTGTGTTTCGCGGACCAGTACATCTCCCATGTGAATGCCAAATATCCTGGTTCTGTGCATGACACCTATATCTTGAGGAATAGCAGCATCCCTTATGTGATGGGCCAACTCCAGAGGCACCGGGTGTAGCTAATAGGTGAGCCCAAGGTCCCCCCTCACCTATAGGAAGGTGTCTGGGTATGGAGTTATCCCTAAGGGTTACTGTGTGTCTAACAGTTGTCCCTCGATATTTACAGGTGAATCTGGTTACCCCAACCTCTAATGGCTACTGACCCCAGTGAGGAATCCTAGGACAAGGGCAGAGGAACGTTACAATGAGGCACATGGGCGTACAAGGAGGATTATTGATCCAGGTTCCGGTTCCTCCATCTGACTGGTGGCTCCCTGTACTACTCACCCAAGAAGGTGTGCCAGATCATCGTGGCATGCTGTATGTTGCACAACCTGGCCTTGAGACGTCAGGTGCCTTTTCTGCAGGAGGATGAGCCTGGAGATGGTCTTGTGGCAGCGGTGGAGCCTGTGGACAGTGAGGAAGAGGAGGCAGATGAAGAAGATGTGGACAACAGAACAAACATTGTACAGCAGTACTTCCAGGAACACAAAGGTAAGAGACTGTAACTCAAATTTACATTATAGTAAACTTTTGGACATTGTACATGGCATCCTCTTACCCTCTGCCTATGGACACTGACTGTTCCCTTTGAAATCACTATTTTCAGATCTGTGTACCCCATTCTGGCTACTGCTATATGTACTGCTGCCCACCAAAGGTCATCCTGTGGTATATTTCACTGAACATAGATGTTGCAATGCTCTGATAATGTTGTAATAATACATCTTTATAATCATTACACTGACTCCAGTATGGTTTCTGTATCAAGGGTGTTTATTTTCTGTGCAAAATAGTATGGGGGTAAGTGAAAGGGGCTGGGGTGATGGTGGAGGAATGTCCAGTTAGAGTCCAGTCTATTGGTATCACAGGTGCATTGTCCATTGGGGCATTGGAAGTGGAGCAATGGCAGTTCAAGGTGGACAGGGGGACATAGTGGGACAGAAGGGTGACAATCAGGAGAGTCTTATTTCCTGGTGGGGGTCTTGGCAATGTTCTGTGTCTTCTGCCTGGGACTGTTGCGAGGTGGTTCTCCTGCTGCAGGGGATGGGGTGCTGGTGACCTATCGGTCCTGTGGCGGTCCCTCCTGTCCACTAGCGCCGGCAGAGGTGGAAGGCCGTTCCTCAGTTTGGCTAGTGTCAGGGGCCCTTTGTTGTGCCACTGCCTCCCTCATGGTCTTGCCCATGTCAGCTAGCACCCCTGCAATGATGACCAGGATGGTGTATATTTTAGTTAGGTCCTCCCTGATCCCCAGGTACTGTCCCTCCTGCAGGCGCTGGGTCTCCTGTAACTTGGCCAGTACCTGGCCCATGGTCTCCTGGGAATGGTTTTATGCTCCCAGGATGTTAGAGAGTGCCTCGTGGAGGGTCAGTTCCCTGGGCCTGTCCTCCTCCTGTCGCACAGGAGTCCTCCCTGCTTCCCTGTTGTCCTGTGCCTCTGTCCCCTGAACCGTGTGCCCACTGCCACTACCACTGACCCCAGGTCCCTGATCGTCCTTTGTTTGTGGGGTTGCCTGGGGTCCCTGTAGTGGTGGACACACTGCTGATTGATGTGTCCTGAGGATAGTGGCATGGGCCCACTAGGTGGGTGATGTGCTGGTTTTTCCTGAGGGGGAGGCTCTGTGGTGGGTTGGGACTGTGGCAGGGTAACCAACTGTCCGGAGGTCCCTGATGGGCCAAGTTGGTCATTGTGATCCAGGGGTGCAGAGCTGCTGTCATTACTGTGGGCCTCTTCTAGGGGGGGCTAGATGTAGCTGGCACCTCCTCTCAGGTGATGTTGGGTAGGGGTCCTGTTGGGAAGCAAATGCATTGTTGATGTATTTGTGTGTGCCATCTGGTGTAATGGGTGTGTTTCCCTGTATGATTGTGCTTTCCCTGTCGGCCTGGCCTTCTGTGAGTGGTGATTTTGTGGGCTGGGTGAATCTCTCTATTGGGCATGCTAGGATGATTGGTGTCCATGCAGGTCTATGATGGGGGTCCATGCATTGTTGTTGCATGCAGGGCTTGGTATTGGGATGGGTGGGTTGTGATGGTGGGGTATATGTGAGGAGTTGGAGTGATGGGGGTGAGGGTAGGGGTAGGAGTTTGTGATGGCATGCAGGTAGGGTGGAGGATATAATAGTTAAGATTTGACTTAACAGAGTCCAGTCCTCCTGCTACTCCTGCGAGGCCCTCAGGATGCATGATCGCCAAGACTTGCTCCTCCCATGTTGTTAGTTGTGGGGGAGGAGGTGGGGATCCACTGCCAGTCCTCTGTACAGCAATCTGGTGTCTTGAAACCACAGAACGTACCTTCCCCCGTAGGTTGTTTCACCTCTTCCTGATGTCATCCCTGGGTCTTGGGTGCTGTCCCACGACATTGACTCTGTCCATGTTTCTCCATCATAGCTCCATCTTTCTTGCAATGGACGTTTGCTGCACCTGTGATCCGAATAGGTGTTGCTCTACCTGGATGATTTACTCCACCATGACCCTTAGCTCCTCCCCTGAAACCCAGGGGTGTCTTTGGGGTGCCATGCATGTGATGTGAGTGATATGTGTGAGGATGTGTGAGGTGATGTGTGGGGTGATGTGTTGGGGTGTATACTGTGATGTGCGTGGATGGTGTATGGGTGATGGTGTTCTGTGCCTCTGAGTGAGTGTGTGCTCTTTGCTTGTCTCTCTGTGCTTGGTCTCTATTTTTTTCATTCTAAGGGGTTGTGGGTAATGTGGGTGTGTGTTTTATAGTGGTATGAGTGTGAGGGTGTGGTATGTGTGTCAGGTGTGCATTTTGAATTGTCCAATGTGATGTTGTTTTTAAGTGTGTGTGCATTTTGAGCACGGCGGTGTGTACCGCCAATGGTTTACCGTTGTTGAAAAACCACCACATTGATTCATGGGTCGTGATACTGTGGGCGTATTCCTGTTGGCGTAACAGTGTGGGTTTTGCTATTGCCAGTTTATCACTGACCTTTGGTGTGGCGGACTTGTGTGGGTGTTTGTATTATGGAGGATTTCTATGTGTGGGTCATAATACCTGTGGGGGATTACCGCCGCAGTCACGGTATCGTGGCCACCATCGGCACAGCGGTAGATGGTGTTTATCGCCTGGGTTGTAATGAGGGCCTATATGTGGTAATGATACCAGAGTGTTGTGTGCTGAGGTAACGAGGGTCGGGTCGGCTCGCTCTAAAATCCTGTTTGGAGTTTACAAAATGTGCATGACAACCATTGGGACCTGAAAGTGTTGAATTAAAGGTGCTGTGCTGGACCCACCCATTGAGCTGTTCTTCTGTGACATTTAAAATCTTTTGCCATTTTTCAAGTTTAGCGGGTGAAGGAATACTGGGTGCATTCAATTCCTTAATTTTCACCAAGCCTAAACAACTTGTTTGCTGTACAGTCTCATTGAGAAATATCATTTGCAATGCAATAAGGCATGCTCTAAATAAAGATTTCCCTCCCTGCACTTGCCAATCTCTAGTTCCCCACACATTTTAGGTCAGTCGACTTCTACCCGTATTCAGAGCCTTCTATAGTTGGGAAACAAAGAAATCAGAATAAGTTAGTTTTATATCAGTTAACAAAATGTTCCGCAATTTTGAAGGTGGCAATTTAAAATAATAAGACTCAGCATTTTCAACATCATGCCCAGTAAAATACAAAAACTTTTCTACATATGTTTTGGAACTCACCACTGGCCGAGTCCAACAATGTTGCCATTGTGTGTAGTTATAAAGAGTTCTCGGTGCTGGCTTTGGCAAGAAAATAATGTCCTTAATGATGGTAACAAAACATTTCCCATTAATTCGCTGTTGTCCTATAGACAACCTCACCTTCACACACAATGTAATATTCAAGCTCAGAAAGCATAGAATCAACTGTTTTTATATCCCAGTCATCAGAAACAACCACTGGTGTTATAATATCAGTCTTAGATACTTTGAATACATTTGGAATTTGAATCATTTCTGTAGGACCAAAGATATCGAATGGTACTTTATCCCAAACATTCCCATCAGAACAGTTGAAGTGTTCACTAGGGACAAGGTTTTTCAGACCTAATGTGAGAACAGGTAAGGTTTTGAACCCTCATCCACCAGTTGAACAGTAGAGCGTTCAGGAAGAAACTGACCATGTATCAGCAGAAAGAAAACAATGCTAAACCAATCCAAAGAAAGAAGGTAAGCAAAGTCAGAAAGAGCCACAGAAAATTCCATGGCCGAATCAAATTGTTGTTTTTAAGCCAGATGAAAAATTTACATGCTCCTGATACAGGTGCTGCAGAAGACACTGAAGAATTTGAAAATTAATTGTGAATATCGGCAAAAATAACCAGAAGCAGGTTGTGCAAATATTGAGTCCTATGTAAGTAAAGGAGAACTGACAGATGTATCCCTTGGTCGTTCGTAGTAATAGATTCCATCGGTTTGTGTAGAATTTGAATAGAATAAAGCGGCATTTTGGACATTTCTTGTCTTAGGTGTGGTGATGAGAACCAAGGAATGTTCATTTTCCACCCTCCCTAAGTTTGGGGAAGTATCTTCATTGTTGTTTAATGTTTGTAGATGTACATCTCTATTTGCCAGTGAGAGGGTTATGGAAACTACCCAGGAGTCCTTGTGGTCTACTGTCCATGGCTGGTTACATGGTTTAGCTTAACATTGTCAATTGAAATTAAGCTGTTTTCTTTAGAACCAGGCAGCAGTGGAAGAATGACAGTTCTGGTACTGTGTATCCCCAGGATTGGAACCTGTGCTCTGTATGATGGGCCACATTCCTTCTTTACAGCACTTTTTTCATGCAATAGAACCCCAACTTTAGAAATCCAGCCAGTGGATGTTGTTGGCAAATCCCTCATTCTCAAGGTGGCGGCATGTGCAGATGAATTTTCATCACAAAACTGTTGTAATTCCTGCAAGACAGTGACATGTTCCTTTATCAAAAGGTGTTTCTGCCACCACCGCACCAGAGCCATCAAGATCTGGGACTATCATGGGTATCCTAAACAGGACTTTGTATGGAGTAAGTCCTCCCAAAGACCTTCTGTGCAGATTTTTTAGTGCTTTCTGGACCCCATACAGTTGGTGCAGTAAACTATGACCTGTATTTCATACTCTTGCCATTAGGGTTTGTTTTAAGTCTTGGTTTTTCTGTTCCACAATTGTGTTTTCCACTGGATGACAGGGAGACGAGAAATGCAGTTGAACACCCCAGGTCGCCATGGTGTCCCCGAATGCCCTGGAGGCAAACTCAGGGCTGTGGTGTGAGTGGAATGCTGCAACAGCATATGTGCCAATAAAGCCTTGCAAATTTTTAATAACAGCCGACCATTTTTGCCATACCATAGAAATCTGGAACATGAGTCAACAGCGACTAAGATGTATTTGTATGCACCATCATGTTGTAAGGGATCACAATGGTCCAAGAACACACATTTAAGTGGTTTATTGGAAACCAGGAGCGGTGTCTGTGGTGGGCGCTTGATGGTGGACCCTTTATTTGTTTGCAGATGTTACAGCAAAGGACATACTGTTTGGTGTTTTTGTGTGGACCTGGCCACCAATAGCATTTCTACAACAGCGAGATAATGGATGCCACACCAGCATGTGCAGAAGCAACCCCCTCATGCACTGCTTTTATGAGATCTAGGGCCAGATGTTCCAAAGGATTTTACCCATTCTGTGTCTATGGGAAAAAGCTTTCATACATATGGCCCCTAGTCTCTGGTCTTGGTTGGGGATGACATGCTCACCCACCCCTGGTATTTTTGCAAATGCAATGTTTTGGGCACTTAAGTGATAGGAATATTTGGCAGGATATGCCTTTGGAAAGGGCTTGCTGTCAGTCAAAGCCTTCTCAGCAGCCAGTGTTTCATCATCCAATCTCTTATGAGAATGAGTAGTCGCAGCAAATGAAGGTGTGGCTACTGCATATTTGACTGTCTCATTGGCCAAAGCATTTCCTGCAACGTGTACTCCAACACGTTGGTGACCCAATGTATGAACTACATAGGCCTTTGGTAGCTTGTCTTTAAGATCTGTTACCTTCCCTTTTGAATCTCTGAACCCATTTTGGCACCAATAGTGCAAGTATTCATTGAAGGACTGGACACAGTAGTACGAATCACACAAAATCAATGTAGAAAATTCAGGATCCGTTTGTTCCAGTGCCAACAATAGAGCCTTAAACTCTGCAAGTTGTGCAGCACAGTCCCATAGGGTCTGTGTCTAGGTATTTTGAGGGAGGAATTTACCATCCCTCATTACCCCCTTAGAGCTGCACAAGCGGTGGAGTATTGTTTTTTGGTACCTACAGCTGGTTGGACTAAACTATCAATGTAGATGATGATCCGGTATTGTTCAAGAGGCAAAATGTTTGTAGGCATTGGGTATTCAAGTTCATATTAGAGGAATTCTTGGGTCTGAAGTTTTGGATCAACATTATAATCAACATCAATGGCCATCAGGGACGTTGCCCATTGGATCCAGTGTGAATGTAATGCTTTTGAATTTGAGATTCTAGCCTTGGTGACAATCAATCAATCATTCGCATTTATAAAGCGCGCTACTCACCCATAAAGGGTCTCAAGGCGCTGGGGGGGGGGGGTCAGTGCTCGAAGAGCCAGGTCTTGAGCTGCCTTCTGAAGGAGAGGTGTTCAGGTATGGCGCGAAGGTGGCTGGGCAGAGAGTTCCAGGTCTTCGCTGCCAGGAAAGAGAAGGATCTTCCTCCGGCGGTGGCTTTGCGGATGCGGGGTACGGCTGCCAGGGCCTGTCCGGCGGATCGTAGAGTGCGCGGAGGAGTGTAGAAGGAGACGCGGTTGTTGATGAGTTTGGGTCCGAGGTTGTGAAGGGCTTTGTGTGCGTGGGTGAGGAGTCGGAAGGTGATCCTCTTGTTGACGGGGAGCCAATGGAGTTTTTTCAGGTGTCCTGAGATGTGGTGGTGGCGAGGGATGTCCAGGATGAGTCTTGCGGCAGCGTTCTGGATCCGTTGGAGTTTCCTCAGTAGCTTGGTGGTGATGCCCGCGTACAGGGTGTTCCCGTAGTCCAAGCGACTGGTGACGAGGGCGTGGGTGACGGTCTTCCTGGTGTCGGTGGGGATCCAGCGGAAGATCTTGCGGAGCATGCGTAGGGTGTTGAAGCATGCCGAGGTCACCGAGTTCACCTGTCTGGTCATGGTGAGGGATGACTCCAGGATGAAGCCGAGGTTGCGCGCGTGGTCGGTGGGTTGGGGAGTGCTGCCTAGGGCGGGTGGCCACCAGGAGTCGTCCCATGCGGTGGTAGTGGGGCCGAGGATGAGGACCTCCGTCTTGTCGGCGTTCAGTTTCAGGCGGCTGTCTGTCATCCAGTTCGCCACTTCCTTCATTCCTTCATGTAATCTGGTCCTGGCTGAGGTGGGGTTGTTTGTGAGGGATAAGATGAGCTGGGTGTCGTCGGCGTATGATATTAGGTCGAGTCCGTGTTTGCGTGCGATGTTCGCCAGGGGGGTCATGTAGATGTTGAAGAGAGTGGGGCTGAGAGAGGATCCTTGAGGTACGCCGCAGATGATCTCCGTGGCTGTGGATCTGAAGGGGGGCAGGTGGACTCTCTGAGTCCTTCCGGAGAGGAAGGAGATGATCCATTCGAGGGCCTTGCCTCTGATGCCGGCGTTGCTGAGGCGTCGTATCAGGGTGCGGTGGCAGACCGTGTCGAAGGCTGCGGAGAGGTCCAGGAGTATGAGGGCCACGGTCTCACCCTTGTCGGTCAGGGCTCTGATTTCGTCCGTGGCTGCGATGAGGGCGGTTTCGGTGCTGTGGTTGGTCCTGAAACCGAACTGTGTGGGGTCGAGGGAGTCGTTGGTTTCCAGGGCGTTGGTGAGTTGAGTGTTGACAATTTTCTCAATCACTTTGGCGGGGAACGGCAGGAGAGAGATGGGCCGGAAGTTTTTGAGTTCGGTGGGGTCTGCTGTGGGTTTCTTTAAGAGGGCGTTGAGCTCTGCGTGTTTCCAGCTCTCCGGGAAGGTGGCGGTGGTGAGGGAGGCGTTGATGACATCTCGGAGGTGCGGTGCGATGATGTCGTCGGCTTTGTTGTAGATGTGGTGCGGGCAGGGGTCCGATGGGGATCCGGAGTGGATCGAGTTCATGACGTGGGTGGTCTCCTCGGTGGTGGTTGGGCTCCAGGTGAGGATGGTGGTGATGTCGGTAGCGGGTTCCGGGGGGGGGGTTCGCGTCAGTGGTCGGGAAGCTGTTGTATATGTCGGTGATCTTGTGGTGGAAGAAGGTCGCGAGGGAGTCGCAGAGGTCCTGTGATGGAGGGATGGAGTTGTTCTCTGCGTCCGGGTTGGAGAGCTCTTTGACGATGCCAAATAGTTCCTTGCTGTTGTGGGCGTTGTTGTCAAGTCTGTTCAGGTAGGCTGTTTTTCGTGCGGCGCAGAGGTGTTGGTGGTGTTGGCGGGTGGCGTCCTTGAGAGCTGACATGTTCTCTTCGGTCTGGTTGAGGCGCCACGTCTTCTCGCGGGCGCGGCATTCTTTCTTGGAGTCCTTGAGGTCGGGGGTGAACCAGGAGTTTTTCTTGTGGTTGTTGGTGCTGGCTTGAGTTTTCAGGGGGGCCAGGAGGTTGGCGCAGTTGGAGATCCAGTTGGTGAGGTTGTTGGCGGCTTCGTTTGGGTCGGTGGTGCTGGTGGGTCGGTTCTGGGAGAGGGTTGATGCAAGCTGATCCGTGGTGATACGATTCCAGTGTCTTCTTGGTGGTTGCTGGGTGTGGTGGTGCACAGTGGTCTTCTTGAAGATGAAGTGGACGCAGCTGTGGTCCGACCAGGTGAGTTCGGTGGTGTGGCTGAAGGTGATGTGTTTGCTGGAGGAGAAGATGGGGTCGAGCGTGTGTCCGGCGTAGTGGGTGGGGGTGTTAACTAGCTGATTCAGTCCCAGGTTGGCGAGGTTGTCCAGTAAGGCGGTGGTGTTGTTGTCGGTGAGGTTCTCCAGGTGAAAGTTGAGGTCTCCTAGGAGGATGTAGTCGGTGGACGAGAGTGCGTGAGGGTTGACGAAATCTGCGATGTCTTCGCTGAACTTGGTGCGGGGTCCTGGTGGTCTGTACATGAGGGTGCCTCTGAGGGTGGTCTTGGGGTCGATGTGGATCGTGAAGTGGAGATGTTCGGCGTCGGGGAGTGAGTTGTCGGTGTCGGTTGAGATGCGGATGGAGTTTTTGTGTGCGATGGCGATGCCTCCTCCGATGAGGTTGGTGCGGTCTTTCCGGATGATTTTGTAGCCGTCGGGGATGGCTATGGCGATGTCGGGTGCCGAGGAGGGATTCATCCAGGTCTCGGTGAGGAAGGCGATGTCCGGGTTCGTAGAGTTGAGGAGGTTCCACAGTTCGATGGCGTGCCTGTGGACGGATCGGGTGTTGACCAGGATGCAGTGGAGATAGCTTCCGGGGGGGTCGTTCTTGGCGGGAGCGGTGCTGGTCCGTAGGCAGGTGAAGTGACAGTTGCTGCAGGTGAAGGGTCCGTGGGTCCGTTTGGGGTGGGCGCGGTAGCAGGCCGGTGTGCGGCCGGGGTTGAGGTTGACGAGGGTGGCGGAGTCGTAGGTCAGGCGGGGGGCACGGGGGCCAGGGGTTCGGGCGCTGTGCGCGGTCCAGGCACGGACGGGCGCAGACGGGCTTGCCTTAGGTGCGCCTTTGGCGCGCCAGCGGCGCGGCCTCGCAGCGGCCACCATTTAAGGGGTAGCCGGGGAGGCGGGGTCAGCTGGGAGGCAGGAGGAGGGCGGGTAGGGGGAAAAAAGCGGCAAAAAGCGGCGGGAAAAAGGCTCCGAAGGCGAGGAGGCCTAGAAAAATGACAAAGTGCCGAAAAGGCGCAGAAAGCAGGAAAAACGAGGGGGAGAGGGCGGGAGGGCAAGGGGGACGGCACTCAGAAGATGCAGGCACTCGGGGATACAGAAGGAAAAAAGGGGAGCGCGATCACACAGCACAGGCACTCGGGGATACAGAAGGAAAAAAGGGGAGCGCGATCACACAGCACAGGCACTCGGGGATACAGAAGGAAAAAAAGGGGAGCGCGAACGCAGACAAACGGCAACACAGACACTCGGGGCACAGTCAGCGATGCAGGCAATAGAGAAGGCAGAACAGGGGATCTGGATCTGGTGGCGCTGTGAGGACAGGGGAGCGACCTACCCTGGGGTCGAGGGTCGCTACCACTGCCTCGCAGCGGCCGCCAATTAAGGGGTAGCCGGGGAGGCGGGGTCAGCTGGGAGGCGGGAGGAGGGCGGGTAGGGGGAAAAAAGCGGAAAAAAGCGGCGGGAAAAAGGCTCCGAAGGCGAGGAGGCCTAGAAAAATGACAAAGTGCCGAAAAGGCGCAGAAAGCAGGAAAAACGAGGGGGAGACGGCGGGAGGGCAAGGGGGACGGCACTCAGAAGATGCAGGCACTCAGGGATACAGAAGGAAAAAAGGGCAGCGCGATCACACAGCACAGGCACTCGGGGATACAGAAGGAAAAAAGGGGAGCGCGATCACACAGCACAGGCACTCGGGGATACAGAAGGAAAAAAAGGGGAGCGCGAACGCAGACAAACGGCAACACAGACACTCGGGGCACAGTCAGCGATGCAGGCAATAGAGAAGGCAGAACAGGGGATCTGGATCTGGTGGCGCTGTGAGGACAGGGGAGCGACCTACCCTGGGGTCGAGGGTCGCTACCACTGCCTCGCAGCGGCCGCCATTTAAGGGGTAGCCGGGGAGGCGGGGTCAGCTGGGAGGCGGGAGGAGGGCGGGTAGGGGGAAAAAAGCGGCAAAAGGCGGTGGGAAAAAGGCTCCGAAGGCGAGGAGGCCTAGAAAAATGACAAAGTGCCGAAAAGGCGCAGAAGCAGGAAAAACGAGGGGGAGACGGCGGGAGGGCAAGGGGGACGGCACTCAGAAGATGCAGGCACTCGGGGATACAGAAGGAAAAAAGGGGAGCGCGATCACACAGCACAGGCACTCGGGGATACAGAAGGAAAAAAGGGGAGCGCGATCACACAGCACAGGCACTCGGGGATACAGAAGGAAAAAAAGGGGAGCGCGAACGCAGACAAACGGCAACACAGACACTCGGGGCACAGTCAGCGATGCAGGCAATAGAGAAGGCAGAACAGGGGATCTGGATCTGGTGGCGCTGTGAGGACAGGGGAGCGACCTACCCTGGGGTCGAGGGTGACAGTCTCAAGGGCTGGTATTGGGGTAACAACAATAATGTGTTTCCCCTGGCCAGAGGTCTCTCTTTTATGACAGCCTTCTGGACAGCAGTCAGAATTGTTTCAGTGGGAGGAAAATGCTGTTCCGCAGTGGAGTACAAATGTGATTTGTAAGCTATTTGTACAGTGTCATCCTCATTAAATGTTACATAGGTGAACCCGATGGTACCGGGATTACCCTGATGACCAGGTTTGTTTTGTTGTCACATGTGTGTAATTGTTTAGCTTCAAGCATGTCCTCTTGCAATGCTCTAAGAAAGTGTGTATGTTCAACTGTCCAATGTTTTCTTGAAAAGTCTGGATGTATTAAGTGATAAAGTGGTTTTATGCATTGTGCATAATCAGAAATGTAAGTTGAAAAAGCCCAAAAGTAGGATACTGAGACATGCAATTTTGGTTTTCTTAAAAGTAAATTTGTAGCCCAATTCGGCAAATCCCACAACAATGTGTGTAGCAAGGTGGCAGTATTATGTGGTATGACTGAGGAGTCTGTAAACTAGTAAACCTTAGCTCAGTTCTGGTAGAGTGGCAAAGAGCACTCAGGCTACTTAGAGCAGTGGTTGTTGTGAAATATTTCACAACAACCACATGGACAATACTTAAATGACACAACTCAAAATCCAACACCACTTTAGAAAACAAGCAGATTTTTATCTTAATGCACAAAACAAACTTTTTATCTTGCACACAACCGGAGTTGTGAATTTTAAAAGCGTTGACAAATATAGTACATTTAATGGACCTTAACTCCTAATGAAATCAATGGGGATAATCTAGGAGTGCAATCGGTCACTTGTAGGGTGAGCTCCGGGGAACCCAATTGGAGTTAAGGTCTTGCGAGTCCGTAGACCAAGCCTCAACAGCCAGTTTTTAGTTACCTTGCTTAGGGAGTCCGGGTACAGAGGTACTTTGGCTGTCCTTGGTTCTTGGTGCTGACGGGATCCACTGGCGCTGTCAAGATACAGCACTTGACAAAAGCAGACTTTGGGATGGACTCAAACTCTACCCTAGTAACGTAGAGGCCTTTGGGGTTCCAGGACCTGGATTCCACAGCCGGGAGTTCGTCACCACGTATGGCAGTTCCGGGTGCAGAGGTGGCCATATAGCTGCCTAGATGCAGGTTCTCCAGAGTGGGATTGTTGCCAATGTCGGTCAATATGCTGGGGAACTGCTCTGGAGTTGTTGATGTCCTAGAAGCTGTTGGTTACCAGGTTGGCAACAGACAAGCCTTGACAGCTGCAAAAGTAGTCCACAGTTACTTTGTCAGCTGGAGGTCGTCCAGAAGCGGGTAGGTGCAAGAAACTTGGTGAGAGTCGCACTACCACTCCCGAGGTACAGGTCATTGACTTTCTCTGGGGTCACCCATGAGGGGCCCAACAGGTTACACTTCTGGGGGCGCAGCACAATGTTTCTTCTGCAGTTTGCAGGTGACTAGTACCAACAGTCAAAGGAGCATGCTTTAGGTTTCTGCTGCCCATGTGAGCCCCTCTTACTGGGAGTAATGAGTTTTCACCACTGGCCATGTCAATCACACAGTTCTGGTATAAGGTTTCCTCAGGACACATAAATTTCCATTTAAGGAGCCCCTTAAATCTTGGGTTAGGGGGCATTAAGGGTGTGGGGGACAGTGGCCAAAGGGCTACTGGTCCCTGCGGCTAGCCCGCCCCTGCAGTGATGACTTCCTGTGGGAGTACGTCACTTTCCTACTCAGAACCCACCTAAGGTTTGCCAGCATGCAGAACTCTTCTTCGGCTGTACAGACCCCATAGCCCAACCTAAAGTTGTACACCCCCTGAAGCTAATTTTCCCACCTGCCAGCATGGTCAGGGCAGGAAGGGCTTTGTTCTTGAGCGGGGGCAAGAGATTACACATCAAAGGCGGTGAAGCCTTTGAGGCTCACTGCCTTGTTTACTGTAAACATTAGCCTTCCTGCCCGGGTCTTTTTTCTCGGTCCTTGGGGAAGTGTTAGCATGTCCAGCAGTAGGGTAGACATTTGTCTTGGCAGCAAATGACTCGGGAGGGCCCGCCAAGGTAGCGGAAAGCTGGTATCTTGGTGGTCATCCTCTAAGGATACCACCAGGGTACATGCTAGCTAATCCTGGGCAAAGAATCATGCTCAGGGTTTAAAGGCACAGTGTTTGATACCAGATATGGGGAAAATCGACCGGGCCATCTTGGAGATGGACATCTGGGGACTGTCTGGGTGCCAGCCCATGTTATCCCACGGACTGCTGGTCACTTACGGTACCATTACGTTTTCAAGGTTGCCACAGGGCCATGCATGTTCGTGCATATATGTCCACACTCATAACACAGTGCACCCTGCCTCCTGGGCTATAGTGGGCCTGCCTTAGGGGTGAATTACCTGTGCTATGACAGTGAATGGACTCTGCCTGCACTTGGTGTGGGCAGAGTTGTACTCGAGCAGGAAAGCTTCTTGTGCAGGCTGACATGGTAGCTCTGCTTGTTCACTTTTATTCGGGTCAGGCAGGGTGGCACAATCAGTGCTGCAGCCCTGGTGACCCCTTTACAATCTCTGTCCTAGGTACCACTTGTACCACTTACTAGGGCCTTACAGGGGGGTAACGTCCTTGCAAATTGGGTTTGGAATAGTACAATTTAAGGAAAAGGGCACTGGTACTGATGTCTGGTTAGCAGTACACTTTCAGGTCAAAAGCAGCCGCATCAAGCAGCAAAAAGCCATTTTAGGTGTGTTCTGAGGTAGTCATCTGTGAAGAAGATATCATCTAGATAAGACAATGCCTCAGGGTCAGTATCATGTCATATTGATGTTACATTGGCTGAGAACAATCCTGGACTGCTCCTATACCCTTGAGGGAGTCTGCAAAAGTTTCTTCGAGAGCCAAGTGCACTGAAGGAACTCAAATCCTGACTTTCAAGCGCTAAGTTTTGGCAGAAAAAATCGGTGGAAATATCCAAGGTTGTTTTGTATTATTTACACACTAAATATGTCAATAAGTGTTGTGCTGTGTGCAATTTGTATTGCAAATGTGCGACTGTTAAGATGTCTATAATCTAAGACTATTCTGAACGAATGATCTGGCTTAGCTACGGGAAACAAAGGGCTTTCCATTGATGATACACAGGGTTTGATTACTCCCTGCTACTCAAGTTGTGAGAGTATTTCTCTCACTGTTTTGTTTAGCCTAATATTTAATGGAGTATTGAGGTTGAACCTGTGGTGTTGCTTTTATTGCTATGACATTGTAGGGGGAATCTCTATCTCACCATATGTGGTTGTGGCAGGCCTGCGCCAGTCCCCAATCTACGGCATAAGCTTTTTTTTTGTACATTTGGAACTAGGACCAAGAAAAACTGCAAAATTACATCTTCCCCTCATGGGAGATTATGGACAGATTCACGTGGTCAGTATTTTTCTGCCAGGAGGATAACATAAATAAGTGTTAATCTTCCCCAAAATATAACTTTAATTGTGTGCTCTATGTCTCTCTCAATTTGTTTTTTTGCTTTGTAAACCTTGTCAGTTAGGGAGACGCACCTGTTTGCAGTTTTGACTTCAAGAAAGGTGTTAGTTGCCGTCACATCCAGATGCTCTTAAAGATTCTGGTGAGCTATTGTTACCCCTGCCATGCTGTCTAGCAGAGTCACTGCCCACATTCTGTTCTTGAGCAAAGTTCCTAATATGTGTGGCATTTTTTGCCAAAATGGCGGCAGCCTTTTTCTTTTTTAATTGGGACTTTTGTTGCAGACGTTTCTGTTCCTTTTTAACTGAAACTTCAGATGAGCATTGTGAATTTTTTCTTGGTTTTACATACTTGTTTCGTTATTCTGACCACCCTCCTCTCGCACTGCATTTGTCGGGTGAGTCTTGAAAGGAACAAGATTGGCGAGTGTCAGTATATTGGTATTTATTGGGAGTTTTTAAAGTTTCCCTATTTCTAAAATTATGGTATTTGTCAGAGATCTCCGATCACAGAGATTCTCCTTTTTTGTTTTTGACTGTCTCCATCCCAGCATGTTTTAGAGCCCTCTTTGTACTTATTTGGTAGAATCCTTATTGGATTTACCTTGTTATTGTAATTTACCTGGTCTGGCTTCCAAACTGTCCCGACTTATGCTAGTGTAGGTTTCGGCGCTAATTTTTGGCAGCTCACATTCTTGATCCTGTGCAAGAACGTCCTGGAGCTGCTAGCGTACAGCTAATGTAATTGAAGATTACTTAATATTATTGCGGAGACTGTGTCAAAATTACCCATTAATTGCATCCCCAAATCCAGGGCTTGGGCAACCCCGTATTAATCTTGAATCTGCTTTAACACTTCCGGAAGGTTTGCAAGTGTTGGTACACCGCGTGCAGTAGTGTAGAGTGCAGCAAATACTGCAACCCATCTGCCGCAGTTGTCCATTGAGGGAACCATCCCAAAGGGCAAGCACATTGTGAGAATTCTATATTTATATTGGGGTCCCATATGGGGAATTACTGCTTCCAAAGCGCTTATTTTTTTTGCTAGCCAAAACTGAATTTCTTCACGTTTGGTGGGTACCTTACCCAATATTGAATACACTGTTGCAGGATTAATTCCTGCTGTAGCCAAATGTGGTTGCGCTGGAGCAGCCCTTGCTGGGGCGTTGTTCAAGCTCCGCATCACAAATTGTAATAAGCATCTGTCTTATCCAGGTGACTGGTTGACACCTGTTCGGTATAAGTCAATAAGGACGCTCAATGAAGGACCACACGCCAATTATAAATACAATTTAGCTTTACTAGAATTGCAGGTAAATGTAGGCATTTAGCACATTAACAATAGTAGAATAAGAATAGCAACGAAAAGCATCTATTTATATATAAGTACACTACAAAGAGCATCTATGCATATATATATAAGCAAAGAGTTCATTGACAGATATAAGTTTTGATTAACTGTAAACCAAAATGCATCACACTACGATGTTCAGGAAGCAAAATATAAATGAGTTGAATACTTCAGATAAGCTTTGATTTACTGCACACCAAAATGCATGTTTCAATTACTGCAGCAGGCTCTCACTAGACACGAGGTTTAGAAAGCAAAATATAAATGAGCTGAATACTTCAGGTTATAAACACAGTGCAAGCATAAATAATCAGTCATAATAATAGAGCAGAGAAACAAAGGCCTTTCATCCCTGTGTGGAACTTAACTTAGTCCATGAAATGCTGGGAAGCCCTCTACCGCCTGCTTGGACCTCTCTCCTCCTCAAGCATCACGGTCAGCAAAACAGGGAGGCAGCGCTGGGCCATGGCAGCTTTCACAACTCCATCTGCGAGCTTCAAATCCCTCACCCACACTTCAGTGCTTAAATAACTCGAAGCTTGGATTCTATCTCTTTCTGGCAGTTTCTAGCTATGTTATCAGCACTTGGCTGCTCGGCCCTTCTCCAGCCTTTGTTTTCATTCCATCTTCTCCCTGTACTCTCGTTCTCAAGGTTGAGACAGAGTCTTCTACACAAACAAGCTTGAAAATAATATCATGAACTTTTCCACGTTGTTTGGGGGGGTTTCAACAGGCATCATACTCATCTACACTGCTCAAGCTAATTAACCCTTCACGTCACAATGTCTTCTGCACCTTTCCCTATACTGATCAGCATCTATAAATTTCTACTAAATGATTATATAAGCGGCGTACGTACACTACTTGTAAGTTTGCTACATTAGGATGTGGTGTATATGTGGCCAGTTCTGGCCATAAAGGACCTTCGTTACTGAAAGGGCCTCGTCTAAAATTTTGTGGAACGTGTGGTAGGGTGGCATCAAGCCAATTTTGGTGTTCTTGAAAAGATAGTGGTATTTCTAAATATACATATGGTCTGTATATTGCCGGTGTATGTGCTACAGTGTAGTTGTGGAATGTGTGTTCCCATCTGCTGCAAATAGAGCATTTCAGTTCTGTATGCTTCATGTGCCTCAACCACGAACGTAACTTCCCCTCCCTCATCTGTGAGGCCATGATTTAACAAATGTTGTGTGAGAGGTTGTCTCATGTTTGTTGCAATTGCCACCCGTCGAGGGTCCACCATGTTTAAAGAAAAACAGTCAGTTCAGAGATAGAAACACTAATTTGGGGAAATCTTTTTTTAAGGTTCAAGCTTATAAGACCTTCAACCTAAAATAGGGACTACCTATATAGCTAAGGATATTCCCTAATACTACGGACATCTCCTTATAAGGTCATTAGTATGCCTTTAGCTCGTAAAGAAACAGAGATACTTGGGAGATTCATAAAGTTAGTGCCTGACCAAGGTTGGTGGCGCCATGTCATAGGATTCATGTCAAAGGGACGAGACTGTTGGTTTCTGGTGGAAACTAGCATCACCTCCCCAGAACGCATGACACTCACTGACTTCTCAGGGTGGAACAGATCTTACCCCTTTCTCTCAGTTACACAAGTCTCATACATGCAGAGACAAACAGAAGCAGGTTATGGATCAAAACATTTATTGAAGCAACTACGTTCTAGTAAAAAGGCATGAATTGTGATTATTAGGAAGATGAAACACTACACAACCATTATTATAACCAGGAAAGTGAAACAGATGAAAAGTCCCAACATTCTGTCACACTGGTGAATCTAAAATCACCACATGTGCTACTGAAAACCTACATGAGAGCGATAGCAGTGTTAGCCCTAATCTGCCCATACTGGTCTCTGCAAAGAAGCCCCACCCCCATACCTGAATAATAAGCAGGGGTTTTCTGCCTGTGATCTGCTGGCAGCCCTCCCAAGTAGATGGAGCGACGAGGCCAAGTTGAGCACAGCTGTGATGACATGGTACAGCATGAGATGGCTGGCTGGAATGTCCCCCCTAACTTAGTTTGTAGCAGCGTGTTGTTTAACAACAAAACATACTGTTGTTCTGAGAACTGGCCAGTTGTGATAATGCATTTTTTCTCTATAAGGTAGACATCGTACTCTTGGACATGCTGACCACAAGATGAAATGTGATGCAAACAAACTAAATTCTGAGGGGAAGGGCAGCTGATAAAAATAATAAAACATCTCTGATAAAATGAAGCCATGCTAAAATAATGAAAAAGGAATAAATGAAACAAACTAAGTAAAAGGGAACAGGCAGCAGACCCAGAGCAGAAATGAATGTGCACATGCAAGGCTCTAAAATAGCCCCACAACAAGATTGTGTGTTACTAAAAAATAGTTCACAATTTCTGTTAGTAATTTAGACCTTATTTGACTTTAATATACTACATTGTTAGCAAATGGATTTTCGTATTTGTGCAATATAGATGAACGTTACATTGTGTCTGTTCTGTTAGCTAGTTTTTCCATTCCTTTTTGGCTTATGTTTGGTTTTGAATGTTGTGGTAGGTTTTTTCCTACTTTAATTTTTATGTGTAATTATGTCTATGATTTCACTGTTTTTTAAATTTTGTGGCGTATGAACAAAATACGTTGGCTGCATGGCTTTATTTTATAAAGAAAATTGGAAGAATAATAAATAATTGAATTTTAATTACAATTGTTTCAAGAAGTCTGGAGCCTTAATTGTGGAGTTTATTAGCTAATTGTTAGATGTTTTCTCTCAATTGTTGTATTATCTCAACATTTGGGGTGTTAGATACCTGACTCAGGGAGGTGCGTAACTTGCTAGCGGAATAAGGGCAACAAACTGGACAGTGCAGTTGAGTAGTTCTTAGCTGTCCTAAGGTTGTCTTAGGAAGATATGTGCCAACTAGACCCAACAGACAGGAGGAGGGGAACTGGAAGACAAGGACCAGAAAGACCAGGACCTGAAGGCTCAGGCCAGGAGAAGGGCCTGTAGAACTAGGCACAGTACAATAACCTGAGAATGAATACTAAGAGGACCAAGACCTGGAGAATCAGGAACAGGAAGACAGGGACAAGGAAGACAAACTGTACCAGCATATGAACATCATGAGGCTAAAGAGTAAGGCCAGAAAGAGGACAAAAGGAGGGGTGTTGGATCAACTGGAGACAAACCAAAAGGAAAATGAGCAGACAAGAGGAGAGGAGAAAGACGAGGAGACTGAGGAGTAGGAGTAAGATCAAGAGCACCACTACTAGCAAGAGGAAGTGGAGGCAACAGGATCAGGAGATGCTGAAGGAATAGGAGGGTGAGGGTCAGGATGCTGGCAATGATGAGGAGGAGAAGGACCAGAAAGGAGAAGAGGAACAGGACGCAAAAGGGGGCGAGGGAAAAGTAACTGGGGATTGGAGCAGGAGGAAGATCTGAAAGAGTAGCAGGGCAAAAATACAGACCATGAGAAGGAGGAGAACGAGGAGGGTGAGGAGGAGGACCCTAAAAAGAAGAAAGAGAAGGAGGAAGAGGAAGACTGGGAAGAGGATGATGATGAGGAGGAGAAGGGGATGCAGGACGAGGAGCACAGAACTTTAACAAGTTCAAGGACAGGACTCTGTGGAGGAGGACCAGGGGGGTAGGACCAGGGGGGGTAATGTGTAGAAATAAGGGGAAGATGACCAGGAGATAAACCAGGAGGATGAGGAGAGGGGTCTGGACAAGGAGAACTAAGACCAGAACCACTGGGACTAGAATGATCAGGGACACAAGGGCTTGGACACAGGGAGAAAGACAGGCCAGTTGGACTACACAACTGGGGGTAGGCCCATGGAGATACGGATGAGCAGCCCTGTCACCTGTGAGGGTATCCTTGCACTGAGCAGGTGTGTATGTCTCCTCCTGCCTGTGGTAGGTTGGTTAATTGAAAAGTCAGGTCTTCAGCTTCTTGTGGAATTCAAGAAGAGTGGAGCAGGCTCCGATGTGGAGGGGGAGGTTGTTCCATGCTTTAAGAATGATGTAAGACTTTGCAAAACAGTCCAACAGTAAAATACCGAAGATGTTCTTCACCCAGCTGGATGCCCTGGTGAGGATGTTACTTTGGGCAGACCCTATGATGTTCCTAATACTCTGAGGCAACACGGGTCAGCACAGTGAATTACTGGGTGTATGGGAATCAGTGATCAGGGTTATGTACAATGCTATATGGGGGCAAACAGCAATCGGGCGTCAGACATGGTTCTTGCAGTGTGGAGAGGTTTGCTTCGGGAGCTGCAGTGGGACAAACGGCTCACACCCTGCATGTTGCTCTGGGAAGGGACAAGACTGTGACAAGTGACCGCTCTAAAGGGCTTCAAGGCTGAAATAGGATAGGCATCACCTTACTTGGAGATAAATGGGATGGTAATAGAGTGGTTCCTTTTAACTACCTATCAAAACAAGGGTATGTTTTTCCTTCTGAAGAAAATATAAAGAATGAGATAGGTATATTTAAAGTCTGAGGTACAAGAAGAGGTCTGGTCACTCAAGAGTAAGAGCCCTCACACACCCAGAAGGGTGTCATGCTTTATCATATGTCATGCTCCTCATCGGTCCCATGATGCACTGTCTGACTGGCACCCGCTAGGGGGCTCTTTGTCGGACATCTTTTATGTAAAATGCCATATGTGAGGTAAGGGTGTGGGGCTAATGGTGTAGATTGGAAATACAAAGTTGTGAGTGTGAATGAATGTGCAGGATAAAATAGACTAAGTGGTCCTCAGAGGAATTTATATAGAGGAGTCCATCTGTCTAATTAAAAGAATGGTCACTAGCTTAAGACTACCTCCAGAGGAATATCAGATGCTGACTACCCAATGGCTGAAATTTGAACAGTTGAGGCATGCACTCAACCGGAGTATAGATAAAGAGGAGCAGAACCAAGAGGACAGCCCATTGGAAACGAGGCTGCTAGATGGGTGAGTGACAAAACATTGATATCCCTAAAATATGGCACGTTAATGCGGAACACACAGGGGATACTAACACACCTTAAAGACCGATCGGAACAGGCATTGCGGGCCCATTTACAAGGCCATAGCGGCACCCTGTGCCACCGGAGCATAATTATTTTTTCGCTCAGGTGACGCAGGTTGCTGGCCTATATTTACAAGTCCTCTCAAAGCCACCTTGCATGGCTTTTCATGGCCTTGTAAATATGGCCCTCTTTTACGCATAACTGTGCATGAAAGGGGCGTTCCATGGGTGTTGCTGTGGGCATTCCCATACAACATCCATGGAACCTGATGCATTCTGATGCATTCCCAGATTTAAAAGGGTCCTACCCACCTCAGGGGTGCGTTTCTTCCTGCTTTTTCCCTCTTTCTAGGTGTGCTGCGTTCTGCAGCACACCTAGAAAGAGGAAAACACCACCAGTGGTTGTTTATGTGCAGGATGGCACAAGGGTCCGGCGTTGGCCCTAGGCAGCAGTTTGCGCGCCAGTGCAGAGGAAAGTACAGAGATGCATCATATTTCTGTAAATACGATGCATCCCTGCACTTTTGAAATGACGCAGCATGGGGCAGCTGCTAGCTGGCTTGCAGCTCCACATTGCATCCTTTCCTTGTAAATAAGGCCCTGAGTTTCCCAACAGAGGTGGCCAACTACCGGCTAATCCAACTAAAATTACTCCTTAGGATATTTTACACCAGAACATTGATCCACAAAATTGGGAGGGTGGGCTCTGGATGTGTGGTATGGAGGATGCATTTATTCACACATGGTGGTTCTGTCCTAAGATACACCATTTCTGAGAACAGATGAAATCCCTTGAGGGAGCAGTCGGCGCTAGCATTGAGCGAGCTGATGCTCCGGATAGCTCTCCTGGGCATATGGTAACACTCGGACCTCACAAGCTACCAGAAGATCCCAGTAAATGTAGGATTTATGGTGGAGAAACGAGATATCGCTCAGAAGTGGGGATGCGAGGCTGGGACACTGTGATGCAATGCTGTAAAATCCTAGAACAAGAGGTATACAAGGGTACAGGATATGAGATTTTTTTTTAAAAAGATCTGGGGGACCTGGGACCCCAGGGATACAAGCTAGCTACCGGGGAAACAGGATGGTACCATATCAAGTAAAATGAAGTGTGGACACAAGATGGAGAGGGCTTTGGGGGGTGGGAGATTGCCCTTACATAGAGGCTAAGGGAAAGATTTGTCTCTGTCATGAATATTTACATTTTTTGGAATTAAGGTTGTGATGTGGGGACCAGCGAGTGTGGGAGGAGGAAAGAGATCTGTAATGTCTGAATGGTAATGTGAAGCTGTGGCTGTCTGTGTTCTTTTACTTATTGTTGTTTCACAATAAATGAAAATCAATTTTTCTTAAAAAAGAGTGATGTAAGATCTTCATAATCTTGCTCTGTGTATACATGGGATATGTAGGAGTCCTGGGGATGGACGTGTCTGGGTGGTTGGTGGAAGGAGATGCAACTTTTCAGGAAGGAGGGGCCTGAATTGTGTAGTGCCTTGAATGTGTGTGTGAGGAGTTTGAATTGAGTGATTTTGTGTATCAGGAGCCAATATAGTTCCCTGGGGTGTGGTGTGATGTGAGTTCTTGGCATGAATCTGACTGCTGAGTTCTGGATGGTTTGTAGTTCCCATCTTCCAACTTGTTGGTGACTAGGTTGTGGGTGACAGTTTTTCTAGTGTTGCTTGAGAGCCATTTGAAGATCTTCCTCACAATCTTCAGAGTGTGAAAGCAAGATGAAGTGACGGCGTTGACTTGTGTGCTCATGTCCAGTTTGCTGTTGATGATTATTCTGAGGTTCGTCGTGTGGGTTCTGGGTGTGGGTGTGTGAGTTTGGCTGGCCACCAGTTGGAGTCCCATGGTGAGGTGTTCTTGCAAGGATCATTACTTCTGTCTTGCCGGTGTTGAGCTTGAGACAGTGAACCTTTTTCTTGTCTTTGAGGGAGAGTATGAGTTGCCTATCATCTGAATAAGAGAGGATGTTGATGTTGTGTGGACAGAAGACAGCCAGAGGGAACCTGTAAGTGCTGAAAAAGGTGGGTCTGAGCGATGACCCTTAGGTACTCCACAGATGAGTTTGCGGGTTTCTGAGGAGTTAGGTGCCAGTCTGACAGCTTGTGTTCTATCTGTTAGGAAGGGGCGGATCCAGTACAGCATGGGTCCTTGAATGCCAGTATTGTACAGGTGTCTGATGAGAATGCGGTGGAACACCATGTCACATGCTGCAGGGAGATCCAGGAGAATGAGTGCTGCCATGTCTTATGCAGATGTTTGTGGCAGCAATGAGTGTTGTTTCTACACTGTGGTTGGGTCTGAATTTGGACTGTGCAGTGTTGAGGAGCTGGTGGTTGCTGAGGTGATTGGGGTGGTATTGTTTAATTAGTTTCTTTAAGACCTTTGCTGGGTATGGTATGAGGGAGATAGGTTTGCAGCTGGAAAGCGTGGCTGGGTCATGTGGTGGTTTCTTGAGCAGGGGCTTGATGGTGGCATGTTTTCAGGTGTCCAGGAATATGCCTGAGTCAATGGAGGCATTGAGGATGGGTGTTAGTGTTTCACTAATAATTAGGAGGCCTTTGGTGAAGGTGTGGTGGGGGCAACTGTCAAATGGAGCCCCCAACTGGAAGGTCTTCATTGTAATAGCTATGACAGCAGATGATGAGGTCAGGATCCGTTCATCGGTCATGATAGGAAGTTGAGTTGCGACTGTGACAGAGGCAGGTTTCAGGGTGAAAGTTGCTGTATATAGAGGTGTATGGAGATGTTTCCATTACCCACAATATCTCTCCCTAGACTTCTCTCCATTTTCCCTCTTGCATCTTTCATGCAGTCTCCTCTGTTCCACATATATATTTATTTCCCATACTCTCTTCCATTCTTCTCATATGTTAACACAATTCTTTAGATTTATAGCAAATTAGGGAGCACCTTCCATATAAAATCTGTTATTTGTTATTGTACAATATTCATAAAGACATTATTATACTGTTAAACCGGTCAGACTTAGAATAATCCTTCCCCAAACATGTTGCCTTGACTCTCCTATTATTTTTGCTAGGCTTACGTCTCTGTGCACTTTACCACTGCTAACCAGTGCTAAAGTGATTGTGTTCACCCCCTGAAATATGGTAAAATTGGTGTACACCTGATTAGAATATTAAATTTACTTGTAAGTCCCTAATAAAGTGGTATATCATATCACCAAGGCCTGTAAATTAAATTTTGTTAGTGGGCTTACAGCACTTAGGGGGTCATTCTGACTTTGGCGGGCGGCGGAGGCCGCCCGCCAAAGTTCCCCCGACAGAATACTGCTGCGCGGTCAAATGACCGCCGCGGTAATTCTGAGTTTCCCGCTGGGCGGGCGGGCGACCGCCAGAAGGCCACCCGCCCGCCCAGCGGGAAACCCCCTTCCACGAGGATGCCGGCTCCGAATGGAGCCGGCGGAGTGGAAAGGGTGCGACGGGTGCAGTTGCACCCGTCGCGATTTTCAGTGTCTGCTATGCAGACACTGAAAATCTTTGTGGGGCCCTGTTAGGGGGCCCCTGCAGTGCCCATGCCATTGGCATGGGCACTGCAGGGGCCCCCAGGGCCCCACGACACCCGTTCCCGCCAGCCAGGTTCTGGCAGTCAAAACCGCCAGAACCAGGCTGGCGGGAAGGGGGTCGGAATCCCCATGGCGGCGCTGCTTGCAGCGCCGCCATGGAGGATTCCTCAGGCCAGTGGAAAACTGGCGGGAAACCGCCAGTTTCCCTTTTCTGACCGCAGCTTTACCGCCGCAGTCAGAATTGGCCTGGATGCACCGCCAGCCTGTTGGCGGTGCATCCGCGGTCCCCGGCCCTGGCGGTCTATGACCGCCAGGGTCGGAATGACCCCCTTAATGTGCCACCCACTTAAGTAGCCCCTTAAAACATGTTCCAGCTCTGCAATTGAAGACTAAATGCAACTGTCAATTCGACTTGACAAAATAACCCCCTTGCCAAGCTTTAAACACCCCTTTTATTTCATATAACTCACGCCTAAGGTAGGTACATAGGCAGCCCACAGGGCAGGGTGCATTGTAATTAAAAGGTTGGACGTGCCGGGCTGACTGGCAGAAACATTGTAATACAATGTTTCCGATGATCAGCCCAGTGCAAACATCATAATGTGATGGGGGTGAAGCTTCCGGCTTAACGGCCGTCTCACCCTTGCCATATTGGAGTTGTGGCGGTTCAAACAGCCAACTCAAAATGAGACTTTATGGCCCTCATTATGACCCTGGCGGTGTTGCACCGCCAGGGCCAACGGGGGCGGGAGCACCGCCGACAGGCCGGCGGTGCTCCCTTGGGCATTCTGACCGCGGCGCTTTGACCGCGGTCAGAAATGGAAAACCGGCGGTCTCCCGCCGGTTTTCCGTTGCCCATTTGAATCCCCCATGGCGGCGCAGCTCGCTGCGCCGCCATGGGGGATTCTGACACCCCCTACCGCCATCCTGTTCCTGGCGGTTCGCCCGCCAGGAACAGGATGGCGGTAGGGGGTGTCGCGGGGCCCCTGGGGGCCCCTGCAGTGGCACTGCATGGGCCCCCGTAAGAGGGCCCCGCTAGTATTTCACTGTCTGCATAGCAGACAGTGAAATACGCGACGGGTGCTGTAGCACCCGTCGCACCTTCCCACTCCGCCGGCTCGATTACGAGCCGGCTTCATGGTGGGAAGGTCGTTTTCCCCTGGGCTGGCGGGCGGCCTTTCGGCGGCCGCCCGTCAGCCCAGGGGAAAAGTCCAAATACCCGCCGCGGTCTTGCGACCGCGGTACGGTATTTTGACGGCGGGACTTTGGCGGGCGGCCTCCGCCGCCCGCCAAGGTCCGAATGAGGGCCTATGTCTGTCAGGGTGGCGGAGGACATTACTTCCACCATCCTGAAGGACTACTAGCCATCAAATTTAGAGAATACCATCGGCGCTATGTTAATTTCTGTACCTTGAAAGGGCCCGCCATCCCTTCCTCTCAACATTAGTTTTTTTGATAAATGTCAGAATGCAAACGTTGGCTTCCATGTGCACAGAAGGGGAAAATGCTGGGTGCTCCTGTTAGACTGTGTGCATATGCTCAGCTGTTTCCACCCAGCTGCATAGATATTGTTGCAACAAGTCTCACCGGACTAACCTGACTCACCTGTTTTACTGCAGAGGCTCAGTTTGGCCCAGGTGGAGAGAAGAGGCATCACGCTATGTGGTAAGAGTTTCCAATCAGACCAGAATTACCATTCTGCTTATTTCAGCAGGTCGCCGAGGTGTTTGTGGAGAAGTTGGAGGATCCTGGTATGCAGACAGGAGGTGGATATACCAGGGCAGCTTCCTAAAGTGGGGTGGAGCCACATCATCAAATCATCCAGTGTGCTGGGACAAGCAGGTACACTTTTGGTGGCCTTTGCGACCAGCATGGTAGATAATTGTGCAGGGTGTGTTTTTCTTGAAAGAGACCGCAGCAGAGTCTATTGATTTTGATGAGGAGGAGACATTGCTTTAGCGCCATGAAGGAAGGAAATAACATTTCCAGAGGCTGTGGTTAGTCGTGGCTTGTGGCAAGCAGAAGGGGCAGGGCAGCGCGTGGGGGGGGAGTAAAGGGGGAAAATAAATTTAATTATTTAAAAAAAAACACTTACCTGAAAGCAGCACGCCACTCCTCCGTCTCCTCGCTGCAGGCACAGGCTCCCAGCCTGCCCTGCGGCCAATTCTGACTCTGCTCAAAGCAGCGTCGGGGTTGGCTGGGAGCACCCAGGCAGACTGGGAGCCTGTACAGGCTCTCTCCAGTCAAGCAACTGTTCATCTTACCATCCTTTCTGCATTATTGCTGCCCTTTACATCTGGACTGGGTTGAACTTTTGCCTCCTTGGTGTTGAAAATCTTGAAGTGAGGTTAGCGGTCGCTAGCCTCCAGCTTTCTACTCTGTTGGCTCGGGCTCTCTCAAAACCAAACACTTATTGGGGAGCTGACGGTTGAGCTAAGGAGTGAACAGGGGTTGAAACACTGGGAAGGGTGGAAAGAGTGGCTGTACCGCCACCAAAGGACGACAGTACCCACAAAACTAGCCTGCCCATTAACTGAATTCATCGTAGATTAAAACTCAGTTTAATCACGACTTGTCTTAGGGGATAGTTTTTCTGATTGATATTTCTTGATGAAGCTGCCACTCAAAACGTTAAGGCCTCACAGATCTAATAATAAAGCCAGACCTACACAAGACCCAAGAGGAGATCCTATTGCTAGGAAAGTGGCTTCCACAGTCGAAAAGGCTGTCTCTGAATTCAGATTCACTTCTTCTTGGAATCTTTCCCCCACTTCAGGAGTAATGGTGGCAGACGAGCCTGCACTAAGTACCAAAAGAACATCAGGCTGCTAAGAAACTATCACATGATCACAATAAGGAGAGTCTATTGACACCCAAAATCAGTTCTGAAACCTCCAAGTGTTTAACTTCTATGATTCACCATAATACTTGGAAAGGTGCAGTTGCACCTTTGGCTACTGATCAGGCTATGGAACCACTATCCTGCCTTAGAGTCCATTTTCTGTGAACGAAAACGCACATTCAGCAATTCCAGGTTTAAGTGGGCACTTTCAGAATAGTTTAGGTAACATGGCCAATATACCTATAAAAAGCATACAGAGATAACACACTTGGATCCCCTACTAACTCCTAGGGCAGTATAAATTCTATAAAGTCTAGTTGTAGTCAGAGCTCTGTGGATGAAAACCCAGCAAATTCCCAGATTCTGCAACTTTCCCCATCGCTGTGTAAACTTTGCAGAATAGTCTCAGTTGAATCACTGAAGGACACTTAACTGATGAGGAGGCACATATTTCTTTATTCTCTACTGGTAGTGCAGCTGTGGTATAACTCAGTGGGTGAATGCATCTGTTGCTGAAATCTGCATTCAGCCTTTAAAACATAGCTTTGATTATGGCCGGTCTGGCAAGTATTTCACCCTTCTTGGTCAATACTACGAGGACCAGGCTTGCTATTTACAAGAAACATTGGCATAGCCAATAGGTTTCACCTATGTGGGAGCTACTGGCTTTGCCAATGTTTTATTTTTTTATGTTAAAGATGCCCTTTGTGATTCCCAATGCTCTATGGCCCTGCCAAAAGCAATTGCCAAAATCAGTGGGTCTCAAAGGCGAGACCTACTGGCTTTGCCGATGCTTGTTCACATTTACTATGAGACCTCGAAAAGCCAGGAATTTTAAAAAATGGCCGAAAAGTTACAAAAAAGGCACTCAAACACAACTTTTAAAAACAGCGAAGCACAAAGTCCTACGGTCAAATTGCTTCTGTGTGTTTTCAGATGTTCAGTCTGCCCAGGTTTGTTGGGTGATATCCAGGAAGCTATTTTGTCTTCTGAATCAAGAATAAGACAGAAACATAGACATTGTTTAGGAGACCTTTGCTTCAACGCCGATTTAATTCTGTTGTATATAACATTGATTAACTGTCGCGGGGCAGGCCTCAAAACCCAGTTTTGTGCATTATTTGGGGCATTATGGAAAGTAAATGGATTGATGTACCGTTAGTGGGGTTGGGCACTTATGATGACCATGGATGGGTTAGGCGTAGTGCTAAGTGTGGGATGAGGGGGATACTTAAACACAAGGGGTTGGTTGGGAATGTCTTTAAAAAAAGGATAGTTAGTGTAATGCAATCGTCAAATTATTAGCCACTTACATAAGACATGGTATTTGTAGTTGAAAGTCTCAATGGTAATGGCTTGAACAACAGACATAGACTACAGGCCATAATAGCATAGTTAAACATTTAAAACGCCACAATAATTCTATTTCAAGAAACACTTTTTATATGGGGCAAAGTTAATCGGATAAAATGTACTTGGCTAATTCAAATTTATTTTTCATCAGCTAACTTTGTAATTTGCGGAGCAGCAATTTTGATCAACAGGAATGCACGAATAACTGTTACTAATAAACCCCTGCCTGACCCTTAAGGCTGAAGGATTATTGTCCTGCTCAAAAAAGGCTTACAATTCATTAATACTGCTTCTTATTTCGACCCAACTTGAGAGGACCCAACATCTCTTTTAGAATTTAGCTGGAAGTTAGCCCAGTTACCAGGTTTTGTTTGTATTGGAGACAACTTCAGTTTTTTCACCTACGGTAAACTAGAATAATCAAATTTTAGACCAATCCAACCAAAAAAGAAACTAACATTTTTTTTTCAACAAATATCTTCCACGTTTGTCCTTAATGACTTTTGGTAACTAGAGCATCATGAAGAAATAATCTATACCTCCATATTTGGTAGATTCAAGTCAACCTACCCATCAATTTATTTTTCGCTTCTGCCGCTTTGCAAGGTGTCACATTGAGCTATGAATCAGCACCTTTTTTTTTCAGAGCATTCGTTAGTATTGTTTGAGATGCCAAATGTTTGCAAACTCAGATCAGGTTGTTATAGATAGAGGGTAGACAATACTATACTTTTAGAGTAATATAGTATTACTAGTGTGAGATAGGTGATTTTATTTCATTAAACAGTGACACAGCTGACCCCATTATTATGTAGGATGCGTTCAAGGTAATCACATTAACGCAAAATAGAGGCACAAAAAGTCTTCAAACACAGCAGCAGTTTGGAGCAGAGAGAGAGATGTTTTTTCACACCATTTGTTGCTACTGACCAATTTGAATCTTGCAAAATTGCCTTTTTGATGCAAAAAGAAAGTGTTAATAAAAAACTTTTCAGGCTCAAGTTTATGAGGAAGGAGACAGGAGGGATAGATTTCTAGCACTGTCTGATAAAGAAAAGGCAAATAGGAATGTAATTACTGCAATTTAGGACCCTCACACTAATACTATCTTCCACAAACAAGACATGTTTTTCTTTATTTGTAAACCACTATAGATCAATCTACAAAGTAGACTATCTTTCTGTAAAAGAGATATGCATTCATTTTTGGCTAGTCTTTCCCCACCCGTGCGTTCTCCTGCAGATATTACTCGTTTAGTGGAGCCCATGTCTGAAAAAGAGGTGAAAATATAATTTTTTCAATTGGCCAGCGGGACCGCTCCAGAGGAGGATAGTTTTGAGGCTGAATTCGGTAAGACTTTATCTACTAAGCCACTCCTTGAATCGTAAAACTCATCAAGTAAATAGTGGAAGAAGTAACAATGTCTCCATCTTTTGGCAAAGATAGTATAGGGAGGTTTCTTAAATATAGTAAAATTCATTATAATTGGGTCCCTATTGCTCAATTATCATCCTTTTACGCTTTTACATATGATTATAACATTTTATCAAAGGTTATTAGCAACCTCTTGTTAAGATTTTTATCATCATTAATTTACAAAGATCAAAATGGGTTTCAGCTAGTGCACAACTTTGATGCTAGTAGATATTTTCTAGCAGAGGTTTCTGATTATTATTCTATAAACAACAGTCATGCTGTGTTTGCCTTACTTGATGATGAGAAGGCCTTCAAACTGCTGAGCTGAGAATTCTTGTTTATTTTTTCAAATAATACTAATTTGGTACCTGGCTCACTGGGTTGATTGTCTCCTCATATAAAATATCTTCATGCTAAATAATTATCAACCATAAAACAATTGACCAAGTAACGCCAAACATACGGATGTCCTATGTCTGCAATACCTTTTGCCCAACTCATAAACCCCCCATTTATATCTGCTCCTTTTTTTTCTCCAGAGGTCAGCTTTCCTGTGATCACACTTTACAGTGACGATATAGCTTTATATCTGACAGCAGATTAAGAGAATGTCATGGCAGCTTTGACGACCGTCAAGTTGTATACCACATTTGGTGGTTATCGACTCAATAAGTCCAAAACAAAGGTTTTGTTTTTCAGTACCTCTATTGAGGTATCTTCCACCTACATTATGTATAAATTATAATTCCCTTATCAAGCAGTATCTAGGTGTACGATCCACTGAAGAGCCGAATTCCTTCTGTGAGAATAACTATGTACCCCTGATTATTGTGGTCAAAAGTCCCTTTAAGAAATAGAATAGACTACGATGATCAATTATAGGCTGAATTTCCTTCATTAAAATGTTGATATTTCCATTATTTTTGTTTTTCTTTATGACCTTTCCCTGTTTTTATCCAAGGTTCTTTTCTACAATAGGCGTCATTTTTTCAAGCTTTATTTGTGCCAATAGGAAAACTTGAGTTTCTAGAGGAAAAAGACTGGACTCTGTATGGAGATCTTCCTGATCTCTGTCTGCATTATCTGGCATTGGCTATGAAGAAATTCAGCACTTTGTGACTAACATGGATGCTTAAGAGACATTTATATTTTCAATCTACCAAGCTTTATTAAGCTGCTAAAATCAACCAAAAAACTCATGCAATAACAAAATGTGGGCTTAATAAAGCAGCTCAAATTCTGCACGTTCGTTTTGATACCGCCCTAATTGAATTACTGAACTTTTTCCCAGCCATGGTCCCTAAATGGCCTCAACGGTGAGCTCAACTGGGTATCTTAATAATTGGGTATCTAGGATAGATTCCAAAAGATATCTCTTCGTTTCCATCATCTGACACGAAAGATGTACGTTGGTTGAATTTATCATTTATTCAGTTAATGTACATGGTTAAGCAGTTCTGTGTTTCAGAACTTAAAGAAGATACCCCTTTCAACACTGAATATGGTTGTTTTCCTGCCAGCTATGTTTTGGTCTCTCTGGCACAATTTAATGAAATGTTTGCCTGAACCACAGTACAAATTTGGTTTTGGTCTCGATGATGCTCTCTCTCCTCTGTTTTAACTTAGGGTGAATGACCCCAATTTACATGGGCTCAAGGGACAGGGGTCTACTATGGTTCAAAGGTTGTTGAAATGCAACTACATTCCCAAACACAAAATCCGTATGTGGTATGCCTTTTCACACACTTCCTTTTGGTTACTCTATGGTATATAACTGTAAAAATCAGATCAATAAAGGCACCACAAGTAGTGGATCTGTTAAAGATTTGAACAAGCGTGTCTTTTAACTCACTGTAGAGAGTAAAAACAAAATACCTACCCTTTTTTCAATGAGGCAATTAGCCTCTAACACTAACCTTTGAGATGCTAACTGTGATAATAAATCGTATTTCCTTGCCTTAAATCCAAAAGTTCCATGTTCACCTATTGAGCAACTGCTCTTCAGTGAAACATTTGATGGAGGTGCTGGGTGCACCACCCCTCTTCAGTATCTTTCTGCCTGGACCCTCAAAATGGATCTTTGTCTAAGAGTGGCAAAAGGAATTTCAATGCTGCTGTAATCAATTATTTAGCACATTATGTTCTTAGAGTCAATAAAGAGTCTTAATAGTTTGAAATATTTATTCTCAAAATATTTAGGATGGTTGAATAATCAAATATTAACAAGTTACAGAAACACACATGAATAGTTGTATAGTAAAGGACCGGATTATGTTCCTACTCCATTCATCTCCGTCCCACAAACGCAGCACGTCTGAATCATACTGTTTCTCAGTCTGTAAGAGTTGGAAAAGAATGTTAAATCTGTTACATTACACAAGATTCTCGTCGTTAACTGTCTCATGTGCTTATGGCTATTGTACTATACTGAAACAGTTTATCAGCTCTCTCTAAGACCTAATAAATTGTTGCAATGTAATGAATAACTCTGTTGTATTTCTTAGCTCAGTAACTAGAACATTCTCACAATGATCTCTACACTCAATACTGTTTCCCTGGTGTACTCAACTCACTGTGATCTATCTCTAAAATGCTGATTCTCTCTGTAATTCATTAGTCTATACAATCACTTATAGCTCCCAGCTGCAATGATAACAGCAACAATGGAACGGTGGCTTGAGGGACACATTGGTCGTCTCTCAATCTCTCATCAGTGGACTCAGCATAGCCCCATGTTCTCTTGTCTCCGATTCTGGTGATATTGTGTTGTTTGGCTAATATATTGTCTTGTTGGATGGTAAGGTTGGATACCTCTTGGGTGGTAAGGTTGGATACCTTCTCTTCCGTTCCCATACGCTTTCATTTCTGTAAGAACAATTTTGCATATATAAGTATGAAATCCATGTAATTCACACCATTCATTTAATGTTAATGTTTCCAAGTTTCGAAGCAATGTTACTTTTAAATAAATGTCAGTGCATTCTAGAGCAGTTTAGTAGGTATGTAAGAATGTAAATAATACTGGTTCTGTTGTTTTAAAGAAAGGTGTCATTTGACAGGTCAGGAAGAGTGTATAGGAGAAACGTTTTGCATTTTGTTGTTTTTTATCCAGCCTAGCGCGTTTCGCAAGTCATGCAGCACGGGTTAGGCAAAGTTCAGAGGATGCTTTTAAACATTCAAGTAACAACAGTTTTGACCTAGCAGTTAATTCTCATGTTAATGATTAGAACTTATGATTCTTATTTTTCAAAATTTTCTATGGAGGCCTTATCAGAGGTCTGTCTGAAACAATTCCATGTTGTATAGTAAAGGACCAGAGAAGTGGAACAAGAGGTGGCATCAGACAAGACAGCATAAAAGGCAGTTTGGTCTCTGGGGTGGATAAGGCTGTAGGATGATATAAAAAGGTAATCTTCATTAGGTCATGAAAAATCAAATCTTTTGAGGATCGAGGCAGTTGAGCAGGGACTACAAACAAAATAAACTGTAGTTGTTTACCTTTAGTATTACTGCATGTGACGTCCGATCTTCAGCCAAGGATATCTGTTCAGCTAATATCGTACTTTATCACTGAGATACTCTTGCTACCTTCCTGCTGGAGCCCCTGATTTTCCACCTTAAAACATTCTGTATAGTTCTGTAAAGCACATAAGGCTTGTCCTAAATCTGTAGGAAGTATGTACTTGGAGTGCATGCTTTTCCAAAACTGTCAGACTTTCCATGCCTCTGCAGGGGTGTCCTGGTACCCACCAAAACTCCACCTTACCCTCTAAGACCTCCTGCGCTATGTAATAACAAGAATGCAAAGGAATCCCAAGGTAGAGAGGATGTGCTGAGGTGAACCCTCTAGTTTGGTAGGGATTGTTTTCTTTTGATTTTTCGTTGTGTAAGGAAAAGAAGGTGCATGTAAGAAATATATGAAAGGTTATGTGTTAACATTAAATAATTGCAACATTTGGCTTCTCCCCATTTTCTCCCTCTCTATATGTGTGCACATATATGACTCTACCTTCGTCAAAGTCACCCACCGCTTCAGCTATTTTTTTATGTAATTGATACATGCATGTGGTTCTTTGTAAAGCAACATACATACATACGTTTGTGGAATAAAGAGGATAAACTAAATGTGAGTATTCACTGTAGCTACAGTAACTGAACATAAATAGTTCAAGTGAGGCTGTTAATCACATGAAAATAGATACAGTTCCAGAAAATTCAATTATCCAAATTCCTTGGTGTTTTTCAATATACAGTACTGTTAATATGTTATACCACAATCTACAATAATTAGAGTAAATGATGTCCAATGGAAAAAGAACAATAGTCTCTTTGTTTAGGCAGTAGGGGCCAGATGTAGCAAAAAAAATTTGCGACTTGCAAATTGCGAGTCATACCGACTCGCAAATTGCAACTCGCAAAATAGTATGCAGAAAGGTGTCTCAGACACCTTCTGCGACTCGCTATGGAGTCGCAAAGACCCACCTCATGAATATTAATGAGGTGGGTTGCAAATTGCGACCCCATAGCGAGTCCCTGCACTCACAGGGATGGTGGCCTGCTGGAGACAGCAGACCTCCATGTCTGTGACTGCTTTTTTTAATAAAGCAGTTTTTTTTTTAAATTGCAGCCCGTTTTCCTTAAAGGAAAACGAGTTGCAATTCAAAAAAATAATGAAACCATTTGGTTTCATTTTTTCAGAGTAGGCAGTGGTCCATTGGACCACTGCCTGCTCTGAAAAAAATATTTTCAGCGACATTCACAAAGGGGACCCATGGCGACCCCTTCCCGTTTGCGAATGCGTTACCACCCACTTCAAGTGGGTGGTAACTGCGAGTTGGTTTGCGACCGCTTTCACGGTCACAAAGCAACTCAGCATGGCGATGCGGTCACAAATAGGAAGGGAACACCCCTTCCGATTTGCAAGTCGGATTCACATTTTGCGAGTCGGTACCGACTCGCAAAATGTGAATCTGCATCGCAATGGCCGTTTTGCATGTCGCAAACTGCGTTTTTCGCAGTTTGCGACATGCAAACCGGTTGCTACATCTGGCCCTAGGTTCCAGCACAAATCCTTCCAGAACGGCAACTCCAGAGCTTGAGAATCCAAAAGAATTCACAAACAAGTAGTGTTCACTACCCAAAATACCAGAAGTCCAACTCTGGAACAATACATTAATTCCACAGACGAAGCCAGAAGCGGTGAAGGAGTTGGCTTGGATGATGTTGAAAAGCATTGACAGACTGTCAGCTTCTTCCTTATACTGCAGACAAGAGTGCCACTCCCGCTGGAAATCTCACAAATCAACATATTTTTTTCCAGTTGCTAACTCCCACTGCCTCTGATGCCACTTACTGGGAGCAGGTATATAACATAAGTTAAGGGTATGCCCGGCGCTAGTGCAGTTCTGGGCAACAGTGATACGCCATCTATTTCATCTCTCGGGGTAAGATGGCAAGGTTACATCTTGCTTTATAGACTTTGCCCTTTTGCTGGTAGTTCATTCCATCACACATTTGGAAGGCCCATACCCCGTTGGCCATCATTTGGCATTCAACAGTTCTCTTTGGACAGGCTAAGCATGCACACTGCTTTGTCGGAAAGAGCAGCAGCGGCTTCTCCGCTATGGCGAAGGAGTGTCGCCCTCCCTTCGAAGCCAACAGCTGCAAAATGTTTACAGTAATATGATACTAACCTATGTTCATTATCATTTCATTGAAAAAAGGGTGGGGCCATGTGGCGTGACAGGGACAGGGCTTTCTCCAACCCTGTACAGTGTTGCATGGTTGGCGACAGTAGGCCGAGGCTTCCGCTCTGCCTCGGAACACCCTGGCTGGGTGCTCCATCCAATCCTAATGCTGCTTTCATGCTTCCAGCAGCATGAAAGCAGAATTAGGATTGCCCGCAGGGCAGGTTGGGACCATGTGCCTGCTGTGAGGATCGAGGAGCGGAGTGGCGCAGCAGAGGCAGCGAGGGAGGTACTTTTTTAAAATTATTTTTTTTGTTTGTCGTTTCCTCTACCTCCCACCACGTGCCGCATCGCCCCTCCCTTACCCCCCACCCTGCAAGCCGTGACCGGGAAATAGGCTTGGGCCTCTAGTAAGTACCCACTCTCGCTAAGCTGGAATGAACTTGTTGAAACTTTTCACATCTAGGCCACACATCTTGAGTGTGCTGACATGGTTTAATTCCCTTCTGTGGTGCACTCCTAGCTTTCCCCCTGCTCTTCATCACATGAGATCAGTCGCTCCAACCCCCTCCCCTCGATTTACTTCACAACCCACAGAAAACTCCTGTGTATCCTTATTTTGGGGTCCCTAAATCACCCTGTGGTTGATCACTTTTTGCTCCCCACTTATGAACTGCGCTTACAGCCTCCAAACCTATTTTGCTCTCTAAAACCCCTACATTTGATTATATAGCTCTGTTGTCAGCGCATATTTTGACTACTTATATTTACAATGTCTGAACTCACTCACAATAGTTAGATTTTGTTCTACTGATTGTTTTTCTTTCATATTCTCCAAAGACGAGCAAATTTCGCTATAATGACAGCACTGCCAATCGGGCGGTCCTAGCATTCTTAACATCACCAAGGACAATGTCGTGAAACATCCTTCTTCACTGTAATGTGTCCAGATGTGACTTTCTTTATTGTTTCTGTCTCTCTGTCTCTCGCTCTCTCTCCCTCTCCCCCAAGGAGATTGGAGTGGACTTTACACCAGGAAGTCCTGCAGGAATGAGCAGACAAAATGACCCTCTGTGGTGATGTTAATCAATGCATTGTTGTTTATTGAAAGTATGCACTGGTGTCCCCACAGTTGCCTGACAAATGTCCAAAGGAAGAATGCCTTAAGGTGAACAGTAATAATGGCCTTTGCTCAGACCAAATGAGGTCAGTAGGATCCTCTCTGTCTAATGCACAACACAATTTGATTTCTGAACCAGCTTTCTTTTCTTTTCACCATCAAACTCAACAAACAGCTGATCATGCACCCTGCAGTCCTTAGTGCTATCAATATAGAAGCAAAAGGCACTCTGTAGATCCATCTGGTTTGGCCACTCCTCTTCAAATAGACAAAGGGAAGAAAAGAACATAGTAAGTGTGATGGACTGCGCCATGAGAAAAGGTGACTGACGCTCTTTTGAGAACTGATGGCTGAACTGACAAGACGTGCATCTCACTAATAAAACAAGTGATGACAATGTGAAACACAGTTTTCAGAATCGAGGCTCTTAGAGTACAACTATGAAAAGGCTTCAAAGGGGCATACATAAAGAATAGTTGAACCAAATTGAGATCCTTTCATAGCGTAATGAATGGAGCAGTGGGAAACCTATTTGAAATCCATTTCCGAAACTTGTCATAGTTTGAATAGTTTGATTAATGAGGATTGTTCAGGCAAATGAAGGAAGGATGTAAGGGTCTTAAGAGAGCCCACAACAAAGACACTTAGGGCCAACTTTAAGCGAGCTTGCACTAAAGCCTCGCTGAACCAAAGATAACATGAACAAACGTTTATCAGACAACCTAGCTGGCAAACTGTCATCCCACATCCTTTCTTACCAGGCAATAAACGTGGGCCAGCAGCCCAAATACATTGATTTGTTGGAAAGGAATGAGCAGCAAAAAAGACAACTAGTACTTGACACAGTACATCAGAGCTCCTCAGTTGATTCTGCTTAATATCTACACATGAATGTGTAATGTGTAAATTGTGGCGGTTAGGCTGCAGCATTCTGCATTTTTTCTGGGACAGTAAGTCTGCCTGAAGAGGAAACCAGAGTGGAGGGCAGCTGCACAGTGTCATTCAAAGTACCTGGCTTACCTGGCCCTATCTGGGGCCACCAGAGTCCATTATGCCCCATTTTAGATATAGATGCAAATGATCCACCTACTCCTCATCATCCACATTATGTGGAACATGTTGGAGGTCCTGAATGACACCCAGATCCAATCTAAAGACATCTTCCATCCTCTAGAAGCACAGTTGACAAAGCGCGGAACTGTCCCTAGCATTTATGTTGCAAATCATATACCACAACATAGGATCTAGTTGAAGATGATTCCACATCCAAAACAGGTTGGTGACAGATCTGGAGCTGGTGTTTCTGAAAACGTAGGATGAACCGATGGAGGACTAGAAGTCAGAGCTGTACCAAAGGAGTTAATGCATGGCCCAGTACTATTGGTGGAGCGACCTGACTTCAACAGGGATCAGTCTGCACCAGGGGGCAGCACACTAGTAGAAAGTGCAGCTGTAGGCCCTGCAAGTTCCATAGGGCTAAAAGGTGAACCAGCGGGAGCCAGAAGGAGCTTAAATATTTGAAGCATGGAATCTCAAAGGCTTTAACTTGCTGTAGAGTTGAAAATAGCCTGGGGAACTTGAGGCACAAGGACTCGTAAGCTCTATGTCATTCCAAGGACCACATTTGGTTTATCCAGGAACATTTAATTTATGCATTAATAATGTTTATTTGAACACATTACTCTCTAGATAACCTGGTAAAAAGAGAACAAGATCTTCCAAAACAGGATACAAACCCTCACCCACATTTGATCATTGGATTGCTCCTTGTCAGCACCTTTTTACTCATCCTGAGCTCTTGGAGTCGTTTGCATCAGAAATTTGGTGTTAAATGGCCATTGATACAAATTTGCTTAAAGTAAAATTTTTCTGATGGATACACCTACCTGTGGATTCCTCACCTAATGAATTCTCAAAATGCGACAGCATGCAACGGAAATTTTCTTCCCAGCTCTGCACGTCGACGAGGACGTCACAACTGCCCGACTCCCACGCAACACCGTCTGACGTCATCGAGGCAATAAGAGGTCCTCACCGGCGTGCTGATGTCAGTTCCCTTTTTTCCGTGCCTTCGGAGTAACGTTTTTTTGGGGAGCTACTATTTCTCGGAGGTGATACTTTGTAGTAAAAATGTCTCCCCCTCGGAAGTCCGGCTTCAAGCCTTGTAGGGAGTGCGGGGGGCGTATGTCGGTGACGGACCCACATAATGACTGTTTATGGTGCTTGAGCTCCGAGCACGAAATGGAGGAGTGTGGTTCATGCCAATAGATGAACCCAAAGGTGCTCAAAGAGCGTGAAGCCAAGCTGTTTTTGGCTAAATCAAAAAAGAAGGAAAAGCACCGACATCGGAGGTCGTCCTCGAAATCTTCAAGGTCTCATAAGAGACGGCGTCGTCATGACTCTCGGCGTCGGCATGATTCCCGATGTCGTTTGGAGAAAGACCAATCCCATTCGAGATCTCCATCTGCTCGGCGTTGTATGACGTGGGAGGTCAGCCTGACAGTGATGCCTCAGCCACAAAGCCCTCAGACTTCTCCGGCACTGTCGGATTTTGAAGTGGACGAGCCTCGCCAGAGTCCTGGCTTCTCGCCTGCACAGTCAGAAGTCGCAAGAATATTCAGTGCCGACGCTGCAGAGGTATCCTGCTTTCCCGGCTCCAGGTGCGGATCTGGCGGCATTCTTAAATGCGATGTACAGCATCTTCAGCTGCATGGCCCCTGGCGGTGCACCGGCTGGTCACTCAGATCCATTGGCTTTTGGGTTGGGCATTCTGGCTCCATACAAGCCGACGCCATTCATGCCCTTCTGTCCAGTAGAGGGTGCTGGTCCGGCGCCGGTGCCTTTGACGTCGCTGAGAAGACCTTCGCCGCCAGTGGCTTCTGCTGATCGGGTGGCGCCGTTGACTTTGCCACGGCTCCAATCGACGCCGGCAAAGAAGGCTCACCTTTCCATGGCACCGATGGATCCGGCGTCGGAAGAATCCAAAGATCAGCGTCAGCCGAAGTCGTCGACATCGGCTAATTCCATATTGACGCAGAGGATAGAGGCCAGGTTGCGCTCGAGGAGGAAGTTTCTGAGGCTATTGGAGGAGCAGTAGTATCAGAGGCAGCTCCTGGAGGAAAGAGAGATCGCAGAGCCCCTGGGGGACTTTCAGGGTTTGGACTCTGCCAGCAGTCTCAATACTTCCCCAGAATGGGACTTAGCTTCTCCAGGCGAGTTTACTGAAGAGGCTACTTCATTCCACTCAGTAGTGAGGAAGGCAGCAGACTTTCTAGATCTCTCGCTACCTGCAGCTGAGGTGAAAACCAATATCCTCACGGAAGTGTTACACCCAACTTAGAGCCACTCCTTCCTTTTAATGAGGCTCTCACTGAAACGATTTTTGAGGTTTGGAGAAAACCAGTGTCTTCAAATGCATTTAGCAGATCAGTGGCGAGGAGATACAGAGTGGCCCCTGGAGACCCGGGCTTCCTCTCTAGGCATCCGACTCTGGAGAGTCTGGTGGTTCAGGCCTCCTGCTCCTCGCGCTCAGCTCTTGGATCCTGCACTGGGGCTCCGTCGGACAGGGAATCAAAAAGGATTGAGCAGTCGGCCAAAAAGATCTTCTCTTAATGCAGTATGGCACTGAAGTCAGCTAACGCACTTGTGTTTTAGGAAGGTATATCCATGCCTTGATGGATATGGCTAAGGCTGAGATGCCGGATTTGCCCCAGGACATGCGGGGTCTTTTGACTGATGCTCAAGCGGCAGCGACTCAGGTCATTCAGTCAGGGTTAGATACTGCGGATTTGGTGGCCAGAGCAATGGGAAAGTCCATTGCAACCAGGAGACATGCTTGGTTGAGATTGTCTGGTTTTTCATCTGATGTGCAAACAACTCTTTTAGACTTGCCATTTGATGGGGACAAACTATTTGGTTCTAAAGCTGACTCTGCCTTAGAGCGCTTCAAGGAGAGCAGGGCTACTGCTAAGTCCCTAGGTTTGCAGGTTTCAACCACCACCCCATTCAGATCATTCAGAAGGTTCCGGGGGTTTGGAAGAGGCTCTCCCTTTGGGGGGAGACTCCAGCTTGCAGGCCAACAACCACCTACGCTTCCCTATAGGTAATTTAGAAGGAGGGGTAGAGTTTGAACCAGAGGGGCCACACAGCAGCACCCTGCCTCTTCCTCTTCCTCTGGGGGGTTGGGGGGGGGTGCAACAGGGAAAACAGCCTTAGTCCTCCGTCCATTCCATCCTATACTTCTCCTGTAGGGGGAAGGTTGTTTCATTTTCTCCGCATGTGAAAGCTGATCACATCGGATTCCTGGGTCATCAATATTGTGGAGAAAGGTTATGCACTTCCCTTTCTGGAGTTTCCCCCTTCCATCCCTCCCCGTCCCTCCTTTTGCACAGAAGACCATCTCCTGTTGTTACAACAGGAAGTTCAGACCCTATTGTCAAAAGGTGCAGTGGAGCTGGTTCCAGAGCAGGAAAGGGGTCAGGGTTGTTATTCGAGATATTTCCTGATCCCCAAGAAGGATGGTCGGTTGAGGCCTATCCTAGACCCGAGGGTTTTGAACTAGTTCCTAAAGCACGAGAAGTTCAAAGTGCTGACCCTAGCGCAGGTGCTTTTGGGGTTGAACGAAGACGATTGGATGGTGTCTGTCGACTTGCAGGATGCTTACTTCCATATCCCTATTCTCAAGTCACACAGGAAGTATCTCCAGTTTGTGGTGGGGTCGCAACACTATCAGTTTGCGGTCCTTCCTTTTGGTCTTACTTCCGCGCCTCGAGTCTTCACGAAGGTGATGGCGGTGGTTGCAGCACATCTCAGGAGAATGGGGATATTGGTATTCCCTTACCTGCATGATTTGTTGATTAAAGCCAAGTCTCCAGAGCTCGTGCTGCTTCACCTGCAAATGACAACGCAGTTGTTGTTCGACCTGGGCTTTTCGGTAAACGTGCCCAAGTCTCACCTGAAGCCCTCTCAACGCCTCCTGTTCATAGGGGCAGTACTGGACACAACATTGAATCGGGCCTTTCCTCCGCCTCAGCGGATTCAGGACATTCAGGCATTGATTCCAATGTTTCAAAGTGGAGCGGTCGTTCCAGTCCTCAAGGTCCTTCGTCTGCTCGGTCTGTTCGCCTCATGCATTCTGTTGGTCACTCATGCACGCTGGCACATGAGGGCTCTTCAGTGAGGCCTCCGCAGGCAGTGGTTTCAACACAAAGGGGATATCGAGGAGTCGATAAAGATCTCGAGAGACATTGCAGCGGATCTACGATGGTGGGCTGTGGACGACAATCTTTCCAAAGAAAGGCCGTTTTCACTGCCGCCTCCAGTGGCCACGGTGATAACGAATGCTTCCACTCTAGGGTGGGGAGCTCATCTGGGGGATCTGGAGATCAAAGGCCGTTGGTCTCCATTGGAACAGATGTTTGATATCAATATGATGGAATTGTGGGCGATACGTTTAGCTCTCAAGGCCATCCTCCCCTCCCTTCGTAGTCAGTTGGTCCAGGTTCTGACGGACAACACTACCGCGATGTGGTACATCAACAAGCAGGGAGGAGTAGGGTCGCACCTTCTCTGCAGAGAGGCTCTACTGCTCTGGTCCTGGGCACAGGACCATCAGATTTGCGTGGTAGCAAACCATCTGGCACGAGTTCAAAACGTATGTGCAGACAGTCTCAGACGGCACTTCTCAGCCGATCACGAGTGGCGTCTCCATCCGGACCTGATCCCTTACATCTTCCGGATGTGGGGATTTCCTCAGATAGACCTTTTTGCCACTCGGGAGAACGCACACTGCCCATCGTTCTGCAGCCTCCAGTATCCAGTGCAAGGGGTGTTGGGGGACGCTTTTCAGAGGTCCGAGCATGGCCAGATGCTTTACGCATTTCCCCCCATACCCTTGATTCCTGGGGCTCTAAGGAAAGTTCGCCAAGACCGGGGCAAGTAATCTTAATGGCTCCTGATTGGCCAAGAAGAGTGTGGTACTCAGGTCTTCTCCAACTCTCACTGAGTCCTCTGCTCCATCTCCCTCACAGGGCAGACCTCCTCTCGCAGTCGCAGGGGCAGGTTCAACACCCCCACCTCCAGAGTCAGCACCTACTCTCCTGGAGATTGAACGGGGCAATCTGAGTTCCTTTTCTCTCCCGCTGGATGGGGTGGACGTTATTTTAATGGCCAGAGGACACTCCACCAAATCGATCTATGCTGGTGGATGGGCAAAATTTGTGGCCTGGTGGGAGAGAAGCAAATTGATCCCTTAAAAGCCTATTTGTCTGATGTTCTGTTGTTTGCTTTTACTTTAGCAGAGAAGGGTTGTGCAGTTGCGACTGTCAAGGGCTATTTGTCGACGCTGTCAGCCTTTCTTTGCCTTCCGGATCAACCTTCCTTGTTCAAATCACCTATAGTTGTTCGGTTCTTGAAAGGCCTAACTAATAAATATCCTCCCACTCACTTTCTCATGCCTCAGTTGGATTTAAATCTGGTTTTGACTTTTTCAATGGGTTCACTGTTTGAACCTATGCATTCTTGTTCTTTAAGGTTGTTGGTCTTATAGGCAGTTTTCCTTGTTGCTATCACGTCTGCTAGGCGTGTGAGTGAGCTTCAGGCTCTTAGTGTCAAACCTCCCTTTACATCATTCTATGCTGACAAAGTGGTGCTGAGAACCATGGCGGCTTTCCTTTCTAAGGTTGTTACTCCTTTCCATGTGGGGCAGTCTATTACTCTTTCATCCTTCTATCCTCCTCCTCATCCTTCAAAAGAGGAGGACAGACTCCATCGCTTAGACCTGAGAAGGGCTCTCAGTTTCTATGTTGATAGAACAAAGGATTTTCATTTGGATGACCAACTCTTCGTTGGATATGTGGGCAAGATGAAAGGCAGAGCTGTTCATAAAAGAACCAAATCCAGGTGGGTCATTCTTTGCATTAAGATCTGTTATTCATTAGTAAAGAAGATTCCTCCTGAGGGTATTAGAGCTCATTCTACAAGGGCTAAGTCTTCCACTTCAGCTTTGGCTAGAGGTGTTCCTGTAGTAGATATTTGTAAAGCAACAACTTGGGGATCTCTTGGTGAGACTAGTCAGGCACCCACCTCCGAGTGCAGCACTGCTTTGGGACTCTATTCATAAGGTGAGGACTCCACAGGTAGTTGTATCCATCAGAAGAACAGGTTACTTACCTTCAGTAACGCTTTTTTTGGTGGATACACTAGCTACCTGTGGATTCCTCACAGTCCCACCCACCTACCCATTGCCTGTCTGGTCATACCAAGACTTTTCTCATATAAATGTATATATGTTTTGATTATTTTTTATATTAATAAATGTTGTGCTTGTATTGCATCCATATGTATATATGTGCTATCGTGAGGTCGGTTTTCACCTGTTTGCCTCAAAGGCACGTCAAAAAGGGTGAAACTGACGTCAGTACGCCTGCGAGGGCCTCCTATTGCCACAGTGACGTCAGACGGAGTCACGTGCGGAGCCGTGCAATTGTGACGTCCTCGTTGATGTGGAGAGCTGGGAAGAAAATGTTCCGTCGAATGCTGGCGCATTGGGAGAATTCATAAGGTGAGGAATCCACAGGTAGCTAGTGTATCCACCAGAAAAAGTGTTACCGAAGGTAAGTAACTTGTTCGTTTGAGCACTTATATTGATGACTAACGCATCCATAGGCTTCCCTTAGAACCATAAACCCTAACTGTCTATATATCATATTAGGTTACCTTCACCTTCTGAAAAAACAGATAAACAGTTCCTTACCTGTATTAAACTAGAGCACGTCCCAGAATCCTATGGAAAAATCACATTAACAGCGTAGGTATACTCGTTTAAAGTGGAGCATAAAAGCACATAGCCTCCTTGTCCTATTTTCCTTAGTACTGTTCTTCTTTGCCCTCGTTCTCCTGGAGTCAGCTCTTTTGGTTGTGTTGTTCTGTCCCTGGGTCCCAGTCTCAGTCCTCTTGGCCCTGGTCCAGTTCCTCGAGCTTACAGGCCTGTTTCAGTTCCTGGCTCTTCTTACTCCTCCTAATCCTTCTGACACTGGTCATCTTGGTGCAGGTGCCCTTGTTCCTTTTGGTTTTCTTTGCCCTGGTCCTCTTGGTCTTGGTCCTTCTGTCACTGGTCCCCTATTCAATGTCCTTGTTGTCCTAGCCGGCTTGGTCTTCCTGGTTTTGGACCTTCTGATCTTTCTGTCTCTACTCCTCCTGTTCCTGTTGATCCTCCTATTCCTTGACCTCCTGGTCTTAGTCTTGCTTGTCTTCCTGACCTTGGTCTTCTTGGTACTAATCCTTCTGGTCTCCTGATGATCCAGTTCTCCCTCCCTCACTCTCCCAGGTCAGTTAGGTGCCATCTTCAACTTATTACAAAGGTTTTTTCTTTATCCTTCTTTACCTGCTTCCAAATGTTTATGCTGGAGTCGTGATATGAACAACAGAAAAAAAGAACCGACTAGGGATCACTAGCAACGCCCCTTTTTTATTTGTCAGCACTGAACATCAGCAGGACCCACTTACTCGAAAAACACTGAGGTTAATGCACTTAATGGAGAGATATGTGTAGCACCTCTGGTCACAGCAAAAGGGAGCTCATTAGGAACCCCTTTTATCACCTCTTTATTTTTCCCTTTGTTGGTGCAGAGCTCCAGCAGGATCCACTCACTAAAACCACAAGGGTTATGGCACTTGCCACATACATGTATGTGTTTCACGGTGTTGCAGTCATATGTCAACTGATGTTTAATGTATTAGGTGCAGAGAGATGTGTGCCATGCTCACAGGTTTTGAAGTATCATGAAATGGCATATAGGGTTAATGTGCATGCTTCGGAGTATGCAATATGTAGATCACAGATATGCATTTTATGTAAGATAGATCAGTGATCTGATGGCCTTGTTGCAGAGATCTTGTTGTACCATGAGGGTTACATGTTACAGTCCTAGTAAAATAGGCGAATGAGTAATGTGCCCGCTTTGTACAACTCCATGTAACTTGCAAGGCAAAAGTTTGAAACCTTTCAGGTTTTAGCTCAGTCTTTCGTTACTTAATGTTTGGTACCATGGGTTCAGTTGGGTAGAACCAAACACAAAAAATCATTTTCTATTGTATGCTATAGAAATGGGTGAGTCTGGTTGCACACAAAGACAGGTATACTTGATGCTGTTAGTAGGCATTCACCTCCAAATCTTACATTATACTGAGCTTGGGAAAGACTACAGACTCATTCAGATCATTTTGTCTTTTGTTGAGTGTATACGCTGCTGGTCATGGTGTTAGTCTCCAGCTGTGCTTCAAATGAGGTACATCTAGGACAGCAGGTGTTTTGCATTTGCTTACTCCTGCAGACTATGTCAACATGCACAGTGAATATGTGCAGGCGCCATGGCTATGCCCTAGCACATTCTACCAAAAGAGTCAGGGGAATTATCTTTGGGACCTGCACAGACCCCAGATCTGGTTCAAGAATAGCTACCATATCCCAGAGCTGGTTCAATACTCCATGATTAGAGCAATGTACTGAGATTGTGGCTGCCTTAAGTATGGCGCTATTCTGGGCTGTGTGTGAGTCTTGATGTTGGAGCCATAGTGTGAGCTGGGAATGGATGCACTAAAGCTTCTGAGGTGAGGACTTGAGACAGTGGTCAAGCAATGCTGATCAAGTATTATGGGTGATTAGGACTCACAGAAATATTATGGTTATGAAGAAGCCTGAGGGGCTTTTATGTAAGTTTACAGTTGCTTCTATTTACAGAATGATTTACAAGTAGTATCTTTACAAGTGCGGAGCCTCCGCACATAAAAAGACCAATATTTTTATGTGCGGAGACTCCTCACTCGTAAGTCCATTTAGAATGACAAACAATCGTTAACTTACACAAAGGTGTCAGTTTATATATTTGTGACTCAGGTCCTAAGTGTGTCAGTCTTGGCCAGGAGTGTGGCCTAAGTCTGACACTGCCTCACCTCTTTATCAGCACTGTGGGTGTTTGGAACTCACAGAAAGGTGTCCAGGGCACTGGTGCAATCAGCACTTTTCATTTGGTAGGGATTTTGATTTCTCGCTTGAGACAAAAGTTTGTTGGACAGCCACTGTCTGGCTAGGTCCTCTGCTAAACTAGTACTGTTAGGGCCCTGTCACAAGCTTGCCCTCCACTCGTCTTCTTTAACAAGCATTGGTAAATGCTTTAAGATTCGCCTATGTGATTAATAATAAGCTGTTTTTTGTTTTTAAGTTGTAGCTTGGTGAGCGGTTGTGCAATATAAGTTACTGAAACTCCGTTAAAGTGTTATGACTTGTATATTGAGAAAGGCAATATATTGTGCTGGACACAATGGGGCACATTTACATGAAAGTGTCCTGATGCGTCACTTTTCTTACGTTGCCCATGTCCCACCTAACGACTCCATGGTTGCACCATATTTGTAATATGGCGCACCATGGAGGTCGTTAGGACAATAGTGCACTTTGCTGCACTAGCATCACAAATTTTGATGCTAGTGCAGCAAAGCACAGGGAGGCCCATTGCTTAAAATGGGTGTGTCATTTTAATGCCTGCTCCATGCAGGCTTTGAAAATGACAGAAAAAATGGTGCAGTGAAATGTAAATTTCACTGCAACATTTTTCTGGCCTCCCTGTGTCAGAACACGGCCCCTGCATACATTATGCCTGGCACACGCATAATGTGGTGCAGTGGTGTACAAAGTGGCACAATGCAAACATTGCGCCACTTTGCAAATGTGGCTTGGGAGTAAGGTCTCCTTAACGCCACCTTAGCGTAAAAAAATGGAGCTAGGGCAGCACAAGGTGACTCTAGAGGCTAATAAATATGCCCCAATGTGTCTGGAATTGCCAATATTTTGGCAGGGGCAGCTACCGTTATGCTATGTGTGGACACATTTGTGCTATCATTATGTCAGAGCTGTTCACTGCACTTCCAGCTACAAATGGCCACAAATAGGCCAAGGATGTCCATAATATGTTGCACATTTGCATTATTATGCCAGAGAAGGATCTTTTAATGCCAAGAATGTACAATAAAATGGCAAACATAACTATCAGTATGCCAAAAATGCAAAGTTTATGCCAGGAAGGATTACAACTAGGCTTAGAATGGTCTCAGCATGCCAAGGATAGCAGCAAGAATTCCAGGGTTAGGTAAAGAATGCCTAAACAATTATAGTGGTAGAGTCAGTGTGACCCTAGCAATAATCGCCAATCATAAAATAATTGCGAACTACCGGCCGGCTGTCTGTCTGCCCGAGGAAAACACACCTATGGTGCATATTTTTGTTTTTGTTTTTTGGCAGTGTTTGACAAAGTGTGCAGCTTAGTTGCCAGACTGGATTGAGAGTTAATTAAATGTGAAGATGTTTATGATTTTAGGAAAATATCTGTAATTGGTGGCAAATCCAGCAACTTAGTGTGAAAACACCTGCCTATTGTGATGCATTGTGATACGGTTACTGCGCTATGCGAGGAAGACTGCATGGGATAAGGCAGTCAGATGGTATTGACAGTCACTCAATGTCGTTCCTCAAGCCGTGTCTCTCTGGCAGCGCTGCCACATGGAAAACCCGGGGATGGGCTCAGGCTGAAAGTGAGACTTGGAGAGCGATGCATTCCAAGCTTCGTGAGCAACAACAAGGGGAAGTGAAACATGCTGCATGCAAAACCCGGGACATGACTCAGGGCTGAAAGCGAGGCTTGTAGAACTATGCCTTCCAAGCCTCATGATCAACAACAAGAGGGAGTGAAGCAAAGCTTACCTAGTAAAAATGCAACAGTCACTCGATGCCGTTCCTCAAGCCAAGAGGCGACCTGAAAAAACAAGCGTGCTGGTTCACTTGAAACTGGGATGAACCTCAAACAAGCATTTGCAATGCAATAGGTCTCCCATTTGCAAGTATTAGAGCTATTGGTGTTGTTGATGTTAATGTATTATAACACAAATAGTATTGTGAGCATTTAATAAAATATTTTCTGCAACAATGAAGTGTAATCTCAGAAAATGGTATACTTTTTATTGACATTTTAATTCAAGTTTTGTATCAGTGGGAAAGAAACAGTGCTGTTTGTAAATAATGGATGCCAAAAGAGGGATGAAAAGAGAGAGTGCTATGTAAATAAGAGAAATAGATGAGAGAGAACAAGCGGAAATTCCAAAATGTTTGATTGACAGAAAGTGTTAAAAGGTTATGTGTTGGCGATCGAATTTGTGTATTTCTGTGAGACCATATATGTTTAGTAGAACGCGTGTGTATTATTAATAGCAAGCTAACTGTCTAAACGCATGCTAAATATCTATGTACAGTAATTATGCCTTAGAAATGTAAAATCCCAAAATGTAAACGATCGTACAGTCTGCTATATGTAAACCCGTAAGAAAATATTTAAAAAATAAACGTGCAACCAGGAAATAAATCAAAGCGGCCGCAGCAGGATTGTAATAACATACTACAAACTTCCCCAATTTAATGTTTGTAAATCTATCATTGTGCATACACAACGAGAATTCCACCCTCGCAGTGCTCTATTCACGAAAAAGTCTGAAATTACTAACCGAAAGTGAGCCAAAAGTCGGAAGTAGTGCGAATGTGTGAAAAAACAAAGGAGGACCCAGATAAGATACCACTCCTCTTCGAAGCAAAGAAAATTAGCATACTTGTAATGTCAACATCCTGACCCACACATGCTGGATACATTCCTGATATAGATCTTTATAGCTATGCTAAATCTCTCCATTTGGCAGGTAAGCAAACTCTTCAGCAACTCATAAACAAACTACAGACCTCTGTCTGCTCACTAAAGAAGCTTTGTTTGTTTTCTGGCTAAATAGCTTTTCTGTGCCTTTAAGAATCCGAAAGAATTCAGTCATTACTGGCCTTTAACTTGATGCTACTAAATAATATTTTAGAAACAGGCACAGCTAAACGTTAACCGCTTTTATGTGTAGCTGTGCCAAAGTAAAATACAAGTGGACATTAGCACTTGTAAGCTTTTAAATGCCAAAACATCTCAAAATATTAAGAAGGCACAACTAAGCCTGTACTGGCCATGTTGTAAAATGTGTCAGTGTATAATTAAAACTACGTTAACACTGTAATAAATTGTCAATTTAAAGAACGAAAATTCAGCCTTAAATGGCTTCGAAGTAAGTACTAACACTACAGGTACATATTCGTGTGTAAAGACAAATAAGCGCAGCAGTATGAAGGTTATAAACTCGAATAAAGTAAATGTAACTGAATGATAACTGTGATTAATATACCGGTGAAATATTAAAATTAAACCCAATAAATCAAGTGAACATTTGTCTATATTTAATAGCGTTTCAAATTTGAGTAACAAAATAAATTTACCAAAACACCACATGCAAGCTAATATGCGCCCTGCTGTATTGAAGTACTTTTTTCACTGTAGCAAACAAACGAACAAAATCCTCAAAATATGCACCTAAAACAACACTGTAATGTTGAGAAATACATTCGTTCTCAATGTGTCTGTGAGTGCTGTGCTACCACAGAGTACGTGTGGGGAAAAGAGAGGACTTCTATGTGTAGTGTATTTGTCTAACAAAGTGTATGTGACCCAAAGCATGAATATGTTAGGATGTGAAATAAAAATGCACTTACATTTAGCTTAATGTCGCCGCAAAGTTATTATGCACGTAAACTTTGCTTAATGTCGCGCTGGAAAGTAATTATGCACGTAAACTTTGCTTAATGCCGCCGCAATGGGATGAAATATGTAAATTGTGCAAACAGTACCTAACAATTAGGCACGTTTAAATATAACCAAAAGAATCAAACACCCGCACTGCTATCTTTAAACACGTTAAATTAAGCACGCTGAAAAATAACCAAAAGAATCAAACACCCGCACTGCTATCTTTCAACACGTTACATTAAGCACGTTTTAAAATAACCACAAGAATCAAACACCCGCACTGCCATCTTTCAACACGTTAAATTAAGCACGTTTTAAAAAAAATAACCACAAGAATCAAAACACACGCACTGCTATCTTTACACGCGTTAAAAATAAGCCCTGCTTAAACACACTAATCGCTAAAATGCCAGGACACAAAGTAAGAAAAAAAAGTTCCACACACATATAACAAACGAACCGGTGTAATAAGATTGTACTTGGTCGCTGCGCTTTGGGAGGGATAATCCAAAAGAAGGCATGCCAAATGCATGCCAGAAACCAATAGCGACAACAGAATTAGATTACAAAAAGCACACAGCCAATAAAAAGCCAGTAGGTGGGCATTGAGCCCACATAGCAATTACAACAGTCCGAGAGACAGCGCATGCGCGCTGCCTAGGCTCGACCTAAAAATGATAACTGTCTCGCTGGCAGCGCTGCCATAAACTTGAAAGAAAGTACCATAAAGCAGATTAACACAGTACTTGGCCGATTGGGGACTGATAAGAAAAACACCCAGAGGAGCAACAGGAAATAGTATGCTGCAGCCAATCGAAATGGTGGAAAAGTAAATGGCAAGCACACGAACCAATGAAAAGTGAGGCGGTATGTAAGCCCCTTTTAAGATTTATATTAAATACAATAGATTTCACAAGCAGAGTGCAATCGCTGTGCAGACAAAAGCTAAAAATGGCACTGCTGAGCAGTGCTTACTTTGTAAAGTAATGAGTGCTGGTGTCTAAAGCTCTGGTGAGAAGCTTGGTTGACGCTCTTAAATGTCAGTGCACCGAATACCAAGGCTGCTTCATCTTAAATTCTGGTCAGGCCTGTTTCTGCACTGCCAGACACTCCCTGCCTCTTTATCTCACTCTTGCAGGTTCCTCCTTTCTCCCCTGGAAACATTGTTTCTGAATACAACTACCTGTGGATTCCTCACCTTATGAATTCTCCCAATGCACCAGCATTCGCTGAAAAAGTTTATTCCCTGCTCTCCACGTCAACGAGGACGTCACAATTGCACGGCTCCGCATGCGACTACGTCTGACGTCACCGTGGCAATAAGAGGTTCTTGCCGGCGTACTGACATCAGTTTCCTTTTTTCCGTGCCTTTGACGCTAACGGTTTTCTCCTGGCTCTCGGGGAGCTACTGTTTCGAAGGTGTCTTTTTGTCTCTAGTTACAATGTCTCCTCCTAGAAAGTCAGGGTTTAAACCTTGTCATGAGTGCGGGGGTCATATGTCGGTCACGGACCCTCATGATGACTACTTATGGTGTCTAAGTTCGGCACATGACATGGAGGAGTGTGTGTCCTGTCAAAGGATGAATCCGAAGGCGGTGAAGGAGAGAGATGCCAAACTCTTTTTGGCTAAGGCGAAGAAAGGACACAGACTGCGTCATTCGTCTAGAGGTCGTTTACGATCCAGGTCTCCATCTAGATGGCGTTGAGCGACGTGGGAGCGACGTGGGAGGTTAGTCCTATGGTGACCCCACAGCCTCAAAGTCCTCATGCTTCTCCGGCGAATCGGTCTTCGAGGTGGTTGCACCCCAAGAGAGTCCTCGCTTTTCACCTAGGGTGCAGGATTCTGATGACCAGCCGACCCAAGTGCTGCAGGAATATCAGCGGTATTCTGCCTTCCCTGCTCCGGGAGCGGATCCGGCGGCATTCTTGAATGCCATGTTCAACATGTTTAATGCTATGGCCCCTGCTGGTGCACCGGCTGGTCCCACAGGTCCTTTGGCATTCTCCTTGGGCTCTCCGTTCATGCCTTTTTATCTGGTATTGCCTCATAGGCCTACGGCGCCGATGACATCGCCTTATAGGCCTGCGGTGCCGATGACGTTGCCTCATACACAGTCGATGCCGGTGACGGGACCTCATAAGTCCACAGCGCTGATGGGATCAGCTCCGGTGCCATATGGATCCCGATTGGATCGTATTGTGTCTCCTTCTTCTCCTGGTCCACGCCTATCGGTCCTGAAGCCGGTGTCGTAGACGTTGGCTAACTCTATGTCGACGCCAAGGTTGGAGGCCAGGTTGAGGTCGCGGAGGGGAGCACCGAGGATCTAAGAAGAACAGGAGTACCAGAGACAGCTGCTGGAAGAAGGAGAGATTGCTGAGCCCTTGGGGGAATATCAGCGCCTAGGCTCAGCTAGTGGGCTGGACACTTCCCCTGAGTGGGATCCTTCATCTCCAGGGGAGTTTACAGAGGAAGCGGCCTCTTTCCATTCTGTGGTCAGGAAGGTGGCAAATTTCTTGGACCTTCCATTGCCGGCTGCTGGGGTTAAAACGAACATTTTGACCAAGGTCCTTCATCCTTCTTCGGCTTCAGCAGAACCCTTGCTTCCATTTAATGATGCTCTTATGGAGCCTATATTGGAGGTTTGGAGGAAGACTGTGACATCGCCAGCTGTAAACAGATCTGTTGCAAGATGGTACACGGTGGCTCTGGGGGATCTGGGACTTTTATCGCAGCATCCGGCTCCAGAGAGTTTAGTGGTCCAGGCCTTATGTTCGGCTTGTTCTGCACCAGGCTCCTTCCCTGTTACTCCTTCGGACAGAGAGTCCAAGAGGATGAAGCAATCAGCCAGGAAGACTTTTTCATCCTGCAGTATGGCCCTAAAATCGTCCAATGCTACCTGTGTGTTTGGTAGATATGTGCACGCCCTGATGGACACGGCTAAAGCTGTAGTTCCTGACTTACCGCAGGATATACAGGGGCAGTTCAGTGAGCTCCTGTCAGACACTCAAGCTGTGGCAAAGCAGATCATCCAGTCTGGTCTGGATACTACAGACTCAGTGGCCAGGGCGATGGGTACTTCAATCGCTACCAGGAGGCATGCGTGGCTGAGGTCTTCTGGCTGTCCTACACATATCCAGACCCTTTTATTGGACCTGCCTTTTGACGGAGAAAAGCTGTTTGGGGCCAAAGCTGACTCTGCCTTAGAGCGCTTCAAGGACAGTAGGGCCACAGCAAAGTCTTTGGGTCTACAGGCTTCCACTATGTGGTGGGTTCTTTCACTGTGAATATAGATGACGCTCTTAGACGAAAAGGATGATTTGATAATTTATTAAGTGTGTTTTCTTATATTCTTATTGAGGCTTTTTATAGGTCTTTTTTGTTTCTGCTCTTCTCAAACCTTTCTTTGTTCTTCTGGCTTGTCTTTATTTCTCTTTATTTTCTTTCTTTATTTCTTAGGTATGGACCGGTTTGTAGAGAAGAGCAGCGTTGGTGACATTCCCCGGGGAAGAGAGAGGAAAAGATAAGAAAGGTAAGGGTCTTGTTTTTCAGACCTTTTTTTATTTTGAGGATAGGGGCTGTGGGATTTTCACCAAAAGAAAAAAACAATAGCGACCTCCCAGTGAATAGGCTTAAAAAGAAATGATCTATGCTCTTTTGGGAAAAGAAAACAAGCTTCTTGGGAGTGAAGACACAAAAGAGTCAGGGTTCTCTGGTTTTAACCCAGCATCAAAACTCATATTTCCTTCCTATCTGAGAGCGGTATGAGAAGAAAGGAAGAGAAATCCCAGGAAAAAAAGTTGAAATCCCCAGTGACTAAAAGGAAAACTAAATGAATGAAACGGATGTGGAGAATAAGGAGCTATAAACCCCTTTTACCAATAGTATCCCAAGGGGTTTAGTATGCAGGCATGTACCTGCGAAAGCCACGTCCCTCCTGGGACGTGGCTGGCATTATGGCGTGAGGAGTTGTTCTCCGGTAATTCTTCTTGAGGAGTCGGTCCAGGTGTCGCCGTCTCCGCTCCTCTTTCTCCTGTTCCGTCTTCCTAGTTTGGCGTCTCCGTCCATCTTCTGCTCGTCAGTGGTGGGCGTGCGTGCGGGATCCTGGAGTTCCGGTGAGTTAAATCTGACACCCGGGTCGTCGGCAGATGGCGTGACTTCCGGGTGCAGGAAAGTGCCCCTGGGGGACTGTTTTGCACGTCCCCGGGGAACAGTCTGTAGTGGAGTCGCGTCGGCTCTGCTACACATCCGTCCCCTTGGAAAAGGCTGATTGAGACTCTGGCCAATGGGATGCCTGGAAAGGTAATCCGCGGTAACTAACTGATGTCCCGGGAGATGTTGAACCTGAAAGATAAAGGGTTCTAACTCCATAAACCACCGCTGAATTCTTGGATTAGTGTCTTTGTGCCACGACAACCAAGTAAGGGGTGCGTGGTCAGTCTGTAAGATGAAAGGATGACCCAGAAGGTAATATTGGAGAGTCTCAATCGCCCATTTGATGGCCAGACATTCCCTCTCTATGATGGGATAACGCTGTTCGCGGGGAGTAGCTTCCTACTGATAAAGACAATAGGGTGATCATTGTCATGGTCATCTTTTTGATATAAGACTGCCCCTAACCCTACTTCAGAGGCATCAGTTTGTATTAGGAATTGTTTCGCAAAATTAGGACAGTGAAATACAGGTTCAGTGGTTAAACACTGTTTGAGAATCTCATAGCTCTGTTGTTGTGTGTGGGTAAGTTTCGTTATTTTAGATGGTTTCCCTTTTTTTAGGAGGTCCTTTAATAGGGCGGCTAATGTAGAGTAGGTTGGGATAAAACGTCTATAATATCCCACAAGTCCCAAAAAGTATCATATCTCCTTTTTTTAACTCGGGACTGGTATCTCCAAGATGACCTCTATTTTGTGCATTTGGGGTTTAATTTGTCCGTTCCCTATATAATATCCGAGGTATGCTATATTATTGTTTGCCATAGTACATTTTTTTAGATTCACTGTGAGCCCTGCTCCTTTTAGCGTATGAAATACTTTGTCTAGGTGATGAATGTGATCAGCCCATGACTCAGTAGAAATTACAATATCATCAAGATAGGCAGCAGCGCATGGAGTGTGTGTTTGTAACAGTCTACGCATTAGTCTCTGGAATGTTGCGGGGGCCCCATGCAACCCAAATGGGAGAACAGTAAAATGGTATAACCCAGAGGGTGTGAAGAACGCTGTTTTTTCTTTATCCAGGGTGTATGAGGGGATCTCCCAGTATCCCTTGGTGAGATCTATTGTGGTCATATATTTTGCCTTACCCAACCTCTCTTAACAGTTTGTAGGAAGTTGCCTCTGTATATACTATCTCAAAGTAGAGGTGAAATAGTGGCAACATTAGATAATTCTAATGCTCTATTTTGTGGTAGTGTGGTCGAGCAGTAGGCTTATCAGAGGGTAGTATTAAGCATTTGTTGTACACACACAGGCAATAAATGAAGAACACACACTCAAAGACTTAACTCCAGGCCAATAGTTTTTATATAGAAAAATATATTTTCTTAATTTATTTTTAGAACCACAAGTTCAAGATTTGAAGTAAATACATAAAATGCAAGGTACTCCACATAAGTAAGTTAGGAACTTTGAATTAGAGCAATAACATATACAGTTTTTGTTAAAATGGCAATATGTTATTTTAAAAGTGGACACTGCAAAAATCAACAGTTCCTGGGGGAGGTAAGTATTGGTTAGATTGTGAGGTAAGTAAGACACAAGTCTCAGTTCCTGGGCATAGGCAGCCCACTGTTGGGAGTTCAAGGCAACCCCAAATTTAGCACACTAGCAGCTCAGGGCCGGTCCGGTGCAGAGGTCAAAGAGGTGCCCAAAACCCATAGGTGCCTATGCAGAACAGGGGTGCTCCGGTTCCAGTCTGCCAACAGGTAAGTACCCACGTCCTCGGGGGCAGACCAGGGGGGTTTGTAAAGCACTGGGGGGGGGACACAAGTAGGCACACAAAACACACCCTCAGTGGCACAGGGGCGGCTGGGTGCAAAGCAGGCGTCGGGTTTTGTATTGGATTCAATGGAGGGACCCGGGGGTCACCCTAGCGGTGCAGGCAGGGCACAGGGGGGCTTCTTGGGCCAGCCACCACCTGGGATATGCAGAGGGTCACCTGGTGGTCACTCCTGCACTGAGGTTCGGTTCCTTCTGGTCCTGGGGGCTGCGGGTGCAGTGCTTGGTCCAGGCGTCGGGTCCCTTGTTACAGGCAGTTGTGGTCAGGGGGAGCCTCTGGATTCTCTCTGCATGCGTCGCTGTGGGCATCCAGGGGGGTCGTCTCGGGCTACACACGAGGTTGCAGTCGCCTGGGAGTCCTCCCTGTGGTGTTGGTTCTCTGGATCTCGAGCCGGGGGGTGTCGGGTGCAAAGGGTGAAGTCTCACGCTTCCGGCGGGAAGAGTGAGGTCCTTTAAAAGTTGCAAGAAGTGGCAATATTGTTGATGTTTGTTGAGCAGAGCCGCTGCTCACTGGAGTTTCTTGGTCCTTAGGTTCAGGGCAGTACTCCGAAGCTTCAGAGGTCGCTGGTCCCTGTTGGATGCGTCGCTGTTGCAGGTTTTCGAGTCAGGAGACAGGCCGGTAGTCTCTGCAGGGCTTTCAGGTCAGCAGTCCTTCCTCTTAGTTCAGGTTGCAGGAATCTAAACTCCTGGGTTCTGGGGTGCCTCTAAATACAAAATTTGAGGGTGTGTTTAGATCTGGGAGGGCAGTAGCCAATGGCTACAGTCTTGGAGGGTGGCTACACCCTCTTTGTGCCTCCTCCCTGAGGGGAGGGGGGCACATCCCTAATCCTATTGGGGGAATCCTCCAGACTTAAGATGAAGGATTTCTAAAGGCAGGGGTCACCTCAGCTCAGGGCACCTTAGGGGCTGTCCTGACTGGTGGGTGACTCCTCCTTGTTTTTATAATTATCTCCTTCAGCCCTGCCGCAAAAAGTGGGGGCAGTGGCCGGAGGGGCGAGCATCTCCACTAGCTGGGATGCCCTGTGGCGCTGTAACAAAAGGGGTGAGCCTTTGAGGCTCACCACCAGGTGTTACAGGTCCTGCAGGGGGAGGTGAGAAGCACCTCCACCCGGTACAGGCTTTGTTCCTGGCCACAGAGTGACAAAGGCACTCTCCCCATGTGGCCAGCAACTCGTCTGGTTATGGCAGGCTGGCAGAAACTGGTCAGCCCCACACTAGAAGTCGGATTGGTATTCAGGGGGCATCTCTAAGATGCCCTCTGGGTGCATTTTACATTAAATTCCACTCTGGCATCAGTGTGCATTTATTGTGCTGTGAAGTTTGATACCAAACTTCCCAGATTTCAGTGTAGGCATTATGGAACTGTGGAGTTCGTGTTTGACAAACTCCCAGACCATATTCTCCTATGGCTACCCTGCACTTACAATGTCTAAGGTTTTGCTTAGACACTGTAGGGGCATAGTGCTCATGCACATATGCCCTCACCTGTGGTATAGTGCACCCTGCCTTAGGGCTGTGAGGCCTGCTAGAGGGCTGACTTACCTATGCCACAGGCAGTGTGAGGTTGGCATGGCCCTCTAAGGGGAGTGCCATGTCGACTTAGTCATTTTCCCCCCACCAGCACACACAAGCTGTGAGGCAGTGTGCATGTGCTGAGTGAGGGGTCCCCAGGGTGGCATAAGACATGCTGCAGCCCTTAGAGACTTTCCCTGGCATCAGGGCCCTTGGTACCAGGGGTACCAGTTACAAGGGACTTATCTGAGTGCCAGGGCTGTGCCAATTGTGGAAGCAAAGGTACAGTTTAAGGGAAAGAACACTGGTGTTGGGGCCTCGTTAGCAGGGTCCCAGCACAATTTCAATCATAACTTGGCATCAGCAAAAGGCAAAAAGTCAGGGGGTAACCATGCCAAGGAGGCATTTCCTTACACAACCCTCCCTCCTCAAACGAAAGAGGATGAGACTAACCTTTCCCAGGACAGTCTTCATTTTCTAAGTGGAAGAACCTGGAAAGACCATCACCATTGGCATGGGCAGTCCCAGGTCTGTGTTCCACTACAAAGTCCATTCTCTGTAGGGATATGGTCCACCTCAACAGTTTAGGGTTTTCTCCTTTCATTTGCATTAGCCATCTGAGAGGTCTGTGGTCAGTTTGAACTATGACGTGAGTACCAAAAAGGTATGGTCTCAACTTCTTCAGGGACCAAACCACAGCAAAGGCCTTCCTCTCAATGGTACTCCAGCACTGCTCCCTGGGGAGTAACCTCCTGCTAATAAAAGCAATAGGCTGGTCAAGGCCATCATCATTTGTTTGGGATAGGACTGCTCCTATCCCATGCTCAGAGGCATCGGTCTGCACAATTAACTGCTTAGAGTAATCTGGAGCTTTCAAAACTGGTGCTGTACACATTGCTTGCTTCAGGGTGTCAAAGGCCTTTTGATAGTCCACGGTCCAGTTCACTTTCTTGGGCATTTTCTTGGAGGTCAGTTCTGTGAGGGGTGTCACTATTGATCCATAACCCTTCACAAACCTCCTATAGTACCCAGTCAAGCCAAGGAATGCCCTGACTTGAGTCTGGGTTTTTGGAGCTACCCAGTCCAGAATTGTCTGGATCTTGGGTTGAAGTGGCTGAACTTGGCCTCCACCTACAAGGTGACCCAAGTAAACCACAGTACCCTGCCCTATCTGACATTTAGATGCCTTGATAGAGAGGGCTGCTATTTCCAGGGCCTGCAAAACCTTCTTCAGGTGGACCAGGTGATCCTGCCAGTTGGAGCTAAAGACAGCAATATCATCAAGATAAGCTGCACTAAAGGACTCCAAGCCAGCAAGGACTTGATTCACCAACCTTTGGAAGGTGGCAGGGGCATTCTTTAAGCCAAACGGCATCACAGTAAACTGGTAGTGCCCATCAGGTGTAGAGAATGCTGTGTTTTCTCTTTTGCTCCAGGTGCCATTCTTATTTGCCAGTACCCTGCTGTTAAGTCAAAGGTACTTAAGTATTTGGCGTCACCTAATTTGTCTATGAGCTCATTTGCCCTTGGAATGGGCTGAGCATCTGTCTTGGTGACAGAGTTAAGCCCTCTGTAGTCCACACAAAATCTCATCTCTCTCTTGCCATCTTTTGTGTGAGGTTTAGGGACCAAGACCACTGGGCTAGCCCAGGGACTATCAGGGTGCTCATCACTCCCAATTCCAGCATCTTGTGGACTTCCACTTTGATGCTTTCTTTAACTTGTTCAGACTGTCTAAATATTTTGTTTTTGACAGGCATACTGTTTCCTGTGTTCACATCAAGGGTACACAGGTGTGTCTGACCAGGGGTCAATGAAAAGAGCTCAGCAAACTGCTGGAGGACTTGCCTGCAGTCAGTCTGCTGTTGGCCAGAGAGGGTGTCTGAATAGATCACTCCATCTACTGAGCCATCTTTAGGGTCAGTGGAGAGAAGATCAGGGAGAGGTTCACTCTCTTCTTCCTGGTCCTCATCTGTAACCATCAACATGTTTACATCTGCCCTATTATAAAAGAGTTCGAGGCGGTTCACATGGATCACCCTCTTGGGGGTCCTGCTAGTGCCTAGGTCAACCAGGTAGGTGACCTGACTCTTCTTCTCAAGAACTGGGTAAGAGCCACTCCATCTGTCCTGAAGTGCCCTTGGAGCCACAGGCTCCAGAACCCAGACTTTCTGCCCTGGCTGAAACTCAACCATAGCAGCCTTTTGGTCATACCACATCTTCTGGAGCTGTTGGCTGGCCTCAAGGTTTTTGCTTGCCTTTTCCATGTACACTGCCATCCTTGAACATAGGCCTAGTACATAGTCCACCACATCTTGTTTAAGCTCATGGAGAGGTCTCTCCCAGTCTTCTTTTACAAGAGCTAGTGGTCCCCCAAAAGGATGGCCAAACAGACGTTCAAAGGGGGAAAACCCTACTCCCTTCTGTGGCACCTCTCTGTAGGCGAAAAGCAGGCATAGCAAGAGGACATCCCATCTCCTTTTGAGTTTTTCAGGGAGCCCCATGATCATGCCCTTCAATGTCTTGCTGAATCTCTCAACAAGGCCATTGGTGTGTGGATGGTATGGTGTGGTGAATTTATAAGTCACCCCACACTCATTCCACATGTGTTTCAGGTAAGCTGACATGAAGTTGGTACCTCTGTCAGAAACCACCTCCTTAGGAAATCCCACTCTGGTAAAAATACCTAGGAGTGCTTTTGCTACTGCAGGGGCAGTAGTGGACTTACGGGGAATTGTCTCAGGGTACCTAGTAGCATGATCCACTACTACTAGGATAAACTGGTTCCCTGATGCTGTGGGAGGTTCAAGTGGACCCACTATATTCACTCCCACTGTTTCAAAGGGGACCCCCACCACTGGAAGTGGAATGAGGGGGCCTTTGGATGGCCACCTGTCTTACCACTGGCTTGACAGGTGACACAGGAGGTGCAAAACTCCTTTACCTTCTGGGACATATTGGGCCAGTAGAAATGGTTGACTAACCTCTCCCATGTCTTGGTTTGTCCCAAATGCCCAGCAAGGGGAATGTCATGGGCTAAGGTCAGAATGAACTCCCTAAATTCCTGAGACACTACCACTGTCCTGGAGGCACAGGGTTTGGGATCTCTTGCCTCAGTGTAAAGGAGGCCATCTTCCCAATAGATCCTGTGTGTTCCACTGACATTTCCCTTTTCTTGCTCAGCTGCTTGCTGTCTTAGGCCTTCAAGAGAGGGACATGTTTCCTGCCCCTTACACAGCTGTTCCCTTGAGGGTCCCCCTGGGCCCAAGAGCTCAACCTGGTAAGGTCCCAGCTCCATGGACTCAGTTCCCTCAGGGGATAGAACTTCTTCCTGGGAAGAGAGGTTCTGTTTCTTTTGTTGTGTTGAAGCTGATTCCCCAGTCTTTTTTCCTTTTCTCTTGGAAGGTTGGGCCGTTATTCCAGACTCCAACACTTCTTTTTTCACCCTGAGAAAAGGGCACTGTGCCCTTTTCTTGACACACACCAGTTCAGGGATACCCAGCATGGCTGCATGGGTTTTGAGTTCTACCTCAGCCCATGCTGAGGACTCCAGATCATTTCCAAGCAGACATTCTACTGGTATTGCAGAAGGGACTACCACCTGTTTCAGGCCAGTGACCCCTCCCCATTCTAAAGTTACCATAGCCATGGGATGGACTTTAGACTGATTGTCAGCATTGGTGACTGGATATGTCTGTCCAGCCAGGTATTGTTGTCCTGGGGAAACCAATTTGTCTGTCACCATAGTGACACTGGCACCTGTATCCCTCAGGGCTTCTACTCTAGTCCCATTTAAGAGCTGCTGCCTGTATTTTCGCATGTTAGGTGGCCAGGCAGCAAATGTGGCTAGGTCCACCCCACCCTCTGAGACTAATGTAGCTTCAGTGTGAACCCTGATTTGCTCTGGGCACACTGTTGATCGCACCTGGAGACTGGCTATTCCAGTGCTAACTGGAGTAGTAGTTGTTGGACTTTTCTTGGGACAGGCCTTGTCTCCAGTTTGGTGTCCATGCTAAGTACAGATGCAACACCAGGCCTTTTTGTGATGAACATTTGTACCCTTATACCCAAATTAGGATTGTGAAGAGGCTTTGGACCCACCCTCCTGAGCAGGTTTTTGGGGCCCCTGGAGAGGCTTTGTGACCCCTTCCTGTTGGTCACTGCCTGTGGAAGTCTTGGTCACCCTAGTCTTGACCCAATGGTCTGCCTTCTTAACCAATTCTTGGGGAGAAATTGGACCTAGGTCTACCAGATGCTGATGCAGTTTGTCATTGAAACAATTACTTAAAAGATGTTCTTTCATAAACAAGTTATACAGCCCATCATAATCATTTACACCACTGCCATTTATCCAACCATCTAATGTTTTGACTGAGAAGTCAACAAAATCAACCCAGGTCTGGCTCGATGATTTTTGAGCCCCCCCTGAACCTAATCCTGTACTCCTCTGTTGAGAATCCAAATCCCTCATTCAGGGTAGCCTTCATGAGGTCATAGGATTCTGCATCTTTACCAAAGAGTGTGAGGAGTCAGTCCCTACGCTTTCCAGTGAACATTTCCCAGAGGAGAGCACCCCAGTGAGACTTGTTTACTCTTCTGGTTGCACAAGCCCTCTCAAAAGCTGTGAACCACTTGGTGATATCATCACCATCTTCATATTTTGTTACAATCCCTTTGTGGATGTTTAGGATGTCAGTATTCTCTCTGACCCTATTTATGCTTCTGCCACCATTGATGGGAGCTAAACCCATCTCTTGTCTTTCCCTCTCTATGGCTAGGAGCTGTCTCTCCAAAGCCAATCTTTTGGCCATCCTGGCTAACAGGAGGTCATCTTCATTGAGGCTGCCCTCAATGCTCCCAGAGTTACTGGTCTTCCCTGTGGAAGAACCAGTTTCGCTGACTATCACTTGTGGAGTCAGGGTTTGAGGGACCCTGGTCTCCCTAATTAGGACAGGAGGGAGGGATTCATCCTCCTGGTCACTAATTGCTCCCTCTGTAGGATTATCCTCAGAGGTGTGGTCCTTTGCAAACTCTGCCAAAAGCTCCTGGATCTTAACTTTGGTAGGGGTGGACCCAGTCTTTATATTTTTTAGCTTACAGAGAGTCCTTAACTCTGACATCCCTAGATGCAGGTAAGGGGTGAGGTTCCACCACCATCTTGTCTGTGCTAGACATTATTTCTCTAAAAGTTGGGATACTTTTTAAGACTCTAAAACTATTTCTAGAACTTAATCTAAACTTTTACAAAACTTTTAAACTCTAAAAGAAATGCTAACAGAGACTTACACAAGGCCCTAGCAGGGTTTGTAAAAATGTATAAAAATAGCTCAGATTTCAAAAATCAGTTTCTAATAGCAATTTTTGGAATTTAGTCTGAGTAGTCCAGCAAATGCAAAGTCTTAGACCCCACCGCTGATCCACCAATGTAGGAAGTTGGCTCTGTATATACTGTCTCAAAGTAAGAGATAGTGTGCACAGAGTCTAAGGGATCCCCTTAGAAGTAAGATAGTGGCAAAATTAGATAATTCTAATGCTCTATTTTGTGGTAGTGTGGTCGACCAGTAGGCTTATCAGAAGGTAGTGTTAAGCATTTGTTGTACACACACAGGCAATAAATGAAGAACACACACTCAAAGACTTAACTCAAGGCCAATAGTATTTACATAGAAAAATATATTTTCCTAATTTTTTTTTAGAACCACAAGTTCACGATTTGAAGTAAATACATAAAATGCAAGGTACTCCACACAGGTAAGTTAGGAACTTTGAATTAGAGCAATAACATTTACAGTTTTTGTTAAAATGGCAATAAGCTATTTTAAAAATAGACATAGTGCAAAAATCAACAGTTCCTGGGGGAGGTAAGTATTGGTTAGATTGTGAGGTAAGTAAGACACTTACAAGTCTCAGTTCCTGGGCATAGCCAGCCCACCATTGGGGGTTCAAGGCAACTCCAAAGTTACCATACCAGCAGCTCAGGGCTGCTCATGTGCAGAGGTCAAAGAGGAGCCCAAAACACATAGGTGCCTATGGAGAACAGGGGTGCTCCGGTTCCAGTCTGCCAGCAGGGAAGTACCTGCGTCCTTGGGGGGCAGACCAGGGGGGTTTTGTAGAGCACTGGGGGAACACATGTAGGCACACAAAACACACCCTCAGCGGCACCGGGGCAGCCGGGTGCAGTGTGCAAAGCAGGCGTCGGGTTTTAGGTAGGAAACAATGGCGGGACCGGGGGGTCACTCTAGCGGTGCAGGCAGGCACAGGGGGGGCTTCTCGGGACAGCCAGCACCTGGGCAAGGCAGAGGGTCGCCTGGGGGTCACTCCTGCGCTTAGGTTTGGTTCCTTCAGGTCCTGGGGGCTGAGGGTGCAGTCTTGGTTCCAGGCGTCAGGTCCCTTGTTACAGGCAGTCACATTCATGGGGAGCCTCTGGATTCTCAATTCAGTCGGCATTTCTCAGCCGATCACGAGTGGCGTCTCCATCCGGACCTGGGCCTTAACATCTTTCGGATGTGGGGTTTCCGCAGATAGACCTATTTGCCACTCAGGAGAACGTGCCCTGCCCGTCGTTTGGAAGCCTCCAGTATCCGGTTCAAGGAGCTTTGGGGGACGCGTTTCAGATGTCTTGGTGCGACCAGTTGCTTTACGCGTTTCCTCCCATACCCCTGATTCCTCTGGGTCTGAGGAAGATTCGCCAAGATCGGGCTCAAGTCATTTTAATAGCTCCGGATTGGCTGAGAAGGGTGTGGTACACGGACCTTCTCCAACTCTCACTGAGCCCTCCGCTCCGTCTCCCTCTCAGGGAAGATCTCCTCTTGCAGTCTCAGGTCCTACACCCCCACCTCCAGAGCCTGCACCTACATGCCTGGAGTTTAAACAGGCAATCTGAGTTCTTTCTCTCTCCCACCAGAGGTTGTGGATGTTAATTTATCGACCAGGCGACACTCCACTAAGACTGTTTATGCCGGCAGGTGGGCAAAATTCATGGCTTGGTGTGGAGGGAAACAAATTGATCCCTTGAGAGCCCATCTGTCTGATGTTCTGTTGTTTGATTTAACTTTAGTGCAGAAGGGTTGTGCAGTTGTGACTGTCAAAGGCTATTTGTCGGCACTGTCAGCCTTTCTTTGCCTTCTGGATCAACCTTCCTTGTTCAAATCCCCTATAGTTGTTAGGTTCTTGAAAGGTCCAACAAATGAATCCACAGGTAGCTAGTGTATCTACCAGAAAAAGCGTTACAGAAGGTAAGTAACTTGTTCTTCCGCCTTTTTCTTCCTTCTTCTTTCCAGTTTGTATGTTTTTCCCTCTCTTACTTTCGGAAAAAATGTCAGCTTAGGGAAAATAAGCGCCGGTCCCCAATATGGGTGCCAGTGATGCCCACCAGCAACCACCAGTTCAAATTAAGCGCTGCTGGTGAGGCCCCACAAATTAACTGGCACTGTACGGTTCCTCTGCCAAGCTAGCACCACTAGCACACTCTGACAAGCTCCACCTCCTCATGTCCTCTTCAAACGTGACACAGCAGACACCCTTTAAGCTAGCAAGGGAGAGATCTTCTGATGAAGTAAATGAGTTACACTTCTGATGTTCGTCGCTAAACTAGGTCAGCAACGACCATACTTTGCACTAACTCTGCGAAGGCCTCAACTTGGACCCTCTTTAAGCTAGCACTGCTTATGCTCATCGCTAAACTAGCTGCCGCCTAGTCTTCTGCTAGACTAGTGCTGGTTAAACTCATTACGAATTAACAATACTTGGCCACTCTTCCGTGCCACCACTGCTCAGGACTGCCACTGAACTAGCAGTGATATGTTTTTAAAAATTAAGCGGTTGGTGTGTCCTGTTTAAATATTACACATCTTAGAAGCGCTCAACATGTAGTCCATTAAAAGAATCTTGTTGCCATCTTCATGCGCTAAATCAGTTCGTCAAATCTTTATTTTCATACACATTTTTCCAACCAACGCATTTATTTCTTTATCAGTTGGAAAACAATATCAAAAGAGAAACAAATACAAATATAAACAAATGCATATAAATGCATTCAAACATACAAAACATTGATTCAACCAATAATGATGATAAACAATGATTAAACCTATCATAACGAAAAATCCAATATATTTATTAAAAAATGGGTCATTTTCCAATGAACTTCAAACAACATGGGCAAATGGACACTGATTTTCCATCTGCTGTTTCTTTTGGTATATTACTTCTCTTTAGACTTTTTACTGTCAGTGATGGAACATGTGCCCATATACTTGGTCTTATTAGTGTTTCTATTCCAACCATCCTGTTAGGGGGATGATATTTTGGCAAACCATGTCTATAGCAACATGTATATGGTGCAAATAATGTGTATATAAATTTGTTCCTTGGACATGGTTATTGTATAATGTTACAAATGTGTGAAATTAATTGTTTCATTTAAGTATGGCAAGTACACGCTCTAAAATTCATAGTGGCATGTACCACTCATAGCCAAAAATGATATCAGTTTGCCTTTGTTGTTTGAAATTAATTGTGACAATAAGCAATTTTTTACAAATATTTTGGAATTGTTATTATGATGGTTTTAATCATTTTTTATACTATATTTTGATTACAACTCTGAACAAGTTTCTAAAGATGAAGAATGGAATGCGTTGCATTGACCACTGCATGAAAATATGAAACTAAAGATTTGACACATTTAGTAAGTAAATTAACCTAACTACCAGAGTTTTTTTTAATTGACTAGCTTCTGCAAGCTTCTAAGATGTTTAATATTTGAACGGTGCACAAAAATTAGCTTAATTCTTGAATCGTCAGTTATGTCCCACATGTCTGGGAGCCTTTGGTAGGGGGAGTGTAGCAGCTAATCCCTTATGGTTGTGGATGTTCATTAGACATTATTAAGAAATGACCTATGTGAATGGTACGTACACGTCTGCCTTAGCAACTATTTTATAAATCACTACAATTTAAACATAATTTAAATTCTAGAACTGTTACTGTGCCTGGTAAGTATGATACATCCTGAACTATTGCACAATCATCTATGTTGGCCTCCTCAAAACAACAGGGTCCAGATTTACAAGGCCCTAGCACCTCCTTGCGCCACACTAGCGTCATTTAAAAAAAGTAAATGTCACTCAAGGAGGCAATTTCGCCATGCCATATTTCCAAAGTAGCGCAATGCATGCATTGCTCTACTTTGCGACCTCATGCGCCACATTATGCCTGCGACAGGTATAATGTATGCAAGGGGGGGTTCTAGCGTTAGGAGACCCGCAAAAATGGCACAGTGAAATTTACAAGATTTTACTGTGCCATTTTTGGCGTCATTTTTAACGCCTCCTCAAAGCAGTTGTTAAAGTGATGCACACATTTTTATCAGTGGGCCTCCTTGCACTTTGCTGTACTAGTGTCAACAAAGCTATTGGCCTAACGTGCGCCATGGTGCACAGTATTTGTTTGATTAATGTAGTAATACATCATATTGAGGGTTAGTCATTATGTGTTAGCTTTATTAATTTGTAGGCCTTAACTTGGCAGAGGTCTTGGCCTTGTAGCACGACCTCATGTCAAGCAGTATTTCTAAACCGATTAATAAAACGTTTGCTTAGAGAATTAAATGGTGATATTCCACTGTGCTGACCAAATGAGCTCGTAGCTAAAAGTCTTTCTCATGAGAACCACTTGCTAGAAGATGCTGTTCTTGTAAAATGTAACATTATAAGTGTAATATGTGTAAGACTGACTTTCTCAGGAGGAGAACGATAACCGCACTGACTGGAGTACAAGCTGCAGCAATATTGTTACCTGACGAGCCGGATGATGAGGACATTACAAGAGAAGCCAGTCAGCGACATGTGAACCGTGAACTAGTAGAAACTATATATTTGATATTTTAGTTTTATTGGACAAAGTGTGAACATGCGATCTCTTGACCAATAGGGACTTGGGAAGTAATTTTAGGAAATCTAACTTAGCTGGACTGCACCAAGAAGAGATGCGCCATTCTCCCCATCTTACTCAAGGGTTTGCCTCTATTCTTTTGAATTGCTTAAAGACTTTGCGTTTTCTGAACTTTGATCCTGAATCCTGATGCCTTGCTGACCAAACTGATGTCCTGATGACGAATACTTTCTTAGCTTGCCGATCCTATTGAGAAAAGGTTGTTACGCATGTGTTTTGTTGTGCCTATTTGCTTTTTCTTTCTAGGTACGAACCGCACGATTTTGATAGAGCCATAGTTAGATGTTTTCTAAATTTGTGTTGACTAAGATGTTTTGCATGAAGCCCAACATACTAATGCTAATTTGGTGTTAGATAAGTATCCTCACCAATGAAAGTCTGCTATAGGGAGTAATAGTCGATGTCTTTCCTTTGCTGAATCTAAATGTATGTGATATTGTTTGCGCAATTGTTCTTGTTATTAATTTGTACCGTAGTCTTAGAATGTATAATTGTTCAAGCTTTGATTAGATTAAGTTTCTTTTGCAGATTTGGACAGCCAGTGATGTTTCTGTATGTTTATCATTTGATTTTGAGATTATTGTACGTCACATTAACATTGTTAATATAGGGAAATAAATATTCTAACTTTTAATAAAAAGGGTGGTTATTCGTGACTGAAAGGTCATGGTGTGTGATAATTACTGACTCCAATTGATTACTAATGCTATTGATTATCATTAATTAGTGATGTTATTGATTAATTATTGATTATTGATCTGCATGTACTGAATCTATGGTGGAAACACCTTAAATGCGAAATGAAAAGGTTCATCGACCTATTCGCATCCCCTTGTAAGTTTACCTATGAAGGTCTGACGCGCTAACACTCCCATTTCAGCAATGGGTCTCTTACAAAATTTTGTGTATTGGTCACTGTGCCGTATATGGGAAAATTTATGTTTCATAGCCGGATTCCTGAAGAGGTATCTTCTTAACAGGACACTACATTCCCCCAACACTTTCCCTTTTTATATTTCAGAGTTTTGCAATGGTTGTCTTGGTAGCACAGCTTTCTCAGTATGAGCACATTCTGCCTCAAACAATCTTCCGAAAGAGCTGCAAATGTTTTCCAATCATCTTTTCTTCAGAATATCTGTCAAAACCTGGCTCTTTGGCTCACTTATTTCTTGTTACTATTCAACTTTAGATCTCAATGTCAATGCCTGGAGACCTTCTGATGACAGTGTGCTCTACTTAATTCTTAACCCTATAGGTGAGGGTGATGGCCAATGGCTGACACCCGCACTACCTCTTCAGTGTGTGTCGGCCATTGGCCAACTCTAGGGAGGCACCCAAAGGCCCCTCTTGTGCTGCGCACCTGAGGGGACCTTTATTTTTTTATATCAGGCTGCCCGGGAACAGCAGTCTGATTGTGTTTATTTTATTTATTTTTTACCACAGTGACGATTGTCGTGAAGGGTGCACTGACATCATTGTAGGAAAAGCGAAAGTAAAATGAGCCGATGGGTTTGTTTTACTTTCACAAAAGTGAATCAGTGCTCGGGGGCTATCCCAGCCCCCAGCACTGATTCTAACAGAGACGTATTGTTGGGCAGGGAAGAATATCTCTTTCCAACTGAACTTCTGCTCAGTGGATCCTTGCTTGGGAATCACCACAAGACAGTGATCCCCAAGCAGGGATCCATCCACTGACCACCAGGGATGGGAGAGCGGCCCCTTGGACAAGGGCTTGTGTGCCCCCTGGCCATTTTTATTGCATCCTTTCTGCCTCCCAGAGGTCAGATGCGGGCAATAACTTCAGAACTGCCTCCCCACTCAGGAGGGCAAAAAGCTAACTGGATGCCAGGGATTGTTTAGTGTAGCAAAATATAGGGTCTGGGGCTGCTCAGAATGGGCATGACAATGCCCCCACCCACAATAAATGGGCAAACACTCTTACCCCTGATCTGCCGCCATGGGGACTGAAATCCCACAAGACACCATGAAATTATTTTTTTTTAAAAGGAGAAGTGTGGACCGCCCACCATGGATACAACAATGCTCCTATCCCAAATAAATGGGGACACGGTCTTTCTGCCCCTCTCCTGGGGGTAGATGGGGGTAATTCCCCAATCTGCCCCCAAGAGGGGCAGAAACTCACTAGATGCCTGGGAATTATTATTTTTAACAAACAAGAGGGGCGGAGTGCCCACCATGGGCATGGCTATGCCCCCACCATAAATAAATGGGGACACGGAGGCCACCTGGAAAAACCTACCAAACCCAGACAGTTCTGAAAACTAGACATCTGGGGAGAGTCCAGGGTGGGGTAATTATTCACGATCTGACCCCGAAGGACCAGGAAATGTTTTTGTTAAATATAGTAGTGGAGTATGTTCGGCATAAGCATGGCCATGCCCCCTAAATGAATGGGCAGCAGTCTTTCTGCCTCCCTGAGGGCAGATGGCTTAATTACCCCAATCTGCAATCTGCCACCCCGAGGCAGAAAGCCCACTATATGGCTGTGATATATATTTTTAATAAAATAATGAGGTGGGTCTTTCACATCGTAACATGGATATGCCTCCACCCCAAATAAATAGCAACACTGTTTTAATTCCCCTCTAAGGATCAGATGATGGTAATTATCCACCCCCAGGGCCAGGGAACTTTTTTGTTTAAATATAGTAGTGGGGTCTGCCCGGCATGAGCATGGCCATGCCCCCCAGTAAATGGGGCAGCAGTCTTTCTGACCCCCTGGGGGCAGATGGCTTAATTACCCCAATCTGCTGCACCCCTCCCCGCCGGAGGCAGAAAGCTCAGTGCATGGCAGCAATATATTCTTTTAATAGATTATGGGGTGGGTCTTTCACATTGTAACATTAGGCACCACCCCTAAAACCTCAACAGTCTTTCTGCATCCCAATGGCAAGCAAAAGGACATTTGATTCTTTTGGCTGTTTATTTTGCATATGGGCCAGGAGAGTTTGGCTAACTCCCAGTATCATCCCACTTGCAATGTTGAACGGCTTCACTTTTTGGGCTTGGGTACCCACCTGCCACCTGGAAAAACCTACCAAACCCAGACAGTTCTGAAAACTAGACAGCTGGGGGGAGTCCAGGGTGGTGTGCTTTGCATGCATACCACACCATTTTCTTACCCACAATGCCCTGCAAATCTCAAACGTTCACTAAAAACAAACATTTTCCTCATTTTGCTTTTTCTGTGAGGAAAAGTTCTGGAATTTGCGGGGACCTATGGATTTCCTACCACACAGCATTCCCTCAAGTCTCCCAATAAAAATGGTACCTCACCTGTGTGGGTCGGTCAAGACACCTTGACACAAAAGGTCCTAAAGTCCTACGTGGAGAGATCAGCAATAGAGGTAGCTGTGGGATTTTTGGCCATGCTCGGCCGCCACCCATAGATACCTCCCAACCATAGACATTTTTGAAAATTAAAAAACAGTGGATTCCGGAATGATGTGCCTTGTGTGATTTACATGAGGTTTTTGTAACCACAATGCCCTGCAAACCTTACACTTTGGCTGAAATCATGCATTTTCCTTACATTTCTTTGATAGAAACTTCTGGAATCCACAGGAATCCTCAAACGTTTGATGCAGCTCTGCATGTTCCTGAAAGCTGGGGAGATGGTGACTTTAACACATCAAACCATTTGTTGATGCCATTTTAATGAAAAAACAGAGACTTTAATCCAGAGCACTTTTTCCTATTTTTCACAAAAAAACTCAAAATGTAGCTATATTTTGGCCATTTTCTTGGTCCCCTCCAGGGACATCCACTAACCCTGGGTACTTTTAGAATCCGCGGGATGTTGGAAAAAAGGGACACAAGTTTGTTGCTGTGTATAGCTTATGTGGACAAAACGTTATGGACCACAAACTACCCCAAATAGTAAAAAAAAAAAAAAAAAAAAAAAAAATAAGGAAAAAAATGACTCAGCACTGGGAGGAAAAAGGCCCAGCAGCTAAGGGGTTAAATTAAACTAATCAAGAAAGTATGTTAGGAACAGGGCAGGTGAAGCAATGCCAGAGAAAATGTGACCGAGGGACCAATAAAAAATGCACTGGCATGTAGACGAATAGGACTAAGAAGACCAGGGGCAAAAGAAAGACCAGTCCCAGGCCTCTGGCAGACAGAAGCAGAATTAGAAAAACAAAGGCTCAGACCAGGACCTGGGGGAGAGTTACAATCAAGAAGATCAAGACCAGAAGAACCAAGGCGAGAAAGACCAAGAAGGCTAGGACCAGGAAGACCGGGACAATAAGCTCCAGTCCATCCCCAGGAAGACCAGGCTCTGTGGGATAAGCCCTAAAAGAACCAGGAGAAGGTGGGCCAAGAGAAGGAGGAGGAACATAAGACAAATCAGAAGGATGAGGAGGAGGACCTACATAAGAAGAAAGAAGGACATGGAACAGAAGAGACAGGATCAGGTGGAGGAGGAGGGCCTACGGCAGGAGAACCATGACCAGGAGCAAAAAGGATTAGGAAGACATGAATCAAGATGTGGGATAACCAGAGTCCAGAGGAGGCCATGAGTATCAAAATGTTTAACAGGGCCAGAACAAGGAGGCCTCCGAAAGGCCCAGGACACAGCTGAAGATCTGGATGAGTAGTGGCACCAGACATAAAGACAAGTGGGAAAGGACAAGCTTAGAAAGTGGAGAAAGACCAGTAAGAAGAGGAGCAGTAGAATGATTAGCCAATATGTTTCTAAACAACATGTATAAGGACATGCAGAGGCAACACTTATTACAAACAGTTGTTAGTTACTTATTTTACCTATTTTAGGCCACTGTCCCTTTAGAGATTCTACATTTTTCAGTCCACATCAAGCATTGCCTAATCCCCCTCAGCTATCAAAAATAGCCTGTTTGTGACCAATTATGTAAACCAAAGCAACATTACCATCACATTTTCCTTGCTGCCACTTTATTTAGGTTCAGGGTTTGTCAAACATAATGTGCCGGTTGACTGCCATTGCTTCTACTTATCATGACACCACCCCTCACGAGTCCTTCCCTTTCTACTGCACCAGATTTGTGGGTTCTCACAGTAAATTTTATTCCATTTCCAGCACTTTTACACACCACATTCATCGAAATGTAAAACTGAAGGATTTGACATTATCATACAACCCATGTCTTGTGCTAGGGTAGCACTCTTCCAGTATGGCACTGACATTGCTAGGACCTCTGCTGGGGTGTCACTGGCACAAATTGGACGCTAAAAACCTAGAAGTAGGGCAATTCTAAGCGCAGTGCAAGACCTCTGTGACACTGAATAGAACTGTGGCGTGATCTGCACGGCTGTCCAACCATGTTGTGCATAAGAGACACCCTCCATGAGTCTGTTGTGGTGGAGAGGAAAGACTGAAAATCATGGCATTATATTTGCTTGACATTTATCTGGCTTTTCTCTGCCCCAGAGAGGAGATAGTGGCATGGCTTGTGGCTGACTCTAGCTCAGCTTCTTCTATGTTTTATTTTCCAAGGACAGACCTATGCAGTAATTTAGATTGGGTGGAAATGGTGGGGTAGTTTCTAAAAGGAATATGACCAAAGACCGTAACTAGGAATCCTATCCAAGACGTGCAGCACATGTAATTAAGTGTGAGGCTTAAAACAGGTAAACTAAAATCCTGTGCTTCAAACAGCATGCCTCCTGGCTCATATTTGGGTGCCTCACTGCAAGTTTTCTGTTACTGGATTCAGACATTTCACACAGCAACCAATATATATATATATATATATATATATATATATATATATATATATATATATATATGTATATATATATATATGTGTGTGTGTGTATATATATATATATGTATATATATATATATATATATATATATATATATAGTCACTGAAAAAACTAAAGGTTACAGGGACGTTATAGTTAGGTTGATGTTTTACCCACACAAAACCAAAGAAATTCAGCAGTTATAGTTATACTTATACTTATGTTAAGAAACTATAACTCATTGCCTAAAGTTACTTTGCGGAATAAGTTATAGTTTCTTCAGATAAGTATAACTATAAGTACAACTATAACTGCTGAATTTCTATAGATTTTATGGGTAAAACATTAACCTAACTATAACGTCCCTTTAACCTTTGTTTTTTTCAGTGAATTTCTATTGTTTTTGTAACTTATATTTTAATATTTCTGTTAGGTTGCGGCCAGCCAATCACAGCATTGCTTTTACCCTGGATTTGTTTGAGAAGTGTCTGAGGAGGATCCAAAGAGGATCCACGTCCCTAGATATACAAATTTGATTTTCATTTAATGACTATAAAATTACTGAACAGATTCACACCAAATCACAAAAAGGGCACTTTCAGGAACAAGAGCTAGTTTTCTGCCAAAGTTGGTGTAAATCCATTCAGCAGTTCGGGCTATGGGGTGTCAGTAGATAAGAAAATGGGTAAACTAGGTGGGCTTGGTGGCACCAAAGTGAGTCTGATATATTGTAGCTGTGTGCCTTACTGCATGGACAGACTCTTGATAGAATCACAAAGACAGATTTTGAGACTCACGTGATGGTTCCAGGTTATATAGAATTTGGTACTAATTAGTGCACATTGTAAATACGGCTACAGTGATGTGGTGTGTTTAATGAGTAGCATATCTAATTTCACCTAAGTTCCCCACCTTAGAGCGAAGTCTAACAGATGGAATCTGTGTTTACCATACCCATTACTGCATGTTTTGTATTGAAGTCTTAACTATTTTTCTGTTGACATCTGTCAGGAGAAAAGTGGTAATTGGTGCACAACACTGAATTACGATCCATGTGCAACCATCCATTTGCACATGGATTGGAATTTAATAAATAACTTAGAATCGGGTCCTGAGTAAAGTCTGTACCTTCATAGAAGGCAGGCATAGATTATGTCACATAAAGAGATTTGCCTAGCTCTGTATTGCCATTACTATGGCCTTTCAGGTAGGTATGTGGAAGTTAATGTGATTGTTGAGGAAGATAGGGCTGAAGTTGTGCAGGGCTTCAGTATATGTGCATGCGGAGTTTGGAAAGTGCCCATTTGTGATGGGGAGCCAGTGGAGATCTTTGAGCTGTGGGGTGATCTGGTTGTGGGGGATAAGTCTGAGTGTGAGTTTGGTAGCTGAATTCTATATGGTCTAGAGTCTTCTGGTCAGTTGTGTGTTGTTCCTATGTAGAGTGCATTGCAGTAGCTCAGCTTGCTGGTGCTGAGGGCAGTTCTGCAGGTGTTAAAGGGAAAAAACTTGATAATGGTCTTGAGCGTTTTGAGTATGCAGAAACAGGAGGGGTAGGCTGCATTCACTTGGCCTGTTAATGTGAGTTGGTTGTTGACTATTATTCTGAGTTTCCTCGCATTGGTGGTTGGGTGTGGTTCTGAAATCAGCAGGCCACCAGGTGGAGTACCATAACGAGGTGTCTTTATCAATGATGAATATGGACATCATGTCTGTGTTGAGCTTGATACAGTTGGTTTTCATCTACTTGGTAACTTTGGACATGATTGATTTGGGTGTTCAATGTTTTGATGGAGATGTAGAGTATGAGCTGGGTGTTGTCGGTGTAGGATATAATGTTGATTCCATGGGTGCAGATGATACTGGCAAGTGGGGCCATGTAGGTGTTGAACAGCCTAGGACTGAGCGAAGATCCTTGTGTAGCTTCTAAGATGGGTTTAGCAGTGATATTCTTTCATAGATATGCCAGTAGTGTAGTCTGTGGTCTGCAAGTGTAAGCGAAGATGGGAAAGATGCGAGGCCCCTCCAAAGTGCGATAGAGTCCCACACAGTGAGTGTAGAGCACGTGACAGGGGAGAGATACAGTAGCCTGCCCCTCACGCCTCTAGCAATGCACATGACCTGGCCCATGGGCCAAGCTGCCAGCTTCTAGTCGATGTGGCACCATTGTTTATCAGATTCCCCCTAACCCATTCTATTACAAACCTAAGTTGTGAGGCATGATAGTATAAGATAAGTTGGGGGATGCCCAGCCCACCTGTCCTAGGGCTTTTCTATCAGATCTTTGCTGCCAAGCAGAACAATCACCCACCCGGATGGATTGCATGCAAAGTGTCTGTAAGCGAGATATGTCATCTATATGGAGTTGAATGGCCTGGAAGAGATATATATTCTGTAGGAGTAGGGTCATCTTGAATGCGACTATATGTCCCATTCAAGAGAGAGAGTGGTTTCTCCACAACGCCAGGGTGGCTCTGCTCTTGCGTAGGAGGCAATCAAAGCTGAGTTGTGCACACATCTGGGGGTTGGGCATGATTTGAATGCCCAGGTAGTGGGTGGAGTCAATAGATCAGCAGTAAGGTGTAGTGGTATTGAGGGAGTCCAGAAGTATCCGCCCGCCCACAAGAACCAGACCCTTAGATTTGGTTATGTTGATCTGGAGGCAAACCACTGCTCGAAATTCCTCAAGGAGGGGACAAGCTCCAATAGGTAGCATTAGGGCTCAATGAGGGTCAAAATGAGATCATCTGCAACAGCAGATACATTGAATGTGTTGCAACAGAAGGAGATACTGTGTATCTGTGGGTGGTCCCTGATTTTCTGCAGGAGAGGCTAGAGGAAAAGGTCAAAGAGGAGGGGGGAGAGGGGTGTCTTCCCTGTCTGGTGCCGCTTGAGATAGGCAGGGGTGTTGAGGCTAGCTCATTACCTTAGACCATGGCTATAGGTTATGCGTAGAGTTCAATTACTCACACGCTGAAGCAAGGTCTCATGCCATATTTCTGTAACACATCAAAGAGCATTTCCCAGTCCACCCTGTCATATGCTTTTTTGCTGCCCTGCCTTATTTCTGGCGATGTCAATGAGATGCAAGATCTGCTTGATCTTATCGCCAGTGGTGCAGTGGAGGACAAAGCCTCCCTGGTTGAGGGGGACCAGGTCGGGGAGTAGTTTATCCAGACAGTTGGCTAGGACTTTACTGGGAAGATTGAGGTTCAGGTTGAGCAGGAAGATGGGGCGGATGAAGAGCAGAGCAGGGATCTTTGCCCAGTTTGGGGATCAAGACAACAGAGGCCTCAGGCCTGCAACAGGATGCCAGAGCCATCAGTTAGTTTGTTGAAGAGGGCCATCAAGATGGAAAGATGTTTAGGGGTCAGCCGTTTGTAAAATAACACTTTGAAGCCATTGGGGGCTGGGGCCTTGGAAGACTTAAGTTGGCCAGTGGCTTCCAGGATCTCCAGGGGGGAGACAGGTTGGTCAAGGGATGCCACAGCAGGTGCCAAAAGGCGAGGGAGGGAGACAAGATAAGGTAGGCATTGAGAAGGACCTAGGGTCCTGGGGAGGCAGCGTCGGTCAAGTGGTAGAATGAGTAAAAAGCCTGGATCTTGTCTGGTGTGGTTGTTTGCACTGTGCTGTCACTGTCTCAGATCTCCCCCAAGAGTCGTAGGGTTTGGTGTGGCTGCAGTTTATGGGCCAGGTGGGTCCCCAGTTTATTGCCCCTTCATGATACAGTTCCCCAGCCTTGTGAGGAGGTTGCTAGTCTTGTCTAGCTCTAGGGTGCAGAGTTGGCCCCAAACAATCAAGATCTTCTACCAGACTTTATTCGTGGTGAGCGTTTATGCTGTTGTTTGAAGTCAGCCAGATCTGCAGCCAGGTTGGCCCTAGTGTGGTCATGCATGTGTTTGAGTTGGGTGGCCTCCTGGATGAAGGTCCCCCACACCACTGCTTTCAGGTCATCCCAGACAACTCTCCTGTGCACGTCCCCAGTGTCATTGAGGACCACATATTCCATGAGGGTGGATCTGATTGCATCCATCATAACGGGGTCATGGAGAAGGAAGTCGTCTAGACCCAAGAGGCCCCATAACGCGGGTGAGGAGGTTGGATCCAGCAGATTGTCACCACCACGGGCTGTGTTCAGAGAGAGTCATAAGAATGTGGCCAGCCTCAAGGAGGTTGCCCTCAAGTTGCATGTCTCTGAGGATGGGGTCTGTCCTGGCATAGGTGCAGTGAGCCATGGAGTAGTGGGAGTAGTCAATCGTTAGGGGGTGCTCTGTGGGCCACATATCAAGAAGGCCAATCTCCATAAGCCACGCACGGCCCTCTAGGGACAGGGGAGGGGTCCCTCCGTGGCAGTGTTGTGATTTGTCTTGTAGTGCATTGAAGACCAAGGTAAAGTCCTAAATGCAGGGGATCCTGCATGAAAGCAGTGATAGTTTGCAGCGTGGATCGGATGAAGGCCTCTTGGCCGGTGTTAGGGACATGTACAGAAGCGATATATAAGGTCTGGCCATCCCAGGTAACGTTGAGTGCTACCCATATACTTCTTTGTCAGATTTGTTGTCATGCTCTGTAAAGCATAAGGGTTGAGAGATCAGAATCACCACTCCTGCCTTTTTGGCCTTGGAGGAGGTGTGATGCTGGAGCAGGAACTTGCAAGAGTAGAGTCTACGGTTATCAGTGCATAAAAAATGAGTTTCTTGGAGCAGGCAGATAAACGCTCCAGTCGCCTCGAGCTCTCCCAGAATAACAGTCCATTTAGAAGGGATATTAATACGCCTGACATTGTATGTGACTACTTGTAAAGTGGGTGGCTAGTAGTGGCCGAGGGGGCAAAGGTTGTGTGCCGTGGGGTCTCATGGCGTACTAAAGAGTTAATAAGAGTGGCCAGTGACATTGGTATATTCTACCCTCCCATCACTCTCAAACCCCAACCAATAACTACAATCATGTCCATAAACAACAGAACAAAGAGAAAAAAGGCAACAAATTATGGAAGTCTAGTCCTGAGAAAGTGACACTGAAAAGAGGGGATGAGTTCCTGTGTTGACTAGGAGCCCGGTACTGATCTCCCACACCCAGCGCCAGGATGAGCAGGTGATTGTGTCTTGAGGGAGCTTATTCAGCCTGCTAGAGCCAGAGGGACAAAGTTTAAGTCACCAGACTGGGATGTGTCATCTGTGGAGACGGAGATGTCCCAGGAGCGATCTACTGGATGCATTTTCAGTGGGGCTACTGCAAAGTCGTCCACCCCAGTTGGAGTCTGTTTGCTACCCATAAGTCGATGCCTTGGATTGCATCAGGGCTGTTGGGGCCTCCACCTCCATCGGCTCCGAAAGCATTCCCTGTACCCGAGTTACCTCTTGCGGGAAAGTGAGTGCATGGGTGCAGCTCTCCCACGTGAAGAGGAGGCAAAATGTATGTACCAGCAGTATTTGGTACGATAAGGGTGAGAAAGTCCGTTGCAGGTTTGAGGGCACACTGCCTGGCCAGCGTAACTTCTGAAAGGTCCTAGGAAAGAAGGAACTGGCACCACTGAATAAAGCCCCTTCCCCCAAGCTGCATCTTAGACATGATTGATTCCATGTCTGTGAAGCAGTGGGTAAGGGCCAGAATGTCCGGTGTGCGCATGCCCACCCGAAAGAGGAGGACCACTTTGTGGCCTCTGTCATTGGGGATGGGGTCATCCCAGGAGTATTCCAGGACAGCTTTGAAGAAGTGTGAAAGATATTTGGAGAGCTCTGCGTCCAGAACAGTGGTTTACCCCCCTGATGTGGATGTTGTTGCTGTGTGGCCTGTTCTCCAAGTCCTCACATTTCTCCTGGAGAAGGGAGAACGGATTCTCTAGCTGGAGGAGTCATTGTTGGGTGGTCTTGATCGCTTTGTTGAGTTTGTTGATGAAAGTTTCAGTTTTGGGCTCTCCGATGTCATCAACATCTCTCTGGAGGGCATGAAGGTCTCATTGCAGGTCGCCTTTAACACCTTTAATGCCTCAGAGTTCCTGAAACAGATGAAGGAGCAGGTCCCAAGTGACTTTTGGTTGTCTGTTTGATGGGTGGTCCGGCTTACGGTATTAGGTGGGTGGGCATGTCTCCTTCCGAGAAGAACTGAGTTGGCTGTTGGAGGAAAGTCTTAATGGTGGGGTCCATCTTGTCTTTGCTCTTGGCCGTGGTGCAGGCAGCAATCCCAGGCAGGGACGAGGACTGGTTATGATCTCCAGGGACAAGCCAACAGGGTCCCCCAGAAGCTGTCACGTGGTGCTGTACTGGACAGTCCAAATGTATAATATGCCGTTAGGGTAGGCTCAGAGGGCAAAGGCAGGGCGTGGGTCCTCGGTCCCCAGCCGTTGGTTGCTGAAGATAGTGCTAAGGGGAAGTGCGTTGTCAGAGGCAGTTATTTTTAAACGTTTCTTTTTTGCTTTTAAAGAGACCACACAGCATTGTAACAAATCAATATAAGCAACAAGTACAAAATAAATTTACTATATAACCCATCCCCCACCCCACCCGCCTGCTTTACTGTTGTGAAATATGTGATAATTTACAGTCTTTAATTAAGAGGAGGACAGACTCCGTTGTGGATTTTTTGTGCAAGTATTATGTACAATTCTATTGAAGTGTATAAAGTCTGATCAACAGTGGGGCCGATCCCATACAAGTTCACTGCAACTGCGTCTGTTTTAAAGTGTTCTAACACTTCTCTTCGTCCCATTCTCTTCCCCCCTCGGTCACTGTCGCTATTGCTAAATTTCCGCCTACCGCCTACTTTGTTCCCTCTCTCTCTGCCTTTGCTCCTCTTCTCCCTTCTACCTTACCTCTTCTCCTATCATGAATAATGTCCTGTTATTACACCTTTCTCTCTCTCTGCGGCCCTTGCGTCTCATAGTCCCGAGCTAACTGCTGCTGTGAAACTTGACATATCAGATGTCAGATATACCTAGTCCAGCACCTATCCTCCCCCTCTGCTAGTCGGTATTGTTTGTACTGGTTTGGAGCCTCGCGCTGTGCATCAGGTCACACTTGGCATCTCCGCACCCTCCACCATGTTATTATATGTGCAAACAGTTACCTTATTTCTTCTCCTGCCCTCTTCTCTTCCCCATTCCTCTTGCATTTCTATTCTTTTCTCCCTGGTCGGTACGCCATATACCCTTTCCTGATATTCTGACCTCTCTTTCCCGTTAACTACCTATGCCTTTGGTTTCTACGACCTTGCGGAATTGTTCAATCCTTCCTAAAGGCCTACTCGCTCGAGCCCTCCTCATGCTGCCTCCTTCACTTCTACTGATAGTGGCGGATGCTAAAATATGGGGAAGTCAGAGTGCAGTAATAAGCGAGGGTATGCCCGGAATAGGAGTCCTCTATGTATACTGCGTTAGGGCACAGAGGCATGGACGCAACCCCGCACACCTACCTGAATGCCTGCGTTATATCGCTAGTTACATTGTACTCTGGGACTACGGCAATTGTTGATAAGCCTACGCCTGAATTTACCTTTTCTTTTTGTCCTCTTGTATGCTTTTAGATTTCTGCATGAATATGTTGGGTTTTACTGAGAACTGTGTACTCATTCCATGTTGAACAGAATTTATGTACAGTATCAATGCTTTTGATTTTTAATTTTGAATAAAGAATTACAACATGAAGTGTTCTAGCACAGTGTCCCATGACATAACTATGTGTTGCTTACGGAGACCATGGTATTGTTCTCTAAGGAGCGCTAGGCTCTCCGCAGAGCCCCAGCGCCATAGATCCTCGTGCTAACTTAGAGTCAGGGGTGCAGTGAAGGATTTCCAACATCTCATTATTTGCCTATTAGCGACGAGGAGCGCTAAATCCACATAAAGTGCCATCACTTTCGAGAATTTAGGTCTCAGGTGAAGGCCCAAAAGACAATGTTCCATCGTATCCCAATGTGCTTTACCTGTTAGAGATCTAAGGGAGGCACTGATTTCCGCCCAGTACATTAATAAAGCAGGGCGTGACCATAGTATATGTAATAAGGTCGCCTCTTCAGACTGGCATCATGGGCATGCAGACGAGGCCATGGGGAAGATCCTGTGCAATTTAGCAGGTACCAAAAAAAGCTCTATGGAGGAGCATAAACTGAATTAACTTGAAACATGTATTGTGTGGTATTATGCTAGACTATTCCACAATGAAGTTCCATTCCTTCTCGTGCAGGGCGCAGCCTATATCTGTTTCCCACTGTGTTCTCAATACGTCATTTTGTGTGTGTAGATGGGGGCAAAGGCCTTTTCTACAGCCATCTAATTAAGTGTCTGTTGGTGCCCATTACATGCATTGCCTGCACAAATGCATGCATTATAGGTTTTGCGTCCATTGGTGCCCAGTGTTCCCGGACATAAACTAATATGTTGGCATGTGTGAGGAAATGAGCTCCAGGGAGATCATGGGTTTGCATGAAGGCCTGATGGGACTGTAATAAGCCATCCTCAAAGAGGTCACCGAGCACGGTAAGCCCCATCTCTTGCCATGGTGCCAGCCACGTGGATGTTAGTGCACCAAGGGGGGTAGGCAGACCACATAGGCGGTTATTTGGGGCATAGGGTAGTGTATTGTGTGTGTAACGGAGTGCTTGCCTCCAGTACATTATAGCATTATGAAGGAGTATGGGGAGCGCAGAAGGGCAGGCGACCCTAGTAACAGGAGTCTATGTAAGCGACCTGGACGTAGCATAGATCGGGTATAGCCAATTTCCTGCAAATGTATTCCAGCCTGCCAGTGTGAAAGCCATTGCAATTGGTCTTCGAGGAAGTACGAACAGAAATTGGAAGCGCCCAATCAGCCATCCACTGTAGGCCACTGTAATTTCGAAAGGCTAACTGGACGTCTGCCAGGTCCCAAATAAGGTCTCGGAGAACGGAGTCTAGTCCTTTGAAGACTGAATATGGGGTGATAATCAGCAAATTGTCAAAGTAATATAATAATTTTGGCAACATGTCCATCTTGAAAGAGCCAGTCGGCCAGTTGCAGAGAGAGGCAGCGTGACGCAGAACCTCACCTGTGACAGCAGCAATGGCTTTAAGTAAGTTTCCATCTAGTAAATCCTTAGGCATTCTATAGATCTGAATTCCTAGGTAGTGAAATGTAGAATGCACAAGAGGTATAGTCAGGGTGCCCATGGAAACTGTGTTGCGGTGTGTGTCATTATGGAAATAGAACACATATGATTTCGAATGATTAACCTGGAGGCCCAACATTGTCCCAAACGAGTGTAATATTGTGGCAATCAGTATGAGGTCCATGTTTAGGTCCCATGTATAAACCAGCATGTCATCAGAGTATACGGTAACTGCATATGTTTGGGGTCCTCTCAGAATAAACCAGTGGTTTGATTGTAGTCTAAGCTTCTATGCAAAAGGTGCCATTGCTAACACAAAAAGCAAAGGTGACAACAGACAACACTGGCGAGTGTCCCTGGACACCAGATATTGTTCTGAGATGTGTGTACCTATTTTGGCTCTTGCTGTAGATGTAGCATATAGTAATTTAATCCAGTTGATAAAGGTGGGAGTTATGTTAAATATTCCCAAAACTGAGAACATATAATCGTAATCTAACAAGTCGAAAGCCTGGTGAAGGTCTAATGAGAGACAATTGGCATTTGGGAATGAATCTTGCGCAATCCCCATCACATAGTATATATGTCTAATGTTCATAGAGTGGTAGGGTGTGGCTTAACGGCCTGAGCTGCTGACTTCGGAGCTGGAGCCAGATTCAAGTCTCAGTGTCGGCTCAACATCCTGTGATTCTGGGCAGATCACTTAACCCAACCGTGCATACAATTCAATGCATTGAGACCCTCATGGGTGATTTGCTATGCTTTACAAATCCTATATTTATTTATTTATGGAGGTACAAAGCCACACTGATCAGTATGAACCTTGTCCAGGAGAAGAGAAAGTAGTCGTAGAGCTAACACTTTGCTAAGGATCTTATATATTGAGGTTAAAAGGGAAAGTGGTCTGTATGAGGAGAGATTACACAGAGAGGTAACTAGGGCCTTTTTGATGGTTGGGGGCAAGATACCAGTCTTAAGGGATGCCATGTTTAATTTCTACAACCTCGGAATTAATCGAGAATCAAATATTATGTGCATCTCTTTTATTGCTTGCCTTAATTAGCAGCTGTTAAAGGGGCTTCCAATGATGTACGAGCCAAAGGGGAGATTTTGGGGAGTCCAAGACTAGTAAGAAAGTTGTGTTTGACAGTGGAAGGAAGTGTAGGTCGGGCAATACATAGTGAGGAACAGTACGATCGGAAAGCTTCATTGATCTCTGCTTGTGTAGTGCATGTTATTCCAGATGCTGTTGTGATATACAGGATTGGGGTTGTGGACAGTGGCGGGCCTATCATACTGGCAAGCGGTGCCCCAGCTCTATCACCCTCTGAGTGTATTTGTTGTGTATATGACCTATAGTCTATTATTCGCAGACGTTCTAACAATTCCGCGTAGCGTACCCTAGCATTTTGGAGGTCTTCTATGCGTGTGAGATCTTGTAGGGATTTGCGTTCTAGACAACCAAACTGTGATTCAGTATTGCATAAATCACATAGTACAGAGTGCTTTGCACCCACTACAGTGACTATGAACAATCCATGGATCACAACTTTGAATGCTTCCCTTTCCATGAATGGTGTAAAGTCCTTACCTTCATTATACATGAAATGGGAATCTATGGCAGTGCCCAGGGTATCGCGGAAGACTGTATCTTCCAGTTGTGTTGGGTAGGGATAGGTGTCGGGACCCACCCTCAAGTTAGGACGGGCTCCAATGGATTATGGATTATGGTCAGAAAGGGTCTTAACCAGGTAACAAGGTAACCAGGTAAGTGGTATCAGTAAACTTATGAATCATATCACACTTATGTGATGGACAGAAAATGTAATCTAGTCGAGCATGTAGTGGGGTAAAAAACGAGTATTCATGCATGCCTCTGTTATATTCAATCCATACATCTGTTAGGGACCAATTGGACACCCAGATCGAAAGGGCTTTCAAATGTTTGGTGGCCCCTGCACTCGGAAGGGGGGATGTGAGCGTTCGAGACTGGCATCCATAACTGCATGAAGATCTGCTATTAACCAGGGGAGGTGGGACCATTCCGCTAATACTGTGGATACATGTTGGAGGAATGTATCTTGGTCCATGTTTGGTGTAAATATATTACCCAGCACCAACAATTCATCACCTAAGGTCCCTTTGTCAAAGACATATCGCCCGTTGATATCAATTTTTGTGTCGTGTTTCAAAGGGGATTCCAGCATGCAACCATATAGTTGTTCCACGAGCAAACCCTGAATTTGTAGTGGTGAATAATTGACCCTGCCATTTATACCATAATTTATTGGCTTCAACAGCTGAGAACTGGATCTCTTACAAGTAGATTATGTTCAGCTACGCCAAGATCTTATGGCACTTGTGGACTAAACACATGCCCCTGACGTTCCAAGTCAATATCTTATAGTGATGAGGTGTAGCGGATATGGAAGTATTTTATATTTTACCCACTTGAGGGGGTCCATCACATTATCTATATTGGCATGACGGGCCAGGGGGCCCACGTAACAGGCAGTGAAACTCCCACCAAGTACAGGGTCCAAAGGTTCAACCAAATAAACAAAAACAAAATCACACATAGTGCAATCGCTTGCGGAGGGGGGCAGCGCCCTTGTCCGTATGACATTTTGCATAGTCATAAACTGGAGCCTAAGCTCTCTACTCAGGAGCTACAACATATAGTCATATAGGAAAATGGTGCAGACACCTGCTGTAAAATAGGTGGCTGTCAGAGGCAGTTCAGAAGGTAGCAAGAGGTTTGGGGGGTATTCCACTCCTCAGTGGAGGGGGTGCAGAGTGCACTAGTGTGCACAGCGCAGGCTCCCTCCCTCAGGGGGACCTAGCCAGTGGTGAAGTCCGATGCAGGGGGGGAAGGCTGTCACGTGGGGGGGAGACCAACCTGCGTAGCTGTCTCGTCCAGCTTCAGGCAGGATGTACCACCGTTATCCTGGTCTCCAAGGATGGGCCGGGACAGCGAGCCACTGGGGGCGAGCAGAAGATGATTGTTGACTTGGAGTTCCCTGTGTCCCACACTGCTTGGTGCACTTCCCTCCTCCCAATTTAAGGGTGACCAGCTGGGCCCAAGATACAGCAGCTGCACTCCACACCGTGTCACGGTTTCCCCTGGTGCCCCAATGCATCTGCGAGATTCGGGTGCCACACACCGGTCGTGCCACAGTTGTGGGCTGGATACCCCTCCCGGGGCTGGAGGAGTGAGTCACTGGTCTCCCGGTGTTACAGTTGGGCCAATGACTGCTTGTGGAGGACTGGGAGCTGTGCGAAATGCGACTGGGCGGAGGAGCTCAAGCTCCACACATCCACCGTTTTACAGGGCTTGGCCATGCCCCACCAGTTTCTGTTTATACAGTGCCTGGTGTTAAGAATGGGTTCAAAGCATTACGAAAAAGCAACGTTTCTGCCATATGGACTGGCCTCTGAAGGATTAGGAATGTGCTACAGAAATGCCACTACAATATCATTGTTTCTTTCTATTACATTCTGATGGAATCTTGCATTATCTGTCTTTTGTTCAAGTTGACATTTGGTGAAGTACCCTTGCTCTGTATTTGAAGATTTGGTGTAATCTGATAGCTGGGCCTTTTATCCAGTGGTGAGCACAGGTGGGGCGCAAACTCATAACCAGCAAATACCAGTACTGTGTGGTAACAACACTCGAGTACTGTGCAATTACAAGTTAACCCCTACACAATGAGGAATTACTGTCCAGAGTTTGATGTACCAGGAGGTATTCTGCATTGTTTTGCCTTTCCTGTGAGGTTTGACATATACATTTAACAACTGCACATGTGGAAAGTGTGTGCTGGGAGCTGTTGTAAGGGGAGAGTGAAGGGAGGGGGTGAAGAGTGTGAAAGAAGGAGTGGGGAATGATGGCCTGCATGGGGGTGCACGTATTGCTCCCTTGTGCCCTGTTTGAGGATCGGCCAGAGTCTCTGGAATGTGTCACTGTTATGATGTACCTTTTTTTTCACAGTGGTTTTGCCCACTAGATTGTTCAGCTGGTATTGGGTTTGGGGTTCTTTCACCCAGTAAATTCACATGCAAGAAAGCCAGACCTCTTACATTTTTGTGCAACGGAGTTCTGCACTGGAATTCCACTTTGCGCAGTACCTATTCAGGGCACTTGTCTTTTATGGACATCTTGCAAGTGGGCTGATTAGGCAGAGAGAGTGCAACACCATGAGGTACAAGAAGCAATGAAAAAATAAACAAAGCACCCTCTACCTGTAAATGGCTTTTGGATTACCTCAGTGGTTGAAGTGGTCTGGATTTATTGGGAATGACATTCATCAATCAATCAGTGTTTGTTATGCGCAACTTCTCACCTGTGAGGGTCTCAAGGCGCTGAGGGGGGGCGTGGAGCGTCCATCAGTGCAGTGGTTCTTTAAATAGCCATGTCTTCGAATAGCCATGTGTTCAGCTCTTTTGTGAAGTTGAGGAGGGGTGTAGTCTGTCTGAGGTGGGCGGTAGGGCGTTCCAGGCTGTGGTGGTGGGCTAGTAGAATGAGCGTTCCCCTGTTCTTGTTTTTCTGATGCTGGGTACTTCGGCTAGAGAGAGCTGGGCTAAGCGTAGGATCCTGTGGGGTGCGTGGAAACTGAGTCGCCTGTTCAGGTAGGCTGGTCTGGTGTCGTGGAGGGCTTTGTGTGCGTGGGTGAGGATCTTGAAGGTGATTCATTTCTCTGGGGGGAGCCTGTGTAGTGTGCATAGGTGCTGGGAGATGTGACAGTGTTGAGTTAGGTTGAGGACCAGTCTGGCGGCGGCGTTCTGGATGTTCTGTAGTTTGCAGGTGAGTTTCCTATTGATTGTGGTGTAGAGCACATTGCTGTAGTCTAGTCTGCTGTCAACGAGGGCGTGTGTGACGGTCTTTCTGTGTTCGAGGGGGAACCATTTGAATGTCTTGCGTAGGAAGTGGAGGGTGCGCAAGCAGCTGGATGCAACTGAGTTGATTTGGCAGTTCATGTTGAGTTTGGAGTCCAGGATGATTCTGAGGTTGCGGACTTGGTTCATGGGGGTGGGTGGGATTCCGAGGGTGGGGGGCTGTAGGAGGCTGGCCTGGCTTATAGTGGGTACCTGATGATACTTACACCTTGTGCCAGGTCCAGTTATCCCTTATTAATAGATTAGTAGTGTTCTAGCAGCTTAGGCTGATAGAGGTAACTATAGCAGAGCAGCTTAGGCTGAACTAGGAGACATGCAAAGCTCCTACTATACCACTTATATCATATTGCACTATATCATAAGAAACACAATACTCAGAGTTACTAAAAATAAAAGTACTTTATTTTAGTGACAATATGCCAAAAGTATCTCAGAGGATATACTCCCTCAGGAGGTAAGTAAAATACACAAAATATACACACAAACCAAAATCAGGTAAGTAAACAGTTAGAAAAGTAGTGCAAACACTGTAGAATACAATAGGATGCAATATGCCTAGGGGCAACACAAATCATATACTCCAAAAGTGGAATGCGAACCAAGAATGGGCCCCAGGCCTAGTGTAGAGTGTAGAGGGACGCTGGGAGTGTAAGAAAACACTAAGGGTGTCCAAGATACCCCACCCCAAGACCCTAAAAAGTAGGAGTAAAGTTACTCTACTACCCCAGAAACACACTAAAGTCGTGATAGGAGCTTCTGCAAAAGCAACAACTGACTGCAAAGCACTGAAGACGGATTCCTGGATCTGAGGACCTGTAAAGGAAGGGGACCAAGTCCAAGAGCCACGCAAGTGTCTGGGGGTGCAGGAGCCCACTAAACCCCGGATGAAGGTGCTAAAGGGCTGCCTCCGGGTGGAAGAAGCTGAAGATTCTGCAACAACGGAAGGTGCCAGGAACTTCTTCTTTGCACAGAGGATGTCCCACGGCGTGCTGGAGGATGCAGAGTTGTTTCCATGCAGAAAGACTGCAAACAAGCCTTGCTAGGTGCAAGAGTCGCGGCTGAAGTAAATGGGTACTGCCCGGGCCCAGGAAGGAACAGGAGGTCGTCTGTTGAAGGAAGAGACAGAGAGAGCACTCAGCAGCACAGAGAGTCCACCCAGAAGCAGGCAGCACCCGCAGAAGCATTTGAACAGGCGTTCAAGAAATCTGACGGCAGCCATCCCAACACTACAAAAGAGGGTCCCACGAAGCTGGTGGTCAACTCAGCGAGTTGAGCAATGCAGGACGGAGTGCTGGGGACCTGGGCAGTGCCGTGCACGAAGGATTTCTTGCAAATGTGCACAGAAGCCCTAGCAGCTGCAGATCACGCAGTACACAGGATTACTGTCTGGCATGGGGAGACAAGGACTTACCTACACCAAATTTGGACACAAGGACCACTGGACTGTCGGGGTCACTTGGATCCAGCTCCTGTGTTCCAGGGACCATGCTCGTCAAGATGAGAGGGGACCAAGAGGACCGGTGATGCAGATGTTTGGTGCCTGTGTTAGCAGGGGGAAGATTCCGTCGACCACAGGAGATTTCTTCTTGGCTTCCAGTGCAGGGTGAAGGCAGACAGCCCTCAGAGCATGCACCACCAGGAAACAGTCTAAAAAGCCGGAAGGATTAGGCGCTACATTGTTGCTGGTAGTCATCTTACTACTTTGTTGCGGTTTTGCAGGCGTCCTGGAGCAGTCAGCAGTCGATCCTTGTCAGAAGTTGAAGAGAGAGATGCAGAGGAACTCTGGTGAGCTCTTGCATTCGTTATCTGAACAGAAACCCACAGGAGAGACCCTAAATAGCCCTCCGAGGAGGATTGGCCACCTAACCAGGTAAGAACCTATCAGGAGGGGTCTCTGATGTCACCTGCTGGCACTGGCCACTCAGAGGCCTCCACTGGGCCTTCACACCTCTGCATTCAAGATGGCAGAGGTCTGGGAGACACTGGAGGAGCTCTGGGCACCACCCCTAGGGTGGTGATGGACAGGGGAGTGGTCACTCCCCTTTCCTTTGTACAGTTTCGCGCCAGAGCAGGGGCTGGGGGATCCCTGAACCGGTGTAGACTGGCTTATGCAAGGAGGGCACCATCTGTGCCCTTCAAATAATTTCCAGAGGCTGGGGGAGGCTACTCCTTCCCAGCCCTTAACACCTATTTCCAAAGGGAGAGGGTGTAACACCCTCTCTCAGAGGAAATCCTTTGTTCTGCCTTCCTGGGACTGAGCTGCCCAGAAGCCTGTCTGTAGGTTGGCAGCAGCGGTAGCTGCAGTGAAAACCCCAGAGAGCTAGTTTGGCAGCACCCAGGGTCCATGCTGGAGCCCCGGGGATGCATGGGATTGGCACCCCAATACCAGATTTGGCATGGGGGGACAATTCCATGATCTTAGACATGTCACATGGCCATATTCGGAGTTACCATTGTGAAGCTACATATAGGTATTTAACTATATGTAGTGCACACGTGTAATGGTGTCCCCGCACTCACAAAGTCCGGGGAAATTGCCCTGAACAATGTGGGGGCACCTTGGCTAGTGCCAGGGTGCCCTCACACTTAGGAACTTTGCACCTAACCTTCATCAAGTGAGATTTAGAAATATAGGTGACTTATAAGTTACTTAAGTGCAATGTAAAATGGCTGCGAAATAACGTGGATGTTATTTTACTCAGGCCGCAATGGCAGTCCTGTGTAAGAATTGTCAGAGCTCCGTATGGGTGGCAAAATAAATGCTGCAGCCCATAGGGATCTCCTGAAACCCCAATACTAGGGAATTATAAGGGTGTTCCAGTGTGCCAATCAGAATTGGTAAAAATGGTCACTAGCCTGCAGTGACAATTTTAAAAGTAGAGAGAGCATAAGCACTGAGATTCTGGTCAGCAGACTCTCAGTGACACAGTTAGGCACCACACAGGGAACACATATAGGCCATAAACTATGAGCACTGGGGTCTTGGCTAGCTGGATCCCAGTGACACAGGCAAAAAAAAACTGACACACAAGTAAAAATGGGGGTAGCATGCCAGGAAAGATGGTACTTTCCTACAGGGGCCACCAGGAGTTGTTCCACGCGTCGGGTTGAGGGCCTGTGATGAGTACTTCAGTTTTGTCTGCGTTGAGTTGTAGGCAGCTGCTTTTCATCCAGTTGGCAACTGCTCCCATGCCTTTGCGGCCAGCCATGTCTGGCTGTGTTGGGTTCGTTGGATAGGGAGAGGATGAGTTGGGTGTCGTCAGTGTAGGAGAAGATGTTGAGTCCGAAGTTTCTGACAATGGCGGCTAGTGGGCCATGTAGATGTTAAACAGCGTGGGGCTGAGGGAGGATCCCTGGGGAATTCCGCAGGTGGTAGGTGTTGGGTCCGAGAGGAAGAGGGGACGTCTTACTCGTTGAGTTCTGCCGGAGAGGAAAGATCGGATCCAGTTGAGGGCCTTGTCTCTGATGCCTGCCTCGTGAAGTCTGCATATCAGACTGGGTCGAAGGCCACTGAGAGGTCGAGCAGGATGAGGGCCACAGTCTCTCCCTTGTCCAGGAGGGAGCGGATGTCGTCCGTTGCGGCTAGGAGGGCTGTTTCGGTGCTGTGTTTTTTTCTGAAGCCAGATTCGGAGGCATTGAGGATGTTGTGGTCTTCGATGAAAGTGGCGAGTTGGCTGTTGATGGCTTTATTGATGACTTTCACTGAAAAAGGTAGCAGGGAGATGGGCCTGTAGTTTGTGAGGACGGTGGGGTCCGCCGAGGGTTTCATGAGAAGAGGGTTGATTTTGGCATGTTTACAGTCGTCAGGGAAGGAGGAGTCTGCTAGGGAGCAGTTGATGGTGAGACGGAGCTTGGGGGCGACGGTTTCAGCTGCTCTGTTGAAGATGTGGTAGGTCCATGGGGGCCCCGTAGGGTATGGTCCTCATTGTCTTCAGAGTATCTTCGGTGGTGAGGGGGGTCCAGTTGGTGATCATTGGTTTTTAGTGTTGGGTTCCGGTGGAGGGGGTTCTGCACGTAGGTTGTCCTCGCAGAAGTTGTCGTAGATGGTCTTGATTTTGTGGTGAAAGTATGTGTTGAGTTTGTTGCAGAGATCTTGTGAGGGTGGAATGCCCATTACTTCGCTGTTGGGTTGGGCGAACACCTTGATGATGCTGAAGAGTTCCTTGCTGTTGTATGCATGTGATTGTGTCACAATCTTTTAAAGGTTCTTATAATTTTTGTTACAAAACAACTGTTACAGAACATAATGCTGACTTTCAGGTGCTTTAGGCTGAAAGGTAAGGGGGGGGATCTCCTCCTCTGTGAGCCAAGGGAGACGCATATATTATAAGAAAAAACAAACCTTCTCACCAGTGTATCGCTGAAATGTAAACGTGCGCAGGTAGTTAATTAGCTAATCTAAAGGCTGCTTGGGAGCCAGTGTATTGGTTTAATTCATGGAGTCAATTGTGGTTCAATGGGTGGTAAAGATTTATTATATATATTATACAAATGCGGCATATGTGACAAGCCCTGTCTGCTGTATTACAAGTGCATTGTAGTCTATGGAATTTGTAATAGGGCGGGTGCAGTATATGTCATGCTCTGACGGAATATCCCATCCATCAAACTCTTTCGCACATTTTTCTGGCAGCCTGTCTTAAACTGTGCGTATTAACATTTTTAAGCAATGACCTGCATTTTCACTGTCCTCTCAGTTGCAGATTTGGAACTCATAACACTACAACTAACCATCACTATTCCCTAGTGCACCATCCAGGATTCAGTTTTGTTACTGGCTGGTTACAATCAGCAGTGATCGCACTAACTGAACTTTCATAATCTCAAAGAATGCATTTCCCTTCAAATACTTTAACTGGTATATATTTTTTATTTAGGGTGGGGCTGTAATATTTTATGTGTATTAAGCTAAAAGGCCGACATCATAGTTGCAGGATATTTTCTTCTTTTTAGCCATGTGTCTGGCCTTCCCCCCAAACTATCTGACCTTGCCTACACTTCAACCTCTGGATGAAATACCTTGTAAGAGGTTGTCTTCGAGGACTCATTTCCAGCACAGACCAGCTAAGGAATTGTGTGCCCTGGAACCTTCAACATCACCAAGACAGTCAATGGGGGCTGAAGTTAAGTGTATTTAGCCCAATGGGTGTTGCACGTCTGAGATCATCACTTTATGCGTTCTGCAGAGAGGCTAATACATGATGTGCATGTAATCTGCACACCCTTATGATCCACTGAAATGTAGTGTGAGAAGCTCGCATACATAGCCTTCTTCCTTAGCTTCTGAGCTCTCAGTCATGTGCCATCATAAACACCTCCCCACAATCAGAACTCAGTCAGGTACCTGAACATGACTCATGGACGTCAATACACTAAAATACCAGGGGTAGCGGAAGTGACATCACCAACCCTTTGCCCTCCACTTTCCCTCACACACATACTTACATAGACACACAAATTCATACTTACACACTCTCACATGAACCCACTCACCCGCAAGCACGCACACAACATACATTTAAAAGCATTTTCACTTACCTCAGCTGCCATGGAAGGGCATATTCCCAGTTAATTATAGCCCATTTGTATTACGGTAATACTATTACCCTAATAGTAAATAATGTTATTCACTATTAGGGTAATAAAAAATGACAGAAAACAAAGAGTGGAACCCCAACTGACCTCCATTAGGGTTAGGACAAGCTTCCCCTGTTTTCCTGGCACAGAATTTGCCACCTCTGAGGCCAAGGGTCGCAAAGGGAGTGTCAGGGGTTGCAAATGGCAATCCAGGGGTCGTAGCTTCGACCGCTGGCGACCCCTACATGACGTCCATGGTGACTCAGTTCAATGTACGCACTACTGAGTTATATGTTGCATGAAAAAACGACAGAAACACAACAGCTTGAAAAAAGCAACTACTATTAGGGAATGCAGGACGTGAAATGTGAGCAGGGACTGCACCGCTGACAAGGAATACTGAAGTTTTTACAGTCACAGTTGAGAGCTCAATCTGTAGTTTTTCCAGTAAAAGTAAAGTGCATGAATATCAAGCCCAACGGGAACCCGTTTCAATGTCGTTATTTTATTATTATGTTTTTTCATTACTGCCGATTTTAAGACCCGGCTGAATCCGCTCTACTTAAAGGCCTAGAATTATGTCAGGCCTATTTCTATCTTGTAAAATGTTGTGACTCAGGCCTGGGTGAATTCGACAAATGATGTTCTGGGAGCTGAAGAAGGAACCCGTGACAACCGGCCCCGTTTCCAGCCTCGCCTCCCTTCATCTTGCAGAATGCTCTCGGCACTAGCGAAGACGCTGACACCCGCAGCCGTCCCAGTCACGTGACTGGGACCTCTTCTCCCATCACAAGGTCGCATTGTTTCTCAGCTGCAGACATGCCATGTGAGGGATGAGCTGGAGGCGGATCACTAAGGTAACTCACTCGGGTATAAATGAAGTCACGCGGTTTAGGCGCCTACTGCAGAGACGTCCCACAACGCGTCAGGGGCATCTTGACACACTTCTGGCTACAGCTCGACAGTTCCGTGGATTGTTGCACCTTCCGGATAATAGTCTCATGTTGTGTGATGCCATGGCTGTGGAGATCTAGGGGTGTGAAATAAATGTGGCTGAGTAGTAGTATATCAGTCCCTTCGGGACCCCACAGAGCTATACGATAGCGCAGTGGGTTAAAGTACCTTTAGCAAAGGTCTGTATGACATGGTTGAAGACTTGACTCAGAATCTATGATTCTGTGGCAGGACCGGAGGCTCAGATTATGCTATCTCTTTCTTTACTGAGCCAAACACAGCAGCCAATTAAACATTAGTACCCCAAAAAACTTCATATCCCAAGATGCTCTGTACCCCAGTCACGTGCTCCAATCACCTATCGTGACCTTAGTCCATATCAAGCATGACCCCCAACGTCATATCCTCTTTCTCTGCTGCTTCACAGCAGATAAGTGCCATTTACTTTTACTATTCATAATTATTGTTCATTGTATGTATTGAATTCGATTTCCTTGTTAAAAAATACAGCGACACGATTTCGCTCGCTCTGCTTTGTTTGTACGTGTTGATTTGTCAACGATTTGCCGATATTTAAGGCCCGTTTTTGGAGCCTGTATTGTGGAGCGGGAGCGCTGCACGCGCATAGCGTGTAGTCTTTTGTTTATTTTAAGACGCTCTGCCGAGCGTGCGCGTGTTTTACGGCCGATCTCTTATCCCTTAGCTTTTCTAGAGATCTGCTCGTATTTGGACTCGCGTCTTTGCAGACAAGTTACAACTGCAAACAAAGACTCTCAAAGTGCCTCCCTGACGCCCAGATCTCTTTGGTCTGGGTTGTAAAATTTATATAAGGCTTTGCCTAGAGTGTTAACAGGCAGCTCCCTCCACTCACTATATAAAAGGGTCTCCTGTCTCTTGGTGCCTGTAAGGGGTTATTTCACTCCCCCTTTAATTTTGATTCTTTTGCATACACTGTCTAGTGCTATGGCTCAATGGAGTGACCAGGACACAGGGTATTACCCTGAGTATACTGAAAACCAACTTGAGGTCAACCTAGTAGAAGCACTTGACAATAGAGTGCAGCAGTCAGTAAATGATGCGTGGTGAGAGCGTTAAGTCCCTTTTCTGGACAGCTACTAGAATACGCTCACTCTCAAGGTTGGATGCCTGATAAGTCACCTCCTATCCATGAGGGGAGTATCCCTAAGGAAGCCTCTAAGTCCAAGGCTAAGACAAAGAACCTTGAAAAGGATGATTCCTCTGTCGATTTACATGCAGATGTGTTTGAGAGACTGCGCAAAAAACGTATTTCGGAGCATAACTACAGCACTTTAGATAATTCCTCATCCTCAGGGGACTCTTCAGATCAGGATTCAGAGGATCTAAATATTTCTAACCCTAGTAAGAAGGCGAAGAAGCATTCCACTTCCCATTTGTTAGATTTTGATCCCTCTGAGATTGTGCATCCTAGGTCTTCTAATTGTCTCCCATCTTCGGAAGTCGCACAGTATGTACATGCTAATCTAAGGAGAAGTTTCGACAAAGAGGTCAGTTCTCGTCTCAGAGCAGAATGCCCTAGACCAGATCTAGATAATAACGTGGCCGACACTCCTGAGATTGATACTACAATGGTCACCATCCTGAAAATGTTTTCAAGGGATCCTAAAAAAGGATTAGATAGATCTTGGCGTTTGTGTCAGGACAAACTGTTCGATATGTCAGGTCCCCTGACAAAAATTCTAGACTTGGCTGTCGTATCTAAAGAATCGGGCACCCCTGTGGATACCGATATCCTCTTAGGTTGGGCGCAGAGAGCTGTCTGTCAGTTAGGTAACACCAACTGTGCCATTTCTGCTGAACGCAGAAAGCCCATTCTAATGCGTATGGATCCTAAACTAGTTGACTTAGCCTCTTCAGAAGCAGGGCCAGCCGCAGAAGGGCTTTTGTTTGGATCATCTGTTATTAAAGAATTGGCAAAATTTTGTTCCACCTTTTCTACCCTCTACAAAGCACCAATGTCCCTTAAAAAGGTTTTTAAGCGAGGCCTTTTTGTCAGGGCCGGGCGTTATGGTGGACGAATGCCTGGCCGGGGCTCTTTTGAAAGTCCCCAACACTACTACCCCAGAGGTCGAGGTAATTGGTCTGGAGACCAATCCGATGCCACCTTCTACCCCACTCATTCCAGAGGTGGTAGACATAGATTCCGATGGGCGCATCGCAGAAGTCAACAAGGAGCGATCCAGGACTCCTCCTACTCTGGTAAGTCCCATTCAACCTTCTCAAGTTATTCTTGGGGGCAGAGTGGGCTTGTGTATAGAAAACTGGAGAAAGATTTCTGGGGACCCTTGGATTCTTCAGACGAGGACAGGTTTTCATCTGGAGTTTATCAGCACTCCGTTTCAGTTAGCACCCCGGTGCAAATGATTTTTTTCCCAAGAAAGTCAGAGGTTTATAGATACAGAAGTGCAAGCGTTATTAGATAAGGAGCAGTAGTTTTATCAACCCCTCACCCCTCCGGATTTTGCAGTCCCATTTTTGTAGTGGACAAGAAAGGAGGGGGTCATCGGTTAGTTCTGAATCTAAAAGACTTCAATTCTTGGACTGTGTACAGGCACTTCAAGATGGAAGGGATTCACATGTTAAGAGACATCCTTCTGGAAAGTGACTGGATGGTGAGATTGGATCTGAAGGACGCATACCTTTCAATTCCAATTTTTCCCCCTCACAGGAGATTTCTCAAGTTTCTGTGGAAAGATCATTGTTTGGAATTCACAGCTCTCCCATTCGGCCTGTCCTCAGCACCCTGGTATTTCACAAAGTTGTTAAGACCAGTGATGGAAAGGTTGAGATCGAAGGGAGTACGTCTAATTATTTATTTGGATGACATCTTGTTGATGGCGCAGGATCCACAGACATTGCAGATACATTTGAACTGGGCAATCAGTCTGTTGCTGGATTTGGGTTTTCTGATCAATGCGCAGAAGTAATTGTTGAATCCGACCCAAGTGATAGAGTTTTTGGATTTCAAGATCGACTCTCTTCAAGCACTGTTGATTCTCCCCTCATCCAAGATCCGCAATATCAAGAGGGAAGTACGTTCAGCAGTAGCCAGTCTGACCATTTCCCTAAGGAGCATTGCCCGGCTGGTGGGTCTTTTGGCATCCTCCATTCAGGCAATTTTTCCAGCCCCACACTATTGAGCACTACAGAGATTGAAGATCAGGTACTTAAGGCAGGGTCTGAGTTACTCAGCTTTGATTCCGTTATCCACAGAGGCCAAGGAGGAAATCCAGTGGTGGCTTCATCACATGGAAGCGTGGAACAGCAGAGCCATTTTCGGGTCCCATCCAGAGGTAGTGATACAATCAGACGCCAGTCAGTGGGGATGGGGAGCCCGCTGCGGGTCTGCAGTGACCGGGGGTCGATGGTCAATGACGGAGCAAAATCTCCATATCAATTGCTTGGAACTCCTAGCGGGGTCGTTTGCGATAAAGAGTTTATCCCCTCTCAAGACAGACTGCTGCATCCTTCTGAGAATGGACAACATCTCAGCAGTACAATATGTCAACAAGCTGGGGGGAACGAAATCCAGGATTCTTGCAGAGATAGCCAAGGAGTTTTGGCATTATTGCTTAAGCCACAGGTTGGTAATTCTGGCCGAATATCTCCCGGGTGTTCAGAACACTACTGCAGACTGGAATTCCAGATATCTGACAGACACCAGCGATTGGAGACTGGATCCAATTATCTTCCAACAGATAGTCCAGGAATGGGGCCCTTGCGAGATAGATCTCTTTGCATCTCGCCTCAATACTCAGATTCTGAAATTCTTCAGCTGGAGGCCGGACCCTCTAGCCTTAGCAACAGATGCCTTTCTACAGAATTGGTCTCAGTTTCAGGGTTATGCGTTCCCTCCGTTTCTATTGATTCCCAGGGTCCTGGCTCAGGTTTGGAGACAGAAGTCAGACCTAGTCTTGGTGACTCCATTTTGGAGGACTCAACCCTGGTTCCCTGTTGCACTGCAGTTAGCCTGTGCTTGCCCGTTGTTCATTCCTCCGCGGCAGAATTTACTATTGAGTCCGGAGGGCCTTCAACATCCACTGATTCTATCAGGGACTCTTACGTTGATGGCATGGATGGTTTCAGGGCAAAATGGAAAACCCCAGGTCTTTCTCAACAAGCTGAGAACTTTATCAAGCAAGCCTAGGCCTCTAGCACTCACAAGAGATATACATCTGCATGGCGTAGATGGGATAATTGGTGTAATGGAAGGAGTATCAATCCCTTGGAGTCAAATATTGAACTGATTCTTAATTTTCTGGCAGAATTAGCTTCTTCAGGTCTGGCATATAGGACTATTAATAACTTTAGATCAGCTATTTCGGCTGGACATAAACACATTGATGTTGAACCAGTAGGTGAACAGCCCCTTGTTTGTAAATTATTGAGAGGTATTCGATTTTCTGAGCCTCCTCAAGCCAAATATTTGGTGCTATGGGATGTGAACATTGTGTTAAAGTTTTTAGATTCATCGCCCAATAATAGATTTTTATCCCGTAAACAGATTTCAGCGAAATTGACTATGCTGCTATGCTTAATTTCATGTAAGCGAGTTTCAGATGTCAAGGCTTTGGATTTATCTGGTAGAGTTTATTCTCCTAATGGTGTTACTTTTAATATTACCAGAAGGACTAAAACCAATTGCAGGTCAGTAACTTACCCTTGGTACCCGGATAACTCAAAATTTTGTGTGGTACAATGTTTGAAAGATTATGAACTGGTTACTGAAGACTTTAGACAGACCATGGATGGTCAATTATTGATTTCTTTGCAGAAACCATTTAAGCCAGTTTCCTCTCGAGATGGATTAAATGGTCAATGAGTGAAGCTGGTATTGACACCAGTCAATTTGGAGCCCATTCTGTTAGGGGAGCTATGGCCTCTAGATCTTATACTCTAGGCTCAAGTTTGGAGGATATTATGAAGACAGCAGACTGGTCTTCGGAATGTACTTTTCGTAAGTTTTATTTTAACCCTGTTGTTGATGTCACCTCTGTTGTTATTGATCAGCTTTGAACTAGCATAATCTGAGCCTCCGGTCCTGCCATAGAATAAAAAAAATTCTAGCTTTCATATCAAATGTAATTTTTTGGTTTGACAAGTTTTCATTGGCTGCTGTTAAATAAAAAGCATGGAAAGAGAAGCATAATCTGAGCCTCCAGTCCTGACATAGAATTACTTCATACCCAACCAACAAATTAGACACCATGACCAATGTGGCCACGGAAAGAAAACTCTAATCACTTTCAAGGTTCAAGGCTTTATTTTACATCCACAAAGCTGATGTCACGTAACTTGTGCGCAAAATCAAATTGTAAAGGTAAATCAACACCATTGGTTGCCCAAAATGGCAAAAAGTTTAATCAACATCAACACAATTAAACATTCAAGAAGAAGAATACATATCATTAAAGAAATGACTTGAGAAACGTCTCTCAAAATTCAACAAAGAGATTATTGCTACTCATGAGAACGAACCTTAATGGAAAAATTCACATTAGAGAGAACAATGATTCATCGCTTTTACTTGACTGCAAATTCGAATTCTGTAGGCCTAGTTATGCTAACACAAGAAATTTGGATGCATTAATATACTTGTTAATAAACACACATAGTGGGTCATTCTGACCTCGGCGGTAAAAGGCTCTTACCGCCGGTCAGAAGACCGCCATTCTACCGCCGCGGCAAACCGCCACGGTCATTCTGACCCACAACTGCCAAGCCGCCAAAAACCTGACATCCACGGAAGGCCGCCTCATCAGCGGTCAGCGATAAACTGGAGATAACCAAACCTCCACCGTCACGCCAACACAAACACGCCCATGCCATTACGACCCACGAATCCACGCGGCGGTCTTTCAACCGCGGTATTCCATTGGCGGTACACACCGCCGCGGTCAAAATACACACCCAGCTCCAAAACACAGCCACATTGGACAATTTGAAATACACACACCTGATACACATACACACACCACTCCCACACATCCAATCAACTATAAAACACACACCCACATCACCCACAAACCCCCACTACTAGAAATTCGGAGAGAAGGCGAGAGAGAGAGAGAGAGAGAGAGCACAGCTATCGAAAACCCCAACACACACAGGAACACAACATCATCACCCACACTACTTCCACGCACAAAACACCACACACCACCACACACACCACACTCATCACCACAAACACCACCCCACACCACCCCATGGCACCCCAAAGACACCCCAGGTTCTCGGACCAAGAACTCAGGGTCATGGTGGAGGAAATAATTAGGGTAGAGCCCCAGCTATTCGGCACACAGGTGCAGCACACCACCATTGCCAGGAAGGCGGAGCTATGGCAAAGGATCGTCGACAGGGTCAACGCTGTGGGACAGCATCCCAGAAACCGGGAAGACATCCGAAAGCGCTGGAACGACCTACGGGGAAAGGTGCGGTCGATGGTGTCAAGACACAACATCGCTGTGCAGAAGACTGGCGGCGGACTCCCACCCACTCCACCCGAATTCACAGCATGGGAGCAAGAGGTCTTGAACATCCTGCATCCTGAGGGCCTCGCTGGAGTAGGCGGAGGAATGGACTCTGGTAAGTCTAATCTCAACTACCTTACCCCCCCCCCAACCACCAGCATGCCAACCCACACCCCCACCCTCACCCCCAACCCCCCAGCACACATCCTCCCTGCCAATGTCTCACCAGCACAACCCACCCAACACAACACCAATCCCTGAATGCCAACACAAACCATGGCCACCCATCACCTAAGCATGACCACTGCACATACCCATCCCCCCCCACAAACCACCCTCACAACTCCTCCCACAAGGGAATGCCAGCACTGGGGGACAAGGGCACCCACAAATCGCACGCCATGGCACACACAGAAGCAATAACCATACTCTTTTACCCCTGCAGGGCCCGAACGCCAACACACCGGCCAGGAGGGTCCAGATTTGTCCATCCCGCCCCCAGAACAGGCCCCCAGTGATGACAGCAGCTCTGTCGACCTAGAACCTGATGACCAGCCCGGACCATCGGGGACCTCTGGACAGTCGGTTCCCCACACACAGACACAGGCCACAGCAGACCCAACCCCCTCTGGGAATACCAGCACAGCTCCCACCCAGCGGGCCCATGCCTCTGTCTCCAGGACGCGTCAATCAGCGGTGTGTCCGCCACTACAGGGCACCCAGGCTGACCCACCAGCCCAACAACAACAGGGACCTGGGGGCAGTGGTAGTGGGCACACCGTCCAGGGGACAGAGGCCCGGGGAAACAGGGGAACTGGGAGGGCTGCTGTGCGAGAGGGGGTGGACCGGCCCAGGGAACCCACTCTCCAAGAGGCCCTCACCACCATCACAGGAGCATACCACCACTCCCAGGAGACGATGGCGACGGTACTGGCCAGGTTCCAGGAGATCCAGGCACAGCAGGAGGAACGGTACATGGGGTTCCGAGACGAACTCAGGAACATCGGTTCCGCAATGGGGACCATCGTCCTGGCCCTCACCCAGATAGTCACCACATTGCGGGACCATGTGGCACCCCAAAGGGCCCCTGTCACTAGCCCGGACCACGAACAGCCTACCACCTCCGCCGGCGCTAGTGGACAGGAGGCCCCCACACAACGACAGGCCACCAGAACCCCACCTCCTGCTGAAGATCAACCACCCCGCAAGCAGAACCTGAGATCACACAAGAAGACAGAGTAGGATGCCAAGACCCCCGCCAGCATAAGATACCCCCTGATGTCATCCCACTGTCCCACATTGTCACCCTGTCCAACCTTGAACTGCCCCTGCTCCATCCTTCCACAGGCATATGGACAATGCACCTGTGCGACTGAGAACTGGACTCTGCCATGGACATTACTCCACCCCCACCCATCACCGTTTTACTATCATGGACCCATATGCAGCACTTAAAATAAATCACAATTGCACTTCAAAAATCAGGAGTCTGCTTGTATTCTTTACAAATGTCTTACACATAACGGTGCAATAATGTTCAGTCACATTGTGATGACAACATACCAATGTCTATAAGCATTAGTCCATGGGCAAACAAAGCAGCAGTCACGCTGTGGGTCATACAGCTCTGAAAAGGGAAGGGAAAGTCAAAAATCAGTTAAAAGGAACTGGGGGGAAACACAGAAAGTAGAGATGCAGGAGGGCAGAAGTAAATGTAAAAAGGCGTGGGTGATTCTTACCTGTGTGCTACTGAAAATACTGTTGTATAACTGTGTCCCTGTTGTCCGTGTCGTCCCCGTCGTCTTCCTCCTCTTCAATCTCCACAGGCTCCACAGCTGCTACAACACCACCATCTGGACCATCCTCCTGCAGGAAAGGCACCTGGCGTCGCAATGCAAGATTGTGAAGCATACAGCAGGCCACGATGATATGACACACCTTCTTTGGTGAGTACATTAGGGATCCACCTGTCATATGCAGGCACCTAAACCTGGCCTTCAGGACCCCGAAGGTCCGTTCTATAATCCTCCTAGTTCGCCCATGTGCCTCATTGTAGCGTTCCTCTGCCCTGGTCCGGGGATTCCTCACTGGGGTCAATAGCCAAGGCAGGTTGGGGTAACCAGAGTCACCTATTAGCCACACACGGTGTCTCTGTAGCTGTTCCATCACATAAGGGATGCTGCTATTTCGCATGACATACGCGTCATGCACTGATCCAGGGAACTTGGCATTTAGATGGGAGATGTACTGGTCAGCCAAACAGACCACCTGGACATTCATCGAATGGTAATTTTTTCTATTTCTGTACACCTGCTCATCGTCTTTTGGGGGTACTAAAGCCACATGGGTCCCATCAATGGCACCAATGATGTTGGGGATATGTCCAAGGGCATAGAAATCACCCTTCACAGTGGCCAAATCACCCTCCTCGGGGAAAACAATGTATCTCCGCATGTATTTCATCAGGGCAGACAACACTCTGGACAAAACCTTAGAAAACATAGGATGAGACATCCCTGATGACATGGCCACTGTTGTCTGAAAAGACCCACTTGCCAAAAAATGGAGTACTGACAGAACCTGCACCAGAGGGGGAATCCCTGTGGGTTGGCGGATGGGGGACATCAGGTCAGGCTCCAGCTGGGCACACAGTTCATGTATAGTGGCTCGGTCAAGTCGGTATCGAAGTATAATATGTCGTTCTTCCATTGTCGACAGGTCCACCAGCGGTCGGTACACGGGAGGATTCATCCTTCTCCTCGCAAGTCCCAGCGGACGGTGCCTAGGAAGGACAACATGGAGCACAGAGTCAAGCAACCCACAGGTACGTTCACCCAGCTTGCACAGTACACAAATCGCTATGCATTGAAAGGCTTGTATGAGTGGCAATGCAAGGCCTAGGCCTGTGTGACGCAGTAGCAATTAAGCCATGTGGGCCCTTGTAATGGCGGCTGCCTGACCTGAGAAGTGTGACAGTGGGATATGAGGTAAACGCGCTGGCGTGGCACACCGTGGCGGTAGGCGGTCGAAGACCGCAGTGCGAAGGCGCATTGGTTAACATTGAACCCTATGGGTCTCAGGAGCCAATGACGAGGTGCGCCGGCGGTCGCGGTACGCACCGCGGCGGTACGCACCGCCGCGGGCGTGACCGCCATTTTCTATCTGCTTAACCACTCGAGACCTGACCATCCACAGGAGAGGACCTATACTGCAAGTGCTGCTGTGACCTCGATCTGGAAGAGACAATGGCTGCTGCGACTGGGGAAAGGGCCCCTGCCTTCACTTCAGAAGAGTTGGAGAAACTTGTGGATGGGGTCCTGCCCCAGTATGCACTACTCTACGGTCCTCCAGACCAACAGGTAAGTACACTGGGTGCACGTTGAATGGGCTATGCCTAGGTTGTGTATGGTGGATGTAAGATGGTGGTGTGGGGAGCGAATGAGGAGTGCAAGGCACGATAGATGAGAGCATGTGCCACATGGCAGGGTTGGGGGGGGGCAATCACATCTAACATGCAGAAAAATGTTGAAATTTCCTTTCCCACCCTGTACATGTCAAATAGGTCAGCGCCCATCAGAAAGTCGACATTTGGCGTGCCATCGCCAAGGAAGTCCGGGCCCTGGGGGTCCACAACAGATGGGGCACCCACTGCCGAAAGAGGTGGGAGGACATCCGCCGCGGGACCAGGAAGACCGCTGAGTCACTGCTGGGATGGCCTCCCAACGTAGGAGGGGTGCCAGTCGTACCTTGACCCCCCTGATGTCCCGGATCCTGGCGGTGGCCTACCCCGATTTGGATGGGCACGTGAGGACATCACAGCAGACACAAGGGGGTGAGTACCAGCACATTCTGCTATCTTTACACGCAGTGGAGGCGTCTGGGTGGGGGAGGAGGGCTGTGGGTGACGTTAGGCCAGGGCGCTTTCTGTAGTGTAGTCCCCTCCTTTAGGCATGGCTCTGTGCCCCCGCCCCCCACCTCTGTAGGGTGCCAAGTACAGCAATCCATGGTCCAGCATCACCCATGTGCGCATTTGTTGTCCATAGACCTGTTGGCCTAGTCACAAGTACTGAGTAGTGTACCCCGATTGCGCGGCGTAGTGCATGAGGCTCCTGTGTCTGTCCTCTCCGCCAACAGTGTTGACAATGCATGCACTCAACCTGTTTTTATTTCTCCCCCCACCCTTTTTCTTTATCTTCTTGTGCATGTGTGCATTAGCATCATCAGGCGGTGGAGAATTGGCATCGGGGCACGAGGGAGCTGCAACTCACAAGGCCCCGGTGGGCCATGGTACAGACACCGAGGTCACCAGTGATACGGAGGGCGAGGGGAGCACCACAACGGGGACCCGTGGTGACACCAGCGACACCAACACGTCCTCGGAAGGGAGCTCCCTAGCGGTGGCGGCAACATCCGGGCCCCCCGCCTCTACAGGTACAGCCGCCACCCAGCGCACCAGCTCTGCCCTCCCAGCAGCCCCTCAGCCTTCGCTCCGTGCCCGCTCGCCCAAGAAGGCGGGCATCTCCTTCGCCCCAGGCACCTCAGGCCCTGCCCCTGTTACCCCTGCTGCCCTCAGTGAGGAGGTCATTGACCTCCTACAGACCATCATTGTTGGGCAGTCTACCCTTCTGAATGCCATCCAGGGGGTAGAGAGGGAGGTGCATCGGAGCAATGCATACCTGGAGGGCATTCATTCGGGTCAGGCTGCCCATCAATGATCGTTCAATGCTCTGGCCTCAGCACTGACGGCAGCCATTGTCCCTGTTTCGAGCCTCCCTCTTCTAACTGCCTCCACCCTTTCTCTGTCTCCTGTTCCTCAGCCTATCCCATCCACACCATCAGACCAGCCTGCACACACCTCAACACCCAAGGGCAGCTCATCCAGACATAAGCACCACAGATCACACAAGCATTCACCCAAGCAACACCCAGATGCAGACATGGCAACAGTCACTACCACCTCTGTGTCCCCCTCCTCCTCGTCTCCCTCCTCCCTCCCTGTGACGTCTCCACTCACACCTGCATGCACACCACCATCAGCCAGTACTTCCATCACCAGCACACCCTCCAGTACAGTCCGCACACGTGCAGTCACCAGCCCCACTGCCATTTACACGTCCCCTGTGTCCTCTCCCACTGTGTCTGTCACCCCCTCTTCCAAGACACACAAACGCAGGCAGCCACCCACCCAACAGCCAACCACTTCACGACAGCCTATGTCACAAGCACCTGCGCCCAAAGACAGCACACCTGACTCTCCTACAACCACATCCTCTTCCTCCACTCCCATACCCACTACACCTACCCTTTACATTGGTCCTAAAAAACTTTACCTCTCCAAACTTAACCTCTTTGCCCCACCTGACCCACCCCCTCCATCTGCTAAGAGTCCCAAGAGCACCTCAGCCACCACCAGCCCTGCTTCAAGTGTCACCATTGTGCACGGGTTTTGGAGTCCACCCTTTCCCAGCACTGATACATCGGCCAGCAGCAAGGGGACAGCCAGCCCCCCCCCCTGGAAAGAGGACCCGTAAAATCAAGGGCCGCCGCGAGAAGACTGACACGGCTGCCCCCAAGGAGCAAAGTCCTGGGCCGTCACCTGCCACAACATCCAGGGGAGGCAAGGGCCAGAGAGCCTCATCGAAGGAGGGCAAGGGCAGCAGGGCGGAGAAGTCAGCCAGCAGGGGCGCGGACAAGGAGGGCCCCACAAGCCCCATCCCGGATGTGAGGGAGGACACCCACGGGCCCAGGACTCCGTCAGCGAAGGGTCCAGCAAATGCACGGTCGGAGGGCGACTAAGCAGGGAGTCCTGGCCATGTCTGGCTCCCTTGAATGACTGGACAAGCACCGCTGAAGAGGGCCCCGCCGTGAAGAAAGGCACCGCTGAAGAGGGCCCCGCCGAGAAGAAAGGCACCGCTGCAGAGGGCCCCGCCGTGAAGAAAGGCACCGCTGAAGAGGGCCCCGCCATGAAGAAAGGCACCGCTGAAGAGGGCCCCGCCGAGAAGAAAGGCACCGCTGAAGAGGGCCCCACCATGAAGAAAGGCACCGCTGAAGAGGGCCCCGCCGAGAAGAAAGGCACCGCTGAAGAGGGCCCCGCCGAGAAGAAAGGCACCGCTGAACAGGGCCCGGGCCCCGCCGTCTCAAGCACCGCTCCGCTGGGCCCTTCCTGTCAAGCACCGCTCCACTGGGCCCTTCCTGTCAAGCACCGCTCTGCTGGGCCCCGCCGTCTCAAGCACCGCTCCGCTGGGCCCCGCCATCTCAAGCACCGCTCCGCTGGGCCCTTCCTGTCAAGCACCGCTCCGCTGGGCCCTTCCCGTCAAGCACCGCTCCGCTGGGCCCCAACGTCTCAAGCACCGCTCCGCTGGGCCCTTCCTGTCAAGCACCGCTCCGCTGGGCCCCGCTGTCTCAAGCACCGCTTCGCTGGGCCCCGCCGTCTCAAGCACCGCTCCGCTGGGCCCTTCCTGTCAAGCACCGCTCCGCTGGGCCCCGCCGTCTCAAGCACCGCTCCGCTGGGCCCTTCCTGTCAAGCACCGCTCCACTGGGCCCCGCCGTCTCAAGCACCGCTCCGCTGGGCCCTTCCTGTCAAGCACCGCTCCGCTGGGCCCTTCCTGTCAAGCACCGCTCCGCTGGGCCCCGCCGTCTCAAGCACCGCTCCGCTGGGCCCTTCCTGTCAAGCACCGCTCCGCTGGGCCCCGCCGTCTCAAGCACCGCTCCGCTGGGCCCTTCCTGTCAAGCACTGCTCCGCTGGGCCTTTCCTGTCAAGCACCGCTCCGCTGGGCCCCGCCGTCTCAAGCACCGCTCCGCTGGGCCCTTCCTGTCATGCACCGCTGGCCCATTGACAGTGCCGGTTCTGTGTCGAGCTAGTGTTCACGCTGCACTCGGGGCACCCTGCCTCCTCCATGACCAGTGGAGTCTGTAATCCACCTGATGGACTGTGGCTTTGCATTCCCCAGGATGGGACAGTGGGCATGGTGGCCCCTACGTGGTTCTGGCGTCGTGGACCCCTGTGGCTGAGGTGCCCCCCCTTCCCTTCCCCCTGAGGTGCCTGTAGTTTTGTCATCTGATGCCCCAGCAGTGTTCTCTCCAACGGACTCAGGTCTCCTGTGTGGGCTTTGCCCATGTGTTTGGTACACATTGGCCCACGGACTGTGGAAATGTGACACACTGAGCAGGACTTATTGACTTTGTACATAGCTTTCCCACTGTTCATGATTTTTGCTTTGATATTTCATTACGATAATTTTCCATGACTTCAATGAACCTAATTTTACATAAATTTAATTTAAAATGTTATTATGTCTTTGCATTTTTTAGGGGGGGTTGGGGGGAGTCACTCAGTTGTTGCTCTGCATTGGTATGTTGATAGTTGGGGGGGGGGCGTATGTGTGTGCCCGTAACCTTTCGTCCTCCCCCCTCCCCTGTGTCGTAGGTGCAGTACTCACCGTTGTCTTCTGCGCCGGAGTTCGTACTCGTGGTAGATGAGCAGGTAGACAAGAGCTGGTAGGATGTTTAATTCGGGTTCCATGCTGTCCTCCGTCCTCGTGGAGTGTATAGAGGTGAGCGTTTTCCCGTTCGTAGTCTGTTTCCGCCGTGTTTTTATCGGCGGGGCTCCCGCCCCGGAAAAGGGGGCGGATTGGTGAGTTGTGATACTGTGGGCGGTACATTGTCTGCCGCCTGCCTGTTGGCAGTGACCGCCGCGCTGTTTGTCCCGCTGTGGCGGTCGGAGTGTTAAAGTGGCGGGCTGTTTTGGCGGTTCCCGCCAGGGTCAGAATTCCATTTTTTGGACCGCCAGCCTGTTGGCGGGTTGGCCGCCGCTTTATCACCGACCGCCAGGGTCAGAATGACCCCCATAATATGCAGACCCTTAAATTCAACATTAAGAATATGTCATCAGAAAGAATAAAACATTTCATTATGAATTTTCAGAACTTGTTAAGGCATCATGTTAGATATGATGGAGAAGTGCATTTATTTTTATGTGCATGTCTATTTAAACTCATAAATCACACATTAAACATTAAAAGTATACATTTGTTTTCATACTAGCAGTTATTCTAGTGGCTAAAATATAATTTGGCATAATTTAAATCTTGTTAATGCATTGTTAACCCCTTCCCCGCCACGGACGTAATGGTTACGTCCATGGCAGCGCCCGTGTGGCGCCATGGACGTAACCATTACGTCCAGGGACTGGCAGTCGGGGGAAGCGCTAGCGCTTCCCCCGAGGGCCGCCCCCCAACACCCCCAGGCCAGGGCTGAAAGGGGAATCCCTTCCCCTTTCACGCCCGCCCCCCCCCCATGACGTCAGCGCGCGATCGCGCGCTGATTTCATGGAAACGGGGAATGACGCGCTGGAAGCCATTTGCTTCCAGCGCGTCAAGGGAGAAGGTGAGTATTTCACCTTCGTGCGGGGTGGGGGTGCTCTCAGAGAGGCATCGAGGGAAAGGAAAGGGTTTTCCTTTCCCTCGATGTCTCTTTGAGCATTCCTGCTGCCCGATCGCGATGCGATCGGGCAGCAGGAATGCCCACTAGACACCAGGGATTTCTGTATGTGTGTGTGTGTGAGTGAATATTAGTGTAGGGGAGCGACCCCTTGGGCAAGGGTCGCTCCCCTTTGGGGGCACATGCTTTTTACGTCGTTTCTGCCCCCAGGGGCAGATTGGCCCTATTTTTAGGCCGATCTGCCCCCAAGGGGGGCAGAAAGCCACTAGACACCAGGGATTTTATTGTTGCTGTGTATTTTTTGTGTTGGGGGGCGGCCCCTTGGGCAAGGGTCGCTCCCCTTTGGGGGCACATGTAATTTACGTCGTTTCTGCCCCCCCTGGGGGCAGATTGGCCCTATTTTTAGGCCGATCTGCCCCCAAGGGGGGCAGAAAGCCACTAGACACCAGGGATTTTATTGTTGATTTGTATTTTTTGTGTTGGGGGGCGGCCCCTTTGGCAAGGGTCGCTCCCCTTTGGGGGCAAATGTATTTTACGTCGTTTCTGCCCCCCCTGGGGGCAGATTGGCCCTATTTTTAGGCCGATCTGCCCCCAAGGGGGGCAGAAAGCCACTAGACACCAGGGATTTTATTGTTGATGTGTATTTTTTGTGTTGGGGGGCGGCCCCTTGGGCAAGGGTCGCCCCCAGGGGCCCTCATGTATTTTTGGGCAGTTCTGCCCCCCTTGGGGGCAGAGAGGCCTATTTTTTTTAGGCCTTTCTGCCCCCAAGGGGGGCAGAATCCCAATAGCGCCAGAAATAGTATGTATGTATGTGTGCTTTGTGTTGGGGGGTGGCCCCTTGGGCAAGGGTCGCTCCCCCCAGGGGCGCAATGTATTTATTGTCGTTTCTGCCCCCCTTGGGGGCAGATTAGCCCTATTTTTAGGCCGATCTGCCCCCAAGGGGGGCAGAAAGCCACTAGACACCAGGGATTTTATTGTTGATGTGTATTTTTTGTGTTGGGGGGCGGCCCCTTGGGCAAGGGTCGCCCCCAGGGGCCCTCATGTATTTTTGGGCAGTTCTGCCCCCCTTGGGGGCAGAGAGGCCTATTTTTTTTAGGCCTTTCTGCCCCCAAGGGGGGCAGAATCCCAATAGCGCCAGAAATAGTATGTATGTATGTGTGCTTTGTGTTGGGGGGTGGCCCCTTGGGCAAGGGTCGCTCCCCCCAGGGGCGCAATGTATTTATTGTCGTTTCTGCCCCCCTTGGGGGCAGATTGGCCCTATTTTTAGGCCGATCTGCCCCCAAGGGGGGCAGAAAGCCACTAGACACCAGGGATTTTATTGTTGATGTGTATTTTTTGTGTTGGGGGGCGGCCCCTTGGGCAAGGGTCGCCCCCAGGGGCCCTCATGTATTTTTGGGCAGTTCTGCCCCCCTTGGGGGCAGAGAGGCCTATTTTTTTTAGGCCTTTCTGCCCCCAAGGGGGGCAGAATCCCAATAGCGCCAGAAATAGTATGTATGTATGTGTGCTTTGTGTTGGGGGGTGGCCCCTTGGGCAAGGGTCGCTCCCCCCAGGGGCGCAATGTATTTATTGTCGTTTCTGCCCCCCTTGGGGGCAGATTGGCCCTATTTTTAGGCCGATCTGCCCCCAAGGGGGGCAGAAAGCCACTAGACACCAGGGATTTTATTGTTGATTTTTATTTTTTGTGTTGGGGGGTGGCCCCTTGGGCAAGGGTCGCCCCCAGGGTCCCACATGTATTTTTGGGCAGTTCTGCCCCCCTAGGGGGCAGATATGCCTATTTTTTAGGCCTTTCTGTCCCCAAGGGGGGCAGAATCCCCATAGCGCCAGGGATACTATGTATGTGTGTGTGTGCTTTGTGTGGGGGTGTGGCACCTTGGGCAAGGGTCGCCCCCCCCCAAAGGGTGCAATGTAATCTGGGTGATTTCTGCCCCCTCCCCTTGGGGGTAGATTGGCCTATTTTTTTTTTAGGCCCATCTTCCCCCAAGCAGAGAAGACTAGACTCGGGAAAATGAAAAAATGGTTAGTGGCGGAGTGTTTGTCAACTGGCGAAGTATTTACTTTTATGATAATAACAGTTTTTCTCCTTTTTGTTTTAGTTCTAAGCTTTTGCTGACTTTGCTGTGGCTTGTTGCAGTTTTGGCAGTAGTTGTCCTGCGGTTTGCGTAGTTGCATGTTTTAGGTAAGTAAATAAATTTACTCCAAGTGAGTATTGTTGCAATGCATGAATGACATGTTTGTAGGTGGTGTACTGAATGCAGGATTGTGTGTGAAATTGTCCTTAGAGTTATGCACAATGATTATTGTGTTGTCTTATGTCTAATTTGCTTTTTTTTTTCTCTTTTTAGTGGGATATCGTTGGTGATTGCTGTGGCTGTGCAGAGTAGTTGCTGGTGAGTCAAGCTTTTTCAGGCAAGTGAGCAGTATAGTTTTTGAGTTTATAATTCTTAGTGATAAACCTATACTTTGTTACTTATCTTACACAGTGCTGGTTGTTGGTGGTGTATTTGTCCAGTTAATTTTAGTAGGAAGGATCATGGCCAGCCGTAGGATGACCGCTCAGCAGGTTGTTAGTGTGCTTTTTGAGTCATCTTCTGACCATGAATATGAGACTGACTCTGCATCTGAGGCAGAGGAGGAAGTGCAGGATTCTGGAAGTGAATTTTCTGTCAGAGATGAATCATCTGATGATGAAGCCACTCTCAGTGCTGATGAAGGGCCTGTTTTAGAGGAGGACAGTGATGTGCCAATGGTGCAGGAGCCAGCGGCTGAAAGGCTTCCCATTGGAAGACCTGACGCATGGGTTGCACCAAACATGGAGCAGCCACAGTTGCCTGCGTTTACTGGTTTTCCAGGGTGTCGAGTTAATACGGAAAACTTTTTGCCCGTCAACTTTTTTGAGTTGTTTATGGACGATATATTTTTGGAAGAGATTGTTGAGCAGACTAATTTGTATGCAGAGCAGTTTTTGAGGGACAACGCTGCCAGACTTAGGCCACACTCTAGAGCTAGCCGGTGGATTCCCACAAATCTGGAAGAGTTGAAAAAGTTCTTGGGTTTAACTTTTTTGATGGGGCTGATAAGGAAGCCGTCGCTGTCTTCATATTGGTCTACTAGTCCCTTGATGGCAACTGCTATATTTCCTGCCATCATGAGTCGTAACCGGTATGAGCTTCTTCTTCGGATGTTGCATTTTGTAGATAATGCTTTAGCCTTGCCACGAGATCATCCTGATTCTGACCGTCTTTTTAAGATTAGACCTGTCCTTGATCATTTGGTAGATCGGTTTTCAGAGATCTATGTTCCAGGGAAAGAAATATCTGTAGATGAGTCTTTGGTCCTGTTCAAGGGTCGTTTGGTTTTTAGGCAGTACATTCCTAGCAAGAGGGCACGGTATGGAATTAAATTGTATATGCTGTCAGAAAGTAGTACAGGATATGTTTATAATTTCCGGGTCTACACTGGTAGGGATTCCAATATTGACCCCCCTGGTTGTCCTCCCACTTTTGGAGTTAGTGAGAAAATTGTGTGGGAACTTGGTAGACGACTGTTTAACAAAGGTCACCATTTATATGTAGATAACTTCTACACTGGAGTTCGGTTGTTCAAGGAGTTGTTCAGAGTGGACACTGTTGCTTGTGGCACAATCCGCTCTAATCGGAAAGGCTATCCAAAAGAGCTTGTCTGTAAAAAACTTGAGAAGGGACAGTGCAGTGCCTTGCGGAATGATGAGCTGCTAGCTCTGAAATTTGTAGACAAGAGGGATGTATACATGCTAAGCACCATCCATGATGAGAGTACTTCACCTGTGGCTGTTTGGGGTCAGGTTGCCGAAGTGCGCAAACCTGTGTGCATCTTAGACTATAATAAGCACATGGGTGGTGTTGATAGAGTAGATCAGAGGTTAGAACCTTACACTGCTGCTCGTAAGTCTTATGTGTGGTATAAGAAATTAGCGCTTCACTTGTTCCACTTGGCAACTTTTAATGCTTTTGTTGTGTTTAAGGATAGTTCTCCAGAGTCAAGGATGACATTTGTGAAATTTCAGGAGTCTATCATAGCTAGCCTTGTTGTGCTGGAACAGGCAAGAGTTCCTAGAGAAGCAGTGGTGGAGGATGTGGCTAGATTGAAAGATCGTCACTTTGCTGAGCACATTCCTCCCACGGCCAAAAAAAACTTTCCTGCTAAGAGATGTAGAGTCTGTGCTCGAAGAGGTATCAGGAAGGAGACTAGGATGTACTGCCCTGATTGTCCTTCAAAGCCTGGGCTGTGTGTGGGTGGCTGTTTCAGGAGCTACCACACACAGAAGAATTATTGGGAAATTCCGTGAGCGTAAACTGGTGTTTTATATTTTTATATGTTCGGTTTCACGGTTGGCATTAGTCATGTATTCAGTTAGAGCTTTTGTGTTTGTAGTTTTGTACTAATTTATGATTAGTGGTTTCTTTGTTGTTTAAAAACAAAAAAAAGGGGATGGCATGTGTAAAGTGGCGCTTGGCTGGCGGCGTGGGTGTGGTGGCGCTTGGCTGGCGGTGTGTGTGGGGTGGCGCTTGGCTGGCGGTGTGTGTGGGGTGGCGCTTGGCTGGCGGTGTGTGTGGGGTGGCGCTGGGCTGGCGGTGTGTGTGGGGTGGCGCTGGGCTGGCGGTGTGTGTGGGGTGGCGCTTGGCTGGTGGTGTGGGTGGGGTGGCGCTTGGCTGGCAGTGCCGGCCAAACGCCAGTCCACACACTCATCAGCTGGTGTGATTGCTGTATCAGGCATGTGGGCGTATGAAAGTGATGGGCCCTTGACTGGCGCTGTCTGTGGATGCGAGTCTTGTAATGTGCTGGGCCCGTGGCTGGCGGCGTGAATGGTCTAGTGCATGTCATGTATGAAAGGTGTGTGAATGGACTGTAAAGCGGTTGGTGCCTTGTCGTGGCTTTACAGCTCACGAGCTGTGAGTCATTGGTTCAGTTTTTTGGCCTTTCAGTTATTACCAGTGCATTTCACTTTTGTGAAATCTCTTGTTAATAAAATTTGATCTACTGAACCATCACTCACCCTCGTGCCAAATCCAACCAGTATGTGTGGTACAAATGACAAAACCTGCTCCGCTGTAATCAGGCGTCGCAGCACACTTGAGACACGCTAGGTGCCTCAGGTGGGACCCCGATGATGAAGCATGCCACCAACTTGGTTGGTGGGTGAGGGGTCTTCTTCACATAACCTAAGTGTGTTTCTTTTCACAATTTTAGTGTTTGGCACATCACGGACGTATGTGCACACATCAAAGTGATATATTCCAAAAATACCTGTGTTTGGGGGGGAGGGCCCACCTATGTTTTTGGTCCTGGGTGCGGCCGTCATGTAGGGAAACCTACAAAACCCAGAAACTTTTTAAAACTAGGCACCCCAAGGAGTCTAGGGAGGTGTGGCTTGTGTGGCTCCCCCAACATTTTCTTACCCAGACTCCTCTGTAAACCTCACAATTTGCATAAAAAAGCATATTTTCCTGATTTTTCTTAGTAGGATCACCGCTCCAGCACAAAATTCCTACTCCCCAGTTTTCCCCTCAGTCTCCCAAGTAAAATGACACCTCACTTATGTGGGTCCCCAAAGCAGAGTGCGTCTAAAGATGTATAAAAGAATATGCCCTTATAAACTTGCTGTGCTATCCCTTCTATCCCTTCAGGTTTTGGGCCTTATTATTTTGCAGGCACCTGGGCCACCCACACAAGTGAGGTATCATTTTTATCGGGAGACTTGGGGGAACGCTGGGTGGAAGGAAATTTGTGGCTCCTATCAGATTCCAGAACTTTCTGCCACAGAAATGTGAGGAACATGTGTTTTTTTAGCCAAATTTTGAGGTTTGCAAAGGATTCTGGGTAACAGAACCTGGTCCGAGCCCCGCAAGTCACCCCTCCTTGGATTCCCCTAGGTCTCTAGTTTTCAGAAATGCACTGGTTTGGTAGGTTTCCCTAGGCGCCGGGTGAGCTACAGGCCAAAATCCGCAGGTAGGCACTGTTTTCTCCCAAAATTGTGGATGTGTCCACGTTGCGCTTTGGGGTGTTTCCTGTCGCAGGCGCTAGGCCTACCCACGCAAGTGAGGTATCATTTTTATCGGGAGACTTGGGGGAACGCTGGGTGGAAGGAAATTTGTAGCTCCTCTCAGATTCCAGAACTTTCTGCCACAGAAATGTGAGGGACATGTGTTATTTTAGCCAAATTTTGAGGTTTGCAAAGGATTCTGGGTAACAGAACCTGGTCCGAGCCCCGCAAGTCACCCCTCCTTGGATTCCCCTAGGTCTCTAGTTTTCAGAAATGCACAGGTTTGGTAGGTTTCCCTAGGTGGCGGCTGAGCTAGAGGCCAAAATCTACAGGTAGGCACTTCGCAAAAAACACCTCTGTTTTTTTCCAAAATTTAGGATGTGTCCACATTGCGCTTTGGGGTGTTTCCTGTCGCCGGCGCTAGGCCTACCCACGCAAGTGAGGTATCATTTTTATCGGGAGACTTGGGGGAACGCTGGGTGGAAGGAAATTTGTAGCTCCTCTCAGATTCCAGAACTTTCTGCCACAGAAATGTGAGGGACATGTGTTTTTTTAGCCAAATTTTGAGGTTTGCAAAGGATTCTGGGTAACAGAACCTGGTCCGAGCCCCGCAAGTCACCCCTCCTTGGATCCCCCTAGGTCTCTAGTTTTCAGAAATGCACAGGTTTGGTAGGTTTCCCTAGGTGGCGGCTGAGCTAGAGGCCAAAATCTACAGGTAGTCACTTTGCTAAAAACAGCTCTGTTTTCTGTGATATGTCCACGTTGTGTTTTGGGGCATATCCTGTCGCGGGCGGTAGGCCTACCCACACAAGTGAGGTATCATTTTTATCGGGAGACGTGGGGGAACGCTGGGTGGAAGGAAATTTGTAGCTCCTCTCAGATTCCAGAACTTTCTGCCACAGAAATGTGAGGAACATGTGTTATTTTAGCCAAATTTTGAGGTTTGCAAAGGATTCTGGGTAACAGAACCTGGTCCGAGCCCCGCAAGTCACCCCTCCTTGGATTCCCCTAGGTCTCTAGTTTTCAGAAATGCACAGGTTTGGTAGGTTTCCCTAGGTGGCGGCTGAGCTAGAGGCCAAAATCTACAGGTAGGCACTTCGCAAAAAACACCTCTGTTTTTTTCCAAAATTTAGGATGTGTCCACGTTGCGCTTTGGGGTGTTTCCTGTCACCGGCGCTAGGCCTACCCATGCAAGTGAGGTATCATTTTTATCGGGAGACTTGGGGGAACGCTGGGTGGAAGGAAATTTGTAGCTCCTCTCAGATTCCAGAACTTTCTGCCACAGAAATGTGAAGGACATGTGTTTTTTTAGCCAAATTTTGAGGTTTGCAAAGGATTCTGGGTAACAGAACCTGGTCCGAGCCCCGCAAGTCACCCCTCCTTGGATCCCCCTAGGTCTCTAGTTTTCAGAAATGCACAGGTTTGGTAGGTTTCCCTAGGTGGCGGCTGAGCTAGAGGCCAAAATCTACAGGTAGTCACTTTGCTAAAAACAGCTCTGTTTTCTGTGATATGTCCACGTTGTGTTTTGGGGCATATCCTGTCGCGGGCGCTAGGCCTACCCACACAAGTGAGGTATCATTTTTATCGGGAGACGTGGGGGAACGCTGGGTGGAAGGAAATTTGTGGCTCCTCTCAGATTCCAGAACTTTCTGCCACAGAAATGTGAGGAACATGTGTTTTTTTAGCCAAATTTTGAGGTTTGCAAAGGATTCTGGGTAACAGAACCTGGTCCGAGCCCCGCAAGTCACCCCTCCTTGGATCCCCCTAGGTCTCTAGTTTTCAGAAATGCACAGGTTTGGTAGGTTTCCCTAGGTGGCGGCTGAGCTAGAGGCCAAAATCTACAGCTAGTCACTTTGCTAAAAACAGCTCTGTTTTCTGTGATATGTCCACGTTGTGTTTTGGGGCATATCCTGTCGCGGGCGCTAGGCCTACCCACACAAGTGAGGTATCATTTTTATCGGGAGACGTGGGGGAACGCTGGGTGGAAGGAAATTTGTGGCTCCTCTCAGATTCCAGAACTTTCTGCCACAGAAATGTGAGGAACATGTGTTTTTTTAGCCAAATTTTGAGGTTTGCAAAGGATTCTGGGTAACAGAACCTGGTCCGAGCCCCGCAAGTCACCCCTCCTTGGATCCCCCTAGGTCTCTAGTTTTCAGAAATGCACAGGTTTGGTAGGTTTCCCTAGGTGGCGGCTGAGCTAGAGGCCAAAATCTACAGGTAGTCACTTTGCTAAAAACAGCTCTGTTTTCTGTGATATGTCCACGTTGTGTTTTGGGGCATATCCTGTCGCGGGCGCTAGGCCTACCCACACAAGTGAGGTATCATTTTTATCGGGAGACGTGGGGGAACGCTGGGTGGAAGGAAATTTGTGGCTCCTCTCAGATTCCAGAACTTTCTGCCACAGAAATGTGAGGAACATGTGTTTTTTTAGCCAAATTTTGAGGTTTGCAAAGGATTCTGGGTAACAGAACCTGGTCCGAGCCCCGCAAGTCACCCCTCCTTGGATCCCCCTAGGTCTCTAGTTTTCAGAAATGCACAGGTTTGGTAGGTTTCCTTAGGTGGCGGCTGAGCTAGAGGCCAAAATCTACAGGTAGTCACTTTGCTAAAAACAGCTCTGTTTTCTGTGATATGTCCACGTTGTGTTTTGGGGCATATCCTGTCGCGGGCGGTAGGCCTACCCACACAAGTGAGGTATCATTTTTATCGGGAGACGTGGGGGAACGCTGGGTGGAAGGAAATTTGTAGCTCCTCTCAGATTCCAGAACTTTCTGCCACAGAAATGTGAGGAACATGTGTTATTTTAGCCAAATTTTGAGGTTTGCAAAGGATTCTGGGTAACAGAACCTGGTCCGAGCCCCGCAAGTCACCCCTCCTTGGATTCCCCTAGGTCTCTAGTTTTCAGAAATGCACAGGTTTGGTAGGTTTCCCTAGGTGGCGGCTGAGCTAGAGGCCAAAATCTACAGGTAGGCACTTCGCAAAAAACACCTCTGTTTTTTTCCAAAATTTAGGATGTGTCCACGTTGCGCTTTGGGGTGTTTCCTGTCACCGGCGCTAGGCCTACCCATGCAAGTGAGGTATCATTTTTATCGGGAGACTTGGGGGAACGCTGGGTGGAAGGAAATTTGTAGCTCCTCTCAGATTCCAGAACTTTCTGCCACAGAAATGTGAGGGACATGTGTTTTTTTAGCCAAATTTTGAGGTTTGCAAAGGATTCTGGGTAACAGAACCTGGTCCGAGCCCCGCAAGTCACCCCTCCTTGGATCCCCCTAGGTCTCTAGTTTTCAGAAATGCACAGGTTTGGTAGGTTTCCCTAGGTGGCGGCTGAGCTAGAGGCCAAAATCTACAGGTAGTCACTTTGCTAAAAACAGCTCTGTTTTCTGTGATATGTCCACGTTGTGTTTTGGGGCATATCCTGTCGCGGGCGCTAGGCCTACCCACACAAGTGAGGTATCATTTTTATCGGGAGACGTGGGGGAACGCTGGGTGGAAGGAAATTTGTGGCTCCTCTCAGATTCCAGAACTTTCTGCCACAGAAATGTGAGGAACATGTGTTTTTTTAGCCAAATTTTGAGGTTTGCAAAGGATTCTGGGTAACAGAACCTGGTCCGAGCCCCGCAAGTCACCCCTCCTTGGATCCCCCTTGGTCTCTAGTTTTCAGAAATGCACAGGTTTGGTAGGTTTCCCTAGGTGGCGGCTGAGCTAGAGGCCAAAATCTACAGGTAGTCACTTTGCTAAAAACAGCTCTGTTTTCTATGATATGTCCACGTTGTGTTTTGGGGCATATCCTGTCGCGGGCGCTAGGCCTACCCACACAAGTGAGGTATCATTTTTATCGGGAGACGTGGGGGAACGCTGGGTGGAAGGAAATTTGTAGCTCCTCTCAGATTCCAGAACTTTCTGCCACAGAAATGTGAGGAACATGTGTTTTTTTAGCCAAATTTTGAGGTTTGCAAAGGATTCTGGGTAACAGAACCTGGTCCGAGCCCCGCAAGTCACCCCTCCTTGGATTCCCCTAGGTCTCTAGTTTTCAGAAATGCACAGGTTTGGTAGGTTTCCCTAGGTGCCGGCTGAGCTAGAGGCCAAAATCTACAGGTAGGCACTTCGCAAAAAACACCTCTGTTTTTTTCCAAAATTTAGGATGTGTCCACGTTGCGCTTTGGGGTGTTTCCTGTCGCCGGCGCTAGGCCTACCCACGCAAGTGAGGTATCATTTTTATCGGGAGACTTGGGGGAACACTGGGTGGAAGGAAATTTGTAGCTCCCCTCAGATTCCAGAACTTTCTGCCACAGAAATGTGAGGAACATGTGTTTTTTTAGCCAAATTTTGAGGTTTGCAAAGGATTCTGGGTAACAGAACCTCGTCCGAGCCACACAAGTCACCCCTCCTTGGATTCCCCTAGGTCTCTAGTTTTCAGAAATGCATAGGTTTGGTAGGTTTCCCTAGGTGGCGGCTGAGCTAGAGGCCAAAATCTACAGGTAGTCACTTTGCTAAAAACAGCTCTGTTTTCTGTGATATGTCCACGTTGTGTTTTGGGGCATATCCTGTCGCGGGCGCTAGGCCTACCCACACAAGTGAGGTATCATTTTTATCGGGAGACGTGGGGGAACGCTGGGTGGAAGGAAATTTGTGGCTCCTCTCAGATTCCAGAACTTTCTGCCACAGAAATGTGAGGAACATGTGTTTTTTTAGCCAAATTTTGAGGTTTGCAAAGGATTCTGGGTAACAGAACCTGGTCCGAGCCCCGCAAGTCACCCCTCCTTGGATCCCCCTAGGTCTCTAGTTTTCAGAAATGCACAGGTTTGGTAGGTTTCCCTAGGTGGCGGCTGAGCTAGAGGCCAAAATCTACAGGTAGTCACTTTGCTAAAAACAGCTCTGTTTTCTGTGATTTGTCCACGTTGTGTTTTGGGGCATATCCTGTCGCGGGCGCTAGGCCTACCCACACAAGTGAGGTATCATTTTTATCGGGATACGTGGGGGAACGCTAGGTGGAAGGAAATTTGTGGCTCCTCTCAGATTCCAGAACTTTCTGCCACAGAAATGTGAGGAACATGTGTTTTTTTAGCCAAATTTTGAGGTTTGCAAAGGATTCTGGGTAACCGAACCTGGTCCGAGCCACACAAGTCACCCCTCCTTGGATTCCCCTAGGTCTCTAGTTTTCAGAAATGCACAGGTTTGGTAGGTTTCCCTAGGTGGCGGCTGAGCTAGAGGCCAAAATCTACAGGTAGTCACTATGCTAAAAACAGCTCTGTTTTCTGTGATGTGTCCAGGTTGTGTTTTGGGGCATATCCTGTCGCGGGCGCTAGGCCTACCCACACAAGTGAGGTATCATTTTTATCGGGAGACGTGGGGGAATGCTGGGTGGAAGGAAATTTGTGGCTCCTCTCAGATTCCAGAACTTTCTGCCACAGAAATGTGAGGAACATGTGTTTTTTTAGCCAAATTTTGAGGTTTGCAAAGGATTCTGGGTAACAGAACCTGGTCCGAGCCACACAAGTCACCCCTCCTTGGATTCCCCTAGGTCTCTAGTTTTCAGAAATGCACAGGTTTGGTAGGTTTCCCTAGGTGCCGGCTGAGCTAGAGGCCAAAATCTACAGGTAGTCACTTTGCTAAAAACAGCTCTGTTTTCTGTGATGTGTCCACGTTGTGTTTTGGGGCATATCCTGTCGCGGGCGCTAGGCCTACCCAAACAAGGGAGGTATCATTTTTATCGGGAGACTTGGGGGAACATAGAATAGCAAAACAAGTGTTATTGCCCCTTGTCTTTCTCTACATTTATTCCTTCCAAATATAGGGGTGTGTGCAAAAAAGACATCTATTTGAGAAATTCCATGTAATTCACGTGCTACTATGGTCACCCCGGAATTCAGAGATGTGCAAATAACCACTGCTCCTCAACACCTTATCTTGTGCCCTTTTTGGAAATGCAAAGGTTTTCTTGATAGCTATTTTTTACTCCTTATATTTCAGCAAATGAATTACTGTATACCCGGTATAGAATGAAAACGCACTGCAGGGTGCAGCTCATTTATTGGCTCTGGGTTCCTCGGGTTCTTGATGAACCTACAAACCCTATATATCCCCGCAACCAGAGGAGTCCAGCAGACGTAACGGTATATTGCTTTCGATAATCTGACATTGCAGGGAAAAGTTACAGAGTAAAAAGTAGAGAAAAATTGATGTTTTTTTCACCTCAATTTCAATATTTTTCTTTTTCAGCTGTTATTTTCTGTAGGAAACCCTTGTAGGATCTACACAAATGACCCCTTGCTGAATTCAGAATTTTGTCTACTTTTCAGAAATGTTTAGGTTTCTGGGATCCAGCATTGGTTTCATGACCATTCCGGTCACTGACTGGAAGGAGGCTGAAAGCACAAAAAATTGCACAAATGGGGTATGCGCCAGTAAAATGCCAAAATTGTGTTGAAAAATTGGGTTTTCGGATTCAAGTCTGCCTGTTCCTGAAAGCTGGGAAGCTGCTGAGTTTAGCACCGCAAACCCTTTGTTGATGCCATTTTCAGGGGAAAAAGCACAAGCCTTCTTCTGCAGCCCCTTTTTCCAATTTTTTTGAAAAAAACGAAATTTTCACTGTATTTTGGCCAATTTCTTGGCCTCCTTCAGGGGAACCCACAAAGTCTGGGTACCTTTAGAATCGCTAGGATGTTGGAAAAAAAGGACGCAAATTTGGCTTGGTTAGCTTATGTGGACAAAAAGTTATGAGGGCCTAAGCGCGAACTGCCCCAAATAGGCAAAAAAAGGCCTGGCACAGGAGGGGGAAAAGGCCTGGCAGCGAAGTGGTTAAATCCAGTAAGCACAAGTGTGACCATCACAAATGAAAACATAAATACTTTTAACCCCTTGGGTACCTTGGACGTAACGGTTACAATCTCGGCAGCACCGCTCGGGTGCCGAGGACATAACCGTTACGTTATGTACATGGCCCTCGGGGAGGGCCTCCCACCCTCCGCCCATGGGCAGGGATGGAAGGGGAATCGCTTGTGTGTGTGTTTTGTGTGGGGAGGCCCCTTGGGCAAGGGTCGTCCCCCACAGGGGGCAATATATTTTAAGCCAGGCCTGCCCTCCTTGGGGGCAGATCTGCCTTTTATTTTTAGCCCAATCGGCCGCCAAGGGGGGCAGAGGCCACTTGAAGCCAGGGATTGCTTTAATGTGTGTTTTTTGGTGTGGGGGCGGCCCCTTGGGCAGTGGTTGCCCCCCAAAGGCGGCAAGGCACTGTTGGGCAGTTCAGCCCCCCCTTGGGGGCAGATCGGCCTATTTTATTTTCTGGCCCACCTGCCCCCAAGGGGGGCAGAAACCACATAGCACCAGGGATCTTGTGTTTGTGTTTTCTGTGGGGGCGGCTCCGTGGGCAAGGGTCATCCCCCAAAGGGGGCAATATATTTTAAGCCATTTCTGCCCCCCTTCGGGGCAGATCGGCCTATTTTTTTTAGGCTGATCCGCCCAAGGGGGGCAGAAGCCACTTGAAGCCAGGGATTGGTTTTTTTAATGTTTTTTGTATGGGGGGTTGGCCCCTTGGGCAAGGGTCGCCCCCCAAAGTGGGCTAAGCACTGTTGGGCAGTTCTGACCCCCTTGAGGGCAGATCGGCCTATTTTGTTTAGGCCCATCTGCCCATCTGCTCCAGAAGGGGGCAGAAATCACTTTGTGCCAGGAATCTTGTGTGTGTTTTGTGTGGGGGGTGGTCCCTTGGGCAATGGTCGCTCCCCAATAGGGGCCTATATTATCTACACCATTTCTGTCCCTCTTGGGGGCAGATCGGCTTATTATTTTTAGGTCCAAAGGGGGGCAGAAGCCACTAAGGCTTCAGAGATTTTTTTCGTTTTTTTTGGTGTGGGGGGTGGCCCCTTGATCAAGGGTCGCCCCCAAAGGAGGCACACAACTGTTGGCCATTTCTGCCCCCCTTGGGGAAAGATCAGCCTATTTTTTTTAGTCCCATCTGCCTCAGAGGGGGGCAGAAACCACTTAGCGCCAGGGTTCTTGTGTGTGTGTTTTGTGTGGGGAGGCCTTGGGCAAGCAGCGCCCCCCAAAGGGGGCACAGTACTAATGGACATTTATGCCCCACTTGGGGGCAGATGGGTCTAGTTGTTTTAGTGAGGTATCATTTTTATCGGCAGACCGAGGGGAACATTGGGTGGTAGGAAATTTGTACCGGCACAGTGATCCTACAAAGAAAAGTGTGGAAAATGTGATTTGTTTTAGTTATATTTGAGGTTTGAAGAGGAGTCTGGGTAACACAGTGTTGGTGGGTCCACGCAAGCCACACCTCCCTGAACTCCTTTGGGTGTCTAGTTTAAAAAAATGTCTGGGTTTGGTAGGTTTCCCTAGATGACTGCCGCACCTGGCCCCAAAAACGCAGGTGCCCCCCCCTGCAAATGCAGGTAGTTTTGTAATAGATCATTTTGATGTGTCCGCGTTGTGTTTTGGGGAATTCCCTGTTGCGGGCACTAGGCCTACCCACACAAGTGAGGTACCATTTTTATCTGGAGACTTAGGGGAAATCTGGGTAGAAGGAACATTGTGGCTGCTCTCAGATTCCAGAACTTTCTATCACCGAAATGTGAGCAAAAAGTGTTTTTGTGCCAAATGTTGAGGTTTGCAAAGGATTCTGGGCTATAGAACCTGTTGAGAGCCCTACAAGTCACCCCATTCTGGATTCCCCTAGGTGTCTACTTTAAAAAAAATATATAGGTTGGTATGTTTACCTAGGTGCTGGCTGAGCTAGAGGCCAAAATCCACAGCTAGGCACTTTAAAAAAAACAGGTCAGTTTTCTTTAGGAAAATGTGATGTGTCCACGTTGTGTTTTGGGGCATTTCCTATCGCCGGGACTAGGCCTACCCACACAAGTGAGGTACCATTTTTATCGAGAGACTTGGGGAAACGCTGGGTAGAAGGCAGTTTGTGGCTCCCCTCAGATTCCAGAACTTTCCATCACCGAAATGTGAGGAAAAAGTTTTTTTTTGCCAAATTCTGAGGTTTGCAAATGATTCTGTGTAACAGAACCTGGTGAGAGCCCCACAAGTCCCCCCATCCTAGATGTCTAATTTTTAAAAATTCACAGGTTTTGTAGGTTTTGTTTGGTGCCAGCTGAGCTAGAGGCCAAAGTCCACAGCTAGGTACTCTACAAAAACAGATCCGTTTTCTTTAGGAAAATGTAATGTGTCCATGTTGTGTTTTGTGGCATTTCCTGTCCGGAGCACTAGGCCTACCCACACAAGTGAAGTACTATTATAATTGGGAGACTGGGGGAACGCTGGGTAGAAGGCAGTTTTCTTTGGGAAAATGTGATGTGTCCACGTTGTGTTTTGGGGCATTTCCTATCGCCGGCACTAGGCCTACCCACACAAGTGAGGTACCATTTTTATAGAGAGACTTGGGGAAACGTTGGGTAGAAGGAAGTTTGTGGCTCCCCTCAGATTCCAGAACTTTCCATCACCGAAATGTGAGGAAAAAGTGTTTGTTTGCCAAATTCTGAGGTTTGCAAATGATTCTGGGTAATAGAACCTGGTGAGAGCCCCACAAGTCCCCCAATCCTGGATTCCCCTAGGTATCTAGTTTTTTAAAATACATAGGTTTGGTAGGTTTCCCTAGGTGCCGGCTGAGTTGAAGGCCAAAATCCACAGCTAGGCACTTTGCAAAAACAGGTCAGTTTTCTTTGGGAAAATGTGATGTGTCCACGTTGTGTTTTGGGGCATATCCTGTCGCGGCACTAGGCCTACTCTCACAAGTGAGGTACCATTTTTATCGGGAGACTTGGGGGAACGGTGGGAGGCAGGAGGTTTGTGGCTCCCCACAGATTCCACAACTTTCCATCACCGAAATGTGAGGAAAAAGTGTTTTGTTTTTTTTGCCAAATTTTGAGCAAAAATAGAATAGAATTGGGTAATAGAACCTGGTGAGAGCCCCACAAGCCACCCCATTATGAATTCCCCTAGGTGTCTAGTTTTGAAAAATGCACAGGTTTGGTAGGTTTCCCTAGGTGCCAGATGAGCTAGAGGCCAAAATCCACAGATAGGCACTTTGCAAAAAACAGGTCAGTTTTCTTTTGGAAAATATGATGTGTCCACGTTGTGTTTTGGGGCATTTCCTGCCGCGGGCACTAGGCTTACTCACACAAGTGAGGTACCATTTTTATCGGGAGACTTGGGGCAACGGTGGGTGGCAGGAAGTTTGTGGCTCCCCACAGATTCCAGAACTTTCCATCACCGAAATGTGAGGAACAAGTGTTTTATCTTGCCAAATTCTGAGGTTTGCAAAGGATTCTGGGTAATAGAACCTGGTGAGAGCCCCACAAGCCACCCCATTATGAATTGCCCTAGGTGTCTAGTTTTAAAAAATGCACAGGTTTGGTAGGTTTCCCTAGGTGCTGGCTGAGCTAGACGCCAAAATCCACAGCTAGGCACTTTGCAAAAAACAGGTCAGTTTTCTTTTGGAAAATGTGATGTGTCCACATTGTGTTTTGGGGCATTTCCTGTCGCGGGCACTAGGCATACTCATACAAGAGAGGTACCATTTTTATCGGGAGACTTGGGGGAACGGTAGGTGGCAGGAAGTTTGTGGCTCCCCACAGATTCCAGAACTTTCCATCACCGAAATGTGAGGAAAAAGTGTTTTTATTTTTTGCCAAATTTTGAGGTTTGTAAATGATTCTGTGTAACAGAACCTGGTGAGAGCCCCACAGGTCACCCCTTCCTGGATTCTCTTAGGTGTCTTGTTTTGAAAGATGCACAGGTTTGGTAGATTTCCCTAGGTGCCGGCTGAGCTAGAGGCCAAAAAACAGCTAGGCACTTTCCAAAAGGCACGTCAGATTTCAATGTAAAAATGTGATGTTTCAATGTTGCGTTTCCTGACGCGGGCATTAGGCCTACCCACACAAGTGAGGTACCATTTTTATTAGGAGAATTGGGGGAACACAGAATAGAAGAACAAGTGTTATTGCCCCTTGTCTTTCTGCACAATTTTGCCTTCCAAATGTAAGAGAGTGTGTAAAAAAGACGTCTGTTTGAGACATGCCCTGTAATTCACATGCTAGTATGGGGACCCCGGAATTCAGAGATGTACAAATAACCACTGCTTCTCAACACCTTATCTCGTGCTAATTTTGGAAATACAAAGGTTTCCTTGATACCTATTTTTAACTCTTTATATTTTACCAAATAAATTGCTGTGTACCCACTACACAATGAAAACCCATTGCAAGGTGCAGCTCATTTATTGGCTCTGGGTACCTAAGGTTCTTGATGAACCTACAAGCCCTAGATATCCCCGCAACCGGAAGAGTCCAGCAGATGTAACAGTATATTTCTTTTGAAAATCTGACATCGGCTGAAAAAGTTACAGAGTAAAACGTGGACAGAAATGGCTGTTTTTTTTTACCTCAATTTCAATATTTGTTTATTGCAGCTGTTATTTTATGTAGGAAAACCTTGTAGGATCTACACAAATGACCCCTTGCTGAATTCAACATTTTGTCTACTTTTCAGAAATGTTTAGCTGTCCAGGATTCAGCATAGGTTTTACACTCATTTCTATCACTAACTGGAAGGAGGCTAGAAGCACAAAGAATAGTGAAAATGGGGTATGTCCCAGTAAAATGCCAAAATTGTGTTGAAAAATGTGGTTTTCTGATTCAAGTCTGCCTGTTCCTGAAAGCTGGGAAGATGGTAATGGTAGCACAGCAAACTCTTTGTTGATGTCATTTTCAGGGGAAGAACCACATGCTTTCTTCTGCAGTCCTTTTTTCTCCATTGTTTGCAAAAAAAATTAATTCAGCTGTATTTTGCCTAATTTCTTGGTCTCCTCCAGGGGAACCCACAAACTCAGGGTACCTCTGGAATCCCTACGATGTTGGAAAAAAAGGACACACATTTAGTGTGGGTAGCTTATGTGGGCAGAAAGTTATGAGGGCCTAAGTGCGAACTGTCCCAAATAGGCAAAAAAAAGACTTGGCACAGGAGGGTAAAAGGCATGGCAGCGAAGGGGTTAAAATACTTGTCAATGCAGCTATCTACCTTAGGCTTGTTAAACATGAAACATAAATTGTAACCTTCTGCTGAAGTCTGGGTCACTAAAGCATTTACTGCATTTTACGCTCTAACAGTTGACATATTTTCTTAAACAAGCAAGGCAGGTTTTGGCACTTTTTCAGTTTTGTGCTTGTTTAAGATTGCCACTAGATGGCAGCATTATTCCACATTTTATATAGGTGACCTGTTCACACACACACACCAGTGGGCCTCCTAAAGCGAGGCTCACCTCTGTGGGAAAAACTATTAGTTACATTGTGTTTACCATAGTGTAAAAAATACAATACCTCAGGGAAGCCATATGGTGACAAGTACTGTGCTGTACAAAAACAGTATGTTAAATACAGAGTTATAGATTACTAATAAGAGTGCATAATAGGATACTTAACTTTTTACCCAACTATAATTTTATGTTATGCATGCCCCGGAATTTGTCTGTTTCTGATTTCCACTTCTATACAGTGACAGAGAAATAATGGGCAGCCATGCATATTATGGCCTCTTCTCCCTTTCCCAAATACAAAAAATAGAGAATACCACTTTTCCTGCCACCCACACGCACCACACTCAAGCCCATATTTATACATTTTTAGCGCCGCATTTGCGCCGCTCTTTAACGCAAAAGTGGCGCAAAGTTACAAAATATGATTGTATTTTGTACGTTTGCGCAAAAAAATTACGCAAATGCAGCGGTAAAAAAGTATAAATATGGGCCTCAATCCCATATTTATACTCTTTTAGCGCCGCATTGGCACCATTTTTTGATGCAAAAGCAGCGCAAACTTCCAAAATACAATTGTAATTTGTAAGTTTGCACCGATTTTGCAACAAAAAACTACGCAAATGCGGTGCTAAAACAGTAAAATATGGGCCTCTGTGCCTTTTACTCCCAAAACTATGCTCTATTCTCTCCACCAGAGCTGCGCAGGCAGAGTTCTCAGAGAGCACTGGTTGTTGCAAAACACCTATCGATTTGCAGATTTGCTCCAATTTGGTCCACTTTTTTAGCTTTCTGATTTTCTAATGAGAGCCACTATTTTTTCTGGTGCCCGGTCCTATTTTCTTTCTGGATCAGACTCTGCTCATAAGGAGGTGATATAATCCACCTTTATGGTCTTCTCTGATCTACGGCTCAGTCCTCATCAAAGGTATGTATGGGTGGCTGGAAGCTGTGGTTGCTGCTAAATGTGAGTTCTCAGCGGAGCTTGTGGTGCAGGGGGCTATGTCTCTGAGGCCGATATTGATACTTTTTTAGCATCGCATTTGCGTCATTTTTTGACGCAAAAGCAGCACAAACTTCCAAAATTCAATTGTATTTTGTAAGTTTACGCTGATTCTGCGTAAAAAAACAATGCAAAAATGCGGCGCTAAAAAACTATAAATATGGACCTGAATGTGTACTTGCACGTGCAGTGTAATGCTGCAGTACATATTCTCCCATCACCTCCTCTCAACACTAAGGGCCTGATTTATACTTTTTTAGCACCACATTTGCGTCATTTTTTTACGCAAAAGCTGCACAAACTTACAAAATATAATTGAATTGTGTACGTTTGTGCCAGTTTTGTGTCAGAAAATGATGCAAATGCAGCGCTAAAAAGGTATAAATCAGGCCCTAAGTGCGCATGACCGCTGAGTCACAGCAGAAACTAAACACTGAAGAGATATACTCATAGAGTTGTGCGACCCAACACATTAACAGGAAGAGCTGAGCCAAGGTCTGGCTTGACTCTAAGAACACGTGCACGAGCTAAGCCCTAAAAATATTTGCAATGTAAGTCACGCAAATAACATCATGTTAAAATATAAAGTCGATTTACATTTTTTTAAAGTGTATTCTTTAACATGCAGATGTGTTTCAGTACTACAGATTATACCACTGCATTGGGAAGTATTTATTAAAAGTGATATTTTTTTTAAACATTAACTTAAAAACAGTTCTGTCTCCCCCTCCTGACAATGCCATAAGGGAGCTAAGAGGCAAATCATCTGTCATGTGTAACTTATATATGTAGTGTAGATTTTTATTGCAGATAGAGCATGTGTGGTGTAGATTGTCATTACAGTCAGAGCAATATTATAGCAAACAAAACGGTTTTGTATAGCTCACATCCTGATTATACATATTTTAAGGTTCTACTAAATGTGATGAATAAGAGAAAGGAGTCTTGGTGATATAAAATATTTGCCTAGGGTCACACAAATTTGTCAAATGGGGAAACCAGGATTTCTTGTTTTACACTGTGCAGTTCGGTCATAAGAAGGGTATCTGTTTCTCTGTACCCTGTTTTTCATCACAGGTCTACCATCAAAGCTTTGATGTTAGTTCTACCCACATGAGGTAACAACCTTAGTGGCAGGCAGCAGCCACATGAAATCTCTTCTTATTTTATGCTCGAGGGGTCAAGAGGACCTCAAGCTGAGCCTGAGCCAGGCATCTGGCTCAAACTTGGCTCTAGCGTTCAGTTGCTCGCCCACTTCTACATGTTCCATGTGTTAGCAAAGCAATGGTAAGACATGGTAACTGGGCAACTGAAGGCTCTCTGATTTGTGCGATAAAATATTTAATTGCGGGAATGTAGTGGCAGTGAAACTAGATGAGGTTTAATTGGCAGAGCTTGGCCTACTGTCATTCTATAACTACTTAACTCTCCAAAATCTTGTGCTCTCTGATGCATTCTTATTCCTGTGAAACTTTGTTTTCAAGAGGAATTCCCTTTCTCTTATTTCTTGTCCAATCTCTACGAGACACTATATACCTTTTTCTTAAAACATCTCATTGATTAGGGTGACCCGATGGCTCTATGTCACTAGAATACCAGTTTCCAAATCTAGGGTGTTGTGTTTACATATCAGTACATTCTGGGAAATGTAGTCTTGATTCATTTTAATTTAGCCAATGGGATCAGCACATCTGATAACAATGATATCTGAATGCAAAATCTAGAAATGATAAAGTGATGTCCCGGTGACATGGTGCCATCTGGTCACCCAGTCTCTGATGACTTCTTTCAAAGAGGCCCTGCCTCTCCAATGCCGTAACCCAGGGCTTTAACTGGGATGTAAAAAGTGTGTTCGGGGGAGACTCTAAAAGGGGTATGGCCTACGTAATTAAAGGTGTGGCTTAGCCACATAAACTAAATTTCTGTGATTCTCATACTGTGCCACCCAACCAACATGTTGGTGCCTCTCTGAGTTTTTGTTATTGCATCAAGATATATAACACAGATGAAATATGCCCAAAAAACTGGCCAGAACTTATTGTCTTTGTCAATGATCGTTAGCTGTTTAAGCTGAATGAGAAACAACAATAATTTTGTTGTAATTAATAAATATAAAAAATGTTTTAATTCTCAAATTATGAGACTGCGAATTACGCATTACTGCGGCTTGTGGAAGGGGTAGTGGTCTTCAGATTGTCTTGATCCCTCCCTTTATGTTCACTATATGCTAGACATGTGTGCCTTTTTTGGCTCTACATCTTCTCCCTCTGCATATTTTACACCTCATCTCTATCCTGTACAGCGCCCTCTTTTCACTTTCTCCTGAATGCAGTTCTTTGAATCTCCCTCACTTCACCACTTGCCAAACAAACAATGCACCCAGTAATTACTGCACTTCTTTTTCTTTCACATTGCCAATAGTTTGGCAACTGTTTGTCTGCTAAAAACACATTTTGCACAGAATCATAATTGCAACTGGAATCTGTGTCCATTGCTCTATGCACTCTATAGAGAGGCCAAGGATTGGATAACCATGTGTCCCGAATACTATTTTTTAACCAGTGACAGGCACTGTGAAAAACTTGCACTGCCTTCATCCTCAACTCCAGACATCTCAATTGTGGCCTGTTATAAAAACCTTGAGGTCAGGGGCGTAGCTTGGTCAGTATGATGGGTGGTGTATTAGCTTCAGATTTCCTGACAATCACGCTGGCACATGATGTTAAAATACATTATCCAACAAACAGGAAGTTGTGGCTCACAGAGGTTGCAGGGGGCGGGGCAGTGCGCAGGGGAGGGGGGACATTATTTTTTAACGTAAAATACTTCCCTCCGCTGCGTGCACTGCTCCTCTCCTCTGTTGCTGCAGCTACAGGCTCCCAGCTTATACTGCGGCCAATCAATCAGGATTGGCTAGGAGCGCCCAGCCAGGGCACTCCCAGGCAGCCTGCTGTGCATGTGTGTTTGGCCGTCCCAAGGCAGGAGGCCAAATATACATGTGCAGTGAGGGGAGTGCACAGTGCACTCCCTTCACTACTCATCAACCCACATGCCCCGTCCTTTCAAAAGTAAAGGATAATATACATAGTTTATTATCCTTTCCTTGTTAAAGGATTTGCAGCAGTTGCTGCTGGTGGGGGGGGGGGGGGGGGGACAACGCTCCTCTACCCTAGCGGAGGAGTCGCCACTGCATGCAGAGCACACAAAAGGTGCTTAAGGGGCAGTGGAAAGGGAGAGGAATGTGTATTGGTAGGTGTACTGAGAGAAAGCACATTATTCAGTGAAATAACCACCATTTTTTAATTCTTTCCAAACAGAGAGGGAGACAGTGTGTGTTCGTTTTTGTCTGTGCGTAAACATTCCTGGTGAAATCCGACAGACATCTCGCCATACCCGACTGAAAGCACCAGCAGCCAAATATTTATCACAACATACATTTATTAGGGGGTGTAACACCCCACACAGCCCCTGAAGCTACGCCCCAGCTTGATGTGACTGTTCAAAGTATGCACTACATGAGTAATATGTTAAAAGGACAAATACAAAAACACAACACCCTGGAAATAGCTAACAATCTTAGAGAATGCATGACTAAGTAAAACTTGTTAAATATTAACAAGAGCAAAATCACTGACATGGATTACCTTAACACCTTTTACATTCCATGCTCGAAAATCGGTGAGTGTTTTTAAAAGTTATTGTTAGTTATTATAACTATTAGAGCTTTCACATAAGCCTTCTCGCAAGGACAGCCTCTGTGTCTGAAGTCTTGTCTCTCCCTGTAGGCCATCTCACTCGAGGTCCTGCCGAACAGGCCGCTCCTCCCCGCCCACATTTCTGCTGCGTAGCTGCATCTCAAGGCCCGGCCGCGTGCCACTGTCGCCTGCAATGCCAGGAATGCAGAGGAATAACCCTGAAGCGCAAAGAGGACATTGTTGGCGGGCCCCGGGCTACAGCCACTCTCGGTTTCACCCACTCTGTGGAATCCAGCTGGACTAGCGGGATTATGAGGAGGGTGGGTTGAACGCTACTGTCGGCTGACCTCACTTGAGCGAATGAACACACTTGCTATGTAATAGTAAAACGAGCACATACTACTTCGGGTCACATTTCAGGTTGACATGCTTCCCAAATAAAAATGCTCGAACTGGTGACCATTTTAAGGTGAGCACTTTTAGCACTCCATTCTCCAACTAAATCTCAGTTTAGAGAATATGTAAATGACATTGCTACAGGGAAGCTTTTATTGGTGAGAGCTTTATAGTCAGGCCCAACTAATGCTTAACTGATTGTCAATTAAGAATCAACGATTTGTGAGCATTAAGTGAAGTTAAGCAAACTAATCTGCAAGTGAAAAGCTCTGATAGTGCTAATTGATGCCTGCTTTAAGAACAGTTGAACGCTTCTGGTTGAGTGCTCTATTAATGAGGTCTGGCTAGAGATGGCTTTCGGTCCTTACCAGAGCTCATCTCATTAAAAAAAAAAAAAAAAAGCAAGCATTGGCATGGGTCTGGGATTGGCCACCACCACCGTTTTGGCTTTCTGAAGGCTTAGTTTGTTTTGTCATGGTTTTTGAAAACCTTTACTGTGTGGGAAACTGCTGGGCCCTCATCACTCTAAACAAAACTGTGGCTAAAAGCAAAACGGTTCCTTAGTCAGAAAAAGCGCACTGTGCCATTTTATCCCTGGCACCTAAAGGACCTACTTTGTTTGTGCATGTGTCCCTTGTGAAAGAGCAGAATGCTATCACTCACAGTGAAGTTAGCCAGTAGCTGAAGTGGGCTGCCTATTTGCCCCATGCTGTAGGGGGCGCAATGAAAATGTGAATGACACAATAAAAGAATGATGGATGAAGAGGGCTGCCTGGACGCTCCTGTAAGTAAGCTAGCAGCAGACCTAAAATGGAACATACAGAGAGGAGCTTCGAAATATTGATAAGACTCTTTACAGGAAATGGCCATTTGAGTGGCCAGTAATTGTATGACATTACTTAGAGACAGGGGCACACATTAGGTCGAGCCAGAGTCAGTTTTAGCTGTATCCCAGAGCTCCTCTGATGAAAAAAACAATTATGCACAGAGGGAGTTTGGGTCAGGTCCTCTCTGTCTAGCACCAGCATTAACAGCCACAGGGTGAGCAGGTCGTACAGGAATTATCATAGTTGTAATTACATCAGGAACCACAGCTGCTACCATGGCACCACACAACTACAGCAGTGACCACAGCTACTGCTTTGACCAGGGCAACAGCTGCTAGTACTACTGCAACCACAGCAGGGGTGACAGTCACCACCTCATAACAACAGCATCAACCACAGATTTAACCAGAGCAAAGACTAAAGCTGCCACCACAGTAGGGTCTACAGCAGCAGATGCATAGATTGTCCATAGCAGGGACCACAGTAGCAACAACAGTCACCACTGCAGGAGCTGCACTAAGAACACAGCAGCCAACATGGCAGGGACAAAAACTGCCACCAGCAGGGTGTATATCACAGCAGTGTCCACTGATTTAACAATTGAGAAATACATACAAATGATGAGTCGGATGACTGAGTTAATGTCAGCCAATAGTAATTATTCTAAGTTATATTGCAGTCCATCACATTTTTTTTGCATACTGTGCTACGTCAGACAGGAACCAACCATATATGATTGTGACTGTGATCAACTCTAGGTGTGTCATCTTGCAATTATCTTTATTGGCCTCCTGGTTTCTGTAGTAAGCCTAGTTTCAAAGGGATAAATTGCAGTAGTGTGTGCCAGTATGGGTCTCAGAAAAAAGTGATGATGGGTATCTAGCATCAAAGTCCCTACAATGGCTTCCAGTGACCAACAGGATTACATAGAAACTAGTCTGTTTGATCATCAGTTGGCCCTCTCCTCTCTAAACCAAAGAGTAAATCCTTACATGCCCCTTGGTTCTTTGAGAGGTTAGGAACATGCTTTCCTCACAGTCCCAAGGTACATGTCTGAATCTAGTGGTGGAAAAATGTTCTCTGTGGCATGTTCCTTACTTTGGCACTACTTTCCCCATACAACTTAGATCACTACCATCCATCTCCAGCTTTGATACAGCTGTGAAAATCTCCATATAATAGAACCCTCATAAGACTGGTGCCAGGAGATGGTGTGCATCTTATAAATATAATTATTCATATATTCCTATGCGAACCAGCCTTGGTCTTTGTTTATTAGGACTAGGCCTGGGGAGAAAATTCCACTCATGGAGTTTTTGGACCTCGGATACTTCGTAGAGTGGCGCGGAGTTCCTGAATCCCACCATTCAGCACGGAGCGAAGTTAGTTCACGCACTCAATTTGATTTTTGGCACTCGCAAGCGCCACAATAATCTTGGGCCACTAGCGAGCCCACGATAGACTTTGCATTCGATCACACTGCTTCTGGCCGCATGCACAAAACCTTGCATTCAGTCGCGCTGCTTATGGCCACGCACTCAAGACTTTGCATGTGCTTGCGCTGCTTCTGGCCACGACAGTGGCCAAAACAGTTTCACTCGCGAGCGCGAATGCACCAGGAGCAGATTTTCTACGTGAGATGCATCTAAATCTAGTCAAAAAGAAGTATTTGAATGGATTGTCTTCTCCAATGGACCCTTCAAGTTATTGTTTAGTGTGAGCAGCCTTTTTTTCCTGTTTCTGTTCCTGTCCAGCAGGCTCCTCCTGTGCTTTTTCCATCTCTTTTCACAAGGATTTCGAGGTGGAAGGATCGCTCTCTTTGTCTCCTGGATATATCTTTGGATTTAAGGACTTTGTTTTTGTGAAATTATACAAGTAAGTTAAAAAACTATTGTATAACAATGCTGTTTGTTTGCTTGAGCATGCACCAGTATTTCTTTGTACTTTCATTTGATTTTTAAATTTTAAAATGGTGAGTGGCCTGGAGTTTATGTGTCTTGTTATTATTTATTTTGCATTTCATTGATTTTTCATCTTTTGTGAAGGAAAATTGTTGGACAGCCCAGTAGCTTTTCTAAATTTTTGCAACATTTTCAAAATTAGTTTACTATGTGGCCTAGATTTTCAAAGGGCCATCTAGCCAGTAGGCCCAGTACTAGTAGTGCATGAAATAAATGTTTCAGTGGTGTATGTTTTTAAAACTTCATTTAGATCAGGGATGGCATTGGATTAAAAAAAAAACATTGACTATTGCTTGTAATTTTTTTTGGTTGCAAAAGTGTATATGTTGTGGGGTAATATTTGATGGCATAGGAGGATGTGTGTTATTGTGAAAGTTTTATAGCTCAGTTAATTTTCGTGTTTTGCACAGATTAATTAATGTTAGTGTGTTCTTCAGTGTCACCACCATGCTTCCTTATGGCCTGTGTGTGTGTTTGTTTGTCATTGTCCAACATTTGTCTTTGTTCTCCATGCCATGTGGCCAGGGGCCATTTTGTGTAGTCTATGTCCATAGGCTTGCATGTATTCTTTGTCTTCATGCTCCTTGTTTGCAGTTGTTGTTTGACCATGTGGCTGGCTGCCATTTTGTGCATCCCGCCAGTGTATCTTTACCATAGGCTTGTCTGTGTTCAATGTTTCCCCATGCCTCCTTGCTCCTTTATGTTGTTGTTTGACCACGTAGCTGGAGGCCATTTTGTGCATCCAGCCAGTGTGTCTTTGCCATAGGCTTGCTTGTGTTCTTTCTTCTCCTTGTTGTTTGACCATGTGGCTGGCACCCATGTTGTGCATCCATCGAGTGTGTCTTTGCCATAGGCTTGCGTGTGTTCTTTGTTCTCATTTCTGTTTGTTGTTGTTTGACCATGTGGCTGGCAGCCATTTTGTGCATACAGCCAGTGTGTCTTTGCCATAATGTGTTCTTCGTTTGCTATGCCTTCTTGCACCCTGTTGCTTTTTGACCATGTGGCTGACAGCCATTTTGTGCATGCAGCCAGTGTGCCTTTTCCATATGCTTGCATACAAACATCGGCAATTATTGATCATTTTTTTAATTTAAGTTTATATTTTAATTTTTAATTTTATTTTTACATTTTCTTTTTTAATTTTATTTTTTAATTTATTTTTTTCTTTTCTTTTTTACTTTAATTTCTTATTTTTCTTTTTTCCTTTTTTTCTTTGTGTTTTAAATTTTTAAATTGAAAAATGTTTTAGTGTTTCAATATATCCATTTCTGCATTTTGCCTTGATCCATCATCCATACAGTCACCCATCCACCATAGGCGCAGAGCCGTGCCACAGGATTCGGTTGCTTTAAGTGTATAATAATTTCATTTCCTACTGGACATCCTGGCTGCAGTGCTCTGCAGACACACCAGCAGCATAATTCATGTTTTTTTAATGAATATTAGATTTTCACTGGACCACCTTGCCGCTGTAGGTTTGTAAAGGATTATTCCATTTACCCTTGCACAGCTCTGTGACTACCACAGGTATCTCCTTTAAAGCAAAGAGGTATAGCTGCATGTTGTGTTGCCTGATTTGAAATGAAATTTTATGGTGTGCGTGAGAAAAGACCTATTTTTTGACATGGCTAGCCTCCACTTTTTGCCCGGTGTATGATGTAGCCTAAAAATTGTTAGTGCCCAGGGCCCCTGCCAACCAGGTTCCCTGGGTCAGAGCTATTTCCCTAAACTGTTGTGATGCTTTGGCACAATTAGAGACACCTTTAGCTGCCACTGTAAGTCCCTAGTAAAAGGTACTTAGGTACCCAGGGCATGGGGTACTAAGGAAAGGCCCCTGAGGGCAGAAGCACTGATTGTGCCACCCTCTAGGGCCATGCATCCAGCTGCACCCAGTCCTACCATTGTAGGCTGAGTACTCTGGAGCAAACCTATAACACAAACTTGACATTGCACACTGCCTGTGTGCCCTGTCCACTATACACTGCATGCACTGTGGGTAAGACACCCTTCTGGCAGGCCTTCCAGCCCTAAGGTAGGGTGCACTATAATGTATGTAAGGGCATAGCTGCATAAGCAATATGCCCCTACTGTATGCTTGCCAATCCTGGGACATAGTGAGTGAACAGAGCAGCCATTTTAATACATGTGCTGGACACTGTTCAATACGAGTTTCACAGCTACATGATGGCCACTCTGAACCCTGGGTTGTTTGGTATCAAACTCCATAGAATGATAAATCCAACCTGGTGCCAGTATTGGATGTATTACCAAATGTACCCAGGGGTCACGTTAATACAAAGCTAAAGCTAACTATCCTGGCATGGTTGCTTACTGGCCCTATCCAGCCTGCCATCAATCTACAACCTTGGGGTGGGAGATACTTCTTTCTGGGTTGCAGAACAAAGTCCTTCCTGGGTGGAGGTGCTAACACCCCCTCTCTCAGGAATGTGCACTGCCTTGGCGGTGAGCTTCAAAAGGCTTACCGCCTTTGAAACTCGATCTGGAGGCCTGCTGCTAGCAGCAGATGGCTGCCCCGTTGCAAACTCCCACTTTTGGCAGGAGCAATGGTGGGAAATTCAAACAAAGGCTAGGAGGAGTGGCCTCACCAGGAATGCACCACGCCTAGGGTGTTGCCTGCAAGGTGGACCTTCTATTTCATTTTCTTCCATCTTGGATGGAAGGAAAATAGCCAATCAGGAGTAGGGAAGTACCCCCCAGCCCACAGGAAGTGGTCACTTAGTGGGTATAGCCATCCTAAGGTAGATGACCCATTGGTCACTACCAGGTTCCCCCTAAAACTCCCACTACAGTATGTAAAGGGCATCCCTAGACCAAGAGGTCAGATTCGACAGACAGAAGAAGACCAGCACCAAGAGGATCCAAGGCATGAGAACTGTGGACCTGCTGCAAAAAAGGCAAGCCGACAAACCATGTCTGCTGCACCCAGGAACCGACAATCTTCACTGAGGAGCTACTGGACAACTGGAAAAACTCTAAAGAACCCCAGAAGACCTCCAGGCTTTGCAAATCGCTTGTGGAGGTACCACTCTAAATTCACAAGGAACCAACCAGCCAGTAAGGTCTACTTCACTGACCAGAAGCTAACTCCTGAACCTGACACTGCAACCAGACAAAACTTCACACCAAAGACCGCAAGGACAAACCCTGCAAGTGTGCCAAGTTTGGTGGCACTGCGCCTCCTAGTAACTGAACCATACCAATACCCTGGGCATTGGTCACCTAATTTGGGACATTAAGAAGAACAGTCCACCTGGGACTGAAAAAGGATCAAGAGGAAGCACCAGTCTCTCAGCAACAGTGACCTAGCCACCGCAGCAGCTATAAATACGAGTTTCTCCCATCTAGAGGAAAGTCTTGCCTCGGGATCATAGCCCAAGCTCAACATGCGAATGCTGGGAGATATGGGTACCAACGCAATGGATGTTAAAATTGCAAAAAACCCTTCCCAGTATCCCTGTATACATCGGCATGTCGCAATCGTATGTATCCAGCCTGCCGCTCCTATTTCCTTGCAACGAAAACACATATTAGGGTGGCCAATCCCCATACGAAATAGGGCTTGCGGGGTTCGGTACAACAACCATTTCCTAAAAAATATCATTCGATGCCAATTAGCCCCTCGTAGCACACAGAAATTCAGGCGGTTAATAGTCTCCCAGTAATCACTTCAGACCTCTATGCCCTCCTGACTAACCCATTTCATCTGAGCTCTTATCCCCAGATCCACTTTGACCCTTTCTGCCATGAGCCTTCTCCATGCCCCTGCATTCCCTATCCGCGAAGGTGTAACTAATTCTGTTACCAATGATTGGGCATTAATGATAGAATTAACATCCAAGTCTCTAAAAACCTGCAGAAAATATTATAGGATCCGACCAACAAAAAATCATTGTTGACTGTAATCATGATTTTCCATGGGGCTTCCCAGTTACCTTCAGCACAAAAAATCTAAAATTTTACTAAATCCAGCGCGCTCCCACCTCTTCACCACGACTTCGTTAAACTGGGTCCCTGAATCTAGAAAAATCTGTGAGAGTGGAGTGTCAAAATGTACAGAAGGGATTGAATATTTTCTAAACAAATCGAATCTCTTCTTAAGAAACCATTTAAGAATTTTATAACAAACTTTTTTAGGCGATTTCGTCAAGAGGGCTGGGTTCCGGATATTATGCTCTCTACATATTAATACCAGTAAAAAACTTGGAGCCCATGGAGTATTCTAATTTAAAACTAGCATAATAGTGTGCAAAAAATGCATAATAGTAATCTTTGAAATTTGGCAAGGCCAGTCCCCCCTTCTCCTTATCGGCGTATAGTATACTCAAAGCGGCTCGAGCCTTTCGTTTCTGCCAAATAAATGAGCGAAATAGGGATTCCAGTTTTAAAAAAAAAAGTTGCGTTAGGACACACGGAATAGCCACAAACAAGAAATTGAAAAGTGGTAAAATTGACATTTTAATTAATGCGATGCGGCCTAATATAGAGAGAGGGAGAGGCCTCCAACGAGTCAGTAGAGCCTGAGTTTTCTGAAGTAAAGGGGCGAAATTCAGCTCATAGAGATCACTTATATTGGACGAAAAAAAAAACCCCACGTATCTTTTTGGATTGGGATTTACGCAGTCTCTTAATTCAGGAAGAAGACAACTAGGAGTAGTACCACAAAGAATAATGTCCGCCTTGGTCCTATTAATCTTATAGCCACTGATTTGCTGAAATTCTTTAAATAGATTAAAGGCCACTTCCTGAGAAGAGTGTTTTATGTCTAAAAACAGAATAATATCATCTGCATAAAGTTTGATCTTTCGCATTGATTTTAACAGTGGCTGAATCTGACTATGCTGTCTAATTTTAGTGGCGAGTGGTTCAATAAAAAGTGCAAATAAAATAGGGGATAACGGGCACCCTTGTCTAGTCCCACATTGTATTTGAAGCTGTCCGACACACTTTGAGTTTATAATAATATTAGCCTCAGAGTTTGAGTACAGCCTTTGAATTAAAGAAATAACTTGAGTGGGTACCTTATAACTAGATAAAATTTAAAAAAAGCGTGTCCCAAACAACCAAATCAAAGGCTTTCTCCGCGTCCAGCAAAAGAATAATGGCAGGGACTCTATTAGTCGTGAAATAATCAAGGGCCACTGCTAAATAGTGTGTGTTTGTAGCCAGTTGTCGACCAGCCACAAAACCTTTTTGATTGGGATGCACCAATTTATTAATTACCCCTTTGAGCCTATTAGCCAGTAGTTTTGTCATTATTTTATAGTCTGTATTTAACAATGAAATTGGACGGTAAGCATTTGGATCCTCCCTATCTTTATTTTTCTTAGGGAAGCTAACCACATTCCCTGCATGCCAAGTTCTGGGGATTTCTTCGCCCCGTAGTAAACCATTTAAAAGGGCCAAAAACTCCTCAGGAAATGCATTTATAAAAGTCTTATAGAACTCAGCCGGAAAGACATCCGGACCACAGCTTCTCCCTGTGGGAAGATTCTTAACAACGTCTAGAAGTTCCGGCTTTGTAAATGGTTGAGACAATGCCACATAGCCCTCATCTGAAAGGGAAGGAATATCAAGGCCCACCAGGAACTTCTCAATGGTCCTGGAATCTATAATTGAAGCATCACCATAGATTTGTCTATAATGTTCCAACATAATTTGGTCAAGGTCTCTGGGGTCAGTGCGCCTAACCCCGGTGACCGGGCATCTTAAAGCGTGTATAACATTGCCAGCAATACGATCTCGAGCTTGCCATGCCAAGAATTTCCCCGTAAAATTACTTTCTTCGTAACTCTTCTGTTGATAAGACCCATATTCTATAGCAACCTTTTTCAAATAAAATCCCGCCAGCGCTTTCTTGGCAGCTTCGAAGGCCTTCCTATTAGTATCCGACGGGGCATACAAATAGGTGACTAAACACTTATGAACTACATCTTCCAATACCGCAGTTTGTTGTTTCAGAGCCTGTTTATCAGCTACCTCTTTGACAATTACCCAGCCCCTAAAATAGGCCTTAAATGCATCCCATACTATTGCTGGGGTTGTAGACCCCTGATTGCGTTGAAAGAAATCCCTTATTTCAACCTGTGAAGTCTGTATCCACCCTTCTTCCGACAAAAGGCAGAGATAAAAAATCCACCTTCTGATCTGAGGTAGGTGAACTGTAGAGTGGAGTGAGATTTCCAGCAGCAAAAGGGCATGGTCTGAGAGACCAGAATGCTGGACCGATGGAGATCGATAGCACAATGTTTCAGAGATCAGAAAAAAATCTATACGCGAGGAACTTTTATACCGCAAGGAGATACAGGAATATTCCCTCACATCAGGGGTGTTTGTCCTCCAGGGATCACATAGCGCCAAAACCTTAACATAATCTCGAAAGGTCTTTGCTACTTTAGGTTTGTACTGTCTTTTGCCTTTTACGGTAGTATCTAGAACTGGGTCCTGAAGAAAGTTGAAGTCCCCCCAATAATAATTTTCCCTGTCAGCTGCAAAAGGGAATGAAACAAGCCTATATACGGGGCCGGATCGTCCGTCAGAGGAGCATAGAAACTAACAAAAATGAATCTCTCCATTGCGACTACACACTGAACCCAACACCAATGCCCCTCAGGGTCAGAAAGAAAGTCCAGTGGTTGTGCATTCAGGGTTTTAGCTAGAAAAACTGCCACCCCTCTATGAGCCGCTGAGGCTGCCGCAAGTACTTTAAAATCAGCTATTTTTTTAAACATTTGAAAGCCTGAAATTTTATTAAATGGAATATGGGTTTCTTGAAGAAATATAACTGAAGGATTAAGAGCAGATACCCCCTTTTCAATAGCGGACCTTTTCCTATGATTATTTAATCCATTAACATTCCAGGATAAAAATCTTAATGGCAAAAGAGATTTTGTCATTTGATTAAATCTTGAGCTAGTGTGCCTATGCCCCCCCCAGATCTGGAGTAAAATACCCTAATCAATCGTAACAATCCTTTGCAGTGACAGAAACGGATCCTGATATCCATGCCTCTCCCCCCTCTCCACCCCCCCCCACAATTTGGATTTCAGCAAGGGGTAATTAGTGTAGATCCTACAAGGTTTTCCTACAGAAAATAACAGCTGAAATAAAAAAATATTGAAATTGAGGTGAAAAACACAGCCATTTTTCTCAAGGTTTTACTCTGTAACTTTTTCCTGCAATGGAGAAGCAGTAGAGGTAAAAATGTGGGTAGAAGATTCAGTTACTGCGTTTGCCCCGTCCCTATTGATCAATTCCTGCGCTAACAAGGAAGCTGAGTCATCCACCTGCGGAGGGGGAGTGCGGCTAATACTTGATACCGGATGATCTTCCTTACGATTCTTCCCACCTCCAAACAAGGGGAAAAGGGGTCTAGAAGAGGATCCAATGTTCGCTGTTGGATCGCAGACAGTCTCGGAGCTCCAGCCGGGGATCGACTTAGTAAGTAATGGAGAGCCTTTAAATAACCCTTGGCTAGGATCCAGATCAGATGGTGAAGCCCTTGAATCATCAGACGGCAATCCAAGCTAAGGGGGGAGCTGGACAAGTTGGCTTCTATGGGCGGTAAATTAAGGGGGAGAGGTGAAACAAGACTAGAGGCTGAATCCGTAACTGAAATTAAAGGGGGGGGGCACAGAAGCCGGAGCCTTGTGTAAGTGATTATCCGAAGGTGCTGGTCGCTTCTGTTTGGCAGTACGAGTTGCTCTGGGAACTCTGGCAGCAGCGCGGCCTGCATAGTGTGGAGAATGCCGCATTTTCCCCCACAAAAAAGGAATTGAATTACAAATACAAAAAAAAAAAAGATTTTTTTTAATTAAGTGTCCAGAGAGGGAGTCTGCCAAGAACTCCACTTCTAAATTCGTATTTTAGCAATGCTTACGAGAGTCCCCCCAAAAAAAGGGGGGAAGGGGGGGGGAGACCTCTCGCGAGATTGTAAAGGAGTCCTTCACCAGCCTTAATACAGTCTTTTTCCAAGTCCTTTCAACCATAAATACTCTTTTGATAGCGCTGAATACCGCAGAATTTTTTTTTTTTTAATCAAACCACAAATGTCTTACCGCCAGGCCCTTGCCTAGTGCTCAAGTCCCGATGTGCAGAGCGAAATCTTCTTGAAAATCTTGATTCAAAGTTATGCAGAGTTATGCCTTTTCTGCTCACCGCACCTTAAGAATTCCTTGGATCATCGCCTCTGCCCTGCAAAGACGTTCCTGGAAACCACCTCAGCTCGGAGGGGTTGGTTTCCGTGCCTGTGATGTAGGTTTCCACCAAGACTGGCCTGGGCTTCCCAGGCCCGATAGGGAGCTTCGCGTCCGTGCCCCCAGCGGTCCAAAATTTATTAGGAGAAGCCGCTTGAAGGCTTCCGCATTCCGACAGAATTGTCGGCCTCAATCCAGCGAGAGACGCCTTGCTCGGTGTCCCTAGCAACTCAGCTCGGAGGCGGCTTTCGGATGCGGCTTCTGCATTCCTTGAGCAAGCCGCAGCGTGTCCTGTCTTGGCGCGCTCTCTCTCTCTCACTGCCTCACAGCCTCACTCAGCCGCAGAGCATGACGGGAGCTCTCGCGGCCATCGTCCTCCCGCCTGAGTCATTTGCTGAGAAACTGGCGGTCTGAATTATCTCCTACTAGTCAAGAATGGTATAATAGGATGGTACAAGTTAGACTTCAGGAGATGAGATATGCTAGTAGAATAGGTAATGTTAAAAAGTTCTCTCTGATCTGGGGAAATTATTTCTTAGACAAGTTTGGCTGATCTTTCTTTTTGTTTCATTTTGTGAAAGTGACAATGTATCTTGTTGTGTACTGATGTTTCTTTTTCCTGATAATAAAATAAAATAAAAAAAATAAAAAAAGAGGAAGTACCAGTCAAGGGACTTGAAAAAGAACCTGGACCTCCCACCAAAGTGCCCCTGTTGTCCTGTAAACAACCCTTGAACCGACCTACCTTCTGCTTCTAAGGGCATCCTTGCGCATAGCTCCTGGCTCACCAATTCGCTCTGCACCCGGCCGCCCTGTGCCCTGCACCGAAAAACAAGCTGTTACCTAATGGTCCTTCACCCTTTGCAACCTCAACACTCTAAGCGGATCCCCACGATTCACCTTTAAACTTACCTGTGCAGTGCTTTTCCAAGTGTTCCTTCGCAGTGGCCCTGCTCCAGCACCAGAGACCATCTCCCACTGCTCACGCTGGTACCGGGAGCCACCTAAACCTCTCCAGCTGGCACAGTGTACCCACCTAAACCTCAACCAACCTGCAAAAGAAGAACTTGGTAAACCCACTTTGTGATTTTAAATGTATTTTTAAAGGTTATCCTCCATTCATTCCTATGGTGCATAATTACGCACAAAAGACTATTTTTATTAAATTTAAAGAATTCATATGTTGAAAAGTACTTAACCAATTTTGATGACCTTGGTCTTAAAAATTACATAAAAATCAGAAGTAATTTTTATAAATTGGTCTCAAGTTATTCCTTTGACTATATGAGTTGCAAGATTGCTGCTGTGAGTACAACAAATGCTTTGCACTTCTCCAAGATTGGCCTAACTGCTCGACAAAGCTACCATAAAAATTAGAGCATTAGGTGATCTAGTTTCTACCCCTGGAAACAAACGTATGGTTGCTTGGACCCCTTGCACAGTGTGTCTAGCTTTGCAGGCTACATAGAGAGCCAGTCTCCTACAGTGTGGCGGTGTGGTTTGACTTTACAATGTTTGATTAAATTGGTATTTATTACAAAAGCAACTAACCACACTAATATTGCATTTGTCTGTACTATTTTATCCCGCAAGAATGCCATGTTTCACTAACTACATGTTTTTCTTCCTTGGTTGTTTTTAGGTGCACAAGAGACATCACATTAACAGCAGTACTGCCAAAGAGAAGGCCTGTACAGTTATTTCAGTCCTCCAATCTCTTCTGCTTGTGCAGCTTAGTGTCACTGCCAACTGAAAGCTTTAAGATGGCCCCAAAGAAAGTTGCTTGGAAGAAAGATAATTGGTAAGAAGAAGTAGCTTTCTACCAGTGGCGTGCCGACCACAACCTTTTTTGGGAGATGTGTACTTGACCACACTGGTCTCCAAGGAGGAACCTGTGATCAGCAGTCCTTCATCTGGCCGGTCTGGTGGCTTAGTGGACTAATGCGTCCACTATAGGGGCCTGTGTTTGATCTCATGGTCACAGGTTCAAATCCCGGCAGGTTCACTCAGCCTTTCATCCAAAATTCTGAGGTCGATAAAATGAGTACCATTGAGTTGGGTAACAATAAAACATCTGTTATTCAGCGCCAAGATGCCTGCGGGTGAACGTGCGCTTTACAAATACACATGTTATGTTATGTTGTTATCTACAGTACCACCGCAACCTAAGCCCAAGACCATACCTGTCAGGGTGTTTGAGGGAGCAGTGAGGTGGGCGCACAACAGCCAGAAGCACAGCACAGGTCGATATCACTATATTGTGAAACAAGTTATTGATGCACAGTTACATTACTTGGTGCGACGTGACCCGGAAGCGGAAGCAGAGCAGTGCGACAGAGTACAGCGAACGGAGACTGTGGAGAGAGCGGGTAGCGTCGAGCGGCTCCCGGGCGTTTTGGCATTTTGGCCCTGGGCGTCCAAGGGTGCCCTCATTAGTGGTTCACCGTGCCCCCATGCCCACAAAAGTCCGGAGGAAGGACTGTTTGTGAGCGTGGCTTAGCGGCTCGAGGTGGAGCAAGGTCGATCAGGGTCAAGTCAACAGGAGACAGTCACCGGAAAATTCAAGAGGGCGCTGCGGAGGAGCGGTACGGAGCGGCGTGATAAGGCACTGAGGTACGGAGGTACGGCTGCACGGTGAGAGCAAAGAGATGGAGAGGCATGGTGGGCGAAAGCAGGGAATTATCCCAATAACCCCAAACAGACTATAAACTTTAAAAACCAACCTTAAACTGCTAATTTTAAAGTGGAGAAAGCGGAGAACTGTAAAAGACAATTGTTTCACCCCCAGCCCGCATTACCAACACCACCACCATTGCTACTGCTGCTCTATTAGCGATCAGCTCTATCAGCACTAGTATCAGCGTCCATACCAGCATAGTCCTCAGCATAAACTTCAGTGCTGTACTGGCATTTGCCACTCCTGTGGTCAAGTGAAGCAAGTGCAATAGCCATGCTTGGCTATCGCAGAGTATGAGCTGCAGCCCCCCTGCAGAAGCGGTCCAGCTAGGCCCGGATGCAGTTTGCAGGGCAGCTAGCAAGCCCTGCTTCCCCTCCTGACCTCATTCTTGTCTCAACTCCAATATCAAAATTCCAATATTGGGTGTATAATCTAACAACAGGGGAGCAGACTTAAATAACTTTGCACAAGAATAAGAACAGAACAGAACAGTAGAATAAACTAACTTATGGTACACGGCTGAACTCCGAGAGTGGATTACACTGCCCTTTCATCAGACAAACTAACTAACTAGGAAAAAAGAGCATGAGGTTGGGCAAAGCACGAAACAATGCCATTAATAACGCCACTAATCAAACTAAGAGAAAAGGGAAAAGAGATCTGGACTCTGATGAGATAACCGTAATAAGGAGAGTGAGCAGTGACTCAGACCGCCTTAGCCCATCCAGGGCACAGGGTGCGATCAATAAATCTGGCAGGAGCCCGGCAGAGCAAAACAGCAGTATGGAAAAAAAAGAGCAGGAGAGAGATGGATCAGCTGGAAAATGGGACTCTGCAGGAGGATGGAGCAAAGTACGATGTTGCACACAACTACCGTAAGATAACCAACTACTATTCTGTTACAAGCATCAATGGTGAAAGCAAGAGGGACTCACAGGGGGTACTCAACCACTCGTTAAGGTCTTGTAAACCAAGAATGTCCTGGAAAGAAGGCCAGAGAAAAGTCTATGCCTCCATCACCTCCACCTCCTCCACCTCCCCTTTCACCAAAAATAATTATCATGGGAAAGTGGCCTTTGGTGGGAGGCATTTCATCTATGGCCCCAGTGGACTCAGCCCCCGTGTTAGGAGCCCCTCACACTCCCAAGCAAGCAAAAACCATGAGTAACATATGCAAAGATTCTGACAATCCCCACATTATGTCCAGCCCGGTTAACCTATCCATTCTTGACTCAGAGATTGTAGCAACCGCTGAAATCTTAGAACAAGAGTCTCCCCAAGACAGCCCCATGAGCCTCAGCTCTGAGCTCTACTCTGTCCTGACGTACGCATTTGGAGGCAATGAGCAGGAGCCTCCAGAGACAAAACCGGTTGCCACAGACAGGGTGGCAGAAGAAGACAATGTCTCACAGAAATAAATATTTAATGTAAGAACAATTGAGGGTGGTCAAAGGTGTGACCACAAGGTTAATTCACAACCCCCAGCGGTAACTACTGGGAATGAAATGGAGGCTGCAATCTTGAACTCAATGCAGGCAACAGTAATGGCACTTCAGTTTCATTCTAACAAAATGGACATCCAGGTTGATCTGTTAAACACACTGGTGGTTTTTGTCTCCGTAATAGACGGCAAGCTGGAAGAAATAAATGCTCTGATAAAAAGGGCCCAAGCTAAACAATTCAATGACTAAACCATCTGCTCATGCAAGGAGGTGGTAGATAGATTATCCCAACTGCGTAAAAGAAGTTTGCACCGCCCACAAAGAAGAATGCATACCTGTCAATCCGCTTGCCACGATGCTGACATCTGCTCCCTTTGTGGAGGAACCAGAGGGTAGGCCCCACACTACCCAACGGGCCCTATCCTCAATCACAGCAGATAAAAGGGACCCTGCAGAAGTTAGTGCAAGGGCAAATCTCAGCATGGAGGTCTCTGGGGCACCAGTACACATACTATCAGCTATCAACTCCCGGAATTCTGAAAATCTCATAACCCAGAAAACAACAAAAAGAGAAAGAAAATGTGCAAGAAAGGGCAGGAAGTCGGCCCGGTCTCTCCATCCATTCACCTCAAAGGCCAATGAGATTACTTTTATAGAATCAAGAAAAGAGGATACGGCCCTAAGTGGAAGGCAAAATGAGGATAGTACTCCCCATGTCAACTCAAATGTTAACTTAAACATAGCAGGAATGAACGCCTTTGACTCAGAAGACACCACTCCGATATTAAGGACTCAGAATATCATCCATCCACATTAACCAACGGCCCCACGGAGGAAAGAGCAAGTACCTGTAGGGGTCAGCAGAGCGTAATGCCAAAAAATAATACAACAGGAGAGAGCAGCCCAATTAGTCCGACTCACATAAGTAGAGGAAGAAATGAACAATCCGCTACACAGGAGCGAAACTGGTCAATGCAACATCGCATGTGCAATCGCGAGCTGAACTATCAGCTGCTTTGGATCCCGGAATTTACCTCAAGATCCCTCTAAGATGTACTCAACCGCTTTATCATCTTAAAATTCATAAAAGCACCCCCAGACCTCCAACAGGTGTCCACTGAAGACATTGCTGCTGTAAAATTCATCCAAGCAAGAGGCAATCGTCTTACTAACCCAAAGCTTGTTATTTTCTCAGAGCCCGACCTCCCCAAACAAATCATGGAGAGGAAGGACCATTTGAGAGCCTGGGGTATTGAGGTGGTCATGTATCAAGGTGAGCGATATCCGCACCTGTTATTAGAAAATCATCACTCCAACAAGTCCAAAGGTACATGGTCAGTCCTGCGTGGAGCACATGCTACCCTTAATCTACGTGAAGCCACTGAAGGAAAGACTAGCAAGAGGGCAGTAACTCAGTCCCCCTTAAGAGTTCAAATATGGAACGGAGAAGGGAGAAGGAGACTAGCATCAAGCCAGAAATCACAGACCAACTGGAGGTGGCTACCACCGGCATTATCCTCAGGAGTGGTCGATAAAAGATGAATAGTAAAGGAACAACTCCCACAAGGGGTACTAAACATCTGCTCATGGAATATAGAAGGCCTACAGGCAGGAGGATCCAGCAATAATCCAGTTCTTCAGCTCATTTGATATCATACTGATACAGGGGTCCTGGGCCATGGAGTTGATACCTCTAATTGGTTACACAGAATTTCTTAAACCGGCCACGAAAACTAGTAGAGCTGGTAGGGCAAAGGGAGGCCTAGTAACTTATGTCAGTACAAGTATCCTTGCCAAAATTTCAGAGCCTGAAGAGGAAGATCTAGCGTTCCAACTAGTCAGGCTAGATGGTTGGGGAAAGAACATACATGAGCCACTGATTCTAATAAACATATATTATAATCCAAAAAAGAAATCAGTTAAAGTTTATAATCTGGTAAAGCACCTGGTGTATTTAAAAAGTATAGTACACCCGGCACATTGGCTAAATTAGGGTGATTTTAACCTCTACTTATTCCATACCCTGGTGAAGACCACATTCAAACAGTAGCAGCGGTGCCAGGACAAACTCTCCCAGTCAACAGCAAGAGAGATAAGATAGGGGAGAAGTTAATACACATGTGCGAGTCTGTCGGCCTTTTTGCATTAAATGGTCGGTATCAGGTCGACACCCTGCCAGCATGGACAAGATCCTCCAGAAAAAAGTTGTCATATTTAGACTATACTCTGGTCAATCCTGCATTGTACACGTTGGTGGAAGACTTTGGAATTTTGGACAGTGTAGAAAGTGACCATAAACCACAGGCAATTAGGACATGATCCACACTGCATAAGCTGGAGAAAGCGGTCTCCCTGAAAGGGGAGATCGGTACTGAAAATCTCAAACGATTGAAATGGTCATCTAACTCCATCAAAAGTCAAGCAGAAGAGGCACTGTTGAGGCTAGAATCCATGCCCTCGACACCGCAAATTTGACAACAGCCTGGGAGAACTTCGCTAAGGTCCTTACAAGCCAGGATCCTCTGGGAACTATGAACAAGGGCGTACAACTGAATCATCGTAACCGCATACACATACCAGCCTTTCCCAGGAGGAAAGCAGCGGTTGGTAGGCTGCTGAGGCAACTGCATAAACTACCGGAGAATAGTACACTACTGAGCAACTTGCGAGAACAAAGGAAACTCCTAAAAAAGGAAATGTGGTCTTTTAAAAAACATCAAAAGGAAACGCTCTGGGCCAAGCTACACTATGTGTCAAAATCATCAAACTCAAAAAGATTCTGGAAATTAATCAATTCCATTGAAAAGGGTCCAAAAGCAGCCAACAATGGCAATATAACAGAGGGAGCTTGGGTGGACCACCTCAAGTCACATCTAAGGGAGCTGCCCACTGGAGAAACAGCGTTACCTTAGAGGGAGTCCAACACTTGGGAACCTGACGCCTTGAACACCTTGACAATCACACCGTTAAAGATAATAAAAATCATCAGGAGGTTGCAAACGGATTGTGCGCCTGGGCCCAATGGTCTACTGCAAGCTTTGTTTAAACAAGCAACAGAAAGATGGGCAGATTCCTGGCTGCAATGTTCAATCATGTGCTTATAACTGGGATTGTGCCGCAAGTTGGAAGGGCTCAATAATCCACCCCATATACAAGGGAGCGAAGGCTGCCTTTCCCAGCAATTATAGACTAATTGCCCTTCTGGACGTTGACCTCAAGTACTTTTCGGTATGCTTGCTGCAGCATTTAGAGGCATGGACTGCAGATAACAACAAACTTCCCATAAATCAAAGCGGATTTACCAAGAACCAGGGAATGTTAACAACCTTATGGTACTGGGACTGATTATCAACAGAGCAAAGGCAACTGGGACGCCCACATACCTGTGTTTTGTTGATTTTAAATCTGCCTTTGATTGCGTCCCCCGCTGTAAACTGTGGGCAAAACTACAGCAGTTGGGGCTGCAGCACCCATTTTAAATGCCATTCAATTGATTTACTCTGATAAGTGGGTGAAGGTTAAACTTGGGGGAGGTTCATATCTATCTAGGGCAGTTAAAACAACAGTTGGATTAAAACAAGGCTGTGTTTTGGCACCAATTCTTTTTTAGTCTGTACATAGCAGACCTTTCTACCAATTTAAACAATCAGTCAGCTCACTCCCCCTCCCGAGGTGGTCAACAATTATCCAACATGCTATACGCAGATGATCTGATATTGCTTAGTAACACTAGAATTGGCGTGCAAAAGCTGACGAACAATCTAGAAGGATATGCTATAATAAATGAATTAGAAATAAATCAAAGTAAAACCAAAAGGATTGCCCTTAACTGCAGACCCTCTAGCCAACACAAGTGGCATCTAAATGGGAAGCCCATAGAGGAAGTAACCTTGTACAGATACCTAGGAGTTATGATAGACGCAAGAGGCAACTACGTGCCCCAAAAAGAAGAAATAAAAAGCAAGAAACAAGCACTAATTCACGCTTTAGGCACGCTTGCAAATACCATTCTTGGCCACGCTTTGAGTCCACTGACTGCCGTAATGAGGGCAAAATTACTTCCAACTCTCGCCTATGGGACTGAATTAATGAGGGGGTTGAAGGAAGCTCTCTTGGATCAACTTCTGGTAAAGGCATATAAGCGTGTCTTCCGGCTACCGGGATATGCTTCCCCGGCCCAGATCAGACTGGAATTTATGCTGGTCAAGCAGTCACTGACTCGACCTGCAGCATATATCAAATGTTGCTATATATTATGCCATGCCCCAAGGGAGATGTTGGCTAACCTAGTGTGGCAGGAAAGTAACATGGAAAGAGGCAATAGTAAATATAAAAACTATCTAGAGAAACACCTAACACATCGGAATCTAGTTGATGTATGGGATCAGTCGCTCCCTAGCCCGGCTTTTTATAAATTAGTAAATTACATAGCTGGCTAGAAGCCAGGGAAGAATTGGCTAAAAGGTCTCATGGCTAGTTGGTTCTTTACTCATATAAAGTATTTAAAGAATCATCGTTATTGGCTGCCCCTTCCTCACTACAAATTAAACAACGCTTTTTAAAACTAAGGCTGGGTGATATGCCAACGCTAGACCTTATGCCAAAATGGAAATAGGTTTCACAAATAGACAACCAGGAATGCCGCCTGTGTCATCTGGCGGTAGAAACCCTAGTGCACGTGGTCTGTATTTATCCCACTTTGGCCATAGAAAGAAGACAAATACCGAAGAAAGAACTAAAGGCTACATGTACGTAGCTGAAGAATTGGGAGTCGGAAATAGTGACTCAATGCGAATCGCTATTTCCAACTCGCAAAACGTGATGTAAGTAGGAATCGCGATTAAATTGTGTGATTTGGTGCAAATTGCACATGGGTGTGGCCCGGAGTCGCAAAAAGCATGCACCATCCAAATGTGTTCCATGCCTATATTGCAACCTACAGAACAATGCATTATGGGCAATGTAGTACAGTAGTCCAACTTTTGAGGAATATTTATTTTGATACACCACACATCTGAGAGGCACTGACAGTGTATACCCTGTGTCCCACAGGTCTCCCACAAGTACCCACTGAAGACGCTAGTATGCAGGGAGATGAATCTTCCACCATCACAGCAGGTGAAGTGGCCAGTGTATCTGCAGGGGAGTGTATGACCACACCACTTGTCCACTATGCATGTGAGACCACAGAGGAGACAGATGTGGACACTGAGACAGGCAACCTGACACCGGGGCCACAGATGAGTGTGAATCGGCCACATAGATCAGCTGGGTCTGGGCGGAGATGGCGACGTCAAACACAGTCAGCAGGTGAGGAGGATGTCACAGGTGAACAATTCCTAGGACTGGAGGCATCCCTACTGAGCAGTCACCACCTGCAAAATAAACATATGCTTTTGATGAACAGGAACCTGCACAGACTGCAACAGACCCTCTCACAGGGATTTGCCAATGTTGACACACAATTCAGCACCATGAACAACAACATGGCAAACTTCACCACCGCCATCAGGGCCCATGCAAGGCGCGGAGAGAGCAACACTGCTGCCCGATTGGACCGGCTGAGTCAGTCGATTGGCCGCCTCGCAACCACAACTACCTGCCTGTCAAGGGATACTTTTAAGCTACAGCTGCAACTTGGGCATTTTGCTGGTGATGTAGCAAGGGGACTGGGGCACATCAGTCATGCAGTGGACCTAATACAGACCACCCAGGCAGCAAGGGGCATTGGCCAAACCCCTCAGGATAGTGAGGACATCTCCAGCTGGAGCAACATTTCTGCCTCAGATGCACACATCCTGTGGAGTAGCAGTGCCCGCCAAACATCAGGGGACCAACCAGGATCGGGCCATGGTGGCCGTAGTCGCAGGAGGGTGTGATTTTGCGTATCTAGGATTTGCCTGAGGCATATGATGTAAATGCGTCAGACGTTGTTACATTTTACGTTTTTATTGCTAGTTAAACGTCAACAGTTCATTATTACACTCCTGACATTAAAGGGATATTTCATTTTTTGCACAACCTGGCTATGTGTGTCTTACATTTGTGAGTGCTGTAATGGTTGCCACGTACCTGCCAAAGTAGTGATTTGCGATGTGGTCCCGTCTCCGCCTGCCCTCCATTGTGATGCTACCATCCCCAGGCTGTCGTTGAGGTGGCTCTTGCTCCTCATCCTCCGAATCTGTGTCATCTAGAGCGAGATGTAGTCCACGTCTGGTTGCTATGTTGCGCAGGAAGGCACATGTCGCCACAATCTTGCATGCAGTCTCTGGGGCAAACTGGGGTGCCCCTCCACTTTCGTGCAGGCATAAAAAACGCGACTTCAACATGTCCTCTCAATGACGGTTCTGGTTCGCCGATGTCCAATGTTGTAGCGCCTCTCATTCTGATTGGCAGGTGTTAGGTATGGTGTGAGTATCCATGGCCTCAGAGCATATGCACTGTCACCTGTGGAACAAACCAGCAGATATGAGCATGGCTTCACATGGTTATGCAGTGACATGTATTTATGACATTGGTGTGTACTACACAGTACCTAATAAATATCCTTCACCAAACTCCCCACGTTGTAGGCGTTGGTGTATCCCACTGTGCCTGAATATGTATGCATCATGTGTGCTCCCTGGAAATTGTGCCACTATATCAGTTATTACATTATGGGCATCACATACTACCTGGATGTTGAGTGAGGTGGGCAAATGGGTATATGTGTCCCGTCCACACACCCTATTACATTGGGAAAGTTTGCAATTCTGTAGAAGTCTAATTTGGTGTTGTGTATTTCCTCCACATTCCTGGGAAGGTATATGTATCTGGACATGTGTTCCAGTATGGCATCTAAGAACCATCTAAAGAATCGTGACAGGGCACTTTGGGACACCCCACCAGCAACAGCAATCAGCCCTTGGTAGCTACCCGAGGCCAAGAGGTGCAGTGAGCAGAGCACTTGCATATGTGTGGAGATGGAGCAGCTGCGCAAGGTCTGGCGTTCTAGCTGAGGTTTCAGCAGTTCAATAATCTGTAAGATAACTGCGCTGCTCAGTCTGTATTTGTCATATATTTCCTCCTCAGTTTCTTGAAATATGGTCTGCCTGGTTCTGTATATCCTCTCCTGTCTCCGCCTCCTCTGCTGGGCAGCCTGGACTCTTCTCCTCCATGCAATCATGTAGAGTGCAGCCATTTTGAGAAACCCAGATGCCTTCTAGGTCTGCTTTTATACTTTGGTTCTGGTTACCACCTGTTTGGAATCAGTGCTAATCTGGGTGTGCAAAACGGGCTTTTTGCGACTATTCGCAATTTGTGACTACCTTGTACATGCAGTTTGCGACTCACTAATTGTGATTTCTTAATTGCGAGTCTCATTCTCAAGTCGCAAATTTTGCGAGTCGGTAATTAGTCGCATCACTATTTGGGACTCCGAAATGGCATTGGAACATACCATTTTGCTTTTTACACGGTCGCAAGTAGTGCTGCGACAAATTTGCAACTCGCAGAACTTTCATACCAACCCCTACCTCAGTAGAAGTATGCACTGCAGAGAGGCAATCGACACACCCACCTACTTCTAGTTTTCTGACACTGGTAGTAGCCCAGTAAGAAAGTACTTCCCCACCCCTCAGTTTGGGACTTTTTTACTATTAGCAAACAGGAGGAGTATATTGCAATATGCTCCAATTGCCACTCAACTGTTCGTCCAAGTAAGCCTGGTTCACGTTATGGTATTGGAGGCCTGACGACCCATATGAAAAGGCATCACGCAATCCAGTGGGAGGAGCACCTTTAAAAAAATGCTGAACGTGGTTGCGGTGGTGAAGGTGAGGAGAGCTGGGAAATATCATCTACAATTGGTCAAATCATGGTGGAAGGTGAGGAAGAAGAGGGTGACTTCCTCACACAAAGCAGCCTTGTCCCCAGGAGTGTGCCAGAATCACCCCCCTCAGCGACCTCACAATGGCACAGGAAGATTCAGAGTCAGATGGAGACAGTGACTGCAAGGCGTACAGGGACTGCACCACAACGCACATTGACTCTACCACCACCGACTTCTCAAACGTTTCCTGCATCTGTGGCTCCAGAAAAGAAGAAAATCCAGGCTACTATTACTGGCATGTTTAGCCAAGAAGGGCACTATGACCCCCAACCACTCAATGGCACATTTGTACAATGGGATGCTAGCACAATTGCTAGCTCTGGACCTCCTCCCTTGTTAGGTTGAGCTTGGCAGCGCACAGCGCTGTCAGCAAGACATGTTGTATTCAGTATGGGCTTTTAACCACGCCCACTCTTGTCATTCATTCTTTGTTGTACTTGTCCTATATGCTTCACTTTTATTGGTGCATTATACTAAATGTCCCTACTTTGCCTGCTAAGTTCCCGCCCAGGGAGCTTTCACTAAGAGTACATTTTTGTTGCCCATCACACTACATCTTGCTTACTCCTGTTACAGCACATGATGGCCCTTCCTCCTGCCTGGTTTTGATTTCCATTCTTGAGACCGTCATGGCATGCATCACGTGTAATAAATCACCAGCATGCCATCACAACGTTTTCGCATTTCACAAAGACGTTGATCCGTGAGGAAGTGTCTTTCCATCCAGGTAATTTGGTATGTGGTTTTGTTTCCCTCTTGTTTGACAGCTGCCCTCTACTGCGCCTCCTTTGCCTGGCACATTGAAGCCAGTTGCGTACGCCCACCCCCTCTCTTCTTATTATTTTGATTTATTCTTTGTCATGGGGAGTGGTTGGATAGTTTAAGGCTTGTTTGCAGAATCGCAGTGACACAGAGAAAGCTCCCCTGTCACTTTTCCCCCACATGCTTCCCTTAAACTCGCAGACTGCCCTGCCACAATTACAGAAGTTAAAGGTGCTTACTTCATCCTTTTTTTGCTCAGATCAGTGAAATCCTATTTACCCAATCAATCACCAGAATTTCACATCTTAGCTTTCTGGTTTTAAACACCATTTATTGTTATGATACAGCCCACATGTTCACTTTCTTTGCCTCTGTTATTGTGGATCGCCACATGTCGCTAGAGGGCAGACCCCAAGGCATTTTAGTTAAAGCCCAACACAAATAATACAGTTTACTACCATTGCCTGCCATGCCTAAAAAAAGCCTTTCATGGTCCTTGAGAATAAAAATCAATTAGCTGCCCCACTCCCAATCCAACCCCACCACGTTTTTTGGACGCAGACCTCACAAATCTTAACTACGTTTAACAAATAAATGTATAGAAAACTGTTTTGGCATCTAGAGACGATTTTGACAGCGAATGTATGTGTTAACGTTTATTCACATTAAATAGGCATCTGAACATTAAGATTTAGGAGGCAATCCTGCTTTTGTCCAAAATATTGCTGTTCCTTTTTTTTTCCTTTTTCCTTTCTGAAATATCAATTACTTCAAGATGAGGCAATTTGATCTGCACCTCTCGGGTGTGTAACCACTCTCCCCAAGTGACAGCACATCACTAGTACTCTTTCAATCCACCTTGTGTTTTTTTTAAACAACATAATTTTGTGTTCTGACACTTGTAGTTCTAATATTTACTATATGTGTAGAAAACTCATAGAGTGAAACATACTTTTGTCTTTTGTCAGGTGTTCAGTGCTTGGCAGTAAACTGTTCGGAAATATCCAGACATGAACTTTACAATTGTTTGAGGAAATGAGGTGCACTGTCAAAATCTCCAGCAATTGATGACACAACCTTAAGCAGCTTCTTCCTATTTTCCCTCCAAACAATCTGACATTCAGCTGGAAACTGCCACGTTATGCAAAATAGGTTGAGGCGCAGGGGTGGGCCATTTCAAATTTCAAAATCAACATTGCCATCCGTTGTACGCCCCTGGTTTCTTATGTGGCAAGAAAAGTCCAGTTAGGAATTTACAATGCCAATAGCTCTAACTCAAGCAAATGCGAGACCTATTGCATTGCAAATGCTTGTTCTTCTGTGGAAAGAGTGGGATTCTTAGAATTTGTGACAGGCATCTGCCCAAAATGGAAGGTTCCAAGTCGGACCTCTTTTGCCAGAGTTTCTGTTCGAGAGCTGCATCACGATGTGCGGCAATTGGTTGGACAAGCTTTGTAGCAGTGTTGTCCACATTATCCACCAGACGACAGACATGTGGACCAGTTGTCAGGTAACTGATTATATATGCATCACTGCACACTGGATCTCTTTTGCAGGGGTAAAGCAAAAGCTATCTACAGGTCTTCGCCCTGAAGAAATCTTTAAGAACATTCGGCGGCATGCAATAGTTGCCATGTTCGTCTTGGGGACATCACATGCAGCTGCAAACATCTAGGACAAATTTAATAGCAAGGTGTCTGAATGGATGCGACTCAGAGTTCTCCGAATTGGAATAGTTGCCATGGACAATGGCAGTATCATAGTCAGGCCATGGCAGATGGCGGCTATTTTAGGGTCCTGTGTTTGGCGCACTGAACAACCTGGTTGTGCAAGACTTTCTCAAAAAAGTAGACATAGCAATTGCAGATAAATCTCCACTCATTTCTGTCATTCTTTGAAAGCCCGGAAGCAGTTGTGGATTATTCAGTGTGCTAACATAGTACCGGTTAAAGCCCTGATACAGGAGGTGCCAACACATTGGAACTCAACCTAATATATATTGCAACGTCTGTTTGAGCAGTATCGACAGACAATAACTATGTCATTCAAAGAGGAGGGGATGCAATTGATGCGGACATATAGGGCCTAGTCAATTGCCTGACACAGATCCTGCTACATTTTAAGGTTTTCAAGTGGGAAGTCAGCAAGGAGGACAGTACAATGGGCCAAGCTATCCCGTTGTCTGAAAGGTGCCTGAAAGGTTCACATTCGGAGGTGTGAATGGAAACCCAGAAGTGCATGCCTTGGTTGAGAGCCTAAGCTATGACTTGACTCTTAATGCAAGGCTGCAAAATGACATTATCTCATCCAAAGAGTACATCTATGCCACCCTACTTGATCCACACTAAAAAACATTCTTCTCTCTTTCATTCCTTTTTTGAAGGGTATGTTTCAAAATGTAAGAGGTGGATTGTTGAGCAAAACAGCTGGAACTTAGAATCCCACATTGCAGTTCTGGGGCACCGATTTGAACTTCCAGAGAGGGCAGTCTTGCCTCACAGCAGCCAACACCAACAACAAGAACACCGGCACCAACAGCATCAGAAGAATCGGACCCATCCACTGCATTGACTTGGTTTCAAGTGGCAGGTCTTAAGTCCAGTGCAGAGGAGAAAGGAAAATAGGTCAAGAAAGTGGCACCCCCAATGACACTTAAGAGGCTGTTCCAGGAGTATCTGGTTGACCTAAAAGAGATGTGTGTGAATCAAAACCCATTGGTGTATTGGTATGGGAAGATTCGCCAATGGCCACAGCTCAGCAGGCTGACAATAAAATATCTGGCTTTACCTGTACCTGTACAGGATGTGTAGCCAACGTGTCTGCTGAACATGTGTTCAGTGCAGCTGGTGCAGTTGTTACAGTGAGAAGGACCAGTCTCACACCTCAAAACGTAGAGAGATTAACCATGGTAAAAAGTAACCAAAATTTGATTACACCATTCCCGAAACACCACAGTAGGAGGAAGAGGATGACTGATCAGAATCAAGTGTGTATGCTGACCAACTTCTGGATGAACCACCTGAGTTTGAGGACAAACTCTACTTCCCAAATTGAGCATGGCAGTGCCACCATAGAACTTTTTAATTATGTCTTGTTGAACTTTCTTTCTTTCTTCCTTTCTTTTTCCCTTCCTTTCTTCCTTTCTTTTTTCTTTCTTTCTTTATTCCTTTTTTCTTTCTTTCTTTCTTTCTGCTTTTTCCCAAATCCCTTCTCCCATCAATTCATCAGGCCTCTAGCCCTCTTCCCCCAGGCTATGTGATTTATTGAGGTGCAACTTAATTTCACACCATAAATGGATCACACACTTGCTGGGGCGTATGTGGTGAAAGTGACACCAACTCACTGCATGACCTTCTATTACCTCTGCAATATTCCACACCGGCCCCATAAACATCATTATTAAGGCCTTGTGTTGTTTGTTGCCCAAACGCTTATCCTTGTCCAACCACTCCTGACTCTGAGCCCACTTCTCGACTCAAGGATTTAATTTCCTAAGTTTGGTTTTCATTAAATACTAGCTCCCTGCTGCTCAGAAGAAGTTGATATTGCTAGTTTTTATTATCATATCATATCTTCTTTGTTGTCTGTCAAATACTGTCATTACAGTAGTGTGGTCTCAGTATTTCTAAAGTTATGATATAATATATGACCCACTAACTCTCTGTTTTCTTTCAATGTAGTTGACAGTGATGGATAACCCTTTGATTTATCCTGCAGTTGAAGTTCGCATAGGAGGGAGTGACACCTTGTGTTGTCCTTGTTAACATGCTAGCCTACTACTACTACTGCCACCATCCCCTTAAAATAAAATGCCACCTTGGGAAAACCCTGCAGCAAGAAGCCTGAGTTATCAGCCCCCGCTTTATCTATTCAGGTAAGAGAAGAACTATGGATTGAAGTAAACTTGTTTAACTTCTACTGAAGAAGATATTGTTTGTGTGTATCTAGGGTTTTATAGGCAAAGTAGGCAATGGCAATCATCCCTTAGTGGTTAATATAGTTACAGAGGACAGCACAGCAAGGGTATAAGTAAATGACAAACATTTTTTTGCAAATTTAAAAGACAGGCTACACTAAAAGACATCAGTGCAAACTGTAACACCAAAATACAAATTGGAGTTATAAATGAAGTAAAATAAAATATCCCCTTTTATTTTTGACAAATAGAAAACCCACCCTACCCACCCACAACAGGCCCACCCCTCTCCCCAAACAATGGCCATGTCCCCAAAAATCCAATGAAAGTCCACAACGAAATTCCAAAGAAAAAATCTAAAGTGCAAAAAAACCTGGCCCCAGCTCCCTTCCCACCCTCTCCACCCACTACAAGTCCCTCCTACCAAAAACAAAATTTAAAAAAAGGCTAGAAGTGGTTGCTGTTCATTTGGGGCCACAGCTGGTCCATTCTCCACCCTATCCTGTCCAGATGGCTATCCACTCGTCTCTTCATGCGGTCCAGCCTCTACAGGATGGGCCGCAGCAATGCTTTCTGGGTGTCAGAGCGGGAGGGGGTGGCAGCAGTTCGAGTCTGGGCCCCTGACAGCTGGCGATGGCACCGGCGATGTAATGGCTGAGAGGCTGGAGGCTGGGGCCGGCTTGCTGAACTGAGGCCTGGGTAAGAGGCAGCTATTTTCACCTCTTCATCCTCCAGGACTACCTGCCACCGGCATTTGGCCTGAATGGTATCCAACAACAAAGAGAATAAAGACATATTGTAAACATTGCTCTGAGCAAACACTTGTTTAGAATTAAGTAGTGGTTGATACAGTAGCAGTACATTACTGGTCCCCTAGGGTCATTGGAATTTGATGTGATTATGATTATGATTAGGAGAGTCACAAGGCCAATATTATTTTTACCCACACATGACTGACATAAAAAGCACTGACTGCCTGGCAGAAAAGTATTAAGGCAGAATAATACCAGATTTTTTAAAAAAAGTTTTTTTTTTTTTTTCTTTTAAAGGCTTTTCTAGAAACTAAACAGACACTATTGGCCACATGTATGAATATTTGGAATTGCGATTTCCTAATTGCGATTCCATGCGAATCGCAATTAGGAATCGCAATTCTAAATGTAAGAAACTCCATTGAGTTTCTTTTGCGATTCTCGGTGGGTATAATAAAATAGGCCTGCCTCATTAATATTGCTAAGGTAGGTCGCAATTTGCGACCCACCAGGAATTGCAAAAATCACAGGGATGGTGGCTTGCTGGGGTCAGCAGACCACCATGTCTGTGATTGCTAAAGCAATCTTTTTTTTTAAACACAGCCCGGTTTCCTGAAAGGAAAATAGGTTGTGTTTGAAAAGAAAAAAAAATAAACGATTCAGTTTTATTTTTTGAAGAGTCGGCAGTGGTCCATGGGACCACTGACTGCTCTTAAAAAACATTTTCACATGCATTCACAAAGGGGAAGGAGTCCCTTGGGGACCTCTTCCCCTTTGCGAATGGATTGGTGCTAACTGCGATTGTTTTGCGACCGCATTCATGGTCACAAAACAATCATACATACCATTTAGATTCGGTATTAGGAAGGTACGCCCTGAACACGCCCCTTCCTGATACCGAATCGCAAAACCCAAATTGTGACTCCGTAACAAGTTACTGAATCGCAGTTTGGGATTTGTACATCCCAAAGAGCATTTTTCTAGTCGCAAACAGGCTGAATCTGCGAATCGGACCGTTTGCGACTAGAAAAATGCTTTGTACATGTGGGGATGATAGCGAGAGCTTCGAGGTACTTTGCTACTGTCTGCAGCTGGGGCAGCTGTAGTTGACAATTATCTATCTTTAATTTCAGTGGCCCTGCTCTTCTCCAAATGCCTTTCACTTTCTACCCTGACTCCAAAGAGGCAGATGGATAATAAATAACACATACATCACACACAACATGTGGCTATATTATCCTGTCTGCCGTAAATAGATAGTGCGAAAAACAATGCACTATACTACATTGAAAGGAACGGACTATATAGATTGTATTTGGTACATTGGTCAAGAGTATCCCTTACGCAAAACTTGAAATCAAATCAGACACATAGGGCCTCATTACGAGTTTGCCAGTCTCAGGACCGCCATGTTAGCGGTCATACCGTCAACAGGCTGGTCCGGCCGCCACCGACCATTTTAGCCACCTGTAGGGAGGCAGAGACCTTGTTTCTGCCGGACAGATTACGAGGTTGCACACCGCCAAGGTTTCCAGAGGGGTCGCATCACCACGGAAACCTGGGCGGAAACGAACTGCATAAAAGGAGACGCTCACCTTCAGGAAGACACACTTGTTGAAGCTGCCATGGAACCAGAACTACACCTCATCCCGCTCCTCCTACTCGCCCAGAGACTCCGGAATCAATCCTGAAGACGACGACAGCAACCGTCAGTACACACACTTACCTGTCACTCTTGTATATTGCCAAAGTACATACGCTCACACAGCATAACATCGGGAATGGGGGCCGAGGGCGACACACAGGTAACCTCACACTAACACGCACACTCACAGACAGCCACATATACACCTGCACATACATAGTACACACACTACAGCCATCACCCACACACACATGTCAAAAACACACAGGAAGGAAACACAGCACCAGCCCAGTCACACACAATAACACACAACACATTGCAACAACACCACAACACCATCAATGCATTGGCAAGCACCCACAATAGACACTACCCAGTGACAAATCACACATACAACACAATGTACCACCAACAGGGAACGAACACACACAATCACACAACCATACAATGCAGCAATGGACATACACAGCAAACACACAGCACATCGTATCTGACATGCCATGCACTAAACATGCACAGTCAAAGCACACAAAGACACACAACACAGCAACACATGTCAACACAAACACCACTCAATACGATGACAACAACATGTCCCCAACTTACACATGCCCATCACACAACACACACCCATCACAGGGGGACAAAAGCACTACACACAACCTCACATGCTGCCCAGACAAAACAGGTAGCACAAGGACCACTTACACACAAATATTCACACACAATGTAAGCTATGAACAAATCTGCCCTAAGAAAAGAAATGCAGGACAAATATGTAATGTCGGAACCAACAACTGGTTGGTCCAAATATGTATTACAAATTAGATATATAATTGATATGTCCAAGGCCATAGGCCAGTACAATGGGAAAAATCCACATCTGTGTGACCCCTGACAGCCGTGTAACCTGCACAGGTAGGGGCAACGAGGGGCAGGCAGGCGCCTCAGGGATTATCGAGGGGCAGAGGGGGGAGTTTGGGCCTAGGCTTTGGAGAGGTTCCTTTGGGATTGAGCTTGGGAAGGGGGATTAGGTCCACGCTTAGAGGAGGGTTGGGTTCTCTTGGGAGGGGTAGACTTCTTGGTGGGGGAGTGGCATGGGTAATTGCACGGGTAGGGGAGGCCTTAGAGGTGGAAGGGACAGGTCTGGGGATGGAAACATTCCATTTATGGGTCTCACAGGGGAAGAGGAGTAGGGAAAATGTCAAAACATGAAAGCAACACTTTTTTTGACACACGGGATGGTCATCAGAAGGGGGTTTGGGTGTGGTAGGTGAGGGAGTGGCTGCCTGGTGTGTATGTGTGGGTGTCATGGGTGCATGTTTGTGGGAGGTATGCTTGTGGGTTTCGGTTGGGTGGGTGAGTGAGGGCATTTAAGTGTACCGGACTGAGGGTGTGTGCAGGTGCTGGGGATGCTGTGATGGGGGTGACTGTCTGTTGAGGTGGTGACTACAGGTATGGTGGATGTGCTGGATGTTGGAGTGTCAGTGGCTGTGGTGTCTGCGGGTCTGGGGACTGGAGTGGATGTCTGAGAGTGGAGGAGTGAAGGCATCGAACTTAGAGTCAGGCAGACTCTCAGTTTGTTCCCTAAGGCAGAGGCAGCAGCAGGAGAAGACACTGGCCAGGAGGTCAGTGCAAGCGCCTAGAGAGGAAATGGAGAAACAGCAAAACCAGCAATGACCTCGCATCTTTAAGTGCTGTTATTGCCACTCATCAAGAACGCAAAAAAAGCTGCACTCCGTGAACGTATCAACACCTCCCTGCACAACAGGAGAGAACTCTTCAAGGTAATCATTAAATTCACCAATCCTTCCTCCGAAGCCACCAGCGTCCCCCCATGGCAAGACCTCTGCGACAAACTAGCCACTTTCTTCCACTGCAAGATTAAGGACATCTGTGACAGCTTTCTCCCACAGAACCTGCCCAGCATCAAAACCTACACCCAACCAAGCCCCCCAAAACTCACCCAAACCGTCCAGAGCTGGTCCACTCTCACCACAAAAGAGACTGAAATCATTATGAACTGCTTTCAATCCGAAGCTCCAACAGACCCTTGTCCTCACTACATCTACAACAGAGCCAGTGCATCCACCACCCCCGAACTCTGCAAGATGCTGAACTGCTCCATCACAACAGCCACCTCCCCCGAAGACTGGAAACATGCCGAAGTCCGCCCCATCCTGAAGAAACCCACACCCGACCCATCAGAGCTCAAGAAGTTCCGACCCATCTCGCTGCTACCCTACCCAGCCAAAGTCCTGGAAAGAGCCATAAACTCGCAGCTGCGACAATTCCTCGAGGACAACAACTCTCTGGATACCTCTCAGTCTGGATTCCACAGCAACCACAGCACAGAGATAGCTCTTCTTGCAGCCACCGATGACATCCGCACACTTCTCGACCGCGGACACACTGCAGCACTCATACTCCTTGTGTTATTAACAACAGCCGCTGCGGGTGTTGGGCATCGTTTCTCCAGCCGCGTTGCGTCGATCTCCCATCCGCGATGAAGGTGGAGTGTCGATTTTAGCTGCGTGGCCAGCGACACATCGTTTTTCAGCCGTGAAGCGGGCGGTGCATCTAAAGTTTCCCTGCACGGCGGTCTTTGCATGGATTTCTGTCCTTTTCCACCAGCTACACCTTTCAAGGGCCCAGAGGCAGGTTAGGGCACCACTTGGTAGGCAGGACTCTCAGCAGAAAGCCCAATTGCTGGCAGGGAGAAGTCTTTGCTGTCCTGAGACTTCAACAACAGGAGGCAAGCTCAGTTTCAAGCCCTTGGAGATTCTTCACCAGTGTGAAGTCACACAAAAGTCAGTCTTTGTCCTCTCTCAGGTAGAAGTAGCTCCCCCAGGCCAGCCCAACAAAGCACAATCACAGGCAGCTTCTCCAGCTCTTCTCCTTGGCAGAGGTTCCTCTTGTTTCCAGAAGTAATCTAAATTCCAGGGGTTTGTGTGCCTTTCTTATACCCATTTCTGCCTTTGGAGTATGCCTACTTCAAAGGAAAGTCTCTCTTGTTTGTGAGGTCCTGCCTTGCCCAGGCCAGGCCCCAGACACACACCAGGGGGTTGGAGACTGCATTGTGTGAGAGCAGGCACAGCCTTTTCAGGTCTAAGTGACCACTCCTCCCCTCAGCCCAGATGGCCCATCAGGATATGCAGCTACACCCCAGCTCCCTTTGTGTCACTGTCTAGAGGAGAGGTGCAAACAGCCCAACTGTCAAACTGACCCAGGCAGGGAATCCAAAAACAAGCAGAGCCAGAGAATGGTTTAAGCAAAAAAAAATGCATACTTTCTAGAAGTGGCATTTTCAAACACACTATCTAAAAAACAACTTAACTAAAAGATGTATTTTTAAATTGTGAGTTCAGAGACCCCAAACTCCACATGTCTATCTGCTCCCAAAGGGAATCTTCGTTTTAAGAATATTTAAAGGCATCCCCCATGTTAACCTATGAGAGAGATAGGCCTTGCAACAGTGAAAAACAAATTTACCAGTATTTCACTGTCAGGACATGTGAAACACATAAGTACATGTCCAACCTTTAACATACACTGTACCCTGCCCATGGAGCTACCTAGGTCCTACCTTAGGGGTGCCTTACATCTATAAAAGGGAAGGTTTAGGCCTGGCAAGTGGGTACACTTGCCAAGTCGAATTGGCAGTTTAAAACTGCACCCACAGACACTGCAGTGAGCCATGTTTACAGCGCTACTAATGTGAGTGGCACAACAAGTGCTGCAGGCCCACTAGTAGCATTTGGTTTACAGGCCATGAGAACCTCTAGTGCACTTTACTAGGGACTTACTAGTAAATCAAATATGTCAATCATGGATAAGCCAAAGTACACATACAATTTATACAGGATACACTTACACTTTAGCACTGGTCAGCAATGGTGAAGTGTCCAGAGAAAACAAAACAGCAAAAACTGAATCCAGCACACATAAAACAACCTGGGAAGTCGAGGCAAAAAGTTAGGGGAGACCATGCCAATGAAGTCTAACATGCTTGAAGGCCACATACAGTTCTAGTACTCCTGATGATTAATGCCTTAGGTCAACAATATCAAAATGCCAACATCACTTTCAGCACTTCAGGCATGAGTAACCTTGCATCTTTGGAATAAAGTTACACTGACATAAACAACTTCTTAATTGACCATGATTGAGACATACACCAAGAGTCCAGCAAATTGACTGATAACATATACCATTCCACCAACATGTGAATGTCAACTACAAAACCAGCAACACAATAAAGTCAGTATAAATTGAGCTTAGCCATACAAACATCCTTTTAAACAGATTCAGAATAGCTAAAGTAAGTATGCCAAACTTGGATCACAAATCTTGGAAATGGCAGAAATTACCAATGTACTCATGATGTTGGCAACAAACATTGTATATTGTACCATATAGGAGATGACCTGCCCTATGTAGCATGCTCACAATACATTGGCCAAGGGAATAGCAGGATAGCCACAATACCATGCGCATGGTACAAATAGTCAGCACTCACATTTCAATTATATGTCTTGCACTGGGAATGTAGAAATACCACCATGCTTTTAATCATGTAGGATGTCCAACCTGATTATACATCACACTTGCCAATGTACAGTCCACACTTAGCAATGGGTACACTCCACACACCTCTGAATAGGTGTAGCAAGTATGCCATGTTAAATTTCAGATTGAGATCATACCCTCGCAAGAACTTTAAATCTAGTTCACAAATCATGAATAATTGGACTGTTTCTCAACTGTCAGACCCTATGTTGAACACAGAGCTAGATCCAGTGGAGTAGGAATGGACAGAGACCAGATACCTGGACAACTTACCAACAAGATAGCTGGAGTATGGATCAGTAGGTGGGAAGGATGGCACAGCAAGTTACATATAGAGCAGTGTAATGGTACACATGTGACACAGTCACATATGCATCACCAAATGCTTCAATACAATATGGCTAACATTGGTGAGTTTTATGTCCCTATACACAATTCAATCTCCACACCTGTATATCAATGTAATAACCTTTACACCTAGGTGTACCTTGGGGACCCTTTGCCTTTAGCACTTGCCACGTTGTCACAGCTTACATATTTACAAATTATATACTGAACTGGTCGAGGGATGTACATGTGAGTAATCAGTACTTACCCCCTTTGGCTGCTGTGCTGCCCTCAAACGCCCATCCAACTCAGGGTAGGCCACTTCCTACAGTGGGTGCTCCACTGGCTGTGGACCCCCCAGGGTCCACACTTCCTTGGCAATGGCACACCAGATTCTCTTCTTTTTAGGGGTTTGACTTGCATGGATGACGCAAACAAAAGGAGAAAGTTATGTCCACATGCCCCATCCCAACTCATGTGGTCAGAACACATCAGTCAAGTAGGCAAACATTCCCTTCCTCTCAGTTCAAACTCATTTACAATGTACCATCTGCAGCCATCCCATGTGTGAAGTAGAGTCTCCCCAACAACATGCATGATCAATACCTGGTATTGACTAGACATATATGACCAGGCCACATGATTAGCCATACCATGGTATGTCTATATAAACATTTCTCACACCATTGTTGTACAAGCTGCCATCTATGTTGTGTATAAAGGAAGTTAGATCACACACTACATACAATGTATCACTACTGTATGTCTGCCTATGCACATGTACACATTTCCATACACCCAGTCATGATTGCCCAATTCCTCACATTTCATGTACACCATCATACACTTCACCTTTTACACATTGGTATATCACTGAACTCACCTGCTTCTTTGGTGCACCATATAGCTGCTCATACAGGGGTAGGACCTAATCCACAATCCTGTCCAGCTCTTCTGGAGGGAAGGCTGAGACCCTGTCACCTGCAGGATGTGTCATGATCCATAGCAGCACAGGTAGTGGAGGTCTTGATGGCAGCAGTGTCAGGAGTCAAGTGAGCAATACTGCAAAGATGGTGGTCACGTACACCACGTATATGACCGTCACAGCCGGCAAACATCCCCATTGGCCCAGGTCCGCCAAATGCAGCAATGTGTTCCAACGGCAATGTGCACCGCGGTTGTGACCGCATACCACCATGATGACATCCGCTGGTGGAATTAGCTCACTTCCTCATGTCCAGTACAGTAGGTCAGGCAGCTGCCATTTTGAGGCAATTATGTGTATGGGACAGTAATGAATGGTGCGTCATTTACGATTACCTATATAGTGCGAAAATTATTTTAAGTGCTGCCTTCATGTTTAGTAGCCTCATTGTGCATGTGAGTAGTAAAATCTGTGCAACAGAGGTATGGGTGGTAATGGAAATGCTAACCTATTCTCAACATTCTATGTGCGATGACAATGGATTATAAGTGCAACAAATATGTTTCTGATGTAAATCAGGTAGGACTATCATCAAACACCGGCAGTCACAGCTATATAGATATGCATGTAAAATACATCAGAGGGTTTATGGAATCTGAATCAAGGGACAGTCATAGTATGCATAGCAATATGCTGCACAGCAAATTTCATATGTTGCATCTAACATCATATGGAGATATGTATGACTTGTATATGAACAGATTCATAATGTGTACATTGTACATTCAAGTACATTCTATTTTGGTCCCATATAGTTACCTTGGCATGAGGAGGAAGACAACCTCCAGTATACCAGCCACTGGTAGATCTGCATACCATGGAGGAGAGACACATTATACAGGTATATCACCTGAATAAGCAGACTGTCATGGATCTCCGTGATCAGTTGGAACCAGATCTGATGCCAGCCATTAGTAATCCCAATAGCATACCTCCCTTCGTTCATGTCATGTCAGTGCTACACTTCCTGGCCACTGGGTCCTTTCAGAATACAGCGGCCTTAACTGCAGGGATGTCTCAGCTCATGTTCAGTCTGGTTTTGAAGGCTGTACTGTCTGCTTTGTTGAAACACCAGGACAGCTACATCAGGTTTCTCCAGCGTGCAGATTTGGCCTATGTGAAGGCAGAGTATTATGCTTTGGGGCACATGCCACATGTGACAGGAGCCATAGATGGTACCCATGTAGCCTTGGTTCCCCCCAGTGCCAATGAACAGGTATATAGGAACAAGAAGAATTACCATTCTATCAACGTCCAAGTGGTGTGTTTGGCAGACCAGTGCATTTCACAAGTATGTGCCAAGTATCCTGGATCAGTCCATGATTCCTTCATCATGCAGAACAGCAATATCCCACTGTTGATGACACAACTCCACACAGAGAGGGCCTGACTGGTTGGTAACTCACATATGACAAGTGTGTCTGCAAAGTTTTTCATACCTATTCCTTATAGGTGACTCTGGCTATCCGAACCCTCCTTGGCTATTGAGATCAGTGAAGTTCCCAGCCACGCCAGGGGAACTCCGCTTCAATGAGGCCCATGGAAGGACAAGTCATGTCATGGAGCAGACTTTTGGACGCCTGAAGGCAAGATTTCGCAGTCTGGACAAATCTGGAGGAGCCCTCCTCTACTCACCTTACAAGGTATGCAAAATTATTGTTGCCTGCTGCATGCTCCTCAACCTTACCCTGAGACGTCAGATATCATTCATATCAGTTGAGGAGGAGCCAGCAGTACCTGTGGGTGGAAATGCTGATTTGCCAAGTGAGGATGAGCCAGATAAAGATGAAGCTGGAGACATCAGGGCAGATCTCATCAATCAGTACTTCAACTGACTAAAGGTATGGGATGTGTTGTCAATACTGAGATTCCATTTTGTAATCTGCAAATGATGGCTGGAATATCACCTCCTATTTACCATCATCTGTGAGGTCTTAGGTAGCTCCAATGCCAGGGAGCTAGAGAGGCATGCAGATTGTTAGTTGGTATTGTGTACTGGACAGTGTGGTATACAGTACAATAATTTGTTATTGCACAAGCAAAGTCACACTTGATGATGAAATGATGTATGTTGACAATTATGTCCTATCACTTAACTTTGAAAATCACAGATTTGCTGAGTTTCAGTTTGGTTCTTCCTCATTGCCAAGTCACAGACAGTGTCAGAGGTAGATGGGATTTGCAGGCAGACATGAGAAGTTGACATAGATGAAACCAGGTAATGATTAGAATGAATATGTGGAGTGTCACCTATATGGCCAGACTGTTAGGACATTGGGATGGAAGTATGTTTTGCTTTCCAAGAAGACCTGTTTGGTACTAGAGATGGTCAAATGGTGCCACATGTGTGTCCATATGTGTCTGACTCGTGGAAATGTTAACCAGAGCCTCTGCCATCATAATGGTTTCAGTTGTATGCAACCTAGCTTGCACATAGCTGTCAGTGTGTTACTACTTTGCAGACCAATGTGCATGTCTCTGAGGACAGACATAGGTTAGTAGCAAACCTGCAGGTAACTGACCATGGTAAGTGAAAGGTTTGAGGACTGGGGACATCAGTACTGATCTCTGTCGGTATCATGGGGTATGATTATTAGGAAGCTCAGGTATGGGTATGTGATGAGGCTTAACTTGGTGATACAAGGGAGCAACCTGTATGCCTTCTAGCTTGAGAAAAGACTGACATGTTCCTGACGTCAGTATCCTGTGGGGTAGTACTGTATGACACCCAAGCTGACATTCTGAAGTCACCAACAGTACTATTCTATCTGTTGGTTGCAAAACTACAAATGCATGTGCAGAGAAGTACAATACAGTTGTTTTGGCTTATGTCTATGTTACAATTTCAGTGTAATGGGTCTCCTGGTAATACTGTACACATGTGATGTCCATAACATTTTGGTACATGAATTGTCATACATGACAACTGTACATGGTTGATACATGACACTTACACAGGACCTGTGTTTGGGTGGTATTTATTGGGGAGTGCAATACAATATGGGGGTCATTCTGATCCTGGCGGTAATTACCGCCATGGCGGAGGTCGGCGGTAGCACCGCCAACAGGCTGGCGGTGCACCGCTGGGCATTCTGACTGCGGCGGTTCAGCCGCGGCAAGAAACGGAAAGTCGGCGGTGTACCGCCGACTTCCCGCTGCCCTTGAGAATCCTCCATGGCGGCGGAGCGCGCTCCGCCGCCATGGGGATTCTGACACCCCCTACCGCCATCCGGTTCCTGGCGGTTCTCCCGCCAGGAACAGGATGGCGGTAGGGGGTGCCGCGGGGCCCCTGGGGGGCCCTGCAGTGCCCATGCCAATGGCATGGGCACTGCAGGGGCCCCCGTAAGAGGGCCCCACGAAGAATTTCAGTGTCTGCTTTGCAGGCACTGAAATTCGCGACGGGTGCAACTGCACCCGTCGCACCTTCCCACTCCGCCGACTCCATTCTGAGCCGGCGTCCTCGTGGGAAGGGTGTTTCCCGCTGGGCGGACTTTCGGCGGTCGCCCGCCGGCCCAGTGGGAAAGCCAGAATGACCGCTGCGGTCTTTTGAACGCGGAGCGGTCTTTCGGCGGGAACCGCTTGGCGGGCGGCGACTGCCGTCCGCCGCGGTCAGAATGACCCCCTATGTGTGAATTGAAACAGAAATAACAGAAAGTAAACAGTTCAGTCATAGTGGATGAAATCATCAGGGTAGCTACTACACCATATGGGAACACAAGTCCACTGTCCTTGCACCATAGGAAAATGGAGTTAGGTTTCAGAACAGCCAATATGTGTATCTGAGGCACACAAGGGAAAACAATTAGGAGAGCTTAACTTCCTGGCAGTGGGTTTGGTCTTGGCATTTGCTCCTCCTGGATGTCTGGGTGGGCGTCCATGTTTGCGGGGGTGTTCCTCTGCTAAAGAGGGTGGGGTGTCTGAGGCATGTCCTTCCCCTGGCAAGGCCTCCATTCCACTAGCAGCCGCATATATTGAAGGGCCGGAAGACTCTTTAACAGGGGAAGAGGCCTGATGTTGTGTGGCAGACCTACTCAGGGTAGTGTTGATGCCCCTCAGGACCCATCATTAGAAGCCAGGATGGCAATTTGTGCCTGCCACTTTTGCATGGCTTCCTGGTGGTTGTCCCTCTGCAGCTGTTGGATTTCCCCCATCATGGTGAGTACCTGGCCTATCATACCTTAGGAAGTTTAGTGGGCTCCCATGACTTGGGAGATGGTTTCCTGGACAGTATTGTCCCTTTGAGCCCCCATCCCCTGGCCCACACCATCCCTCCCACGCACCCTACCCCCACGTGCCTGTGCCCCTAGCAAAGTGTGGCCACTCCTAGAGGTGGCAGGTCCATCATTGACAGGGGTGAAAAGATGACACTCAGTTACCTGTACTGGGGGCACACAATGGATGAAACAGTCCTTGGGACACATGTTTGGGAGCAAATGTTCCTAACGTCAGTATCCTGTGGGTTAGTACTGTATGACACCTAAGCTGACATTCTGAAGTCATCAGCAGTACTAATCTATCTGTTGGTTGCAAAACTACAAATGCATGTGCAGAGATGTACAATACAGCTGTTTTGGTTTATGTCTGCTACAATCTTAATGTAATGGGTCTCCTGGTAATACTGTACACGTGTGATGTCCATAACAAAGGTTGTACAATACAGAGGGACATTTTGGTACAAGAGTTGTCATACATGACAGTTGTACATGGTTGATACATGACACGTACACAAGACCTGTGTTTAAGTGGTATTTATTGGGGAGTGCAATACAATTATGTGTGAATTGAAACAGAAATAACAGAAAGTAAACAGCGAATGGTTCAGTCATGGTGGATGAAATCATCAGGGTAGCTGCTACACCATTTGGGAACAAACGTCCAGTGTCCTTGCACCATAGGAAAATTGAGTTAGGTTTCAGAACAGCCAATAGGGTATATCTGAGGCACACAAGGGGAAACAATCAGGAGAGCTTAACTTCCCGGCAGTGGGTTTGGTCTGGTCTTGGCATCTGCTCCTCCTGGATGTCTGGGTGGGCATCCACATTTGTGGGGGTGTTCCTCTGCTATAGAGGGTGGGGTGTCTGAGGCATGTCCTTCCCCTGGGGAGGGGTCCATTCCACTAGCAGCCGCATATGTTGAAGGGCCTGAAGACTCTCTAACAGGGGAAGAGGCCTGATGTTGTGTAGCAGACCTACTCAGGGTAGTGTTGATGTCCCTCAGGACCCAGCATTGGAAGCCAGGATGGCAATTTGTGCCTGCCACTGTTGCATGGCTTCCTGGTGGTTGTCCCTTTGCAGCTGCTGGATTTCCCCCATCATGGTGAGTACCTGGCCCATCATACCTTGGGAAGTTTTATAGGCCCCCATGACTGGGAATATGGTTTCCTGGTCAGTATTGTCCCTTTGAGCCCCCATCCCCTGGCCCACACCATCCCTCCCACTCAACCTACCCCCACTTGCCTGTGCCCCTCGCACAGTGTGGCCACTCCCAGTGGTGGCAGGTCCATCATTGTCAGGGGTGACAAGATGAGACTCAGGTGTACTCAGGCACACAATGGATGAAACAGTCCTTGGGACACAGGTTTGGGAGCGAATGGTTGCCTGTGATGTAGATGCAACAGGGCTGGGAGGAATCAATGTGGGCAGGGTGCGGCTAACAGTTGTTGACTGACCAGGTGTCCCTGATGGGCCAGCTTCGTCGTCAGTGTCCAAACATCCAGGATTGTTGTCCTCACTGGGGCCTTCATCAAGAGGGGGTGTGGCAGTCTCTGGTATCCTCTCCTTGGTGCCAATTACAAGGTTACCTGTGGGAGGAGTGGAACACATAGTTGCTGTAAGTGATTCAACAAGTTATGTTTAAGTTTTACAATTAGTGATGTTGTGTGAGATGCACACACTGCCTTAACATGATCCCCAGAAATTACAATGACAGCTGCTACCAAGTCTTTCAATACCATACACAATGCTCAAAGATGTTAAGCTATGTTGGTAGTTATTTGACTGCTGATACCCTCCTTTGTTGTCTGGCTATTGACATGGGCGATAACCTTTTTGTGCCTGGTGAAGTGTATGGCATCATACATGGCACAAAAAGCTGCACAACGCACAACAGTGTCAGAGTAGGTACACAGTATGGGAGTAGGCAATTGACACTGGCCTCTATCTGGATGTCCTGCATGTTCATCCACTTGGGCTCCTAGATTACCCTCCCACTACCCCGGTGAGTAAATTTCCATTTCAGGAATCTAAGGGCAGTTTGATTTGGCACTCAGCTGTAGCTGTGTTCTGCTTGTAATGGTAGTGGAAGTGGGCCATTGCATTGCTGTCATTGCCATAAAATGTTTCACAGTGCAACATTCATGATGGGTCACATTGGTTGTTATTTTCACATGCATGACATCTCACATTAGGTGCACTGTTCTGGTTTTCTTTATGGTGGAATATTGCCTTCTGGGACCTGTAGTGGTATCAGTTCCCAAGACCTAACATCCCATTCCCAAGGGTTGTGGACCCAGGTGAGTTTAGTGGTCACTTGGCATGCCAGAGAGGGGTATTTGTACACTTGGCACAGAGGGGTGCTGGGTGGTTTGGTAATTGAGGTGGGGTAAGGTGGTGAGGGAGCATGCCAGACAAACCATTTTAGTGACATGTATGTTGTGGGGACTTACCAGACTCCACTCCCCCAGGTATTCCAGTCAGGCTGTCAGGATGCAGTATGTCCAAGAGCTTCTCCTCCTAAGATGTGAAAGAATAGGGAGGAGATGGGGGCCCACTGCCAGCTGGTGCCTGGATGCCATGGAACCTACCTTCCCCCTGATGTTGTTCCACCTCTTCCTGATGTCCTCCCTTGTGCATCGATAGCTGCCTACAGAATTCACCTTTTCGACTATACTTTGCCACAACTCCATTTTCCTGGCTATTGATATTTGCTGGACCTGTGCTCCGAACAGCCATGGCCACTCTTTCTTTACCTGTTAGAGCATAAGCAAGAAAAAAAAAAGCCTTCTCAACAAACATACATGGTGATTATTATTTATAATAATACTAGCTTACTTGGGCCTGAAATCTTCACAGTAGACAGTGGAGTACCAAAAACATGTTCTTAGTCTTACAGTACCACAAGATATATAGGGGAGAGGGAAAGATAACAACAAAGCAGAAGACATCTACAGACTAGTACAGATCGGAAAAAGTCAGCTGCTAAAAAAAAAAAACATGACATTTTGGGAAAAAAGATAATGCAGGGATTACAGGGATTAAACAAAAATTGGATAGGGAAGTTGGGAAAAAATGAGACAGAATAAAAAAATAAACAAGGCAAAATTAAAAGTAGTATAGTAGTGGGCAGAAATAAAAGTTAGGGAAATAATCAAAATAAATAATAGGAGGATGAGCAGAGCCCTCAGGAGTGGTGCTGGTGGTCAGCACCCCCTCTCCAACTCTTCCTGACCCGTCTCTGTGCTGTCCCTTTTCTTACCCTTGGTGCTGATATAAGAAATAAATAAGATTAAAAACATAGATATATGATACAGTTAACCTCCTCAAAACTATTATAACAGGCAAACACAGTAAAATTGTACTTATCTAAATTAGGTCGCCTATGGTACTAGTATCGACTATCGTTGAGTTGGCCATACTAATCTTAAAATCCCTATTCAAAATGTCCTTAACAAAAACTATATTTGGAACTAATGCATTACAATGAATGACCTTTGATTCTATTCTCAATTCTCAACCCCCTTGATGGACCAAGTCAGTCTCCCTTTTTTGCAATGCATAGATGCATACCAGTACTACACATCACTGTGAAATTGCTTGTGACTGCACAAGCTACATAAAGAAAGTCACAGAGAATGCTAACTTATTGATATCACTAATTCACTATGGGCACAGGAGGACAAAGGAGTCTGCAATGGTTTCTTAAATAATCAGTCAAAGCAAGCACTGACAAGTACGATTAGGTAGTGCCTAGCTTAAACTGGATCACATAGTAATATTCTTAACGTAAACTAAACAAAACTTACCTCTGACTGTTAGCAGCATGCTTTTTCAAAACAAAATAGCATTGTAGAACACAAACACAACAAATAACTCCTGTATCTATCACACTTCATCCTCTAGTCTTTGTACACTCCGTCCACACCGGTAGGACTTTCTTTTCGGTATTTTTACTCGCAAATTCTAGTCACAAATTCATGTTGACTCACTCCACCTGATGTGTACTTAGTATCACACTTCATCGTTTAGTTTTTGTACACCCCTTTCACACCGGTAGGGCCTTCCATTCGATGTCTTTACTTGCAAACTCAAATCACAGACTCATGTTGACTTACTCCACCTGATGTGTACTTTGTAGCAAACGGTCCCTCTCACACTGTTCGTTTTGCCATGTTTTAGTCACATCCTAATTAAGTTTAGACACCAAACATTAGTCACTGCACCAGGTTTTGGACTCCTTTTTTTTCCTTGATCACCAAAGAACCCACTATTGGATTCCTCACACTTGTACATACCAATGTTTGCTCTTATTACTATTCTTTGCAGCCTTGATGAAGTCACTTGTGTGACGAAACACGTGTTGGCTGTATTTCTCTGATGACATCATGATTTCTAATTTCCACAATTAAAGACACCATCTAGCAACAAGACTCAAGATTGTCTCTTTACCTATACTTCTTCAAAACCTTCAACATACCACCGGGGATCCCTTATCCTCATTACATGATTGGACAATATATTCTGTGTGCTGTGGCCAATTTGTTTCAATTTTGTTCTTGGGTACTTGGATACCCGTGATTGTGCCTCCTGGGTAGTAGGGCACTGGGCCAAGCTGCACCAGACTTTGCTTCATCGCATATACCTGTCTCTAATCATTGTTGTACTGCCTAGAAGTGCGGCTGCAATCACCCCTACTACCCTAGTGTATCTTTACTTTATATTTTGTCAGAATAGGGTGAGCCGCACTCTAGTTAACATTAACTTCTTGTACTGTACTATTTGTATTTCTTCTGATCGGAAGGCATACCCCAGTCTCAGGTTTCTAAACATGGCTTTATTTGATGACAACCGGGACACCCTAGCTGCGGAGTTATTCTCCAAAAAACCTCTAGCACCACACACCACGAACTCCTCACCTCTCAAGGAGGGACTGAGACATAAATTTATCAAATTAGAAAGACTGAGGAAACAAGAACTATCCCGCTGGTGGGATATTACCACACTTAAACGCTACTTGGAACTCAAACAAGTCCCTAGAGGACTACGTGTGATTATATTTCCATCCTTTGAAGATCTTGACCCCGACTTACTTGGGGAATGGGAACACCTTATTTCATCCACCTCATTTAGCATGATCAATATATTGATTAAACATGCTGATAGAAAACGTAACAAACTACTACAGGACATCACATCCCTGGAGGAGGAGATTAAAAATCTCAACCTCCCAGAAGCTACTGACAAAAACTATACCATTATGAGGGAGATACTCACGGGGTATCAACTATACATTAAAGACAAAAAAATGCGGAAATTGGTCAGAGATGACAACGATTACACCAATGGCAGGATTTATACTTTTGCACGTAAATTTGATCAGGTCAACAAAGAATCCGGCAACAGACACACCAAATCCAACACGCCTGCAGGTTCCACCGCGGGTAGCTTATCCGACATTTCTAACCTATCCAGTGACTGCGGGGAATCATCTGTAGAAGGGTCCTCTGCTAGCACACATCCACAAAACACTACCCAACAGTCTAGTTCTTCTTTTTTAGAAGAACTTGGCCGATACAGAAAGGGACTACAACAGAATTACAACAGGTCAGGCACAAACACAAACCCACCCGCAGGGGGGGCAAGAAACACCGCAGTAAACACCAGAGAGGGCATGACAACTCGCTCGACGGCGAAAATCCAGAGACCATGAGAGGTCACCCCCTACAGCTTACCTCTAATGTTGCAGAAGAGAATGTACAGGTTATGAATCTCTCTAATTTACAACTATCCGTCCATGAAATAAATGTCCTAAAAAAAGGTCTCGGCTTCTGTCCTACTTCTTCACCGGATTTTACCACCATACACATAGATCTTTTTAAGTTCATACGCAACCTTAAATTAAATAAGTTTTTCCACAACAAACCAGACACTAACAAAACTATTCGCACGGCACTACCCATCTGCAATCAATCCATTAGTGACCTGCAGGACATACATACGGTTCTCTCCCTGGACAATACATCCTCGTCATCACTCAGTTTTGACGAACTACTGACTGAACTAAGCATTACACCGAACTTGGAAGTGGACAGTGGGCTTAGACCCAGATCCATGTTTGTCCCCATCTTACCTCCAGATAACAACATCGACGTCTTTTACAAAGCAGTTAGCACAGAACTTCACATCCTAGAGGACAAGGCGAACACATGCACCCACAGACCAAACAAAAACCTCGACCACAACGAACTTCGAGCACTGTATAAACTCTCTACTTACACAGATATAGTCATTAGGGAGGCTGACAAAGGGGGCAACGTTGTCATCATGAACAAGATGGACTACATCGCTGAAATCGACAGACAACTTCATGACACTCAGGCTTACTCTGTGGTTCCAACCAACCCTCTATTTGACATCACCAATTTGATTAAAACTAAACTCACGTCCTGGAAGAATCTTTGTCTTATAACTGACCTAGAGTATAGGTTTATGTACTCGGAGGCACCACGTGCTCCCTGCATATACATCCTACCTAAAATCCACAAACCAGGGGGCTTTCCTCCTGGGAGACCAATCATTTCCGGGATTGGTTCACCCACAGAACACATCTCGGAGTACATTGACTCTTTTCTCCAACCCTTAGTACGCAACCTGCCTTCATACATACAGGACACTAGGGATCTGTTGTGTCAACTTGAAGACATTGAATGGACTGATGATTGTGTATTTATCTGTCTTGACGTCAGCTCTCTCTACACATCCATTCCCCTGGAAAAGGGTCTCGAAATGCTCCAACTTGCGCTCAGTGCCCGTGATGCAACACTTTTTGAACATACACGCATGCTACTTGATCTCACACGACTAGTGTTGGAAAATAATGTTTTTCTACATGACGGAAGGTGGTTCCGGCAATGTCAAGGTGTAGCCATGGGAGCTAAGTTCTCTCCATCGTATGCCAATCTATACATGGGCCAATTTGAGAAAATACACCTCTGGTCCAAATGTCCGACACATCTTACCCAACACATCCTCTACTGGGGGAGGTACATTGACGATATCCTTGCCATTTGGACTGGCAACATTCCTGACTTACACTCACTTATTGAACACCTCAACATCAATGATTTTAACTTAACATTCACCCACAAAGTGGACACTACCCAGATTGAGTTCTTGGATCTATTGCTGTACACTACTAACAACAAGATCATGTCTAGACTGTACAGGAAACCCACTGCCTGCAATTCCATCCTGCATGCCCAGAGCGCGCATCCTCTCACACAGATCAGGGCCATCCCATATGGGGAAATGGTCAGGATTCGACGAAACTGCACAGACACAGGTGTTTTTAAGCAAGAACTCAGGAATCTCACTCACCGTTTTCGTGCCAGGGGTTACCCAAACAAACTCCTCTCAAGAGCTAGCGGACGTATTTTCAACAAGAACCAACACGACCTACTAATCAAGAGCCCTCATAATCCTGGTAAGAACAAGCTCTCCAGACAAAGACCAGTCTCATTCATTACCCAATACAGTTCTGCGAGCAGGACAATACTACGGATTCTGAAGAAACATTGGCACTTGCTATTGCTGGACACATGTCTCAAAGACTCTGTAGGTGACTCACCTACCATTGTGCACAGCAGGGGACGCACACTTAGGAACATCCTGTGCCCTAGCTTTCTCTGCCCCTCCGCTCCCACACGCTCTTTGGGGTGGATGCCAGAGAAACCTAATGGTTTTTACAAATGTGGCTGCTGCATATCCTGCCAGCTAGCCCTCAACAAAACCCTTTTCTTTTCCTACAACACTGGAAAAACGTACCACATCAGGACTTTTATCAATTGTAACACAAAATACACTGTTTACTGCCTGATATGCGTGTGTGGTCTGGTCTACATTGGAAGCTCTATACGCCCACTGAAAGAACGCATTCAGGAGCACATCAGGGCCATTAGAAATGCCAACACTAACTATCCCCTTGCTGTTCACTTTAACACTGCACACGGGGATAACGATCTCTTAAAGGTTAGATTCCATGGCATCGCTCAGGTCCCCAACTCACCAAGATGTGGAGACAGAACCAGGGACCTGCGCAGATGCGAGGCAAAGTGGATCATAAAACTCCGTGCTGTCGAACTAGGCCTCAACACGGACCGAGAATTACATGTCTTTCTGACATAACCACTGTAGCCCGTTCTTTGCTTATCTGATGTTGCATCGTGTTCACTTATGTACACCTCTTCTTGTTCTTTAACATGTATTCCTTTACTCTGTGTTCAACCAATTTACCTATGTATTCGTGTATTGATGACATTATTGAATTTTGGTACCACAGTTCGTTCATGTAATTTGTAGGCACCAATGCTTTCTAATCCATATATGAAGGGAACCATTGTACTTTGTTGTTGTGCTTCATGGTTTCGATTGTCACAGGCACCAATGCTTTGGGCCATGTGAGACGAGACGTCATGACTGTCAAATAGGGTTACTATATTTCTTAGTCTCGTTCTCCACAGGCACCATTACCTTTGTCACTGTTTTATCACTTCTACCAATGTGTACATGCCAATTTAACTATTCTACCATACTGGTAACCAAAGTAACTTTATCAACCTCCGACAAGTTGTACAGCTCATCTATCACCTTTCTCTCTCTCCGGTTTCTTTCTCATTGTTCCACATTTTTAGAGCTTACCTTTCTGTCCTCGAGAGTGTCTACAGTACTACTGTCCATCATCCCACTGGCACACTTCCTAGCCTACGGCTATTTATAACATACTTTCCAATTTTTTATTATTCCTCCCTTTCCAACTTTCTCAACGCTGCTCTCCTATTTTTTATACTATTTTTTATACAAACTTCCTTTTATCATATCTCCTTGCCTCTCCCCCCTTGGTTATTGTCTGTTCTTGTATGCTCCATCTTTTCCCTAATGCCTCACACCACCTTAAAATGGCCACCGTCCTACGTGCTCCGTGGCCATACCTGTATTTCCACTCCTGTCACATGTCCCTCCCCCACACCCAACATGGCCGCCATACCATCCCATGGACCCATTCTCTGGTCCTTCGTTTACTTTTACAGCGCTTCCTCTCACCACAAATACACGAGCGCGGGTCCTCACCGACCACTAGACGCTCTCAGACAACTCACCTCATTTCTACAAACAACGAAGCTCAGGTATGTTCTTAACTCTGGTGGATTAGTCCACCCCGGTATCGGCTTTTCTTACTTGGCCATTCGTAAATTTAAATACTATTTTTTCATTTAAATTCTAAACACCGCTGGTACTATCAATTATTTATACACTCGCGTACTTGCTCATCTCGTTTTCTGCCTTCACGGGCACTTTGTGGCCGCCGTTTTTGACACATGGGATTTTTCCTTAAAGTGTATACTTGCTGAGCTCACGTTAGCGTATTTTTACTGTTCACTACCACGGCCATCATCTGGTACATGCTACCAGTTTCACTTTTCGTTCCTTTTCCACTAATTGGTCTTTGACATTGAGTCATTGCCGATTCTGCCTTACGCTTGTCTCCCGTTTACCCTAGCCCCAATGTTTTTGCATTTTAGGCCCTAACATTGCCTTGTTAACATTCCAATACTACAATGAACTACTTCAAGACCTTTAAATGTTTTTAATAGTCGCTCTTAACTTTTTCTTTTACCTAGACTCCTCTGGGGAGATTAAGTTCGCTTTTTTCATAGTAATACAGGCTTCCCCTCTCTCTCCTAATTTGTGGTTGACATCTTTTTAGGTTTAACTTTGAGGCTTATCAGGGCTTCATATACTTCAACCCACGCGCTCAACATCCAACTTTCCTGCCGCTGCTCGAGCAGCGTGACTATTCTTAGTTTTACTATTACAATAAGGTATGTACACACTGACTCAATTTGTGCTTTAATTACAATGCTTACTCTAACCACTTCTCCTCCTCCTCCTGACCACCCTTCTCTCGACCTATCCCTTTCTTCTCCATGTCTACGTTCTGATCGTGTTCCCTGTGCCCACCCATGGCAGACCTACTTATACTTAACCTCTCTCCCTTTCTCTTCCCAGATCTTTTTCCTTTTTCTCCTACTTAAGCCCACTTAGCTGCCCACTATCTACTACCCTGACCGCACGGCCAAGGTAGGAATTCATGACCTTGGCTCCTAAGCGGCCCTTCCTCGTTACTTATGTACTTTGTCTGGCTCTGTATTTTCATCTTTAATTGTTTTTTACACACATACGTACCTGACTTCTCTTAGTCCTATTTTACTCCTGTATCTATCACACTTCATCCTCTAGTCTTTGTACACTCCGTCCACACCGGTAGGACTTTCTTTTCGGTATTTTTACTCGCAAATTCTAGTCACAAATTCATGTTGACTCACTCCACCTGATGTGTACTTAGTATCACACTTCATCGTTTAGTTTTTGTACACCCCTTTCACACCGGTAGGGCCTTCCATTCGATGTCTTTACTTGCAAACTCAAATCACAGACTCATGTTGACTTACTCCACCTGATGTGTACTTTGTAGCAAACGGTCCCTCTCACACTGTTCGTTTTGCCATGTTTTAGTCACATCCTAATTAAGTTTAGACACCAAACATTAGTCACTGCACCAGGTTTTGGACTCCTTTTTTTTCCTTGATCACCAAAGAACCCACTATTGGATTCCTCACACTTGTACATACCAATGTTTGCTCTTATTACTATTCTTTGCAGCCTTGATGAAGTCACTTGTGTGACGAAACACGTGTTGGCTGTATTTCTCTGATGACATCATGATTTCTAATTTCCACAATTAAAGACACCATCTAGCAACAAGACTCAAGATTGTCTCTTTACCTATACTTCTTCAAAACCTTCAACATACCACCGGGGATCCCTTATCCTCATTACATGATTGGACAATATATTCTGTGTGCTGTGGCCAATTTGTTTCAATTTTGTTCTTGGGTACTTGGATACCCGTGATTGTGCCTCCTGGGTAGTAGGGCACTGGGCCAAGCTGCACCAGACTTTGCTTCATCGCATATACCTGTCTCTAATCATTGTTGTACTGCCTAGAAGTGCGGCTGCAATCACCCCTACTACCCTAGTGTATCTTTACTTTATATTTTGTCAGAATAGGGTGAGCCGCACTCTAGTTAACATTAACTTCTTGTACTGTACTATTTGTATTTCTTCTGATCGGAAGGCATACCCCAGTCTCAGGTTTCTAAACATGGCTTTATTTGATGACAACCGGGACACCCTAGCTGCGGAGTTATTCTCCAAAAAACCTCTAGCACCACACACCACGAACTCCTCACCTCTCAAGGAGGGACTGAGACATAAATTTATCAAATTAGAAAGACTGAGGAAACAAGAACTATCCCGCTGGTGGGATATTACCACACTTAAACGCTACTTGGAACTCAAACAAGTCCCTAGAGGACTACGTGTGATTATATTTCCATCCTTTGAAGATCTTGACCCCGACTTACTTGGGGAATGGGAACACCTTATTTCATCCACCTCATTTAGCATGATCAATATATTGATTAAACATGCTGATAGAAAACGTAACAAACTACTACAGGACATCACATCCCTGGAGGAGGAGATTAAAAATCTCAACCTCCCAGAAGCTACTGACAAAAACTATACCATTATGAGGGAGATACTCACGGGGTATCAACTATACATTAAAGACAAAAAAATGCGGAAATTGGTCAGAGATGACAACGATTACACCAATGGCAGGATTTATACTTTTGCACGTAAATTTGATCAGGTCAACAAAGAATCCGGCAACAGACACACCAAATCCAACACGCCTGCAGGTTCCACCGCGGGTAGCTTATCCGACATTTCTAACCTATCCAGTGACTGCGGGGAATCATCTGTAGAAGGGTCCTCTGCTAGCACACATCCACAAAACACTACCCAACAGTCTAGTTCTTCTTTTTTAGAAGAACTTGGCCGATACAGAAAGGGACTACAACAGAATTACAACAGGTCAGGCACAAACACAAACCCACCCGCAGGGGGGGCAAGAAACACCGCAGTAAACACCAGAGAGGGCATGACAACTCGCTCGACGGCGAAAATCCAGAGACCATGAGAGGTCACCCCCTACAGCTTACCTCTAATGTTGCAGAAGAGAATGTACAGGTTATGAATCTCTCTAATTTACAACTATCCGTCCATGAAATAAATGTCCTAAAAAAAGGTCTCGGCTTCTGTCCTACTTCTTCACCGGATTTTACCACCATACACATAGATCTTTTTAAGTTCATACGCAACCTTAAATTAAAGAAGTTTTTCCACAACAAACCAGACACTAACAAAACTATTCGCACGGCACTACCCATCTGCAATCAATCCATTAGTGACCTGCAGGACATACATACGGTTCTCTCCCTGGACAATACATCCTCGTCATCACTCAGTTTTGACGAACTACTGACTGAACTAAGCATTACACCGAACTTGGAAGTGGACAGTGGGCTTAGACCCAGATCCATGTTTGTCCCCATCTTACCTCCAGATAACAACATCGACGTCTTTTACAAAGCAGTTAGCACAGAACTTCACATCCTAGAGGACAAGGCGAACACATGCACCCACAGACCAAACAAAAACCTCGACCACAACGAACTTCGAGCACTGTATAAACTCTCTACTTACACAGATATAGTCATTAGGGAGGCTGACAAAGGGGGCAACGTTGTCATCATGAACAAGATGGACTACATCGCTGAAATCGACAGACAACTTCATGACACTCAGGCTTACTCTGTGGTTCCAACCAACCCTCTATTTGACATCACCAATTTGATTAAAACTAAACTCACGTCCTGGAAGAATCTTTGTCCTATAACTGACCTAGAGTATAGGTTTATGTACTCGGAGGCACCACGTGCTCCCTGCATATACATCCTACCTAAAATCCACAAACCAGGGGGCTTTCCTCCTGGGAGACCAATCATTTCCGGGATTGGTTCACCCACAGAACACATCTCGGAGTACATTGACTCTTTTCTCCAACCCTTAGTACGCAACCTGCCTTCATACATACAGGACACTAGGGATCTGTTGTGTCAACTTGAAGACATTGAATGGACTGATGATTGTGTATTTATCTGTCTTGACGTCAGCTCTCTCTACACATCCATTCCCCTGGAAAAGGGTCTCGAAATGCTCCAACTTGCGCTCAGTGCCCGTGATGCAACACTTTTTGAACATACACGCATGCTACTTGATCTCACACGACTAGTGTTGGAAAATAATGTTTTTCTACATGACGGAAGGTGGTTCCGGCAATGTCAAGGTGTAGCCATGGGAGCTAAGTTCTCTCCATCGTATGCCAATCTATACATGGGCCAATTTGAGAAAATACACCTCTGGTCCAAATGTCCGACACATCTTACCCAACACATCCTCTACTGGGGGAGGTACATTGACGATATCCTTGCCATTTGGACTGGCAACATTCCTGACTTACACTCACTTATTGAACACCTCAACATCAATGATTTTAACTTAACATTCACTCACAAAGTGGACACTACCCAGATTGAGTTCTTGGATCTATTGCTGTACACTACTAACAACAAGATCATGTCTAGACTGTACAGGAAACCCACTGCCTGCAATTCCATCCTGCATGCCCAGAGCGCGCATCCTCTCACACAGATCAGGGCCATCCCATATGGGGAAATGGTCAGGATTCGACGAAACTGCACAGACACAGGTGTTTTTAAGCAAGAACTCAGGAATCTCACTCACCGTTTTCGTGCCAGGGGTTACCCAAACAAACTCCTCTCAAGAGCTAGCGGACGTATTTTCAACAAGAACCAACACGACCTACTAATCAAGAGCCCTCATAATCCTGGTAAGAACAAGCTCTCCAGACAAAGACCAGTCTCATTCATTACCCAATACAGTTCTGCGAGCAGGACAATACTACGGATTCTGAAGAAACATTGGCACTTGCTATTGCTGGACACATGTCTCAAAGACTCTGTAGGTGACTCACCTACCATTGTGCACAGCAGGGGACGCACACTTAGGAACATCCTGTGCCCTAGCTTTCTCTGCCCCTCCGCTCCCACACGCTCTTTGGGGTGGATGCCAGAGAAACCTAATGGTTTTTACAAATGTGGCTGCTGCATATCCTGCCAGCTAGCCCTCAACAAAACCCTTTTCTTTTCCTACAACACTGGAAAAACGTACCACATCAGGACTTTTATCAATTGTAACACAAAATACACTGTTTACTGCCTGATATGCGTGTGTGGTCTGGTCTACATTGGAAGCTCTATACGCCCACTGAAAGAACGCATTCAGGAGCACATCAGGGCCATTAGAAATGCCAACACTAACTATCCCCTTGCTGTTCACTTTAACACTGCACACGGGGATAACGATCTCTTAAAGGTTAGATTCCATGGCATCGCTCAGGTCCCCAACTCACCAAGATGTGGAGACAGAACCAGGGACCTGCGCAGATGCGAGGCAAAGTGGATCATAAAACTCCGTGCTGTCGAACTAGGCCTCAACACGGACCGAGAATTACATGTCTTTCTGACATAACCACTGTAGCCCGTTCTTTGCTTATCTGATGTTGCATCGTGTTCACTTATGTACACCTCTTCTTGTTCTTTAACATGTATTCCTTTACTCTGTGTTCAACCAATTTACCTATGTATTCGTGTATTGATGACATTATTGAATTTTGGTACCACAGTTCGTTCATGTAATTTGTAGGCACCAATGCTTTCTAATCCATATATGAAGGGAACCATTGTACTTTGTTGTTGTGCTTCATGGTTTCGATTGTCACAGGCACCAATGCTTTGGGCCATGTGAGACGAGACGTCATGACTGTCAAATAGGGTTACTATATTTCTTAGTCTCGTTCTCCACAGGCACCATTACCTTTGTCACTGTTTTATCACTTCTACCAATGTGTACATGCCAATTTAACTATTCTACCATACTGGTAACCAAAGTAACTTTATCAACCTCCGACAAGTTGTACAGCTCATCTATCACCTTTCTCTCTCTCCGGTTTCTTTCTCATTGTTCCACATTTTTAGAGCTTACCTTTCTGTCCTCGAGAGTGTCTACAGTACTACTGTCCATCATCCCACTGGCACACTTCCTAGCCTACGGCTATTTATAACATACTTTCCAATTTTTTATTATTCCTCCCTTTCCAACTTTCTCAACGCTGCTCTCCTATTTTTTATACTATTTTTTATACAAACTTCCTTTTATCATATCTCCTTGCCTCTCCCCCCTTGGTTATTGTCTGTTCTTGTATGCTCCATCTTTTCCCTAATGCCTCACACCACCTTAAAATGGCCACCGTCCTACGTGCTCCGTGGCCATACCTGTATTTCCACTCCTGTCACATGTCCCTCCCCCACACCCAACATGGCCGCCATACCATCCCATGGACCCATTCTCTGGTCCTTCGTTTACTTTTACAGCGCTTCCTCTCACCACAAATACACGAGCGCGGGTCCTCACCGACCACTAGACGCTCTCAGACAACTCACCTCATTTCTACAAACAACGAAGCTCAGGTATGTTCTTAACTCTGGTGGATTAGTCCACCCCGGTATCGGCTTTTCTTACTTGGCCATTCGTAAATTTAAATACTATTTTTTCATTTAAATTCTAAACACCGCTGGTACTATCAATTATTTATACACTCGCGTACTTGCTCATCTCGTTTTCTGCCTTCACGGGCACTTTGTGGCCGCCGTTTTTGACACATGGGATTTTTCCTTAAAGTGTATACTTGCTGAGCTCACGTTAGCGTATTTTTACTGTTCACTACCACGGCCATCATCTGGTACATGCTACCAGTTTCACTTTTCGTTCCTTTTCCACTAATTGGTCTTTGACATTGAGTCATTGCCGATTCTGCCTTACGCTTGTCTCCCGTTTACCCTAGCCCCAATGTTTTTGCATTTTAGGCCCTAACATTGCCTTGTTAACATTCCAATACTACAATGAACTACTTCAAGACCTTTAAATGTTTTTAATAGTCGCTCTTAACTTTTTCTTTTACCTAGACTCCTCTGGGGAGATTAAGTTCGCTTTTTTCATAGTAATACAGGCTTCCCCTCTCTCTCCTAATTTGTGGTTGACATCTTTTTAGGTTTAACTTTGAGGCTTATCAGGGCTTCATATACTTCAACCCACGCGCTCAACATCCAACTTTCCTGCCGCTGCTCGAGCAGCGTGACTATTCTTAGTTTTACTATTACAATAAGGTATGTACACACTGACTCAATTTGTGCTTTAATTACAATGCTTACTCTAACCACTTCTCCTCCTCCTCCTGACCACCCTTCTCTCGACCTATCCCTTTCTTCTCCATGTCTACGTTCTGATCGTGTTCCCTGTGCCCACCCATGGCAGACCTACTTATACTTAACCTCTCTCCCTTTCTCTTCCCAGATCTTTTTCCTTTTTCTCCTACTTAAGCCCACTTAGCTGCCCACTATCTACTACCCTGACCGCACGGCCAAGGTAGGAATTCATGACCTTGGCTCCTAAGCGGCCCTTCCTCGTTACTTATGTACTTTGTCTGGCTCTGTATTTTCATCTTTAATTGTTTTTTACACACATACGTACCTGACTTCTCTTAGTCCTATTTTACTCCTGTATCTATCACACTTCATCCTCTAGTCTTTGTACACTCCGTCCACACCGGTAGGACTTTCTTTTCGGTATTTTAACTCGCAAATTCTAGTCACAAATTCATGTTGACTCACTCCACCTGATGTGTACTTAGTATCACACTTCATCGTTTAGTTTTTGTACACCCCTTTCACACCGGTAGGGCCTTCCATTCGATGTCTTTACTTGCAAACTCAAATCACAGACTCATGTTGACTTACTCCACCTGATGTGTACTTTGTAGCAAACGGTCCCTCTCACACTGTTCGTTTTGCCATGTTTTAGTCACATCCTAATTAAGTTTAGACACCAAACATTAGTCACTGCACCAGGTTTTGGACTCCTTTTTTTTCCTTGATCACCAAAGAACCCACTATTGGATTCCTCACACTTGTACATACCAATGTTTGCTCTTATTACTATTCTTTGCAGCCTTGATGAAGTCACTTGTGTGACGAAACACGTGTTGGCTGTATTTCTCTGATGACATCATGATTTCTAATTTCCACAATTAAAGACACCATCTAGCAACAAGACTCAAGATTGTCTCTTTACCTATACTTCTTCAAAACCTTCAACATACCACCGGGGATCCCTTATCCTCATTACATGATTGGACAATATATTCTGTGTGCTGTGGCCAATTTGTTTCGACATCTCACATTAGGTGCACTGTTCTGGTTTTCTTTATGGTGGAATATTGCCTTCTGGGACCTGTAGTGGTATCAGTTCCCAAGACCTAACATCCCATTCCCAAGGGTTGTGGACCCAGGTGAGTTTAGTGGTCACTTGGCATGCAAGAGAGGGGTATTTGTACACTTGGCACAGAGGGGTGCTGGGTGGTTTGGTAATTGAGGTGGGGTAAGGTGGTGAGGGAGCATGCCAGACAAACCATTTTAGTGACATGTATGTTGTGGGGACTTACCAGACTCCACTCCCCCAGGTATTCCAGTCAGGCTGTCAGGATGCAGTATGTCCAAGAGCTTCTCCTCCTAAGATGTGAAAGAATAGGGAGGAGATGGGGGCCCACTGCCAGCTGGTGCCTGGATGCCATGGAACCTACCTTCCCCCTGATGTTGTTCCACCTCTTCCTGATGTCCTCCCTTGTGCATCGATAGCTGCCTACAGAATTCACCTTTTCGACTATACTTTGCCACAACTCCATTTTCCTGGCTATTGATATTTGCTGGACCTGTGCTCCGAACAGCCATGGCCACTCTTTCTTTACCTGTTAGAGCATAAGCAAGAAAAAAAAAAGCCTTCTCAACAAACATACATGGTGATTATTATTTATAATAATACTAGCTTACTTGGGCCTGAAATCTTCACAGTAGACAGTGGAGTACCAAAAACATGTTCTTAGTCTTACAGTACCACAAGATATATAGGGGAGAGGGAAAGATAACAACAAAGCAGAAGACATCTACAGACTAGTACAGATCGGAAAAAGTCAGCTGCTAAAAAAAAAAAACATGACATTTTGGGAAAAAAGATAATGCAGGGATTACAGGGATTAAACAAAAATTGGATAGGGAAGTTGGGAAAAAATGAGACAGTATTAAAAAAATAAACAAGGCAAAATTAAAAGTAGTATAGTAGTGGGCAGAAATAAAAGTTAGGGAAATAATCAAAATAAATAATAGGAGGATGAGCAGAGCCCTCAGGAGTGGTGCTGGTGGTCAGCACCCCCTCTCCAACTCTTCCTGACCCGTCTCTGTGCTGTCCCTTTTCTTACCCTTGGTGCTGATATAAGAAATAAATAAGATTAAAAACATAGATATATGATACAGTTAACCTCCTCAAAACTATTATAACAGGCAAACACAGTAAAATTGTACTTATCTAAATTAGGTCGCCTATGGTACTAGTATCGACTATCGTTGAGTTGGCCATACTAATCTTAAAATCCCTATTCAAAATGTCCTTAACAAAAACTATATTTGGAACTAATGCATTACAATGAATGACCTTTGATTCTATTCTCAATTCTCAACCCCCTTGATGGACCAAGTCAGTCTCCCTTTTTTGCAATGCATAGATGCATACCAGTACTACACATCACTGTGAAATTGCTTGTGACTGCACAAGCTACATAAAGAAAGTCACAGAGAATGCTAACTTATTGATATCACTAATTCACTATGGGCACAGGAGGACAAAGGAGTCTGCAATGGTTTCTTAAATAATCAGTCAAAGCAAGCACTGACAAGTACGATTAGGTAGTGCCTAGCTTAAACTGGATCACATAGTAATATTCTTAACGTAAACTAAACAAAACTTACCTCTGACTGTTAGCAGCATGCTTTTTCAAAACAAAATAGCATTGTAGAACACAAACACAACAAATAATGAATACTCACCAAACCTAGAATTCTTAATGCCTGGCAGGTCAAGCAGGTCCTGCTCTCGGTCTAGGATATCCACCCAGTGTGCTGAACTTGGCTGTTGCGCCGCAGACACCTGTGCACTCTCCCCCAATGTAGCCCACACTCCAGCAGGGGCTTGCCTCCTCCTGCCAACATGGAGGGGAGATGGCACTGCACAAACAAACAGTGCTGCCACCTCCACCTGACGAAAGATTGCCTGGGGCTGCACCCCTTGTTGGTGCCGCTGTCCACAAGGTAGGCGATTGCTGCTGCTGGCTGATTGGGGGGAACCTGGTGCCGCCGCTCCCCTGGCCACCCTGCTCTGCCATGGTGCTGGGTGGGGTAAAGCAAAGAAACAGAGGAAGGAAGGATTGAAGGAAGTACAGAAAGAAGGAAGAAGGAAGGAATAAGGAGCTAAAAGGAAAAATAAACTAAAATACAGTCACAACAAACACAACATTTTTAAAAAAACATTAAATACACAGACACAAAAACATGCACTAATACAATAAATAAAAATGAGGGGTAGATTAATTAGGAACGGAGGATTGAAAAGATTAAGAAGGGATTCAAAAAAGAGGCCCAGCACCATAAACAGGTGCACCCAAAACAAGGCTACCATGCCCATGTGAACCACATGGTGCCATTCATGTGATTTTGAATGCATAAATGTACTCCGCTTTGTATTTGACATTAAACGCAACGTGAGCGGGCACTCCGGGAAACTCTGCCCGCTCAGGGCAGAGTTTTTGGGCCACTAGGCAGACTCCGCAAACTCCACCCAGGCCCAATTAGGAGCAATCCTACCTCAATGACTGAATAGCAAATCAAGCAACCCTAGACTGATATTGGCATAGTTGGGCCTCATCACTGAGATACAGCTTGAGTCCTATGAGACAGTGAGCATGGACCCAAATCTAGTCATATCCATTGGATTTCGGTATCTCAATGACAAAAACAATCAAACATTGGAAAGTCAAAAGTTCTGTCTTTAATGTGCTAAGAGATGCAAAAATACGCATGCACGAATGCGTTTAATCTTTTTGTGTTTTGGCTCTGTGCAACATGCCCATGATGTAGCTGAAACGTTAGTATTGCCCCTCATGTCAGTGTCATCATCTGTACGTGACATTTTATGCATTATGTTACTCAAAGTACTAATAGTTTGCTTGTAATGAAATGCACTGAGAAACCATACTAGTGTGCATATACCTTAAACTAGTTACTGAAATCTATGTACTATTGAGAATAACTTCCACATTTTAAGAATTAATTCATCAATATGTTATATTTTATAGTCTAAATTAAAAGTCTGCATTAAAAGGATATTAGTTTTTTATTGAAAAGTGTTTTAAATTAGTATGCAAAAATAGTTAGATGCAGTTCTTTGCCACATTCACAGAAATGTAATAATATTGTTATTTCTGTCTGTTTAAAGTTATATTGGCATGAATGCTAATGAAGATTTTTTAATGCTGAATTTACAGTTCCAGGTTAAAATGTGTTTTGTCTGAATGTATTAATGTGCTGTTTAAATTAATTTACATTAACCTAAGTTAGGCCTGCTAGGCCCTGTATTTGTGACAGTGCAGAAATGTGAAGTCATCTTGCTAACATGCACCTTTCTTCCAGATTTGGTTCCCATGAGAATGCTTGCTTGGTAATAGGTGTCTATTGTTCTACACATATATAGTATGTGAAAATGTCCTTGAGTGAGGAACATCCTGGACTGGGAACTGACAGTATATACATTTGTTTCAACCTCAAAAGGAAGAGTACATATGACACCATTCTCATGATAAACCTGGGAAACCACACCAATGTTTCATGTTGGAGTCGCATGATCGATTTCTATTGGATGTTACCCTTTCAACATCAGGTGGGCTGATGAGCTGACTAATCATCTTGCCGTATAAACTTTAATATACTGATCCCCAGCTGGATAGGAATCAGAATCCTGAAAGAATAAGATCAGATGCCGAACCTGCACCACCCCATGCAGAATCCTTTTAGCCATTCTGCGCTGCATGCTGAGCTCGTTGGTCTCTGAGAGGTATCGTCCTCTCTGCCATTACCCCTTTGAAATGCCTTGATGACACTTAAGAGATTTTTCCCTAACCCAAAGAAGACTCTTGACCAAGCTTCTGAAATGTGGATGCCTTTCCTTTTTACTTACTTTTTGCCCACCTTAGTTAGTGACCTGTTCTCAAAGATTACCTTTTCCTAAATTCTATTTGCCTTTTTTTCCAATTTGTCTTGAACCCTCATGTTTTCTGCCTAGCACGTCATTCCCTGATTGGCTAAACTGTATGGTTTATCCTGGTCTAAATAATCTGAACCTTGATGATTTGAATTGCCTTAGTGCTTATTAAAACTGAGCAAGTTTTCTGCTCATCAGATCATGTTGTTGATGTTTTGTATTGCAATCGTAGCATGTCTAGTTATCCTAATGGTAGGTCGCCTGAACCTATTTCGTTGCTTTAATCAACCCTTGGTGATACTGTGGGCCATATTTATACTTTTTGACGCAAAACTGCGCTAACGCAGTTTTGCGCCAAAAAAATTAGCGCCGGCTAACGCCATTCTGAAGCGCCATGCGGGCGCCGTATTTATTGAATGGTGTTAGCCGGCGCTAGCCGACCGGCGCTGCCAGGTGTGCGTGACAAAAAACGACGTACACCAGGCAGCGCCGGCGTAGGGGAAAATGGCGTTTGGGCGTCCCAAAATGGGGCAAGTCAGGTTGAGGCAAAAAAATCATCTTAACCCGATTTGCGCCATTTATTTCAGGCGCCCAGACGCCATTAACATGACTCCTGTCTTAGCAAAGACAGGAGTCATGCCCCCTTGCCCAATGGCCATGCCCAGGGGACTTCTGTCCCCTGGGCATGGCCATTGGGCATAGTGGCATGTAGGGGGGCACAAATCAGGCCCCCCTATGCCACAAAAAAAAAAAAAAAAAAAAACTTACCACAACTTACCTTTTCTTCCCTGGGATGGGTCCCTCCATCCTTGGGTGTCCTCCTGGGGTGGGCAAGGGTGGCAGGGGGTGTCCCTGGGGGCAGGGGAGGGCACCTCTGGGCTCATTCTGAGCCCACATGTCCCTTAACGCCTGCCCTGACCCAGGCGTTAAAATCCGGCGTTAAAATCCGGCTTTTGCCCGGGATTATAAATACGACGCAATAGCATCGCAGTAATTTTTTTAGACGGGAACGCCTACCTTGCATCTCATTAACGCAAGGAAGGTGTTCACGCAAAAAAATGACGCTAACTCCATAAACTTTGGCGCTAGACGCGTCTAACGCCAAAGTATAAATATGGCGTTAGTTTTGCGTCAAATTTGCGTCGAAAAAAACGACGCAAATTCGGCGCAAACGGAGTATAAATATGCCCCTGTATCTTTATAACTTTGTCTTGAGAGTTGTCTACATGACTCTGAGCATACGTTTGTAATAAAACCCCTTAACTTTCTTTCTGACTGGAGCTTTCCTAGTGTGGCCACAACGGTCATACTGTGTAATTTAATTGGTTTGTATTGAAATTTGTTGTTTGGTTGTCCACACACTTATACTGGGCCCAAAGATCTGTTGACCTCATTGAGCATTGATTCCCACGAAGGAAGAAAATGCTAGATCACCACTTTCTGTGCTCCTTGTTTTTTATTCCCCAAGCTTTTGATGCCTTGTTGAAGGCTACATGGCACAAATAGTCTGTGCACATTTGTACATTTCTGTGCTTGCATACATTAAAGCCAGACCTCCTGGCTTTGCACGGCTTGTTTTTTATTGTGGGCCAGGATTTGCACCAGAGTACCAAACTGCAATACTGTTGGAAAGCTTCAAACTATTTACAGCTCAAAACTATCGCCATCAGCAAACCAATAATAGTTGTCATGGGATATGGTTTCTGAAAGGTCATTCAAATGCCTGCGAAGAAAATGAGGATATTAAAACTGGATATTTACACTTGTTGCTGGAAGACAGAGAGGCAAAAATGATTTTGTGGGGCTTCGGCAGGCTATTATAAGATAGTTTAGGATGCAGAAAAAGGGCTGCTTTCTCATCTTGAAACCTGGGACAACAAGCTGACCAACGAATGCTATGTAATTCCAAATTTCCAGGTAGCTGGCACTATGAGAAACATCCTATCATGTGAGATGGTCCTGATCCATAAACTGCCCCAAATGCCCTAGTTAAAGGTTTAATTGCAACCTGTGATTCTGTTCTCCTCAAATGCAAGTGGGGAATGTTTGGAGTTGTGCACGTCTTAGGGATGCTCCGTTTCATACCTCCACCATCCTCATACGTTCTGAAACAATCCTTAGTCCCATCCCTCTCTGACCAACCTATCAGCTAGTCCATCACCCCTCCAACTCTACCTCCACACGTCAAAGAAAATTCAAATTCACAATTGTCTTACAACCCCTCTGCTTGCAACAGGTTCACTAAGATCTCGCTATTGTGGCTGTCTTTCCAGAACCTGGTAACTCCTTCAATGTGATCCTGCATTTAGCACTTGCCGCTTTCTTCTGCCTCAAACCTGCACCAACATAGCTATTCTCACTTTCTGGAAAACAATGCGCTCACTCACATGCTCACTCAATCACACACTATTTCCTTATCAAAGGGCTGAGAACCGAACCAAGCACCTATTGTAGCCCACTTAAACACAGAACAAAGAAAACCCTTACATCTTTACATCTTTGGGCAAAACAATCCGAATTTTTCCAAGATATCATTTAATCTCTTCATGCCCACCCTTGGAGACTATCCACAACACTACAATGCCTCTTAGTTCCCACATCCAGAACTCTGACCCAGTCATCATTTACAGCAAATCACTTTGTTTTCTACTTCTCATCCAAGATCTTACTGTTCTGTCCCACCATGGCCAGACAACTAACCTCTCCTTTCAAGTTGTCCTACTCACCCACAAACACTCTTCTTCACTCTTTCCTTCCTCACTAATCTGACTAGATCTCTTTACTCCAAACTTCCTTGGTGCATTCATCCCAGGGAGAGGGGTAGCTTCATAGGGGTTGTGGGATGTTACACCCCCTAATAAATGTATTTTGCAAAACATAGTTGGGTGCAAGTGCTTTCAGTTGGGTATGGTGAGGTGCATCTCGGATTTCACCAGGAATTTTTACTTACACAGACAACAACACACACACACTCTCTCCCTCTCTCTGTTTGGAAAAACTTAAACATTTATGGTTATTTAACTAGGTAATGCACTTTCTCTCACTTAGTACACCTAACATTATGCATTCCTCTCCCTTTCCTATGTCCCTCAAGCCCCTCTTGTGAGCCCTGCTTGTTGTATAATGTATTTTAACATCATGTGCCAACGTGATTGTCAGGAATTCTGAAGCTAGCACCCTCCCCCAATCATACCGGCCAAGCTACACCCCTGTTTCTTTACCCTTTCTCTAGCAAGAAGTTGCTTTATCTTTGTTATTTGCCACATTACTGCCATCAGACTCACTTTGCTTTTTAAGCAGTCACTGGCAATCGATTCCTCCCACCTATTCTTCAAAATAGTACTGGTTATTCTGCTATTAAGAAAATGGCGGTCTTTGCCACCCCACAAGAACTACCACCTACTCTCTGCTGCAAATTTTCCTCCTCTAAAAACAATCAGCAAGTAATATTTTAACACCTGCACACATGTAGTCTTTCTGGTCCTGCCAAGCAGGACTCTGCCAATAACACTGAAATTAAACCTCCCTAAATAGCTCTCTGAATTAATCACCACCGCTTAACACAACTTCTTGTCCCCCCACATGCTACTAGAATCTCTGCAGCCATTAAAAGCGTGAGCAACATCACAGTCCCTGTCACTTTGTATACCTTTCAGATGGTCATTCTCTGTATAGGGATAGTCCTACAACTCCCCCACCCCTATCTTTTGGGGATTCTTCGGGGCTATGTATTTCCAACCTCCCTTGACAAGATCATCTGCTTCTTTAGTTTCTGGTAATGTTGTATGTATGTGGACTTCGATAGAAACTAGCAGAATTAGGGCACTTTTGAAGGAGTGCCTGAAGATGCATTGGTGGAGAGACATGTTAATAATACTCTGAATCAGCATGAGAGGTGCTCCTGTGATTATTTAATAATGTGAGAGGGAACATCGCAGTCTTCATAGGAGTGACTGTCAAGGACTAAAGTACGCTTGTTTGGTTCTGGTTGGTGAAAGAGTTGAAGGGAGTCCATTTGTCTAGGCTGTTAAGGAATGGATATTAGGTGGTGTAGTCAGTGGCCTTTTCTCCTTTAGGGCTAAGGGGCTGCACCCCTCTGAAATTCCTGCACATCTACATTAGAATATATTAAATAGATCCATTTGTTTAGGGATTGCATCTCTAAACAAATCGATGTACTTAAATCTGGGCTGTCTGTCCCAAGCTGCCTGCTCCTTTTCACTTCAAAGTGGTAGACGGAAGCCAGGCAGTAAATCTACTTTTCTGCACTGTGATGCATGTCGCAGGGCTTAGCGTTCTAAAGCCCTTCATTCGCTTTATGGTCTACGGTTGTATTCACTATAGGCCAGTGACCCTTTTAGAGTCATGGTTTTGGGCGTTGGAGTCTTCATCCCTGCGTGAGGGCAGGCTATGTCATTCACAGGCATCAATCCCACCCTTTCCCATTCGTCACACAGTAGGAGTGAATTTCAAGCACACCTGGTTTAATGCCTTGTCCTCTGTAATTTGTAAGTGTTATAATGCTAATCTTGGGTTATTTATATTGTGCTGAGACCCCTTGTCACCTTGACCTTCCCCACTTTGACACCCCAGGCCCTGGCTGCAGATCACTGGCCCCTTCAGAAGTGGAGCTGATGTATTTGTTTCTCCTCATTGTTCCAAAAGAGGAGCAGGGTTCTCATTTCCCTTGCAAAGTTTATCCACATATCCGAATCAAGCTCAAAGCGAGAAATATGTACTTACAGGAAAGGCAGTTATCTGATGTGTGGGTCCTATCTCCATGCCCTTAACATTAATGCCAAAAACATGGATTGGTTTGCGAATAATGAATGTCAAAAACGTTAAGGTAATGTGTGCAGTGATCTTGTAACTCTCTTTTTTCATGTTTTACTTAATGTTGCATTCACCAAGAGAGTTAGCTGTTTCATCATGCTATGTTTCTATATTTCTTTTTGTGCATTTTATTACTCTTGCATAGTGCATACTTTGACTTGTGCCAGGTGTTTATGAGGGTTTTTTATTAAGAGTGCTGTGCTGATGGCAAAGCAAAGTGCCTGTCAGTGTGTTGGTGCCTCTGCAGAGAACACAGAACAATGGTCATGTATTCCAGCTTCAATTGAAATTCAGTGTAAATGTGTGCAAAGGTTGTGCAAAGAGGTCAAAATATTTAGAAGGCAAAAGCAAAAGGAAATAAAGTGCTCAAATATGTAGGAGTGCAGTGTATGTTTGAGATGGTAAAATTAGGAACAAGCAAGGAATCTCATTCAGGCAAAAGTGAAAATAGGGTGCTGAAAAAGAAAGAGAGGAGATTGAAAACGTGTAGATGGATAAGATGTGCAGAGAAAAAGGGCATACATATCTAACATAAAGCACACATAACTGCAGGCCATACCCCTTCCACAAGCCTCAATAATATTTAATTCATAGTCTCACAGTATGAGATGTTCCAATGTTAATTTTTTAAAGCACACATAACTGAAGGCCATACCCCTTCCACAAGCCTCAATAATATTTAATTCATAGTCTCACAGTATGAGATGTTCCAATGTTAATTTTTTACAAGAAAGCATTGTTGTTACTCATTTATCTTAAACAGATAACACCCATTGACAAAGCCAATAGGACCGACAAGTTTTAGGTGTATGTCAGTTGTTGGGTTATATTTCTGGATGCAATAACATCTAAGAGAGAAACCAAAACACAGGTCAGGTGGCACACTAAGGGAATCACAGACATTTATTTTACATGTCACTTTTAGAGAGCCCCACTTTTTTCATCCCACATATTTCTGTATAATTGATTGCAGCCAGCAATTGTGGGTGCTTCTCAATGCCTGGTTAGAACCTTTTCTTCCAAAGTTGATGCTGCATGCAGTGCAAGACACTGCAGAAGCACACACTTTAAAGGGCCTGAAGTTGCCACACTTTAAAATTTGCACATTAAAATGACTGTTGAACTTATTATTGCAGAAAGATATGAGGCAGTTTTTAATGTGTTTAATATTTCAAGGTTATACATTTGCACTGCTTTATAGACCTTGCTTTCTCACTAAATTCATGTGATTTTAAATGCACCATTTGTCCATTGTTTTCCAATTTCTTCTTGGGAGGAGGACCCATCCTGAATCCCATGTTTGTCCATTAGGCTTGCTCGCTTCACTCCCTACATAAAAGTCGTACACAACGTTTACGCCCTACCACTTTCGAATGTCACCAGCCACCACTGGGTGTAGTGTTGTTGACTACTTGCCTCATTTTCTTGATATTGTCATTTAAGGAATTGTGGATAGCTGGGCCCTTCTTTGCTTATTGGGCAATTACATGGCATTTTGAGGGGTTTATGCAGTTTTTGATTACTCCAAATAGCAACTTTCCTTTATTGTAGGCATTATCAATGGTGTTTTCTATGACCCATTTGATAATAATTTCTCAGGTGTCCCTCATGCACCCCCACATGCAGTCTGTTGGTACAGCCACAGCTATAGGCACCAGGTGACCCACTACTCCCACATGATCATTTCTGCTGACTTTGTAATATTTTACATCTCATGCACCACAGCACACTGGTACTTACCGTCTTGGCTCCCACCACCGACATTACCACTAATTCACTCTCAACCCAGACCTCTGGCGTAAACTACGACATCTACATGAGACAAAGCTCTATCATAATTTCTACCGCATTCTTTCAACTATTCCCAGGTCCTCAACAAAATGGACTACTGTAACAGCTTCCTCAATGGCCTCCACTGCATTCTAAAATGTCTTCCCCCAGATTTTCCCAGTAGATCCAAAGAACTAGCACAAAGCAGAAACACTGCCCACCGTGGAAACTATTCACAATATCTCACCTTACATAGTCTCTGACCAACGTTGTGTGCTGTGCATACACACCATCCAGATGCACTGCACTCAAGCTCCTTAAGCCATGCGCTAGAACACCCTCTCACTGGATATTAGCTGTTCAACATAGAGCTTGGTGATCCTCTCTTCGCCAGGTATGCCTTACTCCACCTCGAAACTGACCAGAAACACATCACGAGAATTTAGAAGCTCAAATCTCTTGGAAGTGGTGAAAAAGACCTTCAAATTCTTATCACAAGTGGAAATTAGCTCTGAAATGCACACAAGACTCAAAGCTAAGCCATGGGGGTACATTATCAAAATCTGTATTAGTAAACCAAAAAATGCCTTGTTTTAATATAAATGATTTATGATAATTAAAGAAATCTGGCAATCCCAAACCATCACTGCATTTTGAGGATTTACATTCTTTATAGCTTATATGTGTTGGCTTATTATTCCAGATAAATCTAGATATACATTTATCTAATTTTTTGTAAAACTTGAGAGGGAGTTGAGTTGGGATCATGGAGAGGAGATAAAGGCCCTCATTACAACCCTGGCGGTAAATTCTGCTGACCGCCGTGCAGACGGCCGCCAACATACCGTGTCCGCGGCGGAAATCAGCTACGGGTATTATGACCCACACTCAGAAATCCTCCACAATACAGACACCCACACAACTCCGCCGCACCCAAAGGTCGGTGATAAACTGGCGATAGCAAAACCCACACCATCACGCTAACAGAACTACGCCCACACTATCACGACCCACGAATCAACGTGGTGGTCATTCAACCGTGGTAATCCATTGGCGGTACACATCGACGCGCTCAAAATACACACGCATTTACAAAACACAACCACATTGGACAATTCAAAATACACACACCGGATACACATACACACACCACACACTCACAACACTATAAAACACCCACCCACATTACCCACAACCCCTCACAATGAAAATTTTGGAAGAAGCAGAGAGACAGAAAAGCAAAGACAACACCAGCATCCAGAGGCACACAACACTATCACTCATACACCATCCATGCACCTCAAAGAACACACCCCAACACATCACCCCACACATCACATCAACCATCACCTCACACATCACCCACACCACATCATGGCACCTCAAAGACACCCCAGGTTCTCTGAGGAGTAGCTTAGGGCCATGGTGGAGGAACTTATCTGGGTAGAGCCACAGCTATTTGGATCACAGGTGCAGCAGACGTCCATTGCCAGGAAGATTGAGCCATGGCAGAGAATTGTCGACAGGGTCAACGCAGTGGGACAGCATCCAAGAACATGGAATGACATCAGGAAGAGGTGGAACGACCTACGGGGGAAGGTACGTTCAGTGGTATCCAGACACCAGGTAGCCATACAGAGGACTGACAGTGGACCCCCACCTCCTCCCCCACAACTAACAACATGGGCGGAGCAAGTGTTGGCGATCATGCATCCTGTGGGCCTCGCAGGAGTAGAAGGAGGACTGGACTCTGGTAAGTCAAAGCTTTACTACAATATCCCCCACCCTACCTGCATGCCATCACAAACCCCAACCCCTACTCTCTCACCCATCACCCCAACACCGCACAGATACCCCACTATCACAACCCACACATCCCAATACAAAGCCCTGCATGTGACAACAGTGCATGGACACCCATCACAGACCTGCATGGACACCCATCACCACAGCATGTCTAAGGGAGAGACTCAACCAGGGCACACAATCACCACTCACACAAGGGCCAAGGCGATAATGCAAGCACAGTAATAGAGGGAAACACACCCATTGCACAAGATGGCACACACAGATACAATGACAATGCATTTACACCCCAACAGGACCCCTACACAATGTCACGGGACAGGAGATGCCAGCCATATCCAGTCCACCCACAAAAGAGGCCCACAGTGATGACAGCAGCTCTGCATGTCTGGATCAAGATGACCAGCCCGGCCCATCAGGGACCTCTGGACAGTCGGTTCCCCTGCCACAGTCCAAACCCACCACAGAACCTCCCCCCTCAGGAAACACCAGCACAGAACCCACCCAGCAGGCCAATGCCACTGTCCCCAGGACACTTCAATCAGCAGTGTATCCACCACCACAGGGACCCCAGGCAAACCCACTAACGCAAGATGATCAGGGACCTGGGGTCAGTGGCAGTGGGCACACGGTTCAGGGGACAGAGGCACAGGACAACAGGGAAGCTGGGAGGACTGCTGTGCGTCAGGGGGAGGACAGGTCCAGGGAATCGACTCTCCACGAGGCACTCTCCAACATCATGGGAGCATACCACCATTCCCACGAGACCATGGGCACGGTACTGGCCAAGTTTCAGGAGACCCAGCGGCTGCAGGAGGAACAGTACCTGGGGATCAGGGAGGACTTGAAGTCCATTAACACCACCCTGGTCACCATTGAAGGGGTGCTGGCAGACATGGCCAACACCATGAGGGAGAAAGTGACATACCATGGGGCCCCTGACACCGGCCCAAACGATGAACAGCCGTCCACGTCTGCCGGCACTAGTGGACAGGAGGTCCTGCCATAACAACAGGCCACCAGTACCCCACTCCCTGCAGGAGAACCACCTTGCAAATGGTCCCTGCGATCAAGGCACAAGACAGAGAACATTGCCAAGACACCGCCAGGAAATAGGACTCTCCTGATTGTCACCCTTCTGTCCCACTATGTTACCCTGTCCACCTTGAACTGATATTGCTCCACTTCCTGTTGGTATCACAGGACAATGCACCTATGATACAAACAGACTCTACCATGGATATTTCTCCAGCATCACCCCAGCCCATTGCACATCCCCCTCTACTTATTAGCACTTAAATAAACACCCTAGAATCACAAAACAATCTGGAGTCAGTCTGTACTTTCACAAATGTATTATTACAACCTCTTAGACAAATATCAATGTAAATGTTCATTTGCACATACCAAAGTATGACAGTTGTTGGGCAGCAGTAAACATAGCAGAAGGCAGAATGTGGTACCCAGATCTGTGAAAAGGAAAGCCAAAGTGAACTGTCAGGGTCCATACACACAGGTAACAAGGCAGACTTATACAATGTCCTACAGTAGTCAGATATGAGATGAGCAGTGCCAGTCTCTTAACTGTGTCTCACTGGAAGTACTGCATGATGATATTGTTTCGGTTGTCAATATCTTCTTCCCCTGCCACCTCTTCCTCACTGTCCACAGGCTCAACAGCTGCCACAAGACCAACATCAGGCCCATCCTCCTGCAGAAAAGACACCTGGCGTTGCAAAGCCAGGTTGTGCAACATACAGCATGCCACAATGATCTAGCACACCTTCTTGTGTGAGTAGTATAGGGAGCCACCTGTTAGATGGAGGCACCGGAATCTGGCCTTCAGGAGGCCGAAAGTCCGCTCAATAATCCTCCTAGTTCGCCCATGTGCCTCATTGTAGCGTTCCTCTGCCCTTGTCCTGGCATTCCTCACTGGGGTCAGTAGCCATGAGAGGTTGGGGTAACCAGAGTCACCTGTAAATGTCGAGGGATATCTGTTAGACATACACCAACCCTTAGGGACTAAACCATACCCAGACACCTATTCATACTGTGTGGGGACCTTGGGCTCACCTATTAACCAAACACGGTGCCTCTGGAGTTGGCCCATCACATAAGGGATGCTGCTATTTCTCAAAATGTAAGCGTCATGCACAGGGCCAGGATACTTGGCATTCACATGGGAGATGTACTGGTCTGCCAAACACACCATCTGCACATTCATTGAATGGTAGCTTTTACGATTTCTGTACACCTGTTCATTCCTGCGGTGGGACAAATGCCACATGTGTACCATCTATGGCACCAATGATGTTGGGGATTTGTCCCAGGGCATAGAAGTCACCTTTCACTGTGGGCAAATCCTCCACCTGGGGGAAAACGATGTAGCTGCGCATGTGTTTCAGCAGGGCAGATAACACTCTGGACAACACGTTAGAGAACATTGGCTGAGACATCCCTGATGCCATGGCCACTGTTGTTTGAAAGGAACCACTGGCCAGGAAATGGAGCACTGACAGGACCTGAACTAGAGGGGGGATACCTGTGGGAAGGCGGATAGCTGACATCAGGGCTGGCTCCAATTGGGCACATAGTTCTTGGATTGTGGCACAATCAAGTCTGTAGGTGATAATGATGTGTCTGTCTTCCATTGTTGAAAGGTCCACCAGGGGTCTGTACACTGGAGGATGACGCCATCTCATCATCTGTCCCAGTGGATGTGCCCTATGGAGGAGAATGGTGAGCAGAGGGTCATGTACCACATAGTTTGCACAAGGGTTTTGCACTAATGTGATTAAATCGGTGTCTGGCGTTGTCTGTCCGTATTTGTGCCCAAATGTGCTGTGACGCAATTAGGTCCCCTGCCATGTGCCACTTTGAAATGGCGGCTGCCTTACCTGAGGTAACTGCGCTGGCGTTGTGCAGCGTCGCAGTAGGCGGTCGAAGACCGCCGGGCAATTCAGCATTGGTTATCATTGGGCCCTATGGGTTCCCTGAGCCAATGACGATGTACGCCGGCGGTGACGGTAAGCACTGCCGCGGACTTTACCGCCATTTTCTAGCTGTTCACTCACTTGATGCCTGACCTTCAACAGGAGAGGACCTACACTGCAAGTGCCACTGTGACCTGTGTCTGGAAGCGACAATGGCTCGAGTGTCTGAGGAAAGGGCCCCTGCCTTCAGTGTGGAGGAGTTGGAGAGACTAGTGGATGGAGTCCTTCCCCAGTACACGCTACTCTACGGTCCTCCAGACAAACAGGTGAGTAAACTGTGAGCATGATGCGTGGGACATGAATGTACGGAGGGGTGTGGCTGGTAGATACATGTTGGGGGGGGCTGAGGCCTGCATGTGAGGATGGTGAGTGTATGTGTGTCAGGGCATGGGTGGGAACTGGTGGCCAATGAGTATGACGAACTGAACGGGGGAGTAAGTTCCTTTCTTACTTTACCTTTTCTGTAGGTCACCGCCAACCAGAAGAAGGGTATTTGACGTGCCCTCGCCAAGAAAGTACGGACCCTGGGGTCTATCATAGACAGAGCACCCACTGCCGCAAGAGATGGGAGGACCTGCGCCGCTGGAGCAAGAAGACGGCGGAGGCCCAGCTGGGGATGGCCTCCTAACGTGGAAGGGGTGCCTGTCGCACCATGAGCCCTCTAATGTTCCGGATCCTGGCGGTGGCCTCTCCGTAGTTGGATGGGCGCTTGATGGCATCACAGCAGCCACTAGGGGATGAGTACAGTCTCATTCAACTGACTCTGCACGCTTTATGAGGTGTCTGGGTGGGGGATGTGGGCTGTGGGTTCCCCTAGGCCAGGGTGAACTTGGTAGTGTAGGTCCCTTGTTAGGCAGGCTCTGTGGCACTCCAACCCCAATAGTGGTAGTGGGCATCTACAACCAGTCAGGCTCCTGTGGGTTCCAGGTGTGCAGCAAATAGGGTTAGGCATAGTCCCCTATAGGCAGGTGATTTCCCTACGAACAGTTAGTGCATGGCCTAGTGCATAGGGCTGCTCCCTGTGTGTTGTGTCCGCCAACGGTAGTGGTGTTGCTGGCATTGACCATGTGTCTCCTCTGTCTCCCCCCCCCCCTTTTTGTTTTGTCACCCTGTCCTTGTGTGCATTAGCATCATCTGGTGGAGGAGCAGTGGCACCGGAGCAGGAGGGAGCTGCAACCCACATGGCCCAGGAGGGTGAATGTACAGAGACTGAAGGCACCAGTGGGACGGAGGACGAGGGGAGCTCCACGACGGAGACAGGAGGGGACACCAGCGACAGCAACTCCTCCTCTGATGGGAGCTCCCTTGCGGTGGCGGGCACCTCTGTGACCACCGCAACAACAGGTACAGCCGCCACCCCACTACCAGCACCGCCCTCCCAGCAGCCCCTCATCGTGATTCCCGTGCCCGCTCACCCAGGAGAGTGGGCATCTCCTTCGCCCCAGGCACCTCAGGCCCTGCCCCAGTCAGCCCTGCTGCCCTCAGTGAGGAGGCTATTGACCTCCTGAGATCCCTCACTGTTGGGCAGTCAACCATTTTGAATGCCATCCAGGGTGTCGAGAAGCATTTGCAGCAAACAAATGTATACCTGGAGGGCATTCATTCTGGCATGGCAGTCCAACAGAGAGCATTTCAGGCTCTGGCTTCAGCACTGATGGCATCCATTGTCCCTTTGTCCAGCCTCCCCCCTCCAACATCCACTACCCAGATCCAATCCCCTCTGCCGCAACCTATCCCAAGCACACCATCAGACCAGCATGCACACACATCAACACACAAAAGTGGCTTAGGCAAACATAAGCACCACACATCTCACAGGCACTCACACAAGCACCATCCCCATGCAGACACACTAACATCCATTGCCTCCACTGTGTCCCCCTCCTCCACGTCCTCAACCTCCCTTCCAGTCTTCTCTCCACACACACCTGCATGCACTGCATCCTCAGTCACAACATCCATCACCAGCACGCCCATCACTACACACCGCTGACGTGCAATCACCACCCCCACTACCATTCACACGTCCCCTGTGTCCTCTCCCAGTGTGTCTGTGAGCCCTCCTGCCAAAGTACACAGACGCCGGCACACATCCACTCATCAGCCATCATCCTCAAAACAGCCTCTAACCCATGCACCTTCACCCAAACTCAGCAAATGTACACCTCCTACAAACACTACATCTTCCTCCACTCCCACACCCCCTCCATCTTCCCGTCCCAGTGTGTCTAAAAAGCTTTTCCTGGTTTCCATTGACCTCTTCCCTAAACCTCCCCCCCGCCTTTCCCCTAGGGCCAGGTTGTCTAGATCCCAGACCAGCACCTCTGCCACCAAATCGTCATCCACTGTGGTCCCTGCAAGTCTTGGAGGATCGAAGGGGGCACCCATCAGGACCAAGAAATAACTGGGTTACAAGGCGGGAAATTAATAAATAATCAATCCGAGAATGCAAATTATTAGGATTAGAGAAAAAAGACAATTGTTTCTCATTTGGGTGATGTAAACACCAGATATCAACCATTTTGGTTGATTTAAAAAAAGATCAAAGCATGAAAAAAGCTCTAGGAGGATGATATTTAGTATGAGAACATCTATCTAATAAGGGGTCCGTTATCAAATTAAAGTCACCACCAATGATTATCGATATTTTACCTAATTTAATCACTTCTGATGTAAAAAACAACCAAAATGTAGTATCATCTTTTGTAGGATCATAAACATTAATTAAATGAAAAATAAAAGTATCAAATTTAATTTTCACTATAATATATCCACCATCTGTATCAATACATTTGTTAAGTATTTGAATATTTAACTTTTTTGCAAACAGGATTGCAACACAATTTTTCTTGTTAACTGCAGGAGATGAAATAATATTGCTAACCCAGCCCCAAGGATTTAAAAATTGGGATAAGAAGTATCCTATAGCCGGAAATATTGAAACACATGAAATGGGGTTAGGCAATCCTGAGGCTGATCAGATTCTTACCGTAGACATCAGAGATTCCACACTAACCCTCACACTAGCCCAGCCAGAACCCTCTAGGATGGAAAACAGTCCCCCTCTTTCCTTCTGTGATCAGAGTTTGGAGACCTGTATTTGGGGAGCCAGTAAGGAGGGTAAGGCGAATGAGACCAACCTAGCCCGGATTTAATAGGCCCCAGCAATCACGGGTCCTCTCCATCAGTCCGGGCATCCGAATCGACTATGCCATGCCCGATCCAAACGCGGTAAGTAATATCTTGGGTGACAAAGTGGGAAACCCAACTGAGGCCGGTTTAGTTACGATTGAAAGGGGTACCAAACCTCCCCATGGCACTCCATTTGCAAGAGGGAACTCTACGGCCAAAGCTCCCCAAGATAAAATAGACGGTTTAGACACAGTTCTTAGCTGGAATATTGCAGGGTTGGAGAACAAAATGAGTATCCCTGAATGGGGCAAATTTATAGATGAACATAAAATATGCCTTTTTCAAGAAACGTGGGCATTGGAGCCCAAATACAGAATTGGTTTCAAAAGCTATTGGGTCCCAGCAAGTAAGGCAAACTCCGGGAGACCCTCAGGTGGGCTGCTTATATGGCTTAGCTGCTCTCTCAAATGCCGGATTGAAATAATTGACATGGGCTGTCCCGATCTGATGGGTTTATCAATACCATCCCTTAAGGAGAAACCGCTCCTAATAATTAACATCTATAATAGGAGCTTGGGTAGTAAATATGAGTCAGAAGCATTGACTATTTTGGATAGCTTCCTCTCCTGTAAATCATCCTCCCATTTTATTCTTATGGCAGGGGATTTTAATGTTACTTTTGAACCCCACTCGCTGGCCCGGGAAACTATACAAAGAAGAGGACGCCTATTGGGGCATTCCCCAACTGGTGTCAAGCAAAAGACCGAGAATGAACAGACTAACACATCAAGTTGTGGACATTACACTGGCACATGGCCTTCGGGCCTGTAACGGTCTTTCCCGCTCGGACCTTGACCTTCATCCTAGATTTAGGCGTGGAACACAGAAGAGCCAGATAGACTATATTTTGCTTGATATCCGGCTGTGGGGTCATACGGTTGACATGAACATTGTAGAACACGAGGAAAGTGATCATGAGCCATTGATTTTATCACTTAGGAGTCTATTACCCCTACTTGAAGCCCCTTGCCCCAAGATTTACGAGCAGCAGCTCGCATTGACCAATAATAGACGAAACGTTAAATGGGAATTCGTGAGTACTGACACAGGTATAATGACATCTGTGTACAGCCAGTTGGCTGATCATATGGAGCGCATACCCCTGCTTTTAGAAGATAGTGAAGGGCTTATAGCAGCCCACACACAACTATTCAATTCTTTAAAACACCTTTTCACCAAAGAGATTGCCAAAAAAGCAAAAAAGAAGTGCAACGCAAGGTGGTTCAGTGCCGCATGCAGGGAAGCACAGCACAAACTATTGAGAGCTTTAGGAGGGGGCCAGACAGAGCATATAAGGAAAGCAAGGAAAGATTACAAACAGGAACTAAGTAGAGCCCGCAGGAGATGTGATGAATTCAGATGGGCCTCCCTCCTGGAGTCTGCAACAGCTTATGATACCTCGAAATTCTGGAAACTGGTGGCTGATGCTAGTGATGAACCTAATCGTTCGCCTGGTGCCTCAATACTCCCCGTAGAGTGGACAGATCACTTTGGCGATTATACTCTGGGACCTCAGGCGTTACTACCAGGGAATTGAACCATATTATGACCTCTGAGACCCTCCCAATTGAATTTACCCTGGCAGAAACCAAGGCTGCGATTGCTTCACTGAAATGGGGAAAGGCCCCTGGCCTTGATAAAATTCCAGGTGACCTGTACAAGACAAGTCCAGATATATGGGCTCCATACCTGAACCTGGTCTCTAATGCAGTAGCTGCTGGAGCGCCTGTCCCTAGCTCCTGGATGGGAGCGGAGATAGTCCCCATCTTCAAGAAAGGCAGCCCCTCTGACCCTGCCGACTACCGCCCAATCTCCTTACTTGATAATTTCCCAAACAAATTTGCAAAGCAAATCGTGTTTCATCTAGAAGAATGGATTTTGGAAACTAATGTTATTTCCAACTTGCAAGCAGGGTTTAGGCCCGCAGTTAGTACTATAGACCAAGTCTTAAGATTCCTAACAATCAAATGGAAGACTGTGGAAGCAGGAGGGGGTAACCTATTTGTAGGTTTCGTTGATCTTAGAGCCGCATTTGATCTGGTCCCCAGGAACCAGTTATGGCTGACATTAGCCAACATGGGCATCCCAAATGGTCTTTTGAAACTTATGGCCCGATTACATGAGAACACCTACGCACAAATCAGGAGCGGTAAGGATGGCGACCTAACAGATTTAGTGGCCATTGAGAGAGGAGTCAGACAGGGCTGTGTCCTAGCCCCTACCCTTTTTCTCCTATACATAAATAATTGTAATAATTATTTAGCAAATTGTACTAACGACTCCCCAAAGTTGTCCGGGAACAAAGTGCCATGCCTACTTTATGCGGATGACAGTATCCTGCTGGCCAAAACACCCATGGGAATCCAAAATCTGGTTAACCAGTTTTGTGTATTTTGTAGAGATTACGGGCTGGATATCAATGCTAAGAAAACAAAACTTATGATATATAGTGCCCCGAACAAGAAGCTCAAAGCAAATATAACGATGGATTCAGTCCTCTTGGAGAGGGTAATGGAATACGATTACCTGGGCATTAGATTATCTGATAAGGGCAACTGAGACGCAGCCATAAGGAATGGGGCGCTTACCATCAGCCAAAGAAGCGGAGTGCTAGAACGGAAGGCCAGTACTGCAGTAAGCCCCCCTTTGACTCTTATTTCTGAAATTTATAAAGTCCAAATCCGTGCCGCTGCCCTGTATGGAGCGGAACTCTGGGGTTCATACAGACAACTGGACACCCTCCAAACCAAAGAAAACAATTTCCTTAGACACATATCTAGACTAGGGAAGGGCACGCCGATGCTCCCCCTAAGATTAGACCTGGGTATAAATAGCATCAAAGATACAGCATACTTAAGGCCACTTCTATACTGGGTTTGACTATGGAAAACAGAAGGACTCGAACCCTTTAGGACAGCAGTCAAAGATCTAATACCACCTTTCCAAGGATGGGAAAAAGTTCGCTGGTTGAGGGAGATGAAATCAGCTTGGGTCAAGTTGGGCTTCTCCCACTATTGGGAGAATCCTGAGATGATTCCTGCTAACGCCAGACTGCTGATCAAAGAACGATATTGGGGGAAAATCTACGAGGAGTTTTTCCGCTCAAATGGGCCAGGTCGGCTGACAGCAGAGTTTCTGCTAGTCAAGCACGAACCCTGGCCTGAAAGTTTCCTGGATCTCCCCATACCAGCACGTGCCCGAACTTTACTCCTTCAGTTCAGATACGGAACATTGGCGGTCAACAGCTTTACGGCTCGTTGGCCGTCCAATAGTCCTATGTCTGACAAATGTATAAACTGCCATTTATACAAGGAAACTCCTGAGCATGTCCTATTTTTTTGTCCCTTGTATAAATGCCCCAGAGGAAAGTGGATTATTCCCTTGTGCAAAGCACTGCTATTACAAAACCGAATCAGTGCCTATAGATTATGTAAATATGATACTTCCACGCTGATAGTAAGCTCTGTTTCTAAATACTTGTCAGCAGCATGGACAATCCTCAGTAGGACTATCTTAGATCTTAATCCACTGGCTGAAGAATGGTCTAGCAGGTAGCGGACGAGGACTGTCTCAATAGAGAGGGATCTTAAATATAACTACCAGTGCTGATCTATTCACGATATTAGATTGCACCCCTGTGTATGTTTTCTAGTGGGTTTTTCCATTTAAGTCGGTTTATAGTATCTTAGCACATAGCACTTCGCAAACTGCAAGATCTAATTCCCCTGATCAATTTATTTAAGAGATGAGGCTAATTCTAGGGTACCCTTTTTCATTGCTTGGTTTTTAACTTTTGTAAGCAGGAACCATTTTATGAAGTTTTATGATCTATTTTCATTGTTTGGTTTTTAACTCTCGCAAACTGGAACCATTTTATGAAGTTTTATGATCTATTTTCATGTATAAACCTGTCTTAGAATAGTTTTTATAGGCATCATTAGAAAAGATTTGGTATACTATTTGTTTTAAATCGATTTATATTACGTTAGCACATATCACTTTGCAAATGGTAAGATTTAATCCCCTTGATCAGCTCATTTAAGACATGAGGCTAACTCTATGGTACCATTTTAATTGTTTGGTTTTTAATCGTTTATGAAATCCTCTACGAAGTACTATGAACCATTTCTCAAGTATAACTTGCACTAGAATAGTTTTCATAGGCACTTTTTGAAAGGATTTGACATACTATCTGTTTTTCTTTGTAACTGTCTTTGTAAATGGTACTTCTTTAGCTAGGAAGTACAAACTGAGGAGTTTTATTTAACCTCTGGCCCGTTGGACAAGCAGTGTGCCAACTGTTAATGCTTCCTTCTTTTCGTGATGGTTATGATCTCTATTTTTCTGTATGTACGGTCACTTTTATCTTTTGAAATGGTCTAATCTTAGACCGAATAAACTATTGAACTATTTATTGCTAACCCATTTTTTTAATCATATACGACAAAACTGTGTCATCAATGTGAGTTTCTAGGATTAAACAAATGTCTGCTTTATGCCTTGGTAAATAATCCAGTACTTTACTTCTTTTAACAGGGTGTCGTAAACCTTCAACATTAAAAGAAACTATTTTTATTTTGCTAACACTATCCATTTACAGGAAAGTAAAAAACAGAGTAAAAAAGAAAGAGAAATTATACTCTATAGGATTGAGGAGTAGCTCTAAAGACAGAAGAAATGAGAAAAAGGGACGACACATCCAAACATAGAAAAAAGGACAACATAGAAACATAAAAAGTATTTTAGAATCATGCACATACATATGCAAGATTGACCTATGAAGTTAATGCCCTCATATATAAAGGTAGACAAAAAGGCTCATTTTAATGAAAATAAAAAACAGACATTGGCACTAAGGAGAGGCATCATTGGTTTCCATGGACAGCGGAGAGTGATGATCCAAAAAAAGGCACGTAGATCCTCAGGGCACTGAAAAGCTTTTGATATATCATCTTTCCAAATTCTCATAAGAGATGGATCAAAAAGGCCATATTTAAAACCACAGCTTCATAGTCGTGGTCGCAGATCTGCAAATTCTTTATGTATTTTAACAGTTTCCTTAGCAAAATCTTGATGTGCAAATATTTTATTTATGTTGACCATTAATGTTGGAATCTCTCTTGCAAATTTCCGGATCATCACAAGGTGATGGTAGTATAAAACTTTAAAAATCACTTGATGTGGTTTCATATTGCTTGGATTACGATACAAGGAATTCTATGTGCTTTGTCAATTTCAAACTTTTCTGGGAATTTTAAGTTTAACAAACCAGGTAACAAGGCTTCAAAGTATTTCCTACAGTTTTTCTCTTCCACATGTTCTGCCAAATTAAAAACACCCAGGTTATATTGTCTAGTTCAATATTTTTAATCAAGTAACAGTATATTGATAGGTTCAATTTTTGCAGTAAGAGGCGCTATACTGTCAATTTTTGTCTTATTGTCTTGAATTTTAATTGTGTTGTCAGATACTTTCATTGAGAGGCTTGCCATGTCCTTACGTATATTTTTAATATCTGACACAATTTTATCTGTATTTGAGCGCACTGCTTGTAGTTCTTCTAATATAGTAGTTAGAGAAGGTTCACTGGAATCTACTATTTTTTACTTTACTGGTGGCGGAGAAGTTATTTATTAACGTTTGGTATTCACTGTGTGCACAAAGGTATCAACTTCACTCAAAATAAATAGAATAAAACTAGTGAAAATATCACCTATTAAGCAGCTGTGCAGCAGGTAAAACCAGCTGTAGAAGTTGTTACGCCTCAGTCTCGCCCTTTCCTCCAGTCGTCTTTGCCCTCCTGACAGGAACTTCTAGCTTCAGTGGAGAGCTCGGAGGAAAGGCTCCACCGAAGAAACCCCTTCACTCTCCTGGAAAAGCTTAAAAAATCACCTTCCTGTAAAGCGCTGGTCTTCCAATAGCAAAAAATGCCTTAAATTAAGGTAAAAAACACATTTTATTTGTTACAAAATTAGTCGATAATGAGGGCAATCTCCCGAGATCATCAGGAGGTGGCCATCTTGCTTTGCGTGCAACTACCTGATGGGTGTCTGATGGTAGCCTATTCCAGAGTATGTGAATCAAGATGATAAATGCGGTGAAGTCTATTCATTGGTTACTGACTGACGGGTGATGGATTTAGTGACTATTGTAGTACAGTGAGAGCTGACCGTATGCCAAAATGAAAGCATCTGATTAGCTGCACAGGACGGAAAGATGAGAAGAGGCACGACAAGGGCAAGCTGGTGGGTAGAGATGAAGAGCAGAGAAAGAATGTAATACCCGATGGCCAAATTCTTGTTGTGTATCATCAATGCAAACTGAAGTGTTGTACCCCACATGATCGCAACACATCCCCATTATTAATCTCACTCAATCCAAAACATTGATACAAATGGTATCAAACATATCTAGCTAATAACTACACTAACCATACTAATTTTACCCTGTTGCGTGGGTGCCACTTGGTACAACAAATTGCAAACTAGACTTAACCGTTAGCCAGTATTGCAATTTACATTTTTTTTTCTTTTCAGTATACTCAAAGTCTCTCTTTCTTTCTTCTTAAGGATGTTTTATGAATGTCTTTTTAATTTTCAGGTTCACCACTTTTTGGGCTTGTGCCTGATGATATCGCCCTGTCAGAGGTTTCCCGGACAATGCCTCTTCTCTTCCTCTTCCCCTCGGGGCACTAACAAAAATCCAAAGGTAAGTATATTGAAAAAAGGGAGAAAAAAGCCTACTGAACTTCTGTGAGTGATAACTTGGTTCTCTCTTCGTTCTTCTCAATCAACTCACTCAACGTGTTCGGTGACCCATCACTTTTAAAGGTCTAAACATGCTAAGCGTTTCCTGTGAGCCTTTCCAGCTCTTCCTACTTTCCCCAGGTTTAATGCCCATGTAATCTTCCAGTTCCCATAAAGTTGTATCCACCTTGTAGTCCTTCAATCAATGCTCAAGGGAAAATAACCCAAATTCATCTGTTGGCAACCCCATTCCCCATACTCAGCGATTCATACACTCTGTGGCAGTCCTGTAGCTTGTTTGCCTTTGACCCCTTTTTGCACACATTAAGCCCTTACGACCTTCTTAGGCCCTGGCAGGACTCTGCACCTTAGAGATTGAGCACCGGGATGAACAAATCTGGGCCAGCTCTGGCCTCCTCGTTCTCATCCTCGCCCTCCTCTTTGTTCACTCGAGCTATGCATCCTTCCCTTTTATTAAGGCACAGGGAAACAAATGTTTTTGCTTTCTTCAGGTGGGACAATGCACAAAGACCATAGAATGAAAGTAAAAGGCTGCTATATTAGAAATGGTGTTAGTCTACAAAAACGTACAATGTAAATTATAACCCAGGATCACTAATACATATTAAGACCTAACCTGTCCCACCCTTAACCCCCCAACAATGACAAATGTGCCTGATCAAATGACCAACATCCTCTCCCCTCAAACATCCTTCCAACCACCATCATTCCAGCCTACCCCAAAAGTTGTCTTGATGTGTCACTTCCTCTAACGTCCCCAGTAACTTATGTTATTTTGAGTCGTGTTACGGCTATTGCTGAAAGAGGAAATGTTTATATTTAATCGTAATTAAATGTATTTGTGAGGTTTAAAAGTTTTATATGCTAATTGTTGTGGCATCACCATTGTGTTGTCTTGTCTTGTGTGGCACTGTGTCCTTATAAGTTATTGTGGTTGTATATTTATGTATTTGTTGTATTGAATTGTTTTTGAATATTTATGCATGATTTAGGCTTACATTTGTTAACTTCCCTGTATGATATCTGTATATCTATAACGTTAAGATATTTTTGTTTTTTCTCATGTACATACACATTTAATAAATAATATCTTTGAATCTATTATTAAAATTTCTTGTTTTGTATATTCTTTTGATAGTGTTGAACATTGGTTGTAGCTCATTTTTTTCTTGCTTGTACTCAAGTATATTTCCCTGGATGGGCTACTGATCATACCAGGGACCCTCGATAGTTCATTTCCTTCAAGATTGAGAGTGTGGCCCGGGAGGTCTGGTCTGGATTCCCGGTGGCCCCTGTGACGTTGAAGATGTTGAATGGGTTAATAAATTGGGGAGAGGATTCCCACCTGGTTACTCAGTTTTACATAGCGCTGTGTGGGGATAGTGTGGGGGTGGAGTGTGTAGCGCATAGGGCCTGGGATCGAGAGTTGGAGAACCCCTTATAAGATGGGGACTGGTATCTGGTAAGCACTGTTTCTTGTAATCATAGGTTTAAGTTGTTGCACTTTAATTCTGTTCATCGTGTGTACATCACGCCTGTTCGTCTTAATAAGATGGACCCGACGAGGGAGACAGGGTGCCCTCGGTGTGGGGAGTCAGATGCTTCCTTTATCCATTTGGCCTGGGCCCTGTAAGGAGGTGCAGCATTTTTGGTGGGTGGTGGTTCGGAAGCTGGACAGGGTTACTGGTCTGGGACTTGAGGCGTCTCCATTAACTGGCCTACTGGTTATGATACAGAGACCACGTGGAAGGGGGGTTCCATTCAGATTTGCGCAGCTTGCATTGGTGTTGGCTAAGCGAAGGGTGGCTATGGGTTGGATGGGAACACAAAGTCCATCTCCTTCTCGAGGAACAAAACATGAAACTGACACGCAGGGAAGAAGGGGCACTGGAAGACATAACGGCCTGGAATACATTGTTGGTGCGGTTCACGGGGACCTAAGATTCCAGCTCTGACTGGAGCTCGGATGAGGAGCCTTGACTGCAGGGTGTTGTGCCGGACATATAGGTGACGACCAATTGTGGTAATAGTGTATCGCTGTTATGATGAGGTATGAATGATTTGGTTACATAGGAGGTCCTTGAGGGAGGGGTGAGGCAGGAGTCACTGCTGGGTTGATGGATATGCTTCATGTTTTTGTTTACAGATATCATTAACCTCCGCTCAGGAGAACAATGGACATTCTGTTTTCGCATGACAATGCACTGCTTGTTTGTTTCTTTTGTTTTATCTTTATTTTTTATTATAAACTCAATAAAACAGAGTTTTTAAACAAAAAATTAGGATTAAAAGACGAGTTATCTTTTTTTTTTTTAAATTTAAAATTATAGATTCTGTTAACTTTGTAGAACTAAACCTGCAAAAATTATTTCTGTAAAAAGATTAATTGGAAAAACTTGAAAAACTGAGAAAATTCCTTATATAGCTCAAATGGGATAACATCATTCCCTGCTGCCTTGGAATTAGCCAGAATATTTTTATTGTGTTTCAGATAAAACAAAATAAGTAAAAAATAACAAAACAATCCCCCAACACAGACGCCATGCGGACAAGCGTATTTCCATTTACAAAGAATCGTACCATCTAAATAGGGCCTTTGTTTTAACCACCTCATATCAGTCTCCCATCATTTCTGGAGCCCAGAGGGCTGGGTCCAGGGTCTAAGTCGGACCTAGCATTCAGCTCATGTCATCTCTCTCTCTCTCTCTCTCTCTCTCCTGCGTTCAACACCAATCCCTGTCTCATTTCCATCCATAGGCCCCAACCCTTCTCAGATTTGCAGGGAGATCCCCTGGCGTGGTAAATCAATCGCTTTGCCCCTAAACACCAGTCCATGCCTTTCTCCCAATCCAGCCTGTTCAGCAGCGATGTCGCTCTCCAGTGGTTAAAGAGAACCCTGTGGGCCTCCATCAGGGCCAGATTGCTAAACAACATGGTGTATTGATCCAGAGATTGTTCCCCCAAATAGCCAGGGAGATTAGCTGGGGCATGAGGTGCATTCTATATCCCAGAGCATCTGATATTTGATCACCTATCCATTCCCCTAGTCCTGGACCTTCAAGCACTCCCAGAGTGTGGTGATCTAGGTATCCTTCAGCTGGCAGTCCTGCAGGCAGAGATCATCTCCCCATACAGAACAGTCAGCCCCACGTATGGTATGCCCTATGCAACAATTTCAACTGTATCATTCTGAACCCTGCCCTGATTGCCACTCACTCAAGTATCTACAGGCCTGACTCCAACTTTTGTCTTCAAGTCTGCCCAAATGTAACTCTCATTTTTCCCTGAGATGATCAATTGGTGGAAAGCTATTATTTAGGGAAGTGCAGTAGATTTGAGACACCGTGTGGTTTGTCGGTAGGGTGTCCAGCACTCTATATTCCTTCGGGGACTTCTCCTCTATATTATTCCGGAGGACCACACACTTATCCAGGATATGCCTCATCCGGTGGTAACGTAAAGCCTGGCTACCTGCCAGTTCATCTTCTGACTGCAAATTGGCAAATGACATCACCGTCCCTTCTTTCCAGACATCCCCTAGCTTGGAGATGCCCAATAAGTCACCTTTTCTTTGGCCTTCAACTTTTCATCGTCCGCTCAGGAGATCAGAGTCCCACGGGTGATCTCCAGCATCAAGTTTCCCCACCATTCCGCCGTGGGATATGGTAGGGGTACAACCACCTCCCCCAATAAAGTCTTTGCAGGTAGTTTTTTGGGGCCATAGCCGCCCTGTCTGCCTGCATGGAAGGCTCGAGCTGGTCCGAAAAGGCCCAGTTGTAAACCACAACAGCTCCTCCGCCCAATAATAGAAACAGAGATTCAGACGAGCAGTAGGACTGTCTGTCGTCTAGTCAGAAGCAGCAAGACAATCCTGGGAACCCCACCATCCCAGAGGAATACCCTCATAATCTCATCCAGCTTCCAAAAACAAATTATCTGGAAATTATTTGCAACATGTAAAGAAATGTTGGTAAATAAATCATTTTGTAGAGGGCCACCTGCCTCAGCAGGGATAGAGGAAGATTCCTTCACCTCTCAGCATTGATAGTAAGCCTTGAGAACCTTCATTAGGTTCTCCTTGATAAACAAGTAACAGTCCAGAGTCGCAAAAATGCATAGGTTTTGAAATCCAGAGGTGGCCCGTTGCAATGGGTTATCTCACTCTTGATCTGAATTTACTTTCCCAATGGGAAATGCCACCGAATTGTGCCAGTTAATATGGTGTCCCACTGTATGAACCGAAGATGTCAAGGATACGGAAAACTCTTGGTGTGGAAGTTGGCGGGTTTGCCAGATGTAGCTGAATGTCATCAGCGTATAATGAGATGACATCCTCCCAGTCTGGGTTCCAGGTGAGACCCCTTAACTGTGCATCTATACATAGCCAGACTGCCAGTGGCTCCACGGGCACTAAAAAGAGTAATGATGATTGTGGGTGTGCCTGTCTGGTGGCCCTAGATAGACAAAATTTGCCAGACAGTGCCCCGTTCACCCTGGCTCTCCCGACAGGATCTGTGAACACCAGATTTACCCAGGAGAGGAAGATCAGCCCAAAACCCATCTTTTTGAGCACCGTCATCATATATGGCCACTCCAGATAAACCTTTTAGGAATCTAGGGCCAGAAGGAACCCTGATTCTTCAATCCTAGAACTATGCGTCAGACAGCCCATTATTCTTCGTAAGTTGTATCGCATGGCCCTGTAAGGCATGAGCCCAGATTGACCTGGGCCAACCAGAAAGTCTACCGCCTGCGTGACGCAGTTTGCTATAATTTTCGCCAAGACCTTTGTTTCCACTTTAATCAGGGAGATGGGTCTCTATGAGGCAAAATCATCCATAGGTTTTCCAGTCTTGTGTATCAGGATGATTGCTGCTTCTCTGAGATCTGGTAGAAAAATACCCTGGTCCCTTGCCTTGAAGAACAGTTTAAGCAGAGGTCTCACCTCCTTGGTTTTGACACATTTGTAGAACTCTGGTGGGAAACCATTAGAGCCGGGGGTCTTGCCAGTATGTAACTGAGATATTGCTTCTGCCACCTCTCCCTCAGTAATCTCTTTCTCCATTAGGTCTCTCTGTTCAGGGTGGATTTTGGGGGTAGGAACGTTTGGCAATGAAGTCAGCCAAGTCACCCTGGTCAGCTGTGCATGCCTTACATAGCCCCTCCAAATAATCAGCAGAAGCCTGTGCAATTTCTATAGTGGTCTCCCTCAGCCCGACCCGCCTGACCAAATGCCCCATACCCACTGTTGCCCCTACTCTCTTTTTGACAACCAGGCAAGAAGCTTTCCAGCTTTGTTGCTCACCTCAGAGTCTGCCCTGTGTCGTTCGGAACTGAGCCCGAGCCTCTTGGCAAGCCATGCTCATGTATTCCTGTCTCACCTCCTCAAGTTGGTGTGCCAGATCCCTGGAAGGAGCGGTGATGTAATCACCTTACAAAGGCGTGAACTTCTCTTCAGGCTCTACATTCCGCTTCTCACATTCACCCATTCCCTGTCCATTGCACTATAATTTGCCCTCTAAGGACCCCTTTATAAACCTCCCATACGATTGTGTCAGATTGGACGGATCGCTTATTCACTGCAAAATAGCGGTCGGTGGCTGCAACCATTAGCTGTCTGGTAGATCTGTCCATTAGCTCCCAGGCATCTAATCTCCATGTCCCCTGTAGCCTTAGTATACACATTTGTACCTCTGTAGTCAAGGGTGAGGGTGAGTGGTCTGATATCCTTCAGCCCCCTGGCCCTCACAACGTAAGCCAATTGTGTATCTTGGGCTTCTCACACTTTTTGTCACTCTTGCCATGTCCCCTTGTAGCGTCAGGTTGAGATTTCACCCCAATGATTCTCAACATGTCTTGGGTCCCCTCAAACAGCAGCCCAAACACTCGAGGCCCTCAGGTTGCAGCCCCAGACTAAAGTACCAGAAGCCTAACACCAAGTTCTCACCATAACATCGCCCATGTATTGCTACTTAGCAACTGGTCTCACTGGTCCATGTTTTTATAACTTCTAATGGGTGGCACCTATAGACTAGAAGCTCCACTTGTCCCGTGAGAATCCTGCATATGCCAGTAGGGCATAACTTCTTCAGCCCAAAACCCCACAGTTATTCCCTAATAGATGGGTCTCGTGCAGCAGGATTGTGTCCTGGTTAGGTATTTCCTCAACGGCCTCTGTTGAGTTTATCTGCCAGGCCATTCACATTCCTTGAGAAGACTTTCAGGGTCAGACTATCACTTGGGCCCTGTTGTGATGTTCTTCCCATGTGTCTTCCTTTTCACATCCTAAGGTAACAGTCCCAGTTTTCCAGTATCCACACTGTGTCTCACAAACCCTCAAAAAAGCCCCATACCCCAAAAATAATATCGCCCTACCCATCACCTTAAAACTACCTACCTCCCCATTGCCGAAAATGCCTGTTGCCCTAACTGCATAACTATAACTAAATTAAAGACTTGTCTCTGCATGAGGAGTGCGATCTCTTACAGACGTAAAGATACGGGCCTCCAGACCATCACTGAACCCTCACTGAATGTGTCTGCGAAAGCACCTTATAGGCTGAGCCACACGTCTGAGTGTTCCCCAATGTCTGATCTTGTATCAACCATATGAAATCAACAAGTTTGCCGTCATAAGGGTCACTATAAGCATTTTTCCTTTGGGCCCACTTCATTGAGAACCCTCGGATTCTGTCTCCGAGCCCTCAGGAGTCTGCACCAGTGCCGCCCATTTATGCTCATGGGTAGAGGGCCTTCTCATTGTAGTTTCACCACCATCTTTGCCTTCTCACTCTGCCTGATCTTTTGTTGGGACTGCCTTCTACCTGCAGCATGGCCCGCATTGTGGCTTGGATTGTTGCTTAGACCCCTCTATACCCTCACTCGCCATCTTGGGGGCAGATATTGTATCTTGTTGTTGTTGTGAAGTCTTACATAATAGATAATTTTGCACTGTAGACACTTCGACTCCCACCTCGAGTATCGGAGTCTGAAGTATCAGGGAATCAAAGCCAGTACCCATGGAATCTCGCACACCCAGTTCTATAGAAGGGAAAGCCTCCTCCAGCTCCTTTAGATCAGCATTATGTGGTGGAGCTGTTGACCCTATATGCACAGGGCAAGAAACCGCATCTGTATGACCAGATGAGGGGGATCCTCCGGACTCCCCCATCGACAGCACCTCAAGGCTACAGCACAGCAGTTGCAATTTTTTGGGAAGGCCTTTGTCTTAATTGACTAGCCTAGATGGACCTGGACATTTTATATGTTGAGTTTTGGGAAGGTTTTTGGCCTTCCGAGGAGATACTGTATCAATATCAGGCTTCATACGTCCCCGAATATAAAATTACACTGAAGTCTCTTGAGCAAGACTATTGCAGACAAGCCTGATTTAAATTTGACAGAGTTGATCTAGGTTCCCTCCTGAAACAACACCTCGCCTATTTTCATCAGGTGCAATTCAGACCTGCAGCATAATCATATGAGCAATCAGGCTCAAACTCCCAGATGCCTCGAGCTATGCGTCATTGAAAGAGGCTTTAAATGGGGGAGAGATGCAGGAGAAAAGCAGCCAAAAGAGCCAAAGAAGTTATTTCAGGCATCTGCCCCAGTAATACGGAGAAGTGTGGCTCAATGGTTAGAGCGGCAGACCCTGAAGCAGAGATCTGGCTCAAGACCAGGGTTCAAGTCCAGCTTCGGCAGGTCTTGGGCTCAATTCCCCTTGACCAGATAATTCTCGCCTTGGTGCCTAATCTAATTCATGGGTCTCACTCTGCAACTCTGGGCAATAGCTTGCTTAATCTCCACAACGGCCCCAACAGTGCTTGGATGCCTGGCTTCACCCTGGGGGTGCTCAGGAGTGGGCGCCTCATAGGGAAAAGCCAGGAGGGGTTCCATAGCGGTATGAGTACAGCGCCTTGAGACCCTAACGGGTGAGTAGTGTGCTATACAAGTGCTAATTTACATTTACATACCTGTTTCTCATAATCACAACCGATGCTGTATTGTTACTGGGACTACCACAATTCTGGTAACATTACTTCCTCAGAAGATTCACGATCATCAGCATCGGTGCCAACAGCCCTGGAAGACATTACAGGCTGCGTGTCTTGCAACAGAATCTGTCTCTCAGCACAACCTACGAAAGCCGCTCAGCAAGGGTGGGTGAAGTATTGAATGCAGAGCCTCAGCGGTGCATGGCGGGAATACACATGCCCCCAGGTTGTTGAGTTTCATGGAATCTTGTGATGTCATAGAGGGAAAGGATTCATTTGAAAATTAGGGCAGTTGGAGTGATTCTGCTTACCTGTCTGCCTCTAACAGATGAGCTGAATAAATAGATGAAACCTACTACTGTGCATCAGTTGCGTTCTTTAATGGTTCTTATGGAGTTTACTCTATATTTTTAATGTGTGCGCATAAGGCACATTTGATGCGTGGATTATTGAAAAAAGGGGTTTCATTTGAGTGGTGCTATGATTGCATGCATGAATTTAACATAATTAAACAATGTATTGGCCAAGTTATTCCCCTTTAGCTGTTTAGTACAAGAGATGCTAGTACTGAAGTGACGGATACCTGTCAGCAAGATTTGGGTGCAGTGTTATTACAGAAGAGGTAGTTTAGAGAAGAAGTAGCTTTTGCTAGTCGGAGCCTAACGGGTGATATACCATTGTACTCTGTGGTACAGCATAACACTTTGGCATGCATGTGGAGTGTTAATTATTTCGGACAGTACTTGTGAAGTTCAAAGTTTGTGAAAGGTGTGGATCATAGACCTTTGGTTGAGATGTTTACCATGAAGGGTGGTACCAGATCTATGTCTAGAATTGGCAAGTGTCAATTTAGAATGCAGGAAAGTTGTTGTTGCATTGAGTGTATTCCAGGGATCCAAGAACAGCATGGCTGATTGCCTTTCTAAGTTGCCTTCGTAGGATTCATTGGAACATCATGGCTGACTTCCTTATTAGTCTGCCTTTGAAGGATTCATATGACATGGAGAATACTGTAGATGACGAAACTGCACTCAGTGACTTTCAGTTGTGACTCAAGGTGTGATTTCTGAAAAGAATGGAAATTAGCTATGGATAAAGACAATGTCTTGCATGTGGTTATTGATTATGTCAATAAAGGTTGGCCATGCTCCGAGATATCAGATGCACATATGGATGGATTTTGCCATATTTCTCCTAAGTTATTGGTTTTTCAAGGATTGTTAGATTGGATACTTTGGTGGAACCTAGTGCTATTGGATCAAATGTAGTGAAGTTAGCCTACAAGGGACATATTGGAATGAAGGCAATGAAGAGGAAAGGGAGAGAACTATTTTGGTGGCCAGGAATGGATAGGGAAGTGGAACAGTTTGTTAGGCAGGGTAGGTTTTGCGTTGCTAGTGTTAAGTCTCAGGTTACTGCTCCAAGTGCAGAAAGTTCTGTTTCGGGACCAGGCAAAGTTTGGGCTAAGTTCGCTCTTGATATTATTGGTCCCTTAAATGTTATTAACCACAATAAGTTTGGAATTGTAGTGAGTGATTATTTGTCCAGCTGGCTCGAGGTGATTTTTTTAAATAGCATTTCTACTACCAAAGTGAAAGATGTTTTGGAGAGTTTTATGTTATCCTAAGGATGAAGATGTGTTGGGTTTCATGATATCTTGGGATGTCATAGATGGAAAGGATTAATTTGAAAATTAGGGGAGTTGGAGTGGTCCTGCCTCCCTGTCAGTCGTTATGACAGATGCTCTGAATAACTAGATGGAACCTACTATTCTCCAGTGTCTGCAGCATCTCTTCATAGGGCAGGAGAAACCTCCCAAATAAGTCAGCAGATGAAGATCATCTAGAATTTCTTTAATATGTTTTATTAGCTTTAATAAATGGTGTACAAAATATAACTGGTACACAGCATCAATTATGTGTATAAGTCAAATATAGCATAATTGCAATGATTTACATATGTATATTCCATTATGGTGAATGTCTGTATCTGGAAAGAAGCTCATCAATTCCTAGTTTATTGTCAATATGTTCAAGGCGAGCATTCTTCTGACGGGTGACACAATTACCTATTGAATTGGGACCACACCTCGACATCCTCTTCTGGCTTGTCATCGTTCCGTACCTTGTTTAGCGTTATTTCCTTGGCTGCTCCCCATTCCCTCACATCTCGCAGCCAGTTCTTCAGTTTGGCGGGCCCTGAGACACAGCCATGTTATTGCAACCTGGAGCCTTGCCAGCAGCAAGGCAAACTCTAGGAATTTCTTTTTATTTCGTTTTTTTGTGCAAGGTATACCAATGACTAAGAAACCAGTCTGTGATGTTTGACTGTGCATGCATCGCAGATATTCTTAGGTCGAGCGCACAAGCGCTTTGACCCCTTGTAATCTATCTGAGGCCTTTTAACCATGCCCACCGTATGCGCATCACTATCACTCGCTCATGGGCTTGCCTTTTAAAAATCCTTTGTTATCATTGGTAAATGTTTTACGCTTGTCCCTCATTGGGGCAGGTTTGTTACCGCCTTGGACACCTACCCTCTTCCATGGATAATTGCACATTTGACAATACGTTTGACTGCAAGCAAACTTATTTTTCCTTTTGTATTCTCTCCTTTGCACTCTCGGCTACCATGGCGTTTTGAATCGGCTCGCTTGTGCCAACTGTTTTACTTTTCATTTTCAATTTATGTGGCAAGAAAACTCCAGTTAGGAATTTACAACGCTAATAGCTCTAACTCGAGCAAATGCAAGAATCATTCCATTGCAAATGCTTTTTGTAATTGGTGTATCACTTGTGTCCAGTGTTCTGCCAGCTGTGGACAGACCCATAACAGGTGGAGATATGTGGCCTCAGCACTGCCGCACCTGTGGCAGTCCGCTGACTTCAATGGGTCCAACTTATGGAACATTGCTCGGGTAACATAGTTCGATGTACAAAATTGAACTAAATAAGGTGAAAGTGAGCGTTGCTTGTGGCTGTTCGTATCAGTTCCAGTGCCTCCGTCCAGTCTTTATCCATAAAATTGGGATAACACTCAGTTTCCCACTTTTGGCATGCCTTAATCGTGGGCCTCAATTTATCCTCACGGTTTGAAAGATAAAGATGTGTGATCCTCCCTCTCCCACTCTCAGGATTGTAGGCAGGATTATGTCTAGTGTATTTGACTTGTGTGGATGCACAAGTGTCCCTCCACACGTAGCTCTTGCTATGTTTCACAATGCAAAGTAATGTAGGAACTGACGGCCCGATGTATCATGCATTTTTGCGATCGCAAATGGCCCAGTCGGCCGTTTGCAATAGCAAAAATGCATTTTGGTATGTATGAATTCCAATGTGCGATTCGGTAATTTGTTACCAAGGGCCAGATGTATCAAACATTTTTGCGATCACAAACGGGCCAAAGGGCCGTTTGCGATCGCAAAGTTGCGTTTTGGTATGTAACAAGTCCAATTTGTGATTTGGTAAGTTGTTACCGAATGGCAAATTGGATTTGTGACTACATACCGATTCGGTATTAGAAAGGGGTGTGTCAAGGGTGTCCCTTCCTAATACCAAATCGCAGAGATATGTATGATTATTTTGTGACCGTCAATGCAGTCGCAAAACAATTGTAGTTACCACCTACTTCAAATAGGGGGTAACCCATTGGCAAAGGGGAAGGGGTCCAGAAGGGACTCCTTCCCCTTTGTGAATGCATGCATAAACGTTTTTTAAGAGCAGGCAGTGGCCTCACGGACCACTGCCTACTCTTAAAAAATGAAAAGAAAACTTTTCATTTTTCATTTTTAAACGTCTTTAAAAAAAAAGATTGCTTTAAGGCAATCACAGACATGGTGGTCTGCTAAGCCCAGCAGGCCACCATCCCTGTGATTATAGTCATTCACAACGGGTCGCAAATTTCGACCTACTTCATGAATATTAATGAGGTAGATCGATTTGCGAACCATTGGGAATCGCTAAATGAATCTCCTGGACTTTCATAAATTCAAATAGCGATTACGTAATTGCGATTTGCAGATAATTGCAACTAGGTAATTGCTATTTGGATAAATGATACTTCTGATGGATACACCTACCTGTGGATTCCTCACCTAAAGAATTCTCCCCTCGCACCAGCCTCGACGGAAATTTCTTCTAGCTCTGCACGTCGACGATGACGTCACAATCGCCCGACTCCACGCGACGCCGTATGACTTCATCTAGGCAATAAGAAGATCAAGAATCCACAGGTAGTTACTGAATGCACCAGAAAAAGCATTACCGAAGGTAAGTAACTTATTCATCTGGCCCTGAATCTCGTCTTAGCCTCCTCCGGCTGTAATAAGGATTCAAAACCATACAGGTTGTCTGCTCACCAACATCTTCCCTCTTTCCGTCGAAATATAAGTTTGCGATCAATATTCTAAAAGACAAGGATTTCCCATATTGGCATATCGGATGTGAATAGTAGGTACCTACCCCGCCCATACATCCTCCAGGTATGCCTCCCCATCTGCACTGTGCGCAGTAACCCAGAAAGCCCCCTCACAGTGCCCTAGAGGCAGCTGGTGAGTTCACTCGTTGGTAGTCGGCCCTGCACTATCTGTCTGTCTATGCCCCTCTCTGGAGGTGGGGAAGGGCGTCATACCATTCCACCACAAACTGCAGCTGTGCTGCTTGATAGTAGGCCTCAGGTCGGGAACCAGCGGCCCGCCCTGTTTGCAGGTGTACTGCAGGATGTCCATCCAGACCCTGCATCTCTTCTTGCCCCACATCAGTGTGGTTATTAGGGACCTCATCGCCTTTATTGTGTGATGTGGGATCAGATGCATAATGCATTGGAAATGCACAAACATCTGGGCAGTACCAGCATTTTAGTTAACACTATCCTGCCCACAATTGACAAAGGAAATGTAACCAAGGAATCAATGTTTTCCGAAGGTTTGATATCTGCTTGCCTTTTTTGTGCGAGCTGCCTTCATGTTCAGGTAACGGAAAAAGTCAGCAGGTCGTAGAATCCCCAGATTCAGGCGTTGGTCCTCCGGAATGCCTCTTAGCGCTCCCGGTAGGAGCATGGCCGACTTCTGCTTGTTCATGCATGAATCTGATTGTTGGCCAAATCTGGACAGTTCAAACATAAGCATTGGTAGGGCCGGACATGGTCGGACAAATATACCAGCATATTGTCTACATAAAGCAAGACCACGTGTCAGAGAGGGCCGATTTGTATCGCCCAATCACTCATGGCCAGGCATAGGCGGACAGGGCCGGCTATAGGAGAGAGCGACAGGTGCTGCTGTACTGGGCGATGACCTGGAAGGGGGCGCTGACCTTAGGAGGGGCGCTGTGTTTAGCAATAACTTACAATTCAAAACTAAAACCACCTGAAGCAGCGTTCCATTTGTGTCCAGCTGTCAGGCAACAATAAAAATGTCAAAATAAGGTGTGATTAATGTTCCTGTTAGAGAGATGGGAGTTTTGTCTAGTGGCAGCTTTGACTCACCATAAAGTAGCGCAGATGGTTAATATGCCTGCTGCAAAGAACAGATCTGTATTTTGTGTGGATGGCTGAGTGGATTAGTAAAGCTAGCCTTTACCAGTGCTTTAAAACAAATTAAATGTATGTGAGAGATGGGGTATGGAGAGATGAGGGGCACTTTTGCAGGGTGGTAGTGCGGGAATCCAAGGAGGAGGTCATAGGAGGGGCGCCAGAATAGATTGTCACACAGTGCACCACAGCGCTAAAGCCGGCCCTGCAAGCGCATGGCAAATGGCTCAACTGCTAATCAAAATAATGCAGGCAACATGGGTCAACTTTTCCCATTCTTCCGATATCACTGGATTAGTTCTGACCATTGCCAAGGGCTTGGTGTATAATAGACATATGAATTTGAATTATTTAGGGTCGACGTTCATGGTTGTGGAGAGTTAGAGCCAGTATTGAATGCTTTTTCTGTGTCTAGCTGCACCAGTGCTAATTTGCAGTCACTGAGTCCCAACTCCCCCATGACCAGTGGTAGCCATCTGATGTTTAATGCGGTTCTCCTTCCTGGTATGAAACCATTCTGGTCCTTATGCACAAGATCTGTGATCACTTGAGACAGCCACTTGGCTATGATTTTTCGTTAGATCTTGTTATTAGTATGAAGGAGCGATAAAGGTCTCTAAGACTGTCTTTTCAGTGGAGCATTTGCCTGGTTTCAGGAGTAGAATGATGGTATCTTTGCACAGAGATTTGGGTAGCTCTCCCTGCTCCAGCGCTTCCTGGTAAACGCACAATTTGCTCACCGCCAGTTCCCCATATAGGTTTGTCACCATTTTACTGGGAGACCATCTGGCCTTGGAGTCTTGAAGTATTTAGGCCCAGGTTTATGCTAAAGTGGCGCAGCACGGTGGAGCTCCAAAAATAGCAGTGTCGCGCTGGGCCATTTTAGAAACACATGGGTGCGCCATATTTAGAGGAATACAGCGCACCCCTGCGTTTCCCCCTGCACTGGCGCTGAATTAAGCTGCTTAGCGCCAACACAGGCATCCTTGCACCACAGTGCAAGGGTGTCTGGGTTGAGGGGATAGATTGTTTATGTGCAGAAAGGCGATTTGGCACTTCTATGTGTGCGGCAAAATGCAGATTTTCACAAATGTCGGTAGCAGAGAGATAGGTCTGAAATTCCCAGGGCAGGCGGGGTCAAGGTTTGTTTTTTTTAACAAAGATTTGACCACCGCATGTTTCCATTCCTGTGGGACCGTACCTGTAGAAATTGAGATGATTAATAATTCTCTTATTATAGGTAGAATTTCTTAATTTCCTTGAATGTCAAGGTCTAGTGGGGAGCCCGATTTCAGCATCACAAACAACTCAGGGAGTGCTTTGTGCATGATTAAAGGAAAGTTCTGCAGACAGTCTGTCCCTCCCATCAGGGAGTGCAGGAGACCCATATACTTTTTTGTAATTCACTATAAATGTCTACCGCCTTACTCTGAAAAAAAGCTTCTAGCTCATTACAGGGACTCTGAGGGATAAATTTCCATTTTTAAAATCAGTAAGAGGATTAACTATTTGAAATAGTTCCTTAGGAGCATTGGCTGCCTTACCTAAGAGATCTTCATAAAAGGCCGCTTGTGTCCTTTTTATCTCTTGATGATATTGCGAGATGCAACTCAGTAGTCAAATTTCAGATTCTGATCACAGTTCCTTCTCCACTGTCTCTCCAATTTTTTACATTCACTTTTTAGGGAGATTAAGAATTTATTGAACCAAGGCGCAAATTTTCTTTTACATCCTTTTTTTAGATTATCTATAGGGATCACAATATTCAGGTAGTTATTGACCCACCTATTAACCATAATATTAGCATACTGGGGGCCAGTACCAATGTTGGTCTGGAATTGGCAAGTACTGAGAGCCAAATGACTTTGTTAAGTTTAGACCATCTCCGGCACTGGTTCATAGCAATATTAGTGCCCGTTGGAGGTGTCTGCCCTTCCAACATAAAGGAAATGAGGTCATGGTCAGTCCAGGCGAATGGGCGAGGGCTTTTATTTTTAAGGGTTGGTTTGCTACTAAAAACAGGATCTAAAAGATACCCTTTAACATGAGTAGACCCCTCTGCCCTTTGAGTAAGAAGCATTCCAGCAAAGGTCCTGAAGAAAATTTGTGATCAGGGGAGTATTGATTTCCTCCAAGTGCAAGTTATAGTCTCCTAGCACAGTAAAATTTGGTCTTTCTGTTACGTGGCCAGTGACTAATTCAGGTAAGGCTTCCACAAACCTTTAATAGTTCTGGATAAAAAAGTTTTCTAAGAATAGCATAATTTTAAAAACTGCTCCCACTGGGAATGTTTAGGTTGCGTGCGCAAGCACGATTCGACCTGTTGTAAGTATTCTATGGGCTTTTAACCATGCCCATCTCACACCCATCACTTTCACTCATTCATGGGCTTGCCTTTCAAAAATCCTTTGATATTATTGGTAAATGCTTTATGTTTGTCCCACCTTGGGGCAGTTTTGTTACTGCCTTGCAGACTGACCCTGTAACATGGATTATTTCCCAATTGCCAATATGTTTTACTGTGGCCAAACTACTTTTTTCATTTGTCTCTGCCCTTCACGCGTGCTCATGGCAGCCATTGCGCTTTGAAGTTTCATACAGCGCAAACTCGATCGGCCGTATTGGAGCTCTTTGCATGACTACCAGTTACGTCACATTGTTTCTTTTGTCTCTCCTTTGCGCTTCATGCCCGCCATGCTGCATTGAAGCTTCATAGAGCACAAACTTTTTTTCTGAATATCTCAATAACTGGGGGTTTCGCGTTCATACCATAATGAGTGTTAGCGGACATTTTCTGTAACGGACCAGTCGAAATCGGCGACTCGAAGCCAATCTGGTATGTATGCCTTCTTTCATTAAGGAGCCTTCAGCGATAGACATACCTACTTTTATCTGTGGCGTATAAAATGCTCTTGTGGACAGTCATTTTATTACTGTTTCAAAATCAGTGTCTATAGAACACCGGAACTGCGGAAACAAGAAACAAACATTTGTACGGCTGCCAAGGCAGTAACTTGTCATAGCGAGACATCAATAGCATTCCTAAGACTAGTTTCTCTTACCTAACAGGGCCACCAGCTTTTCCAAATGCTGGTATGTGCTCTAGTGTTAGAGACGGTTGCCAGCCTGAGTCGCTGGTTGGTAGCATGGGCAGCCCGTTTTCCTCTTTTCAAATGGAAAATAAGGTAACTTGAAATGCCTCAGTACCCTCTGTTGCATACTGCTCGAGAGACCACTGCAATGTCATTATTTATTTTCAGAACCTAATACATTACTATGGGGGTCATTCTGACCCTTGCGGTCCATGACCGCCATGGCGGAGGGCGGCGGAAGCACCGCCAACAGGCTGGCGGTGCTTCCTGGGCTATTCTGACCGCAGCGGTAAAGCCGCGGTCAGAAAAGGGGAACCGGCGGTTTCCCGCCGGTTTTCCCCTGGCCCAGGGAATCCGCCATGGCGGCGCTGCTTGCAGCACCGCCATGGGGATTCCGACCCCCTTCCCGCCAGCCTGTTTCTGGCGGTGTCCACCGCCAGAACCAGGATGGCGGGAACGGGTGCCGTGGGGCCCCTGGGGGCCCCTGCACTGCCCATGCCACTGGCATGGGCAGTGCAGGGGCCCCCTAACAGGGCCCCACAAAGATTTTCACTGTCTGCTCTGCAGACAGTGAAAATCGCGACGGGTGCCACTGCACCCGTCGCACCCCTGCAACTCCGCCGGCTCCATTCGGAGCCGGCTTCCTCGTTGCAGGGGCTTTCCCGCTGGGCCGGCGTGCGGCCTTTTGGCGGTCGCCCGCCGGCCCAGCGGGAAAGTTGGAATGACCGCCGCGGTCTTTTGACTGCGGTGCGGTGATTCGGCGGTAACCGCATGGCGGGCGGTGACCGCCGCCCACCGCGGTCAGAATGACCGCCAATGTGTGCTAATTCATCCCTTTTAAAATTTTTCAATTTCTGATGTTATTCTCTAAGACAGACCTTTCAGACACGTCATACGAATGGCAATAGCACTATGCAAATATCATCACTCCACTGCATACAAAACAAAAAAAGTAAAAAAGCCATTTTCAACGCCAAGGGCTCTAACTTTCACAAATGCGAGACCAATTGAATTGCAGATGCTTGTTTGTATGTTGCATCTATACCTATGTTCCTAGAGGGATAGATGATAACATTATCAATTGTATGTAAATGTGAATAGCAGCCCAGAAACATTACAGGGGCAAAACTCTAATGGGGTCTCCCAAGTAAAGACTTACAGGGGCACCCAGCATAGGCCGTTGAGGGGCAACTGCTCAGAGTTGCTCGAGGGATATCCGGCTGGGGGGACTTCCAGTTTGGGTTTCTTGAAGGGCATGCACCCTTGGCTGCCTAAGGAGCAGCCAGCATGTCGTGTTCTAAGGGAATTTAGCCAAGGCCTCTCGAGGGCATCCACCTAGTGCCTCTTGAGGGACACACTGCATAGACAGCTCTAGGGGCATCAACCCAGGGCCCATCATGTGAAATTCCGCAAGGACCTGTCAAGATAAATCCACCCACCCAAGGTGGCTGGAGGGGACCCAGGCAGTCTGGCCCTGGTGAGGGATGAATAGGCATCCTTCATAATGAGTGAGATAAACGTTGGTTGCACGCCCTTTACCACAGGTACTTGTACTTATCTGTGAAGCAACAAGAGCATATTGAGTATCTGGGCTCGAAGATATATCATGTATCGAGTTCACTGAGAGCAGAGTTAGGGACAGCCGGAAGTCGATGAACCGGGGCAGGGTGGGACAGCTGTCCACCTAATGCAAAGATTTCCATCCCTGCAGAAATGTCTTGAACTGAATCACGCCCCGCCCTCCCAACCACAACGTTGGTTTTGTTAGCAAGCAGTGACTAAGGGGGTCATTCTGACTCCCGCCGGCCGCGGTAACCGCGGTGCCGCCGGGAGCCGCCAGAATACCGCTGCGCGGTCAGAAGACCGCCGCTGTTATTCTGTGTTTCCTGCTGGGCTGGCGGGCGACCGCCAGAAGGCCGCCCGCCAGCCCAGAGGGAAACCCCTTCCCACGAGGAAGCCGGCTCCGAATGGAGCCGGCGGAGTGGGAAGGGTGCGATGGGTGCAGTAGCACCCGTCGCGATTTTCAGTGTCTGCATGGCAGACACTGAAAATCTTTTAGGGGCCCTCTTACGGGGGCCCCACGACACCCCTCACCGCCATCCTGAACAGGATGGCGGTGAGGGGGTCGGAATCCCCATGGCGGCGCAGCAAGCTGCGCCGCCATGGAGGATTCCTCAGGGCAGCGGAAAACCGGCGGGAGACCGCCGGTTTTCCGTTTCTGACCGCGGCCATACCGCCGCGTCAGAATGCCCTTGGGAGCACCGCCAGCCTGTTGGCGGTACTCCCGCGGTCGTTGACCCTGGCGGTCAATGACCGCCAGGGTCAGAATGACCCCCTAAGTCTTGTGCATTGCTTTTAATGCAACGCCTGTGCAGCGTTTGTGTTCGGCATGCTGACAGTGACCAGACATCCGCACAAACCTTAAGGTCGAAGTGTAATGAACAAGTAGTGGAACTATGGCTGGAAACATGATGAAGCAGAAAAAGAAAGACTAATAAACATTCATATATCATGGTACAAAATCGTATAAGACAATTTGATTTTAGCAAAGAAAAATAATGTATGTAGGAAAATGTGCCCACAGAGTAGTTCGCCATTAGTATAAAACAAGCTTAATTAATCATGAAGAATCGACAATGTAGTAATCCGTTATAATTGCAAATGTATTTTATGATTTCCTTGTTGAAACTGTTTTATGCTTAGCTTAAATTTATCAGAGGCTTTGGCCTAGTTGCCTGGTCTCAAACTTAACTGTGTGGTTTTCACTTGTATTAACAAAGACGCATTTTAACTTTAAAGGCTGTATTTTTCCAGTAGAAATGAGTAATACACTTATCTCAAGGTTTCGTGCTAGGCAAGTTTCATCCCCTTTGAAGCAAGGTCAGTTTCTGCAGGTGCAGACAATAAAGACACTGATAGAGAAATAATTGGCAAACTTTGTTGCTACTTATGTTCCAAAACTCCAAGGACACCTTATGCATAAATGAGTGCTAAGAGAAAGACACTATTCATTGGTCAAAGAGAAACCACCCTATGGACCCTCCAATGGAAGACCCTGAAGAATTTGGAACGTTTCTTACTTAAACCCACCGGACAAAGAGAAGTCAGCCATTTTCTTTGATGCCATTTTGAAGCAAGATTCAAGAAGGCATTTTGACAACACTTTGATGCCTTTTCTCTATCCCAGAGAGAGAGACTTAAGAATTCTCACCCTAGAGACTTTAACTTTAACTTTACCCCGTCTTGCCCATACGATAACTTTTGCCCCTTTGCCTTAAACTTTGCCCCTTTGAAGTCTGCCCCATGCTGATCGAACCGGTACCTGAAGGACGAAGACTTACCTTGAATGCTGATTGTATTTGGTAATTATGAAAAGATAAATGTATTATGCATTGTGTTTTCCTTCTTAGGTACCAACTGCTTAATTTTGACAGAGCCTAACCTAGAAGTTTTTCTAAATTTATGTTGACTAAATTCATTTTGCATGAAGCCCCACATGCCAATGCTAATCAGAGGTTAGTTGAGGTGTTCATTTGATGCACCATGCTGAATTGAAATCTTGTTATGCTGACAGATGTATGCAATTAGTCAAATTCAGTTACTCTTATTAGTGATTTGCATTGCTATAACTGAGTGCATTATAATCCAAATTTTGCGTAGATTGCATTTCTTTCGTCGCTATGGACAGCTAGTAATGTTCGTATACGTATATCATTTGATTTTGAGACTTACTTATATTGTGTTATCTTTGTTAATATAGGGAAATAAACTCATTAACTTTTAGTAAACAGGTGTGGTTATTCATGACTGAAAGGTCATGGTGTGTCTAATTACTGATTTTCTGTTTAACTAATTTGTTGATTGATTACTAATTGAGTATTGGTTATTGATTATAAATGATTATTAATTATTGATTTGAGGGATGCGACTATTCTTGGATGAGGAGAACTCACTGACCTCCGGCGTGTCCAAGTATAAGTAATTTATTAGGACTGGATGCGCTATCAATCATGGGAAACGAGAAACTGTTGGGAAGGGCATGGAGATGGGAAAACATGTGGGAGGGGGAGGGGAAAACATGTGGTTGCGGATTTAAAAGGGTCAAAAGTACAACTTATATACTTCCCAGCTCAGCAGTACTACACGTAAAATATTAATGCCAAGAAAGGTTTCAAACGCGCTCGTAAAATAAAAAGTGTATGTTTTAATTGAAACTGGACTGTCAAACGGATGCAAAAATGAGAGTAAGTACTTAATAGTAAAGATAGTAGTAGTAAAATCAGTACCCATTAGTTCCTGCTTACATCAGACTCCGAGTAAATCTTTTACTAAAACCACAAACATAAATAAAACAGTCTGTGAGCCACCGCAGCTTTGACGCCAAAGTGATGGAGAGGAGACCACGTTTCACTGCTACTGAACATAAAACGAGGAAGCCTCACAGAGAGCGGCAGTGAGGTTGGAGTATAAAGGTGGGTCGGGACAGGCACGAGCATCACTTGGGTTGTTCTTTTCACTCTCTCCTACATGTACTCCCTGACATCTCCTTCACTTCAGTACCTTGAAACACAGAATGCACTCACTAACCTGTAAGCACTGTTTTTTTTTTACTTTCACCTTGACTACTGTGTACGTTTTTTAGAAACATTCGCACAGAATAACCATTGCAACTGAAACACATGACCAGTGCTCTGTGTGCTCCCCAGCGAGGCTGAGGATGGGCACCACCATACAGTGCTTAGGTTGTAAAATACTTAAAAAAAATAAATGCAGGGGTTCAAAGCTTTTTGTTAGGAGTCCATGGAGTTGTCAGATCTCAAGGATGCTTGGTTTTATTCCACCCCGCGCCTCCACCGCCCTACTCCCCCTGTTTCTTTATCTCATTCTCCCAGTTTCTTTTTCATGTCTTCTGTTTTCCTTTTTTTCTGTTTTTCTGTCTTTCTCCTGAGGGCTTTAAGTGAGATCAAAAAAGAGATGAGTCTTTAAAAGAGGCATGGTCTATGTAATTAAGGGCGTGGCTTAAACATACAAACTCAATTTCTGTGACTACCAACCAACCAGTGATTTTGCTCCACTCTGAGCCTTCTTTTATTGTCTCCAGATATATAGCACAATAACTGACATACACTGAAACCCAGTTACAGCTATTGGCTTTATCAATAGTTGTTAGCTGTTTAAGATACATGAATAACAGCAATGATTTTGTTGTAAATATTTAATATTGGGAATGTTTCAATTCTGAAATTGTGAGACTGTTAAATGAAACATGATTGAGGCCTGTGAATGGGGCATTGGTCTTCAGAGTGTCCCGATCACTCCTGTTATGTTCACTCTATGCTAGATGTGTACGACCTTTTCTCTCCTCAGCCCCTTCACCTGCATTTCTTTCTCCGCATCTCTTTCCTCTTCAGCACCCTCCACTCTCTCCTAAATGCACTTCCTGACATCTCCTTCACTTCAGTACCTTGAAACACAGAATGCACTCACTCACCTGTAAGCACTGCTTTTTCTCTTACTTTCACTTTGACAACTGTGTACGTCCTTCACAAACATTCGCACAGAATAACAATTGCAAGTGGAATACATGACCAGTGCTCTGTGTGCTCTACAGAGACGTTGAGGATGGGATGACTATGTATTCTGAACCTCTTTTGACGCACAAGCATTGTGAGAAACTACACCTGCCTTTATCCTCAACTCCAGAGTGCTCAATAGTGGCCTGTTTAAAACACCTGGAAGCACCCAGTTGAACAGCTTCACTATACAAGAGGACTATGTTACACAAAAATAATACAGAAACACAACATTCTGGAGATAGCACACTTAAGGAAGGCAAGATTAGGTAAAATGTGTGAAATATAAACAGGAACTAGATGGGTGTCACGGATTGTCCAACGTTTATATAATTCGTTTTTCAGAAGGTGATCAGTATTTTGTCATTACAGATATGGACCTGAACATAGGGCCCATTAGAAACCCGTTTCAATGTCAGTTTTTAATTACTACTGGGCCTCAGACCCGGAGGGACATAGGCCACTTAAAACCCATTTTAGAAATGGGGTCTCTAGTTGGCAGCAGTTTGCACCCTGCCCAATTAGGGATCCTCACTGTGGTCAGGGTAACGGAGTCACACACCTCAGATAACTCCTGCTCATCCCCTTGGTAGCTTGGCTCAAGCAGATAAGCTTATCTCAGAGGCAATGTGTAAAATATTTGTACACACGCAGAGTACTACAGTGAAAACATAACAAAATTATTCCACATCAGTTTAGAAAAATAGTCAATATTTATCTGAGTAAAACAAGACCAAAACGACAAAGAGCAAGCATACACAAGTTGAGAATTTTCAAAGATTAAGGTGGTCATTATGAACATGGCGGTAAACACCGCCCCGCCAGCGGTGGCGGTAACTACCGCCAACATGCTGGCGGTCCGGATCGCCAAATAATGAAGCCAATGAGAAACAAGTAGCGGTCCATCCACATACTGACATCTTTGTAGTCCCGACGAGGATGGAGGAGGCCGCCCACAGGGCAGGTAGCGGCAGAAGGGTTCTACCTGTCCACCAATTAATGAAACACAAATCCGTCATCAGTTCCGGGGCGGAAACCACCGCCAGGCAAATCGTGGTGGAAACTAACACTATAAAAGGACACACTCACCGGAGGCACACAGAACAAGCCGACACACACATGGAGAGAGAGTTGGAAATAATACCAGTGATGCTACTTGTCATATACCTCCAGGAACGTGACCGCAGACGAAGACGACAACTGTAAGTACTGAAACCTAGTACACATGGGAAGAAAGGGCACAGTTAGACACCCACCCCACCCATCCTGCAACGCACTCCAAACCCCTCCCACATCCCAAGCCAAACATACCATAACAAAATGTGTTTACCAGACACACGCCAACAAAGACCGGCACCAAAGAACACACATGTGCACACCGCACCCCTACAGTGAAATGTGAAAAACATCACTATATTGTGCCAACAGCACTACTGGGCACTGATATTTATTTAACAAATTAAAACTAATGTCCAAATGAGGCCAATGGCCAGTCCATCGGTAAGTCCTGGAAGGGCCACTATAGCCCGAACTTGACTCCCATGTGTGCAAAGGAAACTCCACTGGAAAGGGCCATCAATGGGGCAGCCAGGCACCTCAGAGAACAGGGGCAGGGGGTTGCAGGGTGGGGACTTATGTCTGGAAGGGGGGGCTTCGGCTTAGGTTTGGGAGTTGGAGGGGGTTTGGGCTTGCTCTTGGAAGGAGGGGGAGTGGGCTTGGACTGGGGGGTGGCAGAGGGACCTGTGGCAACACAGGGCTTCTTCCTCCCTGGGGAAGGGGCACAGGAATGAGAAGGGCAGACTGGGGAGGACTTGGACTTGGAAGGAGTGGACTGGGCAAGGAGATGGGCACATTTAGGAACGAGGCGGTGTGGGCCAGTGGATTCGAATAGGTCAATAAGGGAGAGGAAAAGCTTCTTACGGGCAGTTGGAGGGGATTTGGAGGCAGGTCTGGGAGTGGAGATTGAGGGAGATCAGGTGTAGATGTGCCGGACATGGATGCAGGTGCCTGTAAAGTATTCTGATGTGTGGTGGGTGTGTGTGGTGTGGATGTTTTGGGAGGAGGGGAGGTGGACATAGTGGGACAAGACGTGCTGCCAGTGTACCTGGATATTGTCTGGGTGTCTGCAGGTATGATGAGTGTGCTGCAAGTGTCTGTCAATGTAGTTGTGGTGAGTGCAGGTGTGGTGTCTGAGGTGCTTGTCTGGATGTCAGATGTTGTGGTGACTGCATGAATGGGGACAGCAGCAGTGACTGAGGGTGCAGTGCATGTGGGTGTGCATGGTGAGGTGACAGACAAGGTGGTGGTGGAGGTCGACACACTCGGGGAAGTGGATGTTGTTGTGTGTGCTTTTGTAGGTTGGGTGTGTGCCTGCCTGTAGTGGGAAGTGTGGTGCTTGTGTTTGTCTGTGTACTTCTTGTGTGTTGATCTGTGTGCATGGCTGTCTGTATGTGTGCTTGGGATGGGTGAAGAGAGTGGGGTGCTGGAAGGGGTAGAGGTGGTGGGAGGGGGGACGGAAAGACCAGGGACACTGGCTGCCGTCAAAGAGGAGGCCAGAGCCTGAAAAGATCTCTGTAGCCCAGACATGGCATCGTGAATGCCTTCCAGGTATGCACTGCACTACTGCATCTGGGATGCTAGCCCCTGGATGGCATTCACGATGGTTGTCTGCCCTACAGAGATGGTTCTCAGGAGGTCAATAGCCTCCTCCGTGAGGGCAGCATTGCTGACTGGGGCAGGGGATGAGGTGCTTGGGGTGAAGGAGACACCCACCCTCCTGGGTGAGCGGGCATGGGCAACTGGGTGGGGAGCAACTGCGAGGGCGGTGATGGCATGGGGTGGCGGAAGATGGCATAGAATGGGTGTGCCCAGTAGGGTACGCCACCACCAGGGAGCTCCCATCAGAGGAGGTATCAGAGTCACTACCTACAGTGGTAGTTGCCTCCCCCGTGGTACACCCCTCGCCCTCCAACCCACTGGTCCCCTTGGCGTCGGTAGACTCTGTCTCCTTGGAATTGTGGGCTGCTGCATGCCCACTCGCCGGTGCCACTGCTCCCTCACCAGATGATTCTGATGTACACAAAGGACACAAGAGCACAGGGGTGGAGAGACAAAACAAGGGAGAACTTAGTCAAAAACTGAATCTATGTACATGTCTGCCCCACACACACTCCCATCCAGGTCACACACATACACGCAGCACCTACAACATACGTCATGACTGTACCCCTTACTACTGGCCATTACCACAGAATACACCACATAACCTACATAACCCACATAAAACACGGGCCTGATACACTCTGTGGAGTACACCCATGAGAGATCATGCACAGACAATGCACTTACAAGTCCATGAGGCCTCAAAGCATACCAGATGACAGAAAGGGGACCCCGATGGGCCTACTGAGACTGCCCAAACTAGCCCTCACACCATTCCAGGGACTTTGAGGGGGCAGGACTGCAGGAACACACCTGTCCAAGTGCCTGGCACTAGAATGCATACATACCACAGCACCAACATACATCCATCTCAGCAGTATCACATCAGTGTAGGTACTCACCCCCTTGTGGCTGCTGTGCTGCCTTCAAGCGCCCATCCAAATCAGATAGGCCACTGTCAGGATGCGGGCCATTAGGGGGTCAGGGTTCGATAGGCACCCCTTCCTCGTTGGGAGGCCTTCCCCAGCTGGGCCTCTTTGATCTTCCTGGCACAGCGCCTCAGGTCCTCCCACCGCTTCCTGCAGTGGGTACTCCGCCGGTTGTAGACCCCCAGGGTCTGCACCTCCTTGGCGATGGCTTGCCACAGGCCTTTCTTTTGATGGGCACTGACCTGCATGGGACACACAGAGCAAAAAAAACAGACGTCAGTATGTGTGCACCGAATACAGATAACATGTCGTTCCCTATGGAACGGCGATTGTTGAAAGGTAAGCTATCAACTCACATACAGTACATGCCAGACAGTCTACCGCTGGGCAGTCAAACATCGAACCCACATGCATACAGGCATCCGCCACAATCACACATATCTAAGGATGAAAGATGCCAACTCACCTGCTACTCTGGTCACCGATACAACTTGGCATACAGGGGTAGGACCCCATCCACCAGCATCTCAAGCTCCTCCGCGGTGAAGCCGGGGCCCATTCCCCTGTGACCCGTGCCATCTCAGGGACCAGAGTCAGGACACAGCAGCACACGCAGTGGAGTACTAGCCTGCACGGGAATCAGGAGTCAATAGTCAAGGGTCTGACGAAATGGCGTAGGTACCGCAGCGGTGTGCTCCGTCACCACCGGCAGTGATCATGATTTGCCCAAGTTCCCCATTGACACCCATGTAATCCAATGATTGGGTGCACGACAGTGAACACCGCCTTCCGCCATGACGACTAATGCCAGCGGAATGAAGCCACTTCCACTCTCTCATATCTGGATGGCAGGAGGCTGCCATTTTGCTACCACCACATCACCATAGCCTTGCCAGGGGCCTCATCCAGGGCCCCAAAATCTCCAACCTTAGTCGCTTGTTGACATGAGTCTAGGATCCTCACATGTACCTATCTTTGGAATTGTGTCCAACTGGGATGCCATTATGGAAGAGTTAACTCAGCACACATATGCCTGACGGTGTACTTCATACTTTGCGTCTGTGTGTTTTACCTACGTGTCGCACTTACAAAAATACAGTGACATCATGTGACGAAAGTGTATGTTTACACTCAATATGTGTTCTTTCCTCCCCCATTGGTACAGACACATGTGGCGAGGGAGGGACCCATCTCTTTACAGACCCCTGGTTGATTTGGAAACTATGGAGGAATGTCACGTCATTGTCACCTACAGACTCAATAGAGCTACTGTCCATGACCTCTGTGCATTAATGGATTCTGTTCTGAAACTGGCTAATTGGAATCAGCATGCCATCCCTACAACTGTGCAAGTGCTATCTGTACTCCATTTTTTGGCTACAGGCTCATTTCAAGTGACAGTGGGCATAGGTGCAGGGGTCTCACAGCCAGTGTTCAGCCTCATCTTGTCAAAATTCCTGGATGCATTCGTCCAACACCTGCAAACATATGTCCAGTTTCCCCAAAGGGCTAAACTCCCTGCCATCAAATCTGGACTTTATGCCTTTGCTAACAGCCCCCATGTGATAGGTGCCATTGATGGAACCCACATAGCTCTCATACCCCCAAGAGTGAATGAACAGGTGTACAGGAATCGGAAGAACTATCACTCCATGAATATACAATTGGTGTGTACTGCTGATCAGTACATATCACATGTCAATGCAAGGTTCCCAGGCTCAGTCCATGATTCCTTTGTCCTGAGAAACAGCAGTATACCACACTTAATGGAACAGCTACAACGGGACAGAGGATGGCTCATAGGTGAGTATGTATTACACTGGATCTGTACATACCTGACAGCCAGGCTATGTGCATGTAAAGTCAGTTTAGTATGGTCCTGGTTTGCCCACTTTTGCAGGTGATTCTGGCTACCCCAACTTGCAATGGCTCCTGACACCTGTGAGGAATCCCAGAACAGATGCAGAGAGGAATTGTAATGAGGCCCATTGACGTACTAGGAGGGTGATTGAGCGGACTATAGGTCTCCTAAAGGCTAGATTTTGTTGCCTCCATCTCTCTGGGGGATCCCTGTGCTAACTCCCTGACAAGGTGTGTAAGATAGTGGTGGCCTGCTGCATGGTGCACAACTTGGCTGTGAGGAAAGCTATCCCCCTTCTGGAAGAGGAGGGTGCTGTCCAACCAGCCCAGCAACCTCAGAGAGGGGATGAGAGTGATGGTGAGGAAGAAGAGGGGGAAGATATCAACTCCAGGAACCAGCTTATCCGCCTATACTTCCAGTGACTATAAGGTACTGTTCAATGATGCTGATGTCTTCACTGCATAGTTTCAGTCTGACTCATGTAATTGGTAATGTGGTGTCTATAGTCAGTGACACTGTTAACTGATGACTGAAGTGGCATGTGCCAGGTGACCCAATATTATGTACAGTGTGACATACTTTAGACATTACAGTGCGTTGGATCCCCTCGTGCAATAAAGGTATAATTATGTTATTGGCTGGCTAATGCATACACACTCACAATTGATATCTCATATTGACGAGAGACATACAATTTGAGAGCATAGGTGTATTTATTAAATGCCAAATTGTACATATTTCGTGGGACAGTGATAGGAAGGGGGCACATGGTGCATATCCATACTCAGGTACATATGCTCAGCTGTTGGTAGCACTGGGTTTTGGTCCATGTGGCCATTGGTAGATGATGTGATGGCAGTAGCATCTCAACAAGGGAGCACAGTGGCACACAAGAGAGATAGTTCAGGGCAGAGTCACTTCCTAGCAGTGGGCTTGGTCTTGGCTGGTGTTTCAGTGGCATGTCTGGGTCTGAGGGCACGTTTGCGTGGCTGGAGCTGGGCTGCAGGGGAAGGGGTGCTGGTTTCCTGTGTGTCCCCTGGCAGTGCCACCAGTCCCTTAGCTGCTGCAGATGTAGAGAGCAGAGCAGTGTCCTGGCTAGTGGTGGGGGCTTGCAGGTGGGTGGAGGACTCAGGCTGGCTGTGGTACTGGTGCTGCTGCAGCAACCCTGCAATGGAGGCTATGGTGGCATTACGCTGTTTCCATTGCTCCATGGCCTCCTGGTGGTGTGCTACCTGCAGCCTCTGATTCTGCTCCAAGGTGGCCAGGATCTGGCCCATCCTGTCCTGGGTATGGTAGTGTGCACCCAGAACTTCAGATATCACCTCCTGGGCTGCTGCACCCAAGCTTTGGCCACACCCCTGGGCCACTGATACCCTCCCACTGGCCCTAGTCCCCTGTGCCTATGTCCCCTGCACAGGTCTGGCAGTCACACTTGCACTGGGCCCTTCATCATCCTGCCTGTTGGTGGGTGGAGACTCTGGCCTCTGTACATGTGGCTGCCAGTCCGTGGCTAGGAGACACTGGTGTGGGGTCGTTTGGCCAGAGCTGATGATGGTAGCTGGGTGGTAGGGCTGTCAGTGGTATCCTGGGTGGGGCTGCTGGAGGGTGACAGTCCAGGACTGCGTGATGGGCCACGGTATTCCTCAATTTCCAGACATCCCTCTGCACTCTCCTGAGTGGGGCCTCTTTCTTCATGTGTGGCACTGTCACTCCTTGGTGTTTCCGTCCGGGTGGCATGGGTGCTGGTGCCTGTGGGGGGGAATGGACATGTGGGTGTCAGGTACTTTTTTGGCAATTGATGCAATGCACTGCCTTATTTTGTGCTTATATTCCCCTGTCGTGGCATACAAGGTCCCTTTGCGTACATTTCTTTGCATTTCATGTGGGGGGGAGGTGCATTGTGGGTGCTGTAGTGCCCCTGGGAATCCATGCAGGGGTAGGTGACTGTGCACAGGGGGCAGGGTGGAGGTCTGTTTGTGGGATAGTGGGCGTGCAGGGTAGTTGGATGTTGGTGTTGTGGACTGGCTGGGGATGGGGTCCTGGTGGGAGTGAGATGGGTGGGGTGATACATGCATTATATGTGGGGTGAATGTTACGGTATAGTAGTTGACATACCTGAGTCCAGTCCTCCAGTGAGACCAGTGAGGCCCTCTGGGTGCAGGATAGCCAAGACCTTCTCCTCCCAGTCGGTGTATTAGTGGGGGGTGTAGGTGGGGGACCTCCACCAGTCTTTTGTACGGCGATGTTGTGCCTGGATGCCATTGACCGAACCTTCCCGCGCAGGTTGTTCCATCTCTTCCAGATGTCATCCCTTGTGCGTGGATGGTTTCCCACTGCGTTGACCTTGTTGACTACTGTCTGCCATAGTTCCATCTTCCTGGCCTCAGGTGTCTGCTGCACCTGTGCCCCGAATAGTTGTGGCTCGACCCTGAGTATTTCATCCACCATGGTCCTTAGCTCCCTATCTGTGAAGCGGGGTGATTATGGGGTGCCATGGTGTGTGTTGTGCTTGTATTGGTGAGGGTGCTGTTGTGAGGTTGTGTGTGTGGCTTATAAAGGTGTTTGGGGTTTGTGTGTGTTTTGGTGGTGTATTTGTGTGTGTGACTTGTGTTATGTTGTGTTCAGTGTATACGTGTTGTGTTGTCAATCTCAGTCGTGCTATTGGCGATACCAAGGATTGTGGGGTATGTGTGTGGGTGTTTTATAGTGTTGTGGATCTGTCAGGAATAAGGCCATGCGCAGTCCAGGTCTCGCCCAAAACTCCGCTGCGTGGCTCTGTGTCGCTTTATGTGCACCACTTGTCATCCCCTCTTGTTCCAAAGGTGGCCATCAGCGTCGTCTGCCCTGTGCAAAGCTCATAGAGCTGCAGGTTCAGGACATTGGTGGACAAGATGCACTTATCAGTGCTATTCCAGGAAGGGACTACAATTCCCAAGATTTTAGAGGCAGCAGCCATTTTGGGGTGTAGCAGGCCTATAAAGCCCAGCCACACCCAAGCACGATGCTCACTATTTTGAAGACTTCGATGCAGTCAGACCTCGTGGGGGTTTCTCAGAAGAAGAGCAGAGTTCCTGAATGGCAGAGTGACATCCAGCCGAAGTATCCTTGTTTCCATGGTGCATTCAAAAACCGTAGGTCGTACTCGTAGCGGTAAGGCCTTGATGAATCCAATTTTGGAGGAAGTCATTACTTCCAAAGGTAAAGCGCCCCTTAGCACAACGAGCAAAGCATTTTCAGTTTCCAGAGTACAGCGGCCTTGGCGCAACGATCAAAGGCGATTCAGAGCACAGGTGTAAAGCGCTCTTTGCACAGCAATTCAAGCGTTTCAGTTCACAGATGTAAAGCGCTCTAGGCACAGCAATTCAAGCGCTTTCATTCACAGATGTAAAGCGCACTAGGCACCGCAATTCAAGCGCTTCAGTTTACAGATGTAAAGCACTCTTGGCACGGCAATTCAAGCGCTTCAGTTCACAGATGTAAAGTGCTCCTGGCACGGCAGTTCCGGAAGGTAAAGCGCTCTTGGCACGGCAATTCAAGCGCTTCAGTTCACAGATGTAAAGCACTCTTGGCACGACAATTCAAGCGCTTCAGTTCACAGATGTAAAGAGCTCTTGGCACGGCAATTTAAGCGCTTCAGTTCACAGATGTAAAGCGCTCTTGGCACAACAATTCAAGCGCTTCAGTTCACAGATGTAAAGCGCTCTTGGCACAACAATCAAAGTGATTTAGGCCACTTGAGTAAAAGCAGCTCCTTAGCATAATGAGGGTAGCGCTATAAGACAAAACACGTAAAAGCGCTTCCTGGTATTATTAAGTAAAGTGCTTCAAGTTCAATGAGTAAAAACCTTTCGGCCTTTATTGTTGTGAATGTGAAAGTATTTTTGGAGATAAGCAAATCATAGTTTTCATTGTTCTTTGAAAAGCTTGATCTGAAAAGCATATTTAATTCTTTGAGATTTTCTAAGTCATGATCAAAGGTTTATGTTGTGAATGCATTGATGTTACAGGATTGATATTCTGAGTGTAATCATAGTCCAAAGCTCTTGCCATCTCTTGATTTTGAGGTTGTAGTTTATTCTTGTTCCATGTTTCAAAGAAGGGGCTGTGCCCTCATTTCAAAAGGGGTCTCCGTCTGATATCTCGGAGATGCATTTAGTCAAGAGTCTATTGAAGAGTTACATTTCTTTGAATGAGTAAATGCATATTTGTTCTAGCCTTTTCTTTTCAGATCTCTCTCCCTGCTGTACCCCTATCCTAATTCCCTTCCCCCGACTGGCTTCATCATAAATCTGTGCTATAATAGCTTTCTGAGTTGGTGACGCCGGAAGGTGGGCCTTTTGTTCAGCAACGTGCAGGACACGGTGACAGGATGTGTGTCAGGTGTGTGGGTTTCAAAGTTGCCAGTGTGTGCATTTGATGTTGGTGGGTCTCATTGCTGGCCGTGGTGGTCCGTTCGGCATCCACTATCCACCACGCTGATTCGTGCATCATTATTTGGTAGGCAGAGGATTTGTCTGCATGGTGGTGGCAGGGTGGGGTGTACTGCCTTTCCGCTGTTGAAGGCCCTGGCGGTGGGTGGAGGTTGCAGGGTTTTTGGAGGTGTGACTTTTTGGCATCATCATTCGGGGGTGTGCAGTCTACTGCCACTGGCAGTCTTCTGTTCACCGTCGCCACGCGGTCGCCTGTGATTACCGCCAAGTTCATTATGCGGGCCTAAATTTTAGTATAGCGCTTAAAAACACTATAGCTCCAACTGGGGTAATCACGACATCATGACAGAGTCATCTCCAACAGTTCAGTGCCACTCGCGAGGGAGTGTGGGACGGTCACGGAATCGCATGGACCCCAGTTACAGTACCTTGGAAAACGATGAAGAAACAAAGATATTGCACGGAGTCAGGGAGGTGATGTGTCACTGGAGCTGGTGCAGAGTCAATTACTTACTGACACCAGTGAGGTGAGGCATTGTTCCTTACTGCTAGGCAGGGGAGGTGAGGCGTTGGTTCCTTATGTTTGCAGGGGAGGTGATGCAGCGTTGATTGTGAGGCATCGGTTCCTTATGACAAGGCAGGGGTCGAAGGATACAGCAGGTCAAGACGTGAGGCGTCAACATCGAGGTGTCGTGATCAAACCACGGGCCACAGGTGCTGGGGCCGAGTCGAGTTGGGTACTATGGACATTGGTGACACAGTGCTCTGGACTCACTCTTTGGTGGGACATCCGATGCGCTACAGCAGCACTGGGCCTACAGCGTGGTCGTTGCACTTACTGGGGACCACAGCTCCGGTGCAGGTAGTGACGCAGGGTCAAAGAGTGGCACCGGTTCAAAAGTCATCTCGGAGGTTGATGCACTTGTTTCTTCCTTATTACACCAGAACTCACTCTCAAGGGCCCAGTAACTGGATTTGGTACCACTTGGTGAATCAGGACTCTCAGCAACAGAGCCCAGGCACTGGCAGGTAAAGTCTTTGATGTCCCTGAGACTTCTTAACAGGAGGCAAGCTCAGTACAGGCCCTTGGAGAACCTTTGGAAGCAGGGTGTAAAAAGAATAGTCCAATCCTTTCACTCCCAAGACAGGGGCAGCAAGCAGAAGGCCAGCACAGCAAAGCAACAGGCAGAGTGGCAGTCCTCCCTACAGCATCCAGCTCTTCTTCCTGGCAGAATGTTCTCAATCCAAAACGATTATAACTATGTGGTGTCAGAGGTCCAGTACCTATACTCATTTCTGTCTTTGAAGTAAGCAAAGTTCAAAGAGAAGTGTATGCACTGCACAAGACCCTGCCTAGGCCCCTGACACACTCCAGGGGGGTGGAGACTGCATTGTGGAAGGACAGGAATAGCCCTATTGAGGTGCAAGTGACAGCTCCTCCCACCACTCTAGCTCAGGAAGACCCATCAGCCTGGTGATGGGCGATCAGGCTATGCAGGGTACACCCCAGTTCACTTTGTGTGACTGTCTAGAGTGAATGCACAAACAGCCCAAATGTCATCCTGACCTAGATGTGGATTCCACAGACAGGCAGAGGCAGAGAATGGTTAAGCAAGAAAATACCCATTTTCTAAAAGTGGCATTTGGGCATTTTCAAACTCATGGTTCAAAAAACAACTTCACCAAAAGATGTATTTTTAAATTGTGAGTTCAGAGACCCCAAACTCCACATCTCTATCGGCCCTCAATAGGAAATTACACTTAAAAGATATTTCTTTAGGGGTGATTGACATGTAGTAAAAGGGAAGGCTTGGGCCTGGCAAGTGGGTGCACTTGCCAGGTCAAAATGCCAGTTTAAAACTGCACACACAGACACTGCAGTGGCACGCCTGAGATATGTTTGCAGGACCACTCGTGGGTGGCACAATCAGTGCTGCAGGCCCACTAGTAGCATTTGATTTACAGGCCCTGTGCAAACCTGGTGCACTATACTAGGGACTTACTATAGCCTTAGAGCCAGCTGTAGCGGGCTATTCAAGCCATTAAAGGCCCTTTCCAGCCTTAAAGGGCCGAGCTAAAAGCAAGGGCCTTTAACAAGGGAGTGGGGCTTTAATTGCCAGTATAGCCTAGCTACAAAGGGATAAGGCTATTGGAACATTCTGCCACTGGAGGTCAGAATGTTCTAATAAATAAAACAAAGTCCCCATGGAGCCCGAGGGGATGAAAGCCCCTTCAGAGTCCATGAGGCCTTTGTTCAAAGCTGTTGCTGGGAACAAAGAACATTTGAATGAATACTGGCCTGGCTTTTACTAGCCAGTAAAAACCCAGAGCACTCGATTGTCTCCAATGGAGTTCCCATCATTCCAGTGTTCTAAAAGTAAATCAAATATGCCAGTCATGAATGAACCAATCACCAATACATTTAGGACAGAGAGAATTTGCTCTTTAGCACTGGTTAGCAATTCTAAAGTGCCCAGAGTACTAGAGCCAACCAAAACAAGTCAGAAAAATAGGAGGAAGAAGGCAAAAAGTTTGGAGATAACCCTGCAAAAAGGGCCATGTTCAGCAGCCCTGTTTTCCCTCTTTCATCGTTCTCCCTTTTCTGTCTTTCTATCTCTTGCTCTGGTTCCAAGTATAATGATGAGCAATAAACCATGTCAGTCCCAAAATAAGTGATACTGTGCACTACTTACAACCACCAGCACAAATCATGCCAACATCCTGTCCAAAAGTGGAGCTACTGGTCCAACGCAGAAGCAAGACAGGTAGGTACAAAGGGGCCAGAACAGGATACAATGTTCAGCCTTGGCAGTCCTCTGAGACGGACGGTGGTGGTGCTTCCGCTCTGTGTTGGTGTGTCAATCACTGCCTTGCAGCAGTAACAACAACAACGTCTATTGGCAGGACATCTCCAAAGGACGGTAATGCATGGAAACGTGTTCCAAGCAGTACAAAGATTTAATTTGGCAACTTCTTTTGAAAGCATCATGCTGTAAAAATACGATAGAACCATACAGTTCCGCTTAGAGAATTTGAGTTGCATTTTATTAAATTACAAAGGGTGAATCAAAGCATTGGGGAGAACAATGGGAATTTCGAAGCGCACAGGACCGGCAGAAAACCATTATAGAGTAAATATCATGGGGTAGTTGGACAATGCTGCAAAGTTCATTAGACCATGTGGAGAGCATTGTGTTCATGTCTGGAGGTTTCTCATAGGCACCTATGGAGTATTGTATCTAGTTATGAAGGCCACATCCGAAGCACTGTACCAGATTCTGGAGTTTAATTTGGAGTATTGCACTTTCTCCTGGAGGTTTCATCTGGAGCACTGAACCACATTCTGTAAGTTTCATTAAGAGTACTGTACCACAGTCCAGCAGTTTCATCTGAAGTACTCTGTCACATTTCGCAGGCTTCATCAGGCATAATTCATCTGGAGTATTGTATCACATTCTAGTGTTTCATCTGGAATAGTGTACCACATTCTGAAGGTTTCGTTTTGAGTACTGCACCGCATTCTGGAGGTTCCAACTGGAGCACGGGGTTCAGTTTTCGTCATCACATTTTGAGCATTGCATCTATTTTGGATGTCATATTTGGTGTAATATGTTCAGTTGTGGAGGTCACTTTTCCAAGTATTGCATCTAGCTGTGAAGGTCTCCCTAGTGCATGGAGGTCTCATCTGGCAGTGCTTTCATTGGGAAAAAAGAAGTGTCTGAACTCACTAACCAGACTAGGTGGGCCTTGAGGGGCAGTTAGTGGCGTGGCTGAGGGGTGACAGTGAGCCAGGCATTTCACAATATTACATTTCTTTGCGTCTATCAGGTGCTGGTGATCGTTAAACCATACAAGCATCGTATAGCACAACAAAAATGTAAAGAAGAAGCTTTGCTGAGAGGGAGGGTGTAGACTCTGGATGGTAGTAAACTGGGTCAGCATGAGACCTACATTCTAATTCCCCCTTGCTTCTAGTATGGAGCGTGAGGGGAGTAAGGGCAGTGGTTAATTTGTAAATAAAAAGGTACCGGTGCCCAAAGCCCTCCTCTTAAACACGCGGATGCTGCAATCAAATGTGTGAACACAGAATACCAAGGCGTGGTGATCCTGAAACCATCTGGGGCCTCTTCAATCTACATATACAGCCACTCTCTGCCTCTTCAGCTCACTCTTGCAGCATTCAAATTTTTCCCATTGTGACGCTTTTTTGTTTTTCTCTTCCTCCGTCTTTCCCATATGTGCCTTTTTTCTCGCAGCAAATGCTTGAGGCAGAAGAATAAGCCCCGGTCCTCAAAAATAAGTGCGGGTGTTCAGCGCCGGAAACAAAAAGCACAAATTAAGCACTGAGTAAGGGCCAGCTTGTCTCTTCCAGGTTTGCCACTAGGTGTGGCCCTGTGACAGTGGAGATAGGAAGACTCAAATCGGCACTTGAGGCAAACTTCAATATTTTTATTTATAGATGTGGCTGCGGTCCCGTTTATTATATGCTGTCCTCAACTCACCACCTCCTAACTCAGTCAAGTCACAGAACACTCAGCTCCCAACAGGTACTTTTGGTGTTTGTGTGTGTGAGACATGACAGGCATCAGCCACTGTGTCATACGTGCAGGGTCTTATTTTTGGCAGTTTGATAAAGAGCACATTTGACCAAAGGCATCAGAGTGTACAATAAGACAATCATCCATTTTACATTAAAGCATATGTTTTAAAACACTGGTGGTTATGTGAGTTGCCCAGAATATAAGGTTGGTGAGCCAACGCCGGGATTCGAACCTGGTTCCTCAGTTACAACAGTGTCGGCAGCTCTGGCCTCATCCTCATGCTCAATGCAACGCCAACCTGAAGTAACTGCAGCAGCAGGCCAGGGCCCTAATACACTGGTTACTGCCTAGCAGAGAGGCACTATGGCGCTCTGTCTGGAAGGCTCATTTTCAGCAGCATTTACGCTGCAGGTACCCATAGCTCAGAGACTGGACTCTGCTGCTACTACGGGTACAGGTACTCTCCTTGCTGAAGAAGTTCAGCTACTAGGGGGAGAAAACGAAGAAGTGCTGGTACTCAGCACCCTGCAGTACCGGCTCATTTAAAGCATTAACATCTGGAATTGTGTGGAGGTCTCCTCTGAACTGTTGTGTCCATTTCTAATGGGCATATCTGTAGTACTCTACCCAGGTCTCGATGCCTCATCTGGAGTATTGGTTAACGTGTTTTAGATCATGTGCAAAGTATTGTGCCTGGTTCTTAAGTTCACATTGGACAATTGTGCGCAGGTTCGGAGGTCTTTTGTGACAATATGTGTCCCAGTATGGAGGCCTCCCCCGGACTGCTGTCCACTTCAAATGGGCAATCTGTTGGACTGTTTTCCAGGCCTGGAGGCCTCACCTCGCGTAAGGTATTTGAGATCATGTGTGAAGTACTGTGTCTGGCTCAGAAGGTCAAATCAGACAATTGTGAGCAGGTTTGAAGGTCATTCTTGAAAATACATGTCCCAGTATGGAGGCCTCATCTGTACTGCTTTGTCCAGTGTTAATGGGCCTACCAGTAATAATGTGTGCAGGTCCGCAGGCCTCACCATAAGAATTGTGTCACATTTTGGAGATTTCACCTGGCTGTGTCCTGTTCAGTACATAGCATCTACAGCTCTGAATTCAGTTCCTGGGGTCACATTTAAAGAGTGTCCATTTGTGGAGAACTTATTTTGAGGAAGTCAGCATGGATACAATCTTTAACGTAAATTCACCAAAATGCCAGGGATACAGTGGCATCGCGAGCCCATCACACGCCCTTTCCCCTTAAATTTCACTCACACACACACTCACACCTACACACACTCTCTCTCCCTCACATAAACACACATACACACCTGTACGCACGCACACAACTTACATTTAAAAGCATTTTTTTAAAGAAGGGCTGCTAGCCTGCCACTGTGTTCCAGGCACTGACTGCCACCTCTGAGGCCAGGGGTCGCAAAGGCAATATTAGGGGTCGCAAGGGGCAAGCCAGGGGTCGCAGCTGAGACCCCTGGCGACCCCTAAATGAAGTCCATGGATACAATCTACAGACAGGGAAAAACTGTACATTTTAGAGCGCACAAAAAATGTTCAAAGCTTTAAACATGGGGGAGAGGAAAGGTGGATTAGACGCTGCTATTTCTATTTTGGACGTCTTTAAGAACGCATGTCATAGTGTGCTACTGAAGAGACAGTTCAGGGTGAACAATTGAACCTATTGTTATTGTTAAGGTTAGTGACTGCCTGAAACAACCTCCAGCATCGGTAGCGCCAATGGAAGCAGTAAACCGCACATGAAAGTGCTACAGGGCTGTTCTGGTTTATATGAAAGGCCCCGGTGTGCTAAGGGGGGGCTGCTTTCAAGAATCAGAATGCGGCTGTTTAATGAACCCATGCACGGTGTGCTGACGCGGAGTGGTAAATCATCCGTCTATCCATCCGCCTGTCTATCTACTCTACGCACACACGTACACCACTCACAGGCACAACTCTCTTTCTCTCCTATGTGGCACAGCAGAACAATGACCCCACGCGGTACTGCTGTAATTAGCGTAGGACGCTGGAGAGGGGGGTCTCTCTTTGATGTGGGCACCCCCTGTCGTGTAATACGTAAAGAGCTCACTGTCTGGCACCAGACTGGACAAGTTAAGTGTTGAACACGCAGTCAGCTTTGTCCTGGACGAGGGGAGCTCCCGGGGAGCCGAAGCCACTCCCTGGCCCCGGTGTCTAATCTCTCTACACCCCAAGCAATTAGCAGGGATTAAAGGGTCGGCGCCATTTACAACCCCCGCCCGCCACCACTCTTGACCAGTCCCTCCCCCTCTGACACTCCCACCGCCCAAACAACAACCCCAGTCTCCACTGCAGAGCTCTCACAGAATCGGGGAGCTGCGTTGCGTGCTACTTTAAACCCAATAAAAGCGCTTTGAATGACTCTTTGCCGAGCTGATCTGTTGGGGCCAAAACTGCAGGGGTCCGAGGAGGTGGACCGGGCCTTCAGCCTCTACAGGGGCTACCATTAAAAGTGCCAAGCTGCAGAAGGGTCTAATCAACACCATTTGAGCCGACACTGTCAATCCTCACACAGGCGTTAATTTGGCGTGTAAGGTCGTATTTCTGAAGAGGCACTTGTCAAAAAGAAAGACCCTAATTTACTCCCCCTAAAAGTAACAGCTGCACAAAGCAGGCTTTGGAAAGCGGGGGACGGGTGCGAGTTTGAACGGGGGGTGGGGGGTGGAGGGGTCTCCAGGGCTTGTGAGCAGTTTTAGAAGGATGTAAATGTTGGTTAAATTGTGTAAGGCCAGTGACAGTCCGATCACAGATACCGAGGGCATGTCCGGGCCACCAGACCTATGGGGTCTGCCCACATGCCCACCCGGGGCAGCAGTATGTTGATGCCGTTTCCTGTGCTGCACCAGTGTAGACGGAGTCTGTGCAGTGGGGTAGCTACAGCGAGGGGTGTTTGGGTGTATGGTCAGGTGTCTGTCAGATTTCACCTGGGATCTTTATATACACACTCACACAAATGCACTCTCTGTCTCTCTCTCTCTCTCTCTCTTTCGCTTTTGTCTCTGTTTTGAAGATCTCAAAACATGGTTATTTTACAAAATATGGGGCCAGATGTATCAAAGGGTTTCACCCATTCTGTGTCAATGGGAAAATGCTTTGGTACATATGGCCATGGTGTTTTAAGTACCCCTAACAAGCCACACTGCTTTCCACTGCTTCGTAAATTCACCTCATGCGCTGCTTCTCCTATAATGTATTTTAATGTGATATGCCAGCGTGATTGTTTCTAAATCTAAAGCTCACATCCCCAAGTCTTTCTGATCAAGCTTTGGCCTTGGGTCTGTGCGCTTCTTATTGTCACCTTGAGCGCACACATTCAGTGGTGACTGGTGAGATTTGTGAGTGGTGGGGCTGGGCTTGGCAGCGGGGGGGGGGTGCATTTTTTCAGGAGGTTAGTTGCAATTTTCCATTTCTTCTGCAAATCCTATTTAATAAAATTGGGATACATTTTTTAAAATAAAAAGACCCAAAATAGCTTTCATTGGCCTGACTTTGTAGGCAAGCTTGACTTCCTTCTTTAACAATGTGTACAGCATCAAGAAGTTTTGGGATTCATATTCCACTCACAACATGTTTGTAAAATGAGTTCTCCTCTCCATGTGAATACGTCAGGCTGATATACAGAGAATAATATGATAGGTAGGGACTAATAATCACAATTTTAATGATGTTGCTGTTGCATAAAAAGGTTGGAGCTGTCTAGTGAGCCAGTGCATGCCAGAGATAAAATGTAATGGCATTCAGGATGATCCAACAGAGTCAATGCCTTCTTAGTCCATACAATATTATATTGTTTAGTTTTCCCATACCGAAACTCAAGATCATGCATAAAGGCAACTCACATACACTAAAAATACAGAAACATGCAGAGATAAAATATATACATGCAACACACAAAATGCTTTCCTTACCTTTCCTTACCTGGTCTTACCTTTCCTTACCTTGTCTGTTTCTTTTCTGAAGCATCTGTTTAAAGCCAAGCACACAGGAGGTCAAACAAATGTTTATTTGATATAATTGGCACAGTCAGATAGAAGAAATATTTATTTGAAGAAAAAATTAATACTTTGATTTTATGGAAAGTCAACTACATTTTGAGCAGGGTAGTTGAAAAACAAAAAGTAAATATACATTGCCCAAAAGTCTTTGTGTAGGGACGGTTTAATTGTTCAAAAAGTAAATTAGCATACTTTAACATTATACTTCAACATTAAATCCTTTGTACATCTCTGATAAGGACTTTAGTTACCCAGTACTTTAAAGAACTTATATAATGAAATTAAATATGTCTTGGTTCAAAGAAGAAATAAACCTGTCTCCAAGATGTATGGGTTTACCCATTTATATATAAAATATATTATCCAACACCCATGACCCCATCACAAAATTTTACTAGTAGTCGTAGATAAGTCAACATGTGCCAAAATACAAACGTTGTTATATCATCATTTATCAATCATACATGAGCCAACATTCAGACAACTTTGATGAAAATGTAAGTGCACCTTTATAGCATTTGCATCACGGCGGATTGCGATTAGACTCAGATTCTGCTAAACAAACACACTTGATCAACATGAAGTGGTGCCACCTTTATATAATTTTTTGAACTATGAACCTTTTTACTTTGGCATTGAGCAATCAAGTTTGATGTAACACGTCATGTGTAGATTTAAAGCTATTCACTGGTGTCAAATAATCTACTCTGCTCTTCAGTGGAAAAGGATATTAAGCCATATTGATTCAGTAAGGAAGTCCATCAATATAAAGCAAGAAATATTATCAACAAATTCACTCATTATCAGTCCATGTGGTACTCATAGCCCTAGATATGGTAAAATAAACTATGTCCAGGATTCTACAGGCTTCTAAAAGCACAGCAAACATTATAGTTTATGATTTTGCAATCCGGAAAAGAGCAAACAACTAATGCTTCATGAGCCGGTTAGCCATCAGAAAATCCCTTCTCCTAAAAAACATTGCTGTACATCTAAAGTTTGCAAACCACAACTATAATACCCTCAGGAAAGATAAGAGCAATAAATAGAATCCTGTAGCTTCTTACAAGACTGGTTGCTGGTCAGTATGCACCATCTTTACGTATGTCATGGAAGGTACATTGTCAGTCTGTCTGGCTGTGGTTTGTAAGTTTGTCCAAAGCTTTCCAGAGTTTAGGTTATTTACATAACTGGGCCATATTTGATGGTGAAATTCCTCTCATGCAATGCAAAATACTGAAACATACATTGAATACATGGTGCACTTTCTTGCATACAAGGTACCTACAGTATTTCTTAATGTTACTTACAATACAAACTAAACCAAAACTGTATTCCATAGGAACAATATTTTACAACACTACATGCATTGCCATGGTTTCTATTTATACAGAAAGTTTGCACGACGTTCTTTAATGTGAGCAAACGTTTCAATAGTTCTTTTGTTGAATTCTGGAATCTGATTTATTAGTTCCTCTTCCATTGATAGCATGGCTAATGCATTTAGTCGAGCTTGAGTCATTGTGTTTCTTAAAAATGTTTTTATTCTCTTCAGTGTAGAAAAACATCTTTCAGCTTCAGATGTTGTCATGGGCGTTGTAATGACAATTCTCAATAACTTTAGAGTCTCAGAAAAAGGTTTCTGTAGGTTATTTTGACATAAAAATATATATAAAGACATGGCACCGCCTGTAGCCTGATGAAAATCCTGTCTTCCATACAGGATTGAAAGCTCAGTACGTAGTCTTGACTTTGCTAGCATTGGATATTCTTCCACTGTTTCATTGAGAGTTGCACTAGGAAAACATTTGGCATGTTTTTGAAACTGCTCACTATGCAGTAGTGTTGCACTGACAAGATGCCTTGTAAATGCAAAGCGCTCCGTGGCATGCACCACAATAATGTCACATACTTCTTTTCCCTCCTGGATCAAGGTACTTATCTGCAGTTTGCGGTTTGTAAATTGAGAATCATGTGGCAATTCAGAGTCCAAATTGTCAATGGATTCCCGTACCTTGTTGATGCTTATCACAAAGTCTGGAGTGGCCCTTTGTACAAATAAAGTATCAATGTCTCGCTTTTGCAACTGATTGTATAAAATATTGACATGAGGCATTCTGCCATTGGAACATAAAAAGAAAAAAAGAAACTCCTTGTCTTCCAGAGTTCTGGTAAAGCCCTCACATATAGAAGTGGAATCAAATGTAGTGTTTTGTGTAATACATTTCATGCATTCTACAAGGTCATCTCTGTGTTCATGAATTATATCGATAGCTCGAATGTTGAAGTTCCAGTGAGTTGCAGACCCTTTTGGTATTCTTTTTGCCACCATCTGTTCAAGAACTTCAGTACATTTTGGAGAACAGGAAAAAAATGCAGAAAGCCACCCAGCTTTTTAAAGACAATTCTGACTCTGGATATTTTTGATGCGGCCTGTTCCATTATTAGATTTAGTTTGTGGGCGTAGCAGTGGACATAGTGTGCATTAGGGTATATATCTCAGATTTCTTTTTTAAGCCCACCAGAGGCACCACGCATGACACTAGCGCCAGCATAGCTCTGAGCAATTAACTTCTCTTTACCACTGTGCTCTGGTAATTCAAGGTTAAGTTCATTAAGAATAGCTGCTGAAATTGTATTGGCAGATTAATCTTTCAGATACGAGAAGCAATAAAATCTTTCTACCACCTTGGAATTGCCATCAATGTAGCGAAAAACAAGTTCTGACTGTGTCTTGGTAGAGACATCAGTTGTACCATCAGCCTGGATAGCCAGGTAATCAGTGCTTCTTAATTGCTGTACAATGGTTTCTCTTATTACCTCCAGTATACAGTCAAGTAACTCATTCTGGATTGTCTTAGAAGTGCCTTTAGACACAGTTGCACTTTTCAAGTGTGCTTCCTTTGCACTGTCTATACTGGACACAAAATCAACTAGCCCTCGGAAGACACCTGGATTTAGTGACTCATCTCTTTCATTATGGCTTTGCAACGCCAATTCAAAGGCTCCACAAAATTTAACACAGTCAATCAATTTTGATAATATATAGCGGTTCTTATCAACCTCCTCATTATGTTTGATTACTCCCTTGCAGTAGGCTTCATTTAACTGGAGTGCAATATTTGATTTTCCAAACAAAGATAACTTTAATACATTGGTCAAGTGGGATACACTGGAGTTGTGTCTCTTTATTTGTTCTGCCAGATGCTTTAGACCAGTCACTGCTGTTCCAGTCCAGCTAACTTCACCCCAAAAGAGCAAGAGGGGAAACAGAACAAGGCATTCTTAGAAGAACTGGCAGTAAGCCACTCCATTTTATCGAACCATGTTCGTGTAAACCTGCGTGTCTAACCTTTCCCCCGGTCTTTTGCAGACTGCTCAATGTGTATGTCGGGTTTCTCTGGTCCTAGTGCTTTAACACGAAGTTTGTCTTCAGGTGCCCAGAAATGGTTTTGTGAGTAAACTGTCAACTGTGTTCATTTTTACAAACAATTAAATGAACAAGACAAAGAAAGGCTAAACTAGATTATAGATTCTTCCTCCGCTTGCAACTGCACTTCAAGTTATGTTTTAGCAATAGGTGATGAACTTTCTGCTGATTTAGTAAATTATGCCTCCTGATAAACTATCTGCTGAGTTCCTCAGGAATCTCGGGACAACCTTCTGCTGAGTTCCTCTCTTGTTCCTATTGACAAGCTGTTTGCTGATCTCCTTCCTGGTACTTGTCAAACTATCTGCTGATTTCGTGTGGTGCCTGTAGAAAAATTTGCTGCTGGTTTCCTCTTTGCTGCCTGAGGTTTAACTATCTGCTGACCTCCTCCCTGGTGCCTGTGAATAATTGAAATATGATATAAGCTTTGAGACTATGGACCATTGGATACACATCAGAAACCACTTAACAGCTTGAATATGTTAAAAGCTTTTCATTCTGCATTTTTCAGCAACATCAAGGAACTGCGGGTAAGAATGATGCAAAGCAATGCAGCACTCCCACACCCACTCCCACTGAGTAACTTGCTACATATTCACAACTGTGCCTCGGCACCAGGGGTGTGGAAAATTCACATCATTTGCTTTTGCGTAGTTACATGAAATTCAACAAAAGCAGCATTTAGTGCTTGCTATATTTTAGTACAAAATCTGTGTCTTTGAGGACGCATTTTGCAGTAAAACCAATTGCACAAAACACATGTGCTGCTGTGGCTGTTAGCACTGTTCCATACTCTTGAGAATCCTCTGAAAAGAATGAGTCCTCAGGATGCTTCTGTCACTCACTACACATAATAAACACATGTGGTTTCCAGAACTTAAACAAAAGCATTACGAGTCCTCTAGAACTGAACAGAAATACGGTTCTATAGGTGCACACACCATTCTAGCTGAAACCAACAGAAATGTAAAGGGGTACTCTGGAATAAGGCCCCTAGAACTGGACAGTATAATTCCCCAGAAAAGAGCTTGAGAATGCACGCTCCATTGAGTCTACACTGCAAGAAAAGCCTCCAGAATTGTGCACAGTATTAATTCTGCTGGCTGCACACCTTGCAGAGCAAATAAATTTAGAGGGATGCGACGAGCCAGACGCACATATCATCAATTTTGCCTCAGGATTGGTCTGCGTCTCAAGTGCAATGACGTGCCCTTCCGCGTAGACTCCTCATTGAGGGGCAACAGTTTCAGGGAAGGTGTCCTGTAGCAGCTTATAAAGCATGTGTAAGTGCAGTGACGCTAATAAAGAAAATGGTGATGCTGTGGTCTTAAATGAGTCTAAACAAGCAAGGGATGAGCCTTCAAGCCTTTAATGCAACCGCTATGCAGTGAGTAGATCGCCCTTGAAAATTAAGCTCTTAATGCATCGGCCACTGTAAAATGAAAATTTTAGCCCTGTATGTCTGAAGTAGACTAATAATCAGAAAAAAAAATGATAAGGACGCCTTGGTTTCACTTCCAAACCGTACGTTTTTCATTTTAAGCTATGTTTCCTTTTCCTTACTGTATGTAATGTGAGCTTTGTATAAGCCTTTTTAAATTTAATGGTATGTTTATACATATCTCAAAAGCAGCGATGAAGAAATGCAGCAAAAATAATTTATTATGTTGGAATAATCAGAGGTTCTTTTTTTTTACTTCACATCAAAATCCACGTAACAATAAATAATACTTTGCCTCGATTTTTATTGAACAGCATGTGGGATTGAGAAATTCAGCTTGTCTAGGCAGACGATTTTGAATAATGGACGGTGTCATTTTTTTCTGCAACAATTTGCAGCGAAATGACTTTTGAAACGATTTATGCGTGGTGTTTGTTTTCCAGTTGGAAGTTATAGGACCGTGTTTATTTTTTTATGCGATAAAACCAGTATCCCTTTAGACCATGCAGTGCCGTGCGTTGATTCCAGATGGGGTGTGATGTAATTAGTGAAATAATGTCTGATGTCATTTGATCCTATTCAAAATTAAAAAGAAACACGTTATTATAAGTACCAGTGCTTAATTTGTGCTTGTTGATTCCGCTGCTGAGCACCAGCACTTATTTTTGAGGGCCGGGGCTTATTCTTCTGCCTCAAGCATTTGCTGTGAGAGAAAGCAGAAAGCTGCTAGAGTGAGCTGAAGGGGCAGGGAGTGGCTTCATATAAATTGAAGAGGCCCGAGATGGCTTCAGAATTACGCCGCATCAGTATTCCGTGGTCCCACATTTAATTGCAGCAGCTGCGTGTTTAAAAGGAGGGCTTTTTGAGCACCAACCCTTTTTTATTTACAAATTAAGCACTGGTCTTTAGTGCGTCTAACTGGCCACGGCACAGATTGTTGTGCTGTTACCTAAGGGAAGTAGCTGATCGGAAATGACTCTATGTACTTTCTGCTCACACGGGTCAGTTAGGCTCAAATAATGATGCCCGGGTTTATGTTTTTCTTTTCTGAAAAGGGTACCATATGTGATCAGCCAGAGTTTCCATATGCAGTTTTCCATGTAAAGCGCAATGAACAATAGGCACACATTTTAAAACAAGCACAATTCCGTGAATGCACACATACCGATTGCAACGCTATTGGCAGCCACGTCATTCCATATGCACGGGGCCACACGCTTGCATGAGGATGGGCCTGGCAGCTGTTAATGTTTTAGCCGGTCTTACCTTTCTTTCTTACCTGGTGCTGATCTGCCGAGTGCTGGACTCCTTCAGATATTCTGCTGGCGAAGTTGCGACGGTCCATGACGACCACGACGAGTCACAACTTGCTCGCAACACTGCAACAGGTCAGGAACCTGTCCTGCAGTGCTTTCGGGCTGGGTCTTCCCACCTGTCACACCCTTTCCCATCTGGTCACGGGTTGAGGTCCCACCCACGCCCTGTGGCAAGTTGGGAAAGAATGGGGTTGGGTGACAATGCTCTCCTCCAATCCCTGATTGACGTGGAGGCTAAGTGCTTCAGGGCTTGAATCAAAAACACCCGGGGCTAACTTGGCCTCTACATCATCAGGGGGTGGAGCCTAGGCCTTGATGCTGGGTCTTTGCTGAGCTGATGACCTCACAGGCCTCAGGGCTGTTTTATAAAGTTAAAAAAGAGGGTAATATTTTTTAATAAAAAAAAAAAGATCGCTTAGTTTGTAAAGGGGGCGGATCCCAGACGCCCATGTACAGAAACTGCCACTGCACACATTAATTAGAAATACATTGCTGCATGTTTTGCTGAGAGCAGAGAACGGAAAAACATGACAGTAAATGGCTCTGTGTTTTCGAGCTCTGCTGTCAGCAGAAACATGCATTAACTCAGAGATATTTTGAGTTAATGTATGTGCTCAAGACACCAAAAAGAAGTGGAGAACCCCTTGCGCTGCCGCAGTGCACACAAGAGTATCATTATACGGTCCGTCATTTCATATTGCACACTCACGACTACCGATTATGTGGGATTAGGGGTCATATCATGTTGGGGTTCGATGGCAAACTGCTTAGCCCAGCGCCTGTCTTTTTCTGCTCCTGAGGTGTGTAAAGTGAATTTGGTTTCGGTTAATTATGTTGCTGATTAATTAATATCATACAGTGTTTTTCCAAAGCAATACAACCAATTGATTGATTAAAATATAAAGAAGAAGTATTCTAGAGAATTAAACAAAAGGTTGGCATTACAAATTCACAAGAGATGTTTTGAGTTAACGGATGCACTCGAGACACCAAACAAAAGTGCAGACCCCTCTGATAACAGTATCACGACATGGCCCATCAATTCATACTGCACTTACTAAATACTGATTATGTGGGATTTGGGGTCGTATCAAGTTGGGCTTTACTGGCACTCCGCATAGCCTAGCACCTGTTTTTTTTTATTTTTTTTATTGCACCTGAAGTGCGCAAAGTGAATTTAGTTTCAGGTAATTATATTGTTGATTATTTAAAATCATACAATGTTTTTCCAAAGAAATACAACCAATTGATTGATTTAAATTCAAAGAACCAGTATTCAGGAGAAATAAAAAAGATCAACATTGCAAAGTTACAGTCAAAACCACGTACTAAATAAAGCCCTCTTCAATGCTTCCTAATTAGTGCACAATTCCATTCATAATGTAACTACATTTAATGTCATTTGGACATTCTCACCACTCATTGAAAATAAATCATAGCCTCTTTCACTTGGCAGCATCCGCTGGTGGCTTCATCATTAAGGGCAAGGATCTTCAACCAGAGAAGTTCAGAAACTGTAAGCACAGTCCGAGGCTAGAGGCATGGCCTTATGATGCAGAATGAGGCCATGTCTTTCCTCGGGCTCCGATGTGTATGGAAAGTTTGAGGAGAAAGTCACTAGGACCCTAACTATTGCTTAAAGAGCAGATAAGAGTATATACAATAGTATAATAGTCACCTGAAGAAGAGCTTCCTCAAGACTGAAATGCATTACAGTTGGATAATCAGCTCTCAATTAGGATGTAATGAACAAGCCAAATAATTTTAATTGAATTTAATTGAAGGACGAACACTATCAAGATCACCAAGAACAGAAAAAGAAATTAACAAAATTTGATAGCATACAAAGTTGTACTTAAATAACAGGATTCAAAAACAAAATAGTGTAACAAAAAATGACTTTACAATCTAGTACTTCAGTGTTGTACACAGAAAGACACAAAACCCATAGTTGGTTTAGTGCTTTGTTCCACTGATGGACACCGACATTATTTAAACGTGCCTGAGACACCTCATTTGACATTTGCAGGAGCTCTGGACCCCTCTTTTATGAGGTACACACATATCATTAGAGCAGTGGTTGGCTTAATACTCAATGCAACGTTTCAAAATAGTCAATTTTAGAAAACGTTTTCTTACATGCAAAGTTACTGCAACCTAATATTTATAGACTGCAGTTATCACATCACCATTTGCTTCTGCTGGTTCTGTCAGGATAAAGAAAGAGTGGAGGTATTCTTTGCGAACAGTAAAGACAATGCGAGTGGGAACTGTGCTTCAGGGGGGGATGCTGTTGCAAGAGATTTTTGGTTTTAACTGCCAATACCAGCATGTTTCAGCTTCTGCTCGATTCTTCGTGAACAGCATTGCATTCATCATAGAAGCCAGGTAGACAAGACCTCCAAAAGACAATCACACTTTGCTTGCAACGGGCTCATCTGCAGTGCATTAGCAGACAAGTACAGCATCGCCCACAGAAAGTAAAGATGAATGACTGTGTCTCGCAGGAAGTGGTCCTCTTTAAAGGAGGACAGAAGTTTTAACAGATGCAGACTAGAGATTAACCATTATTTCGAATTTCAGGAAGTGGACAGCCAGTAGACTTCCCTTTCCAAACTTCTGTATTTCTGTCAGGATGACATCACACGAAGAACTTGCTGGACTCTTGAAATATGGGGATTATGCTATTTTGTCAGTTTTATAAGTATAGAACCAACATAAGAGATTGCAAGAAACAATATATTTTGTGTACTTTACCAACCTCAGGATCTTTGAAGGACTTAGTTAAATTTATTCTTGGAATTTTCAAGTATCATAGGGCACGCAAATGGCTATCAATATCGAACCAACGATAAAAGAGACTGAATTTCAAAGATTATTGTAATACCTATACATCAACAATAGGTAACCTTTACTAAAGGTCTGTTCAGATTTTTTTTTTAGTTCTTTTCTCCTCGTAGTAGGACAGACTCACTGTCTTTCAGAATGTTCTGACCAACTAGTATTTTCTTTACCCCCTTCCACTTTTTCCTGGAAACCTTTATTCATCCCTTCTCTCAGGAGAAATGCAGGGACATTGTACATGACAGCCCTGCAATTGAGTTTAGGCATTCATCAACCCTTCCGCCCAACAGGCAGAGCGGCAGCAATACATAAATCATGTTTAACAATTTCCACCTTCTCTCTACATCCTATCTCTCTAGGTCTTATCGAAAACTCAGAAACTCTTCCCTAAATATTACTCTTTTTTAACATAATGTTATTCATTTTTTGGAAACATTGACATATAACACAGCACTCATTGGATGTACGTTATTCACTGAATATTCTTTCTTATCATCAATTTACTATAACGCTCTTCTGAGTTTCTTTTCTTTTGCACCTTCAATAATTTAGCATATCCTACAGCTGCCACTATGGCTCTTGTGCCCTCCCTTCAGCTCTATACTAAGCTGTCTGAGTTTTTCCAATCCAAAATCACTAAATTTCTGAGCACTTTCTCTTCTGGACCCTCGCAGATTACTTTGACTCCCTTTTATCCCACCAAGCAGGTCCTGATCAGTATAAGCGCATCACTAGCCTCTTTTAAACCCATCTCTCAGGAAAACTTAGGCCCAGATTTAAAAAAAGTGGTGCTTCACATCGTAAGGCGCCATTTTTCTTGTGCCCCCCTGTGCCCCTTAACCCCACCATGTGTGTGCCGTATTTAAGATACAGTGCACCATGGTGGTATTAGGAACAATAGTGTCAACATTTTTACCCTATTGTTGCGCTTTGTTCCACTAGCGTCAAAATTCTGACACTAGTGGAGCAAAGTGCAAGGAGGCCTATTGATTCCAAATCTTGTTGATTTCATTGCACCAGTTTTGCGGGCCTCCTTGCGACCGAACACCCCTATGCATACATTCTGGGGGTCATTACACCATTGGCGGTAAAAGCCGCTTACCGCCGTGCAGAAGACCGCCAACACACCGCCGTGGCCACGGAATTCCATCACGGTCATTATGACCCACAGCTCGGAAACTGCCAAAATTTAGACACCCACACAAGTCTGCCACACCAAAGGTCAGTGATAAACTGGCGATAACAAAACCTCTATCGTCACGCCAACAGGAATACACCCACACTAACACGACCCACGAATCCACGCGGCGGTCTTTCAACCGCAGTATTCCATTGGCGGTACACACCACCGCACTCAAAATACACACACACTTACAAAACACAACCACATTGGACTATTCCAAATACACACACCTGATACACATACACACACCACTCCCACACACCCAATACAATATAAAACACACACCCACATCACCCACAAACCCCTACGACAACAATTGCGACTGAAGGCCAGAGAGAGACACTACAATCTACAACCAAGCATCCACAGGCACACAATACCATCACCCACATAACATCCACGCACCTCACACAACACACCACTACATATCACCCCACATATCACAACACACACCCTCCCACACATCACCCACACCACCCCAAGGCACTGCAAAGACACCCCAGGTTCTCTGAGGAGGAGCTCAGGGTCATGGTGGAGGAAATCATCCGGGTAGAGCCACAGTTAATCGGATCACAGGTGCAGCACACCTCCATAGCTAGGAAGATGGAGCTATGGCAAAGAATAGTGGACAGGGTCAACGCAGTGGGACAGCACCCAAGAAATAGGGATGACATCAGGAAGAGGTGGAACGACCTACGGGGGAAGGTGCGTTCCGTGGTCTCCAGACACCACCTTGCGGTTCAGAGGACTGGCGGCGGACTCCCACCTCCTCCCCCACAACTAACAACATGGGAGGAGCAAGTCTTGGCTATTCTGCATCCTGAGGCCCACGAAGGAGTAGCTGGAGGAATGGACTCTGGTAAGCCAAACCTTAACTACCTTATCCCCCACCCTACCTGCATGCCATCACATACCCCCACCCTCACCCTCACCCCCATCACTCCTACTCCTCACAAATGTCCCAATATCACAAACCACACATCCCAACACCAAGCCCTGCATGCAACAACAAAGCATGGTCACCCATCACCAATGCATGGCCACTGCACATACCCATACACCCCCTTAAACCATCATCACACAAGGTCCCACACAGGAATGCAAGCACTGGGGTACACGGTCACCCACCCATTGCACACCATGGTACGCACAGATGCAATAATCATGCTTTTACACCCCTTCAGGACCCCTACCCAACGTCACCGCACAGGAGGGTCCACGCATGTCCACACCACCAACAGAAGAGGCCCACAGTGATGACAGCAGCTCTGTCCAACTGGATCTAGACGACCAGCCCGGCCCATCTGGGACCTCGGGACAGTCGGTTCCCCTCACACTGGCACAGGCCACTACAGAGCTTGCCCCCTCTGGAAGCAGCAGCACAGCACCCACCCAGCGGGCCCATACCTCTGTCCCCAGGACACGTCAATCAGCAGTGTCTCCATCACTACAGGGAACCCAGGCTAACCCACCACCCCAACAACAACAGGGCCCTGGGGGCAGTGGCAGTGGGCACACCGTTCAGGGGACAGAGGCCCAGGGAAACAGGGGAACTGGGAGGGCTGCTGTGCGACAGGGGGAGGACAGGCCTAGGGAACCCACTCTCCACGAGGCCCTCTCCAACATCATGGGAGCGTACCATCATTCCCAGGAGACGATGGCAACGGTACTGGCCAAGTTTCAGGAGACCCAGCGGCTGCAGGAGGAACAGTAATTGGGCTTCAGGGTGGAACTCAGATCCATCAATTCCACCCTGGGCACCATTGTAGGGGTGCTGAAGGAAGTCCTCAACACCAGGAGGGACACTGTGGCACAACAAGGGGCCCCTGACACTAGCCTGGACGATGAACTGCCCACCACCTCTGCCGGCACTAGTGGACAGGAGGCACCGCCACAGGACCACCACACAAGCACCCCACCCCCGGCAGATGGAGAACCACCCCGCAAACGGTCCCTGAGATCCAGGACAAAGACAGAGAACAATGCCAAGACCCCCGCCAAGAAATGAGACCGCCCTGAATGTCATCCTTTTGTCCCACCTTGTCACCCTGTCCATCCTCAAACTGCCCCAGCTCCACTTCCTATGCCCCTTTGGACAATGCAACTGTGAGACTAATAGACTGGACTCTGTCATGGACATTCCTCCACCATCACCCCTCACCATTTTACAACCCCCTCCAATATTGAGCACTTAAATAAACACCCTTAAAGCACAAAACAGTCTGGTGTCTGTCTGTGATTTCGAAATAGTGTATTAGCAATTACAGTGACAAAATGCTCTTTCAATTGTAATGTCAACATACCTATGTCACACAGCTCTAGTCCATGAGGAAACAAAGCAGATGTCACACAGTGGGACCCACATCTGTGAAATCGTAAGGGAAAGTGACAACTCAGTGACCATACACTGGGTGAAAAGGACAGACAGTAGAGAGGTAGTAGTGTTAAAGTACATGTAGCAGGCAGGTTTGTCTTCTTACCTGTGTCTCACTGGAAGTATTGCAGGATCACAGAGTTCCTGTTGTCGATGTCCTCTTCTTCTGCTTCCTCGTCTTCGCTGTCCACAGGCTCCACAGCTGCCACAACACCTCCATCTGGACCATCCTCCTGCAGAAAAGGCACCTGTCGTCGCAAAGCTAAGTTGTGAAGCATACAGCAGGCCTCGATGATCTGGCATACCTTCTTTGGTGAGTAGAATAGGGAACCACCTGTCATATGGAGGCACCGGAACCTGGCCTTCAGGAGGCCGAAGGTCCGCTCTTTAATTCTCCTAGTTCGCCCATGGGCCTCATTGTAGGGTTCCTCTGCCCTTGTCCTGGGATTCCTCACTGGGGTCAGTAGCCATGACAGGTTGGGGTAGCCAGAGTCACCTGCAAATGTCGAGGGACAACTGTTAGGCACACACTAACCCTTAGGGACAACCCGAGACCCAGACAACTATCCACACTGTATAGGGTCCATGTCCTCACCTAATAGCCACACTCAGTGCCTCTGGAGTTTCCCCATCACATAAGGGATGCTGCTATTCCGCAGGATGTAAGCGTCATGCACTGAGCCAGGTAATTTTGCATTAACATGGGAGAGGTACTGGTCTGCCAAACACACCATCTGTACATTCATCGAATGGTAACTCTTCCGGTTTCTGTACACCTGTTCACTCCTGCGGGGGGGACAAAGGCCACATGTGTCCCATCAATTGTATTGTATTGTAATCGTATTTATGTAGCGCTTACTACCCCTGACGAGGCGTCAAAGCGATTTTCGGTGAGTAGCACGCTACTCTGGAACTCATCAAGAATAAGTGATGGATTATTATCGGGAAATAATGAGTACAGTTTTAGTATTATTATGAGTTAATTTGAGCCACAGATATGACAGTTTGTTAGTTAGATTGACTGGAGTAATGGAGGGGTGGAGGAGGAAAGAAATCCAGAAGTGTTAATTGGGAGTATATCCTTAATTTACTCAACCCAAAGGCTTGAGATGAGTAAAGGGGGGTGGAGGAGGGAAGAGTATGTGGAAGGGTTAGGGAGAGCATAGTAGCAGGGTGAGATAAATGCGGGAGAATTTAGTAGGGTTGTGTGGGAGGTCATGGTAGTAGAGTGAGGTTTGGTGAGTTAGATGTGGAAGGGGAGGGAAGAGCTTAGGCAGAGTTATTTAGGCGATGAAAGTAGTAGAAAGGATTTGGGATGAGTCAGAGTGAGAATGGAGGATTGTTTGATAGAGACATGACATATGATGATGGGTAGATAAGTGTGATAAGATGAGAGCAGGAATTCACAGATATCTAGTATAACAACCCACCCAGGAGCCATGCAATGACCCACGAACATGCATAGCACAGAAACAACATATACATATACATACATATATATATGTATATATATATATATATATACATGTATATATATATATATATATATATATATATATATATATATATATATATATATATATATACATATACATACACACACACACATGAATACACACACATATGCACATACAATACATAATTAGAATATACTTAGTCAAACAGATTTAAAGAGTGTGTGTGTATTTTGTTGTTATGACATAGTAGCGGTACATATTTTCTAAAGAAACTATAAATAACTAGAAATATACACATAATCGGAAAAAAAATATTCATCAACATAGGCATATGCAGTTCATAGTTGTTTGAACATGGTGGTTATGAAGGAAAGAGCCAACTCTTGAGTAGTTTTCTGAAGACAAGAAAGTTATCTGTGGCTCTTATAGTTGGGGGTAATGAATTCCATAGTTTGGCTGCTTGAACAGAGAAGGATGTACCACCTATAGTCTTTTTCTTGTATGGTGATGTTCTAAGGCGGGGTGCCAATCTTGAGCGGAGGTTTCTTTGTTGGATGTATTTGGTAATTTTGTTTCTGATAAAAAGTGGTCCTGTTCCATGTATAGCTTTGTGTGTGATACAAAGCAGCTTGAAAGTGCATCTTCTGGCAACGGGTAACCAGTGTAGTGCTCTCAAGGCAGGGGAGATGTGGGCGTGCGGCTTTACATGTAATAGTGGCCTGGCTGCGGAATTCTGGATACGTTGTAGTTTTTTCATAACAGAGAGAGATGATCCATGGTAGAGGCCATTTGCATAATCCAGTTTGGATAGTACAAGCGAGATAGTAGCTTGCACCTTGTGTGGAAATCCGAGGTGGGGGAAAATGCGTTGTAAAGTCTTCAAGGTGATGAAGCTTGTTCGTGCTAATTTGTCCACTTGAGCATTCATAGTTAACTTGGAATCCATGGTGATTCCTAGGTTTTTAACTTCCTTGGATAATTGAGGAGGTGGTCCGAGATCGTCAGGCAAGACACACAGAGGGTCATCATTTTTCCAGTCACCACATATGAGTATTTCTGTTTTGGAGGTATTTAGTTTGAGATGGCTCCAGGTCATCCACTGATCAACTGCTCTGAGGCACCTGAAGATTTGTGAGTTTTCAATGTTTTTGGGGCATTCTAATTTATGGATCAAATCTGTTTATTGTTATTTCCAATTATAAACATCACAAATGCAGCGCATCTAAATAATACAATTGCTGTAATATGCAGCATGCTCCATGTGTAGTGACACAAAACATGAACCAAACTTTAACTTTGTTTCCCTGTGACTGGCACGTCATACAGCAATCACTCAATCCCAGGCCTTGTTCCAATGTGATCTTGGTCCTCCGTATAAGTCTCCACTGCTCACTCACTCCCATTCGCTCAGTTCAACTCCAGCACCCTCAAGTAGGCCGGACATGTCAATTATGTGAACTCCGTGGATAGTATTTGTAAGAATGGTTGCCAGAGTTCCTTAAAGTCACCACTGCGCTGCTGTGAAGTCAAAGTGAGCTTTTCCATAGCGAGGATGAACCACAGCTTATGAAGCCATGATGTTAATGTTGGGATCTTGTCAGTCCCCCACATGGCTAATAGCAGCTGCAGTGCCGCATTTAAAGCCAAGGCCACCTGCCGTCCTTTCAATGATCTCAGGGGGAAAGTAAGCGGGTTAGGCAGGCCCAGCAGAGTGTATGCAGGAAATCTGGGGATCTGAGTATCAAAGGCCGCGTCAATAGTGTATATAATATTCTCCCAGTACCGATGAAGCTTAGGGCAATGCCATAGTAGGTGCACAAGCGACCCTCCGCCCCGCACCCCCTCCAACAAAGGCTGGACTTAGTGGGATCCCAAGCATGAATCTTTGCTGGGGTGTAGTACCAGTAGGAGGCCACCTTATAGGCTGTCTCTGTGCCTGCCGCATTGTAAGCTGTGTGATGTGTCCTGTAAAAGATGCCCTCCCACTCCTCATCAGAGAGTTCCCTTTCCAGTTCCCTCTCCCACCGCAGCTGACCCTTAGTCTTAGGCGAACTGGCCTCCCCCCGTAAAAGACCGTAAAGCTCCGAAATCACCCGCTTATTGTCCTTTTTTACTGAGATCCATTTTTCAAACAGTGTTAACGGCCTATCTGTTAATGCTCTATTGGCTGGCAACATGGCCCAGTGTCGTATTTGATAATACAAAAACAACAAATGATGGACGGAATGTTGAACATTGTCAAACATTCACCCCCAGTACAGTGATCTGGGCCTAAATCCATCGTTTTTTTTGCTGCCCATGCCATTCCAGTTTCGACCCAGCCATATGCAAATCAGTCTTGACCCTGTTCCCCATGGGAACAGTCCAGCCCGAACTGCTAGGCCAGGTCTTCCCTGGACTGGAAACAAGCATCCTGGGACCGGTCCCAGGATGCTTGTTTCCGGTCCAGTGAGGACCTGGCTTGGCAGTTCGGTCTGGACTGTTCCCATGAGGAACAGGGTCAAGACTGATTTGCATATGGCTGGGTCCAAACTGGGGTGGCATGGTGAGCAAAAAAACGATGGATTAAACCCAGATCTATGACTGGGGGTGAGTGTTTGACAATGTTCAGCATTCCGTCCATCACCTGTTGTTTTTGCTTTGTCGCCCTAAGTGGGAAGGGTATGCCCAGACGTGGGTCCCGTGCTTCCCATGCCACTGGATTCAAGCTAGCCTGGCTGATGAGGGGTGAAACCCCGAAACCGGTCCCAGGATGCTTGTTTCCGTCTAGTGAGGACCTGGCTTGGCAGTTCGGTCTGGACTGTTCCCATGAGGAACAGGGTCAAGACTGATTTGCATATGGCTGGGTCCAAACTGGGGTGGCATGGTGAGCCAAAAAACGATGGATTAAACCCAGATCTATGACTCGGGGTGAGTGTTTGACAATGTTCAGCATTCCGTCCATCATCTGTTGTTTTTGCTTTGTCGCCCTAAGTGGGAAGGGTATGCCCAGACGTGGGTCCCGTGCTTCCCATGCCACTGGATTCAAGCTAGCCTGGCTGATGAGGGGTGAAACCCCAAAACCGGTCCCAGGATGCTTGTTTCCGGTCCAGTGAGGACCTGGCTTGGCAGTTCGGTCTGGACTGTTCCCATGAGGAACAGGGTCAAGACTGATTTGCATATGGCTGGGTCCAAACTGGGGTGGCATGGTGAGCAAAAAAACGATGGATTAAACCCAGATCTATGACTGGGGGTGAGTGTTTGACAATGTTCAGCATTCCGTCCATCACCTGTTGTTTTTGCTTTGTCGCCCTAAGTGGGAAGGGTATGCCCAGACGTGGGTCCCGTGCTTCCCATGCCACTGGATTCAAGCTAGCCTGGCTGATGAGGGGTGAAACCCCGAAACCGGTCCCAGGATGCTTGTTTCCGGTCCAGGGAGGACCTGGCTTGGCAGTTCGGTCTGGACTGTTCCCATGAGGAACAGGGTCAAGAATGATTTGCATATGGCTGGGTCCAAACTGGGGTGGCATGGTGAGCAAAAAAACGATGGATTAAACCCAGATCTATGACTGGGGGTGAGTGTTTGACAATGTTCAGCATTCCGTCCATCACCTGTTGTTTTTGTATTTGATAATACATCATCCTGTCTGCCTCCGTTAAGCCATATGTCTCCCTCATCTGGTCAAAGGAGATCATCCCCTGCTTGTCGAAAAAGTATCCAACCCTTTTGCAGCCCCCTTCATACCAACGGCGCAGTGCCTCCCGTTGCAGGCCCGGTCCAAAATCAGGGTTCACACCCAGGGGGGTCATTGGGGACGGGAATGTCGTCAGGCCCAATCTGCTGGCCACCACATCCCACACCCTCATCGACACTTCCGTGACAGGGGATGCGTAGAACCCCCGCGCTCTGTGACGGCGCCGGAGCCAGGGCTCCTTCCATATATGGGAGCCCGCCACCTCTTGGTCCATGAAACACCAATGTTTCTCGAAAGACGGGCGACTCCATTCTAATAGAAAACGCAATTGTGCTGCCTGAAAGTATCGTAAAAGGCAGGGGACCGCCAATCCTCCCTCCTGCTTAGGGCGATACAACACCCGACATGGTAACCGCGTCTCCCTTCCCTCCCAAATGAATCTCAGAACCGCTGTTTGAAGGGTTGCTATCATTTGTGGCGGGGGCGCCACCGGAAGTGCCTGGAACACATTCAGAACGCGTGGTAGGATGGTCATCTTCACCGCCGCCACCCTACCCAACCAAGACAGTTTAAGTCTCCCCCAGGTCTCTAGATCGCGCTGCACCTCCCGGGTCAGTTTCGTGTAATTCAACGTCGCCGTACGAGCAACAGAGGACGCTAAATCAATCCCCAAGTATGGGAGTTTTGAGGAAGACCATATAAAGTGGAATCGGGCCTTCAGATCTCTTTCATGCTCCGCACTGATGAATCTGCTCATGGCCTGCGACTTTAGCATATTCATCCGGAATCCTGAGACCCGTCCAAATTCATCTAGTATCCCCATTAGTGCAGGCAATGAGGTCGTGGGTTACGCCAGGGTAAGAATCACATCATCCGCATACAATGAAATGATGTGCTCATCTCCCCCAAACTTCACGCCCGTGATCTGAGGGTTATCACGAAGCCGCTGCGAGAGAGGGCACCCCTGCCAGGTCCCTCGTTGAATTGAGAACGGCAACGAGAGCGTCCCATTGACCCGGACCGCCGCCCGAGGCGGCTGATAGATACAACGGATCCATGCCATAAAATCCAGGCCAGCCCAAAGCGCTCAAGCACACTGAACAGGTATGGCCAATGGACCCTATTGAACGCCTTTTCGGCATCAATAGAAAGGAAGACCACCTCCCTGCGTGAGCGATCAGTTTTATCCAATAGATGAAGCAATCGTTTGGTATTATCACTACACTGCCTATGCGGTATAAATCCTGCTTGATCGGGATCCACAAGGCTCGGCATGTAATAATTGAGACGGTGTGCCAGTATGCCAGTGAGCAATTTGGCATCAATATTCAAGAGGGAGATCGGCCTGTAGGAGGCGCACTCCTCGGGATCCTTCCCCGGCTTCGGAATAACCACAATAGTGGCATCCAGCATGCTGGCTGTGAGAGCCCCCGTCTGTCGAAAGGAATTGAAGAGTCGCACTAATATCGGTACAAGTTCCATGCAGAAGGTCTTATAGAAAAGTGCAGAGAAACCATCGGGGCCAGGTGACTTCCCGACCTGCAAACGTGCAATTGCTGATATGACCTCTTCTGCCCTTATAGGTTGATCTAACGAAGTCACCTCTCTCTCGGCCAAAGAAGTAATTGCTATACCCTCTAGGAAGTCCTCCGGAGTTGCATTACCAGGCTCCTCAGCCCCATATAGTCCCCAATAGAATTCCGCAAACGCCTACGCAATTTGGTCGTTTGTGCGCGCTTCCGCTCCCGAGGGAGAGCGAACCATTTTTATCATTGATGCCGCGCGCTGCGCTCGTAACCGATGTGCCAATAGCTTCCCACATCTATTATTTCCTATATAATACTTATGCTTAAAGCGCACTACCGCATACTCTGCCCTGTCCCAGTCCAACCTCCTCAACTGCTTCCTTACTTTCTCAAGCTCTCGCCAGACTCTCGGTGCACCGGTATGCTTATGTGAACGCTCAGTACCATCACTCTCTGTTCTAAATCCTCTCTAAGCAGTCTCCTTGCTTTATTATCCCTGGCGGACAGCGACATCACCTCACCCCTCAATACAGCCTTCAGTGCCTCCCACAGCATTGCCAAGCAAGTGCTCCTATCATCATTCAGGCTAAGGTAGTCTATTATTGCACTACGAATCGCCTCTACTGTTGCACCGTTCTGAAGCATTGAGTCCCTAAATCGCCACCCCGATGCCCCCACGCGCTGCATACTCATGAAAACCTCAAAAGTAACCAGAGCGTGATCCCATAGGGCTCGAGGCTCAATCACTGACTCCCTAACCCGGGGAAGGAACGCTTGCGAGGCCAAGAAAAGGTCAAGCCTAGCGTATGTCTTAATTGCTGCCGAGTAAAAGGAATAATCCCTTAACGTGGGGTGTGCCCTCCTCCACACATCCTCCAGGCCACACTCACTCAGCCACTGACGACCCGCCGCTGTCAATGACCCCGTCTGCCCATATCGGTGACCTGAACGGTCCAAATCACCATCCATCACCAGGTTAAAATCGCCCCCCACCAGGATGGCACCGTCCGGAGATTGTAGCAGCGGGGTCAAAGCCTGTTTTAGGAAGACTTCCTGCTGGGAATTAGGCGCGTATGGAGAAGCAATAGTGAAGGAAAAAAAAAAAAATCATTCTCATGGCTAGAAGCCTACCTTGCACCTCATGCAGTTTTGTCACCACTTCCCCAAGGAATGAGCGCGCTAATAGTATCGCAACCCCTGCATGCTTCGATGATGCCGAAGACCAGAACTGCCTAGGGAACCACTTAGAGCGCATGCGATAAATGTCTTTTGGGACGAGATGTGTCTCCTGCAGCAGGCATATGTGACTCCCCGACCTCTCTAAGGCGGACAGGATGGCTAGCCTCTTCGTAGGATTATTGAGCCCACGGACATTCAAGCTTGTACATTTAATAATCATACCCTAAAATGAGAGCAGTATTCAAGAAGGGAGAGACCTCACAGGAAGAGCACCCCCCAGGCCAGATCATCAACCACCTCAAACGCCAGGGCCTGAGAATATCTCCACACAAAAGCCAGCGCCGCAGGGAAACCCACCAACATTCAACCAATGCGCACAACAGGTGCTCACAACCAAGAAGTCCTCGCACATCCATCTTCACGAGGAAAAGTCTCCACGGGCAGTAGATCGGTCCATGTTTGCTAAACCAGGTCCATCGCCCCCGCCGCCCCAAACCTCTTCAGCGGCCAGCAGGCCGTTAGCATCGAGGCCATCCGCAGTTCGGGCCTCCCCGATCCCCCCTCCTCTAGGCAGAAGTTCCGGCGGCCACGCTGTTCAGAACAGATTCCCGCTCCGACCTCAGCTCCGAAGCCGTAGGGCGCTGCAGTTTCCTTCTTTTCTCCTTCCGCCACCAATGTGGGGGTCCCCCAACAGGCAAGGTCGCCTTCTCGCTCGCGTCCTGGCAGCTCTCCTCCAAGCCCAGGATCCGATTTGCTTCCGAAACGGATCTCACCTGCCGGAGTTGTTCCTCCCAACGGAAGACCAGGCGGAACGGGTGGCCCGAGGAGTAAAACACATCGTGCGCCGGCAAGTGTTCCGTGATAGGCCTGAATTCTCTCCGCCTCTGCAAGGTCCGCACAGAGAGGTCGTGGAATAATTGGAGTTCATGTCCTCTAAAAAGTATCTGCTGAAGATTGCGAGCCCACTGTAGGATCTTTTCTTTAAGACCAAAATTGTGGAGACAGACTAGGATATCTGGGGGGGCGGTCTCCAGGGCCACCAGCGCGGGCCACACGATGAACTCTATCCAAGACTATCTCCTGGGTCTCATCCGGGCCCAGCAGAGAGCGAAACAGGCCCACCGCATAGTCCCCAATGTCCTCCTTCTCCGCCCCCACCGGGGCCCCTCTGATGCGGATATTTTGTCTCCTCAAGCGATTTTCCAAATCCTCAACCGCTATCTGGAGGAGGTCCTGCTGCTCTCGGAGGCGGACGACCTCCTGTTGCAGGCCCGCCACCTCCTCACCTCGAGGAATCTCGCCGTCTTCCAGCTGCGCCACTCGCTCTCCCAGGGAGGTGACCTCTCCTCGCAGCTCCTTCACCTCCTGGGAAATGTCCCTACGAAGCTCCTGGATGTCGCTCCGAAGCGAATCAAACAGGGAGGTCAAAAAGCCCTTCGTGACCGGGGAGCCCTCATCCGGATCCATCTCCGTCCGACCCTCCAGGGGTTTCGTCACCGGTGGATCCTCAGCCATACCACCTGATGCCAGACGGGCCCCTGTCAACATTTCTCTCACTGAACGCTCCCGCTTGGATTTGGACGCCGCCATGGCACGCGGGCACACTCTCGGTTTGCCGGGTCACCCCCCCGAGTCTCTCCAAAAGCTCCGCCTGGGACTGAATCACCAGGTGCCGCCGTATCAAAGATTGCGTCTGGCGTTTGCAGTTTGTAGCCTCCTCTTACGAATCTTCGCTGTTATATAGCCTCTGCACCCTCACAAAGGGGCCCGCACTTACTTGTCCTCCTTGCGGGTGATTATGGTGACCTCGGGGCAAAGCGATGGCCTCTCATGTCTTTGCCCGCACTTCCAGGCATCTCCGCAGTCCTGGAGAGACCCGCTGGGGAGGGGGGAACTCCCCTCCAGCCCCGGACCAGGTCCTATAAACGGGGCGCCTTCCACGCCCAGGGCGTCTGCCACTCCTGGGGTCTAGGCCCCCACTGTAGTCCCGCCGCTCGCGGGGCCCAGCGCGATCCCTCCGGGGCTCCGCCCCCTCCAGCACAGGGCCCAGAAAGCCGCCCGGAGCAAGGCCGGCCTCACGGCCCAGGCCGCCGCCCAAGCGGCACCGCGGCCCGTCACGTTTCGGGGCTGGCCGCTCGTCGCTCACTGGGAGCAGCCCCGCGCGCCACTCAGCCCCGGCCGGGCGACCACCAACCCACGGCAGTGCCCGTCGCTTTGGGGGGCCTCAGGGCATCCCCCTGCCGGGCCAGTCGACGGTGTTCTGGGCCAGGGCGGCGTCCTAGCGCGCCGCCATCTTGGCCACGCCCCTCGGGGCATTCTAATTTAAGTAGTATTTGTGTGTCATCTGCATAGTTGTAGCATGTGAGATGGAAATCATGGCACCTATGATGCTGGGGATATGTCCCATGGCATAGAAGTCACCTTTCACCGTAGGCAAATCTTCCATCTGAGGGAAAACGATGTAGCTCCGTATGTGTTTCAGCAGGGCAGACAACACTCTGGACAACTCGTTGGAAAACATAGGCTGGGACATCCCTGATGCTGTGGCCACTGTTGTTTGAAAAGACCCACTTGCTAGGAAATGGAGTACTGACAGCACCTGCACTTGAGGAGGGATTCCTGTGGGATGACGGATAGCTGACATCAGGTCTGGCTCCAACTGGGCACACAGTTCCTGGATTGTTGTACGATCAAGCCTGCATATGATGATTACATGTCTTTCCTCCATTGTCGACAGGTCCACCAGCGGTCTGTACACCGGAGGATGCCGCCATCTCCTCACATGCCCCAGCGGACGGTGCCTATGAAGGACAACAGCGAGCACAGAGTCAACCAACTCAGGTACGTAAACACAGCTTACTCAGAAAACCATTCATAACCCAAATTTTGCCTGTATGAGTGTTGAGTCAAGGCCTAGGTATGTGTGGCGCAGTTAAATATAAAGCCATGTGGGCCCCTGAAATGGCATCTGCCTGACCTGTAAAGTGGGACAATGGGATGTTAGGCAACTTCCCCGGCGTTGTACACCGTCGCGGTAGGCAGTCGGAGACTGCGGCGCAATTCTGCATTGGTTAACATTGGACCCTATGGGTCCCAGGAGCCAATGACGATGTACGCCGGCAGTGACGGTACGCACGCCGCGGACGTGACCACCATTTTCTATCTGTTCAATCACTCAATACTTGATCTTCGACAGGAGAGGACCTACACTGCAAGTGCTGCTGTGACCTCAGTCTGGAAAGAGACAATGGCTCGTGCGTCTGGGGAAAGGGCCCCTGCCTTCAGGACGGAGGAGTTGGAGAAACCCATGGATGGGGTCCTCCCCCAGTACACGCTACTCTACGGTCCTCCAGACAAACAGGTAAGTACACTGGGAGCATGCTGTATGCGCAATGCCTGTGTGGAGTGGTGTGGATGAAAGATGGGGGGGGGAATGAGGCGTGCATGAAACGACGGTGAGTGCATGTGCCACATGGCAAGGATAGGGATGCGGGTCAATGACTGTGACGGTGCAGTTGGTAATAACTTCTCTTTTTCCCCTGTACAATTCATGTAGGTCAGCGCCCACCAGAAGAAGGATATTTGGCGTGCCATCGCCAAGGACATCCGGACCCTGGGGGTCTATCACAGACGGAGCACCCACTGCCGGAAAAGATGGGAGGACATTCGCCACTGGAGCAAGAAGACGGCAGAGGCCCAGCTGGGGATGGCCTCCCAACGTGGGAGGAGTGCCCGTCGCACCATGACCCCCCTGATGTTCAGGATCCTGGTGGTGGCATACCCGGAGTTGGATGGGCGCTTAAGGGCATCACTGCAGCAACAAGGGGGTGAGTACACTCTCATTCTGCTGATTCAGCGCGCAGTGGAGGTGTCTGGGTGGGGGAGGTGGGCTGTGGGTTTCCCTAGGCCAGGGCGAGTGTGCTAGTTAAGTCCCCTTTTTCAGGCAGACCCTGTGGCACCCCACCCCACCTGGGTATAGTGACAACTACACCTAGTCAGGCTCATGTGACATCCATGTGTGCAGATATCGGCCATAGCCTTGTAGGCCATGTCCCAGGGATTGAATAGTGGCCCCCAAGTGCGCGGCGTAGTGCAGAGGGCTTCTGTGTCTGTCGTGTCCGCCAACGGTAATGCATGCACCTCAACATGTCTTTCTTCTGTCTCCCCCCCCCCCCTTTTTGTGGTCTCCCTGTACACATGTGCTTTAGCATCATCAGGCGGAGGAGCAGTGGCACCGGAGTAGGAGGGAGCTGCATCCCACATGGCCCTGGAGGGCGACACTACGGAGTCTGATTCCACCAGTGGGGCGGAGGGCGAAGGGAGCTCCACGGCGGGGACAGGAGCTGACACCAGTGATACGGACTCGTCCTCTGATGGGAGCTCCCTTGTGGTGGCGGCCCCATCTGTTCCCCCGCATCTACAGGTACAGCCACCACCCCCCCTACAGCACAGCCCTCCCAGCAGCCCCTCAACCTTTGCCCCGTGCCTGCTCACCCAGGAGTGTGGGCATCTCCTTTGCCCCAGGCACCTCAGGCCCTGCCCCAGTCACCCCTGCTGCCCTCAGTGAGGAGGCCATTGACCACCTCAGGTCCCTCACTGTTGGGCATTCTACCATTTTGAATACCATCCAGGGTGTAGAGAGGCAGTTGCAACAAACCAATGCATTCCTGTAGGGCATTTATTCTGGTCAGGCAGCCCTTCAGTGAGCTTTCCATACTCTGGCCTCAGCACTGATGGCAGACATTGTCCCTGTCTCTAGCCTCCCCCCTCCAACGTCCTCAACCCAGACCCAATCCCCTGTACCTCAGCCTACCCCAAGCACACCATCAGACCAGCATGCACACACCTCAACACACAAAGGAAGCTCAGGCAAACATAAGCACCACACATCCCACAGGCACTCACGCACGCATCACACACATGCAGACATAGCAACATCCACTGCCTCCACTGTGTCCCCCACCTCCTCGACTCCCTCCTCCCTCCCAGTCTTGTCTCCACTCACACCTGCATGCACTACACCTACAGCCACTACTTCCATCACCAGCACTCCCACCACCACACCCAGCTCACGTGCAGTCACCACCCTCACTACCATTCACACATCCCCTGTGTCCTCTCCCAGTGTGTCTGTGACGCCACCTCCCAAGGTACACAAACGCAGGCACACACCCACCCAACAGCCATCCACCTCACGACAGCCTCCAGCGCATGCACCTTCACCCAAAGTCACCAAACGTACACCTCCTACAACTACAACCTCTTCCTCCACTCCCAAACCCCCTCCAGCTACCCGTCCCAGTGTTCCTAAGAAACTTTTCCTGTCCACCCTTGACCTCTTTCCCTCACCTCCCCTACCCCATCAGTCTCCTAGGGCCCGACTCGCCAGGTCCCATCCTAGCACCTTAGCCACAACATCAGCTGGACCAGTGGTGCCAGTAGTCACCGGATTCTGGAGTGCACCAGGCAGCAGGGCAGCCAGTGTGACAAGGAGCCACAGCACGGACAGTCCCCCACCCGTCAAGCATCAAAAGTTGGCCAGTACCTGGCGGGAGAGGGGGAAGACAATAGCCACCAAAGCCGCTCCCCGGGGTACAGGTGGGAGTGTGGAGTCAGCTGTGACACCATTCAAGGTGGCGAAGGGGCACAAGAAATCCCGGCAAGTCGGGGAAGATCAGCACGGCGGAGAAGACCGCCATCAGCCCCGCTGCCTAGGAGCCGGCCAGCAGCAGCCCCGCTGCCCAGGAGGCGACCGCTAGCAGCCCCACTGGCCCGACAGGACCGGCAGCATCAACCCGCTGCCCAGAAGGCGACCACCAGCAGCCCCGCTGGCCCAGGCAGGACCACCATCAGCAGCCCGCTGCCCAGGAGGCGACCGCCAGCTGCCCCGCTGGCCCAGACAGGACCGCCAGCAGCAGCCCCGCTGCTCAGGAGGCGACCGCCAGCATCAGCCCTGCTGCCCAGGAGGCGACCACCAGCAGCCCCGCTGGCCCAGACAGGACCGCCAGCATCAGCCCCGCTGCCCAGGAGGCGACCGCCAGCAGCCCGCTGGCCCAGACAGGACCGCCAGCAGCAGCCCCGCTGCCCAGGAGGTGACCGCCAGCAGCCCCGCTGGCCCATACAGGAGTGCCAGCAGCAGCCCCGCTGGCCCAGACAGGACCGCCAGCAGCTGAAGCACTGCCAAAGACACCGCCGCCACAAGCACCGCTGCCAAAGTCACCGGCGCCACAAGCACCGCTGCCAAAGACACCGCCGCCACAAGCACCGCTGCCAAGGACACCGCCGCCACAAGCACCGCTGCCAAAGACAACGCCGCCACAAGCACCGCTGCCAAGGACACCGCCGCCACAAGCACTGCTGCCAAAGATACCGCCGCCACAAGCACCGCAGGCCCATGAGCGCCAAAAGCACTGACGCTACTGAGGCCGCCACGAGCAGGATGAAGCACTCTGGGCACAAAGCCCCCTCCAGAACCAGTGGAGATTTACATCCACTAACTCTGTCCTTGGCAGGATGAAGCACTCTGGGCACAAAGACCCCTCCAGAACCAGTGGAGAAAGGCATCCACTACCTCTGTCCTTGGCAGGATGAAGCACTCTGGGCACCAAGCCCCCTCCAGAACCAGTGGAGTATCACATCCACTACCTCTGTCCTTGGCAGGATGAAGTACACTGGGCACCAAGCCCCCTCCAGAACCAGTAGAGGCTGTTATCCACTTGAGAGACTGTGGCTTTGCACTCCCCAGGATTGAACAGTGGGCAACCCACCCACTGTAAAGACTTGAGAGACTGTGGCTTTGCACTCCCCAGGATATAGCAGTGGGCAACCCACCCACTGGAGAGACTTGTGAGACTGTGGCTTTGCACTCCCCAGGATTGAGCAGTGGGCATGGGGCCCCCTTGTTGATTTGGCATCGTGCATTCATCCGGCTGAGGTGCCCACCCTTTCCCTTCCCCCTGAGGTGCCTGTTTTATTTCTATCTGGTGCCCCTGTAGTGTTCTCTCCGTCATGTTTGGGTATCTTGTGTGGGCCTCGCCCATGCAGTGTGGGCACAGTGGTCCATGGACTTTAAGGGTGGAATCCCTTGGACTAAAATTCTTGGTGTATATATTTGTAAATAGTGTATGCATATTATTTGACTACGGAATTTTAATATATTACAATCGTTCACCTCATTTCCTTTTGTCTTTGCATTCTTCCGTGGGGTTTAAGGGTGTAACTGTAATGTATCATGCTGTATTAGTGTGTGTGTTGTCATGGGTGAGGGTGGGGGTGTTGCGTGTTGCGTGTGTGTGTGTCACAGTTTTTTCCCTCCCCCTCCCCTGTGTTGTAGGTGCAGTACTCACCGTGGTCTTCGCCACCGGCGTTCGTGCTCCTGGTAGAGGAGCAAGAAGATAAAAGCTGATAAAATGTGGAGCTCTGGTTCCATGGCGTCCTGGTTCCTCGTGGGGTGTGTAGAGGTGAGCGTTTTCCCTACGAAGTCCTGTTTCCGCTGTGTTTTTGTTTGCGGTGAATCCACCCCGGAAAAGGTGGAGGATTGGTAGGTTGTGATACTGTGGGCGGTACATTGTCTCCCGCATGTCTGTTGGCGGTGACCGCTGTGCTGTTTGTTTGTACCGCAGTGGCAGTCAGAGTGTTAAAGTGGCTGTCTTTGTTGGCGGTTTCCGCCACAGTCGTGATTTTTTTTTTTTCCGCTGGCCTGTTGGCGGTCTTACCGCCGCTTTAACACCGACCGCCAGGGTTGTAATGACCGCCTATGTATGGCACATGCATAATGTGGCACAAAGGGTTGCAAAGTGGTGTAATGCATGCATTGTGCCACTTTGTAGATATGTTGCGATGTTTTTGACAATCTAACGCCACATTAGCATCAGAAAAATTACACTAATGTGGTGTTAGATGGCACAAGGCCATCCTTAAATTTGGGCCTTAGTTGCTAAGCTCTATATCATTTCTTCTGGCTCATTGCTAGATTCTTGTCCTGTTAAAATTGAAAATCTGTGTCTTCTTCCTTAACATCTCACCTTACCTTACCTTACTGTGTAAGGCTTCTTTCACCTCAGACATCATCCCCGATTCCCAGAAGAAAGCTCTCAATTTTCCTCATCTGAAAAAGCCCACTGCAGATCCCACCACCCTATTTATCTAGAAGCCTATTTCACTTCTCCCATTAGCTGCTACCATTACTGAAAGTGCAGTCAATCAACAGTTTGAATACATTAGCTACAGTTTCAATACATTGAAGAACATAACAGTAAACAATCAGGTTTCCATTCTAATTTTGGCACTGGGACAGTCTTGGTTTCACCTACCAACAGCATGAGAATATTTCTAGAATCTGGAAGGAATTCCACCCTTATTCTTTTAGATAGTCTTGTGGTCTTTAATTGGGTGTCACACAGCATTCTTCTGGCTCGTGTTTCTGGCATCAAAGCCCCAGACACTGATTTGGCTTGACCGTCATCCTTCTTAAAGGATCGAGAGCAAGCAGTATCTTTAACTCCTTTTTGACCCTTTTTTAAGAGGAACACTTGTGGTGTCCCCTCGGGTTTGTCCCTCAGTCCCACTTCATTCAATATTTATGTCTCACCACTGGCTGATTTCAACCAATCCTTTGGACTGAGCTGTTACACATGTGCTGACAATACTCAGCTCATTCCTAGATTGAATGGAAGCCTTGCTGTTCTTAACAATCAATCCAAAACCTGTCTCTGTGTAGTGAACAGCTGGAGGAATTTCAGTTCTCTTTATTCAAACATAGAGAAACAGAAATATCATATTTGATAATTCCTCTGCCTTGTCTCCAACTTGGTTGCCAGGAGCTCTAGGTCCTACTATTCCTTGTCACTTCTGCTCACAATTGTGGCATCATCTTTGATGAAAAACTGAATGTTGATGCACAAATAAACAAACTAACCTATATTTGTTTCATTCCAATGATAACTATTAGAAAGAGTATTTTCCTCTTACCAGAATCATCTAGGAAAACTCTAAAGCAAGTTCCTATCTCTTCCAGGGTAAACCATTGTAATTCACATTTTACTGACCATTTGGCCTTTCTCGTGGGGAGGCTTCAGTACTTTTAAAACGTGGCTGGTCACCTTATTCCAGCCTCAAAGAGAGGATGGGAATCTCTTCACATCTATACAATCTACCCTGCCTTCCAGTACATAAATGCTGTATTTTGAAAGCTCTTTGTATGTTCCACAAACCTCTTCATTGCAAATCATTCAAAACAAATTGGCCTGTCTCTTTCTCTGCTACAATGTTAGCCAGACTTTTCATTCCAGCATGATCCTCTTAGCCCAAATTCAATTTTTTTGAAAATCTCATGTTAGTGGTCAATCTTTTACAATGGTCACAGCTAAAGTTTGGAATGCTCTTCCTGGTCAAGTTTGTTATGAAATTAACTACTTTATTTCTCTAAGCTTTTCACTTATTTCTCAACTGATTAGTGCTCGAATATGTCTTGATGCACTCGTTCAGGCTGAGATTTAGGATTAGGTCTGGGCTTGTTTTCTTCTGCTAGGGCCAGAACACCCATTTCTAGGGTAATTGTGCACTCTCCAAAACTTTTATCATCATCATCACACCTGTATTGTGACAGATTCACATTTGTTTATTTTAACAGCAACATTTCCATGTTTCTATCTGTTGGACATTTAGATCAATATTTTAAAAATCCATATACCTCAACCAGATCCATTAAAACAGTTTATAACTGGTCATATGGAATTTGCTTGGCCACTTCCGCTAAAAGAAATGAAGAAGACATTGCATAGAGATTACTCCCTGGGTAGAAAAATATTCGCAACTGGATTTCCAATTATACAGAACTTCCACTGTAGAATAATGGGTTGTCTTCCACCACACCATTAAACGTCCATGGCTTGCAAAATATGATAGGTTCACGCACCCTTTTCCAAGTTGCAACATGCCTCTGAAGTCCAATGCTCTGAAGTAGCATCACCCATGCCCTTTGATCCAGTGGTATCACTAGTGTTGGAATTGGGAAAAAAATACTCTGGGAATAAAAACACTCCAGGAACCCATACATTGGTGGCCTAGGTGTGGCTGAGGAAAGGGGTGGAGTCATGAGGGGTGGAGCTGGAAAAGAAGAGCCTTACAGTCAACGTATATATTTATTAAAACAAATATGCTGCAAAGAAATTGGCAACAAGGAAATCTGTGACAGTAAATCTGTCTAGATTAGATAATTGGTTACAAAGAGGCTGCATTTTAAAATATCTTACATGGTTAAGACATCTGCAGCAGATATCATTGTGTGCCCAGCAATTTTAAGGTTGTTATAATAGCAGGAAGATAACTCTAGTGTTAACTCTAGATAACATAGTTCTGGGAGAGTTTTGTGTCTTGTTCAGTTGCAGTTTTGATTCCCAAAGTAGCATAGAGGGTGTCAGCTGCAAAGCATATTGTGTAACATGCAGAGCACAGATTAGATAGGTAAATGGGCTACTACTTTTGATAATGACATCTGTAAGGAAATGTCTCTGCATGATCAGTCCTAGAGTTTTGGGCTGATTCTGCTGGTTTGTCCACTTGGAGAATGTACTGAGGCCTGTTAACTAGACCTCAGTGCCAGTGCTCTGACCCTTCAGAGAACAATGTTTGATTGGTTTATCATTAATATGCATAGCTCATTGTACGTATAAGCCCCTAGTATATGGTACCGGGGTACTAAGGGCCTTTAAGTTAAGTTGTTCATCATGAGTGCTACACTTATTGTGCCACCCTGAGTGTGACAAAGTAAAATATGTCTCCTAACTTGCCATTGCAGAATGGCAGAAGCAGTTTTAAACTGCCAACTCAACTTTGCCATTTAAACTAATGACAAAGTCCAAACCTCCCTTGTTAATGTGTCACTCCTATAGCAGGCGGCCTATCAAGTCCTAAGGCAGGGTGGTGTATATTAAAAAGTAGGACACTAACAGTAAAAAACCCAAAGTGTCATTTTTACTGTGGAAAAGTTAGTAGCTCCATTGGTGAGTACAAGCTTAAATGTTGACAACTCAGCAACTCCTGAATGGGGCCTTTAAAAGTGGTACTTCATGGTTTCAAAATGCTTATTACATCAAACCCAACTTGATCCCCAGGTTGAACTTAATGTAACTTTTAAGTAAAAGGAAACTTTAGAAAGTTGCTACTCTGCTGCCCAGGTTTTCCAGTGGCCATTCACAGATGCTGGTCACAAGATAGCCTTCTGCCATTCTAGGGAGAGGCATGAATGATTCTCAGGAGAGAAAACAATAGATACCTGCAATTGGAAGAGGTGCCACCTCTTTCTGGCAAAAAGCCACATAGGTTGTGAGATCAAAACGTGAGCTTCAAAAGGAAAACTACCTTTGAAGTGCAAATGATGGACATGCACACGAGGGGCAGCACTTTTGTTCTGGTAGACAGGTTGGTGATGGTGACAGAGGGGGAATACAGTTACCAGACTGTTTTTCTTGTGGGCTTGTAGTCTGTAGCCCTCAGGTTCCCAGACATCTAGAGAGAGCTACCAAGCTCCACACACAGAAAGAGGGATTCTGCCAACTGGGATAGCTAGTTGTCACATATTCACCGGCTCACTCATCTGTATGTATACCCAACTGTGCATGATTCACTTATAATTTTTAAAGACAGCCACTAATTAATGGTAGCTTTCATGTGCATGATTCAGCTATAACATCCACCGCAATTTGATGATAAACAATGCACTTGGGTTTTGTTTTGTTTTCACTGAATGCGTCAATCCCAATTTTCTCTTTTTTGCTCACCACACACTGGTCACACTGGGTACATCAAGGTACTTTTCCTTTTCCTTACTACACCAAAAATATGCATGCTGTCTTCTAAACAGCCTCATACGACATTGACCTGATTTTTATATTCTTCACAGCCTTGAAAAAGCCCCAGGTTGACCAACCGTAGGGGGCGAAACACATCTCAGCTCTCTTTTGGCTCTCTTTTCAAATGCGTATGACCTCCTGTTCAAAAGAGCATCAATAAACTACTTTGAACCTAATACCTGGACTCCACGTGGTGATTCCAATCTCCATGTGACCACAGACTACAAGTTCAGAAACATTATTCTTGAATGTACTGTGGGTTTTGCAAACACTTTTCAATTCCTAGTGCATCCTGGGCTTTCCTAACACTGCCTTTTAGAAAGCACGCTTGTGTCTTCTATCTTCCCTCCTAATTTTCCCCTTCTTTCTCTCGTGAGCTTTTTGAGTCATCTACTAGGGACAGCCGGGTTTCTCAGCTGAAGCTTGAGACATTGGAACAGGGATTCGGGTGAATCTTTACATGCCCAAATTTGAAGACAGCAATTGTGTTTGATTATATCAGGGTGTGGTCTCAATAACTGCAAATCATTTAGGTGCTCTGGTGTTATAACCAGAGAGAGGTGTGGTTCGGGTTATGCATCGTCTACTTTTGGTTTCAGCCCTGGTATGCAAGATAGGGATTCATATGTTTGTATCATAACTGGAAATCTGAAAGCCAAAACACATTGGCACGTCACGTCAATATGGTTTTCTTCACTGGGTTTGACAATGTGATCCCAATCAATCACAACAGAGCTGTTCAACTACTTTTGGAAATTGAAAGTAGATACATTTCTTCTTCCTGATTTTTTGAGCAGCCGCACAAATGTGAGTTTGCTTTGTTTTGTCAGTTAACATGCTTTCTATTGTTACACAAAAGGATGATGGATGGAGTGCTGAAACTTTTCAAACACTCATCGCCCCCGCCCCAGTCACAGATCTGGGTTTAATCCATCATTCTTTTGCTCACCATGCCAGCCCAGTTTGGATCCAGCCATATGCAAATCAATCTTGACCCTGTTGCCCATGGTAACAGGCCAGCCCGAACTGCCAGGCCAGGTCCTCCCTGGACCGGAAACAAGCATCCTGGAACCAGTTTCAGGGTAACACTCCTCCTCAGCCAGGCTAGCTTGAATCGAGTGGCACAGTAAGCAAGGGATACACATCTTGGCACACCCTGGCCACTTAAGGCGACTTTAGCAACAAAAAAGGATGATGGACGGAATGCTGAATCTTTTCAAACACCATTAAATCTGAATAGTTCAGAATGTCTTTTATTTCACACTCTACAGGCTGGATGTCCTTTTTCACTAATGTTCTAGGGCAGAGGTTCTTACCCTTTTGACTTCAGAGGATCCCACTTAATCATTGCTGTAATCTGGGGAACCCCAGTGAATCATTTTTGGAATATGAGCACCCCCACTGAGTCAGTGAAATTCGGGGACCCAGGCCTAAACAATTTTAATAATTTGAACCCCAAACAAATACACAAAAATACAGAAACAACCATGCATCTAACAGATTCATATATGAATAAATATTTTATTTAATTAACAAATATACATACAATCAAAGGTTTAACGGGAAGGGTGGAACTTTTTTTAAATTAATTGTATACTACATTCTGTTTGATACATTTGCACTTCTCCCAACAATCAATATGAGCATGTCAACTTCATTTTTAGTGTCCAATTCCTGATTTTTTTTAGATTTACAGAACTTTTTTTAAATGTTAAATGATACATTCTGCTACTTTATTTATGTACACTTAATCACTCAGTTAATATTATTTAATTTTAAAAGCAGTCTGTGGGTCTCGTAATTAAGCATTGCGGACCCCCTCAGGGCAGCAGACCACAGACTAAGGACCAATGTTCTAGGCGTTATGCTTGGCACCTCCCAGTTGTTCTAAGAGATGTCCGATAACACGTACATTTTCTGGGCATACTCCATCAGTTTCTCCTTAAGAGCCTGGTGATTAGAGGAATAGCTATTACCCTAATAATCCACTGGGACATTTCAGTAGTTTGTTATGAGCAGCAGATGTTATAGTTTTTGTAAAACATTTACTATTCCGTATGATATTACAGTTAAAGAACAGTAAATGTTTTTGGTGTTTTCCACCATACCTGTACTATGCCTACCCTTGAACTTTCTATGGTATGTCAGTTTAGAATGTTAAGGTGCTTCAAGCTGAAGCAATTAAAAATGGACCACGGACTAGTAATAAAGATGTAGTAAGATCGTTCCTTGGTCTGGCAGAGTATATGGCTAAATTTGAATAGAATTTTTCAGACATGACTGATCCATTGAGAGTGATGTAAAAAGAGATCTGTACTTCAGCTGGAATTATGCTTATGAGTTAGTGTTTGAAGAAATAGAAGAGAATTGTTAATGCTACTCACTTATTTTATATAAGAAGACGATTTTAACTACAGATGTAAGCAAGAAAGGTTTAGGAGCGACTTTATGTCAAGTGATTGGGAAAGAAAAGAAAATCTCTACATCTGCCTCACACACTCTTAAAAATGCAGAACAAAATTATTCTACTATTGAAAGAGAAATACTTCACTGCTATGGAGCCATTACCCATCTTAAGTACTATTTATGGGTTATGAATTTCACAGTCCAGACTGACCATATACCTCTCACATATTTATTTCAAATTAAGATAGCAGATCAAACTACCTCCGCATGTTTTACTGTAATTGATTTGTTGATGCCTTATTATCAGGTAGAGTTACACCCAGAGTCAGAGACATTCACATAATTTATAATAGAATGAAAATACATTTATACCTAAGCCTTTCTCTAATAATATGCTGCTTCTTTAAAATTTAGAATGTGTGTTCTGGTAATGAGACATTGACTTTTAGGATGTTTAGGGCAATCACTGGAATGAAAGCCACTAAATCAATAGAAGCTGTGTACTAGATAAGCATTTTTTGCCGTGGGCTTCCAGTGACTAACATTTTTAGGAAGGAGGAAGCTTATTATTGGCCTTTTACTCTAAGTCAGCAGTTCCCAACCTGTGGTCCACAGACCCCTGGGGTGCATCACACATTCCCAGGGAGTTTGCTGGCATCTCAAGGCCTGGACCGGCAGGAAGGCACTTCTCCAGCTGGGGCCTCTCGACAGAAACACTTGAGTGTTTTTATATTTGTTACTTCATTTGTGCAGCAGTTTTAAAAGCACTGCAAAGTTCCTTGTATATCCAGCAGTTTTCCAGCAAAATATGTGTCAAGATAACTCTGATGATTAATGTGCCTGCTGGTGACAGATGGGAGTTTTGTCTAGCTGCAGTGTTGACTCATCTAAGTTAGTGCAGATGGTTACTATGCCTGCTGCAAAGAATGTGTATCATGCATATCAAAGAACAGTATTTTATGTGAATAGCACAGTGGGTTACTGCTTTTGTCGCAGAGTTTATTTTGTTACTGTACAGTTCATAAGTTACAGTCTTAATCTAACACAGTGAACTATAAACTGCCATCAAAGAGCTACATGCAATTTGCATGGTACAAGTTAGAAAGTTATGTTTTTTCCTAGTCTTTCATTATGTTCATTATCCTGATGCAGCTAAAAAAAAGGTTTGTTTGCACAGAAATAAATTCTGATTATTAAAGTCAACGCTAACCACTGTGTTATGTTCTAAATTCTCAGTTTGTGCTTCTCCAGACCAACCACTCTTAGAAAATGCCTACCAGTATGGATGTCATGTGAACCCTACATCTTGTAGTCAGTCCCCTTTGGCTTATGTAACATTTTCTATACACTTACTCAGACATGTATGATTCATTGTCTCTGTATTTGTGTGATGTAAAGTGCTCTGACACCCTACACTTGTATGAGAAGTGCTATAAAACAAATGAAATACACGTGACAGAGGGGCTATGAAGAGACTGGAGCTCCTTAAGGTTTTACTTCCTTTCCCTACCACATATTTATGTGACAAAGCTTTCTCAGATATTATGTGCCTAAAAATTAAATATAGAAATCACTTGGGGAATGTAGAATCTAACCCAAGCATTCAACTTTTCGAAATAAAACCAAACAATGAAAAGTTTGTTGCAAAGATGCAGCACCAATCTTCTCATTAAAATGTTTCTATTTTTGTATATTTCTTCCAGTAGAAAATATAAAAATCTTTAGTAATTCAAGTATTTGTTTGGTGTGTACTTGTTTGTACATATTACTGTTTTAATATTTACAATAACATACACATTGCATAGGAGTCCCCAGTTTCCAGTAGTGTTTCAGAGGGGGTCCTCAGGAGTCAAAATGTTGGGAATGGAAAGGGTGTAAATAACAGGCAGACTAGTTGGAACATACAGGAGTAACTTCACTCTTCTAGAGTGTTTCTTTTCAAAATGTTCAGTAGTTAACTGTGGGATGTGTTGAAAGCATCTTTGAAGAAAAACATTGTATTGACTGGGCACATTTGTGTCTCCAGGGTGTACAAACAGCACTGGGTAGGAGGCAGTGAGAGTGAACAGCTGCAATCTCTCCTTCTCAAAAAGATTCTGCATTACAGAACATATGCTTAGGTTTCCATGGTTCTTGTAGACAATTTATGTGGGGGAGCTTGTGGTCTAACTCAGTACAATGATTGTGCCAGCATGAATAAACCACTTTGTAACATAAAAGCATTTTATAAAAGCCATTTATAACCACCATATGAAGGCTCTGCTAACACACAGGAAAACAGTTGCTGCAATCTAGTTTTCATGGTAGGTGTGAAGATGCCTGTGTATTTCATAATCCACAGGGCAGTGGTTTGTAGTCCTCTCTCAGTACTTGCTTATAAGTATACTTTTATGCATTCCCCACTATTTACAGCATGACAGAACTAAGCTATTCTACAACTATAGATTTATCATTTTAAGGACACTACAAGCAGCATAATTATAGACTAGCTCCTTTAGACTATCAAGGGTGAGTGTAAGAGTACAAACCTGGGAAAATTTGTATTTTAATAATAAAATGTTTTTGGTTAGTGTTGTGGCTTCTTGCTATCTTATGCATTCTCCCCATAGTCCTAATGTTCCCTGCTGCTCAGCCAGTGAGTGAGGTCATTGTATGGTTGGAATGCTGACAGTGTTTGTGCTTGGATGAGTGGGCGGTTGGAGTGAGAAGGGCTGAGCAACAGGATGCTGCTCCTGGTAGGGTTTTATCTGTAACCTACAACTAAGCTAACAAACCTATTTCTTTTATAACCAACGAGTATCCATTGTTGATTACAACAGTTAGTTTACAGTATGTAATGTGAAAATTGGCTTCAAGTAAATGTCAAAGATTTTGCACACATTATGAAGATGTTTGGTAGGGCTACATAATTCCATGCAACACTTAGAGATGTGATGTTAAGCTAGTGAACAAAATACTGATGGAATTTCTCCAGTGATATATTCTGTATGTGTTCTGGACTGTTGTAAGCGACATGTTGTTAACTTCACAAGATGCTCTGTTTTTATGAGATGAGGGAGGGTTGAAAGATACCCATTGTCTATTTGTAAAATTCTGAGTTGTTATTGAATGAGCGAGGGGCTAAAAGAGACTCAAAGTTGTAGTGAATATTGAAAGTTAAGGGATGAGTGAGGGTTGAAGCCGTATTCCTATAGTCAGGAATGGAACAGTAAGTATAGTAAGGGATTGTGGTATTCAGCAGATTAACTGTTCTGGCCTCAGAAAGGTTTATAATATACCTATTTTCGGTGTTTCAGTTGATCGGCTGTGTGCAGGTGATGTGTTAATGTATTGCACTGAAATTGCCTGATACAGGTGTAGTTATGTTGATATTGATTTGTGCCATTGTGATAGTCCTTGACTATGTAGCATGTGTCATGTGTCCTACTTTGGTTCCAAAACCATGTCAACATTTTGGTGCAAGCTTACCTTTTCCAGCCTTGTGTCACCTGTTTGTTGCATTTCCAAAGGAGCAAGATATGTTGCTATATCACTTTGTCACTTCGAGTGCTGGTCTGACAGTTAAACTAGCTGAGACTAGAGGCTGAGTAAGGATGTCCGGTGCTCTTGATAGGTTATCCTGCGTATGTAAACTTGTAACCTGCAACGCAACCTGATGTCTCCTGAAGCTATTCTAATGTGTAAGTAAAGAAGTTACCTGTATGTTCTACAGAGTCCAGACTAGTTACTTAACAGAAGGAACTCAACAAATACCTTCACGTAAGTATCAATCAACATATTTTGTTTAAAACCTCTCAGGTATACACCAACCTAGAGAGCCACAGACTTTCAATTTACCACTGAGAAATAAATATAGCCAGAAAAAACCTCAAGCGTAGTATGTTCTGTGTGCCCTAATTGAATGGATTTTCCAGTCTTGTATACTTTGACTGTTGTGGCCTTTACATATATGCTGTACAAATACCTCCGACAGAATATGTCCAACACAGGTGGAACAGTACCTTCCTAAGAAGAAGTGTTAAATATTCGTGGGAAGGAAGACTTGGCCTTGACATTTAATCAAGCTCAAGCTATTATAAGTGGTGTAGTGCTCGTTTCATCCTGTAGTTAAAAGTTACAGCAATACTTTCATCCGCCTTTGAATTCCCGCCAGTCAAACCTGCCAGAAGTTAACGGGAGGAAAAAGGCAATAAGCTCTGATTTTAAAGGGTACCACAAATAAGGACTCCCCCTCTGTCCTCTGGCACAGTCATAACCATGCTTAGCATTCCTCCAGCCCAGAGGTATTGCCTCACCGGGCTCAAGAAGCTCTGGTACAGGCACATCTCCGTTCTTAATGAATTACTGTGCCTAACGGGAATGTGTTATGTACCCGTGTTTTTTTACTTTTGGTACAGAGTTAAACTAAGGAAGCCCATATTTTCAATAATATCAGCGGCGGAGTGTTACGTGTTGGCATCTATTATGTCATTTGTAATTGCATCTGAGACATTATGTGGCAGGTCATTAAAAGAGCACGGGGTGAATTGATTATGACACATATCAGTGTTTTCGTTACTGAAAATCAAATGATAGCCATAACATTTTTTTTTTAAAAATCAAGGAATTTCTGATTTTTTTAACATATATTCAAGCTGTGATTTTCCAAGTAGGGCCTGGGGGCCACGTGTGTCCCTCTTGGCTTTTACATACGGGCCCTTGTCAACAGCAGCACTGGACTGCTGTTTACTCGACCCATCACTAACATTGAAAAAATGTTAAATAAATGAGCAAGCATTTATTTAAAGTCTAATAGAAGTAAAAGAAAGAAAGCAACAAGGGTGTCCTGCATAGTTTCTATGGAAACACCTTCATTTTTAAAGGCATCTTGCAGCAAAAATATAGCAATAGGATAAGGTCTGTTTAATATTCAAAAAGTTAATTTAATTAACATGGAGAACAGTTTCACCTTAGTACTTCAGATTATATCAGTCCATTGAGAAGATTTTTTTTTAAAGTGATAGTTTTCAAATATGAACTTAGAAGCATTCATTCTTCCCCCAGTCTAATAATAATGCCGATAGTGAACTAAGAGGCAAGTCAGTTGTTATATGCGTGCTTTGGATGGCCTGGGTTTCTATTATACATGAACAACATTATAGTTTATTAAATCAAACACAGGAGAAGGTTTTGTACAGCACACATCCCAAGGTCATGTATTTCGAGGTCCTCTTATTGTGATAAGAAATAAAGAGGGAACGTACAATAAAACTGCCTAGGATCATACAATTTAGTTAAGAGGAGAAGCTGTGATTAATCCCAAGTTTTTGGTTTCACATTGTGCAGTTCAGACACAATGCCATGCTTCCCCTACACCCACCCTACTGCCACCCCCAACCCCTGACCACCACCCTACTGTCTTCAATGCGGCCCTCGGTCACATCACATACCAGGGTTTGTGGTCCCTGGGAAAATGTTTGCAAGTACCCATGCATTAAAGTCAAAAGAGCCATAGGACGTAAAACATATCATTGACTACGTTTTCGCTGTGAATTGTTTTGGGAAAAAAAACTCCATACACCCCGAGATTTAAATTTTCCATTATCCTGGACCCGCCATGAGGCAAAGCCCACTGAGCTTGGCCTTTAGCTGTGCTCTGTGAGGTTGACCAAGACCTATGGCCAAATCTCAGGTGCGCATGACCTATCTTCACCATTTTTATGAAATAAAAATGTAGATCGAGCTATAGTAATTTAAAAGATATAACATAAAATTCATATCTGCCTTGTTTATGCAGATGAGTTCGGTTCCTTCAATGTCTAAAACACCTCAATATACATTTTCTTTTACTGTCAGACACGTACATACATTTTCCTTCCATGATGACCCATGCATTTAGTAAAAACTGTAAAACAGTGTGTATATATGCTATCCTAAGAGCTATATTTTGGAAGGCTGCTTGTGTAGCAGTGCAGGGTAGAACCTGCTCCTTGCTTTCAAATCAACACCACAGTGGATTATTGGCATTATAGGTCTAAATGCTGTTAGAAGAAAAGACGCAGTGATTCTTTGCTGTTTTTGTTCATTTTATAGTTTTTTGCATCATTAACAACATGCAGAAAGTTGATTTACTTTCAAATTTGCGTGCTCTTACTGACATGGTGCGATTACATTTGAAACAAATTTGCAATGTCTTGTTAAAATGTGTGTTTTCTTTATGATGCTCACTAGGCCACAATAAGGCCCCAATGCCACCTTGCTCAAAATGAATGTCTCCTCCTGCTTGTTCACTTTTCACTATTTCTGTAGCACCCAGAGTCTTATTTGTTTATTTCCACTGTCATTCTCTCTTTACTCTGAGAAAACTTTCCAACATGGAAATGGCAATATTTCATATTCAAAGTCCTTCTGCTAGCTCACTGTACTGAATTCATTCACAGTAGTTTGCTTTTGTTCTTGTGACTAGTTTTGCCTGCCATCTCCATATGACATTAGTATTGTGTGGACAGAATCAATATTCATGTAGTGGGATAGGGCTTCGTTGGTAATGATATATGAGGTTTATTAGAATCGTCCTCTGATTTGCTAAAAGTGGAGTTCTTTTGATCACACCATGATAATTTAGCAAAAACTAATGATTTTGTATGCAAGAAAACTATATAATTCCCAGATTTTGTAGATATGCCAGAAGACTTTCCTGATTCTCTTGTGTGCTACTGGAGATACTGTCCAAATTCTTAATACTTTTGCTGCTCATGTGGGACATATATATTTTCTGATTTTGCACATAATTCTGTATTGCCCTGTTTATTGAGAGTCTTCATGGCAATGAATTTATGCAGTTGCATTTACAATTCATGTACCTCTCTCTTTAAATTTTTATAATAACTATTTAAAGATTATATTCTTGCTCTAGTGCACAACTTATGAGTCTATCTTTACTTAATTGACTATACTTTGTTAAGTGCAAGGTACCTTATCTCTGGGACACACAGGTGGTCATTCCAACCCTGGCGGTCCATGACCGCCGGGTTGGAGGACCGCGGGAGCACCGCCGACAGGCCGGCGGTGCTCCAATGGGCATTCCGACCGCGGCGGTAAAGCCGCGGTCGGACCGGCAACACTGGCGGTCACCCGCCAGTGTACCGCCGCCCATTGGAATCCTCCAAGGCGGCGCAGCTAGCTGCGCCGCCGAGGGGATTCCGACCCCCCCTACCGCCATCCAGTTCCCGGCGGTCCGCCCGCCGGGAACCGGATGGCGGTAGGGTGGGTCGCGGGGCCCCTGGGGGCCCCTGCAGTGCCCATGCCACTGGCATGGGCACTGCAGGGGCCCCCGTAAGAGGGCCCCTAAATGTATTTCACTGTCTGCTGCGCAGACAGTGAAATACGCGACGGGTGCAACTGCACCCGTCGCACAGCTTTCACTCCGCCGGCTCGATTCCGAGCCGGCTTCATCGTGGAAGCCTCTTTCCCGCTGGGCTGGCGGGCGGCCTGAAGGCGGCCGCCCGCCAGCCCAGCGGGAATGTCAGAATTACCACCGCGGTCTTTCGACCGCGGAACGGTAACCTGACGGCGGGACTTTGGCGGGCGGCCTCCGCCGCCCGCCAAGGTCAGAATGAGGGCCACAGTCTCATGAAATTGAGGTTTAACGCCATCTCTTATTTATCCTCCCATGAGCGTGTTGTTAAGGTAATATTTAGGGGGGGAAAATTTTAAGGGTTCCTCATGCCCACAGAAACATTTATGTTCTAACCATAAACGTCTTACTCGATTTCAGAATCTGAAAAACAAAAATAACTGTTTAACACATTTTCTCTACCAAAAATGAAACAGTGCAACACCTATTTGCAACATTCTATTGGCAGGGCTCCCCTGCAAAAACTGTCTGTAGCTTTTGAAAGCCTAAGTCAATCTGTACATTATTTAGCATCAGCAATAAGCATTGGCAAAGCTAATAGGTTTTGCCTTATTCATTTGTTGGCTTTGTTGCTGTTGCTCTGTAACATCAGGAAGAAATGAAAAAAGGGAAAAGGTGCAATGACACAGTGGCAGCTCCTGGCGGCTCTGTTATTCCATAGATACTTGAATGAATGATGATGTAGGCGTGCACATGCATCACCACACATGCACTCGACTAAGTGTATGATGCAGGTGTATTTTTTTTATGTATTTTCCGATCCAAGGTGACAGACGGCATTTTGATTGGTAGATAAAAAACACAGGCCCTCATTATGACATTGGCGGTAAGTCCCGCTTACCGCCATGCCGACTGCCGCCAACATACCACAACCGTGGCGGTATACCGCTACCCATATTATGTCTCACACCTAGCAATCTGTCACTATACAGACACAAACACAAGTCCGCCAGCCCAAAGGTCAGTGATAAAATGGCAGTAGCAAAACCCACACCGTTACACCAACAGAATTACGCCCACAGCATTATGACCCACGAATCACCGTTGTGGACATTCAACCGCGGTAAACCATTGGAGGTACATACCGCCGTCCTCAAAATACTCACACATACAAAACCACATTGGACAATTCAAACTACACACACCTGACACACATACACACACCACACACACACACCCACCCCACTATAAACACACACCCACACTACCCACAACCTTTGCGATACAAAGAAAGTGACAACTGAGAGAGAGACACACCACGAGCAACCACAGAACCAGACCCACAGAACACCATCACCCATACACCATCCACGCACCTCACAGCACACACCCCAACACATCACCCACGCACCCTCACATACACCACACACATTACATCCATGGCACCACAAAGACACCCCAGGTTCTCAGAGGAGGAGCTAAGGGTCACGGTGGAGGAAATCATCCGGGTAGAGCCACAGCTATTCAGATCACAGGTGCAGCAGACATTCATTGCAAGGAAGATGGAGCTATGGTGGAGAATCATGGACAGGGTCAACACCGTGGGACAGCACCCTAGAAAAAGGGATGACATCATGAAGAGGTGGAACGACCTACGGGGGAAGGTGCGTTCCGTGTTTGCAAGACACCAGATAGCTGTACAAAGGACTGGCGGTGGACCCCCTCCTCCTCCCCCACAACTAACAACATGAGAGGAGCAAGTCTTGGCAATACTGCATCCTGAGGGCCTGGCAGGCGTAGCAGGAGGACTGGACTCTGGTAAGTCAACTCTTTACTACTTTCACCCCTCCTACCTGCATGCCATCACATACCCCATGTAACGCCGCGCTCAGACGCGGCGTCTCTTTCTGTCCTCGCGGATGGAACACGCTACCGATACTCGGAGCGCCGTTCCCCGCGTTTTTTGACTACACATCCTGGGAAGCATATATTTTGATCCCGGTCGCGCTACACTTACCTGTAGCCCTTTTTTCTTCTTTTTGTTGTTGGTGGTGGGTTTGTCTGGTCTTTTTGCCTGTCTTTGTCCATATTGTGTCCATCTTGTCTTCTTTGTGTTTTTGTCCCAGCATGCTCTGTTTTTCTTTTATACTACTTTCTTTTTTCTATACTGGTCTATGGGCTCTTCCCAATTCAAGATGGTGTTCTTTCCTTTTCCTGTGATGTCACTTCCCTTTTCTCAGTATATAAGTCAGTCAGTCTTGTTCCACCTTGCGTTGCAAACACTTCCTTCTGGTTGTGCTGTTCAATCCTGTTGTTTGTTCCTGCTTTTTGCCTTGGGAGATCTTTGCCTGTTATTTGTTCCTGCTTTTTGCATTGGGAGGTTTCTGCCTGTTCTTTGTTCCTGCTTTTTACCTTGGGAGATTTGCCTATTTTTGTTTCCTGTTGTCAAGTCCTGTTTTTTCTTGTTTATCTTCAGGAGTTCCTGTTTGAGGTTTTTTCCCCAGTGTTGGGGTTTTTTCCCTCTGGGACTCCTTCTGGAGGGTACGGTCTGCTTTGGCGTAGCGACACCGTGGCTACTAGAAAGGGTCGCCCTTATCTGGGAGTATCCAGAACCTGTAGAAGACTTGGGGGGTCATTCTGACCCCGGCCGGCGGCGGAAGCCGCCGGCCTGGCTGGAACCGCCAGAATACCGCTGTGCGGTCAAAAGACCCCCGCGGGTATTCTGGGTTTCCCGCTGGGCTGGCGGGCGACCGCCAGAAGGCCGCCCGCCAGCCCAGCGGGAAACACCCTTCCATGAGGATGCCGGTTCCGAATGGAGCCGGCGGAGTGGAAGGGGTGCGACGAGTGTAGTTGCACCCGTCGCGATTTTCAGTGTCTGCATGGCAGACACTGAAAATCTTGGTGGGGCCCTGTTACGGGGGCCCCTGCAGTGCCCATGCCATTAGCATGGGCACTGCAGGGGCCCCACGACACCCCATACCGCCATCCTGTGCCTGGCAGCCAAAACCGCCAGGAACAGGATGGCGGTATGGGGGTCGGAATCCCCATGGCGGCGGAGCAAGCTGCGCTGCCATGGAGGATTCCCCAGGGCAGCGGAAAACCGGCAGTACACCGCCGGTTTTCCGTTTCTGACCGCGGCGGTCAGAATGCCCAAGGGAGCACCGCCAGCCTGTTGGCAGTGCTCCCGCGGTCGTTGGCCCTGGCGGATTTTACCGCCAGGGTCAGAATGACCCCCTTGGTGTATTCATCAACCTGGTATCCAGAGGTGAGAAGTCCAGCGCAGTACGTAACAGATTGCAACGCCAAAAGATTCCGCGTTGCAAGATCGCCATGGAAGATCCACAGGGAGAGGCGTCAGAAAATGCTCAAGCCATGTTGGAGACTGTCCAACAACAAGCCCAAGAGTTACAACAGTTACGAGCAGAGAACACTGCTACCACAGGTCTTGTCTTCCCGATCAATGGACATGCCACCGGTATCTGCCACTACTCCTCGATATTCTGGAGATCCTCTGAAGATGAAGGAATTTTTGGACGCCCTGACAGTTTTCTTTGCCTTTCGTCCACTCCAGTTTTCTTCGGATAAGGCTAAGGTGGGCTATCTGATCAGCGCCTTGTCTGGTCCAGCGCTTGCTTGGGCGACTCCTCTGGTTTCTGCAGAAGACCCAGCCCTGGCTAACTATTCCGCTTTCCTGACTTTTTTCAAACAAATGTTTGAGAGACCTGGGGTAGAAGCAGCAGCTGAAGAAGCCTTATGTGACATTCAGCAGGGTAATCAGGATGTTCTGCAGTATATAACCCGCTTCAAACAGCTGGTAGCTGAAACCTCCTGGGTGGAACGCACATTCATAAGCCTTTTCCACCGAGGCCTGCATGAAGAAATTAAAGATGAGCTTGTACATTCTTCTCCAGCTTGTTCATCGAATATAGACTTCGAGAGAGCAAGATGGAGAGACGTAGAACATGAGCTCCATACCAGTCTGGTACCTATCGTGCTAGCAGTTGGTGAACGGAAGATATTCCATCCGAAGCCTCTCCACCTCCCCCTGAAGAACCCATGCAGATAGATCTGGTTCGTGGGCCATTGACAGAGTCAGAAAGGGAGGAACGACAACGAAAGGGACTTTGTCTGTACTATGGTAAGGCTGGCCACCTGATCCGTAGTTGTCCGGTACGTCCCTCAAGACCTGCGGGAAACGCCAGTTCCCGTACCCTGTAAGGAGGAAGGAGACAGGAAGAGCTGAAGTACCATCAATATGTTCCTCCAAAGAAAGCATGTCCACCCTGTTTATCCTCTCGGTCAAGTTACAAAGTTCACAAGATCAAGAAGAACACCTTCTGGCTCTCCTTGATTGTGGAGCCAGTGGACTCTATCTGGATGAGACCCGGGCTACGAGTAAAGGAATTCCCTGCATTCTTAAAGAGACTCCTAGGCAGGTTCACACAGTGGATGGCTCTCTGTTAACCTCAGGATCTGTGGTGGCCTCAACTCCTACTCTTTGTTTGACATTTGGGGGGCATCAAGAACATGTTGCCTTTGATCTCATAGCCTCACCAAATCACATCATGATTTTGGGAATACCCTGGTTAGCCTGACACAACCCCTATATCAATTGGGAAACAAGAACTATATCCCTAACATCTTCATTTTGTCAACAGAATTGTTATTCCACTACTTCTTATTGGACTCCCAAAAGGTCCTGTCAGTCAACTAAGGATAACACTAACTCTATCAATATGTTCCAGGGAGTTCCAGATTGTTATCAGGAATATATTAGGATTTTTCAGAAACCTAGTAATCCTATTTTGCCGCCTCATCGCAGTTATGACTGTGCTATTCCTTTAATTCCTGATGAAGTCGTCCCCTTTGGTCGAATGTATTCTCTGACAGACCAAGAAAAGAAGGTGCTAAAGGAATATTTAGACGATAACTTACACAACGGTTTGATTGCTCCTTCCACGTCCCCTGCTGGGGCTCCTCTCTTCTTCGTCCCAAAGAAGACTAAGGATCTGCGTCCATGTGTTGACTTTCGTGAACTCAACAGAATAACGATTAAGGATCGATATCCGCTGCCTTTAATCAGAGATATATTGGATGCCATTCAAGGAGCCAAGATGTTTACCAAATTAGACTTACAGGGTGCCTGTCATCTCCTTCGGATCAAGGAAGGAGATGAATGGAAGACAGCTTTCCGTACCCCTTTTGGGCGCTATGAGTACTGTGTTATGTCTTTTGGACTGACCAACGCCCCTTCTGTTTTTCAACGATTTATGGATTTGGTGTTCTCTGATATACTCAACCAATATGTAGTCATTTATTTGGATGATATCTTGATATATTCCCATGATCCTGAGCAACATATAGATCATGTCCTGCAAGTCCTGGAAAGACTCAAGAAAAACCAATTGTTTTGTAAACCTGAGAAGTGTGAGTTCCATAAATCTGAAGTAAAGTATTTGGGGTTCTGTATTAATCAACACAGAATATCCATGGATCCTGACAAGGTCAGTGCCATATTGGATTGGCCTTCTCCAACGTCCATTAAGGAAACGCAATGTTTCCTTGGTTTATCAAACTTTTATTGTCAGTTTATTCAGAACTTTGCCCACCTACAAAGTTTCATAACACAAACAATTAAGAAAGAGAACCTGAAGAAGGGTTTTGTTTGGACCAAGGATGCTGAACGCGCGTTTCAAGAATTGAAGACAGCCTTTACCCAAGCACCCGTGTTGCGTCATCCTGACAATACCAAGAAATTTATCGTTGTGACTGATGCCTCAGACAGAGCTATTGGGGCAGTTCTGCTGCAGAAACAAGACAACGGTGGATTGGAACATCCTATCTTTTATCTGTCTCATATCCTATCAGAGGCTGAACGCAATTATTCTGTACTTGAACGAGAACTACTCGCTCTCAAAGTAGCTTGTAAAGAATGGAAGCATTTCTTGATGGGTTCCAGAGAGCCTTTTGAAGCCAGGTCTGATCATCGTAATCTCCAATGTCTTCGGAGTTTTCAGTGTCACAATAGTCATCAGGCTCGATGGGCTTTCTTCTTTAGCCAGTACGATTTCGTGATCACGAACATACCTGGTTCCCAGAATTCAGTGGCAGATGCCTTATCCCGCAGATATCCTGACATAGCCCAGAACTCTTCTCCACATTTTATTGAGTCTAGCAGAATCATCGGAGCTACTCAATCTTTTCAAGAACTCGTTCAATCCGAGTACCAGTTTCTGTCTTCTTCAGAATGGGATAGAGTGACTCCTTTTTGCAGAAGAATGACAACTACTTCTATCATCAACATGCTCTTTTCCTATCTACCAAGAAAGTGCAGACAGAAGCTCTAGAAATGTGCCATAACTCTTCTATAGCCGGTCATCGAGGTATCAGGAAGACCCAGGAGCTGCTTCAGAGATCTTTTTGGTGGCCTTCGCTTAAGACAGACTCTGAAACCTATGTGTCAGCATGCCCAGTCTGTGCTCAGACTAAGACACCCCGAACTAAGGTGGCAGGTTTATTAAGACCTTTACCGGTTCCTTCCGCTCCTTGGTGTACTCTATCCACGGATTTCATATGCTCTCTACCTACCTCCTCTGGTAACCAAGTAATCATGGTGACTGTAGATTCATTGACCAAGATGGCCCATTTCTCAGCCTTGAAGAAACTACCAACGGGCCCAGAAATGAGTCGCATTTTTCTGCGGGATATTTTTCGCCTCCATGGTCTTCCGCAAGAAGTCATTTTGAACAGAGGGCCTCAATATTTATCACGTTTCTGGAGAGCCTTTTGTGCCTTATTTAACATTGAGATTTCTTTATCCTCTGGTTTCCATCTACAAACTAATGGGCAAACTGAAAGAGTGAATCAAGAACTTCAGCAGTATCTGAGATGTTACTGTAATGCCACACAAAGCAATTGGTCAGAGTTTCTTGCTCTTGCCGAGTTCTCCTATAACAACACAATACATAGTGCGACCAAGACCACACCCTTTTATTGTACCTATGGATTTCATCCGAGGACTTTCACTACTGTTTCCCGAAAATCCTCTTCTGTGCCTGCTGTCACTTCTTTTTCACGACAGATCTGTCGAATCCAGGGCCTACTTCATACAACTCTCCTAGCTTCGAAACAAGCAATGAAACGAAAGGCGGATCGTTATCGACAAGCCGCACCTTTGTATCAAGTGGGCCACAAGGTATGGCTTTCTTCCAGATTTCTACAGTCCCGGTTTTCCACCAATAAGTTCAAGCCACGTTTTTATGGACCCTTTTGGATTTTGCAAGTCCTGGATCCTGTAGTTGTGCGTCTCCGCTTACCTCATACCTGGAGGGTTCATCCTGTTTTCCATGTGCCCCAGTTAAAACTCTTTGTTCCTGATCCATACCATCGCCAGGTCCAGCTTCCACCTCCTCTTTCTATTAACGGACAGCCTGAGTATGAAGTCCAGGAAATCTGTGATTCCAGAATTTTTCGACACAAACTACAGTTTCTGATGGATACACCTACCTGTGGATTCCTCACCTAAAGAATTCTCCCCTCGCGCCAGCCTTGACGGAAATTTCTTCTACCTCTGCACTTCGACGATGACGTTACAAACGCCCGACTCCACGCAATGCCATATGACGTCATCCAGGCAATAAGAAGCCCTCGTCAACGTGCAGACGTCAGTTCCCTGTTTTCCGTGCCTCTGAGTAACGTTTTTTCTTCAAGGCTAACAGGGAGCTACAGTTGCGTATCTGTGGTTACAATGTCACAGCCAAGAAAATCTGGTTGTAAGCCTTGTAACCAGTGCGGGGGTTGAATGTCGGTTACTGATCCCCATGAGAATTGCCTCTGGTGCCTTAGTTCCGACCATGAGGTCGAGTCATGCGGCTCCTGCCAGCGCATGAACCCTAAGGCGCTTAAGGAAAGGGAGGCTAAATTATTCTTGGCCCGTTCCAAGAAGAAGAAGGAAAGGCGTCATCGGAGAGAGTCCTTTTCGAAATCTTCGAGGACTCATCATCGCCATGGAGACTCTCGGCGCCGTCACGACTCCCGGCGCCGATCGAGTAGAGGACGGTCCACGTCCAGATCAGCCTCTCCGTCAGCTCGGCGTCGTCTGACGTGGGAGATTAGCCCGACCATCACTCCTCCGCCTCTTACAACTCCGACTTCACCTGGGTCAGTGTTTGAGGTAGAGGCTTCTATGTCGGCGCCGGCACAGCAGCAATATCCGGCTTTCCTGGCGCCGGGTACGGATCCTGCGGCATTTTTGAATGCCATGTTTAACATTTTTTCCACCATGGTTCCTGGTGGAGGACATGCAGGTCCGTCGGACCCTTTGGCCTTTAATTTGGGTGTTCCGGCATCTTACAAGCCGACACCTTTCATGCCATTTTTGTCTTCTGCAGCCGAAGCGGCGCCGAGGAGGCCTGTAACACCTGCTACCGCGCCAGTGGATTCACCTCGGATCCAGTCCACAGTCAAGGTTCCTGTGGAGCCGGAGGGCCCGGCGTCGGATGGATCCGAGGCTCGGCACCGGCAAAGATCTTCGGCGTCGGCCGACGCCTTATCGACGCCGGGTCTCGAGTCTAGACTCCGGTCCAGACGTCTGGCTTTGCGCCTTCTGGAGGAAGAAGAGTACAACAGACAACACCTGGAAGAAGGTGAAATCTTGGAGCCTTCAGGTGATTTTCAAGGGCTGGACACTGCGAGTGGTATCGATACTTCCCCTGAGTGGGATCTGGCTTCCCCTGGGGAGTATACTGAGGAAGCTGCATCTTTTCATGCAGTGATAAGGAAGGCTGCGGACTTCTTAGATCTTCCTCTTCCGGCTGCTGAGGTGAAGAGGAACCTTTTGACAGAGGTGCTACATCCAACTTCTGTGGCGGCAGAGCCTCTCTTGCCTTTTAATGAGGCTCTCCTGGACCCCATCAAAGACATTTGGAAGAAACCTGTGTCTTTTTCAGCTGTCAACAGGGCGGTAGCACGACACTATCGGGCGGCTCCAGGTGACCCTGTCTTCCTCTCCAAGCACCCGACACCGGAGAGCTTAGTAGTTCAGGCTTCCTGTTCTTCCCGGTCCTCTCCTGGCTCATTCCCCGGGACCCCTGCGGACAGGGAGTCAAAGAAAATGGACCATTCTGCAAAGAAGGCCTTTTCTTCATGTAGTATGGCCTTGAAGTCAACCAACGCAACCTGCATTTTGGGACGTTATATTCATGCCCTTATGGAGGAAGCAAAAGGCCATCCGAACTTGTCGCAGGAAGTGTTGCAATTGCTGACGGACGCTCAGGCGGCAGCGACCCAGGTGATCCAGTCTGGGTTAGACACTTCGGACTCTGTGGCAAGGGCTATGGGCACATCCATAGTTTCGAGACGACAGGCTTGGCTGTGCTCGTCAGGCTTTTCAACGGATGTGCAGGCGACTCTCCTGGATCTGCCTTTTGAAGGTGAAAAACTCTTTTGGACAAAGACAGATTCTGGTCTTGAACGGTTCAAAGAGAGCAGAGCCACAGCGAGGTCGTTAGGACTTCAGTCAGCTGCCTCCTCCTCCTTTAGGTCTTATAGGAGGTTTAGGGGTTTTGGACGTGGCTCCTCCTTTCGTGGCAGATTCCAGGCACCACAACAATCTGCAAGCTCCCTGCCATACAGATCCTTCAGGGGCAGGGGCAGAGTACGTACAAGAGGAGCCACCCAGCAGCACTCTGCCTCTTCCTCGGGAGGGGTGCAGCAGGGAAAGCAGCCTTAGTCCTCCACCACTTCCTGTTCACTAGTCTCCGGTAGGGGGGAGACTTGCCCAATTTCTTCCAATGTGGGAGTTTATAACAACAGACTCTTGGGTCATCGACATTGTGAAGAGAGGGTACGCTCTTCCCTTTCGGGAGTTCCCTCCTTTCTTCCCTCCCCGCCCATCCTTCTGTTCGGAAGACCATCTTCTGTTACTGCAACAGGAGGTGTTATCCCTATTGGCAAAAGGCGCAGGAGAGTTGGTTCCCGAGCAGGAGTGGGGTCAGGGCTGTTATTCAAGATACTTCCTGATCCCCAAAAAGGATGGTCGGTTAAGGCCAATTCTGGACTTGAGGATTTTGAATTGGTTCCTCAGGCAGGAAAAGTTCAAAATGCTGACCCTTTCACAGGTTCTTTTGGCGCTGAACGAAGGAGATTGGATGGTGTCTGTCGATTTGCAGGATGGGTACTTCCATATTCCGATCCTCAAATCGCACAGGAAGTATCTCCGGTTTGTGGTGGGATCGCAGCATTATCAGTTTGCGGTCCTCCCGTTTGGTCTTACTTCAGCACCTCGAGTCTTCACAAAGGTGATGGCGGTGGTAGCGGCAGAGCTCAGAAGAAGAGGGATAGCGGTGTTTCCCTATCTAGACGATTGGTTGATCAAAGCCAAGACTCCAGAGCTCGTGCGGCGCCATCTCCAGTCGACAACTCAGTTGTTGTACGACCTGGGTTTTTCAATCAATGTGCCCAAATCTCACCTGGAGCCCTCTCAACGCCTCCTGTTCATAGGGGCAGTACTGGACACAACATTGAATCTGGCCTTTCCTCCGCCCCAGCGGGTTCAGGACATTCAGGCGTTGATTCCGATGTTTCGAAATGGAGCGGTAGTTCCAGTCCTCAAGGTCCTTCGTCTGCTCGGTCTGTTTGCTTCTTGCATACTGCTGGTCACTCATGCACGGTGGCACATGAGGGCTCTTCAGTGGTGCGTCCACAGGCAGTGGTTTCAGCACAAAGGGGATCTCGAAGATTCGATTACGATCACCAGAGACACTGCGGTGGATCTTCAGTGGTGGGCAGCGGTCGACAACCTGTCGCAAGGAAGGCCGTTCTCGCTGCCACCACCAGTGGCCACAGTGGTAACGGATGCTTCCACTCTAGGGTGGGGAGCTCATCTGGGGGACCTGGAGGTCTCCAGTGGAACAGAGATTTCACATCAATCTGTTGGAATTGCAGGCAGTACGTCTGGCTCTCAAGGCCTTCCTCCCTTCCATTCGCGGTCAGTCAGTCCAGATCCTGACGGACAACACTACCGCGATGTGGTATATAAACAAGCAGGGAGGAGTGGGATCGTATCTTCTCTGCAGAGAAGCTCTTCGACTCTGGTCCTGGCTTCAGGACCACAAGATTTGCTTGGTAGCACATCATTTGGCCAGAGCTCTGAATGTGCGTGCGGATGTTCTCAGTCGACGCAGCTCGGTCGACCACGAGTGGCGTCTTCATCCAGATCTGGTTCTGTACATCTTCCAGATGTGGGGATATCCGCAGATAGATCTGTTTGCAACTCAGGAGAATGCGCAGTGCCCATTATTTTGCAGCCTCCAGTATCCGGTGCAAGGAGCTTTGGGGGACGCGTTTCAGATGTCCTGGAAGGGTCAGTTGCTTTACGCGTTTCCTCCCATACCCCTGATTCCTCGAGTTCTGAGGAAGATCCGCCAAGACCGAGCCCAGGTCATCTTGATAGCTCCGGATTGGCCAAGAAGGGTGTGGTACTCAGACCTTCTCCAACTCTCTCTGTGCCATACGCTCCGTCTCCCTTACAGGGTGGACCTCCTCTCGCAGTCGCAGGGGCAGATTCTACACCCCCACCTCCAGAGTCTGCACCTTCATGCCTGGAGATTGAACGGGGCAATCTGAGTGCTTTTTCTCTTCCACCGGAGGTGGTGGATGTTATTTTATCGGCCAGGCAACACTCCACCAAATCGATCTATGCAAGTCGTTCGGCTAAATTTTAATGTTGATGTGGAGAGAACAGAATTGATCCCTTAAAGGCTCGTTTGTCTGACCTATTGTCATTTGCTCTTTTCCTGGCGCAGAAGGGTTGTGCAGTTGCCACAGTCAAGGGTTATTTATCTGCACTGTCGGCTTTTCTGTGCCTCCCTGATCAGCCTTCCTTGTTTAAGTCTCCTATTGTTTTGAGGTTTGTTAAGGGGCTCACTAATAAGTTTCCACCATCACCATTTGTTATGCCTCAGTGGGACCTTAATTTAGTATTAACATTTTTAATGGGATCTCCATTTGAACCAATGCAGTCTTGTGCTTTGCGTTTCTTAGTTCTCAAGACTGTTTTCCTGGTAGCCATAACATCGGCCAGAAGGGTCAGTGAGCTTCAGGCTCTTAGTGTAGAGTCTCCATACCTTTCCTTCTTTAGAGACAAAGTGGTGTTAAGGACCAATGCGGCTTTCCTCCCGAAGATTGTTACACCCTTTCACTTGGGGCAGTCTATTACTCTCTCTTCCTTTTACCCTCCGCCTCATCCATCCAAGGAGGAAGAGAGGCTCCACCAACTGGATCCAGAGCTGAGCTGAGCTTCTATGTCAACAGGACGAAGGAGTTCAGGCAAGATGATCAGCTCTTCGTTGGATACGTGGGGAAAAGGAAAGGTAGAGCAGTCCACAAGAGAACGTTATCCAGGTGGGTCATTCTCTGTATCAAAATGTGTTATTCCTTGGCGAAGAAAGAACCACCTGTGGGGCTTCGTGCCCATTCCACCAGAGCTAAGGCTGCTTCTTCGGCTTTAGCTAGGGGTGTTCCTGTGGTTGACATCTGCAGGGCAGCGACTTGGGCATCCCTCCATAATTTTGTCAAACATTATTGTTTGGATTCTGAGGTTAGGAGGGATGGCCATTTTGCTCGCTCGGTGCTGCAGGATTTCTTGGTTTGACCATTCGGGCACCCACCTCCGGAGGTAGTATTGCTTTGGGACTCTATTCTTTAGGTGAGGAATCCACAGGTAGGTGTATCCATCAGAAGAATAAGTTACTTACCTTCGGTAGCGCTTTTTCTGGTGGATACAATAACTACCTGTGGATTCCTCACGGTCCCACCCGCCTCCCCGTTGCCTGACTGGTCGTACCATGAAATCCATGGGTCAGCACCGTTTGTCTTGTATATGTGTATATACCTGAATCATGTATATAGTTGTGGCATGCATATATGCATTTCTCTGATTTAGATAGTTCAAGGAAACATGTTTGGACTTGACTGACATATTTTGCTTTCATATAGAGCAGTTATTGCTGTTACCTTATTTTATTTTTATTGTAATAAATGTTGTGTTTTCATTTCATTTGATGTGATTATGTTCTCTTTAAGGTCAATGTTCACCTGTTCGCCTCTATGGCACATAAAAAATGGTGATAACTGACGTATGCACGTCGACGAGGGCTTCTTATTGCCTGGATGACGTCATACGGCGTCGCGTGGAGTCAGGCGATTGTGACGTCATCGTCGACGTGCAGAGCTAGAAGAAATTTCCGTTGAGGCTTGCGCGAGGGGAGAATTCTTTAGGTGAGGAATCCACAGGTAGTTATTGTATCCACCAGAAAAAGCGCTACCGAAGGTAAGTAGCTTATTCTTTTGGTCCATTGGAAAGGATACCCTCTCAGTGACTGTTCTCGGGAGATGCTTCCTCTGTCCATGCTCCCCGTTTGGCCCGCCTGTTTTTTGACAGTCATCCTGACAAACCTGGTGCCTTGCGGAGGGGACCTACTGTAACGCCGCGCTCAGACGCGGCGTCTCTTTCTGTCCTCACGGATGGAACGCGCTACTGATACTCGGAGCGCCGTTCCCTGCGTTTTTTGACTACACATCCTGGGAAGCATATATTTTGCTCCTGGTCGCGCTACACTTACCTGTAGCCCCATTTTCTTCTTTTTGTTGTTGGTGGTGGGTTTGTCTGGTCTTTTTGCCTGTCTTTGTCCATGTTGTGTCCATCTTGTCTTCTTTGTGTTTTTGTCCCAGCATGCTCTGTTTTTCTTTTATACTACTTTCTTTTTTCCTATACTGGTTTATGGGCTCTTCCCAATTCAAGATTGTGTTCTTTCCTTTTCCTGTGATGTCACTTCCCTTTTCTCAGTGTATAAGTCAGTCAGTCTTGTTCCACCTTGCGTTGCAAACACTTCCTTCTGGTTGTGCTGTTCGCTCCTGTTCTTTGTTACTGCTTTTTGCCTTGGGAGATTTTTGCCTGTTCTTTGTTCCTGCTTTTTACCGTGGGAGATTTGCCTATTTTTGTTTCCTGTTGTCAAGTCCTGTTTTTTCTTGTTTTTCTTCAGGAGTTCCTGTTTTGAGGTTTTTCCCCCAGTGTTGGGGTTGTTTCCCTCTGGGTCTCCTTCTGGAAGGTACGGTCTGCTTTGGCGTAGCCTGTCAAGCAACACCATGGCTACTAGAAGGGGTTGCCCTTATCTGGGAGTATCCAGAACCTGTCGAAGACTTGGTGTATTCGCCAACCCAGTATCCAGAGGTGAGAAGTCCAGCGCAGTACGTAACACCTCAACCCTCATCCCTATCACCACACCACCTCACATACACCCCACCATCACAACCCACCCATCCCAGTACCCAGCACTGCATGCATCACCAATGCATGGACATTACTCACAGCCCTGCATGGACACCCATCACCACAGCATGCACACTAGAGAGAGCCACCTAGCCCACAAAATAACTACTCAAACAAGGCAAAGCTGACAGGGCACTCACAACCATACAGGGCAGCACACTCATGCACAAGATGTCACACGCAGAAAAATGAACACTGCATTTACATCCCCACAGGTCCCACAACCAACGTCACCGGAGCGGAGGTGCCAGCAACAACCAGTCCCCCCCGAAGAGGTCCACAGTGATGACAGCAGCTCTGCTTGTCTGGATCTGGATGACCAACCTGGCCCATCAGGAACCTCTGGACAGTCGGTTACCCAGCCACAGTCCCATACCACCACAGAGCCTCCCCCCTCAGGAAACAACACCACAGCACCCACCCACCGGGCCCATACCTCTGTCCCCAGGACACGTCAATCAGCAGTGTGTCCACCACTACAGGGACCCCAGGCAACCCCACAAACACAGGACGATCAGGGACCTGGGGTCAGTGGGCATACCATTCAGGGGACAGTGGCACAGGACAACAGATAAGCTGGGGGGACTGCTGTGTGACAGGGGGAGAACAGACCCAGGGAACTAACTCTCCACAAGGCACTCACCAACATCCTGGGAGCATACCACCATTCCCAGGAGACCATGGGCCAGATACTGGCCAAGTTACAGGAGACCTAGAGGCTGCAGGAGGGACGGTACCTGGGGATCAGGGAGGACCTGAGGGACATCCACACCACCCTGGTCACCATTGCAGGGGTGCTGCCAGACATGGCCAACACCATGAGTGGCACACCAACGGGCCCCTGACACTAGCCACACAGATGAACAGCCCTCCACCTCCACTGACGCTAGTGGACAGGAGGACCCCCACAGGAACAACAGGCCACCAGCACCCTTCCCCCTGCAGAAGGAGAACCACCCCACTAACGGTCCCTGCGATCCAGGCAGACGCCAGAGAAAATTGACAAGGCCACGCCAGGAAATAAGACTCTCCTGATTGTCACCCTGGGGTCCCACTCTGTCACCCTGTCCACCTTGAACTGCCATTGCTCCAATTCCCATGCCCCCTTGGACAATGCACCTATGATACAAAGAGAATGGACTCTATCCTAGACTCTCCTCCACCATCACCCAAGCCCACTGCACATCCCCGTTAAATTTTATAAGTACGTAGTATGTCAAATGATTTAAGTATGTATTCCTTTTACAATCTGTAGACATTGCAATTAGTCTGTACAGTAATGTATACATAGGTATGACCTGTATTGTGCTGCAGTCAATACACCAGGAGCCAGAGTAGGGCACAAATATCTGTGAATAGACATGTCAAAGGGTACAGTAAGTGGCCATAGTAGTGGGAACAGCAGCCTGCCAGTGAAAATTTACAAAACAAAACTGCAATGGAAAGTGAAGTTACAGTGTCTTACCTGTGTGCCACTGGAAGTACTGTTGAATGATAGATGTTTTGTTGTCCACATCCTCATCCTCTGCCTCCTCTTCGTCACTGTCCACAGGCTCCACCGCTGCCACACGCCCATCTCCAGCCTCATCCTCCTGCAGAAAAGGCACCTGGCGTCTCAAGGCAAGGCTGTGCAACATGCCACAATGATTTGGCACACCTTCTTGGTGAGTAGCACAGGCAACCACCTGTTAGATAGAGGCACCGAAACCTGGCCTTCAGTAGTCCAAAGGTTCGCTCTATAATTCGTCTTGTTTGCCCATGTGCCTCTTGTAATGTTCCTCTGCCCTTGTCCTGGGATTCCTCACTGGGGTCAGTAGCCATGAGAGGTTGGGGTAACCAGAGTCACCTGTAAATATCGAGGGATACCTGTTAGCCAGACACTCACACTTAGGGCCAACCCCACACCCATATACCAACATACAGTGGGTGGGGACCATGGGCTCACCTATTAGCCACACCCTGTGCCTCTGGAGTTGAGCCATCACATATGGGATGCTGCTGTTCCTCAGGATATAGTCATCATGCACAGAACCAGGATACTTTGCATTCACATGGGAGATGTACTGGTCCACCAGGCACACTATCTGAACATTCATCGAGTGAAAGCTCTTTCGATTTCTGAACACCTGTTCATTTCTCCCGGGGGGGGGGGACAAATGCAATATGTGTACCATCAATTGCCCCAACAATGTTGGGGATATGTCCCATTGCATAGAAGTCAGCTTTCATTGTGGCTAAATCCTCCACCTGGGGGAATACAATGTAGCTGCGCATGTGTTTCATCAGGGCAGACAACACTCTGGTCAGCACTTTTGAGAATAATGGCTGGGACATTCCTGCTGCCATGGCCACTGTCACTTGGAAGGAGCCACTTGCCAAGAAATGGAGCACAGATAGGACTTGCACAAGAGGGGGGGTCCCAGTGGGCTGACGGATAGCTGAGATCAGGTCTGGCTCCAATTGGGCACACAGCTCTTAGATTGTGGCCCTTTCAAGTCTTTAGGTGAGGATAATGTGCCTGTCCTCCATTGTTTCCAAGTCCACCAGGGGTCTGTACACGGGGGATGTCTCCATTTCCTAATCATCCTCAATGGTTGTAATCAAGGGGGCAAAACAATGAGCATTTGGTCAGTTTTCAACATTTCCTCAATGTACAATGCATTGCATGTTGTGACAGAAACAGTATGTTGATGTTTAGTCCCAAAATGTGCTTATGTCTGCTGTGATGCAGTTAGGTGTCATGGCCTTCCCCCCCCCCTGCAATGGCGGACGCCTGTCCTGTGTGGAGGGACAGGTAGAAATGAGGTAATGCCGCTGACGTTGTGCGCCGTTGCGGGAGGAGGTCGAGTACCGCAGTGCAACTCTTCATTGGTTATCATTGGGCCCTATGGGTTACAGTAGCCAATGGTGATGTACGCCGGCGCCGCGGACGTGACTGCCATTTTCTATCTGTTCACTCACTTGCTACCTGACCTTCAACAGAAGAGGACCTACACTGCAAGTGCTGCTGTGACCTGTGTCTGGAACCGACCATGGCTCGAGTCACTGGTGAAAGGGCCCCTGCCTTCACCGCTGTGGAGTTGGAGAGACTGATGGATGGGGTCCTACCCCAGTACCGATTGCTTTGTGGGCCTCCAGACCAACAGGTGAGTACACTGTGTGCACGATGCCTGGGGCATGAATGCATGGAGTCAACACACACAGACAACACACAGGAGTGGCTCAGGCAAACACAAGCACCACACATCATCCCACAGGCACTCACACAAACACCATCCAGAAGCAGACATACCAACATCCACTGCCTCCACTGTGTCCCCCTCCTCCTCCTCGTCCACCTCCCTCCCAGTAGCGTCTCCACTCACACCTGCATGCACTACATCCTGATCCACTACTACCATCACGCCTATCAGTACAAGCCCCTCATTGGCAGTCACCACCCCCACATCCATGCACAAGTCCCCTGTGTCCTCTCCCACTGTGTCTGTGCCCTCTCCTCCCAAAGTACACAAATGCAAGCCCTCAGACACCAAACAGTCATCCACCTCACACAGCATCCAGCCCATGCACCTGCACCCAAACACAGCAGACATACACCTCCTACAACCACTCCCTCTTCCTCCACTCCCAAACCTTCTCCCTCTTCCCAACCCAGTGTCCCTAAGAAGCTTTACCTCTCCACCCTTGACCTCTTCCCTACCCCTCCCACCCCCCATCCTTCACTTCGGGCCAGGGTGGGCAGAACCCAGGCCAGCACCTCAGCCACCCAGTCCACGGCAACTGTAGTTTTGGCAGCTATTGCAGGTGTGAGAGGCTCCAAGGAGACACCCATCAGCACTGCCATTGCCTCTGCACTAGCTGCCAAGGACAAGGAACAACCGCCAGCTGCAAAGGGCAAGAAGGCACCACCAGCTGCCAAGGGCAAGGAGGCACCACCAGCTGCCAAGAGCAAGAAGGCATCACCAGCTGCCGAGGGCAAGGAGGCACCACCAGCTGCCAAGGGCAAGAAGGCACCACCAGCTGCCAAGGGCAAAGGGCCTGCCCCTGCATGCAGGAGGGACAGGACGCCTGGTGCTGTGACAGGATCTGAGCCCCCACCACCAACCATGGCACTTAAGCCGTCCGAGGCTGCAGGGGAAGGGCTGGAGACTCCCCCCACCACTGGCAGCACCATCACCTGCACCGCCATCAGCACCGCCACAAGCACCGTCACCAGCACCACTGGCAGCAGCAGCAGCCCCAGTGGGCAGCCGTCTGAGGCTGCAGGGGAAGCGCTGGAGCCTCCCCCCACCACTGGCAGCACCGACACCAGCACTGGCACTGCCACCACTATGCAGCCGTTGCTGCGGCAGATGGACTGTAGTTCTGCCTCCAAGGAGTGTTATGCATCCTGCCCACTGCAAATCCTGTGGGTCTGACACCCAGGTGAGAGACTGTGACCTTGCACTCCCAACGATCTGCATCACAGGGCACAAGGCCCCCTCCAGAACCAGTGGAAGAAGGCATCCACTCACCCCCTCCTTGCCAGGATGAAGCACACTGGGCACAAGGCCCCCTCCAGAACCAGTGGAAGAAGGCATCCACTCACCCCCTCCTTGCCAGGATGAAGCACACTTGGCACAAGGCCCCCTCCGGAACCAGTGGAAGAAGGCATCCACTCACCCCCTGCTTGCCAGGATGAAGCACACTTGGCACAAGGACCCCTCCAGAACCAGTGGAAAAAGCCACCCACTTCAGAGACTGTGGCCTTGCCCTCCCCAGGACCAAGCAGTGGGCAAACCACCCACTTGAGAGACTGTGGCTTTGCACTCCCCAGGACCAAGCAGTGGGAAAACCACTACCCACTTGAGAGACTATGGCTTTGCACTCCCCAGGACCAAGCAGTGGGCAAACCACCCACTTGAGAGACTGTGGCTTTGCACTCCCCAGGACATCGCAGAGGGTATGTAGCCCCCTCCAGGAGCAGTAGCGTTATACCATCTTCTGACTGAGGTGCCCCCCTTCCCTTTCCCCCTGAGGTGCCTGTGTATATTCGAGCCTGACGCCCCAGCAGTGTTCTCTCCGTGTTGAGGCAGGAGTCAAGTGGGGCCTTGGCCTATTTGATATGGCCCTGTGGCTCACGGACATTATGGACTGGGCAGTGTCCCTCCATTTGTATATATGTAAATACTGTTTTGATTTTTGAGGGCGTATTTATACTATTTTATCTTATTACACTCACTTTCTTCCAATCATTTTGTCCTTGCATTATTCCTGAGGGGTACGGGGTGAATATGCAATGTTGCTGCATCTGTTTGTGTGTATGGTGTTGGGGTGTTGCATGTTGCGTGTGTGTGTCACTCTCTTATTCCTCCCCCCTCCTCTGTGTGCTAGGCAGCAGTACTCACCGGGGTCGTCGTCGCCGGCGTTGGTATTCCTGGTGTAGGAGGAGGTAGACCAGCATGGGGAACACCTGCAGTTTGGGCTCCATGGCGGCGTGGGTCTTCCCTGAGTCTCCATAGGTGAGTCCTTTGCCTTCTGTATACTGTTTCTGTCGTGCTTTTGATGTAATTGGTTCCACCCCGGAAAAGGTGGCGGATAGGCCAGTTGTAGTATTGTGGGCGGTACATTGTCTTCCACCTGGCTGTTGGCGGTTACCGCCGTGGTGATTGTTGCTACCGCCGTGGCGGTCGGTGTGTTAAAGTGGGCGCCTGTGTTGGCGGTTTCCGCCGTGGTCATAATTCCATTTTTTTTTTTACAGTCGGCCTGTTGGCATTATTATCGCCGCTTTACCACCGACCGCCAGGGTTGTAATGAGGGTCATAGTTTTAGTTGTACTTTTAGCACTGTGGAGCAGCCTGACAGCAAATAGCAGCTGCTGGGCTCTCCCCCCCCCAAAAAAAAATATATATATAAAGGACCACAAGACGTTCAATGAGCAGAAAAGGAACAGGTGGGAGAAGCAGATGGGAGAAAAAAAGTGGAGTTAAAGGGAGACCTGAAGGCACTTAAGGTTTGGTCCAGGGAGATGAAAAAAATTATAAAAAAGAAAAGCCAAGCAGCGGTAGGGAAACCAATGCATTAGCTTGGGGAAGGCATAAGGAAGCAAAATGGAGCGCATGGGTTGGGTGTTTGAGGGCAAAAGCAGAACATGAGGGAAAGAGCTCCAAAAAATGCACTGTCTTAGAGTGCTGAAAGAAATTGAAAAAAAGCAGTTTCCTGAATGTAATCCCGTCCCCCTGGTATAACGCCGTAAAAAAATTGTTGTCAAAAGATTTTCATTTTTGATTTGTGTTTTTGTGTCATTAGAGAAGTAATATAGCTTGGGTAGACATTGCTGATCCAGGCCAAATTTTTCTGGACAAAGGGGGTCATTACGACCCTGGCAGTTGATGGAGAAGTGGCGGTTTTACCGCCAACATGCTGGCAGTAAAAAATTTGGAATTCTGACCATGGCGGTTACCGCCATGGTCATCCGCCACTTCTCCGATCAGACCGCCATGGCGGAGACGACTGCTGGGCTGGAGACTTGGGTCTCCAGCCCGGCGGCCGTCACACTACCGCCGGCGGTATCATGACCAGGCTCACCGCCATGGATTTCTTGGGGTTTGGAACCGCCATGAAATACATGGTGGTAAGCACTATCAGTGCCAGGGAATCCCTTCCCTGGCACTGATAGGGGTCTCCCCCACCCCCCACCCCGAGTCCGTCCCCGACACCCCCCACCACCCTGCCACCCCCCAAAGATGGCAGGACAACCCTCCCCACCCCTACCCCGACATCAGAACACAGACACACACCCGACACGCATGCAGACACCATCAACACACATTCCTGCACACACACAAACAAACATGCCAACAGACACACCCACAGTCATACACGCACACCCACATGCAGGCATACACACACACATCCATACAGACATACATACAGGCAGACACGCACACATTTCCATTCACACTACACCCCCCACATGCATACACGCACTCACACACCCCCTCTACATACTCACACGCAGACCCCCATGCACGCACGCAACACACAACACCCCCCTCCCCTTACGGACGATAAACTTACCTTGTCCGTTGATCTTCCGGGAGGGGACGGGATCCATGGGAGCTGCTCCGCCGCCAGCACCCCTTCAACAGAAGACCGCCACGCCGAATGACGTAACGTGATTCGTGGGCGGTGTTCTGTTGACGGGGTGGTGGAGGTGGAGCAACCTCCACTTCCCCGCCGACCGCCAGTATGGCTGCTGGCAGCTCTTCGTCTGGAAAAAGGACCGAGGGCTGCCAGCAGTCATAATACGCCGAGCGGAAAACCGCCTGCACGGTCTTCAGCACAGCGGTCCCTCTACGGTCTTGTGAAAAGACCTCCGAGATTGAAATGATCCCCAAAATTTTTTAAAATGGTGGATGTGTTCCAGTGATGATGTAATAATACAGGAACCATGAGACCTATATACGTCATTTCGGTTTTGGGTGTCAAGTTGTCTTATAGAGACAGAAAGTAACTCCCCTGAGCAACCCTTTTGCCATTTTCCAAAATGGCAGATATAATAGAGGAAGAAGAGACATATATAGAAATTAAACAAATAATAATGTTTTTTAATCCTTTTATGTATATACCAAACAATGCTTACGTTCTGAATATGAAAAAAAAATGTGTATCACTTCTGTTTTGGACACATTTTCATAGTTCACTTTATTTATTTGTTTCGGCAATCGCTTGTGGTACATTTCCAGAATGTTGAAAATTCGAGAAAAGCATACTGACAAAGACATCTTTTTGTAGCACAGGTTTTACAAGAACATGTAAGTTCTGTGGGTAGAGGCTTTAGAAATTTCATAGGTTTTAGGACCCCATCAATATCTTCCCAACCAAATTCACACTGATCTTTCTCTACATATGCATGATCTAAAACATTTACATATCTTCTGATCACGCTCTTTTAATTTGTCCAAACACAGAATATGACATCGGTGGAAGGTCTCGTAGTGGGACTGATCTCTTGAACTCACTGTACCGAAGATTGTCAAATGTGTGACAGTCAGAACTCATTTTCCACACATGCACAAGGTATTTTTCTACGTCTTTACATTCTTCTTCTGTCTCGGCAATCCTTTTAGAAACTTCACAGGTTCAGCAGTTAAAGCTCCAATCTTTGTTCTAATTTTGCTCATTGTGTCATCACCTGTAAGAATATGTTCCTTTAGAAGAACACTGGGCATCTCTGGATCAAGTTTGTTGTACAGAATATGAAGCAGGATTGAAGGCCTGATTACAAGTTTGGTGGTCCCCGGACCGCCATGGCAGCAGTGTCAGTCCGATCTCTGCCGGTCTGGTGGTCGGAAAACCGTATTACAATTTTGGCGGTCGCAACAACAGCGCTCAGCTGGAACTGCCAGGCAGCACAGACCACCACAATCACGAGGAAGCACAAACTGGCCAGCAGGATCCATCTTTCTGCCGGACCCATTATGAGGTTGCACACCAGCAATGTGACTGTGACGGTCCAACCACCATGTGCAAGCTGGCAGAAACGGACAGTATGAAGGGAGACACTCACCGGCAGGAAGCCTTACATGTGCAGTGCCACCATGGAGTCCTTCACAAATGTCATGCTGCTGCTGATGCTCATTGGAAGACAACAAAACCAACACCACAGTGGACGGCAACAACCGTAAGTACAACCGTAAGTACACACACCTGCCTATGTCTTAAAACCTAAAAACTGTCTGCTGCCCCAGCTCACACATCATCTTGGGGCACGCCACGGGCAGCAGGTACACGTCTCAACCCACACACACTCACAAACATACATCAACAAGGACACGCACACAGTCACAATACACCCCCTTTGGGCAGCACACTTTCACTGCACTGCAACACTACACAAATACACATGGCCACACAGCTCAGGCACAGGGAGACTGAAGGCTACACAACATTGTCATACACATCAACCACAACACACCTACAGCACCTATACAAATACTTATCAAACACTCACATCCACCTCTGGCCACAGTCCATCCTCGCATACAACACACTTATGTATCGATGTGGCATGCAACACAAACAACACCATCATTAAACAGCCCTGCAATGGACACACACAGCACAATGGAAGCGCCATAGCATGCACAAAGCATAGAGAAACAAAAAGACAAAGAACAACAGGCCAACTATACCAGTACAGTTGGGATGGGGCCATCTGGGACACCCAGGGAAAGAGACTGCATTGGGTCATATATCACTTTCAACAGTCCCCTCAAACAACATGTGCACAGGAAATGGCCCTACGTGGGTTTCAGGGACAAACAATGCTACACCCAAATGTCATGCACATCTGCACAATGGGAAAGGGCAAGTCTACAGAGCACATACAAGTCCCACTGCATGGGACATACCTCTCCAGGCACTAGCTGCAAGGGACACACACCTAATGGACACATGCACAGACAATTGCAAACAAATCTAGCACAACCTAACACACTTCATATCTGTGCAAACAAAAATCCAGCTGACACACATCACATGAATACATAAGCCATATCAGGGGGAGAAATATAACACCATACATTCCCACATCAGATAACACAAAAATAAATACTTATCATACCAATCAGTACACAATACCATTACACCACCATTGCATTGTCATAGTTTGACTCCTGCTCTAGGCAAGACTGCTGGTTTAAGAATGACAGTACTTACGTTTGTAGGCGACCATGTCAGTCCTACAACAAGTCGTCCCAACCCTCCCCGCTCACAAGCAGCACCTCACCAAAAACCCAAAACAGTAAAAGGTGATTTGTGGCAGCCTTTACGCATGGACCTAAGAGTGCGACATTTCAGGGAGTGTCGTGGTTAAACAGAGATTACCCCTTTCTCACATGAACAACATGTCTCAAGCAAACACAGGCAATGAAGGAGATGAAGTAGAGTTTGAATAGGTTTTTATTAACAAAACTGCAATCTACGATAAGTTGCATGGGCTGCAATGATAAGGATAATGAACAATGCTAGGAACAGAATTGTAGAGGCGAGAGTCATCAATACAAAGACCCCCACTATCTTGCAATAACATAAAATGACATAAGAGATTAAATATGTCCTATTACCCTAGCATGATTAACCTAATCTCTAACCTAAAGAGAGCTAGGTGTGTTAAACCTAATCTGCCAATGCCATATCCATGGGAAGAGCCCCTCAACCCTTGTTACCTTGAAATGAGGTCTGTAGATCAGACTGTGTAGGGACACGAAGACTGGGTCAGCGTCAAGGTGACGTGCAGCATCGATAGCAACAATGGCATCTGGTCGGAATCCCTCTGACTATCTGTCTAAGTAAGGTGTATTTATACAGATCTGCTCGGACCCCTGACATAGGTCTGTTCCCAAACAATAGAAAACAGGGCATGCTTGGGACAGCAATTTATGTAAACAATTCCCTTGAAAGCGTGAAGAGGGAAAGTACCTAATGTGAATACCTACAGTTTGCTTATCTTTGTCAATTGATAGTGATGCCTTAGCGCGGCAGCACTGATAACGTGAAACTAAAACATTGGCCTAACTAGAAACAATGTAGCCATCTTGAAAACATATAATGAAATAATTGTGCTAAAACAGAGCAAACTAATTGGGGTAAAATTCACTAGGTGACAGGTGCACAGGTCTGCAAGCCAGAAGGCTAAGCTAACTCCTATTTCCCATTAAAACAAGATAGGATTCACTACACACACACATACACACAACATATACCCTTCTTTTAGGGGACACCAGCACTGCCCACAAATTCACATACTAATAACAAAAGCACATGGAGCAGCAAGCAGACTCAAAGACACACAACTGGAGGCATACAACACAAGTCAATCAGGGACAACATCAAGGTGGAAAAGGAATTGCAGGACAAATGTATAGCCAAAATAATCAACTGTTTGGGATTTATCAATAGAAAAATATAAAAGTCAAAAGGCCATTGGCCAGTCCATGTATATGGTCCCAAAGGTAGCACAGTATTGTGCCAAAACTTGACTCCTATCTGCCAGGGAACCTCCACAGGACGGAGCATCAAGGGGGCAGGCAGGCACCTCAGGGATTATCTGGAGATTGGGGTGGGGGATGGGATTTGGGAGGGGGGTTTGGGCTTGGGTTTGGGAGTGGTGGTCTTCTTCTTCGGAAGGGTGGGCTTCTTCTATGGGGAGGGAGAGGTATGGCTACTTACAGGGGAGCAGAGGAGGCCTTGGAGGTGAAAGGGACGGCCTGGGAACTGGGTGGGGTCCTTCTTGGTCTGGGATGGGGGGCAGGCCAAAGGTCAAGGTTAGACAAAAAAATGTTTTTGGGACATAAGGGGACTGTCATCAGAAGGTGGTCAGTATTTGGAGTTTGAAAGAGCAGTTGTAGGCTGTGTAGGTGTCGATATTGTGGGTGCATGCTCATGGGAGGTATGCTTGTGTGAGGTGGGTATCTGTTGGGTGTGTGAATGTGAGCATTTGTGTGTCTTGGTGGGATGGGAGGAGGAGGTGCTGGGGATGTGGGAGTGGTGGTTGTGTGTCAGTTGGTGTAGTGATTGCAGGTTGTCTGGATGTGGTGGATGTATCTCTGTTTGTAGTTGTAGTGACTGCAAGTGTGGTGCTTGTGGTGGATGTCTGAGGGTCTGCTGCAGTGGTGTTTGCAGGTTTGATAGGTGTAATTGGTGTGCCTGTGACTGTTGGTGTTGTGTCTGTCGGTATGCTTGATGTAGTATCTGTGATACTGGGGGTGGTGGGAGTGTCCAGGAAAGTAGGGAGTGTTGTTGTGTCTGTAGGTGGCTGTTGTTTGTGTGTGTGCTTGTGCTTGTGTGAGCTACTTTTGGGTGTTGAGGTGGATGTCTGCGGATCGGTCTGTGTGCCTTGGGTAGGTAAGGGGAGGGGGGATTTGGATTGGGAAGAGGGAGGTGGAAGAGGGAAAGAAGGTGGGGGGTGACTGGCTGCTGTCAGTGAGGAGGCCAGTGTCTGAAAATATCTCTTTAGGCCAGCCATTGCACCATGCATGCCTTCCAGGAATGCAGTTGTCTGTTACAGCTGAGTTGCCAATCCCTGGATAGCATTCACAATGGCTGACTGACCCACAGAGATACTTCTTCTCACTGAGGGCAGCAGGGGTAACAGGGGCTGGGGCGGAGGTGCCTGCGGAGAAGGAGACGCCCAATCTTTTAGGTGAGCGGGCACGGCCAAATGGGTGGAGAGCAACAGGGAGAGCGGTGATAGAACTGGTGGTGGCAGACAAAGATGGTACAGGGGGTTGCCCTGATAGGTCTGCCACCACTAGGGAGTGGCCACTGGAGAAGGAATCCAAGGATGATGACGATGTAGATCCGGTCTCCCACTGTGGCACTCCCCTCGCCCGCCATGCCAATGGGCCCCTCTATGTCGGTGGGGTCTTCATGCGAGGTCCCATGGCCAGATGCTTCCCCACTTGGCTCAGCCCCATCTCCTCTACTTCCTGGTGCTGATGCTGCAAGGACAGAGAGGAATCGAGTCATTGCATATCTATGATAACACTTGATCCACAACTCTGCTTGACAAACAATACTGTTATGTAAAGTAGGCCCCGGCAAAAACTTGCACCTAACTGGCATATACATGTGCCATTACATATGCATGCATGCCATGTGGATTCCAAAAGCTGCCCACAGGAAAATCAGGATCTCAGATAACTACAATTGCATGGCTGAAGTCTTGGAACCAAAATAACCTGCAACAACTAGGAGACCTCTTCATCCTCAAAGCTATCCCGAATGCAGCAGACCTCAGTCAACTAATGGCAAACAATAGCATCCCATTCCCATATATCCCACACAAGGTCATGCACACATCTCCCTGGCACATATGTAATGGACCAACAATGAGAAATGATGCTGTGGCATCTTGCAGTGTTGGTTACAAAATTACAATATCATGGAGTAGGTGACATGGAAATACCTATGTCACATTGGAAACATATCAACACTGTACACCACTCCAAGTGACATCTGTTCCAATAGAGTCAAGGAGGTAGTATCAAGTCACTCAGATAGTCCAGACATGAGGCATTGAAAGGAACACTGTTGTCACGTTCAAAATGTCAGGGAGAAATGACTCCAGAATACACAAAACAATGAATCAGCCAAATGACATCCTCTGATGTTTCTGTTGAAGCCATCTGTTCTTTGCATGTTGGAGGGACACAGAACTTACAAGGACAAATAGAACCCCCTCAACCTGTTGACCAATGGGGAGACCACAACACTATCCACATCTTGGACATGGCAACACTGGTGTCTCTCTCTGGATCAATGACTGTACCCAAACACAGGTTAGGTCAACATCACTGCAAGTCACTCCATGATGCATGCCAACAGTCAGGCCACAATCCTTAACCATTGCACATGTGCAGTGCACTCTTACACATGACTCCAAATCAAGGGCATAGATATACACAATGTAGTTACGCACTCTGGGCCTACCTGTCATGTCCCTCATTGCTGCTACAGTTCTACATGACAAATGACATACTATGACACATGAAGTCATTTGTCAGACAAAAAACAACAGTGACACACACCTGGATGTGGCACAAGCTGAAATGTAACCCTATTGTAAATGTGCAATTCCACACACAGGTTGCCATGCACATATAAGGGAGGGAATACAGACATCATCCCATCCATATAGGTAGAACATGCATGAAACTGCAACTTACAAATGTTTCCCAAAGAGCAAGGGTCACATGCTGACATGTAGGCACAAAGAATGTTGGTAACAGTAATGGCACATAAATCCAGCCAACTGACATTACCCTACTAACCAAGGGAAAGCACTTTGCTAAACCAGCAAACAACTAGCTATGTAAGCCATGTCACATGTATGATGGACACTCACACATCACACACTGCAGTGGGGCACCAGCACCCATTACACACTGAAGATAAGTAGCTTTTGCGTGGCAGATGTTTACATACACAAATACACAGACACATGGCAGAACACAATAAGCCATAACCTACTTACCTTTGGGCCTGTAACATGTAGGAGTAGTGATCTCTTGGATACATGAATGATCACTGTACACAGCCACCTGTGCTCCCTGCAAAGCAAGTGGTTTGTGGCTTCTTCCTAGTTTTGTCCTAGGTCCCAGGTCCAAAAGGCTAGGCACACCAGTTTAAACACTTGACACATCAACGCAAACAATCTCCCATCAACTGTGTGACACATGGCTCTTCCCTCATTGTCAGGGGAGAAACAGTCAGTACCTCACTGAACCACCTAGCAATGGGACAGAGAGGAACCCCCTTGTGGCTGCTGTGCTGCCCTCAAACGCCCATCAAGCTCCGGGTAGGCCACCGCCAAAATGTGGGCCATTAGTGGGGTCATGGTCCGATGGGCACCTTGCTTACGTTGGGAGGACAGCCCCAGCTGGGCCTCCACAATCATCTGGGCCCGGCATCTCAGGTTCTCCCAACTCTTGAGACAGTGGGCGCTCCGCCATCTGTGGACCCCCGGGGACCGCACCTTCTTGGCGATGGGTCTCCATATCCCTTTTTCTTCTGGTGGACCTGCATAGATGCAATAGACAAGGCAAGAATTTATGTCCACAGGTCTCATCCAAAAAGCCTGAATCACAGAGGTGTCAGTACAAGAAGCTGATAACATTCTGGTTTGTCCATACTGCCCAAGTGGCTGAACATACTAGCCATTGAGTACAGGAACATAACTACAAACACTTCCCAATCTGCAGACCAACCCACCACCCAGCTCAGGCCCTGTACTAACTAGTTAGGTCGACTGACATTTTGTGGGGCATGATCTAGCAATCTGACTGAGATCTGAGAAACAAAGTGATACATCACACCTCTCTGGCTTCTAAACGTTAGACTCATTAGGCATTAATGCATCAAAACACTCACAATCTGTGAGAATGGTCCTCTGCATACAGTCTCTGCAGGCTAATGACAGGATACAACTCCAACATTACACCTGGGTAACAATGAAGAGACTGGCATGGTGGATACAGATAGAATCTAGCCTGTCCATGTGTGGACACGTGCAAATACAAATGGAGACTCATTCCACTTCAGGGGGTGGGGTTCTGTGTGTCTTATCATTAACACATAACACACTTTTGGATATATGTGTCCATATTACGTAGATTGCAGCCAAAACAACATAGGCATGCATTGTCCATTTCCAGCTATGCGACTAGACTAATGAATCACATACCACGGGTTCCCAGGAAAGAGCATACATATTGCACTTTTGAAATGTCAGAAATGCAATGAGCCTGCACAGGACATATGTGACCTGTATGAAGGTGACAACAGGGCTGTGTGATTAAGAGATCTGTCAGGGGTCTGAGACACACATTGATAATGATGGCAAGTGCAAATTAGCCACAGATCATTAACTCTCCACTAAAAACCATGCATTCTTATCAGAGAAAAGAGCCTCATTAAGCTGCATAATAGGACATAGCCAAGATATGGCCTCATAACAGTGTATGCTGGGATACAGGGAGTGGGCACAGTGCCATAGTTGCATAGCAAATGTAATTTGACACCAGCTGAGACTTGGACCCATACTGTGAGATACATTTGACAGGCGCTGGTCTCTGCAGGCTAAGCAGACAGAACCTACATGAAAATCCTTTCCCATCACTCCCATGCATGACAGTACATCATGTAGCTAACAGCATTTTGGCATGTGATGTGTGTGTTGCAACCCGAAGGGCAGAGTGTGTCAGGATATGCCTTCCAAACAACAGTTTAGCAGAGGCAGATGTTGGTTGGAATCTCTGTGGCAACATACACATTGCTCACTTCAGACAGAACTGACAAAAACAATATGCATACACAGCTCAAGCTGTCATGCAAATACATGTTGTCTCACCTTGGCAACATCAATGAAGTGAGAGATGTCTGGGATTGGTTGTAATGTCACCTCAACTAGTCATGTGCATCCAACACAAGGTGGATCAGGGACCACTCAATGCACACCCACCACAATGTATTAGAACTCAACATCTGGCACTGAGCACAAAAACATGCACATTGACTCTCCCATTGATGCCACACTGACAGTACCTACATGGCCTTGAATTGATATTCTGGCACACATAGGCACAATCTAGCCTGTGAGGAGGGAATATATGGTGAAGTACCACGATAATTTGTGCACATGAGGCACTTACCTGCTTCTCTGGTGCACTATAGAGTTGTGCATACAGGGGTAGGACCTCAGACACCAGCTTCTTTAATTCCTTTGCTGAGAAGGCTGGGGCTCTATCACCTGCTGGACGTGGCATGATTGCTCTCAGAGGTGGTACACAGCAGCTCAAGTAGGAGAGGTCTTGCTGGTAGCAGTGTCAGGAGTCAAGTGAGGGATTTGGCAGAACATGGCGGTCACGTCTGCCACATACGCAGCCGTCACCACTGGTGGACACAGCCATTGGCCCGAGACTGCCACTGGCAACAACACAAGACTATGGCTCTGTCTGCCACGGTTGCAACCGCCTAATGCCAGGACAACTTCCGCTGTCAGTTGCGGACGCTACCTATTGTCCAGTGGAGTAGGCCAGGCAGCCGCCATTTTAGAGGCCAGAAATGTATTATATGGCTCCGAATGATGTGTCACACCTCTGAAAATATTTGTATTTGCAGTAATGAGTGCTTGTCTTGTCCTGCCATGTAGTTGTCACTACTCAAACACCATTGTTCTAAATTGCTAGGCACATATGGCAATTTGCATTGGGGCACAGCCCCCCCGCCTCACCCCGACAAAGGTCTTCTTTTTTTTTTTTAAACTTCATTTTGGTTTTAAGCCTTGCCATCAAACAACAAACATTACAAACATGAGCACCATCACACTGGCCACTGTAGGAACTTCATCGTGGTCAACATCTGAAGTCACATAGCAATAATTAAATAGCCACTTGAAAAGTGAATGGGGGTAGCAAGACAAAAGGGGCATAAAATCAGTACGGCATATCAATAGGAAGTGTAGCCCAGCCACAAGAGAGATAGAAAATGTCTCAGGCACTAGCCATCCATCCCCTCACTTCTACCTTCTGCCTGTGTCCCACCTAGTGGGAGAGTCTGGATGGCTGTATGATGAGGTATTGAATCAGTGTCACTCGGATCCTCAGTTTGTTGGGACGGTATGTTCAATAGACAATTACAAAGCGGCTGCCATATGTCCCTGGGTTGGGAAGACAGCGGCTGGAACGCTGCCTAGGTACCGCTGGTAGTATCACACTAGGACAAGTCCCTCAGCCATGCAGTCGTGTTGGGGATTATATTACTGCCCCATTGGAGCGCAATCTGTCATTTTGCAAGAAGGAAGGGTAATGCGACAAAGCACTTAGATGACTGAGGTAGTGGATTAACATAGCCCAATAAAGCAAGCAGTGGGTTAGGAGTAAGTGGATGCCTTATCAGTTGAGTGAGAATTGTATGCGCTGAGTCCCAAAATGCATGGATTGGGGGGCAGTTCCAGGTTAAATGAGCAAAGTCAGCGTTTGCCGCCAAGCACTTTGGGCAGGTATGCGGTCAAGATGGGTCAAGTTTGGCAAGTCGTTGTGGTGTCATGTAAATACGGTGGAGGTATTTGGCATGCAATAGCTTGTGCCTCTGGTTGTTGGAGATAAATTTGGTCTGTGCACAGCAATAGTACTACTGCTTGTAACGCCGCGCTTAGACGCAGCGTCTCTTTCTGTCCTCACGGATGGAACGCGCTGCGACACTCGGAGCGCCATTCCCCCCGTTTTTTGCTTACACATCCTGGGAAGCATATATTTTGCTCCTGGTCGCGCTACACTTACCTGTAGCCCTTTTTTCTTATTTTTTTTTGTTGGTGGTGGGTTTGTCTGGTCTTCTTTCCTGTCTCTGTCCATGTTGTGTCCATCTTGTCTTCTTCGTGTTTTTGTCCCAGCATGCTCTGGTTTTCTTTTCTACTACTTTCTTTTTCCTATTCTTCTCTATGGGCTCTTCCCAATTCAAGATGGTGTTCTTTCCCTTTCCTGTGATGTCACTTCCCTTTTCTCAGTATATAAGTCAGTCAGTCTTGTTCTACCTTGCGTTGCAAACACTTCCTTTTGGTTGTGCTGTTCGCTCCTGTTCTTTGTTCCTGCTTTTGCCTTGGGAGATTTGCCTATTTTGTTCCTGTTGTCAAGTCCTGTTTTTTCTTGTTTTTTTTTTCAGGAGTTCCTGTTAGAGATTTTTCCCAGGGTTGTTTTTTTTTCCCTCTGGGACTCCTTCTGGAGGGTACGGTCTGCTTTGGCATAGCCTGTCAAGTGGCACCGTGGCTACTAGAAGGGGTCGCCCTTATCTGGGAGTATCCAGAACCTGTAGAAGACCTGGTGTATTCGCCAACTCGGTATCCAGAGGTGAGAAGTCCAGCGCAGTAAGTAACAGATTGCAACGCCAAAAGATTCTGGGTTGCAAGATCGCTATGGAAGATCCACAGGGAGAGGCATCAGAAAATGCTCAAGCCATGTTGCAGACTGTCCAACAACAAGCCCAAGAGTTACAACAGTTACGGGCTGAGAACACTGCGCTACAACAGGTCTTGTCTTCCCGATCAATGGACATACCACCTGTATCTGCCACTACTCCTCGATATTCTGGAGATCCTCTAAAGATAAAGGAATTTTTGGATGCCTTGATGAGTTTCTTTGCCTTTTGACGACTCCAGTTTTCCTTGGATAAGGCGAAGGTGGGCTATCTGATCAGCGCCTTGTCTGGTCAGGCGCTTGCATTGGTGACTCCTCTGGTTTCTGCAGAAGACCCAGCCCTGGCTAACTATCCTGCTTTCCTGACTCTTTTCAAACAAATGTTTGAGAGACCTGGGGTAGAAGCAGCAGCTGAAGAAGCCTTATGTGACATTCAGCAGGGTAATCAGGATGTTCTGCAGTATATAACGCGTTTCAAACAGCTGGCAGCTGAAACTTCCTGGGTGGAACGCACCTTCATAACCCTTTTCTGCCAAGGCCTGCATGAAGAAGTTAAAGATGAGCTTGTACATTCTTCTCCAGCTTGTTCTTTGAAGGAATTAATGGATCAATCTATGAACATCGAATATAGACTTCGAGAGCTCAAGATGGAGAGACGTAGAACACGAGCTCCATAAAAGTCTGGTACCTTTCATACTAGCAGTCGGCGAACGGAAGATGTTCCATCCGAAGGCTCTCCACCTTCCCCTGAAGAACCCATGCAGATAGATCTGGTTTGTGGTCCACTGACGGAGTCAGAAAGGGAGGGATGAAGACAGTACTTTGCCTCTGGAGATTTGCCTATTTTGTTCCTGTTGTCAAGTCCTGTTTTTTCTTGTTTTTTCTTCAGGAGTTCCTGTTAGAGGTTTTAACCCAGTGTTGTTTTTTTTTCCCTCTGGGACTCCTTCTGGAGGGTACGGTCTGCTTTGGCGTAGCCTGTCAAGCGGCACCGTGGCTACTAGAAGGGGTCACCCTTATCTGGGAGTATCCAGAACCTGTAGAAGACCTGGTGTATTCGCCAACTCGGTATCCAGAGGTGAGAAGTCCAGCGCAGTACGTAACACTGCTTGTCTGACAGAGAATACCCCAAGTCCTGCTCCCATGCAGATCTAGAGTTCTCCACACCCACGGATTTTAGCTGGAGAGAGGCTCAGTAAAGTCGAGATCTCAGGTGTGTGCTGTCCAGGGCTAGTGGAAAGAAGTTGATTGGTTCAAGTGGCTAAGTAGACAGCATAGGGCGTAGGGTGCTGTGTAATTGATGTAGGATAAACTTATCTAGACATGTTGCAGCATGTCCCTCATTTAGCGTTGCAACTGTTTTTTCCATGGCCTCTTTAAAAAGATCACCTATTGTGTGTAACTAGCGGGGAGTCAACACTTTCTAGGCGCTCCAGTTTAAGTGGGAGCCATGGGTTCACCAATAGTGGGAGGTGTGGGAAGTGTAGCATGTCATGACCTTGGCACCAGAGTAGCTCGAGCCAAGCCCAACATGTAACCGAAAAAGTCTGGATTTCAGCTGAGGTCCTGGGGAGGCCACACGGCAAAAGCACTGAGAGAGAAAATGGGAGGGCCTGTGAATGCTAAGCTTTAAGAAATTGCAGTTGTGCGACTGGATGGTACCAGAAGTAGGCAAAGTGTGCCTGGGCCACTAGACAGTAGAGTGGGAAATCAGGGACCGAAAAACCTCCTCGTTCATACGGGAGAGTCAGAGTGTCCCATAGCTGCTGGGGGAGTCACCAGCCAACACGAGTTCCATGAGCAGCCTGCAAAGGGATTCAAAGAAACTATTGTAGAGCGGAATCGGAATGGGGAGTTTAATCCAGGGCTCTATTTGTGACATAAGTTTATCTATCACTAGGTTGTAGTTCAAGCAGGCCAACTCAGCATTGTTTCTATGCAGAAAAATACCCACGTACCTAGGTGGATCCTCACACCAATGCAGCGGATATTCCATAGGACAGGGTAGTGTTGCGTCAGTTAACGGAAACAATTCCGATTTGCGCCAGATTATGGCCAGCTCAAAATAGGCACCAAATCGTATCACCTCCCTAATAAGGGGAGGAAGATTGAGAGAGGGGTTTCGGACAAACAAAAGAATGTCATTGGCATACAGGGAAGCCAAAAGAGGGGCTCTGTGGTCGCGCTCCTGTAAATAGCGCACCAGTGGTTCCATCGCAATAATGAACAGCAAGGGAGACAACGGGCAACCATGCCATGTGCCTAGTGTGAGGGGAAAAGGCTCTGACAGAGTGCCATTAATGCGCAACCTAGCAGTAGGGTCTGAGTAGAGCAGCTGAATCAATTCTCTGAATCCACTAGGTATTCCCAGTTTTAATAAGGTAGCATGGGGGAAAGCCCATTCAAGTGAGTCGAATGCTTTTTATTCATCTAACCGTACTGCCGGCACCAGCAGGTCTGGAGAGATCTGGTTGATCACTGCAAATAAGGTGTGCAAATTAATCACTGTTGAGAGATGAGGAACAAACCCAGATTGCATGGGGGAAATGATTAGGTCCATGATGAGAGAAAGATAGGCGAGTAGCCACAGCCTTGACCAATATCTTATTATCGTGATTCAGAAACGACAATGGCCTATAACAGGCACATAGATCCAACTGCTTGCCAGGTTTCAAAAATAATTTAATTGCAGCTTCTCAGAGGCTGGGGGGAGTACTCCCAGCTCCAAGGACTCCGACTATACTTCTAGGAGATGCGGGATTAGGATATCTTTGTATGCTTTATCGAAATCACCCGTAAAACCATCCAATCCTGGGGCCTTCAACCTGCTCAAGGAATCTATGGCCTCAGAGATCTTTGCATGTAATAGGAGCAGCCAAAAACTGCTATTGGCCCCCATCCAGCCACACCATGGCAATGTCAGACAAACAATCTGCCAGGTCTGCGGCAGGTGGGGTGACGCGCGAAGTATATAACAGACGACAGTACGATGTGAACTCAGAGACAATGGCCTCATTGGTCGTGATCTCGGTGCCCTCTGCACATCTCAAGGCTGTGATATATGATGCCTGATATTGAGGGTGCAATAGACGAGCAAGTGTCCACCCAGGCCTCTCCCCACTCTCAGTACCGGTGGACCTGTGCATATTTACCAAGATGCGAAGCCTCTCGTGCAGCCAGGTCATTGAGCTGCTGCAGCAATTCTGATCGCGCAATCAAGTCGGTGGCTTCAGTCTGAATGCGCGTCCGGTCATTAACGTCTGTGAGCTTCTCCTCCACTTTGGCTAGTTCTGCCCGAAGGGTTCGGAGCACACCAGCATGTTTAGCTCTACAGATACCCCTTATGTATGACTTAAAGGCTTCCCATAGCCTGGAGTAGCGCTAAACTGACTCAGTATTCAAGGCAAAGTAATCAGTGATAGCCTCTCTTATCTCAGTGCGAAACAATTCACTGTGCAGTGCATTTACAGGGAATCGCCAGGTTCTAGCGGTTGGCATGTTGGTAGGCATACTACGTATGGTCACAACTGGCAAATGGTCTGACAGAGTGTGGGGGAGGTGGAAAATGTCAGTTAACCACAGAAGTACAGAGGAGGGAAGGTACCAGTGGTCTCCGCGAGTCCATGTGTTGTGCAATTAGGAATAGAATGTGTAGTCTGAGAAATGTGGGTGTTGGGTGTGCCACGCATTGGCTAAGTGAAATGTGTCTAGGAGGCTAGTTAGTACGTGAAGGGAGTGTGGTTTGATCATTCCAGCGGAGCCCATTGTGTCTAACAAGGGATCGCAGGCAATATTAAAGTCACCACCCACAATAGTATGATGCACCAACATGTGGTCCAATCTATTCTGAAGGTCAGAGAAGAATTCTGGGGAGTCAACATTTGGAGCGTAGACATTGGCCAATAAAACCAGCCTCCCAACCAGATCCCCCTGTACCAATAAGTAGTGCCCCTCTGGATCGCCATCAACAGCACAGCATCTGAAAGGGACACTCTTATGTATTAATATAGATACCCCCGTGAGTCGGAGATATAGCATGCACAGAATCGGTGTTGGCCCATTGTGTAGCATAGGAGTGTGCTGAGCAGTAGATGTGTTTCCTGGAGAAATGCCAGCTTGATGCTATCTCGATGAAGGTACAAGAGTACCAGCTTCCCTGTCTTAGGGTTGTTTAGGGTGTTAGGCCCCTAATGTTCCAGGTCACACACCTGACTGGCATTGCAGACATATGTGTAATGCAAGAAAATATTGGGCTAATGGAGAGGGTGGACCAGGTGGATGAGTTAGACAGCCAGATAGACCACAGAGTGAACACAGCAACATTTCCTTTGATAGCGCATAATATCAACAACCCACAACGGTGAATTCACTTTCCAGTGAATCCCTAATATCAAGAACATCCCATAATAAGTAACTAAAGTGGTATACACCATTAGGGTGCGGCAATGCTCTGCAGTGGGGAACGCATCCAAAGATGAAGACTATCAGACACAGTATGTAAGGGCAGACAGTTTATTAAACTAAGCAGGTCACTGCCTAGGACGATATTGTGGCTCCTGTACAATAAGTCATAGTCCATAGCATTGTTTCTGCACGGAAGGTTCAGCTTTGGGGTCCATAATCCAAAGTCCTGGTGTCTCGCAACAGGGGTGGTGTCTTAGGGGCTGGGTCCATGGAGCCTGGTCCATTATGCCTCAGTCTCCCTAGCTGGCACATCTTGCAAAAGGCGCTGCCTCGGCAGGCGAGGTGAAGATATGATGCATGCCCTCTAATTCAATGCGCAGTCGTGCGGGGTATAGCATGGCATAGTGAATGTTGTTCTTCTGAAGTATTCCCTTTACATCTGCATATTTGCGACATGCATCCTGGACCAGCTGTTTAAAGGCAGGTAATATGGAAATGGACATTTCCTGATACCGCAAGGGCCCTTTTTCACGAACCAGTTGCAATGCAGTATCTCGATCTCAAAAGTTTAGGAGCCTAGCAATCATTGGGTGCGAATGAGCACCTGGGACAAGCTACTGGCCCTGGGATCTATGAGCCCTTTTCACAACAAATGTGGACGTGAAGGCCTCTCTGACAAATAGGTACAACAGAAGTTTCTCCAAGAAACTGTCCATTCGACCAGTGTTCGCCGTTTCCGCCACTCCTATAAAACACACATTATTGCGGCATAGCGTTGATTCAAGGTCTTTGTTTTTTGATGCCACAGTTTTCAGGTGTTCAACCCTCTACAGGTATTTCTGAGCATCCATACAGCCATCCTCCACGTCCGAGATCCGACGATCTGCTCCATCCATTCTAGCCACCTGCAGGTCTATGCATTCGTTCATGCAGTTTAAGCTCGCATCTAGGGCATCAAATGCAAGTCGAAGGCCTGAAAAACAGCCCATAGCTCGCCCATAATTGACGCTGTGCCATCCGGAGGCGGCGTAGAGGCTGCACTCTGCTCCGAGTTCGCTGATATGGGCTCATCCATGGGATCCTTCTTAGGAGTCTTGTTGGTGTCAAAAGACAGTTCTTTCTGTCTGAGATCACCTCGTCCCATGTCTGTATACCCTCCGTGTATGATGCTGGTGTGTCAAGCAGTGTTAGGTATCCTGAGAGGTAGAGATCAAATCGGCCACACTCTGGGCTTCATATAGTTACTGTCGCTAATTTGTGGCCCCAGGACAGGTAGGCATATATTTGGAGCTGGGGGAGGGGGACTATATGGTCAGCACCGACACAAGAGGCAGATCAGCCTGGCCACATGTAAACTTAAAACAATATGTAGGCCAGGGCCCACCCCGGGTCAGTCACGGGGATCTCAGGGTGTCCTAGGAGACCCAGGATAGTCACTATATCCCGGGTCCCAGCAGCGTAGATGACCGTCCAGGCCAAGCCGTAATGCCCCAAGCCCAGGTGCCAGGCTTTGGCCCAGCCCTCAGTAGCCCGTGTCCTGGTAGTGGCATCCCCTCACTCAGGTGCGCGTCAGCCGAACGAGTCCAGCCCGCCGACCCACCTCGCCCGGTCCGGCGGCTGAGAAATCCAAGGGGAAGGCCCCATCTCACCTGCACTCGCCGCGCTGGCAGCTGTTCTCCCAAAGGTAGTCAGCGTGTGTCTGCCAGCATCTCCCTGCGACCCGTCCACTGCAGGCCGCCACTGCCCCGCCCTCAGGCTCACCTGCTGCCCCTGTCACCGCGGGGCCTCCGAGGGCCATGTCAGGCTGCTGTGGGTCTCACTGCTCTCCGCGACAGACCAATAGGTCCCAGCCGCCAGCAACAGCATCAATATGTCCCCAGAAGTCTGGGGGAGTGGATCATGACAGTGCAGAGCCCTCCTTCTGCATGTGGTGTCTGCGAGGTGGAGCTGAGGACAGCACCTCCCGGGAGCTTCTGGCCCAAGCAGCCTTTACAGTCGGCGGTCAGGCCATGCACCCACAAACATCATTTTTAGTGACAGTTCGAGTGACATTTTTTATGCATAAAATGTTGATTACCAGATACATGATGTGTACACATGTGCTGCAAAGCAAGGGGGTAAGATGTGGCTTCTGTGTGATTATCAGTTCTGATATGTGTGTGTGTATGATGTCCACACTTTACTACATGCCTTGTGACATTTTATCATTGACATGCATGTATGTTGGAAGGGACACATTGGATAATGGCAATACCCATTTCTTGTCATACATAGGTACCCGGGAAGGGGAGGATGTGACAACCTCCTGTCTATCGTCCACTGCCAGACCTTTAGCCTATGAAGGACACATGAGAACGCCACATTTCTACCATCTGAATAAGCAAACCATTGTGGATGTATGTCGTCACTTGGAGCCAGATCTGATGCCTGCCATTCGTAATCCAACAAGCATACCACCCATTGCACAAGTCATGGCAGTGTTGCATTTCATGGCCACAGGGTCCTCCAAAATAAAATGGACCTATCTGCTGGGATGTCCCAGTCAATGTTCAGTTTGGTTTTGAAGGATGTACTCTTAGCAATTATGAAACACCTGGACAGCTATATCCGGTTTCCTCAACTTGAGGAGTTCACCCATGTGAAGGCTGACTTCTATGGTTGAGCACACATCCCACATGTTGTGGTAGCCATTGATGGTACACATGTTGCCTTAGTCGCACCGCATGGCAATTAATAAGTGTACCGCAACAGAAAGAGCATCCATTCCATCGATGTCCAAATTGTTTGTTCGGGTAATCGCTACATTTTATAGGTCTATGCCATTTTCTGGGTTCAGTCCATGATACCTTCATTATGCGGAACAGCGCAATCCCCCAGCTGATTCACAACTGCACCCGGAGAGGGCCTGGCTGGTTGGTAAGTCACATCTGTCCTGTTTGTGTGTGTGCAATGTCTGTTGCAACAAATCTGATGAGAGGGACTCATAGTTGCACATATGTTCCATTCCATCACAGCCGACTCGGCATACCAAAACCGTCCATGGTTGTAGATGCTGGTGAGAAATCCAACTACACCGGGGGAAGGCTGCTTCAGTGATGCCCATGGAAGAACATGGCGCGTTGTGTAGCGGGCTTTTGGGCTCCTGAAGGCCAGATTTAGGTGTCTGGACAAGACAGGTGGAACCCTCCTCCGCTCACCCGAAAAAGTGTGTAAGATCATTGTGGCCTGCTGCATGCTCCACAACATTGCACTGTGGAGGAATATCCCATACATACCAGATGAGGGAGAGCTAGCAGTGCCACTGGGTGGGAATCCAGAAATGCCAAGTGAGGATGACAGTGATGAGGAGGAAGGTGAAGACTTGCGGGCAGATCTCATCGGTCACTACTTTACCTGAGTGTAAGTATGTAATGTGATTTGATTACTGTGACCGTATGAGGAACTGTAGTTGTCAGGATGTGTGGAGTAGGGTGTTTTTCCAGTATACAAGGGATCTTATGCTTTGCAGTATACAGCAAAGGGTTACTTGCTAAGTCAGACATGAATATTTCACTACCTTGATTATCTGCTGGGTTTGTGTCAGTCTCAATGTAATGTAAGTGTAACAACCTGTGTTCAATAGGTGTTTTTTGTCATAGGTGTGAATTTCCAACCTAAACTCCTTGTATTGGTTTTACCCAGGTATCTGATGCTGTTCTGACATAGGAAGTGGCCATGGATTGATCTAGGTAATGTTGGTCACAGATTTGGGGTCTATGAGTCCTGTGCCAAACCTGCTTGCCCAGTGGGTGGGTGGAATTCTAAAGTGCACAATTCACAGGTTTGATGTGGTGTGTTGGGCCAATTGCCTCATGTGTGTGATCATATGGTTTTGAGATGTGTTGTCTTCAAGTGCAATCCATGCATTCGCCCTTCACATTGTGTAGACAATGGTCTTGTATGACCTGTATGTAGCTGTAAATGTGTTCTATAATTGCAGCCCACAGTGTCTGCACTACAAAGCTGACATAGGTTTGTGTGATACCACCAGATGCTTGGACATTATATTGGGACTCCACTCCCCCAGGTATTCCTGTCAAGCTCGCAGGATGCAGCATGGCCAAGACAGTCTCCTCCAGGGACGTGAGTTGTAAGGGAGGAGGGGGGACCATCGCCTGTCTCCTGGACCTGCCGCTGGTGCCTGGATGCCATGGAGTGGACCTTCCCGCTGAGGTCGTTCCACCGCTTCCTGATGTCGTCCCTTGTGCACGGGGTGGGGCCTACAGAATTCACTCTTTTGAGTATCCTTTGCCACATTTCCATTTTCCTGGTGATAGTAGTGTTTTAGACTTGGGCTCCAAATTAATGTGGCTCTACTCTTATCATTTCTTCCACCATGACTCTTAACTCATCTTCAGTGAAACAGGGATTTTTCTGGTGGTGATATAAATTAAGGAGCAAGTTAACAGGTGAGGTAAGTTTATGAATTTGGGAAGTGAAAATGGTTGTGATAGAAAATAGAAGTGTGTTGAGGGTGTGAGATATGTGGTTAGGAAAAGTTGGAGGGGTGCCTATTTTGCAGTTTAGTATTGTTTGGATGGCTTATGTGTTTGGCGTTGGATATGCAAAGGATTGTAGTGTGTGAAGGGGTGTGTTTTATAGTGTGCTTTGCAGGTGTGTCGAGTGTGGCAATGTGTGTCAGCTGTGTTGTTTTTAAAATCCATCCAAATTGGTGTAATGTATTACTCTGGTGGCCTCGAACTGCTGTGGTTCAGACCGCCATTGGCTGGATTTTGGCGGTCCTTCCAGTGTAATTCGTAATAAGGTGGTATGTAAGACCCCCAATATGGCAGTCTTTTTGCGACTGCCACTATGGCGGTCTGGCGGTCCAAAAGCCAAACTCGTAATGAGGCCCTAAGTGTCTTTTCTCACCTGTTCTATAACGTATTCATAGTTCTGACAATCCTTGACTGACGAACATTGCAACAAATGTAAGTAGCACAATAACAACATCTGTGTCATTTGACAGTACAATGACTTGATAGGAACCATTTTGAACAGCTCACTCAACATGTGCCACAACATGAAGGTCAGCTTCCTCTCATTTACTGGTAAGTTCTTGAACAATATGACTCATACCATTTGAATATATCTCTGCAGGCGCCAACTCCACATTGACAATCATTCCACCTGCAATAATTGGAAATTCAGTATTCACTGAAGTATCAACAATGTTTTGCCAAGTTAAAATCTTCAAGTTCATCTTGTTCAATGTTGATGACCAGTATTTATCAAGTTGCACAGGTATACGTGTTGAATTTTTGATGCAGGCAAGGTCAATTGTCCTACTTGTAGACATTCGTCTGATTCTATCACATTTTTTGACAGATAATTCAAGATAACTGTCAAAGAAAATGTCCCTTTCTGGCAAGGTGCACACCTGACTTTGTTATCTGTAGAACAGTCTGAACGACCTCTGTGAAGTTTTGAATGGATGAAATCTTGCCCCTTCACAATTGTGAGATATAGGGCCTCATTATAAGGCTGGCAGTCATCAGCCTGCCAGCCTCGCCGTGGCCGCCTTACCTCCGCTGACCCGGTGGTAAAGACCGCCACATCACGAGTTGTGGGATTTGGCAGACACCGAACCTCAACAACACCGGCTGGCCCGCTGGTGCGGTTGCACCGCCGTGGCCAGCGTTGAGCACCTCCAATGCCTGCCGACAGATTACAACACTGAAGATCACCAGGCTTTCCGTGGCGGTCACCCCACTACGAAAAACCTTTCGGAATGCACCTGGCGACAGGAATCCGCATTCCTGTTGCTGACACACACCCCCACACATCCAGACACATGCACACCTCCCCCCACCCGTCCACACACATGTTTTGTAGTAGTACAGGCTCAGTCATTTCAAAGGGGCTTCCTTGCTGCTGCATGAAATGAAGAAGACTGTCAACACACAAGTTCATGGTGAGGAACAGTTCCTCGATCATCCATTAATTTTGAATTTGTCATCTCTCTGAAAACATTGCAATTAGAAAGGACTTCATGGTAAACTAGCTGCCGTTGAGCAACATCTTCACTTTTACGTGTCTGACCAACAATTCCCTTGGAACTTTTCTGTGATCGCCGGATTGTCTGTTCTAGTTTCATATCTGGAGCCACAGCATTAAACCTTCCCTCTCTGTCTTTCACCACAAAATGTCTATGGATGAATTTTCTTTAGAGGTATGGTTTTTCCACCTCTAGCTTCTTCACTCTTTCCAAATACCAGGACCAATATCGCAAGTAGTTTACACAAGTGAATTTGTGAAATAAAGTTCTCAGTGACTCTACAGCAGAGGTCTTCAAACTGGGGGGCGGGCACCCCTAGGGGGGGCCTCAAGTGATCCCAGTGGGGGAGCCAGACTCTAGCCAAAACAGCATTATACAGATAACAGGCCTTTGTTTTAAGCAGAAGAAGTTATTGCATTTTTAAAAAGGTAACAGTCCTAAACTGCAATGTTTAAGACATATTTAAACATTGCCATCTTTATAAAATAATTGTGAAAACTTCTGTGGGGGGGCCCAATGATTTTTATTTTTTAACTAGGGGGGGCGCGGCAAGTTTGGAGACCACTGCTCTACAGTCTTCATGTGCAGCTCCCAATCATCTTACCAATCAGCATGTACCAAGATTTTCACCAGAGCTATCATGTGTAAAACATTTACCCAGTACTTGCAATGTTCTTCACATTCTTTGACAAACTCTACAAACATGGTTTTAAGGTTTTCTGATTTTGAACTGAGTGTATTGAGCATTGCCTGGCTTTGCATTAAGTCTTTTGAATGAAGTGCACCCTGTGCCTTGTTCACTTCTGAAATAAGATATGCAAAACCTAATTTGTCATTCCAATGCAATGATTCTATAGCCTCAGATATGATGAGCATACCTTGTAACAAACGAACATAATGAGTTCCGCTCAATAGTGACTGGGCAGTTTGGTTCGAAAGAGTTTAGCCTCAATAAGTGCATTGTCTATGCCATATCCACTGAGATAACTTCCTGCACACTGCAACACAACGTTTGTCATGTGGAATATGCTCATCATTGGATAAAGACTGGATAAAGAACATCAAATTCTACTGGATTGCTCAAACAAATGGCAGCCACAATACGGAATACATCTTCATTGCAGATAATTGGCAGAATAGGCTGGTCTTCAAGCTGAGCATGCACATTTTGGAAATGTTTTAGAGCTGTGTCTACTGTTGTGTAGTTTGTGAGTCGAGATGGTATTACTGGTAAAAACTCAACCTTCTTCAGTGAGATAGAATTTTGGGAGATCAGAGTATGAATTCCAGCCCACGGAGGAACTGGCTTTTCTTCAACCTTCAATCTGCACCTAATAAGCGATGTGATAAGTTCAGCTGAATCAGCTTTGTGGACCGTAGCTTTAGGTAGAAGAAGATCCATGTCCTCAGCCACTTTGAAACTTTCTGGTAGACTTTGACATTTTGATGGCTTTTAGTGATTTTGCACACGTTGGCAAGGCAGTTGGGTCATAAGTTTGCAGCTTCGTTTGTTTATGTCTACAGCTAACACAGCTTGTTTTCCAGCAGCTACTTCATAGGTACAGTCTTGAAAAAGCACTGTGGCAATATCATGTGTGCTGGATGTTCCAGATAAAGAAGAGATTGTTTTCAAAATCAAAATTATCAAAAGCAGCAATTGTAAATCCTTTCCTGGTAAACTGACTTGAAAGCAGTGTGCTGTTGGATTCAAAAGATTTTATTCCATGAGCTGCTGACAAGTTCCTGCTCTGTACTATGTAATTATAGCTTGTTGATACACTAATCCTATTCATTGAAGTGATTAGCTCTCTACTTTTACACTTGTCATAGATGGCGTGGGCAGTTATCATGTGTAACAAAGTTTTATTTTTGCTGTGATGTAATTCATAAAATGTGATTTTGAAAAGACAGTACATTTGCACAGCATAAGCCTGTCAATTCATGGGATCGTCTTCCACTCCTTCACTTATATCTTCAAAGCCATCATCAATGTTGTTGGCTTCTGGTCAGAACTCAAGAACTTTAGTTTACAACAGTTTTGCTTTGCCGATATTAAACAATGATCTAAAAGATGTTAAGACAACATCAAACATTCTTGTTGACTCCCATGATTTGGGGAGCTGTGGGGCATCACAAAATTTGTAATTATGTCCAAAATCTAAATCTTTCAGGACGTTTCTTAAAAGGGTTCCTGCTGATTTTGATGCATCCTGTGATCTTATTTTGGCAGCAAGAACTTCAGGAGTCAAATCAGCTGAGAACACCATAAGTGGCTCATTCTTTTTGTTACACTGACAAAAACAAGTTCTGTCATTGTACATTCACACAAGAAAAATCTTAATTTCATTATTATGGATCAACAGTTTCATCAATGTTGACCATTATTTCTCTGATCTCACCAAGTGTGAAGCCATAGCCAGCACTTAAGAGTGTCTCTAAAACTTAATGAAAGTTCATTGTATATTCATATTTTCAAATTTATGCACGCATGCAGTTCAGGTGGGCATACAAATCCGCTGCAAATACATTCACCTCTCTATTTAGATTAGCTATTCGGCTGAAAACTTCATCTTGGAAGAAACTAGCTGCAGATAAAATCTTGTTTGCCCTTTGAGACTCACATACTGTGTACTTTGTTCTTTCTTCAGTTCCTTTGGCCCTTATTCTGGCTAAACCACAGACAACACATTAAAGATCCTCTGCTTTCTGATCAGTTGTTGGAGGTGGATGAGGGGTAACCTCAATATTCTAACTGGATGGGCATTGGGTTTGGTTGTTGTCGCTTTCTCAGACGACTCGAATTCTTGATGTGATTCACCGGTTTCTTCTATTTTTTGACAAATTTCTTCCATCCTTTTTTCGTTGTATACAACTTTTAGCACTTGTTGTTACAATGCTAAAATATTTGATGCTCTTCATTCATCAGCTTCAATCTTTTGTGAACTTCATCTTGCAGCATCTCAAACTCTCTTCTGTCCAGCCGCAGTTGATGGTAGCTTTCCTTTTAGATTAGTTTGGCATATGACACATTTTTCTTTGTTGAAGCAGTCCTCAGATTTTGTAGTTAGCAACACTCTTTCAGGAGGTAAATATCCTCTGCTCCCACCTGCTTCTCTTATGTTTAAGAATTTGAATCAAATGAAAACCTGAAACAAAAACAATATGAAAATAAATTATCAATATGATGGCTAAAATACACCTTTATGGAGCCGCCATCTTGGAAAATGGCAGCGGGGTTGCTCTGAGGAGTTATTTTCTGTCTCTATAAGACTACCGACCCCCAAAATGTATGTTTTGACACCAAAATTAAACATATAGGTCTCATAGTTCCTGAAATATTAAATCATTGCAACACATCTGTCATTTTTAAAAATGTTATCCAGAAAAAAATTGGGCCAGATTATCAATGGCTACCCAAGCTAAATTATTTCTCTAATGATACAAAAATACAAATCAAAAATGAAAATCTCTGGCAACAATATTTTACGGAGGTATACTAAGGGGCCAAGACTAATGTGAGCAGCGTACAAATAAAAGTCATTGAATCAAAAGGTGGTACATAGAATATACCCTAGGAGAGGGACAAAAGTAGGCAGAGGAAGGCAAGCCATCAAATTAGAAGCACACAAATGAGAGTGAGAATAAAGCCAAGCACTGGTAAACTATGAGCTTGCTATATTCCGACTGTAAGTTTTGGTATTGTTCTAAATAATTCTGTCACAAACAGACAGCTAGCTTAAAGCTGTCTGGGAGGCAAGACCTAAAAATGCATTACTAAAGTGTTTCACCTCTGTGTCTGGGGTACACAACTTAACCCCATAGCTGCTGGGCCTTCCCTCCCTTCCCCCCCAGTGCTGAGCCCTTTTTTGGCTATGTGGGGTAGTTTGCGCTTAGGCCTTCATGACTTTTTGTCCACATAAGCTATCCGCGCCAAATTTGCGTCATTTTTTCCAACATCCTAAGGATTCTAAAGGTGCCCAGAGTTTGTGGGTTCCCCTGGAGGAGACCAAGAAATTAGCCAAAATACAACTAAAATTTAGTTTTTTTTAGAAAAATGGGAAAAAAAAGATGCAGAAGAAAGCATGTGGTTTTTCCCCTGCAAATCGCATCAACAAAGGGTTTGCGGTGCTAAAATCACCATCTTCCCAGATTTCAGAAACAGGCAGACTTGAACCAGATTTGTGATTTTTCAACACAATGTTGGCATTTTACTGGGACATAGGCCATTTTTACTATTTTTGTGTGCGTTTAGCCTCCTTCCAGTTAGTGACAGAAATGGGTGTGAAACCAATGCTGGATCCAGGACAGCTAGACAAAATTCTGAATTAAGTAAGGGTCGTGTAGATCCTACAAGGTTTTCCTACAGAAAATAACAGCTAAAATAAAAAAATATTGAAATTGAATTGAAAAAACAGCCATTCTTATCCACGTTTTACTCTGTAACTTTTTCCTGCGATGTCATATTTTCAAAATTATTATACCGTTATGTCTGCTGGACTCTACTGGTTGCGGGGATATATAGGGCTTATAGGTTCATCAAGAATACTAGGTACCCAGAGTCAATAAAGGAGCTGCACCTTGCAATGGGTTTTCATTGTATACTGGGTGTATAGCAATTTATTTGGTGAACTATAAAGAGTGAAAAATAAGTATCAAGTAAACCTTTGTATTTCCAAAATGGGCACAAGATAAGGTGTTGCGAAGCAGTGGTTATTTGCACATCTCTGAATTCTAGGGTGCCCATACAAGCATGTGAATTACAGGGCATTTCTCAAATAGATGTCTTTTTTACACACTGTCTTACATTTGGAAGGAAAAAATGTAGAGAAAGACAAGGGGTAACAACACTTGTTCTGCTTTACTGTGTTCTCCCAAGTCTTTCAATAAAAATGGTACCTCACTTGCGTAGGTAGGTCAATGCCCGCGACAGGAAATGCAACATGGACACATCACATTTTTATATTGTCTAATTGCCTAGCTGTGGATTTTGGCCTCTAGCTCAGCCGGCACCTAGGGAAACCTATGAAACCCGTGCATGTTTAAAAACTAGACACCTGGGGGAATCCAGGATGGGGTGACTTGTGGGGCTCTCACCAGGTTCTGTTACCCAGAATCCTTCGCAAACCTCAAAATTTGGCAAAAAAAACACTTTTCCCTTAGATTTCGGTGCTGCAAAGTTCTGGGACCTGAGAGGAGCTGCAAACTTCCACCCAGCATTCCCCCAAGTCTCCTGATAAAAATGGTACCTCACTTGTGTGGGTAAGCTGAGTGCGGGCGACAGGAAATGCCCCAAAACACAACAAAGACACATCACATTTTTCCGAAGAATAAGGACGTGTTTTCTGCAAAGGGCCTAGATGTGGATTTTGGTCTCTAGCTTAGCCAGCACCTAGGGAAACCTAGTAAACCTACACATTTTTTAAAACTAGACCTCTACGGTAATTCAGAATGGGGTGACTTATGGGGCTCTCGCCAGGTTCTGCTACCCAGAATCCTTTGCAAACCTCAAAATGTGGCAAAAAACACCTTTTCCTCATATTTTGGTGATGGAAAGTTCTAGAATCTGAGAGGAGCCACAAACGTCCTTCCACCAAGCATTCCCCCAAGTCTCCCGATAAAAATGGTACCTCACTTGTCTGGATAGGCCTAGTGCTCGCAACAGGAAACACCCCAAAACGCAACATGGACGCATCAACTTTTTACATTGAAAACTGAAGTGTTTTTTGGGAAAGTGCCTAGCTGTGGATTTTGGTCTCCTCTAGCTCAGCCTGTACCAAGGGAAACCTACCAAACCAGTGCATTTTTTAAAACTAGACACCTATAGGAACCCAGGATGGGTAACTTGTGGCACTCTCACCAGGTTCTGTTACCCAGAATGCTTTGCAAACCTCAATATTTGGCCCAAAAAATCACTTTTCCTCACATTTCGGTGATAGAAAGTTCTGGAATCTGAGAGGAGCCACAAATTTCCTTCCATCCAGCATTCCCCCAAGTCTCCCGATAAAAATGGTACCTCACTTGTGTGGGTAGACCTAGTGCCCGCAACAGGAATAGATCACACAACGGTCAATGTTGGTCCTTACATGAGGACAACTGTTGACCCTTTGATGATCCATTCCTGACGCAGGCACTAGGTACAGGCACTCAAGTGAGGTATCGTTTTTATCAGGTCGGGTTGGGAAACACTCGGTGGTAGGAACTTTGTGGATCCCAGCATATTCCTGTAGTTTGTGTGACAGAAGTGCAAGAAAAAAAAGAGTTTTTATTCAACATTTCACCTGTGCAGGGTATTCTTGGTAAGAATACTTTGGGGAATCCACACAAGTCACACCTCTGTGGACTCCCCCGGATGTCTAGTTTCCAGAAATGTCTGGGTTTGTAGGCTTCCCTATAAGGCTGTGGAGCCCAGGACCAAAAACACAGGTGCCTGCCTCACAAAACCAGGTTGTTTTGTGATAGATAATTTTGATGTCTCCACACTACGATTTGGGTGGTGGAATTTGGGGCTGAACTAAATTGGGGAGCTCCCAAGAGTGCACTCTCTGTGCTTGCCTCCGCATGCACCTGCTCTCTGGGTTGGGCTAACCCGCTACTGTCCCGCTGCACAGACTGTGCTTGCGAAGGGACCGCAGGACTGTCCTCATAACCTCCCTCAGAATCAATGGAAGAGGAGTTATAGAATGGGACTCCTCCGACTGAAAAATCACTCCCAGAGTCTGCGCCATTGTCCTATCCCTCAGATGCTGACGCAGTATCTGCTGTCTCAGTCTCTGACCCTACGTCAGAGCTGTCCTCTATAATCCGGGTGAGGGCTTGAGCAGCAGTCATCCAATGAGATGCCATCTCAGCTACTAGCTAAACTGTTGCTCTAAAACACTAGCCTACGTAGACAGTCACAAAATTGCTGGTGGGTGGGTGTTTGGGATACGTGGAACAGTAGAGGTCACCTTACCATCGCTTCTTCCCTAAATCAGCACGCTCTTTCACAACACTCAAAAAAAGACACACTATTGCTTCACCTTGTCACATACCAATCGTCACAGTCTTTAGCACCTCTAGCGCCAAGTCCAGCAATCATTATTGGTGCTCCCACTCCCATGACCTCCTCCTTGGATTCCCTCACTATCACCCAGCAAAGGTGCCCTTCATCTCTCCATAGCCCCCCGCACATACATTTCATTTGTATTATAGCGCAGGTAATGGCTGACTTTACTAATGTACTCAGCTATTTACATAAAAAACAGATTTGATCTTTGAACTAGGCATATAAACCTTCTGCGCTACTTTATGGCTTCAAAACTGCCACTAGACAAAAGTCTGATCCTTTTGAAGAAGAAACATAATCACAAGGCTTACCTGACTTTTTTATTGCTGCCTAAAAGCTACAGTTGAAACGCGTCAGTTGAAGTATGTGCATTGCTTTGAAGTCGCAAGCTGCAACTGCAAGACAACTGGTGGCGAACATATATATATATATATATATATATATATATATCACTTTTATATGTGGGTTCGGTTTTCCTGGGGGCTGATCACAGCCCCCTGGGAAACACGCTGACAAAAGTGATCTGTATATCTGTATATATATATATATATATATATATATATATATATATATATATATATATATATATATATCTATATCTACCCAGGGGTAAACCTACCTTTTAAAAAAATAATATGCCCGGGGGGGGGGGGGGGGGCACCGCCCATTTGCAGAGGGAGCTGACCCCCCCAAGTGAAATCCCTGGTGTCTAGTGAGGTTTCCTGGCCCGAAACCGGTTCAGGAAGGCCTCATTTGAAAGGGAAGAGTCTCCCCTTTCAAATGAGGCCTTCCCGAATGTCAGGAAGCCTGTTTGGGGCTGTTTTCCCTACTGGAGCTGGAAGAGGCCGCAAGGATGGAGAAAACAAACAGCGAGGCGCGCTGACATCACAAAAGGGTGGGTGGGGGTAGACAAGAAAGATCTTCCATGTCTCACGGGGTATTTTTAAATTTAAACAAATGCACCCGAGGATTTTTTAACCCCCTCCCTGGTGTCGGCCACTAGTCGTGACACACACCAGGGAGGTAGTGTCACCCGCACTAAAATGGTTAACATGCAAATTAAAATGTTCCATTAAGCTATTATCAGGCAGCGCTGCACTGTCGGATAGAGAACTCTGCCATCGTCAGGCTACCTGACGGCGGTACCCTGGTGGTGGCGGAGGGCCTCCTGTGGCGGTCACCCAGTGTTCGGAATATGGTGGTACAAACCACCATGCCGGTGGCAGTATTTTCTGCCACCGTCCTCATGGCGGTCTGGACCACCATGTTCATAATGACCCCCTAAGTTTTTGTTCTTTATATCTTTAACACTACTGAACGTATTTAAATCTACTAACAAAAAGGACTCTTTCCACTCCAAAATCTATCTCTTTCTAAACTACACTCTACGACACTCCACTCCACGACACTCCACTCCACGACACATCACTCCTCTCTATGATTTACAACTCCACTCTAACATATGACACTCCACTATATGCTATTCAACTCTATGTCAATTCACTCTAAGCTATTCCATTCTATGCCGCTCCACTCTAAGACACTCCACTCTATACCTCTCCACTATTTTACTCTAAGCCACTCCACTCCATGCCACTCCACTCTACACTATTACATTCTACACCACTCTACTCTGCGCTATTCTACACTATGCAACTCCACTGTAGGCTACTCCCCTCTATGCACATGACCTCCCTGCTTGAGCCTCTATAGGTCTGAGAGACGCCAATCTCCTTCCCGAGCCCAAATGAGCCCCAGGGACTCCATCCCCCTGGGCTCGGGATTAGTTATAGGAGAGTGGGTGCAGGCACCACCTCCCTAAGCCTTGAAAGGCCCCGGGAAGCCCATCCCTGAGGACATTTATATCAGGGGAGGGGGGCATGAGCATTCTCCAGGGCCAAAGACCAATTATGGGAGGGGGCGCTTGGTCCCCTTTCCGAGGCTTAAGAGATCCGAGGACCCCCGTTGTCCAGGGCCTAATCCATTACAAGTGGGTGCTCCGTTCCCATCTAGGGTACTGCAAAACATAATGTTAAGGCTGGGGCAAACCGCAGAGCCCCTGCAGCCCCAACAGGCTCCTGACAGACGGATGGGAGCAATCAGAGTTGTTCTGCCTGCAAGAGTGTAGGCAGGGAAAGAGAAGTGTGCTCCCAGCAAGCAGGAGCATTTTCAAAGTTCCTGTCGGGTGGGAAGACTCTTCTTTCTCTGCCCAGGCTCCTGTGTACAGGAGAAACCCCTGTGTCCTAAGGGTGGGCTCCCCAGGACACAGCTAAAGAGCCACCCCATAGGGATGAGGTCTCCTGGGTCTTGTAAGGCTTTGGAGTGGGGCCCCATTCTCCCCTCTCTCAAGTTATCTTTTGGCCCTGGGCGAAGGAGTCCCCGAGGCCCATTTGAGGTCCGGAGGGAGACACGCACCCACTCCCCTAAAACTAACGTGTCTGGCCCAGGGGAGCCAAGGAAATATAAGAAATATTATAAATTTCGAGAATAATAGGACAGTTGCCCACTTGGGCTGTATGAATTGTAAATGATACCACAGATTAACATGATTGTTGTATTCCTCTACAATTGGCAACATACAATATGAGCGTGGACATTTTTAAACCCCATTTGGGATGGAATGCTGTTTCCACCGAATTGATGGAGGATCTCTACTTTATTATATATTACAACATCTGCTTGTGATAGGGCAGACTTCTTTGAAGTTAATCAAGTCTCTGGGCCCAACCAACAGGCCATCCTGTCAAGGGCATAACAACATCTCCCCACACCCATGGCCTTTTGTCCCTGTCCTCGGAGAAAGTTCATACCTCACTTTTGAAATGTTCTTTAGAAAGAGGGAGAGCAAAATGCAGAAGGTAAATTCTTAAAAGTAATATTTCTAAAATATTTAATAAAAAAACAACTTCTCCAGGTAATTGAGATTGTAATAAATATGTCTCAAAAAGTGTAAAAAGTTCATTTGTTTCCTCAACAGAGATAACACTTATTAAACTTGATACAGTATGCCATTGTTTTCATATGGAACAGTCAACCCTACTACAATTAAAAATAGGTTTGAGGTACTAGTCACTGTAAGAACACTTTAACATTAAAATTTTACATGCATTCCTCTTAAATGCCATTAACCCTGCATTATGGACAATTAGGCCGACTTAGGGGTGACTTTGTGATATTTGAAAGGAAGGTTGAGGCCTGTCATAAAGGGGTATTTTGACAGGTTGAATTTGCAGTTTAAGACAGCACAGCCAGGCTACGGTGGTAGGCTCTCTGACATGCTTTAAGGTGCCACTGCACTGGATGATACTATGCATGCTGCAGTCCACTGTGCTGCAGTCCACTGGTGGAACTTAATATCCAGCTCCTGGGTATACCTAGTACCATATACTAGGGACCTTTAGACAAGTTAAATAAACCAATCAGGTATATACCAATTTTTCCATGTTTAAAGTGAGAGAACAGCCACTTTAACACTTGTTAGCAAGGGTAAATTGGACTGAGTTCTAATGCCAGAAAATAAAGTCAAGGCAAAAAACAGGGAAAATACCAATGCCCGTATTTATACTTTTTTTAGCACCGCATTTGCGCCGCTTTTTGATGCAAAACGGCGCAAACCTACAAAATACAATGGCATTTTGCAAGTTTGCGCCGTTTTTGCGTCACAAAACGACACAAATGCGGCGCAAAAAAAGTATAAATACGGGCCCAAGCATCTCCAACAAGAGCTCATAGACAACCTGTCCTCATTTTAACTTTCCAGAGCACTAATCATAATTTCTTTGACAAAAAGAACCCCGTAATTATGTTCATTTTTAAAGGAAATTCTTTAGATTTTACTGCTTTGAATCCATCAAGATGGCTTCAGGTGTGCCACACTTTTTTCATAAATACAGTGAATTCTAGGCGGTTTCCCCTTCGAGAAGCGTACACAAGATGGGTAAGGACTGGTCTCCCAACACATAGATTGCACCAAACATGGCTAGTCTGTCCATACATCTGTTTCATACACTCGTGGGATAACAATCTCCACAGCATGTGAAGATTCAAAGTATACTTTGATAGTCTGACACCAGATACCACTAATTATGTATGGAATAAGGATACTGCAAGTTGCAGAGCAGTTCCATGACCATATAGAGGAACAAGGCTGAAGGCCAAAGACTTGTATAAGGTCAGCAAACTCTGAGGTGACTTGCAGTATCTCTTTAACGTACGGTAGAAGGTATTTTATTCCTTATAATACATGGCTACACCATCACTCTTCCCACAAACCATGTAAATCCTTGGTGTCTTGCTGTTTCATATTAAAAAGGTAGCATGAGTGCAGATATGAAGAATAAAAACTGAATCTGTTGTGTGAAGTTAAAAATACCAAAATGCAGTAATTTGTTGCAAAGAAAGTTAGAATTGGTTTAATGAAAGTCAGATTAAAATGATATAGTGCTGTAGTGTAGAATAACAAAAACAGTTGACTTTTCTGTAATGATGCAAACAAATAAAAATGTTGCCATAAATATGCCTTTCTGTTGATCACTAGCCACTATAGAAAAACAGATCAGAAGAATGAAAGTCGGTTAAATGAATAATTAATACATTCTTTTTTTTTAAGTTTATAAAAACATGTATAATGCAAGGAATTAATATATACACGTCATTTAAAAATAATGAATATAAAAGAGCTACTACTGTCCACTTCGAAAAAACTTATTTTTTATACTAACAAAGGGGAAGGGATCCCAAAGGGACCTTTTCCCCCTTTACAAATAGATTACCAACTCCTTGGAGGAGTTGGTAACCCATCAATGTTTTGTGATCGAAATTGGAGTGCCAAACCATTGATACATAATGGCCCTGATTGTGACCCTGGCAGTGGGTGATAAAGTGGCGGTAATAGCGCCAACAGGCTGGCTGTTAGTACGGCCAAAGTATGACCATGGCGGTGATATCTCTGATAGACAGCCAATGTACCACACCAACCGCTAGGGCGGAAACAACAGCCACCACAGCCAGGTGGAAGTCAAAGTTCCGTCCACCATAATAAGACCCTGCAAATCGCCACCTTTACCGGGGCGGTACCAACGTCAACAAAAGCCTGGCGGAAACAGAGCACAAAAGTGAAAGGACTCAACATTGGAGACACAGGGAAGAAACAGGCCACCATGGAATCCGAACTGCAAGTTTTTCTGATGATCTTCTAAGTTATGCTCCACCTGGAACACCAACGCCGACGAAGACGGTGAGTACAGCCGACTAGCACACAAGGGAGGGTGGGAGAAAAAAGAGAGTGACACACACACACCATTCACACACACACAACCAGCTACACTACAAAAACAATTTAACCCCGAAAACCTGCAGAATAATGCAAGGACAACAGGAATTGACGAAAGTGATTGTAATCAGTTCAACATCAAAATTAATAATCCCATTTGGCCGTGAAACAGATATGTACACTTGTATAAAAAAAAGGGAAACTACCCAGTTCAAAGGGCCCACATGGCCACAGGGCACAATCGGAGGCCCAACTCGAATCCTGACCACATCTGGATAGATGTGCCCCCTCCAGAACCAGTGGGCTTGTTCCCGCATCCGGCTGAGGTGCCCCCCCTGAGGTGCCTGCCTATTTGCGAACTGATGCCTCTGCAGTGTTCTATGGTTCCCTTGACGTCAGTGGATTCTGCCTCCTGTGTCCTATGGGATGCAGCTCCCTCTGTCGCCGCTGCCTCTGCTCCTCCGCCAGATGATGCTAATGCACATAAAGACAGGATGACAAAACAACAAAGGGGGGGAGAGAGACAAAGGATACACTGGGTCAATGACTGCACCAACACTACCATTGGCGTACACAGCACCTTCACACACTGGGAACAGGCCTACGTACTATGCATTGCACTACCAGTGAAATGGCTAGTCACCAAGGCATGATGAGGGGCACACACCGCCAACTGCAGCACACCTGGGACCCACGCAGCCCTGCCCAGAAGTAAATACTAACAAGCTAGGTAAGCAGTATTTTCCATTCAAACCCATAGCCACCTGAGGACCTATGCTGCTATGTCTGGCCTGGCCTAGGGGCACCCAAGGACACACAACCACCACCCGGATACCACCTCACCAGCCGTAAGTTGTAATGATAGCCACTGTACTCACCCTCTTGTGGCTGCTGTGATGCCCTCAAGCGCCCATCCAGCTCAGGGCAGGCCACTGCCAGTATGTGGGCCATCAGAGGGGTCAGGGTCCAACGGGCACTCCTTGCTCGTTGGGAGGCCATCCCCAACTGGGCCTCCCCGGTCTTCCGTGCCCGGCGTCTCAGGTCCTCCCACCGTTTCCGACAGTGGGTGCTCCGCCTGCCATAGACTGCGGCATTACCTCACTTCCACCTGTCCCTCCACACAGGACAGGCGGTCGCCATTTCAGTGGGGGGTGAACAGGCCTATCGATTATTCATGAGTCACAGGATATATAAGCACATACTTTTAAATTACACTGTCCCCAAACATGATTGCATGATTTGGACTGCTGTTGTGGTATAGTTGTTCAAAATGTGACAGCCTACTCACTCCTGTGTCCCTTAGATACCTACCGCTGTGGATGAAGAGGAGATGGAGACATGCCCCCGTGTATAGACCCCTGGTGGACTTGGCTTCACTGGAGGACAGGCACATTATACTCACCTATAGAGTTGTGTGCTCACTTGGAACCTGACCTGATCTCAGCTAACCGTCATCCCACTTGGATCCCCCTCTTGTGCAAGTTCTATCAGTACTCCATTTCCTGGCAACTGGTTCTTTCCAAGTGACAGAGGGCTTGGCAGCAGGAATGTCACAGCAAATGTTCTCAATAGTGCTGGCAAGAGTCTTGTCTGCCCTGATAAAACACATGTGCAGCTACATTGCTTTCCCACAGGTGGAGGATTTGGCCACTGTGAAGGCATGTTTTTTTGCAATGGGACATATTCCCAATATAAATGGGGCGATTGACGGAACACATATTGCATTTGTCCCCCGCACCCCCTGGCAAAATGAACAGGTGTTCAGAAATCATAAGAGTTTCCACTCCATGAATGTGCAGATGGTATGCCTGGCGGACCAGTACATCTCCCACGTCAATGCTAAGTATCCTGGGTTGGTGCATGATGCCTTTGTTCTAAGGGAAAGCAGCATCCCAAATGTGATGGCCAAACTACAGAGGCACAGGGTGTGGCTTATAGGTGAGCCTTAGTTCCCACCCAGTATATCTTGGTGTATGCCTATGCTGTTGGCCATATTGGATAGTGTGTGGCTAAATGTTGCCCCTCAATATTTGCAGGTGACTCTGGTTACCCAAACCTACCATGGCTGCTGACCCCTGTGAGGAATGCCAGGACAAGGGCAGAAGAACGTTATAATGAGGCACATGGGCGAACCAGAAGGATCATTGAGAGGATCTTTGTCCTCCTGGAGGCCAGGTTTAGGTGCCTCCATCTGACAGGTGGATCCCTGTGCTACTCACCCGTGAAGGTCTGCCAGGTAGTAGTGGCATACTGCATGTTGCACAACCTGGCCCTCAGACGCCTTGTACCTTTTCTGCAGGAGGAGGAGACTAGAGATGCCCCTGTGGCAGCAGTGGACCCTGAGGACAGTGAGGATGAGGAGGCAGAAGATGAGGATGTGGACAACAGAACATTGGTGATACGTCAGTACTTCCAATGACACACAGGTGAGACAGGGCAGCTTCACATTTCTATGACTATTTGTGTGTTCTGTGTGGCTTTAGGCTGCTGGTATTACCCACTTCTTTCCCCTACTTACTGTTACCTATGGATATTCATTTTACATATGTTGGTGGTATGACAACATTGTCCTGATGTGATCATAACGGCCAGCAACAGGCCATTAATTCTATGCTCATTCTATGTACAGTTCATTTGCAATGGTTGTAGCTGTTTCAATCAATACATATTTGCAATACATGAAATACTAGTAGTTGAGTTTTATCCAAGAGTGTTTATTATTGTGCTAAAATATAGGGGGCAAGTGCAATGGAATGGGGTGACGATGGAGAAAAGTCCAGGATATTGTTCCAGTCTGTTTGTAGCACAGGTTCAGTGTCCATGGGGACATAGGTAGGGGAGCAATGGCAGTTCAAGGTGGACAAGGTGATAGAGTGGGACACAAGGGGGACAATCAGGAGAGTCTCATTTCCTGGCGTTGGTCTTGGCAAGTGTATCTGGCTTCTGTCTGGGTCGCAGGGAACATTTGCGGGGTGGTTCACCTGCTGCAGGGGGAGGGGTGCTGGTGGCCTGTGAGTCCTGTGGCGGGGCCTCCTGGCCACTAGCGTCAGCGGAAGTGGAGGGCTGTTCAGATGACTGGCTAGTGGTAAGGGCCCGCTGGTGTGCTGTTGCCTACCTCATGATGTTGGTCATGTCTGCCAGCATCCCTGCTCTGGAGATCAGGATGTTACTAATGGCCTGCAAGTCCTCCCTGATCCTCTGATACTGTCCCTCCTGCACATTGTCAAGGATCTGGCCCATCGTGTCCTGGGAATGTTGGTAGGCTCACAGGATCTCGGAGAGTGCCTCCTAGAGAGTCGGTTCCCTGCTCCTGTCCTCCCCCCGGCGCACAGCAGTCCTCCCAGTGTCCCTGTTGGCCTGTGCCTCTGTCCCCTGAACGGTGTGCCTACTGCCACAAACCCAAGGTCCCTGATTGTCTTGGGGGCGAGGTGTGGCCTGGGGTCCCTGTACAGGTGGGCACACTGCTGATTGACGTGTCCTTGGAACAGAGGTGTAGGTACGCTGGGTGGGTGCTGTGGTGTTGGTTCCTGATGGGGGAGGCTCTGTGGTGGTCTGTGAGTGGGCTTGGATGATCGGCTGTCCAGTGCTCCGTGATGGGCCAGGTAGGTCGTTCCGATCCAGAAGTCCAGAGTTACTGTGATCACTGGGGGCTTCTTCTGTTGGGGGACTGGATAGTGGTGGCACCTCCTCTCCAGTGACAGTGGCTGGGGTACCTGTGGGGATGGAAATTATATATTATGCTTCAAGTGTATGACATTTGCACTTCTGTAGCTTCCCCTCTATGGTTGGTGTTACCCCGCCAGCTTTTGCTTGTGTATGTTGCTGTATTGTGGGATTGTTAGTTTCCCTATGCTGTGCATGCTTTAGTGATGAGTGTCCATGCAGGGCTGGGAGGGGTGTCCATGCATTGGTATAGCATGCAGTGCCTGGCATTGGGATTAGTGAGATGTGTTGGTGGAGTGAGTGAGATGTGGTGGAGTGATGGGAGTGAGGGTGAGAGTGTGTGATGGCATGCAGGTATGGGGGGGTGATAACTGTTAAAAATTGACTTACCAGTGTCCAGTCGTCTGCCCACTCCGGTGAGTCCCTCAGGATGCAGTATTGTCAGTACCTGCTCCTCCCATGCTGTGAGTTGTGCGGGAGGATGAGGGGGTCCACCACCAGTCCTCTGTATGGCGAGCTGGTGTCTTGCTGCTATGGAACGTACCTTCCCCCATAGGCTGTTCCACCGCTTCCTGATGTCATCCCTTGTTCTTGGGTGCTGTCCCACGGCGTTGACCCTGTTCACGATTCTCCGCCATAGCTCCATCTTCCTTGCTATAGATATTTGCTGTACCTGTGCTCCAAGGAGCTGTGGCTCTACCCTGACGATTTCCTCCACCATGACCCTTAACTCCTCCTCAGTGAAACGGGGGTGCCGTTGTGGTGCCATGGGTGTTGTGTAATGTGTGTTGGTGAGGGTGTGTTGGGTAATATGGTGTGATGTGGAGTGCGTGAGGGGTGTATGGGTGTATGTGGTGTGTGTGTCTAGTTGTCTCTGCTCTCCTTAGTCTCCCGGTGGCAACTGTTGTACATAGGGGGTTGTGGGTACTGTGGGTGTGTGTTTTATAGTGGTGTGGGTGTGGTGTGTGTATGGTTGTCAGGTGTGTGTTTTTGGTAATGTCCAATGTAATGTTGTTTTGTATGTGGGTGTCCATTCTAAGCGCGGCGGTATGTACCCCTGTTGAATGTCTGCCGTGATGATTCGTGGGTCATAATGTGATGGGCGTTGTTCTGTGGGCGTAACGGTGTGGGTTTTGGGACCGCCACTTTATCACTGACCTTTGGTCTGGCGGATTCGTGTATGTGCCTGTATTCTGTCGGATTGGTGTGTGTGTGTCATAATATGGTGAACGGATATTTGCCAGTGCGGTGGTAGGTTGGCGGCCTTTAGCATGCCGGTAAGCAGGATTTACCGCCAGTGTCATAATGAGGGTCAATATTGTAAATCGCAACTTGAAAGGGACACCATAAACACACAGCTTCCAAATTGTGTTTTGCTATGCATTTTTAAACCCATTTTGCGATTCGAAAAACCCTTACTGAATAGCAAAATGGGTTTAATACACCTAAAAAAAACAGGTATCGTTTGCAAAGCCTGTGATTTAGCAAATCACAAATGGTTTTGTATGTCTGGCCCCATGTTTCTTCAATTCTGTTGATATGTCATATACAGGAACACCAGAAGTGTCCTTTTTCCACAAGTACCTTCTTTCCTTTTTCATTTTCATCAATTGTCTATCACCAACAATGATGCAGCAACATACTTTTCTGCTCTTGTAGTCATGTACAGTGTCTAGCAAGTATATCACTATATGATCTAAGTATTTCAGGGCCTCTATTAGATAAAGGGCCAGAGAGACGCAATGGGCAGGTCTGGCCTGCTTTCTGGGCCTCTGGGGCACTGTGGTATTATAGACGAGGTTGCAGATGCATGCTCAGCCTCTTCTGTAAAACAAATCACCCTGGCACACACATATAGCATTGCAGCGATTCTAAGAGTGGGATCCCTTGTCTGTATGGGGGCATGGCCACATGCAAATGAGGGAAACACTTTTCCTCTTCAGACAGGTGCAGTCACTTACCGCCCTCCCACTCCCACCTGTACCCCTTAAAAATTGATAGATGGCACCTGCACTATGAAAGTTGATGGCTGGAGAAAGTTGGCTCCAAACAACAGATCTCTGAAAGTGGCAACTCGAAGTCCTATTTCAAATATACTTTCTGGCTGTCACAAGGCCTGCAGTATTATGTTTCCATATTTAACTGATACTCAGTGGAGGTAGGAAAGTATAAGCAGAGAGTAAATTGGATATGTGGACTGTTAATATGGAAGGGGCAAAGTGGTGTTCTAGATGTCTCATCACTCTAGCCAGAACAGTAAGCTGGAAACCTGTTTTGTCCCTTGTAAAAAGGAAGCAGGCATTAGTACTGTCATATGCTCACCAGGCTACCCAGTCAATCCATTGGTTGTTCTCAGCGCCCTTCACCAGTTGAATCCGTTGCATTATTAGTAGACTACCATTCATGATGTTTGGAGTTAGGTCTATGCGCCAGCATTTTCACTAGTGCAACAGTCAAATGAGGCTGCATAGCGAGTGGCACACTCTTTCTTGAAGAGGACATCCTGCTCCCAAGACTTACACAGTCCTTCCTTGCTCATGGCCCTAAAGCAGGCCAAGCGCAAGGGGATAAAAGTTTTGTCTGTTGTCAAGAAGTCCGTTTCAGGGAGGAAAGTTTTCACTCTCTTCAGGATGGGGAGCTGGTTCCATTGTTTTTAGTTTTCTTGGTGATGTGTTCCCCTGGATACGAGGCCAGTGGCATGGATGAAACCAAGTGATTTTGCATTGGATATCAGTTGGGTGGTGAAACCATCAGGTTATTTTCAGTATGGCAGGCTTAGATTTGTGGTTGATTGTTGCTGTTGGTGAACAGCATGAATTGAGTCTAGGTCGAGTTTTTGAATGCCCTAGCCATCCAGTTCTGATGGCATTGAGAAAGATTTTGATTTGCTAGATGTGTTGAGCAGTACATATTTTCAGATACAGCTTTGTGCCACCTGGCTATTAATGTAACATAAGCCTCCTGTCGGTGAGTTGTGTATGTCAAGGGTTTCCACGTACAGGCTGTAGATGATAGGACAAAAGTTGACAACTTGAGTACTCCAAAGAAGACAGGGAGTTTTGGTGATTTACAGTTCCAAACTGAATCAATTGGTGGTAAATGGAGTCGGAGGTGAAAAGCTGTAGGCTTGTAAGAGATGTCCATGTATGTTTCCAGCATATCAATCAGTATTTGGTGGTCTATTATGTCGAAGGTTGGTGAGAGGCTGCACAGAATGAGGAGGAAGGGGACATGTGTGTCAGTGGTCAGAAGGGCATTACTGATTACAGGAGGAGTAGTGGTCTGCAGTACTGTATAGTTTGAAGCCAGATTGGTAATCAAAGAGGATGTGGTGTTTGCTAATCTCATTTTGGAGTTGAATTGAAATTGCTTTTTCAATTATCTTATAGATGAATGGAAAAAAGTCTATGGCAAGATTATTTTGAATCATCACACTGTTTCAGTAGGGGGAGGATCTGTACTATTTTAAGGTCATCTTGGAACCTTCTCTGGTTGAAGGAGGCTTTGGCGAGTTTGTGGAAGGCTGTGAAGTCATGTCAGTGAAGGGATTCCATGATGGATGAGGGTAGAATGGTGTCTTTTTAGGTGGTGGCCTTGAAGTAGCTTAGGATACCAGTGAGGTCCCCATGAGAGAAGGGTGTGAAAGCAGTCCACTTGGTGATGGCTTCAGGTGGGATCTGAAGTCATGGTGTCACTCTTTTCGATGTTGTAATTGTGTGTTCCGGTCTTGTTTATCTGCTCAGTGAAGAAGTGGTTGATGGCATTGATTTTGGTAATTGAGTGAGGCACTGTGTGATCTGGCAGGGAACTGGCAGAGTATTTGATCCCTCCTGAAGTGTTTTGCTTCTGTTGCCGACTTTAGTGATGATGCTTGTGTAGAAGGTGGCTTTGGCTGATGTAAATGCTAAGTGGATTATTTTAGCTTTGAGAGGCTGTATATGGTTTTGGTTTGTCTTCCTTTCGTTTCTTGCCTGTAGATGCTATGCTTGTTCTAAGTGAGATTTTAAGAGTGACATAGTGCTGAGGGTTTGGAAGCTCATGCTTTTAATGGTATGCAGAGCTCCACATGGATTTCATGGCAGTGTTGTATAAACTTAGGAGCGTGTTCAAATTGGTTGTAAGTCAAACTTTTGTATAGAGCAATACTATCTGACATAAATATTGCGCCCTCAATATTACTTACAAAAGTATTATCCCACTGGGTTTAGATTTTCTAAATTTTGGTCTAAGAAGCATAACTAAGCAACCTTTATGAGAGGTCTGCCGTCTGTAACTAAATGATGGTTCTAATACACATGACCTAAAATCACTTATGGTGCTTGTGGTCCTCCTAGTCGTTGTACTTCTAGTGGGCATGGTCCTTATGGGGCACCTCCTTCTCTTGGTCCTCCCCTATTCATCTTCCTGCTCTCTCTGGTCCTATTCTCAGTTTCCACAGTCTTCCTGATGATGATCATCCTGGTGCTCTTGTAGGTCTTCCTCATACTCATCATGCGCTTCTTATTCGCCCACCTGGGCTGCCTGGATATGGTTCTCCTGGTTCTCTTGATCTCCTGGTGATCCTGTTGTGGTCCTGCAGTTGTTTGCACTCCTGGTCCTCCTTTTCCTCCTGTCTTCACAGTCCTCCTCACAGTTATCCTGCTCCTAGTCCAATACCTCCTAGTCTTGATTCTTTGGACCTGATCCTCTGGATGCTTGTGCTGGTCTTCTGGGAGTTCCTGACTTTTAGCCTCATCCTTCCCCTCTTCCTAGTGCCCCTCTTTATCATCCTCGTGTCCTTCTTACTGATCTTGCTCCTTCGGATCTTGGTCTTGTGCTCCACAATCTTCTTTCTCCTCCAAATACACTCTATCCTGTTCCTCTATCTCCTGGTCCTCTTTGTAGTCCTGGTCCTTATGGCAACTCTGGCCAACTTTCTCTTACCCCCTTAGTCTTGGTACTCCTGATGCATTCTTGCCCAAGTGCTGCTGATCCTTGTGGTCCTCCCCTTCCTAAACTCACTGGTTCTCCTCCTCCCAGTCCTCCTGATCATGGCCCTCTGGTCATCCCGATAGTCCTGGTTCTTCTAGTTTTGTATCTACTGCTGGTCATGGCATCCCTCCTTGTACTTATTTTCCACCTTCAGGTCTTGAGCCTTCTAGTGGTCTTCTTCGGATTCCTAATATGCCAGATGATCCTAATGCTCCTACTCCTGGTCTTCTTCTTCCATCTACTCGTGGGCTTCCTTCTCACCCACTCTTCATCCTACTCCTCTTATAGTTCTTCCTGTTTCTCTTTTTCTTCTTTGTCCACTTTATAGTCCTGCTCCTAATCCTATACGTAATTTTCCTATTAATAGCCCTTTTCCTAGTCATCTTCCTTGTTCTTGTTCTCTTCTTGGTCCTGTTCATAGACCTTTTCCTAGTGTTTGAGCGGTTCCCGATTCAAGCGGGGGCAGAGGCTGAAAGTCTTGAAGCTGGTGCACAACATAGAGAGCGACCACTTGGAAAAACATTGCACAGATGGACTTAAAAGTAAGCCCAGTGGGTCACCTTGGAGGGTGGAGCTCGCAGGGGGTTAGGGATCTCTAGAGCACAGCTGGTTGGTCGATACAAGGGCCAGGGAGGCTGGGTGCAGCGAATATAGGTCAGCCAGGAATTGTGTGTCTTGGAGTCCATGGAGCCAGTAGCAGGTCACTTAGAGGGTGGATTGCAGGTCAGCAAGGCCACTCTAGGGATGGTCCTTGGGTGTCCTAAAGTACCTCGACTGGTGCTTGCTTCTGGGCTTTTGAGAGTCCGGAGTGGACTATGCTTCTGGGTATCTGACGTTGAGGGTCCGGTAACCCGAATAGTGGTACGCCACAGCCCCTGAAAGTCCCAGGGCCACCAAATTTGCCACAGAGGTAGGTTTCGTCATTTGTGTCTGTTGGGCGAATTTAGGTTGGGCTGCAGGGTCTGGTTCATTGGGCAGCAGCAGGTCAGTGAACTGGACCTCAAGGTTCCTTGCCTTCAGGTTGCAGAAGAGTGATACCTTCACTCGGGGAGGGGAGGTTCTTGGCAATTTTTAGAAGGCTGGAGGTGCTTTGGGGTTTTGTAGAGTCCTTCAGATTTCCAGGCAACACATCATCGGCGATTGTCAAGTCCTTGGAGCAGAAGATGAGGTTTGGAGCCTTTTTCTTTGTGCAGAAGGACTTCAGTTCTCGTGCCTTGAGTCTTCTTTGTTCCTGGTCTTATTGTGCCCATCAAATCTAATCTCTTGTTCTAGGGATGCCCAATAAATACTGCATTTAGGGTTTTTTGGGACATTGGCCCTGAGGAAGTGGCCAATGGACCACCTACAGTAGGGTGGCTACACCCACTAAGTGACCACGTCCTGTGGGAAGGGGTCACATCCCTAACCCTGATTGGCTAGTTTCCTGCCATCTAAGATGGAGAAAAATGAAATGGAGTGGTCACCTCGCCTGCCACACCTGTGGTGGTGCAGGATGGGGATGGCCACTCCTTCTATCCTTGCTAGTTTTCCCGCCAGTTTTCCCACCTAAAGTGGGGGCAAAACCTTTGGGTGGCCATCTGCTGCTAGCAGCAGAGTTGGGGGTCAGATTTCAAAGGCAGTAAAGGGTTTTGGAGCGCTGGTATCATTAGATCTGTCTGCAGCTTTTGATACCATTGACCACTCTATCTTAATTAAAGCATTAACTAGAGCCGGTCTCTGACATACTGTCATGAACTGACTCACCACCTTTCATTGTGACCAACAACCGATTACTTCTTTACCTCCATTCTTATCCCCCTCCAAGAATTTGAGCTGAGCTGTGGCATCCGACAGAGTCCTGTCCTGTCTCCACTGCTTTGTAATTTTAATATGCCTGGATGCAGATTCCACAATAAATAATTTTGCACACAAATACTAGGGGGTCGCAAATGTAGTCTTTATTGTGTCTGCTATAAAGTATTTCTGTTTAGCATTGACATGGGGTAGGCTTCAGGCCTACTGTGCTTTCCAGTGCAGATTTCTAATGTGTACTGATGCAAAACGTGACTAACTCTGCCCCCCTCTCCTGATTGTGCACCACAGAGCCTTGCTTCTACCCTTCCCTGACTAAATAAGTATATGATATTCCATTTGCTCATTAGTCTTGCTTGCACTGTAGCATTTAGAAAATGTAATATTTTACATAGATGCTGTTTATATTTTGAATGTTGTATTGTTTTCTGTGTAAGGCATAGTATAGAGTATTTATTAGATACAGGGCCAATGTAGTTAATACTACTACGTGATGTGTTTTCTATTTACCTAATAGTTATATTAGACACCTTTCATTGTCATGCTATAGTGACTGTATGGTGAACCTATAAAGGCTCATCATTTTGTGGTTGAGTCAGGATTCCTTCCTGATCCTTTAGGGAGCAGACTCCATGATGGTCTGTTTATTACTGTACTTTTTGCATTTTTTGAATATTAACTAACCATATTGTTTTGCCTTCTGTTTTGATACCAAAATTTTGATAAACTTTAATAGTTTGTATTGTGAAAGATTACCCCATGTTTGGAATATCTAATCTGGATTTTCTTGTGTGGCATTTCCAATGTGGATTTCTCTGAGTGTTACTGTAATTTGTCTTTAGGGCTCTCGTCGTTAAAGACTCACTCATAGCCCCGATCCATCCATCAGCCTTTTTAATGAAAAAAGCATTGACACATGCAATCTTTGGTTGCCATTCTCCAACATCTAGAGGCACATTTTTATGGGTACACTAATGAAGCTGACATTGTATTTGGTTGGAATATTGAGAACATCCTCTAACAAGCTGGTAGATGTCCACACACATTTTAGAGTTTAATCCATCAAAAAGAGGCTTTGCTTACCACTGCGAAAGTGAATCCACTTGCCCTAATGTGTACACGTATACTATGAAAATGCAAATGCCCATGTGTTCCTTAACTTGAACTGTTACATCTAAAAACGTAATTGGTATGTCCTTTTCCCTTCTTGAAGATCACTAAAGCCTTAGTAGTATTGTACCCTAATATACATTTTAAATGTACCTCCATAATGTTTTCCTGTCTTTGTACACTGCACAATTTACTAAAACATTCTAGCTAAGTGTAGCCTCATTCTGCATTTGGCACATCGAAGGTAGGATTTTAGAAATTATTAAAGTCAGCTCTTGCAGGTGATTTTGTATCAGCTCACCAAGGTCTTCTCGCATTCTTCCCACAAAAAGATCCTGGCATCTGCTCATTGGTGCCTATCTAAAGGTTTCATTCCTAGTAAGTGCTCTCGCTTCTTTTCACTTGCATTGAGAAAAGGTGCATCAATGTAGCACTAAAATGAGAGTTGTGTCTCCTTTTACACCCAAATACTTTTTTATTTGTAAAATTGGGCATCTTTACAATCCTCAAATTCTGACATACTAGTTTCACTTTTATTAATCTAACAAGACCCTACTGTCAACTAATTAGCTATTGGCAACATCCCTCATACCAGACCCGTTACCTTTGTAGATAGGGCTCTTCGTTTGCATCAGTTAAACTTTATAACTCTTCAAATTTTATTTGTTCGGAAAAGTCTCCTGCTAAATTCAGCAAAGCTATCAAAACCTGGCTATTTTAACTTCTCTCTCTCTCTCTCTCTCTCTCTCTCTCTCTCTCTCTCTCTCTCTCTCTCTCTCTCATTCTCTCTCTCTCACTCTCTTATAATAGTTATATGGCCTTCCTTTAGTGACAAGCCCTGTTAGTTTGCTCCATAAATGTATTTCACATAAATTAACTAGTAGTTCTGTTGATGCATTATATAACAGGGCCTACAAATCCTAGAATGCAAGGCAAAAACCTGGCCATGATAATCTGCACACACGTGGACCTGGGAAAATCAGGAGCTCTGCTGGTGCTTTTCTCAGTCCTCTTTCTGCTACTCTTTCTATCCATCCCTTTTCCTATCCTCTTCCTAGTCCTATTGTTACCCCTTCTCCTAGTCCCAGTCTGCTTCCCAGTCATTTTCTCGGTCCTCTTTCTACTCTTTCAGTGTAAGATTGTGGACAAATGAAAGTGAACTGTTTTCTTTTTTTATAAATCTCCATCTAATCTGTTCCCAAATTTTGGCATATATGCCTATCAAAAGTAACTAATCCAGCATTATCTCACAATGCACATTAAGGCATTTATTTCTACAGTTTTTATGCTATCTCAAACGAAAGTCTCTATATAACTAAAACACTGCATGAAAAACTGGTTTTAATTTAAGACTTCCAACTGCTGCGTCCTTTTTTCTTTCGAATGACCCTCACCTTACTTCCATTCTCTGCATGCCTCATCTCTCTAAGCACAGCCTACTCTAAGTCACATGCATTTTTGCCTTAATCACTATTATTGTATTTATGCAAGTTGCACATACCTCATTTTAAAGATCACAACCTCTCCTCTGAAAGGCATATCCCTGCAATTTAAAGATCTAACCTATCCTAACCTAATCGCCCATAGCTAATCTAATAATCTCATGAACCATCTGCATGAACCCACATTAACCGCCTGCCCAAAAGATCACATTTAATTCCTATTAATTTAATCTACCACAAATAAAATGGAGTCAATGCATGAAAAATCTGGACCCCGTTTCTGAATACAATCCTGATAACCAACAATAACCACTAGATTAACTACTAACCTTTGCTTCTGGAGAAGTGGGCTACCTGCAGTAAAGTGCTTTATTTCTCATCGAGGTAGTAAGCGCCATATAAATGCAATTACAACACAATTACAGTACAGCATGGGGCAGTGCTTTAGCCACAGACTAACTTTACCGAGTCACAGCATTCTTCCCTTTCACAAGGAGCACATCCACAGACAAAGTAGCTCCTTCCAGTGCCAGGGACTACTTTGGCAATGTGTACTTTTTGAGCCCAAAATTACTTTTAGCCATCATTTTTTTTAAATTGACACAGGTCCAGCACCTGCTTCAACAATAAAGTTTTGCAAAACCATGAGACAATAAAACAAGCATTAACAAGTACAAATGGATGGCACCAAATGCCAAATCTATTGGCTTTTCCTAAGCATGTTCATTTAATTTTTGGAAAATGTATGCAATAAGCATTTAACTCCTTGGGCGCGGTGGACATGACTTCTACCTCTGTGGTGCTCCCAGTCCAGCATTATAGACATAGTGGTCACATCCACAGATCGACCACTGGAGCAGTAGCTGTTGTGTGCTGCCCCGCCTTATGCCTGTGCCCTCCTCTTTGTCCAGTTCCCCCTCTACATCTCCTGCTCTGGCCCATACTGATGTATCTCTCCTGACTATGATTTAATCACAGCAGTGACAAGATTATGTCATTGGCAGGCTGGCATCCAGGAAACCACTTCCTGGCTTCCCTGAGAGCACAATGGGGCCAGAAAACAGCATGTTCTCTGCTTTCCCTGGAGACAGTACCACAAAGGAAAGCTTAGCTACTCAGATTTCCAACAATAGCTCTCTTTCCCTGCAAAGCATCAGGTGATCATAGTAGGAAATACCCCAGGAGATCCACGCAAGCCACTCTACCCTGCACTCCCCCAGTTTCTAGTTTTCAGAAATATCTGGGTTTGGCAGGATTCCTTGGATGCCGATGGAGCTAGGGCCCCAATCCACAGATACCCACAGTGCACAAAAGGTTGGTTTTGAATGGAAAAATTTGATCTGTCCATGCTGGCTGAGTTTTGGGTCCTTTCCAATCACGTTAGCTAGGCCCACTCACACAAGTTGGGTACCATTGAGACGTAAAAAAACTTGATGGTAGAACCTTTGAGGATCCCTGCAGATTTTAGAACTTTCCCTCACAAAAATGCATTTTTTTTTTTACCACAGGTTGAGGTTTACAAGTTGTTGCAGGTAAAAAATAAAACCTCCTGAGATCAATACAAGTGACACCACCCTGGCCTCCCTGGGTGCCTAGTTTTCAGAAATGTCCGTGTATGGTACGTTACACTAGATGCCGGCCGAGCCCAGGCCCAAAATCCACTAATCCTTTCCTGTTGTGGGTGCTAAGCCCACCTACACAAGTGGGCTACCGTTTTTATTGGAAGACATGCAGGAATACTAGGGGGGCAGGTAGTTTGTGAATCCCTTCAGATTCCAGAACTTTCCCTCACAGAAATATGAGGAAAATGTGTGTTTATAGCCAACGTTTGAAGGCTGCAAGGACTTCTGTGTAAAAAAACACATATGTCACATCACCATGGCTGCTCTGGGTGTCTTGTTTTTCAGAAATGTTGCGATTTAGTAGATTTCCTTGGGTGCCAGTGGAGATAGGGCCCAAAATCAATAGCAAAAAAGTCAGTTGGTTTGAGTGCTAAAATGTGAACTGTCCATGTTGAGTTTTTGGCCCTTTTCTGTCACTGGCGGTAGGCCCACAAAAACTAGTGGGGGTAACGTTTGTATCCGGAGACATATGAAAATGCTGAATGGTAGGGAATTTGTGGATCCCTACAGATTCTGGAACTTTCCCTCACGGGAACGTGTCTTTTTAGTGAGAAGTTTGTAGGTGATTCTGGGAAACAAAACTTTATGAGAAGCACGCAAGTCACACCATCAAGGACTTCTCTGGTGTAACTTTTTCTGAAATTTTTGGCTATGGTAGTTGCCCTGGGTGGCAGCTGGGCTGAGGGGAAAATCCGCAGCTACCCACATTGTAAAGACAAACATTTATTTTGCTGGGTGAAATGTGATGTTTCAAGGTTGCTTTAGGCGCATTTTGCGTCACAGACCGAAGGCCCAGCTACAAAAGTGGGGTGCCATTTTTATCGGAACACGTGTGGGAACACAGAATAGCATACATGGCAACATTATAAAACTGGAAAGTGGGAGACTTAAAAACAAATTGGGGAAATGTATGTGCCCATTGACTTATATTGAAGCAGAGGCAAATTAAGGTTTGAAACAGCTAAAAGAAAGCTTCTAATAGCTAAACGGTGGCTGTTAGCACTAGCACGCCTAACACTTGTTGCTGTTTAGTTGCACTGTATAAAATATTTGTTTCCTTGCAAATACATTCACCTCTCTATTTAGATTAGCTATTCGGCTGAAAACTTCATCTTGGAAGAAACTAGCTGCAGATAAAATCTTGTTTGCCCTTTGAGACTCACATACTGTGTACTTTGTTCTTTCTTCAGTTCCTTTGGCCCTTATTCTGGCTAAACCACAGACAACACATTAAAGATCCTCTGCTTTCTGATCAGTTGTTGGAGGTGGATGAGGGGTAACCTCAATATTCTAACTGGATGGGCATTGGGTTTGGTTGTTGTCGCTTTCTCAGACGACTCGAATTCTTGATGTGATTCACCGGTTTCTTCTATTTTTTGAGAAATTTCTTCCATCCTTTTTTCATTGTATTCACTTGTTGTTACAATGCTAAAATATTTGATGCTCTTCATTCATCAGCTTCAATCTTTTGTGAACTTCTTCTTGCAGCATCTCAAACTCTCTTCTGTCCAGCCGCAGTTGATGGTAGCTTTCCTTTTAGATTAGTTTGGCATATGACACATTTTTCTTTGTTGAAGCAGTCCTCAGATTTTGTAGTTAGCAACACTCTTTCAGGAGGTAAATATCCTCTGCTCCCACCTGCTTCTCTTATGTTTAAGAATTTGAATCAAATGAAAACCTGAAACAAAAACAATATGAAAATAAATTATCAATATGATGGCTAAAATACACCTTTATGGAGCCACCATCTTGGAAAATGGCAGCGGGGTTGCTCTGAGGAGTTTTTTTCTGTCTCTATAAGACTACCGACCCCCAAAATGTATGTTTTGACACCAAAATTAAACATATAGGTCTCATAGTTCCTGAAATATTAAATCATTGCAACACATCTGTCATTTTTAAAAATGTTATCCAGAAAAAAATTGGGCCAGATTATCAATGGCTACCCAAGCTAAATTATTTCTCTAATGATACAAAAATACAAATCAAAAATTAAAATCTCTGGCAACAATATTTTACGGAGGTATACTAAGGGGCCAAGACTAATGTGAGCAGCGTACAAATAAAAGTCATTGAATCAAAAGGTGGTACATAGAATATACCCTAGGAGAGGGACAAAAGTAGGCAGAGGAAGGCAAGCCATCAAATTAGAAGCACACAAATGAGAGTGAGAATAAAGCCAAGCACTGGTAAACTATGAGCTTGCTATATTCCGACTGTATGTCACGACTCACGTGCTGCTTGCGCCTGGAATTTGCAGATCTGGTGGCGTGAATCTTCAATGTTCGGCTTTGGCCCAAAAAGGGGCGACTCTTTCTGGTAGCCACGGTGCTGTAGGCAATGGAGACACCAAGAACAGACCGTGCCCTTCAGAAAGTAGCGCCAGAGGGAAAAAAAACATTAAAAAGGGGAAAAAACCTCCAAACAGGAAGACTCCTGGAGAAAAACAAGAACAAACAAACAGGAATCCAAAAGGAGCAAAAATCAGAAAACACAGAATGCTGAATCCAAAACCAAAAGGCAAGGAAATCAGGAGCGAAGACACTAACTGAGCAGAAAGTGTTGCAGCGCAAAGAAGGAGGAAAAACACAGCCCTTATATACCAAAAAACAGGAAGTGACCCACAGGAAGTAAAAGGACACCATCTTAGATAGGGAACAATACATAGAACAGAATAGTAGAGGAACCATAGAGAATAGGGAACAAGGAATACTGGGAAAGCACAGGAATCTGGGAAGGAGGAAAAAACATAAAGAAAGGCACACAACAGACTGCAAAAAAGAAGAAAGGACAAAGAAACGAAGAAAAACAGGTAAGAGGGTTCAGAGACCCCTGGGACAGTGAAAGGCAGAAGGAAGAACGAGGCCCCAAGCAAATCTGGGGCCTCGAAACGCGCAGGAGAGGCTGGGGGCGCGCCGCGTCTTAATAACGCGGTGCGCGGCCCGAGCCGAACGCCCGGCCGAAGTCGAGCTCTCGGCTCGCGCCGCACCGCGCGGCGCGACAGTAGGTCCCCCTCCCGAAGGCCCAGGTTTAAGAGGAAATAAACGGTGAAAGCGTTGAATCAGAAGAGGAGCGTGAACGGAAGAGGCATCTTCCCATGAACATTCACTGAGAGGATAACCCTTCCAATGAATCAGATACTGAAGTCGTTTATGAAAAAGACGAGAGTCACAAATTTCCTGCACTTCATATTCAGGAGCATCATCCACAAGGACAGGAGGTGGACAAGGAAACTGACGTGAGTAAGGATCAGGCACATAAGGTTTAAGCTGAGAAACATGAAAAACCGGATGGATCTTCCATGTATGGGGTAAGTGAAGACGGACAGTGACAGGATTGACCAACTGGAGAATACGGAAAGGCCCATAGTAACGAGGTGTGAACTTGTTTTGAGAGAGACGTGAGGGCAAGAATTTGGAGGAGAGCCAGACTTTATCTTGCAGATGATAATTTGGATTGGTTGTACGTCTCTTGTCTGCAGCCTTCTTCATATACCTCTTGGTATGTAACAAATTAGATCGAATTAGTTTATGGAGTTGGAGAAGGCGTTTGGAGAAATAGTTAATAGCAGGTAGAGGAGAGTTGGATTGTGGAGAAGTAGGGAAAGAGGTAGGATGAAAACCATAGGAACAGAAAAAGGGAGTGACCTTGGAGGCACTATGGACTGAGTTATTGTAGGAAAACTCGGCTAAAGAGAGGTAAGTGCTCCAGTTACTTTGGGTAGAATTGCAAAAGCATCGAAGATATTGCTCTAGTCCTTGATTCAGACGCTCAGTCTGTCCGTTGGTCTGAGGATGGAACCCTGAAGACAGGGCTCTATTTATATTCAGGGTTTTACAAAAATGCTTCCAAAATCGGGAGATGTACTGAGGTCCTCTATCAGATATTATGGTATGTGGAAGTCCATGGAGACGGAAGACATGATCTATGAATATTTGACTTAGTTCTTGAGAAGTAGGCAGCTTTTTTAGGCCAGTGAAAGGAGCCATTTTTGTGAAAGAATCCACTGTGACCATGATAACCCGGTTTCCTGCTGATGGTGGGAGCGAACACATAAAATCAGTAGAGATAGTATGCCATGGGGCCGATGGAACAGGCAAAGGCTGTAGTAATCCTGCCGGTCTGGTGTGAGGTATTTTGACTTGGGCACATATGGGACAGGCCTGAACGTATTTTTCCACATCCAGTTTCCAGGTAGGCCACCAGAAAAATCGTGAAAGTAGTTCTTGTGTGGCTTTGATGCCTCTGTGACCAGCTACAGGGGAATCATGGCACATTTGTAATGCTTTCTTTTGCACCTTGTTTGTAGGGAGGAATATCAGGTCTTGGTAATAAAAATATCCTTGTTTCTTGTACAATAATGGTCTTAGTTCTTCTATGTCATGGTCCGATAGGTTGGCGTATTCTTGTTGTACTTCTTCCAGGAAAGACTGAGCCACTCCAATGATCTTACTGGGTTCTAGAAGATACTGGGATGAGGAAGGAGAACACTCTGGATATCGGCGAGACAGAGCATCAGCCAGAATGTTTTGAGATCCTGGAATATATGTAATATAAAAATCGTACTGACTGAAGAAAAAGGCCCAGCGGGCCTGACGACTATTCTGGCATACAAAATTTCTTAAACATTGTAAATTACGGTGGTCTGTCCTCACCTCAAATGGTTCCTTGGAACCCATCAGAAACTGTCTCCACTCAAGGCAGGCTGTTTTCAGAGCCAATAATTCCCTTTCAAGTACGGAATAATGTTGTTCAGCTGTGGAAAGGATATGAGACAAATAGAAAACAGGATGTTCAAGGCCATCATCCTCTTGTCGTTGGAGTAAGACAGCTCCGATGGCTCTCTCAGAAGCATCAGTTACTACTATAAATTGCTTGGTGGTATCTGGATGTCTTAAGATGGGGGCTTGGGTGAAGGCTCTCTTTAAGCTTTGAAAGGCTGCTTCAGCAGCCTCAGTCCAGACAAACCCCTTCTTTAAATTGTCCTTCTTTAAGGTGTGAGTTATGTGGCTAGTCTGACTGGCAAAGTCTAGAATGAATTGTCGATAGAAGTTTGCTAAACCTAGGAAACATTGTGTTTCTTTTATGGTAGAAGGAGAAGGCCACTCTAGGATAGCTTGTACCTTTTCTTGATCCATAGCTATGCCGGTGGGACTTAAATGATAGCCCAGATATTTGACTTCCGTCATGTCGAACTCACATTTCTCTGGTTTGCAAAATAGTTGATGATCACGAAGTCTTTGAAGAACTTGTTTCACATGGGAAGTATGGAGTTCAGGATTTCTAGAATAAATAAGAATGTCGTCTAGGTAGATCACGACTGTCTGATTCAGTAGGTCTGAAAACACTGAGTCCATAAATCTCTGGAAGATTGCGGGGGCGTTAGTAAGACCAAACGGCATAACCCTATATTCAAAATGGCCAAATGGGGTCCTGAATGCTGTCTTCCATTCGTCGCCTTCTCTTATGCGTAAAAGGTGGTAGGCTCCTCGTAAATCCAATTTAGTAAAACGTTGGGCCCCTCTGATTGCTTCCAGTATGTCCCTGATGAGAGGCAAAGGATAACGATCTTTAATGGTAATTTTATTCAGACCTCGAAAATCCAGGCACGGACGAAGATCCTTAGTCTTCTTGGGCACAAAAAAGAGAGGGGCCCCAGCCGGAGACGACGATGGAACAATAAGACCACTCTGTATATTTTCGTCCAGATACTCCTTTAGAACTTCCTTTTCGGGTTCCGTGAGGGAGTACATCCTCCCAAAAGGAACAATTGTGCCGGGTTCCAATGGAATTGCACAATCATATTCTCGATGTGGAGGTAGCACAGGTTTTGACGGTTTTTGGAAAACATCCTGAAACTCCAAATAGTGGTCTGGGATCCCTTGGACCGTATTAATGGACATACCAGTGGCACCTTCAGTAGTTAAGGATCTTTTCGGAGACCAATACTTGTCGGAAGTAAAACAGTTCTCATGACAAAATTGCGAAGACAAAGAGACTGTCCGGGTAACCCAATTTATATATGGGTTATGTCTGATGAGCCACGGAATTCCAAGAATGATGGTATGGTTAGGGGACGTAATAAGATCGAAGGAGATGTGTTCTTGATGGTTTCCCACCTGTAGACTTAACATCAGGGTAGTGGTGTCTACAGGACCAGAGGATATCAAAGATCCATCCACAGTGTGTACCTGTTCGGGTACTTCTTTTGCTTGAGTAGGAACTAGGTTAGCAGCAGCCCACGTCTTGTCCATGTATATACCACTAGCACCACAATCTAGTAATGCCATAGTCTTTTCTTGACGACCGTCAGGAAGTTGTAACAGGACCGGAAAGATGAACAAGGCAGTTGTATTGTCATTAAAGGAGCTGATGGAAGGTATAGCTGTAGATCCCGTCCCCTCCCTTCTTACAGAGGACGGGAGGTGGCGTTTCCCGAAGGCCTGGACGGACGTACTGGACAGGTACGGAGCATGTGACCAGCAGAACCACAATACAGGCACAACCCTCTCTTGCGTCTGTCTTCTCGTTCACTAGCAGAGAGCGGACCTCGGGTAGTATCCACCTGCATGGGTTCCCCTTCGATGTCTCTAGCAGGAGTGCGAGGTTCCTCGGAACGCTGCAGGTATGCACGTGAGCTACTTGGCTGGGCAAACCCTCTACTCCTTTTCTTCTCCGATCTCCGTTCCTGAAGACGATATTCGATGGACAGTGCTTGATCCATCAGGCCACGAAGATCTTCCGCTCTGGTAGAATGCACTAGTTCATCCTTTATTTCTTCTTTGAGTCCTCTACGAAATAATGTTACCAGAGTACGTTCCACCCAAGTGGTCTCTGCCGCCAGCTGACGAAAACGGGTTATATATTGCAGGACGTCTTGGGAGCCTTGTTGGATGTCTCACAAGGCTTCTTCAGCGGAGGCTTCCAATCCAGGACGACTAAACATCTGTTTGAAGCGACTCACAAAGGCGGAATAGTCTGACAATACAGGGTCGTTGGAGGACACCATCGGGGTTGCCCAGGCCAAGGCTGGACCGGATAAGGCACTGATAAGATAACCCACCTTGGTCCTGTCGTGGGAGAATTGAGTAGGTCGGAAGGCGAAATACACCGTTAAAGCATCCAAGAACTCGCGAAGCTTGGTTGGTTCACCAGAGAAACAAGGGGTAGAAGCGGAGATTGTCGGAACATCACTGGTGCGGAGGGCCAAAGCCTGTCGTAACGCAGCATTTTCATTACGTAGTTGTCGCAATTCCTGGGCTTGTTGCTGAATCGTGGTCAACAGAGATTGCTCCGGATCTGCAGCAGCCGCCACTGTATTATCCATGGTGTTTGAGGACGTCGGAATGGTTTGGCGCTGAAATCTGTCACGACTCACGTGCTGCTTGCGCCTGGAATTTGCAGATCTGGTGGCGTGAATCTTCAATGTTCGGCTTTGGCCCAAAAAGGGGCGACTCTTTCTGGTAGCCACGGTGCTGTAGGCAATGGAGACACCAAGAACAGACCGTGCCCTTCAGAAAGTAGCGCCAGAGGGAAAAAAACCCTTAAAAAGGGGAAAAAACCTCCAAACAGGAAGACTCCTGGAGAAAAACAAGAACAAACAAACAGGAATCCAAAAGGAGCAAAAATCAGAAAACACAGAATGCTGAATCCAAAACCAAAAGGCAAGGAAATAAGGAGCGAAGACACTAACTGAGCAGAAAGTGTTGCAGCGCAAAGAAGGAGGAAAAACACAGCCCTTATATACCAAAAAACAGGAAGTGACCCACAGGAAGTAAAAGGACACCATCTTAGATAGGGAACAATACATAGAACAGAATAGTAGAGGAACCATAGAGAATAGGGAACAAGGAATACTGGGAAAGCACAGGAATCTGGGAAGGAGGAAAAAACATAAAGAAAGGCACACAACAGACTGCAAAAAAGAAGAAAGGACAAAGAAACGAAGAAAAACAGGTAAGAGGGTTCAGAGACCCCTGGGACAGTGAAAGGCAGAAGGAAGAACGAGGCCCCAAGCAAATCTGGGGCCTCGAAACGCGCAGGAGAGGCTGGGGGCGCGCCGCGTCTTAATAACGCGGTGCGCGGCCCGAGCCGAACGCCCGGCCGAAGTCGAGCTCTCGGCTCGCGCCGCACCGCGCGGCGCGACACTGTAAGTTTTGGTATTGTTCTAAATAATTCTGTCACAAACAGACAGCTAGCTTTAAGCTGTCTGGGAGGCAAGACCTAAAAATGCATTACTAAAGTGTTTCACCTCTGTGTCTGGGGTACACAACTTAACCCCATAGCTGCTGGGCCTTCCCTCCCTTCCCCCCCAGTGCTGAGCCCTTTTTTGGCTATGTGGGGTAGTTTGCGCTTAGGCCTTCATGACTTTTTGTCCACATAAGCTATCCGCGCCAAATTTGCGTCATTTTTTCCAACATCCTAAGGATTCTAAAGGTGCCCAGAGTTTGTGGGTTCCCCTGGAGGAGACCAAGAAATTAGCCAAAATACAACTAAAATTTTGTTTTTTTTAGAAAAATGGGAAAAAAAAGATGCAGAAGAAAGCATGTGGTTTTTCCCCTGCAAATCGCATTAACAAAGGGTTTGCGGTGCTAAAATCACCATCTTCCCAGATTTCAGAAACAGGCAGACTTGAACCAGATTTGTGATTTTTCAACACAATGTTGGCATTTTACTGGGACATAGGCCATTTTTACTATTTTTGTGTGCGTTTAGCCTCCTTCCAGTTAGTGACAGAAATGGGTGTGAAACCAATGCTGGATCCAGGACAGCTAGACAAAATTCTGAATTAAGTAAGGGTTGTGTAGATCCTACAAGGTTTTCCTACAGAAAATAACAGCTAAAATAAAAAAATATTGAAATTGAATTGAAAAAACAGCCATTCTTATCCACGTTTTACTCTGTAACTTTTTCCTGCGATGTCATATTTTCAAAATTATTATACCGTTATGTCTGCTGGACTCTACTGGTTGCGGGGATATATAGGGCTTATAGGTTCATCAAGAATACTAGGTACCCAGAGTCAATAAAGGAGCTGCACCTTGCAATGGGTTTTCATTATATACTGGGTGTATAGCAATTTATTTGGTGAACTATAAAGAGTGAAAAATAAGTATCAAGTAAACCTTTGTATTTCCAAAATGGGCACAAGATAAGGTGTTGAGAAGCAGTGGTTATTTGCACATCTCTGAATTCTAGGGTGCCCATACAAGCATGTGAATTACAGGGCATTTCTCAAATAGATGTCTTTTTTACACACTGTCTTACATTTGGAAGGAAAAAATGTAGAGAAAGACAAGGGGTAACAACACTTGTTCTGCTATTCTGTGTTCTCCCAAGTCTTTCAATAAAAATGGTACCTCACTTGCGTAGGTAGGTCAATGCCCGCGACAGGAAATGCAACATGGACATATCACATTTTTATATTGTCTAAGTGCCTAGCTGTGGATTTTGGCCTCTAGCTCAGCCGGCACCTAGGGAAACCTATGAAACCCGTGCATGTTTAAAAACTAGACACCTGGGGGAATCCAGGATGGGGTGACTTGTGGGGCTCTCACCAGGTTCTGTTACCCAGAATCCTTCGCAAACCTCAAAATTTGGCAAAAAAAACACTTTTCCCTTAGATTTCGGTGCTGCAAAGTTCTGGGACCTGAGAGGAGCTGCAAACTTCCACCCAGCATTCCCCCAAGTCTCCTGATAAAAATGGTACCTCACTTGTGTGGGTAAGCTGAGTGCGGGCGACAGGAAATGCCCCAAAACACAACAAAGACACATCACATTTTTCCGAAGAATAAGGACGTGTTTTCTGCAAAGGGCCTAGATGTGGATTTTGGTCTCTAGCTTAGCCAGCACCTAGGGAAACCTAGTAAACCTACACATTTTTAAAACTAGACCTCTACGGTAATTCAGAATGGGGTGACTTATGGGGCTCTCGCCAGGTTCTGCTACCCAGAATCCTTTGCAAACCTCAAAATGTGGCAAAAAACACCTTTTCCTCATATTTTGGTGATGGAAAGTTCTAGAATCTGAGAGGAGCCACAAACATCCTTCCACCAAGCATTCCCCCAAGTCTCCCGATAAAAATGGTACCTCACTGGTCTGGATAGGCCTAGTGCTCGCAACAGGAAACACCCCAAAACGCAACATGGACGCATCAACTTTTTACATTGAAAACTGACGTGTTTTTTGGGAAAGTGCCTAGCTGTGGATTTTGGTCTCCTCTAGCTCAGCCTGTACCAAGGGAAACCTACCAAACCAGTGCATTTTTTAAAACTAGACACCTATAGGAACCCAGGATGGGTAACTTGTGGCGCTCTCACCAGGTTCTGTTACCCAGAATGCTTTGCAAACCTCAATATTTGGCCCAAAAAATCACTTTTCCTCACATTTCGGTGATAGAAAGTTCTGGAATCTGAGAGGAGCCACAAATTTCCTTCCATCGAGCATTCCCCCAAGTCTCCCGATAAAAATGGTACCTCACTTGTGTGGGTAGACCTAGTGCCCGCAACAGGAATAGATCACACAACGGTCAATGTTGGTCCTTACATGAGGACAACTGTTGACCCTTTGATGATCCATTCCTGACGCAGGCACTAGGTACAGGCACTCAAGTGAGGTATCGTTTTTATCAGGTCGGGTTGGGAAACACTCGGTGGTAGGAACTTTGTGGATCCCAGCATATTCCTGTAGTTTGTGTGACAGAAGTGCAAGAAAAAAAATAGTTTTTATTCAACATTTCACCTGTGCAGGGTATTCTTGGTAAGAATACTTTGGGGAATCCACACAAGTCACACCTCTGTGGACTCCCCCGGATGTCTAGTTTCCAGAAATGTCTGGGTTTGTAGGCTTCCCTATAAGGCTGCGGAGCCCAGGACCAAAAACACAGGTGCCTGCCTCACAAAACCAGGTTGTTTTGTGATAGATAATTTTGATGTCTCCACACTACGATTTGGGTGGTGGAATTTGGGGCTGAACTAAATTGGGGAGCTCCCAAGAGTGCACTCTCTGTGCTTGCCTCCGCATGCACCTGCTCTCTGGGTTGGGCTAACCCGCTACTGTCCCGCTGCACAGACTGTGCTTGCGAAGGGACCGCAGGACTGTCCTCATAACCTCCCTCAGAATCAATGGAAGAGGAGTTATAGAATGGGACTCCTCCGACTGAAAAATCACTCCCAGAGTCTGCGCCATTGTCCTATCCCTCAGATGCTGACGCAGTATCTGCTGTCTCAGTCTCTGACCCTACGTCAGAGCTGTCCTCTATAATCCGGGTGAGGGCTTGAGCAGCAGTCATCCAATGAGATGCCATCTCAGCTACTAGCTAAACTGTTGCTCTAAAACACTAGACTACGTAGACAGTCACAAAATTGCTGGTGGGTGGGTGTTTGGGATACGTGGAACAGTAGAGGTCACCTTACCATCGCTTCTTCCCTAAATCAGCACGCTCTTTCACAACACTAAAAAAAAGACACACTATTGCTTCACCTTGTCACATACCAATCGTCACAGTCTTTAGCACCTCTAGCGCCAAGTCCAGCAATCATTATTGGTGCTCCCACTCCCATGACCTCCTCCTTGGATTCCCTCACTATCACCCAGCAAAGGTGCCCTTCATCTCTCCATAGCCCCCCGCACATACATTTCATTTGTATTATAGCGCAGGTAATGGCTGACTTTACTAATGTACTCAGCTATTTACATAAAAAACAGATTTGATCTTTGAACTAGGCATATAAACCTTCTGCGCTACTTTATGGCTTCAAAACTGCCACTAGACAAAAGTCTGATCCTTTTGAAGAAGAAACATAATCACAAGGCTTACCTGACTTTTTTATTGCTGCCTAAAAGCTACAGTTGAAACGCGTCAGTTGAAGTATGTGCATTGCTTTGAAGTCGCAAGCTGCAACTGCAAGACAACTGGTGGCGAACATATATATATATATATCTATATATATATATATATATATATCACTTTTATATGTGGGTCCGGTTTTCCTGGGGGCTGATCACAGCCCCCTGGGAAACACGCTGACAAAAGTGATCTGTATATATATATATATATATATATATATTTATTTATATATATATATATATATATATATATATATATATATATATATATATATATATATATATATATCTATATCTACCCAGGGGTAAACCTACCTTTTAAAAAAATAATATGCCCGGGGGGGGGTGTCACGGCCCATTTGCCGAGGGAGCTGACCCCCCCAAGTGAAATCCCTGGTGTCTAGTGAGGTTTCCTGGCCCGAAACCAGTTCAGGAAGGCCTCATTTGAAAGGGAAGAGTCTCCCCTTTCAAATGAGGCCTTCCCAAATGTCAGGAAGCCTGTTTGGGGCTGTTTTCCCTACTGGAGCTGGAAGAGGCCGCAAGGATGGAGAAAACAAACAGCGAGGCGCGCTGACATCACAAAAGGGTGGGTGGGGGTAGACAAGAAAGATCTTCCATGTCTCACGGGGTATTTTTAAATTTAAACAAATGCACCCGAGGATTTTTTAACCCCCTCCCTGGTGTCGGCCACTAGTCGTGACACACACCAGGGAGGTAGTGTCTCCCGCACTAAAATGGTTAACATGCAAATTAAAATGTTCCATTAAGCTATTATCAGGCAGCGCTGCACTGTCGGATAGAGAACTCTGCCATCGTCAGGCTACCTGACGGCGGTACCCTGGTGGTGGCGGAGGGCCTCCTGTGGCGGTCACCCAGTGTTCGTAATATGGTGGTACAAACCACCATGCCGGTGGCAGTATTTTCTGCCACCGTCCTCATGGCGGTCTGGACCACCATGTTCATAATGACCCCCTACGTTTTTGTTCTTTATATCTTTAACACTACTGAACGTATTTAAATCTACTAACAAAAAGGACTCTTTCCACTCCAAAATCTATCTCTTTCTAAACTACACTCTACGACACTCCACTCCACGACACTCCACTCCACGACACATCACTCCTCTCTATGATTTACAACTCCACTCTAACATATGACACTCCACTATATGCTATTCAACTCTATGTCAATTCACTCTAAGCTATTCCATTCTATGCCGCTCCACTCTAAGACACTCCACTCTATACCTCTCCACTATTTTACTCTAAGCCACTCCACTCCATGCCACTCCACTCTACACTATTACATTCTACACCACTCTACTCTGCGCTATTCTACACTATGCAACTCCACTGTAGGCTACTCCCCTCTATGCACATGACCTCCCTGCTTGAGCCTCTATAGGTCTGAGAGACGCCAATCTCCTTCCCGAGCCCAAATGAGCCCCAGGGACTCCATCCCCCTGGGCTCGGGATTAGTTATAGGAGAGTGGGTGCAGGCACCACCTCCCTAAGCCTTGAAAGGCCCCGGGAAGCCCATCCCTGAGGACATTTATATCAGGGGAGGGGGGCATGAGCATTCTCCAGGGCCAAAGACCAATTATGGGAGGGGGCGCTTGGTCCCCTTTCCGAGGCTTAAGAGATCCGAGGACCCCCGTTGTCCAGGGCCTAATCCATTACAAGTGGGTGCTCCATTCCCATCTAGGGTACTGCAAAACATAATGTTAAGGCTGGGGCAAACCGCAGAGCCCCTGCAGCCCCAACAGGCTCCTGACAGACGGATGGGAGCAATCAGAGTTGTTCTGCCTGCAAGAGTGTAGGCAGGGAAAGAGAAGTGTGCTCCCAGCAAGCAGGAGCATTTTCAAAGTTCCTGTCGGGTGGGAAGACTCTTCTTTCTCTGCCCAGGATCCTGTGTACAGGAGAAACCCCTGTGTCCTAAGGGTGGGCTCCCCAGGACACAGCTAAAGAGCCACCCGATAGGGATGAGGTCTCCTGGGTCTTGTAAGGCTTTGGAGTGGGGCCCCATTCTCCCCTCTCTCAAGTTATCTTTTGGCCCTGGGCGAAGGAGTCCCTGAGGCCCATTTGAGGTCGGGAGGGAGACACGCACCCACTCCCCTAAAACTAACGTGTCTGGCCCAGGGGAGCCAAGGAAATATAAGAAATATTATGAATTTCGAGAATAATAGGACAGTTGCCCACTTGGGCTGTATGAATTGTAAATGATACCACAGATTAACATGATTGTTGTATTCCTCTACAATTGGCAACATACAATATGAGCGTGGACATTTTTAAACCCCATTTGGGATGGAATGCTGTTTCCACCGAATTGATGGAGGATCTCTACTTTGTTATATATTACAACATCTGCTTGTGATAGGGCAGACTTCTTTGAAGTTAATCAAGTCTCTGGGCCCAACCAACAGGCCATCCTGTCAAGGGCATAACAACATCTCCCCACACCCATGGCCTTTTGTCCCTGTCCTCGGAGAAAGTTCATACCTCACTTTTGAAATGTTCTTTAGAAAGAGGGAGAGCAAAATGCAGAAGGTAAATTCTTAAAAGTAATATTTCTAAAATATTTAATAAAAAAACAACTTCTCCAGGTAATTGAGATTGTAATAAATATGTCTCAAAAAGTGTAAAAAGTTCATTTGTTTCCTCAACAGAGATAACACTTATTAAACTTGATACAGTATGCCATTGTTTTCATATGGAACAGTCAACCCTACTACAATAAAAATAGGTTTGAGGTACTAGTCACTGTAAGAACACTTTAACATTAAAATTTTACATGTCTTCCTCTTAAATGCCATTAACCCTGCATTATGGACAATTAGGCCGACTTAGTGGTGACTTTGTGATATTTGAAAGGAAGGTTGAGGCCTGTCATAAAGGGGTATTTTGACAGGTTGAATTTGCAGTTTAAGACAGCACAGCCAGGCTACTGTGGTAGGCTCTCTGACATGCTTTAAGGTGCCACTGCACTGGATGATACTATCCATGCTGCAGTCCACTGTGCTGCAGTCCACTGGTGGAACTTAATATCCAGCTCCTGGGTATACCTAGTACCATATACTAGGGACCTTTAGACAAGTTAAATAAACCAATCAGGTATATACCAATTTTTCCATGTTTAAAGTGAGAGAACAGCCACTTTAACACTAGTTAGCAAGGGTAAATTGGACTGAGTTCTAATGCCAGAAAATAAAGTCAAGGCAAAAAACAGGGAAAATACCAATGCCCGTATTTATACTTTTTTTAGCGCCGCATTTGCGCCGCTTTTTGATGCAAAACGGCGCAAACCTACAAAATACAATGGCATTTTGCAAGTTTGCGCCGTTTTTGCGTCACAAAACGACACAAATGCGGCGCAAAAAAAGTATAAATACGGGCCCAAGCATCTCCAACAAGAGCTCATAGACAACCTGTCCTCATTTTAACTTTCCAGAGCACTAATCATAATTTCTTTGACAAAAAGAACCCCGTAATTATGTTCATTTTTAAAGGAAATTCTTTAGATTTTACTGCTTTGAATCCATCAAGATGGCTTCAGGTGTGCCACACTTTTTTCATAAATACAGTGAATTCTAGGCGGTTTCCCCTTCGAGAAGCGTACACAAGATGGGTAAGGACTGGTCTCCCAACACATAGATTGCACCAAACATGGCTAGTCTGTCCATACATCTGTTTCATACACTCGTGGGATAACAATCTCCACAGCATGTGAAGATTCAAAGTATACTTTGATAGTCTGACACCAGATACCACTAATTATGTATGGAATAAGGATACTGCAAGTTGCAGAGCAGTTCCATGACCATATAGAGGAACAAGGCTGAAGGCCAAAGACTTGTATAAGGTCAGCAAACTCTGAGGTGACTTGCAGTATCTCTTTAACGTACGGTAGAAGGTATTTTATTCCTTATAATACATGGCTACACCATCACTCTTCCCACAAACCATGTAAATCCTTGGTGTCTTGCTGTTTCATATTAAAAAGGTAGCATGAGTGCAGATATGAAGAATAAAAACTGAATCTGTTGTGTGAAGTTAAAAATACCAAAATGCAGTAATTTGTTGCAAAGAAAGTTAGAATTGGTTTAATGAAAGTCAGATTAAAATGATATAGTGCTGTAGTGTAGAATAACAAAAACAGTTGACTTTTCTGTAATGATGCAAACAAATAAAAATGTTGCCATAAATATGCCTTTCTGTTGATCACTAGCCACTATAGAAAAACAGATCAGAAGAATGAAAGTCGGTTAAATGAATAATTAATACATTCTTTTTTTTAAAGTTTATAAAAACATGTATAATGCAAGAAATTAATATATACACGTCATTTAAAAATAATGAATATAAAAGAGCTACTACTGTCCACTTCGAAAAAACTTATTTTTTATACTAACAAAGGGGAAGGGATCCCAAAGGGACCTTTTCCCCCTTTACAAATAGATTACCAACTCCTTGGAGGAGTTGGTAACCCATCAATGTTTTGTGATCGAAATTGGAGTGCCAAAACATTGATACATAATGGCCCTGATTGTGACCCTGGCAGTGGGTGATAAAGTGGCGGTAATAGCGCCAACAGGCTGGCTGTTAGTACGGCCAAAGTATGACCATGGCGGTGATATCTCTGATAGACAGCCAATGTACCACACCAACCGCTAGGGCGGAAACAACAGCCACCACAGCCAGGTGGAAGTCAAAGTTCCGTCCACCATAATAAGACCCTGCAAATCGCCACCTTTACCGGGGCGGTACCAACGTCAACAAAAGCCTGGCGGAAATAGAGCACAAAAGTGAAAGGACTCAACATTGGAGACACAGGGAAGAAACAGGCCACCATGGAATCCGAACTGCAAGTTTTTCTGATGATCTTCTAAGTTATGCTCCACCTGGAACACCAACGCCGACGAAGACGGTGAGTACAGCCGACTAGCACACAAGGGAGGGTGGGAGAAAAAAGAGAGTGACACACACACACCATTCACACACACACAACCAGCTACACTACAAAAACAATTTAACCCCGAAAACCTGCAGAATAATGCAAGGACAACAGGAATTGACGAAAGTGATTGTAATCAGTTCAACATCAAAATTAATAATCCCATTTGGCCGTGAAACAGATATGTACACTTGTATAAAAAAAAGGGACACTACCCAGTTCAAAGGGCCCACATGGCCACAGGGCACAATCGGAGGCCCAACTCGAATCCTGACCACATCTGGATAGATGTGCCCCCTCCAGAACCAGTGGGCTTGTTCCCGCATCCGGCTGAGGTGCCCCCCCTGAGGTGCCTGCCTATTTGCGAACTGATGCCTCTGCAGTGTTCTATGGTTCCCTTGACGTCAGTGGATTCTGCCTCCTGGGTCCTATGGGATGCAGCTCCCTCTGTCGCCGCTGCCTCTGCTCCTCCGCCAGATGATGCTAATGCACATAAAGACAGGATGACAAAACAACAAAGGGGGGGAGAGAGACAAAGGATACACTGGGTCAATGACTGCACCAACACTACCATTGGCGTACACAGCACCTTCACACACTGGGAACAGGCCTACGTACTATGCATTGCACTACCAATGAAATGGCTAGTCACCAAGGCATGATGAGGGGCACACACCGCCAACTGCAGCACACCTGAGACCCACGCAGCCCTGCCCAGAAGTAAATACTAACAAGCTAGGTAAGCAGTATTTTCCATTCAAACCCATAGCCACCTGAGGACCTATGCTGCTATGTCTGGCCTTGCCTAGGGGCACCCAAGGACACACAACCACCACCCGGATACCACCTCACCAGCCGTAAGTTGTAATGATAGCCACTGTACTCACCCTCTTGTGGCTGCTGTGATGCCCTCAAGCGCCCATCCAGCTCAGGGCAGGCCACTGCCAGTATGTGGGCCATCAGAGGGGTCAGGGTCCAACGGGCACTCCTTGCTCGTTGGGAGGCCATCCCCAACTGGGCCTCCCCGGTCGTCCGTGCCCGGCGTCTCAGGTCCTCCCACCGTTTCCGACAGTGGGTGCTCCGCCTGCCATAGACTGCGGCATTACCTCACTTCCACCTGTCCCTCCACACAGGACAGGCGGTCGCCATTTCAGTGGGGGGTGAACAGGCCTATCGATTATTCATGAGTCACAGGATATATAAGCACATACTTTTAAATTACACTGTCCCCAAACATGATTGCATGATTTGGACTGCTGTTGTGGTATAGTTGTTCAAAATGTGACAGCCTACTCACTCCTGTGTCCCTTAGATACCTACCGCTGTGGATGAATAGGAGATGGAGACATGTCCCCGTGTATAGACCCCTGGTGGACTTGGCTTCACTGGAGGACAGGCACATTATACTCACCTATAGAGTTGTGTGCCCACTTGGAACCTGACCTGATCTCAGCTAACCGTCATCCCACTTGGATCCCCCTCTTGTGCAAGTTCTATCAGTACTCCATTTCCTGGCAACTGGTTCTTTCCAAGTGACAGAGGGCTTGGCAGCAGGAATGTCACAGCCAATGTTCTCAATAGTGCTGGCAAGAGTCTTGTCTGCCCTGATAAAACACATGTGCAGCTACATTGCTTTCCCACAGGTGGAGGATTTGGCCACTGTGAAGGCATGTTTTTTTGCAATGGGACATATTCCCAATATAAATGGGGCGATTGACGGAACACATATTGCATTTGTCCCCCGCGCCCCCTGGCAAAATGAACAGGTGTTCAGAAATCATAAGAGTTTCCACTCCATGAATGTGCAGATGGTGTGCCTGGCGGACCAGTACATCTCCCACGTCAATGCTAAGTATCCTGGGTTGGTGCATGATGCCTTTGTTCTAAGGGAAAGCAGCATCCCAAATGTGATGGCCAAACTACAGAGGCACAGGGTGTGGCTTATAGGTGAGCCTTAGTTCCCACCCAGTATATCTTGGTGTATGCCTATGCTGTTGGCCATATTGGATAGTGTGTGGCTAAATGTTGCCCCTCAATATTTGCAGGTGACTCTGGTTACCCAAACCTACCATGGCTGCTGACCCCTGTGAGGAATGCCAGGACAAGGGCAGAAGAACGTTATAATGAGGCACATGGGCGAACCAGAAGGATCATTGAGAGGATCTTTGTCCTCCTGGAGGCCAGGTTTAGGTGCCTCCATCTGACAGGTGGATCCCTGTGCTACTCACCCGTGAAGGTCTGCCAGATAGTAGTGGCATACTGCATGTTGCACAACCTGGCCCTCAGACGCCTTGTACCTTTTCTGCAGGAGGAGGAGACTAGAGATGCCCCTGTGGCAGCAGTGGACCCTGAGGACAGTGAGGATGAGGAGGCAGAAGATGAGGATGTGGACAACAGAACATTGGTGATACGTCAGTACTTCCAATGACACACAGGTGAGACAGGGCAGCTTCACATTTCTATGACTCTTTGTGTGTTCTGTGTGGCTTTAGGCTGCTGGTATTACCCACTTCTTTCCCCTACTTACTGTTACCTATGGATATTCATTTTACATATGTTGGTGGTATGACAACATTGTCCTGATGTGATCATAACGGCCAGCAACAGGCCATTAATTCTATGCTCATTCTATGTACAGTTCATTTGCAATGGTTGTAGCTGTTTCAATCAATACATATTTGCAATACATGAAATACTAGTAGTTGAGTTTTATCCAAGAGTGTTTATTATTGTGCTAAAATATAGGGGGAAAGTGCAATGGAATGGGGTGACGATGGAGAAAAGTCCAGGATATTGTTCCAGTCTGTTTGTAGCACAGGTTCAGTGTCCATGGGGACATAGGTAGGGGAGCAATGGCAGTTCAAGGTGGACAAGGTGACAGAGTGGGACACAAGGGGGACAATCAGGAGAGTCTCATTTCCTGGCGTTGGTCTTGGCAAGTGTATCTGGCTTCTGTCTGGGTCGCAGGGAACATTTGCGGGGTGGTTCACCTGCTGCAGGGGGAGGGGTGCTGGTGGCCTGTGAGTCCTGTGGCGGGGCCTCCTGGCCACTAGCGTCAGCGGAAGTGGAGGGCTGTTCAGATGACTGGCTAGTGGTAAGGGCCCGCTGGTGTGCTGTTGCCTACCTCATGATGTTGGTCATGTCTGCCAGCATCCCTGCTCTGGAGATCAGGATGTTACTAATGGCCTGCAAGTCCTCCCTGATCCTCTGATACTGTCCCTCCTGCACATTGTCAAGGATCTGGCCCATCGTGTCCTGGGAATGTTGGTAGGCTCACAGGATCTCGGAGAGTGCCTCCTAGAGAGTCGGTTCCCTGCTCCTGTCCTCCCCCCGGCGCACAGCAGTCCTCCCAGTGTCCCTGTTGGCCTGTGCCTCTGTCCCCTGAACGGTGTGCCTACTGCCACAAACCCAAGGTCCCTGATTGTCTTGGGGGCGAGGTGTGGCCTGGGGTCCCTGTATAGGTGGGCACACTGCTGATTGACGTGTCCTTGGAACAGAGGTGTAGGTACGCTGGGTGGGTGCTGTGGTATTGGTTCCTGATGGGGGAGGCTCTGTGGTGGTCTGTGAGTGGGCTTGGATGATCGGCTGTCCAGTGCTCCGTGATGGGCCAGGTAGGTCGTTCAGATCCAGAAGTCCAGAGTTACTGTGATCACTGGGGGCTTCTTCTGTTGGGGGACTGGATAGTGGTGGCACCTCCTCTCCAGTGACAGTGGCTGGGGTACCTGTGGGGATGTAAATTATATATTATGCTTCAAGTGTATGACATTTGCACTTCTGTAGCTTCCCCTCTATGGTTGGTGTTACCCTGCCAGCTTTTGCTTGTGTATGTTGCTGTATTGTGGGATTGTTAGTTTCCCTATGCTGTGCATGCTTTAGTGATGAGTGTCCATGCAGGGCTGGGAGGGGTGTCCATGCATTGGTATAGCATGCAGTGCCTGGCATTGGGATTAGTGAGATGTGTTGGTGGAGTGAGTGAGATGTGGTGGAGTGATGGGAGTGAGGGTGAGAGTGTGTGATGGCATGCAGGTATGGGGGGGTGATAACTGTTAAAAATTGACTTACCAGTGTCCAGTCGTCTGCCCACTCCGGTGAGTCCCTCAGGATGCAGTATTGTCAGTACCTGCTCCTCCCATGCTGTGAGTTGTGCCGGAGAATGAGGGGGTCCACCACCAGTCCTCTGTATGGCGAGCTGGTGTCTTGCTGCTATGGAACGTACCTTCCCCCATAGGCTGTTCCACCGCTTCCTGATGTCATCCCTTGTTCTTGGGTGCTGTCCCACGGCGTTGACCCTGTTCACGATTCTCCGCCATAGCTCCATCTTCCTTGCTATAGATATTTGCTGTACCTGTGCTCCAAGGAGCTGTGGCTCTACCCTGACAATTTCCTCCACCATGACCCTTAACTCCTCCTCAGTGAAACGGGGGTGCCGTTGTGGTGCCATGGGTGTTGTGTAATGTGTGTTGGTGAGGGTGTGTTGGGTAATGTGGTGTGATGTGGAGTGCGTGAGGGGTGTATGGGTGTATGTGGTGTGTGTGTCTAGTTGTCTCTGCTCTCCTTAGTCTCCTGGTGGCAACTGTTGTACATAGGGGGTTGTGGGTACTGTGGGTGTGTGTTTTATAGTGGTGTGGGTGTGGTGTGTGTATGGTTGTCAGGTGTGTGTTTTTGGTAATGTCCAATGTAATGTTGTTTTGTATGTGGGTGTCCATTCTAAGCGCAGCGGTATGTACCCCTGTTGAATGTCTGCCGTGATGATTCGTGGGTCATAATGTGATGGGCGTTGTTCTGTGGGCATAACGGTGTGGGTTTTGGGACCGCCACTTTATCACTGACCTTTGGTCTGGCGGATTCGTGTATGTGCCTGTATTCTGTCGGATTGGTGTATGTGTGTCATAATATGGTGAACGGATATTTGCCAGTGCGGTGGTAGGTTGGCGGCCTTTAGCATGCCGGTAAGCAGGATTTACCGCCAGTGTCATAATGAGGGTCAATATTGTAAATCGCAACTTGAAAGGGACACCATAAACACACAGCTTCCAAATTGTGTTTTGCTATGCATTTTTAAACCCATTTTGCGATTCGAAAAACCCTTACTGAATAGCAAAATGGGTTTAATACACCTAAAAAAAACAGGTATCGTTTGCAAAGCCTGTGATTTAGCAAATCACAAATGGTTTTGTATGTCTGGCCCCATGTTTCTTCAATTCTGTTGATATGTCATATACAGTAGTGTCCTTTTTCCACAAGTACCTTCTTTCCTTTTTCATTTTCATCAATTGTCTATCACCAACAATGATGCAGCAACATACTTTTCTGCTCTTGTAGTCATGTACAGTGTCTAGCAAGTATATCACTATATGATCTAAGTATTTCAGGGCCTCTATTAGATAAAGGGCCAGAGAGACGCAATGGGCAGGTCTGGCCTGCTTTCTGGGCCTCTGGGGCACTGTGGTATTATAGACGAGGTTGCAGATGCATGCTCAGCCTCTTCTGTAAAACAAATCACCCTGGCACACACATATAGCATTGCAGCGATTCTAAGAGTGGGATCCCTCGTCTGTATGGGGGCATGGCCACATGCAAATGAGGGAAACACTTTTCCTCTTCAGACAGGTGCAGTCACTTACCGCCCTCCTACTCCCACCTGTACCCCTTAAACATTGATAGATGGCACCTGCACTATGAAAGTTGATGGCTGGAGAAAGTTGGCTCCAAACAACAGATCTCTGAAAGGGGCAACTCGAAGTCCTATTTCAAATATACTTTCTGGCTGTCACAAGGCCTGCAGTATTATGTTTCCATATTTAACTGATAATCAGTGGAGGTAGGAAAGTATAAGCAGAGAGTAAATTGGATATGTGGGCTGTTAATATGGAAGGGGCAAAGTGGTGTTCTAGATGTCTCATCACTCTAGCCAGAACAGTAAGCTGGAAACCTGTTTTGTCCCTTGTAAAAAGGAAGCAGGCATTAGTACTGTCATATGCTCACCAGGCTACCCAGTCAATCCATTGGTTGTTCTCAGCGCCCTTCACCAGTTGAATCCGTTGCATTATTAGTAGACTACCATTCATGATGTTTGGAGTTAGGTCTATGCGCCAGCATTTTCACTAGTGCAACAGTCAAATGAGGCTGCATAGCGAGTGGCACACTCTTTCTTGAAGAGGACATCCTGCTCCCAAGACTTACACAGTCCTTCCTTGCTCATGGCCCTAAAGCAGGCCAAGCGCAAGGGGATAAAAGTTTTGTCTGTTGTCAAGAAGTCCGTTTCAGGGAGGAAAGTTTTCACTCTCTTCAGGATGGGGAGCTGGTTCAATTGTTTTTAGTTTTCTTGGTGATGTGTTCCCCTGTTTCCAGTGGCATGGATGAAACCAAGTGATTTTGCATTGGATATCAGTTGGGTGGTGAAACCATCAGGTTATTTTCAGTGTGGCAGGCTTAGATTTGTGGTTGATTGTTGCTGTTCGTGAACAGCATGAATTGAGTCTAGGTCGAGTTTTTGAATGCCCTAGCCATCCAGTTCTGATGGCATTGAGAAAGATTTTGATTTGCTAGATGTGTTGAGCAGTACATATTTTCAGATACAGTTTTGTGCCACCTGGCTATTAATGTAACATAAGCCTCCTGTCGGTGAGTTGTGTATGTCAAGGGTTTCCACGTACAGGCTGTAGATGATAGGACAAAAGTTGACAACTTGAGTACTCCAAAGAAGACAGGGAGTTTTGGTGATTTACAGTTCCAAACTGAATCAATTGGTGGTAAATGGAGTCGGAGGTGAAAAGCTGTAGGCTTGTAAGAGATGTCCATGTATGTTTCCAGCATATCAATCAGTATTTGGTGGTCTATTATGTCGAAGGTTGGTGAGAGGCTGCACAGAATGAGGAGGAAGGGGACATGTGTGTCAGTGGTCAGAAGGGCATTACTGATTACAGGAGGAGTAGTGGTCTGCAGTATAGTTTGAAGCCAGATTGGTAATCAAAGAGGATGTGGTGTTTGCTAATCTCATTTTGGAGTTGAATTGAAATTGCTTTTTCAATTATCTTATAGATGAATGGAAAAAAGTCTATGGCAAGATTATTTTGAATCATCACACTGTTTCAGTAGGGGGAGGATCTGTACTATTTTAAGGTCATCTTGGAACCTTCTCTGGTTGAAGGAGGCTTTGGCGAGTTTGTGGAAGGCTGTGAAGTCATGTCAGTGAAGGGATTCCATGATGGATGAGGGTAGAATGGTGTCTTTTTAGGTGGTGGCCTTGAAGTAGCTTAGGATACCAGTGAGGTCCCCATGAGAGAAGGGTGTGAAAGCAGTCCACTTGGTGATGGCTTCAGGTGGGATCTGAAGTCATGGTGTCACTCTTTTCGATGTTGTAATTGTGTGTTCCGGTCTTGTTTATCTGCTCAGTGAAGAAGTGGTTGATGGCATTGATTTTGGTAATTGAGTGAGGCACTGTGTGATCTGGCAGAGAACTGGCAGAGTATTTGATCCCTCCTGAAGTGTTTTGCTTCTGTTGCCGACTTTAGTGATGATGCTTGTGTAGAAGGTGGCTTTGGCTGATGTAAATGCTAAGTGGATTATTTTAGCTTTGAGAGGCTGTATATGGTTTTGGTTTGTCTTCCTTTCGTTTCTTGCCTGTAGATGCTATGCTTGTTCTAAGTGAGATTTTAAGAGTGACATAGTGCTGAGGGTTTGGAAGCTCATGCTTTTAAGGGTATGCAGAGCTCCACATGGATTTCATGGCAGTGTTGTATAAACTTAGGAGCGTGTTCAAATTGGTTGTAAGTCAAACTTTTGTATAGAGCAATACTATCTGACATAAATATTGCGCCCTCAATATTACTTACAAAAGTATTATCCCACTGGGTTTAGATTTTCTATTCATTACTCCATTCAGTGATACTTTTGTAGATGATACTTTCAACACAATATTATGTCAGACAATATTACGGTATCACACCATTCAAGTCTGTTGTTGGCTTCTAGGTGAGGGTGAACTTGATAAATGCTTGTAGCACACCTGTCGGGATATCAGTAATCAATACATATATCTTTCATATTTAGGTCTACATTGATGTTTTAGTTTGGTTTGAAGGAAAGAGAAGGGGATGGAAGATGACTAGTCAAATCTAGAGAGTGATGAGGGCCTGCACTGGATTGTCAGAGATACTGTCAAAACAAATTCAAGGATATTGCCTTCGGAAGGTGTAGATTGGGGGGGTGTTGCATGATGCCCTGGGCACTAAGGAGTGTATTTTGGGAGTTTTTCAGTTCATTGGTGCTTGTGTCTCTATGAGGTATGTTAAACATGAGATCAGAGATTTCCTCAGCGACTAACTGCATCCTGTAGATTGGATTGAAGGTGACTGTTTGGGTTGGTGATAGTAAGAAATGGCAGAGTGAAAAGCTTGAATTACTTGGGTATTGATGAACCGCTCAATGTATAGGGCTTAATGGACATCTAAATGATGGTGAGGTCTCCTTTTGTATCGTGTGCACAGTCTGCGCATTGGATGTTGTAGCCTAGGCAGAGTGGCACCTTTTTATCAGCACAATTAGCCTAGTACATACTTTAAGTTGTCTGAAGAGGGGAAAGTCTACAAGGGGGATTTGGTCTAAGAAGCATAACTAAGCAACCTTTATGAGAGGTCTGCCGTCTGTAACTAAATGATGGTTCTAATACATATGACCTAAAATCACTGATGGTGCTTGTGGTCCTCCTAGTCGTGGTACTTCTAGTGGGCATGGTCCTTATGGGGCACCTCCTTCTCTTGGTCCTCCCCTATTCATCTTCCTGCTCTCTCTGGTCCTATTCTCAGTTTCCACAGTCTTCCTGATGATGATCATCCTGGTGCTCTTGTAGGTCTTCCTCATACTCATCATGCGCTTCTTATTCGCCCACCTGGGCTGCCTGGATATGGTTCTCCTGGTTCTCTTGATCTCCTGGTGATCCTGTTCTGGTCCTGCAGTTGTTTGCACTCCTGGTCCTCCTTTTCCTCCTGTCTTCACAGTCCTCCTCACAGTTATCCTGCTCCTAGTCCAATACCTCCTAGTCTTGATTCTTTGGACCTGATCCTCTGGATGCTTGTGCTGGTCTTCTGGGAGTTCCTGACTTTTAGCCTCATCCTTCCCCTCTTCCTAGTGCCCCTCTTTATCATCCTCGTGTCCTTCTTACTGATCTTGCTCCTTCGGATCTTGGTCTTGTGCTCCACAATCTTCTTTCTCCTCCAAATACACTCTATCCTGTTCCTCTATCTCCTGGTCCTCTTTGTAGTCCTGGTCCTTATGGCAACTCTGGCCAACTTTCTCTTACCCCCTTAGTCTTGGTACTCCTGATGCATTCTTGCCCAAGTGCTGCTGATCCTTGTGGTCCTCCCCTTCCTAAACTCACTGGTTCTCCTCCTCCCAGTCCTCCTGATCATGGCCCTCTGGTCATCCCGATAGTCCTGGTTCTTCTAGTTTTGTATCTACTGCTGGTCATGGCATCCCTCCTTGTACTTATTTTCCACCTTCAGGTCTTGAGCCTTCTAGTGGTCTTCTTCGGATTCCTAATATGCCAGATGATCCTAATGCTCCTACTCCTGGTCTTCTTCTTCCATCTACTCGTGGGCTTCCTTCTCACCCACTCTTCATCCTACTCCTCTTATAGTTCTTCCTGTTTCTCTTTTTCTTCTTTGTCCACTTTATAGTCCTGCTCCTAATCCTATACGTAATTTTCCTATTAATAGCCCTTTTCCTAGTCATCTTCCTTGTTCTTGTTCTCTTCTTGGTCCTGTTCATAGACCTTTTCCTAGTGTTTGAGCGGTTCCCGATTCAAGCGGGGGCAGAGGCTGAAAGTCTTGAAGCTGGTGCACAACATAGAGAGCGACCACTTGGAAAAACATTGCACAGATGGACTTAAAAGTAAGCCCAGTGGGTCACCTTGCAGGGTGGAGCTCGCAGGGCGTTAGGGATCTCTAGAGCACAGCTGGTTGGTCGATACAAGGGCCAGGGAGGCTGGGTGCAGCGAATATAGGTCAGCCAGGAATTGTGTGTCTTGGAGTCCATGGAGCCAGTAGCAGGTCACTTAGAGGGTGGATTGCAGGTCAGCAAGGCCACTCTAGGGATGGTCCTTGGGTGTCCTAAAGTACCTCGACTGGTGCTTGCTTCTGGGCTTTTGAGAGTCCGGAGTGGACTATGCTTCTGGGTATCTGACGTTGAGGGTCCGGTAACCCGAATAGTGGTACGCCACAGCCCCTGAAAGTCCCAGGGCCACCAAATTTGCCACAGAGGTAGGTTTCGTCATTTGTGTCTGTTGGGCGAATTTAGGTTGGGCTGCAGGGTCTGGTTCATTGGGCAGCAGCAGGTCAGTGAACTGGACCTCAAGGTTCCTTGCCTTCAGGTTGCAGAAGAGTGATACCTTCACTCGGGGAGGGGAGGTTCTTGGCAATTTTTAGAAGGCTGGAGGTGCTTTGGGGTTTTGTAGAGTCCTTCAGATTTCCAGGCAACACATCATCGGCGATTGTCAAGTCCTTGGAGCAGAAGATGAGGTTTGGAGCCTTTTTCTTTGTGCAGAAGGACTTCAGTTCTCGTGCCTTGAGTCTTCTTTGTTCCTGGTCTTATTGTGCCCATCAAATCTAATCTCTTGTTCTAGGGATGCCCAATAAATACTGCATTTAGGGTTTTTTGGGACATTGGCCCTAAGGAAGTGGCCAATGGACCACCTACAGTAGGGTGGCTACACCCACTAAGTGACCACGTCCTGTGGGAAGGGGTCACATCCCTAACCCTGATTGGCTAGTTTCCTGCCATCTAAGATGGAGAAAAATGAAATGGAGTGGTCACCTCGCCTGCCACACCTGAGGGGTGGTGCAGGATGGGGATGGCCACTCCTTCTATCCTTGCTAGTTTTCCCGCCAGTTTTCCCACCTAAAGTGGGGGCAAAACCTTTGGGCGGCCATCTGCTGCTAGCAGCAGAGTTGGGGGTCAGATTTCAAAGGCAGTAAAGGGTTTTGGAGCGCTGGTATCATTAGATCTGTCTGCAGCTTTTGATACCATTGACCACTCTATCTTAATTAAAGCATTAACTAGAGCCGGTCTCTGACATACTGTCATGAACTGACTCCCCACCTTTCATTGTGACCAACAACCGATTACCTCTTTACCTCCATTCTTATCCCCCTCCAAGAATTTGAGCTGAGCTGTGGCATCCGACAGAGTCCTGTCCTGTCTCCACTGCTTTGTAATTTTAATATGCCTGGATGCAGATTCCACAATAAATAATTTTGCACACAAATACTAGGGGGTCGCAAATGTAGTCTTTATTGTGTCTGCTATAAAGTATTTCTGTTTAGCATTGACATGGGGTAGGCTTCAGGCCTACTGTGCTTTCCAGTGCAGATTTCTAATTTGTACTGATGCAAAACGTGACTAACTCTGCCCCCCTCTCCTGATTGTGCACCACAGAGCCTTGCTTCTACCCTTCCCTGACTAAATAAGTATATGATATTCCATTTGCTCATTAGTCTTGCTTGCACTGTAGCATTTAGAAAATGTAATATTTTACATAGATGCTGTTTATATTTTGAATGTTGTATTGTTTTCTGTGTAAGGCATAGTATAGAGTATTTATTAGATACAGGGCCAATGTAGTTAATACTACTACGTGATGTGTTTTCTATTTACCTAATAGTTATATTAGACACCTTTCATTGTCATGCTATAGTGATTGTATGGTGAACCTATAAAGGCTCAACATTTTGTGGTTGAGTCAGGATTCCTTCCTGATCCTTTAGGGAGCAGACTCCATGATGGTCTGTTTATTACTGTACTTTTTGCATTTTTTGAATATTAACTAACCATATTGTTTTGCCTTCTGTTTTGATACCAAAATTTTGATAAACTTTAATAGTTTGTATTGTGAAAGATTACCCCATGTTTGGAATATCTAATCTGGATTTTCTTGTGTGGCATTTCCAATGTGGATTTCTCTGAGTGTTACTGTAATTTGTCTTTAGGGCTCTCGTCGTTAAAGACTCACTCATAGCCCCGATCCATCCATCAGCCTTTTTAATGAAAAAAGCATTGACACATGCAATCTTTGGTTGCCATTCTCCAACATCTAGAGGCACATTTTTATGGGTACACTAATGAAGCTGACATTGTATTTGGTTGGAATATTGAGAACATCCTCTAACAAGCTGGTAGATGTCCACACACATTTTAGAGTTTAATCCATCAAAAAGAGGCTTTGCTTACCACTGCGAAAGTGAATCCACTTGCCCTAATGTGTACACGTATACTATGAAAATGCAAATGCCCATGTGTTCCTTAACTTGAACTGTTACATCTAAAAACGTAATTGGTATGTCCTTTTCCCTTCTTGAAGATCACTAAAGCCTTAGTAGTATTGTACCCTAATATACATTTTAAATGTACCTCCATAATGTTTTCCTGTCTTTGTACACTGCACAATTTACTAAAACATTCTAGCTAAGTGTAGCCTCATTCTGCATTTGGCACATCGAAGGTAGGATTTTAGAAATTATTAAAGTCAGCTCTTGCAGGTGATTTTGTATCAGCTCACCAAGGTCTTCTCGCATTCTTCCCACAAAAAGATCCTGGCATCTGCTCATTGGTGCCTATCTAAAGGTTTCATTCCTAGTAAGTGCTCTCGCTTCTTTTCACTTGCATTGAGAAAAGGTGCATCAATGTAGCACTAAAATGAGAGTTGTGTCTCCTTTTACACCCAAATACTTTTTTATTTGTAAAATTGGGCATCTTTACAATCCTCAAATTCTGACATACTAGTTTCACTTTTATTAATCTAACAAGACCCTACTGTCAACTAATTAGCTATTGGCAACATCCCTCATACCAGACCCGTTACCTTTGTAGATAGGGCTCTTCGTTTGCATCAGTTAAACTTTATAACTCTTCAAATTTTATTTGTTCGGAAAAGTCTCCTGCTAAATTCAGCAAAGCTATCAAAACCTGGCTATTTTAACTTCTCTCTCTCTCTCTCTCTCTCTCTCTCTCTCTCTCTCTCTCTCTCTCTCTCTCTTTCTCTCTCTCTCACTCTCTTATAATAGTTATATGGCCTTCCTTTAGTGACAAGCCCTGTTAGTTTGCTCCACAAATGTATTTCACATAAATTAACTAGTAGTTCTGTTGATGCATTATATAATAGGGCCTACAAATCCTAGAATGCAAGGCAAAAACCTGGCCATGATAATCTGCACACACGTGGACCTGGGAAAATCAGGAGCTCTGCTGGTGCTTTTCTCAGTCCTCTTTCTGCTACTCTTTCTATCCATCCCTTTTCCTATCCTCTTCCTAGTCCTATTGTTACCCCTTCTCCTAGTCCCAGTCTGCTTCCCAGTCATTTTCTCGGTCCTCTTTCTACTCTTTCAGTGTAAGATTGTGGACAAATGAAAGTGAACTGTTTTCTTTTTTTATAAATCTCCATCTAATCTGTTCCCAAATTTTGGCATATATGCCTATCAAAAGTAACTAATCCAGCATTATCTCACAATGCACATTAAGGCATTTATTTCTACAGTTTTTATGCTATCTCAAACGAAAGTCTCTATATATCTAAAACACTGCATGAAAAACTGGTTTTAATTTAAGACTTCCAACTGCTGCGTCCTTTTTTCTTTCGAATGACCCTCACCTTACTTCCATTCTCTGCATGCCTCATCTCTCTAAGCACAGCCTACTCTAAGTCACATGCATTTTTGCCTTAATCACTATTATTGTATTTATGCAAGTTGCACATACCTCATTTTAAAGATCACAACCTCTCCTCTGAAAGGCATATCCCTGCAATTTAAAGATCTAACCTATCCTAACCTAATCGCCCATAGCTAATCTAATAATCTCATGAACCATCTGCATGAACCCACATTAACCGCCTGCCCAAAAGATCACATTTAATTCCTATTAATTTAATCTACCACAAATAAAATGGAGTCAATGCATGAAAAATCTGGACCCCGTTTCTGAATACAATCCTGATAACCAACAATAACCACTAGATTAACTACTAACCTTTGCTTCTGGAGAAGTGGGCTACCTGCAGTAAAGTGCTTTATTTCTCATCGAGGTAGTAAGCGCCATATAAATGCAATTACAACACAATTACAGTACAGCATGGGGCAGTGCTTTAGCCACAGACTAACTTTACCGAGTCACAGCATTCTTCCCTTTCACAAGGAGCACATCCACAGACAAAGTAGCTCCTTCCAGTGCCAGGGACTACTTTGGCAATGTGTACTTTTTGAGCCCAAAATTACTTTTAGCCATCATTTTTTTTAAATTGACACAGGTCCAGCACCTGCTTCAACAATAAAGTTTTGCAAAACCATGAGACAATAAAACAAGCATTAACAAGTACAAATGGATGGCACCAAATGCCAAATCTATTGGCTTTTCCTAAGCATGTTCATTTAATTTTTGGAAAATGTATGCAATAAGCATTTAACTCCTTGGGCGCGATGGACATGACTTCTACCTCTGTGGTGCTCCCAGTCCAGCATTATAGACATAGTGGTCACATCCACAGATCGACCACTGGAGCAGTAGCTGTTGTGTGCTGCCCCGCCTTATGCCTGTGCCCTCCTCTTTGTCCAGTTCCCCCTCTACATCTCCTGCTCTGGCCCATACTGATGTATCTCTCCTGACTATGATTTAATCACAGCAGTGACAAGATTATGTCATTGGCAGGCTGGCATCCAGGAAACCACTTCCTGGCTTCCCTGAGAGCACAATGGGGCCAAAACAGCATGTTCTCTGCTTTCCCTGGAGACAGTACCACAAAGGAAAGCTTAGCTACTCAGATTTCCAACAATAGCTCTCTTTCCCTGCAAAGCATCAGGTGATCATAGTAGGAAATACCCCAGGAGATCCACGCAAGCCACTCTACCCTGCACTCCCCCAGTTTCTAGTTTTCAGAAATATCTGGGTTTGGCAGGATTCCTTGGATGCCGATGGAGCTAGGGCCCCAATCCACAGATACCCACAGTGCACAAAAGGTTGGTTTTGAATGGAAAAATTTGATCTGTCCATGCTGGCTGAGTTTTGGGTCCTTTCCAATCACGTTAGCTAGGCCCACTCACACAAGTTGGGTACCATTGAGACGTAAAAAAACTTGATGGTAGAACCTTTGAGGATCCCTGCAGATTTTAGAACTTTCCCTCACAAAAATGCATTTTTTTTTTTACCACAGGTTGAGGTTTACAAGTTGTTGCAGGTAAAAAAAAAAACCTCCTGAGATCAATACAAGTGACACCACCCTGGCCTCCCTGGGTGCCTAGTTTTCAGAAATGTCCGTGTATGGTACGTTACACTAGATGCCGGCCGAGCCCAGGCCCAAAATCCACTAATCCTTTCCTGTTGTGGGTGCTAAGCCCACCTACACAAGTGGGCTACCGTTTTTATTGGAAGACATGCAGGAATACTAGGGGGGCAGGTAGTTTGTGAATCCCTTCAGATTCCAGAACTTTCCCTCACAGAAATATGAGGAAAATGTGTGTTTATAGCCAACGTTTGAAGGCTGCAAGGACTTCTGTGTAAAAAAACACATATGTCACATCACCATGGCTGCTCTGGGTGTCTTGTTTTTCAGAAATGTTGCGATTTAGTAGATTTCCTTGGGTGCCAGTGGAGATAGGGCCCAAAATCAATAGCAAAAAAGTCAGTTGGTTTGAGTGCTAAAATGTGAACTGTCCATGTTGAGTTTTTGGCCCTTTTCTGTCACTGGCGGTAGGCCCACAAAAACTAGTGGGGGTAACGTTTGTATCCGGAGACATATGAAAATGCTGCATGGTAGGGAATTTGTGGATCCCTACAGATTCTGGAACTTTCCCTCACGGGAACGTGTCTTTTTAGTGAGAAGTTTGTAGGTGCTTCTGGGAAACAAAACTTTATGAGAAGCACGCAAGTCACACCATCAAGGACTTCTCTGGTGTAACTTTTTCTGAAATTTTTGGCTATGGTAGTTGCCCTGGGTGGCAGCTGGGCTGAGGGGAAAATCCGCAGCTACCCACATTGTAAAGACAAACATTTATTTTGCTGGGTGAAATGTGATGTTTCAAGGTTGCTTTAGGCGCATTTTGTGTCACAGACCGAAGGCCCAGCTACAAAAGTGGGGTGCCATTTTTATCGGAACACGTGTGGGAACACAGAATAGCATACATGGCAACATTATAAAACTGGAAAGTGGGAGACTTAAAAACAAATTGGGGAAATTTATGTGCCCATTGACTTATATTGAAGCAGAGGCAAATTAAGGTTTGAAACAGCTAAAAGAAAGCTTCTAAAAGCTAAACGGTGGCTGTTAGCACTAGCACGCCTAACACTTGTTGCTGTTTAGTTGCACTGTATAAAATATTTGTTTCCTACTTAATGGATTACATAATTTATATCTCATTTAAAGTAATTATGGGAGGCTGGTAGTGGGTGCAAGGGGATGACAATAAACAATGCTGAGAAAGCAACACTGACCGGGGAAGCAAGTAGAAAATAAATAAGAATCAACAGCAACATGAGGGGAGGCGGGGAGAAGAAAAAACAAGCACCCCCGGAAGAGAGCGCTAACATTTTATCTCGGTCTTCGAAATCACAGCAAATATGACGAGATAAGAACAAGATTTATAGGCCTGTTTACAGAAAGGGAGCACAAGAAGGATAAGACAGAGCCTGACATTTGACCTTAGTCTTTGAACGCACAGCAACCATGATGAGATAAGAACAAGATTTAAAGGCCTGTTTACAGAAAAAGAGTTTGTGAAAGAATATCGTAAATACGGTTTAGGCAAGGAGAGGGTCGAATTTAACCTGAACAGCCTAAAGCAAATAAAGCCAGCAAATGGAAAGCAAGAAAATGTGTTTACAATCCACAAAGCCAAAAGCAAGCAATGGGCAGAATGCATTCCTAGATCAACTTCCTGAAAGTCCCCAATATGTCTTTAGCATAGGCAGACAGCTGTGCTGTCTGGTAGGCTGTGGCCTAAAAAATAAAAGCTTTTCTCCATGCCATGCCTTAAATAAAAGTCAGATCTACTTATTTCGTTAGTGCTTGTTGCTCTTCCACGATTATTGGTACCGTTGCTGGTTTTATATCCGTATGGCATCTTTCGATCGTTTCCAGATTAGTGCACGGTTTCTGTTTATATGAATACTACTATAAAGCAAGTCTCTCTTCTCTGGCCATGCCCCTCGCCCATCTTCATCTGTAGTCTGTCTTTTGTGTCTATGATGGCGATCGGTATAGCCGGAAGCGTTACCAGGGAGACGGTGGAAGTTTCTTCTAGAGATGGAGAAGTACGAGCGGATCCGTGTAGTGGGCCGCGGGGCTTTCGGGTGAGGAGCGTTAAACGTGACGGGCGGGTGACTGAGCCAATCGGGGGCTGTATACTCTAAGCTATTTGGATCGGGATCATTAACATCAAGTTGAAAGATGCTCGGTTCTGCGCTAGGGCTCCCTATATCTGATAACACCCTGATCCCTCCCTGCTCTTTGGTGTCTGTTGTAAACATTAGACGAAGGAAAGGTTGTTGATTCTGAGTTCGATCTTCGTATGTCCTCTTTTGAAGGGATAGTTATGTATGTCAGATAATAAGTAAGCAGGGGTGAAAGATGTTCTGTATCTTAGGCAATGCTTTTCGGGGAATGATATATACAAGAAATAACGTCTGTGTTAGGGAGGGATTGCGGCATGTATCGGTGGTAATGTTCTTACGGGGCGGTTAGGCTCTTTAAGATTTATTTTATTTTCAACTGTTGGACGTTTTGTGACATGGCTGTACCTATGTGCATCTGCCGAGACGGCACCTTAGAAGGAAAGTACAAATTGTTGAAGAATGGGACTTTGAAGTTACAGTACGTATAAATTACAGAGTATATATTTTTCAAAGTATGGTGCGAATGACTGAGGTAAAGACATAGAGATAACAGCTGTAATGGTGTTGTCATCAAGATTCCAACTCCTAACACATTCTTTGCAACAGGCGTGATTTTTCTGCCTATCAGCTTAATACCTCGTGTGTGTATAAAATCTATGTATTGTCAATTTAGGGAGAGGCGCCACAAAGTGGTTTAAAGCCGACATGCTGATGCGATAATTGTATTTGAATGCATATAGCATTTACTACCCCTGAAGATGCGTTGAGTGTTTTACGCTGGGCAGCATGCAGCTTCTGAACTCGGGGTTATTTGTTAGTCCAATGTTTTTGGTATTTTTGTTTTTCAGGATTAGTTTGTGCACTCAGGCAAACTGGTCTGTACAGTTACTTCTGTTTCTTTTCCCACCAGGCTAGCAGCTTGCTTTCGTATTTTAGAGCTTTCATCGGATAGCCAACACCACTAACCAGAACATTGGGCTAACACAGAGGTAACATAAAAGGCATAACATGGAAAAGAGAGTGAGTTCGATCCCTGCCTCACATAAATAGGCAGTTCCTATGCAGACAGATAATTGCAGGCCATGCAATAAAGCATATGTTGAGGCAACATTTAAATTTTCAGCCGACCATATGTGTTTTAGCAGATCATCTCGGAATACATGCTCAGCCATTTATCAGTCTAAATTATTGCTACCTCGGCTAAGCTGTTGGTTTGCTATGGCAATTTAGCTTTTACGTCAGTTGGCCAGCAGCCCTAGCTAAAATAGTAAACTAACACGGAATTGGCATGAAGGGCATTTAAAAAGGTGCAAATATGCAATTCATGAGCAGACAAATAAGACCGAGCTTGTGAACGAGGGCAATAAATCCACTCGATTCAAAATATGCAAGTGAGCGCCAGAATGAATGATTGAACTGACATAAAATACACGTTATTAAATAGTGCAGTGCAAATACGGTATTATGATAAGCTGCTATTGTAGGAAAGTACCATCTTGCCTGGCATATTACCCCCATATTTCACTGTATATATGTTGTTTTAGTCTATGTGTCACTGGGACCCTGCCAGGCAGGGCCCCAGTGCTCATAAGTATGTGCCCGGTATGTGTTCCCTGTGTGATGACAGTCTCACTGAGGCTCTGCTAACCAGAACCTCAGTGGTTATGCTCTCTCTGCTTTCCAGATTTGTCACTAACAGGCTAGTGACCAATTTCACCAATTTACATTGGCATACTGGTACACCCATATAATTCCCTAGTATATGGTACTGAGGTTCCCAGGGTATTGGGGTTCCAGGAGATCCCTATGGGCTGCAGCATTTCTTTTGCCACCCATAGGGAGATCAGACAATTCTTACACAGGCCTGCCAGTGCAGCCTGAGTGAAATAACGTCCACGTTATTTCACAGCCATTTACCACTGCACTTAAGTAACTTATAAGTCACCTATATGTCTAACCTTCACCTGGTGAAGGTTGGGTGCAAAGTTACTTAGTGTGTGGGCACCCTGGCACTAGCCAAGGTGCCCCCACATCGTTCAGGGCAAATTCCCCGGACTTTGTGAGTGTGGGGACACCATTACACGTGTGCACTATACATAGGTCACTACCTATGTATAGCGTCACAATGGTAACTCCGAACATGTCCATGTAACATGTCTAAGATCATGGAATTGTCACCCCAATGCCATTCTGGCAGTGGGGAGACAATTCCATGATCCCCGGGTCTCTAGCACAGAACCCGGGTACTGCCAAACTGCCTTTCCGGGATTTCCACTGCAGCTGCTGCTGCTGCCAACCCCTCAGACAGGTTTCTGCCCCCCTAGGGTCCAGGCAGTCCTGGCACAGGAAGGCAGAACAAAGGACTTCCTCTGAGAGGGGGTGTAACACCCTCTCCCTTTGGAAATAGGTGTGAAGGCTGGGGAGGAGTAACCTCCCCCAGCCTCTGGAAATGCTTTGATGGGCACAGATGGTGCCCAACTCTGCATAAGCCAGTCCACACTGGTTCAGGGATCCCCCAGCCCTGCTCTGGCGCGAAACTGGACAAAGGAAAGGGGAGTGACCACTCCTCTGACCTGCACCTCCCAGGGGAGGTGCCCAGAGCTCCTCCAGTGTGCCCCAGACCTCTGCCATCTTGGATTTAGAGGTGTTGCTGGCACACTGGACTGCTCTGAGTGGCCAGTGCCAGCAGGTGACGCCAGAGACTCCTTCTGATAGGCTTTTACCTCTCTTAGTAGCCAATCCTCCTTCCTAGGTAGCCAAACCTCCTTTTCTGGCTATTTAGGGTCTCTGCTTTGGGGAATTTTTCAGATAACGAATGCAAGAGCTCACCAGAGTTCCTCTGCATCTCCCTCTTCACCTTCTGCCAAAGGATCGACCACTGACTGCTCAGGACGCCTGCAAAACCGCAACAAAGTAGCCAGACGACTACTAGCAACCTTGTATCGCTTCATCCTGCCGGCTTTCTTGCCTGTTTCCTGGTGGTGCATGCTATGGGGGTAGCCTGCCTCCTTCTTGCACCAGGAGCTCTGAAGAAATCTCCCGTGGGTCGACAGAATCTTCCGCCTGCAACCGCAGGCAACAAAAGACTGCATCACCGGTCCTCTGGGTCCCCTCTCAGCACGACGAGCGTGGTCCCTGGAACTCAGCAACTCTGTCCAAGTGACTCCCACAGTCCAGTGACTCTTCAGTCCAAGTTTGGTGGAGGTAAGTCCTTGCATCCCCACGCTAGACTGCATTGTTGGGTACCGCGTGATTTGCAGCTGCTCCGGCTCCTGTGCACTCTTCCAGGATTTCCTTCGTGCACAGCCAAGCCTGGGTCCCCGACACTCTAACCTGCAGTGCACAACCTTCTGAGTTGTCCTCCGGCGTCGTGGGACTCCCTTTTGTGACTTCGCATGGACTCCGGTTCACTCTTCTTCCAAGTGCCTGTTCAGGTAGTTCTACGGGCGCTGCCTGCTTCTGTGAGGGCTCCCTGACTTGCTGGGCGCCCCCTCTGTCTCCTCATCCAAGTGGTGACATCCTGGTCCCTCCTGGGCCACAGCAGCATCCAAAAACCCTAACCGCGACCCTTGCAGCTAGCAAGGCTTGTTTGCGGTCTTTCTGCGTGGGAACACCTCTGCAAGCTTCTTCACGACGTGGGACATCCATCCTCCAAAGGGGAAGTTCCTAGTCCTCTTCGTTCTTGCAAAACACCAAGCTTCTTCCATCCGGTGGCAGCTTCCTTGCACCCTCAGCTGGCATTTCCTGGGCTCCTGCCCACCCTCGACACTGTCGCGACTCTTGGACTTGGTCCCCTTGTCTTACAGGTACTCAGGTCCGGAAATCCACTGTTGTTGCATTGCTGGTGTTGGTTTTCCTTGCAGAATCCCCATATCACAACTTCTGTGCTCTCTGGGGGTTGTAGGTGCACTTTACACCTACCTTACAGGGTCTTGGGGTGGGCTATTTTTCTAACCCTCACTGTTTTCTTACAGTCCCAGCGACCCTGTACAAGCTCACATAGGTTTGGGGTCCATTCGTGGTTCGCATTCCACTTTTAGAGTATATGGTTTGTGTTGCCCCTATACCTATGTGCTCCTTTTGCAATCTACTGTAACTTTACATTGCTTGCATTACTTCCTTTTGCTATGACTGCATAATTTTGGTATTTTGTACATATATCTTGTGTATATTTCTCATCCTCATACTGAGGGTACTCACTGAGACACTTTTGGCATATTGTCATAAAAATAAAGTACCTTTATTTTTAGTATATCTGTGTATTGTGTTTTCTTATGATATTGTGCATATGACACCAGTGGTATAGTAGGAGCTTTACATGTCTCCTAGTTCAGCCTAAGCTGCTTTGCCATAGCTACCTTCTATCAGCCTAAGCTGCTAGAAACACCTCTTCTACACTAATAAGGGATAACTAGACCTGGCACAAGGTGTAAGTACCTCTGGTACACACTACAATCCAGGCCAGCCTCCTACAGCTATCACATGTTAAAAATACTTGGCAAATATTGCCCACGCAAGGCTAGATGCAGTTTAATTTCAGGGGCAGGTACTTCTCGCTCATGGTCTCTGAACTGCTGGTTGATGTTGCAATGTGCAAATTCGCAAATGTAAATTTCTTCTATCATAATTTATAAGTGATGACCTTTAGAAGCTACTCAGTTGCTATGTCAAATTCCTCCTATGTCATCTACCAATATAGTAATATAAATGTGCAAATAAGTTGACAAGAAGTGCAATTTATCAAGTGCTAAAAAGTTCTATCCCTCCTCAGGTAAATATTGTGAGCTCTTCATTGCCCGAACTGCTTGTTCGACTCCCTCTGCTTAAAGTTGTGTGGTACCTAAGAGAGCAATTGAAACTCCCGTGACCTAAAACAGGAGACACCCAGGTTCATGTAATTCTGATAACTTTCCAGGTGGTGTAAATATAAGAAGTCACCAGGATATAAAATGTATCAGAGTCAGATCGGAGGTATAAGGGCAGAAGAGCCTTGCAATGTCTTATATTGTATCTGTTAAAAAGCGGTTGTAAATACAGCCTCCTTGCTTGCAAGGACTTAGTGCAAAGTAGCATAAAGTGCATTATAGTTTTGTCTCCACTTTTATTGCCATTACAGGCAGGCTGAGCTCACAGCTTCCTTGGTCCACTTTTTGGTAAAGGTCTTGACCGGCAATGTAGCTAGCCTAAACCTTACGTACACCAACCTTTTCAGTTCTGGAAATAGCCAGTCCATACACTGTTCAAACTGGGCAATAAGTTTATTATCCTGGAATGGATTCATGAGTTCACCTCCTGCTTTGCTTTCATGCAGGTCCAATATTTGTTCATTAGTTGCACGCTTGAGGGGTCATTATCTTGGGATTAGCCCCGAATTCAGCACAACCTAATGCTGATAGAGTACTTGCAATGTGACTGAACCAGGGCAACTTTTTGAACTACTGATGGTCCAAACTTCACACATGGCTTTTTGGTAGACAGCCATCTCTGGGTTTGTCCAAATTCGTACCCAGTACAGGATTGGTTTAAGTGCTAGCTTTGTTTCGATAGTCTTTAAGACCAAGTCCATCTTTAGCGCCGCCATAGAGATCCTGGGTCTACGTAGTGGGCTACGTTAAAATCTGTATTCAGCCTTCCTTAGACCAGTCATCTTTTTGAAACCCACAACATTCATTTGATAGACTTGTAAGGAAGGTCCAGTTAGTCTGTGGCCGCACTTATTGGAGATTCTTAGCACCAAATAGGCATACTGGCTCAAGATGACTTCACTTTTTAATACTGCTTGGTCCACGACAGCTTCTAGTTGAACCTGATACCTAGATAGTCATAATAATCGACTCTGCTTCGTGCCTTGCCAAAGATTTTGAATGTGTTCTTCAGGTTTCCTCGTGAGTTTAGGATCAAGAATTTCGTTTTTAATGTATGAATTGCAAGGTTCTTTTATATATACAACAGTTCTCGAATCCTTTAAGCAGCTTGTGCATTAATAATTCAGTGCAGTACAGAAGGACAGTATCCTCCGCAAATAACAGAATTATTATTTTATGTCCCCTAATGTATGGAAAATCCAAATAAAATGAAAAAATATTTTGTCAACATAATTGATAAAAAGATTAAACAAAAATGACATAATGCCACACCCTTCTCTTAAGATAATATTTAAAAACTGGACGTGGTTTCTCCTTTGGGGCCATATCTGACTGCAGATTTTTTTTAACCATTATGCAGTTGTTTTAAAGCAGTCACAAACTTATCAGGTGAGCCAAGGTTGTGACTTCTGCCATAGGATGTGTCTGTTGACCAGGTCAAAAGCAGTTTTCAGCTCGATGAAAGTCATGAACAAGGTTGTGTTCTGTATGTAGGCATATATTATGCAACCTCTTGGCTTGGTCAACTGTGCCGTGCGCTTTTATATAGCCAGCTTATAAAGGCAATAGAATCCTATTCTCTTCAGCCTAAGCTTCCAGTCGGGTGAGTAATGGTTTCCCGTTGATCTTGCTGGCTCCCTCCAAAAAATAAATTTGCTGATAATTTCATACGTTGCTGCAAAGTGCTTAACCCATGCAGTAGGGTGATAGCTGTTTCCAGATTTCGTGCTGGACCCTCACAACCCCAGCTAACCAGTTGCTAAAAGCTTCTGTTAATGTTATCTTTTATTGTTTGATCAAGGATCGCCAAAGCTTCTAAGTCAAGATGCCTTTTCTTGTATTTGATGAGATGTTTGAAGTACTGCCTCAGTGACTTTAAATGTGCTTCCCCATCTTCTGAGTGGTACCTATTTTTAGAGCAATTGCTAGGGCCTGCTTGAGTTTTGCACATTCCAAATCAAACCATTCAATGTTGAGTTTCATGAAGAAGAGCACAGAACCATTATTAGCCTTTGTTGAGTGTTTGCCCGAAGTGCGTGTTAAACAGAACAATAATTCTAGTTTCTGGACGACTTCTAATATTTGGTGTTTTCTTTAGGTCTAGTAATTACTTATATGATTGTGACCATTGATTACATGCCGCTCGTAGACAAAGCTGTTTTGGGGAAGTAGTATTCCAGGAAATATTTTTCCCGTTTGGTCTAACAAACATGTTTTCAGAGTCCGTTAGGCAGGAGACTTTTCTGTCAATCATATGGGAGAAGAAAGATCTTTAAAAAAATATATATTATTGGGTTGCCTTCTTGTGACTTGCATGTTAGCAGCCAGATACCAGGACCTTGGGTTGATGAAAAAGTAATCAATTAAGCTCTTTCAATTAGTAGGCTGTTCTGAGCAGTACATAGGTGTACCACCGTTAAGGAAATAAGAATGGTTAGACATTAAGAAGGCATTAAGTTTCCCATCTCGTCTGGTGAACCCTAAAGAGTTAATAAAAAATTTGGGCAGGCCTTGCCTTACCTCCACCTTACACACACATATAGGTATGCCATTGACGCATCTGATTTGGATTGAAGTCTCCACACAGAAGTATAATATAAGGGCCTGGCGTTTCTCTGTGTAGATGAGTGATCTGATATTCCACTTCAGGCATTATTGATAAAATTGCCTAATATGCTTAGAGTTGTCAAAACTGTGTTCAGATTCCCAGATGGGAGATAGATGTTGAATAAGTCTAAATCACATGAGCTGTTACTGATCCTTAGATGTTGAATGTTGTTATTATGGCTGTTACTACTTTCCTGTAGTTAGTCCTTCTTTCGTCTGATTTTGCCTTCTTTAATGGCTTGTACAGAGTATGCAAAGTACCCATCTAGTTCCTCACTCAGCTCAGAGTTCAACTCTAACAACTTTAAGAAGATGAACAGCTCAGTTGGCCTGGCTAATTTTTGAGTTTGTGACTGAAAACTCACAATTCTATATCAGGACCGGAGGCGAGGATTATGCAGATCTTTCTTCACTTTTTATTAATTAGCAAGTTCAAAGTTAAACACAATATGAACAGAAAAACTACAAGTTCCATGAAGCCGCCGCCATGGTAACCAGCATCCAATGAGGACCCTCCAATCACGTCCATATAAATATTCCCAGGTGCGTCAACCGTCCTCGACTTCACTGCGGAAAGAATCCTGGTAGAATCAATTGGTTGTAGCCTCGGAACCTACAAAAGATGATGATATTAGGGGCTATACTAATAAATAATGTCACAATGCGTAGTTATGAAAGAATGGAAACATACACGTTCTGAAACTGTAATGCCAAAGTACAAGCATAATAGTTATCAATTCCCTTTAATGAAAGTAAACATTTTTTGCAAAGATATATACCACCTCAGTACGAAGACCAGATCGGGTGGGAACAGACTCGTGAGTAGTATGTGGGTGGGATAATCCTCGCCTCCGTGTCCTTAATAGAATTGAAACTTTCCTTCACGATAGCTAGGAAATTTCGTATTCTATATCAGGACCGGAGGCGAGGATTATGCAGGTTCAAAGCTTACTCACCACCAGAGAGGCTGCATCATGAATTGGTTTAAAGTAAAAACGTTTAAAAGTAGATTCAGAAGACCAATCAGCCGCATGCATAATGTCTTCTAATCTACCACCCACCTGTACAGCCTTTGAAGCCATGGCTCCTCGAGTCGAATGGGCGCCAAACACCTGAATATTAATACCTGCCTCAGACAGGATCCATCTGACCCATCTGGCAATGGAAGGAGAAGAAACCGCCTTAAATGGTTTCTTTAAAGAAATCAATAATTGATTTTCTCCTGCAGGCCTAAGATTCACGGTCACTTCTTCATACACTTTAAGACATCTAACGACGCATAATTTTGGTGAATCAGGGAAAGCTGGGTAGGATACTGACCTGGTAAGATTCTTCGTTCTCCGTGAGATAGTAAAAGTGACTCCCTCTGGGGTAAAGATTCGAGATGAAACATCCAGAGCTCTGATATCTGATACCCGCTTACATGAGATGAGGCACAAAAGTATGGCTAATTTGGCGGACAATTCCTTTCTCGACAGAAGGTGATTATCCTGCCAAGAGGTTAACAGATTAAGAACTGTGTTGACATCCCATAGTTCTGCGTATCTGGGTTGAGGAGGCCTAGAGAGTCTAATACCCTTGAGAAGTTTACAAATCCAGGGGTGTTCCCCAATAGGGTGATTTTTTGGTTCTCTATATATTCATTGAAAAAATTTATTTATGCATTTTTATGTAGCACAGACATTACCCAAAGGTCCTAGAGGGTTTCTCAGTAGACATACATTGTTACGTTGATAGTTACAGATAGTTACAATGGGGTCAAGATTACCACATATCACAAAAAATAGTTACCTAAGGCCAAGAATTACGAAATGGTGAGTCGTTACAGAAAACCAAATTGTACAAAGGTATATACAGCAGGGAAAACGTGGTAAGAGCTTAATGAAATGGGGGTAGTATAGTTTTTGTACAAAGAAGTGAGTGAACATTTTCTCTCTGGAAAACATTAGTTGCAGTGACATAGCTAAAATACTGTTTAAGGAGGAGGGCTTTAAGTGCTGTTTTGAAGGTCTGCAATGAAGGTGTAGTGCATAGGTTTGGAGGTAGTGAGTTCTACCCGAGTAGGATTGTGCCATAAGGTATTCCTTTTTAAAGGTCAGGCTTTAAAGGTAGCAATGCTTTGGTGTTTCTTGACAGACTTGAACCTCCTGATATCTTGAGTTTATCTGCCAGGTAATGAGTGTGTGTGTGTGTGTGTGTGTGTGTATGTAAGGCCTTATGGGTGATGCAAGCCATCTTATATATAGCACTGGCTTCAAAGGGCAACCAGGGGAGAGTGAACAGCATAGGTGTGATGTGGTCATTCCATTTAGCCCCGTAGGCGAAGCATGCTGACAAGTGTAGGATTGATTTCAGGGGGTAAGATGGGTTTTTGGTTATACCAGTCAAGAGAGAGTTACAGCAGTCAATTCTAGAGGGGGAGGGGTGAGTGTATGAGCAATTGATTTCAGATCTTTCTCTGTATGTAGCAGTGCATTCCCCAGAGAAGACATAGTTGATAGTGCACATTTCTGGCGATGTTGCTAATTTGAGAATGTATGTTGAGCTTTTTGTCAAGGATGACTCCTAGGGATTTGCACTGTTAACAATAAGGATGTTGAGTGTGTCCATCCAGGATTGTCGCAGAAATTTATATTTCGAAAGGGAGATGAGGAGTGATTCACTTTTGGAAGGTTTCAGTTTTGGGTGAGAATAAGTCATCCAGTCTTGAACAGGTGCAAGATGTTGCTTGACAAGGAGACCTTTGGATGCAGGAGTGTCATCAGCATATTGATAACACAAGAGCCCTGGTTGCTTGAGGAAGACTTGATGTACAGGTTGAATAGGGTCAGGACAAGGACAGGCCCTTGGGTGACCGCTCTGCTCAACCGCCATCGGTGTTGAGAGACAGTCATTAATTTTTATCCTCTGTGAACTGCCCATGACGAATACTTTGAACCAAATAAGGACCATGCCATCAATGCTAATCAGTTATTGAGTGTGTTAAGGCGTGTGTAGTTGTTGACTGTGCCAACCTATGTCAAAGGATGATGATAGGTTGAGAAGAATCAAGAGGCAGAGGTTTCCTAAGGATACGATTCGAAGTTCATCATTGGCCACCTTTGCAGATTCTGTGCCGTATTCCTGATTGAAACTGAATTGACATTTGTCCAGGAGGTTGTTTTCTTTGATGTGTTGGGTGAATTGCTCTGATACACACCTTTCAGTGATTTTTGTGAGGAAAAGCAGGTTGGACATCAAGTGAAAGTTGTTGAGGTCAGTATCTGCGGAGGGTTTTTTGACGAAAATGGTGACTTGTACAGTTTTGAGGCAGTCAGGAAATGTTCCTTGGCTGAGAGAGAGATTAATCAATTTTGCCCAGTAGGGGAGCATGTAGGTATAAAGGTATTTCACAATGTTGCTCCAGATTGGGTCTACAAAGTGGTTTGAGGGTTTGGTTTTCATTATCGTTTTTAGTAGGTCTTCCTTCATAATGATGTTAAATAGTTGCCAAATGTCTTTGGATGTGTACACTAATGGTGGGGTAGGATGGATGTCTTGATGTAGAAGTGATTTTACTTTGGAATCGAAATACTGTAGAAACTCTTCTGCTTTTGATGGTGGGTCATCAGATTTTGAAGGAAGTTGACGTGCAGGGGCTGTTAGCAGTTTGGGCCAGAAAAAAAGAGTTGCTTCAGTTGGTCCAGGAAGGATCTATAGTAGTTAGATTTCTCTCAAAAGATATGTATTTTGTACATGGACCTTGTATTTTACAGATGTGAGTTTAGTGGTGGATGGCATCGATCTCTATTTCTCCTCTGGAAGTCTTAAGTCCTTCCTTTTTTCATATAAGGGCTTTTTGAACCAGGGGACTGATGGTTTGGGTAGTTTCTTATTGATTTGGAGTGGAGCTACATCATCAAAATGATCAGAAATACATTCAAGACTGTGGGAGGTCAACTCATTGATGCATGTGATAGGAGTGATAGGAGTTATTTCCTTCTGAGTAGTGTTGCTTAGTATACTGATGTTTAAGTTCCTGGTGTCTCTGCACCAGCTAATTGCTCTTTTCATTGTTATGGTATGACAGAATTGTAAGGTGAAGGTAATAAGGAAATGATCAGACCAGTTTACTGGTATAGATTCATTCACTAAGAGCAGGCCGTTTTTAGAGATTATTAGATGTAACATGGAACATTTTGTGTGTGTTGATTTTAGGTTATGTTGGATCAGACCATTGCTGGAGATGCCCCAGTGAAGAATACAGGTTCTCAGAAGGATCACTTAGTTGCTTTGGGTTGTTTGGTCATTAACAAGGTACATGCATTCCTCGTCAAAGGCTGTGCTATCACCTGGTGGGTGGTAAATTTAATTGATTTTGAATTTCCCTCTTCTCTATTGCCAGACGTTGATGTGATATTGTGGTTCTTATTCTTTTAGCAGTGTTTATATATAGCTAATTTTGTTCATTATTTTTTTTCTTTTAGTCTTTATCCCTCATTATGAGTTTGCCTAATGAGGGACAAACCGACCGCTGTACTCATCCCGCCGAAAGATCGCCAGTGCGATCATGACCCGCCGGCCCTATTATGTGTTCACTGCAGGGCCGGCGGTGTAAACATTATTTCTGGCCGCCGGCCCTGCGGTGAAAAGGGCTTTTACATTGATGCCGGCTCCTAATGGAGCCGGCGGCAATGTGGCTGTGCAGTGTAGCACCCGTTGTGCATTCCACTGCCCGTAATTCGGGCAGTGGAATGTGTGACGGGGCTGTGCATGGGGGCCCCACAGTCACCCATTCCGGATGGATGAGAAGTGGGGATGATGGAAGAGAAGTAGGGATGAGAACTAGGGATGATGGAAGAAAAGTAGGCACGATGGATGAGAAGTAGGGATGATGAATAATGGATGAGAAGTAGGGATGATGGAAGAAAAGTAAGGATGAGAACTAGGGATGATGGAAGAGAAGTAGGCATGATGGATGAGAAGTAGGGATGATGAATTATAAGGATGATGGATGAGAAGTAAGGATGATGGATGAGAAGTAGGGATGATGGAAGAGAAGTAGGGATGGTGTATGATGGATGAGAAGTAGGGATGATAGATGAGAAGTTGGGATGAGAACTAGGGATTGTGGAAGAGAAGTAGTCATGATGATGAGAAGTAGTCATGGTGGATGAGAAGTAGGGATGATGGAAGAGAAGTATGGATGGTGTATGATGTATGAAAAGTAGGGATGATAGATGAGAAGTAGGGATAAATGGATGAGAAGTAGGGATGAGAAGTAGGGATGATGGGTGAAAAGTAGGGATGATGGGTAAGAAACAGGTATAATGGATGAGAAATATTGATGAGAAGTAGGGATGATGGATGAGAAGCAGGAATGATGGATGAGAAGTAGGGCTGATGTATGATGGATGAGAATTGGGGATGATGGAAGACAAGTAGGGATGAGAACTGGGGATGATGGAAGAAAAGTAGGCACGATGGATGAGAAGCAGGGATGATGAATGATGGATGAGAAGCAGGAATGATGGATGAGAAGTAGGGCTGATGTATGATGGATGAGAAGTGGGGATGATGGAAGAGAAGTAGGGATGAGAACTGGGGATGATGGAAGAAAAGTAGGCACGATGGATGAGAAGTTGGGATGATGAATGAGAAGTAGGGGTGATGGATGAGAAGTAGGGATGATGGATGAGAAACGGGTATACTGGATGAGAAATATTGATGAGAAGTAGGGATGATGGATGAGAAGCAGGAATGATGGATGAGAAGTAGTGAGGATGTATGATGGATAAGAAGTGGGGATGATTGAAGAGAAGTAGGGATGAGAACTAGGGATGATGGAAGAGAAGTAGGCATGATGGATGAGAAGTAGGGATGATGAATGAAAAGTAAGGATGATAGATGAGAGGTAGGGGTGATGGATGATAAGTAGGGGTAATGGATGAGAAGTAGGGATGATGGATGAGAAGTAGGGATGATGTATGATGGATGAGAAGTAGGGGTAATGGATGAGAAGTAGGTCTGATGGATGAGAAGTAGGGATGATGGATGAGCAGTAGGGATGATGGATGAGAAACAGGTATAATGGATGAGAAATATTGATAAGAAGTAGGAATGATGGATGAGAAGCAGGAATGATGGATGAGAAGTAGTGAGGATGTATGATGGATGAGAAGTAGGGATGATGAATGATGGAAGAGAAGTAGGCATGATGGATGAGAAGTAGGGATGATGAATGAAAAGTAAGGATGATAGATGAGAGGTGGGGTGATGGATGAGAAGTAGGGATAATGGATGAGAAGTAGGGATGATGGATCAGAAGTAGGGATGATGTATGATGGATGAGAAGTAGGAATGGGGCGCAGGATGAGAAGTAGAGATTATAGAAGAGAAGTTGGGATGTTGAATGAGAAGCAGGAATGATGGATGAGAAGTAGGGCTGATGTATGATGGATCAGAAGTGGAGATGATGGAAGAGAAGTAGGGATGAGAACTAGGGATGATGGAAGAAAAGTAGGCACGATGGATCAGAAGTAGGGATGATGAATGATGGATGAGAAATAGGGATGATGGAAGAGAAGAAGGGATGAGAAATAGGGATGATGGAAGAGAAGTAGGCATGATGGATGAGAAGAACGAGTTACTTACTTCGGTAACGACTTTTCTGTGGATACATTAGCTACCTGTGGATTCCTCACCTATTGAATACTCCCCTTGCGCCAGCACTTCTTCCTAGCTTCTGCACTTCGACGAGGATGTCACAATTGCCCACGCGACACCGTCTGACGTCATACAGGCAATAAGAGGTCCTCGCCGACGTCAGTACCAACATTTTTTACGTTCCTGAGACGAATAGGCCATTGAAACAATCAATCATATAACAATATTTAATAACACCAAAAGATAAAAACATCATTCCAAAATCTTTTTTTTTTTTTTTTTTTAAATACATAAATATATACAATATATCTGCAAGCCCTCAAATACCAAGAGGAGCACACCCAAGAATAACTTGGTTAGACCAGACAGGCAACGGGGAGGCGGGTGGGACCGTGAGGAATCCACAGGTAGCTAATGTATCCACCAGAAAAGTCGTTACCGAAGGTAAGTAACTCGTTCTTCTGTTGGATACAACTACCTGTGGATTCCTCACCTATTGAATAGAGTCCCAAAGCAGTACCGCACTTGGTGGAGGGTGACTGAATGGTCAAACCAAGAAATCCTGCAGCACTGACCGTGCAAAATGGCCATCCCTCCTAACCTCCGAATCCAAGCAGTAATTCTTCGCAAAAGTGTGGAGGGATGACCAAGTTGCAGCCTTGCAGATGTCGACCACCCCTAGCCAAGGCCGAAGAGGCTGACTTAGCTCTGGTGGAATGAGCTCTTATTCCATCAGGGGGTTCCTTCTTTGCCAGAGAGTAACACAGTTTAATGCAAAGAATGACCCACCTGGAGAGTGATATCTTGTGGACTGCCCTTCCTCTCCTCTTTCCCACGTACCCGATGAAGAGCTGATCCTCCAACCTAAAATCCTTCGTTCTGTCCACGTAGAAGCTCAGCGCTCTCCTCGGGACTAAGCGGTGCAGTCTTTCTTCCTCTTTCGAAGGATGAGGTGGAGGATAAAACGAGGAAAGAGTAATTGTCTGGGCCATATGAAAGGGTGAAACAACCTTCGGCAGGAAAGCAGCCTTGGTCCTCAACACCACCTTATCCCCATAAAAAGATGTATACAAGGGTTTTACAGATAGAGCCTGCAGCTCACTCACTCTTCTTGCTGAAGTAATTGCAAAAAGGAAAACAGTCTTCAGAACCAATAACCTTAAAGGGCAAGAGTGCATCGGCTCAAACGGCGAGCCCATAAGAAAAGTCAAGACTAGGATCAAATCCCACTGGGGCATAATGAAAGGAGTGGGAGAAAATTTATTAATGAGACCTTTTAAAAATCTTAGCACTATGGAGATTTAAATAAAGAAGGCTGGTCTGGAAGGCATAGAAAGGCTGACAGGGCCGACAAATATCCCTTGACTGTAGCCACTGCACAACCCCTCTGTGCTAGGGACAACGCAAAAGACAAGATATCCGATAAGTGGGCATGTAAGGGATCACTTTGTTTCTCTCCACACCAAATCACAAATTTAGCCCACCTGCTAGCGTAGATAGATTTAGTGGAGTGTCGCCTGGCCGATAAAATAACATCCACTACCTCAGGTGGGAGAGAAAAGGAACTCAGGTTGCCCCGTTCAATCTCCAGGCATGAATGTGCAGGCTCTGGAGGTGGGGGTGTAAAACCTGCCCCAGCGACTGCGAGAGGAGGTCTGCCCTGAGAGGGAGACGGAACAGGGGGCACAGAGAGAGTTGGAGAAGATCCGAATACCATACCCTTCTTGGCCAATCCGGAGCTATCAAGATGACTTGGGCCCAGTCTTGGCGAATTTTCCTAAAAACTCGAGGAATTAAAGGTATGGGGGGAAACGCGTAAAGTATCTGGTCGCACCAGGTGAACTGAAACGCATCCCCCAACGTTCCTTGCACCGGATACTGGAGGCTGCAGAACAACGGGCAGTGCGAGTTCTCCCGAGTGGCAAAAAGATCTATCCGAGGGAACCCCCACATCTGGAAGATTTGTCGGACTAGATCCGAATGGAGACGCCACTCGTGATCGGTCGAGAAATGCCGACTGAGACTGTCCGCACGCACGTTCAAGACTCCGGCCAGATGGTTTGCTACCAAGCAAATCCGATGGTCCCTTGCCCAGGACCATAGCCGCAGAGCTTCTCTGCAGAGAAGGTACGACCCTACTCCTCCCTGTTTGTTTATATACCACATCGCGGTAGTATTGTCCGTCAGGACCTGAACCGACTGACCGCGAAGGGAAGGGAGGAAGGCCTTGAGAGCCAGACGTATTGCCCGCAACTCCAACAGATTTATATGAAACATCTGTTCCACTGGAGACCAAAGACCTTTGACCTCCAGGTCCCCCAGATGAGCACCCCACCCTAGAGTGTAAGCATCCGTTATTACTATGGTCATCAGCGGAGGTTGCGAGAACGTCCTTCCTTGAGAAAGATTGCCGTCCGCAATCCACCATTTTAAATCCGCCGCAGCGTCCCTGGAGATCTTTCCCGATTCCTCGAGATCCCCTTTGTGTTGAGACCACTGCTTCCGGAGGCACCACTGAAGAGCCCTCATGTGCCAGCGAGCGTGAGTGACCAACAGAATGCAAGAAGCGAACAGACCGAGCAGACGCAGGACCTTGAGTACTGGAACGACCGCTCCACTTTGAAACATTGGAATCAACGCCTGAATGTCCTGAATCCGCTGAGGCGGAGTAAAGGCTCGATTCAATGTTGTATCCAGAACTGCCCCTATGAACAAGAGGCGCTGAGAGGGCTCTAGGTGAGATTTGGGCACATTCACTGAAAAACCCAGGTCGAACAACAACTGGTTGTCGACTGTAGGTGATGCAACACAAGCTCCGGAGACTTGGCTTTGATCAACCAGTCGTCCAGGTAAGGAAATACCGCTATCCCCTTATTTCTGAGCTCTGCCGCAACCACCGACATCACCTTTGTGAAGACTCGAGGTGCTGAAGTAAGACCAAACGGAAGGACCGCGAACTGATAGTGCTGCAATCCCACCACAAACCGGAGATACTTCCTGTGTGACTTGAGTATCGGGATATGAAAGTAAGCATCCTGCAAGTCGACGGACACCATCCAATCACCATCGTTCAGCGCCAAAAGTACCTGAGCCAGGGTCAGCATCTTGAACTTCTCCTGTTTGAGGAACCAATTCAAGATCCTAAGGTCCAGGATTGGTCTCAACCGACCATCCTTCTTGGGGATCAGGAAGTATCTTGAGTAACAACCCTGACCCCTCTCCTGCTCTGGAACCAACTCCACCGCACCCTTTGAAAGGAGGACTTGAACCTCCTGTTCTAGCAACAGAAGATGCTCTTCTGAACAGTAGGATGGGCGGGGCGTGATGGAGGGAGGAAACTCCCAAAAGGGAAGGGCATAGCCTTTCCCCACAATGCTGTTGAGCCAGGAGTCTGATGTGATAACCTCCCACTTGCGGAGAAAGTGCAATAACCTCCCTCCTACAGGAGTGGTATGAGAAAGAATTGGTGGAAGACTAAGGCTGCTTCCCATGTTGCACCCCTCCAGAGGAAGAGGCAGAGTGCTGCTGGGCGGCTCCCCCGGTTCGGACCCTACACCTCCCCCTGTACGATCTGTAGGAGAGAGCAGAGGCGGGTTGTTGCTGAAATCTGCCTCGAAAGGAGGAGGAGGAACCACGACCAAACCCTCTAAACCATCTAAAAAATCTGGATGAAACAGAAGAGGAGGCCTGCAAGCCTAAAGACTTCGCCGTGGCCCTACTCTCCTTAAACCTCTCTAGGGCAGAGTCCGCCTTGGAGCCAAAAAGTTTATCCCCATCGAAGGGAAGATCCAACAGGGTTGACTGTACATCAGACGAGAAACCAGAGCTACGAAGCCAGGCTTGCCTCCTTGTAGCAACAGCAGTACCCATAGCCCTGGCTACAGAGTCAGTCGTATCCAGTCCAGATTGGATTACTTGGATTGCCGCTGCTTGAGCATCAGAAACCAGGCTCATCACCTCTTGAGGCACCTCAGTATGGGACGACTTTATTTCATCCATCAGGGCGTAAATGTGTCTTCCCAAAATACATGTAGCATTAGTAGATTTTAAAGCCATGCTACATGACGAAAAAGCCTTTTTAGAAGAATGGTCCATCTTCTTTGAGTCTCTGTCTGAAGGCACACCTGGAAATGAACCTGGGGCAGACCGGGATGAACATGAAGCCTGAACCACCAGGCTCTCAGGGGTTGGGTGCCTGGACAGAAAACCTGGGTCAGCAGGAGCCACTCGATATCTTCGAGCCACCGATCTATTCACTGCTGATGATGACACCGGCTTCTTCCATATTTCCAGAATTGGATCTAACAGAGCCTCATTAAAAGGCAGAAGTGGCTCTGCAGTTGTTGAAGCAGGATGCAATACTTCTGTTAAAATATTAGGCTTAGGCTCAGACACCAGCAAAGGAAGGTCCAAAAAATCAGCTGCTTTCTTAATAACCGAGTGGAATGATGCAGCCTTCTCCGTATACTCTCCAGGCGATGTTAAGTCCCATTCTGGAGAGGTGTCCAAACCACTGGCTGTATCTAAACCATGGAGGTCTCCCTGAGATTCCTCAATATCTCCTCCCTCCAATGCCTGCTTCTGATATTCTTGCTCCTCAAGGAGGCAAAGAGCAAGCCTCCTCAAATGCAACCTGGCCTCAATTCTAGGCGTCGACATGGATTCGGCAGACGTCGAAGCTTGACGCCGATCCTCGGATCCATCCGACGCCGGATCCATCGGCACCATGGATTTCTTTGGCGCTTACGAGGCAAAGGGCGGACAGGAGACTGTTCCGGCGCCGGCGCCACAGGTCTACTCGGCGTCACAGGTCTACTCGGCGTCACCGGTTGAGAGGTTGACGCCATAGGTGCCGGCGCCGAGCCCACATTTCCCATGGGAAGAAAGGGCATAAAAGGTTCCGGTCGTAACGGAGCCGGAGCACCCATGTTGAAAGCCAAGGGGCCCGAAGGACCAGCCGGTCCACCACCTGGAGCCATCTGCTGAAAAATTGTAAACATCGTATTCAAGAATGCGGAACTGTCGGCTCCTGGGGCTGGGAAAGCCGTATACTGAGGAGCCTGTACTTGAGGCGACATTGGCGCCGGCCCCGGTGTCTGAGAAGCTGGTGATAACTCCTGACGCTGAGGAACCTCAAACACCGATGGAGGATTCACAGGCGACGTCGGCGAAGTTGGTGATGCAAACGGCGTCTGCGGCTGTGGAGAGATGGTGGGGCTCACTTCCCATGTCTTGCGGCGTCGAGCTGAAGGCGATCTCGAACGCGATCTCTCCCTACTCGACTGGCGCCGAGATTCACGACGACGCCGGGAGTCACGATGATGCCGATGCGACTTCGGAGAAAATGACTTGCGATGACGCCGCTTTTCTTTTTTCTTAGACTTCGCCAAAAAGAGCTTTGCTTCTCGCTCTTTTAACGCCTTCGGATTCATCCGTTGACAAGAGTCACATTTGTCAACGTCATGGTCGGAGCTGAGACCCCACAAACAGTCTGTATGTGGGTCCGTAACTGACATCTTGCCACCGCACTCATTGCAGGGCTTGAATCCGGATTTTCTTTGTGACATTCTATCTTTTCTCAAAGAAGAAACAGCAAAAATAACTGTAACTACGTAGAGTAGTAACAGTAGCTCCCTCGAAGAATAACCGTCGTTCGAATGGCACGGAAAAAAGGGAACTGACGTCGGCACGTCGGCGAGGACCTCTTATTGCCTGTATGACGTCAGACGGCGTCGCATGGGCAATTGTGACGTCCTCGTCGACGTGCAGAAGCTAGGAAGAAGATTTCCGTTGAGTGCTGGCGCAAGGGGAGTATTCAATAGGTGAGGAATCCACAGGTAGTTGTATCCATCAGAAGTAGGGATGATGAATGATAAGTAAGGATGATAGATGAGAAGTAAGGATGATAGATGAAAAGTAAGGATGATAGATGAAAAGTATGGATGATGGAAGAGAAGTAGGGGTGATGGAAGAGAAGTAGGGGTAATGGATGAGAAGTAGGTATGATGTATGAGAAACCGGTATAATGGATGAGAAATATTGATGAGAAGTAGGGATGATGGATGAGAAGCAGGAATGATGGATTAGAAGTAGAGAGGATGTATGATGGATGAGAAGTAGGGATGATGGAAGAGAAGTAGGGATGAGAACTAGGGATGATGGAAGAAAAGTTGGCACGATGGATGAGAAATAGGGATGATGAATGATAAGAATGATGGATGAGAAGTAGAGATGATGGAAGAGAAGTAGGGATGAGAACTAGGGATGATGGAAGAGAAGTAGGCATGATGGACGAGAAGTGGGCATGATGGATGAGAAGTAGGGATGATGAATGATAAGGATGATAGATGAGAGGTAAGGGTGATGGATGAGAAGTAGGGATGATGGATGAGAAGTAGGGATGATGGCCTAAAGAGATCCTTTCATTCTCTGGCCTCCAAGCTGACGGCAGCCAGTCACCCTTTGTCTACAGTCCCCCACTCCGTCTACCTCTTCCCAATCCAAAATCCCTCTTTCCAAACCCAGCCAAGACACACAGACACACAAGAATGCATCCACCTCAACATCCAAGGGTAGCACACACAAACACAAGCACCACAAGACCCACCACCGGCATGACACAAACAACACCCACCTGAAGACTTCCCCCACCCCCTACTTCACAGACACTACACCAGACACACCTGCAGCCACCACACCAACATTCACTGATCCAGCCACAACTCCTATGTTACCCACAGTCAGCACAATATCAGACCCGCAGACATCTACCCCAGTCACCACATCCGTAGACACCACAACCAGCAACACCCCCACATGTTGCACATCTTCTGTACCTGCAGACACCACCCCAACAGTCTGTCACCCATCCAGCGTGGCATCTCCCAGCACCTCCTACCCCCCTCCTCCCAAGACACATAAACATCTGCACTCACCCATCCAACAGACACCAGGCACCCACAAACATTGCTTGCATGCACTTGCACCCAAGACATCAACCAAGACACCTCCTACAACTACTCCCTCTCCCTCCACTCCCAAACGCTTTTGCCAAGACCTCCCCGTGTGTCTAAAAAGGTGTTCCTCTCTGAGTTTTCCCTGTTCCCTACTCCTCTCCCACCTCGTGCTACCCCCAAACGGTCTGTGTCCCTCCCCAAGTCCAGCCCTACCACCTCCAAGTTCTCCATTGGCACCCCTGCTAGTACCCATGCTCCTCCAAGATGTTGACCCCTCCCAATTGTACCCAGCCCTCCCTCCCCTAAAGTTCACCTTAAGCCCCCCCATGCCCTAACCCAAAGACGCCTCCCAAACCTAGGCCCAAATCCCTCCATCTGCCCCCCCCCCCCCTAATCGCTGAGGTGCCTGCCTGCCCCCTTGAGCCCCTACCCTGTGGAGCTCATATAGCAGTCAGGAGTCATGCAGGGGCATACACAAGTGCCATTTGTGCTTTTAGCACTTGGAACTTTGGACTGGCCAATGGCCTTCTCTTTGTACATAGTTAATTATTTATTGCCATATTTATGTATTTAATATATCTGGGCCAACCAGTTGTTGGTTCAATGGTAACATACTTGTCCTGCCTTTCTTTCAACATGGCTGTTTTGTTTTTCACTGCTTTGGTTTGTGTGTGTGACGTGTGTGTGTTTTGGTTGTGCTTGCTGTTGTGTCTGGGTAGCATGTGTAGGTGTGGCCCTTCCATTTGTCCCATTGTGATGGCTGTATATTGTGTATAGGATATGTTTGTGTTTGGTACATGCATGTATGTTGATTAATTATGTATTGTTAGAGTTGATTGTGTAATGGTGGTGTTGTGTTCCCTTGTGTGGTTTTGTGTGTGTGCGTGTGTGTGGTGATGGATATGTCAGAAGCGTTGTGTGTTGTGTTAGCATGGTATGACGTATGCTTCCTTGTATGGCTGTGTGATTGTGTATATTGGTTGTCCGGTGTTGTTACGTGTTGTTGCATGTGTGTAGTGTCATGTGGAGGTGTGTAATGTGTTTGCTTGCTGAAGCGTTTGTGTTGTTGCGGTTGTGGTGTTGTGTGAATCGGTGGTATTGTGCATTGTTGTGTTGGACTGTGCTGTGAGTCTGCGGGTTGGTGTCTATATATCACATGCGTGTTGTCCGTGGTGTGTGTGTGTGCGCGTGCGTATGGTTGTGTGGCTACATGTGTGTGTCGCTGTTGCCAGCTGTCCCGGATGTGTATGTTGTGTGTGCGTGTGTACTTTGGGTTTTCCCTACAGTGTGAGGTAAGTGTGTGTACTCATGATAGTTGTCGTTGTTGCTGGTTCCAGAGTTGTTGTGCAGGCAGGAGCAGTGGGAGGACGTGCAGTTTAGGTTCCATGGCGGCTCCAGATCGGTATGTTTTTCAGAAGGTAAGTGACTCCTTTTATATAGTTGTTTTCTGGCAGGGTTTCTTTGGTATGCGACAGCGGCAAAAATCTTGGTGGTGTACAGCCTCGAAATATGTCCGGTGGAAATATGGTGTCCGCCGGCCTGAAGTTGGCTACCGCCATCCATGGTGGCATGACTGCACTGGTGGTGGTTTGGCTGTCTTCTGTTGGGAAGACCGCCATGGTCATTATTTGGTTGTCTTCTCTGCCGGCCCATTGGCGATATGACCGCCGCCGCCAACATGGCAGTCCTGGTACCGCCAAAGTCGTAATGACCCCCATAGTGTATCCAATGGAAAGTTCATGTTTGTATGTGTTCCTGGAATTGCAGCAGATTTCTGGTGGCTTTGCAGCGAATCCGTGGCTCAATAAAATGAATACAAAAAAGAGAAAGACTTGCTGTATTGCATTTACAAAAAGTTTCTGTAAGTTACCATTCATTGTTCTGTTAATCTTACTTTTAAATTGAATGCATGGGTGTAATTGTAGTACAATTCATATTTAAAAAAAAAAAAATTCACTGAAAAAACTGTTAGAGGGAGGTTATAATTAGGAAATAGAATAATTTAACCTTAGAAATTCACTGAAAAAAACAAAGGTTACAGGGACGTTACAGAATTCATATATTATAATTATGTGAGCTAACTATAACTGATGCCCATGTAATGCACTGCTTATGACCTCCCTTGTTACATTACTCATGACATGACCAGTGACATCACTGATGACATCTGATCTATGATGTCATTTGATGTCACCATCGATGTCATAAATTATGTAATAGAACATGCTATGAGTGATGTCATATGCGAAGTCATAACCAGTGCATGGTGGCGGCCAAGTTATAGTTAGCTCTGTTAACTATAATTGGTCAATATCTGTATTTTTTAAATTCAAAACTTTAATGCTTTTACTTACAAATTCACATAACTATAAAGTTATTTTGACCTTTGTTTTTTTTCAGTAATTTGCTAAGGTTTTTTTTAAATATAAGCAGATCTTTTTAGTACACCTAACTATAATGTTACTTTAACCTTTTGTTTTTTTCAATGAATATCTAGGTTTTTAAAAATAAATTCATATTTTATTATGATACATAAATCCAACCCCCCCCATTGCTCATGGCCTTTGGTTGTGTGCAGCGGGGGCTTGGCTATCCCCCACGTGCAGCCAGCCCCACGCAGTGCACGGCCTTGGGGGATTGGCCACAAGGTTTAGCCTGCGGCCACACTCTGTCGTCAGCCCTCGTAAAGGCAGCCAACCCAACACTGCGCAGGGCCTTCAGTCATGCACAGCGGGAGATGGCCGTAGGGCCCGGCTTGCAGCCAGGCCCTGCAGCCAACCCACGCATGCAGCCAACCTCACGCTGTGCACGTCTGAATGCCCTGCACAGTGGAATGTTGGCAACAAGTCCTGGTTTTATGGCCAACCCCCCCCCCCAAAGACAGCCAAACCCACACTGCCTTTGGCCATGTGTGGTGGGCCCCTCCCCAAACCTTGTTAGACCCTGGGGACCTAACATCTCAAGGGGCCATATATATATATATATATATATAATATATTTAATGGTGAGGGGGCCATGGGCCCCCCACCACCCGGGCCGATTTCAGCCTTGAGGACCCAGTACAGGCAGGGAATCTTGAGTGCTTAAGTGTGAGCAGGGAAGCAGATCAAAACTCCTCTCACAACGGGTGGGAGCATTTTCAAAGCTGCCACCCACTGGGAGCGGACTTGGAGTTTTGAAAATTCGCCCTCAAAGGGAGAGCAAACACAGGTTTCCTAGCCCGCACTGCTGTACGCAGGAAAACCGCTAAATTCTGGGGGTGGGCTCCCCGGGACATAGCTACTGAGCCAGCCTGGGAGATGGGGTCCCTGGGGCCATTATTGTTTTACTTAAGTTTTGCAGCCTCAGTGGATGGGGTCCCCAGAGCCTTCAGAGGCTCAGAGAGGGTGGGGTGCTTGGGCCTCTTCCATTTTTAACACATTTCAGCCTCACTCCCTGGGGCCTTTAGTGGCTTGGGGGGAACGTGGCCCCACATCCCCTTTTTTGACAAATTTGGAACCGGGGCCTCTAACTCAGGAATTTGGCCTGGCTGCCATTTTGGGGTTGTTTTTTTTCTGATTCTGTGAGAATCTAGTGGGATCGCTGCATGTTTTTGCCGATTTCATTTTTGGCCTCATGCGGGACCCTTTGGGCCCCCCCCCCCCCTATGGGGCTTATCTGGTCAGGGTATCCCTACCCTGCCCCCATATATCTTTCTTTTTTAATAACTTCAGGACGGGGACTAAGTCCTCTAGTCCTGTAATTGCTGCCAGCTATTCTTTTCTCATGTTGCTTGCAGCTGAACAAAGCTCTTGCGGATGTCTGACTCCCACAGGCACGAGATGGTCCAGGGGGAAAAAACCTCCCTGGGCCAATCAGAATGCTCAATTTTCAAATTGGCACTCCCGCAAGAGTCTTACAAGACTCTTGCGAGCCCACCTGTCCAGATATAAAATTCGTTTTTTTTACCTTTAATAGCTATATATTTAGTATAGTCCTTCTGTAACCATGATCTGGCCCCAGCCAAAACACAGTACTATTTCTGTGTCTGTCCCGGTTTTTCATTCAGAAAATATGGTCACCCTACCTTATATACAAATGAGGTAGTATCTCCTTGATAAACCTCAGCTTCAACTTCTCCCTATGTGTCAATGGGTAGTGCAGTGGTTGTGGAAGTGAGTCTGGTACCAGTATCATCAAAGGCAGCGTGCCAAACAGTGGTTTGGGCACACATGGTATGTGTGTTTTCTATTGGTACAGCAATCATAGGTGTAGTTGAGGTGGCTGTGGTTGACAGCATAGAGGTGGTTGTACTGATTGTCTTGGAGGCATGAGTGATGGTAGGCACAGAAGCAACAGTGGTGCTTGCCATAGTCATGGCACTGGTGGTCACCACTGATGTGGCAGAGATAGTTGGAAAAGTAGCGCTCTGGTAGTTGACACAGTAATATAACTAGTATTTGAGTTGACAGCACTGGTGTTTGCACTTGTGGTTCCAGTGGGGCCTGCCATTGTCATAGATGGCTACTTTTTGGCCAGTGTGGACGCTACCTTCTTGGTGGCAGTGAAGGGGCCATTTTTAGTCAGTGCAGAGAGTGGCTTCTTGGTACCAATGAGGAGCCGCTGGTTCACCTTGTCTGCCAGTGGAGCATATTGGGCACTAATGGCATATGTTACTGGCAAGTGAAAATGTCCTTGAGGGAGTCTTGCATATTTCTATATCACCACTCACATCTACACATCATGTACTGTTGACGCCCATTGCTAGTGGCCATCAGGGCAAGCATGTGTACAGTGATGGCGTTAATGAGAATGGGTGTGTTTGTGTATGTGGATCGCTAGGAGGTGAGCCGATGTATGTACCATTAACGTGAAAAACTGTATTTGTGCATATGAAGCATCTAAACGGTATTTGTGAATACTTGTGATCACAAGCGTTTTCATTGCTTGTTTAAAATTAGGTGTTTTCTTTTGTTCACAGAAAAGATTCAAGTACTGCACATTTACTGTGAAGGCTGTACTTTCCGTCTCTCAGTACACCCCTATTTAACTTCATGTGTTTTTAGGTCGAGCCTTCTAGACAGCGCATGCGTTGTCTGTTGTGAGTCATTTTGTGCACTTGCCAAGAACATACAGGTGCTTGAAGCCTGCCCACTGCTTAACATTGGCTGGCTGGTCTGTTACCCTCATGCTTCTTATTAGTGGCCCAACTTATCAGTCTTATGTTTGTCCCTCCCGTTGAACATTGCCTTTTTACAATCTCTCTTGATTATGGCTTCTGTGCTTCCACTTGTTGCTTTTCAAGCCCTACCTTTTTCTTTTCAGTTCAGCACTCCATGAGAGTGCACTTTCCCCCAGCTGTCTCCCTCATGGAATTCTCTCCTCATGTACTCCCTGTTGGTGCTATCTGTCGTCCGTGTGATTTTCCCCTCTCCATCCATCCCCCCATGTTGCGCTCGCGTATTCCCCCATTGTTTTTTCTTTGTCCCTGCTCTCTACGTTGCTCTTTCACCTGTTGCTTGTCCTTCCTACCTGCGCTGTCCTTCTTTCTTGCCTGTTGCTTCTCCTCTCCACCGTTCTTACCCCCCTCTTTCTATTCACTCATATGCCTCTCTCCCACCCACTCCACATTACTCTCTCATCCCTTGCTTCTTCTTCCCCCACCCATGCCCTCCGTGTTGCTTCTACCAAACAATTACAAAAAAAAGTGTGTTTATTTTCTTTTAAGTTACCGACCCAACTCTGATCAGTAACTAAACAGGACGAAAGCATCTACATCATTTTGTAGGCACATGCATGTGTGGTGTGCATACCTACAAAATGACGAGGGCAGCCGTGTCAGCAACTTTCATTCTATTCATTGGCCGTGCTGCCCAACATCTGGGATGATGTGTAGGATTGCTAAAACCACTGGCAAAACGAATAGGTCCATAGGTGAGGCCTATTTGTTAGCTTTAGCAATGCATAGTGCTTTATGGTTCTCCACCAAAGTTTTAAAATAACCCCACACCTTTCTGTTGATTCGATTGTAGAATTGTGCACCTGTGCCTGCGTAAGTCAGATCAGAAGCTGGTGATCATCAAACACATCCCGGTAGAGCAGATGACCAAAGACGAACGACTGGCTGCACAGAATGAGTGTCAGGTGCTGAAGCTGCTCAACCACCCCAACATCATTGAATATTATGAAAACTTCTTGGAGGACAAAGCCCTGATGATTGCTATGGAGTATGCACCAGGTTAGTCCTTGCTGCTAGCTTCTGAGTATCTTTGCAAGGTTACACGATTGACAGAATTTCACTGGGAGCTATAACTGTGGTGAAATTCCCCCACCCACAGTTCTAAGTGACTTTGGGCCCAGAGTTATCAGGTCTGCAAACCACGAACCCACTAAATCTGACCCAGTTCTGCAGAGTTAGAGGCTGAAATCCAGGGAGTGGACATGGATTCCGTTGGTAGATGAATTTGAATGGTAGTTCCAAGGGAACTTCACACCAAACATCTGGCAGAGCTCTTTTCTAGATGAAGCTGATCAGCCTCTCGTACTAGGGAGGTAAAGGAAAGGACCTTTTTTAATAAAACTGAAGAATGGCTCTAGAAACAAGAATATTTTATTCCCACAGACTACTGTCACGAGAAAGCCCTTTGGTAACTTTCTTCCTGTGAGAAAGTAGCCTCTTTCTAGCCTTGTTACCCCCACTTTTGGCCTGTTTGTGAGTGTATGTCAGGGTGTTTTCACTGTCTCACTGGGATCCTGCTAGCCAGGGCCCAGTGCTCATAGTGAAAACCCTATGTTTTCAGTATGTTTGTTATGTGTCACTGGGACCCTGCTAGTCAGGACCCCAGTGCTCATAAGTTTGTGGCCTATATGTGTGTGTTCCCTGTGTAGTGCCTAACTGTCCCACTGAGGCTCTGCTAATCAGAACCTCAGTGGTTATGCTCTCTCATTTCTTTCCAAAATTGTCACTAACAGGCTAGTGACTATTTTTACCAGTTTACATTGGCTTACTGGAACACCCTTATAATTCCCTAGTATATGGTACTGAGGTACCCAGGGTATTGGGGTTCCAGGAGATCCCTATGGGCTGCAGCATTTCTTTTGCCACCCATAGGGAGCTCTGATAATTCTTACACAGGCCTGCCACTGCAGCCTGAGTGAAATAACGTCCACGTTATTTCACAGCCATTTTACACTGCACTTAAGTAACTTATAAGTCACCTATATGTCTAACCTTTACCTGGTAAAGGTTAGGTGCAAAGTTACTTAGTGTGAGGGCACCCTGGCACTAGCCAAGGTGCCCCCACATTGTTCAGAGCCAATTCCCTGAACTTTGTGAGTGCGGGGACACCATTACACGCGTGCACTACATATAGGTCACTACCTATATGTAGCTTCACAATGGTAACTCCGAATATGGCCATGTAACATGTCTATGATCATGGAATTGCCCCCTCTATGCCATCCTGGCATAGTTGGCACAATCCCATGATCCCAGTGGTCTGTAGCACAGACCCTGGTACTGCCAAACTGCCCTTCCTGGGGTTTCACTGCAGCTGCTGCTGCTGCCAACCCCTCAGACAGGCAGCTGCCCTCCTGGGGTCCAGCCAGGCCTGGCCCAGGATGGCAGAACAAAGAACTTCCTCTGAGAGAGGGTGTGACACCCTCTCCCTTTGGAAAATGGTGTGAAGGCAGGGGAGGAGTAGCCTCCCCCAGCCTCTGGAAATGCTTTGTTGGGCACAGATGTGCCCAATTCTGCATAAGCCAGTCTACACCGGTTCAGGGGACCCCTTAGCCCTGCTCTGGCGCGAAACAGGACAAAGGAAAGGGGAGTGACCACTCCCCTGACCTGCACCTCCCCTGGGAGGTGTCCAGAGCTCCTCCAGTGTGCTCCAGACCTCTGCCATCTTGGAAACAGAGGTGCTGCTGGCACACTGGACTGCTCTGAGTGGCCAGTGCCACCAGGTGACGTCAGAGACTCCTTGTGATAGGCTCCTTCAGGTGTTGCTAGCCTATCCTCTCTCCTAGGTAGCCAACCCCTCTTTTCTGGCTATTTAGGGTCTCTGCCTCTGGGGAAACTTCAGATAACGAATGCAAGAGCTCATCCGAGTTCCTCTGCATCTCTCTCTTCACCTTCTGATAAGGAATCGACTGCTGACCGCGCTGGAAGCCTGCAAACCTGCAACATAGTAGCAAAGACGACTACTGCAACTCTGTAACGCTGATCCTGCCGCCTTCTCGACTGTTTTCCTGCTTGTGCATGCTGTGGGGGTAGTCTGCCTCCTCTCTGCACCAGAAGCTCCGAAGAAATCTCCCGTGGGTCGACGGAATCTTCCCCCTGCAACCGCAGGCACCAAAAAGCTGCATTACCGGTCCCTTGGGTCTCCTCTCAGCACGACGAGCGAGGTCCCTCGAATCCAGCGACTCTGTCCAAGTGACCCCCACAGTCCAGTGACTCTTCAGTCCAAGTTTGGTGGAGGTAAGTCCTTGCCTCACCTCGCTGGGCTGCATTGCTGGGAACCGCGACTTTGCAGCTACTCCGGCCCCTGTGCACTTCCGGTGGAAATCCTTTGTGCACAGCCAAGCCTGGGTCCACGGCACTCTAACCTGCATTGCACGACTTTCTAAGTTGGTCTCCGGCGACGTGGGACTCCTTTGTGCAACTTCGGCGAGCACCGTTTCACGCATCCTCGTAGTGCCTGTTTCTGGCACTTCTCCGGGTGCTACCGGCTTCAGAGAGGGCTCCTTGTCTTGCTCGACGTCCCCTCTCTCTGCTGGTCCAATTTGCGACCTCCTGGGCCTCAGCAGCGTCCAAAAACGCTAACCGCACGATTTGCAGCTAGCAAGGCTTGTTGGCGTTCTTTCGGCGGGAAAACACTTCTGCACGACTCTCCAAGGCGAGAGGGATCCGTCCACCAAAGGGGAAGTCTCTAGCCCTTTTCGTTCCTGCAGAAACCTCAGCTTCTTCTGTCCAGTAGAAGCTTCTTTGCACCCGCAGCTGGCATTTCCTGGGCATCTGCCCATCTCCGACTTGCTTGTGACTTTTGGACTTGGTCCCCTTGTTCCACAGGTACCCTAGATTGGAAATCCACAGTTGTTGCATTGCTGGTTTGTGTCTTTCCTGCATTATTCCTCTAACACGACTTCTTTGTCCTTAGGGGAACTTTAGTGCACTTTGCACTCACTTTTCAGGGTCTTGGGGAGGGTTATTTTGCTAACTCTCACTATTTTCTAATAGTCCCAGCGACCCTCTACAAGGTCACATAGGTTTGGGGTCCATTCGTGGTTCGCATTCCACTTTTGGAGTATATGGTTTGTGTTGCCCCTATCCCTATGTTTCCCCATTGCATCCTATTGTAACTATACATTGTTTGCACTGTTTTCTAAGACTATACTGCATATTTTTGCTATTGTGTATATATATCTTGTGTATATTTCCTATCCTCTCACTGAGGGTACACTCTAAGATACTTTGGCATATTGTCATAAAAATAAAGTACCTTTATTTTTAGTATAACTGTGTATTGTGTTTTCTTATGATATTGTGCATATGACACTAAGTGGTACTGTAGTAGCTTCACACGTCTCCTAGTTCAGCCTAAGCTGCTCTGCTAAGCTACCATTATCTATCAGCCTAAGCTGCTAGACACCCTATACACTAATAAGGGATAACTGGGCCTGGTGCAAGGTGCAAGTACCCCTTGGTACTCACTACAAGCCAGTCCAGCCTCCTACACTTCCCTCGAGCAATTGTCAAACAACTCAATTAGTGAGATTACAAACATATAGAGGAGAAGACCCAGTTGAAGTCTAGAGTAACCAGATTTACTTGAGGTTGCCCTTTAAGAACTGTCTAGTGAATGTCCTAATTGTATCAACATAAATGGAGCATGTCCTATTGAAATGCCCTTGTTCTGCACAGTGTGACAGAGGTCCTCTAGTCTCCTTGTATTGCTAAATTAATGTAACACTTCATATTGTAATGCTCTGTGCAGTATGGTGTGACTTGGTTCCTCTTGGTATTGGAATCTATGGTTCACTTACTATTGGAATGTTCTTCAATACAGAAGGGCTTGACTCCTTGTGGTAAAATAATTCATGGAACCCTTACTGTTTGAATGTCCTTTCTCTCTGCAGCATCGTAGGGTCTCTTGTGTCTCCTTGTGGTGCCACAGTGATTATTTTTCATTGTCCTTGGTCTGTACAGTGTGGCAGTGCGGTTTCTGCACTCATGCTTCCTATTTGCAGCATGCTTACTTACTTGTTCAGCATGTCAGGGGGCTTTGGACTCCTTGTGGTCCACAATCTATGTATCGCTTCATATTGGAATTCCCTTCATCCATATAGTGTGTTGGGGGTTTCTGAAAGCCCCGTGGTACACTGTTTCATTTTATGTACACGTTTTAAAATGTTGTGCAAACAGATTTGTAAGTTATCTGAGCACTCGACCTTCGGTTTCACTAAACTACTGGTAGTTAGAATTCATGCTCAATTTACACAGAAACACATCCTAACTTATTGAAAAGCTAGGCGTTGAATTGCTTCTAGAAAAGGGGAAAAGAAATGAATAATGAGGCTGCATAGTTATAAGTAAATCATCCACGGATGATAGGCTCATTGAGAAAATAATACCAGTAATGTGTTTTTGTTTAAAGATTTAGAAACCTGCATTGTCAAAGCTGAAGGTAGTTCAAGTCTGCCAGTGGCTTGCCTCACTTAGTGTTCTGATGAAGCACCCCTGGTCTTGGCCTACTAAGCATTTGTCCACATTCTAGAGTATTCTGTTTCCAGAAGGTGATGAGAAGCTTTGTATATGTATTGTACTTAGGTATGGAGGCTAAAATGTCTAGGAGTCTGATAGATAACTGATGCCCAAAAGTTACCTTTTTAAAAACCTGTGTGGAGATGGGCCAAATGGGTAGAAAGAAGAAGTTAGATTTATGGTAGGACTATTGCTCTTCAATGTACAAGGTGCTGGTGTATCTTAGTTCTCAGCATTTTTCTTCTTCCTGACCTAGGAGGCACACTGGCAGAGTACATCCAGAAACGCTGTAACTCACTGCTGGATGAGGATACCATCATGCACTTCTTTGCACAAATATTGCTGGCTCTGCACCACGTGCACACCAAGCTTATCCTGCACCGGGACCTTAAGACGCAGAACATCCTCTTGGACAAGCACCACATGATTGTGAAGATCGGTGACTTTGGCATCTCTAAGATCCTCAGTAGCAAGAGCAAAGCATACACGGTATGTACCTTTTCTGTGAGCGGCCCCAGGGTGAGCATGAGAAGGCCTCTGGGAATGCTAGAGTTTATATGTGTATTTGGGGCATCGTGAAATGTAACCTACATGTCCTCCTTTCATAAGTAGCCCAGAATGGGAGTTTGAAGATTATGAACACTCCACAGTTTATACCTGTACATTGGGCAGAGGGAAGTGTACAAGGTATATACCCCTTCTGTAAGAAGTCTGAAAGGTAGGTTTAAAAGCAGTGGTGACCCCCACACCTTATGTGTGTATTGGAAGCAGAGTCAGCGTATATGTTACGTACCCCTTCCATGAGGAGGCTGAGTGGTGAATTAGAGAGAACTCTAGAATTTATATGGGTATAAGAGACAGAGAGAAGTGTGAACAGTATGTATCCCTTCCAAGAAATTAGTCTGTGGACACCATAAGAGTTTATTATATCTGTATGTGAGGCAGAGTGAAACGTGTGGTATGTACCCCTTCCGTAGAAGCCGAAAAGGTGAATTGAGAGATTCCTAGAGTTTGTGTGTCTGAAGAAGTATACTTGGTTTATACCTAATTTAACATGAAACTCACAAAGTGAGCTAGATGGCTGTAGAGAACACTGCAGAGAGTGCATATGTTTGTAAAGTCTGTGCATGTATGTGTGTGCGCATCTCAAAAGAGATGAGCTAATCAGAAGGAGGGATGTGCCTTGTCCTGTTGACTGTGTAAATGTGAAGGGGTTTGTGGGGATGTGACAACTGGGCCCCTTGAAAGAGCCCCGCAAGTGAGTAAGCTTGAATGGGAGCTCCGTAGGCCCCTGGGGATGGCAGGGTGCATGTAAAACAAAGTAATTCACCAGGTAGACTAGTATGATTAAGAGATGACCACTGATTTCTGAGAGTGTGTAAGAAAGGAAGATGGAGGGGGGCAGCAGACTTCTACTGAGGTTTCGGTAGAGGACCATGGGAATGATGGACTGTGCAAGAAAGAGGGAACCAGGAGCAGGAGAATGCCCTAAAAAACTGCTGTACAAATATTTCAGAAAATAACTTGACAGATATTCCTACATTCTCAAACAAACCCTAAACCCCTGGCATTCTCCTTTTCATACTGCCCTGGTCATCATGTAACATGTTCCATTGATACCACTGGAATTAACATATTGAGGTTCAGGGCATGGATTGTCTTTTTGGAAGATGACAGTGCGTCATGCGGTTCCTATTATGATAATAAGACTGCGTGTTTAGGGTGGCAGCATCACCGAGTGTGGGAGACTGAGTCAACCCCACACCACTTGGAAGCTGTCAGCCAAATTCCTGGCTTGCCCGCTTGACTCACCCAACCCTGTAAGAAAAAGGTGATTTGTGGCAACCTAAACCTGACACGCCGACCCCTCAGGGAAGTCGTGGAAACAGAGCATACCCTTGATGCACCCGCCAACCGATGGTTTTTGCTCCAAGTAATCCTGTGGTGTGGGACTGCTCCTGGTGAGGCTGGGGTGCCCTGGACCCAAGGGAGGGCCTGCCTGATCCACGACGGAAGTGGGACTGGCCTGTGGCTACGGTGAAGGCCGCCAGCAGACTTGCCGCAGGCGGAGTGGGCTCCCTGCCCGGACCAGCGGCGACGAAGACGGCGAGGAGAGCCTGCGCTGGAGAAGGGACTGCGGGCCGCTCCCAGCGACTGCACCATTGAGTGGGGTCCGAGGCCGGAGTGAATAGGTGGTTCTGCGCAACCCCTCTGGTGCTTGCCAGTGCCTCGGGTGGCAACAAAGCAACAAAGTAGAAGGTGAATTTTTTTGGCAGAGCACGGGGAACCGCAGGCAGGAGACAAGAGTTCCTCCAAAGACTGCTGAGGCCCTGAGCCCTCATGTTACACACCAAGAGTAGCTATTGAGAGCCTGGGGTCTCCATGAGGAACAATTGAGATGAATGAAGGAACTTTTGCACATACACCCGTACTAGCGGCTGCTGTGGCATCCTTGGCTGTCGGCGGAGAGACTTACCAGGGTGGGCATCTGTGCTCGAGGGAGATGCCTGCCTCCAATACTTACTCACTGATGAGGAATTGGTAGTAACAACCCAAAGAAGCATTCTGGCACCCTCTGTCCCTTGTTCCAGAATCCCCATTACTTAACGGCTGTTTATCTGGTTAATAATGATGCCCTACCCTCTCTCTGTACATGGTCAGTGCTGTAATGTGACCTTAAAAGAAACATTCCCACACCCATCATTCATCTTTGATTCTACCCGACTCTGGTGTGAACTTCCTGCCTTCTCAACCATGACTCTTATGAACTTGGGCAACATTCCGTGCCAAATCGCTTGGACAGATTGAGTGGACAAATGCTTTGCTTCCTGTGTAGGGGGCCACACCGCATGAGACCTCTGGGATTTTGATGGCATTATCAGCCCACCCTCTCTCTTCTGCTTGATAGTGCAGCCCACTTGTGGGATACCGCGAACTCCTTTAGTTCGCCTTTGATGCCACCAGGAATATTACAGTTTGTACTTGCCTCTCTCTTCTGCACTCCCCAACACAGGCAGCTTCTCCACAGACGTTCATGGACTCATAGCCAGTGGCATAGATCATGATGGGAAAGCCCAAATTTAATAAGCCCTCACTGCAGGACTTCACACATGACGATCAGCCTGATTGACTAGCCGAAGCATTAACCCATCTCCAATCTACCCTTCTAACGCACTCTGCTCAGTTTGACAAGATCCTGCAGGTGATTTCAAAAACTAAATTATCACTGGAATCCAGGATAGACACCATCTCAGTTGAAGTCAATTTATTGCGCACTGATCATCGTAACCTAACAGAGAGGGTGGATGCAACGGAATCCTCTCTCACCTCCCTCCAACCAGCGGAGCAGGAACTCCAATTGCAGTTGATATGGCTTCAAACAGCTGTGAACTCCCTGCACAAGAGAGTGGAGGATGCCGAAGGGAGATCCAGGCATAACAACAACAGACTACTTGGCTTCCCTAAGCGAGTGGAGGGCCCCAGTGTGGAGCTTTTTGCCGAAAACTCACTGATTCATACTGTGTTGGCGGGCAAACCCACTAAATTATTTTCTGTGGAACGTCCTCACAGGATTCTAGGGAAGCCACCCATTCCAGGTGCTCCACGGCGACCCATCATCGCTTGGCTGCTTAATTTTAGGGACCGTGATCTGGTTCTTCAGTTATTTTGCATGAAAGGTTTGTGGCACTATGGAAACGCTGAGATTACTGCCTACCCAGACTTCATGGCGGAAGTACAGAAGCTACAAAGTTTCTATGGCATGGTTAAGAAATACCTCAGAGACTTAAACTATAAATATGTGCTCTTATTTCTGGCTAAGCTTCATGTCACTGATGGCAAAAAGGTCCACTTCTTTACCGGTCCATAAGAAGTGTGGACTTGGCTACATGCAAAGGGCGCAGTACAGTCTTTGCCAGACCATCGCCCCCGGAGGATGCCTGGTTGATACCCCATTCACGTCGGCGCAGGCACAAGACCTCCAAGGCCAGACCTTCGCAGGCCAAGGTTGCTGTTGAACAGGCTAAGGCAGTGGCCAAGACATCGCATTTGACTCTGCAATCCTCCTCCCAGACACTAAGGTCCCAAAAACCTGAGAATACATTTAGGCGGCATTTCAAGCAACCCTGTCTGCCACACTTTGCTCTCCGCTGATGACGGCCGAAAGCCAGAAACACGTGTCTGGAGATACGGCATTCGCCGCACCAATTATGGTGAAAAACTTTCTACAACGTTACAGCACTTGCTGCACCCATTTATGGTGAAAGACTTTTTTAAATATTATTCGAATTCATTCTAATGACGGTATTTATCATGATGCTTTGGGGCTATTCGAACTGAAATGTAAGACAGGGTGCTCCCTTTTTGGATTGTGTATTTAACGGCTCCCATGAGCCTTTGAGCTGACGAGCTCTGGTGAAGCACCTGTGCGCCTACTGAGTGGTACAAAAACCTGAGAATACGTTTAGGCGGCATTTCAAGCAACTCCGTCTGCCACACTTTGCTCTCCGCTGATGACGGACGAAAGCCAGAAACATGTGTGCGGAGATACGGCATTCGCCGCATCAACTTATGGTGAAAAACATTCTACAACGCTACAGCACTTGCTGCACCCATTTATGGTGAAAGACTTTTTGAAATATTATTGGAATTCATTATAATGACTGCATTTATCATGATGCTTTGGGGGCTATCGAGCTGAAATGTAAGACAGGGTGCTCCCTTTTTGGATTGTGTCCTGCCTTTCAGACTCTGGCTCCGACACTGGCGCCTCCGAATCCTCCAGGGTTTCTCCTCCTAAACGCCCAATCCTTACTACACACCTGGCTGATTATCCCTGATCTTATGGGCTTTTGCTCTGAATACTCTTGTCACTATTGCCTCCCAATGTTTTTGACACATTTATCTCTACCTGCCCATACCAAGGATTTACACTTTCATCAGTTATGCTCCGGATGGTACTTTCTATTTCTCCTTGGTGGGCCTGCCTCTGAACTCTCCACAATATTGATCACCTCCTGCTTTATTTCCACTGCATGGACACTACTAATCGTTAAGGGCCTTTGTGCACCAATTGAGCAATTGTGGTGGTTGTGGCATGATGCTGAATGGTAATCATTCCAGGGTTCGGGGAGTTGTTACAAATGTTTACCCTGTTGTTTTAGTTCCCCGGCTGGCAGACATGACATAAAAGTAACGGTGGGGTTGTGTGGGAAAGGGGGAAACAGCAGCTCCAAACAGATTACATACTATCATTATGGCCACTGTATATACTGCTTTAACCTGGGACACCAGGGGTATGGCAACCCCTGTCAAGAGGCATAAGATATACGCTTATCTCAGAAGACGTCATGTGCATTTTGCTTGTCTACAGGAAACACACCTCACATTATTGGTACTCAGTAATTTGAAGAAGCAATGGCGTGGTCAGATTTATGGAACGGGGTTCTCAGCCTATGCCAGGGGAATTCTGATTTGTGTTGCCCCGGGGGTTCCCTTCACCAAATTACAAGTCCAGATTGACAAAGAGGGTTGTTATGTCCAACTAGAGGGCACGCTAGATTGCTGCCCGTTACAATACTATTGTTGTACGCCCACAATGTGGCACAAGGCATGTTACTGAACACACTCTCCCCCTGTCTGCTCCTTAATCAGCAAGCCCCAGGACTCTGGGACGTGGACTTCAATTGTATACAGGACACAGACCTTGACCTGTCGGTGCCTCCTCTCCCAAACACACCTGCACACATGCTACCAAACAGTTCCAGAACTGAGCTGAAGTGTTAGACCTCCATGATGTCTGGTGTAAGGGCCACCCTGGGGAAAGGGAATACTCCTATTATGCACTGGGACACCAAGTACCACAGACTGCTGGCCCGCATTCATAGTTCTGAATACTTAGGGAAGATCTTGTCAGACCATAATCCCCTTAAACTCACATCTCACTGGGGTAGTAAGAGGACACCAATACTGAAATGGAGACTTCGAGCAGAGGCCCTACAGGGCACAGCATACAAAGACACGTAGGAAATGATATCTCTGCGTACTTTTCAGAAAATGCAGGCACTGTGGGACTTCGAGGGGTCGAGTGGGATGCCATGAACGTGGTCATGAGAGGCAACTGTATAACCATGTCTTGGGGGGTTGGGTCTCAACACTAGAGGACCGCATCTGTGTCCTTCAAAAAGAGGCGATTTAGTCCCCTGAGGCTCAACCCCTCCTGTCTGACATACGGCATCAATATCGGGAAGCCCTGAAACGCCTTTGTGATGTGGACTATAAGTCCTACCTTGCACGGCAACACAGGGAAGGTGACAAACCGGGACGTACATTAGCATGGCTACTGAAATCGGAAACACTGAGAAACATTATTGGAGCAATACGAGACAACACGATCCAAATCACAAACACTCAGGCTGGAATTAACAAGGCCTCTACCTATTACTATGAGGCATTGTATTCCTTGCCTCTGGAACCTAACACAGCGCGACTTCGAACCTACCTTGAGAATTTAATTCTCCCCAGCCTATCCCCACTCCAGGCAGCGGACCTGGAGCAGCCTATCCAAATACAAGAGATTCATACGGCAATCCTTCAAATAGCCTGTAGTAAAACTCCGGGCATGGACGGGTTTCCTGTCACGTACCGGGCTAGTCTGGCTCCTAGTCTACTAGAAATGTATACAGAGGCACACCACTGGGGTGAATTACCCAGCTCCTTATGTGAGGCCTTAATAGTGGTGTTGCCCAAACCCAGGAGGGACCCTCTTGAAATGGGGTCAAACCGGCCACTATCTACGTTGAACATTAATTATAAATTGCTGAGCAAAATTCTCGCAAATAAACTGCTCCTGATACTAGGCGCACTTGTACGTGCAGACCAATGCAGCCTTGTACCTCAAAGAGTTACACAGTATAATATACACCGACTATGTCATATTATTGATGCAGTGCCAGGAGGACTGGTCACCCTGTGGCGATCTCCCTGGACTTTGAGAAAGCATTTGACACACTTAATTGGCAATATCTCCTGCATGTACTGGAGCACATTGCGATGGGCCCTAGCTTCCTAGGTTGGATAAAGTTAGTATACACAGACCCTCGCGTGCAAGTTAGCACTGGTGCACAAATCTCTCGCTCCTTCCCTATTCAGAGAGGAACGCGTCAAGGATGCTCTCTTGCCAGTGCCTTTTGCTTTGGCCATGGAGCCACTTGCGGTCCAGCTGTGACTCGGGGACTTGAGTGGGGTATCCAAATTGGCTCAGAATGTCATATTACATCCTTCTATGCAGACGATGTTTTGGTCTAAATCCAAAACCACACTAATATTCTTCTAGCACTCTATGCTCTCCTTGACTGCTTTGGGGAACTGACTGGCTTGAAAATTAACTGGGGCAAGTCTTGTATTTTTCCCCACCGAGCTGAATTACTGTGCAGATTCTGAAGAGGGTTGTCTCCCTTGGTCCTTTGAGACCTTCCGCTACCTTGGGGCCAACGTTTATCACTAAGATGCTGATTGCCTTGATGGTAATCACGGCAAAGCCTTAAGCTCGGTCCGAAGTTCTCTGCTGTTCTGGGTATAACTCCCTCTTTCTCCCATGGGACGGGCATCAATAGCCAAAATGTTAATTCTCCCGTGATTTTTGTACCTTTTCACAGTGCTACCATGATGCCTACCTCATCCTTTTTTAAGACCTTGAGAGGGTTGGTGACAGGACTGGGGTGGGGGGAGGGCCGTGATAAGGTTTCCATGGTCACACTCCAGCGTCCAATTCATGAGGGAGGACTGGGGGGTCCCAGACATGGAACGTTATTTTGCCGCAGCTCAGCTGCAGTGGCCAATGCGTGGGCTAGCTGGTGACATCACGATTGAGGGCTCTATTGTTAAATAGGACCTCAAGGACCGTGATATATTTGAATGGCTCACTTCACCTGATGTACTGTCCAACCCGATGAGTAAGCTTGCGTGCACTGCAAAACTAGTCTGGAACTGGTTTATCCAACCCACAAACATGCCACTCCCCTACACGCCTGAGCTCCCACTGTGGAGCATACCCAAACTGAAACATCTCCTACATACATGCACTTGTACTCCGTAGAGGGAAGCAGGGCTTGCGCGGTTTTGACTGACAAACAATGGACCATGGCTCTAGCACAGGTGAAGCGGGTTTCCCATAATGCCCTCTTGAAGTTCATGCAATTTAATTATCTACACCAAACCTATCTGACCCCACACACTTACATAAACTATTTCCAAACACACCAGCAACGTGCCATGATGATAGCACTTTCCTTCACATGACATGGAAATACCCACCATTGCAACTTACTTGGACCCATGTGCTGGACCAGGTCTCAGATGTCATTGATACCCTATTGTCACGAGAGCCACTGTTCTGTCTATTAGTGGTTACGAAACAAACGAAACAGACCAAGCATTATCTGAAGTTTGTAGATCTAGCACTGACTCTGTTTAAACGTTTAATTGCCATGTCATGGAAAGCCCCTACTCCACCCCTGCTTGACTGCTAGCTACGGACAATCTTTCATTGGGCCACAACAGAGGTGGGTGCCCTCAGCTACGACTGCAGCTTGCACAGGGGAGGTGGAATAACCACGCTATGGGACACATAACTTAATTACTTAATTACTTAAATTATACCCACCCTCTCTGGGCGAAGAGACCTTGACCCCACACACCGGCACAGGAGGCTCTTTACCACTCACCACATACTGCTTGATGTCTACCCCAGAGATCTCCCTATGCTACTCTGAATAATCAGAAGCGTCCGAAGCATGCAGCCTCAATGGGTAACCCCTTGCGTTTTGTTTCCCTTCATACCTTTCAAGTCTGTGCACCAAGCCCCCCACCTGATCATAGATCTGATTCATCTCAGGCCCCACGGAGAGTTCTTCCCTTCCGTGGTTGCCTCTGAAATCACCAGCCGGAACAGTTTAAAGCTCCAGTATTGTATTGTTTATTTACCAATATTTCTGATGCACCCTCGCATAGATATAGCAGCAGTCACTGTGCTGAGTCACTTATAAATATTCACACTGTTTGATTTTCCTTCCAACAACTTCAACCATTCATCTGTCTTACTATTTATTTTCTTTGCTTATAATTCTGGTATTGAGATCAGCGATGTAAGCACACGTCCTTTATTCTTATAATTATCCAATTTTATTTTGTCCTAATGTGGTTATGTGTTCCTTTTCTTTACCTATACATGCAAATAAAGATATATGTTTTTTTTTTTAAATTGTAGACGCTTAAAAGCAAGATTGAAGATCCTTTGCTTTCAAAATGAAATGTTCTAAAAAATGCAGCTAAAGAAAAAATGTTTTGCTAAATTACTCTTAATTGTTAGGTACCATTTCTTTGAAAAATCATTTAGTCAAATGTGTTAATGCATGCTAGTATTTCCCAAAAATATTTGTGTTGGAAAATCAGTGTAACCAGTTTCAACACGATTATGGCAAAATGAACATAAACATGCATACATGCATTGGCAAAGCCAAAATGTCCCACGTTGGTGGGTAGTCTGGTTGGTTTTGTCAATCCGTGTCTTGTTCTGACATGGCTTTTGTAACACTTTATTGTTGTGGGTGCTGCAGGGCCCTCACCATTTTAACAAACATGGGTAAAAAGCAAAAATATTCTTGGGTCTTAAAAAGCACACATTGCCACAGTAGTTCCTGGCACTCAACAAAACTACTTTGTGTGCAGATTTGCTGATTGTGAAAGAGCAGACTGTTATCACACACAGTGAAGCCAGCCAACAGATGAATAGAGACATAGAACTTTTATAAAAGGTCTTGGTTAACATCAGACCTAATTAGGGGCCCAAGTCTTAAAGTCACAAAAGAGTGCATTACTGCAGATTTACGTATTTCATGAATTCACAAGAATTTACAGTAGACCGGGAAATCATACTTCTAGAAAATATTTGTTAACTGTATTTTAGCACGAGCAAGTATGCATATGTATGCTCATGTGAAAATCTGTTGAGCGTTGCAAGTTCACTTTTCCCTTCAACCACTTTTTTCCCCATCCCTCGAAGAAGTAAATTTCCAGCCTTTCTTGCTATGGGAAAAGATTAGAGAACAGCTGGTGGAAAACTTAAAAATATGTAAGTTAGTAGGTTTGCACAGATTCAAAAGGGCATTCCAACCCTGGAACTATTGCTTACTTCTACCTCCAGCCACAGTATGAAGATCTGCAGAAATGTGGCAAAATGAAGAAACTGCTAATATTCAAGTCTTACTATAGTATTATCCCTGGCACAATCAGAGAGGCTACTATCAGAGCTCTTAATAATGAGATTGCTTCCATAATTTGTCGCCGCACTCCGTGGCACAAAAGGGACAAGTATTATCTTTTTTTTACAGGACAAGTAGATTTATGAAGCAACCAGTCACCTGGACTAGCGGACAGTGGCAGTTTCTTCTTTAGGGCGAGGGAGCTTCGCCCCCCCCAACACCTGCGAGGCGCGCTAAATGTGAAAACAAAAATGGCAATGAAATTATTTCATTGTAATTTTTGTTTTCACTATGCAGCGCCGCAGCTGCCAGCCTGCTCCTGAACAGGGAGAAATGGGGGACTGTCCTCTGCTGCCAAGGACTGGCGCAGTGGCTTGGTTCCAAAGTGCTCATGTCACTTTGGCCGGCTGTTTTGCGCTGGCCAAAGTGACATGCGCACTTTGAAGCTCTTCACTCACCTGTCTTAAGACAGCTGGGTGGAGACCAAACACAGGCCTCAAGGGCCTGAAGGAGCATTCAGCCAAGCTACTCTATCCAATCCAGGTGCTACTCTAATGTGTATAACAGCTGCTAGTAGATATTTTATTAAATTCCACACCTCTGTTCATACGTCAATCACTGGATGATCAATTGTTGTGATTCTCTCCACCAGTATTGTTGGCATTCAGATGTTTTGAAGGCAACTGTCACCAGGTGTGCTGGAGATAACATCTGTGGGACTGATTAGGCACGCCACTTAGACGTGGAAGCATGAGTCCAGAGTGTGCTCACAACTTGTCCCAGCTGCACTGTCCAAACATGGTGGCAGGCCAGTGCTTCAGCATTCTGGCGAGCGCTTTTCTTCAAACAACCACAAGCCACAAGATAGTGCTTGCAAGAACCCCAGCACCAGAGAAAAGTGAAAGGGGTTACGATAACTTCCTTCAATCCCTGGTCAATCTGTCATTTACTCAAAAATGTTGTCAAATGATGGTGTTCCGGTTGTATGTCACTACATCTTTTAAACTTACATTGATATACAACATCACTGGTGGCATGTCAATAACAACCACTATATAATCATGGTACGTTTTTAATGTGTCTCACTGCTACCGCGATCCCATTCTAATGCAGCTGCTTCCTTTTTAATTTTTTGTATTTAATGAATTTTTGTTGATTGTAATTATATTACTGTTGTTGCAGCTAAATGAAATGTTGTTTAATTATTATCCTCAGCATGTCCATGTTTATGTACCTAATTGATATTTTTAATTATCTTTAATGTTTCATGTTGTCCTTAACCTGCCTCTAATCTGAACCCTTAGACTAACCATTAAAATAGTTGGAAATGAATGACTTTTAATTATTTTAATCCTACATCTAACATTAATGCTAGACCTTCCTTGTATTATGATAGCTTTTATATCTGTTTACATTTTTACTATCATATTTAATCATAGTATGCCTATCTTTAATTCATAATTGATTTAACTCCTATTTTTCACCTTTCCAATACTAATACTTACCCTAACTTTTAACTTATTTTTATGTAAATGTAATTAGTTTAATTATTCTTAATTTAAATCTTAATTTAAATTAATGTAAACTCTAATAACAATCAATATGGAAATGTATCTTGGGGATAAACCCACAAACATCCCCCTCCGCCTATATGTTTTTAATATTTATTGTTTGCTTTTGTTTTTTATTGTATTTCTCAATGTATTGCATTTAATCAAGTTATTTACTTTAATTATTTTTGTCGCTAGTGGATAGTTCATAGGGGGCATCGATTTAGCTAGTATGTCGATGTAATGGGGGTATCCTTTCTTTGCCACCCCCTTCTCTCTCCTGCATCATCACTCTCAGTCAGCATCCTTAGGATAAACTCCGGGATGTGACAACCAGATTGCCCATTGAGGTCAGTGTGAAAGAAAAGGTGCAAGTGAGCCAACCAGTCTCATGACACCCACACACTCCCAACACAGGAAGATAAGATTTCCCCTCATGGGTACGATGCTCATCCACTGACTCCCTGTTCTGCTGTCACACAGGGCATGCATTCCATGGAACCAGAGTGAGTTATCCCCTTTTCTTCACATTTATGATTCCCACACTGCTGGTCATTAGGCTGAGATCTCCCCTGGCCTGCAGCCTCATGAGTCTCGTGGTGCATGACAGTAGCCTCAGATATCCCCCGTTCTTCAGCCTGATTGGTCCTACTCGCTGTCACAGACACTTTAGGATGAGACCTACTCTGTTTTTTAACCTCAAGGGTCCCACATTCACTAACTGACACTTGGCTGAGATCTTCCCAGTTTTGCAGCCTCACAGTCTGTCACAGACACCAGGCCGGGCTCTCTCCTGCGTTCCACACTCCTTGACACCAGGAGAACACACCTGTCTGCAGCCTCTAGAGCAACGTTACTCAAAGTACGGCCCGCGGGCCGCCAGCGGCCCCACGGACCTACCTTGGCGGCCCGCGAGTGAGTGGTGGCCTAAACATTATCTATATGGCAATGGCATTAAATACGGTTTTGTAGATACTTCGGCTTGGCTTAATTAGTCCCTTATCTAAATCCCTAAGTATCTGCTCTCTTCCCTAACGAAATTTAGTGCCACGTGCACGTGCACCACAGTGCGATCCCCGAGGTATCACACATCTTAAGATCATCCGATTCATTTTTAATTAAGGCACAACACATTTTGTTTATCTCATTCTCCACAGAGGAAAATCTAATTTTATTACTTACTGACATGCCGCAGTTGTTGGAGGGAATTGCTGCGCAGTCAGAAAGGGAATACCGAGGGCTGATGCCACTAGAAATAATAGTGATATGGAGTTTTTGCAATATTTTATTGGTCCTCCGTCCAAAGAGATTAATGTACGCTTTCCGTGAAACCAGGACTTTTTTTTAATTTTAAATGAACATGCCTTCCTATTTTACCCCAACCGAGATGTGTTTTGCAATTGCATCAATCTATTTCGTATTGCTGAACCATTAATTCTCTTATGTTCCAGAGGTGAGCTGTTAGTGGGATTGCTCGGGGGTGTAACATTAAAATGCTAGAAGTAGAGTCAACAGTGGCAACTTAGCGGAAATTAGCCATCTGGGAGAGAGACAGGAACAGACGTGATATTTGTGTTTCCGAGCTGTGCCATCTGTGTCCATCAGGGTGACAGGAGCAAGCAGTCTATCCGCGCCAGATATCACTAATGACTAAATCTAGCCCCTCTAAGCCCCGCCCCCTCTAAGCCCCGCCCCCCGCTGTCACTTCAGTGCGGCCCTCGGCCGCAAACCATGCTGCAATTTTGGCCCCCGAGAAAAAGTTTGTGAGTACCCATGCTCTAGAGTCTCTCACTCCCTGATACTAGGCTCAGATCTCCCTTGTTCTTCAGCCTCATGGGTCTCACGATCATTCACTGACACCAGACTTAGGTCCCTCCTATTCTGCTGCCTTGCAGGACATGCATTTCATGCAATCAGCATGATATCACCCTTGTTCCACAGCCTCATTGTCCCACACAGGACACTATGCTCATATCTCCCCTTTCCTGCAGCATCATGAGTCCCACACTATGGACACTAGGCTCATATCTCCCCTTTCCTGCAGCCTCATGAATCCCACACTATGGACAGTAGGCTCATATCTCCCCTTTCCTGTAGACTCATGAATCCCATACTGCCTGACACTAGACTCGGAACTCCTCTGTTCTGCAGCCTCATGGCTCCTACATTCTGTCACAAACACAGGTTGGGCTCTCCCATGGGCCCTACACACTGGCACCAGAGGATGAAATCTCTCTTGGTCTGCAGCTTCAGGAGGCCACACTATGGACACTAGGCTCATATCTCCCCTGTTCTGCAGCCTCATGATTCAGTGCTTAATTTGTGCTTGTTTTTCCGGTGCTGAGCACCGGCACTTATTTGTGAGGGCCGGGGCTTATTCTTCTGCCTCACGCATTTGCTGCCAGCAAAAGACACATATGGGAAAGACGGAGGAAGGGGAAAACGAAAAAGCGTCTCAAAAGGAGAAAGTAGAAAGCTGCAGGATGAGCTGAAAGGGCAGGGGGTGGCCATAAATGGATTGAAGAGGCCCGAGATGGCTTCAGGATTGCGCTGCCTCAGTATTCAGTGCTGGGAGATTTAATTACAGCAGCCTCGTGTTTAAGAGAAGGGCTTTGAGCAACGGCACCTGTTTATTTACAAATTAAGCACTGTCATGATTCCCATACTGCCTGACTCTAGGCTTAGAGCTATGATCTGCAGCCTCACTGGTTACCCATTCTGTCACAAACAAAGGCTGCGCTCTCCCATGGGCCCCACACTGTCATGCACCAGAGGACGAGATCTCCCCTGTGGTACACCCTCATGTGTCCCACACTAGGGACACTAGGCTCATATCTTTCCATTCCTGCAACCTCATGAATCCCATACAGCCTGACACTAGGCCCAAAGCTCTCCTGTTCTGCAGCCCAATGGGTCTCACACTAATTGGTCTCACCCCGTCTGACGCTAGGCTCAGGTCGCCCCCCTTCTGCAGCCCCATCGATCCCACACCCGCTCAACGATACCAGGCTAGGTTCACCTCTGCTCCGACCTTCTACAAAGGTTGTCAGTTCCGGAAGGTGCTCACAGATCGGCAAATATATGACCTCTAATCTGGAGCTTTCAAGTAAACACTGCTCCGTTACATATTAACTCGAAAAAATACTATCCCTCCGCAAAGGTTAGACACGTGCTGTCAGTGCAGCAGCTGGACCTTCACCCACTGCTTTTAGTTCTCAGTGTGCCCTACAGAGCTCTCTTGCTCACCAGCCACCAAGCGCTGCCTGCATTGCACAGACCAGATACGGAATGGTGCCTGCGTTGCAAACCGAGGATACCAGTAGGCGTTGGTGGTGCACAGCGCAGATACACAAGGGTAGCTGCTTTACACAACACAATACCGAAGGGTGCCTGCGTTGCAAACCGAGGATGCCAGTAGGCGTCGGTGCTGCACAGCGCAGATACAAAAGGGTAGCTGCTTTACACAACACAAATACTGAATGGTGCCTGCGTTGCAAACCGAGGATGCCAGTAGGCGTCGGTGCTGCACAGCGCAGATACACAAGGGTAGCTGCTTTACAGAGCACAAATACTGAATGGTGCCTGCGTTGCAAACCGAGGATACCAGTAGGCGTTGGTGGTGCACAGCGCAGATACACAAGGGTAGCTGCTTTACACAACACAATACCGAAGGGTGCCTGTGTTGCACAGATGCTGAAGGGTGCCTGCGTTGCACAGATGCTGACGGGTGGCTCGGTTGCTCGGCACAAACAATACCTGCATTGAACAGCGAAGTTACCAAAGGGTGCCTGTGTTGCACAGTGCAGATACTGATGGATAGCTGCGTTGCACAACACAGGTAACTGCACTGCTGAGCGTAGATATGAATGGAGCCTACAATGAACAATGTCTGTGTTGCACAGCGTAGATTCTGAAGGGTGTCTGCATTACACATCTCAGATACTGAAGGATGCCTGCATTTCACAGCAAACTTACCAAAGGGTGCCTGCGTTGCCCAGTGCAGATACTGACGTGTGCCTGCGTCACACAGTGCAATTACTCAGGGTACTTGGGCTGCACACTGCAAATACTGATGGATGTCTGCATTGCACAGTGCAGATACTGATGGGTACCTGCATTGCACAGTGCAGATAATGATGAGTGCCTGCATAGCACAGTGCAGATACTGATGAGTGCTTGCGTCGCATAGTGTAGATAGGGTGTCTGCGTTGCACAGTGCAGATAGTGTTGGGTGCCTGCATCACACAGTGCAAATACTCAGGGTACGTGCCTTGCACAGTGCAAATACTGATGGGGGCCTGCATTGCTCAGTGCAAATACTCAGGGTGCCTGCGTCGCACAGTGCAGATACTGATGGATGCCTGGGTTGCACAGTGTAGATAGGGTGTTTGCTTTGTACAGTGCAGGTATTGATAGGTGCCTGCGTTGCATAGTGCAGATACTGTTCGGTGCCTTCGTCATATATTGCAAATACTCAGGGTGCCTGCGTTGCACAGTGCAAATACTGATGGGGGCCTGCATTGCTCAGTGCAAATACTCAGGGTGCCTGCGTCGCACAGTGCAGATACTGATGGATGCCTGGGTTGCACAGTGTAGATAGGGTGTCTGCTTTGAACAGTACAGATATTGATAGGTGCCTGCGTTGCATAGTACAGATACTGTTCGGTGCCTTCGTCATACATTTCAAATACTCTGGATGTCTGCGTCGCACAGTGCAGGTACTGATGGGTTCCTGCGTCGCACAGTGCAGGTACTGATGGGTTCCTGCGTCGCACAGTGCAGGTACTCGGGGTGCCCGTGTTGCACAGTGCAGATATTGATACGTCCCTGCGTTGCTCAGTGCAGATACTGGTGGGTGCCTGCATCACACAGTGCAAATACTCAAGGTGCCTGCGTTGCACAGTGCAGATACCGATGAGTGCCTGCGTTGCACAGTGTTTGTTGATATTCAATGTGCCAGCATCGCACTTGCTCTTTCCTCTGTCTCCTTTGGTCCACGTTATCGTCTTTTGGAATGAAGCACAATTTAAGAACAGACACAGACATGATAGGCTACGCAAAAAAATATTTTTCGCATCAGTCTTGACATAAAAACGGATCCTCATATGATCTTCACCCGCATAAGTATCACAAGCTGGTCCCTAACTCCAGCACCCCAAGAGTAATCGTTCTTCGCCAGTGTTGGAATTAGTGAGTCCAGCTCCGATTGGCAGGGCATCAATAGCTTTTTAATAAGAGGAATTACACATCCCACACCTCCTCTGTTCTAAACCATTACCACTCTCCACATTTTATCTCTCAACGTTGCCTTCATAAAACTCTAAATCTTACAGTTTATTACAGCGTCCTTTTCTATTTTATTTTTTTCTCCTCTTTTGTAGCATTTTATTATTTTAACTCTTTGAATTTTGTTTCAATATCCAAAATGCTGTACTCCGGATGTTCTAGTTTAGAGGAGGTAAGTTTGGCTTCTCTAGGAATCTGACCTCCGGGAGACTTTCTGCCAGCTTTTTCTGCATCCCAAACTGAGGCATTGTATTAAAAAATACACTGTCAGCTGGCATCACTTCAGGAAGCAGGTGTCAGATTGTGATATCACTCAAGGGTCCTCAGATAAGACTGGGACACCTCAGCGAGAACGACATGTCAAACTGCAGTATCGCCCTAGGACCAAGATATCTGGCTGTAACTCTGGTTCACTTGGGTTAGTCAGGGTGGTGGTAACAGTGCGAAACGACATCCTACTACGGTGGTGTCCATCGTAAGTATCGAAGTTCCCTCAGCAGCTGAATTTCGCTCTTTTTTCCGCCTATCATGAATGATGGAGATGTGAAAGTAGTTGCATTCTGCTCTACTGTTCGTCCATTGTGAATGTTGAAGCTCTCATAACACCAGCATCCCGCACTGTTAGTCCATCGTAAGTGTATCAACAGCAGCATTCCTCATTGGAGTTTGTCCATCTTGAATGTTGAAGGTCTAACAATAGCAGCATTCCGCTCTGGTGTTAGTCCATCATGAACGTGGAAGCTCTCGCCACAGCAGCATGCCACTCTGGTGTGAGTCCATTGTGAATGTTGAAGGTCTGACAATACCAGCATTCTTGTTTGGTGTTAGTCCATCGTAAATGTTGACGGTCTCACAACAGCAACATTCCGCACTGGTCTTAGTCCCTATTAAATGGTGAAGGTCTCATGACAGCAGTATTCCGATCTGGTGTGAATCCGTCATGAATATTTAAGCTGTCACAGCAGCAGCATTTTGCTCTGTTGTTGGTCTATTATGAATGTTAAAGCATCCACAACGGCAACATTCCATTCTGCAGTTAGTGCAAAGTGAATGTTGAAGCGCTCATAGCAGCAGCATTCCCTGCCGTAAACCCTGAAGCTGAACAACAGCAGCATTCCTTATTGGTGTTATTCCATCTTGAATGTTGAAGCTCTTGCAATAGCAGAATTTGACTGCACTGTTGTTAGTTCATCATTAATGTTGAAGGTCTTGCAATAGCGGCATTCCGATTTGGGGCTACCCATTGTGAATGTTGAAGCTGTCTCGACAGCAGTATTCCGCACTGGTATTAGTCAATGTTGAAGCTCTCAAAGCAGCAGCAATTCGTTCTGGTGTCAATCCTTCAAGAAAGTTGAACCTTTCCAAAGTGCTTTTTCCTCTGGTGTTCGTCCATTGTGAATAGTGAAGCTCTCACAACAGCAGCATTCCGTTCTGTTGTTAGTCCAATGTAAATGTTAACGATCTAGAACAGTGGTTCCCAACATTTTGACTGCTGTGGACTCCCACTTTATCATTACTGGAACCCAGGGACCCCCACTGAATCATTATTGGAATCCGGGGTCCCCCCCCACAGAGTCATCACTGAAACCCTGGGATCTCATCTGTTAATATTATTTCATTTTCTGTGCAGTCGCGGCTCCCCTGAGGAGGCTTTGCTGACCCCACAGGGGCCCCCGGACCGCAGGTTGGGAACCACTGCTCTATCATCATTCTGCCTTGCTGCTAGTCCATCGTCAATTTTGATGCTCTTGTGACTTGTGGCGTATTTCCTGTAATTGAGTTGCTGAAATTTAGAGTTGCGCTCCAAATTATATTTGAAGGTATAATGAGCATTAACCGCTGAATTACCACAGGCAGGGCTGGCTTTAGGGCGGTGCGAGCGGTGCGGCAGCACCGGGTGCTGACCTGGATTGGGGGGTGTTGACCTTAGGGGAGCTCTTTGTTCAGCAATAACTTATGAAACTTGCCACTTAAAAGCACCGGCTAAAAAGTTCTTTGTGCTGCAGCCTTCAGGAAGCAATTAAAATGTCAAGATACCTCTTGTGATTAATGTTCCTGCTAGGGAGAGAGATGGGAGTTTTGTCTTGCAGCAGCTTCGACTCACCATAAATCAATCAATCAATCAGGAATTTGTAAAGCGCACTACACACCCGTGAGGTTCTCAAGGCGCTGAGGAAGGGAAGGGGGGGAGGTGCTGCTATTGCTCGAACAGCCAGGTCTTGAGAAGTTTCCTGACGGTAAGGAGGTCTTTGGTCTGGCGCAGGTGGGTGGGAAGAGTGTTCCACGTTTTGGCGGCGAGGTGCGAGAATGATCTACCGCCGATTGTAGTTTTGCGGACGCAGGGAACGGTTGCGAGGGCGGGGTCGGCGGAGCGGAGATGCCGGGTCGGGTTGTAGAAGGAGTCTTGTCTGTTGAGGTATTCTGGTCCGGTGTTGTGGTGTGCTTTGTGAGCGTGGGTGAGGAGTTTGAAGGTGATTCTCCTGTTGACTGGGAGCCAGTGCAGGTTTTTCAGGTGGTCTGTGATGTGGCAATGGCGGAGGATGTCCAGGATGAGGCGTGCAAAGGCGTTCTGGATGCGTTGCAGCCTCTTCTGGAGTTTGGCCGTGGTTCCTTCGTAGAGGTCATTGCCGTAGTCCAGCTTGCTGCTTACAATGGCTTGCGTGATCGTTCTTCTGGTTTCGGTGGGTATCCATTTGTAGGTCTTTTCGGAGCATGCTGAGGGTGTTGAAGCAGGAGGAGGAGATGGTGTTGACTTGCTGGGTCTTGGATAGTGAGGGGTCCAAGATGAATCCAAGGTTGCGTGCGTGGTCGGTGGGAGTCGGAGTGGTTCCGAGAGTGGCAGGCCACGAGGGGTCATCCCATGCAGAGGGGGTGGAGCCAAAGATGAGGTCTTCCGTCTTGTCGGAATTGAGTTTGAGGCAGCTGCTCTTCATCCATTCGGCGATGGCCTTCATTCCATCGTGGAGGTAGGTCTTGGCGGAGTCCTTGGTGAGGGAGAGGATCAGCTGGCTGTCGTCGGCATATGTGATGATGTTGAGGTTGTGGGATCGGGCGATGTTAGCGAGCGGGGCCATGTAGACGTTGAAGAGGGTCGGGCTGAGGGACGAACCCTGGTGTACGCCGCTGATGATTTCGGTGGCCTCCGAGCAGAATGGGGGGAGGCGGACTCTCTGGGTTCTGCCGGTGAGAAAGGTGGTGACCCTGTCCAGGGCTCTGCCGCGGATTCCAGGATTGCTGAGGCGTGAGCGTAGAGTGTGGTGGCAGACGGTGTCGAACGCGGCCGAGAGGTCCAGGAGAATGAGTTTTCACTGCTGTCCGGTATGGTTCTGATGTCATCGGTGGCGGCGATGAGGGCGGTTTCAGTGCTGTGGTTGCTGCGGAATCCGGATTGGGAAGGGTCCAGGGTGCAGTTCTCCTCGAGGAAGCGGGTTAGTTGTCTGACAGCCTTCTCGGTGACTTTTGCCGGGAAGGGGAGCAGGAAGATAGGCCAGATGTTCTTGAGGTCCTTTGGGTCTGCCTTGTGTTTTTTGAGGAGGGCGTGTTTCCAGTTCTCCGGGAAGGTGGCGGACTCGAAGGAGCAGTTGATGATCTTCCGTAGTTGGGGTGCGATGATGGAGCTTGCTTTGTTGAGGATGTGGTCAGGGCAGGGGTCAGATGGAGAGCCGGAGTGGATGGTGTTCATGAATTCGATGGTGTCGTTGTCGCTGATGGGGTCTAGGAGAACAGGAGGTTGGTTGGAGGTGAATCTGTGGTGTTCGTACTTGCTGGGGGGGTCTGGGAGCTGAAGCTGTAGTGGATGTCTGCAAACTTGCGGTGGTAGTAGGAGGCTAGGGAGTGGCAGAGGTCTTGGAATGGCGGGATGTCATTGGCGTTGGAGCTGGGGTTAGAGAGTTCCTTCACGACGTTGAAGAACTCCTTGTGGCTGTGTGCGTTGTTGATTCGGTATTTGAATGCGATTCTCTTGGCAGCTCAGATGAGTTGGTGGTGTATGCGGATGGCGTTTTTGAAGGCTGTGACGTTGTCCAGAGTCTGATCTTGGCACCACTTTCTTTCGAGTCTTCGGCAGCTTTGCTTAGATTCGTGGAGGTCGGCGGTAAACAAGAAGGCCTTTCTGTCGGTGCGTCTGTTGGAGGGATTCTTGATTTGGGCGAGAGTATTGGCACAGGTGTTGACCCATTGCCTGAAGTTGCGGACAACTGCATCAGTGTCGGTGGTGTCTGCGTGGATTCTGGGAGAGGGTTGCGATAAGTTGGTCTTCGGTGACCTTGTTCCAACTGCGGTGTGGGATCCGTTGTGGGTGGTGGTGTGTTGTGGGTTTCTTGAAAGAGAAGTGGATGCAGCGGTGGTCTGTCCAGTGGAGTTCGGTGGTGTGGCTGAAAGAGACGTGATTGCTGGCGGAGAAAATAGGGTTGAGTGTGTGTCCTGCGGAGTGGGTTGTTGCCGTGACGAGCTGTTTGAGGCTGAGGTTGGAGAGGTTGTCGAGCAGGGTGGCGGTGTTGTTGGTGTTTTCGAGGTGGAAGTTTAAGTCTCCAGGGAGTATGTCGGTAATGGAGTCGCTGAACTGCTGTCGTGGGCCATAAAGTAGCATAGAGGGTTAAAATTCCTGCTGCAGAGCACAGGATTATATTTTATGTGGATAGCTGAGTGTTTTAGTAAATCCAGCCTTTACTAGCACTTTAAAACAAATGAATTTATGTGAAAGGGGGGCTATGGAGAGATGAGGGGCACATTTGCCGGGTGGTGGTGAGGGAATCCAAGGGGGTGGTCATAGGGTGGGGGAGGGGAGAGCGCCAAAAAAGACTGTTGCACAGGGCACCACCAGCGCAATCTGACATGCTGTTTTAGAGTGATGGGCAATGCAACATCAGTGTTGCAGCACTTCCACATCATGTCGCAGAAACAATTGTGAAAAGTATAAGGCTGTTGAAAACTAAGCACAGATATAGGTGGGAACACGTGCTGTACATGTGGTACATGTGTAACACGGTTACTGCAGGTGATTCCCCATGCTCTTGTGCAAAAGTGCCGATCTGCAAGTAATACCGAGCGATAGCGTTATTACAGTTTTACGGGATTGACCCCGGATTTAAACAAGCCTTTTGCGTGGTCGCGTTAGGGTCAAACGTTATTTGTTGACATTTGCTGTTATTCCCGTGGCAAAGGGAGCTAAACAGTCAGTTATTTGGAACCAGCTATCCTTCTCCCCCGTACTGTTGTGACCCCAGAGTGAGAGGAGATGCATGATTTGTCTTGTTGGTCGCACTTCTGCGAGCAAAATCTCAATTTTGTGATGGTAAAATATTACACGCCAGCCAATATTGGTGAATATATTTGTTGGAGAGCTGAGATGAGGGGTCGCCTTGCATGCAATTTCCAAACACGGGGATTGCAAAATCCAAGTCTATTAAGGGCACTGTAGCTCATCTGTCATTGCTTTAATAAAGCAGGAGAGACAATTTTACGGTACAGGAGTCTGGATTCATTGGTTTTACGGTAATCATGTCCAATTTCATAGTGGAAATGAGTACATTTTGTAGCATGACAGTAACAGGCTTCGTCGTACTGAAAAATATTAAGGCCCTTCTTTTGAGTAGCGTGATATTCCTGTTTTGGCCATAAACAGGGCTTTTCACCTGCAATAAGATAACGTTGTCCAATTTTACTGCTCCTGCCATTGGCTTGTGTGATAATCCTGCTTTTTGTTATTGGGAAAAAATCATCCAGGTCATACCAGGTTATACTTTTGTCCTCGGTAAAATGCCCAGAATTTCCAGATTTTCATTTCATTGGAGCCTATAGGGAATCAACTGTGATCCACCAGTAACACCTGGACCGGTAATCCCGGTTGGTTTTGTTATTGCTACCTGGGAATGCTGAGTTACTCATAATGCCGCAATGACCTTGCTACTCTGGGTGCTTTAATTTAGGAAATGTAAGTGCTGGTTTTGCCTCAATTCACAGGATCCAGAGTGGCATATCGTTGACTAATGTTTACAAAATGCATCAATCAGACACGTGTCTGTCCTTGGCTGTTCTCTGCATAGTCAGGGTTGAAAATCACACGCACTTATGATTAGTTTTGCTTTTTTGCACAGTAATTTCAGAATGTTAGTCTAGGAGCATCTTTCTTTGTTTCTGTAAATTCTTTCATGACTGTGAAAATAACCAAATTAAAACTATTGCTCTACTAGTAGTGTTCTATAGGTTGCTTGTGAATACCACCCCCTAAATGACATTTCACTAAGGTCGGCTAAAGAAGTGAGCCTGAGGGTGGAGGTCCGAGAATAGAAGCATCACCTGGGGTAACGCCGGGAGGAGAAACGTGGCCTGACAGTGTTTTTGTAGCCAGGATGTGACAGTAAGAGAGGACCCAGATCCTGAGGAGAGAGATGAACTAGGCCTTTCAAAACCCTCAGTAGCAGGGTGTTTATGTTCCTCTACTCTCCATCCCATCATCAGACCGATCATTCTAGCATCCCTGCCCCAGTTTCCAAAAAAGCCTGCTAGCAAGGGCACACACATACTTACCTGTGATGTGATATGATTGTGGAGAGCAACAGCACGCATTAGGAAGGCAGCACAAAGGCCCCAGCAGTCTAGATATTCATGACTGCAAGTTGGGGTTCTCTTTGTTAATACAGACCTTTGTCAGGACACTAAACCTTTAGGTCCGGCATTAGCCAGGACCTTTTTGTTCTACTAAAATTATTTATATATATATATATATATATATATATATATATATATATATATATATACTTATAGGGGCTTACAGACAGCCCTCTTCATCCATGGAACTGTTGTTGCTTCATTAACATTTTTCTTCCACCCTCTACAGCATGGAGCAGTGGGTCGGCCCAGTTCAGCCATTGGCAGTCTTGGTAGGATGGGGTGGAGGGTGTTCTGGAAACACAATACTGTGAGTCGCAACATTTTGCTCTTTCACCAGGAGGTCATCTGCACACAAAACAGTGCCAATGACAATTACAGCAATGTGTGATTTTTAAGACCAAACTGTTTTAGTTTTTAGCCAGTTCTTATATTGGCAGGTTTCACAAATAATAAATATTTACAAAAAGCATGACAAAGCAAAACAGGCACGGACAAAGCTAAAGCTTGTATACATTGAGAGTGGTTCACTCATAATGCCTGAGGTTTAATTTTTTTCCATATGTTCTTTACATTTTTTTGATCAGCTACTCAGTATGCTCAGGGGACCTCACACTCTTCCCCTGTGCACTCCCTTGATTCCTTTGACAAACAACCCTCCATTATCCCCACATGCCACTGAATTTGCACCACAATGTGCCTCACTTCAACATCAGTCTGCTCTTGTAACCGCCACCACTGACGCTGCTTATTCTTCTGGTGACAGCTGTCTCCTCCTGGGATTTCCTTTTCTCACAAGTTATAGGTTTGAAAAAATCTGCAGGGGGGTTGATAGCATCAGCCCTGGCTTGTGGTTGGTCTAATGTGTTTTCAGCCTTCTATTTTAGAATAATAACTTTTTGCCTGAAGAATTTGGCCTTTTGCCTACCTGTCTTCTAGTGTAAGACAACACTGGTCTTTGGCTCTGGTGGCTTTGAGGCAGATTGGTTAAGACACCCTTGACCATATTTGGATACATTTTCATTCTGTTTGTTCTCAGTAAAAAAATCCCAATCCTTGGTAGGATGGGGAGGCAGGTGTTGTGGTAACACATTTTGGTGGCAGGGACCTCCAAAATCCAGAGAGCTGGAGTGAAAATACCTTGGTGTGCAAATAGGAACAAGAAACGGTGTACCTTCAATGAGAAGAGGCTAATTCCAAAGTAACCTAAGAGATAGAGTGCGAGGGGAACCATACTAATAATGTGTGGTTTCTTCTGCGTTTGCTACTGTGTCACACCCTCACACTGGTGATAGCTCCTAAGAGGAAATCCTAGTGCTTTCTCCCTACTCTTCTCTCCTATCCTTCTACCCAAAGGGCAATGTAGACAGTAATGTACAAAGTCAGTGTTAAAAAAAAAGCACTGCTCAAAAAACTATTTGACTTTGTCTTTGCGATGATTTAATATTTAGGCCCTCATTCAGACCTTGGCGGGCGGCGGAGGCCGCCCGCCAAAGTCCCGCCGTCAGGTTACCGTTCCGCGGCCGAAAGACCGCGGCTGTAATTCTGACTTTCCCGCTGGGCTGGCGGGCGGCCGCCTTCAGGCCGCCCGCCAGCCCAGCGGGAACGAGGCTTCCACGATGAAGCCGGCTCGGAATCGAGCCGGCGGAGTGGAAGCTGTGCGACGGGCGCAGCAGACAGTGAAATACATTTAGGGGCCCTCTTACGGGGGCCCCTGCAGTGCCCATGCCAGTGGCATGGGCACTGCAGGGGCCCCCAGGGGCCCCGCGACCCCCCCTACCGCCATCCGGTTCCCGGCGGGAGAACCGCCGGGAACTGGATGGCGGTAGGGGGGGTCGGAATCCCCTCGGCGGCGCAGCTAGCTGCGCCGCCTTGGAGGATTCCAATGGGCGGCGGTACACTGGCGGGAGCCCGTCAGTGTTGCCGGTCCGACCGCGGCTTTACCGCCGCGGTCGGAATGCCCATTGGAGCACCGCCGGCCTGTCGGCGGTGCTCCCGCGGTCCTCCAACCCGGCGGTCATGGACCGCCAGGGTTGGAATGACCACCTTAGTCTTCCAATTCCTCCATATTTGAAGTCATAAAAAGATTCACCATGTCTCAGTATTCCCTTCTTAACCATTTCAAGGCTCAGCTATTCATAAGCTATTTGAAAGGTCACAGCCTTCTGTTACAGTCACAATCTTGACTCTTTCCAGCTACCGAAGCCAATTTGTTGAGCACTAGTAGTTATTTTTGTTAACTATACCATGAGTATGGTAACTGGGTGTGATCACTTAGCACTGCTGAACTTTAACTTTTATCCAAGGCCCTCATTACCAGCTGCTTGGAGTGGTATTCCCTAGCGGAATAGATCTCTGAGCAGCTACAAGTTTTCCAGTGTCTTTGGGCCCGAAATTATTTGGTCCTGGTAATTGCAGGATCCGAGACACTGAACCTGGAGACTGGCGACTAGCTGAGGGGGCTGTGGGCAGCTGCTACTCTCAGCATCTGGCCGCCCTCATACTTCAGCTCTTCAGCACGGGGGAAGCAGAAATATCCCACACCCCAGGTGAAGTAAAAGAAACTCAGTCCTCCCTCTAGCTCTGAGCACTCCATCTCCCCCAGAACCAATAAGGAACGCCCCTGTAACATTTACCACCTGTTCTAACCAGGTAGTAAACATATGCATATCTGGGCTGATATTTCCTCAGCCCCGGTATCTTCTTGTGGAACTAATGGAGAATTCATGTTAAAGGTCATATTGATTTTTGGGGGAATGTGAGAGGGTTCTAAAACTTAATTACCAAACAGGTAACTTTACCTCTGCCCTTGCCTAGACTTTTATTTTTGCGACAGATGGTAGATGTTGCTCCAAGCCTCTCACTGCTCTAGGAGGATGATGAGATGTCGCGTTTTCTTTGAAATACAGAAGAGCCTGATTATGAGCGCATTTCTGAAAAACACAAATTAATGATTAACTGGTTGTAAAGGCATGGCTAAATCTCTTTTTGTCCTGATATGCACCAGCACTTAATATAAGGGTATCTTGAAGGCAAAGTAGGTGTGAGTCCCTGGAAGTCCATCACAGAGGATGATCCAGAACTCCAGTTTGGATTTACTTTAATGGCTGAATGTTTAAACCAAAACAAGAGCTATTTGAGTTGATTCTTCATAGTCAGTTAACGACTTCTGTACTACTTTGGTTACTAGGCGTATGTACACGTGCATACCAACAGGTAACCTTTACGTTTCTTGAAAACCATAAAGACTTCACCCAAAAAAGGGAATGCACTTTTAGTGAAAGTAGTTCCACTTATAAAGAATCAGCATTGCTAACTGCAGACAAATTTGTTCTTCTAATCTTGAATCTAATCTTAATGTTCCATTATTTGATTGAAAATCTCAGAATCCATGATGACATGCAGATATATTGGTGTGTTATCAGTTTATGATTCCTAATGAATTTGCAGGTTTTTCATGATGGGAAAAAGAGGAGAGCAACACCATAAAGCACTTCCTAGCAAAGATAGATGGAGTGTTAAATGTGTTAATATTCGCTGTTGCACCATTTGTAGGTTCACATTTAGGTTATGTTTGATGCTAAATGATGATTTTACATCTATATACTATAGGTTTGTGCTTTTTAATGTGTACTGTGGCTTTTTTTTTTTACATAAACTGTAGTAATCTTTATAAGAAAATGAGTATTGGTATTTCACGTGAGTCATTTGCTTCCTTGAGTCTTCTCTTTTAAGCATTATTAGTGGTGTTACACCATTTTGGCTGGAGTTAGCTTAGCCTCAGTGTTTGCTCGTTTCAGCAACAGGCCAGGCCAATCCATTTTTGCACCCTGTTTTCTGACTTATCTTGATTGCAGAATTTCCCCAAACACTTATTTATATATTATGGAAAGAATCGTGACATGAATGTCTGATTATTTGATTTCATAAATGTTCTAAAAGATTATTTGCTTTCTTTATACAAAAAAACCTCCTTGCGTGCAGGTTTGTATTCTGATTAGCAATTGCATCTACAGTATTGAACCGTCTAACTGAGCTACCTGACCCCTGGCTCTGTCGCCATGACTAACAGAAATGTTTGGATATTTATTTTCCCAAAATTCTCCATATAACACTTGTACATTTTGAGCATCTTTTTTCCTTTTCCTTATGTCTGACACCATTTCCCTCTAACCTCTTTTCATGCTTCCTTTTCCTGTTGTGTATTTTTGTAAGATTGCTCCATGTTTCGCTGCAGTTGTTTGTCAAAATATTAAATCGTACATAATACTGCCAAAAACAACAATAATGTGCTGACTACGAGCTCTTTAATAAAGGTTGCAACTTTTTGCAGAACCATATTTAACCTATTTTCTACCATCTCGGTGCCTAGAAATCTTTATTTTTTTAACATTTAAAGATGTGTTTTTTTATGGACAGGGTTGTGATGGTTTGTGAAGTTAAGTGGGTGTGTTGAATTTCATGATCAGTGGCATATTGATACATATGTTTATCTTGTCCTTCCCTCTCATAATGTCTTAGTGACACTCTCCTCCCCTTGGCCTCCTCTCTTATGCCTTTTGTTTTTACCAATCTCCCTATGTTAATCCCTTTTCTCTGTTTTTTACGCCATACCCCTCTCACATCCCTACCTGCTTTTCCTTGATTGACTTTTCCACCACCCCTCTTTATGACACACATTGATCTCACTCATCCTCTAACTCTCTCCCGACTTCTGCAGGTTGTGGGGACTCCATGTTACATCTCTCCTGAGCTGTGTGAAGGGAAGCCTTACAACCAGAAAAGCGACATCTGGGCCTTGGGCTGTGTGCTGTATGAACTGGCCAGCCTGAAGAGAGCCTTCGAAGCTGCAGTAAGGACCACATGCTTGCGTGTATGCTTGTGCTCTAGTAGTGGGGCGGGAGGGTACAACTCACTACACAGGAAAAACATTACAGATATTAAGCCACCTAGTTTTTAAGACACTACCTTCCACACTTTCTGTTTCAAGCACCCATGTTGTCATTGTTCCTAAAAAAAGATATGAAACCCCTTTATAGTCACACCAGGTTTCCTGTTGACATAATCGGCTAGATAGCAATTCCCACATTTTGGGAGGGATGTATTACAGGACAGTAACATTACAGTGTTTTAACTTGTGGCCTATATATTTCTGTTTAGATCCCAGTTATGTAATCTGTTGATTCTTTATCTAGACCAGGGGATTGTAATATAACATGTTCACGCTTCCTATCTTTTCAGCCTCTGTCAAGAGGCATATGAGACTGTGTGCCTTAGAAGCGTAATCACCCTCTTGCTTCCTGAAAAGAGCATTTTTCTTTTGCTGCACTGCGCGGTGTTTTGTCCATGCTTCTTATATCCTTTCTATAAGCTCCTAGGTTCTTTTATTTATTGTATGTAGGTGCCACAGCTATTATCTACACATTATGTAGGCTCTGCAGATATTTACATGTACCTTTCCTTTATTCAGACATATTCTGCTACACCCTCTGTACGCTGCACAATACTCTGTTGAATACGTTGGGGCACCTTCTATAAACCCTCCAATACTCCGGCACGTGCTCTATATGCTCCACAATACATTGCTGTGCTGTTGATGTAGGTGTCTCTAACGGAGGTCCATGAATGCCAAGTTCATACAAGATTTTCAGAATATTCATGTAAAATAATTTTCCATGCTTTAATGTAAGTGTGGCTCGTCTATGTAGTGAGTAGTTATCCTGAAAATCTGCAGAGGATCCATTGTCTGTCCTTGATCTAATTTGGATACTCATTCTCTGTCGGCTTGCGTACTACCCTCTTCAACCATTATTATTTCTGTGTCCTTTCTCGGCAACACAGCAGTGTGCTTTACCCATAAGAGTATTCACACCACTTGACAGTGCGTACTCTTAGCTCGGTGCTACACTGTTGTACTCTCCATAGACTCCTCAGTGCACTACTGTGCTCACTTTAAGATTCAGAACACTCTGTTGTATGTCTTAGAGCTCCACAGAACTGTGCTGTTTCCTGCACTGCTTTTATGTTAGTTGGCTGGACTCAGTCTCTTCTATAGGTTTCAGATTTGAATACGTTGCTGAATGATGACCCTCTGTTCTTCTTCTGTCCCTGAGCTATACAATTCTGTGTTTACTATCATCGATGTTTCTAGTAGTCACTTTGTGATCTTTGTGTCTTTCCCTACCAAGAATCTGCCAGCTTTGGTGCTGAAGATCATGAGCGGGACCTTTGCTCCTATCTCTGACCGTTACACCCCAGAGCTGCGGCACCTAATCCTAAGCATGCTGAACCTGGATCCTTCAAAGCGACCACAGCTGAGGGAAATCATGGCCCTTCCCATCTGCATCCGCGCACTGCTCAACCTCTACACGGATGTGGGCAGTGTGAAGATGAGAAGGCAAGTAGTGAGCGTATTCATTTCAATGTCTCTGATGATCATCAGCTTGAGCCAGATATTCATTTTTGGATTATGCATTACGCCCATTACTCTGTGGTTCCTTCGTGTTTGTCTCCATCTCGTGGATCAAAGCCTGAATATTGTGGGTCCAAGAGATGCTATCTTCTTGGGTCACTTTGTATAAGCATGTGTTAGACCTGTCAGCTCTTGGCGTGGTTTCTCCTGTCTTTTTGGCTTCTGACCTCCTGTGCTTGATCCTGTGCTGAATTTAGTTTTTGCTGGCTGTAGGACTCTGGGCACTTTACCACACCTGACCACTGCTAATGTGCAAGTGTTCTCTGTCTAAATGGTATTGGTGATTGGTTGGTCCATGATTGGCTTATTTGGTTTACTAATAAGGCCCTAGTACAGTGCACAGTGTGTGCTCAGGGCCTGCAAATCAAATGCTACTATTGGGCGTGCAGCACCAATTGTGCCACCCACATGAGTTGCCCTGTAAACATATCTCAGACCTGCCACTGTAGTATCTGTGTTGGCAGTTTTAACTGCCAGTTCAACCTGACAAGTGTACTATAAAGTTGTGCTTAAAAGGTACGTTTATTGTAGAAATGGAGGACGACATACAGGAACAACCTTCCACAGCGGCTTCTTCTTTAACTGCCCCCTCTCCTGTCACCCACATTCCATTTTCTTGACATTCTGTTGAGTCTTGTGCTCATTCATATAATAACAACCACGAGACCCAACAAGTAAGAGAACCCAACACATCTTCCCCTTTAACATAACAACAAATATATATATGGAAAACATACAATTGCATTAAAATAGCAAGAGAACGATAAATGCATAATAAATTCAAGAATGACATCAAAATAAAAGTAAAAAAACATAAACAATAATTAACTAATTCATATAAGTAGAAACACAACCTCTTGTATCAGTAACCCTGAATTGGAACTCCAACACCAAGATATGGAACAAGTTAATTAAATAACACATAATCTCGATACTTGTTTGGTAACTTCTTTTCCCTTGAAGACACTCTAGATCAGAGGTCTTCAAACTGGGGGACGAGCCCCCCTCGGGGGCCCCAAGTGATCCTGGGGGGGGGACAGACTCTGGCTAAAAGAAGCATTATACTGTACAGATAACAGGCCTTTGTTTTAAGAAGAAGCATGTTATTGCATTTAAAAAAAGGTAACAGTACTTAACTGCAATGTTTAAATAGGCCTAGACATATTTAAACATTGCCATCCTTATAAAATAATTGTGAAAAATTCTGAGGGGGCCGCAAGGATTTTTATTTTCCAATTGGGGGGGCGCGGCATTAAAAAGTTTGGAGACCACTGCTCTAGATTTTAGTCCTTCCTCCTTGTCTATTACATCCTTGTCATTGCTAGTACATAAATAATTTTTTTAATGATACCTGCACTCTTAACTTTTACACAATCTCCTACCTTCACACAAATTGTCCTTCTTGGTTCCTTTGCATACTTATTCTGAGCTTGCTCTCTCCTTCTGCTTACCCTCTCAATCATGACTTTGTCAAAGGCGAACTCACCCATCCACTGTCTTGTTAATTTGGTTGCTGGAGCCCTACCTCTCAATAGCACAAATGGGGCTACTCCTGTATCCGCGATGAGAGTAGTACGCACCACCCATAACAATTTTTTAAGTTCCAATTTGCAATTTAAACCATTGGCTTTATCCAACTGCACATTCTCTTTAATGACTCTATTGAATCGTTCTACTAGACCATTGCTTCTAGGATGATACAATTATGTTTTGGCATGCCTGATGCCCATGTGTACATGGAAACTAGAAAATTGAGTAGAAGTAAACTGTCAGCCATAATCCATCAAAAAGTCATCAGAGATTCCCTCCCTGTCAAAAACAGATTCAAGATTTTTGATATTTTTTTTTATACTTGGGCATTTTTACAAACTTGAGTTCTGGCCAACGACTGTAAAATCAATTAATACCACACCTTATTTAACCACACCACTGGATAGTACCATAGGACCAATGATATCAATAGCAATTTTGCTCCAAGGTTTGTTTGGTACCCTTATTGCCTCAACAGGACTAGGTAAAGTGACTTGAGACTTATCACTTACAGCACACATTAAACAATCTCTCACAAAGGGTTCTACACTTTTATCTAATCCTGGCCACCAAAAATGTTCACGTATTCTCCTTTTCATAGCCCGCATTCCTATATGCCCTTCATGGGCACGAGTTAGTACCTCGTTTCTTAAGCTCTTCGGTACAACTAAAACATTAGACCTCATTAGAATTTGACTAACCACAGATAACTCATCAAAAACTTGTTTATAATCCTCCCTTACTTTACCACTGGATTTCCATTCAGACCACCCTTGTAGAATTCCTTGTATCACTTCACTTATCTGTTCATCATTGTTACACGCTTCTTTCCACTCCTCTTCAGTCACAGCACCATCCAGGTGGCAATTTACAGTACACACCAATTCATCATCCTCCTCTCTACCTTCTTCATCCTCATTATCTGTACACACACTATGAAGATGAGAAAGATAATCTGCTAATAAATTTCTAGCTCCTGGCACGTACTCAATATGATAATCATATGTTTGTAATATATGCTGCCATTTAGCAATTTTGGAAGTAGCATGCTGAGCGCCTCTAGTTGAAAATAACTGCTGTTTATTATCCACCCTGACAGTGAAATGCACGCCCGACAAATAAGCTTTAAAGTTCATAATCCCCCACCAACACGCAAGGGCCTCTCTTTCTATGGTAGAATAAGTAGATTCAGCACCCCTCAAAAAAAGCGAATCCTTACCAAGTTTACGTTGCAATAAGACAGCACCTAAACCTTTCTGGCTGGCATCAGTCATAATCACTATTTCATCTATAGTGTCAAATGGTTTTAACTGAGTGGCATGCACTATTTCATTTTTTTATGATGTGACATTCTTGCTCACACTTTGAACACCACTCAAATTTGTCATTTTTCTTCAAAAGATTCCTTATGTTATGAGTCTTTTCAGCACATTTGGGAACAAATCTGGCATAGAATTCAATTAATCTCATAAAAGACCTAACTTGAACCTTATTAACAGGAGATTGGAAATCTTCAATAGCTTTAACTAAGCTTGCCTTAGGTTCCACTCCTTGTTGAGATATTTTGTAACCTAAATAGTCAATACAAGTTTCATTAAATTTACATTTGTTTGCCTTGAGAGTGACCCCATTGTCTTTTAAGAATGAAAAAGCTTGTCTCAACCTTTCGTCATGTTGACTTTGATCCTTTCCAAAAACTAAGACATCATCTTGGAATGCAATGATTCCCCCAAGATCTTTAAACAAATTACCCACAACACTCTGGAATATGGCAGAACCCGAAGCCAAACCAAATGGCATATGTTTAAATTGAAACAAACCTTTGGGCGTGATAAACGTAGTTAAATGTCTTAACTCAGGGTGTAGATTGATTTGATGGTGCGCGGAAGCCATATCCAATAAGCTAAATCTGCTAGCATTTTTAAAGGTGGACAACATCTCAGTTATGTTAGGTAAAGGATGATGATCTATCCAATTTTTTTTCTTCAGATTCAGCAAGTCCACACACATATGCATAGACCCTTTGACTTTGTGCAATTACAATTGGAGCAACCCAATCAGAAGACTCTGTTTTTTCAATGACATCCTGTTCGTGTAACTTGTCAAGCTCTTTCCTTAATCCCTTTCGTAAAGCTAAAGGTACTCTTCAAACTTTATGTACTTTAGGAATAGCATTTTCTGCTAATTTAATTTTGTGTGTAAAACCCTTGAACATCCCACGTGCCTACTGAAATTCATCAGGAAACTCATCCTCCCATGTGTTACCCTTAACAGAAAGCACTTGCTTGTAATCTTTGCTTAAAATTACTTCTGCAGGATTGTTAATATCAAGTAAAATTCCCAGTTTCTTTTGATCGTTCCACCCCAAACAAACAAATATCATTGTTTGCAACGTACACATTACCTTTATATTCACCCAATATCTCTATAGGCTTCCCTCCATAACCTACAGGTTTTATGCAAGAATCTTTAAGTTTGACATGTTCAAAACACTCTTTCCACTTTTTCTCACTCAAAAGGGTAAACGGTGAACCTGAATCAGCCATTACTCTTATCTCACATCCATTTATAAGTAAGTTACAAAAAGGTCTTCTAGCTCTATTAGAAGTTACACCACATACGTTTTCCTCACACGACTCCGATATGCTAGTAATAGCGTAAATGTAATCTTCCTCGCTGGTGGTTGGCCGCGATGGGTTGCTAAGCAACCGATGATGCTTAACCACTCTGCTGCACGTGGCAGTGCGTGCTGTTCCTACGTGCGTACCGACGCATCACTTCTATTGCAGGGAGAAAACCAACGCATCACCCCCCTGCCAGAAAGGGACCAACACATCGCCTCTCCTGCAAGAATAGAACTGAATCATCACCACCCCTTTGTTGCAAGGCATACATTTGGTGCCCCAGTGTTAGAATGCACCTAATATCATGCAATAGAAAGCTTGCAGAGAAGGAAGCAGTTACATTTCCTATACCACATACAATGAATGTCAAGAGAAACTTTTCTCTGGCAGGCACTCACCCTGAAACATGTGGCCTCTTTTCTCTTCCTTCCGGAGCGCCAATTCATCAAGGGGAACTGATTACGCGGGTGTACTTTCTTTTCTTATAATTGAGTTAGTATAGTGGAATAGAGAAAAGTGACACTGTAGTCCTCACTGAGAACAGGATACTCAACCCTAAAGAGCTTTTCAAGGCCAGTAGAGAAATCGCTGTCAGTTGTGTTATGTGTGAAAAAAATAGTTAAAAATTGACGGCACAACAACAACTCACCAACTGACCGAAATGGACAGGTAATTGTCAGCTAACGCAAACAATGCAGATACCTACTGTTGGAAAATTGGGGGTAAGAAGAAGGAAAACTTCCCTTAAAACTACAAGGAGCAAAAGAGACCTGTAAATCACACAAGAATAAGAAGAGTTACTAACGCCAAGTGAAGTATGTGACGACGGGCCACCAGATTATGCACCAGATTTGGCGAAATTGTGTGATGAGGAAAAAGCTAATTATGCACTCTCTCTGTGGCAAATTGCTGTATACCATTTTAACATATCTGGGTATAAAGGAAACTATACCTTTACCAGATACTATTAGAAATGTTACTCACTAACATATATTGATTTTGTCTAACGGAGAAAACAGGCACGGATGTTACCAATACTGCCTTTTCTACCTTTCATATTTATATAGTTTATGTCAAACATAGACCAATTTGCTTGGTGCCCAACATTGCTTTGCATGGAGGGGCGTGGCCAAGATAATGACCGTGCGGATGGAACTTCTGTGAGCTCTGCCACTGCCACAAAATTATCCTATGGAATGCTTCACATCAGGAGTATTTGAGCCCAGAACTGCTGCTGGTGACAGCTTAATGACACCAGGGGAAGGAGTCATTCCCCGGGAGCAGCAGTCGGGTGGTGCAGAGCCATCTGGGGCACTCCAGTCTAGAGACTCACTGTGCGGCTGGGGCCTGGGGAGCTGCAGAGGCCCATGCTGAATGGCGAGAGCGCAGTGGCCCCGTTCCGCAAGTAAGCACTCACTGATGAGATGAAGTGAGCATAGGCAGCGCGGAGCTGCAGTCGAGAGACGGGCCTGGTGTTGGGGACGCTGCATTGGCGAGAATTGCCTATCGGGGGCCTTGAAGGTGAGGAGGGACGCAGCTTCTGACCCCTCCGAGGAGTGGGGAAGAAGAGGGAGCTGCGGAGACTCTACCGGGCACGCACCCACGGCGGGGGACCTAGAAGAGTTCTGTTTCTCTTCCTGGCCTACATGCGCTTCGTGTTGGGGAGGAGAGCCTAACACTGGGGTCAGCTGGAGGCCTGTGATACTGGGAGGTGGAGAGCAGAGAGGACCACCAGAGACTGAAGGGGATGGGGAGGGGGGCGCTGGGAGGGTCGTTGGGCCCGATGCGTGGACTGCTAATGGGCCCCGACCCCTGTTGGTGGGTAGTACCTTTGGAGTGACTTTTCTTTCTCTGCCTGCGGTGTCTGGACTGAGTGCTCATCAGTGCCTCTAGGGCATCCAGTGGTGAGCTGACCCGGCGGTGGCATCTGTCAGCGTGCGTGGACACGCAGGAAACCAGGTGGGAGTCCAGTGAGGCATGTGTCTGAACAAATCGCACGCTGGAGTGAGGGACTTGCGGCACCTTCCGCCCCCGTGGCCCACACCCTGTCTGATTTATGATCTGGCCAAAGGGCGAAGCATTCATTGGAGGCGGATGGGTATCGGGCCGTCACCCGCATCCTGTGAACTTCCACTGAAGCGGCTGCAGATCGGGGGGCTGTTTGGGGCCTTCCTGAGAGGCCGGAGGGGTTGCCTCTTCTGCCCTTCGACGACTAAGAGGGGATCAGACCCACAGAATGAACCCTCTGGAATCTAGAGCTAAGGTTCAAGCCAAAATAGATGCCATTTCTCTTGATGTTGGGCTACTCAAGGCATATTTCCTAGTAGTCACAGAGAGGTCACTGGCTATAGAACAACATGTCACCACATTGCAGGGTGAGGTGGCTGCTCTAAAAACCACCTTCAAGGCCCTCTCTGCAAAAACTGAAATACTGAAGAGATGGAAGACCCCGGGGAACTGAAGTACTGGAACGGCGAGCGGAGGAAGCGGAGGGGAGGTCTCAGAGATTTAATCTCCGCTTCGTGGGTTTTCCGGAAGACGTTGAGTGCCAGGATTCGGAGGTATTCCTTGAACAGTGGATACAAAAGGCTTACCCAAGTGCAGAACTGTCCCCTGTCTTTTTTGTGGAGAGGGCGCATAGGGCCCTGACCCACAAGCCACCAGTAGGAGCCCCGCCTTGCAGCCTTATCTCAAAATTGATCAGTTATAGGGTCTGTGACTCCAAGTTTGACAACCATACAATAAGGATCTTTCTAGACTACACGCAGCAGGTCCAACGACTCCGAGCATCCTTTGGGGGCGTGAAACAAAAACTGAGGGCAATGGGTATACATTATATGCTACTATTCCCTGCAAAATTAAAAGTGCTGCATGCGGACCGTGCCCATTTCTTTAACAATCCAGAAGCAGCTTGGGACTGGCTTGAAGTACATGGGGAGGGTCGTGGTCCGTTGTCTGGCCATATGTCCCACAATGGCAAAGGTTCACTCAGAAGTCGCGGGGAGGAGAGTGCACAGAGGATCTGGAGTGACTCTGCTGTCTCAGAGAGTGGTGGTATGACAGGATGGAACCCTAGAGATAGAAGACCCTGGGGAACAGCGGGACAAACTGAAAGGCCCGGCTTAAATCCTGAAAGACTGCAGCTGGAAAGAGAAGCAGCAGAATCGCTGGTAGAGAAAGTCACAGCTTTGGGGTCTGATGGCGATCCCACGCTGACATCATTGACTGGGACAGACACTTAACATGATGGCAGTGTGGTCCACTGGGACACCAACCCTCATGTTGCGTTGATCGACAGGCCCTATGATGGACTTAGCTGGCGATGGACGATTGCAGTGGTCTGGGCCTGCTCTCACTTTCATGGACACACTCACTGGATCTGCCCTGATGAAGGGGCTACCACACATGGGTGATTGGTCCTCACCTCTGTGGCCTGGAGGAGACAACTTTGTTGTGACGATTGGACTGGTGTGAGTAAAGTGTGAGTGGGTAGAATTCAATCAATCAATAATTTCTTAAGCGCACTACTCACCCGTTAGGGTCTCAAGGCGCTGTGGGGTGGGGTTGCCGGTTACTGCTCAAAAAGCCATGTTTCAAGGTGCTTTCCAAAGGTTAGGAGGTCCTGGGTCTTGCGTAGGTTGGTGGGGAGGGAGCCCCAGGTCTTGGCGGCTAGGTGGGAGAAGGATTTGCTGCCGGAGGTGGTGCGTTGGATGCGAGGGACTGTAGCGAGGGCGAGGTCGGCGGAGTGGAGCTGTCGAGTTGGTGTGTGGAAGTTTACTTGTTCGTTGAGGTAGGCCGGTCCAGTGTTGTGGAGGGCATTGTGAGCGTGGACGAGGACTTTGAAGATGATCCTTTTGTTGATGGAATTAAACACAAATGTGAACCATTGATAACATATTGAGAGATTGCATTTCGAGTGATTGAGGTGGCACCTAAGGCTGGAAGGTAGCGCGAACCTCGACATCTGGGGCTGCTGGGAACCAGCCTGATTGTGCACAAAATACATGTTGTGGTGGTTGCTGGATTGAATTTGAAGAGTTAGGTCTATGTGTAGGGTGCAAGGAGTCAGTGGGGAAAGTTGAGTACCTTAGTAATGCAGATCATTTATGGTTGTTTAACCACGCAACAGTACTGGTATGTTTAAACAGTGAATGAGTGAGGGGGAAACTTGAAAGAGGTTGGGGATGCACAGATTCTCGTTATGTGTCTATACGAGGGTGTGGGGAAAAGATGGCTGATCCGATTAACCAACAAAACGCAAGGTCGGCAGTGTTGACTTTCGACGTGGGTCTGATTGAAACTCTAGACATGCTTGATGCACAATAGGTACCAGATACAAAATTATAACATGGAATGTTTGGGGACTAAATTCATACGTTAAAAGACATAGGGGGTCATTAAAACCCTGGCGGTCTTTGACCGCCAGGGCTGTTTTGGAGGAAGCACCGCCAACAGGCTGGCGGTGCTTCCAGGGGCATTACAACCGCGGCGGAAGCGCCGCGGTCGCACCGCAGGGCCCTGCGGTTTCCCGACACATTAGCCCCGGTGGTTTCCCGGCACATTGGTCCTGGCGGTTTAAATTCCACATGGCAACGCTGCTTGCAGCGCTGCGCAGGGGATTACGAGTCCTCCTCCCATCAGCCTTTTCATGGTGGTAAAAACTGCCATGAAAAGGCTGGCGGAAAGGGGAGTCGTGGGGCCCCCTGCCACGGCCCCATGGAGGCAGTGAAAAGCGCGAAGGGCGCAACTGCACCCGTCGCACAGCCGCAACACCGCCTGCTCCCGTGTTGCGGCCGAGATCCCCGCTGGGCTGGCGGGCAGAAACCAGGATCTCATAATAGACCCCGCAGGAGTGTGGCCGCATTGGCGGCCGCCCGGCGGTTCAACCTTGGCAGCCGCCCGGTGGTTCCCACCCGGCAAGTTTGTAATGAGGGCCATAGAGTGCTAACATATGTACGCCGCCATGGAGTTCACATAGCGCTAATACAAGAGATGCATTTGACAGACACCCAGGTCACTAAACTACATAGGAAATGGAGGGGTCAGTTATATTCTGCAACTTATTCTAGTTATGCCGTGGGTCCTTATTTGGATTTCACCACTGGTGCCTTTTTTTATTTCAAGGCTACCAGGCTGATGTTATTAGGCAATATATACGGGTGCATAGACTCCTGAACAGGCTAGAAATTTGTCTATTGAATGTATATGCCCCAAATATAGACAATGGGGATTTCTTCCCAGAAGTAGAGAAAGAATTGACTCCCTACTTGGAGCTTCCTCTGGTATGGGTGAGGAATTTTGATTATGTACTTGCAGGAGAACTGGACAGGCAACTTCCAAGCCCCAACTCAACCCCTGCATGGCCGGAGCGCTGCAGGCTGTAATGGACAGACTGCAGTGCACAGACATCTGACGAGCTACGCACCCTGAGACACGGGAATATACTTGTTACAGCGCAACCCACTAAACATATAGCCGACTTAATAGATTCCTTGTGACTGACGGTATGGCAGGGGCACTCACTTAGGTCCAGATCTTGGGTAGATTCCTGTCTGATCATGCCTCAGTGTCAATGGAGTGGCAGGTGGGGCGCAATCAGCCTTCTTTGGAGATTACGACCAGAGGCTTTGGGAGACACCCTCTTCAGAGAGGAGCTTAGCGGTGTTATAGATAGATATTATGATACAAATCGGTTGACAGCTGGGGCTAGAGGCTCGGGGTGGGACACACTCAATGATTATCAAGGATAGGGGGTACACATTGCCGACAAGAGCAGGACCTCAAAGAGGCCAATATTACCCTGGCGGACATACAGAAGGCACATTTGAAAACTGATGGAACCCGAGAGACAGAGTTACAGGCAAGCCGCCGTGTGGCAGACTTATGAGATAGACTCGATAGACTGACCTCAAGGAACTACATAGGGAGGGTGACCACTGAGGCCGATTGCTGGCCTGGCCACTATGTTGAGAAGGACCACCCCCGCTCATATTGTCCCTAAGGAGAATAGATAGCACAAGAGTGACAACACAAGAAAGTATAAATAGACTTTTGCGTAAACATCTGATGTCTGTTTATACCAGGGGACAACACACAACAGTGGTAGAGATTAGAAATTACCTGACAGAGCTGGAGCTCCCCCACCTCACAGAGGCACAGCGGGATGGGTTAGAAGAAGACCTCCAGCTGGAGGAACTCAAGGAAGCGGTTGGGGGGAATCATGCGTCAAAAAGCCCTAGGCCCTGACATGTGGCCGGTCAAGTATTACGAGGCCTACGGTGCCCAGTTGTTACCCAAATTACTTGCAACCCTCCAAGAATCTAAGAGTTTGGACTTGTTACATGCTTCAATGTGTAAGGCTCAGATTATCATGCTCCACAAGCCTTGCAGGGGCAGCTCCTCCATTAGGGCGGAGGACTGTTGCCCCCCCTCCTAACCAGCAGCGGCAGCTGCAGAACTTTTAAAAGAAAAGGATAATAAACTTTGTTTACTATCCTTTTATTTTAAAGGGGCGGGGCCATGGGAGTGACGAGCAGTGAGGGGGACCCTACTAGATCCTTGGGTCACTTGAGGTTTGACATCTCGGATCTATAAAGCCCCTCAAGGCAGACCGCAGAGCAGATGTGACAGTGGTGCGACACAGATGGGAGCCCGAGATTGAACTCCCACTCAGTGATGCGGAGTGGAAGAGGGCCCTTGCACAAGTAAAGGAGGTGGCTAGTAATGCATGTTTTAAGTTAACTCAATTTCATTACCTACACCACTCGTACCTCATGCCCCAGAGACTGGATAGGATTTACCTTGCCCATGCCCCCAGTTGCCCACGTTGTGGGCATACACCAGCATCTTTCATTCATATGACCTAGAGCTGCCGCTAACTGAGCAACTTCTGGGCCACTATAATTGACGATCTGAAGGTAGTCACAGCAGTTTGCATGGACCAATCACCCAAATATTGCTTATTAGGAATCCCCCCCCCTGCGGTATTGGTTTGCGTTGCTGGGGTTGGTGTTGGCCAGACGCCGCATTACAATACACTGGGCTCATACAAAACACCCCCTTTTGCAGAAATAGAGGGCTGACTTCAGGGAATCGGGGACTGCAGAAGAAAGACAACGCTTATGGTCTGTACTGATGAATACGCTGAGTGAGACATAGAAACTTGGGGTGACATGTTGGAGGCCTTGGAGGCTCAGAACTCCTAGATTTCCACGCAGGCCTCTGGGGAATCGGGTCAAGATGTGGCAAGCTCTCAGGACAGGACAGGACAGAAGAGCCAGCAGATGAGGTGGACTGTTAGAGGACTGACGTGGGGTGGTGGGTGCTCTTCTCCCTCCCCTTACTTGACCCCCTCCCACAGCACACATGGCGTAGATATAAGACAAACCCAGATATGAATGATGCACAGCATTGCCTAAAGAGCGCACAAGATTACCTCCCCCTGCATTTCCATGCCAAAACTTGACTACAGAGATACTGCTCCTAGGGATGTTCGCACTGATAGACCTAGAAGCTAAATAAAAGAGATATCTGGATCAGCCATAGTTACAGTTGTCGAGGTTATGCTGTTATATTTTGTTGATTTTTGAACAATATTTTTGCAAACCACCAATGCTTGGTCGATCTCAAGTTAGACATGACAGAGGATGTTGTACTATGAGGCAGCCTTTGCTGTGACACTTATCCATACAACGCCATGGTCCTGTGAATCATATTGGGATCTATGTGAGGGGGATTTGCTGTCGCTGAATGTGAGACACTTTATCTAACACATACATCACTGGCCTTCTAACAGATTCTAAATAGATGTATGTAATCAATGACTGTATTGCTAGTGCTGTGAAATGCCAATAAAAACATGTTTAAAAAAAAACCTTTGCTTTGCACAGCCCAGCTAGGTTTTGAAATCTGTTTGTTGGAGCTTACTGTTGGAATTATATTGGGATTGCCCCCCTCTCCAAGAAAAAACAGACCTGCAGAACAGTGTAAACTTCATATGTATTTCACAATTGACTGGAAGTACTTTGAACGTGATGTACAATGCAATTTTGTGGTTGCAAAGTCTGCAGTTTGCAAAATTACAGTGTTGTGACCGCTAAATGGCTATTTGATATGTACTAAATCCATTTTGCAATTCAGTAACATGTTACAGAATCACAAAAAGGGTTTAGAAATCCATAAGGAATCCTTGTTTGGAAGAGGTGTGTTTAGGGCATCCGTTACAAATAGCAATACTGTAATCTGGTTGCAAAACATTGAAAAGTTACTGACTTCTGAGTTGGGATGATAGCACATTTGCAAAAGAGAATGGGTCCCTTGGGACCCTTTCTGTTTGTGAATATACAAGAAGGGTTTGTTGGAGAATAGTTATTGGTCCAAGAGACCAATGCAAACTATCAAACAAACATTAGAAAACAATAACCTGTCTTCTTAAATGCAGTACCACATCCTTTAAGGAAATTAGGCTGCATTAAAAAAATAATGTTGTTCACCCCACTGGTGTGAGTGTCGGCCAATGGCGGACACACGCACACCCTCCCTGGTGTGGGCTACCATCAGTGGGCTATGCCAGGGAGGGGTTTTAAAAATCCTGCTGTGCTCCCCTCACCATGCCCCCTCTACCCCTAAGAGACGTGGAAAGCTTCCACGTCTTCCCCGCACCCCTTCCTGCCCATGGCGCGCTAACATCACAGTTTCCCCACTGGAGCAGCAGCACGGACAAGGTGAGTGTCCTCTCCCCTCTCCGGTGGGGAAAAAAGGCCAAAACGGCCTCCCCAGATGCCAGGGAGGCATCAGTGGAAAGGGGAGACTTCTCCCCTTTCCAACAATGCCTTCCTGGCACTGTTTCCTGGCCCTGGATCAGGAAACATCACTAGGGCCCGGGTTTTCTTCGAGGGTGAGGTGGTAGTGGTCTGCCACCTTGTAAGTGGGTGGGCCCTCTCCTTTGACATGCAGTCCACAGATCGTGATGGCAAAGAGAAGTGTTAAAGAGCAAACTTTATTAATAAAAATGGAAGTACTAAAATGTAATTTATAAATGTAACGTGTGTTTAAAGGCCTAACTGAAAAAACGTGTCTTAGAAATATAAATGTGTAGTTCAACCCTACCAGTGCGTGGGTCGGCCAATGGGCGACTCACGCACACGCTCTCTGGTGCGGGCCACTATCAGTAGCCAATGCCAGGGAGGGTTTTTTAACTCCTTTGGTGCTCTGCCATGGAGGATTTTTTTTTTTTACTCACTCTGGAGACACGGAAGATCTTCCAAATCTCCCCCCACCCCACTCCAGCCAATCTGTGACATCAGCAATGCGCACTGATGTCACACTTTTCCTCCAACGGAGGATTGAGGAGGATTGAGGTTAACGTCCTCCCACCACTCCCTTGGGGAAAAAAAGGTCAAAATGGCCTCCCCAGATGCGTGATCCATGGCCAGGAAACAGCACTAGGCCCAAGGGATTGCTTCGGGAGGCCGTCACCACTCCCCACCCCCCCATGGGGGCAACATAATTTTTAAAAATCAGGGTTTTCCCAGGCGATCAATCCCTATCCCTCCCCCCCCCCCCCCCAGGAGATACAATAGTTTTTTTAAAACATTTTTAAAAAGTATTTTAAAAAATGGCGGGTTGGCCCTCTCGACACGGGTCGACCCATATGGGGGAGTAATTTATTTTTATTTTTAATATGTATGGTTTTCCTGGTAGCTGCAATTGCACCCCAGGGAAACCACACGTATTAAAAAAATAAGAGAGAGAGTGAGACTGACACTTTCTCTCACTTTGTAGTGCAAAGGATTCTGGGTGACAGAACCCAGTGAAAGCCCCACAAGTCACCCCCATCCTGGATTCCCCTAGATGTCTAGTTTTAAAAAATATACAGGTTTGCTAGGTTTCCCAAGGTGCCAACTGAGCTAGAGGCCAAAATCCACAGCTAGGCACTTTGCAAAAACCACATCTGTTTTCATTGGAAAACTGTGATGTGTCCACGTTCGGTTTTGGGACATTTCCTGTTGCGGCCACTAGGCCTACCTGCACAAGTGAGGTACCATTTTTATCGGGAGACTTGGAGGAATGCTGGGTGGGGGAAGTTTGTGTCCCCCCTCAGATTCCAGAAGTGTGCAGCACCGAAATGTGAGGTAAAAGTGTTTTTTTGCCAGATTGTGAGGTTTGCAAAGGATTCTGGGTGACAGACCCCAGTGAGAGACCCACAAATCACCCCATCCTGGATTTCCCTAGATGTCTAGTTTTCAAAAATGTATAGGTTTGGTAGGTTTCCCTAGGTGCCAGCTGAGCTAGAGGCCAAAATCCATAGCTAGGCACTTTGCAAAAAACACATCTGTTTTCATTGGAAAAATGTGATGTGCCCACGTTGTGTTTTGGGGCATTTCCTGTCGTGTGCACTAGGCCTACCCACACAAGTGAGGTACATTTATATTGGGAGACTTAGGGGAACACAGAACACCACAAACAGAAGAACAAGTGTTATTGCCAATTGCCTTTCTGTACATCTTTGGCTTCCAAATGTAAGACAGTGTGTAAGAAAGAAGTAATATTGAGAAATGCCCGGTAATTCACATGCTAGTATGGGGACCCCCGAATTCAGAGATGTGCAATTAACTACTGCTTCTAAACTCCTTATCTTGTGCCCATTTCGGAAATACAAATGTTTTCTTGATACCTATTTTTCACTCTATATATTTTACCAAATAAATTGTTGAATACCCGGTATACAATAAAAATTAATTGCAAGGTGCAGCTCATTTATTGGCTGTGGGTACATTGGGTTCTTAATGAACCTACAAAACCTATATATATATCCCCGCAACCAGAAGGGTCCAGCAGACGTAAAGGTACATTGCTTTAAAAAATCTACCATAGTTGGAAAAAGTTACAGAAGAAATGGTAGACAGAAATGGCTGTTTTTTTTTCTACTCAATTTCAATATTGTTTTGTTTCAACTGTTACTTTTTATAGGAAAATCTTGAAGGATCTACACAAATGACCCATTGGTGAATTCAGAATGTTGTCTTTTTTTTAGAAATGTTTAGCTGTCTGGGATCCACCATTGGTTTCACATCCATTTCTGTCACTGACTGGAAAGAGGCTGAAAGCACAAAAAATAGTAAAAATGGGTTATGTCCCAGTAAAATGCCAAAACTGTTTTGAAAAATTTGGTTTTCTGATTCAAGTCTGCCTGTTCCTGAAAGCTGGGAAGTTTGTGATTTTAGCACCGCAAACCCTTTGTTGATGCCATTTGCAGGGAAAAAACAGATGCTTTCTTCTGCAGACCTTTTTCACCATTTTAAAAAAAACTCAAAAACCAAATTTTAGCTGTATTTTTGCTAATTTCTTGGTCTCCTCCAGGGGAACCCACAAACTCTGAGTACCTTTACAATCCCCAGAATGTTAGAAAAAAGGGCGCAAAAGTTGTGGATAGCTTTTGTGGACAAAAAGTTATGGGGGCCTAAGCGCAAAGTACCCCAGATAGCCAAAAAAGGGCCCAGCACTGGGGGGTAAAAGGCTCAGCAACTAAGGGGTTAAAATTCGATCACAGACATGGTGTTTTGGTGACTGTACCATTCTTGTGATGCTATCCAATTATGGTGAGTCGCATCTAATGAATATTGGGGAGGAAGGTCGTATTGCAATCCACTTCTATTCAGTATTTTGTGAACGGACCTATTTATACAATTTGCACCCACATTTTTTAATGAAGATTTCTTACATCAGGCCCTTTAAGATTTAAGATATTGTGCCTAAAGTTGGAAAATGTGTGTAATTGTATATTCTGATTGTAATAAACGCTACTTTAAGAACCCTGCAGTTTCAATCTGATTTCCCATACAAGTTAAATGAAACATTTTCTTTATAAAGAATGTACCACTCCTACCATTCTGTTTGAAATATATTCAAATGTTTAGGATTATTTTTTCCACTGAAGACAAAATATATGGTATAGACTACGTGAGGTATATAAAACTCATCCGCAAGAGATACTCTCTTTGTTAAGGCGTCAATACCACAATCATTGCTTGCTAATTTCTAACAAGTCTAAAGAGCTGCATTCCATATCCTATGCAGCGTTCTAAGTAACATTATATTAGTTTGAGCAAAAATAATTTTTTGTTGTACAAATTGCACTTTTATGCAACAGATTATAAATTATGTGGCAGTGCTGCAAGATCATAATGATACCTCGGTGGCCCTTACTGTCTTGCATATCAGTGACCTAGAACCTAGTCACATAGGAAGACTTGAAGAAAGAGAAACGTGGAAGGGAAACCTGAGAAGATTAGAGCAATCGAAGTAAATCATAGGCAACTAATAGATTAGGTTAACATGCAAAATCAGCAGAGGGTAGTTTCTACAACATGTTAAGTGAAAGTTTTTGTCACAGCAGTACCTAACATTGGAAGCTTCACAGGCTGTTAACCACAAAAGTAGACACTGAAGCTTACGTAGGAAAAACATACTAAATATAAACCTGAAACCGTAAAACAGTAAGGGCACACTTTCCCTGTCTTCTCTAAGGCACGCCTTAAAATAGGTGCGCTGGGCGTAAACAGGGAAAGTGCTCCTATTATGCAGAGTGAGCTGCCCCCAGGGCAGCTGCGAACTCTGGCTGCCCTTGGAGCATCACTTTTAAGTGAAATACGGAGTGGCTGTTTAAAGCCGCTCCATATTTCACAGTGTAGGTGGCAACCATCCACACTTTAAGAGGCGGGTGAAGTGAGTGACTGCACCCTCGTTCAAGGCGATGTCTGGACGGATTATGGGACCCCCTTTCTCCCCTCCAGAAGGGTGCCTTTAGGAAGCGCACTGAAAGTGTACCACCTTTTTGTGGCACATTTTCCATGCCCTCCTACAGGCATGTTTGCAAAATATTTCCCTCATGTACATAGGGCCATGTCCCCATGCAAATGGCGGAATGCCCTCTTGAAATAGCATTGGCACTGTGTGTGCACCAGCGGTATTAGTATTTCAGAAGGGGCCGTACACTCATCTGAGGTCCTGGGACCGCCAAATAGGGAGCACATGCCTGTTGCGCCCCAGGGCTCTTTCTACAATAAGGTCTCTGGTCTCTACCAAACACAATTAACATGGCAGACAAGAATCATAGAATTCGTCAGTTTACAGAAAGGAGGGCCCTCTTCTGACCCTGATTGGATGCTGCTTTGCTTTGCTCTCTCACTGAAATTATTGAAAAGTGTAGCTCCTGTATGCAGTCCTCTATACCGTGCAAAATGTAGGTGCTGGTTGCATGTCATCCATTGTCAAGTATGCACATATGAATGCTTAAAGCTTATTGAAACTTAGGCCTCTGAATCTTGACAAATATAGTTTCTGGTTCCTTAGATTTAAGTCCCATATCATCCGGAACATACACCTAGAGTCTCAAGATGGGTTCAGATGTGTTGTTTCCCTATGGAAGTCAAATAATAATCGGTGGAGATAGGTGATTTTAAGATGCAGCTCTTCCGATGTACTGTTCTGGAATTCCAGACCTTACTAGTTCATCCAGCAGTAGAAAGAAATCCTGTGAAGGACACAGAAGAATACTAGTTTGTACAAAGACAGTGAGCTAAATTCAGGCATCCATTGCAAGTATACTTTACAAGTATAAGAGGTCTAATGTATGAGTGCAAGGCAGTCACAAAAATATATCTTGTTTTCCTAAGTTCTTTTTCTCCCATTTCATGTTTCACAGACTTGTGTAATATTACACTGGGGTAAATCCCAAGCAAGAGGTGGGGAGTGAGAATTTAAAAGCACCATACGCCTTTAACAATTGAATGCCTGCAAGCTTGTCTATATGTGGACATTCACAAGCATCCCACCAGCTTCGTTCCCTCCTTAGAAATGATTGTACAGTTGCTCCTGCCAAGGCTTGAGCTCTCCAGACTTACTTTTGCAATATTTTGTTGCTCAGCAAACATCATAAATGCGCAACCGTATATAACTGTTTTTGTGAATCCGTCCTATTTATCTTCTCTTTAGTAATAGAAATGAAGAGACACTGTATTTTCCCACTGTTGACAACTGACATTTGAAAGAACCAATGCCAATAGTTCTCGTTCTTTGTCACATGTTTCCGGATGTAATAACTGAGGGGCTGATTTAGAGTTTGGTGGAGTACCAAACTGAAGGTCCGCCCACCTGAATTACAGTTAGGCAAATCTTAAGTATGTCAGCGATGGGGACTACACGCTGTCTCCATCTCTGACATACTCCTCAGATGACCAGATGGAAAGAGAGCAGTCAGAGGTTTGGCCATTCAACCGCCCACCCAATGGTTCCTGCCAATGTTAAGAGATGCCCACTGAGCCAGCGGACATCCTAAATGCAGAGCACGGTTACTCTATCAGGGTGACGTAGTATTTTTCTCTGTCGCTCTAACACAGTAATTACCGTATTCACAACTATAAATCAGGCCCTTTATCTAGGCATCCGATAAATTAGGATATATTTTTTCATTCTATACACCACATTGTCCACAGAGGAACTATTGAAGTTTTGTAATGCACATTACATTTCCCAAGCTGTGGTTATTAGGTTTCATATGGGCTACCACATTCTCCAAGGCAAGGTCATTGGTTCAGTGAGATATAGCCACTGGTATTATGTGGTAGAGGAAGGCCAAACGATGCCACACGGTTGAGTAAATTATTCTACACAAAAAAGCAAGTTATATTGAGTGATGCAGCACATTTTATGATACCATTACTTAATTATTTAGTCATTTTCACACTTATTACCACAGCCTGAGGATTGGTTGTACCTCATTAGTACCAACACCCAAATATAGCAATAAGCAACAGAAAGTTGACCAGAGGCCCTGGATACATTGTACCACACATCAACGGTTTTTGTTCTAATGAGGGCTACGACTTCATTACGAAGACTGGGGCTAGAATAGCAAAGGTGTGTGGAATGGCTCTGTATCACCTAACTATTGTTACCTTATGCCCTGTTCAGAACTCACAAATACAGATTATATGGAATGTGTTTATGGCTCTTTTAACCACATCAACTCTTTACATTCCTCTTTGACAGGAGTGAGAAGCCACTGTCTGCTGGGCAACCAATGTCTCGTGGCAGGACTGGAGGAAGGGTGCCAAGTGCCAGGGCCAGGGGTAAGACCTATAGACTAGAACCTAACCGCTAGGAAGCCACATTTTAAAGAAATTCACAAATCTAGATCAAAGTGATAAGGAGTCTTGTACTAACATGCGCAGTGAAGCTGATATGTCTTTGGAGAGAAACCTGGACATAATCTTGCTATCAAGCACAGTGTTGATTACAGAGGGCAATGCCGCCTTGTGCTATGCTATGGGTGACAGGAACAGCCTTTCTTGTTCCTTTACGTATCAAACATCTTTTCCATGTGTGGAGTGGATTGTAACTGGTCAGGTTCTGCAGGGTCTACTCTCTCTACACATACAGACTGAACCCACCAAATAAGCTTTTTTTCTCTCCCCAAGTATAGTAAACTACCTTATACAGATTCACTCACAGTTGCAGGTGCATTTCCCACCTTGGACACAGTGCTTCTTCTCTTTTGAAATACACTATAGGTTACAGAGGCTAGTTAGCAGTCCCTCTCCAAGAGAAGTCAGCCCTCCTTTTTCAGCAACAGCTCTCCTGTGTAGAAATATTGCAGAATTCAGGCTGTCCTCTGCATGTTCAAGGCAGCTTATAGTGTCTTTCTTTTCTGACTGGCAGGTGGCCGTGTTGGTTCAGCTTTGGGGAAGCCGGGGGTCCCACCCCCCTTGTCATCCGTATACACTTGGGGTAGTGGAATTTCCTCCCCACTACGACTGCCTATGCTGAACACTGAGGTGTTGCAGGTGTCTGCAGGAAGGACCCAGAAAGCTGGAGTGACAAAATCTGGGCGACTCATCATGTGGGAGGTGAGCAACAGTGAAAGGCTCTACATGAACATGTTGGTATGTGTACTTGAAGGTGAACAGCAAAGCACCTTTGTGTCTGTGTATGTGTGTGTTTGTGCATGTGTGAGGGTCTGGTGCAGTGGTCTCCAACCTTTTCTATAATAAGAGCTACTTATGTTCAATGAAAACCTTCCTGAGTTACTGATATTATTAATGTTGTAATATTGACCTTATCAGAGACAATAACATTAGTGACCATCCCATGCAAGATTCTCAGTAGTGATCACCTCAGTGCTTCAGGCAGGGTTGCTAGCAGTAATGTAAAAATGTCTTTATCAGTTTGAATGCCTCTACATAGGTATTACATAACAGCCAGAGCTGCAAGGCCTCTAGCACCGAGGTAATAATATGAGTAATACGTTTTCTGACACCACATGATTGATCAGTCATACGTGCTTTAAATATATTTTGAAAGTTCAACCATTTTTCTCTAAACATCAGCTTATGAAAAATGTGCTAAAAACATACACGTTTCAATTTTGAATATCTTGATATACATATATTAATTAAACCAAGCATAAGCTTCTAATTTAGGGCCTGATTATGAGTCTGGCAGTCAGTAGACCACCAAACTTGTGGTGGCAGTCAGGACCACCACAGCTCTTGCGGTCCGACTGTCACATTACGCCCCTGTCGGTCAGACCACCAGGGTACCACTGTCTCCACCGGGATCGGTGATCCCGATGGGTTGACGGTGGGTGCAGGTCGCAATCAGCAAGGGTGGCGCTGCATGCTGATTACGACCTGGTTCTCTGCCAGCCTTGCCGGCGACAATGCTGCTGCCACTTTCCCGCTGGGCTGACGGGCAGAAACCTTTGTTTCTGGCTGTCAGCCCAGCGGGAAAGTCATAATGGGCCCGGCGGGGAGATAGCCAGTATAGTGGCAACCTCCCCGTCAGAAGTTCGGCAGACGGGTCATCCCATCCGCCGAACTCATAATCAGGCCCTAACTGGGCTGGTCTGCACACACAAAGCTATTTACAGGTAGCTGTAGAGCTACCTGTTGGAGAAGCCTGTAGGGGGATTTGGATTATGAGAGAGAGAAAGAGAAAGAGAGAGAAAGAGTGTGTGTGTTTTATGTACCGGGGACACGATCTTGCTGCAGTTTCTGGTCATGTTTGGACTCAGGATGGTACATGAGGGCATTAGTTATGTGATCAAGGGTGTTCACATAACATTTAAAAGACAGTTTTGTAGATCTCAGTTATGCTGGTCCATTGGTGGGTAGAGATGCCCTGCTTCTTATTATCCAAGACAACGGTGCAGTGCCCTGAGTGAACCAACCATTAAACCATTCCACAACTGCTACTACAAAGCACTTTAAGAAAAAAGGTCAGCCATTTAGGCATATTATTATACTCTTGGTACCCCAACCTTAGAAATCTAGAAAGTATTTCCCACAAACATAAATCTATCACACACACTCTTATTCTAATTGTACCTACTTAGCTCCAAATATTGTAACATGAATTTGGATTCTGTATATACACTGAAGACACTGAAATACACATTCGACTTGAACACAATCAAGACCAACATGTTGCGATCTCAAGCAATTTAAGGCCTGCATCTGTCTATTTTTGAGTGAGAGGCAACTTCTTATGCCTAGACAGTTCCAAATTAGAGATTATGATTAAACCAGAACCCAAAATGTCTGGTCTACCATTCAGTTGGCCTAAGAACCCCTCACATAATTATCATGGTAATAATTTCCTTCTTCTGTAGCTCACTGATGGCATATTACGAACTCTGATGTCACAAGAATAGTTTCTGCCACTTAAATATATATGAAAACAACAATCTCCCAAACATATCAATCTGTCTATAGAACACCTTCTCAGTCTTTAACAAGATGTCATATATTGCAGATTACTTTGGCTCTCACCACCACCACCACTCCATCCCACAGCTATCAATGAGACTTGGTTCTGTCCAGAACACAATGCAACACTTGCAGCTCTTCACACCTACTTCACTATTGCTCGCATACACCCCAGATCTGTTGCTTAAGTCTGAGTGGGAATAGTAAATGTAACCCTCTCCACAGTCTTGCATTTTCTGTACTGTTTCTTATGTTGCTGCGGAATAGTAAATCTAAACCCAACAAAATCTAATACTTTCTCTACTGTTCAGGTTGCAATGAGAAAAGTAAATCTTACGCCTCCAGAGTCCAACACTTTGCATATTGATTCTTGAGGCAGAGTGGGAATAGAGACTCTGACCCCTCAAAAATCAAACAGGTTTCGTAGTGTTGCTTACATTGGAGTGGAAATAGTACTTTTCACTCCTCCAAAGTCCAACATTTTCTCTACTCTTGCTCAGGTTGCAGTGGCGGCTATAATAATAAATGTAACCCTCCCAAAGTCCAACACTTTCCCTTCAGTTACTTATTTCAGAGTTGTAATAATAAACCTGACCCCTCCAAAGTCCAACATTTTCCCTACTATTAGTCAGGTTGGAGTGAGAGTAGTTAATTTGACGTCTCCATGCCTAATTTTATTTTTTTCAGATTATTTTTTATTGTTTGAATACATGTTTTTGATTTAATTTTAAAAGGTAGTTTAACAATTTTTAAAATATATATTTTTATTGTAATATTTTTATTAAATCTATTTTTATCTTTGTAAGGGCTACATTTTGACAATATTTTAAACTTCTACATTTTTGTATCCAGCATTATTGACTTCACATACAAAGAATGTAAAATTTATATTTGTGTCCAAGATGTTTTTGGCAATATTTTGTTGCTGATTTTTTTATATTACTGTGTGGGTATATATATATATGCTCTTGAATCTCCTGTCTTGTATGTTTTCATCATAACTACTGCTTATATACTCTATATTTGTTGCAGTATATAGTATAAACGTTTCTTCCACCATCTTCTACTGATGTGTGTATGCTCATGCTTAAATAAATAAAAAATTGAATACTTAAAAAGTGGAGGACCAACTGCATTAAAGGGACTCTATCCAAAAAGCGGACCCATTTCAGCATTTAGTGCAGAGAAAAACAACTGCATCATGTGAACTGTTCGGGCCGTACTAATGCCAAAGGTGGATTAGAACAGGGTGTGTCTTTCTGTGTCTTTTTCAATCCTAATTCAGTAAGAAGCCAGTATCATTCTCAATGATTATATCCCCCAGTCATTGGTCATTTCGAAGGTCCCCTAAAAGGAACTAGCCTTCGTTCCAGAAACCCAGGCCATCAGAGAAGATTCAGGTAGCATTACCAAAAGTGATGGACTGCCATTTGATAAGATGCATAGATCATTATTGAGTTTGGCTTCAGAAAATGTGTTAATTGTTGTACTTACATCCAGTATAAGGGTTAGTAAATTTCAAGCAGCGTCTAGTGTGATACCCTATAAAACATTTTCATAAACATAAGGTAGGTCTTTGCCTCAGAGGTTTCTATCCATCAAGATGTCCTAGTTTTATGTAGTTAGTCAAGTCACTTCCTACATTTTAGGTCTTGTCTACTAAACAACATTTAGCTGGCTGGAGGCAAGAATGCTTTGTGAACCATACCAAAAACTTACTTGAGGCTTTGACTCCACCCATTGCTTACCAGTGGTTGGCTTTATTGTCACCCTCATTTGCTTGCTTATTATTCCAAGGCCTGGCTTCCTTTTCTTGTGTTTGCTTTTCTCCTGGAGCATACCTTGTTTACTATTCTCTTGTTTGGCTGACAAGTATCATTCCATTGCTCACATTTAGAGAACTGTTTTTTATTTTCCTTAGGCAACCCATAAGAGTGCATGTGTTTTCCAGTTCTTTGCCCACATGTGCCGCTTGCCCCCCACTCTCCCAAATATATGTCCACACTCAATGATGCTTCCTCTCCCCCACTTGCTCTCTTTGTCTGTTTTTGCTTTTCTGTTGGATACCCACTCCCAACCCAGCTTTATTTTTTTTAATTTGTTTTATTTATTTAATACCGCTCTATGTACATTGCCCCCGACTCACCATTCTTCCAACTTGCTCCTTTGTTGCTCCCCCAGCCCTTGCGGAACTTAAAATGCTTATTTATACATTGTATGGAAGGCTCAAAAGCTCCCATTTGCTTCAGGGTTGCGCAGCTTTCACAGATGCGCTTTTGGCAAGGTACATTTTATTTTTATTTACCATTTCAAGTGGTGGCCACCATTCAGTTCAGTAAATAAAATGTTGCCTATGTCATTCAGTGGTGGCACACAGGCATAATGAGGCATGTGCGTACATACGTCATTATGCATGCTCGCACCTACTGAATGAGGCAGCTGCATGAAGTCATGGCGCATAGCTTCTACTTTGGGCTAAAGATGCATTTGGCCCTGCTCTGGCTACTGCCCATTTTGTTAGTAACCCATCTGACAGATAGGTTATACATTCAAATTAATTTTACTAGTAGTGAGCCAGCCTCTCTTGCAGCTGAACTCATTACTAATAGAACATTACATATATTTTCATTCATATTTTCTTTATTGAAAAAATGTCTACAAAATCTTTGTTACTCTTTAAAATTATATTTACTTCACTTTCATAAAAACTGCTTCATTCTTGGAAAAAAAAACAGTTGTTAAAAAACAAATCCATCATGTACAGTTGAGCCACAGCCAACATGTGTTTCACAGTAAAGTGACCGCTTTTGTCGGGCTGTTAAGAAAAGCATACATTCCACAGTAAGTTCAAATAACACCAGTAATTCTGATAATTAAATATTTTTCCTCCACAATTTTCCAAAAACGTTTCTCAAGAATCATGATTTTATATTTGCTATTTCCTTCACATAAATTAAATACAGCCTTAACAAATCTAAAAATCAAATCAAAACTTCAAAGTTTGAATTGCATATTGGTTAATTGCACAATTAATATAGCTCATATGATTTTTACTCTATTTATAATGCTTTGAAAGAGAAATCACAGACTCAATATACGCCAGTGTTCACAGATATCTTGTATTGTTTTAAGGTGTAATGTTAAATGAGTTCCATCCAATTTTAGTCTAGTGAAACCGGTAGAGCATTTCCCAACTTCTACTAACAATGGTATCATGCACATCTTCATCAGTTTTTCTTCTACAGTTTCACAAAAGGTTTATCAATATGTGACACAATGCTATGTAGCAAAATGTAATTGTTACAGCTCATGTTGTAAAAATCTTCTCGCCTAAAATATATAGAAATCCTTCTCGAGTTAGTTCTATAGTAACATCTGCAGCAATCTGTCATGTGTAATGACAAATCAGTTCTATTTAGGCCAAACCTAGTCAGTTGATTTATCATTGTCCCTGCTGCATAGATTTCTGTCCTCCTAGAAGGTGTACAAACCAATAGCTTATTTTAGTCACTGATCACAGTCTGTGGAGGTTAAAAATGCCTGTATACTGTTGTGCACACTATGCAGTTCTTGTCTTCCAACATCACTGTTAATACCAATTATTTGAACTGTCTCCAAACTCCACTTATTTCACTTATTCATTGCCACCATCTCCAATGGAGCATAACCTACACATCAAAACCTACAAAACTGATTAATCCATTGAATGACATCTATGTTTACTCTTCATAAACATAGTCATCAATAGATCCTCCACAGTATTGTGCAATTTACATTTAATACAAGGTTCTCTATTACTGTGCACGGAACAAAGTCAACAGTAAAGTCTACATGTCTCTACAATAGCATTATCCTTTGCTTACCATACCCCCTATGGGTTTTTTAAATACCCACCGCTTCTTGGCGCACAATAGTACCTAACCGTGCTGCTGAACTAATTTTCTTTCCAAAACCGAAACCCTTTTAACATGCCTACACACCAAAATCTCTGTACGTTAATTACAAACCTGAGAAACCAGCATGACCTCCTCTCATGGACTTCCGTCCTCAAACCAGCAAACAATTCCTTCGCTTTCCCATCACCTTTAAATATTCAAATCCTGTTCCATCATTTCCTTTTTAAATTCATGCCACAGGAAATGCCAAAACGCCAGTGTGCAAACATAAAAACCTGGCTAATATTATATGCATTTCATTCTATATAATCAGATATTTGCAAATTCCATTAATTTTCAGACAATACCACCTTATCCCAATCAAATATATATACACCATAGCCCAATTTATCCTTTTAAAGCTCTCTTTTTTTAAAATAACACAAATCAAACTTGAATCTGATCCATGAGAGCATAAAAAATCAGCATTTTAAATTAAATTTACCTCCAGAAATCAGCTTACCACTAATGTTCTCAAAATCTTAGTGGCTACTCCTTTATCTATTTGAATCATCTTCATTAGTACATTGTGCTAGCTGTTTGGTCAACGCCTTCTAATGTTTTGAAATCCTGAGGAATGCCATCCTATTCCTCTTGTTATTACATATATAATTCCAATCCTTCCTGTTACATTCATATAAAATTATAAAATTCATGTTTTATTTTAACTCCACACCTGATATCAATGGACATATTCATAATAATCAAGCCAACAAGAAGGAATACTTGATATCAGTCAATAACCAAAGCCCACTTGAACAGCCATGTTAGTTGTTAACTGTTTTATCATGATTTTGATGGAATTTGAATCATGGATTATTTCTTTACTCTAATTGATATCCACCTTGAGTGCTTATAAAAACTCTCCATTAAGAGGATGAAATCCTCAAAGAATCAACAGATGGCACTCCTTCTATACCCTGACCCGGAATCTCCGCTCCGCCGACCTCGCCCTCGCAACAGTCCCACGCGTCCGCAGAACTACAACTGGTGGTAGATCATTCTCACACCTCGCCACCAAAACGTGGAACACTCTTCCCACCCATCTGCGCCAGACAAAATACCTCCTTACCTTCAGGAAACATCTCAAGACCTGGCTGTTCGAGCAGTAGCAGCACCACCTTCCCTTTCTGTCACCTCCCCCCCCCCTTAGCGCCTTGAGACCCTCATGGGTAAGTAGTGCGCTTTACAAATTGCTGATTGATTATGTGTATCAAATGGGATTTACAGTGTGGTGTAAGCTTCTCTAGCAATGTGTAGACCATGATCAACCGTCCACAGAATCTCTGTCCACCAGGTCTCCCTCATGCACAGTTTATGAGTCCTATCTCCCCCTCTTTGATGTGCCTTTATATGATCAATGCCTATAGCTGATATTTTCTGTATGTTTTCAAATTAAATTCTTCAGAAAAGTTTGACTCAATAGAGGTTTATTATCTACTTTCTTTATTGCATTGGAATGATCTTTTAATCTTTCTTTTAGTGGACGTACAGTTGACCTACATATTGTTTTCCACAAAGGCATACAGTCACATAGACACAGAACGTGGAATTACAATTTTTAAAGCATCTAAGTAGGAGATTATTCTAATGTAGTTTTAGTGGCAATACATTTACAGCAAATACAGTTATTGCATTTGTAACAACCACATGGTTACTCTATTATCCAATTTGCAGATTACTTTTCCAAGAATATTACTGTATCACTGGGACTAAGAATATTCTTAAAGGTTTCTGCTCTCCTATACATCACCAATATTTTCTCTGTTACAGTCCTACTAAGATCCTTATCCACTCTATGGATATTCTAATGTTTCCTTAAAATGTTGTTTATCCTACCATATTCAGCACAGAATTTAGTAATAAATCTGACATTCTGTTTTTCCATATTGTCAATATTCTTATTCTTAGCTCTTAATAATGACTGTCTCTGAATATTATGTACTCTTTTGTCTGATTCAACAAGTACCTCGTCATTCTGGTAGGTGCAATTCCTCTTATGCCTGTTAGACTCACCATATGGGATATATTTTTGTTTTTTATTGTAAGGATGTCCTTAGCTAAAATGAAGGATACTGTTACTGGCCGTTTTCTTCCTATATGATCTATTCATACTTTTTGATCCCTTACCTATAGCTCTAAATCCAAAAATGTTATCGACGTCTGATGATACTCATGAGTCATTTCTACATTAACATCATTTGTATTCAAATATCTATGATTATCCTTGAGGCCTTTTTGTGAGCCTTTCCAAATAACCAATATATCATTGATATAAGGGATCCACAGAGCTACATTATTGTAGCCGTCATGAAGTAAGCCAGTCCACGCATGCTCCCTCTCATACCTACCCATGTACAGATTGGCATAAGAGAGCAAACCTGGCACCCATATGTCACACATCTGGTAGAGTTCTTCTTGTTACAAAAAATAATTATCTAGCACAAAATCCACAAATTCACGAGTCATTTTAAAATGCCTATAAAAGCTTACAGATTTAGTTTTAAAAAAAATCTTTCAATCCATCTGTATGTTTGATTATGGTATACAGGCTTTTGACATTCATCGTCACAAGACATAAGTTATTATCCCAAGGAATATTTTGTAATTTCCTCAATAAGCCTTTCATCTCCTTAAAACAGGACGAGAAACTGGTAACCAGGGTTGCTTAAAAGATATCTATGCACTCTGATATTCTTTCAGTACTCAAGTCTGTGCCCGATATTATAGATCTACAAGGTGGAATTTTACCACTGTTGTGTGTATTGGACCAAAAATAGATTATGGGTATCACTGGGTCTTTGATGTCAATATAGCTATACTCCTCCAGACCTAACATTCCATCATTATACCATTTATTTTGAATTAAGGAGGCTTCTTCTTGCATCTTATTGTATTTAATGCCCCTGCAGAATTCATAATCTGTTGATACCGTTAGTTGTTTTATATTATAATCATTAAAGTTAAGAACAACATTTCCCTCTTTGTCTGCTTGTCGTATAATGATATTCCAATCCTTTTTCAGTGCATTCAGTGGATGTCGTTCTTTCATTGTCAAATTATTCTTGCCTATCACTTTTTAAAGTCATCAATGTCATGTCACACTATCCCAGAAAACACATTGATTACAGTATCCCTAGGAAAAGCAAGAACAAAGCAGGATTTGTTAGTCAAACAGGTATTCTTGGTGAAACTATCATCTATTTCCATGTCCCTGACCATGTCTTCTGTCTCAGGACCATGTTCATCTTCCAAACGTAGCAGAACATGTAAGTCTTGTAAGTTCTTGATGGTTGTATCAGGTATGTCAGAAGTAGTGGATATTCCCATAGGAATTTTGGGTGAAGAGGCAATTTTGTTTTTCAATTTCAGCATTTTCATAAATTTAAACAAATCCGTCCTGAGTTCAAACCCATCAAAATTTCTTGTTGAAGCGAAGGATTATCCCTTTTGTAAAACCTTTAATTCATGCTCTGATAGGCTATCTGGTATGCTAACAACAAATGTATCTTTTACATCTTATTTCCTTTCAACTGTGCTCTCGTCTTTACACCCTGCATTTGCCCTTCTTCCTGTATGGTTTCTGCCCCCATCCTTTTCCTCTTTTCTTTTCTTTCATTTGCCTGAAGATTTCTGCACTCCCTGTTTTCAGCAGATTCTGCCAGCCTCGTCTTTTTCAACTGCTCTAAAAAAGTGCTTGATCTATTTCCTGTATTCACAGTGTCATCTGAGATGGACACTTAACAATCAAATCTAGAAGTGTCAGATGATACCATATGTTGGGATGTTGTTTTTTCTGCTATTTTTCATTTTTAAATGCACAGTCATATTTTCTAGTATAAGAGTAGGCTATTCATCGTTGCAATAACAATCACAATGTTAGTGTCCCAATGTACAATCTACAAGTATTTTCTAACAAACTTCAGATTGTTAGCAGCAGTGCCACATCTATGTTTACACTTAACTTCTACTTTGATATAAAGATGCATTTGACCCTGTGCTGGCTATTACGCATTATGCCAGTTACCCATCTGACAAACAAGTTATATATTCAAATTCATTAACCAGTAGGGAGCAAACACCGGTTGGCTCTGGCTGTCCTGTACATGATGGATTTGTTTTTTAACAACTGTTGGGTTTTTCTATGAATATAAATACTCCAATTTATGAACTGTACAAAACTAACTTCTACGTAGGATAGAAGTTGCTTTGTCGAAAATGCAAACATTTTTATGAATATGAAGTATGTACAATTTTGAAGAGTAATAAAGATTTTTTAGACATTATTCAGAAAAGAAAATATGAATGAAAATATATGTAATCTCATGATGGATACGTGCTCATCATTCTTTTGCACATGCATAGCATCAGCCAAAAGAATTGACTAAGCCAGTAGGTCTCAAAGACGAGACCTAAGGGCTTTGCCAATGCTTGATTTTAGCTGCAATTATCTCCAGAAGAACAATGTACCCACATCTTGAGTGCTGGTGCAACAAGAGATTAGGTTCTGCAATGCTAGAATAAAAGATTCCACAACATCTAACTTATTGTTCAAAACATTGGGCTTGCAAAAATAGTCAGTCTTAGGAAATGCATTGTTTGATTAATTAATGCATACTTTTATGTTATATCGATATCAGTAGATGCCAACAAGCAGGATCACTGCATGCTTCATAAGATGGAGAGAGACTTTTAGTAGACATCTGTAAGAGTACAACATGGGCATTATCAAATGGCATTTGCAAGCACTATCACCTATACAAGACACTGAAACTGTGCAGAATAATTGTTTCCATTCATAAGAAAGCACATGCGAAGTTCTTGGCGTTGTTTTCTTTCCAAATCATGTGAATTTATAAAAGATCTTGAGCAGGAGAATAAAATATTACTTCCTTTTAACACAGTTCTTCTAGCGTTTGTGTATTTCATAGATTGATTTGCAATGTCTCCGTCTTTCTCAATGAGGCCTTTTAAGTAGTAAGCTATATGTGTAGTACTTTGCTCAAGATTTAAAATAGCTAGTAGGGTAGGCTTTTTTGTAGTAAACGCACTCTGACTGTGTTTTTAAATCAATGTCACCGGCCACAATTGTGAATACTACCATGTTTAAAGAAACCATCCAGTGTAGAAAAAAAAAATACTATGGGCCTGATTCTAACTTTGGAGGACGGTGTTAAGCCGTCCCAAAAGTGGCGGATATACCACCTACCGTATTACGAGTTCCATAGGATATAATGGACTCGTAATACGGTAGGTGGTATATCCGCCACTTTTGGGACGGTTTAACACCGTCCTCCAAAGTTAGAATCAGGCCCTTTGTCCTGTATCAATAACAACCATCATCAGTAGGCATTTAAAAATGTTGCTTTGTTTAGTGATGTCTGTTGGAGTCCTGACATTGTGACTTAATTCACCAGATGTCCCCTTTAATATTTGGTAAACATGAATTGATGTTGGATGAATTGATATTGAATGGTATACATTAAACGCATGTGAAAACAATTGATAATATCAAAGAAAGAGTACTAGTGTACCAGGCAGATAACTTCGTGCAGTGTTGCTGTAGTGTTGTAAGCTTTTTGTAACCTATTTATTATTGGTTTCTCACAGAGTACTTACTTTCTTGTAAGATCCTGATTTAGCCATTACTTTTTTTAAGTGTTTTATATGTTTTCTCTAACCTAGGCTCCTCCATTGGGCTCTGGAGGGGCCTCCTTGCCTGGGTCGGTGGAGCACGCACATCCACAGTTCATCTCTCGCTTCCTGGAGGGCCAGTCTGGAGTCACAATCAAGCATGTGTCCTGCGGGGATCTGTTCACCACCTGCCTTACAGGTATAGGCACTTTTTAATGTGGGTGTGAGGTCAATATTTTTTTTAATATCACAGAAGACCTGGGCCGAATACAAATTTGGAAAAGTCTGCTGTCAGACAATTGTTTTAAATTCATGTCATCTTCGTGAGAGTACTGTGGTACTACTGGTGTATCCATTGCTTCTTGCTTAGGGCTTTCTGATGTTCTCCAGCTTTCAGGTTTGAAGGAGTGTCAATGAATCATGTTTGTGGTTTAAAAATTGGGTACCTCCACTGTAAGCCTTGTTTTGTGGACATTGATACACTTGCTGTGTACCTATATGTGTCACAAAACACATTAACTGGCCAGCCCAGTCTTACTAAGACATGTTCCAGTGGATAGGTAAAGTGCATGACACAGCAGGAAAGGAAGAAGATACATATTGTAAGTGGGAAAATGAAATAAATGGATAAGGGGAGATGGCAAGGAAGACAGTGGTAAGTGGAGAATAGGGCAATAAAGGATTAATGGAGAGAAGCAAATAATATTAAAACTCCATGAGGATGAGAAAACCGAGGATAATGTAAGGGGTTAGATGTAAAAGACTGGACAGAAAAGGTGTTTCAGGAGGGGTAAAGTGAGGAAGTGCATTATATTGCATGCAAGAGGACTGGAGTGGGAAGGTGTCAAGAGAACAAGGGGTAGGAAGCAGGATAGCAGGAATAAATATTGAGAAAATGGGAGGTGGAGGAAAACAGGGAGAGAGGTGGCTAAAGTAGGAAATAGGAGAGGGAGAGAATGGATAGAAGGCATTAGGAACAGTGCAACAGGGGAAAATAACGTGAAGGAAGATGGGGAGCAGTAGAGTCAGTGGGTGGTAAAGCCTACATAAAGGGTTTGAGGCAGAGAGGAAGAGGCTGAGAATGCGGTGAAATATTGAAGAAGGCAATTGATAGATATTACAATGGCAGAGAGAAGACTTGTGCCACAGAGATAATGCAGAGGGCAGTAGGAAAAAACGATAGGGAGGATAAAAGGAAGAAAAGAAGTGAGGAGAAAGGAAAGTTTGCAGAGAGAAGATATAAGAATGAAAGATGAGCAAGAGGAAAGGGCAAGAATGAGAAGACTGTAACAATGGGGAATAGAAGAGTGAGACAGATAAGGAAGTGGAGAAGAGGAAGTAAAGGGCTATTGGTTTGGTGTAGACAACCATGGAACTTTTGCGATTCCCTGGTAAGGTATCATGAGTGCAAGGTGTTTGTGAGGTGATATGTGTTCTGTATATAACTCTCTTCACCAGTGTATTAGCCCACTCTCTTGTCTTCCCACAGACCGGGGAATCATAATGACTTTTGGCAGTGGCAGCAATGGATGTGTCGGGCACGGAAACTTCAATGATGTCTCCCAGGTCTGTAATGTATTTGTGAAAGAAAAGCAGTTAAAACAATCATTTATACAGTGTGGCCTGATTGTATCACTCCACCTGAAATCCTGTGTGGCCTCCTTTAAGACAGACTGGTTACCCTTTCTGAATCTGTCCACAATATCCAGTCACCCACTAAAGTGAGATGTGTGTAAGCAAACACAGAGAGTGGTGTGTCCTAAAGCTGGTCAGGGTGTTGTTTAAAGTTGCAAAACTAGACCTTGGATAACTTTTTAAAGATAATATAAAGGTTATTTAGACTCAGAAGGGATGCTCCACCTGCCTGTCGGCACAGTGGAAGCCCTTTTGGCAAAATTGAAATGCCGGCCCATCACTATTGTTTTCTTTTCTATAGAAACAGTCACCCCTCAACCCAAAAAAGGCAGGGATTGTGTTCTACAAAACAAAACATATCAATGGTCCTGTTGCACATGGAGTTTTCTCACATTCCCTGGAGCCAGTGTTTGGTATTCTTGTGTGTGACTGCCATACTTTTCAGGGTGATGGCAGATAAGAATATTCACCCATCACAACTAGGGCAGGCATTATAACACTGACTGTCAACTGCAGAAGTGATGTCGATGGAGGGTTTCCAATAGTTGAGCTGGGTGAGGCTCCGCAATTTGAAACTCAGGTTTTCCTGTCTCTCAATGAGTCAGTGAAACAGCACGTTTGGTGAGGTGGTCAAACTGCCAGATTACAGCAAGGAAGGTCTAAGAAACAGAAAGCCTATTCACACCATTGGCTTACAAGGAATTGTTCACCAGCGTTCAGTTCCACTACTCTAGAATGTTATGTGGCACATAATAGACATATCATAGTGTCACGCTCCGACTCCTTTTCAGTTAGCTCTCCATCAAGGATTTTTATAAAATTATGATAATCACTACCTTTCCTGACATTTTAGCATGGGATCATCCTGAACTCATCACTTCATGTTCGCACATACAATCAGATCTTCAACCCTATAGCACTGTGCACCCTCAAAGCCTATTCATTCATTAGTGCAGTGCATGTAAGGGCAGTGGTGCAGTTCTTCCTAACTCCAGTCACTATTGAGGTTGCTTACCTGTACTGAGTGAAAATGTGGAAGCCACTGTGGAAGCAAAGCACCTGTTTTTCTTAGTGGAACATGAGTCGGATCATGTGGTCATCTCTCTAGTGAACAAAATATGCTCATCCACTCCATCCTCATGATTTCCTTCAGATAAGAAGACAAAGAAAATTGTTTGTGGTCCATAACTTAAGTGGCATGATGGCAAACACCATGATAAGATACAAAGGGGGTTATTCTAACTTTGGAGGAGGTGTTAATCCGTCCCAAAAGTGACGGAAAAGTGACGGATTTACCACCAGCCGTATTACGAGTCCATTATATCCTATGGAACTCGTAATACGGCTGGTGGTATATCCGTCACTTTACCGTCACTTTTGGGACGGATTAACACTCCTCCAAAGTTAGAATAACCCCCAAAATGTCCAGGACGTGTTAAACAAATTACTCTTAGTTTGGTAGGATGGGAGAACCTCCTTGAATTTTCAGTCTTTCACTCCCAATTTCTCCACTCCATTTATGGTGGGGACCCACTAAGTGACTGCCAGTTGACCCAATGTCAGAAACCTTTCCACTAGAGCGTCCCTACCTTTTATGCATCAAATGGTCTGCTCTGTGTACAGGAGTCCTCCCAGTGCATATTTCTCCAGGTGTATCAAGGCCGTTCATTTTCAGGTCTTCACAATTGTTTGCTTTTCAGGGGTTTTGTTTGTGAAAAACCCAAAAATCCGTAGTGAGCAGAAAATGCACGACACCTGTTCAGCATCTACTAATGCTTTTTTGACTTAGAGATCCCTTCAGTATGGGAAAGGGATATTTAAAAATATGATGGGCTGCCCACCAAATCCTAGACCATCCCCTTAGTCTCCAACAAAGTCAACAGTGCTGCTGTTACATATAATAATAATAATAATAATAATAATAATAATAATAATAATAATGGAAATAATCTGTTTATACATAATTCTTCATACTACAGGACAGTTCTTGCCATTTTAAGGACTATAAATAAAAGGTGTTACGATAACCCAATTAAATGATGCTCAGTTTATCAGATCCATAAGCCTATGGACACTGCTACAATATATCTATGAGACAACCGTCTTAAAGCCGATGACCCTGTGACCTGATGTACAACAAATGGTTAAGACCCTCCTATTTTCTGGGAACGCATTGTTTGTGTGATTATGAGATGTACTGGATAAAGACTCGCATACATCAAAAGTGGTTCACAAGAACAAAAGAGCTTCAATGACCTGATGACAGGGCATCAAAAACTGTGTTTGTGCACCTAGGGTTCAAATCTTTTTTCTGTCATAAACATCTATAGCAGTCAATAAAGCCTTGCTACCAAAGAATGCAAACAATGGAAGAAGAGGTCATGCCAGCACCTAAATATGACTCCACATATCCTCTTTGCAGCCACTCATATATAGAGAAAAATTAAATTCACCAGGCATAGTTAATGGACAACACAAAGCATTGTGCAAAATGGTAATCCATTGAAGTTCAAATCCCCTCCTGCCATTTAATTGGAACAGTCCTCTCCTCAACATCAGGTCAGAAGAGAAGATGATGTCCAAGTCCTATTACAGAAACAGTCAGTAGAAACTGTTGGGTGGAGGTGTAAATCCAGACCTTTTTGTTCTTCAAAACAGCAGTGAAATGTATTCAAAAAGAGAAATTCAGAAAAATTGTTAATAGGAGGTAGAGACGCAGTGGGGTTGATGCTAGATAACCTGGAAAGAACAAGCTGATACAATCTCCATTAGTCATTTAGTTGTTAGGTCATCACTATTCCACAATTAGTCATTGTATACAAGGAATCAGTTTCCCATGCTATTATAATGCTTCCAAACCAGACACCATTCTTCAATATACCATTGGTTTCACTATTTTTAATTGTCTGTTTCTTGGGATTTTAAATTACTGTTATTTTATTTTTAATGAAGCCATCAGGATATAACCCCATTTCACAAGAGAACTGACAGCTACATCTGTTCTGGCTTGTGGTGTCCCAGTCGCAGAAATTTGTCAAGCAGCAACCTGGTCATTTCTCCATATTTTTAAAAGTATTATTGCTTAGATTCATGGCCTTAGGGACAATGTCTGTTCTGCAAGGGTATTGCTGTACAATTTTCTAGATTGGACTTTTCCCCTCAGATATTACTCAGACATTTCGCTTGACAGTTGGTTTTCTACAGGTGGTTTTCAAATATGAGGACTCTGCAGGAGGAAGTATTAATTGGAATGCCTTGTCAAAATGGACAAAAATATATTCCTTTATATTCCTTGTCAACGCCCACTTCTGAAAGAGTGATTCTAATTTAAATATAATTATGGGCCTTTTTTAGAGTTTGGTGGACCTGGACTACTGCCAAACGGTGGCAGATGTCTTGCCCACTGCATATAGAGTGTCATTGACACAATTCACTTCTTTTTCTGCCAAACTGCTAAATAAGGCTCTATGTTCCTTTTGTTTTTCCGTTGTGTTAGCTAAGCCTTCTTACTTACTCATGGGGAGTGAAGAAATTAGGTAGAACCTATGCCACTGACACAAGTCACATTTTATGAACCCATACTGTCCTGTCTGGTGGGTGCAAGCATACACAAGACATGATTGAAGCAACAATTGTACTCTCTCCAGGCTACTGCTGTAAAAAAAAAATTACAAAAAAAACATTACGACACAGACGCTACAGTAGCACAATAAAACACATAAAAAAAGGTAAGTATTTTGTTCCTTCCTACGTCTTCCCAGTCCTTCAGAAGATCTTCCCTAACATCATGACGAAGAAGATAAGCTCCTTTCCACATCATGACACCGAAGCAGGGGCAAGGAGATCTAGGTTTTTACACATCTGTAACCAAGCCTCATTTTTTTTAAAATAAGGGGATTCTAGCCTTTATGTATAAAAACGGAATCAGCTTCAATGTTACACAGGCTGTTGCGATATAGCCTAGGCAGCAGGAGTATCCATGTTCCTAAGTGAACATCCTGCTGAAATGTTGATGTCTAGAACATTTATGATTTGTATAATACGTTCCAGGATGAGTAAGAGAGATGAGGTGATAACAAATTATATTAATGGTATAAAAACAATCTTTAAGAACTGTTGCATGTCTTATGTCTTACAGCCTAAAATTGTGGAGGCCTTATTGGGGTATGAGATAGTGCATGTATCCTGTGGAGCGTCTCATGTTCTGGCTGTTACCAATGAGCGAGAAGTGTTTGCCTGGGGCCGAGGAGACAATGGTAGGAATTGTCACTGTTTAAGCCTGACTTTAAAAGAGTTCTCCACCAAAATAATGTTGATATTGTGTTTATAGTGATGAGTTTACTTCAGAAGGTTGCATGGCAACAACACCAGTTCTGTTAAAGGCTCTGTTTCAGTACCACCAGTTTCATGTGCTGATGGTGAAGATCATCGCTGATTCACATGATAATCCAAGATGACAACAGTCCGACATTTTACTTCCTCTTTTCAGGCCGACTGGGACTAGGGAGTCAAGAATCCTATAATTCCCCACAACAGGTGACGGTGCCCCCAGACCACGAGCCCCAGAAGGTCTTGTGTGCCATTGACAGCTCCATGATCCTCACTGTGAAGAACAAGATGCTGGCCTGTGGGAGCAACAGGTGAGTACTTAAACTCTGTTCCAATATATGTTCATTGTCTGAATGTTCTTGCCGTAACCTTGATCTGGTTAGACTGGAGTCAGGGTAAACCTTGCTTAATGGTACTTTCTTAAAATGTTGCCATTACTTAAGTAAAACAGATTGTGTCTCAAATAAAAATAACCGGCATACATTGACATGTCTGCAGCCAGAGGTTCAATGTTAGTGCTTTGCAGGTCCATCACCTGGTATTCCTGGCAGTGGTGTGGCAGCCCAATGTAGCCAGGAAAGCAGGGGGGCTCAATGATAATGAAAAATGTTTAATACCCCATAGCTTGACAGTAGAGTTGGTTCCAGACTTTATTATTTTATTGCACACTGCGGACCAAATAGCTTGGCACTTGTGCTGAATGCTGCTGGTTCAGCCTAGTGGCTGGGACCTTCTCCAAAATGAGATTACAGTGATCAGTTTCATTTAGGGTTCAGTGGTCAGGTGGGAATCAGTTAGGAGTTTGAGCTGCAAGGTTGTTGTTTTATGTTACATTTCCCAGTTTCAGTAATGGGTGTTTTTCATATTATTGCTCCAGCTTTATTGGTTTTTAGAAAAATATAAAATGCCTGTTGCTGTTTACAGGGCGTGTCAAGAAGGACAAATAACTGTGCCTCTCCCAGGTAACACCAGTATGTATTTTTTGCCTTTGCAACTGCTTAACCAACGAGTTCCTGTTTTTTCTGCTCGGAATGTTTGTTAGGGTCTCTTGAGGCTATCTGCAGTGAGTGTCTCATATATATCAGTGACAACTGACTGCACACTTGCCAACCTTAAAACAAAAAGCCACCACGTGCAAGGAGGGGGCAGGGACTTAAAGCAGACGGGGCTCACCCACCCTCAACCCTCAAAAACCCCCAATAAAGTGTCTAAGGCTTCAGCCAATGGCCTGGGGAGGTTTTACTCCCCGTAATAGACGCCACTGTGTCTGATCTCCAAACATGTGCTGGAAACCCATTCTTTGAAGGGATTTCTACCTCATCTTTTGCTCCACTGTGTGATTTTGCCTCTTCATCAAGAGACTGTGTGAAAGCAGCTGACATCATGTGTCACATTGTGACACCTGAGTTGGGAGGTCTGACTTTGAAATAGGAAATAGCCTTTCACATGTAGCTGAGAGTGATTCAGTTCTAGGTTCACGATTTGAGTCTGCATAGTATACCACTACTGATGTGAAGGTGGTTTTACTCATTTTCAGGGACCCACCACTGACCTTGTATAATGTTCGATCTCTGAGCACATCCCTTTGCAAATTCTGATTTCCAAGATTTGGAAACCTTACCAGCCAATTTTTAAGCTACTGGTAGCGATCAGACATGGGTTACATCCTTTCACTGAGACATTAAACCTGGCCTACTGCAGTGTCTCAGTATCAGTAGGTTCAGTTTAGTGGAACTGCCGGCACACCATAAAAGGGTGAAACCACATCTGTTTTTCCAAAGAGAAATAATGATGAGTTGAGATCAAGGCTTATCTTGATCATCAGTGGCGGCTTGTCTCCTGACCTAGCCCATTCACCAGTGTAAACAGCAAAAGAAAAAGGACCTTGAAGAAGAAAAAACCTCTATGCCTTAGTCTTTAATATCTATAGTTTCTCTCTCTTTTTATGGATCAATACAGTTGAAATTCAGAACTTCATGCTTAGTGCCATTTTTCGGTTTTCATTAGAAGAGCTTTCTGTAGTCAGTTATTCAAGAAAATTCTACTAGTCCTCAATTTTAAATCTGATTTCGGGTCCCATTTTTAGGAATACTGTGAAGTACTGTAATCTCAAATTTCAGGTCTTACTGAAACAAAATAGGCTTGATTTCCTTGATCACAAAAATGCCTCCACTCACCCTGGCTCATTCCCTTCCAGCACCCTCCCCTGTGCCCCTCGATGACAAGACTATTATTATTCCCGATGATGATCCAGAGTAGGCCCAACTGAACCAGTGCTTCCCTTTAACAAAGCTCTCACCCAAGTGCTCCTGGGCATAAACTTGCACATCGGCTCCTAGCATCAAATGATTGTCTGTTGGTACCATCTTACCCTGGAAGATCCAATCTTCCTTTCCCAGCACCTCTGTCCTGGGGGCTTGGTGGTGCAGCTTTCTACAGCAAAGGTCACTTCAAGCATGTTCCCTACCACACCACGGGATAGAGAATCCAAGAGGCTGGACACCTTTGGGAAGCTCATCTTTTTTTCTTCAACCTGCGTTGCCTTGTAGTCGGTAACACTGCATACCTCTTCAGCCGATATTCCCATGCACTGTGGAATTTGTTTGCGCTGCTGCTTCCCAGGCTGTGCTGTCCTTAAACAAGCTGTAGTGGACGGCAGGGATGCAGCGAAGTTTGCCATCAGGTGAGGACTGGGCATCATTAACTCCCTGGGTAGAGATATGGCTTCTATGGTGGCACAGCGTTGACACGCCTGGTTAAGGTCCACTGGGTTCTTGACACACATGTCCAGTCTTTATTGATTGATATGCGCTTCAATGGCTCCTGCCTCTTTGGCAACAAGGCTGATGCACTGCTCATGCACTTTTGCAAGAGTAGGGTCACTTCCAGATCCCTTGGCTTTTCCCTCTTGACCCACCCATAACAGCAGGCCTTTTGCCCCTACCGTAGATGTGGAAGGGGACATTTTAGGCTCCTGCAGTACCAGCAATACTGAGCCAAGCAGCCTGTCTGACCCAGCCTCAAAACCCCTTTAGCGTGCCCTCCATCCAGCACAGCCATCCTGTTGAAGGCAGAAACACTGTATACTCCCTGTACCCAGGCTCCGGCCCATTCAGCACAGCAGAGTCCTCAGCGGCGGCCCCTCCTTGCTTACTACCACACAAGGGCTACGGCCCTCACAGCAAGGCAGTCTTCTTGAAGTGGCGTCTCCTGCATCTAGGCTTGCTGGCTCCTTACCTTGCATGGGCTCCAGATCGATCGGTGCAGTTCAATTCATGGCGGCCTTCCTCTGGCATACGAGGGTCGCTGGCTCAATCCTGCACATGGGCAAATAACCTGATTGGTGCAGCAGCCATCTCTGCACACTTCGCAAAGGGAGTCCACTCAACAGGGCACCCAAGTGGACCTCGCTTCCTGCAATGATTTCCTGGTCTTGGCTAGCAGGCAGGCGCTGGTACGTCAGGCTCTACAGCAGGTGGTTTTGGATTCCCTGAATTATGTCCTCTCGCCCAGCAGGGGGAGACTAGCAGGCCTTGGCCTCCAGTCCTGATCACAGGCAGAAATCTTGTAGGGCTTTCCCTCTTCACACAGCTTGTCTGGCTGCTTGGCAGATGACAATTTTTGGTGTCTCAAGCTCCCCTTCTTATAGTCTCCAAATGTGATTTAGAGCCTTAGGGCCTTATTAAAGCATCGGTCCGGCTTCCACCTTTCGACCCTTGTGGAGCAGCCACGGTCTGACCGCCGGCACTGCCAGGTTGCCGCCAGTCCACAGCCTGGCGGTGCTGGCGGTCTTAATCCACCAGGGTAACTCTGCAAGCAGCGCTGCCCTGGAGATTATGGGTCCCCTCTCCCCCGGCATTTGCGAAGTCTAGCGAGACGGGGTGCTGGGGCCCCTGAACCACCCATGCACTTGGCTTGGGCAATGCAGGGGCCCTCATGGACAGCCCTGTCGCGCCTTTCACTGCCCAAATTATGGGCTGTGAAAAGCACGACGGGTGCTGTCACACCCAACGCACTGCTACATTGCTGCTGGCTCGATTACAGTCCGGCGTCAATGTTGTGGTGAGTTTTCTGCTGGGCCAGCAGAAAACTCATAATAGGGCCGGTGGGAGGAAATCGGAGTGGGTATTTTCCATCCCTAAGAGTTTGGTGGGGGGCCTCCACTGCCCTCTAAACTTAAAATGAAGCCCTTAGTCTTTGAAATGTATGTTGGGAGTCTGCTTTCTTTTTTTTTTTTAAGTACCCACTCCTCTGACCTCTCTTCCTCTTGAAAGTAGTCTGTCCCAGTATGAGTGAGACTGCAGCTGATAGCCCCATTACACAGGCCTTGGAACTGATTACAGTTCACACCTGGATGTAAGCCACAGCGATATGTATATCAAAAGGTTAGCCCATGGCCCTGCCCACTCTTTATGATTCTCTTATCACCCCATCTTCTTCCTGAGATGTGCTCTTGCCCCTTCCTTGTGACCTCTCACTGAATCAAAGAGCACCCTTTCAGGTGTAGAGTGGAAGCCTGGCTCTGCTCTCCCCAATGTGTGTCTTACCGAGTTTACAGAAATGCAGCAATACACAAATCTGTCTGGGGGATTCCTCTGCTTCCTCGCCTCATGCTTCTCCATGCAGGCCTGGGTCTTCAAAAATGGAACCCATTCACAGGCACACACACAGACAGTGCATGTATACAGCATACACACACAGGACTGAATCCTTCCTGTACTATACCACTCATAGGCAGACATACAGCCACCACTTGCATTTAACAGGCACATACTGCACAACAGTGTATCCTACATGTACTGTAACACTCATACGCACATCCAGCACACACATTTATCTTGCATGCATTGTACTGCTCACAGGTACACATACACCCATCACATACATTTAACCTGCGCACACTGCACAGCACTACATTCTTCATGCATTGTATCGCTCAAAGGTACACATACACCCAGTGCTTATATTCAAAATGCACGCCTTGTACAGCAATGCATTATCCCTGTATTGAACCCTTGTCAGGCACACACACCCAGCGCACACACACCACCCATGTGCTGCGCAGCACGACACACCAAACCAGTGTAGGCCAAGGGTGAGTTAACACATACAATTCACATACTGAACAGCCAACACATTGTTCATTCTCAAAAGAACCGGTCTGGTGCCTCATTCTATGAAAGTGTTTAAGGCAAATGATCCTGTAACCAATTCCAAACGATTTATGTGCAAGTTCTGCTATTTCTTGGTCCATTCACTCCACCCTCAGTTGCCTATAGGCCTTTTGCTGCACCCCATCCTTGCTGACTCACATCTTATTCTATTAAAGTCTCTATTCTGTCTTCAAAAATTGCGTTGCTGTTCAAGATCTCCATATTCATTATCCACCAAAAGGTCCCAGGAAAATAGCTTGAATTGTTGATGATAACAGACTTATTATCCTGGCTAAATCCTTCAGTGGAAACTTTTCTCTGCTCTGTGATTTCCTCAGTTAGTTCCACACCTGATCTTTTCTGAATGGAGACGCAACATAGACTACTCAACATCCATTACTAACACTAACAATTCCACTTTCTTCGCTAGTTTCAACATTGATTTCTTTTTGTTCACAATTTGTTGTAACACCTCTTTGTTTTCTATAACCCATGACCAGCCTCAAGAACTTCAAAAAGCACCATATTTCAGAAGAAAGACAAAAGGGCAAACAAGTAAACTCCCACTACTTGTCCTCTGAAGCAGAAAACTACGTTTTGCTAATGTTCCTTGTGTATTGCAATCATACAATAAGTGTAGTTTTTAGATCTAATCAAATCATCCAATACTGAGCTCTGATGATATCTCTCAGTAGAAGTATGCCTTCCATCCTTAACAAGACAATATCACCCACTGATTTATTTCTGTGTAGTTTATTACTAGTCTCAAACTAGGAACTTAGGACTCTTTGCTTTTCTGCTTTACCTAAAACAAATTGCCTGCTCCCTCTGTCATGGATTTGTTTTTATATTGCTCCTTTTTGTAACTTACGCTGAATTTCTTTTGTTACCAAAACCTCCTGCTCCGAAAAAATGTATCTGATGTTGAAAGTAAACCTGAACTGGTTCCTCCTCCAAGAATCCCACTCTGTAACCCATCACTGCTTCCATCCAGTACTCAATGGTATGAAGGTATTTTTCTCCATGCCTCCAAATGATATCCCAACCTGCCTCTCCCTTTTACAGGGAACAATTGGAACAGAAAACTGCACTTGCCTGTGGTAATATTAAAGTTTTCTCCCCTGCCACCATTATTTCTTCCTTTGGTTCCTCTCCCTGGCTGAGGGTGAAAAAATGACTGTCTGAAATACTCCAGACATCCATCTTCATCTAATGTAAAATTGCTGACTTTGAAATTCACCTTGAAGTCTCCATGGGCCGCGGCCTGGGAAGCAAACTTTCCCTCTCCAGGTCCTACAAAATCATCTCTTGATAACATTCTCTTCATTGTTGTTTGGACTTTGTCTAGATTAGTAAATGTAGCTGCATACTTTAATAAATCCTTAAGGACATTCTAATCAAATAACAGACCTTGTGATTTTAAACCATCCTCTACCACAGCCATGTATACATGTTCAGATCAATCTTCATGAAAATTGATTTCCTCCTTTGAGCTGCAATAGTGGAATTGGTTTTAAACAACAGTATGCTGAATCCATCCCCTAAGACATACAAAATCAGCTGGAGTGATCTATTGGTTGTAGATTCCTCATCACATCAAAATAGGAACCACCGGGCCTACATTTCTAGTAGTTTATCCTGACATATTTGTAATGATTTCTATAATCCTTTCTTGGGATCTGTTCCAATTTCAACATGTACCTGGCCATTTGGGTCCAGTTCTGGTGTTATGCAAACTTTGTCAACCACAACACGCCTTGAACATTCCGAAAGCGAAAGGTCTTTCAGTTACTTTAAAATAAAGTATTTAGCCACAGTGTCCTTGGGCCACCATTGTCTTGACCTAGGATGATGGAGTGCCCCAGGCTCAGACATCTCTGTACCCTGAGAGTCTCTATTGATGTTTTTAACTACATATTTGTCTTCTACATTGCCATCAAACAAATCCAGGTCATTATTATCTTGCAACACTAACACATCCCCTGCAAAAGATCATCTTTAGACAATGTCAAAGGAGTTTGTGAAACAATTTTAATTTTCTTATGAAGAAGGCAACTTTTCTTACCCACCCTCCTCGGACCTCAGGTGGATCCTAGACTATTGGGTAAATCCTGCTTGCCTGAAAACACTTTCTGTCTTTCCCTTAAAATATATTTCCTTGACAAAACCTGCAACACAAGGTTTTTATTTTTAAATGTGCTTTATATTTGCTGTGTAGCAAACTTACTTCTTTTACAGAACTTCCTAACTGTACCATTCTCAGCATCTGAATCAGTGAAGAAAGTCATCATCTTCTAGGTTATTTTTCTTTGCCTTTCTATTACTGGTTCTCATTTTAAATTGTTTTGAATTAAAAGCAGCCCTAACCTTATCAGTAACAATCAGTCTCATTTCACTATAAGTAAGATTCTTTTTTTAAATTATTTTTTATTAAACAGTTGCCCAGCCTCATATATTGGAAACAATTTCAATCACAAAGTATGAACCGTGGTCAGAGGAGAGAGAGTATGTAGTGTCAATACCTCGTCATTGTAGGCAATCAAATCAGGAAGATAAAAATCCATTAAAATATAAACCTTCCTAACATTAACTGTCCCTCAGCGATATCCTAGTGGATAGCTTCTTACGTGACCTAGTCCAACCCCTTTACCATGCCCCGATGTCCATTCACAAGCATCTGTATGCACTTGATTGTGACCATATCTTGGCTAATTTTCGTGGGCACTCCCGACTCTGATAATCAGATCTGCGTGATAACACCAATCTATGTTTTCCTCCCAGGCGTGAACGTCTGAGGGTCTAGATGCTCCCCAGGCTCTTGCTATACCTCTCTTTGCCACCCCTGCCCCCAGCATCAACCATGTCTTTTGATGCCTTGGCCTTGCTCATCCTCTGATATGTGCAACATCAACCATCTGGGCTCCGCTGGGATTGTGAGGCCCGTGATTTGGACAATGATATGGACCACCTTTTCCCCGAACTGTTGGATTATGGGGCAGTCCCACAAGAGATGAAAAAATGACCCCACCCTGCCACATCCTCTTCTACACAGGTCGGAAATAAGTAAGATTCTTATTCTCTTCTCTTGACAATCCATTGGAGTCATTGGAGAAATGTTCATCTTACAGTGGTCCCCAATATAAGTTAGTAGATATTCAGTTCCAGACTCTTCAAAAAGTAACTGATCAATTTTCTCAGTTCTCTATAAAGCCAGATTAAACAACCATCATTGTGATGAGCCTAGCAAAAATGGCAGCTAAGTCAGCATCCATGTCTGAGCCAGATGCAAGATACCGGTGGCCTGTGTGAAAGTTACCTGTGCTAGGAAGCAATTCTAGGAATGTGACCTGCTGCCAAGAGCCACCAGACCTTTACCTGCTCCATGTGCATGAGATTAGCTTGCACTGTTGCAGCCTACGCTGTCCTTGCTCTGAGTGTGTCTGTTAGAATCTGCTGCTGCCTTTGCTGCAGCTATTGTGTGCATTTGAGGAATGCTTGGGTGTATGCTGCACAAACTATACGTATCCTGTCTACAGATTCCCTAGGGAAGGTAAACTGTTGTACACCCTCAGATTCCATTCATGATAAGGAGCCAAATACTTTGGAAACCCTAGTAAAAAAAAGGTCATATCAAAACTCTGTGTTATCTTTTAGTACAGTAAAAATTGTTTGTTTTGTTTTTTTGCTTTAACTCTGTCATATATCCCAAAACAAAAAATAAAAGTTCCACATAAATGTGATGATAACAAATAGCAAAATTATATGAAAAATTATTCCTTCCATTGCAACATGTTACATCCTGCAGATGAAATACAATGTAAACTAATTCCTGATTAAGCTGAAGAATTTGTCTTGTGGCTTCCTCAAAGCAAAGACGTTCTGTTACATATGAGCTTAAAAAAGACAAAGCCCCTACACATGAGCTGTCTAGAGCAGTGAATGCCGCTGTTTTCATGCAAAGACTTGCATAGCTTCACACCTCTTATCCTAAATCAGGTAAGCTAAAACATTTACTGGATTTACTGTTTGATGGAAAAGCATATTTTTCTCCATCTGCAGATGCAGTTTTTCAAGTTAAATTTCTGATGTGTTCATAGCAGTATCATTGAATGCTTTGTTGTCTGCCTTTCAGATTGTCCTCAACCGAGCCAGGCTTGTAAAGATTACAAGGCAAGATATCTTTCTGAATACAAAATTACCAAGTAGACAGGAAAAATATGATTTTCTTCTAAACAAAAAGGCTCTGCTAAGCTTGCTAGTTATACACCAAAATATTTTGCCTTACTCTTTATTCTGGGGGTGAAATTCTCCTGTTTTAATCAAAGAACACACATCCCCAGAGAGAGAGGAAAGTGATGCAGAGAAGGCTATTCTTGACATGATACTCCATTTATCACCTCAAAAGTTTCAGCGGTCTGTGACAGAGTTGCTGCTGAAGACCCAAAAACATCTCGCCCTATCTGCACTACAGATGATCAAGATTATCAGAGATCCTAAGGTATTTATTCCAGAAAAACTTACTTTAATCCAAACAAACCAGGACATCAAACTTGTCTGACCTGAAACAGTTCCTATTAATGGAGTCCTTCTTAGTAGTAACAGAATATTAGATTTTGAGGGATTTAAGGTGGAACACTGGATGTTTTTTCTGTACTCCCAAGATGCCTACATTTACAAGTGCCTTCTCTTCGATTGGGAACAATAGACCTGAACCATAAGGCATGGTGGCATCTAGGTAGTAGCCATTGCAGTGAGCAAGGAAGAGGCACCTGCATTTGAAACAGTGCAATCCAGCGAGAGGCAGCAGGACACAGTGAGGAGAGCGGCTGGTTGCTGGTATTGGTCCTTCCAGCAGAAAAGCAGTGAGGTGAGATGGAGGGAGCTCAGGGTCACCTACCACAAAAGGTTAACTGCAATTCAGGGGTAACTCGTAATGGGGCAGAGAGAGAAGAGCCCTTTCACCTGAGGGGAGAAGCAAGGGCACTGAATATAAACCCTTGCATTGGGAGACCAAGAAGACATTCAGTTATTGAAGTCTTTTCTTGGTAGCTACAGATCCTCTGCATAGATACTGTGGGGATCCCAAGAGCCACATGGGAGAGTGACTGAGAATGCAGAAACGAGGAACCACCAGAAATGGTCTGCATCAAGCTTGCCCCTAACGTTGGTGACATTTTATTGTGTATATCTGTTCTGGCCCAAAGCTAGAAATCCACAGCAGTCCCAGTTCTTGAAACAGAGTAAAGGTGATCATAGGTACTAGAGGGGGAAAACATCCAAGATAAGGCTCATGCTGAAGCAAAGTGGTGCCAAGCAGAATGAAGGAGCCTCCAAATCCACAAAGCAAAATAAAGTGAAGCAGTGCACAGAGGAATGGCCATGGGTGACACTGATGCAGCCACCAAGAGCGTCATGCTACAAAAGAGAAGTTCATTTGAAACTGAGAAAGCCTCCTTGAAGTCGCAGCTGATAAAACACAGACAGGGACACCCATTCATAATCACTTTCACCTGGAGGGAGAAAGAGCGGTTGACAGGATCTCTAAACGGAGCAATATAGATCCTGCAACTAGAGCAGCAACAAAAAGAATTGGTGCAAAAAAAACAAAGCTAGAACCCTTCTACTCTATGATCCCATGTGGGAATGAGTGAGTAGAGAATAACCCAGAAAAACCCTGAATAAAGAGATAGATCCTGACCGGGTAGATAACGTGTAATACAGTTTGAGAGGGTCAGCGCCACCTAGCCAGATGTGGAGGATGGGGGGGGGGATTAAAAAATGTAAATTACTTTTTTCTGGTTCTTCTTGGTTTAAACTGACAACAGCCTATATTGGTACTTAAAAATCACATTTATTTCGTTGTTTCAGGTTTAGGTAGGTGGTGAGAAAAGATTCTCTCAAAGACTCAAGTTAGGGAAGTGGTCAACCTTAGGACTGTGATGGTAAATGTTGATGGGGCCAACAAATCCGACACTGAGTTTTTTAGGGAGATGCTGTCCTTCTGCTTATTGGGTTTAATGTACATTATTCAGTTGTAGTGTATGTAGAGGATAGGATGCAGAGGGACATTTAGGGCCATATGTACTGGGTCCCACAGTGCTGGGAAGGCCTCCCCTGCTTGTCTGGGATAAGAAGCTCTAACTGGGCCCTGGGTCAGAGCTCCAGTGGGCCTGGTTTGGAAGCCCCCATCCCTGGGCTCCATTCTCCAGCCCAAAGTGTTGCAACATGCACAGGATAAGGTCTCTGGGGTGCAGGAAGGTTGCCCCTGCTTGTTTGGGTTCAGAAGCACTAACTGGGCCCCAAGTTGGAGCTCAGTGAGGCCCCATTATAGCCCCTTTCCTGATAACCAGCTTGGGCTCTGTGAACCCGGACATTAGAGTTTGTGTCCCCTCCAAGGTGAGCAGAATCCTTTTTCAGAAGTAACAATGCAATCAAATGGCTGTCCTTCGAGTTCAAACTTCTGGTCACTCTGAAAACTGGACATCTGGATGCACACAGTAAGTTCCTGTGGTGCGCCCCAATGGCTGGGATGGCCTGGAAGTCCTGATGATCGCTCATTTCAGTTTTTAAGCCTAGACAGGCTCCAGGAGGTCGAGTGAGTCTTCTCTTAAAGCCCCCTCTGTTACTCACTGTGCATGAATTACAAGATCTTCCAGATTAGTAGTGTCCCTGATACCCCCTTGTTTTCCAGTCGTTGTCACCCAGGTGCAGCTAGGGCTGGTGCGAGGTCCTGGGGGCTTGAGACTGCAGCTGTCTTCAAGCCCTGTCCGGTAGGGCCTTCCTCCAAGCCCTGCCTCCTGGAGAGCAGGCAGGGATGCAAAACTTAAAAAGTGGGACATTTGTAAAAAAAAAAATAAAAAAAATTAAAACAAATGTCCAAAATACACTCAAAAGCAGGGAAGGCATCGGACTGAGAAGCTTGATGCAGGATATGAAGGCATATAAAGAGAGGAGAAAGACTAGAAAGATCTGCTTCTCACCCTACCACCATCTGCAGAAGGCTTCCACAGAGGGAGACCTACAGATAAGAAAACACCTGGCAAACACAGACATCATCATCATTCCTGTCGACACCGATCTCACTCTTATGGAAGGATTCAGCTGCGGTCTTCTTGCCGTCAGTGGATGTATCTTCGCGGACTCAGACACACCAGCAGCAAGACATTCAAATGCTGTCAAGGCATTCAAGGTGGACATTGAGGAGATTGCCATCAACAGCCATGGTCAGATCAATGACAGCCTGTTCACTGTTACCGAGCAGAGCATGATTCAACATTGAAGAGACCTAGCTCACCGGTGTCTCAGTCACTGGTGACTTTGAAAAGATGTAAATCAATGCTTCTCCATCGACATCAAAGAAACCTCAGATCATATTATCATCACTACCAGGATGGTCTAGGTTTTCTTCAATCCAAGCTTGATTTCTCTGAATATCTAGGAAGAAAAAGAGAGAAGAAACTAGAGTTTTTAAAACTCAACGTTTGACAATGGCAGAAGATTCCGACCTGGCCCTATTGCCATTATAACAATTGAGGCTAATAATCACATTTGAGGATTTGGTTCAAACACCTCAGGAACCCTTGGACCAGGGGTCTTCAAACTGGGGGGCCTCAAGTGATCCCTGGAGGAACGCCAGGCTCTAGCCAAAAGAAGCATTATGCAGCTAACAGTGTTTTGTTTTAAGCAGAAAAAAAAATTGCATTTTTAAAAAGGTAACATAGCTTAACTGCAATGTTTAAATAAGCCTAGACATATTTAAACATTGCCATCTTAATAGAATAATTGTAAAAAAAATTGAGGGGAGCGCAATGATTTTTATTTTGCCACTGGGGGAGGGAGGGATATGGCATTCAAAAGCATGAAAACCACTGCCTTGGACCTTTTGCCAAGTGACATCCATCTCCCCGAGTAAGTAAATACCTTCTTCTCCTCTAAATATATCTACCAACAGAAGACCTGTATCATATTCACGCTTTAGCTGCAGAATAACTCTAGCTCTCCTTATTCAAAAGCATTTCACTCATACTACACATTTATTTTTCCTTTGCATTCTCGTTCTTGAGTGTCTCCAGTAGATTACATCCTAACAGTTAAAGATGTACTGGCTAGAGAAGCACTGAAATTAAATATCCCATTAGAGACTTCACAACCAGCACTTAAACCAGGAGCTGCTTCTAGACCACTTTTACGTCTAGTACCAAGACTACCACGTATTGCACAGGATAAGTTACTAAAAGCAAAAGGTTGAAATCAACAGGAGGAGGATGTGTGGGACAGCCGCCACACATGTGAAAAATGCCAGTGCCTCAGCCCTCCTGGGAAGGTTCCACAGGAAAATATAGGATAGCATGAAATCTTTTGCCTCGGATTCACCACCAAACAGACAACAAGATTTAATGGAAATGTTGAAAGAAGGTTTCTTTGGTGTCTAACCAACTTATAAGCACTACAGTGGACTCACCTGAACATTCAGCATCCTCTTATTGTCATGGAATTTCAGTATCTTCATGGTGTTGTTCATCATATTTGAAACCTATTAAATCTAAAGATTTCAAACTTAAAATTCGCATGATCAGCACTTTTTAGCCAGCACATATAAGAAGGAATGCTAAAAATAAAAAATAAAGCAGAGACTTTGAAATCTGTAGGACTGAAAGAGCAGAAAATAATTTTTAAACAGCAATACAGACCAAAAGACAAAAGGTATTTCTGCCAGTGTTGGTATGCCTGCGATGGCCATACCTACCTCAGCAACACCATACGCAACCGCAAAGACAATATCAAAGAAGATACTAAAAACAAAAAACACTCCCCATAAAACTTCTCACTTAAGAGGGAGTAACCTGTCAGGCAATATACAATGATGGACCTACAACCTCCCTTCAGTTACCCATTACTGTGAGGGGAACGCTGACATAATTCTAGGAAGAGTCAAAACTCATAACTAAGGCTCCCAGTTTTCCGTTTTTACTGATTTTTACAGATAAATACAGACAGAAAACAACACGTTTCCATTCTGTATTTATTTTTAAAAGTGGAAAAATACTGAAATTTGTGCTTGTAATGAGTGACCTTCCATGCTGTGTGTTGTGAATTTCAAGACAACATATAATCAGATAGACAGCATGAGGAGTTAAACAGATTAAGATATCTTCAGACACAGGCATATGTTAAAATATATCTGTAGTAAATTGCTAATAGTTAACTGTGGGTGGATTGTTTTGCTATATTTGACTGCTGCATGTGCTAAAGTTAAAGAAATGTGGAAATTTAAATTTTTTTACTTCACTTATTCGCAAACCACAAAATAAATCTGAATAAATACTAATTTCATGGCCAAAAAATAGATACAGATAAATACAGACAGAAATGTAAAAAAAAACATAAAACCGGGATCCCTACTCACGGGAGGCAACGTAAGTGGGGCTATGCCCAGCTCTGCCCCCCATCCTGCTAGCTGATGGCCCTTTGAGGCACTCCTAATCCCTCTATTGTGGGACTGTCTGGGAGGAATTTACAAAGTCTAACTGTTAGCTACAACCAGTCATGTAACCTAGGCTAGATGCAGGCGCAAAAGTGCTGAGTACAGGAAAATGCCAACTTTCTTAAAGTGGCATTTTCAAAATTGTAATGAAAAGTCTGACTTTACCATTAAAGAGGGTTTATCATTGCAATGTTATAGACACCAAGCATGACATAGCTACTTGCTATCAATTGAAATTGCAACTTATTTAAATGTAATAAGGAATCCCCTATGTTATCCTATGGGAGGCGTAGGCCTTACAGTATTGAAAAACAAATTTAGGATATTTTCACTACTAGAACATGCAAATCTTGAAAGTACATGTCCAACTTTTTAATTACCCAGCACCCTGCCTATAAGCTACCTAGAACCTAATGGTGGGTGACTTATGTGTAATAAAATTGGAGTTTAGGACTCACCAAGGGGATTTATTTTCATGTCAAGTCGACATGGCAGTTTAAAACTGGATTCAGGCTGCAATGGCAGGCCTGGGACATGTTTAAAGTACCACTTAAATGGGTGGCACAACCATTGCTGCAGGCCCACTCGTAGTATTTAATTTACAGGCGCTGAGTACAAGTAATGCCACCTTACTATGGACTTATAAGTAAATAAAATATGCCTACTGGGTGTAAGCCAATACCATCATGTTTTAAGAAGATAGCAAAATCACTTTAGCACTGGTTTGCAGTGTTAAAGAGTGCAGAGTCCTAGGGCCAACAAAAATGAGTTCATCAAAAATATGAGGAGTGAAGGTCAAAAGTTTAGTGATCACCCTGCAGAGAGGGCCAGGTCCAACAAAGAAAATTCCTGGAGTGAAAGACTTCCTTGAAGGTCTTAAGACAGTTTTCCATCCAATAAGAAGACCACCACCTCCATGGGAACTAAATTTGGTGTTACCAAAACAGTTTAACACCCCTTATAAGCCTGTACATAAATCTACTTTACAAATTCTGTCATGGACAAAAGCTTGTTTACAGTAATTGCGTCAGTGAGAAGAGTTAGTGAGCTGCAAGCTGTGTAACAAATAATGCCTTTCACTGTTTTTCATGCCAACAGGCTAGTCTTAAGAACTCACCCCTCCTTTTTTTACCCAAGGTAGTATCTAATTTTCATATAAATCACTCTTTTACTCTTCCTACTTTATTTCCTAACCCATCTACATTAGTAGAAATAACTCTTCACTCTCTAGATATAAGAAGGGTACTACGTTTTTATTTAGATAAGTCTAAAGAAAGGACTAATGGGCTATTATGACACTATGGTTATATTAGGCAAGGTCTGGCTACTTCTAAACAATCTAATGTCAGATGAATAGTAGCTTTTCTTTCTTTGTGACTACCCCCCAAACCATCCTCCTCCAGGTAAACCGAAGACCCAAGCCACAAGAGGGAAAGCTGAAAACACAGCATATGTTCACTAGGCCCTACTGTCTAGAAACAGACACTCAGACATAGGCTAAAGTTGGTCAAAACACATTTAGAAACTTTTTTAAATGAAAGCAGTGTTTATATGAAGGGTTTCTAAAGCATTTGTTTACATTTTACTTCTTTGACCTAACTGCAGCATAGTAATAGAAGTTATTGGTATGCTTGGTTTGCAAAAAAAAAAGAACTGGCTTTGGCAGGTAACTGCTGGTAGAATGTATTATGGGAAAGGCTGTCTCCCCGACTGTAAAAGGAGCAGACCCTCGTTTTGTCTACAATTAATGTAAGCTTATCAGGCTGCATTTTTAGTTTCATGCACACAATGTTGAAAGGACTTACATGAGAGATGATGTAACTTAATAAATTTAATGTCACATGGAAACATTTTGAATAGTCAGGAAAAAGCTTCCAGTGAACATAATTCTGGATGAATTCAGTGGTTGAAAGACATTCCACTATGTTCAACCCATGAAAGAATGGCTATTCAGAAAGGTATTCCGGGGTCTGGTCAGACAGTGGAGAATTATTCAAGCCTTTATGACTATAATGACGATTCCTATGATGCAGAACCAGAACTACAAGTACATAGTAGCCTTTTCTTTTTACAGAAAGCTATCTTTTTTATTTTTTTCACTATGTTTTTTTTCTTTTTAAATATTTTATTGAGGACTAAAAATGCAAGCACAACTATCAGCTCTGTCAATACTCGTTTTCAATCTCCAGTGAAAGAAAGCTTATCAACAAAATAATTCAGTCTGTTTTCGGACCTGATATTCTTTTCAACTACACCTTTTTGATAATTAGAATAATACCAAGATCAGAGTTGGCTTTCCATTTTAGAAGAGGGGAACAGTGTACAGAAAATAAGAAACTTTCTGATGGATACAAACTACCTGTGGATTCCTCACCTTATGAATTTGTCCTTGCGCCAGCATCCAACGGAAAGTCTTCTTCCTAGCTCTCCACGTCGACGAGGATGTCACAATTGCACGGCTCCACGCGACTCCGTCTGACGTCACCGTGCCAATAAGAGGTCCTCGCCGGCGTGCTGACGTCAGTTTTCTTTTTTCCGTGCCTTCGACGCTAACGTTTTTTTTCCTGGCTCGTTGCATAGTGTATAGCTTTGGTAGTTACAATGTCTCCCCCGAGAAAATCGGGTTTCAAGCCTTGTAATGAAAGTGGCGGTTAGATGTCGGTCACTGATCCGCATGGGGACTGCCTTTGGTGTCTTAGCTCTGAGCACGATGTCGAAGGGTGTGGATCGTGCCAGAGCATGAACCCTAAGGCATTAAAAGAAAGAGAGGCCAAGCTTTTCTTAGTGAAGGCTAAGAAGAAGGGCCATAAGGGGGCTTCATCTCACGCTTCTTCCAAGAGGCACAAGAAGCGCCGTCGTCATGACTTACGGTGCCGTCATGACTCATGGCGCCGATCGACACGGAGCCTATCGAGGTCGAGGTCTCCATCTCCATCTGCTAGACGTCAAAGTAATGGAAGGTGAGCCCTACTGTGACTCCGCAGCCCCAGAGTCCAGAAGTATCTCCGACGCCGTCAGTCTATGAGGTGGCTCCTCATAGCCCTCAGTTTTCACCGGCACCACAAGAGCCTGATGTGCAGCAGCAGGATCAAGACCAGAGATATCCTGCCTTCCCGGCTCTGGGAGCGGACCCGGCAGCATTTCTAAATGCCATGTATGCTGTTTTCCAGTCTATGGCCCCTGCTGGTGCACTGGTGGGTCCCACAGGCCATTAGCATTTTTAATGGGCTCCCCGCCTCCATATAAGATGAGGCCGTTTATGCTGTTTTGCCCGGTTGAGGGTGCCGGGTCGACGCCAATGATGTCTCCACGAGGTATGGCGTCACCATCTAGATCCGTGGCACCGTTGCCATCACCGCGTCAGCCAACGCCGATACTATCCCCTGGCCAACCGGCCCCATTACCTGCGTGCCAGCCAACTCCGAAAACGGCACCGTTGGAGTCTGTGTCGGCGCCAGGTCTGAGTGATTCTCGGATCCATCCATCTTGTTCTGTGCCTAGTCGGGATTCGGAAGCGGTGACTTCGGCGTCGGTGCATTCGATGTCGATGCCGAGGCTAGAATCCCGCTTGAGATCTCGAAGGAAGGCCTTGCGTCTCCTTGAAGAAGAAGAATACCGGCAGTTGGAAGAGGGCGAGATTGTAGAGCCTTCTGATGAATACCAAGGATTGGGGTCAGCCAGTGGGCTGGATACTTCCCCGGAGTAGGACATTTCATCTCCAGAGGAGTTTACGGAAGAGGCAGCAACATTCCGTTCGGTCATTAGAAAGGCAGCAGACTATTTAGACCTGCCTTTATCTGCAGCAGAGGTGAAGACAAATCTGCTAACTGAGGTGCTGCATCCCTCTATATCCTCGGCTGATCCTTTGCTGCCTTTCAATGAGGCATTGTTGGAGCCTATTATGGACTTGTGGAGGAAACCAGTTTTGTCTCTGGCTGTGAATAGAGCTGTAGCAAGGAGGCATAGGGGAGCACCCAGGGATCCTGGGTTCCTTTCACGTCATCCAACCCCGGAGAGTTTACTGGTTCAAGCGTCTTGCTGCACAAAGTCTGCTCCTGGTTTGTTCCCTGTAGCCCCTTCTGATAGAGAGTCCAAACGAATGGAACAGTCTTCAAAAAAGATCTTTTCATCTTGCTGCATGGCGCTCAAGGCTGCAAACGCTACCTGTGTGCTGGGCAGGTATGTCCATGCCTTTATGGACTCAGCTAAGGTTATGGTCGGGGATCTGCCACAGGATGCACAGAGGCCTTTTGGAACACTCTTTTCGGACGCACAGGCTGCGGCGCAGCAGATTGTACAATCTGGCCTTGATACAACAGACTCAGTTGCCAGGGCAATGGGGACATCTGTTGCTACAAGGAGGCATGCTTGGCTGAGGTCCTCCGGATTCTCCTCGGATGTAAAGACCACCTTACTTGACTTGCCCTTCAATGGTGAAAGGCTATTTGGGGAGAAAGCAGACTCTGCACTTGAACGTTTTAAGGAGAGCCGGGCTACAGCAATGTCCTTAGGATTACAGGCTACCCCTGCTGCCCCTTATAGGTCTTTTTGCAGGTTCAGAGGGTTTGGTCGTGCGGCAGTTTTTCGGAGGCCCCAGTACTCGGCCCAACAACCTGCCAATCCATCCTATCAATCCTTTAGAGGGCGAGGGAGGGGCAGCCCAGCAGCACCTTTCATCATCATTCTCTTCCTCTGGTGGACAACAGCAGGGGAAGCAGCCCTAGTTTTCCCCACTTAATCGAACATGCCTCTCCTGTAGGGTGAAGGCTTTGTCTTCTTTTTCTACGCGAGTGGGAGTTGATAACAACAGACTCCTGGGTGTTGAATATTGTAGAAAAAGGATATGCTCTCCCCTTTCAGGAGTTCTCTCCTCCCTTCCCCCCGTCCCTCGTTTTGTTCAGAAGACCATCTCCTGTTGTTGCAACAGGAGGTTCTGGCCATGTTATTAAAGGGTGCAGTAGAGTTTGTTCCCGAGCAGGAAAGGGGTCAGGGTTGTTATTCAAGATATTTCCTGATCCCCAAGAAGGACGGTCGTCTGAGACCCATTTCTAGACCTGAGTATTTTGAATGGGTTCCTCAAGCAGGAGAAATTCAAAATGCTGGCTCTGGTGCAGGTACTTATGGCGTTGAACAAAGAGGATTGGATGGTGTCTGTCGACTTGCAGGATGCGTACTTTCATATCCCTATACTCAAGTCGCCCAGGAAGTATCTCCGGTTTGTGGTGGGGTCACAACACTACCAGTTTGTGGTCCTTCCGTTTGGGCTTACTTCAGCACCTCAAGTCTTCACAAAGGTGATGGCGGTGGTTGCAGCACATCTCAGGCGGAAGGTAATAGCGGTATTCACCTACCTGGACGATTGGTTGGTCAAAGCCAAGTCTCTAGAGCTGGTGCTGCCTCACCTGCAGGTGACAACCCAGTTGTTGTTCGATCTGGGGTTTTCGGTAAATGTGCCCAAGTCTCACCTGTAGCCCTCTCAACACCTCCTGTTCATGGGGGCAGTACTGGACACAACATTGTATCGGGCCTACCCTCCTCCTCAGCGGATTCGGGACATTCAGGCTCTGATTCCAATGTTTCGAAATGGAGCGGTTATTCCAGTACTCAAGGTCTTACGCCTGCTTGGTCTGTTTGCTTCTTGCATTCTGTTGGTCACTCATGCGCACTGGCATATGAGGGCTCTTCAGTGGTGCCTCTGCAGGCAGTGGTTTCAGCACAAATGAGATCTCGAGGATTCGATAAGGATCTCCAGGGACACTGCAGCGGATCTCCAATGGTGGGCAGTGGACGGCAACCTTTCCCAAGGAAGGCCATTCTCACTACCACCTCCAGTGGCCACAGTTGTTACGGATGCCTCCACTCTAGGGTGGGGTGCTTATCTGGGGGATCTGGAGATCAAGGGTCATTGGTCTCCGGTGGAACAGATGTTTCATATCAATCTGTTGGAACTGCGGGCGATACATGTGGCCCTCAAGGCCTTCCTCTCTTCCCTTTGCAGTCAGCCGGTTCAAGTCCTCACGGACAACACTACTGCGATGTGGTACGTAAACAAGCAGGGAGGAGTAGGGTCGTACCTTCTCTGCAGAGAAGCTCTTCGGCTCTGGTCCTGGGCTCAGGACCATCAGATTTGTTTGATAGCAAATCACTTGGCCGGGGTTCTTAACGTATGTACGGACAGTCTCAGTCGGCACTTCTCGGCCGATCATGAGTGGCGTCTCCATCCAGACCTAGTCCGGTACATCTTCGGGATGTGGGGATCTCCGCAGGTAGATCTATTCGCCACTCGGGAGAACGCGCACTGCCCGCCGTTCTGCAGTCTCCAGTATCCGATGCAAGGAGCGTTGGGGGACGCGTTTCAAATACCCTGGGACGGCCAGTTGCTTTACGCATTCCCCCCCATACCCTTGATTCCTCGGGTCCTGAGCAAGATTCGCCAAGACAGGGCCCAAGTTATCTTGGTGGCACCGGATTGGCAGAGAAGGGTGTGGTACACAGACCTTCTGCAACTCTCAAAGTGCCCTCCGCTCCATCTCCCGCTCAGGGCAGACCTCCTCTCGCAGTCACAGGGGCAGGTTCTACACCCCCACCTCCAGAGCCTGCACCTTCATGCCTGGAGATTGAACGGGGCAACCTGAGTTCCTTTTCTCTCCTACCGGATGTAGTGGATGTTATTCTATCGTCCAGGTGACACTCCACTAAGGGCCATATGTACAAACACATTTTCCCATTGACACAGAATGGGAAAAACCCTTTGCTACATCTGGCCCTAAATCCATTTATACCGGTAAGTGGGCTAAATTTGTGATTTACTGTGGAGAGAAACAGAAAGATCCCTTGAATGCCCACCTTTCAGATGTTTTGTTATTTGCTCTTGATTTAGCAAAGAAAGGCTGTTCAGTGGCTACAGTTAAAGGTTATTTGTCTGCTCTATCGGCTTTTCTTTGCCTCCCGGACCAGCCCTCTTTATTTAAATCTCCGATTGTAAATAGATTTATTAAGGGCCTGCTTAATAAGTTTCCTCCCACACCCTTTCATATGCCTCAGTGGTATTTAAATCTTGTTTTAACATTTCTGATGGGTTCACCGTTCGAGCCCATGCATTCATGTCCTTTAAGGTATTTGGTCCTGAAGACTGTTTTCCTAATTGCTATAACCTCTGATAGGAGGGTTGGGGAGCTTCAAGCCCTTTCCGTAAAGCCCCCCTTTACATTGTTTTTCCCTGATAAAGTGGTACTGAAAACCAGGGCGGCTTTCCTGCCAAAAATTGTCACTCCTTTTCATATAGGGCAAACTATTGCCCTTCCCTCTTTCTGCCCTCCTCCCCACCCCTCTAAAGGAAGAGAGACTCCATCGATTGGACCCTAGAAGGGCTCTCAGTTTTTATATTGAGAGGACGAAAGACTTTCGCCTGGAGGATCAGCTGTTCGTGGGGTATGTTGGTCAGCGGAAGGGCAGTGCAGTCCATAAAAGAACAATCTCCAGGTGGGTCATTCTTTGTATAAAAGTTTGCTACTCACTGGCAAAGAAAGTTCCTCCTGAGGGTATCAGGGCCCACTCCACCAGGGCTAAGTCAGCCACTTCGGCCCTGGCAAGGGGAGTCCAGGTGGTGGGCATTTGCAAGGCGGCAACTTGGGTGTCCCTCCATACCTTTGCAAAGCATTACTGGTGGGATTCTGAGGTTCGGAGGATCGGCCATTTTGCACGATCTGTCTTGCAGGATTTCTTGGTGTAATCGGACGGGCACCCACCTCCGAGTGCAGTACTGGTTTGGGACTCTATTCATAAGGTGAGGAATCCACAGGTAGTTTGTATCCATCAGAAGAACAAGTTACTTACCTTCGATAATGCTTTTTCTGGTGGATACAATAGCTACCTATGGATTCCTCAGAGTCCCACCCGCCTCCCCGTTGCCTGTCTGATTGCACTAGGATATATGGTTGTATAGATATATGTGTATATTGATATTTTTTCCTGTATATATGAATGATGGTTTTTGATTATGTTCCATCATGAAGGTTTTATGTTTATATGTATTTATTGGAGTTATTGTGGAAGTCGGTTCTCACCTGTTCGCTTCAAAGGCACGTAAAAAATGGGTGAAACTGACGTCAGCATGCCGGCGAGGACCTCTTATTGGCACGGTGACGTCAGACGGAGTCGCATGGAGCCGTGCAATTGTGACTTCCTCATCGACGTGGAGAGCTAGGAAGAAGACTTTCCGTTGGATGCTGGCGCAAGGACCACTTCATAAGGTGAGAAATCCACAGGTAGCTATTGTATCCAGCAGAAAAAGCGTTACTGAAGGTAAGTAACTTGTTCATTAGACTCCTCTGGGAAGCCTTTGCCCACTTCTCCTAAACTACAGGACATGTTAGCTCACAAAATATATCAACTTGGAAATGAAATATTATATATTATCTGTTTGCCCTACTGCAAGGGGCTTGGTTTGACACAACATCCCTTACCATTGATTTAGCTGAGTGCCTGGTTCCCGAGAAAAGAGAGTATTAATGGCTCGTAGTCTCTGGTCAGTAACAACTTTGCCATCATGGGCTGCTACTAAAGATCCTATCAAGAAACAATAAAAGTCCACATGGATTAGGTGGAGGTTCATAAACCTCTACGCCAAACCCAATTAAATCTCCCTCCACTAACAAGACCTACTCCAAAGACACCAAAACCTGCATTGCAAAACAATAAAGGATCAAAATGTTAAAACTATGGCCACACATGTATTGTGTTTTGGTTTACTATACATGAAGAAAACCGTCTTTGTATGCTGTGGTCAAACTCACTGATCCATGAAGCCTTTAAATTCAAATTTCCAGTTTCCCAAGAGACGGCATAGGGTTTTCTTCTTCTATAAGCATACGTTGTCTTTCAACTGCACAGTCAGAAAAACAATATATAGTAATAGTAGGCAACACATTTGTTAAAAAGGGCTTGAGTGCTGCCCCTCCTAAGGTTCTTTTAAATGACAACATGTGTTAGGCAGGGGTTTTCTGTCTGTAGCTAGAGGTATTGGCAACTAGTTGTAAAGAAGAGTACCAGAGTAACCATCAAGTTAAATTTTCCTACTCTTCTTGATGAAGCCAGGCCTTGAAAACAAGCGTCCTATACCTGGAATTTGCAGAAGAGTTTGCAACTTAGAATAGTTTAGGTTCTTCATAAATAAGTGTTGCAGTGCCTGAGCACATTAGAGATGCGCTAGGGAGTGAAAATATGAATCTGCATTCATGCCATTCTTGCAGATACAAACAATACCTATGGCAAGAGACAGTTGCAGTGTGAGAGGGCCTGTCATCTTCCTGGAACACATTTTGGATGGTCATCAACTGGCTTTGATTTATAAAAAGGTTGACTGCTGTTTTGTGATCTTTTGTTTGTCATTCATGTGCTTCCTCTGCAGGTTCAATAAACTTGGCCTAGATGAGCTCACGGCTGAAGGGGGTGAACCCCCACAGGAGAAGCAAGTGGATGAAGCATACACCTTCACTCCTGTGCGGTCTGCACCCTTGAATGAAGAGGACATCCTCTCTGTAGACATTGGGACAGCCCATTCTGCTGCAATAACAGGTATGACTTTAGGGAACTGGGCTGGAGCCCAACATGTCACAATATTAGGGGCGATATTCACCCCAGCATAGGAGATGTGCTCAAAGATGATGCACAGCATATTTGTTATCTGTCTCTGGTTGCACTGTGTCCTGTAAAACACTTTGTATGAAGAACACAGTGGGGCCTATTCAGAAACTGCATTTCCTAGTACATAACAGTACTATAGTTCATACAAAATGCCAATCACCAACCTATGTGCGGTGATTCCACCTTTCTTATCATTTTCTGTATGGAGATCACTGCTTCAGTTGTGGAGTCTCCATACAAGAAATATATATACATTTACAAATAAATCCACAGAGATCTCCGTATGGTAAAGTTCAGGGAAATGTTGACAAGTTTATTCAATTTGAAAAAATTAGTAACAATATGTTTATGTTAATATTAATATGTTATTTTTATATATTAATTTCTAGAACTAATTAAATGCAATTTAATAGTATTCTAATATAAAAATGGTATCTTTTCATTCAAAAAAATATTAAAATATATTATTAAATAAAAATGTTTTATTTTTTAGCAATGTATTACTATTAAAAATATATATATGTATATATATATTTTTAAACTATTTAAAATAAATCATTTAATTTAATATTATTTCCTATGACGTTCTAATTTACCTCCCTACCTCCATTACTTTATATGGGAGTTGATGTTGCATTATCAGTGCTTGGCTGTGTGTGGTGCTGGACATTTTACTGCTCCTTTGTGGCTATACTAAAGGTACAGTTGTTAATTTAGCTCTACCAGACGTTTCAGGGATGGAGACATGTAAATCTACACTTTGTAGTAAATTTACATTTGTAAATGGTGAAAAGCCCAAAGTAGTATAGTTACTCAAAAGTGTATGAGTAAACATACTCATGTAGATTTACTCATGTGTAAGTTACCTTTGTGAATAGGCTCCAGAGTGTCAGCTTGTAAAAGCTTTAGAAAGTAGTTTGTGTAAAGGTAAATGTGTTTAGATAGCATAACTTGACTTAGGATAAAGTTATATTAGCCCTGGAATGTGCTGAGAATAAATTGAATTGTTAGTGGAATGTTAAAATAGATCCAGGGAACGGAATAAGAAGCATTAGGGAATAGCAGGTGGACTACATAGGAAGTTACCATTGAGGCAGATACTTTCAGTGCTGTCAAGAAGCTTCTTAGGACAGGTAGAGTGTAGTAAAGTGTGAAGGTATAGCGTATAAACTCCGATCAAAGTAGCATAGTTTGTGTCTAGTACAGAATAGTAAAGTGGCTCTACGAGGCTCCATTGCGGATGGTAGTGCAATTAGTTTTGGAGGTATTTACCCTTTTTGAGATTCCTATGTGGAGGAAATGTCTACTTTGGTCTTAATTAACAGCGAGTTTGCCCTGGCTTTCTCATGCTGTGTTCCAGCATACCAACTTTTTGGATTTTATACAGGTCATGCAATTGTAGGTACCGATTTTCTAACTGTTGTCGCCATATTTTTACTCTGATTTTGAAAGAAGCTCCTCCATGTGTTTGCTGTTATTATCATGTCCTGAGAAATGCGGCTACTAGCTTTGAAGGGGATACTTTTTTTAAATCATACTTTGCTAGATTTTGGCACTTTCCCCTATATTTAGATAAGGACAATTCACCTGTTCTCAAGTCCCCTCACCTGTTTTATTTTCCACCTACATAAATTGTACTGTTCTCCCTGCCCTTCAATGACAATGCATTTTCCCTGGATTGTATAAGTTGCCAACTCCTTTAACAGGGGAAAGTTGTCTTGGACTCTGCACGACCTTACGGCAGCTGCACATATGTGCACGTAATAAATTAAACAAATGGATGAATTCATATAACATTTACAAAATTAGTAGAATTTGAGAAAACCTTTGCAAAAATTGAGGGGTTGGGTATCAATAGACATAACGAGCATTGTTAGAGCCAGTAGGTCTCACCTGTTAAGCTTATTAGATTTACCAATCTTTTTTGTGCCATACTACATAACATTGTGGCTGTTATGAAGAATTGTTCTTAAAAAAAAAAAAAAAAAAAAAAGCAGGATGATGTGGCCGCTGTGTGATTCTGCGTTAAACATGCATGCAAACGCCTAGTAAATAATGTTGTTGTTTTTTTTTCTTCATATTAACCAATCCAGAATGGATTGGTAAATAAGGAGTGTAAAAGCACAATTTTAAAACGCAGTTTAAAAGCACTTAATAACAATACCAGTGCAGTGGAGGAGAGAAGCACATGGGCAAGAGACAGTAACGTGGAGCAGGGGTTGAAAAGCAAACAGGGGGATATAGTTGAAAAACACATGAACTCTCATGGAGTGCTTCCCTAAAAGCAAGCAGTGGAAGCATTGAATGCAGCCAAAGACATGGTAATGAGGCTATGCTCCATGGAAGGGACAAACAGAAGATTGACAAGCTGCTATAAGAAGCAGCCAAATGAGTGACGGTAATCCCAACCAGTGGGAAAGCACTTAACAACACAAGTGCGGTAGGGGAGAGTAGTACATAGGGGAGGGGCAGTACCATGGAGCAGGGGGTGAAAAGTAAACGGGGGGATATAGCTGGAAAACTCATGAACTCTCTTGGAATGCTTTCCTAAAAGCAAGCAGTGGAAGCTTTGCATCTAGCCAGTAAAAGAGATGGTAATGAGGCTATGCTCAAGGGGATGGTCAAACAGAAGATTGACAAGCTGGTACACGAATGAGAAGCAGGCAAATGAAAGTGCCAGTGAAGCCAACCAATGGTAAATAATAGGCGGGATGCAAGTCCTTTGTCTTTTTGGTAAGCACGAAATATGTCTTTTGCAACTAGACAGCTTGCGCTGTCTGGTAGGCTTGATCTAAAAAGCCCCAGTCTGCATGCCAGCCTGAGGAAGACACTTAAAGAAAACCATATCAAACTAATTCTGCAGTATGGGACAGAGGAGGCACTCTCTATAGTGCCATTTGAGACTGTGTCATGTAGCTATGCAGTCTCATATCTCTATTCTCCACTTTAAATAGCCCACAACATTTCATTTGGATTTAATGGGGGCAGAGGGAACCGTTGTGTTTAATGGGCTTCTAAACATAAACACAAACACATTGAACTGATTTTAATATTTTTTTCTTCATAAAACTGATTCAAAACCAGAAAGCCCCATCGCCAAGGGACTATAACAAAGGGAAGTTTGCACAGCTAGCTCTATTTAAAAGATCGAGAAAAACATGCATGTTAAGCCAACAACAGAAGGTGAAAGCTGATTCATTATTTGGCGTGAGAGTGGGCTGTCTTATTTTTCACCGTCTTGTAATTTAAAATCACCCCTTCACTGAGATCATACTTAAAAGTATTGTAGCAAAGCTATAGCGCTTCTTACCACACTGAGGCCCAAGAGTGCTTTCTAGTGTCATTTCTTCAGGGTTGCTGATGTCATACATGCAGGGTTCTAATACAAGGACCCAGTTCTATATATCTTTGTTAATTTAATGTTGGTGGCTCCAATGTAGCGCATTGTTTGGTACTTTTGCGATAATCGTAATTGCAGTGCATTGGGTACAACCCTGAAGATTTTGTAATGACTAACAACGTGCAATATTTTAGCTGTGTGTAGTTTTATGCTTTTTGCATATTTTGTCATTATCAAGTGCCTCCAGGAGGAATGTGCATTGCCAGTAGTTTTGAAAGCACGTTTAACTTGGTGGACATCAAACTGTGGCTTGAGGTGGACATACAGAGCTCCACAAGCCAGAGGCACGTGGGTGTTCATGCCAGAAGATAAACAGTCACCCTTTTTTTTTTAAGATCGTCCTGTAGATATAATGGTTTAGCAAAATAATTTTACAGTAGTTTTTAGGTTGCAGTCTACCAGACAACGCAGCTGTCTGATTTGCCAAATATATCTTGGGGGACTTTGAGAATGTTAACCTAAGAATGCTTTCTGCTTGTTGATTACCATTGGCTTTGTGGTTTGCAACTAACACTTTCTGGCCTTGCATTTGCTGGCTTTATTTTCTTTTGGCTCTACAGGTTGAGCTTGTTCCTCCTGTAGCCTAAACCGTGTTTTCTGTATTCTTCCACAAACTTGCTTTGTGTTAAAAAGGCCTTTAAATCTTGTTCTTATCTCATCACATTTGCTGTGCATTCAGAGACCGAGGTCAAATGTCAGGCGCAGTCCACCAAGGGCGCTTGTTTACTTTTCTTTCTCTGACTTCAGTGTGAGAGGATTTATGTGACAATCTTGCTGGATACTGGGGTAAGAAAGATTTTGTTTCTAGCACACTACAACATTTTAAAAAACTGTGTAAGTATTTCAGACTATATCAGAATTTTGAATGTACAAATGAAGCAAATTTTTTGTTATTTCTCAAGTGTGTTGGAAACAAATACTTTAATATAATCAAAATGAATCATTAAACTAGGTAATGCAATTTCCACACATTTCCATCTGTGCTCTATATAGTTGTATTAGTAAAGCTATATGTCTCTGCAAATGTAATGGTCATTTCAATTGAAAATGTGTTGTCTTTATTGGCAGTGTGCTACCACATCACCAATAATCCACTCTACGCCACTCCACTCTACTCTAAACCACTTCACACCTCTGCACTGTACTCTGCACCACTCCACTTTACACCACTCCACGCCACTGCTCCCTGCACCACTCCACTCTACGGCACTGCACTCTGCACCACTTCACACTATGCCTCTCTATTCTACCCTGTTCCACTCTACTCAATACCAATGCATGCCACTCTACTCTACTCCACTCTACGTCACTCCACTCTGCGCCACTGCACTCTACTATGCACCACTCTAATCTACGTGACTGCATTCTACGACCCTGCATTGTATGCCACTGAATTCAATGCGACTGCACTCAATGCAACTGCAGTCTACGCTACTATACTCTGCGACACTGTATGCCAGTGCACTCTACTCCAGTCCACTCTACTTTGTGCCACTCCAGTGTATGCAATCTTATGCAACTCCACATTATCCACTCCAATACACAACACGCTCTGCCTTCCACTCTACAGCACTCTACTCCACCTTTTGCCATCCCACTCTACGACACTCCATGCAACTCTCCTCTATTCCACTAAATTTTAGCCAGGCTGAACAGCAGCCACGCTGGTGCAAAACATGGCTAAAACACATTGGCAAAGCCAATAGCTCTTGCATAGGTGAGATCTATTGGCTTTGCCAATGCTTGTTAAAGGTCGGCATTTGTAACTTGGACAACCCGGCGCAGTCAGTGGGAGGGCTGTGGAGCTCAATTCATGTTTAAATCTAAGGGTTCTTCTTGTGGTAGAAGCAATGGGAGTGAGAGAGTGATGCTGCAGGCACTACACCTCATTTGGTACAGGTGTCTCAGAAGCATGCGTTACTTTTAGCAGTATCGCCAGATGTCTTGAGTAAGGAAGCAAGCATAGCTCGGTGTGCTTACATGCACCCTTAACTGTAGCTGGGATAACCGATGTGTTAGGGCAATTCTTAACCCGCTGACCACAGACCCCTTTGGGCCCACAGTGCCTACTCCGGGGTCTGTGACTGGTTACAAAATGAAATATTAGCAGATTAATAAACGAAATATATATAAATAAGAAAAACTTACTTTTAAAACGCTCTGTAAATGTGAAGGAATTTAAGAATTCTGAAAAAAATATGTGGCATCCGTATGTTAATGTTGGAGAAGCCTAGGTACAGTAAACAGAACCTAGTATGGATGATTGGTGGCCTTAATTGAAGTTGCACTGGTATACCCTGACAAAAAGGGAGCATGCATTAGAAGTGAAATGGAATGAGAAATAAGGTAGACTCTAGCATATGTGTAGTGACGCAGGTTGGCATGTAGAAATACACAGACAATACCAGTAGACTAGAAGAGGATTTGTGGAAGCTGAATGGATAAATAAATGACCCTACCAGAAGCTAATGTAGTTAGAGGCTCAGCCATGGGTTGTCTGGCTCAACCGCCCTTCAGAAAACTCCACTAACCCTGCAATTCCATAACATCATTGAGTAATCTGACAAGCAGGATAATACATATCTCACTCCTTTAGAAACAAAAAACAATGCCTCCTACCTTAAGAAGCACTTTGAAAACGCAGACTGCAAAACTACCACACTGTGCAACATTTCACAACGTCATCAAATGTGCATGTAAAAAGGACATCACAAAGACATGCCACAGTCAAGACCCCCACGAAACGACGACAGTTGGCCAGTTAAGTGTAACACAGTTTTAGAACATAGAATACCAAACATTAAGTACCACACTTCACACAAACACTGACACAACCCCTCACCCCACCAAGGAAACTGCAAAAAACATAGAAACAGGTATGTGATATATTTTAACCCTCAAAAGGGCATCTTATGTTTTAGCATTGGGAAACTTTCAACTACCCTAAAAGGGCATCTTGTGATATAACAAAGGGTATCTTTAACCCCACACACTCATCCCCTGTAAGGGCATCTTGTGTTTTAGCAACAGGTATCTTTCGACCCACACACTTATCCCGTCTCCCTGGACTATAATACAATATGAAAAACATATACTTAACCACTCAGGAAGGACTGTTGCAAATGTTTACGGAATAGTTTTCATCACAACCAATGGAACATGGTACACGTAACCCATATGAAACAAGGTTCAACATAACCCAATCACTTCGCAGCTACTGTGGGAAAATCATACGGAACAGGATTCAATACAACCCATGAAACAGAGTTCAACAAAACCCAAGCAACTTCTCTGCCACAGAAGGAGAATGACACAGAACAGGGTTCAACACAAGTCAAACAACTTCTCAACCACTCAGGGAGAATGGAATAAACATGGTGTAACAGACACACACACCAAGCACATCTCACCAATAGGTTGCAAACAATTCTAGTATTGGCACTTCTAACCATGTACTAGTACATTCGACCATATCGATACCATAAGGAAATAACATCCAGCCTGAAAGTGGACAAAAAAACAGGAAAATGAAAATACTGCAAAAACCTGCATGAAGTGTATTTAATTCAATAGAAGACAAAGGGGGTCATTCTAACTCTGGCGGGCGGCGGAGGCCGCCCGCCAGAGTTCCCCCCTCCAGAATACCGCACCGCGGTCAGAAGACCGCTGCGGTTATTCTGGGTTTCCCACTGGGCTGGCGGGCGACCGCCAAAAGGCCGCCCGCCAGCCCAGTGGGAAACACCCTTCCCACGAGGAAGCCAGCTCCGAATGGAGCCAGCGGAGTGGGAAGGTGCGACGGGTGCAGTTGCACCCGTCGCGAATTTCACTGTCTGCAAAGCAGACAGTGAAATTCTTTGTGGGGCCCGCTTACGGGGGCCCCTGCAGTGCCCATGCCATTGGCATGGGCACTGCAGGGGCCCCCAGGGGCCCCACGACACCCCATACCGCCATCCTGTTCCTGGCGGGCGAACCGCCAGGAACAGGATGGCGGTATGGGGTGTCTGAATCCCCATGGCGGCGCAGCGAGCTGCGCCGCCATGGAGGATTCAGAAGGGCAGCGGAAAACCGGCGGGAGACCGCCGGTTTTCCTCTTCTGACCGCGGCGGTTCAGAATGCCCTGCGGGGCACCGCCAGCCTGTTGGCGGTGCTCCCGCCGACCCTGGCCCCGGCGGTCTAGTACCGCCGGGGTCAGAATCACCCCCAAAGTTGGGGAAAAGAGCTACAGCATATTCCAACAAAGTGCACATTAGAAGCAGTGCATAAAAAAGTCTAGAACATAGTAAACTCTTCCGATAAGAACAATTATTATATACTTTAATTTCAATCAGGAAAAAAAGAAAACTTTCTTGAACATCATATTGTTTGCTAACAAAAGACCATCTGAGAGAAAACATTGGGCATTAAATGGTGCAATAGCGCAAAGAACACATGTTAACACACATACTTTTGAGTCACCCTACACATTTAAATCATTAATAAAGCAGAAATACAAAGTGTTTGCAGGAAACTTCTTCCTAAAACTGGCGATGCTCTGATATAATTTGATTAACTTGCCATTAAGCCAGCCCCAGAAAAATCTTTAAATAGCACATAGAAGTGGTGCTCAACTACTTCTAATAAATGTAGCACCAGAAAAATCTTTAATTAGCACAGAGAAGTCAGTGATGCTCAACTACTTCTAATAAATGTAGCGTGGAATCCTGTAAGTTCTATAGCAGTTTTTTAGAAGTCAAACTACGTCAGTGGGGGAAGAAAAAAAAATTGATACCCAATAACTTATCTCTGGACGATGCAGGCTCCCACCGGGTGACGATAAAAGCAAATGGTAGGATTGCTTTTTTAACATTTTTTTTTGTGCCAAACTAGCTGCATGAGCTACCGCAGCCCCCGCCCACAATGTAGGCCATGAATGATATGTGAGGATTTGTGCGTGAAAGAAGACATGATGGCTTTGAGAACACTTCCTTTTTGCATTTCGTCACACACAATCCAACAGCCAGCACTTGGCGAGGAAAGGAGATGACACACCGACAATCAGTAAGCACGCACTTCGTAAACGCAGTGTCTTACAGCACTGACTCGAACGTTGGTATTTTAGAAATGACGCACTATCAACTTTCCAAAGGAGAGGTACCTCAAGGTGCTCTTCAGGTGCAATGTCCAAGAGATATTTTATTGTCAGAATTCTAACACAATTGTCGCAAACATTAGTCACCGCTAAAATCAATAATCTTTAACCATTTCTTGTACTCCTTAGCACATAGTGATGTGAAATATTACGCAGCACTGTAGTTAACTTCTCATGAGTCTTACCACACAGCAGAAACAGATTTCCTTCTTGTTAAAAAAACCTCTCATTGAACACTCACTACTGTGAACTGACACACAGCAGTTTTATCTTGGGCAGAGTTACCCCAGTTAAAAATCTCACATTAAAACCACTTCCCATTGGACATGAAGGTAACTTTGGTTTATCCCCAGACACCCCTGTGATCCTGAGCACATTTCTCACTGGAAGTCTCTCACAGGAATAATTTCCAGTTCATTTTAGCAATAACATAACCTTACAGGGTACTGGGATGACGATTTCCTAACCACCTGGCAACCAAAGCTGTGGTTCCCAGCCTGTGGTCTGGGGACACCTGGGGGTCCGCGATGGCTCCTCAGGGGGTCCACGACTCCTAAGAAAATTAAATAATATTAACAGATTAACAAAGTGTATATAAATAAAGTGGGTAAATGTACAATGGGAAATTTTAAAATGTACTGTAAATGTCAAGGAATTTGAAATTGGAGGCTAAAAATTGAATTAGTATCCTCAGATTTAATTGTGGGAGCAGTGCAGGTGCGTCAAACAGAATTTAGTATGGACGATGTGTGACCTCAATTAACTTTAGAAAAGCTCCAACCTGCCTATTGAAATTACATATTTTAAATGTATTTATATTTGTTTGCAAATTAAATTAAAGGTGTTATCTTTTGTGTATGTGTTTGATGAATGCTTGTTTCTGTATTTTTTGTGTATTGTTTTGCGGTTCAAATCATCAAGAATGTTTAGGGTGGGGTCCCCGGATTCCAATAATCATTTAGTGAGGGTGCCCGGGTTCCAGTAATTATAAAGTGGGGGTCCACGGAAGTCAAAAGGTTGGGAACCACTGCAAAAAGGAAATGGGTTTCCCAAAAGCAGTTTTTCTCTTTTGCAGGGCTGCTTATTCATCATAGAGCTTCAAGTAGGAAAGGCACTGGTTGAGTCATAATTATGAAAGCAGCACCCTTTTTTAAGTTATGAAGAGTAGGTTCTTATCTCATACTGATTAAATCCACGCAGAGCAGATTAGCTATACGCATCGCTGGCTCCTTTAAATCTCGCTACCATGATTGTGATGGAAGCTGGCATACAGAAACATGTAGACAACACCAGTAGATTAGGAGAGGATTTGTGGAAGTTCAATGGACACATAAATGACCCAACCAGGAGCAGATATAGTTAGATGCTCAGCCATGGCCCATCTGGCTTAACTGTACTTCAGAGAAACTCTCATGACCGTGGCATTCCATGACATAATTGCGTAATCTAACAAGCAGGATACAACAAAATGGATCCGTCTTTCAGAATTAAAACTACATTTTGGAAAAACCCTTTTTCTTTAAAATGTCAACTTTTGCACTTTGTGAATTAAAAAACATATGCCATAATTTGTGTATTTGTTTTATATATATGTGTTTCCATGTACTGTTTTAAAGTTCAAATCATAGTAATTACTTAGGCGGGGGTCCTTGTGTTCCAGTAGTAATTAAGTGGGCGTTCCACTGAAGTCAAAAGGTTAAGAACCACCGTGTTAGGGGGCACGTTGTTGGAAGTACATACTCGTAGCCTGTGTATCCTGTTATGTCAGTGCAGCAATCACTTGTGTTGACTGCCTCACAATCCCACAGCACAGGAGCCCCGACTAACTTCATAGCAAAAGCAACCACAAAGTTCATTTTACAGCAAAGTTTGTTAGCCAGTAGTGGGAGGCTCCTCCCTGTGGTCAGTGATAGTGATACATTTATATGAGCTGCTGCTGGCTTGTAAGAGAACGCTGTGAAGAACAAGCATTTGCAATGCAACGGGTCTCGCATTACGTCGAGTTAGAGCTATTATCGTTGTAATCTCCTAACCGGACTTTTCTTGCCACATTAAATGAAAAAAAAAACAAGTGTGATTTCACTGTGGAAAACACAGCATGATCGCGCTGCGAAATAAAGAGAAAAAGTAGTCCAGAAACCATACGGAAAACATGGAGCCTCGTATGTTTCCAGTAGTTTACTGGTGCTCTCGAGGAGGGCTAAACACCAGAAAAGGCCTGAGGTATGCATGCCTTTCACTAATGAAAACAAGCGGATTTTAAAAGGCAAGCCCACAAACCAATGAAAGTGACTGACGTAACATGGGCGTGGTTAAAATCCCCCTAAAGAGAGATTAGAAGAGGGACGGAGCGCTTTGCGCTTACCCTTAAAAAAGGAGTCCTTAAAAAGTTTGGACCACTTTAAAAACTATCTGAATGTCAGTGTTTGACCACTTTTAGACATATTGTCCAAATAATACTTCAGCAGAACCCTTAAATAAAATAAACAAGCATTGGCAAAGGCTTTGTGACCTATTTGTCAACATTTTTTAGCCACGCTGCACAGCATCCACAATGCTGTGCAACGTGGCTAAAGTTTAGAAGTTAGCCTTTGATGCACACGCTGTGTCATTTTGTAGATGCACGCACCACACATGCTCATGCCAAAAAAATGACTCAGGCAGTTTTTTTTTTGTATTTACCCATCTGAGTTGGATCAGTAACTGAAAAGACAATAAAATCTACAAAACAAGGGAGGGCATTCAGTAGCTTCCCATTCATCTACCCCCTAGTGCTTTCGCCATGCCAATGTGTTCATACCTGTATAGTATTCTTCCTACGTTTTCATGGTTATTCCACATAGCATTCCACCACTCATGTCATATGACTGTAACTGATTGTTACCCATGTTACTTCTGAAGTTAATCACTCTCTATACTGCTTAAAATGACAGTCGGATAATGCCTGTAATGTTTTCAATAAAAAAAGGCCTAAGAAAAATGTATTTTTTTTTAATTGAGGAAATCCAATTCCCTTCAGACCAATACTCAGAGACATGTTTCTGAGCATGACTGTATAAATATGCCCTACCTGACTAAATCTACATAGAACGCACAACACTGCAGACTGGTTTGCTTCTAGGAGCTTACCTGTTCAAGGCCTCGTTTGCTGTCATAGGTTTGGGAAGAGAAGAGATTTAGACTGTCGTGGTGTGCCCGCTCTGCTCTGCAAAGGGGACTCAGCTGAGGTTTCAGGGAAAAGAAGAAGCTCAACCTCTGCTGAAGTAGTAAGGTGGTGGAGGACTGTTAGAAAGAGAGTGTTGGTGGATGTAGAATTTGGTGTGCAGGGAGGCTGGGTCACTGCCATAAAAGACTCTGCACTGTAGGAAGGGCTTTCAACGAAATCTGGAACCCAGTAGAGCTATTAGTTTCCGCTCTAAGTGCTGCTAGGTTTTGTCACCAAATCGGAGTTCATTTATTCACAACTAAGCCAGAAGATAGCTGTCATTTTCTGCAACACCACCGTCACACTTGAGATAATGAACTGGTGAACAACTTCCTTCAACATTTAGGATATATATTGTAATAAAAACATGTTCTTGCTTGCCAGAAGGAGAAACACAAGATTGACAAGCTGGAACACGAATAAGAAGCAGCCATAGGAGAGTGACAAGGAAAGCCAACCAGTGGTAAGCAATGAGTGGGACCAAGCCCCTCTGTGTACGTGCCTCGCAACAGACAGCTCATGCACTGTTTGGTAGGCTCATGACTTTCGTAAATAGTTTCAACAAACAACTGTACCAATTATCTTGAAAGGAATACTTCTGCCAAAGTAGTGGTATTACCAGATACTATAGACTATGGGAATACAAAAAAAACAGCAAATGCACACACTTAATCCGAGAGTGACATCTGTTACCTTGTGCAGCACTGTACCTTTCTCCCTCGTGCTGAAGCAAAAAGTAATGGCATTTGGGTGCAGCTAAGCCAGCTGGGAGGGGGCCCATCTTCAGCCTCTTCCCACCACCAACCCCCCACCCCCCTTCTCTCTGTCTGAGAACTTCAATGGGTTTGTAAAAATAGATCTCAAACAGTACCAATTCAGAGAAACTAGAATCGGAAAACATTTTTTCGAAAATGCAGTAAATACTGACTATCAATATTGAAGCCTTAATGTAGTTACAGTACAATTCAGTAGTAATGTTAGAGTAGGTAAAGTGAGTAAAGCAACATCGTTAAGACAGGTATTGTGAGTATATCATTAGTACAGACATAATATAGTGTAATGTTATGGCATATACATGCCTGACTGCGGCAGTAGTTAGAGTGGACTGGCGTCACAGGTTTTTTTTTGTGAATGGTGATTGTAATTGCTGAAGGGCTATTATATCACATCATGGTTGAAGTTGAGCTGGGTTTTCTAAATGGTCATGTGCCCTGGACTGGTCTTTCGCATCTCCCAAATACTACTCTGGGGCTCTCTCCATCTGGCTGTACCATCGACATATGGGCACAGAGGGAGAGACTCTGTCGGGGACGGCATCACACCACCATGCCCAATGCAGACATTGTAGAGAGAGCAGACATTTCTCACAAGTGTTTATTTACTTCATAGTGTGGATGGGGATTGTAATTGCTGAGGTTGAAGCATACTACCAAGCACTTAGATGCAGTGGCTGGCCAAGTAACTTGCCAAATTTAATTTCAAAGAAATAAGAGAAGACTGGAGAGAAAGCCAGGGAAGGAAAGTTGATCACACTCCTGTTGGCCATACGAATACAGATACACGACCAACCAGACTCCGCAGAATTGTCATACACTGCTGGAAACGGACAGAAAAGCATCAGAATTCCTTTATACACCCCAACATTACCCATAGTCGAACTACCCATTCTTAGAATCAGGTTTTTCCCTATCAGACACCTAGGAGAATGGACAGCTGTAGGGATAGAAACGGTGGACAATTTGTATGCCAATTGTTCTCTTAGAAGTTTGGCCTCTACAGTCACCGAACAAGGGCTGCTGGACACACAGTTCAATTGTGTGGTGGCACATTCCATATGGGATATTTGGAATGACAGAATAAACTGGTGACTCATGACCTACCGCAGATCGCATTACATACGGCAGGGGATGCAGGCTAGTGTCCTGGTTATAGAAAACACTTTTAGCAATTATCATGGGCACTCTGAGCATACTACAAAGTATCTAGGAAGTAAAAATTGACATTTCAAGGATAAGTAATGGGAGCAGGTACTCGAACATCCAAGCAGAGCCTCGAGAAACACTTGTTTCCGGTGCACTTAATTTAATTACTTGCATACCATCTACCTCACCCCTGGTAAATTGAACATCATAACGGGGACTTAAGTCAAGGGTTGCCCGAGACGTACAATAAATAAAGGTACACTGTTCCAAGACTTCATTGGCTTAATAGGGGACCTGAACTATCAGGAGCAAGAGCCCTCATGCATCACAATGGATGACAAGCATCATCATCGGGAAGTGCTCCTCACCAAGCCGGCACTGCAATGCTTGGTGGGCTCCCCGAAGGGGGCTCTTATGCCGTGTTGCTCAACTAGAGTAAGCGTGATAGTTTACGCTAGGAGTGGAAAAATGGAGAGAGCATATAACAGTTAAAATTGGTTATTCATCATACCAAAACATCAAAAACTTTAATCAGTACAGGATGGATGAAGACCAAGGTTAAAAAGAAAAGGTGAGGGTCAAATAAGAGTGCAATGCTCGAATGACTCTCCGAAACAAGCAAATATATGTATATAGAGAGGAGCTATAAATTACATAGTGGCTCTACATATCAAGGCCAACATGTTTCGCGTCCTTACGGTCCCACTGGATCCATTGACGCTTCATCAGGACCAAATACAAATTATCTTCTCCAAAAAACGATATAGTAATCAAAAATATCTAAGTCTCCTGAACTCAAAGGTGAAACAGTCACTTACATTGTAATTACCTAGTCAGGTTGCCCATCCCTTATTTTAAGAATAGGCTCCTTGGGACACACGTACTGTGGACTTAAATTAATCTTTTGCGATTAATGGTCCTACATTCTGGACCTACCCTCGGTACAGCGTCCCGCATACCGAGACGTATTCATCTAGATGTTGATTTTATGCATATGGTTTGGGGCTGCCGTGTGATAACTCTCTTTTCAGCCCATATAACTATGGACCTTCAGAGAACATTACATAGAGACGAGTTTATAAACTTGGCAGAAAATGAAAAGAACTGGCAAAATATTTCTTGACTTTGCTCTGGTGAATGCCTGGAGAGATAGTGATGCATGTACGGTCCACTGAAGGACCACCTCAGAGCACATGGCTAATGGAAGCAGAGAAATAGGCAACAGCCGAGGATGATACACTGCGGTCTGAAGAACTATGAGGACTGTGGAAAAAGCCCATAGCAGACCAATGAGGGGGACACAGTACAAGTTTTTGGTGAAACCAGAGAACAGACAAAGTGAGGAGATCGACTCTACGGTCTTAGATATGATGTTGCAACCCCTGGCCCCCGTCCCTCTCATGGAGGCAGAATACAAAGACTGAAATATGACCACACCTGCGTTCAGATTACTCTAATGCGCTGTACCAGACCGACTGGCGATACATAGGCACTAGATTTTCACTTGGGCCTTAAAACCAGAACACAAGACTGGGCTGTATTAGACTGTGAGAGGTTAAAGGGTCCCATTGACTCTCCAGACATCCTCCTGCAGGCAGGTTCATTTACTTACTGCATCCACCTGCAGGGGGATCTCTCTCCTCTCTTTAAAGTGCAGGCAGCACGCGCTTGCACTGTGAAGCACAGACCTGCTTTGAAGCAGCTGCTCTGTAGTTCACTAAATGCGCTGCCTCCAGGGTACTGCAAGTTTGTGGCTCATTGTAAGAGGGAGCACTGACCCCGTTTGTGCCACGGGACACCAGGGGACATGGGGACTGTGCACCCTGTCCTTAAAAAGGTCCTTGAAGTGCATGTTCCATGTTTAGCACCCTTGAGTATCTAGATATGGGTTCTAACAGCAAAAAATGGACAGTGTCATAAAGTACCTCGACATTGCTGTAAAGAGAACAGCTCCTTAAGATTAATATTTTAGTTGTGGCATGTCTTAGCATTCGGTGACTAACTTATTTCACTTTCTGTCTTGGAGAGCCAGAGCTAGCTCTTTCCAGTATAAAGGTATAAAGCATTTGAAGGATCCCCTTAAGAACATGTTGCTGACCAGTAACACAAGTACCATGAGTTGGTATGCCTTAGTCTCTAGAGGCAGGTTTCAATCACAGAATATGCATCAGTGTCAGAAAGTGCTTTGATTTGCTACAAATAGATTTATGTCAGTCACTCAAGATTGATGTTTAAGCTGTGGCATGTCTTGAATTCGGTGATTTTTTGTTTTTTTTTCATGGGCTGTGTTAATGCTAGCATTTTCGTCTATGTTTTCTCTGCATAGGCTTGCCCATTGATCGCTCATTTTATTCAGCATTTTGCATGCCTATAGATAAGATAGTTCAAGCTTTGCTATAACTGAGCTTTACCAACTCTATTTTTTTCTTCATTTATTTTATCTGAATTAAATTTATTAAATATATCGTGTTATTTATGTATTTTTCGAAGCTTTTATATTTTATTAATGTTTTAATTTTTAATTGTAAAACCCGTTTCCAAGTAATAATCTTTTCTATTCTATGACCTTTTTCTATTGAAACAGCCTTCACTCTAGTCTTCGGGGGTCATTCTGACCCCGGCGGTCAGAGACCGCCAGGGCCAGGGTCGGCGGGAGCACTGCCGACAGACCAGCGGTGCCCCGCAGGGCATTCTGACCGCGGCGGTTCGGCCGTGGTCAGATGCGGGAAACCGGCGGTCTCCCGCCGGTTTCCCGCTGCCCTGCAGAATCCTCCATGGCGGCGGAGCGCGCTCCGCCGCCATGGGGATTCTGACACCCCCTACCGCCATCCTGTTCCTGGCGGGTCTCCCGCCAGGAACAGGATGGCGGTAGGTGGTGCCGCGGGGCCCCTGGGGGCCCCTGCAGTGCCCATGCCAGTGTCTGCTATGCAGACACTGAAATACGCGACGAGTGCCACTGCACCCGTCGCACCTTCCCACTACGCCGGCACAATTCTGAGCCGGCGTCCTCGTGGGAAGGTTGATTTGCCCTGGGCTGGCGGGCGGCCTTTTGGCGGCCGCCCGCCAGCTCAGGGCAAATCCCAAAATACCCTCAGCGGTCTTTCGACCGCAGAGCGGTATTTTGGTGGGGGAACTTTGGCGGGCGGCCTCCGCCGCCCGCCGAAGTTAGAATCACCTCCTTCATGTTTAACAACAGAGCTTTGTTAGCATTATCTGAGTGTATATGCCTTAAACTGAACACTTACTCATCTGGACAGGAGATGGGTTATTTTACATTCGCAAATATCATATCATTCATACTTAATCACATGACCATGTTCCATCTCTCATACTTGGATTTACCGTTTATCAGAATGGAATCAAATAAATTATACAAATAGAATGTTTTTTCATGCCTCCACCTCAATGAAATCCGATCATTGTTTTCATAAGTGACAGTTTTACACAAGCCTATTTTGATCCGTACTTTAGTTCTCAGTCACTAGTGAGTGACCATCGGCTACCTCTGGTGCAAGGTAAGCGGCCAGCGAGCCCCAAATGTCCTTCAGCCGCACCTTCTTCTTTGATCCAGTCTTGTACTGAGGCCAGAAACCTTGTATATTTTATCTTTAACTGTTTTCTTTTGCTAATTGGGCTTAACCTACACATTATTAATAGGAGCATTTTTAGATCTTTGTGAAAACAAGTGTGCGATAGATTACACAGAAGCTCACCACTATAGTCTGTTGCTGGCACTGTTTGAATCTTGTTCCATTCTCCAGTGAAGATACAGACAGAATCTCCTGCATGAGACACACCTTACCATTTTTCAGTCAGTGGCAAGTTGTTTTCAACGTCTGCATTGAATATCTGCACTTATCTCCTTATCCTCTCGGTGCTCTCTTATTTCCTCAGTGTCCGGACAGTGTTACACATTTGGAAGTAACCAGCATGGCCAGCTTGGCACTAGCACTCGTCGCAACAGCCGTGTCCCCTACCTGGTCTCTGGGATGCAAGGCGCAAAGCTCACCATGGTTGCGTGTGGAGATGCCTTCACTGTAGCCATCGGAGCAGGTGAGGTGGCCGGGGGCATTTCCCAAGATTCAGACCCTCAAATGTAATTGTGATGGGAGGGCAGCACTTTACAGCTATTTGGACAGAACTAGGCAAACATGGATAAGAGAGGTAAATTGTTATTCAGAAGATGTTTAAGAATTGCAGGAAACCTACTGAGGCCAAAGTAACTCTTCGGTAAAATATTCTCTCCAATGTAACATTCTTTAGTATGGGCACCAGGTAGAAGAGTGGGGACACAGAGTCCTTCCATTGTCTGTGAATCTGTGAAAGCTTTGGGGTGCTGCATTCATTTTCTGGATGCTCTCTTAACAGATGGTGAGGTGTACACCTGGGGTAAGGGTGCCAGGGGACGCTTGGGGCGCAAGGATGAGGATTCTGGCACACCGAAGCCTGTGCAGCTGGAAGAGAATTACCCCTACGTGGTCGTGTCAGTGGCATGTTGTCACGGGAACACACTGCTGGCGATAAAACGTGAGTATGTGATGCATGGAAAGAGAGAACTGGAGGAATTTAATAGGAATGTACAACTTATTTTCATAAGTACAAGTATGTTTGGGCTGGTGTCTGTGATAACCCACAAGTCATATATACACAATAACTGTTTATTTAAAATATTCAAACAGCATTTTTATTTATGTATACACAAATAACAACAACCAAAGTGGCTGTGTAAAGATGGTGCGCACTTCCCAAGTTTTAGGCTAAAGTATACATAAGAAGTCCATGGCGGTAAAGTCTATGTTGAAGGGAGGAGTGCCCAAGTGGTTTGTCACCCAGCCACAGGGTGCGTAGGTTGTCGCCTGGAAAGGCTACAGTCCATGTATAAGAAGAAAAGAAACCACAGCACATCACAGGTATGTAGAGATTTCAATTTATTCTTCTATGGTGTCTCGGAAAAACACATCACTTTTTCCAGTAAGACAGAAATGTGCATGCTGTCAAAGAGCCAATACATTTCTTGTGTTAAAAAAACAACAGCCGACACGTGTTTCGTCAAATGTGACTTTTTTAAGGCTGTGGACATATACAGATGTAGTATGTCAGTTACAAATATTACGGATGTCATCAAATATTCAATTGCCAAGTGTGATCTGAGGTAGAGGAAAGAATTAGTGAATAAATAGAGGCCCAATATCTAATTTGTGCTATAGATGAAAGTAAAGCCCTTCAGTGACCCCAGTGAGAAAAAAAAATACCTATAGCTGGTATGTGAATGAAATTACCTAAGGAAGTGCCAATGGCAATGTGAGAGAATATGCACTGCAAATAGGGAGACAATGGAAGTGTCAAATCCAAAATACAGGAAGAGAAAAAAAGAGAACAGAGACCCAAAGAAACCCAAAGTTCATTCCTTATGTTAAGAGAAATTTTCTTAAAAACAAGTTCCGTATGCAATTGGCATAGTGAAAAGGAAAATTATGTCTAAAGAGATAAAGGAGGAGGAGGCATACATACATACATACAAAAGGGAGAGGCAGACAAACCTCCAACTTTTCGAAATATCAAATTGTTTAGTGAAAATCCAATGGTCAATATTGTTTATGAAGTAGCATGGCATGAAATGGAAAGATTAGCCGAAGACCATGATAAGTCTTAGCTGTAGGCGAAAAGAGAGAGCATATGGAACAATGAAAAATTGGAGGGATATGAAAGAAGAATATTTGATGACATCGGTAATATTTGTAACTGGCATACTCCACCTGTATATGTCCACAGCCTTGAAAACGTCAAGTTTGACGAAGCATTTTTATTTATATTTGGGCGGAGTTTCTCAACCAAGTTTAGTATATGACGTTTTTCCAGACACAGCTAGTGCTTGTAGTGCGGTATTTTGATAACGAAAAGACCAATGATGCCTATAGGTAGCACTTTCAGATTTGTAGACCTTGTCCCTGTGTGTCCTAAAAGTATAGAGCCTTTACTTGTTCGTCACATACAATTTTCCCTTAAAATGCAATGGATTCCACCTCATTGTTACCATTGTAATATATTAGGTGAAAGCACTGGGTGTGATGGCCCACCCACTTGGCCACAACACTGTCTTAAATACTAGACACTGAACTCCACCCACTCTGCGGCACAGTTTATAGAGAGCATTTTAATCATGCATCAGATAGGCTGTAAAAATGCAGAATTATATGTTCACCAACTGTCCATTCCTATTGCTGTGTTATTTCACCTTTCCAAGAAATCTCTTCTTCATCTACCTTCATTCCTGCTTAGTCAGAATGGCAATTTTATTGGCCTTTTAGAAATGAAATTTGTTCAGGGCCTTAATGGGTTTTACTAGGGTTTTAACCTTCATGTTAATAACATCATGGTAACATCATCAGAGAAGTAAGTGTGCATTGGGGTATCATGAGCTTTGGTAGCGTATGTGGAAACGGAAAGATTTTGAATTGCTGGTCATATTCATTTGGAAATGAGGAACTTTTTGTTCATAATATTGTATTTTAAAATAGCACAAATTTACCAATACTCCTCCATACCACCAGTTACTTTTTGGTGTCATTTTAGAAGTATGGTTTATAATGGATGAGTGTTTCTGCAGATTACATGCATCAACCTCCCAGGCACATCAATGTGTTCTAATGTGTAACTTAAGGAACGTGTTTGGATGGGAGACTATCAGTTTCTCAGATGACTTCCTTGCCATTTGAAGGCAAAAGATTGCTTGGGGAAAAGGCATACTCCTCTCTTGAGAAATTCAAGGAGAATTGATTGACTGCTTGTGCCCTGTGTTTGACCAGTCATCTTGAAAAACGTCACCAGCAGAATACACTTTTTCGAGGATACAGTAATCAGTGTGCCCATCAGCGTCAACCTGCATTGTCAAACCCAGCCACATCAACAGCCCTTTTATTCATTTGAGGGCATGGGAGGTGAAAAAGGTATATGGTGACCTCTTCTGCCCTTCCCCCGTCCACGCTTCTGCACAGCACTTTGATCTGGAGACAAGTGGTATCTTTCTAACAGAAGTAATAACCTAGTAGCAGTCAGTTCTACATATTCTGAAGCAGGGTTGTTTTCTATATCTCTGCAAGAAACCTCCATCCATTTCTACTCAACACTTCCACTATACCCCTGTACAAACATCTTGTTGAAAGAGATATATTTTATTTTGATGAAAGGAGCAATTGAGTGAGGGTTCTTATTGATCCTCCTTTATTATTCCAAAGAAAGACTGAGGTCTGTGTTCCATTTTTAATTCTGCTACTTGAAATGATGCGTACAGAAAGACATAAAGGTTCCTCACCTTGCAGCAGGTTTTCCATGCCTCTTAGGAGTCGTATTGGTTAGTACATTTTGATTTCTAGGATGCCTGTTTTTCATGTTCCTTTTGCAGAGGATTACCAAAAGTCGTTCTCTGAAGTTGATGGTAGATGATGTTCACTTTGAGCTTAGTGTTCTTCCCTTTGAATTGTCTTTAGCACCAAACATTTATACCAAGAGTGATGGTCCTAGTGGTTGAAAATTTATATCAGTGGGACACTTTCTGAATCCATATGTAGATGACTGTCTTTGAGAACTCCTTTCCCAGAGGCTTTAGCATGCAGCCTGGTATATAGTCATGCCTGAGCTGACCTTCCCTCTCATTGTAAAGAAGCCGTATCTCATTCCGTAATTAGAGCAAAAGTGCGACCTAATAACCTCTTGTGAGCTTGGGTAATTGACTATAATATTGTAAATAGCAGACAATGGAATCATTCAAACAGAAACAATAGCATGTTTTAAAACTATTCAGATACCCTGAGTGACAAAAAAAGAATCAGATTCAGTCATTCATGTTGTGATTTTAGATAGAATAAAACCAAAGAAGACTTAAAATAATACACAACAGGCACATTTAGTGATTAAATCATAAAAAACATATATTTACAAACTGAAAAAGGGTTGAATACAAATAATATCCAGGCATACATTGACACTTTATTGTTCTGTTAATATATGTTCTTATTAATAGTTGTTAACCTTTGGAGCATAAATTACACATCTGAAATACTCTCCGGACTCTTAGCATTGGGATTTAAAGAAATCTCCAACTTCCCCTGATGACGCCAACCTAATACTTGCGGTACCATACACTTACAAAGGATAAATCTATGGAGAAAGGGAATATTTGGCACAAAATAACCAGTCATAAGAATTTATTTTCTGCCAAAAGCAAAAACTTAGATATAATTTGGTTCCAAATTCTTACTGTGCCAATTATTATAAAAGAATGTGTCAGAAAGAATAGTAAATGCGAACCAGATTGACTAATTTCCTACCATCAACAACAATTTCATACACAGGAGGAATATACAATACCTCATCAATACAAACATCCACAACACTAATCTCGTCCTCAGCAAGCATTTGGCTTCATTCTATTGATTCTAACACACCTTCATCACCAGTCATGGTAACAGTATTTTGTGGCTGCACTACTGTACTATTTTCCTAATATTCAGCATTGTTTTCACACTTGACCTTAGTATCCACAGTGTCAATCATAATCACATACCATACCATATTATCCTGAAAATCATCAGTATCGCTAACATCTTGAATTAATGACACTCTGCTGTATAATATGGACATATGTACATTGGAAAAATGACCCATCTTGCTTCATTTAAAACAGTGTTTTCCTCTTCTATGACATGCTTTACATTGGGAAGAATGTGTCTTCACACCACAAAGACGACACAACTTTTTAGATGTTATTGTACAAAGATTGTGAAGGAAAATGTTTTATTTAAACAAATTGTCCTTTGTTGAAACTATCTTTAGTCCACACTGAAGCAACCTCAGAAACTAGATTATCAAGAAGCAAATGAACATTCTACACTTTTTGCCATTTCAATAGTCTCCTGTAGAAAAGGATTACGGTAACTTATCCGTTGTTTCTTCTCTCTTTTTATTTGAACAGCAAACAGTTAATTAGTTTCTGATATAAGTTTCAGTTTGTGGAACCAAAAGTGCAAACCCTAGCTAATACTCTTAAAGCTGAAACATATGAACCCGCAGGTTAATTTAATTGCTGTTATTTAGTGTACAAATTAAATCTTTCCAGCACAATGTGAGGTTCTTCTATAAAACAATCAAAGAACCTTTATTCAACTTATGTTATCCATAAAAGCACAAGATATTAAAATAAATATAAAAATGTTATTAAAAATGTTGGAACCATGCAGTAAAATATTGATTGCCATATTTTGTAAGATACCTACCAAAAAAAAGAATATAGATTTAAAGACCATTAAGCTTCAGGATGAAGTCCCGTATCTCTTCCTAGTGGCCAAAGCACATCATGTGTAATTCAATACTGCTATACCCACACTGTCATTGCTTAGTTGCTGCAAAGAAATTAGGGCCAACATATATTGCCTTATGTTAGCAAAACACAAAATTGAGTCCATAAACCATTTGTGATCGCTACTGTAAAGGCCATAGAACAGCATAAAGTGCAGAGTGCTGTGATCAGCTATATTATCACACGGGCAGAACTGGAGACTTCGAGAACCAGGTGCCCTGTTATGGAAAGGCAACTAAACAGTGAATATTATTAAAACGTAAATGAGTTTGATAAAATCTATATTCAGTACTAAAAACATATTGTAAGTAAAGCTCCAGGACAGGAGACTGTTTAATGAGACCATAAGAGATTCTACACTTTAGCTTTCAAAAAGTCCTGCAAGCGACTTCTCATCTGTCTCTGGGAGAAGGACAGTTTAACCAGCGCTTTTGAGTGTGTATCAATATGCCGTGGACTATGAAATAGCTCAGAGAAACCTAGTGCGTTTAATGTAGTCGTCACATAATGTAGCCAAGGAATCGCTAGGGCATTCTCACATGTAGACAATCGGACATGATCTCTCTTGGGAAGCCAGTTCCTTGATTACCCAAAATCTTAATCCAAAACAATAGAGGGACTTTTTTGACAGCATCTTCCATAAAATCAAGCCCGAAGTCTGAGGGACACATAACATTTGAAGAGGCTTGTGGTAGGTCGGGCCAGCAGTCTTCAATAATTTATTTTCAACCAGCTGAAGTTGTTCTGCAGCGTAATAGCCCCAAACGCTGACCCCATAGCTCTCTATACCTACACTTTGGTAAATACTTAAAATCTTCTTCACTGGTTTGTGCCCCAATCTACGTGCAAAATGAAAACCAGACTCTATGGCCCTTTGGAGTTCATCCGCCCTACAGTGTTTTTTAAAAGATCCCAATTCTCCTGGGCATCAAAAGTAAGACCCAAATACTTAAAGTTTTACACTATAGCAAGCAGCTCCACTTAATTTGTATTTCTTGGTTTTGAAATGTTTTGATGCAATTTCCATAATGTAAGATTTATTAAGCTTAGTTTTAGGGCCTAGGTTGTCCATAAAAGTTGCTAAGGTTTCCAAAAGAGATCGGAAACCATTAGCAGTTTTAGAGATGGTGTCATCCGCGTAAAGTAAGACCAGTACAGCCCTGTAACCACAAGAAGTTGATCCCTCCCTGAGCAGCATATAAAATCTTCCAACCTGTTTATATATAGCATAAAAAGCAGCAGGGCCATTACACAAACTTGTCGAACTCCCAAAGTGGAGTTAATCTTAGCGGAGAGTTCGCCGTTTACCCCATAATGAATCTTTGCCATGGTATCCCAATGCAACCTTCTTAGGAGACTTATAAGAGCTTAATCAATTCCTAGTCCCTTCATAATATCCCAAAGTTCAGACTGATTGACCAACTCAAAGGCACAAGAGCGGTCCATGAATGCTAAATGGACAGACCCTCTCTTGGCATCTACGTATTTCCCAATGTTTAGCTATAGATTGAAGCACTGCTCTACTGTACCTAGCCACGGACGGACACCATACTGGTAAAACAATCATTATGCATTACATCCACACTTGAAAGAGGTTGAAGAGGTGGCAAGTGTTCAAAAAATTATTCAGCTTCCATACCAAATAATGTTAACAAGAGAGGCTTTTTCTTTTAGAATCGAAAGAATCTCCATTAATTCCTAACTTGTCGTTTTTTAAATGACTCAACCATTTCCCATCTCATGCTAGGCTGATTTGTACCACTGAAGCAAGGTGGGTGTGGATTCATAGCATGCTCATTGTTATTAGTTACACTTGCAGGAAGGCAGCTGGACAAAGATGAGCAAAATAAGTATAAAGTGCATAAAATGAAAGCATTTCAAATAATATCACTGAATTCTAAGTACTTCCCTTGTAATATGCTTAATAAACCCTCAAAAATGATGTGTGTCACACAAAAGCACGTGTGTGCAATGACAATGATGAGGAAAGGGGCTTGAGAATGCACACTTGCAGACAGAATGTAGGATTGGCAAATTTACATATTGATGAAGGCAGCAAAACGGAGGCACATATTGACGTCCTTGCCGGGTGGCTCAAAGCACTGAGATGCTGCTCAGTAGTCTCGTCTGGGGGAATCAGAAGTATAGAATAACCACACGATCATACGTTGGTGCCAGAAGATTCATGGCACAGAGTTGCCTCTCAGTATGGTGCTGTGAAGTGGCATAGAGAGTGTGCCTGAACAACTCTCGAATCTACCACCCCTTGAAAGAAAATGACTGCTGAAACCTTAGATTAGTGAATGCTTGAAAATCGCCAGCGTTGGCTTCACTAGAGTCAGCAGCCTCAGGTTCGCTTGGATCATCAGCCAGTAGAAACAATGACTGGTAAACAACCAATGCCCAGTAGGAACTTAGTGCACCACTTCCCTCAAAAATGCGGCAGTGTGTGCTCAGACTCATCGCCAAAATGTGATAAAAGCAGATGAAAATGTACTTTTAAATCACCCACACAAAACAGCTTAATGCCATCAAGGCAAGAAAGTCAATGAATCAAATCTAGAGCACAAATTAAAGAGCAAATAGATGTAACAATGAGAAAGTTGGAACACTACTGGACTGACATTCTGAATAAAAATATACTTGAAAAACAGGCAGGTTGAAAGCAGGAAAGGCTAGTTCCACAAGGAAGCTATTCTTTGGCCATCTATGGAATTCGAAGGACATATCACTTGCTCTAAATCACTTGGACCGGATAGTTTCCAGACAGTCTCCTGAACGAGGCTCGAGTGATAGTGATTGTATATGCATTGTGGAAATCTTGTTTGGCTGAAAGGCAAACACTTTGCTCTACGAAGCTGGTGCTTACAGAGTTCCCCTTGGGTCTAAATGAAGTGGCTGACCTGTGCTAGATATCTAATTAATTGATGTGCTGCATTCTGCACTGTTGTGTTAACAATTGTGAGGGATAAACTAGACCTATGTGAATTGGGTTCTAATAGTCGGATGCTCCTACAACAATTTTGACAAGTGCTTTGGGTCACTGTACACCTGTCTTAAAGATTCTTGACAGACAGGAACTTGGTGTGCCTGTGATACCACCATGGAGAAACAGCGTGACTCAAGGTGACCAACGTTTCCAGAGCCCTTCGGGCTTCTGTACATGCTTAGACTTTGAATGCCTGCTGCGTATTCCTGTTGCTCTGCTGTCTTCTAGTAGGCATATAGCGACAAGACTATTTTTTATACTGAATATTTTCCTCCAGTTCCTTCCTTTTCTTTCTAGCAGGGCTTTTGCACATGTTTGCTTTGTATTTAAACAGTTTTTCATACCGCTGAAGAGATATTTTTTCCATTGAATAAACTTTTTTTGCTCCATTTAGTAAAATAGTACTTTTACCATAGTTTTAGCCTTTTATTAATTTGTGGCATAACTTCTAAATCCAAATCTGTTTTACTGCCTTACTTTTATTACTATATTGTTATTAATTTAAATTTAACCCTAGTGTGGACATTGCACATGCTTTTTTTCTCACTGTATTGTGATCATTGTTTCCTTATGCACAACACCTACATGCTCTTATTGTGAGGTTTATCTTGTTGCTCACTCCAACCTCTTGAAGTTGAACAAAGGTCACTGTCATTGTAACCTTTTTAGGGTGAGCGCGCAAGCGTTTTGACCTGTTGTAATTATTGTGGGCTAGTAACCATGCCCATCACTTTAATTCGTTCCTGGGCATGCCTTTCAAAAATCACTTGATGTCATCGGTAAATGCTTTTCGTTTGTTCTGTCTTGAGGCTTTTTTTTGTTATGCCTTGCAGACTGCCCCTGTTACATGGATTATTGCACGATTGCCGATATACTTCAGCGTAGGTGAACTATTTTTTACTTTTGTCCCTCCCCTTCGTGTTGCATTGCAGCCATGGCACTCACAGCGCGAACAGGCCCAACAGCGTGAACTCGATCAGCAGTATTGGAGCTCTGGTCACACTATTCACAGTTACCCAATCTTAGTAATTTCTTTTGGCTCTCCTCTTAAAACACTTGAGATTGGTAAATGATTTACATAAAACAGAAATCCTAAAAGCAGTGGCTCTCCTAGCACAGCCGGAGGACCGATACTACAATATTCACTGCACTCGGGAAACTTGTCCCATAATGCTTTGCAGGGCATTACTTTTACAAAACATTTTTGCTCATAACTCAGCCTGTGGTGGTCCTAGGACAATGGGACCACCACCAAAACATTCAGTAGGACACACTCTTTCTGTCTAGGTCATCTCTGGGTCCCAACACTAGGTTAGTGGGGACCCCAAAATAATAACCCCTCAATGTCTTTTTAAGCACTCTCATGGCTGGAACTTTTGTTTTACAGCTGGCAATAGCTTGTGTTTTAAGGGCTTTGTTTGTAATATAATAGCTATAGGCCTGATACCCCTGAAAATGTGTATTGTACTACGCTCTCTAGGGGCTACATATATGGTTATATTGCATTATTTATTGCCATTTTATTTTTGTGTGGTTATGCTCTCTAGGGGTTTACTATATAGTTACATGACCATGTTTATGCAAACGCTATTTTCATTGTGTGGTCTTCTAGGGGCTGTTTTAAGCATTACAGTCACATCAACATATTAAAATATTTGTGGCACAGAAACTTGCCTGATAATGCATGACATTCTTTTTACAAAACAGCCTGTGGTGGTCCTAGGACAATGGGACCACCTTCAAAACATTGACCACAATGTGCTCTTTCTGTCTACATCATCTCTGGGACCCCACACTATGTTAGTGGGGACTCCAAAATAATAACCCCTACCACCATTCATTATCTTTTTAAGCTCTGTCATGGCTGACATTTTTGTTTTATAGCTGGGAGAAGTTAGGTTTTCTGGGCCTTGTTTGTAATAGCATTGCAATAGGCCTGCTAGCCTTGAAAATGGGTAATTCACTATGCCCTCTAGGGGGTAAATATATGGGTACACTGCATTATTTTCTCCCATTCTTTTTTTCTTGTGAATATGGTCTCTAAAGGCTGAGTGTATGGTTACATGACCATGGGCTAGATGTATCAAAGACCCGTTTTGCATTTCTTAAAATTCGCAATCGCTATTAGGGAATGGGACTCCATTCATCCCTATCGGTCCGAAGGCCCATTGGTGCAAATGGTTTTGCATTTCCTAATTTGCAAATTCCTGCTAGGAATTTGCAACTTAGGTAATACAAATCTAGGGCTGCTGGGGTCCTAAGGCCCCCTTCTATGCACCCTCCCAAATAAATTGTGCACATGTAAAAGGGCATGTGTGTGCTACATGACACTTTTAAAAATGCATTTCTTGATGCATTTTAAAAAATTGCACAGTGTTACCACCAAATTTGAATTTTTGGTAATTGCATTTCCTAAATGCCCAGTTCGCATTTAGGAAATGCATGATACATGTGCATAGGTAATCCCAAATAGGTGTTCCCTATTTGCGATTACCTATTTAGGGAATCGCTATTTTAGCGATTCCTTAAAATGCACTATGAATGCCTTTCATAAATTCTGAAAGGCTATTTTGCATTTGCAAATGGTGGACTTTTGCGATTCACACCGTTTGCAAATGCAAAATTGTTTGATACTTCTGGCCCCATGTTTCTTCCAAATGCTATTTTTATCTTGATGTCCTCTAGGGGATGTTCTGAGCATTGCAGTCAGCATACTATAATATTTGCGGCCCGAAAACTCGCCCCATAACGCTTTGCAGGGCATTACTTTTATAAAACATTTTTGCTCATAACCAGCCAGTGGTGATCCTAAGATAGTGGGACCACCTTCAAAACGCTCTGTCTACATCAACTCTGGGTCCCCACTCTAAGTCAGTGGGGACTCCAGAATAATAATCCCTCCCACCATTCAGAGTCTTTTAAGCTTTCTAATCGCTAGAACATTTGTTTTGCAGCTAGGAGAAGTTTTGTTTTAAAGGCCATGTTTGTAATATCATTGCAGTAGGCCTACTAGCCCTAAAAACGCCCTTTAGGGGCTAAGTATATGGTTACACTGCATTACTTTCTCCTGGTTTTTTTTTTATCATGGGGTTATGCCCTGTAGGGGCTAACAATATGGTTACATGACCATGTTTCTTACATATGATATTTTTGTTATGGTGCTCTATAGGTTTTTTTTAGCATTACAATCTAATGTGAAAAGTTTATTTCTGATAAATGTTTATATGATAATTGTATATGTTTTAATAATCTCTCCCTGTTACGGTTATGATCATGATTCAGCTGACTTAACATCCTTATTACACTATGACTTTTTGAACACTCTTGATATGTTTGGGTGACCCTTCTAGTTTATTTCTCCTCTGTGGCTGTCTTGTGTCTTCTTTTGGGAACTGTGTTAGCCAGCCAGTAGCTCTGATGGTGGGATGGTGGAAGTGGTATCCTATTGGAATTAGCATGGCAGATTTAAATTAAGATGCTAAATTGCAACATTTTCATTTTTTGCTGCAGATGGAGGAAGAAGGTAAAAGGAAGTGCTTTAGTTATATGCAGGGCCACTTGAAGTATATGGCAGGAAAAGATGAAACTATGAGGCAGTGTTGACAAATTTATGTGACAAGAAAAGTGCAGTTATGAATTTACAGTGCCAGTAGCTCTAACTCAAGCAAACGCAAGAGCTTTTGCATTGCAAATGCTTTTTTTTATTTGTAGACAGAGTGTGTGGTTGTTGAACAAGTACAATTCACACAGTCAAAGATTTCCAGCCGGAGGGGCAGTGAGGAACTGTTCTTTTGGTTCTGATCCTATGCATTTAACTCCTGAATGAATTGATTTGTTTACTGTTGTGTTTTGTTTACTTCCAGCTGCAGCAGAAGAAGCCCCTGTGTGAGAGGCAGCATTGTGGAGATTTCGGGCCACTGTGATGCCAGCCTTATGAATAATGAAGTACCACAGTGCTACACCCTCGGAGGTTCTAGACTACTGTGCAAGAGCCCTGCGTATTCCTGATCAGACGTGTTCTGCTCTCACAGTTCCAGAAGAGTTGTTTGGTTCCTTATATTATTGATAACCCTGGATGTACACCGCACTGATATCCAGGAAGGAACAATGCAGTTATTCAGCAAGGCTTGAATGTTAAATATGCTCCGTACACTACAGAATCCTACAGAGGAGATGCTTTATCCACTGTATCACTGCCTGATGTCCTGTACTTAGGACTCAACTATTACACTGTCTAATGCGTAATGCTTTATCCACATTATCTATTCACACTGTTTTTGTATGTAACACTAACGCCCAAAAAGATTTTCCACTGACTGTAAATAAGATGTGGAATACATCTTGGTAAAATAACACGTTTCTTTATTCCCCTAATCCCTCTATTGCACTTTTGAAGCTGTGGGCTACTTGCAGGTAAGTAAATAGGAGACCCTCCTCATCAGAAGGGGCCCGTGAACACTTTGTTAATGCCATAGGATGTGGTTTGTGGATGTGAAGACTGTGATGCCTGAATGTGGGTGCCTGGAGTGATTACGTGTTATAGTGGCACAACCTCACAGCTGTGAACAAGTTTAGTCAACAATGCCACCACCACACTGAAAAAGCAAACGGTCAGGCCTTGGCTGGTGCCATTTTGCATTTTTTGGGGCAAGAATATGCCAAAAAATAGAAAAAGAAAAAACATGTTGCCCCCTGAATATGGTCATCGTATGCTTGAAATAAGAATTTGAAATGTAATAGTGATAGTTTTAAATAACAAGCTTTTCAGCTGTGCCATGCATTCAATTTGCATTATTATTATTATTTGTAAAGGAAACAAGACTAAGGGCCTGATTCTAACTTTGGAGGACGGTGTTAAACCGTCCCAAAAGTGGCGGATATACCACCTACCGTATTACGAGTCCATTATATCCTATGGAACTCGTAATACGGTAGGTGGTATATCCGCCACTTTTGGGACGGTTTAACACCGTCCTCCAAAGTTAGAATCAGGCCCTAAGTCAAGACGTATGTGAGCCTAAACGCAAGCAGCTCCAGTGTTACAATGCCGGGTACATACTATATAACAGCAACTTTACCCAAAGTGCAGGCCAAATAAATATCAGTTATTTAAAGATAAAACAATAAATAAAGCACATATTGAGCCAGCTTTGTCAAAGAAGAGGAATTAACTATTTTAGGCAGGTGTGATGGATGTGCACAGGCTTTGTGCCGTCACTCAAAGTCAAGGAAGCCAATGAATGAAGAGGGCTGACCCATTTTCCCATGGTGTATGCTACCTACATGGGAAGAAGCAAAATGTGAATGACAATTTAAAAAGCAATAGATGAAGCCTTGTAGGATTTTTGGGGGGGGAAAACAATATCTGGCAAGACAACTAACACTATCTCAATGGGCAGATCTAAAGTACACTGTAAAAAGAGAAACTATTCATTAAGGTTATTTATTTTGCAAAAGATGTAAACGCTCCACCCACTTAAGAAACAATGACTTCCTATCTGCATGCACAACCCCTTCCTCACTTGATTCTGAGGGAATTAAATGGAACTTAGAGGGTCATTCTGACCCTGGCGGCCGGTGGCCGCCAGGGCCACCGACCACGGGAGCACCGCCAACAGGCTGGCGGTGCTCCAACGAGCATTCTGACCGCGGCGGTTCAGCCGCGGTCAGAAGCGGAAAGTCAGCGGTCTCCCGCCGACTTTCCGCTGCTCGTGTGAATCCTCCATGGCTGCGGAGCGCGCTCCGCAGCCATGAGGATTCCGACCCCCCCTACCGCCATCCTGTTCATGGCGACAGGATGGCGGTAGGGGGGGTCGCGGGGCCCCTGGGGGCCCCTGCCGTGCCCATGCCAATGGCATGGGCACGGCAGGGGCCCCCGTAAGAGGGCCCCGCAAAGTATTTCAGTGTCTGCCTTGCAGACACTGAAATACGCGACGGGTGCCACTGCACCCGTCGCACCTTCCCACTCCGCCGGCTCGATTACGAGCCGGCATCCTCGTGGGAAGGTCGTTTTCCCCTAGGCTGGCGGGCGGTTTTTCAGCAACCGCCCGCCAGCCCAGGGGAAAACTTGTAATACCCGCCGCGGTCTTTTGACCGCGGCGCGGTATTTCGGAGGGGGGAATTCTGGCGGGCGGCCTCCGCCGTCCGCCAACATTGGAATGACCCCCTTAATTCTTACTTAGCAAAGAGGTAAAATTCAATACTATCTACAAGGAATAGGCTGATCGAGGTTTGGACATGAAGGCAAACTGAAACATTCTTTTGGGAGAGATAAAAGCCACAGCCAAGTAGTTGGAATGGCGCAGTATGTCAGAGGCTTCCTAGGAAAGGGCAGAGTTCCCACCTTTCATCTCCTTGAACAGGACTGGCTGATATTTGAGGAATCTCTAACCAATGGAGGCCATTCAGATTATGCAGGGCAGGGTTGTAGACTGGGACAAAAAAGCACTTGTGACATCCTCATGATGGCTGACAAGACCCTCCTGTGAAATAAATTCCAGTCCCAACTATTCTTAGATCTTTCTGTCCCTAAAGGTTCTGGATTCCACCTCTATTGCCCACATATAAAGGAGGCACACCAATCACACATCTGACCCAAACCCCTGTCTTCAACCCCAGGGGCTACATATGTGCATGAAATTATAAAGGCAAAAAGTAAAAATACATTACTAACTTCTACCTATGCAGTCAGTATATGTGACTTTTCTATAAAGTAATAACATATTTATGGTATGTCTTAAAGCCTTTTATGTTATCCTAAGCCCGGCTGTGCATTTCTCAGGAGATTCACAGAGACAAATACCAGCAGTGCTGCCAGTTGTCCTACGCCATGCGTAACATTCTTATCGAATGCTGATTTTTTTATCCAGCACCATTTGAGTGCCATGTCATAGTTTATCTTTTGCTGCTGCGAGTATGGTCTTCCAAGCCGCGGCATGTGAAGTGCTAGTAAAGTGTAAGTGTATGGCTTCTATGATACTTTATGTATACTTACTTCTGTGGGCTTAAAGCCATTTAATTTGTTCATGTCAGTGTCATTTAAAAATCCTTGCTTGCTAGTGGTCAGTCATGTCTCTTAGTCCATACCTTTTCTCTTTGGACAGGGACTATCTACTGTATAAGTACACTTTGTCATGTTTATCTGTTCATTAGGGGACTTTTTTTTCTTGGTTTCCTGCTACTTACTGTGAGTCAATGTGCTTACAATGGTGAGCTTGGGGGCACTGTACATGCACCCTACTGCTTCATCCGCTGTGCTTAAATCACACTCCATAACGCCATATTCTTGCTTGTCCCGCCACCCAATCACTCTCTTCTGCTGTCACTTTTTAACTCCTGTGCCACCATGGCCGCTTGCCCCGTACCCCCTTGTTTTCTTTTGCCTCGCCGCATCGCGCTCCTGGCAGGTATGTTTCTTCCTCTTACTTATTTTCGGGCATCTTGCAGTTACTTTGCGATGTCTGCGGGTCTTTTTTATTTACGTTTTTTTCCAGTTTTATGTATCACAAACTCAACATTTAGCACAGCACTGGTTGCATTACACAAGAACACATTCATTTTTGGTAGCAAGGGGAGATTAAGTGATTTGCCCAGAAGCACAGGATGTTGAGGCAGCACCGACACTCGAACAGTGTCCCCAGCTCCAAAGTTGGCAGCTCCAGCCCTTATACCACATCTTCTCCCCTAAGGTCTTTTTCTGGTGCGTGTTGGGGAAAGCTCTGAATAACTAATTTTTTTGTGTAGTGCTTGGTAATACAGGTTCTGCCATTTCATAGCGCTGCAAAGCAGGTGCCATTCTTAACAAAATCGCTATAATTCATTTGCATCAACCTTGCAGAGATGAAGAGGTGAAAAAGCTAAGTTAAGATTGTAATCTGTGACATTCTCGTTCCGTCAAGACCTCTGCAGTGGGTGCATTAACCAACTGCCTTGAGAAGAGCTTAACACTGGGCGATATCACATGCTCTTGAAACCCTCCGGAGGGTCACCAGCCAAGCACATTGGATAGCTTTAGCAAGAAGATGGCGAAAGGTGTTGTCTCCAAAAGGAGTTGTGACTCCAGACCCTAGCACTTCATGGCCTCAAGCTTGATAGCAAAAAACATCTAGCCGTTGGTTGTAAATTGGGCCTCTTTAAATAGAGTTCAGTTAGTAGAGGCAGTCATTTTCCTAACCCTGTGGTGCAAAGAAGCTAACACAGGGGCACCACAGTGAGAAGAGCAGCTTATCACAGGGCACAAAAGTGGAGCAAACTCCATTGCTTCCTCCTCTCAGAATTCACTGGTGTCATGGCTTTGACAATACCCTCAGAGCTACTGTGACCTTGCAGATGCCACTTCCGGAAGCGCTGTCTAAACTAAAACAGACTTTGTATAGCATTTCTTCCCGTTTGAAGAGGCACCATCTCAAATACCCCCACAGTCGTCCAGGTGCAGAGCGCTCCTCACCATCACCTTCTGGACTCCTCTGTATAATAATCCACGCATTGGCTGTCTCAGTCCAGTAATGTTTAACCTGCTCTCCTCCCTTCCAACCCCAGGCTTCATGTAACCACTCCACTAAGTTCCCATGCATCATTTGATGTAAACTCTATGTGTTATATCTGATTGCCGTGGTTACCGAGTACATGGAAAATCAATGTCAAGAAAATATATTTGTGACCCTATCAGGTGGCCCTTTTCTCACTCCTGCTTCTACTGGTGTTTCTCTTAGTGGTTCACCGTGTCTATAGGAACATATGTGTGTTTGTTTATATGGGTACACACCCCAAGGACTACATCTCAAAGTCAATCCTGGACAGTAACAGTAAAGACGCTATGGGCAGGAGATGTTTTAAACAGGAGAACTGTTGTTTCATAAACTGTGGCCACCAGGACCAGCCACGGCTTATGTAACCTAAATGTGTTGTGATGACTGAAGTCTTTTTTTGTATAAGACAACAAACAGATGGGATCCATGTCAGGCTTGCAGGGTAACCACTGTGTAAATAATTTCCATATACATTATTTTTGCATAATTTATCTTATGTGGGTATCAAGAAACTCTGACATGGTTCTGTACCTACCTTGGATTCCCCCAAAAAACATACATTTGAATCCTTTTCATAGCCCAAAACAATACCAATGAACCAGCCCTTTAGGAACCTCACTGTGCACCAGTGGTCTAGGCAAAAAAACACTCTATCGTCCAAACACAGGTTTCCCGCTCTACTCTGAGTAGTCCAGATGACAAGTCCAAGACTTCAAATCAAATTTTGAGTGGCCACTCCGACAGAGATAATTCTGACTTCAAAACCATCAGCCAGTGCACCAATGTATGCACTGAAAAGGCATCATAAAGTCCCAGGTGATTCAGGTACACGTATCTGTTCTACATAGTCCAGTCCTGAAACCAGGGCTTTCAGAAGACTATTAACCCAAGGCAGTGCTTTAAATGAATACAGAGTACCAGCCCTTCTATATTTCCATTTAAAATACTGACCCAAGGTCACAGATGTTGCACCTCTGGAACCTATCCTGTCGCCTATCTACCACTGAAACTCTGTTTCACCAATCTGAACACATTTAAAGCCTCCTGTTCAGTTAAGATGTCACGTTTGTTATTCTCTGTATACAGTCAGTGTTTTAAGTTAGGTTGGTATTGTCAATGCAGAGGAATAATGCCTTTAAAAGTTTAACACACAGAAATATATGACTGCCTCTTTTGCCCCCTCATTCTCTGGGTTAAATGCCACAAAGGTGCCTCTGTTTGGTGCTATAAATGTTTAGGTAAACACACTAGAAAGTATCACAGCCAGTCTGTAGGAATGAGGCCAAGATGGCGGCCTTGTTGTGTCCTCTCTCGCAGCGACAGGCATGGGAGGGTTGCTGTGACACCTGGCATACATCCACAACACTCCAAACCAAAACACATAGGTAAAAGACATTGGCTCTCATTATAACATTGCCAGTATATACCGCCATCTGCCGCGGCGACGGCCACCAAAAGACTGTCACCGCGGCTACCAGCTGTCCACCCTATTATGACCACAGACGGATTTCCGCCAGAAGGATGGCGGAAATCCGGCTGTGGCCATGCCTGCAGATGGCGGTAAGGTGACGATGCTGCCAGCAGCCATGCCAGTAGACTGCTGCAGACCGTATCATGACCCATCTCCTGCTGCAGGACCCCCTCACACAAGGTAAGTCGGGTGCTCCGACAGGGGACGGGGGGAGTGTTTTGTGTGTGGGGGGTGCGTGTGTGTATGTCTGTGCGTGCGTGAATGCGTGTTGTGTGTGTGTGTCTATGCATGGGTGTGTGAGTGCATGTATGTTGTGTGAATGCGTGTGTGCTTGTATGTATGTAAGTGTGTGTGGATGTGTGTGTGAATGGATGTCTGCATGCATGGATGAATGTGGGAATGAGTGTGTGAATGCTTGTGTGAATGAAGGTGCATGAATGAAGGGGGGGTCTGGAGAGGAAAGGTGAGCAGGGGGAAACCTGGGGAGGGGGGCGGGGAAGACCCCTATCAGTGACAGAGAAGGGATTCCCTGTCACTGATAGTGCCTACCGCCATGGTTTTCGTGGCGGTAAGGAAGCCACGAAAACCATGGCGGCAGGTGGGCTAGTGACGGCAGCCAAGCTGGAAACTGAAGTCTCCAGCCCGGTGGTCATTACCACCGTGGCGGACGGTGTGGTACATTGGCAGTTTG